>NC_064627.1:640940119-643440119 GCF_023864275.1 Schistocerca cancellata
CCATTACGGAATAAGGGGAGTAGCTCACAATTGGTTCACCTCTTACTTTAGCAACAGCCAGCAAAAGGTTGATAACGGCTGTGATGTGGGATCTGAGTGGGGTACTGTCAAGTTGGGGGTGCTCCAGGGATCAGTGTTGGGGCCGCTCCTGTTCCTTATATATATAAATGATATGCCCTCTAGTATTATGGGTAACTCTAAAATATTTCTGTTTGCTGATGACACTAGCTTGGTAGTAAAGGATGTTGTGTGCAACATTGACTCGGTTTCAAGTAGAGCACGACCTCAGTTCATGGCTTGTAGAAAATAAACTAACGTTAAATCACAATAAGACTCAGTTTTTACAGTTCCTAATACACAATTCAACAAAACCTGACGTTTTAATCTCACAGAACGGGCATATGATTAGTGAAACTGAACAGTTCAAATTCCTAGGTGTTGAGATAGATAGTAAGCTGTCGTGGAAAGCCCACGTTCAGGATCTTGTTCAAAGACTTAATACTGCCATTTTCACTATTCGAACGGTATCGAAAGTGAGTGAGTGAGTGAGTAAATTAGTCTACTTTGCTTATTTTCATTCACTTATGTCGTATGGTGTTATGTTTTGGGGTAACTCTTCCCATTCTAGAAGGATATTTTTGGCTCAGAAACGGGCGGTTCGGGCAATAAGTGGTGTGAGTTCACAAACCTCTTGTCGACCTCTTTTCACGAGTCTGGGTATTTTGACATTGGCCCCTCAGTATGTATATTTCTTATTGTCGTTTCTTGTTACAAATATTAGTTTATTTCCAACAATAAGCAGCTTTCACTCGGTTAATACTCGGCAGAAATCAAACCTCCATTTGGATCGGACTTCCTTAACTCTTGTGCAAAAAGGTGTGCAGTATACTGCTGCATCCATTTTCAATAAGCTGCCACTCGAATTAAATAATCTTAGCAGTAATCCACGCGCTTTCAAATCGAAACTGAAGAGTTTCCTCATGGGTCACTCCTTCTATTCCGTCGAGGATTTCCTTGAAAAATTAAGATGATTCTCATTGTATTGCTGCTAGCGTTTGCTTAAACTTATGGACTGATTTTCTTTGAGGTTCATGAACATTTATTTTTATCTGTAATTACTTTTTATGTTATAAGTTCATGTACTGACACGTTCCATGACCTTGGAGATTTGCTCCTCAATTTGGTCCTACGGAACTTGACATTTAAATAAATAAATAAATAAAACCAAGGGGATTAACACTGTTACTTCGAATGGGCCTGGCAAATGCACCTGGAAATGCTCATGAACTGAGTGTAACTTGTGTCTTTATACTGGACTGTAATTTGGAGAATACGAATCAGTAGAGACTTAATTTAAAGAATGTTAGTGGATGAAATCACAGAATTGAAATGTGACTGTCGACGTTTTGTCGACATCTCAATTTCCTGAAGAAAATATGTAAATCTAAAAATTTCGGAAATGTGTGTTCGGTATGCTGTACATATGAACATTAGTTATAAAGCTGTAGCGTAATTATGGTTTGCATTTTGTTGTCCAATTAACTTAAATAGTAAAAAAAGAGTTTTGTGCTACATTCATCACTAGCTTGGTATGTGATATATTTTATCTAAAATTTATTTCTAAACAGTCCTTTGAACCCAGTAAATGTTACGTACAGCTAAACTGTGTAATGGAATATAGGAAAAGCTCCTTTCTCAGTACGCAGCATGTCTCCGAACGTCACGGACAATGGGGCTTTTGTGTGCTGTTCGTGCCTCGCAGGGTGTCTAGCAGCCTAGATGGTGCATACGTTGTCGCTTTACGGCAGGAGCCTCGAGATGACTGGGTGTTTGTGTTGTCCTCATCATTTCATCATCATCCAGGAAAGTGGCGAAATTGTACTGAGCAAAGGTTGGGAAATTGTACGGGCGCTGATAACCACGCAGTTGAGCGCCCCACAAACCAAACATCATCATCATCATTTACGGCAGGAAAGTTCTACACACGCACACATATATCACCGTAATGTCATTTGAACATTGAAATGCTGTAGTGAAACACGAAACATACATACACTGCTCTGCAAAGCTTAAGGGCGGGGTACATAAACCAACACAACATAATAACTACTTCATTGAATGGAAGTGCAGGAGCATCGTGCCAAAGTCTCGCAGTTGTGCTATCAAAGTTGGACGACACATTGTGCAACAAGCAAGAAAGGGCCCACGTCAAACAGTGAGTGTAAATGCAAGCACATTTAACAGGATTGCGAGGCACCGATTTCAGGCAGCACAGTGACTAGACGGCCAGTACAATGTGTCCTGTTCACAGCCGTACAACGACGGCACCGTTTGCAACTGTGCCAAAACATAGGTCGGAGGTCGCTTGATTTTCTCAGATAAGAGTGGGTTTAGTCTGGGTAGTGATTCTTGACGTAACCGCATACGATGAGAAGTCGATACACATACACATTATCAAAGATGATCATTTTATGGTCCAGGTGCTTTGGTCTAGGAAGGCATATTGTTCCAAGGACGAACTGACTTCCAGACCTTTCAAAATGTTCAAATGTCTGTGAAATCTTATGGGACTGAACTGCTAAGATTATCAGTCCCTAAGCTTACACACTACTTAACCTAAATTATCCTAAGGACAAACACACACACCCATGCCCGAGGGAGGACTCGAGCTTCCGCCGGAACCAGACCTTTGAACACGTTACGCTCATCAGTCAACTTATTATGACACTGTATCCCTTCCCCATGAAGTATTTTTGGGGGTGAATTCAGTCTTGACTGTTATGTCTCCGTACTCGTCGTCAAATATTACGTCCAGCCTTGTCGTCAAATATGGGGCGTCTAGCAATCCTACGTACTCGATTCGCTAGACAGTGAAATCAGGCATGTCGTATTAACGAGTTTTATTGCAAAATGAAAAGATACAACACTAAACTTTGCAGTGAAACAGGCGTGTCGCAAGCAAAGGGCGACATACGAAATAATAAATCTTCTTCAGCATGAACAGTTCCACGTCTGTGCTACATAGAAACTGAAAGCGACGTAACTAGAATTGTCGCTGCTATTGAAGTCACTAGTCTTGAAGCGCCGGCCGTGTGGCCGAGCGGTTCTAGGCGCTTCAGTCTGGAACCGCAACGGTCGCAGGTTCGAATCCTGCCTCGGGCATGGATGTGTGTGATGTCCTTAGGTTAGTTAGGTCTAAGTAGTTCTAAGTTCTAGGGGAATGATTACCTCAGACGTCAAGTCCCATAGTGCACAGAGCCATTTGAACCAAGTCTTGAAGCTGCTATTCAACTGTGGCGTCGCCAGTCGGTCGCGGCGTCTGTGTCTTCCTCATACAGGGGCCGCTGCTGTCACGTTGTCGTCCTGGAGAGGGGTCGATCAACGTGCGATTGGCTGACGTCTTCTCACAGCCATCTCTTCTCTATCGTTCCCGACTGTCGTGCCGGCGCTTGACTTTACGTCGTAACACTGTCTTCAATTTTTCAAGATTGAAGTGCACAATATTATCGAAATGCGCAGGTGCAGGAACTCTTGAAACAAGAGGATATTCAATGAGTGGATTTGCCTGCCCGTTTCTCTGACTTAAACGCCATCAAGTACCTGCGGGATGCATTGAGGAGACGTAATGGCCGGCCGGCCGGTTTGGCCGAGCGGTTCTAGGCGCTACAGTCTGGAACCGCGCGTTCGCTACGGTCGCAAGTTCGAATCCTGCCTCGGGCATGGGTGTGTGTGATGTCCTTAGGTTAGTTAGGTTTAAGTAGTCCTAAGTTCTAGGGGACTGATGACCTCAGAAGTTAAGAGCCATTTGAGCCTTTTTTTTTTTTTTTTTTTTTTTTTTTGAGACGTAACGCCGCATGTCCTCATGCACCAACGACCATCCAGCAACTGTCAACAACACTGGTGCAAGAGTGGAGAACCCTACCACAAAAACATCGTAGCAACCTTGTGGCCAGCAAGAGAGCAAGTTGCAGATTGCAGATCTTGCACTGCGGTACGTGATGATGACACACCCTGTTAAGAACTATATCGCGCCTTTTTAATGTCCAGGGGAGAGGGGAATCATTATAAATCTCAGTAACTTCCGTGTAGTTATTGACTTTGAATAAAAGTGTATATTCGACTCACTGCCCATTTCTTTCAGTTATATTCTGTACTACGCTGTAGCAGTTCTTTCTGTGGATCGTCCAAATTTCATTCAGCTATGTTAGTTGACAACATTACCTGCTACTTGTGCATATCTGTGGCAGGTTGCAGCAGAGCTGTCTGCCTTTTTTTGGAGACAACTCTGAGAGTCCGACGGGGACGACGGGGACCCCCGTCAGACGTTCGAGTCCTCCCTCGGGCATGGGTGTCTATGTTCTCATTAGCGTGAGTTAGTTTAAGTTAGATTAAGTGGTGTGTAAGCCTAGGGACCGACTTCAGCAGTTTGGTCCCATAGGAACTTAGGGACCGATTACATTTGACCAATTCAGACAGTACGCAGATGACTCCACACCCAGTTTGACCTCTGAAAGCTATTACGAACAAAAGTACAGCCTCCGCACCTTCGACGTGTGCGATAAAAAGGCGCGAAGGAATGGAAACAGTATCAGTGGCGTTGTTTTTTATTCCCAGAGGGGTGCTTGATTTGTCTGACGCCTAAAAAATGGCTCTGATCATTATGGGACTCAACATTTAAGGCCATCAGTCCCCTAGAACTTAGAACTACTTAAACCTAACTTACCTAAGGATATCACTCACATCCATGCCCGAGGCAGGATTCTATACTGCGACCGTAGCAGTCACGCGGTTCCGGACTGAAGTGCCTAGAACCGCACGGCCACCGCAGCCGGCTCTGACGCCTAATGCTCGTCGTAGAAGTGTCTGGAGACCCTGAGGCATAAACGTACGAAGCAAACTGCTGCCATACGAGTTCAACAGGAAAGTGAGTCAGGCATGTTCCTCGGTCATTGCCATGTAGAGATGACACATGCCTCTCATCGCTATTGAGAGTAACTTGAGACCTGAGCAGTATTAGGACAGCGTATTGCAACGCATTTTCCAGCCCTTCTGCCAACATTTAAGCAACAGGTTTGTCTTTCAACACGATAATGCATGCCCATACGGCGCCCACCTCTCGAACATCTTCGTCTAACAGTGGGTTGGCGAACGATAGCTGCTGCTATGAACCAGAATGAAGATGCTTGGGACCAGTTTAAACTTGCAATGAAGCGGCGGTGTAACTATCTTGGCAGAGGTTACAAACAGTAGAACCATCCAATTTAGCACCATGCAAGAAATTCATGAAGATTTCTTTAAAAAAATGCTGATGTTGTGCTGGTTTGTTTTCTTTCCAGCACCTTTGACTTCCTGATACAGCCACTGACTGAAATAATTCCGCTGCGTTCTCCATTCGTTTGTCTTCCACGCTGACATCGAGCTGCGCTGTCGACGGTCGGAGTGGGCACAAGGCGGGAAGGCCTGCTGGGGTCAGCTCCCAGCGACTGATGTGCTGCTTGTGCAGTGACGGCCATCTCTACTAGCTCTCAGTAACGATCTCAAGTTCTGGCCTGCCGTTGTACTTTCATTCTGTTACTTCTGTTGGTGGTGGTCGTAATCCGGTAGCCCGGAGTTTGTAAAACAATTCATGTGTTGTGTGATTTAGCTGCTGCCACTTGTGATATCTACGTCGTTCGTCCACAGAAAAGGCACAAGTCTGTTTAATGCGTCATTGAGTGGTGTTGTAGTTTCTGAGTATTCGCTGGTGTGTTTGCAGACTATGACGACGTTGTCGGTCAAGTTGTTAGGGGTGTTTCAGTTACCAAGTTACGACTCAGAAACTGCATCTGTAGTACAAGAAGGCGAAAACCTCATGCTACATAGCTGTGATAACGCTTCTCCTTTATATCGGTATCGAGTATTTGCACTGAGGACTAGCTGTGACGAAAAGGTTGACTGCTTGTTACTGAGTGTTGCTGAACGCGTTGTCCACAAGGCTGGCATTGCGAACATTTGTAAGATAAAAGGGTTTAAGCTTTTGTCTTCTTGTTCTGGTCGTTTCCACTTTGGTTATGTGGGTACCTCTTGAGGAGCGTATTTGATCTCGGGTTGACTATGAACTAGCGGACATTGTAGTCTGGAATGATCGTTGTGCTTCTGAATCAAGTTTTGGATACTCTGAGCTTTTCAGAAGTGGAAAAACAGACATTTTCGTTGTCACTGAGTGGCTTGTTTTATTCGATGATGTAAAGGAGTTGGTGTAGTACAGCTGTACCGTCATTTGTGACTGGATTTATGTAGTACCTTGTCGAGAAGTAGAGCACTAGTCTCTAATAGATTCAGTAGTGGTGCACCACTGTGGATCTAAGTTGTCTACTGACTGTAATTCCTAACAGCTGTGTCGTCCGAACAAGATACAGCCAGGGCAAAACCACCACAGGCGCAAAGACGCGAGCTGGTGACAGCGCCATAGAGACCCGCCAATTGCGCGAGTTCGACCAGCGCCACAAGCGGTGCTGAAGATGCAGATATCGACTTCGCCTCGCCAATTGCCTGCCGAGTACAATCCGCAATAACCGGACGGCAACGGACAGAAGCTTACTAAGAAGATAGAAGAATAGCTCTCGCCCAAGTTACTACATAAATCATAAAAAAAATGGCTCTGAGTACTATGGGAGTTAACATCTGTGGTCATCGGACCCCTAGAACTTAGAACTACTTAAACCTAACTAACCTAAGGACATCACACACATCCATGCCCGAGGCAGGATTCGAACCTGCGACCGGAGCGGTCACGCGGTTCCAGACTGAAGCGCCTTTAACCGCACGGCCACACCGACCGGCCATAAATCATCGTCAAGGGCTGACTTCGACAGGGAACGTCGTTTAGTGAACTCTTAGAAGTGAAGAAACAGTCGTTGTAAATTGCATTTGCTATGTACAGTGAAGTTTACCTTCGATTACTTGCATTTAGATATCGAGAGCTTTTTTTGCATTATATTACATGCAGTGCTACTAACCTCAATATCCGACGAGTCACAAAGATATGTAAATCCTTTCAACTCATGTGTGTGACTTCGTTACCAATTTGTTGGAGTGTTGTGGAACCTTCGTTCACCATTCCTGTTGTCTGACCCTGGGGCACGGCTGTGCATTAGTGGCAGGGAGAACCTGGCTTAGCGGTGGACTGCACCAGAAGCCGTTTCACGAACTCACAAACTCGGGCTCCACAGGACTTGCGACGACGCTTTACAAATCTCGCGGTGAGGGTTTACCAAACTAATCTACGTATGGCCACACTGTACAGTCTTAACATCGCGTTACGTAGTGAATGCTACTTGTACAAAGGTATTTGCAGCCGATGAGCACTGTACTCTGAAAGTTAGCACTCCATGAAGTTCTTTCTAAGTCAGCGTAGCCGTTCTGTTATACTAAGCAACCTGTGGGTGTGTTGCTGGGCTCCATTACGACGGCGCTTGGTATTGCAAGTCAATTACGTCGTGAGGCCATTGCCTCCTGAAATTACTTTCATTATTTACTGCCTGTCGGTGTTTCTTTTACAGACCTGCTTGTCGTATACAAAACATTTTAGTATTCTAGCGTGTTTTATTGTCTTGTTGGAAGATATTCTTTACAAGCTTTGTTACTTAGATGCCGATGCAGTTGTGATTATTTTAAGGGGTTACTTTATGACCGGTTCGTTGGATGACTTGAGAGAGGGAACCAAACGGCGATGTTATCGGTACCATCGGATTAGGGAAGGAAGTTGGCCAAAGGAACTATTCCGGCATTTGCCTGAAGCGATTTAGGGAACTCACAGAAAATCTGAATCAGGATTGCTGGACGCGAGTTTGAGCTGTCGGCCTCCCGAATACGAGTCCAGTGTGCTAACCACTCCGTCACCTCGCTCGGTATTTTACGATTGTAGCTGAGTTGTTTAATAAAAGTTCCGTCTGATAAAATCACTCTCAGTTTTATGCTGGCTGACTAGTTTTCATGAAAAGAATTTGCTGTATTGTGAAGCCCTTTCATCAGTAAATTTTGGGCCGTTTATTAAAATAGTACTTGTACTTTTAGAGCGGGTGTACAGATCTTCTTATGTATGTACAGTAATCTTTGATGTTTGTAAATGGGTGTGTGCGAGGCTAAAATAGGTATAACAATGGCTGTTCTTAAATGTATCGGTCATCACCCATGTTCTAAGCTGCCAGCAAGACTGTGTAGTGATTCAGGTTGATAGTTTCAAGTATCCCGTTGCAGCACGTCGGAGCTTCAGATTTTTATTTCCGTATCCTTAATTAATAAAAAGTATATCAAACTGACCTCCGAAAAAATTGATATCTAGCCCCAGACTCTCATTTGATCATTTTCTGCTTCACTGTTACTACCTTATGCAGGCATATGTTATACAGAGATGGGCCTTCAGTTGGTTTACTGGTTATTTTAATGGCTGGAATCCACATAAGATTGCTGTTGCATTTCACCAGTGAGGGTATTCAGAAAACATTTTGGTTGGTAACAATTTTTCAGAATGTGCATTTACGCCAGAAAGCTTAACTAACTCAGTTACGGCATGCAACTTTCAGGAGAGTGTTCTGTCCAACACCCATTACCCACACTTCCGAAGACAGCTAGCACTGAAAAAAAGAGTTACAGAAATGCCTAGACAACCGTCAACTTCCTACCCATCAAGACCTTGTCTCCCAATGTCGACTAAGATCTCGTAAACCATCATGGAAGGTGCAAGAGGGTTTACAAAGAGACAATTTTAACAATGATGATGCTTGTTATCGAGAATGGTCTTCCTCCAACCCAGATTCTAAGAATCTAATCAAAGATCCGAGCCAACTCCCTGTTGGATTTGAGCAACCAAGGACATCCTGGACAGCAGTCAACCGGTTCCGAACAGGGCATGGAAATTGTCACTACTATAGGCATAAATGGGTCGTGGTTGATAGACCCGACTGCGACTGTGGCACAACAAACAGACACTACAGCACATCGCCACTGAACGTCCTTTAAGGAAATTCCAAGGCACCTTCCAGGACCTTCATTTGCTTAAGGGAGAAGCTACCCCGTGGATGAAAGGATTGGACATCCATTCTTGAGCAGTACAGTAACGCCAACCACATGGTCACCTTATGGAATTATACATCACATATTACTTTATTCTATGTGACTTGATATTATATGCATTTGTTGTTATCAGTATTTTATCTTATGATCAGTATGTCCAGTACATATATCTTCTATCTCAAAATGAACCAGATGTAATCTGATGCTGTATTAATGATGTAATCTGACGCTGTAGTTAAAGCTATACGAGAGTACTGGTCGCAGAACCAGGCTACCTCCGATTTCAGTTTCACGAAGAAACGCTCCATGAAGAAACAGCTGACTGTTGACATTGAGGAACACGGTATAGATTTCCCAGATTCAACATTTCGTATTTCTTCTCTTTTAGTTTAAGTAAGAGTTCTCAAAACGACATCGTAGCTAAGGTTTTTGCCTGCAGCTGTGCTTCTTACAAATAAATAAAAAGTAATTTCGACATTCTCTTTGTGTGACTGACCTGTGGTTTTCAGTTTGTCCATGAAGTTTCGAGACAGCCTATGTAGATATGCATGCGACAGTATGTTTGTCTAATATGTTTCAAAGTACCGCGCGTGCAAACGGGACTTTTCGGTACTCGTACCTTGGGTTTTATTGGCAATCAAAATGTAGGTTCAAGTGTTATGGATGGCCGTTGGGCTAGGGACCATTTGTATACCTAACAGAAGGATCGTCTGACTGTCAGTATCCCACAGAGCAGCATGGAAGTATGAATATTACACTTTCTCGTGTTTAAGCAAATGGAGTAAATCAGTTCTTTCTTCTTGTCTTTGATGTGGGGTTAATGGGGCTAATGGATGCACCACTAGTTCATTGGCAGTTCTTTGAAAAATCCAACAAAAATGATTTTTTTATTATAATTTCACCGTCACCAGCGTAGGTAAATCCAGCCGAGGATTCCAAGCACAGAAAATGGCTGAAATGTTTACAGTACATTCCTAACATCCCAACGTCGAAATACCTTGAAAGCTTCCTTCATATCTTTATCCATTTCCAACAGGTGTTCAAATTTACTCTGCTTCTACATATAAAATCCGGCATGAGGCAAAATCTAAATAATAAATAACCGCAGCAAATTGCTCAAGTTTAAGTAGTATATCATCTAGGCATTTATGCAGAAGAGCCATCTCCATATTTTCAAAAATATTTATCCGTTTTCGAGAAACATCCCAAAACCTTTTTTTTAGTACCAAAATCCAGTCTTGGATTCCGCGATGGCTACACACAGCAAATGCCTGTAATTTTTACGATGTATTCCTAAGATCCCGACCTCGAACAATCTTGAAAATCTTCGAGCTTTAGTTATCCACTTCCGAGATACCCTCCTCGTACTCGTAAAGTATGCAAGTAAAATCATGTATGAGGTGAAAACGTAGTTTATAAAGTGACGTAGCACGGAGAAATATGTCGTGTTTCCGTTACCATCTGGGAACCTCACGTCGTAGAAGTGAAGCACTTTCAATTTTTTTAGCACGTAAATTCCGGTCTGAGGTGTAAAATTATTTCTGCGTTATTTCAGTTTCATTTAAGTAAACTACCTGAATTTTACTGACCAATAAATTCCTTTTCATACATGCGCTGTTCCAGCAAGGTAAACATGGGAACCAGCGGACAACTACTCCTATCAGAGGGCAAAAAATGCGAGTACGTTCTTGTTTATTTAACACATTCTGAGTGAAAGTGAAATACCAGCTGCCTCATTTCGCCTTCCTCAGCACCTTTAAAAATTTTCCCAAAGATTTTGGTATACGAACATATTCACGCTGTTTTATGCTGAGAGAGAATAACACAGTGACAGTAACAAAGAGAAGGAAATCTAATAAATACTGGAAGATAGTAGACACTGGTTGTGTTATATAAAGAGCGAAGGAGACAATGGCAATGTGGGACAAAGAGACGGATACAGTGGCAGTGGAACACGATTGACAGTCAGAGAACAGGGTAAGGAAAAGAGTGAAGGAAACAGAGGCAGGAAGAGAGCAATAAAGAGAAATAGAAAGTGGAAGTGGGTGAGAGCAAGTGGTACTGAAAATACACTCCTGGAAATGGAAAAAAGAACACATTGACACCGGTGTGTCAGACCCACCATACTTGCTCCGGACACTGCGAGAGGGCTGTACAAGCAATGATCACACGCACGGCGCAGCGGACACACCAGGAACCGCGGTGTTGGCCGTAGAATGGCGCTAGCTGCGCAGCATTTGTGCACCGCCGCCGTCAGTGTCAGCCAGTTTGCCGTGGCATACGGAGCTCCATCGCAGTCTTTAACACTGGTAGCATGCCGCGACAGCGTGGACGTGAACCGTATGTGCAGTTGACGGACTTTGAGCGAGGGCGTATAGTGGGCATGCGGGAGGCCGGGTGGACGTACCGCCGAATTGCTCAACACGTGGGGCGTGAGGTCTCCACAGTACATCGATGTTGTCGCCAGTGGTCGGCGGAAGGTGCACGTGCCCGTCGACCTGGCACCGGACCGCAGCGACGCACGGATGCACGCCATGACCGTAGGATCCTACGCAGTGCCGTAGGGGACCGCACCGCCACTTCCCAGCAAATTAGGGACACTGTTGCTCCTGGGGTATCGGCGAGGACCATTCGCAACCGTCTCCATGAAGCTGGGCTACGGTCCCGCACACCGTTAGGCCGTCTTCCGCTCACGCCCCAACATCGTGCAGCCCGCCTCCAGTGGTGTCGCGACAGGCGTGAATGGAGGGACGAATGGAGATGTGTCGTCTTCAGCGATGAGAGTCACTTCTGCCTTGGTGCCAATGATGGTCGTATGCGTGTTTGGCGCCGTGCAGGTGAGCGCCACAATCAGGACTGCATACGACCGAGGCACACAGGGCCAACACCCGGCATCATGGTGTGGGGAGCGATCTCCTACACTGGCCGTACACCATTGGTGATCGTCGAGGGGACACTGAATAGTGCACGGTACATCCAAACCGTCATCGAACCCATCGTTCTACCATTCCTAGACCGGCAAGGGAACTTGCTGTTGCAACAGGACAATGCACGTCCGCATGTATCCCGTGCCACCCAACGTGCTCTAGAAGGCGTAAGTCAACTACCCTGGCCAGCAAGATCTCCGGATCTGTCCCCCATTGAGCATGTTTGGGACTGGATGAAGCGTCGTCTCACGCGGTCTGCACGTCCAGCACGAACGCTGGTCCAACTGAGGCGCCAGGTGGAAATGGCATGGCAAGCCGTTCCACAGGACTACATCCAGCATCTCTACGATCGTCTCCATGGGAGAACAGCAGCCTGCATTGCTGCGAAAGGTGGATATACACTGTACTAGTGCCGACATTGTGCATGCTCTGTTGTCTGTGTCTATGTGCCTGTGGTTCTGTCAGTGTGATCATGTGATGTATCTGACCCCAGGAATGTGTCAATAAAGTTTCCCCTTCCTGGGACAATGAATTCACGGTGTTCTTATTTCAATTTCCAGGATTGTATATGAAAGTGACTACGAGGAAGCGATAGATAGTGACAGTGGCAAGAGACAACAGTAGTAGGGAGGACGAAATGAGATATTAGCCGTAAGAGAGAGCAAGATGGATGCTGTAACAGTGAGAGGAGACTGCAGTAGTAGGACAGAACGAAGGGGGTGTGGTTGTGACACAGGAGACAATGACAGTGAGACAATAAGGAATAATAACAATGATCTGTGCTGAGTGAGTGAGTGAGAAAGTGAAACTGGGAATGGAAGTGTATGAGTGACTTAGAGCGATGGCTAGTGGCAGTGAGTGAGTCACAGTTAGAGAAGCTTGTGGGAGTTTATGGCGAATTGCACGTTAAAGAAGTGTGAATGTATTCACATGCCAAATTTTTCGGAAAGTTTTTTAAGGTGCTGAGAAAAGTGAAATGAGGCAGCCGGTACCTGCACTACAGGGTCTTTTAAACGAACAGCAGTATATTAGAATTTTTATGCTCCGATAAGATCAGTTTTCTGTTTGTATACATTTGTTCAGTGTTTTTATCTGATTGTTTCCAACATTATATGTTTGTAAATTCATTGCATCCTCGAAAATTCCTCTGGAGAGTAGAAGGATCTTTAAAGGAAAATGAAGTAAATAAGCCTTTAAAAATATGCGACGGTTGGTGGAATGGGGATGGGGCTGCAAAGGCTTCTATCCCGGACGAGCCACCGGTTGCAAAGGTCAGCGGAATGGGAAGGGGCTGCAAATGCTTATGATCGCTGGCTGTCATCGTGTCGGAGATGATCTACGTTCTCTGCCGCGCGACATATGCGCTTAACACCTGTTCAAGTGCATAAAGAAAATACTCTCGATGCTGTTGACAGACATGTAGAAATGTTAATGAGGGTACAGTCTAGGAGGCTGAAGTCAGTGACGAATCGAATGTGTATGTTCCTTAAATTTAACAAGTTTTTTTTCAGAACTAAATACAGTTTACTGCTGGTATCGTCCAAACAATTAAGTGCCGTTTTAATTATTGCTCGAGCCTCAATAGCGATACTGAATGTGGTATCAGTTAGATACCACACTTTTTGGGAGTTGCAGTTATCGACCGCAATCCGTATTAGTATCGTTGGACCCACGAGTCGCGACCAGCGCCTCTAAAGCCGCTCCGCGGCTTGTATCAAGTTTCTAGCGAGCTCTCGCCCACTCTTGCTCGTTGACGTCAAGTAGTAAAGTCGGTCGCTTGACGGCGCGGCCCTGCCCGTTGCCGGCGCGCCGTAAGGCACGGAGGCTCGCACTAGGGCGTATCGCTTCTAGTCGGGCGTGCCGCGGTAGTCTTCACGTGGGGAAGTGATGCGTCTCTCATAGCCGCTCCTTCCCAAGTGGCTCTTTCCGCCTTTCCGTGGTGCCAGACGTTAAGCTTGGCATTCTGCTTTGCGACAAAAAGGAGAGCTTCGACCCAACCCGATGCGAAAGCTAAGAGTGCGTGGCACAGGGGGAGCTGTCTCAAGGGACCGAACACCAGTCCCTCTCTGTTCGCAGGGAAGAGACCAGCAAGTGCTCTGCATGCCGGCGACCTCGTTTGTCGGCGTATGATCGCGGTGCGAGTCGGCAACGGTGCTTCGCCGCGCCCCTGGGTAACCGGGGCGTGTTCTGCCAAACCCAGGAGGTGGTGACATCGTCTGGGCCAGGTTAGATGGGTCCAGACAGCTGAACGACTGGGTGACCGCCGCTCAGAAAAACCCCTGTGCTTTATTTCCACCACGTATCATATCCGTGACACTCTCTTCCTCATTTTGCTATAGTACAAAATGAGCTGGTCTTCTTTGAAATTTTTCGATATTCTACGTGAATTCTACCAGGTAAGAATCCAATATTGCACAGCAATACTTCAGCAGAAAACGGATGATTTAGTGTAGGTGGTCTGTTTAGTGGATTTGTTGCATCTTCTATTGAGGGTGTCATGCCAATAAAATGCTGTCTTTGGTTCGCATTCCAGACAACATTACCTATGTGATCGTTCCACTTTACGTTGTTCGTAATTTGATGCTTAAAAACAGTCTACACCACAAATTTCTTTTAATCGGAGTGACCGGTTTCAATCATTCAGGATCATCTTCAGACTCTGAAATAACACACGTAAAGATAGAGGGAACTTTTCTGTAACGTATATACAAACTACATATACCCTGCACGGCAGGTGGACTTCGATGGAGCACGCTGGGGCGATCCACGACGCTGATCTGACTGCTAAATGGATATGCAGGGAGTGCATAGCACTAGTCCCACTCACCGTCCTGAATATGACATCAGTGTTAAGCAATCAGAAGTACAGTGTTTACTGTTAGCATAAGATGTATTACAATAGTCTATATAACTAAGATTTGAAGAAGAGTTATAGGTAAAATACAGAATAAAATTGCTATGAAATAGCTATTCATCAAAAAATACATACCGTAGTAAATAATTAGCTTAAAATAGTCTAGGCTGTCCTCTGTTATCCGTTCCGTAACCTATGTGCTGTTGGCAAAGATATATAGAATAGATGTCAAAGGTTACTATAGCGATAGAGAGAAGCTGCTAGCAAAGATAATCTATATGGACGTTGAGGGTTGCCGTAGAAACGGCGTCCAATATCGATGTGACATTCCGAAAAGTTGCCACAGAATGCTGTAACGATACCACAGACTATCTATGTAAACGTTAAGAGTTACCGTAAAAACGGCGTCCTCTATCGATGTCACACATCAAAATAAATAGAAAATATAGTAGTGAAATAATAGTCGTTAGAAATTATCGATAGTAGTATGAATGGCAGAATAGCGAATAATGGGACGTTAGTTACAAGCAATCTTGCCTGTTATGTAGGAAGGAAACATAGACACAAAGGGCAGCTTAACGTTTTAGATATACAGAGATCCATTACATCTCGTGTTAGACACGAAATGCTTATAAATTCATATAATAGATAACATTGTGTAAAGTAATGGTGATGAGGGAATAACCCACGCAACATTAAAGGATACAAAATCCGTTAAAAAGAGACTGTTAGTGAAAATTCAGTTTGTAGAGAGAAAGAGTGTTGGGTGGTGGGGGGGGGGGGGGGTTGGGGACAGAACATTAAGAATACTAACACAACCGCAGTGTTAATTACAAAGAAACTAAACGTCATTAACCATAGAAAAATGCTAATGATAAAATCACGAGTCAGCATTATTTGCGTAGAAAGAAGGTAAACCAAAACATAGATTGGAGAGAAAAACGAGACAGCAGTCAAAATTAAACTCAGTGTTCAAAAAGATGAAAGAAATATTTCTCCCTAAAATCAAGTTGCTCGTTCAATAAAGCTAGAGGCTCGTTTTTATGACGTGTGTAAATTTCTATTACTTCTACCGACATGAATGCCTGACCATTCTGCTGCTTACAACATGCTGCGTCAATTACACAGGCTGCAACACACAGATAACACACGGCACATGTGCCATCTACCGTGACGACGATGCATTTCCGGACACATGTTCATAGAACCTTTTATCCTCTGTTTTCAGTCAGGAATCCGTTCCTGCAGTTTCTCGATTTTATTAGTGTCAGCCTCTATATACACGTATAAGAAAAGTTTTGCATCACCCCTGTTTCCAGAACTCCTGAAGACAGACGTTTACTGTGGATATTCTATCACAGAGACAGTCTCTTTGACTGTTCAGGGATGTGACTAAACCCGCCCAAACATGTAAACGATCATGCATGAGCAGCGCCTATTAGACGGAGGGTGTCAGACAGCCGATCAGTTCCCGTCGTTCCAACAGGAAGGAGGTACACGGCTCGTGTTGTCTGTACTTCAACCATGCCGAGACGGTCAGTACCGTGGTTCGATCGCGTCCGCATTGTTACTTTTTGCCAGGAAGAGCTCTCAACAAGGGAAGTGTCCAGGCGTCTCGCAGTGAACCAAAGCGATGTTTTTCGGACATGGAGGAGATTCAAAGAGACAGGGTCGATGATATGCCTCGCTCAGGACGCCCAAGGGCTACTACTGCAGTGGATGACCACTACCCATGGATTATGCCTCGGAGGAACTCTAACAGCAACACCACCAAGTTGAATAATGCTTGTCGTGCAGCCACAGGAAGTTGTGTTACGACTCAAACTGTCCGCAATAAGCTGCACGATGAACAACTTAAGTCCCGACGTCCATGGCTAGGTCCATCTTTGCAACCACGACACCAAGCAGCGTGGTACTGATGGGCCCAACAACGAGCCGAATGGACCACTCAGAATTGACATCACGTTCTCTTCACCGATGAGTGTTGCGTATGCCTTCAACCAGACAATCGTCGGAGACGTGTTTGGAGGCAACCCGGTCAGGCTGAACGCCTTAGACACACTGTCCAGCGATTGCAGCAAGGTGGAGGTTCCCTGCTGTTTTGGGGTGGTACTATGGGGGCCGACGTACGCCGCTGGTGGTCTTGGAAGGCGCCGTAAAGGCTGTACGATACGTAAATGCCATCCACCGACGGATAGTGCAACCATATCGACAGCATATTGGCGAGGCATTCGTTTTCATGGACTACAATTCGCACCCCCATCGTGCACATCTTGCGAATGACTTTTTTAGATGTGCGTATCATAGTCTTTACTAAACTAATAAAGGAGGCTGAACTTGTTAAGTGAAAACTGTGTGTAAGAAAACCTATCACTAGCAATATGAAGCAAATAATTTTAAATTCCGATTACAGTGTGTGATCTGTAATCGCCATCGCTAGCCTGCTTTTAAACACGAATAAAATTGTGCAAATTACATTTAGTGAGTGTTATTATTTATTCTAAACTACATCTGACTGTTTGTAAATGAATCTGAAAATAAATAATGGGTATTAATGTTAGTCAGAGTGATTTTCTCAATAAACAGACACACACAAATGCTGACTGTTGCATCACGAAAACTGTGCCCTGTTATAAAACGTATCCATTGAATTTATATGAAATTTTGTTTAATGAACACTGTTTCTGTTATTCTCTCAAAAGATCAATTAGGTCCTGCAGTAGCTTCTTAGCTTCCAACGAATAACTGGGCTTTTGCCTGCCTCCTTTACAAAGATAATGAGCTGATAGAAATCACTGCACCGCTGTATATCTTTGTAATTCTTCTACCAGGCGCCATAGACAAATCAATCGCTTTGTTTATTTTTCAAACATGATATCCAGTAAAAATGCAAAGGTGCAAGGCATGACAGTATAGTTTTTTACCTAACAAATTTTTCATTTAAACAGTGAAGATAAGCTTTGGTGAAATGTTTCGCAAAAGAGTAATAGTGTATTTTGCAATTATATTCAAACCATTTAAAGCACAGAAAAATCTCGAACTAACACGAACTTTTACTATTTCTCAACATTATTTTTGTCAGCATCGTCATACACTATAGTAAATGCTCTTAACAGATACTTCTTTAAATCGCGTAAGAATTTACTCTTTGAGTACCCTAAAGAAGTGTTTTTAATTTGATCTTGGTGGGGGGAACTAATTAGAATTCAGAACACATGACTGATAATTCTCTCTGGTTACCAACTCGTAGATATCGTTAAACGCAATGAAATCCTTGCACTACTATAATTACTAAACAAAGGCTTCCAGAAAAATAATCAAAGCTTTTAAAAGCGACACCTCTCTATAGAGCCATGTCAAATGATACTCTGCCCTCTGTTACGCGTCATGGGACGTCTCAAATAAAAATTTTAATGCGGCACATCCGCCATCCAAGCTCCTCGCTCTACCAAGGCACAAAACGCTCTCTCCCTCTGTGGCCAATAACTGCATCTGATTCTCGTTCATCCGAGATTCATCAATAATGCTCCTCTGGTAACAAAAGAATGCGGAATAATCATATGTTCGGCATGCAAAGATGCTCCAAATAATCAAATATACCAACAAAATGACACTTCTCATTATATTTTAATTAAATCAACCGTGGGTTCTTGGTGAAATATTGTGTATTAACTAACAAACACTGTTATGCGTTGACATGAATGGCTGCCAATGGGATCACCAACTATGGGCTCCTCCCCAACATATTCGGGAACAACCTAGAGAACAGGATCTTCACACACATCATAAGACCAAAGAAATACAAAGTCATATACTGGAACCGTTACGTCGATGACATAATATGCCCGATTGATGAACCACGCACGCACACACACATTTAGAAAAGCTACACAAGTAAATAAATAACTTACACCCAAAATTCACTTCACGTTATAAACAGAAACAGGCAATACACTGTTTCCTATACCTTACCATACGAAAAACGAACAAAACCCATGATTATATTCAGGAAACCGACAATCACGAGCACTACCATTCACAATCTGTCGGACCACCTGGTGGCGCACAATCAAGCAATCTTCAGATTCGTGCACTATAGATTGAACAGAATACCCGTAAGCAAACTGAATTACACGCAGGAGCTAAATACAGTAAAGCACATAGTAGACGGAAATGGTTACAGGCGCTACATGACAGAGAAATTAAACCAACAAATTTGGAAAGAGAAAAGGAACGAAAGCAGAACACACACGCACAAAACCTTACACAACACAGCATACGAACAATGACCACATGCAAGAAACAACAGTACAACAACACACACATAAAACAAAATGGCACATACCCACCTATAATAATAAAAAAACAGGGACTTCAAGTATGATTCAAGAGAGACAACACAACACAGAAAAAACTCAGAGCACACGAGACAACCCCAGATAAAATCAACAGATCAGGAATATATGGGCTCATATACAACACTTATCCGTCAGTATACTCAGGACATACATGCAGGAACTTTAAAAGAAGATACGCAAAACACCTCAGAGCCCTAAAAAGTAACAGCACCCAAAGCACATTTGCTGACCTCCTAATATCCTGTATAACCACACTCAACTACAATACTAACAGATTTAAAAATACTAAAATGCAGCCGCAGCCTATACCAGAAACTGACAACAGAACTCTCACATACAGAAGACAATAGCAGAAGGCAAACAAGTTTTACATGAAAACACGCTACACCCAGTTTTTATAGTCAAGAAGCGACTTGTTGAATAGCGCTTCATCAGCCTTATATGACTGTATTAAATATGCTGTGTCAGCGTCACACCAACTAAATTTGGCGGCAATATTTATATTTTAAAACAGTACGTTGAACATCAAACAGCTGGGGCAGTGCGAGCGATCCAGGCGGTTACATTTTTCATTGATCAAATATAGGGCGAGGCGCTAGATTTGATGCGAGGCGCTGGATTTGATAAAATAAAATTTGACGAAACACAGCTTTGACAAATGTTCCCCAAACATTTGACGAAACGCGGCTTTGACAAAAGTACTCTATCACACCTCCAAACCTTTAACAACGACGCTTACATTCGCCCAAGCAAATGAGAATAATTTATATTAATATGCCGCACATACTATTCACACTTCACTAATTGCAAGGTACTTCGATGTAATAGATAACAGTAATTAATTGTACCGACAATAACACAATCAATGTTTTCACACCCAATTATAAACAATAACGTTATATCTCCTGCCTGCGAGAAAGTATTGAGCTGATAATAAAATAGGATGCCCTGAACGTTTCGTTATTTGATGAATTCGTTGCTTTTAGGATTTTATTAGCGTTTAATCAGTAGTATGTTACTATGCTCTCTTCACACGATACGAAACATCTTTGCCCCACGTACCTGGTCCTGTCAATTGTGATCACTGCCTATGTTCGACGTCAACGTGCAATAAAAAACTCACAGACGGCAGGTGGCGAAACCAGGAGTGGATGGACGCTGAAAACAGCGCAGTTGGTTCGTAACGCGACATTAGAGCGATTTGTCTGACCTCCCTCTGAGGCACGTAAGTTCACCAACTGTTCGCGTCCCTCCGTGATTAAAGTATACCGTGAATGACAAAATGAAGCTTTCAAAAACCCGCACAGAGGCAACTGTTGTGGACAACGGGCCACAAATGACAGCGGTGAACGACGTCTGTGGAGATGTGTACGGGGGAATACGAATGCAGCTGTTGAACAACTGACTCCTCAGAAGAACCAAGGGGCTACCAACAGGAACGACCGTTGCGAAGTTGCGAATGTTGCTGCGTTTCTCCTTTTCAGTAGGTGATTTGTTCATGCACCCATACTGAGTGCTTTTCGTCGGCCACGGAGCCTGGAATTTGGAAGCTTTACCCCTACTGGACTTCCATTGAGTGACAACAGGTGGCCTGTTAGATGACAGGTGGTCACAGGCGTGTACGTTGTGAAACGTCTGAAAGCACACCGCACACTCTGCAACAATCGTCGGAGGGGTCCAGGCCGGAGGAAGGGGCATTATGATCTGGGGCATATCTTCGTGGCGCTACCTTGGTGATCTCATCATTCTGGAAGGCACAATGTATCATCTCAAAATACACATCTATTCGTGGGACCATGTCCACCCTCCACATGCAGTTTGGTTTTCCTCAGCATGTCGCCATTTTCCAGCAGGACAACGCAGTGTGACACAGCTCGCACTCTACGCACTTGGCTCTAAGATCATCACGATTTATTTACCGTACTTCCGTAGTCACCTAACTCCCCATATTACAATACAAGCAAGAGCCTGTGGGGCTGTCTCGATAGGGCTCTCCGCGCTATCAATCCTCAGCCGAGAAACTTAGTACAGCTGACCTGGCCACGACTCTGGAGTCAGCGTGGCTGTCGGTACCACCCAGAACCTCATTCTCCCTCTTCCTGCACGCCTGGCAGTGATGCGGGTTGCAAAAGTTGGTTATTCACGCATTTACAGGAGGTCACGTTAATGTGACTGGATGGAGTATAAATCACTGGATCATTCACTTGTCTCACCTAGGGTTATCGTCGAAGAGTTGGATGCTCTTTGATATCACTGCACTGCAGACATTGGATGAACGCTGTACAAAGACAACATGTTGGTAGCTGTCTTGCCAATGAAAAATTAATTGAAAACAAATGCAAAATAACCTCCTACTGACTGAAATGTCAGTGGACGCCCCAGGATAAAGAAACGACTAAACGGACGTGGGAAAGGTACACGCCATTTGTTACTTCACAAAAGTCCAACAGTCTGTTGTACCAAAAAATACAATTGGCAACAGCTGCCTACAATGAACGTAGTTAAGAAGGCGCAACTGATGAGTGACAATAATAAGCACCACTACCAGATTTAAAATGTTAACAACACAGTTAAATCAGTTGATGAATAATTTATTAATCTAAACTAATAAAATGCACCAATTTAGAAAGGACGAACAAGCAAGTAGCACAATCAAATATAACTCAAACACGCGCTTAGCGCTGGGCAAACAATGGCAGCAATCTTGCTGAAGATTATAATTTAAACATTTGGCTGATCCCAGGGGATACTTGACATTAGCGCATATAACATACAAGAAGTGTAATAACGCGAAATTTCACAAGTCTGGTGTCTGAAGAGCTGAAGCCCGTTAAGTACTAATACTTTATGCAACGAGCACAGGAACAGTTCTCAACGTAAATATACAATATTTGTTCAATCAGAGACGTCCCTTGGGCGTAGTCAAGATATAATAAAATACTTTTTATCAAATTGAACATTGCACCAATATTAAAATTGTTACCTTAAAACCAATCTTCAAACAGAGAAAACGTGGAAGGGGCAGGTACGTCCGGCCACGTCTGAGTAGGATGGCTTAGAATGACGGGAACTTGGGGTTAAATTAATGCCCGATTCCTATGAGGCAGAAACGCTCATAAGTTGAGGGATGCCGTAGCAAGCCAGGAAGCCGCAACATCTCAGACGCTACGTGAGACGGGAAGCGTCGCGAAGATGGCGCGCGCGGATGCGGCCTGCGCAGGCAGCCTACGCCCGATGAACCGGCGGGTAATAGATAACGCTCTGGGTAGCGCCTCTAAACGCTACGAACAGATCAGAAAGTCGAGAGCAAACAATCAGATATATAATTCATGCATAATAATCATAGAACATATGAAAATGCTCAAACCAAGAAAAGGAACTGAATGTTATCGTGGCCCCAAGCATTACAAGAAGAATATTACAAAGAGAATTACTAAGATGATTAACCGGTTAATCTTAAAATAAAATATAACAACAAGTTAATCGAGTAACCAAGAACGCACAAGGCTACCTAAACACCTTAACTTAAATGCCCAAATGAGTCATGATTCACTGGGCCGCTAGCGTTTGCTTACCGTGGCTGTAGGCAATTTTATAGTTGTTATCTCAGTCAGGGGAGCAACAAGTTCCAATGGAAAGAAGACTCAATTTCGACCTCAGTGGTCACTAATACACGTTGTGGCCTAGAAAATGTGACGCAATTGATTTCAGGCCCGAATAACAAGATAATCAGACATTGATGAAATTGCAATTAAAAGAAATTTGAAAACAAATCAAATAAGGCACTTAGATAATTTCAAAGAGAGGCACAAGAAAGTAAATTTAATGCTTGAGGCAGAGTGACGGAGAGCTACAGGCATTCCAGCGTAGGGGGAGAAACTTCAACGCGGGAGCACATATGTCAGTCAAGTAACGAGTACTTTGTCCCAGAGGGCTGAACAGACAGCACCAGAAAATGAGCAGTACTCCAACACACACATCGCCCAAGTATTTCTGACCAACACAACTAGCTCCACCGACCACCGGCCGCTTAGACAATCGTGCACCCGTAAGCTCAGTAAACAGCTCAACCTACGTCACATGTGCCTCATGTCTCTCTCTCTCACTGACAGCGACCGACTGCCTGCCCATTAGATTAGATTACATTTACTTTCATTCCAATTGATCCGTAGTGAGGAGGCCCTCCAGTATGTAGAACATGTCAGAAAAAGAAGGATACATGACTATTTACAACTGAAACAAATAAGCTAATGTACCTTCCACAGGTTCAACTGGAAGGATCGTCATTTTTTTAAATGAACACTATATGAAAGAAACATATTAAAAACACTCATTTACCAAGATTTAATGGACTGAATTCAAAATTTAAAAAAAGGTGTTTTATTTATAAGTAAATAACATATAATAAACTGCTACAACAATTATTTACAATGAACACATTACTGCACTGAAATGGTGCAGAAGTTATGTATATATATATATATATATATATATATATATATATATATATATATATATATATATATATATACTGAGAAATTCATCAATGGAGTAGAAGGAGTAGGCCACCAATGAATTCTTTAGGCTTCTCTTAAACTGAATTTCATTGGTTGTTACGCTTTTTATGGCTGTTGGCAAGTTATTGAAAATGTGTGTTGCTGAATAATGCACAACTTTTAGTGCAAGACTAAGTGACTTTAAATCATTCTGAAGATTATTCTTATTTCTACACTACTGGCTATTAAAATTGCTACACCACGAAGATGACGTGCTACAGACGCGAAATTTAACCGACAGGAAGAAGACGCTGTGATATGCAAATTATTAGCTTCTCAGAGCATTCACACAAGGTTGGCGCCGGGGGCGACACCTACAACGTGCTGGCATGAGGAAACTTTCCAACCGATATCTCATACACAAACAGCAGTTGACCGGCGTTTCCTGGCGAAACGTTGTTGTGATGCCTCGTTTAAGGAGGAGAAATGCGTACTATCACGTTTCCGACTTTGATGAAGGTCGAATTGTAGCCTATCGCGCTTGCGGTTTACCGTATCGCGACATTGCTGCTCGCGTTGGTCGAGATACAATGACTGTTAGCAAAGTATGGAATCGGTGAGTTCAGGAGGGTAATACGGAACGCCATGCTGGATCCCAACGGCCTCGTATCACTAGCAGTCGACATGACAGGCATCTTACCCGTATGGCTGTAACGGATCGTGCATCCACGTCTCGATCCCTGAGTCAACAGATGGGGACGTTTGCAAGACAACAACCATCTGCACGAACAGTTCGACGAAGTTTGCAGCAGCATGGACTATCAGCTCGGAGACCATGGCTGCGGTTACCCTTGACTCTGCATCACAGACAGGAGCGCCTACGATGGTGTACTCAACGACGAACCTGGGTGCACGAATGGAAAACCTTCATTTTTTCGGATGAATCCAGGTTCTGTTTACAGCATCATGATGGTCGGGGTGAATGCACATTGGAAGCGTGCACTCGTCATCGCCATACTGGTGTATCACCCGGCGTGGTGGTATGGGGTGCCTTTGGTTACACGTCTTATTCGCATTGACGGCACTTTGAACAGTGGACGTTACATTTCAGATGTGATACGACCCGTGGCTGTACCCTTCATTCGATCCCTGCGAAACCCTACATTTCAGTAGGATAATGCACAACCGCACGTTGCAGGTCCTGTACAGGCCTTTCTGGATACAGAAAATGTTCGACTGCTGCATTAGCCAGGACATTCTCCAGATTTCTCACCAATTGTAACGTCTGGTCAATAGTGGCCGAGCAACTGCCTCATCACCATACGCCAGCCACTACTCTTGATGAACTGTGGTATCGTGTTGAAGCCGCATGGGCAGCTGTACCTGTACACGCCACCCAAGCTCTGTTGACTCAATGCCCAGGCGTATCAAGGCCGTTATTACGGCGAGAGGTGGTTGTTCTAGGTACTGATTTCTCAGGTTCTATGCACCCAAATTGCGTGAAAATGTAATCACATGTCAGTTCTGCTATCATATATTTGTCTAATGAATACCTGTTTATCATCTGCATTTCTTCTTGGTGTAGCAATTTTAATGGTCAGTAGTGTAGTATTGATTCCATGAATTGAGCTGTTGATTTGAGAAAGTGATATATTTTTAATGACAAATTTCATTTAGGAATAAATATATGGGAAATCAGTAGTTAGTATCCCCTAGTTCCTAAACAAGCTTCTGCAGGATGTTCTTGAGTTCGCACCACATATAAATCATATTGCACGTTTTTGTGCCTGGAAAACTTTATTTTGGCTTAATGAATTACCGCAAAAAATAATCCCATATGACATTATGGAATAAAAGTAAGCATAGTATTCCAGATTTTTCATTTTTATATCTCCTATGTCTGACACAATTTGCGTTGCAAACAGAGATTTGTTAAGACGCTTCAGCAGTTCTGTGGTGTGCTCCTCCCAGTGTGTAACAATAATGTACCTATAATAATTTTTTTCTTTATGCATTTAGATAAATGTTTCTTTCTGAATTTATGTAAAATAATGTAAATATTAATTTGAATTTTTTTCCTTTTCGTGTCATGTTAAAGAAACTGTACACAACTTTTTAAATGGATGTCATTATTTATGTTAGATTTCAAGCGATTTGATAACCAAAAGGAAATGTATTTAATGTTAAAACTATTGTAAAATGTGAAAATTGTAATTTAAACACTTGGTCCATACGTAGGTAATGCATTAGAATATGTGTAGTAGAAAACCTGTGGTGAATACACTACCTGTAGGGGCGCGGGAAAAGGTGGATGCAGGCGAGTGCGGGAAAACGCACACTGGCGCGGTTCGGCACAACGGGCTCAGTAACACAGTCGGAGTTGGGCATCGGTCAGAGGAACATGTACTGTACCGAGGAGGCTATCTGGGAAAAGTGGATTCCATTGAGCCTCGGATGGGCCGATTCCGACGACTACTTGGCATGGCTATATTCTCAGGCACAAAACTGGAAAGATTACGACGCCAAGAAGAATGAAAGTGCCGATACTGTGAGAGCCTTAGCCGTGCTTGTATGTGTGCTGTGCTGCCCGCTATCTCGCTGCCCGCCATCCGTCGCAACGACGTGCACAGGTCAAACATTTATTTCATCTTTAGAAGTGTATCTGTGTGGACAGTGTTGAAACTGTTCTGACTGTTAAATAATAACGTGACTTTTACCAGAATTGCCTTAACCGTCACTTATCCTTATCATTGACCTAGACAGGGTCCTTACCACATATTGTGCAACCCGAGTATCCTGAATTGAAAGTTTACTGTTAGTACTAAATTATCTGCAGACCAATTTAAGCTATAAAGCAGTTTGAGAGTTAGGAATGCCAATGTAAATGTTAGTAAAGAACTACAGTGTGATTAAATTGAAAGATACATTATGAATTGAGCTAGCAATGATATTTAATTCATTTGAGATTG
The DNA here is from genome assembly GCF_023864275.1 of Schistocerca cancellata. NCBI lineage: Eukaryota > Metazoa > Arthropoda > Insecta > Orthoptera > Acrididae > Schistocerca > Schistocerca cancellata. The sequence continues at coordinate 640,966,778 of NC_064627.1, forward strand.
AAAGAATGTTAGTCAATTACTCCAGAAGCGTGACAAAAGAATAGTAATCCATAGGTTGATAATTTTGAGTGTTAATGTACCTTCAGGACTTACTAGTTTCAGCATAACGACCGTAACAGTTTCAGGGCCCCCCCCCCCTTCTCTTGCCTATTCTTGCACATTTTGAAGTGTACTGATCAGAATTGAATAGTAAAATTGATTTCTATGTTAAACCTAAGTGTATTAGTGTTTTTTCCAATTTTAATAGTGACATTGTATGTGTGTTTTCAAAATTGCTGATTCTAGGGTAATCTATGCCCGATTTCAGTCTGATCAATATACAAAGTGCAGCTCGTAGTAATCATTGCTGTGTGGTGTTGTGTAATTTTAGCTCATCCAAATCAGTACAAAAGAAGAAAACCTTAGTTCAGTAGATTCTTTCTGGTTCTAAATTTTGCTATAAAACGCAACATTGCTACGTGTCATTATGCTTGTACATGCTACCACTTGTACAGGGAAAAACTCACTCAATGCCTAATTAGGCTGGCGACCGTATTATTAATCATTGGTAGTATCTACTGTGTATACTTCTTATCCATGCGAACGCGTAATTGTACCTTACTTTTGCTTGACGCATCACTGTAGTTTCTGACTGAATATAAGTCCGAATTGCTTCCATTAGGTACACGCGGTCAACTTATGTACTAAATCCTTGTTTACAAGGTGAAGCCCGTGAACTTATTACAGTACAGGCTTTATTGAGCTAACGCACGTCCGACAGGGCGGAAGTGTTACAAGTGGCTTCCCGGTGACAGGACATCCAGTTATTGTCGGTTACAAATTAATGTAAAGACCGAACAGTCGATGTTCAGTGGCACGAATAGCAATACAGTTCAGTAAAATAAACTGCAGTATGAGTCAAGTACAATAGTGTGGTGTAATTGGCATTTAATATGGACAAGAACGGGGACAGGATAGATGTGCCGAGCGAAATGGAGAATGCGGCGAGTAGTAGCAGGAGTTTACGCGGCCAGATAACAGATGGCGTTAGCGGAAGACAATTGGCGTACATACAATACCATGAACACGTCAACGAACAGATTGAAATGTCGCGATCGCCTCGAACACAGCAAGGGACAAAACAGGAAGTAGAGGGTGACTTTGTAGATGATAGTGGGTACGTGAACGAATCCACTGACATATTTGATTCACCACAAATAAAGAAAGAACCGAAAGAGACTTTTGAAGTAGGATCGGAAAACACAAATACCATAGAACAAAACATTGTAAAAATTTTGAGCATGAACGATCTATTAGAACAATTAACCAAACAAATTGCAGGACAGACTGAGCAACTTAAAACACAGAATGAGCAGCTCAAAACACACGTTGATGAGCAGCTCAAAACACAGAGTAATCAGATTAAAGCACAGGTTGAAGGACAGGGAATTAAAATTAGTAAACAAATAGAACAAGTAGAACAAAAAGTAGGTAATTTAAGTTCTGTGGTAAATAATATGAAATTTGAAATTGATACTATTAACAAAAATATGGATACTATGCAGGAGGAAATTGGAAACATTAATAGTAGATTCGATGTTGAAATTCTCAACATCCAAGAGAAAGTAGAACCTCTGGTTGAAACTAAGGTAGACGAAAAAGTTTTCGGTCTTAAGACTGAGATCGTAAATGAATGTCAACACGGAATATCGCAATTGAAAAGGGTAGTTGTAGACACTGAAAAAGAATTAGGTGAAAAAGTAACCGGATGTGTTCAAAATTGTACGAAAATTCAAGGAAAAATTTTCGATCTAGAGAGCAAAATTAAAGATAGGCCTGGTGTGATCTGTAATGGCGCACCAATTACGAAGCTGTTAGAAGGCGAGGAACGCTTCGATCCAGCCAAGAAACATAACGGGTGGCATCCGTTAGACTTCATCAAAAATTGCGAGAGAGTATTTCCTGAGCACTTGTCTGATCAGGAAAAGATAAATGTAGTAATTAGCGCCTTAGCAGGTGACGCTAAGCGCTGGGGAATAAATTTAAATACCGAACGAATGACGTTCGAAGAATTTAGGCAAAAATTTACCGAAGAATATTGGTCTGAACAAAAGCAGGACCATTTATGGCGCGAATTTATCATGGCCAAACAGCATGATAACAGGGGCAGGAATTCTTTGAAAGATTTCTGCGAGTATTGGTACCGAAAATTGACACACTTAAGAGGTAGAAGATCGGATTCAGAAATTATCTGGGAGCTGTATAAGAAGCTCCCAGAAGATTCAAAGAGGTATGTAGGAAGCAACCATCGTAGCTTCCAAGCATTTCTGGAAAGGGTCGAAGACGAAGACCATTGGCGCGCAAGTCGTGCCAATTATCAAAATTTTGGCAACCATAATAACCGATATAATGACGAAAGAAATGACGGCGATGGGTTTCGCGTCAATATGATGCAGAGAGGAAGAGGCAGAGGAAGAGGCAGAGGAAGTTATCCAGGTCGCGGTCGAGAGTACACCGCGCAAAATAATAACGACGCGGGAAACTAATTTCCGCGAACGTTGCGGGCCAAACGGAAGCGGACAATACATACCGGCCCCGATTTAAGAAAAGATACCGGACTGACCGCAATGTAATGAGACAGGCTAGAGACAAGCGTCAGGTGCGAGCCAACGTGAGTCATATAGGCCGCACAGAATACTCCAGGTTAACAGGCGAGTGGAGTATCAGAGGGCAACGGCCCAGCCTAGCGGAACATCTGTTCAGAGAGAAGCCGCTAGCAATCCGGCAGCAGTAGGTGCGAACGTAGCCGTAAGAGATAATGAAAATTTTACGAGTAATAATTCCGTGGCAAAGGAAACAATAAATGAGACTGTGAGTACACAGGGAGTTGCGGTTAGCAGTGTTCGCAATGTGGTAAAGGGCGATAATGAATTAGCAGAAGTAAATGATTGGCGTGTGCAGATCGACGATCTGTACAAGGGCCTAAAGCAATGTGAGTGGGAGGATTTTAAGAAGGAGTATGAGGCGAGGAAATTAGTTAGTAGAAAGGGAAATGATAGGGGCGTCAATAAATTGACGTGGCCCAAATTTGAAGAGGGGAAAATAAATAGCGCCGCGCAAAGTACGCGTGCTGCCGATAAGGGGAAGGTTAATGATAGGAAGGATTTGGAGGATGAAATCCTCAGCATTGACGAAGAAATAACTTCTGCTAACAATCCGCCAATAGTGCGAGCTGCTACCGAGAGGCACCGTGGAGAAGGGGTAGATGATTACATGAAAGTAATTAAAGTCCACGAGGATTACACCGAATATGAAGTCACAGTAGATGTAAATAAAGCTGATGATGAGGCCGTTTCGCCAAAAGAGGAGATTGGATTAAAATCTAAGCCTGATGACAATACCGAGGAGGAACTTAATGCCTGTCTCAGAAAAGCCTTTATGTTAGAACCTGATAGCGATCCGGAATGGTCGGATTCCGACGATAGTTCAGAAGATGAAAGATACGCTAATATAGACAAAACTGAATATACTAACTTTCCCCATTGTGCAAAAGTAGCGTACTTAAGCGAATCTGATGTGGAGGAAGAGAGTAGTGATGACTCGAGTGAAGATGTATTTTTAGGTGTAAAAGAAAATGAATATACTTTTACTGAAAGAGGATATGAAAAAATTAGTGAAATAAAAGGGGATGCAGTTAAGTACGATATTGTACCTAACGATGACGAGATATCAAAACAAAATCCAGATGTTGAGACCGAACAAAGAAAGAAAGAGCCGCCGGACGACTCAGAGTTTATTTCGCAAAGGGTTCAGGTAATTAATGACTTTGAACTCCCGGAACCAAAGAAACCGCCTGATATATGTGAAGTGAATGTTAAAAGCATATCTTGGGACGATGTTATCGTCGACCCGGATTTGCTCAAGGAAGACCACGATAATGAAAGACATTCGACGGTTAAACAAACAATAATACCAGTTGAAATTTATAACATGGAATTGCAGGTACTTCTAGATACTGGGTCTCAGATAAGTGCAATTTCCCAATCGTTTTTCGAACACATTTGTGATAAGCCTGGGCTAGTAATTATGTCAGTAACAGGTGTAAAAATTGTTGGGGCTACTGGCAAGGCTAGCAAGCCGGTAAAGAACCAGATTTTGGTTGAATTTAGTATAAAAGGACAAAACTTTGAACACGATTTTTTGGTTGTGCCAGACCTGAGTACTGAAATGATTTTGGGGATAGATTGGTTGGATAAAGAAAAGGTTATTATTGATTGTAGCCAGGGAGTGATCAAAATTAATAGTACATTTAGGAATTTGGAATTGAATTTTGAGGGAATTGGGGAAGTGTTTGATTCAGGAATTGATTCGTTGTTGTTGGAGATCGACCAAGGGAATGATGGGTTGACAAACAAGTATGAGGTGTACCATGTCCAGAAATTATTAAATGAAAGTGACAAGCAGGGGCATGAATTTAAGGGAATGGTGGAAAATTTAGAGGGAATATCTCCCGAACAGAAAGCAGAGTTGCTTGAAATTTTAGATAATAACAGCCCCGTATTTTCGGACAAACCTGGCCTAGTTAAGAATTTTGAATACCAGATTGAGACAATAGAGCATAAACCTTTCTTCGTAAGACCGTTTTCGATACCCATATCAAAGAGGCAGGCTGTTCAAGTGGAAATAGATAAGATGATAGAGTGGGGGGTAATCGAACGAAGTAGCAGCGAGTATAATAGTCCCCTTATCATAGTGAACAAAAGGGATGGGGGAGTGAGAGTAGTTATCGACGCTAGGACTTTGAACAAAATTGTAAAAAAGGAAATAGATAGACCTGAGAATCTGGACGAAATGCTCCAAAAATTTTATAACGTAAAATATTTAACCAGTCTGGATATGACCGCCGGATACTGGCAAATCCCGTTGAGTAAAGAATCCCGTAAATATACCGCTTTTCTATTCGCCGGGAAATGCTATCAGTATAAAGTAGTGCCATTTGGGCTTAGCACATCTGTGGCAGTATTTATTAGGGCACTGGACTTTGTATTAGGGAGAGAACTGAGTTCCCGGCTAACCATTTATGTAGACGACTTACTGATTGCTACAGAAACATGGCAGGAGCATTGCGAGTTATTACGGAAAGTTTTTGTTGCTCTACAAGCAGGGGGCATGACACTTAAATGGAAGAAGTGTGAATTTGTGAAATCGGAAATAAAGTTTCTGGGGCACATTATTACTACCAACGGTATTGGCAAGGATCCGGAAAAGTTAAGTGCAATATCGGGGTGTCCAGCTCCTAGAAATAGAAAACAGTTGAAAGCCTTTCTAGGTTTGTGTGGGTTCTATAGAAAGTTCGTCAAGGGCCAAGTTTTTAATAGTCCTCATTTGAATAATTTACTTAAGAAAAATAGTGCTTTTGTGTGGACTGAAGAATGCATGAGAGATTTTGAAAACTTAAAAAGGGAACTTTTGAATGACCATATTTTGCATCACCCCATACTGTCAAAACCTTTCCATATGAGTACTGACAGCAGTGCTTATGGAATTGGCATAGAAGTGTTCCAAGAAATCTGTGAGGGCAAAGAAATTGAACACCGGACTATCGCATTTGCCAGTAGAACCCTAACAAGATACGAGAGAAACTACACTATTTCGGAAAAGGAAGCTTTAGCCATTATATGGGGGCTAAAGAAATTTAGAAATTATCTGTGGGGCCATAAGCTCATTATACATACCGACCACAAAGCTTTGACTTTTCTTAAAGATTGCCGTTTACTTAATGGTAGGCTGACTCGTTGGGCTTTGTACCTGCAACAATTTGATTACGATATTTGCTATGTTAAAGGTACTGAGAATTATGTGGCAGATGCCTTATCTCGATTGCCTAATGGTATGAGTCAAGTGCCCAATGAAAATGGGGAAGAGGGTACTTTTCAGATAAGGTATATGAAAGAGATTTCAGGAAATAGGAAAATTGAGCAGATATGTAAAAATATGAGGTACCATCAGAATGAGGATTCAACCTGGAAATCAGTGAAAGTAAATTTTGACAGTGTGCAGTACCCTCAAATTAAGAAATATTACAAAATTTATAAAGGCATTTTATATAGGAGGAAAGATTTAGTTACTGAGGAATGGAGGGTATGTTGGCCAAACCAGTTTGATACTGATGTCATAGATTATTTTCATTTGGCATTGTGGCATAGTGGACCGAAAAAATGTTTGGATAAACTGAATAATGTCGTAGTGATTACCGGTAGTGTAAGTAAGAAGGTAAAGGAACGGATTAAGTCATGTGATGTCTGTCAAAAGACCAAAGTACCGAACAAAACTAGTAGGGGACCAATGCAAAGTACATTGCCTGAAGACACCCTAGACTTATTATCGGTAGATTTATATGGTCCCCTCCCAAAGACTTCGGGAAACTGTGCATATGTTTTGGTGATTTTGGAAGTATTTTCTAAATTTGTGAAACTATACCCCTTGAAAAAAGCCACAGCAAAAGCTGTGTTTAGTAGGATGGTCAAATACTTCAGGACCATCGGGAAACCCAAGGCAGTACTATCGGACAATGGACCCCAGTTCATATCCAAAATTTGGAAAGAGGGAATGGAGAAAAATGGTGTGGAGGTTAAATATATTGCAGCCTACCATCCTGCAAGCAATCCGGTTGAAAGGTACATGCGCGAAGTCGGGAGATTGTGTAGAACATACTGCAGTCACAATCATAGAGCCTGGGGCAGATTCATATCGGATTTTGAGAATGTCATGAACACATTACATCATGAAACTACATGGTTCCCACCGGAAGAAATTTTGTTAGGTAGAAGTAGCAAAAGTTTAATTGAAGAAAAATTAGAGTTTCCACCTTGTACAAGTTTGGGATTGAATCAAAAGAAAGAATTGGTTATAAAAAGGGCAAAGCAAAAAGCCGAATCTAGATCTAGAAGACACGATAAAAATCTAAAGGTTTCAAAATTCAAAATTGGAGATTATGTTCTTCTAAAAACCCACGAGAAATCTAGTGAACTAAACCATGAAATTTCAAAATTTAAATATATTTATAACGGACCATATATAATACAGAATATTCCACACGATAATGCTTACTACCTAATCTACCCAAAATCCAAAAGACCTTTAGGTGTAAGAAATATTGTGGACCTGAAACTGTATGTTCCCAGAAACGAGTAATTGTGCTGTATTTTATGCTGAACCCAAGTTATTTCAAATGTAACTATTCTTTGTAAATGTCTGTATAATCTTGAAAGTGTGCTAATGTAGTTATGTGAGTTTCAGATTACCAATTGTACTGTAACTATAAAAATGTATGGAGGAAAGGACTGAAAAGAAAGTATAAATGCTTTCAGACAGATAAAAGATGGAACTGTCAAAAATGAAAATGGGCAGTGTATGAACCATAATATGAAGGACTGCCAAATACCATTGAGGGCAGATAAATAGTCGATGGAAAATAGTAAATGTAATCCAGAGGATGTGACAATATGAAGTGAAAGGGACTGCCCAAATCCACAGAATAGGCAGCAAATATGTGTAGTTAATTTTACGAAAATTTTGTGTGTGTGTTTTGTTTAGTAAGTTAAGAAATGGACTGCTATTTAAAGCAAGCAGCGATAAATTATCCTATAGTGTATACGAAATATGCATTTGTTTTTGTAGTTAAATGTTTGCATTCCAGAATTTTAAATTATTTCTTTAAGAAATTTGGGAAAAAATGATTAAATTGCTATTTTAGTAATGTTAGAATGGGAAGTGGGACTGTGCAAAAGGCACTTAAATAAATAACAAGAAACTGGTCTTAATATGTTAAAATAGTGTGAACCTATATACAGTGAGTGGAAGGAAATATGTAGTGTAAATCTTCTTGAACCTTTACGTGAAGATTCAGAACCAGTGTATTATTGTTAAATTTAGTGTTCCCATAAAATTTAGACTTAAGAAAATTTTCTGGAAACAGGGGCATGTGTAACAATAATGTACCTATAATAATTTTTTTCTTTATGCATTTAGATAAATGTTTCTTTCTGAATTTATGTAAAATAATGTAAATATTAATTTGAATTTTTTTTCCTTTTCGTGTCATGTTAAAGAAACTGTACACAACTTTTTAAATGAATGTTATTATTTATGTTAGATTTCAAGCGATTTGATAACCAAAAGGAAATGTATTTAATGTTAAAACTATTGTAAAATGTGAAAATTGTAATTTAAACACTTGGTCCATACGTAGGTAATGCATTAGAATATGTGTAGTAGAAAACCTGTGGTGAATACCCTACCTGTAGGGGCGCGGGAAAAGGTGGATGCAGGCGAGTGCGGGAAAACGCACACTGGCGCGGTTCGGCACAACGGGCTCAGTAACACAGTCGGAGTTGGGCATCGGTCAGAGGAACATGTACTGTACCGAGGAGGCTATCTGGGAAAAGTGGATTCCATTGAGCCTCGGATGGGCCGATTCCGACGACTACTTGGCATGGCTATATTCTCAGGCACAAAACTGGAAAGATTACGACGCCAAGAAGAATGAAAGTGCCGATACTGTGAGAGCCTTAGCTGTGCTTGTATGTGTGCTGTGCTGCCCGCTATCTCGCTGCCCGCCATCCGTCGCAACGACGTGCACAGGTCAAACATTTATTTCATCTTTAGAAGTGTATCTGTGTGGACCAGTGTTGAAACTGTTCTGACTGTTAAATAATAACGTGACTTTTACCAGAATTGCCTTAACCGTCACTTATCCTTATCATTGACCTAGACAGGGTCCTTACCACATATTGTGCAACCCGAGTATCCTGAATTGAAAGTTTACTGTTAGTACTAAATTATCTGCAGACCAATTTAAGCTACAAAGCAGTTTGAGAGTTAGGAATGCCAATGTAAATGTTAGTAAAGAACTACAGTGTGATTAAATTGAAAGATAAATTATGAATTGAGCTAGCAATGATATTTAATTCATTTGAGATTGAAAGAATGTTAGTCAATTACTCCAGAAGCGTGACAAAAGAATAGTAATCCATAGGTTGATAATTTTGAGTGTTAATGTACCTTCAGGACTTACTAGTTTCAGCATAACGACCGTAACAGTTTCAGGCCCCCCCCCCTTCTCTTGCCTATTCTTGCACATTTTGAAGTGTACTGATCAGAATTGAATAGTAAAATTGATTTCTATGTTAAACCTAAGTGTATTAGTGTTTTTTCCAATTTTAATAGTGACATTGTATGTGTGTTTTCAAAATTGCTGATTCTAGGGTAATCTATGCCCGATTTCAGTCTGATCAATATACAAAGTGCAGCTCGTAGTAATCATTGCTGTGTGGTGTTGTGTAATTTTAGCTCATCCAAATTAGTACAAAAGAAGAAAACCTTAGTTCAGTAGATTCTTTCTGGTTCTAAATTTTGCTATAAAACGCAACATTGCTACGTGTCATTATGCTTGTACATGCTACCACTTGTACAGGGAAAAACTCACTCAATGCCTAATTAGGCTGGCGACCGTATTATTAATCATTGGTAGTATCTACTGTGTATACTTCTTGTCCATGCGAACGCGTAATTGTACCTTACTTTTGCTTGACGCATCACTGTAGTTTCTGACTGAATATAAGTCCGAATTGCTTCCATTAGGTACACGCGGTCAACTTATGTACTAAATCCTTGTTTACAAGGTGAAGCCCGTGAACTTATTACAGTACAGGCTTTATTGAGCTAACGCACGTCCGACAGGGCGGAAGTGTTACAAGTGGAATTTATTATCAAGTTGTAATCCCAAGAATTTATCACTGTCCACTTCTTCTATCTGCTTGTCATCGTGTGTTAGGCATGTACTTGTGGGACACCCCTTACAAGGTCTGAAATGCATGTAGTGTGTTTTTTTCAAAGTTTAGTGACAAAGAATTGGCTAGGAACCAGTGATTAATGTCCACAAATGTTTCATTAGCCGATCTTTCTAAGACTACACTTGATTTGCTATTTATTGCAATGTTTGTGCCATCGGCAACCAAAACAAATTTGGCCTCTAATAATGTTACTGCTGAAAGGCCATTGATATACACAAGAAAAAGTAAGGGCTCTAAGATGGAACCTTCTGGGACCCCACATGTAATTAGTTCCCAGTTGGATGCTGCCTGATATCTTAATACGTGTCTCATTCCTACTAACACCCTTTGTTTCATGCCTGAGATATGATTTGAACCATTTTGCAGCATTTTCTGTTACACCATAATATTCTAATTTACTTAAAAGAATATTCTGATTTACAAAGTAAAATGCCTTTGACAGATCACAAAATATACCATCTACTGAATTAAGTACATGAAGTAAGTGTAAATAGGCTTCTCAATATCAGAATCCTCTAGAAATCCGAACTGAAACTTTATGTTATTTGTGATAAGATGGTTATAAAGCCGATAGTACATTACCTTTTCTAAAATTTTTGAGAATGCTGGCAAAACTGAAACTGAACGGAAATTTGATGCTATTTCTTTATCTCCCTTCTTAAACAGTGGTTTATCTTCAGCATATTTCAACCATTCAGGAAATATTCCACTGATAAAGGACTGGTTACACAGATAGCTTAATATGTTACTTAGTCAGAATCACATTCTTTAATTAACTTTGTTGATATTTCATCATACTCAATAGATGTTTTTGATTGTAAAGATTTTTTGATGGACATTACTTTGCTGGGGTCAAATTCATACTATGGAAGTTACTTGAAATGTCTGGTCTGAGGTATCCCTAGCAGCATCTACAGACCCATGTGTTCAATAACCCACACCAAGAAACTACAACAAAAGAGCCGACTACAACCGGTAGAAGCGCCACACGGCGGCTAAATACAGACGGATCGCACCAGTAGGCAAGTGCTTTTGCCAGTTTCTACCGCCGCCGGCGCTGCAGTCCTTCGCTTCTCAGGGGCAGCTCTTTCGCTTCTCACGCAGGTGCAGTGGCCGGGACCCGGGGTATAAAGGAGCCGCCGTTTCTGAAAATTGTGTGGTAAAGATAATTGTATCCGGCACCATAATCGTGAAGAGCATAATCATATAAGACCCCAGGAAAGTCTACGGAATAGAGATGGGCAAACTGAAACACGTAACTGTTTCGAAACAATTGAAACAGTACAATGTAATGTTGCGATACGCTCTTTCGAAACAGTGAAACAGTTTGTGTTTTGTAATCTAATAAACCTAGACATTTTATCATCTTGAATGTCTAGTGTATAGGTATGCCCATATAAACACAAATGAGGTGAGAGAGCGCTAATCATATCGCAGAAAGTATGAAACTATCACTTAGGCGTCTTGGCAGTTTCGTATTTCATGCAGCAAATGCGCTGCTTTCGTGTCGTGTGACTTTCATACTTTTCAATTGGCTGAGGACAGCCATAGCTGAAGACAGAAGAACCACCACGAACGGAACTGGAGGTGGGAGTGAACTGCAGAAACAACGGATATGGTACTGGGATTCCCACATTCCGCTAGTATGGGAATATACCCATCCTGCTAATTCCCATGCACACAAAGGGAATCATTGTGGATAATAGGCACAGTGACTATAGACTCACAAATAATTCGAATAAATAACAAAATATAACAGAAAAAATTTTGTCTTTCAAGGTGTTTCGAACCGTAACTATAAATTCACCATGCTTCCCAGCCCTTCCCGTTCACCATTACACTATCAGTGATATGTCAAACACATTGCTTGCAATTATACCTACATTAAATTTATGTATGTGTATAATAACTGTCACTCTACGCCTTTTTTTATCCAAAATGTTCTAGGCTTACTTGCGTTTCTTAATATGATTACTGTACATGAACAGAGAAACGTATGTTATAAAAAAAAGTGTAATTTAACTGAATGATTTTCACATATTTATTATTTTGAATGTGAATAGTACGCGTTGTTTTATTGTTTGGTTAATGTTTATAAAGAAAATGTTACGCCATTTCGGAATAGGACAGTAATCTAGAAACGAAGCTTTTTTTTCGGATATCTTAAACTTCATGCTATTGCTTGTCAAAACGATTTCGACACTCTTGAAAGTGTTTCACGAAGTGGTATGTTGTGTTTCAGTACCTGTGCCGAGCCCGAATCTCGTCCGACACAGAGCGGAATGAAACATCACTGTTTCGATACAATCAGTCCGTTCCAAGCACAGGTGGACTGAAACAGCCTTATTTTGAAACAACGATACAAAAATGGTTCAAATGGCTCTGAGCACTATGGGACTCAACATCTTAGGTCATAAGTCCCCTAGAACTTAGAACTACTTAAACCTGACTAACCTGAGGACATCACACACACCCATGCCCGAGGCAGGATTCGAACCTGCGACCGTAGCAGTCCCGCGGTTCCGGACTGCAGCGCCAGAACCGCTAGACCACCGCTGCCAGCAAACAACGATACTGTTTCTGTGTCTAGCTCGAGATCGAATCTGGTCCGGATATCCGAGACAGGGGCGGAATGAAACACCACTGTTTCGAAACAGTGAACCACAGCCGTTCCGAAACACTGAAACAGTTCCACGTATCGATACACTGTATCGAAACATAGAAACAGTGGCCAATTCTACTACGGAATCACAAATTCGTAAGAACATAGAACGAGCCAATATGGTTCACTGATGTTCCGGCGCGTCGTCTCATCGTAGAACGTAGACTGTAAACCTGAAACTGCTTGAAGAGCAGTGCACTGTGGCGGCTCGTTCCGACTCGATCCATCGGTATTTTGCGTATCTTTGGTTCGCTGCCGCGCCGTGGTGCTAGGTGCCGCTCCGGGGACGGGAGGTAAGCTAAGGGAGGGAGAGCTGGCCAAGCGGCATTTAAGGGAGTGCGCCGACCTCAGTAAGATCGTTTACGAGGAAGTGTGCACTATTGGGCGTGCTGCATGCGCGTGGTAACTTCGTAAGAGTTTAAGTTTGTATGTGAGCGATTGGTTTTAAATTCATGCATTTACTTGTATTGAAAATTAATAGAAATCTTGATGTATTCTAGCATTGCCCACGTGGCCTGTTAAATTTAAACTACATCACTGTTCGGTTGTTCCGCTGGGTCTATGTGACTTGTTATTTACCCGTGGACTCAGTGCTGGAATTTTGGTAATTGTAGCATATTTTAGTCTAATTTTCTTGTTTCATGTTGTGGAATTTTACGCGTAGCATACTGGTGATGTCAATATGTAACCTAGGTCATATATTACTGCAAATTACATATTCAAAATTTTTGTAGATTTCTTGTGGCGTCTAGTCAATAGATTAATTGTATTTTATACGCTTTATAAGCTTCTTCATATTACTGTGGTTTCAGAATTGTAAGGTCCGGTTGTTTCGGACGGTTGCTTAAATTTGTATCATTCCCAAGCGTAGTGGCCCGGTGCAAGGCTTTGTTGAAGAAAAGTTAATATTCATATTGCAGTTAAAATTTGGCCTGTCCCTCAATGCAGTTAACGCGAGCTTTTCCTCTTGGATCTCGACCAATAAGTTTTTGTATCCTGCATCTGCCTCCCATCCTAGTTGTAAATGTACTGGCTTGCTTTTGCGCTACTTCGCTTGTGTTAATCGTCCACGCTTCGGTCGCTGAGATGACCGCAATGGCCAGTCTGCACATCTGCGAGACGGAAGGCACACCTAGACATCGTGCGACACATGTTTTTGTGTGTAGTCATTCCATAGGGACTTTGTATATTGTGCCTTTTGCAACTAGTCCACGCAGATAATTGGCAAAGTTAAGCTATTGTCTTGGACTTTCAATATTTCGTGTAATAACTGACACTGTTTTGTATTTCGTGTCCCTACTATACAGATTAATGTTCTTGGATCTAGTCTGTAATTATGACGATTAATAGTTATACGAGCCCAGTCTTCCCTTAATTATATAATGTGCTCTTATTCAGTTATATGGGCCTAACCTTCCCTTTATTGTATATTGTGCTGTCTCTTATTTCTCTGAAGTATTATTATTAATAAAATGTTAATTATAGTTGTAATTTTGATCCAGTTAATTTTATTAAATGGTGCAATTTTTTATTCAACTAGTTATGCTTAAGACTCTGGTTCCCCGTGGTAAAGGAATTTCATTTGTTTTGCGAAAAGAAAAAAAAAAGTTTAACATTCAGTTTTATTTTGAACGTTAGCCTGCATGTGAACCTTGATTTTGATATTATTAATTAGTCATATTACATAGTCTTGAGATTGGTGAAGTACATTCTGGACTAATTGATGGCTTAAACTAACCTTCTTTTAACTGATTTAACTGTTTATTTGAAATGTTGTTTTCTGAACGCTTACGATAAATAAATTTTCTATCTGAAATTAAACGGCGAATGCCTTTAAACGACTAGGGACCAAGTTCTTCAGTATGAGTGTTCTCCTAGCAGTTCCTTGGGACATTATTTGCACATTTCAAATGGTAGCACAGCTTCGTTATTCTGGTAAGAAGTAATGGGGAAAGGGGTAGCTATGGAAGGATAGCTATTCTTCCCACGTTGACATCATTCTCCATTCTTTTATATGTGTATTGCTATTAGTGCTAACTGACTGTGTGTCTTAAGGAGTCATTACGAGCATGAAGGCCATAGGTTGCCGGAGCATTACTTTCCTGAAGCGGGAGCAGTTGCTGTATGAACTTACAATACGCCAGCAGGTGGCCGACTGTTCCGTAGCAGAGTCTTCTTGGTAGACTTGGGCTCAATCCGTAGTTTCATGGGTAGTGGATTGCGGTCACTTCCACAGTCAACTCCACGAAAGATTTTACAGTTTAAGACTGAAGTCTACCAACATCTTCGCACTAGGATGAAATCAGTCTGCTTTCTATGTTCATCACCAGGTGATATCCAAGTGTTGGGTGATGCCGAAACATAGTGTTACCGAAGATCATGTCATTACTCGCACAGAAATCAAGTCTAGTACCTGTCTCGTTAACTTCTGTCACCTAGACCATAACGTACAACCGTAGACTGAAAGATTGTGCTCTGGGTAGTATCTCCAATTTCAGAATGAACTGATCGATTAGGAACCTAAGGATGTTGTAGTGTCTCCAATTTCAGTACTGAAGTAATGATTTATGAACATAAAATTGTTATTCTTTTATACGTACGTTATAGGTAGATATAATGATTGTGAGATACTGTTAATGCTTATTTATACGAAGAGAAATCGCTGTTAGTGCAGTTGATTATTTGGACGGATCCATGAGACTGATTAGTGGAAGAAGGCTAGAGGTATGGAAATTAATATGGTGAAGAAAGATTTTTAGTTCAAGCAGAAAGAAAACAGCCCGAATGATCATTGTCAAGAATCTGTAATTGTGAAGAAGTTGTCTCAAATTTCTAATTTACACGCTGTTTTCCCGTTGTAACACATACAAAAGAAGAAACAGATAGCCTACGAAGAGCACATTTAATGTAGACAGCTTTAATAAGGTTCATTTTAAAGAAAGAATTTCACAGTTATCAAAACGTATAAAAATGAAGAAAGAAAAGAAGACGAATACTGTTTAATGTTCCGTCGAAGACGAGGTCTTAGAATGGGGAAAGATATCCGCCGTATTGTTTTCAAGCGAACCCCAGTGGAAAGGCGCACAAAGCCTTGTTTAGTGAAGTGGCTATCGTAGAATACATTACATGGACTCTGTTGCCTCATTCATGGGAGATGATGCAGTAATAGACAATTATCAAGGGTGCCTGTTCTTGACGTGAAGAACCGACTTATTTGACTCTAAGCTTTCTGTTCTAATGGTACATATTTGAACTCGAAATTCAGTGTTGCAAACTTGGTTGAACAGTGCGATATGGTTAGTCTTTTCATTGAGTGGTTTAACGGTATCTAGGAAAAACTATGTGAATGTAATGTTTTTCTGATGCCATCGGGATGCTTGATATCGGCGAGTCATTAGCATCTTACGATCAAGGCGACTGATTTCGGTGATCATCCATGTTAGGTGCGCTTATCACTTCATGCACTTATCCATGAGACTGATTAGTGGAAGATTGCTAGAGGTATGGAAATTAATATGGCGAAGAAAGATTTTTAGTTCAAGCAGAAAGAAAACAGCCCGAATGACCATTGTCAAGAATGCGCTTACCACTTTACCTTGTTATTATGGTTGTGGTTTGTATTCCTTAGGTAACTGAGTAGAGCCCAGCCTGAAAGTTAAGGTGGTTGGATGGAAATGAAATGAAATGAGCGTATGGCATTGATGGCCGGGAGGCCCCATCCGGGAAGTTCGGCCCCTGAGTGCAAGACTTATTTCAGTAGACGCCCAATTGGGCGACTTGCCTGCCGGTGATGAGGATGAAATGATGAAGAGGACAACACAACATCCAGTCCACGAGTGGAGGAAATCTTCGGCCCAGCCAGGAATCGAACTCTGGCCCGCTGCATGGAAGGCAAACACGTAACCACCCAGCTAAGCAGGCGCACGGTTGAATGCAAACACACACCGGCATCAGTCACCTTGATGGCGGGGTTCGGGGACGCTCACTTAAATTAAGAATTCCTGTTGTTTGGGGACTTAGCGCAGTCAACCCCGTCGTGAAAACTACAAGTAGTTTATTTGGCAGAAATGTCAATTGCTAGACATATTATTTGTACTGTACAATCTAATTTGTAGCACTGAAGTAACGTTTGAACATCAGTACCACCTGTAGAACAGAAAGGTTTACATTTACATCGTAAATGAAAGGTGAAATCAAATACACTTGATATTTGCCAGTTATAGCGCCATCTACCAGGAAAGGTAAACGGTTTGAGTAAACCGTACATATTTTTCTGTACAATATTAACATGCAATAAAAATGGGTGTACGCATTTGAGAATACAAAATTCACCCCACCCACGCTAGAGGGCTGCTTAGGAAGAAGCCACTTGTAGCACAGACGGATGTCCCTTTTACTACCAGTAACTTTTCACCTGGAACGTGCACTATTTTCCAGAATTATAGTTGTCTCAAGACAAAACAAACGCCCTGTATATTTAGTAATGTTAATAATGAAAAATATTTGTGTCCTTCAGCGGATAATTGCTATGTTAACAAAGCTACTAACAACCATACTCTCTCAGAATGAATCTTCCACTTTTCTAAGGAGTGAGCGCTGTTACGAAACGTCCTGGCAGATTGAACTGTGTGTCAGATCGGGAACCTATCGCCAAAAAAGGGAGAGACAGATTAAAATTATGTACCCAACCGGGACACGAATCCGGAGCCACGGGCAGTTACTCTACCGACTGAGTTATCCTGGCAGGACTCAGGCCTGTCCTTACAACTCTACTTCCGCCTCTCTTCCTCCCTTTTTAGGTGATAGGTTCCCGGTCCGGCACACAGTTTTATCAGCCAGGACATTTCCTGATAACGTTACTTCGTAGTAGAGTGACATTCGTTCTGGAAGAGTAAGGTAGTTGACAGGTTTGTGCATTTAACCATATACTGCAGCAGGCATACAAACATTATTTTATAAAACAAACGCCTTTTATATGCTGCAGTTATCAACTTCTAAACGCCCTTCGCCTTTTTTGTATTAAATGCATCTAAAGCGTATTTTTGCGGACTGAATAGCATTCCAGAAAATTCAACTGAAAATGCCTTTTATACAAATGTCGAAGGGCGTCTACAACACGAAAAATTCATTTATTTTATAAAACGAATCTTGTTATAATTACTTGGAGCTATGTATCTATTATTCAGTTTAACAAACGTGTCTAATTTTCTGCCTGAAAACACAAATTGTTTCATTGACCAACTCGATACAGTGCTTAATAACAAATTAATATACACTGCTACTACATATCACTGAATTACAATAGAAAAAATAAACTGAAATAGTTAATGTGTTGTATAAATTCGCGAGAAGTGGATTTTATTTCAGTTTCTCCTTCTAGGTACTCTGATGGAACAAGATTAGGGTACCCGTTTCCAAGTAGGACATATTCAGTTATGCATGCTTGCTCTGGTGGAGTATCCTAGAACGTTATTATATTGTTTGTCACTCTTCGTAAACCTTTACACGAAGCTGTGAAATGTCGTTTTCGAAGATCGTATGTCAGTACCTCTGGCAGTGCACTTACGAAACTGACATTCTCTGTACGTTCTCGGTAAGTATTACCGAATCACACGAGACACACTAGAGAAGGGAGCCAGCAATACAAAGCCAGGACTGTAGAAGCTGCTCCCTAATACTTGGAAGTCTGGTAGTATAATACAATTTCTGTCCTTTAACTGCTTCAAAGCCAAACATGAATATTTTTACGTGAAAAACGATCCGGATAACAAATTAACATTTCTCACATTAATACCTTTCCAGGGGCAGCATCATTTTCATATATTCACCTGAGAATGGACCACAGGTAGATTTACAGCTACATAAAGCTACTTAAACCCCTCTATTTCTTAACAACTTGGAAGGTTTGTATTACAAAATATGTAGGCTAGTATAGCAGAATTTGGATTTCTCGTATTTCTTTATTGATGTCGTTTGTTCCCAGTAGTATTTTATAACCTCTCGAAAGACAGGAAAAACCCTCGACTGTCAGGGACAGTTACAATATCAGCATCAAAATGGATACTAACGCAGAAAGCATCTGTTGTTGATATGAGAATGCAAAAAGTTCACAACAAAAAAGCGAATCAAATTAATCTAAATTAGGATTTCAAATATTTCCAGTGATTAAGATAAGACTACTTTGTGGTAAATTAGTAGCAGTTACTTAGAAGGCGTCTCAATAAAAGTCGAGAATAATTCGCATATTATTTAAAAGTAAAAGCGTTAATAGGGAACATTTTAACAATCCCTCTTTGTAGTCAATGTTGATCTCTGATTAAGCAAGAAGCTCTATAAGGATTCACAAAAGTGTGGAGGATCTGAAGTTTGACCTTAATTAAGGACGTGACTAACGAATTATAGGGCAAACAATTTATGAGAGGGACAAGTAGTTCGCTCTAAGGATTAGTGTGCACTACTTTTTATAAATACTGAGTTATGTCAGTGAGTATTACTGATCTGCAACGTAGGAGTAATGTTAGTGATGCAGAGCGTGTGATCAAAGCAGTTAAGGCGTTCTATAAACTCCAAATGTGAATGGTTTGTAAACTCGTGTAAAACAGTCCAGACGACTAATAAACACTTCTCCTCATTAATTATGACTCAGCTGTGCGTGGGAACGACCCTCTAACGCCAGTCCTTCTCTAGTAGCGAGATGAGAATAACGGGTACAAATACTGGTGGAAGTAACAGTAAAATATTTTTCTCACTATCATAATTGGTGAACTGACAGGATAATCGCTTGTCGGTTCAAGAGGTAATGTACCGCAGTTTAGCGTACCTTTTAATGTACGGGAGAGTAATGGGGCAACAGGGGCATAACTCCAAGTACCGTTATCCAAGATGGCGGCGATGACGTTACCCAACACCAAGGAGAGCGTCAACCCAAAGTAGGTCACCCCAACTACTGTTACCCAAGATGGCGGCCGTGACGTCACAGACGCACCCCCAAGATGGCGTCGACCCAAAGAAAGTCACCCCCGACCAGGACGTCGCCCCAAAGTAGGTGACCCCAGACAAGGACGTCACCCCAAAATAGGTCACCCCAGATGACATCAGTGACGTCACTGATGACACAAGTACTACACCCCCTGCCACACCCCCCCTGGCAGGAAGTTTGAATTTTGGCAGGAAAATGCCACGCCCCCCCTCCTCCCAGAAAAATGGCAGGAATTTCAAATTCTAACACACTAATGCATCACACCACACTTATCTCGACTAACCTATGAAAATCACAGGGTGAAGGTCACTTGGGCTACCTCCACTAACCTATCCCCTCCCCTCCCCCGGAAAATGGTGGGAAGTTCAAGTTCCATCAGGACAATGCAGCACACCTATGAAAATGGCTGGAACCAATAGGAATGCTTAATCCAGTCATGTGCTCGACTTCAGTCAGTAGGAAAGAAGTATCTGGTGATGTCTTCGTATGAGATATAGGTGAGGCTCAGCAGCTCCAGAGCCTCAGTCTTGTTCAGTCACTCAGCAGAAGAAGAATAAGAAAAAGAAGACGAAGAACCATGAAGTGCCAACAGCAGTCGCACTCCAGAACAGTCATGCAGAACAGTATTAAACGGAAAAGTAAGTATCCCATATCACATAATTCTCTCTGGTTAGCCTTATTACTATTGTTATTCGAAGTTTTCACGTCTTGGTCCATATCTAAAGCTTCCGCATCTTTGTTCAACAGGATCTAGCGCCAACGTGCCTAGCTTTGCTGACACATCCGGACCTGTACCAACCTCGCTGCCATCTTGTCGAGACCTACAGAAACAGCCTCCAGCATGTCTGAACCAGTAGTAGCCGTGTGGGATCCGGTATTGAACATAGCCCACCTGATGGAGCCGGACAAGGAGTAGCTGTTGTCCATCCCACTCATCAACTTATGTGGTGAGGACATGCGATCTGCCCCCAGCACACCAAATGCTGTCGCTGGTGGTGTTAAACATCAAGATGGAGGTCAGTACTGGTCGCAAACATATGACCCATCCCAGCAGAACATCCCTGTGATAGCGGACTCACAGAGTGCAGATACTGTGGATAAGAAGGTGTCGAGTGCACCTACGCTTTTCACCTCCACATACAGTTTAACTCCCCATGGATCGAAGTGTGTAAACATTGCTATAGAAGCACATCATGTCTGGGGCTTGCAAGTGAGAATGGAGATTGAAAATGTATCCAAGTGTGTTGAAGTGCCAATTTCCAAGTTCGACTGGGATGAAATATACCATGTAGAGCGCTACGTCAATCGGCAGACGACTACAGAGTATTATCCAAATCGTTCCCTCCCAGATATTTGCCTTGCTGGTGTGACACCTTCTATTACAATAGTGTGTGAAATTGAGTGACAACTGCGTTTATCTAAGAAATGTCTCAATTATGAAGTTATATGATCTCGACACTGCCATACGTCTTGCATTGGACAGACTGAGCCGATGGTTGCCTGGTATAGACTCTGCATTCAATGATGCTGTAAACTCCATAAGTGTGCATAGTATACATGCTGACAATCTTAAGCAACACTTTTGTTTGTATATGAACGCTGAACCTAAAGAGAAGCAGATTAAATGTATGGGTGAAAAAAGTGAGTACTGTGAGTCCTCTATTGATATGAGGGAGGTATGCGCTGAATCTATTGCTTGTCAAAAAGCTTTATTTGGTAAATACTGCACAGGTACAAAGAAGAAGATACGTACAGATTGTAATGATACTCCTGAAATACTGCAACCCATTTATGATATTTAAATAAATAATTTATGTATAATGTCAAACCATGTTTGTGTTTTATTTCATGCCTCTCTCATTATAATCAAAGTATTACAATTATAATTTTTTTTCAATGCTATGTGAGTTACTGTGATGATCGTTGATCAAGTTTCTCTTCGTGGGTAAAATATATAGCTGTGTTCTCTGTGTAGTCAATGCAGTTCAGTCGGTTAAGTGATCGAACTGTAGTGGCTACACATACTATTATTATTATTATTATCCTTTCAAGTGTATTTTTCTATATATGTCTACTACTTGTCTGTACCTGGCACACTTAGTATCATCGCAGGCTTCGTGTAGCACGCTCGCTATAAGGACTTTGTTGTCGGTGACTGGTCCTGTGAAGATGCAAAAGAAGAGGAAAAAGAACAGAATTCTCCTTCCTGATAATATATGAGCAATTATTGTAGGTCCATCCAATTGTGGGAAGACTAATGTCCTCATGACTCTCTTAACACATGTAGATTGGGTCCAATTTGAACATGTTTGTCTCAAAAACACTGTTTCAACCGAAGTATCAGCTATTACAGGAGATGTTGCGTGGTGTAGATGGTGTTAGATACACGACATTCAGGAAAACCGGTGATATCCCTCCACCTGAAAAAGCAAACAAACACCGTCATCATATTTGATGATGTTGCTGTGGAAAATCGAGACCAAATTCGAAAATATTTCTGTTTCGGTCGTCATATGGGTGCTGATGTATTTTATCTAAGTGAAACATATTCCAGAATGCCCAAACAGTTGGTTAGGGACAACGCAAACCTCATTATAGCCTTCAACCAACACAACCTGAATTTAAAACACATTTACCAGGCACATGTTGGAACGGAAATGTCTTTCAATGATTTTGTAAAGATATGTGTAGATTGCTGGAATCATTCATTATTGATAAAACAAGAAAACTGAATGAAGGTAGGTAAAGGCTAAACTTTCAAGAGTTATTTCGTATGTAGCACAGTAAGAGACGTTAGTACATCAGTCTACGCTACACCATGGACAAATTCGTTCGTATGTCTACCTCTCAACCCGAGAGGATGGCGTACACAGATAGAACATATACATGGATGCGAAAATTCAGGCTATTTTGCATAAAGTTGCAGGCATGTGCAGGGAACTAGTGATCAATGGCTACACTCTCGTTATCGTGTGTTTTTGTTTTCACTGAGAGCTGTCGGATAGATTCAGTAATCAGCTTAAAGGTCCCTGCCCCAACTGCCAGGGGAGGTGTGGCAAGGGGTTGGCACTTGCATCATCAGTGACGTCATGGACATCATCTGGGGTGACCTAGTTTGGGGCGATGACCTTGTCTGGGGTGACCTACTTTGGGGCGACATCCTGGTCGGGGGTGACGTACTTTGGGGTGACATCATCTTGGAGGTGTGTCTGTGACTTCACGGCCGCCATCTTGGATAATGGTACTTGGGGTGACCTACTTTGGAGTGACACTCCCCTTGGTGTTGGGTGACGTCATCGCTGGCATCATGGATAAAGATACTTGGGGTGACGCCCCTGTTGCGCCAACCCCCCCCCCCCCCTACTTGGGAGGCAGTGGCTACTAAAGGGCTTTGAATCTCACAGTGAATAGCGACAGAAATAATTATGAAAGAGTTCCGTTCCCAGTTTTTAATTAAGTGGTGAGCTGCAGTGCTCTTCGAGGGAAAGAGGTAAGACATGGACAATTACGCACATTGTAGGCTAAAGAGGTGTTTATTCGGCGATGAAGGCAGCCCTGAACTGTATTAAGTGTGTAAATGTAAGTGTGTGTGTGTGTGTGTGTGTGTGTGTGTGTGTGTGTGTTTGAGAGAGAGAGAGAGAGAGAGAGAGAGATAAATAAATGAGAGAGAGATGCACACAGGCAGTGGGGAGGAGGAATGGTTATTTTGGCACTCGTCCACTTGGCGTTTGCAGCAAAAAGAGAAGTAACTAGGGTCATTCATAGTCTCGAACGACTCCCTTCCCAGAAACTGAATACAGATGTGTCCACATCACCAACACTGTAGCACACTGGCCCACACCGTTCTAGTTGAGGTTTCTGTGCCATGTCTTAAGCGTGACCTTAAACTAATGTGCGTTAGTAACGATTTGAGCTCCGAATTGAAAAAGTTATCGCTTGTCAGTCGCCACCACAGTAAATAGCTATGCATGTTCTAGAACGCATTAATAATTTCATCGCTGTACGCAGTGGAAACACCATAACATTGAAACAACTCTTTAACACTCAGTGATGAGCCAAAACATTATGACAACCTGCTTGATAGTTTGTTTGTCCGTCTTTGGAACTAAATACATCACTGATTCTACGTTCAGATAGCCCACAGTTAGTTAGTAGGTTCTTGGAGGTATGTGCCATTAGATGTCTACACTCAGGTCACGTAATTCGCCTAAACAACGGACAGCTCATTTGCGCACATGGTGATGACTCCCGATAGCGATCCAGATGCGTCCCATAGGATTTACATGAAGCGAATTCGGTCGCTGAGACATCAACGTGAGTTTACTATAATGCTGCTCAAACGACTGTAGCTCAGTTCTGGCTCCGAGACAAGAACAATTATACCGGTGAAAGTTGGCATCACCATCGGGGAAGACATCAAGCATGACGGGATGCGGATGGTTCACATCTGTCAGGGCGTCTTAGATTACTACCACAGGTACCATCAAAATTCAGGAGAATATCTCCCATAGCATAATACTGCTGCCATCAGCCTGCACGTTTCATGGCGCGCTACACGTTTCGAACCGCTGTTCACCTCGATGAAGTTTGTGCTGAGAACCATATAAATAATGTATCAAAAATGTGATTCACTTGAAGAAACGACACATTTCTGCTGATCTACGGTTGAACCCCGATGGTCCCGTCCTCACTGCAGTTGTAACTGGCAGTGTCGTAGGGTCAACATGTTAACTCGTAGGAGTTATCTGCTGTTTACCTCCATGTTCGAAAATGTAAGATGAACAGTGTGCTCCGAAACACGTGTGCTTCCATTGTGCTCTTTCTGCAGAGGTGGCACAGATCACGATCCATCCTACTTTACAGAGCAGACAAGCCTCCGAATCCCACGTTCGGTGAAGGTTCGTGGACGTCCAACGATCTAGTGCCTGGCAGTAGAATGTTCATGTGTTGCTGTCGTGAGCATCTACAGAAAGAGACGGAAGGACAGTGGAACTCACTGTTATTCTACCTCTCTCCGTAGATGCTCACGACAGTAGCACGTGAACATTCGACCAGCTTCCCCGTTTTCGAGATGCTTATCCACTGGCTCCGCGCAATAAGAACCTTCCCTTTGTCAGAACGGCTTATCTCAACGAATTTCCCCATTTGCAGTCCAAGATACTGTCACGTGCCCGAAAAAACACCAAGCGGCATCCAACATCACAGTGGACAGTGGTCATATTATTTTGGCTTTTCAGTGTATTTCTGATTATATTTATTACACAAAGTTCATCTACTCAAGGTGCAAGTTACAGGAATAGGATACATAAAAGTAAGTCGATTTCACAAATTACTAACCTTGTATTCAGATTTAAAACACACACCGCCTATTTCTCTAATGTTTCTCTTCGGAAACAAAAACACAGGAACTTAACATGTAGAAATGACGCTAATATTATGGGAGGTGGGTTGACATAGCTACGAAGAAAAATAACAAATCGGAATTCCTCATCTGCGAAACACGTATTTTCCAACAAACAATAGACATTATTCTATATCCATGATGCACAAATAACTACATAAACGTGAGCTGCTTAGAGTACGGACTCTTAGGTCTGAAACTAAAGCCTCATTTTTCTATCAAAAACAGCACACTCAGTATGGGACAACAAATACAAACCGAATCATAGTTGGTACCGGACGACTCCCAGGAAACAAATGATAATAATACTGAGATCTCTGTTCTGAGCCTAAATTCTATTGGAAGGATGACAGAAATGTTTCTAGCCATATGACCGAATTACATTTCCTCGAAACTTGGGGAACGGTACAAATACACATAAACAAGTTACTAGGTAGAAACCGAGTTTTCCACTGTTGGAGGACGTTCTTATGCAGTGTCTAGAAGAAGAGGCAACGTACAGGACATGCCCAAAAGATAATTGCTCCATCCCCTCCCCCCCCCCCCCCCAAACGGGCACTAGGGAATTTTAAGGCACCAACGTGATGGCGCGTCAGTCGCTAACTTCAATACAGCACAACTGCATAATATACCGAACTGGCCCTAGGAACAATTACAGGTTGCCACCCAACTCTACCACCCAATAGTCGCTACCCACTTTTTACATGCAATAAAATGTAATTGAACTAATACACATCGAGAACCAATTTGTACCATTCATGATACCATCTGTTTGGAGTCTGCTACAGTGAGTGGTTATGTTGTTATAGGCAACATCCCAGAAATATAGTGAATTCTGCTGCCGGATTGTAGTTTCTCTCTCTCTTTTAGACTACTGAGGACGCCAATGTTAGTAGTATCATCTGTCGGTTGGGTCTTCGTCAATGACGATCGAAAACTGATGATAAAAGATAATTGCGCCGATGGATGACGTACCGGCTATTCCTATATCGAAGGCAGTCACAGAAATATCCGTTGGTGATATTTACTACAGAGCTCTGTATACAGCCTTAAAAAAGGTAATGATGTCTTGAGGAAAGTAAATGTAATGAAGAAATGTTTCATTAGTATAACAGACGTACACTAAAATATACTTTTTACTTCTTCATGAACTTCGTTGACAGAACTAACTTCTCACTACTTTAGAGACTTACACCGATCCCTGATGCCATATCTGTACAAATCTCTCAGGCCCACTGTTGTACCTAATAATCTGTACATGTTTTGTAAATTTGAATAATCTGTGTTATCAGGCAGATGTAATAAGCAGATAACGTCTGCCAGACGTCGGCCCCAATGTTACAACTGATATTCCGGAGCAATCACTTGGCCACCAAAGTTCTTTTTGTAATCTCATGTAAAGGTATCGGAACCCCAAACAAAATTAAGTCAAGGCAGCTACTCACCTGTGGATAATTTGTGTTTAGCACCTAAACACGTAACAAGCGAGAAAATCCCACTAGCTTTGGAACCAGCTTTCACTCTTTAATATTAATGTATACGTTCATCTCCTCTTCCTCCCCCACACTCCCCACCCCTCCACCCCAACATTTTCCCTCCATCGCCTCCTCACCCCGCCCTCAGTCCGTTTTCTCGCCCTCCTCCTCTCTATCCCCCTCCTCTTTCTCTTTCTCTCTGACTCTGAGCCTTCTTTGTTGTTGTTGCAAGGAAAAACTTAAATGGGAAATACTAAATAGCTAAAAGGCTAAATCGGTTGGGATCATTATCATAAGGGAGGCACTAGAGACCGCTCCTCCGGCTGCTGCATCTGTGAGGGTAGTAACTTTAATGACAGTGTTTCTCATAATTTCAATCTTTGAACGCATATGACTGCAAGACTTCCTAAGTCGGTAAACCACAAATACAACAGTCCTCATTCCTCTTAAAACAGACTGCAACGATGAAAGCAAAACAAGTCAGCACACAATTGTGTGTGGAGCTTTTGTTTAGAGAAAGAATATTTGTGGAAGGAAGAATTTGTCTAGTGGTTTAAATTCCCTGATATCTAAGTTAAAACAGACTGTGAGAAAGAAACAGAAACAGAACACAGCACTGTACTTTCGTTGTCGCATTCGATTTTATCAGAAAATTTGCACATTGTGGTTTAAAAAAATATGTGGCCTGTGTCCATCGGAATGTTAGTGGAGTATCGTGTAGCGATTTGAAGTAAAACGCCCAAGAATTTTTCTAGACTTTTGCTAACAACGTTTTCCCTTTATATCTTAAATATATATTGATGTATTTCATATACTTCAAAAAATGAGACGCCAGCGTCCGACTGAATGTTTATTAGATGACTGCGTGAAAATTTCAGATAAATTGCTCAAGAGCTTTCTGAAATATTTGCTAATAGCGCTCCCACTTTACGTATTACATGTTCACTACTTTACCATATATATTTAAAAATAGGTATCCTATGTCCCTCCTAATGTTTATTAGGGTATCGTGAAAAAATAGGAAATGAATCGATGAATACCTTTTAGAGAAATCTACAAACATAATTTTCCCCTTTTCTTCATATGTATTTATGTACCACATATATTAAAAAATATTTAGCCTACTGTGAAACTGAAAATTTATTAGGGTATCGTCTAAAAATTAGCAGTAAAAAAGTTAAGAAGGTTTTGTGCTTTTTGCTAACAACATTTCCCCTTTATGTACTATATACACATTTGTACACCATATACATTAAAGAAATATGTAGCATATGTCTATCTGAAGGTATATTAGATTATCATGTAAACACTTGAATTAAATAAGTCAAGAATTTTGATAGAATTTTCCTAACTACTTTTCCTCTTTCGCATTACGCCATTCTGAAAGTTTATCGGAGTATAGTGCAAAAATATGAAAAAAAACCCAGTAAGGAACATCTCTAGACATTTGCTAATAACCTTTTCCCTATACACTAAAAGTATTCAGCCTATGCTCTACTGATCATGTATCGTATTATCGTGTACAAATTTGAAGTTTGAAGTAAATCCATCAAACGCTTTTTGAGTTTTCTGACTAACCATGTTTCCGCTTTATGTTTTACACGCACATACATTAAAGAAATAATCTATGTCCAACAGAAAGTGTATTGTACCGTCAGGTAAAAATTTCAATTAAATTGGTCAATAACTTTTCGAGATTTTTCCTAACAACCTTCCTCCCATATGTATTATGTATACATATAATTAACTGTATATTAATAAAATATGTAGCCTATGTCTGTTCGAACGTTTATTAGTGTAATGGATGAGTTTGAAGTAGATCGGTCAAGAACGGCCCGAGATGTTTGCTGGACACCTTTTCCTTTTGTATAGCATAAATGTATTTAAAAAGTGTTTAACCTACGTCTGTCCGAAAATCTATTAGAGTATCATGTTAAAATCTGAAAGAAATCGGTACAGAACATTTCGAGGCATTTGTTAACTACAACTAGTCTTTATACAGCAGTATAGATTATTCGTTGATTTAATCGTCTCTTGTAATCGTGCCTTACATTTAAAGTGATATCTAGTAACATTTTAATTGTTGTATATATTTAATATATTTAAATGAATGTTGTATAATTACTTATATTAATGGGTTTTCCAGGATTGTTTTCTAGAAACTTGACGACTGCCCAGTTAATTCATCAGAATTTTATATTACATCAGGAATGCTGCTTTGAAAATGATCCATAAATTTATCCTACAACCATTCTGGAAGTGCATTCTGCGAATTTTCCTACTGTGGTGCAGGAGAATGGATGCAATAATATATTCATGGTTCCAATTGAAATAAAATATTTTGCTATCAAGAAAAATTGTCTGCGCATCCAGCACCCACTTTTCAGCTTACGTAGATGATCAGAGAACACACATTCTATGAAGGCTAACAGCATTTTATATCAGTAGGCAACACAATGTTCATGTTCCAAATTTTCTGTTTGAACACTTACAAATGTCTTTTTATGTGCAGAATCCTCGTTGTAAAATTGCTGTGAGCTTCGCTCTCTTGAAACAGAATGGTTGGAATATGTGAATAGTATGTGAATTTTAAAGTGCACTGCAGCTACTGATGTACGAAATTTTTGGAAAGGCTGTGTACTCATTCACTAGGTGACGAGTCACCATTTAAACAAGTGAGCTGGAGCAATGCCTCTAAGAAGAACAGTGTCCATTCAGGTTTCATTTAATTCCACATGTTAATACACATCGTGAAGACTGCTATAAAACACAAGATAGCATATGTCATCCATCTACAACACACAAATGTGTAGTATCCTCTGCCAAAAATTTGTGATTTTACAATCGGCCCATTTTTCTCACTTTAAAAAACTCTCTGTCTCTCTCTTCTCTCTCTCTCTCTTTCTCTCCCTCTCTCACTCCCTTCCCCCCTCCCTCTCTCTCTCTCTCTCTCTCTCTATGTCACACACACACACACACACACACACACACACACACACACACACAGAATTCGATATGTCCCTGCAGAGCGTTTTCAACTTTGTTGGAAAAATGAGATTCAGTTACGCCTTCCGGTACAGATGACAGATTTACTATTAATTTAACGTCAGAGTATCAGTTTCTTACATAATGCACGTATATATGTAAAATTTAGATTAGTTACCTAAATCATGTATTTTCGTGCCGTTAACAATACAGAATCCTTGCCAAGTAACGATGACTGTGTGCTTTAACAAATACGAACACAGATAGTTTTACTGTTTTAAATTATTTTGTTGTTAATGGAAGGAAATCTTGTAATGAGGTTTGGCCTTGAATACTATAATATATTTAGTTTATTTTCAAATAGTCCAAGCCATTCGCGTCATCTCGACATCACAATTAGATCTTCCTCTATTAGATTTTTCATTACTGGAGCTAACAGATGAATCGTATGCTAAAGGGTAACTTAATGTGACTTTAGTCTGCTACTTCTGTCACTAAAATTTACAGCCAACGATTAAATGAAATATGCTTTACAATCACTATACAACAGTTTTAAGCCTACACTCGTCGACGAGAAATTTCAATTACGTATACTGAAACCCGGCCTTACCTTATAAGTTTGCAATGACTTGAATTCTGATACACTTAAAGTCATTGTGCTACGGACAGTTGTGGAAGAATGAATCAGGACGAGCTTGAAGCGGCCCTTTGGGACGCCGAGGTAAGTGTGGCACAAAAGTCGTTCAAGTGGAAACTTGTGTGCATCACAGTTAGGAGTGAAAAGTGACACAGATGGAAGTACACGATAACAAGGACAAATCGCTCCATTCGACAGAGGTCCGCAAATGCGAATGAGTGGTTACTACCAGTAATTGAATTAAATAACAAATATTGTTCTACTTAATATGAACGTATTTTAAATGTAAACTTTTCAGTTAAGTCGTATTTAACTAGAATCAAATTTCCCTCAAGGGCGACTTACTTCAGCACGTTTGGCCTTATCATTTACTTGTACCTGCTGTCCCTCGTATCGTCTTCCCATTTGGATGCAACATATGCACCCATCTCTGTGTGGTACTACCGATTTTCTCAAACACCTTCGGGTTGTCTCGAAACGTAGTGAAGACTGTGCAATAAGCTACTCCAGTTCTGCAACCTTTTTAACGACAGGGCTTGACATTTTACTCTTAGGATGTCCCCAGACAGGCACATCCAGAGCGTCATCTTAGAATCCAATCTACTGGTGGTGCTCGGCCAATCTATTTTGGGCCATTATGGCGCGTTAGACGCCGTTTTATATCAGCAGAAAAATATGCGAGTACCCCGGCATGCATGTACCAGGTTCCCCAACACTACGAGCGATAAGGTAGGCCACCCATGAAATTTGATCCCAATGACATAGGGACCACCAACGGCCTTGCTGTAGCAGTAGCACTGATACCTAGTAGTAATACCGATTCTTGTCAGGTCACCGAAGGTAAGAGCCGTCGGGCGTGGACCGTCTGGGTCTGCCAATCGCTTTTCACCCCTGTGTGCGCACAGCTCTTGCGAAGTCAACTACTTGACTGAGAAGTAGCGGCTTAAGTCATGAAAACTGACAATGGGTGGGAGAGTGATGTGTTGACCACATGTTCTTCAATGTCGTATCCATGGATGCCTATCGGCTGAGGATGACATGGCGGTCAGTCAGTAGCATTGGGCTTTCCGAGACCTGTCGAGACTATGTCGAGTTTGAGTTTGACGTTAAATGAAAACCACACACATCAAATACATTTGCAATATTAAATGAAACTCTATAGGTTCAGAGGCCTATTCAGGTCTCAAAAATCTATTACGTATATATACCGACTTAAATGACGAATGAAAATTCATACCAATGCTGGGATTCGAACCTGGGTCTCCTGCTCACTAGGCAAATGTGTGAACCCCTACGCTATCCTGGCACAGTGGCTTTGCGCACTTACGCAGACTACCCTAACATGCCTCCCCCCCCCACTCTATCCAACTTCCAGTGGGTTGAGGTATGGATGAGAATTTGGATAGGGGAGGGAAGTGTGCTACGGTAGTCTTTGCAACTGTGCTAAGCCAGTGAGGTGTAATGGTTAGCACATCTGTTTCAAGAGCAGGGGACGAGGGTTCGAATCACAGCCTTGGTATAAATTTTGAAAAAAAGTAAGGAAGATTGGGATTAACGTCCCATCGATATCGAGGTTATTAGAGATAGATTACAAGCTCGGATGGTGTCAAGAAGAAACTGAGGTTCTGGAACGTACCGAAATAGATATGGAACCCTGTACCGTGGCCAGCTGGTATAAGTTTTTCGGTTGACGATCCATTCCGCGAATACCCCGATCAAAATGGTCCCATATATTCTCAATTGTGTTCATTTTGGGAGAGTTTGGTGGTCAGGGGATTACAGAAAACTCATTCTGGTGCTCTTCGAACCACGCATGTCCTCTGCGAGGCGTATGACACGTTAAACTGTTTTGTTGTTATGCGCGTTCGTGTCGAGGAGAAACAACCTGCATATATGGGTGCAAAAGGCCCATAAGTGTAGATGAATACTTGTATTGATCCATCATTCCCTCCAAAATGACAAGATCACCAAGGGAATGCCACAAAAACATTCCTAAGACCACAACGCTCCCTAATGGTTGCAGTGTGCTCGCTTTCAGACGTTTGAAGTCGTACACGCCAACGGCCATCTTTCCGATAGAGCATAAAACCTGAATCATCTGAAAAGGCCACGTGCCGGCAGCTGTGGTATTCGTGTGCAAATTCTAGCCTTCGTTTCCGTCGCCGGTGAATAGTGTTAGCATATGTGTATGAATGAGGCACCTGGTTCGGGGCCCGTACCCAGCAACGTTTCTTGAACATTCATTGTGGAGACGCTGTTGGTAGTTCCTTGGTTTTCTGGTTGATAAGTTGTTGAACATTTGCACGTTTATTCGGCGGCACACATCTCCGCAGCCGTCATTCGCTCCTGTCATCTATGGCCTGTGGTGCACAACAGTTGCCTCGGCGTCGGTTTTGGAAGCACCATTTTGCTAGGCACGGTATGCTTTCACCAAGGCGGCATGCGAAAAATTTAAAAAGTTAGCCATTTCAGAAATTCTTCCACCTGTGGTCGAAAGCCAGTGATCATGCCCTTTTGGACGTCAAGTAAATCGCTCCACTTCGATTATGACAACGAGTGCATTATTTTCTGCGTCCCCCTGACACGCTTTATATAGCTTCCATTGTTAGTGCTTCGACATGCCATGTGGGCAGTGGCCACGTTAATATGACTGGACCGTGTATTTCAGATTGTAATCAGCAGCAGCTCGTACCCTCACATTCGCAGTTATCTCCAAACAGCTCGTTTGCTGACTTACGTTAACCGCAACATTTGTGCTTCTATTATGGAAAATTTCCAACCACGCCACTTATCCCTATTAACTGCGATCCCCAATGAAGACATAAAATAATTAACTTTAATGCACCCAAGTTATATGTAAGGCTTTGAGGATTGCCAATATATAGCAAATTTATGAAATACACCAATGGAAAAGAAATCTCAACACAAAGAAGGAATTGTGTGGCATAAACGGAAGTTGGCAGTGTACATCTGAAAAATTGCGTCTGTTTTAAATTTTGCGTCAGTTGCCTAAGATTGGAAATAGTAGAGCCAGTATGAGGATGCAAACAAGGTTTGATTTAACTCCACGTTGTAAAGGTCGTGAACGTTTTTTGCCTATGCGATTGGACGATGTGAGTTGATGTTAGTCAATAATGCCTATAAGGCAATACAGACGCCATTATCAATATCTCACTGAGTTTGTTTGAACGAGGTAGTGTAATAGGACTACGAAAAGCTGGGTGTTCCTGCTGCGGTATTGCAGAAATACTTGGAAGGAACTTAGCTACTATGCTGGCAGCGGTGACAACGAGAATGTACGGTCCCAAGAAGACCGGGCTCCGTACGGCCACCGATAGGGAAAACCATTCTGTTCGGCGTATGGCTGTGGCGCAGCGTACTGCACCTGCAGCAGCAATTTTAGCATCAATTGGCACCTCAGTGACAGAACGAACTGTTACAAAACGGTTAGTCCAAGGACAGCTCCGTTCAAGATGCTCTGTACCGTGCATTCCACTGACCCCAAACCACCACCGTCTGCGAGTTCAGTGGCGTCAAGCGACAGCTCATTGCAGGACAGGGTGTAAGTCTGTTGTGTTTTCTGATAAAAGCTGGTTCTACTTCGGTGGCAGTGATGGCAGTCCGTTGGTTAGAAGGATGCCAGCTGAGGGCCTTCGTCGAACCCGTGTAAGTTCCTAGACACGCTGGACCTACACCTGGAGTAAAGGTCTGCGGTGCGGTGCGCACTCTAGTGGTTACCTCATGCACGTGGTTACTTCGACCTGTTGTGCCGCCATTCATGAACAGCATTCCAGGGAGTGTTTTATAGCAGCATAGTGCTCGCACAGATACCGCTGTTGTAACCCAACGTCGTCTGCATAGTGTCGATATGTTGCCTTCGCTTGCTCAATCACAGGATCTGTCTCCAGTTGATCATATACGTTACATCATCGGACGACAACTCAAGCACCGTCTACAAACAGCACTAACTGTACCACCAGTTCCATTTTACAATGGCTTTTCTTGCGCTTGCCTTGACCAATGATCTTAAGGTGTTAATTGCTTGCCGGCCGCGGTGGCCGTCCGGTTCTAGGCGCTCCAGTCCGGAGCCGCGCTGTTGCTACGATCGCAGGTTCGAATCCTGCCTCGGGTATGGGTGTATGTGATGTCCTTAGGTTAGTTAGGTTTAAGTAGTTCTAAGTTCTAGGGGACTGATGACCACAGCAGTTGAGTCCCATAGTGCTCATAGACATTTTGTTAATTGCTTAAATATGTTAACCAGACAGTTGTATTCCCGAAATTTCATTACTCTACATTAATTAGTTTTGGGTGCTCCGATTCGATTTCTATAAGTGTAATTTATACAGTCTTAATTATTTTTTACTAATACTTAATCAGCACGACGCATTTAGGTAGCATGCTGCCATCGTCACCAGCATTCCAGTTACACAAATATATTACATTAGTCTGTACGTACATTTGCTGTACGTGCCTGTGGGGCTACGTATCGACACAGAGTGCTGAACAATCGCGTAATATATTTTAGTGTGTACATTAACCGATGTACCTTCCAACTGAGGAAACTGACGCAAATGAATTTGAATGTGTGCACTGCGTCAGTTGGTAGGCTTTCGTTGACGTTTCGAGAACATACCTTCACCGAAGAGTCAAGCAGCATATTGCTCCCTCCTACGTATATCTCGCGAAGAGACCATGAGGATAAAATCAGAGAGATTAGAGCCCACACAGAAGCATACCGACAATCCTTCTTTCCACGAACGAGACTGAAATAGGAGAACTGATAGAGGTACTCAAGGTACCCTCCGACACACACCGTCAGGTCGCTTGCGGAGTATTGATGTAGATGTAGATGCATGTTCGAAAGAAACATACACTGAGGTGACAAAAGTCATTGGTAGCGATACTTACATACAATGTAGGGTAATAGTATCGCGTTCACAAGATACAATAGGGCAGTACACTGGTGGAGATGTGATTTGCGTTTAGATAATTCATGTGGAAATGTTTCAGACGTTATTATGGCTGCACGAGAGGAATTAAGAGACTTTCAAAGCGAAATTGTCGTTGGTATTAAACTGCCAACGTGGTGTTAAATTGTCAGTACTAACATTAACCCACATTGCGTGAAATAACCGCAGAAATCTATGCTGGACACAGGACGAACGTATGCATTAGGACAGTGCGGCGAAATTTGGGGTTAATGGGCTATGGCAGCAGACGACCGACGCGAGTGCCTTTGCTAACACATGACACCGACTACAGCCCCTCTCCTGGGATCGTGACTACACTATGTAATCAATAGCATCCGTACACATGGCTGAAAATGACTTACAAATTAGAGGCACCCTCCATCGGTAATGCTGGAATTCAATATGGTGTTGCTTCCAATCTCGCAAGCATGCGCTGAATCAGATGCTGGACGTTTCTTGGAGAATGGCAGCCCACTCTACGCGGAATGCTGCACGGAGGAGAGGTATCGATGTCGGTCGGTGAGTCCTGGCAAGAAATCAGTGTTCCAAAACATCCCAAAGCTGTTCTGTAGGATTGAGTTTAGAACTCTGCGCAGACGAGTCCATTTCGTAGATGTTACTGTCGTGTAACCACTCCGCCACAAGCCGCGCATTATGAATAGGTGTTCTATCGTGTTGAAAGATACAATCGCCAACCCCCAACTGTTCTTCAACAGTGGGAAGCAAGAAGGTGCTTAAAACATCAATGTAGGCCTGTGTTGGATTGTGTCACGCAAAACAACAAGGGGTGAAATTGCCTCCATGAAAAATACGATCATACCATAACACCACCGCCTCTGTATTTTACTGTTGGCACTACACACACTGGCAGATGACGTCCATCGGGCATTCCCCATCCACACACCCTACCATCGGATCGCCACATCGTGTACTGTGATTCGTCAGTCCACACAATGTTTTTCACTGTTCAATCGTCCAATGTTTACGCTCCTTACACCAAGCGAGGCGCCGTTTGGCATTTACCGGCGTGGTGTGTGGCTCATGTGCAGCCGCTCGACCATGAAATCTAAATTTTCACACCACCCACCTGTCATAGTACTTGCAGTGGATCCTGATGCCGTTTTGATGGTCTGCATAGATGTCTGCCTATTACATATTACGACCATCTTCAACTGTCGGCGGTCTATTTCGGTCAACAGACGAGGTCGGCCTGTACGCTTTTGTGCTGTACGTGTCCCTTCACGTTTCCACTTCACCATCACATCGGAAACAGTGGACCTAAGGATGTTTAGGAGTGCAGAAATCTCGCGTACAAACGTATGACACAAGTGACAACCAATCACCTAACTACATTCGAACTCCGTGAGTTCTGCGGAGCGCCCCACTCTGCTTTCTCACTATGTCTAATGACTACTGAAGTTTGTAACGGAACATATTAAAGGCTTTACTGTACCGAAGTATGCGATACCCTCCAAATTCAACCAGTTTAACGAGTATTTATGATTATGGAAAAGTTATTGTGTATGTTAACAATGATTGCATAACATGTCTGCATAAACAGTCAACCCATTAAATTATACTGAGTAACTGACCCACACAAAAGTTTATATCACTGGATCACTGATACAGCAAATGCCACCATGTAAAAACACTAAGTTCATCTTAAATAATTAATATGAAGTACGAAAAATAGTGGCCAACTTAGGTATTTTGGACCTCCTTAAATAAAAATCACCCAGTGAAACCTATTTGTTCACTAGGAGCGTTTTCACTCAGTATTCACGAAATCAATCCTATTTTAGACGAAAACCAATGTAATTCTTAATAATTCATGTTATTTACTTATTTATGCAAATTAGAGAAGTCAATTGACAAACTTCTAAAAAACGGCCTTTTTGTAACAAAGAATTATTCTGTCAAGTCAACAAATCAGTCTGTCATTTTAATAACATGTTAAATTATGTCACTCGATGCAAATTAATAACTTTTCTGCACAAATTATGATAACAGATGTACATGTAACTTATAAACTATATCTCTTTTTAGTAGTTCTTTGACAATGTTATAAATACAAGCAGCAAGAACGGTCGGGGGGCAGTCGGAATGTCACTTTGGTAAAGTGTGTTTGTGTGTTATTGTTTGAGGTGGATAAACAATGCAAAGAACGTGTAGCGGAAATACTACTTTGTGTTGTGTCATGGTCTTTGGTGGACAGTGGAATTAAGATGGCCACCAGAGTAATAAATATTTGAAGTTTACATATTTGTTGGTTACGCTCGTTCTTTATCATCAAAAGCACATAAAAAACACGGGACCTCATGTTTTTAACCCTAGACAACCAGATTTAGAGCCAGCATCAACATCGAGACACAGCAGCGATCCAGCAAGTAGCAGCGATTACCACAACACAATGCATTTTAATGGCGCCAACCTAACATCAAGTGCTAACAAGCTCCGTAAATGAGAGTGAAATAATGCGATTATAGCAATTAGCAATATCTACGACCAGGCGACCATTACAAGTTGCTGGTGTGGAATACCTGGCAGCCGGTGGCAGCACAATGCACCTAATATGAATCCGTGTGTTTGGAGGTGACCGGATACTTTTGATGACATAGTGTATGTTGGTTGGATCCTAGACGCAGGAAAGCTGTGGCCAGAGCAGATGAGTCCCGATTTCATTTGGTAAAAGATGATAGTAGAATTCGAATGTGACGTAGACCCCATGAACCTATGGACCCATAATTGTCAAGACGGTACAGTGCGAGCTGGTGGTGGCGCCATAATGGTGTGCTATGGAATTTTTGTGGATAATAATGCGCCAAATGCCATGGCCACAGAATGAAATTTTCACTTTGCATCGGGGTGTGCGCTGCTATGAAACTTCCTGGAAGATTAAAACTGTGTGCCGGACTAAGACTCGAACTCGGGACCTTTGCCTTTCGCGGGCAAGTGCTCTACAGACTGAGCTACCCAAGCGCGGCCCACGACCGGCCCTGACAACTTTACTTCCGCCAGTACCTCCAGTACCTCGTTTCCTGTGTTCCAAGCTTCACAGAAGCTCTCCTGCCAACCTTGCAGAACTAGCACTCCTGGAAGAAAGGATATTGTTGAGGCAAAGGTCACAAGCTGGAGTGTCGGTCCGGCACACAGTTTTCATCTGCTACGAAGTTGTATATCAGCGCACACTCCGTTGCACAGTGAAAATTTTCTTTCTGGAAACATCTCTTAGGTTGTGGCTACGTCACGTCTCCACAATATTCTTTCTTCCAGAAGTACTGGTTCTACAACGTTCGCCGGAGAGCTTCTGTGAAATTTGGAAGGTAGGAGACGAAGTATTGGCGGACGTATAACTGTGAGCGTGGTTCATAGGTAGCTCAGTCGGTAGAGCACCTGATCGCGAAAGGCGAAGGTCCCGAGTTCGAGTCTCGGTGCGGCACACAGTTTTAATCTGCCATCAAGTTTAACGTAGTCACAGTTGTTTGTAATTGATTGGAAGAACATTATGGACAAGTCGACTGAATGATCTGGCTACCCAGATCGCCCAACGTGAATCCCAGAGAAAATTTTTGGGACATAATGGAGAGGTCATTTCGTGCTCAGAATCCTGCTCCGGCAGCACTTTCGCAAATACGGACATCTACAGACTAAGCGTAGCTCAATATTTTTCAGCTGGGACTTCCAACGACTGCCAGAGTGCATGCCTCGTCGAATTACTGCACTACGTCAAGGAGGTCCGACATGATATTAGAAGGTATCCCATGACTTTTGTTAATCGTAGTAGGGAATTCGTGTTGTTTTCTTCACTTTATTACTTTACTGCTCATATAAAACATAAAGTAGGGTTCGTTGCCACCTATCGATGTGCTGAATGTTAGCGCTTTAACCGTTAACCGTTTTCTGATACTTTTCTGTTTGTGTATAAATTTCCTTGGTTCTTTGGTAATAGTTATAGGAGATATGGCATTACGAATGTTTGTCGGCGTCTTGGAGAAACGCCTTCTGTTGGGTGTAATGTTAATCTTAATTTTGGATCCCTCGCTTTCTTCATTTGTGTATTTTCTTTCATGTTGGACAAAAGGTTCAAATGGCTCTGAGCACTATGGGACTTAACATCTGAGGTGATTAGAACTACTTAAACCTAACTAACCTAAGGACATTACACACAGCCATGCCCGAGGCAGGATTCGAACCTACGACCGTAGCGGCCGTGTGGTTCAAGACTGAAGCGCCTAGAACCACCCGGCCACCACGCCCGGCCATGTTGGACACTTGATACTATTATCTTATCATTGTGGATTTTTATATGTGAAATTGTTTCCGTCTAAAATTTTGCGTTTTGTGCTTTGGTGTATATTATTTTTACGAGTACATTCAAGATTGTCATGTGTTACATATTTTTGTGTTATGAGCTGGTATGAATTACCTTTGCTCTCGTGACTGTACTGTAATTTTTTGATATATCATCTGATAATAGGTCTAGCCCGAAACGCGTAATGCAGAAAAAAATGCAACTAACATTTTGTGACTGTTACTAAAGACGTATTAGTAATGTTTGTCATTTTTATAAGTATCACTAAGGTCACAAGCGTTTTTACAATGGTCTTCCTAGCCACCGGCGCAAAGAAGTTTTCCGTTTGGGCACATTTGACAAAACAAAGTGGCGATAAATAACATGTTGACATAAAATGAGCAACAAGTAAGAAAGTATTCAGCAAATATCGCCTTGTAATGGTGTCATTGGAATCCAGGTAACGTGACAGTACATTAAAGCTTAAAACTTCTACAATCGAAAGAGACTGGAGATACGTGGCTATCACGTTTAAGCCTAACAATTTTTCTATAGCCGTAGCATATCCATTCAGGTCGCCGATGCTAGTGACTGAGGGAACTCTGACGGTATATCGTTACGTCACGGACATTCTGCATCCTCACGTGCTATCTCTCATGGTACAGTACTTGGTACCATTTTCGAATAGGACAATGCTCGTCCATACAACGCAGTTGCCTGTATGAACTGTCTGCGTGATGTTAGGTACTGCTTGGCTGCAAGATTCCCAGTTCTCTTTACGAACTGGGACCAGCTTGGAAGTCAGCTCTGTCCCAGTGCCAGTGCCAGTATCCAGCACATTAACAGC
Organism: Schistocerca cancellata; assembly: GCF_023864275.1. Lineage (NCBI taxonomy): Eukaryota > Metazoa > Arthropoda > Insecta > Orthoptera > Acrididae > Schistocerca > Schistocerca cancellata. Next base: position 641,006,858 of record NC_064627.1, read on the forward strand.
CGTTTACGAACCGTCGTGTCTCAGCTTGCCTCAGGAGAGCGTACAATGTCTTTATGGAACCTTTCCAGCCACATCAGTGCATGCATCCAGGTCAAAAGTGGGAACGACATACCGGTAAGTGGGCTCTTACTGTCAAGTTATTTGTAAATTTTACTCGATTTTGTAGCCACTGCAATAACGTCACACAACATCTCGTCTCTTTAAGCTCAGATTGTTTTTAAAAAATAATTATTTATTTATTTTATTTTATTGTTTCTGGAGGGGTGTGGGTGAATGGCAGGAGGGGGCTCAATGTAGATGAGTTTCCAGACTGCACAACACGCGGACTGGTATCATTATACCGAACATTTTTACACTGTTGACATGAAGACTAGGGAAATAATACTGCAGAAAATTGTAGTGGATGTTGAAGCTCTGCCGGAAAAATGTATCACATGTACATCGATTTTTTTTTTTTTTTTTTTAGTCATCAGTCTTCGGACTGGTTTAGTCCGGCCCACGACGAAGGTTTCGTTCTCTCCTGTACCAACCTCTTCATCTCGGAGCTCGGAGTAGCACTTGATTCCTTGTCCTCAATTACTTCCTGGATGTATTACAATCTCTGTCTTCCTGTACAAGTTTTACCCTCAACAACTGCCTATATTACGAAGGAAGTTATTCCCTAATTTCTTAACAGATGTCCTACCACCCAGCCCTACTTCTTGTCAGTGTTTTCTGCGGAGGATCTCCTTATTCCTTACCTTACCGGTACCTAATTTTCAATTTTCTACATTCGTCTGTAGCACCACATCTCAAATGCTTCGAGTCTCTTCTGTACCGGTTTTCCCACAGTCCATGTCTCACTATCATTCAATGCTGTGCTCCAAACGTACATTTTCAGAAATTTTCTCCCCAAATTAAAGTCTATGATACTAGTAGACTTCTCTTGGTCAGACATGTCCATTGTACCAATGATGGTTTGCTATTTACGTGCTACTTGGAATATCCATAGTTGGTTATTTTGCTGCCTAGGTCGTAGAATTCCTTAACTTCATCTATTTTGTAACCATCAATCCTGATGTTAAGTTTTTAAGTTCATTTCTGCTACTTCTCATTACATTCGTCTTTCTTCGCTTTACTATCAGTCCATATTCTGTACTCATTAGCCTGTTAGTTCCATTTATGAGATGCTGTAATTCTTCTTCACCTTTACTGAGGATGGTAAAGTCATCAGCGAAACTTATCAGTGACATCCTCTCACCTTGAATTTTAATTCCACTCCTGAACCTTCCTTTTATTTCCAGCATTGCTTCTTTGATGTGCAGATTGAACAGTAAATACCAAAGACTGCATCCCTGTCTTACACACTTTTTAATCAGAGTGCATCGCTCTTCGTCTTTCACTCTTATTATTCTCTCTTCGCTCCTGTACATGTTGTATATTACCCAACCTTGCCTATAGCGTATTGCTATTTCTAACATCTTGCACCATTTTACACTGTCGAACGCTTTTTCCCTGTAGATAAATCCTATGTGCGTGTGTGTCTTGATTTTTCATTAGTCTTGCTTCCATTGTCAACCGCAATGTCATAACTATCTATCTGGTGCCCTTACATTTCCTAAAGGCAAACTGATGGTCCTAACACATCCTCAATTCTCTTTTCCATTCTTGTATATTTTATTCTTGTTAGCAACCAGCGTGCACGAGCTACTAAGCAGACTGTGCGATAATTCTCGCTCTTGGCCGCTCTTGGAATCATCGGAATTGTGTGGATGATGTTTTTCCGAAAGTCAGATGATATATCGCCAGATTCATGCGTTCTGCACACATACTTGAATAATCATTTTGTTGGCACTTCCCAAAATGGATTTAGAAATTCTCATGAACGTCATCGACCCTTCCTACTTCGTTTGATTTTAAGTATTCTAGATCTCTTTTAAATTCTGATTCTAATATTGGATCTCATACCTTGTCTATATCGACCCCTGTTTCTTCTTCTATCATGTCGTCATACAAGTCCTCCCTCCCGTAGAGGCCCCCTGTGTATTCTTTCTGCCGGCCGCTGTGGTCGAGCGGTTCTAGGTGCTTCAGTCCGGAACCGCGCTGCTCCTACGGTCGCAGGTTCGAATCCTGCCACGGCCATGGATGTGTATGATGTTCTTAGTGCAGTTAGGTTTAAGTAGTTCTAAGTCTAGGGGACTGATGGCCTCATGTTGAGTCCCATAGTGCTCAGACCTATTTTTTTTTTTTTTTTTTACTTTTACCACCCATCCACTTTTTCGTCTTCATTTAACAGTGGAATTCCAATTGCACTCTTTGTGTTACAGCCCTTATTCTTAGCTTCAGGCAAGTTTTTTTTTAATTTTTATATATGCTGAGACAGTCCTTCCGACCATTATTTCAATTTCCATTTCTTCACATCTTTCATTGAGCCATATCTCTTAGCTTCCAAGGACTTACTGTTTATTTTATTTCTAAGCGATTAGCGGCCAGTGAAGTAAAATGGAAAGAAGTCAAGGATTTGTGGTCGGATGAGTGTATGATAATGTCAACAGCCACAGAAAATAGTATAACGGGAGTACAATTCATTACACTGGGCAACAACCAAAAAAACGTCATGGGTTTCTCAGCTGATTTAGACTAATTTTGGTGTTCTGAGTCCGAATATCACATTGATTTTGCTCTATCAGGTCAACTTTTTGAGATACAGCCATAGGCCTACATGACCATTTTTCCCTGAAATGTAAGCCTTTTTACAGGCTTCAATATGCTAATATTAGGGGTTTTAAGGGGATTATTCAGGACATATGAAAACAAAAGAAGCCTTTAAGATTGTAACAGTTAATCATTCCAATAGATGCCTTTTTTCTTACTATAGTATAAAATTTATTCTAATTTTTATTGTCTGACAGTCAACTGCATATTTCTATTACTATTTCAGATTGATATGGCTTCTGCGCGACGTTCATGCATGAATAATCCAGACGTTTTCTGCTACATCTGCGGAGAATACACGCTTTCAGTGGACAGGAAGAACATCACGGGATTTGTGAAGAACGCCTACCAGGCTTACTTTCAAGTCAAGCTGGGTGACCAAGATAAGCCCTGGGCACCGCACACGGTCTGCAAGAAGTGCGTGGAATACCTCCGGCGGTGGACGAAGGGCACGAAAACTTCACTGAAGTTTGGGATTCCGATGGTTTGGAGGGAGCCCTTTGACCATGCATCGGATTGTTACTTCTGCGCCATCAATACTACTGGCATCAACCGGAAGAATCGGCACAGCCTCCAGTACCCCGACCTTCCATCTGCCCGCCGTCCAATTGCTCACTGCGAAGAAATTCCTGTACCAGCGTTCACAGAGCTTCCTAACATCGACGACGAGGCCACCACTGCAGACGATGGAGGATATATAGCAGACGAGGAGTATGAAGCACAAGATGGTCGGCAGCTCTTTTCACAATGTGAGCTTAATGATCTTGTTCGGGATCTCAGCTTGTCGAAGACTTCATCCGAGCTGTTGGCCTCCAGACTCAAAGAGAAAAATCTACTTGGCGAGGACGCGCGTATCACTTTCTTTCGTAGAAGGCATGAGGACTACAAGGGCTACTTCTGCCAGGAGGAAGACCTAGTGTACTGCCGAGATGTCGCCGGTCTTCTTGTTAAACTCGGGGCTCCTCCATACGATCCGACAGATTGGCGACTCTTTATTGACAGCTGCAAGCGCTCTTTGAAGTGTGTGCTCCTCCACAACGGGAACGAGTTCGCCTCAATCCCTCTTGCTCACTCCACAACTCTCGTAGAGAAATATGAAGCAGTGAAGTACGTGCTCGACAAAATCCAATATGAGCAGCACCAATGGATCATCTGCGTCGACTTCAAGATGGTGAACTTTCTACTTGGTCAGCAGTCCGGGTTCACGAAATACCCATGCTTTATATGTATGTGGGACAGTCGAGACAGAGCCCAGCACTATGTAAAGAAAGTGTGGCCGCCACGAGAGCAGTTAGTACCTGGTGCGAGAAACATCATAAACGAACCTCTTGTTGACCGGGAGAAGATATTGATCCCACCGCTACACATGAAGCTTGGGTTAATGAAACAGTTCACGCGTGCTCTGGACAAGGATGGGAGGTGCTTCCACTACCTGTGCCGAGCCTTTCCGCGACTGACCATTGAGAAGCTGAAGGCCGGCATTTTCGATGGGCCACAGATACGGCAGCTCATAAAGGACACAGAGTTCGAAAACTCCATGAACACGTTAGAGTGCGCCGCGTGGAAATCGTTTGTGCAGGTGGTGAACAACTTCCTGGGGAACACGAAGGCAGCAAACCAAGCCAGACTCATCAGCAGCATGATAGAGGCCTTTCAAAAGCTCGGGTGTTTGATGAGTATAAAGATGCACTTCCTGTACTCACACATGGAGAAGTTTCCTGAAAACCTTGGGGCGATGAGCGACGAGCAGAGAGAAACGTTCCATCAGGACATGCGCCAAATGGAGGATAGGTACCAGGGGAGGTGGGACGCAGTCATGATGGCGGACTACTGCTGGATGCTGAAGAGAGACAACCCAGCAGCTGCTCACAAACGGGAATCGAAGAAACGCCGATTCATGCCGTGAACTCTGAACTTTTGTGTCACGTAACGCTCATTGTTATACTAATATTATGATAAATATGCTTATTTAATTTGATGGAGTAAATAAAAACTTAATGAATTTGCATACGTTGACTTTTATTTCTTGAGGAAAACGGAAAAAATCTTCCGGGGTTTCTCAGCAGATGATACAAAGAAATTTGTTTTTTTTTACGAAAAATCGATTTTTAAAAATTTCTGTAGCAAAAAATCCTGACCTGATAGAACAAAACCAAGGTCATTTTCGGACTCAGGGCATCAAAATTAGTCTAATTCAGCGGGAAAACCCTAGACTTTTTTAAAAAAATCTTTTTTTGTTGCCCAGTGTTATGAATAGGAAGGTAGGGCAAAGAGTGTGTTACTGTGAACAGTTCAGTGATAGGGTTGTTCTGATCAGAATCGACAGAAAACCAACTCCGACGACGGTAGTTCAGGTATACATACCGACATCCAAAGCTGAAGGTGAAGAGATAAAGGAAGTATATGAGGAGATTGGAAGGGTAATACGGTACGTAAAGGGAGATGAAAATCTAATAGTCATGGGGGCTGAAATGCAGTTCTAGGGGAAGGAGTAGAAGAAAAGGTTACACTACAATATGGCCTTGGGACAGGGAATGAGAGAGGAGAAAGACTAACTGGGTTCTGTAATAAATTTCAGTTAGCAATAGCGAATACTCTGTTCAAGAAGCACAAGAGGAGGACGTACACTTGGAAAAGGCCTGGCGATACGGGAAGATTTCAGTTACATTACATCGTGGTCACACATAGATTCCGAAATCTGATACTGGATTGTAAAGCGTACCTTGAAGTAGATATACATTTAGATCACAATATAGTTGTGACGAAGAGTAGGCTGAAGTTTAAGATAGTCGGGAAGATTCAATACGCAAAGAAACGGGATGCGAAAGTACTAAGGAATGACGATATACGCTTGAAGTTCTCTAAGGCTGTAGATACAGCAATAAGGAAGTTAAGTAGACAGTGCAATTGAAGAGGAATGGACATCTGTAAAAGGGACACTCACAGAAGTTGGAAAGAAAAACACTGAGACAAAGAAGATAACTGCAAAGAAATGGTGGGTAACAGAAGAAATACTGCAGTCAATCGATGAAAGAAGGACGTACAAAATTGTGCAGAGATATTCAAGAATAAATAAAAATAGCTGAGGAATGAAATAAATAGAGAATGTGAGGAAGCCAAGACGAAATGGTTGGATGAAAACTGTGAAGAAATCGAAAAAGAAATGGTTGTCGGAAGGACTGACTCAGTATACAGGAATGTCAAATCAATTACAAAGTATCTAACACCTCGAATACCCATCACAGCCAGAATGTATGGTCTACCCGTGATATGTATAGAATGGGTTCCTTTGAGGTCGTCAGTGGTATTAACTCGCGAACTTACGTTTTAACAGGTCATTTATCTAGTATACTGATTCATCTAATTGGAAAAACAAATACTTTTCTCAAAGTTTCGAAACATTTCTTAGAAACTATACGCACACTGACATTCTTGTTAGCTTCTGTGTGACATCGTTATTCACTAAGTCCTTGTATAAAAAAATGGTTCAAATGTCTCTGAGCACTATGGGACTTAACATCTGAAGTCATCAGTCCCCTAGAACTTAGAACTACTTAAACCTAACTAACCTGAGGACATCACACACATCCATGACCTAGCCAGGTTCAAATGGTTCAAATGGCTCTGAGCACTATGGGACTTACCATCTGTGGTCATCAGTCCCCTAGAACTTAGAACTACTTAAACCTAACTAACCTAAGGACATCACACACATCCATGCCCGAGGCAGGATTCGAACCTGCGACCGTAGCAGTCGTGCGGTTCCGGACTGAAGCGCTTGGAACCGCTCGGCCACGGCGGCCGGCCTTGTATCAGATACAATGGAGATCATAAGGGAGAACGTTGCTCCAGATCTTTGTGATTTAATTGAGTTATGTCTTTGTTCGAGCTATTTTAAATACAATGGTGAATTCTATGAACAGGCTGACGGCCTTGCCATGGGCTTACCCATCTCGCCAGTGGCAGCTGATATTTTTATGGAACGTTTTAAGCAACATGCATTAAGTAGTGCTCCTTTGAAGCCTTCTTGTTGGCTCTGCAATGTGGACGATACATGTGTTATATGGCCACACAGCGAAGAAGAAATTCATGCGTTCCACAATTTCTTAAACAGAATTCACCCCAAAATCAGATTCACCTTGGAGATGTAGAGTGAGGTTGGTCTCCCGTTCCTAGATGTGTTGGTATACAGAAGATCTGATAACACTCTGGGTCACGGAGTGTATAGAAAGCCGACTAATAGAAACAGGTATTTAGATGCCACTGCGGACCACACCCAACCCAGAAGCAAGCAATGCTCAACACTCTGCCTTCATGTGCCTTCCGTGTCGGCGATGACGACAACTTGGAATCGGAGTTGAATTTTTTAAAAGGGGACATCAAAAGCAAATGCCTGTGATAGTTGTTCAATCGAGAGGGCTTTTAGACACAATATTAATCAAGCTAATAAGAATGACGGGGAACCGCCTTCTCACTCTGTTAGGTTACCGTTAGTTTCTGGGGTCACTGACAGCATTGGCAGAATTCTAAAGAAAAATGGTATCAAGACATCTTTCTGAAGTCAAAACAAAATAAAAGATTTTTTCCGACGAAAAACGGATGCATTTAATTTCCTCCACAATGCAAGCGTCTACCAAGTGGTGAAATGGGAAGCACAGTTAAAGAACGCCTTATGGAACGCGAACGGCAGGCGCAGCTAAAACAAAATGTAAAATCGGCAGTAGCGGAACATCAGGAGAACTGTGACTCTGACATAGATTTTAATAACGTGCGTGTGCTGGATAAGGAAGCAAACATTTATAGGAGAATGGTCAGATAAGCGGTTGAAATTTCCAAGAATGAATGTAATTTCTATAGAGAGGACGGCTATAGTCTTCCGGCGTCGTGGCTCCCCGCCATCAAGGAAGTGAATATGCGGCCGCTGTGTGAGAGCAACATAAACAACGCGTTGCAAGTCACCTCGGGGGAAATAATATTTTGGGTAAATATCCCCCCTTCTTGCTCTGTCCGTTTAGCAACTAGCCAATTAGGACGGCGAACCAATAGCAAAAGGATGACTTTCAACCAATAACCCTTCTCCAGCGTAAGTCTCTCCGTCTAGTGACGTGCCACCAGTAGCATCCACAAGAGTGTAGCCAGTAACGCCTCTTCTTCTGCACTAGCGCTGGAAAATTAGCCTATGACGATGGCCCACCAATGGTAGCCACAATAATTTTAACCAATATTCCCACTTCTCCAGCAAAAACACTGGTCTCTCACAGTGTTCTAGCAACAGTGCAGACCGGACGATCCTGAAGAAGATCCCAGCAGAGGGGTCGAAACGTCGATTATTTTAGAGGAAATATGACGCGGCCTAACACCCCAGAAGAGTTTAACTTTGGTGACAACGGCCACAAAAGCCTGCAGACTTACATAATCAGCTTAACAGCTCATGCATCCAAGTTGCTTACAAGGATAATATACGGAAGACGCGAAAAGAAAATTTAGATTATCTTAGACGACGATTAGTTGGGCTTTAGGAAAGATAAAAGCACCAGAGAAGCAATTCTGACGTTGCGGTTGACTATGAAAGCAAGACTAAAGAAAAATCAACACACGTTCATATGATTTGTCTACCTGTAATAAACGTTCGACAGTACAAAGTGGTGCAAGATTTTCGAAATTCTGAAAAAATAGGGGTAAGCTGTAGGGAGAGACGGGTAATATGCAATATGTACAAGAGCCGAGAGGGAATAAGAGTGGACGACCAAGGACGATATGCTCCGATTAAAAAAGATGTAAGACATGGATGTAGTCCTTTGTCCCTACTGTTCAATCTGTACATCGAAGAAGCAATGATGGAAATAAAAGAAAGGTTCAGGAGTGGAATCAAAATTCGAGGTAAAAGGATGTCACTGATAAGTTTAGCCGATGACATTGCTATCCTGAGTGAAAGTGAAGAAGAATTTCAGGGTCTGGTGAATGGAATACACAGTCTAATGAGTATAGAATATGTATGGAGTGTAAATCAAATAAAGACGAAAGTATTGAAAAGTAGGAAAGATGAGAACAGTGAGAAACTTAACATCAGGACTGATGGTCACGAATTAGATGAAGTTAAGGAATTCTGCTACCAGCGCAGGAAAATAACCAATGGCGGAGCGAACAAGGTGGATATCAAAAGTAGACTAGCTCTGACAAAACGGCCATTCCCGGCAAAGAGAAGTCTAATAGAATCAAACATAGCCCTTAATTCGAGGACGAAATTTCTGTGAATGTACGTTTGGAGCACAGCATTGTATAGTAGTGAAGCGCAGACTGCGGGAAAACCGGAAAAGAACGGAATCAAAACATTTGAGATGTGGGGTAACAGACGAATGTTTAAAATTAGGTGGATTGATAAGGTAACGAATGAGGAGGTTCTGCGCAGAATCTGTGAGGAAAAAAATATATGGAAACCACTGACAATAAGAAGGGACGCGATGGTAGGACATCAGTTAAGACATTAGGGAATAGCTTCCATCGTACGAGAGGGAGTTGTAGAGGGTAAAAATTGTAGAGGAAGGCATAGATTGGAGTACATCCAGCAAATAATTGAGGACGTAGGTTTCAAGTGCTGCTCTCAGATGAGGAGGTTGGCACAGGAGAGATATTCGTGGCGGGGGGCATCAAACTGTTCAGAAGACTGATGACTCAAAAAAAGTTACTTGTTTTTCTGTATTACTTACTTGCCTTGAACATTATTGTACTTCCTTGTTTCGTCGATCGATTTAAGTGTTTCTTCTGTTACGCATGGTTTCTTTGCAACTTCCTTCTTTGTACCAACGGTTTTCTTCCGAACTTCTGTGACTGCTCTATTTAAAGATGCCGATTCCTCTTCAATTGAGATGCATGCTCAACTATTCCTTATCACAGTACCTATAGCCTCAGAGAACATCATCGCTTAGCAATACCATATCCCACTTCATTCTTCATTAATATTTCCTGACTTTCTTAAATTTCAGCCTTCTCTTCAAATTGTGATATGAATCTTTATTTCTTCTTGTGTGCGTCTTAGAATCCAGTATCTTATATCGAAATCTCTGCCTCACCATGATGTAATCCAAGTGAAATCTTCTGGTATCTCGAGGCCTTTTCCAAGTATATCTCTTGCTCCAGTGATTCTTGAACAGTGTATCCACTGTTTCCACCTGAAACTTACACCACAACTCACTTAATCTTTCTCCTCTCTCATTCCTACTACCAAGCCTATATTCTCCCGTAACACGTTCTTCTACTCCTTCCCCTACAACCGCAATCCAATCCACAATAACTATTAGATTTTCATCTTTCTTTATGTACTGAATTATCTGTTCAATATCCTCTTATCTCTCTGTCTCTTCGGCTTACGATATCGACATGTGTACCAGAACTATCGTTGTCACAGTTAATTTGGTGTCGGTTCTGATGAGAACAACCCTATCACTGAATTGTTCCCAGTAATTCATTCTCTGCCCAAACTTCCTTTTGATGACGAATCCTACTACAGTTATAACATTTTATGGTGCTGCTGATATTGTCCTGTACTTATCTGTCTAGATCCTTGTCTTCTTTCCATTTAGCTTCACTGAGCCCCAATATATCTAGATTAAGAGGTAGCATTTCGCTTTCCAGATTTTCCAGCTTCCCTACCATATTCAAACTTCTGACATTCCACTCCCCTCGTGAACATTATCCTTTCGTTGGTTATTAAATCTTTTTCTCATGGTCACCTCTCCCTTGGTAGTCCCGTCCATGAGATCCAAATGGCGGACTTGTCCAGAATGCCTTCCCCGGAATATTTTGCTAATGGAGGGATCATCATAACACTTTTTCAATTACAGGCCACATGTTTTACCGTACATTATTATGTGTCTTTAATATGGTGGTTTCAACTGCCTTCTGCATCCTCATGCCATTGATCAGTACTGATTCTTTAGCCTTTAGGGGCAGTTTCCCACCTCAAGGGCAAGAGAACGCCCTTTCATCTTTCGACTCCTTCACCTTCTTTGACAAGGCCTCTGGCCGCATGAGGGGTGACTTCTTATGTCAGAAGCCTTCCGCTATCGCTATTGATAATATTTATTCAAAATATAAGGGGTGGCAAGGCTGGAACCTGGGACTGAGGATGCTTTTACTACTACTAAAAATTGCTACCGCTAGACGACGGGTTCATGTTATGTTAGCAAATGTATTTTTTCATATTTATTGTAAGGCATAGTCTGTTTCTCGGTTGTTCTCTGGTTTACGAACAACAGTTTTCTCCTTTTCCGCTTCATAATGGTTATACTACACAGTGGAGCATCTTATAAATGAATTGAATGCTCTCAAAAAAATTGGCCAAGTGCGTGTAGGACTCACGCACTTTGGGGTGCAAGCACGCTTGGATATCTACATATGAGAGATGACACACCACTCTCTCAGTTTAACAACACATTGGTCAGACCAATATTCATATTTTAGGTCATGATCTTCGTGTTCCCCAATATTACATTTAGTATGTGCGGCTTATGACTTTTACACGAGGAAATTGTTCACAGAATGTCCATATAACTGCACGTGTAGCCTGTGGAGAACTTGTATCCGAAGGACCTTAGTGGAGGCGACAGAGAACAGGGTGATAGATGGATTGCAGTACATAAAAGTTCTGTCCAGTGGCCTGAGTGTGAGAGGGATTCAGAGAAGCAGCATTCTATGAATTCTTTCTGCAGAGCCGCTTTGTGCCGTGGCACTCCCCTCTTCCCGGAGCAGGAGGGTGTCAGTTCACAAAACTTTGTATTTGGGCCGGGCGACAGAACATCATGAAGGCGGACAGTTGGCAGAAAGTGAATAGAGGAAGCCATTTAAGAGAGACTGCTGTAATCTGAGCTTTGGTGTGAATGGTGGAATGGCAATAAAACTACAAGCATTCTCATGTTAGAAGCTGGGATGATGTGAACAGACTGGCTGGTGCATGTGTTAAGTGTAGATAAGACTGTAACTTCCCTGACACCAGAAAGTCGCCAGAAAAGCAAGGGGAGAAAACATATTTCATAAGCACGACTGTCTGGGAAGCTTAACAAGTTTCTTTCAGAAATTAAAAATGGTCGACCTGGAAAGCTTCGACCTCTCCATAAGGGACTGCAGCCTTGTCTAGGTAGACGTTTTTGCTGAAACATGACCACGTTTACTGTGAGAATGACACCTCCCTAGTTTAAAATCTCTTTTAGACAAGTGAGGTTCTGAGACGCTAATTAGCTCCTCTCAGGATATGCAAAGCAGAGGCGTGCCACCCCAGCGTGGGAACCTAAGTGCTGAATCCTGATTGACTAACAGGCCAGCAGAACAGTCTAGAAGGTAGATTCAATGAGTAAAGGATAGTTCAGATGGTTTGTACAATGTGGAGGCGGTTTTTTTCTGATAATTATGCTAACATAACAATGCTTGGTGGAAGGTAATTGTGGTCTTCTAGTCCTCCCCTGGTGGAGAACTTCAGGTCTGTCCCTAGTGGGTGACACTTGTGGTCTGCGACTTGTGGTGGACTAAGAGCCAGTGGCAGTTTCCAACTGTAGCGACGGTGGAAATGCATATCATCTCAGACATATCATGTGTCACAAGGGTGAACTTATTCATCCTGAGTCGGCAACGTGACGTTTGATAATTCCAGCTGCTGCCGTTGTGCTTGTGAGTCAAATTGGTTGGCCAGATCATCTAATGGGTGCACCTCACACTGAAATCTGCTGGAATTTTAGAGCTATGATAAGAAAGTTTCAAATTTCCTAATAGTCAGAAAGCCAATCGGTGTAGTTTGCAAGTTTTCGTGGACGCATCAGAACATTACAGCTGCCGCAGCACGCCACTCATCGCCCACAGCGTACTATTTTCTGCTGCTGCCTGAATCACGGAGAAAGGGTAACGTATTGCTGCACCGGCGTAGTGTTGTTAAATGGTATTTACTTCTTCCTAGTTTGCGGAGCACTTGGTCGTAGTGGATTCCATTTGAATAGAACTGTTTGTCATAGTGTATTCATGTGAAAAAAAGGTCAGATTACGTTGTAAGAGGGATTAATTCAGGGGAGAAATTGTATAATTTCCACCCCAATAGATGCTTTGCCAATCAAACACACCCCTCTTCCGATTTATGTTAGTCATTTTTCCTGTAAAATTTATCAGCTCGATTATACGGAATTGGTCTCATTCATACTCCTCCAACAATTCTCTGCTTTTATTTTATTGTGGTGATACATGGATACATCAGCAATTTAAAATTCAATCGTTTTAAATTAGTTAATTTGATGATTGATTTGAGTTCTGAAAGAGACCGCAGACAGGCAATAAAAGGGCCATGAGTAAAATCACGAATTTCATATACAAAAATTGAGGGTGTAGCTCATGATTTGAAGATTGTTACAAAGATAATACTTTTCTTTATGTAAAAATAGTAACATTTGACATCACGTGGACATATATTTATGATTAAATGGTTCAAATGACTCTGAGCACTATGGGACTTAACATCTGAGGTCATCAGTCCCCTAGAACTTAGAACTACTTAAACCTAACTAACCTAAGGACATCGTACATATGCATGCCCGAGGCAGTATTCGAACCTGCGACCGCAGCAGTTACGCGGTTCCAGGTTGAAGCGGCTAGAACCGCTCCGCCACACCGGCCGGCTTTATGATTAAAGCGAGAGACCGCTCGCACATATATAGTTCATCCATGTAGGCAATCGAAAATCGCAAATATTTATGCGTGATTTGGCAAGGTTCAGCCCTCGAATTCCTAGACCGTATCAAAATCCCTGAAGTAGTTCCTCAGACTAGCTCGGACATAAGAAAAGAAATTAACAAGCAGTTTACTACAGTTTATATTTGTAGATATAGAAAATTTAATTATTTTGATTTACTTACTAAAATATGAATACAACATATATTTGTTGTTTGTACACAATGATGTTCGTCTGTTATGCTTTAGACGGATGATGACTGCACTGTACGTTACAGTGCCAAAAAGACATTTTTTATTTGTATAATTACAGCTTAACAGATTTCAAAATTTTTTACCGTTGTTGTACTCTGCAACCTTGCATCTTGCCAAGTTTCTTGATTCAGTAACAGTGGGAAGTAATCTGTAGGTTTCGACGAGCGAGTTGGCTATTATCAAAATATGTGACACATAGTGGAATGTTTTGGTACAAAATGGTTCAAATAGCTCTGAGCATTATGGGACTTAACTTCTAAGGTCATTAGTCCCTCAGAACTACTTAAACCTAACTAACCTAGGGACATCACACACATCCATGACCGAGGCAGGTTTCGAACCAGCGACCGTAGCTCAAATGTTTTGACTGAATTGAGTTAGAACCTTATATTTCTTACAGCACCAAGGGACAATAGTCCTATGTAAGTGACGGAAATGTGAATGTGCAACGCCAACCTGTTCCAACTTAACAGACGGACGGACAAACAGACAGACGGATTAAAAAATGAGAAATGCTTGTCGCGTTATATAATTAAACAGTAAACAGTTGCCTGAGTATTCCTTTACCAGTAGCGTGAAACTTTGAATCTTTCCGAATTTCATGGTTGCAGGTCGACAAGGAGTACCCTATAGGTTTTGATGAGTGGGTTTGCGAGTCTCAAAATATATGACATAAATGACTGTATCTTTTGATTGAATTGACCTAGGATCTCAACATTTTTACACTGCTGAGGGGCATAGATATTAACATGTGACATGAAATTGAAACTGGTACATCTACCCATCCGTGAGAAAAGTGGTTATCAACAGTCGGACGGACCAACAGACAGACAACGAACAGACGGACAACATAGCGATCCTATAGTGCTCCGTTTAAAGAGATGAAGACATAGAACCCTAAAGTAAAACGCAGGTAACTCGAATTAAGTGATGTTGGAGTCGTACAGGTTTCACATGACGTCTGTTGCACGAGCGAAATCTATCTGGAAGCAAACAACCACGAGACTGCAAATACTGCCGATTCTGGCCGAGTCGAATGCAAATTAGAAGCGTAAAAGAAAACTTAGCGATTGGCTGTGTAATGGGAACTTCCTACCAGTAACTATTTGCCTCACTGGGCATAAGAAAGTGGAGGAATACAAGAGTATCGAATTGACACGAAGCATGCTGGATAGATGAGAGGCTTTTAATGTAACATTTCATTGCTCTGAGTCGGCTGAGGATAACGAATTGGGGGAATACAAAAACTCCGTCCGAGTCAGGCATAAACTGCATGCAGGGAACAAAAGATGCGAGTAACTGAACGTTATGTCAAGAAACCTCAAGCCTCGAGGAATATTAGTTACCAAAGAATAGATACGATATGCAACAGTCCTATCAGCATCTCGAACATTATCACCGACAGAAGCAGCAGAGTAGTAGCGCACTGCGAGTGTATGGTATACGCTCGCCGTCACACTAATCACACCAAAAAACTGAAGTGCGCAGGTGGGATTCTCGTCCTGTAATGGGGTGAACAACCGCCATCTGTCGTTTTCTTTTGTCGACCGCAAGAGGGCTGCTTCCCTTTCCGCTGCCTTACCTGATACTGGGAGGACGCTGGGGTGGTCTGTCGTCGCGTCCAGCTTCTCGTTAGAGGGTCCGGTACTGCGGCGATCATTAGCGGCGCACGACTGTGAGGTGCTTCCAGCGAAGGACGGGACCAGGAATCCCAGGGGAGATGCGCTCTGCGGCGGCATCTCTACGACAGCTCTTATGAATCGTTCTCAAGATGTACCGAAACGCACGATTGCTGAGAGGAAGATCATAGCCTTCAGGTGCAGTCAGATTGTTAGAGCAGCATGTGATAATTGGTTGGCTTGGTAACTGCTAGGGTCATTACCGGCTTTGTGCAGATTCCGGTTTCACAAACTGGGATGATGCAGCGGTTGAGATATTGCACACGGTACAGTCCAATATCTGCTTTTTTAGCAAGCACTACCTGAGTAACAATTTTTACTGTTTCAACGGAGAACTTTATTCCATATTTTCTGCTGTTTGACTTGAGCTTCTTAGCTCATTTTGTACGTTTACAATAATAACGCCGTATGATTTATGTCACTTACCTTCTGAAGAAGATGCTTTAGTTGTTCTGAAACGTGTTCAAGGGTTTTATAATTAAGTTACGCAACCGATTGGCTGTGTATACTTCACTCATTGAAAATTTGTTTTCAGTTGCTGTTGTCAGCCATGTTTAAAATTGTGATATTCTCATTATTTTGATATAATGCCGTACGACTCCTTATGGAAACATGAAAACAAAAAGTATATTTTACAAACTCAGTTCCTCCAGATAAGCAAACATCTGTGGATGAACAGTCAGTGCTGACTATCTGCAGCTTTATTAACAATACGAAAGGTATTCACAGTTGCGAATTCTTTTCACATCAGCTGTATTAGGTATGGAAATATTACCCAAGGGTGATACATGAAAATTTGTGCCGGACTGGGACTTGAACTCACATTTACTACTTATCGTGAGTGGTCGAATTAACCAATATGGATATCACAGTACACTTCCAGGAACGATCCAGCGGTTTGGATCACTGCGGAATGGGTGCACTGATAAACGAGATGGTTAAGGCGATCACTCGCGATAAGCGAAAATTGCAGGTTCGAGTCCTAGTCCGACCCAAATTTTGATTTGTCAGAAAAATACAATGCATAGTCTGAACATCATTCCTAAGAAGTTGGTTACGCGTACAATCAGTGGTTTTCCGTGTACATTAGCTCATGTAGCGAAAGATTAATAATAACCACCATGTAGTTTTGGACCGGTAACGAATTAATAAAGCGTCATAACCCTAAGGGTTACCACTTGCCGCCTATTGAAATCTGCCTTCCCCAAGGGAACTAATAATGAGTGATTTGGTCCTAGTTTCATTTTTATCCTAGCATATTTTGAAATTTTATTACGCTCTTTTAATATTGATATCGAGATAGTAAGCAAAGTCTAGTACAGTTTTTAGGGTGTACGGACTTACTTGCGATTAACCTTTTTTCTGTGCAAAAATTATTGTTCGAAACAAAAATATCGACCACCTCGAAACTGACAGGCCTCACTTATTTAATTATTATCATTAGGAACAATAGATTTCTTTCAAACATCTAGAACGAAGTGAATTTTGTTCACACAACAGCAGAGCCGCCAATAGGAAGCGGATAGGTAGCTACATTTTACTAATGTAGAAAATTCCCCGAGTTCTAGGGTTCTAGGGAGTGACATTTTAAGGCGACAGTAAGATGTAAGCATATACGTGCATGAAAATACGTAAACTGCCATTAACGGCCGCTGTAGTTCACCTGCGCCGGCCGGAGTGGCCGAGCGGTTCTGGAACCGCGCGGCCGCTAGGGCCGCAGGTTCGAATCCTGCCTCGGGCATGGATTTGTATGATGTTCTTAATGTTATTAAGTGACTTAAGTTCTAGGGGACTGATGACCTCAGAAGTTAAGTCCCATAGCGCTCAGAGCCATTTGAACCATTTTGAGTTTACCCTCGAATCGCTTTTACAACTTCACCGCACCTCCATAGCAGCTGTACATTGCGCAGTACAATTAAATGGTCACCTTCGGAAACCCCATAATTGTCTTCCAGTGTCATGCTAAGGTTTCAGATTAGGTTCAAAGGTCCACACGGCCTCCCTCTGTAATGTTGCGATGGTATGGCGCCCTGCAGCGTCAGTTACGGGCTCAGCACGCTTCAAACAGTAATACGTTGACAGATTCGAGAAAACAGCCAGAGCTCATAAGTACATGTGAGGTGTAAGGTGGGGTACTGATGACACATTAGCATCAACTGTTACAACAATTCTACTAAACTCCACCTAGATGTGACACGATAGGGTGGTCGTCATAGCCTTTCTTACCCGCATTTGACCCCTTACTTTGGTGTCTCTGCGATGCAGGACATATCCACGGTATCCAGCGTTGAAATCATGGCGGTTTCGTATTGGTGGCCAAGGAAAACATTTTAGACACACCAGTGCTCAGTATCGACATGAAAAGGCGTCAAAGGGTGGCATAAATGCAATCAAGTAAAAACCCTCTTTCCTTGTGGCACTGATTCCCATTCATTTTCTGGTCAACAAGAAAACTTGTAAAAGGACGACGTTCTTGACAACTTTTGGCAATACTGACAAACCGCAGACGATTCAGCCCTTCTCTGTCATGGGCCTGCAATCCCATTGAAAGTGACTGTATCTCCTAGGAGTGTTGTATTTTCACCCCACGTGCTAACTCACCGGCCTGTGATGTGACTCCGGGAGAGGGTGGGAGTGACATTGACAAGTATGTGAATATAACGGCAAAGGGTCCTTCCAAGACCTCCAGTTCGGAAACACCCTCAGTGTCACGTATGCAATTTTGTTGATGTTGTAACCAGGAATAACACAACAAATATTTCGCCGTTCTACGGTTTATTAACAAAGCGAAATGAAATGAGCTTATTGCATCGTTGGCGGGAGGCACCATCCGGGAAAGCTCGGCAGCCAAGTGCACGTCGTATTTCAGTCGACGCCACATTGGGTGACTTGCGCGTCAGTGATGAGGATGAAGAGATAGTGAGGACAGCACAACATTCAGTCCCCGAGCGGAAAAACTCTTCCATCTGGCCGGGAATCGAACCCTGACCCACTTGCATAGGAGAGGAGCACGTTACTACCCAGCTAAGCAGGCGGACTGTTTATTGACAATAAACTGACACAAATAATTCTCGAATGAAATTTTCACTCTGCAGCGGAGTGTGCGCTGATATGAAACTTCCTGGCAGATTAAAACTGTGTGCCCGATCGAGACTCGAACTCGGGACCTTTGCCTTTCGCGGGCAAGTGCTCTACCAACTGAGCTACCGAAGCACGACTCACGACCGGTACTCGCAGCTTTATTTCTGCCAGTACCTCGTCTCCTACCTTCCAAACTTTACAGAAGCTCTCCTGCGAACCTTGCAGAACTAGCACTCCTGAAAGGAAGGATATTGCGGAGACATGGCTTAGCCACAGCCTGGGGGATGTTTCCAGAATGAGATTTTCACTCTGCAGCGGAGTGTGCGCTGATATGAAACTTCCTGGCAGATTAAAACTGTGTACCCGACCGAGACTCGAACTCGGGACCTTTGCCTTTCGCGGGCAAGTGCCCTACCAATTGAGCTACCGAAGCACGACTCACGACCGGTACTCACAGCTTTACTTCTGCCAGTACCTCGTCTCCTACTTTCCAAACTTTACAGAAGCTCTCCCCAGCGCACACTCCGCTGCAGAGTGAAAATCTCATTCTGGAAACATCCGCCAGGCTGTGGCTAAGCCATGTCTTCGCAATATCCTTTCTTTCGGGAGTGCTAGTTCTGCAAGGTTCGCAGGAGAACTTCTGTAAAGTTTGGAAGGTAGGAGACGAGGTACTGGCAGAAGTAAAGCTGTGAGTACCGGTCGTGAGTCGTGTTTCGGTAGCTCAGTTGGTAGAGCACTTGCCCGCGAAAGGCAAAGGTCCCAAGTTCGAGTCTCGGTCGGGCACACAGTTTTAATCTGCCAGGAAGTTACAAATAATTCTGTTACCAAGCGTCAAGTCGTAGATGGACACTTTATTGAAAATTATGTAAATTGGTGATGCTTATATCAATGTCCAGAAAGTGCACGTGAAATGCAGAATCTCGGCGGAATCAAAAGTCCGTTGATATACTAGGGCTAGTGAACATTGAAGTTCAAGTTCCACTACAGCATTCGAATTCTAAGTCCTAAGTGCTGCCAAATCAACATCGAGCAGCTAGTCCATCGAAACGTTGCGCCCCCGAGTTTTAGAGCAGACATAGCACGATTTGAACTGGCTTGTAGACGTCAATAGCGGCGTTAAATGAGACTCCATAGTTAATGGAACCGGTGGTTGGGGTCGCTGTATTTTCTGAGTGGCCAATCACGGTGTGTTATGGGGGCCAATCGCCGTGGTTTGAAGCGCGCGCGCGCAAAGGCGACCTGCGATGTTAGCAGCAGGCCCCGCACGGAAAAGTGCGGTCAACGATGTACAGACACGCTTCATTACGAGACGCATGAAGGGCGAGTACGTTCAGCAGTCATTGTCTCTAGTGGACCTCATGGTCCTTGGCTGCAGAGACAAGTGGAGCTAACGTGCTCCATCCGATTTCAGTCCAAGTTAATGAGTAATTTTGGTAAAATATCTAGCATGTGAATTCTCTAAATTGTTAGTAGATCTTGTTTTGAACAGGAAATGCTCTGCTAAACATAAATTAAAATTTGCATGTGACACTGTTTGTATTTCTGAGGACTAAACCTGATTTACCAAATTGTCATAACGGTGTGGTAGATCCGCATTATCTGAGGTTATATGTTGACATCGTCTGAGAGCCCGGTCTAGTGACGCCGGCACGGTAGCTCAGCGTGTTCGGTCCGAGGGTTACCTACCCTCTATAACAAAAAACTGAGTGAACGGATCAACGAAGAACGTAAATGGGTGTCATCGGACGTCCGGCGCGAACAAATTGAACGTAACAATATAGAACAAAATGATACCAACAAAAAAAGTGGTAGCGTCTGATCACCAAACACAACGTTTTCAGTTCCAGGTTCGTAACACGCCACCGCTAAAATTTTTGATTAATAATCAGTATTGGCGGCCGATGAATTCTAACATAAGAAGGCACCCTTTTTCTGGTAATGGCCTGGTCAAAAGGGCGGAAGAGTGGAAAAAGGTTTACGGCACTTATAAAATCAAACTGGTTACATAGCCTGTGCTATCTATTACCAAATTTGGTTTACCACGTACCATGTCCCTACGGAACAAGTAGTCCTTTCACGGGAAAAGACACGTATAACACTCGTGCTGCTCTTTATTTACGTTCTGAAACTATTTTGTTAACGAATTCTGGTATATAGATGGCTCTGAGCACTATGGGACTTCACTGCTGTGGTCATCAGTCCCCCAGAACTTAGAACTACTTAAACCTAACTTACCTAAGGACATCACACACATCCATGACCGAGGCAGGATTCGAACCTGCGACCGTAGCGATCGCGCGGTTCCAGACTGTAGCGCTTAGAACCGCTCGGCCACTCCGGCCGGCTGGTATATAGAAGCAGTACAATGTTACCCTCTGAAAGGATTTTTGTAGTACTGACCGTGAAATGCCTAAAGGAGATTGCCTATCGGACATGAAATTGCGCAAATACACAACTAGAAACAGATATAGTTTCTAAACTGTTTTAACTATTC
Source organism: Schistocerca cancellata (assembly GCF_023864275.1). Taxonomy (NCBI): domain Eukaryota; kingdom Metazoa; phylum Arthropoda; class Insecta; order Orthoptera; family Acrididae; genus Schistocerca; species Schistocerca cancellata. Next base: position 641,027,765 of record NC_064627.1, read on the forward strand.
AAACTGCTCAAATGATAAAGAAAACGGCCGCTAGCCTAACTAGGCATAGACATGTGTAGCATCTCTTTTCAAAGAATAAGATATACGCAACTTTTTCTGGTGCGAAAGTGCAATGAACCCAGTCACAAGCATACGAAAATGGTAAAGTGAGTGCCAACAGTCTTAGTATAAAACAAACCTATTCTCACCAACACAACAAACACTGCTGCACTTTTCTATATTAAATACTTAGTCAAACTGAGTAACTACATTAATACTATTACTGCAAGTCGATACTGAATTAGAAATTGGGCATGGACTCAGTTTCAAATTGACAAAATCCTTTCTGCATAGCATTAATTTAAATATAGTTCACTTGCAAACATATTCTCACTATTCTTTAAAGAAAAGAAGTAACTGATTTCATGGATAATAATACTTCTGTTAAATTTACTTTCAGTAAGCAAAAAAAAAAAAAAGAAAAAAAAAAAAAGAAAAAAGAAACTGATGGGTGCTCATAAACTGACATTATATCTCTTAACTCACATAAGAAGCATAAATCTCAAGACCAGTTAGAATTTTCTTTTACATTGCAACTTTGAGTATATTGATTAACTTTCAACAGCAGGCAGGGGCCTTTAAACTTTGCCACAGTAAGAAATCAAATTGACATCTTTTAGGAAGCACTGACTCGCCTCTTGCACTATTTCAATAGACTTCACAATAATTGTTTACTATGAAGAACATTTCAAGACAAACTTTAGTAATATTTACTTTTGCATCTGACCTGAAGATGGTTTATTGCCTGTCTTTATTACCACAGTCGTTTACTTTAAAGCCAGTGATTAAATAGGTAACTCTGAAAGTCCACAAAACTTTAAATTGGACTGTTTCAATCACTGGGAGGCTTTCACAAATCTACATTTACTGGCTCCCACAATTTTACCAAATCCATAGTAAATATGAATACTCCCTTCTTACCAAATATCAAACAACATTACTTAATTAACTGTTTGGCTTTGAGATTTCATTTTTCCACAACAAGGACACTGGGTAATCATAGTTGAAACGGAGAGGAACCTGAGAGGTGTTGCGAGAAGGAAAAAATTAAGGTAGGTACATAAATTCAGTTGTGAGTTACCTTATATTTGAGCACACTAAAATAGCTGACCCACCACTTTACAAATCTATAATTCTTCCACTTCGTTGCAGTGATTGCGCCATGTGGTGTCGAGTACATCTTGGCAGGTGGATTTGCTGTTGGTAATGGTAAGCTCTGTCATTCTCTTAGTGGCGACGTTCCTCAAATTTTTGGATACAATTTCCAGAAACAGAGCAATATAATTAATCCATCCATTCACCCAAGAATTTGGCCCAGTGGAACCAGGCACAAAAATCCTCTCTCGGCACCAGCAGAATACACTGCTCTATCGTAAGCTGTCAGCGGTTCAGTGGCTCGTTTCCGACTGACTCGTGGTTCCACCTTTATACATATAATGAATAAGAACCCTAAGCGAGGATCAGCAAATACAAAGTAGCAAACAAACATTTTAAAGAAAACATAACATTTGCTCATATTAACAGTTCAATATAATATTATTTAAACAGATTTTCAGTTGTATATAATACTTTTTGTTTCCCTCCAAGTGAGGCAAAGTGTTTAACTAATAAAGACAATACATTGCATATATTTTTATCAGTGTTTACAAAGGAAAAAGTAAACATTCTTAGTATTGATACAGTCAAATAATATTTACAACAATTTAACTACAGAACGTTAAATAACACAAAAAGGCAAAATAAATTAATAGAGTCATAGAGCTCTGGTGTTACACACTCTTTTTACCTTGTGGTGGGAAACTGCCCCTAAAGGCGGAAGAAGCAGCAATGATCAACGGCGTGAGGATGCTGAAGACAATGGAAACCACTGAATTAAAGACACGTAATATTAATCTCAATATATTAATATCAATCTTTCTATTGACAAAAGATTCAGGAATAGTCCCCCATTCGGATCTCTGGGAGGGACTACCAAAGAGGAGGTGACCATGAGAAAAGAATTGAATAAACAACTAAAGGATAATGTCCTACAAGTAGGGACGTGGAATATCAGAAGCTTGAACGTGGGAGGGAAGCTAGAACATTTGAAAAGCAAAGGCTGAATCAATACTGAAGAGCCAAAGGAACTCGTAGACCTGCCTAATATCATCTAGGGCCCCCACAAACACGCAGAAATGCTGCAGCACGACGTGACAAGGACTCAACCAATGTCTGAATCCGTGCTGGGGGGGGGGGGGGGGGGAACTGATACCATCAATCCTGTAGGGCTGTCCATAAATACATAAGAGTACGACTGGGTGGTGAATACTGAACAGCATGTTGCAAGGCGTCCCAGATATGCTCAATAATATTCATGTCTGAGGAGTTCGGTGGCGAGCGGAAGTGTTTAGAGTCTGAAAAGCGTTCCTGGAGCCACTCTGTAGCAATTAGGGACCCGTGGGGTATCAAATTGTCCTGCTGGAATTGCCCACGTCCGTCGGAATTCCCAATGGACATGAATGAATGTATGTGATCAGACAGGATGCTTACGTACGTGTCACCTGTCGGAGTCGTATCTAGACGTAGTATAAGGGGTCCCATATCACTCCAACTGCAAACGTCCCGGCCATTACAGACACTCCACCAGCTTAAACAGTCCTCTGCTGACATGCAGGGCCCATGGATTGATCAGGTGGTCTCCAAACCCGTACAGCTCAAGCAGAAAACAATTTGAAACGAGACTCGTCCGACCAGACAACATGTTTCCAGTCATCTACAGTCCAATGTCGGCGTTGACGTGACCAGGCGAAGCGTAAAGCTTTGTGTTGTTCAGTTATGAATGGTACAATAGTGAACCTTCGGTTCCGAAAGCCTATATCGATGATGTTTCGTTTAATGGTTTGCACGCTGATACTTGTTGATGAAACAGCACTGAAATCTGCTGCAATTTGCAGATGGGTTGCACTTCTGTCACGTTTAACGATGGTCTCTAGCCGTTGTTGGTCCCTTTCTTGCAGGAACTTTATTCCGGGCGCATCGATGTCGGAGACTTGATGTTTTACCAGATTCACATTCGTGAAACGGTCGTACGGGAAAATCCCCACTTCATCGCTACGTCGGAGATGTTATGTCCCATCACTCGTGCACCGAGTATACCACCACGTTCAAACTCACTTAAATATTGATAACCTGTCATTGTAGCAGCAGTAACCGATCTAATAACTGCGCCCGACACTTGTTGTTTTATACAGGTGTTACCGACCGCAGCCCCGCATTCTGCCTGTTTACATATCTCTGTATTTGAATACGCAACACTATACCAGTTTATTTGGCGCTTCAGTGTAGATATTGTAGGGGTCAGTGAAGTGAAATGGAAAGAAGACAAGGATTTGTGGTCAGATGAGAGTATGGTAGTATCAGCAGCAAAAGAAAATGATATAACCGGAGCACGAGTCCTTATGAATAAGAGGTAGGGCAGAGAGTGTGTTAGAGTAAACGGGTCAGCGACAGAGTTGTTCTTATCTGAATCTACATGAAGCCAATACCGGCAACCGTCAACGATAGTTCAAGTACACATGCCGACGTCGCATGCTGAAAATGAAGAGATAGAGAAAGTATATGAGAATACTGAAAGGCTAATACAGTACGCAAAAAGGAGACGAATAACTGAAAGTCATGGGGACTTCAATGCTGTTGTAGGAGAGGGAGTAGAAGAATAGGTTACAGGAGAATATGGGCTTGCGATGAGGAATAAGAGAGGGGGAAAACTAATTGAGGTCGCTAATAAATTTCAGCTAGTAAAAGCGAATACTCTGTTCAAGAATCACAAGAAGAGGAGGTTCACATGGAAAAAGCTGGGTGATACGGTAAAATTTCAATCAGATTACATCATGTTCAGGAAGAGAAGCTGAAATGAGGTACTCGATTATAAGGCATACCCAGGAGCAAGTATAGACTCAGATCACAATGTAATAGTAACGAAGAGTAGGCTGATGTTCAAGGGCTTAATCGGAAAGAATCAGTACACAAAGAAGTGGTCACGGAAGTACTTAGGAATGATGGGACACTCCTGAAGATCTCTAAGGCTATACACGTAGCAGTAAGGAATAGCTTAGTAGGCAGTGCAGTTTAAGAGGAATGGACATCTGTAAAAAGGGCAATCATAGAAGTGGGATAGCAAATATAGGTACAAATAAGGTAACTGCAAAGAAATCATGCATAACAGAACAAAAACTGCAACTGATCGAGGAAAGAAGTAGAAATGTATTCAGAAAATTTAGGAATACAGCAATACAGTTTGCTGAGGAGTGAAATAAATGTGAAATGCAGGGAAGCTAAGAGGAAATGGGTGCATGGAAAATGTGAAAAAATCGAAAAAGAAATGAATGTCGGAGGGAAAGACTGAGTATATAAGAAAGTCAAAATAATCTTCGGTGAAATTAAAAGCAATGGTGGTAACATAAAAAGTGCGATGGGAATTCCACTGAAAAGTGCAGAGGAGAGAGCGGATAGTTGGGAACAGTACATAGAAGGTTTCCATGAGGGAGAAGCTCTGTCTCATGAGGTAGAACTAAATACAGGATTCGATTTAGAGCAGACAGTGTATCTAGTGTTAGAATCAGTGTTTAAGATATCTTTGGAGGAATTAAGATCAACTGATGCAGAGGAGATAAATAACATTCAATCAGAATTTCTAAAATCATTGGGGGATGTGGCAACAAAACGACTGTTCACGTTCTGTGTATAATGTATGAGTCTGGCGTCATACCATGTGACTTTCGGGAAAACACCATCCACACAATTCCAAAGACAGCGAGAGCTGACAGGTGCTATAATATAATAAAATAATGGAATAGATCATAATAAAATGTTGAAATGCGTGGCTTTTTAAAATGTATTGAATTAATTAGATTAATTTTTCGGCATGAATGACAAGCACAATAAGCTGAGCTATGCCGTTCTTTATAATGCTACGTTTGGTCGCCGTGTTCACCTTTGAAGTCTTGACCGCGTTCCCATTAAGCTTATCGGATCTTCGTAATTTTCCAAAGTACACAGGTGGGCTTCAGTTCTTGTAATTATCGTACTATTTGAAATAACAACTCACACGACCTTTCTGTTAATAAAACAATACTGTATTTTTCTAAACGGAGCACATATGAAATACATACTCCTCACTTATTCATAGCGACCCCAAAATGGCGGTCTACAATTACTCGCCAAAAATGGCGTGCTTCTCACTCGTTCACTAGCTGAGCGCGAATCCTTCCTTCCTCCTACTGGTACAAGAAAATCTCCTCTTTTTTTTAACAAATGAAAATCAAAAATTCATGACGGTAGGCATAGGCTCTATGATGGGCTATCGCTTCATCTTCTCTCTTTGCCTTTAAAGAAGACAAAAACATAAAAGAAATGCAAAAGATTTATCACAGTGCGAGAGTTATCGCACAACCAGCTTAACATCTCCTGCATCCAAGTTATTGACCAGAATAACACACAGAAGAATGGAAAAGAAAATGTGTTAGATGACGACTGGAAAAAATTTTCTACAATGTAAGATAGTGCAATTTGTTCGAGATTTTGAAAAAATGGGGGTGAGCTGTAGGGAGAGACGGATGACATACTATAGATACAAGAGCTAAGAGGGAATAGTAAGAGTGGACGACCAAGAACGAAGTGCTAGGATTAAAAAGGGTGTAAGGCATGGATGTAGTCTTTCGCCCTTACTGTTCAATCTGTACATCGAAGCAGCAATGACGGAAATAAAAGAAAGGTTCAGGAGTGGAATCACAATTGAAGGTGATAGGATTCGCTGATGACACTGCTATCCTGAGTGAAAGTGAATAAGAATTACAGGGTCTGTGAATGGAATAAACAGTCTGATGAGTACAGAATATGACCTGAGAGCAAATCGAAGGACGTCTAAAGTAGTGAGGAGCAGCATATATGAGAAGAAACTTATATCAGCACTGATGGTCATGAAACAAATGAAGTTAAGGTGTTCCATTACTTAGGTAGCAAAATAACGAAAGACGGACGGTACAAAGAGGACTTCAAAAGCGGACTAGCACTGGGAAAAAGGGCATTCCTAGCTAAGAGAAGGCTACTGTTATCAAAAATTGGCCTTAATTTGAGGAAGAAATTTCTTAGAATGTACGTTTGGAGCACAGCATTGTTTGGTAGTGAAACATGGGCTGTGGGAAAACCGGAACAGATGAGAACTGAAGAATTTGAGATGTAGTGCTACAGATGAATACTGAATAGTGGGAGGACTGATCATGTAAGGAATGAGGAATTTCTGCACGGAATCGGTGAGGAGGGGAATATCTGGTAAACACTAAGAAGAAGGGACAGGATGATAAGACATCTGTCCGCAGTTTGTGGTCGTGCGGTAGCGTTCTCGCTTCCCGCGCCCGTGTTACCGGGTTCGATTCCCGGCGGGATCAGGGATTTTCTCTGCCTCGTGATGACTGGGTGTTGTGTGGTGTCCTTAGGTTAGTTAGGTTTAAGTAGTTCTAAGTTCTAGGGGACTGATGACCATAGCTGTTAAGTCCCATAGTGCTCAGAGCCATTTGATAAGACATCTGTTAAAATATCAGGAAATGACTTCTGTGGTACTAGAGGTAGCTTTAGAAAGCAAAATGAGTAGAGGAAAACACGGATTGGAATACATCGAGCAAATAACCGGGGACGTAGGTGGCAAGTGTGTGTCTGAGATGAAGACATTAGCACAGGAGAGGAAAAGAAAAAAACAACTGCTCCGCTCTGTTATTGTATACTGAATGGGCCATGTGCAGACTAGATTTAGAGAGCTGGAAGTTGTGTGCGAATGAGGACACGTTCTCTCTCCGACTGATAGTGCGTTTAGTGGATTCATTAAATTATAGAAAGAGAAAGAAAGTTTACTGTTTTCCGCTAGGAGCGGGTTTTGCGAATCAATAAAGTCTAGAGAGCATTAGTATTAGGCGAAATTAATGTAGAGTTTGTGATAGTCAAGAGAAATACCAGACTCTTTTAGTAGAAATTAGCGAAAGAATAACGCTCATAGTGTTCAAATAAGTAATAGGGGCGTCCATGTTGATTTGCATCCAGTTCTGTGTATCCTTTCTCGTCATATTTACTCAGTACGAGCTCTGAGGCGTAACTCTAACCCAATGTGTGTAGCATAAGAATGATGTGGACAATCGTTCACTGAGTGTCTCACCATGCGTAAGTCTGACTGTTCTCGCTTTGCGAAAGTTAGTCTTTGATCACCATACGAAAATGGTATTAGAAGTACTTTAAGCTCATATTCATCCGCGATACAGTTTTATTTGTTTCCCGTGAAGGGTACACAATGGTGGTTGGACCTCATATATGCGAGGGCTATTTTGAAAGTAAAGTCCCATCGGTCAGAAATGGAAACCACAGCGAAAATGAAAACTGTTTTATTTGCAACAGTTTGCTGCACTTTCCATTTACTTCTCTGTATAGAAACCGCTCCGCCTTAGATACTTGTCCTAGCGTTGTTCCCGATTTTCAGCACCCATTGTCGTGCAAGGCAGCCGCCTCTGCTTCCTGCCATTTCCCTTCGCTGGTCTGCAGTTCGTTGTCTGAATCGAAATGTTGTCTACGTAACCAGCGATTTATGTCAGTAGAGATAAAGATGACAGGGAGCCAAGCCCGGGCTGCGTGGCTTGTGATCGTACACTTCCCATCAAAAATGCTGCATGGCCACCGTCGTTGCCCCTGTAGTGCGCATCCGAGAACTGTCATGAAGAAGGAAATGCTAGACAGGTACGTTAAATGGGGTTTTATGAAATCGGGCCAAACATCGCAACAGGCGCCCATACTTTGTGAGAAAGTCTATGTTCTAGGTATCCTTACGTGTTCACTGTGTGCTCAGACCTAAAAAGAGTGACGTCAGGCGATCGACAGACATGCTAGAGACGTTGCTCAACACTTCTGTGCAGGGTTTCATCGGACTTACACTGTCGTTTTTATTTCGCAGGATATCGGAATTTACTTAAATTTACTTACCGAATAGCCCTCGTACACGAATGGGGTCATGACCTTATGTCTGGCTGCCTCGCATTTGTCTACATCTCCCATCTGAGGTAGCGCTCTAAGAGTAGGGGTTTGATGTCTCTTAGTTATAAATAATTCTGACACACCCTTCTATCGCTTACTCAGACACAAGCTTATGGACCTATTCTGCTCTTAGCTCACTCGCTATCCGTACCACAACAAAAACTTTGCCGCCGTTACAGGAGTGGTGGTGTCATCGTCCGTCAAGTGATATTCGATATTCTATGAATCTCTCTCACGCGGGAGAACAGCGCCTGCTAACTTTTGGGCGCCGTCCAGTTGGCACAGTCTGCAGTGCCTCAAAGATATTCTCACACCAATGGTGTGTATCGTCGCATTGTACTACATATCTATGAAAACGTTTTCTCTACGGTGCTCTTCAAAACGGAGAGAACGACATTTTGAATACCAGAGGCCTGCAGGTCTCTTCATTTTGTGCACGAAACAGAGTGCTGGTCTGACTCCTCTCGAGTGAGGTGCCTACTATATGGCGGCCACATGCAATTTTCTAATGCGGTAATTTTTTTTTTTAATTCTTGATCACTCATAGGAATTTCCTCATTTTATGTTTCTTTCGCAGATCCTAAGTCTCGAAACTGATTATCGGTAACATTTTAGCAGGTAGGTTCTGCCTTGTGGACTAAATCGCTCGAGCGGTCTCAGGCACTGCAGTCATGGACTGTGCAGCTGGTTCCGGCGGAGGTTCGAGCCCTCCCTCGGGCATGGGTGTGTGTGTTTGTCCTAAGGATAATTTAGGTTAAATAGTGTGTAAGCTTAGGGACTGATGACCTTAGCAGTTAAGTCCCATACGATTTCACACACATTTGAACATTTTTTTTACTAAATCGCTATTGATGCTGGACTGCCACACTAGTTCTGCGTCTTCTACTTTCGTACCATGTGCAGTGGTTTGTAATACACTTATTTCAATCCTTCTTATACGAAAAATTAACTATGCGAAAAAACAGTTCTGAAGATTTTTCTATATTTGTGACGGTTTTCAGATAGAAAGGTTTTCGGTTTCACTTCGATTTCATGTGTTCCAGTCTACATGTATATGCACATTTCATTACACGTATTTATACATCTACTTTACTACTCACCAGCAATCGATCTTTCCTCGAAACATAAGTGAGTCGAACAGGAAGAGGGGGAGGTGATACTCGTACACAAAATACCCCCTGCCACCCTCAGAAAGGTGGCCTTCTGAAATTAGATGTAGATGCATGAATACGTGTAGGAAAATATGCACGTAAATGTCAAGAATAAGATGTCGCTAACTTGTGTCAAACGCGGTTCCAATGTAGCACATGTATCAAGAATGAAGGATGGAACACATGAAATCCAAGAGATCGCTGTTCGCTGCAATCGTGCATCGTCATCCATAACAACGAGTTCATGGCCGAATGTACCCCGCAAAAGACGCACATGGGGAGTACAATGTCAGAGTTACATTTAGGGGATCAGTACGTCCACGTAACATTATGTCTCTCCACATCATAAAACATGGAGCATCAGAACAATCGTGTTTGATAATGTTCTTTGGTTCATTACGCAGCCTCATAAGACGAGAGGTAGAATTACGTAATGCAGCTACTAAATAAATAAAGTCACATAAAAATGCGTCACTGCTTTTATCATTTTCATTTGCTTAATTGCTTTCAGCGATCCATGTAAACCAATAAAAACCAAAATGTAGCCTTCAAAACATTGAGCCACTGACGAAATCTTAACTTTTACCGGCTACTCGTCTTCCAGTGCTTCTCGAGTTCTCAGGTAGACACAGTGGGACGTGCTTTTGAGTCCAAAATGCATTTTCAGCCTTTCTTTGAAAAAGTTCAAATTTCGTACTTTTATAGATGGCATTGAAGATCACCAGGTACTTTAATTGCAATAGTCTTTTTCTAGGAGCTGAGAAGCTTGTTTAATGTTACACTGTATACATCTCAAGTTGTTATTTTGCTGTCATATTTGCAGTTGACGTTTCCCCGTGAGCGTACAAGTATTTTTAACTCTAGGTCCTGGTAACAACAGACTGATTTGTGTGTTATCAGGGATGCACTAAACAATCAGAGAATTTCGCCATTGGAAACACTAGATCGCCAGAGTATCATAATTAACTACAACCGAACCAAGCAATTACAGAAGACACCATCCGTCTCTGCGAATTATAGCAGCAAAGAAACTTTGCGAAAGACATTTTTGTATGAGGGTACCCTTAAATCTAGTCCATTTACGTATTTTAGCAAATCCCACCTGCCTTTGCATTCACATACTGCTTTACTTTAATTTTGCCAGTACTACTGTATGAATTATTTTTCCTCGAACAAGTGTTAATTATTAATTCTTGGTTGTTAATGACAACTGAAACAGAGCAGAACTGAGGATAATTTACTCTGATTTATTTCACATCATTCCTTTGTGAAGCATCAATGAAACGTGAAAACAGTACGTGTGATATGTTTTCCTTGATTTTTAATTATCATTTCATAATTGGTACAGCTGTCAGAAACAAGAAATGTGTCGAATATTTTTTCTCCATTATTCGATGTAATGCAGTTCGTATACGCCGGCCAGTGTTTAACCACCCTCGTGAAAACAACTATGTGAATATGAAACGATGACACCGAAATAAATTCGATTACGGTTTCAAAATATCATTATAACGCTAACAGAGGAACGTGTATGCATCAGAAGCTCGATGAACTACAGTAGCGTGGGTAATCAGTCTCCTCCTAATTAGAGATTAATTTTTAATAATTATGCAATATAAACGAATGTTGAGCGAAAATTTATCGTGAACTACAGTGTAACTAGCGTTATAATTGATGCGAAAAGAGTTTTCAGCCACGGGGGGCAGCAGTTTGATGAAATAAGCGACGGTCTGATTACGAGCTGCGAAAAACTACGTTTGATAGGAAGCAGTATGATGTTCCTCGAGGGTTAAGAGCAATGAGAGACTGCATTAAAATGTAAATACTATGAAGAGAGGAAACAACGGATCAAACGTAAAAAGTAACGGAAAACGTAGACCGGGAATGAAGTAAAACGAGATTAATGTGTTAAAAATACACCGGGAGACTCAACATACCTTATGGAGTCAGAAATACAGCCCATTGTGTCTACACACGGCCTAGAGAAATACTGGAAGATGAGCGGGCGATAAAATTGAGATTCCGGTCAGTGGCTCAGTTTTAATCTACGTTAAATGATTTACATTGCCGCTCTTCCTGAGACAGCGAGCCATTCCACCTCTCGTACGAGCTGGAAGAGTACTGAAGAAGAGTGACTGAAGTTAAAGGTTCATAAAAGAGGCACGTTAATTGATACGTGGTGGGCGGTAAATTACAGAGAACACGGTACACAAAGAATCTGCTAACTCAAGTAAACTGTGAGAAATAAGCTGGTGATTTAGAAACTAAAGTACGTAGAAACATACTATCGTAGCAAACGCTCGTTTTTCCTTTCGGAAGAACGGAATCGAACCTTCTTGATTTTGAATTTTCATCAGCTTAGTTTATCACTGCCTGAAGTTCCTGAGATTTATTCCAGATGATGTAACGGAAAATCTATATCTACTGAGTTTAGGAAGTTGTAGATATAGTGATGCAGTCACCTGTTTTTGATGGGGATTGCAGAACAGCGACAGACAAATCGACGGACAACATTATCTAAGCTTCTCAACAAGTGTGATTTCCAGCTCTATTAATATCAACACTTACCGATGAGTTACCAAGAAAAATGTCTTACAATCCTAACAGATAAAAGAACTATAAAGAAATTAGTGAAGTAACCCAATCAGTGGTTTTCTCTCTGGTGAAATGGCAGTAATAAACGGTTGTTTTACATAATATAATCTCCGTAGTCATTTCATCTGTAAATAGTGATATACAAACATCTAAAAAAATTTTTGCATCATCTCGGTTCTGAGATTACCGCAGCCTCTATAGAAAATTCGAATAGAGATCAACATAAACATCATTTCCGCCCTTTTTATTGCTCATGAAAACCACACATTGCATGTTTACCACCATACAGCGAGACCTTCAGAGGTGGTGTTCCAGACTTCTGTACAAACCAGTACCTCTAATAAGCAGTAGCACGTCCTCTTGCTTTGATACACGCCTGTATTCGTTGTGGCATACTATTTATGAATCCATCAAGGCTCTGTTGGTCCATATTGTCCCACTCCTCAACGGCAATTCGGCGTAGATCCCCCAGAGTGGTTGGTGGGTCACGTCGTCCATAAACAGCCCTTTTCAATCCCTCCTAGGCACGTTTGATAGGATTCATATCTGGAGAACATGCTGGCCACTCTAGTCGAGCGATGTCGTTATCCTGAAGGAAATCATGGTGACGCGAATTGCAATCCATGAAGACGAATGCCTCGGCCATTACGCTGCCGATAAGGTTGCACTATTGGTCGGAGGATGGAATTCACATACTGTACAGCCGTTACAGTGCTTTCCATAACCACCAGCGGCGTACGTCGACCCCACATAATGCCACCCCAAAAACAGAAGGAAACCTCCACCTTGCTGCACTCGCTGGACAGTGTGTCTAAGGTGTTCAGCCTGACCGTGTTGCCCACAGCACGTCTCCGACGAGTATCTGGTTGAAGGCGTATGCGACACTCATTGGTTAAGAGAACGCTGTAACAGTTCTGGTACTAAATGTAACACTTTTGTCACTAAATGTAACTGGGTTTTCTCTTTTGATGCAAGTCAATTGCCAGGATGAGCATTCTAAAGCATTATGTCGGGGTGAAAATACTAGATAAATTAATTTTTCTTTCTTAACAACATGTGGGCAGGGTAGGTTCTTCCTTGGCTCGGGTATGAGGTAGAATGAAACACCATTTTTACATAAGATAACATTTATTGAAAGTTTCGTACAACTGTATCTTACTGAATGTTCTGGTTCGGAGCACGTCAGCTGTGTCGTTTGCGTAGCCTTCTGCTGCGGCGGCGGCGGCGTCTGATTACGCGTGGTGTGTATCTCGTGTCGCCGTCTCGCCCAGCTGACTGGAGACACTCAGCGCGAGGTGGCCCGTTTAATTATTGCGAGCGAAGTCGTGCATCGGATGGTGATACCTTGGATGTGGCGTCCCAGTGTTTCTCTTCTCTAAGCGGCCGCGTGTGTTGTGCGTCGGCCAGCGGAGCGGCGCGGCGGGGGAAGGCCAGTGTCCCGGACTCGAACAACGGACTCCCGCTTGCCAGTCTTCGGCTGTCAGATCTTCATCCCAGCTCACAGGTGACTGCTGATGTGAAGCCGTCTCCTTCCCGTCGTCACGAGTCACCCGGGTACGTAAAAATCAGACTTCAAATACCTTTTAACTTCCGTCTTCTGGCGCCGAGGCTGCTGCTTGCTATTCCATTACAGCGGCGGACTTGGTGCGTCTGTGCATGATGTAGTTTCTTCTTGTATGACGGTCTTCAGCACCGAAACTGACTGAAAATTACTGCTACTCTTCTTCACTTCCTTCGTCTTCTTCGTCTCTCGTCTCGTCTGTCGGGCCCTCTGCGTCTCGCGTATTTATTCACTTCAGTTTACTGGAGGTGAACGACTTCACGGTCATTGCCTCTTCTGTCACGTTGAGAAGCTTCTCGAAGAATCTTCTTAACGTCGGTCATTGGCTCTTGGAATGTAGGCGAGGGCCTTTGATCACATGTGACGACTGAGAAACACGTGAGCCGGTCATTGCCTCTTCTGTCATGTTGAAAAGCTTCTCGAAGAATCTTCTTAACGTCGGTCAGTGGCTCTTGGAATGTAGGCGAGGGCCTTTGCTCACATGCGACAACTGAGAAACACGTGAGCCGGTCGGGCGATGCCCCGACAGCTGAATCGACAGCGCCCGCTTGTGTGGAACTTGCTGACTTCACGGTCATTGTCTCTTCTGTTCTGCTGTTCTGCCCGCTGTTTGCCAGTATGTAACTCTCTAAACTAAACCAAGTTTATATATTCCAATTTCTACTTCACTTTGATTTCACTAATTTATTTACTTAAGTACCACTTAACAAACGCGATACCAATCCTCAGTGGTCCATTCGGCATGTTGTTGGGCCTATTCGTACCGCACTGCTTGGTGTCGTGGTTGCAAAGATGGACCTCGCCATGGACGTCGCGAGTAAAGTTGCGTATCATGTAGCCTATTACGCAGAATTTGAGTCTTAACACGACGTCCTGTGGCTGTACGAAAAGCATTATTCATCTTGGTGGCGTTGATGTCAAGGTTCTTCCGAGGCATAATCCGTAGGTAGCGGTCATACACTGCAGTAGCAGCCCTTGGGCAGCCTGAGCGAGGAATTTCATCGACAGTTCCCGTCTCTTCGTCTCTCCTACATGTCAGAACTACATCGCTTTGGTTCATTCCGAGACGCCTGGACATTTCCCTTGTTGACTGCCCTTCCTGGCGCAAAGTAACAATGTGGACGCGATCGAACCACAGTATTGACAGTCTAGACATGGTTGAACTACAGACAACACCAGCCGTGTACCTCTTTCTTGGTGGAATGACGGGAACTGATCGGCTTTCGGACCCTCTCCATCCAATAGGCGCTGCTCATACATGATGGTTTACATCTTTGGGCGGATACAACATCCACAGTCTACGTCTCTCTTCAGGAGTTCTGGGAACCGAGGCACGCAAAACTTTTTTAATGTGTCTATATATACACCCACACACACTCTTAACGAGCAAGATGGCGCAGTGGTTAGAAGACTGGACTCGCTGTCGGGAGGACGACGGTTCAAGCCCGTGTACGGCCATCCTAATTTAGGTTTTCCTTTCAAAACTGTTCAAATGTATGTGAATTCAAATGGTTCAAATGGCTCTGAGCACTATGGGACCTAACATCTATGGTCATCAGTCCCCTAGAACTTAGAACTACTTAAACCTAACTAACCTAAGGACATCACACAACATCCAGTCATCACGAGGCAGAGAAAATCTCTGACACCACCGGGAATCGAACCCGGGAACCCGGGCGCGGGAAGCGAGAACGCTACCGCACGACCACGAGCTGCGGACAATGTGAATTCCTAAGGGACCAAACTGCTAAGGTAATCGGTCCCTAGACTTACACACTACTTTAACTTATGCTAAGAACAACACACACACCCATGCCCGAGGGAGGACTCGAACCTCCGGCGGGAGTGGAGTTTTTCCGTGGTTTTCCTAAATCGCTTCAGGCAAATGCCAGGATGGTTCCTTTGAAAGGGCACGGCCGACTTCCTTCCTTAATCAGATGAGACCGATAACCTCGCTGTTAGGTCTCTTCCCCCAAAATCAACCCAATACACACTCAACAGTAATAATACGCCAACGGAAACAAAAGTCGCAACACCAAGTAGTCGTGCGACATAAACGAAAATTTGTAGGCGTGTTTCTACATTTGAATGTCGATATATATTCATATTTCGGTCTGAGCTTGAACAAGTGCGTGTAATAGCACTACGAGAAGCTGGATGTTCCTCCTGCGATATTGCAGAAAGACTTCGAAGGAATATAACCACTGTACATGATTGCTAGCACCGGTGGTCAACGGAATGTAACGTCGCAAGAAGACCGGCACTAGAATGTTACATTTCACTACCGAGAGGAGAGACCATGGGGTTCGGCTTATGACTCTGACGCATCGTGCATTTTCAGCAGCAGTTGTAGCTGGAGTTGATACCAAAGGGGTGTTGTTATAAACACGTAATTCAATGACAGCTCCGAGCTAGAGGTTCTGTACTGTGCATTCCACTAACCCCAAACCACCTGCTCTGGCGACTGCAGTGCTGTCAAGCGAGAGCTTATTGTAGGGCAATGTGTAAGTCTGTTGTATTTCCGGATGAAAGCTGGTTCGGTGCCAGAGATGGCCGTGTGCTGGTCAGAAGGAAGCCGGTTGAGATCCTGCATTCAATGTGTCTGCATGATAGACACTCTGGACTTATACCTGGAGTTACGGTCGGGTGTGCGATTTGGTATGACAGCAGCAGCATTCTCGTGGTTATCCCAAGCATCCTGACTGCATATTTGTACGTCAGTCTAGTAATGCAACCTTTTTGTGCTGCCATTCACGAACAGCAACCTAGAGGGTGTTTTCCTACAGGATAAAGCTCGTCCATATTCCAGTTGAGCACATATGGGACATCATCGGACGACAATTCCAGCTTTACTAGAATGAAATTTTCACCCTAGAGCGGAGTGTGCGCTGATATGGAACTTCCTGGCAGATAAAAACTGTGTGCCGGACCGAGACTCGAACTCGGGACCTTTGCCTTTCGCGGGCAAGTGCTCTACCGAGAGCTTCTGTAAAGTTTGGAATGTAGGAGACGAGGTACTGGCAGAAGTAAAGCTGTGAGGACGGGGTGTGAGTCGTGCTTGGGTAGATCAGTCGGTAGAGCACTGGCCCGCGAAAGGCAAAGGTCCCAAGTTCGAGTCTCGGTCCGGCACATAGTTTTGATCTGCCAGGAAGTTTCAATTCCAGCGTTATTCACAGGTTGCATCAACCGTCCCTGTATTGACTAACCAAGTGCAACAGACACGGAACGGCATTCCATAAACTGACATCCGGCACCTGAGCAACATAATGCATGCACGTTTGCACATTTTATTCAACATTCAGGCGTTTAGACCGGTTATTAATGTATCAGCATTTCAAATTTGCGATGGCTTATCACGCGCTTACATTAACCTGGGATCTAGGTATACTTTACCTAGACGAATCTATTCCCGAAATTGTTTACTCTGTATTAATTATTTTTTGGTGTTAAGACTTTTTTCTGTCAGTGTATTTCACGTATTTATATGTAAACATACGAGCCTAGGAATTTCAAAATATAAATGAAAACAATACTTAATATATGGGAATAAACATGAATATTAAATCCTGCGATACAGCCTATCAAACATTTACGTACGACACTAAACCAATATGATACTTCAGAATGAGTACTTATACCTGGGGTTGGGAGATACTGACAATATTCGTAAAATTATTATGTCACCAAAAAAATCTTCAACAAATTCATAATCACCTGAGGGTGACCTTAGATGACAATCATTGTTCTCGATAGCTAAAAATAGTGTGCTTTACGTTGCTTTACTTGCTGAATTTTCTTAAAACTACTTGCATTCATCTGTGGCAGTGGTGGACTGTCGGAGAGAGCATTCGACTCGAACCTTGAGGTAACAGGCTCAATTCCGGATAGCGGTGTAGATATTTCCTCTTTCCAGTCTCTGCAGAACGACCGCAGATCCACTTATCCTGCTGTCAAATAAGTACACTCCTGGAAATGGAAAAAAGAACACATTGACACCGGTGTGTCAGACCCAGCATACTTGCTCCGGACACTGCGAGAGGGCTGTACAAGCAATGATCACACGCACGGCACAGCGGACACACCAGGAACCGCGGTGTTGGCCGTCGAATGGCGCTAGCTGCGCAGCATTTGTGCACCGCCGCCGTCAGTGTCAGCCAGTTTGCCGTGGCATACGGAGCTCCATCGCAGTCTTTAACACTGGTAGCATGCCGCGACAGCGTGGACGTGAACCGTATGTGCAGTTGACGGACTTTGAGCGAGGGCGTATGGTGGGCATGCGGGAGGCCGGGTGGACGTACCGCCGAAATGCTCAACACGTGGGGCGTTAGGTCTCCACAGTACATCGATGTTGTCGCCAGTGGTCGGCGGAAGGTGCACGTGCCCGTCGACCTGGGACCGGACCGCAGCGACGCACGGATGCACGCCAAGACCGTAGGATCCTACGCAGTGCCGTAGGGGACCGCACCGCCACTTCCCAGCAAATTAGGGACACTGTTGCTCCTGGGGTATCGGCGAGGACCATTCGCAACCGTCTCCACGAAGCTGGGCTACGGTCCCGCACACCGTTAGGCCGTCTTCCGCTCACGCCCCAACATCGTGCAGCCCGCCTCCAGTGGTGTCGCGACAGGCGTGAATGGAGGGACGAATGGAGACGTGTCGTCTTCAGCGATGAGAGTCGCTTCTGCCTTGGTGCCAATGATGGTCGTATGCGTGTTTGGCGCCGTGCAGGTGAGCGCCACAATCAGGACTGCATACGACCGAGGCACACAAGGCCAACACCCGGCATCATGGTGTGAGGAGCGATCTCCTACACTGGCCGTACACCACTGGTGATCGTCGAGGGGACACTGAATAGTGCACGGTACATCCAATCCGTCATCGAACCCATCGTTCTATCATTCCTAGACCGGCAAGGGAACTTGCTGTTCCAACAGGACAATGCACGTCCGCATGTATCCCGTGCCACCCAACGTGCTCTAGAAGGTGTAAGTCAACTACTCTGGCCAGCAAGATCTCCGGATCTGTCCCCCATTGAGCATGTTTGGTACTGGATGAAGCGTCGTCTCACGCGGTCTGCACGTCCAGCACGAACGCTGGTCCAACTGAGGCGCCAGGTGGAAATGGCATGGCAAGCCGTTCCACAGGACTACATCCAGCATCTCTACGATCGTCTCCATGGGAGAATAGCAGCCTGCATTGCTGCGAAAGGTGGATATAGACTGTACTAGTGCCGACATTGTGCATGCTCTGTTGCCTGTGTCTATGTGCCTGTGTTTCTGTCAGTGTGATCATGTGATGTATCTGACCCCAGGAATGTGTCAATAAAGTTTCCCCTTCCTGGGACAATGAATTCACGGTGTTCTTATTTCAATTTCCAGGAGTGTATATTGGATTATTCCTTGGGGTAAAAGACGGTCTGTGTATTTGATCCGCCAACTCACCCTCCAGGTGTTGTAGCGAAGAAAGGTTGCACATTATCAGAAGCAGGGTTTATCTATCGTCAGGCCAATAGCGCGGTCAACCGCGTGCCCCAACGACTACTCGCTTTCGTAATAAATCGCCCCTCTTACGCTTCACTTGTAGTGGGAAATTCGGAAGCCAGGACGTATTCACTGTAAACATTGTGTCTTTTAAGATATGTGTATTAAGATTTCGTTGTTAGTTCTATACTGGAATACAGCGCTTAGTTACTGAATAACTTTACTGAAAGCCGGACAGAAAATTCATTCTGCACCCGCTTCGCTGTTTTGCACTATCTCTGGTACTATGAAAAATATTATGAATACTATGAAAAATGTGAAGAAACCGAAAAAGAAATGATTGTCGGAAGGAGTGACTAAGCATACAGGAAAGTCAAAACAACCTTCGGTGTCACTAAAAGCAACAGCGGCAACATTGAAGAGTGCAACGGGAATTCTACTGTTAAATTCAGGGGAGAGATAAGTGGAAGTAATACATTGAAAGAGTCTATGAGGGGGAAGTTTGTCTGATGTGATAGAAGAAGAAACAGTAGTCGATTTAAGTGCGGTAGGGGATACAGTAATAGAATTAGAGCTTTAGAGGACTTTAAGATCATAATAAGGCAGAAGGGATCGGTAACATTCATTTGAATTTCTAAAACCATTGGGGGAAGTGACAACAAAACGATTATCGATATGTTGTGTAGAACCTATGAATCTGGCGACATACCATCTGACTTTTGGAAGAATATCCACACAATGATGAAGACTGCATGAGATGGCAAGTGAGCAATTTGTCGCACAATCAGTTCAACAGCTCATGCATCCAAGATGCTGACAAAAGTAATATACAGAAGAATGGAAAAGAAAGTTGAGGATGTGCTAGATAACGATGAGTTCGACTTTGGAAATGGTAAAGGCACCCGAGAGGCAATTCAGAATTGCAGGTGATAATGGAAGCAAGACTAAAGAAAAATCAAGACACGTTCATAGGATTTGTCGAGCGGAAAAATGCTATCGACAACCTAAAATGGTGCAAGAAGTTCGGAATTCTGAAAAAGATAGGAATAAGCTGTAGGGAGAGACGGGTAATATACGATATGTACAAGAACCAAGAGGGAATAAAAAGAGTGAGCGCCCAAGAACGAAGTGCTCGGATAGAAAAGGGTTTAAGACAGGAACGTAGTCTTTCACCCCTACTGTTCAATCTGTTCATCGAAGAAGCAATGATGGAAATAAAAGAAAGGTTCAGCAGTGGAATGATAATTCAAGGTGGAAGGATATCAACGCTACGACTCGCTGATGACATTGCTATCCTGAGTGAAAGTGAAGAAGTATTATATAATCTGCTGAATGGATTGAACATTCTAATAAGTACAGAATATCGACTGAGAGTAAATCGAAGGAAGACGAAAGTACTGAGAGGTAGCAGAAATGAGAATAGCGAGAAACTTAACATCAGAATTATGGTCACGAAGTAGATGAATTTAAGGAATTCTGCTACCAAGGCAGCAAAATAACCAATGACGGACGGAGCAAGGAAGACATCAAAAGCAGACTAAAACTGGCAAAAAGGGCATTCCCGGACAAGAGAAGTCTACTAGTATCACACAGGCCTTAATTTGAGGAAGAAACATTTCAGGATGTACGTTTGGAGCGCTGCATTGTATGGTAGTGAAACATGGAGTGTGGGTAAACCGGAACAGAAGAGAATCGAAGCATTTGGGTTGTGGTGCTACAGACGAACGTTGAAAATTACGTGAACTGATAAGGTAAGGAATTAGGAGGTTCTGCTCAGAAACGGAGAGGAAAAGAACATGTGGAAAAAACTAATAAGAAGAAGGGACAGGATGATAGGACATTTGTTAAGACATGAGGGAATGACTTCCATGGTACTATAGGGAGCGTAGAGGGCAGAAACTGTAGAGAAAGACAGAAATTGGAATACATTCAGCAAATAATTAAGGACATCAGTTGCAAGTGCTACTCTGAGATGAAGAGGTTACGCAGGGATTCGTTGCTTCCGCATTACACCAGTCAGAAGGCTGATGACGCCGAAACAAAGGAGCTCACTTTAAATGTGGCTGCCTCGTCCACCTTTTAGTGGGCGTATTCTTATTTCACCTACACACAAACTTCCCTCAATGGCTGTCTGCGAAACTGCAAGAAATTCTTTTCTTTTAATACGCTCCAATATTTAACGTATTTTAAAAAAATCAGTAGTTAATTTAATAACATGATCGAACTGACCTGTAATGATTCGGCAATATTATTTACCTTAAGAGTAATTTACTTCTTAAATCACATCCACTTCTTCGGGGGATAATACAAGTATATACTTTTCCAGCAGACGGCAATGTTTCCACACATATATTTACATGTATTTCCTTTAATATTACATCAGAGCGGATCACCCAAGATTTGCAAGGTTTTCAAGAACAAAACACTCCAGATCACATTTTACGTAGCTGATTTCGCACGAATTAGGTCGTCTTTATACATAACAGTAGAATAAAGAGAAAAATAGTTATTCCCTATCATGTAAGTTATTTACCATCGTACATAGCCACTATAAATATGTGAAATAATCAGATTCACTAAGTATAGGAGTGTTGCTACCAATCGCGTCAGCTGGCGTGCGGTTCCAGAACTGAAACGTAAGAAACTCCATCATTACATATGGCAACTTGTCAGAGACCTTACGTTATGATTACGAATTGAACAGCAGCTCTGTATCATATAAACACTGACATGTGTTACTGTCTTACTACTACATTTACGATAAAGGCTAAATAAAATACGAAAAAAATGTGTTGAAACATGTCAATTAAAAAAATCAAAAAAAGGATAAAATATCATTTTGCAATATATTACTTTGGTCGTCAACACGATCTGAAATGTTGAAGAAATTTCGCTGTTAGGTTACAACAACATGGGACTAGCGTCACAAAATAAAAGACAAAACACGAAGTTAAAGACAATGGAAAACCTTTTTTCATAATTTCACCTTTCCTCATACGTAATCTCGAAATGTTTAAATGATCGGTACAAGAATTATTTGTGTGCAGCTGGGAGTAGGTTGCCATTGATGTGGCGTCCTACCTTGAATTGCTAATTTCTGACACTGCCTCGCTGGATTCGGGATATGGTTTGCAGCTATATTATCCATCAAAGAAACTAGATTTGCATCATAGATAGGACTGATAATCCAGTGAGCGTGTGTAACTGTAAACGCCTCTGCTACTGCAAGGACAGAATTTGGGAAGTGGAGCAGGAGGCTAACGCCGATTATCGCAGGTGTAACAGAAAGAGACAGCATGGCACTTGCCCCCCGCCCCCCTTTCCCAGTGGCCAAAAAGTGACGTGGGTGAAACCTAAAAAAGAGGACTGGTAGGTCTTAACGTCCCATTGACGAGTTCATAAGAGAGGGAGCACAAGATCTGAACAGATCCGGAAGGGAAAGAAAACCTAACGGGTCCTTTACAAGTACACACCGAGACATTCGCCTTAAGAGAATCAGTTAAGCATTGAAAAATCGATGTCTGCGTACGTGACAGGGATTTGAGCCCCGATATTTACGAGTGTGAGTCTCTTGTTGCATCCACTGTGCCATCTCGAAGGATGGGCATCAATAAGGATCGTCGTCACTCCACAAGGAAGTCCAGGTTGTTGGCGGAACTGGTGGTTATAGCTCTGTCGTTAAGAAGATGAGGCGTGACCGTGAGAAGCCGATTAAGAATTTCAGTGCTAGTATTGGTCTTGTACAAAAATGACTCCTCAAAATAATATTGGACTTGTTATTGAAAATTTAAAGTGAAGGCAGGTTCCCTTATTTATATTGAGATATGCAATTAAAGCAGCTGCAGGGGCAGCTGATCAGTGTCGTTACCGTCTAAAGACCAACGACTTGATTCACATTCTCCAACAATTGTTGCTGTAAAAGGACTTAGAAAGAAGTTTAGGACGAGGAAGCTTGTAAAATAACATGTAATTAATATCTGAATCTAATCAAGTCTATAAATTATAAAATAGACAACAAAGAATGAAACGACCTTGTCGCTAACGTGCAGGCAGGAGTAGAGACAAAAAAGAAAGAAACGTAGATGCTACCACTCCAGCATTTGTTCTCTAAACAAAATACAAATGAAAAGCTGATACAAAATACTTTTAAGCCACATATTTATTCAGTCATGTCATCTTTGGGTTTGGGAAGCTGTCAATAATCCTCGGAACTGTTATACTATAATAGCAAGGGAAACTATATTCTGACCTAGCGCAACCGAAAATTAAATCTTGCTGTGAAAAATTTAGAAGAGTCAATTACAGCACTGTCAATTTCCCATAAACTATTGCACAAGTATAAATATTGGGTCTACATTTGTTGTTCCCGTTTAGCTTTCTTACATCTACTTTGACATTTATAACTAACATATTACCCGGATTACTTTAGGAATACATCTTCCTCCATCACACACGCATACAGAGAAATATATATAATAGAAAGAAAGAGACAGAAAGAGAGAGAGAGAGAAAGAATAACAACATCAACAAATAAACAAACAGAAAAATGAAAACTGGACTACATACAACAATCAAAACACCAATAAAAACAACACACGGTCGGCAACGCTACAAACAGTTAACACGTCGAGGAAATAAACTTTTTTAAAAACAGACTTGTGGAAACCCATAGTTTGATGGATGGATAAGACCCACCATTGTACGACAATCATGTTAGGAAAGTGCAATGAAAGCATTGAGAGCATTCTTACAAATTTAAAGTTTGCCTTATCATCACAGTTACATAAAAGCTTAATGAAGCCAAAACAATGTAACGAAAAATAAGAAAATAAAGCCCTATCTACCAACTTGACACAAATTCCTAAGAACTTCAGGTCTAATGTTGTAATGTAACTGTTCAATACACATCTTTTTCCATGAAGATTCAGAGAACACAATATAACAAAACTATAATGTAACTATAATTTAAAGCACGATCCAAAGATTTCGATATTACAAATTATATATTTTCTAGATTTTGTGTAAATGTGCACTGATATAAGATTAGCAATTTTATGAGAAACATAATTATTTCTGTATTTCAAATTACTGCACAGTTTTGTTCCTTTGTGAAGCTGAGAATATTTGGATTTGATGTTATAATCAAACTGTTTTACATAATAGTTCAAAAATATAAAATAAACAGAAGTTTGTATATGTTTGTATTTTTCTGAAAAATTAATCAGTTGTTTTCCTTTACTCAAAGATATGTACTACATCAATTACTTAAAAATATATTTGTATTGAAACTGTTATATCTCTCTCATAGTGCACTAAGTCCTTTTTTGTTTTTTTTGGCATGAGTAAGTTGGGAGTTAGCAGTTCTTCTCAGGAGTTTGTTAATTCGTAAAAACTCTATGAGAAGGAACATGTCATTTTGATGAGAAAAAGTATTCATGCTTAATGGTGTCACTTATTTAATGAGTGGATGAAAAGAATCCAGACGCCCCTTTGCAGCTTTAATATGGAGGAATTATTAACCTAGAATAATTGCGCCAACATAAAGAAAAACCTTCAACAAACGACGAAAAATAAGTACAAAATTGTCTTTACCAGCTCTCCAGTACCCATGCAGTAACTGAATAAAATTTGGAATGTTGTCTGTAGCCAGGATTTTAAAGTTGTATTACATGCTTTAGTGTAATATATATTTTGCGGTGAACAAAAGGTTTACAAATAACAACATACGGTGTGTAAATGACTGGAAATTAAAATTAAAATGAAAATGAAAAATTTTAAATAAATGATGTATTGTAACACATAACAGAGGTGGCAATAAAGGAACTGACCTAATCCACGTATCAACGTCAATAGTGCATATGTATGGCCTTATTGCATTTATGTACTTGTCTACAACAAATTTAACAACGCATATATATATATATATATATATATATATATATATATATATATATATATATATATATATATATAAAATACGAATAAAATGTGTTGAAACATGTCAATTAAAAAAATCAAAAAAAGGATAAAATATCATTTTGCAATATATTACTTTGGTCGTCAACACGATCTGAAATGTCGAAGAAATTTCGCTGTTAGGTTACAACAACATGGGACTAGCGTCACAAAATAAAAGATAAAACACGAAGTTGAAGACAATGGAAAACCTTTTTTCATAATTTCACCTTTCCTCATACGTAATCTCGAAATGTTTAAATGATCGGTACAAGAATTATTTGTGTGCAGCTGGGAGTAGGTTGCCATTGATGTGGCGTCCTACCTTGAATTGCTAATTTCTGACACTGCCTCGCTGGATTCGGGATATGGTTTGCAGCTATATCATCCATCAAAGAAACTAGATTTGCATCATAGATAGGACTGATAATCCCGTCAGTGAGCGTGTGTAACTGTAAACGCCTCTGCTACTGCAAGGACAGAATTTGGGAAGTGGAGCAGGAGGCTAACGCCGATTATCGCAGGTGTAACAGAAAGAGACAGCATGGCACTTGCCCCCCGCCCCCCTTTCCCAGTGGCCAAAAAGTGACGTGGGTGAAACCTAAAAAAGAGGACTGGTAGGTCTTAACGTCCCATTGACGAGTTCATAAGAGAGGGAGCACAAGATCTGAACAGATCCGGAAGGGAAAGAAAACCTAACGGGTCCTTTACAAGTACACACCGAGACATTCGCCTTAAGAGAATCAGTTAAGCATTGAAAAATCGATGTCTGCGTACGTGACAGGGATTTGAGCCCCGATATTTACGAGTGTGAGTCTCTTGTTGCATCCACTGTGCCATCTCGAAGGATGGGCATCAATAAGGATCGTCGTCACTCCACAAGGAAGTCCAGGTTGTTGGCGGAACTGGTGGTTATAGCTCTGTCGTTAAGAAGATGAGGCGTGACCGTGAGAAGCCGATTAAGAATTTCAGTGCTAGTATTGGTCTTGTACAAAAATGACTCCTCAAAATAATATTGGACTTGTTATTGAAAATTTAAAGTGAAGGCAGGTTCCCTTATTTATATTGAGATATGCAATTAAAGCTGCTGCAGGGGCAGCTGATCAGTGTCGTTACCGTCTAAAGACCAACGACTTGATTCACATTCTCCAACAATTGTTGCTGTAAAAGGACTTAGAAAGAAGTTTAGGACGAGGAAGCTTGTAAAATAACATGTAATTAATATCTGAATCTAATCAAGTCTATAAATTATAAAATAGACAACAAAGAATGAAACGACCTTGTCGCTAACGTGCAGGCAGGAGTAGAGACAAAAAAGAAAGAAACGTAGATGCTACCACTCCAGCATTTGTTCTCTAAACAAAATACAAATGAAAAGCTGATACAAAATACTTTTAAGCCACATATTTATTCAGTCATGTCATCTTTGGGTTTGGGAAGCTGTCAATAATCCTCGGAACTGTTATACTATAATAGCAAGGGAAACTATATTCTGACCTAGCGCAACCGAAAATTAAATCTTGCTGTGAAAAATTTAGAAGAGTCAATTACAGCACTGTCAATTTCCCATAAACTATTGCACAAGTATAAATATTGGGTCTACATTTGTTGTTCCCGTTTAGCTTTCTTACATCTACTTTGACATTTATAACTAACATATTACCCGGATTACTTTAGGAATACATCTTCCTCCATCACACACGCATACAGAGAAATATATATAATAGAAAGAAAGAGACAGAAAGAGAGAGAGAGAGAAAGAATAACAACATCAACAAATAAACAAACAGAAAAATGAAAACTGGACTACATACAACAATCAAAACACCAATAAAAACAACACACGGTCGGCAACGCTACAAACAGTTAACACGTCGAGGAAATAAACTTTTTTAAAAACAGACTTGTGGAAACCCATAGTTTGATGGATGGATAAGACCCACCATTGTACGACAATCATGTTAGGAAAGTGCAATGAAAGCATTGAGAGCATTCTTACAAATTTAAAGTTTGCCTTATCATCACAGTTACATAAAAGCTTAATGAAGCCAAAACAATGTAACGAAAAATAAGAAAATAAAGCCCTATCTACCAACTTGACACAAATTCCTAAGAACTTCAGGTCTAATGTTGTAATGTAACTGTTCAATACACATCTTTTTCCATGAAGATTCAGAGAACACAATATAACAAAACTATAATGTAACTATAATTTAAAGCACGATCCAAAGATTTCGATATTACAAATTATATATTTTCTAGATTTTGTGTAAATGTGCACTGATATAAGATTAGCAATTTTATGAGAAACATAATTATTTCTGTATTTCAAATTACTGCACAGTTTTGTTCCTTTGTGAAGCTGAGAATATTTGGATTTGATGTTATAATCAAACTGTTTTACATAATAGTTCAAAAATATAAAATAAACAGAAGTTTGTATATGTTTGTATTTTTCTGAAAAATTAATCAGTTGTTTTCCTTTACTCAAAGATATGTACTACATCAATTACTTAAAAATATATTTGTATTGAAACTGTTATATCTCTCTCATAGTGCACTAAGTCCTTTTTTTTTTTTTTGGCATGAGTAAGTTGGGAGTTAGCAGTTCTTCTCAGGAGTTTGTTAATTCGTAAAAACTCTATGAGAAGGAACATGTCATTTTGATGAGAAAAAGTATTCATGCTTAATGGTGTCACTTATTTAATGAGTGGATGAACAGAGTCCAGACGCCCCTTTGCAGCTTTAACATGGAGGAATTATTAATCTAGAATAATTGCGCCAACATAAAGAAAAACCTTCAACAAACGACGAAAAATAAGTACAAAATTGTCTCTACCAGCTCTCCAGTACCCATGCAGTAACTGAATAAAATTTGGAAAGTTGCCTGTAGCCAGGATTTTAAAGTTGTATTACATGCTTTAGTGTAATATATATTTTGCGGTGAACAAAAGGTTTACAAACAACAATGTACAGTGTGTAAATGACTGGAAATTAAAATTAAAATGAAAATGAAAAATTTTAAATAAATGATGTATTGTAACACATAACAGAGGTGGCAATAAAGGAACTGACCTAATCCACGTATCAACGTCAATAGTGCATACGTATGGCCTTATTGCATTTATGTACTTGTCTACAACAAATTTAACAACGCATATATATATATATATATATATATATATATATATATATATATATATATATATATATAAAATACGAATAAAATGTGTTGAAACAGGTCAATTAAAAAAATCAAAAATGGATAAAATATCATTTTGCAATATATTACTTTGGTCGTCAACACGATCTGAAATGTTGAAGAAATTTCGCTGTTAGGTTACAACAACATGGGACTAGCGTCACAAAATAAAAGACAAAACACGAAGTTGAAGACAATGGAAAACCTTTTTTCATAATTTCACCTTTCCTCATACGTAATCTCGAAATGTTTAAATGATCGGTACAAGAATTATTTGTGTGCAGCTGGGAGTAGGTTGCCATTGATGTGGCGTCCTACCTTGAATTGCTAATTTCTGACACTGCCTCGCTGGATTCGGGATATGGTTTGCAGCTATATCATCCATCAAAGAAACTAGATTTGCATCATAGATAGGACTGATAATCCCGTCAGTGAGCGTGTGTAACTGTAAACGCCTCTGCTACTGCAAGGACAGAATTTGGGAAGTGGAGCAGGAGGCTAACGCCGATTATCGCAGGTGTAACAGAAAGAGACAGCATGGCACTTGCCCCCCGCCCCCCTTTCCCAGTGGCCAAAAAGTGACGTGGGTGAAACCTAAAAAAGAGGACTGGTAGGTCTTAACGTCCCATTGACGAGTTCATAAGAGAGGGAGCACAAGATCTGAACAGATCCGGAAGGGAAAGAAAACCTAACGGGTCCTTTACAAGTACACACCGAGACATTCGCCTTAAGAGAATCAGTTAAGCATTGAAAAATCGATGTCTGCGTACGTGACAGGGATTTGAGCCCCGATATTTACGAGTGTGAGTCTCTTGTTGCATCCACTGTGCCATCTCGAAGGATGGGCATCAATAAGGATCGTCGTCACTCCACAAGGAAGTCCAGGTTGTTGGCGGAACTGGTGGTTATAGCTCTGTCGTTAAGAAGATGAGGCGTGACCGTGAGAAGCCGATTAAGAATTTCAGTGCTAGTATTGGTCTTGTACAAAAATGACTCCTCAAAATAATATTGGACTTCTTATTGAAAATTTAAAGTGATATATATATATATATACCCCTGTATCTATATTATTCCGTGATTTATTCAGTTTTCAAATTTATACTGGCTTTTTGATCACCCGATATATACACCGTGAGTCACCTAACCTTACCGCTGGATATATTTCGTAAACCACATCAAATACTGACGAACCGATTCCACAGACCGAACGTGAGGAGAGGGGCTAGTGTAATTGATTAATACAAATCATTAAAAAATGTACGGAAGTATGTTTTTTTACACAAACCTAGGTTTTTTTTAATGGAACCCCGTTAGTTTGGATAGCACATCTGAACATATAAACAAATACGTAATCAGTGCCGTTTGTTGCATTATAAAATGTTAATTACATCCGGAAATATTGTAACCTAAAGATGACGCTTGAGTACCATTCCTCCACTGTTCGATCGTGTGTATCGGAGAGCACCGAATTACGTACGGATCCAAAGGGAACGGTGATGGACCTTAGGTACAGAAGAGACTGGAACAGCACATTACGTCCACATGCTAACACCTTTTTATTGGTCTTTTTCACTGACGCACGTGTACATTACCATGAGGGGTGAGGTACACGTACACACTTGATTGACGTTTTCAATTACAGAGTGGAATAGTGTGTGTCCCGACACGTCAGGCCAACAGATGTTCAATGTGGTGGCTATCATTTGCTGCACACAATTGCAATCTCTGGCGTTATGAATGTCGTACATGCCGCAGCACATCTGGTGTATTGTCGCCGCCGGCTGCCACAATACGTTGTTTCATATCCTCTGGGGTTGTAGGCCCATCACAGTACACATTCTCCTTTAACGTACCCCACAGAAAGAAGTCCAGAGCTGTAAGATCAGGAGAACGGGCTGGCCAATTTATGCGTCCTCCACGTCCTATGAAACGCCCATCGAACATCCTGTCAAGGGTCAGCCTAGTGTTAATTGCGGAATGTGCAGGTGCACCATCATGCTGATACCACACACGTCGACGCGTTTCCAGTGGGACATTTTCGAGAAACATTGGCAGATCATTCTGTTGCAGCTGTTTGGGCCCCTGCAATGAAGTGAGGACCAATGAGGTGGTCGCCAATGAGTCCGCACCATACATTTACAGTCCACGGTCGCTGTCGCTCTACGTGTTTGAGCCAGCGAGGATTGTCCACGGACCAGTAATTCGTGTTCCGTAGATTCCCTGCCCCGTGGTTGGTGAAACCCGCTTCATCGGTAAACAGGTAGAACTGCAACGCATTCTCTGTTAATGCCCATTGACAGAATTGCACTCGATGATTAATGTCATCACCATATAACTGCTGATGTAGCGACACATGAAACGGGTGAAAGCGGTGACGATGCAGTATGCGCATGACACTACTTTGACTCAGTCCACCGGCTCTCGCAATGTCCCGTGTACTCATGTGTGGGTTCACAACAACTAACACACCAACTGCACCCGCTTCTCCTGTGACGGGCCTGTTACGGACCCGTTTGCGTGCTGCGACCATACCTGTTGCATACAGTTGGCGATAGATGTTTTGCAATGTGCGGCACGTTGGATGGTCTCTGTCCGGGTACCGTTCTGCATACACCCTGCAGGCTTCAGCTGCGTTTCGTCGACACTCGCCATAGATGAGTATCATCTCCGCCTTTTCAGAGTTCGAATACACCATGGTCACAGTTCCTACAACACTACACTATCACAGACGTGTGGTAACACTGTAAACTCCCCCTCACTTATCGACCTTAATGACAGTGAAAAATTAAACCGCGTGTACCTAATGGAAATTTGGGAAAAGCAATCGTCACCGAAGTTAATTTGTCGGGAAAGAGGGAGGAAAGGGTTACATCTAAATGAAAGGAAAAATGCTAATTAAACTGGTGGAAATTAATTTTGAAAAGGGGTAAAGTTAATAAAGAATGTAAATGTGCGGCCGTTACGTTAACAATTAACTATCGGTAATTAGATATTTGAGATTTGGGGAAAATTACGGTCGCCAGTCCTAAGGACAATTAGTATAGTAACTGAAAAAGAAAGGTTATTACACATATAATTAGGACTAGAAGCGTGGCAACTGAAGGTTGACACGAGTAGTGTGAAAACTGAAAGTTTGTCAGACGTAATAAATTTCGCTACACTTTGAATTAATTTAGCAAAAGAATTAATAAAACAGGAAAATCGAAAGTTAATTTAGTGACTGAAGTTAATAGTGAGCTTTCTTTCTGAAGCACATCGAAATTCAGTAAAATACGGTTAGTCTTGGACTACCTCAACAATCATTTCAAATGCTACTTGAATCTACGCAATTTAGAAAGAAGAGATTTAACTTTGAACTTGAATTAAATGATTCTGAACAATTAACAATAGTAAAATTTAGTACGTACGAAGCTGAGCTGCAGTCACAGGTAAGCTAAAATACTGTAACAAAACTCGCACTCTTAATTTGTGCTTGTGTAATCTAAATACTGTAGCCAGCTATGTATACCTTAACTGAACTTTGAAATTAAAGCATTGAAATAAAATGATGCTAGCGTTTGAATTTCAACGACACTCAGGTTCATTCCGGAAAAGGAAGGGACCCTGCTTGGTAATGCAACTGGGACAATGAGCAACAAAGGTTCATGCTAAGTTGCTGTAATTTTGCGAAACAATTTTAAAAGTTTGAAAAGCTGAGGTCTACCATACAGTTCTAACACTTTACGTGCTTCCAGTCTTCTTTGATGGTTGATGGAAGGTTTGAAGCCGTCGATCGAGGAGGTGGCGACAGTCACTCATTGCCGGCCGTCGCTGTTGCAGAAGCTGGATGTTGGCGCGCCTTCTTCTCGACACGGTGACCAGGCGAAACGGGGTCTTGATGTGCGCCATCTAATGCTTCCCGTCCGCGACACCATGTCAGAAACTATCATCGCAAGTCGAGCGCAATTACATGCTGCCAAACTCCGGAAGCGCGGCAACTCCCGGGAGCTTCACACCACCCTGCTCCACTCGCTACTCCCGCCAGACTCTCTCTGCCTGCGCTCCACGCGGCAGAGTTAACACTACCAAAGATCCTACACACTTTGATTCTTCACAAGACCTATCGATGGAATCGTTCGATAGCAGTTTTCCCTAGGCAAGACCCAGCGTAAAAATACAAATAATATTTACGAAACAAACCAATCATACATCGACATAAATGCATAAATATATATATATATATATATATATATATATATATATATATATATATATATATATATATATATATATATATATATATATATATACAAATAGTAAAACAATTACAATATATAAAGACACAGAAACGTCATATATTCAGGTAACAAAAATAAGGAAAAAAATTATAGTAAAATAGATGGAAATAGGAGGATATGCATTTCCGGCGGTACAACACGGTGTACTACAGTTGGTTTGCGTGCGGAGACGAATGCGGAAAAACAATAGCAGCAAGCGCTACATGCGGACACTGGGACAGCTAGACCAAACCACAACAGTGCACTACAGCCACACTCGTAAATACGGTCGTCATCGTAAACATGTCCCCGCAGATGCTGCTCGCCGACCGTGGCCAGTGTTTGTTACAACACGCAACTGAACGTCGGAGGTTTTAAGCGTCAACTTTACAATATCTCCGGATGTAATTAACATTTTACAATGCAACAAACGGCACTGATTATGTATTTGTTTATATGTTCAGATGTGCTAACAAAACTAACGGGGTTTCATTTAAAAAAAACGTAGGTTTGTGTTAAGAAACATACTTCCGTGCATTTTTTGTGGTATGTATTAACCAATTACACTAGCCCCTCTCCTGACGTTCGGTCTGTGGAATCGATTCATCAGTATTTGATGTTGTTTACGAAATATATCCAGCGGTAAGGTTAGGTGACTCACCCTGTATATATATATATATGCCTGTGTGTTTACATATATAACGAAATGACACTTCACATGTTGATTGAGATTAAATGTTATGTTATTTCCGTGATTACAACTCTGGCCTGGATGCATGCACTGATTCCACTGGGAAGGGTGTCATAAAGCCGTTGTATGCTCTCCTGAAGGAAATAAAGTGCTTCTTCGGCTCCATATTTTGTGAGAATGAGCAGCTATCTCTTTCACACAGTATTTCTTTTCTATATGTTTACAGTTTTGTAGTTCATCACACTTAATGTAGAACACATTCTAAGAGGTTCCTGAGTAATTTTAACAATCTATGAGGCACTGATGTTAATAAAAACAATATTAAGAAAGAGATGCACAAAATTTTCTGAAATACTTCTTCAAATGCAGGTATTGATCAATCCAATAATACTTGTGGAAGGAGGCCGAAATTTTTACCAGGTATGTACACGTTGGCTGAGACAGTAGATCTGTTTAATTCAACGCATGAAGTGTATTAACCAGAATGAAATTTATTAAATATTATGTTTTAATGTTTATAAAATTTTTCGAAGCTAAAAATTATTTCTCTATAATGTACTTGAACTTTTAATAATGGTTAGGTCCAGTACACTGGTGTGCGCAATTACAAGTTGCGGAAATATATTTAGTGCATTGCTTTATAAAATGGAGGAGTTACGTTTAGATCTGAAAAGTACAACGTGCAGTAAATTGTGTGTTATAATTTCAGTGATATTAAAATGTGCCTGAGAACATTGCTGATGCCTAGTCTTCATCGTGTTGTATTTCTTCATTTCCAATTTAGTACTTATTGGTTCACTGATGTATGTATATTAGGCCTATTATACGTATTTTTATCCACAGTCTACAACCAAAATAACTACTAAATTCGTTTTGTAGCATGAGGTTACTAGGGAGATAAATGGATATACTTAAAAATAATTATAACTCCCTTGCAATAGAATTCTACGTATAATTCACCGCCATCTGTAAAATTCTGTGGGAAGGATCTACAGTATATTTTGTAACCAGTTATTGATTGTAAAGCATCATCTTTGATTAAGGAAATGGCGAAATGTAAACAAGGGATAGTTTAGATTGCCTGAAAGTAACAAACTAGTATAAATTATTTAGTATCCATTACAACCAGGATCATAATTAACAAAAAATCTGAATCATCCATGAAAAACTGACACATAGGTACCTCTCAAGAGTATAGACTACCCTGTTTCCAAACTAGTTACCCTGGAATCTTCTTTTATCGAATTTCTTGAGGTGTGGTAATTTTAGTATTTATAGCTTGCTAATTAACAACTAGACTCACAAACATCTCCAGCACTTATGCAGTAAACTTCAAGTAGGACGAAAACAAAACACTTCACCAAAGCGAAAATAAACTACAGCTAAAACTGTCATTTGCAGACGCTGGAAACCAGCAGTGTTACCAATATGAACAATTACATCCCAAACGGAATCGCTGAAAGCAAACATTTACCACTTGTTTCTCGAGGTACTAACAGTTGAATATAATTTAAATAGCGGCGGCGAGGGTAGAATACACGAAGGTAACTCTATAATTTAGTATATATAGCAGTCATTTTTCACTCTTAACACAGTAACGTATTTATCAACGTTATCAGGAAAGTCACTAGAATTTAATTACGCAATAAAGAAAATTCTATTTTTCCAACATTCAGAAGTAGCCTTCGTCGTTGTATTCTCTTCCAAATGAAGGTGGTCCACAATATTTCTAACGGGACCATGATATCCTGTATACTGGCAATGGAACAGAGTTGACGATCGAGGACATATCTCGGAATTTTTATGATCAGAGAAGAACCTCGAGAATACGCAGTCAGTTCATAAAGCGACGTGCCGTGTGTGGAAGAGCATTGTTCAGCTGAAAATTCGCCCCACGGTTCCGTCGCATGAGCGGTATATCACGAGGATACAGGATGTCCGTGACGTACCGTTGTATCGTCAGAGTTCGACCAATCAGTACCCAATGTCTCTCCAAACGATGACGCTAGGAGGAACTGTATTACGCACATCAGAAACGTTGTAAGAATGGGACCCCTCCCCCCCCCCCCACGGCCCCTCCCACCACCACCTAACTTGTCATCAACGACGATAATTAGCCGCAGAAGTGCAGAAACGCGGTGCATAGCATTTGTCTTGTAACTGAGCGAAATGTGCTGGAACCGAGGGTGGGATACATAATTTAATATTTCGAGCGATATATCACAAACAAAAATTGGAAGCCTACAGTCTGCTTCGAAGTAGTTGGCTTCTGACATTTAAAGGCCACTGTCTGTAGGCAAATGTCTGCTCTCCGTGGTGATGGAAAATCACTTTGAAGTTTTTATCTTCTACAGACGTGATGTGAAAAATCTGAAAGTGCATATGATATAGGGATGGCAAAATCTACCGGTTAAAATTGATACACGTAATTTAGTTTGGAATATCCGTTATTTTACGGATTTTGTTTGTTCTCGGTTATAACGGGTGCTTTTTCTATTTTTTACTGGCAACCTGGTAAAACAACTAAGGATCGATTAGTCATAAGACCAGCACAAAATTTTTTGGTTTTTAAATAAAGTATTCTTTTTAAATGAGGAACCTTTATTCGTAAACTTCCCATTGCTTTGAAATATTGCCTTATTACAAAAAATGGGATGAGCGATCAATGCTATTTTAATAAAAATGCCGAAAAAACGAGCAGCAATTACATGGCATAAAAACTGGTACAGCATTGCTGCGTCAATAATGTACTTGTTACCATGTGGCGTGGTCTATTAGATGGTATGTGTGAACATGCTGTGTGTAAGACTTGTCCCATACGTTCTCCACGGTAGTTTGCCGCTGTCGTCGTTGGGCAATACCTGTGCTACAGAATGGTACCCACGAACTGCTACATTTGTTGCAAAAAAATAAAAGCGGGAGAAGGCCACAACAAACTTCCGACATCATATGAGGAGAAAACTTAAAAATTAACAAATTCATTCACAGTTTACCAGAAAAATACAAAGTATCTGATCTGCTGCGTGTACATGCTTTTATCTACATGCAGTTCTTGAAAATGGCAAAAACAGAGTTATTCCATCTCAGTTTTCATCCTTTAGCACTGACTATATGTAATGTCCAAATAGTGGCATGATTCCAGATTAGAACACACGTTGTGAGCAGAGTTTAAGAAAATATGAATTAACAGAACACTACCGCTAATTTTTAGTGCCGTTCAACCACTTTTCAGTTATGGAGAAAAGTACAAAACAGGGGACCGATTTAGTATTAATTTACTTGTTTATTTAATTTAATAGTTTGATTCTATGTATCTTGAAACTGAGGGAGTTAAAATTTTTCAGTCGTTCTTAGATTTCTGCTTTTCTTCTTCTCGTTTTAAAGCCCCATTGGACCACTTCAGTAAATCATTTTCTGGTCGTCTTCTTCAGTAAATTCTCTTTACGAATTTCCCAGTACCTTTTCATTTGTTCTGATCTTTTTTATCATTCATCATCTGTAAATACCATTCTTATTGTACATCGGTTGTCTATTTTTGGTTTATATTTTATTTTTATAGTTTTCAGTTTCTTTAAATTCATCCGTTTTATTTTGAAAATTGTCCAAAGTTAATTCTAGCCCTTTCATATCCTTCCTGATTTCCTTTATCCAGTCTGCTTGTTACATCATGGTCCCAAGTTCATCTATGATTTTTCTTGGTAAACTTGTTTCTGGTGTCTTCATGTAACCAAGAAAGAGATCCTTTCTTTCCATATAGTATCTATAATGTGCTGCAGTTCGTTTTACGCCACTTCACTTGACAGTATCCATCACTCTCCATCTTTTTGATATTTGATATTTATGCATTTTCTAGCTTTTAGAATTTTGTCGATCCTATTTCTTTGAGTGTCTTTGAAAAGTCATCTCTGGTTGAACAATCATCTTATAATATTGTAATTTAGATCTTTCTTTATTTAACGTAGACCACACTAATTTTTGAGCTTTTATCATTTTTTAGGTATTTTCTTGTCATTCAAGTTTTTCATCCGAGTTATAGTTTCTCCTAATCATATTAACTGTTTCACTATGTTATTTTCCTGTTACTTATTGTTATGTGGGCCTGCCATCATTATATCAGTCTTTTCGAATCGTATCATAAGTCCTATTTTTTGTGCTGTATTTTGTGGGCTTGATATTTGATATCAAGTGTTTGAGTGTTATTAAGTAGTAACACGACTCTATTTTAAATATGTTTGATCTTTCTTGGTTCCAGTTCTTATTCCCTCATCACGTAATCCAGATAGCAATAAACCATCTCCCTGTCTTAACTGAGCTTTGATTGTAAACAGCTCAGATATTTCTCCTCTGAACTTAAGTACCAACCTGGCTTTTGTTAGTTGTTTTTATTGATTTGGGATGGAATCTGGAACTCCTCACTGCCTTTTCATTGATGATCTGTGGGTACAATCATCAGCTTTCTTGAGGCCTACAAAGGTTTTCACATGTTGTCTGATTTTGTAATAATCCATTACCAATTTCAAAGTGGTTTTCTGTTTTGGGCAGCTTTTCCAGAGCCAAAATCGCTTATGGTGTTCTCCTAATTCTATTTCAAATTGATCTTTACAAAGATTGTGTGTAATTCTTAACATCACTTTATATGTGGCATCGAAAAGGGAATTTAGTCTGAAGCTGTTTTGGTTTGATGATTCTTCAGTTTTATGTTGTCCAGTGTTGTGGTAGTTCTTTTATAATCAAGATGCATTGCTGCAAATGATACCTTTGCTGGTTCTGCTGAATATTTTCAAAGTTCTGCTACTTTCGAACATTGGCAGCCTTGTACGGAGCAAACTTCGAGTTATCATCTTACGGTTGTTAACCTTGTTTCAATACCTATTACATGAATTAGTAGCAACAAAAAACTGAAAATCAGTTATTTCAGGAACAGTTTATTTTTGGGACGTTTTCCCAGATGGCACGGGTGTTGAAAAAAAACGTTATAACCGAAAACCGGTTGTTTCAGCGATAAGCATCATCCCTAATGTGGTAAAAAATTCTATGGAGTCCCTAGGTCTGTCAAAATCTGTTTTCGTGTCCTTGATTTTCACGAAATGCAGAGTTTTTTATGGAAGGGTAAAACTTTTCCGCCCGTAAACAAGACAAAATTTGTCACGTCATATCTCAAAAACTATAGCAGTCACTGAAATATCTTTGTTCAGGTGATTGGCAAATTATCTCGCTCGAAAACGGATATTTCGACAGCTATGAATGACATTGCGTTTCACCTATACAGGCTGGATCACCTAAAACTTGCACCACAAATATATCGGAAATGGGAAGTGCTACTGATGTTCGGTTTTCACAGAATTGATTAGTAGTCAGGGAGTCGTATTTTTAACTAATAAACCGATTCAGTAACACTTAGAAACAGTGTTTTTGTGCAAACATACAATTTCCTAAATAGAACAATGCCTACTGACACCAACAAACTGAAAGTAGGGTAAATTAGAATGTCAGTGGTATTTGTTGCACGATTCATGTGCGAGTCGTTGATAAGTTATGGTATTTTCAAAAGTTCCCACACTGATTCTCGTACAACACTTGAGGTAGCATACACTAAAGAACGATACAACTGCATACAGTAATTACGTGGAATCTGACTAGTAACAAGAGAATTGACTATCACAGATTGTGTTGAAAATGGCCACTGCACTCTTCCATTGTGGTATGAAACGACTGTTGCGTACGTGCCAGCATTTCACCGAAAATGTCCGAGCAGCCTGCAGTAATACTTCGTTACATATCGTCGAGTGTAGTTGGTGTGACCTTGTACACGGTGTCTTTCAGCTTTCCTTACAGAAAGAAGTCCACAGGCATCAAATCTGCGGAACAGGTCGGCCAGGGTCCTCTGTATGCAGTCCAATTATTTGGAAACAATCCATGAAGATATCATGTAGTACTTCGTGCACTATGGGCTGGACAGTCCTCATGTTTTGTACCACAAGTGCCTCCTTGTCTGGAGAGGAACCTTTTCTAGCATCTGTGCAAGATGGTCTGTTAGGAAGCTGCGATATTTGGGCGCGTTCAGTGTTCCGTCTCTGGAAGATGAGCGTACGAGCTGATGGTTCACTATCCCACACCACACGCTTACACTCCATGGACATTGACGTTCCACTTGACGAAGGTCACAGGGATTGTCAATAGACCATTTGTGCATGTTTCGGTGTTTACCTGGCTATGATCGGTAAATGTGGCTTCATCACAAAACAAGATACATGATACATCTGGAGTTGTTGCTGTTGTGGTCTTCATTCCGAAGACTGGTTTGATGCAGCTCTCCATGCTGCTCTATCGAGTGCAAGCCTCTTCATCCCCCATCTAACGATGTTAAATCGATTCTTGCGATCGCTTTCACGCAGCTCTTGATGGAGAGAGATGTGATAGGGATAGAACCTATGCGTAGGTACTTACCTGGATCTTTTCCTTGTGGGATTGCGCGGTGGCTAACTTGCGGATCAACTGCAGCAGCAGCGAGAACTTTATTTTCCCCTTATGTCGTCACTTGTTTCCTTCTGTTACATTTCTAGGTCTTGCACTATCACTTTCCCCTAACTAGTTGAAGAGGATGACAGATTATTGCCGAAATGGTTGCGCATGCATCGTACAAGAACGAACTGCGTTCTTCCTGCAGCCTCATACCACGAGCATGTTGGCTTTTTCTGAATTGGTAAATCTCATCGTCTTCTCACGACCTAGTGCAAGGACTGCCGCACAACGTCTGATTAGTAAGTCGCAATACAATCAAGGAACACACAAGTGAACCGTAAGCAGACATAACAACATCGTGCATAGCAACTACGCAGATTAAATGGCACTAACAAGTGTCGGTGTGGAAACTATTGATAATACGATATCTCCTAAATCGACTAGCACCAGAATCTTGAAATAAACACCAGTGACTGTAATTTACCCAACTTTTAGTCTGTTGATAACAAGAGGCATTGTTCAGTTTAAAAAAGTGTACTTTTGTATAAAAAAATACACTCCCTAAGTATTATTACAACCTGCACATTGGCCACAAATATGACCCCCGACTACCAATCCATTCCTTAACCGCACGTCAATAGCATTTTCTATTTCCGCAATATTTGCAGCTCAAGTCTTAGGTGATCCAATCCTGTATTAGCTTCGGAAAATAGCGTTTCCTTTCATTTGTTTCAATATTTAACTAGCAACGAATGTTATTCTTAAAATCTCTATCTAATACGAAAATATCCTAAATATTCTGAAATTCAATCTCTATAGTGTCAGTCTTTAACAGTCTTCAATCTGCCCCCCTTTCGACTAGTTTCATCGCACATCGTAATTCCTCTGTCAAGCTAAACACCATCAATTGTTTGCTGAAACTGGCAGCGACAGTGCTTTGAGCACCGGAGGTGACAAATCAGTCGAAGCCGACAATGCGAGGACTCAATTGTTGTATTGCTCGTGGGGATACAATAGCCCGTTGTCAAAGGACAACTTGTTTAAATAAGACTATAGTGAATGAAAATGTAATCGTAGACGATTGTACAGGGTAAATCCATTGAATCATTCCACATTCCCAGTATTTTTCGACATATCTACCCCCTCTTCCCCCTCCCCCCACCCCACACATTTACGTAAGAACGCAAGAATATCGGAGCTGCGGTAAGGGTGAGATTAAGCTATGCGGACGGTCGTCCACACTACTTCTGATGAACTCCATATCACCAGGCCTGAGTAGCTCGTCATACTTCTGGAGGTAGTTCACAGATTGATGTACGTTAGCTACAAAAATTATCTTTGATTCATTTTTATATTTCTTTCTGTGCAATTAATAATGTTTGCTCTTTTTCAGTTAAGTTGTCGCTAGTCCAAAAAGCGGCGTTCGTTGTGTTAGCGTGCGTAAAGTAACCGGTGCGTCTCTCTTGCTGTTTCTTCTGCCACCAACCGCTGGAACCAATAACAGCGACAGTTCACTCTCTTAAACGCTCTGTATCTCGTCTTTCTACAAATAAAGTAAATTAATATGTAACATGCACAGATTTCTGCATTAACAACAACATTATGGACATAGAACGAACGCAGGGGTAACACGACTGTGCCTCGCCAAAACGCTGGAAGAATGGCAGCTCTTCCCGAGTTGCCACCACAGCCGCCAACGAATGTCGACGGGAATAGTAATTTAAAATATGAATCATGGCTAACTTTTGCGTAAAACGTATCTCAATCCGTAACAAACCTACTGACGAAGAAATTAAAGATGCGTAACTACGTAAATGGACACTTCACAAAGTGACTCGTAAATGTCGTCGTTGCCCATGCAGATAATTGA
Organism: Schistocerca cancellata; assembly: GCF_023864275.1. NCBI lineage: Eukaryota > Metazoa > Arthropoda > Insecta > Orthoptera > Acrididae > Schistocerca > Schistocerca cancellata. The sequence goes on from NC_064627.1 coordinate 641,069,076, forward strand.
TATGAAATATAGAAGTAAAAACATCAGCAGCGAAGATCGGTAATTATTATTAGATTATTCGATTTTTTATGACCGCTTTCGGCAAATCTAAGTTGTCATCATCCGAACTTAGGCAAATACATCTCAATACATCTGTATCGTATGTACAACACATGGTGTCAAGTCGTGACACGTCTATTATGTGTAATCTACCTATGACAGCGACGTATTGAGACTTACCGATGATGGCGGCTTAGGTTTGTCGAAACCGCTCATCAAAAATAAAATTATAGTCATCGATCTCTGCTGATTAAGTTTTTACTTCTATATTTCATATTGTACCCTATATCGCCTTCACTCTTGACCCATGTCAAGCGTATGTAAGATAACTGAAGTCAAATCGACGTATTGACACGCCGATGAACGGGGAAGAAGGAGGCGGCATCCCATCTCTCTGTGAAGAACCGGGAATAGCAAGTGAAGTGGTGGTCTTGTTTCCGCAGACCAGTCTGTCACAATCGAGATGACAATGGAAAACGTGAAACTCATGGATCGTTTTTCAACGTCTTCGAAGACCTTCTGAACATGGAAAAGGTTGCTTGACCTGGGTCAAGCGGTTACTCACGTCATTTCATGAAACTCGTCGAAGTGAAGGAGTAGCGGAAATTAGCAACTGTGTGTCATGCCATTCCAAGTTACTTCTTTTGGTCACTATTCGCCGTGGACAAGGGTTTATAATTGTGATATCAACACGAAGGAACAAAGAAAATAGTGGAAACACGTGGATTTACAGCAGTCAAAAAAATGGTTCAAATGGCTCTGAGCACTATGGGACTCAACTGCTGAGGTCATTAGTCCCCTAGAACTTAGAACTAGTTAAACTAACTAACCTAAGGACATCACAAACATCCATGCCCGAGGCAGGATTCGAACCTGCGACCGTAGCGGTCTTGCGGTTCCAGACTGCAGCGCCTTTAACCGCACGGCCACTTCGGCCGGCTTTTACAGCAGTCGAAACATAGGCTAGGCGACGCTCAGTGTTTCTTGGGTCTACCACGGTTATGGTGCAACAGATTATGCTCGTAAGGGGTATGCCGCCACACAAGGAAAGCATGGAAATCTCAGGAACTTATGATAGGATATAAAGACGGAGTGTCGTGGGTAGCTGTCCAAGGAGGTAAAAACTCCATAACAACGACTGGTTGATATAAAAAAACACAGTCACACGTGCTGCTTTTCTGGGCTATCAAATTTTGCGTCAGAGCCGTATTCCCTTGACATGACACCTAGTAGCTTCTTCCACCTGCGCCCGATAAAGAGCCGTTGTGTGGCGGGAATTTCTTAAGTGACGACGAGGTGATTTTCGAAGTGGGAGGTTTCCTAAACGGCAAAATACAACACTCAGTTTTTTAGCTGGCCTTCTTCTTTCGACAACCTCAATTCTCTTTTTATCTAAACTGTTTATTGTCCATGTTTCAGTTCAATACGTGGCTTCACTCCAGACAAATACCTTCAGTAAAGTCTCCCTAACAATTAAATCTATATTCGATATTAACAGATTTCTCTTCTTCATAAATGCTGTTCTTGCCGTTGGTGGTCTGCATTTCATACTCGCTCTATTGCGGCGACCACTAATTATTTGGCTCCCCAAACAGCAACACTCATCTACTACTTTAAGTGTATCGTTTCCTAATCCGATTCCCTTAGTATCATCCGATTTTATTCGACTACATTTTACTATCATTTTTTGCTGTTGTTGATGTTCATCTTATACCCTCGTTTAAAAACATTGTCCATTCCGTTCAACTGCTCTTCCAGAACTGCTCTCTAACAGAATTATAAAGACGTCGTCAAACCTGGAAGTTTTTATTTCTTCTCCCTGGACTTTAATTCCTGCTCCATATTTTTCTTTGGTTTCACTTACTGTTTCTTCAATGTACAAGGAGTAGGCTACAACCACTGAGACGTGGTACTTTGTGAAAGGCAGATTTCGGTGTGGCCGGGGCCTTACTCAGTTACTGTTGGTTGCTTAGTTTTTTTTTTTTAAGTCACGTACACTTTATTTGGAACCAATTGCATATAAGGATGACAATAAGGAACAATTATCAAATTTGACTGTTAAGACAATATCTAATTAAAAATTCTTTAGACAAATTGCTTTCGTGGCTGAAGGTCTTATTGGCCAGAAATTAAACTTATTTGTCGGCTGAAGGCCCCAATAGTAATTACTCAAAACAATTCGACATCTGAAGACCAAGATAGCAAATTCATACTAAAATACTGTAAAAAAAGAAGACAATCATATTAAGAGACAATGTCTAATTAAAAATTGAGACGCCCTGCTAAACCAGCAGGACAGGACAGGTAGTTTAAATTGTGGAAAGGGCCCAAAATAAGCGGTTGTCAGTTACACTCGAGCACACAAATTAAAAAGAAACACAGTATTAATTTTTGGAACTTAATTTACCAGCTGAATGCGCCATACAATCTCAAGCCTTAAGGGCAAGACCTCTTTAATTGAAAATCGGCTAAAAGCCAATAACTTAAGACTCAAACCAAAATCAGAAGTGTAAAAGGCAGAAGGCCTTATCTTACATAAGTTCTTTCAAATAGGCTGAAGGCCGAAACAATCTGACACCTTAAGAGCAAAACAAAATTAATTTAAAAATCGCATCAAGGCCCATCACTTAAGATTGAAACCAAAATAAATTTTTAAAAGACCAAAGGCCTTACCTTATATCAGTTCTTCAAATTAGGCTGAAGGTCCGAACAATCTTACGCCTTAAGTGCAAAACAACCTTAATTTAAAAATCGGCTAGAATCCATACAAATACAAAAAACAAGAACAAATAATAAAAGCAGTACACCCAACGACGCTCAGAAGTTTTCGAGGGTCGGCCGGGAATTCAAACATTAACGCTCGCTTAGGTGGGACAGTCAGTCGGCCCAACCATTTTCGATGTCACGGCAACCCAGCCGACAGACAGTCAACTGACTCACCGAGAAGATAACATCCGCTCCACTCGACCAGCACACAATATGGAATTCAATGGAACAACGTAGAAGGTATTGGCGCCCACAACCAATTATACATTGAGCTGTCAAATTACACACTGTGCTGGACAGCCACAACATGATGAGAAAAATTCACTGCGTGAATTTACGTCAACAACCAGGGCACGTAACCGGAGCGTTAACGGCCACAATGCAGAAGATTCCACTGGTTCAATTCAAAATAACCAAGTACAGTTAAACTCCACCGGAGGGTGGCTAAAATTTGCCAACTTGAAAACAAACGTTGTTCCTCGTGGTAATGTCCCAACAGCCGACAGCGAAATCGAAACGACACAATGTGAACAGTTGTCACCTGCTGGTAGATTAAGTCAAAACTAAACCTTCTTGTCCAGGATCAGTGAGCCACGGACCTCGTAGCAATGGGAACAGTCCCACACCCTCCGACAGCGCGTGGACGCCGCCAGCGACGTCGGCCAAACCGACCAACTCTTGGCACAAAGCACAGCCGGAACTATAAGCGCCAGGCCAAAGATAGTACAAGGTGCGAATATCGATACACACCGCTGCTGCCACTTGCGGAGAGAGAGGATAACAGCATAATCATGATTACCGCGGGAGACTAAACACAAAATAGCAACCAAGGTTTAATCCAATGCATAACATGAGCCAGCCATGGCTCAAAATTCTTAAGACAAATTGCATTCATGACTGAAGGTCTTATTGAGAAGAAATTCAAATTATTTGTTGGATGAAGGCCCCAATAGTAATTACTCAAAACAATTCGAATTAAAAGGTTGAATTCCTATTGGACGTCATAATATTCCTAGTTCAATTGTTGGTTCTAGTCTTCTTCTAAAGAAGGCTCAGAAGAATGATACAAAGAATACAGCTGAAAGCCAAGATAGCAAATTCGTTCTAAAATACTATAAAAAAGAAGACAATCATATTAAGAGACAATATATAATTAAAAATTCTTAAGACAATCGTCACAATCTGACCAAATCAAGAGAGAAGTGGGCCTCAGACAATGTTGCAAGGATCGGCATGGGAAAAGTCGCTCACCTTCGTAACCTAGGAAACAGGCAGCCAAGAGTTGTAATCATTTAACCGGATGGCAACTCGAACTATTGGCAGTTTAAACGCAGACCAACACAATTGCAAAATCTACCTAACTTGTGGTAACCAACAAAATGATGGAATAACCTAGGCGAGGCTGAACCGGCGGAAAACACTGCGTCTTCAGAATTCGGTGTTTAGAACATCCAGAAGCAGAAGGAACCACTACAACCAAGGTAGTCCAAATGAACAAAATATGCGAACCACAATCAAGGAGGCTGTCGAACTACACGGCTTACCAGACAGCGGCCGGTAGGCGAGGAAAAGTACACTGCCCGCGAAATACGCTAACCTCCAGGGCAGGTAACTGGGGCGTTAGCCGCCACAAGGCAGAAAAATACCGCTGGTAGAACTTCATCAATAAACACAAGGAATTCAATGATTAATAATAAGAAATGGAGGACGGCTAATTAATTTTGCCAACTCCAAACACTCCACTCGTTGCTCTTCGACTCAGCGACCGTGCGAGCAGCAACGAGCGAACAAACGGCGTGATCTCAAAATAGTGGACGTTTCACTACTGGGTTAATGTTCACTCAACTCAAACGTCCTGAGTCCGGTGGAGAACGACGTTGTTGCCCTCCCAACTACAGCCCCTCGATCGGGCAGTGGGTGCGTGCAACCAGCGATCCCAGCATGTCCTCGCGCTGCCGGACCTCCCCCCAGCTCCGACCCAACCGGACTATCGACACATCCGGTCACGAAAACATTTGACGTCCGGAAAACACTTGACGTCCTTCCAAAGATAGTACCACCGTACTAGATATCGATAAACGCTGCTGCTGCGACTCACGGGCAGAAAACGCTAGCAAACGTAGCGGCGCCAGTAAAAGAAAACGAGACACTACTAGCTAATTTACACGATGCCAACCTACCAACGGCACCAACGGGAGCCGCACACGGCTCAACCACTGCTTCTCTTTCATGCCCCTCGACCCATATTACTGCCGTCTGGCTTCTGTACAACTTGTAAATCGTCTATCCTTCCCTGTATTTTACCCCTGATACCTTCAGAATTTCAAAAAGTATTTTCCTGTCAACGTTTTTAAAATCTTTCTACAAATGCTATAAATGTAGGTTGCCTATCTTATCTTCCTTCTGAGATGAGCCGTAGGGTCAGTATTGCCTCGCGTGTTCCTACAGTTCTCTGGATTTCAAGCTCATCTTCCCCTGGCCTGCTTCTACCAGTTTCTTCTATAAAGAATTCATGTTAGCATCTTCCAACCGTAACTTATTAGTCTGATAATTTGCTAATATTCACAGATCTCATCAACTGCTTTCTTTAGATTTGGAATTACCATTTCTTCTTGAAGTTTGTTTCATACACCTTGCACGTAAGAGGGAAAAGTTTTGTCATGGCTGGTTCCCCCACGGCAATCAGTAGTTCTGATGAAATGTCGGCTTCTCCCGGGTCCCTGTTTCGACTTCCCTGTTTCGACTAAGATTTTTCTGAGCTTTGTCTAATTCTGCTCGCAGTATCATATCTCCCGTCTCAATTTCGTCTATGTCCACTGCCCTCTCCATAATACTGCTTTCATCTCCCTTGTATAGACCATATAGTCCTTCCACGTTTCAGCTTTCTCTTCTTTGCTTAGGACTGGTTTAATACCTGAGCTCTTGGTATCCATACTGCTGCTTCTCTTTTCCCCAAAGGCCTCTTTAATTTTCCTGTAGGTGGTACCTATCTTTCTCATAATTAAGTATGCTTCTAAATCCTTACATTTGTCCTCCAGCCGTTCCTGCTTCGCAATTTGGCACTCTCAATGAATCTCATTTCTTAGACTTTGTGTTCCCCTTCTCTCGCTTCATTTACTGAAATTTTACATTTTTCCTTTCACCAATTAAATTCAATGTCTCTTGTGTTATCCAGGGATTCATACAAGGACTTTCTATCTATTTGATCATCTCCTGCTATCACTATTTCATCTCTTAAAGCTACCCATTCGTCATCTACTGTATTTCGTTTGCCTGTTCTAGTCAAACGTTGCCTGATACTCCCCTGAAGCTCTCAATAACCTCCGGCTCTATCAACTTATCCAGGTCCCATCTCTTTAATTAACTACTTTTTCCAAATTTCTTTAGTTTTAATCTACAGTTTATAACCAATAAATTGTGTTCAGAGTCCACATCTGCCCTTGAAATGTCAAATTTAAAATCTGGTTCCTAAATCTCTGTCTAACCATTACGTAATCAATTTGAAACCTGACGGTGTCTGAAGGCCTTTTCCATGTATACAACCTTCTTCACCCAAGTGTTAGTGATGATTAAATTACACTCTGTGCAAAACTCTCCCAGATGGCTCTCCCTCTTTCATTCCTTCCCTCTCGCCCCCCCCCCCCCCCAGTAGGTATTCAATTCACCTACTATTTTTCCTTTTCTTCCTTTTCCTTATTATCGTATTCCAGCCCCCATCACAATTCAATTTGTCTCCTTTAACTATCTGAATAATTTCTCATCATAGATATCTTCAGGATCATCTGCGAAGCCAGTTGGCATGTAAACTGGTACTATTGTGGTAGGCTTACGTCTCCATCTTGGCTACGATAATGCGTTGGCTATGCTGTTCATAGCAGCTTACCTAAATTCCATTTTCTTATTAATTTTTAAACCCACTCCCTCACTACCTCTATTTATATTTATAGCCCTGTAATCAACCGATCAGAAGTCCTTTTCCTCCTGCCACCAAACCTCACTAATTCCCACTATATCTAACTTCAACCTATCCATTTCCCATTTTAAAGTTTCTAACCTACCTGCCCGATTAATGGATTTAAATTCCACTCTATGATCTGTGGAATGCCAGTTTTATATCTCCTGATGACGACAGCCTCATGAGTTGTCTCCGCCTGGAGATCCGAATGGCGGATTATTTTGCCTCCGGAGTATTTTACCCATCATCCTTTAACCATACAGTAGAACGCATGCCGTCGGAAAAAATCACGGCTGTAGGTTCCCCTGGTTTCAGACGTTCGCAGTACCAGCACAGTAAAACCGTTTTGGTTGAAGATACAAGGCCTGTTCAGTTAATTATCCAGATTGTTGCCCCTGCAACTAATGAAAAGGCTGCTGCCCCTCTTCAGGAACAATACCGCTCCACTGTCGTTGTACATACGGTACGGCTATCAGTGTCACTGAGGCACGCAAGCTACTCCACCGACGGCACGGTCCATAACAAACATACAAATAAAACAATAACAAAAAGTTGTTAATGAAGCAAAATATGAAGCTTATGTAATAATTCTCACCAAGCAGGAAGTATTGAAGTAAGGAAAAGTTAAAAACGCACATTAACATGAAAGAGAGGAGCCTGCAGGCAGGCAGGTGTTTGGCTAGCTGGTACATCAAACTATAAACGATGAAGTAAGCCTAAAGAAGAGTACTGCAACACATACAGATTATATCAGAAGTACATTCATTTTAATCAGAACAACCAAAACAACATGATGGTTAATGGTACAGTACATGACGAGTGTTGGTTTTCACGAGCCTACACTCTTATTATTTGACATGGTTATATTGTTTATATTGTTCACCTGTAGCTCTTATGCCTTGATAATACCCAATATAGTGTTTTGGTATAATCATTGACATCCATAATCGAATTTTAACACTTACTCATGGAGGAACCGACTGATATATTATATATTGGGTTGTATACAGGTACTTGTCTGATGACATAGAAGAAGAAGCAGGAGTCAATAAAGAAGAGATAGGGGATGCAGTATTAGAAACAGAGTTTAAAAGATCTTTGGAAGACTTTAGTTCGAATAACGCAGAAGAGATAGATAACATTCCTTCAGAATTTCTAAAGTCATTGGGGGGAAGTGGCAACAAAACGGCTGTTCACATTGGTGTGTGGAATGTGTGAGTCTGACGATATACCATCGGACGTTCTGGAAAACATCATCCAGACAATTCCAAAGATCGCAAGAGCTGACAACTGTGAGAATTATTGCACAATCAGCTTAACAGCTCATGCATCCAACTTGCTAATAAGAATAATGTGCAGACGAATGGAAAAGAAAGCTGAGGAAGCGTCAGATGACGATCGGTTTCGCTTTAGGGAAGTAAAGGCACCAGATACGCCGTTTTGACGTTGCAGCTGATAATGAAAGCAAACCTAAAGAAAAAGCAAGATACTTTCATATGATTCATCTACCGGGAAAAGCCTTCGACTGTGTCCAATGGGGCAAGATGTTTGGAATTTTGAGGAAAAAAGAGCAAGCTATAGGGAAAGACAGGTAATATACAATATGCACGAGAGCAAAGAGGAAACAATATGAGTGGAAGACCAAGAACGATGCGCTCGGATTAAAAAGGGTGTAAGACAGGGCTGCAGCTGTAGCGTCAAATTGAATTTGTTGTATACTTGACGTTGTCCTATTGTTGTGCAATTTTGTGTTTGATTATTCTCGTTCTACCTACGTTTTTTGGGCTACAGTGAAGTATATTTCTTTTACAGTAAGTGTGTTCTGTTTTGCTAATAGAAAAATTTTGATGCTAAATAAATTAACGTTCAATTGAGGACAACGACTGCACAACCAATAGACCGAACCCCACTCCACGTAACCCGACGCTACAAGGGTCAGTAGAGCGATAAGCTTGTGGTCAAAATAGGCACCGCATTGCAAACTGTATTTCAACGTAACATAGCCTACGCTTTCCACGTATTCTGCCTAACCATTCATGCGTATTATATATATTGGAGTTTCCGAAAGGTTTCCGACACATTTCCAAATCGTAGTTTACTGCAGACGATGTAAGGAATTTGATGTCTTGCTAGGGTTCTAAACGAAAGTTTAAATTATTATGATATTGTTATGGAGAATTATTAGAATACATCTTTCAACAAACTGTAATCCACACTACACATTCCCTAAACTTACGCTAGTAGATGACGTTACCGTCATTTTTAAGCCATATCATTCAGGAGATCATTAAGAGATAAGGTTACTTGCCAGTTTTGATACTCGTTTAGTAACAGCCACGGGATACGTGCAGCTTAAGGTATTCTGCGGGCTCGAGGATATGAAGCCGTTTAAGCCATTGAATAAAGCTTTTAGAAAGAGACATCCTAAACGAAATTGGTTCAACGATCCATGAAATTACTCTCATCGCACAAACAGTTGTGATACTCAACAGAAGCTGTATAGAGCAAGTACTTGCTTAACCACACACATAGAAGCTGAATTTCAACAACGGCTTAAACCATCTATGACTCTTGTGATCTTACAGCTGTCTATGATACAGTATCGAAACGAGGATTTCTATACAAACTCACAAGTGTTGTACAATAATGAGACTCATAAACAACAATTATGTTACCTGAGAAATACTTCCTAGTGGTTTTAGGTGATACGTAGCGCCGTTGGCGCCAGTCGCTTCTCTGTAATGATGTAAGATCTCTGCGATCGACTCTTTGTGCGTGGCCTCGGTTTTCCTCTTTGGTCGCTTCTCGGCTATTTAAGCGCATGGTGCTTTGGGGAGAGGGCTGGTTTTGGTCGGTTGGTTGGCGCCTCGGTGTGCAGTATGGTTATCGGCGGTCGCTCTTTGCGCATGCTCTGCTCTTTCTGTCCCGTGGGCAGTGGAGCTGGGGACGGAGTCGTGCGTGCGGTTGGGAGTGTGTACTGCGTCTAGTGAGAGGGCGCTGGTCTCGTCTGTGCTGCTTAACAATGTGAACACGTGAATGTGGCTCTGGAATGTATCTGCCTGCAACCGAATACAGAATCAAACGGTGGGAATTATTCAGGTTCTCAAAATCCTGCTGTATATGTATGTTGAATTTCGTGCTGTTTGCAGTTAACGGCTCTCCCAGTGTTTGGACGCCCATGTTATCTGTCGACCACTAGTGGAGAACTTATTGAACAGTGGTTACCCGTGTAAATAAGGTTGCCTCTGTTTGGACGCAAGGAGTGTATATCTAAGTGCGCTTCTGTGCACTCCGTAATAACCACAGGTTCGATTTTCTGGCACATATTCTGCTTTTGCTGTTAAGTGTAATCCACCTATAGTAGCATTCTTTTGTAAAATTAAGATATTTATGACATTGTTATTCTTCTTGTATGTAATTATTATTTAGGATTATGAGACAGAGTATGTGTTCCGGTTTCTTCACATTCTCTATTGTTCTCATCGTGAATTCTTATGTATCTTGGTTCCTGTGCAAAGGGAGTGTGAACTGTTGAAGACAGTGATTGCAAGAGATTTAATTCGGTTCCAAAGAGTAATTTTATTCCTGTTTTCAAATGTTTCTAATGTTTTAAGGATTGTGTTACTCTGGACACTCCCCAGTTGCTGTGGGGTTTTGAGTTTTTTCAGTGGTGTAATCAGCGGTGCGCTTCGTCCGTTGTAGCTGGTCATTCAACAGGGGGACGACGCCTTGCGGGCGGCCAGCTGGAATTGTAACCGATAGCGCGGTCGCTGTGTTTATCAACAGACTCCAGTTCTCCGGCCAATTTGAGTATTTTATTATGTGTTCCTGTTGACGCCTAGGCGTCCTTCGTTCCTTCTTCACCGTTCCTTTCAGCTGTCATTCAGGCTATATCTGAGTTGTAGTTTCCGCGCACCTCTGATGTGCCATTACTTGTCACTGAAATTTCGTAATACCTTAAAGATGCCTTTCATTGTACTAGATTGTTAATATTTTATTCAGAAAGAGAAATTGTGTGTGTATGTGGATTCCTAAGGGGCCAACCTTCTGAGGTCATCAGTTCCTAGACTTATACACTACTTAAACTATCTTAAACTAACTCATGCTAAGAACAACACACACACACCCTTGCCCGAGGAAGCACTCCAACCTCCGGCTGGAGGGGCCGCGCAATCCGTGACATGGTGCCTCTAACCGCGAGGCCACTCCGCGCGGCGAGAAATGGTGAATTGTTTCTGCTATTATATCTTAACACGTGTCCTGCTTTGAGTTTTCCTCAGTAAACCATTTCCTGTTTGTATGGTTCTGAAGAATTATGTAAAGAGGGCTTTAAATTTATTTATTGTTTGGGGTGGACTTTGACGCCCGTAGACATTTTGTCTGTTCAGTAATGTTTCAAATTCTACGACTGTTATGTACATTATTCTGGAGTAACAGCAGTTTGCTGTTGGCATACAATTGCTAAATAAAATCTGCTGTAAATCAAATGCCTTAGTTAGCGTTTGACTGGTAATTATTGTCTTGTCCTTATTGAACTGAAGTATCTTTGAGGGTGTGTCGCACGTCTCACTCGGCAATCGAGTAAGCAGAGAGACGAAATGTTCTTCACCAGGGTTCAGTTCTGACACCAGTCCTGTTCAATTTATCTACATCTCATGTTCCTCAAACAAAATCAAAGAAATTCATTTATGTGAGAATCTGGCTTTGGTCTCTCAAAACACAAGCCTTGAAACTGGTGGAAAGATAATCTCTACAATGCATGAATGCATCGAAAAGTGGAGACCATCACCAAATTTATCGAAGACCGAAGTTAGATTCCTTTTACATCTACGAGGTGCATTCAAGTTCTAAGGCCTCCGATTTTTTTTTTCTAATTAACTACTCACCCGAAATCGATGAAACTGGCGTTACTTCTCGACGTAATCGCCCTGCAGACGTACACATTTTTCACAACGCTGACGCCATGATTCCATGCCAGCGGCGAAGACTTCTTTAGGAGTCTGTTTTGACCACTGGAAAATCGTTGTTGAGGCAATAGCAGCACGGCTGGTGAATGTGCGGCCACGGAAAGTGTCTTTCATTGTTGGAAAAAGCCAAAAGTCACTAGGAGCCAGGTCAGGTGAGTAGGGAGCATGAGGAATCACTTCAAAGTTGTTATCACGAAGAAACTGTTGTGTAACGTTAGCTCGATGTGCGGGTGCATTGTCTTGGTGAAACAGCACACACGCAGCCCTTCCCGGACGTTTTTGTTGCAGTGCAGGAAGGAATTTGTTCTTCAAAACATTTTCGTAGGATGCACCTGTGACCGTAGTGCCCTTTGGAACGCAATGGGTAAGGATTACGCCCTCGCTGTCCCAGAACATGGACACCATCATTTTTTCAGCACTGGCGGTTACCTGAAATTTTTTTGGTAGCGGTGAATCTGTGTGCTTCCATTGAGCTGACTGGCGCTTTGTTTCTGGATTGAAAAATGGCATCCACGTCTCATCCATTGTCACAACCGACGAAAAGGAAGTCCCATTCATGCTGTCGTTGCGCATCAACATTGCTTGGCAACATGCCACACGTGCAGCCGTGTGGTCGTCTGTCAGCATTCGTGGCACCCACCTGGATGACACTTTTCGCATTTTCAGGTCGTCATGCAGGATTGTGTGCACAGAACTCACAGAAACGCCAACTCTGGAGGCGATCTATTCAACAGTCATTCGGCGATCCCCCAAAACAATTCTCTCCACTTTCTCGATCATATCGTCAGACCGGCTTGTGCGAGCCCGAGGTTGTTTCGGTTTGTTGTCACACGATGTTCTTGGTTGGTTGGCTTGGGAAAGGAGACCAGAGAGCGAGGTCATCGGTCTCATCGGGTTAGGGAAGGATGGGGAAGGAAGTCGGCCATGCCCTTTGAAAGGAACCATCCCGGCATTTGCCTGGAGCGATTTAGGGAAATCACACACACGATGTTCTGCCTTCACTAAACTGTCGCACCCACGAACGCACTTTCGACACATCCATAACTCCATCACCACATGTCTCCTTCAACTGTCGATGAATTTCAATTGGTTTCACACCACGCAAATTAAGAAAACGAATGATTGCACGCTGTTCAAGTAAGGAAAACGTCGCCATTTTAAGTATTTAAAACAGTTCTCATTCTTGCCGCTGGCGGTAAAATTCCATCTGCCGTACGGTGCTGCCGTCTCTGGGACGTGTTGACAATGAACGCGGCCTCATTTTAAAACAATGCGCATGTTTCTATCTCTTTCCAGTCCTGAGAATAAAAATCGGAGGCCTTGGAACTTGAATGCACCTCGTACATCTACATAAATATTCCGGAAGCCACCGTAAGGTACAAGGCGTTGGGTCCCCTGTACCAGTACCAGTCATATCCTTTTCTATTCCACTCGCAAATACAGCAAGGCAAAGACGAATATCTCTATGCCTCAATATGAGCCGTAATTTCTCGTATCTTGAATTCGTTTTCCTCGCACAAAATGTACAACACTGTCAGAAGAATGATCCTGCAGTTAGCTTCAACTTCCGGTTGACTAAATTTTTTAGTGGTGTTTCGCGAAAAGAATTCGTCTTCGTTCTAGTGATTTTCGTTTGAGTTACTGAAGCATCATTGAAATACTAACATGTTGTTCAAACCTACCGGTAACAAACCTAACAGCCAATTGCTTCGATGTCTTCCTTTAATCCGACCTGGTGCTGGTCCAAATCTCTTGAGCAGAGCTACAATGTAAGTCGCACTAGCGCTCTATATACGATCTCCTTTATAGATGATCAGCATTTTCCCAAAGTTCTCCCAATAAACCGAGGTCGTTCATGCGCCTTCCCTAACACAAGCTCCACGTGCCCGTTCCATTTCATATCATTTTTTAATGTTAAACCCAGATATTTAAAACAACGCGACTGTGTCAAGTAATCCTGTATTCAAACAGTACGGGTTTGCTTTTCCTATTCATCTGCATTAACATACTTTTTTTTTAACGTTTACAGCTAGTTGTCTTCTTCACACCAACTAGAAATATTGTAGAACTCATCTGGTGTCCTCGTACAGTCGCTCAACGAGGCCACCTTACCGCACACCACTGCACCATCAGCAAAAAGCCGCAGATTGCTGCCAACCCTGTCCGCCAGATAATTTATGTGTATAGAAAATAATAGCGGTCCTATCAGTCTTCCCTTAGGTACCCCTGACAATATCCTTGTCTCCGGTGAACAGTCGCCGTCTAGGACAACGTACCGGTTTCTATTACTTAAGAAATATTCGAGCCACGCGTTCATCTTAAGAATGTAATTGCCAATACAAAGCTACATCTCACGATACCAACACCAAGACTTCCAAATATATGTAGGAGTAACTCCTGATAGAACCTTGTCCTACAAGAAACACACAGAAAACATCGCAGCAAAGCTGAGATCGTGAAAAATTCAGAACTTATGTGGTATCTCTTTGGACGAACGAGCTACAACACTACCGTGTTCGTTCTTAAAACACCTGTATTGCGTTGGGCAATATTGAGCTCCGGTGTGTCTCAATAATTCGCATGTGAAAAAAATCGAAATTCAGCTACATGCAGCAATGAAGACAATAACGGTTTGCATAAAATCTGCACCTCTTCGCTGGTTACCACGTCTAAGTCGCATTTCGCTACCACAGCTTCGGATATAGAATTCGATTTTCAAGGAATATGAAAAGTTAATTCAAATTCCTCAGTTGTCCATCCTCCAATTTGATGAGCAGATTAAAATCCAGTCAGTCACGTATAGTATTGGCAGAAGTTCAACATGAGGAGTAAGTGGCCAGAGTATTACCTATGAGGTACAGGGTGGTTATAATTAAACATTCCCTGTTTAACTCGATATAACACGAAACTTATTACCGTACTAGTACCAAACTTCTTGCCATTTATGTCAAAGGCATGGATAGAGAAATGGTGCAGAATCAATTCAATTGAAACATTTTAATGTGCTGCTACGATACCATTACATACCGGTACCATTACTGCTCCAAAAGGGGCTCAATATGGCGCCCATTTGTGTCCAGAAGAAAGTGCAGGATTGCATTCTGCACAGCGTGTGTTTCGGACAAGCAGGTGAACTTACAGAGGGATATGCGATGGAGCCCCATTTTGTATGAAAACTGTTGAGTTCAATGCATGTCTCTCCCGTAGGGCGGATGTGGCATGCTGGCGAAGCGTATCGCAGTAACACTGGCCAGTCACACTACACGTCTTTTTTGTTCCTTGAGCGCCAAACTGTTAAAAAAAGAATGGGTCAATGATGAACGTAGCTGAGAAGATACTCCATACGGTGACACGTTCACCATACAGAGGAACTTCATGCACAGCGACTGAAGTTGATATCCTCACACTCGGCAATTCTCCGTGTTCACCTCATCTGTAAGAGGAAAATGAGCTTCTTCTGTCCATAGGATGGTCCAAGGCCAGACCTCATCAACTTCAATCACAGCGAGAAAGTGGAGAGCGAAGTCAACACGTCGCTGTGCGTCCTGTTGTGCAAGCGACTGTACGATATGAATCTTGTTGGGATATGATTTGAGAATGTTTCGAAACACCTTCCGTATAGTGGGCCACAGGATGTTCAACTGTCGTGACACACCATGTGCACTACCTGACCATCGGTAACTGCGAGCAGTATTGTCTGCCATAGCAACAGCGATTTCATCAACCACCTATGATGCAATCGGTCGGCGGCCTCTTCCCGGACGCCCAGTTCTCCAGTTGATTCGCACTTCTTCATCATGCTCCTCCCAGCAGGTGGAGAAAGAGGACCCTTTCGAAACCCTTTCAGCCGGCTATATTCTCGAAGTGCAGCTGCAGAAATACTGTTGTTTCGATAATACAGCTTCACCAAAAACGCCCTGTCCCTTTTATCCAAGCTCATGTTGACACGTCAACTGACTGTCACTAATCACGGCATCTGGTCGCCATAGTTGGAACTGGACGGTGGGGCTGTGACACATGGAAATCATACACCCCTTACTCTGGACATTAATACTACCAAATTTGGTACTTGTACGGTAATTAGTTTTCGTGTTATAATGCGTGAAACAGCGAGAGTTTAATTACAACCACCCGGTACATCAATCCCTCATATGACCTGGAATAGGACCATTCGGCACTGAATTACCACGATGTGCACGGGAAACAATGAGTAGGGCTAGTACAGGACAATCCATCGCTGTAGAAATCCTTCATCAATGGTGAAGGACTTCATCTTCTCGATGTGAATGTGGCAATGAACACCACACCTTAAAACAAATTGTGGCAAGCTATAGCAAGCGAGCCTACCCTGGAAATCTACAACATCTCTTAGACAAAAGCAGCCCCTAAATTTATTGAAAATTTTGATAATAGCTTGTAGATTTAGTTGTTCAGTTCTATTTATTTTGCAAGACTGTGCAATTCATGTATGTTAGTTGCAGTTCATCTTGTCTTACTATGCACTAGATAAATAAATAAATAAATAGGCGAGATTGACTACAAAGTGTACATTTATTTAACGGTATCGAGATTTCGCAGAAAGAAGCACTGTGACTTCGTAAGTGAGAAAATATTACTAAATAACAAACAGTGACGTCCACTGAATAAGTATCGTACAACTGAACGAGTTTGCTTTTCAATGTGTGATGTCAAAGTACCTTGCAAAACGAGACGTGGCAATGAGGTGGAAAATAGTGCAATTAATATGCCACAGTAATTATACCGTTACGAAGAACCAATGCTAATCTGCTCTTCAATTTCGAAGAAGTTTTTTCTCGATAGGTCAGGGCGATAAATCTGCTCAACACAAAGCCATCGTCCGTATTTGGTAAGGGCGTCTATGTACTGAGTAAATATGCTGTAATCGTACTCGAAAGCCTGAATATCTACCATTTGCAGCGAGACGTATTGGAATGTACCGACAGGGATACTGAGCCATGTTGATTCCACTGCCGTGGTCAATTACGCTAGGTTTCTCGGCTGAGGGTCTTTGGTACAAACAGCCCCATCGAGGCGTCCCCACAGAATTTTTATGGGGTTTATACCCAGGCAACCTGGTGGTCAGGGGAGTACGATAAACTGATCTTGGTGCCATTCGAACTAGGCAACAACATTTCTAGATGTATGACACGCCGCCGGCCGGAGTGGCCGAGCGGTTGTAGGCGTTACAGTCTGGAACCGCGCGACCGCTACGGTCGCAGGTTCGAATCCTCCCTTGGGCATGGAAGTGTGTGATATCCTTAGGTTGGTTAGGTTTAAGTAGTTCTAAGTTCTAGGGGACTGATGACCTCAGAAGTTAAGTTCCATAGCGCTCGGAGCCATTTGAACCATTTTGTATGACACGTCGTATAGTTCTGCTGGTAGATGGAATTGCGCAGAGGAGAAACAAATTGCATTTATGTTTGGAAAAGGTTTCAAAAACAGATGCATACTTATGTCGATCCATTGTGCCTTCTAGAATGACGAGATACCCATTCAATGCCCTCCGGCCTGGACCCTTCCGACGATTATTGCAGATTGTCTTCTTTTAGACATTTCACACCGTACACGCCAACGGCTACCTGTCCCGCGGAACATGATACGTGATTCATCTGAAAAGATCACTTATCGGCACTCTGTGAATGTTCAGTTGTTGTATTGGCGAGAAAATCTAGCCTTTGTCGGCGATGAACAGCAGTCAACATGGGTGCCTGAACAAGCACCTGCTGCGGAGGCCCATACGCAGCAACGTTTGCTGAATGGTCGTTGCGGAGACACTGATGGTAGCCCCTTGTTTCATATGGGAGATGAGTTGCTCCTTTAACTATGGCGGTACACAAATCATCTACAAAATTAGCCGTTTTGGAAACACCTCCATCATTGGTCTGAAAGCCAATGTTCATGGCATTTTGGGCGTCCCATAAACCATAAATCGTTCCGTTTCTGCATCAAGAGAACGACTCTATTACTTTCCTTCCCCCCCCCCCCCCCCCCATCCACATCTTTGATGTACCCTCCACTGCTAGTGCTGCCACCTGTAGTGTGTGAGTGGCCATTGCTTGTTGACGTCGAAGATAGGCAGTTGTCACACTGAAGAGACTTGATAGTGTGCTTCTGTTTGTTCAGAAATGATATTTGCACATTTTCTAAAACCCTTGAGGAGAATTGTGTTTCATCGGCATACACTAGTACACCAAAGTATTTCGATTTTTGGAAGAATGCTAACTGACGTCCCTATTTCTGGAGGATGTGCAAAATACACAAATGGAAGTCTTAAGCAAGACTTAAAATTTGTCGAAAACAATTTCGCCGCAGTCTGATCGCTGCAGGTCGTTGATGCACTGATCACCGATGGCTCCTCAGTAGTGGAGCGCGTCCGGCTGCGGTATCCTGTGCAGTAAGTGTATTTCTCGGCCGCTTTGTTAGTTTACTTTTCAGAGTGCACGTAATCTAGTGGAAGGGCCCAACTTCTTCTAGGAATTTCTTAAATAGTGTTTATTTTCCAGAACAGTATATTGTGAGCACGACGTTAGACATTCTACTGCAAGGATTACTACAAGCGTTGTATAAAAGTATACGAACTACTTTCTACAAATTGTCCACTCTGGGAACATTTTTCTGATTAATCTGTAAACTGCAATATTGCATTTCATTTCTCTGTTGCTGAAGATCATCACGGGAAATGTTCAGTAATAGCAGTACGTCCGTCACTGCGTACATGGGTCCTTAGGTGACGAAAGTCATTGGACAGCAGTATGCAGATGGCGGTAGTACAGCGTACAAAAGGTATAAAAGGGCAGTGCATTGGCTGAGCTGTCATTTGTACTCAGATAATTCATGTGAAAAGGTTTCCGACATGATTACGGCCGCACGACGGAATTGTACACGGAATTGTAAATGGGGACATTCCACTTCGGAAATTAGGCAATTAAGTATTCCGAGATCCACAGTGTCAAGAGTGTGCCGACATTACCTCTCACCACTGACAACATTATGTTACATTACATCTACATCTACATCTACATCTACATTACACTAATACCGTACCCGACGGCATTCATTTAACAGCCGAGAGTAGCGGCTTTTGCTTAGAGTTTACAGTGCTAACAGACAAGCAACACTGCCTGAAATAACTGTAGAAATCAATATGGGACTACAACGAACGTATCCGTTAGGACAGCGCGACAAAATTCGGCTGTAAGGAGCTATGGAAGTAGACGACAGACGCGAGTACCTCTGCTAATAGCACGACATCGCCTGCAGTGCCTCTCATGGGCTCACGATCATGTCGGTTGGATCCTAGACCACCGGAATTACGCGGCCTGATCACATGAGTTCCGACTGCAGATGGTAGGAGCTGATGGTTGGGTTAGACTGTGGCGCAGACCCCACGAATCCATGGACTCAGTTGTCAACAAGACACTGTGCAAGCTGACGTTGGCCCCATAATGGTGTGGTTTGTGTTTATATGAAACAGGATGGGTCCTTTGTTCCAATTGGACCAATCATTGACAGTAAATTGTTATGTTCCGCTGGCTGCAGGCCATTTTCTATCATTCATGGACTTCATGAAACAACGATGAAATTTTTATGGAAGCCAATGCGCCATGTCACTGGGCCACAGTTGTTTGCTATTCGTTTGAAGACCATTCTGGACAATTCGAGGGAATGATTCGGTCACCCACCGAACATTTATGGATCATAATCCTGCACCGACATCTCTTTTGTAATTACGGACGACTATAGGCAACATAGCTCAAAATTTCTGCAGCGGATTTTTAGTGACTTCTTGAGTCCAAGAACGTAGAGTTGCTGCATTACACAGGGCAAAAGGACATCCGACGATCTACTTGGAGGTATTCCTTGACTTCCGTTGCCTCAGTGCCTTCGCCAGCACATACTTTCAACGACGGGAAATTGTAGCGTCCGTTTAGGTGGTGCATCGGCGACGACAGTTGTAAATTGGTATTCTGTATTTCGAGCAACTATATAGTGTAGAGTACATTGGTAAAATTTCTTTGGTAAACATAGCAACAGAATAAATAGTAAACATACTGACTTAAGTGAAAGAGTGTTAAAGCTAACCACAAGTACCATTCTGTGAAGTGACGGGTTTAATGTTAGAAAACATTCATTTCACGTAGAAGGAATATTGATTTTGTGACATCCAATTAAACATTTTCCTTTTTCTGACAGACACACGTCCAGATCGTCCGCTCTCAAAACTCTTGCATCTCTCTCCCCACGTCCAACTGCCCAACGCTACGCGCTGTTCATATCCAACCGCCCAACACTACACAAGTGAATATTCCAACAATGAGTCCAACCAGCCACCGACTGCACACAGCGCACTCAGCAATTTTGATACAGAGCACTACATGACATTACCAACACAAAAACCTAAACAGCCTACTCAAAGGGGCAATAAAATAAGTTTTCTCATTGTACACGATATATTACACAGCCCAGTTTACTTGGGCGACGGTTTTAACGTGTTTTTTAGACCCGAGATTATGTTATTAATTTCGCGATCAACAAGCTATCTTAATGCCTCCCATTGTTTTCTTTATTCCATGAACATATGACTCTATGAAAAGATGTACTGGAGATTTAGGTGAAATCTTTCCGGTTCAATGTGATTATAAGACTTTTACTTTTCGTGTGAACAGAGTAACTTCTCAAACACATGCACCACGATCTTGAGAAAGGGCGCTGGTGGCCATGCTGTTCAGCGCTCAACTATTTTAAATCAGTCCATGCTTTCTGGTGTATTTTAAAAGCGACAACCATTTCCCTCTAGACTGTTATTAATTATATGTATTCTGACCTGCCATTTCTGCTTATCATGGTATTTTCAAGTGATAGCTCACTATGAAGTGCGTCAGGATATATAATAAGTATTTTGCAGAGGACAGTCTACTCGCTTCAACAAAGGTTATACTCCATTAGCACAAATCGTATTACATAAAGTATGTAAATGACGGAGACTTCTGTCTCATTATACATATGGAACATGCAAACATGGCACGAGTACAGTGTCCTCTTGAAAGGAGCGATTACTCATTTTGATGGACTTCACCTGTCACTTGAGAAGTAATAGGACAAAATCGCTGTTTTGACTGAACACAGCGAATAACAGCTGAGACCGGTGCTGTTATTCTTATTATGTTCTAGCTTTCTTCAAAATCATATTGAATCGCTACGTCTCTTTGAGTGTCGGAGAAGGGTAGTAGTTCAGTTAGCCGCGCTCTGTTGTTGCTTTTTGTTCACTTCTTGCAGGAGGACGTCGCCTCTCCTACTACCACTACCACACCTGAAGATGTCGAACATGAGATGGTTGATCACGTGAGACAAATAACACATCCTTCCTCGGCTAACCATTCCCACATATTACTTGCATCGAAGCATTGTAATTAGCACTGAGAAAATTATTTAGATCTTCTTACTTTCGTCCGGATGTCTTAAGAAGCTGAACGGTTGTACTGCGAGTAATGGTCTAAAATCCCATTGATCAATGTTCATAGTTTACAGCTTTCAATCGTACGACAATTTTGAGTGATTAGGATGTCAAACGTGCCCTAATGTCATATAACAGGAGGGCGTGCTGGAAAGTAATGTCACCGAAATAATTATGTGAAATCTCTTAAAAATATCTTAAATAAAACAAAATGTAACACGCCCAGGGGTACAAATGGAGGGGTCCCTTAATTGGTTCTAGCTTCTACCGTGCGCCCTGTCCACACCACGTACCTGATAGTCCCGCGGCGGTCGTATTGTTCTGCTCCACACTGCTGCTGGCTTGCCGGAAATGATGTATCTAAATATGCAAGCGGGTTTAGGGGAGCAACTCAACGTTAAGCACAACACTGTCCTACGTCTGGCATGAACAACTATATGAACAAAACGTTCTCGGTTTTCCAGCCGCGTCAATTCAAATAAAATGGTCGAGCTTTCGATGGCCATCTCCGCCATCGTCGTCAGGAGTTCACTGACAGTCAGTGAACTCCTGACGACGATAGCGGAGATGGCCATCGAAAGCTCGAGCATTTTATTTGAATTGACGCGGCTGGAAAACCGAGAACGTTTTATTCATGTATGCCGTCGCGAAAGACTCCGAGGACACATGAACAACTATAATCCGAGACGATAAGAAAATCGTAGGTTGCACTGTTTACATTCTGTCATAAGTATTTATGCCAATTAACATTTTATGATTATCTGTCACACAATATCACTTGGACGAACATATGCGTAACCGATACCAGGCGGGTGATTTTTGATGATGCGGAAGCCGAAAATCGAACGGAAGTTCTTACTATCGTCACGCGTACACGATATCTGGTACCAGTTCTCCTTGACATTAGTAATACTATTACATTGTTCATAAAGTTAAATTTTCAGTTCTCGGTTGTCACTTGTATGAGCGTGCGCATAACCGTTACGGCGCGGCTGATTGTCGAGATGTGGAATGCGATGACCGAACGCAGGTTCTCACGTTCGCTGCAAGACACTGGCACTTGAATGCTCTTTTTTGTGGTAAACTATTTTATTGATTCACATTAGTTCATTCTGGGAGACCGAACATGATGCGGACGATTTATGCTGTACTGTACGACACGCAACGAGCGGACACACAAATACATTGTCGGCGGCACTGCTCATATTAAATTACATCTTTGCGACCCTTTTTACTGAACTCACCTCCATATCTCATTGCTTTGCTGTAATAGCACGTGTAACATTACTTGAACTTCCACAATAAGCCTACGACATGCAGAGCTACCCACAGCACAACATAACAGCAACATAACGTAACTCTGCAAAAACGCGGCAGCCCGCAAAGATACTTAGCAACCAACCCAGTGATATGACAATACGCTTACATTCCCACACGAAAAAGTTTTCGAATTGTCGAAGAGAATATCGAAATCTAGATAATTCCCTCTCACAGGAGATTAAAGAGATTTTTTTTTTGGGGAGGGGGGGGGGGGTGTATACTGCCCACCCCACAGGTATAGACCCATTGCCACATTGTGGACCAGACATGACTTACAATCATAGATACAAACGGAACATTAAACCGTTGTCCATAGAGAAAAAATACAATAAAATAATCCTACCTACACTGCAACCTGTATAGCAAAACTCAGTTACAATACAGAGGATAAACGAAGAGTTAATACAATAATACACAGGAATATTAAGTCCCTTATATAGAGAGGTTTACAAATACAAGACGTTAGATATGATAGACAGGTGCCTGAAAGAAAGAGAAAAAATGAAATAGTAGAAAAAACACGCGTTCACTGCTGCTTCAGAAAGACATTACCACTGGTGACACTATTAGGCATTAAAAAAAAAAAAAACTGGAAAACCCCCATCAGCACAGGGCCGTCAAAACACAGAAAAAAAATTATTTCACTGCTCAGAAAACTGCGTACAAGGTAGCATTCCTTACACTGAAATGGGGTGGGGAGCTGCTGCAGCATCGATGCTGCGCTGGCAGGCAGATGTGCAGTATATTCGTCTGCTCCCCACTTTCGTCTCGCGTAATCCGTCAGTTGGCGTACATGAAACAGCTTAATGACGCTCTCAGTGTTGTCCTAACAATGCCTATTCAACTTACTCATAGTCTGTTACTACTACAGAGGATATTAAAATGTTCTGTCTGACATAATAAACACATAGGCTAATGAAAAAAATATATAGAACTCCTCTAAGTTAAATTCAGTTAATGAGGGAATAATACAAAAAATAATAGTGGGGGCACAATCATTAAGCATGAGCAGTAAGAAACTTTTAAATGAAAAGCTTTTTGTGTAGCACAACCTATAGATACTAGTAATCACTCAAACCTTATCACTGTATGGGCAAAAAAGGGAAACATAATAAATAATTATAGTCTCGAATGACCAGATAAAAAGTGAAAAGAAAAAAAAATTGTTTATGTTGGTAACACATCCTAGTTCAATCTCACTCGATTAAGTGTCCACATAAAACCTCTTAATAATCAGAAATGAATGTTTGTACTTAAGGACAATAACAGTTGACATATATACAGATTCAGACGCTTCACATGTAACAATCAGTCATTAATCTTGCTCACTCTGATATGGTTTAATGTTTTCCACGTGGTGTTTGCCCTCATGTCTACCCGACTTCACACGAACCAGTTCAACAGTATTAGGACATTTGATATCAATAATGATATGGACCTTGGTATTCCTGATGGAACTTCTTAATTTCTTCATCCAGATTGCTAGAAAGTGTGTGTGGTTTGATTAACACAAGGGCACCAACTTCATATTTAAATGTTCGCATGATCTTATCATGTCTTTCTTTCCACCGTTCAGCCTCATCAAGTAAATGCTCCATGGCCAATTCAACTTTCCTGTCCCACGATTGATCCACAGTGGGAGAATCATTCAAGATGTTGGAAACTATGCTCTCAGGAGGTTGGTTCAGCAGGATTTCACATGGTGCAAAAGTTGTCGCGGCCAGAGGTGCGCTATTGATTACACCCTCAAAATCTGTTATATGATCATCCCATTTGCTGTGTTTCCAACTGCAGAATGTCCTGCACATGCGGTTCACCTCTCACATGACTCTCGCAGCTGGATTTGAGGTTGGTCTATGTATGGCCAACAGAACCTGTTCCACACAATGCCTCTGCAACTTCTCCTTCCATTCCTTTGATGTGAATTGCGATCCATTGTCTGATAGCACTTGCTTTGGCTTGCACATGTGCATAAAGTAGCCTTTTTCAATTTTGGCCGATATTGCCTTCCCGGTTGCCTTCCTTAGGGGGTAGAGCTTTACATATTTTGAACACATTTCTAACACCACCATGAGCTGCGTGAAATTGGCACTGGACGTAGGCAGTGGACCAAGTAAATCGATGGCCACAATGTCTTTGATTTCATCAGGAATTATGGGGAGCATAGGTCCCTCATGGCTAACAGTAGTTGTCTTAGTCTTCTGGCACTTATGACAGGTCCGTAATATCTTCCTAATATTTTTGCTTATGCCAAAGAAAATACACTCCTTCCATAGATTTTCTAGACATTTGTTTGCGCCAAAGTGGGCATGACTGAAATGCGTGTACCACACCAGCTTCTCAATAGAATGTTCCGGAATGTACAACTTCCAGTCCTGCAACGAGTCATCCACACGACGGTATAGTATGTTTCGATGAATTAAATAATATTTTCACAATTTATCTTCTCCAGCACACCCGTATCTCATCTTCACACTCTTCAATGCAGGTTCTTCATTTTGCTCTCGTCGGATATCCTGGATCAAATTAATGCTGAATTCCTACCCTTGTGGTCCATTAACATTTACATCATAAACGCCAGGTGGCATCCTCGAATGTGCATCAGGTATGATGTTTTGGTTTCCAGTTCGGTAGACAACACTACATTGATCTTCTTGTAAGGCAAGCGCCCATCTGATGAGACGTCTATGGTATAATTTTCTGTCAAGTAGAAAGGTCAATGCCTTATGGTCTGTGACTACCATGATGGTTCTACCAGCCAGGTAATATCTGAATTTTGTGAAACCCCCACAGGATAGCTAGTGCCTCTCTCTCCCTGTGACTGTATATTGCCGTTCCCATTTAGTCAGAGCCCTGCTTGCAAATGCGATTGTTTTAACATCATCCAAGTCCATTTCATCCAACTAGTATGTAAGTGCACTCCTAATCCACAGTTTGAGCTGTCACAAGCCAAGTAAAACTCATTGCTCAAGTCTGGGTGCGAAAGAACCTTAGAATCGCACAGCGCAAAGCGTTTTAACAAGCTCTTCCCAGTCTGCAGTTGCTATCAGGATGTCGTCAACCTACCCAGTGACCTTCTTAATCAAATGCTCACCTAATACCATATCCAATGCTCTAAAAAAGGCAGAGTATGAAAAATTAAATCCAAATGGTAGTACAGGATACTGGTAGCTTCTTCCTCCAAAGAGGAATGCAGTGAAGGGTCTTGAATCCCTATGTAGGGGACGTACCAGTACCCCGATCTGAGGTCAGTACTACTGAATACTCTTGCCCCATGAAATTTTTGGGCTAACTCTTCAAAATTCTCAGGTCTGTCTCTTTCTGGAATAATAATTTTATTCACTGGACGTGCATTCAATACTACTCTGACATCGCCATTCCTTTTGTTGTGGCGTAGCAAGACAGCCACGCCACTCGGAAGTAGCCGAAATGCACTCGTACACACACGCCGGCTGGCGTGAGGTCTGAAACAGGATACGATATGAATGCTATAAAGAAAAGTACGTAGCTGCGGTAATACTTAACTTTACTCCATCATTTGTATACAGCATTCTTGATGATACAAGTGAGACTCTCTATAGAAATGGTTAATGGCGCCTTGCTAGGTCGTTGCCATGGACTTAGCTGAAGGCTATTCTAACTGTCTCTCGGCAAATGAGAGAAAGGCTTCGTCAGTGTAGTCGCTAGCAAAGTCGTCGTACAACTGGGCCGAGTACTAGTACGTCTCTCTATACCTGCCGTGTGGTGGCGCTCGGACTGCAATTACTGACAGTGGCGACACTCGGGTCCAACATGTACTAATGGACCGCGGCCGATTTAAAGCTACCACCTAGCAAGTGTGGTGTCTGGCGGTGACACCACACCTTTTCTCCACAACGAACAACGGGCTGTTATGTTGGCTAGTAGACCTTTCTACACTCCTGGAAATTGAAATAAGAACACCAGGAATTCATTGTCCCAGGAAGGGGAAACTTAATTGACACATTCCTGGGGTCAGATACATCACATGATCACATTGACAGAACCACAGGCACATAGACACAGGCAACAGAGCATGCACAATGTCGGCACTAGTACAGTGTATATCCACCTTTCGCAGCAATGCAGGCTGCTATTCTCCCATGGAGACGATCGTAGAGATGCTGGATGTAGTCCTGTGGAACGGCTTGCCATGCCATTTCCACCTGGCGCCTCAGTTGGACCAGCGTTCGTGCTGGACGTGCAGACCGCGTGAGACGACGCTTCATCCAGTCCCAAACATGCTCAATGGGGGACAGATCCGGAGATCTTGCTGGCCAGGGTAGTTGACTTACACCTTCTAGAGCACGTTGGGTGGCACGGGATACATGCGGACGTGCATTGTCCTGTTGGAACAGCAAGTTCCCTTGCCGGTCTAGGAATGGTAGAACGATGGGTTCGATGACGGTTTGGATGTACCGTGAACTATTCAGTGTCCCCTCTACGATCACCAGTGGTGTACGGCCAGTGCAGGAGATCGCTCCCCACACCATGATGCCGGGTGTTGACCTTGTGTGCCTCGGTCGTATGCAGTCCTGATTGTGGCGCTCACCTGCACGGCGCCAAACACGCATACGACCATCATTGGCACCAAGGCAGAAGCGACTCTCATCGCTGAAGACGACACGTCTCCATTCGTCCCTCAATTCACGCCTGTCGCAACACCACTGGAGGCGGGCTGCACGATGTTGGGGCGTGAGCGGAAGACGGCCTAACGGTGTGCGGGACCGTAGCCCAGCTTCATGCAGACGGTTGCGAATGGTCCTCGCCGATACCCCAGGAGCAACAGTGTCCCTAATTTGCTGGGAAGTGGCGGTGCTGTCCCCTACGGCACTGCGTAGGATCCTACGGTCTTGGCGTGCATCCGTGCGTCGCTGCGGTCCGGTCCCAGGTCGACGGGCACGTGCACCTTCCGCCG
The DNA here is from genome assembly GCF_023864275.1 of Schistocerca cancellata. NCBI lineage: Eukaryota > Metazoa > Arthropoda > Insecta > Orthoptera > Acrididae > Schistocerca > Schistocerca cancellata. The sequence continues at coordinate 641,096,534 of NC_064627.1, forward strand.
ACCACTGGCGACAACGTCGATGTACTGTGGAGACCTCACGCCCCCCGTGTTGAGCATTTCGGCGGTACGTCCACCCGGCCTCCCGCATGCCCACTATACGCCCTCGCTCAAAGTCCGTAAACTGCACATACGGTTCACGTCCACGCTGTCGCGGCATGCTACCAGTGTTAAAGACTGCGATGGAGCTCCGTATGCCACGGCAAACTGGCTGACACTGACGGCGGCGGTGCACAAATGCTGCGCAGCTAGCGCCATTCGACGGCCAACACCGCGGTTCCTGGTGTGTCCGCTGTGCCGTGCGTGTGAGCATTGCTTGTACAGCCCTCTCGCAGTGTCCGGAGCAAGTATGGTGGGTCTGACACACCGGTGTCAATGTGTTCTTTTTTCCATTTCCAGGAGTGTATTATTCCCATTCGGAACATTCTCTGGAGCTCTTCTTCCACTGCTTCACGTTTCGATTGCGGTTTTGCATAAGGCCGTACAAAAAATATCTCATGCTCCTTCGCTTGTAGTTTTCACTCAACTGTCTTGATTGTACCAGGTTCACTTGAAAAAAACCTGCCTGTACCTTCACAGGACCCTTATCAATTTTTCTATGATCTCACGGTCTTGATGTTCTAACAACTGGAGTTTCCGTTCGAATACAAGTTCAATGTCTTCTGTGCTGGTCTTGCCTTCCCATCTCCACTGCTTCTTGCTCAGAGCTCTCGAATCTCCTTTCATCACGTATCGTTAGTCTCAGATCGATATCACAGCATATCTTAGTCGTTGCAACTACTTCTTTGACACTGATCCTCTCTTTAAAGGCAATAAAAACTTCCGTTCCTCCTTTCTGTACTTCCACACATCCTTTTCCAACAAAACGTTATTAACATTCTGAACCTTTATTGTTCATGTCTACATATTTACTTCTCAGCATAGTCATCCTGGCGACGAACACGTTTCTCCTAACGAGAGACTAGTTTGTCGATACCGTCACTGTCGAATGCTTGACTATGTTGAAGGATGCAATCTCGTCTCTGCTTGCTCACCTTCGTCACTTTCAAAGTGAGGTCCTGTAAGGTGTTCCTTTAGTTCTGGAAATACATTATGTCGTATGGGACCATTTCGGCAGTGCACGGGGGATGATCAAAGATGATGAACACAAGACGTCGGATTGTTGCAGATGTCGAAACTCTCGTGTATGGTCTGGCATTGTTATGTTGAAGGAGGGGGGGGGTGTTCCTTGTGTGGACGAACTCTTAGAATCCAGAACTCGCTTACAGCACCCTGTTTCTCATGTACCAACACAGTTACGTTACAGATCGTCATGTTACGGGTTACAGTGGGAGCCCTTTAGTGATAGAGGGCTCCAAATACGTGGACATGAAGGATAAAGCTGTAAAATGTTAATAATACTTGTTTTACTTAAAACGATTTAAGGGTTTTGACATAAAAAATCGAGGCATTACTTTTCAGCACGCCCTCGCATGTTTGACACATGCATATGGATAGCTTTTCTATATTATCTACCGGGTGATCAAAAAGTCAGTATAAATTTGAAAACTTAATAAACCACGGAATAATGTAGATAGAGAGGTAAAAATTGACACACATGCTTGTAATGACATGGAGTTTTATTAGAACCAAAAAAAAGTTCACAAAATGTCCGACGGATGGCGCTGGACAGCAAAACGTCAGCGACTGCGCATGACAATCGTGTATAAAAGAAGCTGTAATGAGAGAGAGAATCTGATACCCCAGCAGTCGCAGCATGTTGAAGTTACCTGAGAAGGTGCTTTTAGTGAAGCTGTATTATCAGAATTGGGAATGTGCTAGTTCAGCGTTACAATCCTATAGCCCTAGGAAGGGGATTCGATCGGGTAAAGGTCCGTTGACAAATGCAGCTGTGGCGAGAATGATTTCGAAGTTCGAAGCCAAGGGTTGTTTAGACGATAGAGCCCCTAGTGGCCGACCGAGCATAAGGCATAATGCTGCTGAGACAGTTCAGGAAGAAATGGAGACTGTAGTGGGTTCGTCTATGCACGGGGAAGTCAGCGCTCGTGCAGTCGCACGTCGCACCGACATTCCATACACTACAGTTTGGTTGGCACTGAGGCGTACCCTCCGATGCTATCTGTATAAAATCTATCGGCATCATGAACTGTTACCTGGCGATTTAGTGAAGCGGAGGGCACATGACGTGCGGGCGTTTCAAAAGATGGCGGATGATGACGATTAGTTGAGTAACGTGATCTGGACCGACGAAGCTCATTTCACGCTCCGAGGGTCTGTCAACGCCCACAACTGCAGAATTTAGGCTACCGAAAATCCTAGAACTGTCGTGGAAACTCCACTGCACGACGAGAAAGTCACGGTATGGGTTGGATTTACCACATTTATCGTTATCGGGCCTTTTTTCTTCGAGGAAATTCGTGATTCTGGTTTTGTAACTGCTACGGTGACGGGTGAGAGGTACGCCGATATGTTACAGAATCGCATCATCCCCAACCTGGCTGATAAACACCTGCTGGAACGTACGATGTTCATGCAGGATGGCGCTCCACCCCATATTGCTAGATGCGTGAAAGATCTCTTGCGCGCGTCGTTTGGTGATGACCGTGTGCTCAGCCGCCACTTTCGTCATGCTTGGCCTCCCAGGTCCCCAGACCTCAGTCCGTGCGAGTATTGGCTTTGGAGTTAGCTGATGTCGCAAGTGTATCGTGATCGACCGACATCTCTAGGGATGCCGAAAGACAACATCCGACGCCAATGCCTCACCATAGCTCCGGACATGCTTTACAGTGCTGTTCACAACATTATGCCTCGACTACAGCTATTGTTGAGGAAAGATGGTAGACATATTGAGCATTTCCAGTAAAGAACATCATCTTTGCTTTGTCTTACTTTGTTATGCTAATTATTGCTATTCTGATCAGATGAAGCTCCATCTGTCGGACATTTTTAAACTTTTGTATTTTTTTGGTTCTAATACAACCTTATGTCATTCCAAGCATGTGTGTCAATTTGTACCTCTGTATCTACATCATTCCGTGATTTATTCAATTTTCAAATTTATACTGACTTTTTGATCACCTGGTATATTCCTCAGTTCCAGTAATTACGTAAGGGTATCGCAAAGAATTTCGAAACTTTTAATTTACTTGCCCTGTGCAAGGTCCCAACAAGATTCCATAGAATTTTGCTACAGCGCTAACGACGGCCTAAGAGCACGCAAAACCTATGTAAGTGACCAGGCAGGGTTCCCTGCGGTAACATTCGCTATCGGGAGACCGCGATGATGAGATCGCACGACATAGTGCAGGAGGACACGCCTCGGTCGGCCAGAGTCGGTGTCGCTCGGTATGGGGCAGCGGCGGCAGCGACGCCTGCGGGGGCGGGCCGTGGCGGCGCTCGGCGCCGACCGCCAGTGTGGCGTCGGACGTGGCCGTGTGCGCCACGCGGAGCGGACCTCCTGCCGGCCGGTGAGTAGACGCCAGAGGCGGGAGCGCGCAGTAGACGCTGGTGCGTCGCGGGCAGCCGACTCGCAGGCGCCGCTGCTCTCGATGCACTGTCTACAATAACTGTGGACTGCCACAGATCTTGGCGCCTATTTGTTTTCTCCCTTTTTAGCCTTTTTATTACTTTCTGTGAATACAAACAATACCAATGCAGTTCTCAAATCGTGTTTCCAGTGTCGTAGTCGATTAGAAATTTCATGTAATTAACATTTGCCCAAAGCATACATATTTTTAAATTAACAACGCAGAGTCGGCACTAAAATACTGCTGAAACTTAGTGCTATTGTTAATTAAAATTTTGAGCAAGTGGATGAAAGGTTACCTTTTAAACAACTGATTTGTGTTGAAATGAGTGACTAAGCCTAGTTACATATTTTATCATATGTACTGTGTAACACCAGTATAGAGGGAGGAGTTCCAACTTACAGGAAATAACTTCTTACTCAACAGTTATGATGGGTTAACCAAAGCAGTTACGTAGTTATCCCCTGCAGTAAACAATTACTATGGTAATGTCCATCATTGCTTTGCTTTAATTCTACCTCTTGTTTCTGTAGTATGGGAGGCATTACATCAGTTGTACTACAATGAAAGTATTCTGTCAGCATATTACAATAATGAAATGTAGTATATCTTTCTTTACTTAATTTTCTGTTTGGAAGTACCGTATAAGTTTCCATTACGGTCCTTAGATACAGGAATTTCACCTTATACTTTGAGCAAATTCAATGTTTAATAATTTTGTGTGAACTGTTATGTAGAAATAACATATAAAGCTCACGCCATCGCAAATTTAATAATGCCTGAAACGCACATAATTGGTCTATAAGCTTTATAAATGAAGGGTATAGTTCAAACTGAATAGCTTAAATACATATACTTAACACGTGCACTATTGTGTGAAGGACACAGTAATTAATTTTTGAAATTATTTAGGTGCTCTTTGATAGAGTAAGTGAAAAATTTGATGAACTACAGTGAAAGCCATTTGACAGTACCTGTATTTCACTCAGTTTTCTCCTTTTTCTCATTGTTTGAAATACTGTCAGTGTTAATGAAATTAACAAGTCGATAACAGACAACATTTGACTGATTCTATTATGAACTTAACAATTTTAAAATTTTATTCGCAATAGTCCCTACTACGCACTGTTACAACCTCGATTATTTACCTCTACAACAGTTCTTTAAAAAATCTGATTACCGTATATCAATTAACCAATACACTTGTTTCGAATCCGAGTGAGATGTATTAATAGTAAGATATTTGATAGACATCACCACGCAGGGCGTCCATGAAAGAAAATTTGATTAATTACCTGCACTTTTAACGAGAACTATCAGCAATGATATATCACAGTGGAACAAATATTTTCCGTTCGTAGCGCTCGGGTTAGTCATAATGGATCCTGCGTTAAGGACTTGTGACTAATTCTTGCCTTCAGCGGTCGTTGTTGCTGTTTCATTTTGATTATAATTTGACAGCGTTTTCCACCAATCTATAATTTTCTAGAAAACTAAGAGCGTTCCCCATTTGAAGAATCATGTCTCTCATTCATAGAACACTGTCTTTTGATGGACGTCTAGTGCCTGCTGACGGAGTAAAACGCTAACCGTGCACCAAGCGGATAATGCTATCCAAGCGACTCGCTCTAAATCACGTAGACACTCTTTAAATTAAATAATTAAGGCCAGAATTTAATAGTTGACTGCTGGAGCATTATGCCTTCGTCATCCGTAAGACAGATATTGCATTCGGTGCGTTTAGAAAATTGCATTTATGCATTACAGAAATTTCTGTAAGAAACAACAGAACATGTAAGGTGTTCTTTCCGTCATCTTAGAACAATTATTCAAATGGTTCATGATTCGTAACTCGGAAATACAGATGGCTGATTTACACACTCAAGTTAACCTCAGAACTGACCGTACGCCATGTGGAAGAGCTGCTTTACCTGTTGCGAATTCAAATGAGAGCCGTTGTCATTTATAACTGCACACAATATGGAGCTTTAAGAAGATGATACCATATTACGAGTATTTATTATGCACACAGGTCACGGGGCTCCGTTAATGAATAAAACAAAAATTATTTGAACTTTGAATATATTTCCCATCAGCAAACGACACATAATATTTCATTCTAGTGACATTGTCACTTACAGTGGTAGCATTCCATAATTCCTCTATTTAACTCCTAAAAAATAGAATTTAGTGCATAGAACATGTGATTTATCACGTTATTAACGTCACTAACTTTTAAGCGTGGACTGAAATAGTAAAAATGAAGAGGACTCAAATTTTTGGTAACACTTGTGTATTACCATGTCTGTGGAAAACAGTTCTCTTGTAACTGTAAGATACTTTATTGTCCTACATTTTCATTGAGTGGGCTATTTACTAGCGAAATATTCGCTCAATGGAAGTTCAGAGTCGGTACATTTTTTAAGTACCGCATATGATCTGCTTATAAACGTTTTTGCGTCATTTTACTGAATCCCACACTGAAAAATTGTTGCAGTTACAAATTAAAGTCCTTACATACTAATCAGCACTTCCAACGAGCTAGTTTTCATCTTCCTTTTTATCAATAATGAAATGAATCACTCTGCAAAGGGACATTACGCAGAGTTGGTGCTTCGTCACACGTTCTGATTCCGTTTCAGCGCTGAGGAACGTGTTACAGAGCAAGAGAACGCCGTCTCTCTCTCATTTACTACTTCAGCGAAAACGGTTGACCGAGAAGTCACTGTATATTATTTTCGAATATACACACACATAAAGGGCATAAAATTACTTTCCTGTAACAGACTTTCAGTTGCTAAGCCATTCTTTCTTCATAACAGCTGATTGTCTAGAAAACAGAAACGCACAATTTTTCATCGTGAAAAGACTTACACCAATTACGAATTTCTGTTTGAAATTGTCTTTAGCAACAGAAGTGTATGGGTAGTTTACCTGTATGAATTTAAAATCTAGCACATCATCTCATTCTATCGGCAGCACAGCAGTGTGTAGTCAATGAATTTTCCACTGAAACTACAAAGTCATACGCGACAATTTACCGTCTCCATTGAATGGGAAACGTCGGGCGTCCATCCTTCAAACAAAACGTCCTGTCACTCGGTAACAAATAAGATGTTCCCCCAAAAACTTCTCTTTTAAATACGATAGCATACCGCATATTTAAAATTCTCTCCGTAAGGTACTTTCTGATAATTCGTTCATTACTACAGGTTTCCACTCAAAATGAAATCGGATTGACGCTTCATGTTCGAGGAAGAGCGATAAATAAGACTGAATGTGAAATCAATGCATCTCTCTTACTGTTGGAACGGCAAAAAGTATCCATAGACCAACATGTTTTGCTACACAGTCACAAAATACTGGAGAGTGATGTGTTGCTCATAAGTGCTATTTTTGGGGTCACGTCGTAGACATAAGCTGATCAGCCTTAAAAACCATTCAGAGTTTAGAAGGAAGAGTATAAAAAATTTCGAGTATTTCACTGTATTTAAGGCAGATGAAGTATTCCAGAATCCAAGCTGAAAGCACAGTGTTAGCTCCAGGTTATATCTGCTTATGCTACGTTTACTGAGATGACTTAGCGCTATGGATTCAGCTTGGTCTCTTCCTGCTAAGCCGTCTTCTAGTTAAGCCCTCTTCCCAATTGGTTTGGCAAAACATTTGCACTAAAAATATTAATAAATGTTGTAATGCTGCCCTTTTGTTTCCATGTGATCTGAAAAACCATTATGGTCATAAATTATCTGCAGCCAGTATGTGTATTTGGAACAGACCTACTTAATATATCCGCGTTATTATTGTCTTTCTTCTTCATTTCTAAATAATCTATATTTTTTTCTGAAAGATTTCATGATTTATTGTCTATCAGTTAATAAAAATACAATAGTCAAGATCGGACAGTGATGGAAGGAGTATGTGGCCTAAATTTCTTCACTGGATACTCTCCCATTCCCTTCAATTGCTTCGAAAATCCAAATCAACATAGTCGCATCACCTTTTGCGGAAAAAACAAATCCACTCGAAATGAAAAAGTGTTTTCCTTGTTAAATATTTTCTGTACACATTTCTCCGTTAAGCTCTTCACCACCTTGTACAAGTACCGTCAATCCTATGAAACAGCGACCAAGAAGATGCATAGACTAGCTAGTTGTTTGGTCATCTCACCTCAATTATCCCGTAGTTTATTCAGTTCACTACGTCAATATTGAATTCTATTCCCTCAAGGCAGTTTGACAGGCAAAGCAAATTGAGCTGTTCCTCTTCACTATAACATCACTGATCACAAATATTGTGATTAAACCGACGTAATGGCTTTATCAAAGTTATATACGTCATAAGAGGCTGCGCATCAGATGGACATATTGTATGACAAGCAATAACTGATAATCAAACAGTACATTATCCCTCTCATTTCCCCTAATAACTCTAATCGTGGTTCCCAATCGTTCTATCCTTCAAACTGTGGTAACCTTATTATAATACCGCACTTGTGGAGGACGTACTGTGTAAAGTGGAATCTGAAATTTGGTGTAATTTCGACTATCGCTTAAACTACTGTCGGAATTCTCGTTAAGTAAATCAAGGACATTGAAAACTAACCGAAGACAGAATTACAAATCTTTGGAAATTTTATGTGATACTTACTCACGGAGAAATGAGACAAGTAAAGAAAAGAGACAAGTCACTTTGTAGGTGAGATTGTTCTTGTAATTTTCACCATTTATATCTTTAGACTGTCATCTTTCTTATTTTTGCTGAGTTTATTCACATCACATGCTACACTACTCACAAAGATCGGAACGTTTACTTTGAAAGTTCTGTAAGCATCGCGATAATTACACCCGAATCTCAAGCTAAGATGACCCGAAATGGAGAAAAGAAATTCTGTTGGTTTTTCGAAGTGCAAAAAGCAACAAATCATAATTTGGTCTATCGTGGAATGAAGATCAGTTTGTAAAACTAAGCAGGTAGATTCGAGAGCGACACACTGAGTTGCATACACAGAAGCGATCAACATTCAGTAGTTTCGTTTCCAAAACGACACAAGGCACTTTCCAACACACTCGAAGCTTGTTTGCCAGTGGTTGTCTCACAACTTCTTTTTCCCGTCTCAGAGATTGATCTTGTTGGTTTTCACTATTTAAATATGTAGACTTTTATCGTCTTGCTGAGTTTATACAGATAACAAGCCTCACTACTCCCCTTTAGCGCGATAGAAGGTAGAGCTATGGAGTTCAGTTGTTTCAATCTCTCATAATTTTCACCCTCATCTTTATACCTTCTGTTATAAGCGCCATTACAGCTGCATCTGCTGCTAAAACAATAACAACAAAACAGTGACATATACGAGTAGGCCCTGTTACTACCAGCTCAAACAAGGATTTTCTGCTGAAACTAAATTTATGTTACAAGTACTTGCTACCAATTCTAGTGTTTCAGCTACGATTACTTATAAAAATATTAGGGTCTTTAACCCTCGGAGTACAGTGTAAAGACCTGTGCAATTCGTCCTTGTAATAGTCTGAGATAAATGCACAAACTTTACGAAAATTGGAATGCAATTACTTTGACCACGCCCGATCGTCCGTGCTGTAGGATCCGGCAATATCTTATTGCTTCCAGATAACATGTCGACTGTACCATCGGAGCAAGCGATCGTTCAGCTATCGGCCTTCGTTCTCTTACTCTAGACTCGTCTATTGGATCTGATTGTCTTTGCTAAATATAGTTACGTCTTGCTTTTTCTGGCGCAACATCAGCCTGTGAAACTCTTCTTTTGCTCTAAATTATGTTGTAAACAGATTTACCTCTTAAAGCCTGCCTAACGGTCCCTGCAATATCTTGAACTAGAAAACATTCCCATAGGACATGCTGCGGTGTGTTCTTACTTCGCCACAGTAACAGCTGGTCGCTGTCTTCTTATATATTATGTTCAGATATATCACCTATACATTCTACAGATCAAAGAGAGAAAGAATGTTTAATATTGTACTTGAAAAGTAAATACCTTACAGCATTATGTTGTAAACGTAATTAATAAAATTCTTTCTCCAGGGAAACTTTTGCGTGGACATTTGTATATTTGTGATTCACTTTGTGATTGTAGTAAATCTTCTTATGTAAATTCCGAAGAAAAGGAAGTGCTGAGTCGTCACCTATCAATGGAGACTGAGGACAGTTTTTAGTATCGAACGAACAAAAATAAACGCTTTCACTTTGAAAAGCAGTAGATGAATGCTTATAAGAGAAGTTGCTTTCGTTTCCTAAAGTAACTGACGAGTTTGTAAACATTGTTTTTGGCTCGCACGGGACGAAAGCCTAGAAGACGTGGTGCGTTTCTGTGCATAACGGAGTTTGTTATTAAAGGAAAGAGAAATATCTGTTGCACCACAGTGTGAATCGTGAGCTGTAAATCTGCTTACCTCCCGCGGCACCAGCGAAATTAACCTCTCTCTGATTGTTCGGAGTTAGTTCCCCTGAGTCAATGCAGTAGGCACATACAAATTTACGCTTGTCAGTACAATTTCATGATAAGATGAAAATCAGTTTTTGCATAGCTTAATAAACTAATATACGAGAAGTCTGTAAACTGTCTGTGTGGACCAACTCGTTGCCTACCGTCTGTCGGGACAACGGCAGTAATGGAATACAACGATCCGCAATCACGTAGCACCGAAACAAATCTTTCTTTACAATTTGCAAGTCTGCAACGGAGAGGCACACTAAAAGGAGTGCATTCAAGGGTAGCGTTCTACCAGTTGAAGTAGCTGAAACGCTCCTCGGAGATCGATTCAAAGCTCCAATTGACGAGTACCCTTTTGCTAATTGAGAACGGTAAAGATCTCTTGAGGACAGATTCGTTTCATTAACAGACATTAGTTATTCTCGTTTTTCTCATAGTGTTTGCTGTTTCAATACTTCGATTCAGTGTTATTCGCCATTGGCGAACAACATCAGTTCTGATACGTTGCAAGCTGAAATAAATTCCTACGTATTTCCACAGAAAAGTGCAGTGTTTCATAAAATATGTTCCACGGTCATGATTCTTATGAAATTAAAGCTAAGCACGTATTTAACAACTGCGTGCTAAATAATAATGATTTGACATTAAATACGCTAGCTAGTCCGATAAGCCACCGTCTTTGCACGTATGCACTTAAAGCACGTTGGTAACTCTAACACAGCAGCTTTCTAGTGTCACAAGAATATTGAATTCGATTCCTTGAAATAATTTTCTTATTTTACGATAGCCATTATCACTCAAATTAAACCACTGTCATGTCAGGAAAAACATGAGCAATGCTAACTGGTGAGCTATATGACCACGTTCAGTGAAGAGAGCATCCAATGTTATTCCCTTCGGTCAATTCGGCAGGTAACGTAAATGCAGCTGTACCTGTTAGCTACTACAACTATTATCACAAACATTGTGACTAGCCCTTTTCTCCGGATACGACACTCCTGTGTAGATTGAGTATCACAGGTGTGTGAAACAGGAGGTAACTAGTGCGTTTCGTTTCCTAAACAATTCCAATTATTTAGTATACATTCTTGTAGACAGAATTCGACACCTTTAGTGCAATTGTTGTGAGGAGTCGTAAATTTCCACCAATTAAGGAAGATTTACAGTGTGTGTTGCCTGTCACTGTCTTGTGCGTTTTAGCTTACGGCCGAACTTCCAATTATACGAGTACAAAGGCAAGATTAAGAAAGTTTGAGAACTTTGAAACTAACGCAGATTGCCTTTCATTGTAAATATTTTCTATTTTTTCATCAAGAGGCCTCAAACATTAGCTGCTTTTGTGCATCAGCTAGTTTTCTACTTACTCACGTTAGGTTCTTATGTTCTATCCTGTAGTCTGTTTTTCTGTTCTTTAATATTAATATGCAAACATTCATTTTCTAACCACTGGCGTATACCGGTGCAACTCCTGTTAAAATGTTATTAAAGTGTAACGCGGATGAACAAGGTATTTGTATGTGAACAATACTAAAGACGGTGCATCACAAAACAAGTCAGCAGAAAATAACTGTACAGTTTGCAACAATATGTCTAAAGATTTCTTGCTGGATAAGATCGCAGTGTGAACGTGGTGTTTCAGAAAGGATACTCCCTCTTTCCATTTTCGTCACAAACTGAGCTATACAACAAGTCGATTGATATACTGTACTGTTGGGTCTGTGAAGAATTTCGTGGCGCGTCATTTCTGTAAATATAGTATATGAGTCCACTTGCTATATAACTCAGTGGTTGAGACAGTGAATACGTATTTGTGTGTAGCGGGCTTTAAATTGCCGATACCACATTTAGACAGTCTGTGGTTTCCCTACCGACCCACTACGACAAACGCAATAACATCAACGGCTACGGGCATTCACTTGTAGCATCCTTTCATCTTCATTCTTGGACGTGGAGTACGTCATCTTCTACATCTACATCTACATCTACATCCATACTCCGCAAGCCACCTGATGGTGTGTGGCGGAGGGTACCTTGAGTACCTCTATCGGTTCTCTTCTCTATTCCAGTCTCGTATTGTTCGTGGAAAGAAGGATTGTCGGTATGCTTCTGTGTGGGCTCTAATATCTCTGATTTTATCCTCATGGTCTCTTCGCGAGATATACGTAGGAGGGAGCAATATACTGCTTGACTCTTCGGTGAAGGTATGTTCTTGAAACTTTAACAAAAGCCCGTACCGAACTACTGAGCGTCTCTCCTACAGAGTCTTCCACTGGAGTTGATAGATAAATTCATCTCCGTAACACTTTCGCGATTACTAAATGATCCTGTAACGGTTGTATTCTCTCCGTCGAGTCGGCTTTGATACAGCATTTTTCCGGAAGACTGTTATATGGCTTGGACGATGTCTGGTGTGTGGGAATTATAGAGTCTGACTCGAAAACGCGATGTTTCTGAGCAGCAGCTGAACGGTTGTATTCTTTGTATGGCTCGGTCTGCGATAGTAGACGTATGCAAAGTCGTGCGTGTCTTACTGAAGCAGTAGGCAGTAGGACGTATTAATATTCATTACCATATTAAGATGACAATCTGGAGCCGAGCGCTGTATGAATATAATTAAAGTGAAGGTACTAAATAATAATCGGGGAATTTTACTTGTATGTTACATGAATTAATTGTTGTAAATGGTCGCGTGTCATTGATTCAGTGAGTTGTTAGTATATATTCAGTTTTCTGACTGGTCTATTTCCAGAAAAGAAGTATGGCTCAAGATGGAGTTCAGAAATGTAGCTGGACGAATTGATATGGCAGTAAATTACTGTGACTGGGCTAAATATGTATAACACAATTGGCTTAGAAGGCCTCCGGTTTATTTCCAAGAAAGGGGCAAAGCTCAGGAAAAGGAGCTAGAGGAAGGCATACGGTTTGGGAATGGTGGAAGGCGTAGGGGAGAGGGCAGGGCAGGGTAAGGTAGAGGAAGAGTGGAAGGGGAAATAAAGGGCATGTTAGGAAGGTGACGGGAGAGAGATGTTGAGAGTTCAGTTTGGAATTTTATCGAAAATCCTCTTTGCATTATAAAACTGACAGTAAAGTTCAGCGTTCTTAAGCATGTCACGGTTTTAAGGCACGTGGTTTGTAACATCAACCCAGTCATAACCAATGAAAATCGTCGCAACAGTCCAGTAGTTGCAGACATTAAATAATTCAGATAAAAGAAGCGATTCAGTATAGTTTTACATCGTACACGTAAAATTGTGTAATAAAAAAATAACACCAGTCCTACGTAAGTGATCCGACAGTCTCGCAACGGCATACTTTCAAAGAAGATGCTTACACCAAATAGGGTCCGTAACAATGAAGATTGTTTTTGCCTACTCAGAGCATATTTTGTGAGGGACGTAAAAGCACATTAACAGCGTTCTCACACGTTACTGTTCGAGTGGACCATTAACGTCAAAACGTAAAGCAGCCGTAGCCACACACATTTTAATACCATATACTATATTAATAAACTAACGTACAGAGTTCTATCAATGGCTTTGAAAATTACATTTTGGTGTCATACCTAAAAATTTAAGGATTTCTCTGCAACAGTAAGGTAGTTCTGAGGAGGCCCACGTAGAAAACTCCGCTCATATTAGTGCCAAAGTTATAAATACTGAATATCCTAGACAAGGATGTTACTGTTGCTGTCTAGCAGAGGAATCAAGTTTTAAGATGCCTTATCGCTTACTAAGGTGTGAGATTAGAGATTTCTTCTCCCCTTTCCTACAATAGCAAACAGACCTTGGCACATGGACGATGAGCTAAACGTCAAGCACGGAGCATTACAAATAAAGTCAATGGGCCAACAGAACCTCTAGAAGGTAAGGCCGCCACTCGAACACAATTCGCTAAAGTCACTCACAGTCTTCTTCCAGTACAGTCCCTGCAGTTTCACTACATTGTACAGGGGGCAGGTTCATAGTTCCACAAATTATGAACACAACTGCATACCTCCGAAAGTGCTTCATCCAATACACTGAGTTACACTTGAAGCTAACGTATACTGTTTGTTTAGTAATGGCCATGGCAGGCAATTAATTAATTTATTACTTTTTACCCTTTTATCTATAATTTAAACACAGGTTGTATTCATTCTTACACAGATTATTGCTATCAACAGTATTATTTTGCTTATACAATATGTTGTGTCTAGACAAGACAGTCTAGACACAAGGCGAGGAAACCGAAAGGGCAAGCGTCAACTCACGCCGACTGGCGTGAAGTCTGGAACAGGATACGTAATGAATGCTATAAAGAAAAGTACGTAGCTGCGGTTATACTTAACTTTAATCCATCATTTGTATACAGCATTCTTGATGATACAATTGAGACTCTCTATAGAAATGGTTAATGGCGCCTTGCTAGGTCGTAGCCATGGACTTAGCTGAAGGCTATTCTAACTATCTCTCGGCAAATGAGAGAAAGGCTTCGTCAGTGTAGTCGCTAGCAAAGTCGTCGTACCACTGGGGCGAGTGCTAGTACGTCTCTCTAGACCTGCCGTGTGGTGGCGCTCGGTCTGCAATTACTGACAGTGGCGACACGCGGGTCCGACATGTACTAATGGACCGCGGCCGATTTAAAGCTACCACCTAGCAAGTGTGGTGTCTGGCGGTGACACCACACAATATATATTATTACACCCCACAAAATACTACTTTTTATCACCACAATTATTTATAATCTTAATAAAAACTACATCTCTACCAAATCTAACTACGTCTATCACTACTTTAGTATCCTTAGTTCTTGTCTACCATATTCTACAACGCACTCCAACGTTGTCCGGTCTGTAGCCACAGTTGCCAGTACTCTGAGGGCAGAGAAGGGTGTTGCGTTCGCGGCTGCCTCTTCCCGATGACTGTCGGCCTCATGGTTGCAGGGGACGACTGCCCTACCCCTGGGGAGCAGCGTTGCTGCTGGTGAAGAACGTAGCAAAATTCCGGCCCACGTCTACATCTACATCTTCACTCCACAAGCGGAGGGTACGTTATGTACATCGTTTCCTTCTCTTCCAGTTACACTCGCGAATGGTTCGCGGGACGCCGGTTCTTGATCCTTCGGTAGCGAGATACTGACCACGGTTGAGTGTCCACTCCGGTATTGTCATTACAATCGCCTTGCATGAGACGCTCGCTGTTCGATTGTCTGCAGCTGTTCACCTCAGCTCTCTTCGCTTTTTTGCTTCTCGACCTTCTCTCGCAACCACGGGTAGTGCAGTGCATGGGAGTTAACCGATAAGCTAACGCGTTACCCAAGGCCTTTTTTTGAAACAGCGTCCCCAGTATTGTCCGAGGTTCACCATTTTATTCAGCAACCCATTCTCTCCTTGACATCGATTCTTCGTGCAGCCGATTAGCAGCAGCAACACCGGCATACAGTGGACATTCGCAGATAGTATGTACTGACGTGAAATGATAATTAAATGGACACCCTAGCTGCAAACAGGCGTTGATGAACTTCATTGGGGACATGTTGAAAATGTGTGTCCCGACCGGGACCCGAACCCGGGATCTCCTGCTTACATGGCAGACGCTCTATCCATCTGAGCCACCGCGGGCACAGAGGATAGTGCGTCTGCAGGGACTTATCTCTTGCACGCTCCCCGTGAGATCCACATTCCCAACATGTCCACACCACTACATTCGTAGTGTGCCTAATACACTCCTGGAAATGGAAAAAAGAACACATTGACACCGGTGTGTCAGACCCACCATACTTGCTCCGGACACTGCGAGAGGGCTGTACAAGCAATGATCACACGCACGGCACAGCGGACACACCAGGAACCGCGGTGTTGGCCGTCGAATGGCGCTAGCTGCGCAGCATTTGTGCACCGCCGCCGTCAGTGTCAGCCAGTTTGCCGTGGCATACGGAGCTCCATCGCAGTCTTTAACACTGGTAGCATGCCGCGATAGCGTGGACGTGAACCGTATGTGCAGTTGACGGACTTTGAGCGAGGGCGTATAGTGGGCATGCGGGAGGCCGGGTGGACGTACCGCCGAATTGCTCAACACGTGGGGCGTGAGGTCTCCACAGTACATCGATGTTGTCGCCAGTGGTCGGCGGAAGGTGCACGTGCCCGTCGACCTGGGACCGGACCGCAGCGACGCACGGATGCACGCCAAGACCGTAGGATCCTACGCAGTGCCGTAGGGGACCGCACCGCCACTTCCCAGCAAATTAGGGACACTGTTGCTCCTGGGGTATCGGCGAGGACCATTCGCAACCGTCTCCATGAAGCTGGGCTACGGTCTCGCACACCGTTAGGCCGTCTTCCGCTCACGCCCCAACATCGTGCAGCCCGCCTCCAGTGGTGTCGCGACAGGCGTGAATGGAGGGACGAATGGAGACGTGTCGTCTTCAGCGATGTGAGTCGCTTCTGCCTTGGTGCCAATGATGGTCGTATGCGTGTTTGGCGCCGTGCAGGTGAGCGCCACAATCAGGACTGCATACGACCGAGGCACACAGGGCCAACACCCGGCATCATGGTGTGGGGAGCGATCTCTTACACTGGCCGTACACCACTGGTGATCGTCGAGGGGACACTGAATAGTGCACGGTACATCCAAACCGTCATCGAACCCATCGTTCTACCATTCCTAGACCGTCAAGGGAACTTGCTGTTCCAACAGGACAATGCACGTCCGCATGTATCCCGTGCCACCCAACGTGCTCTAGAAGGTGTAAGTCAACTACCCTGGCCAGCAAGATCTCCGAATCTGTCCCCCATTGAGCATGTTTGGGACTGGATGAAGCGTCGTCTCACGCGGTCTGCACGTCCAGCACGACTGCTGGTCCAACTGAGGCGCCAGGTGGAAATGGCACGGCAAGCCGTTCCACAGGACTACATCCAGCATCTCTACGATCGTCTCCATGGGAGAATAGCAGCCTGCATTGCTGCGAAAGGTGAATATACACTGTACTAGTGCCGACATTGCGCATGCTCTGTTGCCTGTGTCTATGTGCCTGTGGTTCTGTCAGTGTGATCATGTGATGTATCTGACCCCAGGAATGTGTCAATAAAGTTTCCCCTTCCTGGGACAATGAATTCACGGTGTTCTTATTTCAATTTCGAGTGTAGATGTTTGCCCATCATGTACTGACGTGCCTTCTTCTCCACAGGCACTTTCGGAGATTTGACTTCGACCAGTTCAGTGCCAGTAGGTAGGTGTAAGGGCCGTGACCCGTCAAGAAGTGTGTCTCGACTCTTCACGGTTTCAGGTGCCTCATTTCCAGTCTCTGTTTTATATTTGGTAGAAATCGTTAGGTGTGCCACGCTGTTTGGACATTAGTCCATGATCTGTAACACAGGTAGAGGATCTGAACGTGAATTTTCTCCTTGCTTGTAGCCCATATTGCTTTTAATTTCAGCATCTGCATCTCATGAGGCCGCCTTTTTACCTATCTGGTGATCGAGTGGACATATTCCTAGAATTACCTGCAGCGACTCAATAGACACAATACTGAAAGCTTCCGTCAAATGAAGTAGTATTCCGCGTTGCAACCTATTAAACTAACCGTGCTGCCTACTGGCTGCCTATTGCACTTAGAAGCTCCGTTCATTTCTCGATACTTACTTGATGTTTCGTTTCTTATTATCAAATTCGAACCCGACGTAGTTAAATGCATAATTTTTGTTTCGCTGATCGTATTACGACAATATTTCAGAGTTATTGTTGTTCTGGCAGTATCCCATGAGTCCATGGATATTGCTGCCATTGTCAGTCATTTGCTTTTCACTAGATACTGCTGGAGTGCACTTATCTAAAATACATCGCAAGCTTTTACATTATGAAATCCACATATAAATCATAACAGTAAAACAACGGAACTTGTATCCTGCGGCTATTCTTCGACAAGCCGAATACGTAATCGGTAAAAAAAAAAAAAAGAACAACGCGATCCGGTCGGAATTGCTCAGGTGCCCACAAAAGGTACGGCTACGTCGGAACCATCACATGGTATTATACGTAAGCTCTAGAAACATCGTTTTTCATCGTTTCCTAGCTTATATTAGGTACTGATATTTTTCATGGAGGTAATTTGAATCCGTTTATAGCCGTTGTTGTATTTTTTCATTATTTCTTAAATTGTTTTAGTGTTTCTCTGGTAACTCGATGCTGAAAATAATTAGCTCAAATGGCTCAAGCTACCTTCAAATGTATACAACTAGCTATGAGAACACCGGTGTCACCTCACAACAGTTCTCGTCCGACCTGTTCGCCTATCTTCAAATATGCTTCCTCAGCCCTCAGCAGCTGTTCAGCAGGACAATACTGCCACCATTGCTGTTGGTCCGTACATTCGGTATAAATGGCTTAGTAACGAGGTTTCTGAACCGATAGTTTCTTAATTTTCTTATTCGTAAGGGTACCTCAATTATAATACAGCCATTACTTAGGGTGCGCTGTACCTCAATAGACGAGAGAGAAACACAACATATTCATTTCTTCAGCACTCTCATGATATATTTAGTGTATACTAATTACACAGATTTTATGAACATGTTATTTTTCAACATTGTTGCTTTCCTTTCTTTGCTTCAAGCAACAAAATAAATGAAAATGATTCATGAGGCTTACATATTAAATGGTCAAATTTGCCCGTGTGTATAACCGAATCCCGACCAGAAAACAGATGTTTATCTCCTACTTCGATTATCACAGTTTTGTGCCTTGATAAGACAGATCCGCTACAGTTACTAATATCAAAGAATTACATGCACAAACAGGTTCTGGTAAACTCACATTCGTATTGTGAGTACACAACTTGTAACGTCCCCTTAGAAAAATTATACATGACTGTGCTTAACTGACAGACAATATTTTTAGCGCAACGCAATCTGACTTTCAAAAATCCCTACAAAAGAATGGCCCTGACTAACATTAACCTTTACCTTTCACAAATCACTTACCTCACCAAAAATCTTCGTTACTCGAACTACTGCAATACAGCGAACGCCATTACTGCCAACAAAATAAAAGATTCAAACTACTGAAGGCACTAACTACTAATAGGCATAGTTAGCAAATGAAAGATTTTGTTAGAGAATAAACAATGTATTTACCTCAATAGTGTTCAAAAGTCATAATGTATATATCAGTTCATGACATCCAGACTTACAAATTTCAAAACTCCGCCGCTCTCAAAATTCCATCTCTCTCCCCACATCCACCACTGCTGGCGGCTCACCTCCAACTGCCCAGCGCAACGCGCTGTTAACATCCAACTGCCCAACACTACAATGGCAGACAACAATGCAAACTAGCCACAGACCGCACACAGCACAGCCAGTGATTTACATACAGAGCGCTACGTGGCGTTACCTATATAAAAACCTAAACAGCCCACTTACATAGCCCCCATGCTCCCCACAAAAAATTTTACAAATTGTTTTGGGCAGTGGCTAATACAGATTTGAAAAATTTTTCATAATTACAATAACAAAGAAATCAAATGCACAAGCTTATTGATACAATGTTGGTCAAAAGCTAAAATTTTCTCACAGTCCATAAAGACAGTCCTGATCGTTCATCACAGTAAAATTGCAGTGTTTTTCTCAAAGTCTGAGCAGTAAAAGAAAATGCACACGGAAGTAGTGGATTTCCATGCAGTCTTGAAGAAGTAGTGTTGTCCTTCCAACGGAAAGACAGTGCTGACTCTTGACATGCTGACAGGTAATAGGCCACAACAGAGCAAACCCACAGCAGAGTCATTCGACGTTTTGAAGAATATTGGTAGGTAGGTCATCACAGAGCAGACCCACTGTAGTCCTGGTAGAGAGTATGGTATTGGTGGGCCACCAGAGGTGCAGACCCACTGCAGTCCTTGTAGAGATAATGGTATTGGTGGGCCATCAAACATGCAGATCCACTGTACTCCTTGTAGGAATAATGGTATTGGTGGGCCATCAAAGATGCAGACCCACTGTACTCCTTGTAGAAATAATGGTATTGGTGGGCCATCAAAGACGCAGACCCGCTGTAGTCCTTGTAGAGATGGCCAGCAGCCATCTATTTGACTGTGCAGGTGCACAATCACCATTGAAGAGTCTTGCAGATAATATAGCAAGTCCATGAACCATCACGTGTGCACTCACAAAAATTTTTTTCGGAGTTGTCCTTAGAACCAGCAATGCTGTTAATCAGTCCCTTGCTGAATTATTAACACACGTCCAAACCCTAACAGTCATATTTTTTTCACATCTTGTGCGTGTACTATGACCAACAGAAATATGTGCAGTGAAATGAATGCTTACAAGTTACTTAATTTGATGAACTGGTGTCAATTACAATTTTATAACATGAGAATACAATAACAAAGGTACAAAATACATCATTAAAGAACATAAAAATACAGATAAATTTGTAGTAGTACAGGCTTTACAAAAGAATAGAAATAAACAGATACATCAGTGTTACAGGAATTATGACATAAGTGAATATATAAAATAATGAGAATAGTTTTCGAAACATTAATTTCACACATGAGCATTAAAACAAAACAGAATAAATAATGTCTAAGCATATTTACAAGGTAATTAACATATTATTAGAAAAATTCTACAACATAAATTTTATTAGCTAAACACATACAGACAGGAATAACACAAATTCACATAGTGTAATAACACAAGGAAAGGACAGGGTTTGTTTTCAGTGTGACATTTGGTACTGCAGTCCACCCAAAACTTCATTCCATAGATCTTTCGTCTTATTTCAACATTTGTTTCCACAAAAAAGAATCCAATCCAAGCATCCCTTCTGTATTTATATGTTCACATATTTCTTACCTCACTATTTATTTTCCATTATCTTACCTCATCATTTATTTCCAAGAAAATCCTACCTAAACCTGTTGTCCCTAAACCCTACTTTTTTGTTCATATCCTCTTTCAAAATACTGTTTTGGCCAAACCATTTTTTATTTCTTCTCAATGCATTTCTTCCAATTCATCATAGTTAGTTTCTTATATAGTCTACCCCCTCTTAAGCTAACTTAAATCTACTGAGCTCAGATGCTAAACTAAGGGACGAGGCAATGCAGCAGCACAAAACAATTAATACAAACAGCAATGAAAAAAAATGGAAATTGTCAAAGCAAGCTACAGTAAATGTAAATTACCAAGCAAATGGAACATTACAACTAAGATGAGCCAATGTGCAGCAACAAGAAAAATAAATCAGTAGTAAAACTGGCTGAACAGAGTAATACAAAGTGCTGGCAAACGGCAGCAGCAAATGCAATAACTTATATCTAAACATGACAAAGCTCAAGCAGAAAGAATATTATAGTAAAATTGGCCATGTTTAATACCTATGTCACATCTTAACACTAGGGTGATGCATCACCTTAACTTACACTACTAAATAAGTTACCCAGTCATAGACAAAAATTATGTATGCAATTCCTGTGAAAGGAACTGTCTTTTTGTGCTCCCTCGTTTTTTTGAAGTAGATTATAAAATGGTTATTTACTGGCTCTGTAAGTATAAAATATCTATATTAGTACATCTATTAAATTTTATTTTAACCAATGCTGCAGTGCAGCTAGAAACTAGATATCAAACAAAATGAGCAATCTCTCAACTAGAAAGACAATATATGTAAGATGTTTCTCATCATTTCATTAGGCAGTTTAGTAAATATAATAAATTAAGAGCTCCACAGTGTAATCATATATTTTCAAGTTTGAGCGTGTCGTATTTAGTATGCTTTCTACAAAGAAATGTCAATAGCGAGGATAATGGCCTCCTTTTTTCTCCACCTGTGCCTCTGAAAGGCACACACTAATGGATAGGAAAGCAGAATGCTGTCAGACTATGTTACAACCGGCGTTTCCTGCGGTAGCAATCGTATGATCTACAACCAAGTGCGAAATATTTGTTAAAAAAAACAATGTTTCAAAACAAAAAATATCTCGTATTATTTTCCGGGATAGCATTTGTGAAGTGCAGATTATCAACCTCATTTGTTCAGCAGCTGTTCAAGTGGAAAAGGTAAGCACCATATTGCATTATTTCGAGAATACTGTCAAAGTATTGCAGCGCTTGTTTCACTAATGTAATGAGATCGACCAGGCATAATTTGGGTAGAGGTCAGTAGCATTCGATTCGAGGGTGGAAGTGGTATTTTGTTAGAAACTCCTATTCTCATCTAATGCGGAGAAAATGGCTCGCTAAAAGTTCAAAAATGGTTCAAATGGGTCTGAGCACTATTGGACTTAACTGCAGATGTCATCAGTCCCTTGAACTTAGAACTACTTAAACCTAACTAACCTAAGGACGTTACATACATCCATGCCCGAGACAGGATTCAAACCTCCGACCGTAGCGGTAGTGCGGTTCTAGACTGTAGTGCGTAGAACCGCTCGGCCACCTGGACCGGCTCTCGCTAAAAGTCTTAAATGCAAGTGGCAGATGCTGAAGTAGACGGAGGATATCGACCTCTCCATTCAGATAACTTTAATCCGGTTTCCACAAGCGAAGAGCAATAGATTTTTAATGTTGCTGATATTCAATTCATTACTTCTTACCAAAAAATTCAGTGATTGGTCTCTTATACTACAACCTACAAGGGAGAAATTGATTAAGAACACAGAATAAAAGCAAGAAAGTAAAGTTGTTTTCGAGTGTCTTGCCAGTGTGTCAATTCACCAGCCGTTACAGGTCCTCAGTTTACATGGCATGCAATCCCAGTTGCGAATGTGGACAACCGTCAACTGTGTAATGGAATGACGACAAGGAAAATTTCTGCCTTACCTGGTTCAAATCGTTGAAATGGCTCTGAGCACTATGGGACTTAACATCTGTGGTCATCAGTACCCTAGAACGTAGAACTACCTACACCTAACTAACCTAAGGACATCACACACATTCATGCCCGAGGCAAGATTCGAACCTGCGGCCGTAGAGGTCATGCGGTTCCAGACTGAAGCGCCTAGAACCGCACGGCCACACTGGCCGGCACCTTACCTGGATCCGAACCCGGGTTTTCTGTTTATTGTGAGCGATCACCTTACCATTTTGTTCGTTAACCCCTTTTTTTTCGAGGGCAACTGCTCTGCCGACTTTCTTATTTTTTTGTAGTTATTTATTTTCCTCGTATTTTTTTTTTACTGAGAACGGAAGGAAGAAACAACGCAAAGAAACATTCCTAGAGCTCACCACATTCGGTGGTCGTTACTGCACGAGCGCCGCAGCCTGCCAAGGTTTCTTTTTCTTCTTTCTTTTTTTATATTGACGAGTGCAGTCAGCAGCAGGCTGGAGGAGACAAGCCGGGCAGGGGTCGACTTCCGAGGCCTGGCACCGTTAGGCTCTCCGACCACGACTCAGAGGCAGACGCAAACTTCCGTAAGCATGTCTGTCGCAAGGAGCATTGTATTGCACTCTTCAACAACACAGGAACTAAAATATCATAATTAGCCGTCGAAACCGGGCAAGCGACTTTCAATTAAATTATCTGCCCTGTACGGTAATATAAAGTACGAGCGCAGGTCATAGACACATGCCTCAAGACATGTGGAAGTTTTGGTGCGGCCATGAGTCGTGATCGGATATCCGACTGCTCACGACACAAAGCAAATCCTGGTCCGAGTGACAGTGCGGCACAGCACAGATTTTCACTGTCGTCCTTCTGTGATACGGATGATGGTTGTCCACGTTCGCAACTGCGAATTCATTTCATGCGTTTCATAATATCTGTAGCCGCATCAGTGCCTGTTTCTTTGGGCATGCATGCATATCCGAAGGAACATTGCGTGGTACTTCTTAGCTACACAGGTACTGCAACATCGAATCGTCCTAAGTTTTACTGTGCAGAACTCGTCCAAAATCATTTCAAGCCGTTTTCCGAAAGTATTAATGCAGACTTATGAGTACTGCGACATTTTTAAATTCTTTATATTTGTACTGTTTTGCATTTATTTCATACTGAACAGCAGCCGGATGATATTTAAAAAATAACGAACAAGAGCAAATATACACAGGGTGGTCCATTGATAGTGACCGGGCCAAATATCTCACGAAATAAGCATCAAACGAAAAAAACTAGAAAGAACGAAACTCATCTAGCTTGTAGGGGGAAGCCAGATGGCGCTATAGTTGGCCCGCTAGATGTCGCTGCCATTGGTCAAACGGATATCAACTGCGTTTTTTTAATTAGGAACCCCCATTTTTTATCACAAATTCGTGTAGTACGTAAAGAAATATGAATCACAAGCTGCGACGTCGTCGCGAAAAAACACAGTGACCCGCATATGTAATAAGTTTCCTTTAATTTACGTCTATGGTCACAATCTTTTTTGTTCAACAGATTACCGGTTTCGGTCTTTAATCACCACCATCAGATCTGTTTCATAAAAAAATGATGAAACACATCCGAAACCGGTAATCTATTAAACAGAAAAGATTGTGACCACAGACGTAAATTAAAGGAAAAGAAATATGAATGTTGTAGTTGGACCACTTTTTTCGCTTTGTGATAGATGGCGCTGTAATAGTCACAAACGTATTAGTACGTGGTATGACGTAAGATTCCGCCAGTGCGGACGGTATTTGCTTCGTGATACATTAGCCGTGTTAAAATGGACCGTTTACCAATTGCGGAAAAGGTCGATATCGTGTTGATGTATGGCTATTGTGATCAAAATGCCTAACGGGCGTGTGTGCTATGTATGCTGCTCGGTATCCAAGTGTTCGGACTGTTCGCCGGATAGTTACGTTATTTAAGGAAACAGGAAGTGTTCAGCCACATGCGAAACGTAAACCGCAACCTGCAACAAATCATGATGCCCAAGTAGGTGTTTTAGCTGCTGTCGCGGCTAATCCGCACATCAGAATCGAGAATTTAAAAAACGTTGGTGTTGATAATGCTACGTCAACACCGATTGCACCCGTACCATGTTTCTATGTACCAGGAATTGTACATCGACGACGTTGAACGTCGTGTACAGTTCTGCCACTGGGCACAAGAGAAATTACGGGACGATGACAGATTTTTTTGCACGCATTCTATTTAGCGACGAAGCGTCGTTCACCAACAGCGGTAACGTAAACTGGCATAATATGCACTATTGGGCAACGGAAAATCCACGATGGTTGCGACGAGTCGAATATCAACGACCTTGTCGGGTTAATCTATGGTGCGATATTATGGGAGGAAGGATAATTGGCCCCCATTTTATCGATGGCAATCTAAATTGTGCAATGTATGCTGATTTCCTACGTGATGTTCTACCGATGTTACTACAAGATATTTCACTGCATGACAGAATGGCAATGTACTTCCAACATGATGGATGTCTGGCACATAGCTCGCGTGTGGTTGAAGTGGTATTGAATAGTATATTTCATGACAGGCCGATTGGTCGTCGAAACACCATACCATGGCCCGCACGTTCACCGGATCTGACGTCCCCGGATTTCTTTCTGTGGGGAAAGTTGAAGGATATTTGCTGCTATCGTGATCCACCGACAACGCCTGACAACATGCGTCATCGCATTGTCAATGCATGTGCGAACATTACGGAAGGCGGGCTACTCGGTGTTGAGAGAAATGGCCTTACACGTATTGCCAACTGCAGTGAGGTTGACGGACATCATTTTGACCATTTACTGCATTAATCTGGTATTTACAGGTAATCACGCTGTAACAGCATGCGTTCTCAGAAACGATAAGTTGACAGAGGTACATGTATCGCATTGAACAACCGAAATAAAATGTTCAAAGTGCCTACGTTCTGTATTTTAATTTAAAAAACCTACCTGTTACCAACTGTTCGTCTAAAATTGTGAGCCATATGTTTGTGACTATTACAGCGCCATCTAGCACAAAGCGAAACATGTGGTCCGATTAAAACATTCATATTTCTTTACGTACTAAACGAATATTTAATAAAAAATGAGGGTTCATATTGAAAAAACGCAGTTGATATCCGATTGACTATGGCAGCGCCATCTAGCAGGCCAACTTTAGCGCCATCTGGTTTCCCCCTTCAAGCTAGACAGGTTTCGTTCTTTGTAGTTTTTTTCGTTTGACACTCATTTAGTGAGACATTTGGTCCGGTCACGATCAATGGACCACCGTGTATACTTGGTTGGACCCCAGTTTTACATGTTTTATTCATCACAATATAAGATTTCAACTAACACGATAAAGACTAGTTTGTTAATTTTGATTATACCAGTAGAAGGCTCACTAGCTCATTAAGAAGGTAATGCTAGTTTATGACTTATAACCTGAACTGCCATTATGTCTATATGTGGTGATACGGATCCCTTTTGAACTATAAACATTGATTAGCAAACAAAGGAAAGTTCCTTGTAAGGTTACTGTCGTAAAATTCATTCTCCATTATTCAAACAATCAGCAATGTTGTTTCAACGGACGCTGAACCAAATTAGTGAATATTTTTGTGCTCTAGCAATAAAATCTGAATCAGTAGTTTTCAACGTTACCATAGTATTATTTCTCAGGCTGTTGGTTTGTGTGATTTTCACAGTTTTGTGCTCTTTCATATCTTTGAAACACCAAAATATTCATTTGTAAATGTACTTGGTGTGAAGATGTAGTTTTGACTTTAAGCATTTCCAAAGGTCGCCATACACGACCAACGGATCGCAGGTATTTGTGGCGTTCGATATTGCTGCAGTCGGTCACTCGTCTCAACCCAGCTCTGCCATGAAACTTCAACAAATACTACAACACCACCTCCTAGTCCAGATGTTCTGTTATGGAAAATGTGCTGCTATGTTTAGCAGCAGCTTGGGGAGAAGAGAAGTTTGTGGCACAACTTGACCAGAAGAAGGGATCGGTTGGTAGGACATGTTCTGAGGCATCAAGGGATCACCAGTTTAGTATTGGAGGGCAGCGTGGAGGGTAAAAATCATAGAGGGAGACCAAGAGATGAATACACTAAGCAGATTCAGGAGGATGTAGGTTGCAGTAGGTACTGGGAGATGAAGCAGCTTGCACAGGATAGAGTAGCATGGAGAGCTGCATCAAACCCGTCTCAGGACTGAAGACCACAACAAAAACAACAACAGCAGTTGATCTCTGTATTCCCAAGGACACTTGCAAAAGATAAATAATAAAACGGATATCGCAATTTTTATCCAGTCCTGGTTGACTCTCAAAGAAAAAGAAAATGCTTGGTTTATGTACAGCTGAAGGCAGTGCGAAGAATTTGTGATTTATTCTGTTAGTGCACCATTTTGGCTGTAAGGGTTGACCATTATGAGACCTTGTGCAAGTGTCCGGGAAATGTCCGTGAATAAGACAGTCTCATAGTGTTGGCTGTTGTTCATCATCTTGATAAGGAACAGCTGTAAACCTACGTAGCTCTTAACTCTTGTTTTATGAACGTCATTTAATTCCATCTGCCGCGAAACATTTAATAAAATTTGTAGAGAAGAAGTGATCTTCTAGTGTCTATGGCATTGTCAGTTCATGGCAAAACTTGGCTCTTTTTTCCTCAGTGCGTTGTTAGTACCTACAATTCTTTGCATAGCACACAAATAACCTCAGATTTACATTGCGGTTTTTTGGTGGCATTGCTGGTGTTTCCAAAAGGGCGTTTGTGGAAAAGGAAGCATAGTTCCAACGTGTATGCGGAAGTTGTTATATGCACAATACGAGCTATTATGGGGAAAGATATTACTGTTGCCTTTTTTAAAGCATCTGTAGGTTTGACATTTGAAGGGTATACAAAATTATTGTACATTTCTAAAGTGCCATTAATTAATCATATACTCTCATCTTATGATCGCGACGTTTTGAAAACTACTGTTTGTTTGAATAACAACATCTTACGTTCCCATTTGCATCAGTTGCACTACCTAACTGTGCTCATTAAACCTTTAATCACTCATTAGTATTCACTCGTTTTCTGAGTGGTTGGGGTTGTACGCTTGTTTGTTTCTTAATGGATTAGAGTCACAGAGCTGTAATACATGATCGTAAAAGACGTTGCACAGAATTGGTTTTCCTAGTCGCCTACACCAACATATGCGATAGACTGTGGACCCAGCTTTCTTGTACATAGTGGGTTTCGTTTCATGTTATGTGAGTCTAGCAAACACGACAAGAGACACACAGGCAGGGGCTAGCACAGTGAATGCATTTCGAACCTGACAGACATTCAGTCGAGAAAATATAGGACTGTCACAATTAAAGTCATATAGACCAGAAGAAAAACAAATGTTGGTAGCACTGTTTCCCAACCTTGGAGAAATTCCAACAAACATTTGGCGGCAGTATGGGTCACGCTAACCACATACTAAAACCCACCGCCTGGATCGTGGCCAAGCCTAAGTACTCTAAGACGGATAACCAGGATAGTATTTGAGCTTGGTAGATACCACCCACAGGCAGCCGATAGTCCCTAAATGTACGTCAGACATCATATTGTTCATCTACGGTTACATCTACAATTATACTCCGCAAGCCACCAAACGGTGTGTGGCAGAGGGCACTTTACGTGCCACTGTCATTACCTCCCTTTCCTATTCCTGTCGCGTATGGTTCGCGGGAAGAACGACTGCCGAAAAGCCTCAGTGCGCGCTCGAATCTCTCTGATTTTACATTCGTGATCTCCTCGGGAGGTATAAATTGGGGGAAGAAATATGTTCGATACCTCATCCAGAAACGCACCCTTTCGAAACCTGGACAGCAAGCTACACAGCGATGCAGAGCGTCTCTCTTGCAGAATCTGCCACTTGAGTTTACTAAACATCTCCGTAACGCTATCACGCTTACCAAATAACCCTGTGACGAAACGTGCCGCTCTTCTTTGGATCTTCTCTATCTCCTCTGTCAACCCGATCTGTTTCGTGTACTCGACGACCAAAAAGATGCACTTCCTTCATGCACTCCGCTAAATGTGTTTTCTATGGATAATGTGAAGAGTGTGGCCTACAGTACACTTACGTCTTCTCTGCGGTGCATACGGACCTTGTTCCCACCTGCAGGATGTCAATGCTCCAACGTTTGCGGCTGACTTGGGACAACGAGTATTTTTAAAATGAGGACATCATTCACTCTTCTCGAGTGGGCCGTTTGCAAACTAGATTGCTGTTACATGGCAAGTGTTCATCAGAGACGAGGTTATCGTGAGGAGTGCCACAGGGAAGTGTGATAGGCCCACTTCACTCGCCGGCCGCGGTGGCCGTGCGGTTATAGTCGCTTCAGTCCGGAACCGCGAGACTGCTACGGTCGCAGGTTCGAATCCTGCTTCGGGCATGGATGTGTGTGATGTCCTTAGGTTAGTTAGGTTTAAGTAGTTCTAAGTTCTAGGGGAGTGATGACCTCAGCTGTTAAGTCCCATAGTGCTCAGAGCCATTTGAACCATTTGAACCACTTCACTCGCGGTCAGGGTGAGCATCAATCTGCGGTTGCTACGGTGCAACGGAAGATGTCGAATGTTCAAATGCGTGTGAATTCCTAAGAGACCAAACTGCTGAGGTCATCGGTCCCAAGACTTACAAACAATTTAAACTAGCTTACGCTAAGAACAACACACACACACCCATGCCAGAGGGAGGACTCGAACCTCCAGCGGGAGGGGCTGCGCAATCCATGACACAACGCCTCAAACCACGCGGCCATTCTGTGCGGTGAAGGTGTCGAAATTGAGTGATTGTAGGAGGATACAAGATGACTTAGAAAAAAAATTGTGGTTGGTTTAATGATAGCAGCTAGCTCTAAGTATAGAACAATATACGTTAATGGTGATCTTTAGGAAAAACACACCCGTAATGGTTCAAATGGCTCTGAGCACTATGGGACTTAACATCTTAGGTCATCAGTCCCCTAGAACTTAGAACTACTTAAACCTAACTAACCTAAGGACATCAAACACATCCATGCCCGAGGCAGGATTCGAACCTGCGACCGTAGCAGTGCCGCCACACCCGTAATGTTTGGGTACAGCATTAGTAGGATCCAAAAAAACATAGCATTAGTAGTGTCCTGCTTGATACAGTCACATCGTTTAAACGTCTGGGTGCAACGCTGCTAAGCGATATGAAATGGAACGAGTATATGATACTTGTAGTAACGAAGGCGAATGGTTGACTTCGGTACGGGAGACGCGTATAGGACGCTAGTGCGACCTATTCTTGAATACTGCTGGAGTGTTTTGGATCCTTACCAAGTCGGATTAAAGGAAGACATCGAAGCAATTCAGAAGCAGGCTGCTAGATCTGTTAACGGGAGGTTCGAACGACATGTAAGTGGTACGGAGACGCTTCGAGAACTCAAATGGGTACTCCTGGGAGGAAGGCGACGTTATTTTCGAGGATCACTATTGAGGGAGTTTAGAGAAACCTCATCTGAAGCTGACTGCCGATCGTTTCTACTGCCTCCAAAATACAAGGACCACGAAGATAAGGTACGAGAAATCAGGGTTCATACGGAGGCTTATAGGTAGTCAACTTTTCCTCGATCTGTGAGTCAAACAGGAAAGGAAATGTGCAGTTATGGCACAGGGTACCCTCCACCACGCACAGTACTGGAAGGCGGGTGTTTATAAAATTTCCTGTGAGTGTGTTTCTGCATATATAATTCAGACAACATAAACGGTCCAGGAATGCTGTGTAGAACACGAAAGACACACCCGTCTGCGGCAACCTTTAAAATCAGCAGCAGCAGAACTTTGCATTTCCATAGGACATCCAATGGAATACAATAATACCAAAATTTTTGCACCGGTTACCAGCTTCTGGGACTCTGTGATTAAAGAATCCGTGGAAATACGTCTTGCTGATAATTTAATGAATCATGAGAATGGCTTTCAGCTGGATAAAAATTGGAATCCAATTATTAAAATTATGCGGTCACAACGGAATCGACATGCTCAGTCGATACTCAGCGATTACATTGTTCATACTTCACCACTGAGGGCAGCACACACAACTTGGCTGTCTTTCACATGTCACCTCCTAATGCCTGCGCCGTAAACCACCAGTACGACTCGCATGCGCGGAATTCCCTATAAATACCATGACTGCATCGTCCCCCTCAACACGACCATATACAACAACGCGAGGCGTCTCTGTGAGAAAGTGGATGCCCTGTGGGACACTGCCCATAGGTTAAGCCACGTTGGGACCACACTGCAACACCACTGGCATCGACATCCGATTCCTCTAACCGTCCTACACAAATCCGATTGCGACCACGGCTAACGATAGGCCTGGCACGGCAATCACGGATGTATCCTTTGGCGGGAGTAGCCCCTCATGCTTCGTCCACTACTTTCCCACCCTACCTGCCCATGCCGGGCTAAGTTTTTCTGCCCGACTGATGTAGTAATGTCACCGTTGGAGGGTTGTTTGAGACTCCAAGTCCACCGCGACACCTCCAAAGTGTATTGCAGTGACGCAGCGTCACTGCCCTGTGGCTAAATGTACTGTCTCACCTACACAGATAGACCGCAAAAGGCCGGTGATGTTGTATTTTAACATATCACATCTGAGAAAAAAGGAAAGAAAGGTCTCTTCAGTACTTCGTCTACTCACCTGAGGACGGCCGGACGTCTCTGGGCCGAACTGTTGTGGCAGAATGTTGATAGGACCCGTCTGCAAACCAGAAAATTACTGGAAGAAGAAACGCGCCGGAATAAATTCAGAAGATGTAGAAATTATATCCAAGTCAGGCTGTGTCCTCTTACAGTCACTCCACGACAACAGTTTCCCGTACAATATAGCGTCGTCAGCAAACATTCGCTGCACAACGAAGGACATGGAAGTGCGCTGTACACTGGTACGCTCTGGAACGAGGATTGCTGCCACCATAGACCACTGTTGACGTGCACTTATGCTGCAATGGGAGGCGTCACTGCAGGCCACAATTAACGATCTTATGTACATACTTCTCGACTTACGTTCTCTGAGCGATACACGAAAAATATTGATTGATCTGCCTTCCGTATTTCAAATATTCAGTTACCGATTAACAGATACTATAATTATTTTTTCATTATTTATTAATCGCTACAGTTATATCCGCTTCATATTATATCGAAATTCGACAGTTACGCAAGTCTCTGATACTCTTATCTTATTCAAGGTCACATATTTCAGCATCATTTTGAAAAGAATTTTACTACGTTGTCCCTGCAAGTGGACTAAACGCGTTTATGTCAACGTGTTTGTGGTCCAGGTGAGAAGATTCTGAGATGTTTACGACAGAAATGGGGTGCGAATCGCTATTCGACTACCATAACTTTCTGTGAGTCGGGTTTTCGTGGCGGTCTAGGAAGGACGTAAGGTTGGAGCTCTTATGTGCCATCCGTCAGAGACCGAGTACAGCTTCGGACTGGGCAAAGGTAGGCGAAGTAACGGCAGATGATTTTGCCACTACTTACAAATGTCTACTGTAAATAATCTTTTTCTTCAAATTTCTCCTGCTCATTTCAAGATTCACAGATAACTGGCCTTCACCTCTTTATGAACTGCGAATTGTTTTCGTTTCAGTTACGTTAGCAATACGTGAGTTATTCCTAGGGCGACACTCGCCTCTGCCAATGCGGAAAACCATCTGAAGCAACACAATCACATTTTGGTGATCGTCGTATCAGAAGAATGCTATTTAATCTCTCAAGCAAATCTATCCGGTCTTGATTGCAAATCTACCTGTACGTTAACCAAGATACATGAAAACCGAGAATCTAAATCATCTTGAATGAATTGAGAGCCTTAGCCGAGCCATTTCCGAGCAGACCTGAAGCAGTGTACTGATCATGACGAAGTATCTGTGTGCAGGCGTCCACCATAGTTTTGTTGAAAACGGGGAATAAAGGGAGAATATCTAAAGTAGTCCTACGGGGTTCTTTTCTGGATTCCCTATATGTTGCTTCTCTAGTTAAGCACGACTGTCACTTAAAACACACACACACACCCACAAATGTAAGTGCGATATACATGGAATGTAATAAGTAACGTTTCATGCAAGAGATCGGTCACCTAATGAGCTAATGTAGTTATCGGTAACATCAGCTCCTGAAAGGGTACAGACTCTTTTTTTACGAACAAGAAAAAATAAAAATAAAAGTAAATAAAGGAAAGCGAAATTTTATGGTCACAAGGTAGTAATCATTCTTTTGTAGCCGACCGGTTTAAATTATTAGGACCGAAGTTCAGTGCAAAGCTATCTTGAAAGTATCGCGTTCCAGCTCTTTTGCAGGAACTCAATGGTAATACCTTCAAGGTAAAAGTAATCTACACTGTCACTGACATTTAAATGTGAATTATTATTCACTCTTCTCCATTTCACTCCCTGTATCATACGGTGTCTTGCGGTGCCCGAGAATTTCTCATAGTCCGTTGTCCAGGTGTGTCGGAATTTTAAGTGTTCCATCCTCGTACGTATTATACTCCACCACGGTATTGGAAGTTGACAATATTGACTCATTCAGAAAGAAACCTGCAGCAGCCATTCGGTAAGTACTAGACGTAAATACACTCCTGGAAATGGAAAAAAGAACACATTGACACCGGTGTGTCAGACCCACCATACTTGCTCCGGACACTGCGAGAGGGCTGTACAAGCAATGATCACACGCACGGCACAGCGGACACACCAGGAACCGCGGTGTTGGCCGTCGAATGGCGCTAGCTGCGCAGCATTTGTGCACCGCCGCCGTCAGTGTCAGCCAGTTTGCCGTGGCATACGGAGCTCCATCGCAGTCTTTAACACTGGTAGCATGCCGCGACAGCGTGGACGTGAACCGTATGTGCAGTTGACGGACTTTGAGCGAGGGCGTATAGTGGGCATGCGGGAGGCCGGGTGGACGTACCGCCGAATTGCTCAACACGTGGGGCGTGAGGTCTCCACAGTATATCGATGTTGTCGCCAGTGGTCGGCGGAAGGTGCACGTGCCCGTCGACCTGGGACCGGACCGCAGCGACGCACGGATGCACGCCATGACCGTAGGATCCTACGCAGTGCCGTAGGGGACCGCACCGCCACTTCCCAGCAAATTAGGGACACTGTTGCTCCTGGGGTATCGGCGAGGACCATTCGCAACCGTCTCCATGAAGCTGGGCTACGGTCCCGCACACCGTTAGGCCGTCTTCCGCTCACGCCCCAACATCGGGCAGCCCGCCTCCAGTGGTGTCGCGACAGACGTGAATGGAGGGACGAATGGAGACGTGTCGTCTTCAGCGATGAGAGTCGCTTCTGCCTTGGTGCCAATGATGGTCGTATGCGTGTTTGGCGCCGTGCAGGTGAGCGCCACAATCAGGACTGCATACGACCGAGGCACACAGGGCCAACACCCAGCATCATGGTGTGGGGAGCGATCTCCTACACTGGCCGTACACCACTGGTGATCGTGGAGGGGACACTGAATAGTGCACGGTACATCCAAACCGTCATCGAACCCATCGTTCTACCATTCCTAGACCGGCAAGGGAACTTGCTGTTCCAACAGGAGAATGCACATCCGCATGTATCCCGTGCCACCCAACGTGCTCTAGAAGGTGTAAGTCAACTACCCTGGCCAGCAAGATCTCCGGATTTGTCCCCCATTGAGCATGTTTGGGACTGGATGAAGCGTCGTCTCACGCGGTCTGCACGTCCAGCACGAACGCTGGTCCAACTGAGGCGCCAGGTGGAAATGGCATGGCAAGCCGTTCCACAGGACTACATCCAGCACCTCTACGATCGTCTCCATGGGAGAATAGCAGCCTGAATTGCTGCGAAAGGTGGATATACACTGTACTAGTGCCGACATTGTGCATGCTCTGTTGCCTGTGTCTATGTGCCTGTGGTTCTGTCAGTGTGATCATGTGATGTATCTGACCCCAGGAATGTGTCAATAAAGTTTCCCCTTCCTGGGACAATGAATTCACGGTGTTCTTATTTCAATTTCCAGGGATGTATGAACTGCATGTATATACATTCTTTTTTACTTTCAAAAGTATCCCATCAGAACTGAAAAAAATCGACTGAGAAGCACCCAGTCTTCAAATACACTGAGGTGGCAAAGTTATGGGATAACTTCTAATATCAAGTCGAACCTCCTTACGCCCGACGCACTGCAGAAAATGGACGTCGCATGGAGTTAAGAAGGCACTGGAAGCCGTACGCAGAAATATTTAGCGATGCTGCTTCTATAACCGTCTATAAACGCGAATGTGTTGCCGGTACAGAATTTTGCCCCCAAACTGACTTCTCGATTATGTCCCATAGATTTTCGATGGTTTCAAATCATTCGCTCGAATTGTCCAGAATGTTCTTCAAATCATCGCGAACAGTTGTGGAGCGGTGAAATGGCGCATTGCCTTCCACAAAAATTCCATCGTTGTTTAGCAACATAAAGTCCAAGAATGATTCCAGATGTTCTGTAGTTAGCCCAATGTAACCATTTCCAGTCAATGATATGTTAAGTTGGACCAAAGGACCCAGTCCATTCCATGTAAACACAACCACACCATTATAGAGCCACCACCGGCTTGCACAATGGCTTGTTGACAACTTTGGTCCATGGCTTCGTGGCATGTGGGCCAAACTCGAACCCTACTGTGAGTTCTTACTAACTGAAGTCGGGACTCATCTGACTAGTCCACGAGTTTCCCAACCGATATAGTCATGAGCCCAAGAGAGGCGCTGCAGGTGACGTCGTGCTGTTAGCAACGGCACTTGCGTCGGTCGTCTGCAGCCACTCCTCTATAACGCCAAATTTTGCCTCAATGCCCTAACCAACACGTTCTCCGTACGTCGTTCATTGATTTCTGCGGCTATTTCACTCAGTTTGCTCGTCTGTTAGCAATGAAAACTCGACGTGAACGCCGCTGCTTTTGGTCTTTAAGCGACCGCCGTCCGTCACTGCTTTGTCTGTGGTGAGACCTAACGACTGAAATCTGATATTCTCGGCACAGTCTTGACACTGTGGACCTCGATGTATTGAGCCCCTAACGATTTCCGAGGGGAATGTCCTATGCGTCTATCTCCAACTACCATTCCGCGTTCAAAGTCTGCAGTTTCTCGTCGCGTGGCCAGAGTCACTTCAGAAACCATTTAATATGAATCACTTCAGTAGAAATAGCAGCTCCGCCCATGTACTACGCTTTTATACCTTGTTTACGCGATACTACCGCCATCTGTTTATGTGCAAATCTCTATCCAATGACTTTTTGTCACTTCAGTGCATAATTTAGGATGTTTACTTGTGCCACAATGCTTCTGTTCTGTACAGACTTTCTCGCAGTAGTCGAGAACTTTTCTCTGTAAGGTGTTCTTTATTCGTATAACTCTCATAATTGTATGTATTTAATTAATCCTTCAGATTTTTTTGTTTACAAATTTTCGGATCAGCTTTCTGTAACATATGCACTGACTCCATCCATGACGAAGCAAATTTGTCTCGAAAGATTCCACGCAACACGATACATGAGTAAAAGACAATAAATATGGTAATGGTAAATAACTATGACAGGATCTGAACCAAACTACTCCGCAATATAAAAGTATGTCTTCCGTTTTTGGGTGTTAACGTTCAAGATGGCCTTGAAAAAAAAAATCCGCACATGACAAGCAGTACAAGGACGTTTGACAACAACGGACGTGGGACACGTGCAACGCAGGAAACAATCGACGTCCCTCCGAGCTGTAGACGGCTCCCGTAGAGTCACTTGCTCTTCGTGTAGGCAGCATTAATTTTACGATTGCAGTGGTGACTTTTCCAGAGGACATGGGCAGAGCACCATGTGTACGGGATGTGCTTTCATTAGCGCGCAGGAAGAAATAGACATTTCATCGGCTCGCGCGCCTGTCATCTCTTACTCAAACGCCAGCCTTCTCCCGTAGCTCTCGGCAAAGCCACAGCTCGCGCCACGTAAATACTGCGCTGAGTGTTTATGTTCCTAGCGATTACTTACGGCCGACTCGTTTGTTTTCGCAGACTCTCGCCACTTTGGACACATTATCCTAGAGGTCTCTTTCCACGATCCTCACAAACCGTCACCCGAGACCTTGCTCTATGGAGTCCGGAGCTACGTCTGAACGTTAGGCAGCCATCTCACTAAATAAATCTTGCCTCAGGATGTTCTTTCGTCCAAAATGTCTGTGCGTGCGAACCAAGGCATACGGACGACATGTCTGAAGCAATAGAATGACACACTTCTTTAGCGACGAGAACATTCACGTGTTTCGTTAGTTGATTTAACGGAGAGCCCAAACAGCGAGGTCATGGATCCCATAGGATGAGGAAAGGAAGTCGGCCATGCCCTTTCAAAGGAACCATCCCGGAATTTATCTGAAGCCATTTAGGGAAATCACGGAAAATCTAAATCAGGATGGCCGGACGCGGATTATTCATTTGGCTTACACTTCAAATGGACCAGTCAAATAAGTTCTAGTACGTAATACCTCGCATAGTTATCTTGGATGATGCTTACTAGGTGCCGTTAAAGTTGACGTAGAATCAGTTTCCGTTCTCCCTCAAATATTTAAAGAATTTTTACAATTATTTTGGACAAATTGGCTCAGCAAGTAAGTGACGCTCTAGTTTACCGCAAAATGTTAGTTCGGGGCTTTCAGCTATTGATTTCATTGAACTGCAATGTTTGTACTTAGTTTGCCTTCACTGGCACATCGAGCACAAACTCCAGATAAGAAAAGCGTTTGCAAAGGGTTTTTTAGACAGGTGTAAAATAAGATTGTTAAAAAATTGTTAGTACTAGTCCTACAGTAACGCAGTTCATATCTTACCACAGACTCTTCCTTTCGATATCACAAAACTTATATGTAATACTACGAAATTTTCACGTTCCGAAGCAAACTTGTACATTAGTAGTTATATAATTATATGGATATGGTGTCTGTTCATTCGGATATGTCCGAAATAACAGACACCATATCCATATAAGTATATAGTTCTGGCAATACCGGCCATGCGGATGCACACATATTCTCCGAACTCTTACGGGACTTGGTAAGAATGTCTTCCACTGACTGAAGCGCCTAGAACCGCTCTTAGTTTTGGCTTTAGTAAAGTTATGTGGACCAAAGACTTTTGGAGAAATGTGAAATTTTCAACATGAAAACTCACATGGTAGTAATGGATGTCTTTCTTTTCTCTTAACATCAGCAAAAAATAAGCAAGACATGGCTTCCATTAATTGGCCGCCCTGTGTTTCAGCACCTAAAAACAGTTATCGCACTAGGTGACGTTCATTCTGTTTCACACTTGTTATCAAACATTAATCTATAAAAGTAGCTTACAGGAAAAATACAGGCCGATTTCCTGACGATGTTTCACACTTTCAGGGTTGATGAGAAAGGGTAAATGCATGTTTGAACTATGAGACCAGGTTCGGAAACGACCGAGTCGGAAGATATAGGCAAACATCGTATGGATGCCTCTGATGGTGAAATACATGTACGAACATTGTTGTCACTAAGATTATACGGTAGAAAACATTCAGAGGCGGTAGTAAGGGACCAAACCAATAAAAATGTGTAGTAAACATGTATACCGTAACAGCTATGAGCTCTTGTTCACCTTATTCTAGTGACAGCAAAATCTGTCTCTCTCTTTCCACACGCACTAGCAATGAAGACCTCCGCTGTAAACAATGGAAATGGACAGAGAAACTGAGCTATTGGATGCAAAATATGTTACGATATTCTTTTTGTTAATATTAGTTAACCGTTCCACGATAAACCGAGAAATGGCAGCTGTGTCTCTAATATCAGATTCCCACTAATAAGCACATAATCAGTGGGTAGTGTGAAAAACGTGACTATTACTAGTAGTAACGCATCAGGGGTTTGCATCAGAAAAATGTTTCTGACTCTTTATGCAGACGTTGTTATTCGCCTACGTGCTCTATAACGATGTTGACAGTCTCCTACAAGTAAATATGCAGCTGGTACTTTCCCCCGTCTTGTTAAGTAGCTAGTAAAATTTGGAAACGCTTTACTGCACATAACACATAAACGTTCTGTATAAAAAAGTTCACCAAAACACTTCATAAACTTTTGGGATGAACCGCAGCCTTGAGAGCTTTCTACTTAATTTGTCTATATGTGAAATATTGAATATTCTTTTTTCAAAAACCTGTCTCCCCGTACAACGTGTGCTTTAGATATCATATTCAACTTCTGAACAAAACTGACTGTTGTTTGTCCCTGTGATGCACATGTGAACAGTTTTGTCAAAAAAACATACATCTTAACAAAATTCTGAATCTGAAAAAATAAAAATGAGTCTAATTAAATGCTAAAAGAAACTAGTTGTGTCCTCAGTTAAAACTATTTAATTTACACTCGATACTGAAGTACTTTATGAAATTTACAACATGAAGTTGAATGTCTGACTCGAAATATCCACGAAATAACATACTGCTCTACACAAAAGAAAATAACTGTTTAATATTACCTTTACTGTTCATCGCAAATTAAACTGTTTACTTAGTACAGTACCTGAAAATTCTGACGATCCACTATTTGCTCACAAGAAGGTAAAGTGACCGGAACTTAACTTACCCTTGTCCATCATGCTATTTTGAATCTTGTATACCGATGTTCTCGAAAGTAAACTGAAATCAGCAATGTACTAGCTAGAAAAAAATGATCTTCTCTAAATTTTACATTGCTTGTCATAAACAATCTGTCGCTGGGAGTGGCAATGCACACATAATAAAATATTTCAAACTTTACTAGGAAATAATGAAGGACAGTTTTACTTAAAAAAAAAGCTTCCTTCAAAAATTAAACTTCGATTACTGTCAAAAAAAAAAAAACAATATAAGAAGATTCTAGCATTTACGAAAATTGCAGGGGTATCAACCAGTTGCATTGGTTTTGACATAATGAAAACAAAGAGATCCAATTTACTCAAATCATTACTATCATAAGTTATCTAGGGACAAAGATTGCCTTCAATTGATAGTCCTGACAAACAAACATTTTAATCTTCCACGTGCATAGGTTATCTTGAAATATTACTCAAAAACATCTTCTACATCAATAAAATTAATAATATAGCTTTATGAGCAAGTTTTCATCTCCATAATA
Organism: Schistocerca cancellata; assembly: GCF_023864275.1. Classification (NCBI taxonomy): domain Eukaryota; kingdom Metazoa; phylum Arthropoda; class Insecta; order Orthoptera; family Acrididae; genus Schistocerca; species Schistocerca cancellata. The sequence goes on from NC_064627.1 coordinate 641,136,589, forward strand.
TAGTATTCCAGATAATTTCTCCCAGCATCACAAATAGCAAATCTCCTTCTCTGAAACTCAACTGGTGCCTGTAATACGAGTTCCCCAGCGCTGCACAACCGACTGACAAGCAAGCGCACCACAGATTGCATTATACACCGAGTTAATGAAATTATCTGCTACTCGTACAGCGCGCCTATGCAGTTTTGTCCCAGTACAGTAAATGTGAATTATTTACAATGAGGCAAAGCATATGAAAACCTTAAAACTTGTCCATTTAATTCATCCCCTAGACAGTCTCTTTCTGTCCTGAAATAACGTGCCTCTGATATTATATGGTAGTTAGTCTACCTTTAAGAAAGATTGATTGAGATCTCATACACGGGACACAAGCACATTTCAGCCATATTTAATAAAAATACATACAAAAAATACATATAAACAGATGAAATATCTACAAATACCAGCAAATAGCTTTGGATTTCCGTTTGCTACTGAAGATGGATATGTGGAATGCAGTGCAACGTTGTTATATGAAAACGTCTTTCACATATCTCGTAAGTTTGATGATTATTAGCTTTTTGGTAGCAGCAGTGTAGATCTGCTAGAATTTACCACATTCTTGGTGAGAAATTTTAATTATTACGCACTGAAATCAACAAACTTGTACATGATCTCTGAATAAAATAAAAAAAATAACGTCAGAACTGAAGAATGAGTGACGATCTGGCTTGAAATAACGCAGCTGTAAACAGTGTAGGCTCCAAGTCATTGTTAACTGATTTTCACGAGCACTGTCTTCAATAATGTGAGTTCACAATATCGGTAGTACAAAATTGTTCAATCTTTATCCCTTGTGTCCTCAAAATACCGTTAAATTATGACCGTTAAGTCAACACACTTCGTTATGCGACAACTACGTAAAGTTCCTACACTGAAATTGTCCTTAAAAGTAGAAATGTAACTTCAGTTTGAGGTGTTACCAAAGGAGAACATTCTGTGTTAGCAGAAGAGCCAATACTGTGTTACGAGTGGAGGCCGAAATGCACGCGTTTTAGCTCAGGCCGGCTGGTGTGAGGAGGGAAGAACTATACTGACGTGAGGTCTGGAACATGACAAGGAATGAGAATTCAGAAAGCGGACGTAATTCGTTTGATACTTAACTTTAATACATTAATGATGGACGTCGCTCTTGAATGTATGGTTCAAATGGCTCTGAGCACTATGGGACTTAACTTCTGGGGTCATCAGTCCTCTAGAACTTATAAATACTTAAACCTAGGACATCACACACATCCATGTCCAAGGCAGGATTAGAACCTGCGACCGTAGCGGTCGCGCGGTTCCAGACTGAAGCGCCTAAAACCGCTCAGCCACACTGGCCGACCTCTTGACGGTACATGATTCACAATATTATCTGTTCAGAATACATTCTTGAAGTAGTTATAGTAACTGAACATGGCGCCTTGCTAGGTCGTAGCAAATGACGTAGCTGAAGGCTATGCTAAACTGTCGTCTCTGAAAATGAGAGCGTATGTAGACAGTGAACCATCGCTAGCAAAGTCGGCTGTACAACTGGGGCGAGTGCTAGGGAGTCTCTCTAGACTAGACCTGCCGTGTGGCGGCGCTCGGTCTGCAATCACTGATAGTGGCGACACGCGGGTCCGACGTATACTAACGGACCGCGGCCGATTTAAAGACTACCACCTAGCAAGTGTGGTGTCTGGCGGTGACGCCACAGAACTGTTAAAAGATAAACTGAAATCTGACTTCAACCTATGTAATGTACTTAACTAACATTTGTCTGTGGGAGTTTATTTCTATTGATGCTCCGCACCAATGAAACGTAGGTAGCAGTAGATATTGTGACTGCAGAAATGTGTTGTCGGCAGCTTACTATCTGAGACGACTGCTGTAAGGTCTCTGGTACCGACGCTCCGTTGTCTTGCCAAACGCTGATCCATCAGAATATACAGTAAATAAAACTTCAGTGGTCAGAAAGCAGAACAGGACAAGATCAGTCTAGTTAATTTAATAACAAGAACGCCGATTTCCTGAAACAACAGTGGACGGCCGGTTGAGCAGCAACCCCGACGCAGAGTCCATTCGTTTATTTTTCATTTCTCAAAAATTAAACCGTTCATGAGCTCGGCCCACTTACAAATTCCGATCTAGTTGTGAGTATACGAAAACAAACCATAGACCACTGCCCCAAACAAAGACAGTCCCTTTCATTCGTAATATTCAGCTTAACTCGTAATTGCAATCCAACATCGCTCACCATCGACCCTGTCTCTTCGTTCCTGTCTCTTCGTAACATTATTCACAGATATTAATTTCACTAACGGACTGAAGCTCCAAAAATTATAATGAAATTACATACACACAAGGGATTAACATTATGCAATAAATAATAATATTGATCTTTTAAATTAGTGTTTTTGTAACGTTTTAAGGTAATGTTTTGGTATCTCGGCCAGAAAGTAAACAGTGTTAAGTCAATGACACTTCATGTTAAGTGCACTCACTTTGTAAGTAAACAATGATACGTACTTCTAGACATATTTTAAGAGCAGAATTTTGGATAGAATTAACGACTTTACTAATATTTTGTTAGTCTATACCTTTTTTTAAAACAAAAACTTATCTGAATAAAAAATGATAATGCATGTACTTCAAATTTCGTGTTTCCCAGATTTTATTTGAACTTTGCTGCGCAACTTCTCGAAACAACCAACTTGTTCCTAGCTATTGTTTACACCCGATGTCTTCATATACTTTCTATTTCTGCAATATTTTATTCAACTGACACGTTCCGCATTAGTCCTGTAATATTTGTCGTTAATGTAGTCTACCAAGCAGGGAACCACCTCTCGAAGGTGATCCAGCTGCCTTACCAAAAAAATGGCTCTGAGCACTATGGGACTTAACATCTGAGGTCATCAGTCCCCTAGAACTTAGAACTACTTAAACTTAACTAACCTAAGGACATCACACACATCCATGCCCGAGGCATGATTCGAATCTGCGACCGTAGAGGTCGCGCGGTTCCAGACTAGAGCGCCTAGAACCGCTGGGCCACCCCGGCCGGCGCTGCCTTACCACTGGGTTTTATGAAGCCCACAACGCCTTCAAATGGCACATGGAAGATTATCATATTCTCTCACTTGCTACACAAAAAAAATGAACAAGATATTTTTGTAGGATATGTAATGTAATCGAATTTTGTACTGGGATATGTTTTTGCTGGTGTTCACGGTTTTCTATTCAAGAAAAACGCATTTTTGGGTCACATATGTACGTTTTTCTTGAATAATTCGAAAACTGCAGTCTCTAACGGAACCGCATTCGAGTGCAGAATTTAAGTGCGTTAAATTTCCAGCAAAAAGATCCCGTTCGTTTTTCTGTATGTCTAATAGTCGGCACACAACGACAATATGACAGTCTTCCGCGTAACATTCGATGGTGTTGCAGGTTGCATAAAACCAAACGGTCAAACGGTAGGGGTGGCTGAATCAGCCTGTATGCATAACTGACTTCCTACTCATGTAGATCTGGGCATTGTATAGGGCAGACATTTATTTTAACCCACGCCACGTTAGAATCCACGAAGTCCCACTCTTGTATCTCGTTAGGTGATTAAATGTATGCCCGTCTGGAAAGGCGCGCTATCAGCAGTGCATACAGTGACGTCAGCAGGGGCGGCAAGGGTGAGGCTACGGAAGGGATCAGGGGCGTCTCTCTTCTGGCCGGTGTCCGGCCAGACAAAACAGCAGCGGCGCTGGCCTACCCTTATCTGCTAGGCAGTGAACACACGGCGCTGCGTCCCGCACGGCGGGCGCATTAACTTCAAAACGCATTCACTGCTGCTTCCCGTCGGCGAGAATGTTTTAATTAAAACTGACACACGCGACTGTGATAGCTGCTACCGGACTCGCCGCTAATTAGAAACACATCTCTGCCCTGAAGAGCCGAACATCGGTCTGCTTCTCGGGAAAATATATCCGATCAAAACAGGCGACGAAGCCCGAGGCAAATGAAAGTCTGCACAGTTGTTCTACGTCTGTCTCTGTCTGTCTCTCTCTGTCCGCAGTGGCGTGCCAGCTTTAGGATCAGCTCTAATGACGTCGTCACTAAAGAAAATTGTAACTCTGTGCTCCCTATTTAGCTTTCTTCTTTCCCCTAGATGCATATAAATAATCAACGTGCAAATATAATCATCTCACTTTCGGTGTGCTATCGAACACGAGCAAATTCGTGGGAAGAAGTCAAGCTTGTATTAACTACAAAAAAGGTTTTGTGTCTCGTGAAGAAACTTCTAGAATTTTTAAGATGTCTCGACTACACATAAAACAGAAAATAAATTGTCTTAGATCGTCTGTACTGGCAACGCGGTGTTTGAATTTGCTGTTTTGTAAACAAAACGTTACAGTTCCCCAAGAAGAAACTATGTCTGTATTATCTGCTTATCTAGAGACACCAAACAGTGTGATGGATGAAGTTCAGATCGTTCGATTAATTTCATGCGATTATCTGACTTCCTACGAAGACGAGTTCCACCATAACAAGACACAAAATTTGAAGTTTCTAAGGATTAGGAATGGAGACACATAAATGAACTATATTTGGTTACATGACGTAAACCAAATGACATGCATAAAGCTTCAGGAGAGATAAACATGATTTCATATGAAACAGCTAGGTCAAGACTACAAAAACAGTCTTTGTTCATCTTTCTATGAATGGAGAAGAATGAGGTCTTAAAATAAGCTACCACAAAACGTATTATATGCTATGCATCCTCTCTATACTTTCAGAGTTGATTTAGGAAGAAACTGGCAGTGAAGAGCAATCTGAAATTTCGGCCACTTTATTGTCGATCGCTTTGACCGCGTTTAGGCTGTAGAAAGTAAACAGTTTGGCATCTGGAAGCTACCTGTTAGCAAATGATAGCAGGAGTGCTATATCCTAAAGAATTTTATGGAGACTGGCGGAATCTATCACTCGCATTCAGCCCCACTCAAATTTCAACACGGAAGAGATAATGTGAATCACCCAGAACACTAGGTAATTTATCTGGGAGGTAGTTGAATTGAACTCGACCTCTCGCTCACACGGAACGATACAAAGGTCCATTCATAACAAGGTTACAGAGATGAAAACGTCGGTACATATTACAGCATGTATCAGTCACTTACCTACACACATTTTATTGTATATTATATGCGACTATCCTTTACTACCATTAAAGGAAGGAAAATATTCTGGTGACAATATACTACCGATTTCTTATTAATATTATAAATAGAGCTAAAAGCAGCACAAGGTTACCTTTTTTAAAAGAGCTACCAGGAATATAATCATGTTTCAAAATCATTTGATACCAGAAAGTTTTTCATGCTTTCATGTGAATGAATTCATTTCTATCTGCTAATGGTATCTTCACATCAGATCAGCCGTTTTCAACAGGAATTTTCTATGCTCCTCCATGGCACGAATCATTTCTAACAGTGTATAACACCGATAGCTATCATGTTTTGTGTATGCCGACTGGAGGGTGCAAACAAATTGGAAAGCCACTCTCGTTTAAAAGCTACAGGCGTAACAAAAGCAGTGTCTGAAATATCAATAACAACGTTATTTGATGGAAAGATCTAGGTTTTTGTCTTACTGCATTTTGAATTATTAAAACCGCTTCACTCCAAGCAGTTTCTGAAACGTCAACAGTAACATTATTTGAAGAAAGGAGTGCGCGATTCTGCTTCCTTATTGCGCTTGAATTATTGAAATTGCAAATCATTCGAACATTTAAATTAAATGTTTTTTGTTAGTTACAGCACCTGTCAAAAATTTTATAACAATATGTGCAAAGGAAGCATAATATTGTTAGTTATTCAGTTCAGTTATCTCGTTACAACTCATGATTATAATTTTCTTTAGAGTGTATTAAAAAATTTATTTTAATTCTTACTGCTACCTCAGTGAAGTATTTTGCACTTATAACTAGAAATTTCATTACGTGTATCGCATGTGATCGTCTGCCCATGTCCAGGAAGGCATTGTTTTACTCTGTTAACATTTAGAAGTGTATTTACACGAATAAGACGCTTTAGTTTTTGTTTATTGAAAATAATTCCGATCCTCCAGTTCAGTGTAACGTTTTGTGGATCCTTCCCTTGTTTGCAAGGCAAATGTTTGGAACTAGAAATCCTCTCTAAAAACTCCCGAAAAATTCCTGACTCTGCAACGAGTCACAATTCCACAGCCTGTGACACTATCCTAACTTTCTTAAATGGATTGATTGTCCTTTAGCTTTCATTACTAAAGAATGTTATTTAGAAATCAGAAGCTTATCCCGCTGTTAGTTACTTTAGTCAAGTAATGTACTGTAAGGGGTCATAGAAAATATATTTGACTTTGAAGAAGGTCGCCGTTTGTCGTTCTTCTCGTCCTCATTAAAAGGATATTTGGTTTGTGGGGCGCTCAACGACAAATTTCCACGGTTTTTACAGTCCAGTCTCGTCATTTACCGATGTGATGATGAAATTATGAAGATAACACAAACACCCAGTCCCCGGGTGGAGAAAATCCCCTACCCGGTCGGAAATCGAACGCGGGAACCAGTGATCCAGGGTCAGTAACGCTAGCCACCAGAGCATGAGCTGTGAACTCATTAACAAGAGGATCGAGGGACTGATATCTTACATTGCATTGTATATAAAGTCAAAATCATCATCGAACTGCTCGTTCCGCCTTCAGGGCTAGAGAATGGAAAGCTACTTCTATGCAGTAATTTGACTTCCTAATACTTTCAGTAGGGCTTCAAGAAAGTATGATCTCTAACACAGCGCTCGCTTTGGCATCGAGGGTAAAAGAAAAGAATACTAAGCATGCTGCCAAGTGACCTTACTCGTTGCGGCCAGTATAATCATACTGACTTCCAGTGCAGTTAAAATATGTTTCCTTTACGATATAGGCTGCAGCTATAAAGTGATGTTCCTGTAGCAAGAAATGTTCTTCAGAGTCGTCTTTTTATGGGGGACTGGAGGCAGTAGAGCTGTCGAGTAATACGATTTCCACTACTCAGAGGCATGTGCGGCAAGAGCGGATGGAAGAAGGAAATAAGGCACAGCTACACGTTCTAAGGCTGCAACAAGGAGACGTCACAACAAACGAGAAATAGCGTGCCAAGGATTACGCACTGTCCCCTGAAAGTCAAGAAAGTAGCTACACTTCGTTCAGGTAGCCTCAGTTCATGCAACTAATCTATCAAAAAGACATTTGACTTCTGTCTTAGTTGTTCGATTTATGCACAGGGGAAACTTTTTCACTTTTGTTGTGAATAATTTATAAGGAGAGCAAGTCTTATACGTCAGACAGATAGAGAAGAATCGTGCTGTTAACTGAAGTCACATATAAGACGGTAAATTACACTCTTGGGAAGCATAATAAATATTTTGAACAAAAAACTAGCGAACGCACATTGATAAGAACAAAAGAGTTGCACCACACCGACTCACCATAACTGTCTTATGAGTAAACAGAGGCATGTGTACTTCAGTATTGGCATACGCATTTTGTGATTCATGTAATTTACGTAATAAGATTTCAAAACCAGAAAAAAAGGCAGAACAGACAAAACATACGATTATCTTCGTATCGATTTCATGTGGAACAAATTACATAAGTCAGTGAATCATTATTTTTCCCTCGCTTTCTACAACTAGGATAAGCGGGAAAAAGGTTTCTAAGAAAATGCATCTCCGGTGTCAAAATTCTTTGGTATCTTTTATTTTACTGTGTGAAACATGCACTGCTGAGCCACAATAGTATGAGCTCCATCTCAATAGGTTTCTGGAGGTAAATGTCACCATTGGTCATGCGGTTCCTGTTAATTACGGCCCTATGGTTTGTGGACATGGAGTCGCGCTCTGCAGCACTTTAGATGAGTTCAGTCGGTTTCAGATAAGGAGATTCTGCTGGCCGAGACATCAACGGCTGTTCACTATCAAATTCCTCAATAAAGTATAGCATGATTGTAGCCTTAATATGTGGACAGTTAACTTTCCTGGAAGATGCTATCCATCTATGAAGACATCAACCATAATGGCGTGCATGCAGCTCGAAAACATAGTCACGTAGTTAAAACCAGTCGTGGTACCTTTGATCTCTGGTTTCACTGAAGCCCAGGTGAATGTCCCATATAGCATAACACTGCATCATGGCGCGGGTCATATTTCGTGCCTGAACGTCACCATTGGTCTTGTGCAACAAGAAACGTGGTTTATCGCTCCAAGCGATAGATCGAGTATCCTTGATCACGTGTCTTTGCAACCGTACTGATTGGTTGTTAAGACAGTGGGGGTACATAAGTGAATGGACGTGGATAAACGCCCAGACACAGAGATAATAGCAAAAGAAAAACTGCAAGAGGAAAGTATCGTATCACGAATTTATGGAATGGTCGTTCTATGGAGTACATAGTCGTAGAGAAGCTTCCTGGGCAATAGCTGTGGAGGCAAATATGAGAGAAATGAAATTTCGTATGCGAGGAGACGCTGCACCAGCAGTATGCATCAACAGCTTGGTGCACGAGAACAAAAAGATATTTTCTGTAGGTTTCCAATCCTGCGAATTCTTTGCGTTGAAAGTTTGGGAATGTCATGTAATTAAACTGCCAAAACTAATGTGTTCTTAATTCTGCTTCTTAGTTTATTTACCGTCCACCAGCGATTTCTCAAGCAAGTGACACTCTTTTCAATAATCGACCACTGGTAGGTTCAAATGGCTCTGAGAACTATGGGACTTAACATCTTAGGTCATCAGTCCCCTAGAACTTAGAACTACTTAAACTTAACTAACCTAAGGACATCACACACATCCATGCCCGAGGCAGGATTTGAACCTGCGACCGTAGCAGTCGCGCGGTTCCGGATTGAAGTGCCTAGAACCGCTCGGCCACCACGGCCGGCGCACTGGTAGGCACCAGTGGTACTGCTCACCGTGCCATCACACTGTACACGACAGTACAGAACCAGTTCTGCAGCAGTAAACCCAAAACGCCAGTTCTGGGTAAGTATCGTATGAAACACGATTATAGAAACAGCAGCTGGTTGCTAAACAGACAAACGGTAAACAAATATCAAAAATATCACAAGCAAAAACCGAGTCGACTGGCAAATTGGCTTAAGGTGGAAATGTTTCTCTCTTTACGACTCTACGTCGGCATTCGCCGGAACAGTATTACTTCCGTGTGGACTTTTCCGACAGTTACTTCTCTGGAAGGCCGTTATCGAAAGGATTTAAGCACAACACAGTACTTCTTCGCTTCCTACCTGGAGTTTTACTGCGCATTTCGTAAGCGTAATGAATTTTTCGCGTGCGCTATTTCTTTTCTGTAGTGAAACGTTTGCATTAAGCCACCAAGCCGTAAACTGCTTTATGTCTATTGCCCATTAACCTGTTGGCTCCGTGCTCTATATTTACACGGTTTATCCTACCGACCTCTCTAAATACACGCACAGTCAAACAAAAGCTGGAACATTATGAAAGCCACGATACCTCACTTAGGTCATGTCATACGCTGCTGCAGAATACAGTTACGGGGATCAGATACTCCACAAATATTTCTCTAGAAACACTGAATTCCAGTAGATTCAAATGGCTCTGAGCACTATGGGACTTAACATCTGAGGTCATCAGTCCCCTAGAACTTAGAACTACTTAAACCTAACTAACCTAAGGACATCACACACATCCATGCCCGAGGCAGGATTCGAACCTGCGACCGTAGCAGTCACGCGGTTCCGGATTGCAGCGCCTAAACCGCGTGGCCACCGCGGTCGGCAATTCCAGTAGTAAACACTACGTACAATAGGGAGAGGTTTCTGTTTTTGATGAAATGAAAGAAACCTGGACACTATTGTTGATTAAAGCAACAGTTCGCTTAATGGCGAGATTATTTTGTACCTTTCTCTAGGAAAAGTGTAATTAAAGTGGAGGTAATTCAAATACCCTTAAAATTAAAGCAACACTTGTCTTTTAGTCTGCAGTAGTGTACAAATGGATATAATAGTCGAGAAGTTCAGTTTAAAGGAACTAATCATTTTGCAAAAAGGCGAGAAACAGTAAAATATACGTCCTACATTATAGCTGTTTACAGCTTCACGACTCCTACTACACAACCGCAAAACACTTAATGAAATTTCCTCTTTTAGAAGGTTCAAAAGATTTTTGTGTATAATGAGAGTGTGCCAAATCTGAAAGCAGTAAAACACCAAAGTATAGGTTCAATATATCATTTTGATTGATAAAACCTCACTAGGTTTCGTCTGAAATGGGAGATCACATTAACAGAAAGATTTCTTGAATGATCTTAAACATTTAGTTACCAGATGTTCTTGTTAGTACCAAATTATTCTTTTATTTTATATTGTCCGCCGATACGTAGTTTCGGCAATGTAACAATACCAAGTGTGGAGTATAATCTGTGAAATGCACATACTTGTGTTACAGTATGCTACTCCACTTAGCATTGAACGACCATGATATTTTTTTTTTGTTATGTTAGGGGTTGAATTCCCATGAAATCAAGATCGCACATGAAATCTTCTTTATTTGGATTGATCACTAGTTTAGGCTAATAACCTAGCCATCTTCAGGTCATAAAACATTCTAGAGTACTTTTGGTCCCACTAAAGGCTTCAGACATGGCTGAAATCTTCTTAAACTGACAACATCCACACATTACGTAATTAAAAACAGCTTTCCATCGTTCGTGGCCAGCGTAATTGAACGACTGTCACAGAACAAAGGCGTTACGGTGCTACAACGTAGCAATTGACACAATCCACAATATATTTATAAATGTAAATCTGTCACTTATGTTTTCACGACAAAGCAGCTGAACAAATTTGGAGTATAACATGACCCCTGAGGAAGAACAGGGACTACTTCACGGAAAAAAAGAGGGTGAAGTATGGAATGGAATATTTTCTTTTACATTAGTCAGCATAACCCACGTTACAAATATATTAAATTCATAGTGTAATGTATAGCTTCTTCAATAGTAAGATATCTGCCGAAGTCCCTCTGCACGCATTACTCCTTAGTGATGCTACAGGGGGCGGCTGGAGATGGGGGAGGTGTGAGCGTGGGATAGGGATTTGCGGGGGGGGGGGGGGGTGTGGTAAGAGGGTTCACGTCAGGAGCTATGCTTACCTGAACAGGCAGACATGTGAGGGCAGCTGGCGTTATTGCGCATACAATTATTATAAAATTCGTACAGCGCCAAACTAAAAATTATTTACTTTCTTTCTTTATTACTGCATGCATTTATAAAAAAAAAAGGTTCAAATGGCTCTGAGCACTATGGTACTTAACTGCTGAGGTCATCAGTCCCCTAGAACTTAGAACTACTTAAACCTAACTAACCTAAGGACATCACACACATCCATTTACCTGCGACCGTAGCGGTCGCGCAGTTCCAGACTGTAACGCCTAGAACCGCTCGGCCACTGTGGCCGGCATGCATTTATAAACAGACACAAAGATATCTACACCACCGTATACCCAAATCACTTATGAATAAAGTCAATAGTATTGTATTGTATTGAACTGGGGACCTAGAAGCGACGGAGAGACTTCGTCCCCGCCGTAGCCCTCAGTGGTTCACAACCCCACAGCTGGGTGCAGCAGCCCACTCATCCCACCGCCGCCCCTCACCGAACCCAGGGTTATTGTGCGATTCGGCCCCCAGTGGACTGCCCGGGAACGTCTCACACAAGTGTAACGCCAATGTTTGCGTGGTAGAGTAACTATGGTGCAAGCGTACGTGGAGACAGTTTGTACAGCAGTCGCCGACACAGTGTAACAGAGGCAGAATAAGGGGAACCCGCGCGCATTCGCCGAGGCAGATAGAAAACCGCCTTAAAAACCATCCACAGACTGTCCAGCACACCGAACTTTGCCACTAATGCGCCGGGCGGAGGACTGGCTCGCGTTCCCGCGCGAAAAGCAGTGCCTTAGACTGCACGAATCAATAGTAAGTGCAGGCTTGGTGATGCGAAATGGCTACAGGAAAACAGTGAGGGGTCATTAAAGAACTGACTACCGACAGGAAAGTTTCGACATTTAGAAAAGCGAAAATAATTTTCCACGTAACTGAAAGCATGTGTATTAACATTATGACTGCAGAATGAATTCCACTGTTAAACGCAGAGAAGGGAAGGGCAGATCCAAAAGTTACACTCAGGGCTCCCATGAGAGGGAGGAACAGTGTGCTGATGTGATGGATGAAATGAGTGTCGATATGAAAAACTTAGCGGATCTAGTATTACAATCTGACATTTGAAAGACCTGCAATCAAAGAAGACAAGTGAGGTAGATAACATGCGTCCTGAATTTATAAAATCGTTGTGGAATGTGGTAACCAATCGGCTACTCATGTAGTGTGTCGAACCTATGAGACTGGAACATACAATCGGGTTTCCGGGTGTACATCACTTTTCTTCTTTTATTTTCTTACGGAAGAATCACAAAGCGTAGAGATGTTTTCTGACATCAACCTATGTATTCCCTTTGCAGCGTATACATGCACTGGATTACTACTTACGATATACCAGACAGGACTATTTCAAAGCCTGTAGTCTGTGGATCTGAAGACGTTATCTTAGTCCTGTCGAAATTAGTAATCCAGTGTAGACACATGCTGCCAAGCTAATAAAAACTTCATATCACAACCTTTCTGTACATGGAATTAACTGGTCGCTCTCCACCTAATAATGTCAGGCATTTATAACAATCACAAAAGCTTTTGACCATTCAGCAGCGTGTTTCGACCACCCAGTTATCATTAAGCAAAATCACATGGCGCTACTGGCGTCTTAACACTCCCGTGACATTGACAACGTAAGTAAATGTACTTTCGTAGGGAATATCGACCTAAACAAAAGGTTAGGTAAAGTAAATCGGTGTAAGAAGTTTTCAATAGAAAAGCATATACGAAACATAGGTACAGGTCTGTTGTATAAAATATGTACAAGAGACGTTAGGAAGCAATAGAAAGGATGGTCAAGAGAGACGTGCTGGGATTAAAAAGGCGATAAAGCAGGGCACACGTCTTTCTCCTCTACTGTTCCACCCAAACATTAAACGAGTAATAACGGATAACAGGAGCCAAAGAAACGTTCGGAACTGAGGTAAAATATAGAGTGAAAGGAATCACTTGTACGATTCGCTAATCACTTAGCTATTTACAGCGAAAATGAGGTAGAATATTACAAGACCCGTTGAATGGGGCGAGCCGTTAAATGGGCATAGACTATGCACTGAGTGGGTAAAAAAAAATGATCAGCGAGAAACTTAACATCGAAATTGAGGATCTTTTAGAAGACGAAAGGAAGCAATTATTGGGAGCAGAATAAGGCATGACGGACGAAACAAGGAGCATGTGGGAGCAGACTTCCACAGGAGAAAGTGTATTCATCGCTAAAAGATGTAGTACTAGTATCAAACTTAGGTCTTAATATGGGATAGAAGTTTACGAGAATGAGCATCTGGAGCACAATGTTGTATGAAGTGAATCATCGGCTGTGGATAAAGCATAAGATATCACATTACAGGAGGATGTCTAAAATAAAGTGCAGTGATCAGAAGAAGTAGATTCTCTGCAGGATCGATGAAGACTGTATTGAAAGAAATAGAAGAAGGAACAGAATTTCAGGGTATGTGCAAAGACACTAAGGAATATTCCTCCTCTAGAAGAGGGAGTCGTAGGTAGCAACAATTACTACAGAGGAGGACAGACTGGAATACATCCAAAAAGTAATTTAAAGCTTTGGTGTAATAACTAATTAAGTGGCCTTTATATAATTTCGAATGAAACACCAAAGAGTGTCCACAAACTAGCAAAAAATTTTTATCGGTATTACCTCTTCCCGAATCTTTATCTAGGTCACCACCACACCATAGTATCTTATTACATAATCAATTTTAAAAAATTGCACTTGTCTTGCTCTTGCGCCTAACAACTTCGATTTCTTTTGAATTTGATGTCAGATAAATAAAGAAATAACTAAAGAAACAAGTATTTACAGTATACAGCCTACAGAATATTACGAGGATAGAGTAATAAAAATCGGAGGTTTGGAAGGTAAATAAGCAACTTGTTGTGCTTCATCTGATGAACTTTATGTAGCATCTGTAATAGTTCTGTCACCGACCAACTTATTACAAAATTCCGTATCTCAGATTGGCACATACTTCTCGCAAGCTCCACAACAGCTTTATATTTCTCCGACTTAATTACAGAGGCCATTAATGAAATTTTTCTTCTGGAAAAGTCAGTGTAGTTTAGCGAAATTATGATAAAGACGTTGTGATAAGATGCATTACATTGAACTACATCTACATCCGCATCATACTCCGCAAGCCACCTAATGGTATGTGGCGGAGGGTACTTTCGGAGCCAGTATCTGATCCCTCCAACCCTGATTGTAACCTCCCCCTCACTTATCGACCTTAATGACAGTGAAAAATTAAACCGCGTGTACCTAATGGAAATTTGGGAAAAGCAATCGTCACCGAGGTTAATTTGTCGGTAAAGAGGGAGGAAAGGGTTACATCTAAATGAAAGGAAAAATGCTAATGAAACTGGTGGAAATTAATTTTGAAATAGGGGTAAAGTTAATAAAAAAAGTAAATTTGCGGCCGTTACGTTAACAATCAACTAGCGGTAATTAGATATTTGAGATTTGGGGGAAATTACGGTCGTCAGTCCTAAGGACAATTACTATAGTAACTGAAAAAGAAAGATTATTACACATATAATTAGTACTAGAAGCGTGGCAACTGAAGGTTGACAAGTGTAGTGTGAGAACTGAAAGTTTGTCAGAAGTAATAAATTTCGCTACACTCTGACTTAATTTAGCAAAAGAATTAATAAAACCGGAAAATCGAAAGTTAATTTAGTGACTGAAGTTAATAGTGAGCTTTCTTTCTGAAGCACATCAAAATTCAGTAAAATACGGTTAGTCCTGGACTACCTCAACAATCATTTCAAAAGCTACTTGAATCTACGCAATTTAGAAATAAGAGATTTAACTTTGAACTTGAATTAAATGATTATGAACAATTAACAATAGTAAAATTTAGTACGTACCAAGCTGAGCTGCAGTCACAGGTAAGCTAAAATATGGTAACAAAACTAGCACTCTTAATTTGTGCTTGTGTAATCTAAGTATTGTAGCCAGCTATGAATACTTTAACTGAACTTTGAAATTAAAGTAGTGAAATGGAATGGTTGTATTTTAATGCTGGCGTCTGAATTTGAACGACACTCGGGTTCATTCCGGAAAAGGAAGGGACCCTGCTTGGTAATGCAATTGGGACAATGAGCAACAAAGGTTCATGCTAAGTAGCTGTAATTTTGTGATGCAACTATTTTAAAAGTTGGAAAAGCTGAGGTCTGCCATACAGTTCTAAAACTTTACGTGCTTCCAGTCTTCCTTGTTGGTTGATTGAAGGTTTGAAGCCGTCGATCGAGGAGGTGGCGACAGTCACTCATTGTCGGCCGTCGCTGTTGCACAAGCTGGATGTTGGCGCGCCTTCTTCTCGACACCGTCACCAGGCGAAACGGGCTCTTGATGTGCGCCAGCTAATGCTTCCCGTCCGCGACACCATGTCAGAAACTATCATCGCAAGTCGAGCGCAATTACATGCTGCCAAACCCCGAAAGCGCGGCAACTCGCGGGAGCGTCACACAACACACCTGCTCCACTCGCTACTCCAGCCACACTCCGCTCTGCCCGCGCTCCATGCGGCAGAGTTAACATTACCAAAGATCCTAAACACTTTGATTCTTCACACGACCTATCGATGTAATCGTTCGATAGCAGTTTTCCCTAGGCAAGACCCAGCGTAAAAATACAAATAATATTCACAAAACAAACAAACATAAATGCATAAATAAATATATATACAAACAGTAAAACAATTACAATATATAAAGACACAGAAATGTCATATATTCAGGTAACAAAAATAAGGAAAACAAATTTATAGTACAATAGATGGAAATAGGAGGATATGCATTTCCGGCGTTACATGATCCACTCGCGAATAGTGCGTGGGAAGAATGATTGTCGGCAAGCCTCTGTATTGGCTCTAATTTTTCGAATTTTCTCTTCGTGGTCAATACGCAAGATGTATGTGGGGGGAAGTAATATGTTGTCCGACTCCTCCTGAAAATTACTCTCCCGAAATTTCAATAGCAAATCTCTCCGCGATGCGCAACATCTCTCTTGTAACGTCTGCCAGTGGAGTTTGTTTAGTATCTCCGTAACACTCTCTCGCCAGCTAAACGATCCCGTGACGAAACGCGCCGCTCTTCGTTGCATCTTCTCTATCTCTTCTATCAGTCCTACCTGATAGGGATCCCAGACAGATGAACAATATCGGGCGAACAAGCGCCTTATAAGCCACTTTATTCGTGCTTGAGTTACATTTCCTTGAGATTCTTCCGGTGAATCTGAGTCTTGTGTCTGCTTTTCCAACTAT
Source organism: Schistocerca cancellata (assembly GCF_023864275.1). Taxonomy (NCBI): domain Eukaryota; kingdom Metazoa; phylum Arthropoda; class Insecta; order Orthoptera; family Acrididae; genus Schistocerca; species Schistocerca cancellata. The sequence goes on from NC_064627.1 coordinate 641,153,125, forward strand.
CTGTTTATATGGTCATTCCACTTAAGGTCGCTGTGGATAGTTAGGCCTAGATATTTTACGGCAGACGCTGTCTCCAGCTGTTTGTCATCAATAGTGTAGCTGTACAGTAGCGGATTTCTTTTCCTACGTATGCGCAATATGTTACATTTATTTACGTTTAGGGTCAACTGCCAGAGTGTGCATCGCTCATCAGTTCTCTGCAGGTTGTTCTGCAGATTCTTATTATCTTCTGGCGTTGCTACTTTGGTATGAACAATTGCATCATCTGCGAATAATCTTATAGAGCATCCGACGCTTTCTACTAGATCATTTACATATATTGTGAAAAGCTACGACTTCCCTGTGGTACTCCGGATATTACCTTCGCCTCTGTCGATTTAGTTCCGTTAAGAGCGACGTGTTGAGTTCCGTCTGTAAGAAAGTCTTGAATCCAATCGCATTTCTGCTCCGATACTCCGTAATCTCGTATTTCTTTCAGTAATCGGCAATGAGGGACGTGTCAAATGCCTTACTGAAGTCAACGAACACGGCATCAGCCCGAGCGCCGCTGTCCACTGCACTGTGGGTCTCATGGAGGAACAGAGCGAGCTGAGTTTCACAGGATCTCTGTTTGAGGAATCCATGTTCATTTTTATAGAGGAGCTGTTCATTTTTCAAAAAACGTCATAATTTTGAGCATAAAACATGTTCCATAATTCTATAACAGAGTGACGTCAACGATATAGGCCTATAATTGTGTGGATCTGTCTTAAGGCCTTTCTTAAGAACGGGAATGGCCTGCGTGCTTGTGTGCACTGAGGTACTCAAAGCACGTGTGCTTTCAAACAATAAATATTTCATTATCAGTAGTATTAATATTAGACCGATACAGCTTCTTTAGGTATAAGTCTAAAAATAGATCTTGTCTAACATCAGCCATAGTGAAGTTCTTCGATATTCTCACAATTGTTTAGTGGAATGACAAGGCGGTCGGTGGATATAGCTGATTCCTGCCCCAAACGCCCGACGCCAACAAGTCTATTCACTGTCACTGTGTTATTCTGAATTCGTCCAATGGACAGTTCTCGTTATTGCACCATACGATCATCCAATATTCAGATTATGATTTGGCAGTAAAATCTTATTTTCGGGTCAAAGTAAAAATCTCTGGTTTTTGCACCAGTCCTTTCATTAGAGAATGAGTGATGTAAGTGGTGCTTCGAGGTGATAGATGTTGATGCAGGACGGAAAGCCGTGGCGGACACCATCAACCCACTGAGATAACTTAAGGAAAAAAAAAGTTTCAGGATAAAGTTCATTACCGACGCTCTGGTACATTGTTAACGTCTATCGTGCTATAATGGTAAATGGGTCCCGTTTTATAATTCTGTGACAGTGAGGTTTGATTTACATTTGCGTTACTCGACTAACTTTTTACACAACCAATTAAAGTAATAACTGTGTCGCCCCATAGACTGAACAGCGTTTCAAATACCACGTAGCTTTGTTATCTATCACCGCTGCTTACAAACTCCATTTACTTGTACTATTACAACACTGAATATCGAGCTATAGACAGGGTGTTACAAAAAGGTACGGCCAAACTTTCAGGAAACATTCCTCACACACAAAGAAAGAAAATATGTTATGTGGACATGTGTCCGGAAACGCTTACTTTCCATGTTAGAGCTCATTTTATTACTTTTTTTCAAATCACATTAATCATGGAATGGAAACATACAGGAACAGAACGTACCAGCGTGACTTCAAACACTTTGTTACAGGAAATGTTCAAAATGTCCTCCGTTAGCAAGGATACATGCAGCCACCCTCCGTCGCAAGGAATCCCTGATGCGCTGATACAGGCCTAGAGAATGGCGTATTGTGTCACAGCCGTCCACAATACGAGCACGAAGAGTCTCTACATTTGGTACCAGGGTTGCGTAGACAAGAGCTTTCAAATGTCCCCATAAATGAAAGGCAAGAGGGCTGAGGTCAGGAGAGCGTGGAGGCCATGGAATTGGTCCGCCTCTACCAATCAATCGGTCACCGAATCTGTTGTTGAGGAGCGTACGAACACTTCGACTGAAATGTGTAGGAGCTCCATCGTGCATGAACCACATGTTGTGTCGTACTTGTAAAGGCACATGTTCTAGCAGCACAGGTAGAGTATCCCGTCTGAAATCATAATAACGTGCTCCATTGAGCGTAGGTGGAAGAATATGGGGCCCAATCAAGACATCACTAACAATGCCTGCCCAAACGTTCACAGAAAATCTGTGTTGATGACGTGATTGCACAATTGCGTGCGGATTCTCGTCAGTCCACTCATGTTGATTGCGAAAATTTACAATTTGATCACGTTGGAATGAAGCCTCATCCGTAAAGAGAACATTTGCACTGAAATGAGGATTGACACATTGTTGGATGAACCATTCGCAGAAGTGTACCCGTGGAGGCCAATCAGCTGCTGATAGTACCTGCACACGCTGTACATGGTACGGAAACAACTTGCTCTCCCGTAGCACTCTCCATACAGTGACGTGGTCAACGTTACCTTGTACAGCAGCAACTTCTCTGGCGCTGACATTAGGGTTATCGTCAACTGCACTAAGAATTGCCTCGTCCATTGCAGGTGTCCTCGTCGTTCTAGGTCTTCCCCAGTCGCGAGTCATAGGCTGGAATGTTCCGTGCTCCCAAAGACGCCGATCAATTGCTTCGAACGTCTTCCTGTCGGGACACCTTCGTTCTGGAAATCTGTCTCGATACAAACGTACCGCGCCACGGCTATTGCCCCGTGCTAATCCATACATCAAATGGGCATCTGCCAACTCCGCATTTGTAAACATTGCGCTGACTGAAAAACCACGTTCGTGATGAACACTAACCTGTTGATGCTACGTACTGATGTGCTTGATGCTAGCTAGTACTGTAGAGCAATGAGTCGCATGTCAACACAAGCACCGAAGTCAACATTACCTTCCTTCAATTGGGCCAACTGGCGGTGAATCGAGGAAGTACAGTACATACTGACGAAACTAAAATGAGCTCTAACATGGAAGTTAAGCGTTTCGGGACACATGTCCACATAACATATTTTCTTTATTTGTGTGTGAGGAATGTGTCCTTAAAGTTTGGCCGTACCTTTTTGTAACACCCTGTATATCGGAATGTACCGCTACTATACAAAAATGAGTGAAACAGTATTATATTTGTCTAGTAATGACTCTTAACGTAAAAAGCATATCATATTTATGGTACTTTTGGTAATTTCACTACATTTATGATTTAGAGCATCGTCTGAGATGAAAAAAAATAATGGTGCATATTTTAAATTTAACATTCAAATATCTTCCAAATGGACGACCAATAACGTTAAGGTAAGAAACTGTTATTTCAAGAGACTGTCTAAAATGGATTCTGCAAATATTGCGGAACAACCGTGGTTGTAATTAATGTACTTATGGAACATTGACTCTAGCAGCATCGTTTACAAACCACAACCGTTCTACGTTCTCTTCACAGATTTTATGACCCTCAATCATTTGTTACGACGTCTCACCTTCTCAATAAATACCAGAGTCTATCAATAAATAACGGCTCATATTATTTTTACACCCGTTAATACATACGGGATGTACCTCCTACGAGTCGTCAGGCGAGTTTTGGCAGATAGCAATTTCGTATAGCTTAAGTCAGTCCAAACAAATACTGCTCATGATATCCTGCACACGACGTCCAGCTTGGACGGAAAGCGTCGGTTTTATTCCCATTACAATCTAAACGATTTTTAAAATGCAATATTACCTGCCCATTCGATAGAGCGGTCCAGATTAGTGTAGTACGATATCAGTTTTACCGAGGTGTTCTAACAGGCACAGTAGATCTCTAGTATTAAAAAGCACTGCAGACGATGCTGAGTAGCGCAGCTGCATGACAGCAACGGTCGGCGCGGGCCAGGGCGATTCTACCGCTGTTGGAGTCCTGGTTATTCTCCAAGATTTTCTGGCCCGGTTAATACATATTGCACTAGACTACTCTGAGAATACTCTGAGGAATAGGGACTAAAAATTCATTTTGTTTGCAACGGGAAACAAACTGACGCCTTCCGTTTGCACTTGCCGTCGCATGAAAGTAGTATTTCTTGAAGGTGATTTCAGCTGCTTATCCCGAAAACGAAATTACTAATACTTGTCAAAACACCAGAGAAAACGCGCCTGACAAGTCACAGGAGGACACTCTGTATAGGAAAGCGTCCTTTTAGGTGCCCACAGAGTTGATGTTTCATCTGCAAGTGTGCGAACTTTCGAACAATTGCGTTAAAGTGTAGAGACGTAGTGAAACTATCAAAATGGTCTCTGCACAAGACATTATTTATAGGTAACTTGCTATAACCGAATTCCTGATTCCGCGGAAAGAAACCGCGGTGAACATCAATAAATTGTAACGATAATCCACAAATGGTAACAATACAGTTCATAGGATTAATATTGGGCAATGGGTAGTGAGAGTTAAGGCGTCAGGAAAGGCATATGGTAAGTTTCATGATCGGCCAGGCTAGGGACGTCCTGCCGCAGTCACTGCTCCCGATATGTGAATCGTGCGGATGCCATTATGCACGCAGAGTGGTACATCATAACTCGATAGTTGTTTCTACAGCTTTTGGAAGTGTGTGTGCAATGATTGAGACTCTTGAATATTCAAAGGAATACTCAAGGTAGTTCCACGAATACTCACAAGAGACTAGTTTGTTGAAAGAAAAGCCATTTCATCTAAACTGTTGGAGTGGTATGAGACCAATGGAGAGGCCTTTCTGTCACGGATATCTGCAGGTGATGAAACATAGGTTCGTCACTGTGAGCCGGGAACAGAAAGACTGTCACTGGAGTGGCACCGTCCGCAGTCACTAAAAGAAGAAATCGCCCTCTGCTGGCTGTGATGACAGTTTTTTTGGAGATAATGACAGCATAATTCTTGTGGATGTATCGCCAAAAACGCCAGTCATTAAATTAGAGGCGCATGTGAAAAATGTGAACAAAGTCAAGAACTATTTCTGACGCGTTCGGTCTGGCAAGAATCCCAAAAAGTTTTGCTCATCATGATAACGCATGGCCACACACATGTCTCAGAACCTGCAAGAAATCGTCAAATTGTGTTGGACACCAGTGCCTCCAGCACCCTATAGCCCAGAACTGGCGCCCTTGTAGTTCCATCTGTTCGATCCATTTAATGGGTTTTCCACTTAGGACCAAACTGTAAGATCATGACAGCGTTATTCATGCAGTATGAGCCTTGTTTACCAGCAGGGAATACATGCTCTTAGAATACAATGTCATAATTCCATAAAAATTTTTAGTGACTATACAGAAAAATAGTATATTTAAAATAAATGTTGCTTCATATTTTCATCAAATTGTAAGTTTTAAGACTAAATATATTCTGAATGAAATTGTGTAACTTTTATATCGGACGACCTTCATAGATACGTGTCAACACAACATGTTTTATTTACAGGCAGGCTAGCTGGAAGAGTATGTTACATAAAAATTACACAGTTAAATTGATCGAGGTTAGTGACAAAGACAACAAATAGGCCGATAATTCCATGATATAAATCGAATTCGTAATTTCCACATGTCCTGACTGTTGATCATTGCGTTTTAAAGACATTTCTGTATAATTTAATAAAGTTAGTAAATGAAAATTTACTTGTTTTCCTGCATAGTGCCTGTAGTTGCAGTACAGAATGTGTTGTACAGTGTCGGTCTGTCATGCCCTTCCGACAGTGCCGTAATAACAACAACATACAACGCCAATTTGTTTGTCTAATTCTCACTGTTACTCCCTGTTTGAGCAGCATTTAGCTGATACCTGTTTTAGGATATTTTACTGCTAATCCTGCTGCACATTTTTTTCTCTTCTGTGCGCGCCATCAACAGCTAGATTACAACGAAATTGTTGAGTCGTGTGACCCTGTCACCCACGCCCAAGATTTGTTTCCAAATTTTAATAGGTAGTGATTTCTCAAGAGCTCAGTGAGAGTGTTATAATTCTGGTTCCAGAGCAGATTTGTGACATTACAGTATTTATAAAATAAACCGATATTTCATCTTTTTCAACATCCTGTCCTGGTTTTATTCACAAAATTAAGGAAATGTGTTGACTTTAAAGTATTAAAAGTTATCTAGATTTGAAACTATGCCCAATTACTACACTGAATCAGTTACCGCCACGTTCCTTACAAGGGAACCTCCCCATCGCACCCCCCTCAGATTTAGTTATAAGTTGGCACAGTGGATAGGCCTTGAAAAACTGAACACAGATGAATCGAGAAAATAGGAAGTAGCTGTGTGGATCTATGAAAAAATAAGCAAAATATACAAACTGAGTAGTCCATGCGCAAGGTAATGTGAGCTCAGGAGTGCCGTGGTCACCTGGTTAGCGTGAGCAGCTGCGGAAAGAGAGGTCCTAGGTTCAAGTCTTCCCTCGAGTGAAACGTTTCCTTTCTTTATTTTCGCAAAGTTATGATCTGTCCGTTCGTTCATTGACGTCTCTGTTCACTGTAGTAAGTTTAGTGTCTGTGTTTTGCGAACGCACCGCAAAACCGTGCGATTAGTAGACGAAAGGATGTGCCTCTCCAATGGGAACCGAAAACATTTGATCGCAAGGTCATACGTCAAATGATTCCTCCACAGGAAAACACGTCTGATATATTCTATTTGACACTGGTGACGGCATGTGCGTCACATGACAGTAATATGTTGTCGACCCACTTAACTTGTACACTTGGCGAATGGGTAAAAAGTTTCTTGTACCGTGCCCGATTTAGGTTTTCTTGTGGATGTGATAATCACTCCCAATAAAGTGATGAAAACATAAGAGTTTGTCACATAAACTGAAAATAAAAAAATTAAACTTTCACTCGAGGGAGGACTTGAACCAAGGATCTTTCGTTCCGCAGCTGCTCACGCTAACCACGGGACCACAGTGCTCCTGAGATCACACTACCATAGATGTTACTTATCTTGCCCATGAACTACTCAGTTTGTATATTTTGCTTATTTTTTCATAGTTCCACACATTTTCTTCCTGTTTTCTCGATTGATCTTTGTTAAGTTTTTCAAGGCCTATCCACTGTGCCAACTTATAACTAAATCTGAGGGGGGTGCGATGGGGAGGTTCCATTGTTAGTAAAAAGTGAAACAAGCAAACTGATCCAGACTCCTCAAGATCATGCAAAGCCAACAACAGTCTCGAGGGCGAGAGACCGAAAGCTATAGCCCTTCACAGCCTAAAAGCTTACTACATGCATCACTGTTTTCAATAAAGGACAAATAGTTTTTTAAAGTGGATAACAGACTCAATCAGATATTTTTACTCAATTTATTTGTAGTAGTGTATTACCTGTGATGAAGCAAATTTGCCTGTGTGTACTCTATGCATACGGCTCGTCACAGTATGGTCACAAATCGCCTTTGTGTACATTTCTCCTCTTTGGTAGCTTATGGAAATCTAACTCGATTTGACGGTGGGTTCGTCTGATATATATGTGTGTGTTTTTTAAGAGTGTCTATTATTTAAATGAGTTACCTCTAAAAGAGAATAATTCTTCAATATTACTTTCATTAACTGATTAGCTTTTCGTTCTTTCATCGCTCTTGGCAGTAAATGTTCCTTTACTTAATGATGTACGCTAAGACCTATTTCAAACTACGATCATCAACACTGATTGGTGCTGCGTAGCAACAATGGAGAAGTATAGTGATTCGAAATTATTTTTTCCCCAGTCGAAAGACGTGGAGAAAGTAGTAGTTAACCGTGTATTCATATGTTTTTCGCCTTGCGATTCATGGTACTCGTTACTATGGACCTTCATCAGCATCAGGCTTTTTCACAACTTTTTTTCGGCGAAAAAAGAAAAGCTGTGGTGCGGTAAAGCTCTTAATTTTATTACTTCCACCTCGAATGCTACTCGGAGTAATCTAATATCGGGAGCGCGCTTAGCTAAACTTCGGTAGCGGCTGGTGCGAGCCGCTCACGTTTCCAAAGTTATCGTCGCCAGAGGCCACGCTTCGAATACGCCAACGCAGTCGCCCGCCCGTGGGAAGCTGAGCGCATTTACTCAGTGGCTCCTGTCCACAGGCTAATGACGTGAACACGCCAAGACGAACTCGGGGGAGGTACGATCCAAAACGACCAAATCTGATTTGGCGAGCAGACACAGAAGTATTAATGGACCGTTGGGAATGGTACCCGTTCTCATACTCGAAATCCAGCTAGATTTCGTGCAGAGTTTTATGCCGAATACCGTCTGCTTAAGTGAGCCGAAGTTTGAGATAAATACAAACTTGAATATCTGTTTACGTATTAGTTACAGTGTCGAATAAAATGTTTGTAAGTGGTCAGTCCAGATAGTAGAAATACTTAACTCACCGATTTCGAACTGATACAGCTTTCATAAGATCTATCTATTGATATTTCTACATTGGTACCTCGTCCTAATCGCATCAGCGAATACTCACAGTATTTACCACCAAGAGCTATTGCTCAAATTTCTTTACTGAACAACCGTTTCGGTCCATGGAACTTCATCCGGTTCGTAAAACGTTTGCGACCCATACCGCTCGATACAAAATCAATATAAAATATCACCCAGTATGAAACCGAAAATGTTTTATAAACCTGACGGTGGTCAGTGAACAGAAACTGATTGTTCAACGAGTAAATTTGAACAGCAGCTCTTGGTGGTAAATCATGACTTTCATCAAATGCTTACAGCTTTGGGGCAACACTTTCTTAAAATTTATTAGCTCTATGTTGCATACACGGTTCATTTGATGCAGTTCTCCAATCCTGTCGTTTTCAGCAATGCTCTTTATTTCGGAGTATTTGCTGTATCCTACCTCCATTTGGACTTGTGGGTCGCTTATCACTATGTCATTTTACCATCTACCTCATTTATCCATTGCACTACTGAGGCATAAAAATTCAACCACCCCTTCAAGTGTCTGTTTTCCACGCTATACATTTAGTCATCCTATTTTTCAGGTTGCTGCGACACTGCTACCGTAGGTCTGGTTCCGAAAGTGCATGTTGCAGCTGTCAGCTACAAAATGTTCCACTTCAAAAAGTACCACAATCTAAATCTCAACTTTGAAATCCTCGAAGTTTAGGCATTTCCTCATACAGGCCATCTCCATTATTCTGTCAATTCCCCATTCTGCTTCGCATAAAGACACGAATAACCGTTGATAAACAATGCTTTAGCATGTACTAAATTTTATTTCAGTCCGCATTATGAAAATGCTTCTACAAGTAAAGGAATGAAATATATGTTTGCTAATTCCTTCTGAATCAGTCCCTCTATAATTACTTCACGAGGGGCTCTATTCCTCGTTAAACCTGTACGTTCGTGTGCTAGTATTTATTCAGTTTTCCCTTGACTGTTTGCGCGGTAATTTTACATATATTGTTCTTGTTTATAGCAATCACTTTTAAAGATACAAAAAAAGTCGGTTCAGCACTGTCCAACTTACACAAAGTTGCAACGACGAAATAGATATTCTTCGATGATGATTTCGCAAGAATTCGTCTTCTGTCTCATTGTTATTTCAAAGATATGCAGAGCGATCGAAGGGACATGCACTGGTTAAGTAATGGACAATATTCCAAGCCCTTCGAAATCGGAAAAGGTCTATAAAGGAAGACGAGCAATTATTCATAGCTCTGACTGGTATAGGATACTAGCTGTCAATAAAGGGAAAGCTCCGTCCTCTTTACGTTTCAGCAGTGATATGTGCAGAGTAGTAAGGGTGTTGCAGATGATATAGGACTAGGTATTGATGTAAATGGTTACTTATGTAACAACTCATGTTTTGCGTCCAATAGAACTCTTATAGTGGAGAAAGATGAAAGCATAGAAATATCACACCATGTAATGAGTGAAGTGACAGTGCAAAAAAAAAAAAAAAAAAAAAACTAAAAATAAAAACCAATAAAATTAAATGTGAGGGACGAGAATTTGTACCGAACGTCTCTCAAGCACTGGTCCCGTGCATGAGACACAACGCCATCTCACCGCATTTTGGGAAACTTATGGAATAGTGATGCCAGCTTTAAAACAAAGAGGACGTTACAAATAGCATAGTAGTCCAAAACTAGTTTCACAGTTCAGTAACGCCACTGTATTAGACGACAAAGTGGTAGGTAAACGGTAGCGAAATGCAGTGAAGACAGCAATTCGATGATGAAAATATGATTACTAAGACACCTAGCGAAGCATAAATCTGCGGGAGATAACGATAATACCCTATCGAGGGTTAGGGAAGAAGAATGAAGGAAAAAAGATACGAGAAGAAGTAGTAGTATAGTAAAACTGATGAACCAAAACACTACCTTATCTAAAAGCTTATTGGTCCACTTGTGTAACGCAATTCAACAGTGATTCTGAGTACCATGGATTCGGCAATACTTAATAGGTTTCTAGAGGTTTGTGGCACCAGCTGCCTACGCACTGGTCACACATCCCCTGATTTACGGACAGTTGGTTTGTGGAGCGGAGATGGAGCCACATAGTGTCCCAGCTGGGTTTCATCGGATTCAGATAAGCCGAATCTGTTGACCAAGACATCAACGTGAGTCCACTATCATGCTCCTCAAAACATCGCAGCACGATTATGGCCTTGTGACAAGGACAATTATCCTGCTGGATGATACTGTCGCTGTTGAGGAAGACGTCAAGCATCATATGTTACAGGTGGCCCCTAATAATATTCACGTAGTCCACAGCTGTCATGGTGCTTTCGATTACTACCGCAGCTCCCGTGGAAGCCCAGGTGAATGTCCCACGAAACATAACATCGCCCCCACTGGCCTGCGTGCGCGTCGCACCACATGTTTCGAGCAGCCGTCCTCCTGGATAACTGGGAACTGGGAACTGTTTTAACAATAAATGGGATTCATCCTAGCAGGCAACGCTATTACATTGATCCATGGTCCAATATTCATGTTCCCGCGCCCACTGTAATCATAACTAACGATGTTGCTGGGTCGTCATGGGAACACGTAGGGATCCTTTGATACGGAACACCACATTCAACACTTTGCGCTGAACGGTGTGCTCCAAAACACTTTTGGCTGCTCCAGCACAGTACCCTGACGTCAGACCTGCAACAGATCACCGCCTATCCTCCTTTAGAGAGCGGGCAAGTCTCGGATCCCTACCGAGCGAGGTGGCGCAGTGGTTAGCACACTGGACTCGCATTCGGGAGGACGACGGTTCAATCCCGTCTCCGGCCTTCCTGATTTAGGTTTTCCGTGATTTCCCTAAATCGCTTCAGGCAAATGCCGGGATGGTTCCTTTGAAAGGGCACGGCCGATTTCCTTCCCCATCCTTCCCTCACCCGAGCTTGCGCTCCGTCTCTAATGACCTCGTTGTCGACGGGACGTTAAACACTAATATCCCTCTCCTATCCCTCCTTCGGATCCCTATGTTCTCTGATGAGATGTGGAAGTCCAACTTCCTGTCGCCTACTCGTTATTTCAGCATTTACAGCCACTTTCCATAGATGGTCACGACAGTAGCACGCGAACAGCCGACCAGCTTCGCCGTTTCCGAGACGCTCGCTCAAATGCACGTGGCCACAACAATCTGGATTTTGTAAAAGTCGCTTAAGTAAGCGGATTCCCGCTTCTTCGTCATTGATCACTGACAGAATGATTCCCCATTCTTCTCTGCTCCGCTCATATACTTCTCTTACGGCGTCAAGTGACACCAGCGCTACCAGGCAGAGTGGAACCTGGGCAGTGGTCATAATGTTTTGACTCAACAGTGTATGAAAAAATTCCAGTAATTTAGGGATTATAATACACTTGAATTCGTTTACAATAAATCAGTATGTTTGCCTGACAACTGATTTGTCGCTGAATATAAGATTTCATGAGAAAGATAAATCATTATTGAAAGACAAATGAAATAAAAGAGATTGGGTGGGAGTAGGATTGGCCTATTTTTACAAGGCAATGGTGTGAGAGGAGAAAAGTTACAGTTTTAGATGCTCTGCACAGCTGCTGAGTTATGATGATAATGAATGAATTACTAAAAATAAAAATGAATTGTCAAATAATACAAAGGACAGAGTGAAATACATCGCAAAGGTAAAAGGACCAAAAACATAAATAATGCATTACCACCCAGCACTATGAATCTCAATGGATGCATATGTGAGTGATATCAGTACGCAAAATAATCACCAACAACACAACGAAATGTGATTTGTACAAATAACGTATACAGTATTAGATACTTATAACAATTACGTACGAAACGAGTTGTGCAGCTCTCGTACTAAGTTAAAAGATGTATGTAGACAGTTCATTCTGAAAGAAGTAACATACAGGAAAGAGAACATGAAACACAACAGTTCAAGAATTCTTTCTATAGTCATGTTTGTTTAATAGCCAATAAAGAAGACAGTAAAAAAATGTAGTTGAAAGATGATTAACAATGCCTACATTAAACAAAAGAAAATCCCTATACCGAAGTACTTGCATACAGATAATTGCATCTATTAATCTAAACTACTGGCCATTGAAATTGCTACACCAAGAAGAAATACAGATAATAAACGGTATTCATTAGACAAGTATATTATACTAGAACTGACATGTCATTACATTTTCACGCAATATGACTGCATGGAACCTAAGAAATCAGTACCCAGAACAACCACCTCTGGCCGTAATAACGGCCTTGATACAACTGGGTGAACCGCGAGACCGCTACGGTCGCAGGTTTGAATCCTGCCTCGGGCATGGATGTGTGTGACGTCCTTAGGTTAGTTAGGTTTAACTAGTTCTACGTTCTAGGGCACTAATTAGCTCAGAAGTTGACTCCTATAGTGCTCAGAGCCATACAACTGGACATTGAGTCAAACAGAGCTTGGATGGCGTGTACAGGTACAGCTGCCCATGCAGCTTCAACACGATTCCACAGTTCATCAAGAGTAGCGACTGGCGTATTGTGACGAGCCAGTTGCTCGGCCACCATTGACCACACGTTCTCAATTGGTGAGAGATCTGGAGAATGGGCTGGATAAGGCAGCAGTCGAAAATTCCTGTACACAGAAAGGCCCCTACAGGACCTGCATCATGCGGTCGTGCATTATCCTGCTGAAATGTACGGTTTCGCAGGGATCGAATGAAGGGCAGAGTCACGGGTCGTAACACATCTGAAACGTAACGTCCACTGTTCAAAGTGCCGTCAATACGAACAAGAGGTGACCGAGACGTGTAACCAATGGAACCCCATACCATCAAGCCGTTGATACGCCAGTATGGCGTTGACGAATACACGCTTCCAATGTGCGCTCACCGCGATGTCGCCAAACACGAATGAGACCATCATGATGCTGTAAACAGAACCTGGATCCATCCGAAAAAATGACGTTTTGCCATTCGTGCACCCAGGTTCGTCGTTGAGTACACCATCGCAGGCGCTTCTGCCAGTGATGCAGCGTCAAGGCTAACCGCAGCCATGGCCTCCGAGCCGATGGTCCATGCTGCTGCAAACATCGTCGAACTGTTCGTTCAGATGGTTGTTGTCTTGCAAACGTCACCATCTGTTGACTCAGGAATCGAGACGTGGCTGCACAATCCGTTACAGCCATGCGGATAAGATGACTGTCATCTCGACTTCTAGTGGTACGAGGCCGTTGGGATCTAGCACGGCGTTCCGTATTACCCTCCAGAACGGACCGATTCCATATTCTGATAACAGTCATTGGATCTTGACCAACGCGAGCAGCAATGTCGCGATTCGATTAACCGCAATCGCGATAGGCTACAATCCAACCTTTATCACAGTCTGAAACGTGATAGTACGCATTTATACTCCTGACACGAGGCATCACAACAACGTTTCACCAGGCAACGCCGGTCAACTGCTATTTGTGGATGAGAAATCGGTTGGAAACTTTCCTCATGTCAGCACGTTATAGGTGTCGCCATCGGCGCCAGCCTTGTGTGACTGCTCTGAAAAGCTAATCTTTTGCATATCACAGCATCGTCTTCCTGTCGGTTAAATTTCGCGTCTGTAGCACGTCATCTTCGTGGTGTAGCAATTTCAATGGCCAGTAGTGTATCAATGTAATTAATTATTCATTTGCGCATATTTCGTGTGCCGTGTTTCTCTGTCACCGCCAACAGCAAGCACACGTTTCTTATGTCATTGTTGTTCTCAGAGACAGATAAGCGCCGAATAGGTAGGACGAAAGGTCGAATACGTGAATGGACTGTGGCTGCAGAAAATTAAAGAGGATGGATCGTGCTGTGGTGACATGTGCCGCAGGCACCGCACCCTTTTCCATTTCATTGTCTGCTGGTCAGAGCTGCTCGTGGCAGTGACGTTAAGCACGTCACATCACATTCGCCCGTCCCGATTACAGCCAAGTGTGAATTATTCGGCAGACGCGTGAAATTCACGGATCGGCGGCGCCCAATGGACCGTGTTCTAACCGCGTGTCACAGTTGGCGTCAGTTGGACGTGTTTCCTGTTCTCTGCTGGAGATGCATCTGCCCCATTTAGGCAAAGAGCTTGCGCCGAATAGATACTCTAAAATTTTTCTTTAACTATACTAAAGTAGATACAGCAGAACCTGGAACAATTTAGAAACAGTACCCGTGATAGAATCAATATAGAAATCCTTAAATAAGGCAAATTAATATTAGATTCTTACAATTCTTAAGTGAATGCCGGGGGACGAAGGTGATACCTGAGCCGTGGAAGTCAGCGGAGATGACTCTGCTTTACAAAATAGGAGAAATGATGTCCGTGAGAACTAGAGAGAAATAAGATTTGTAAATTCCTCTTACAAGCAGTACACCAGAATTACTAACAAAAGAAACAGTAAGGTACCTTACACCCTCCTAATGGCGGAATAATATCCCTTTGGGAAGGGACGATCTTGCACTAACAGCATTACTATTTCGAACCAGTTAACAGAAAAGCGGTGAGAATTCGACCTGAAGACTCAAACCGCGTTCAGTGTTAA
Source organism: Schistocerca cancellata (assembly GCF_023864275.1). Lineage (NCBI taxonomy): Eukaryota > Metazoa > Arthropoda > Insecta > Orthoptera > Acrididae > Schistocerca > Schistocerca cancellata. The sequence continues at coordinate 641,168,154 of NC_064627.1, forward strand.
TAGAGGACGGAAGGCAAGTGGGCTTCAAAAATTCGATTTTTTGATTTTAGCATAGTCGAAATGCCTCGTCTTTCCTGCATGAAACAGTTTTTCTTTTACATAAATACGACAATTTTTTCGTAAGATATGATGGTTTCCCTGACGCTCTATGCAATCTGGAATTTAAGTGCCACGTCTTCCTTTTTGCACCATGCAGAGATAATGCTCAGCATTCTTTTACTCCTTGTATGTTATTTCATGCTTCTATTGTTTTATCGATTCCTACCCTCTATTTACTATCGCTCGTTTTTCCGATCCTGTTTGTTATTGTTTTCGAGCGTTAATGCTTGTACTTGGTCAAGTTTGTTGTGAGTGAAGTACATGCTGATTTGCATTTTCTTTGGTTCCACTTGTTTTCATAAAAATTCCGTGAAAAAAAAAATTCTCGCCTAAATTAAAATTCAGAGGAAGTAAATACGTAAAGGGAAATGAGGTTAGTGGGTCAATGGACCCGAGAATGTTCAACATAAAGAAAATCAGCAGATCAAGAAATAAAAATGTAGTGTCTTCAAGGCATTTTTCCCTGTCAGCTTGTAAAGATGAACATTCGTTTGGAAATATTATGGTGAACCTTAGCATGCTCTGTGATTTCATTTCCAAAAATACTGTGAGCAGAATATGTGGTGGTGACATAAAGGGATTGGGTCAAACCTGACATTGAGTTGTACAAAATGTGGTGCAGTTGCTACAACAATGACATCAAAAATGGCAAATAATAATTTATATGAGAACAACATAAGGTTAGTTGATGGTCTCAAATCTACTGGTAAAGGGATGGAGGCAGGCATACTCTTATGTGCATTACTTGAGATTCCAAATCCTCCCGCAAAATTTATGACTTACAATAGAGTTATTGGTACTGCTGTTGCTGAAGTTTGTAACTTCTCAATGAAGGAAGCAGCTGAAGAAGCACTCAAGGAAAGTGATGACAGTGAAAGTGGTGATATTTGTGCGTGTTTTGAAGGCAGCTGGCAGAAACGTAGACATACTTCACTAAATGGTGTCGTGAGAGCTACATCATTTGATACCGACAGGGTAATTGATGTGGATATTCTAAGCAAGTACTGTAAAACTTGTGGCAGTGGATTTGAGAAAGAGCATGAACATAACTGTCAGATGAATTATACCGGTCTGAGTGGTGGGATGGAAGGATTTTTAATCGTTCATTGGCAGGTGTCAGATACACACAGTATTTAGGGGATGGTGACAGTAAGGCTTATGACCGGACATGTGCAGAACAATCCTATGGTTCTAATGTCACAGTTTCTAAATTAGAGTGCATTGGGCATGTCCAGAAGAGATTGGGGTCCAGCGTGAGAAGATTATTTAAAGGAAAGTAAAAATTAGTATTGGAAGATGGTAAGAAGATAGGTGGTAAAGGTCGCCAGACAAATGTTGAAAGAGATAGATTAAAAAATTATTATGGCTTGGCCATAAGAAGAAATGTAGGGAATTTAGAAAACATGAAAAAAGCTGTATGGGCTATCTGTTTCCATAAGCTTCCCACAAATGAAAATCCAGTGCACAGTCTTTGCCCGAGTGATCCTGAAACTTGGTGCAAGTACAGACCACAAACATTATTTACCTTCATCAGTAATGAATGAAATTAAACCCATATTTAGAAACCATTGTAAAGATACCTTGTTGAAGAAATGTCTTCATGAGAAAACCCAAAATTTAAATGAATGTGTGAATTCTGTCATTTGGAACCGGTTACCGAAAACTTCAGCTTACAACCCTCAAATTTGGTGTTTATGATGCTATTTTACGCTTCAGTGGTGGTGTAATTATAAAGCTGGATGTTTTGGAATTATTGGGCATAAAATCTAGTGGAAATACTGCAAAATCCTTGGTGGAAATAGATAAAGAGAGAATCCGTAAAGCACATATTGCTAATTTAAAATGCACAAAAGAAGCCAGACAGAAAAGAAGAGGGGCCAAAAGAACAAAAGAAGATCAGTATGACTCAGATAATACTCAGTATGGTGCAGTAAAATATTAGTGGTAAGTAATTCTCATCACTAACTAGACTAGAATTGCAATATTAAACTTTAAATGGATTTTTCTCAAACATACATTATTTTTTACTTTCAGGGACCATTATTTGATAAACTAATGGGGTTAGAAACATGAAATTTGGTCGGTTTGCACTGCAGATGGTAATAAGTTATTACAAGTACATTGATAACCACCAAAGAATGAGGAACTGTTTTATAATATTCAATATACCAAAAAGTTAAATTTTACTAGTGAAAGAATATAATTGTTTTTCCCATAAAACCTTAAGAGGTATTTTGTTCATTTTATTTGTAAACTGAAGTATATATATATATATATATATATATCCTTCCGTCTCCCCTTAAAAAGCTTTCGATAGAATTAACAGAAATAAACTTTCGAAAATAATCAAAAAGCTAGGGTATCCTAGACATGTAACACACGTAATAAAAAGTTTGTTTTAGGACACAGAAATTATGAAAGAGAAGACATGACCCTTGAAGAGCAACAGAGGAGTGCTGCAAGGCTATAGCTTTTCACCTACTACACACTGCCTGAAAAAAAATTGGTACACCCTTTTAGAGGTTTCCAAGTCACGCGAGATGTATTTTTGCTGCAATATTGCTTGTGGAGTACATGAAACGATTAAATTTACAGACCAATACAACAAGTGGTTCTGAGGCAGCATGTATCGACCCATGTTGTATCAATCATATCAGTATGTGGTGTAACCTCCACAGGCCGCGATGCAGGCTCTGACTCTCGCAATCAGTGGATTGTACAGATGGCTAAGCCGCGTCTGTTCAACTTATTCACGCAGTTCTGTAAGAGATATTGGTTCACGAGCTGCACGTGTCACTTGTCTTCCCACCATATCCCACACGTATTCTATGGCAGACAAGTCCAGAGATCGTGCTGGCCAGGGAAATTACTGTACGTCTTGTAAGGTGCATCGAATGTCACAGACAGTGTGTGGGCGAACATTATGCTGTTGCAACTACACATTTCCTCCCTGTTGCAAGAACTGCAATAAAACGCTTCTAACAAAACTTTGCACATATCAAGCGCTGCTTAGCGTCCCCCCCCCCCCCACCACCACAAACGCCTAAGGGGAATTAGAGTTGTGGACCACAAGGCCAGGGGTGTGTCCACTGTGTCTTGGACGAATGTACTCTATGACACAGCGCTACTATGACTACGTCGTACGTGCAAACGACGGTCACTTGGGTGCAGGCGGTATCTGCTTTCGTCGCTGAAGACCACGGCGCCCCATTCAGTCAGGCAAGTGAACCTCTTATGGCACCAGTCGAGCCCTGCACATCGATGCTGTTGCGTGAGTGGAAGAAGGGCTGAAGATGGGCGTGCGCGTCATCCCGCTGCTAGTAACCGGTTCGCAACAATTCGTTCAAAAATGTTTCAAATGGCTTTGAGCACTATGGGACTTAACATCTGAGGTCATCAGTCCCCTAGAACGTAGAACTACTTAAACCTAACTAACCTATGGACATCACACACATCCATGCCCGAAGCAGGATTCGAACCTGCGACCGTAGCGGTCACGTGGTTCCAGACTGAAGCGCCTAGAACCGCACGGCCACACAGGCCGGCTCGCAACAGTTCGTGTTGACACGTCTGGGCTCACATGCCCTCTTATGTAGCTGTACGATCTGCCACTGCTGTCCTTACAATACGACGATCCTGGCAGGCATCTGTGCTTCTTGGACGTCCAGAACTACTTCTAGGGGTTTGAAAATGTCCATGCGACCACTGACACTACTATAGTTGCACAACTGAAGCAGCTCGTTTAACTTGTTTGGCAATATTCCGGAGGGACACAATTTGACCCCTTTCAAACCACTCAGTTGGCTGTAGGGAGCATAAGTGCATCTTCTTGGCATGGTTGCCTGCTTGCTTCATACGTTTACACCACACTGAGCCTTCTGGCTATGAGAATTCCCTCTTAAAGGGTAGACACTTGGCACTGGTAACTGTGCCACTGAGCTGTCTGTTGGCAGACGACGTTGAAACCATTACCAGTACATTTACTATCCCCCAAGTGGTATAAACCGTCATCGGAACAAAATTGACGTCATCTTTTAATTTGAACTAATTTTTCTGGCAGAGTATTAAATATGCACGTAAACATCGTTAGGTGATGGAAACGAGTAGTTAAACAAGGATTTAGATTGAAACCAATATATACACTTAGGTTCTCTGGTCTTTTCCACTGTCCAAATAATTGTTTAAAAGATGTAAAGTGATCTACAGTTTGCAATGCGTCACCAAATTCGTATATGTAAAAACTAAAATCAATCATTTTCAGAAAAAATTCCAAATAAAGTATCCAATACTCTCCGACATAGTACTAGACGAACAATCAGTAGAACAGCCGTTAAGCTGTGTGAACAAAATATCACTAATAATTAAATAAGTTTCAAATGATACGTGACACAGTGCACCAAACACTAGGTGACAAACAAGGAGGGGTACATCGCTAAAATTTGGCAAAGTAATGGCACTCCCGGTTTGATACAGGGATGCCAGTATTTGACACTGCCTAAGAAAAACAAAAGAACAATAGAGGCGGGTGAAATAAAATTTTTAAGTAAGGCTAAAGCCTGTATCCTTAGACATCGAATACAAAAGAAATCTATACGAGAAGAAAGTAATATGTTCTGTGTAAAGGAAAAACAACAGGGAAAGGCGCACGGAATGGAACAACTTATCAACGGAATGGTGAAGTAATCAGTTACAGATCAGTAGGAAAGACAGATGTAGGACAACCGATGAACACGTGCCTTAGTGAAGACGGAACAATATGAAAGCCTACTCCATGCACTCGCGAAGGAGTTTGCAATCGTCCGAAGAAGACTGCATGTAATCGCCTACGGGCGTACCCGAGGTCGACATAAATGCTAGGAACATGAGGAACTTTGACGAACATGAGAACAAAACTGTACATCACTTTGTGATTTAATATTTGTTTAGCGTACCATAACGACTCTCGAGCCAATTCAGTTGATCTTCTGATGTATCTATTTCGAATGAAACATGGTACTTACTGGAATGAAGGAAAACGTAGAAGTGTGGACCCAACAATATAACTTTCTTTTCACACAACTTGTTTATTAAACATTATATGCCGGCCGGTGTGGCCGTGCGGTTAAAGGCGCTTCAGTCTGGAACCGCGTGACCGCTACGGTCGCAGGTTCGAATCCTGCCTCGGGCATGGATGTGTGTGATGTCCTTAGGTTAGTTAGGTTTAATTAGTTCTAAGTTCTAGGCGACTGATGACCTCAGAAGTTAAGTCGCATAGTGCTCAGAGCCATTTTTTTAAACAATATATTACCATAAAATTTTCTGTAACAAAATAAACAAACTTAGAAAATTCTTTTGATCTTAAACGGTAAGTTGAATAAGATTTTCCAAAAGGAACCTGAAGTGCTGTATTGCAAAACACCAAACAATATGACAATGATTACAAGACGGCCGGACCTGCAGCCCACCCGTTGTTGCGTGAAACAGCGGTGTTTACTACCGCGCTGGACACAGTCTGTCTTATTAAATGCCGTTCTGCAACACATCAAAACTGTATTAGCACCGTTGATGACAAGAGAGATTCAATTACTCAAAACAGAAGACGTAACTTTTAATTTGAAAGCTGTATGTCGAAATGTTCGAGGTTAAGATGCGCACTTGTGCTTAAAGTTTAAGCTGATTAGGAAACAGTATGACAATGATAAGGCTTACTTCAAAGCAACCAACCTCTTAATATCAATCGGCAACCAAGATGCGAATGGATCCCAACCCGTCCCTACTGACAATTTTATTTTGAGTAAAGCCCTTGTGACAGTTCGCTGTTAATATCTTCAAAGTTAAACAGATTGTCAGTTATTAAGACCGCTTTGATGGAACGTCTTAAAACATTTCTTGTGAACACTTCTTACAAGAGAACTCACTAGGCGGAACCACAAGATACAGCTGCAATACACCAATAATGACCTGGTCTTTCAAACACAGAAATGAACAACTTAGTATTGTTCAGATTATAACTAATGACTGAGAAATGCAATTACAACCAAAGAATTGAACCGGTTAACAGATAAAAATGGTTCAAATGGCTCTGAGCACTATGGGACTTAACTTTTAAGGTCATCAGTCCCCTAGAACTTAGAACTACTTAAACCTAACTAAACTAAGGAGATCACACACATCCATGCTCGAGGCAGGATTCGAACCTGCGACCGTAACGGTCGCGTGCTTAAAGACTGTAGCGCCTAGAACTGCTCGGCTACCACGGCCGGCGGTTAACAGTTAAATCTAACTACAAGATCTTTCTTTTGTTTAACGGCAACCTGTGCCTTAGTACAGTTATTGGTCTGGCTATATTTACGACCAAAAGATGACTAATTAGAACATTAATGATCGGGTACAAATCAGAAAGACAAAGCAATATAGGAGCGGGACAGATTTTCAAACGACAACTAATGTCTTAGTACAATACTACTGCCTATATTTAAGACCAAAGAGCTGACAGAGAAAAACTCTGAGGATCGGGTACAAACTAGAAAATAATATGGATGGCAGGTAGACAATGACACAAATCACCACGAGGATTACAGAATGTTGTTCCCCTTTATCAGCAAGCAGTTCTATGGATCCACGGGGCATCGCAGCGGTTACTGAGTGGTGCAGATGAAATCCAGGTAGAAGAGGGCAGCCAGGCCACCAACGGTCGTCCGACACGAAAGTTGCCAGCCGACGGGTTAGCGTGCTGCTTGTAGTCGACGCTGACATGGTGAAGTACTCCGGTATCTTCGCTCTGCGCAGGCCCTCCTTGCGCAGCTCGTGGCTTCGGCCGCTCGGACCTCGTGACCACCTCTTGTCACGACGCTACCGCCAATCCCCAAACTTCGTGCCTCCCTTAGAGTCAGAGAACCCCGTATATATATCGGCAAGCGAAGACTTTTTAAGGACACAACCCACAGATACCAACTCTTCCTCATAGATATTGGCAATGGGGCCGCAAGAGGGATAGTCGATACTACACCTGAGCCAGAGGCGCCAGACAGAACAGCCTACTAAGTCAATGGGGCCACGGCTCAACCTCCCCCTCTCAAACCTGAACAAGCCTCCCCTGGAGCTAAGAACCCCTCATTCCATGGGAACGCTTAATCTGACTGACATGAACCCTGACGATCTTTCTCTTTCTCGGGTTCCTGACCATAAGATCGACCGGGCTTAAAATTTTGACAGTGGTATAAACAGGGTGTTACATAAAGGTACGGCCTAACTTTCAGGAAACATTCCTCACACACAAATAAAGAAAAGATGTTATGTGGACATTTGTCCGGAAACGCTTAATTTCCATGTTAAAGCTCATTGGGCCCCATGTTCTTCCACCTACGCTCAATGGAGCACGTTATCATGATTTCATACGGGATACTCTACCTGTGCTGCTAGAACATGTGCCTTTACAAGTACGACACAACATGTGGTTCATGCACGATGGAGCTCCTGCACATTTTAGTCGAAGTGTTCGTACGGTTCTCAACAACAGGTTCGGTGACCGATGGATTGGTAGAGGCGGACCAATTCCATGGCCTCCACGCTCTCCTGACCTCAACCCTCTTGACTTTCATTTATGGGGGCATTTGAAACCTCTTGTCTGCGCAACCCCGCTACCAAATGTATGTTCCCATATTGTGGACAGCTGTGATACAATACGCCATTCTCCAGGGCTGCATCAGCCCATCAGGGATTTCATGCGACGGAGGGTCCTCGCTAACGGAGGACTTTTTGAACATTTCCTGTAACAAAGTGTTTGAAGTCACGCTGGTACGTTCTGTTGCTGTGTGTTTCCATTCCATGATTAATGTGATTTGAAGAGAAGTAATAAAATGGGCTCTAACATGGAAAGTAAGCGTTTCCGGACACATGTCCGCATAACATATTTTCTTTCTTTGTGTGTGAGGAATGTTTCCTGAAAGTTTGGCCGTACCTTTTTGTAACACCCTGTATACTGGGACGTCCGCCCAGGGACATCCCTGATGTAGACAAGATCCCCTATCTCCCCTTGAAAGGGGCGCTTATTTCTATTATAGTGACAGACCTGACGATGGTGAGCCTTCCTAATAATTGCCCGAGCTCGCCCCCATTCCTCCTTAAGAACCCCCTGAGCGTTAGATGGAGGTGAAAGATCATTTATCTCCCATAAATTAGACAGCGAGGAATTCAAGAGATATGCGAGCATTAGGCTAGCTGGGATGGCCTGGGATGCTTCATCATGCCGTGCGGAGTTAAACGCGAAGTTTAACCAGGGCAAGGTGGTATCCCACTTCTTGGGCGATTTATGGTGGTAATTAATCAACGCTGGCTTCAAGTTGCGATTAATTCTTTCGCCAAAAGGAAGGTGTAGTGGTAACATGTTCTATCCCACTGCCAAAACAGAATTGTCTAAACGACCTTGCCAGACAGTAACCAACGCCCGTGGAGGCCCGAACCACCTACATATATTAGTAAGATGAGAAATGTTGATAAGAGCAGTCACACCCCGGCTAGGTATCAGCCAAACGAACCTGGAGAAGACAGTATATAAATTGCCTTTTTTCGTCCTGGGAAGTGGGCCCACTTAATCTACAAACAATTATTCCAACGGCTGCTCTTCCAGTTCCGACTGCAGCAATCCCGTTCTTACAATCTCGCCATTCTTTGACTAGATCTCTAATGCCTTTATAAAGTGTCGGCCAGATCAGTTGCTCCTTGATCTTCTCTATTTTATAAAGACCTAAATGCGATCCTACTGGACAATTATGGAAGTACTGGAAAACTGAAATGAATAATGTCCGTGGGAGACAAATTCTAACTTCCCCAGACCTACCCCTGCGGTTACACAGAATGCCGTTCTTCCATCTAGTGTTTGCTTACTGAGGCGCCCCACAATGGGTCTTGTTCTTGTTCAGTTTTCAAATTATTAAACAGTTGGGATACCTCGGCAAGGATCGCACATACTAGGTGACTGCCTGGCGTTTCCTCATCAAGCTAGTGCTGTTGGAACATTCTGCTAATGGCGTCAGCAACCTGATTATCAGATCCTTTAACGTGCCGAAGCTTAAAATGGAAAGCTGAAATGCGGACCGCCCACCTTGATATATGCCTGTCTTCCTAGGACGAGCTAGGACCTAACTATAGGCCTGATTATCCGTTTCAAGGTCAAATTCACGATGTTCGAGATAGATCCGAAATATTTCTAGGGCAAATAACACAGCTAAGGCCTCGCACTCATATACCGAGTAATTGAGCTCAGGCCCCTCCAGACGTCGGGAAGCAAATTCTAACGGACGCCTGATGCCTTGATCTTCCTGTGAAAGAACTGCCGCCACACCAGTATTGAAAGCATCAGTCTGGACCACAAATCTTTTCTTAAAGTCAGGTACGGCTAAAAGCGGTGGGTTGGCAATCGCTGTTTTAATTCCTTCAAAGGCTGCCTGCTGACTTTCAGCCCAAACGAATTTAGCATTATTTCTGCGTAACAAATTTAACGGAGCTGCAAGTTACGTAAAGTTTGGGACAAATCTGCGGAAATAATTAGCCATTCCTACACATCGGGCAACCTCCCTCTTATTTCGTGGCTGCGGATAATTCCTCAACGCCTTAGTGCGTTCCTGATCAATGCTTATTCTGTCTCCAGACACCAAGTGACCCAAAAATGACACCTGGCACTTAGACAAGATTATCTTTGAGGGTTTCACACTCAGCCTTGCATCCCTGAGCCTGAATAGTACCTTCCGGATGTGCTCTAAAAGCTCTTCAAAGGAGGCACTAAATATGACCACATCGTCCAAATAATTGAAGACACAATTAAACTAAAATCACTTAAAATTTTATCCAATGAACGGGATGAAACTGCTGCACCGGTTGACAAACCAAAAGAAACCCGGTTAAACTCATACAAATTCCAGCCCGTGGTGAAGGCGGTGAGATGCTTAGATTTCACGTTTATGGGTATCTGGGAATAAGCCTGTTTAAGATCTAGGACCGTAAACCAAGATGCTTGCGAAAACCAGGTGAAACAGTTGTGGAGATCAGGCAGTGGCACCGATTCCTAGATCACCTTTTTATTGGGAAGCCTGTAACCAATCACAGGTGAGAAATCCTGCCCCTGATCTTTAGGTACTAACAAAATGGGGGAAGCATATGGGAGTTGGGCAGTGTTATGATTCCGTCTTTTAACAAGCCCTCAATTTTGTGCCGCAGTATCTTTATCTTAGGTGGTGACACGTGTTATGGAGAGTGGCGACCCGGCACGTCATCCATGACACGAATATGGTATCTAATGACGTCTGTCATTCCCAACCTGTCGCAAAGTACGTCAAAAAATTTCTCTCAGAAGTTCTTTTAAGTGTTTCCCTTGTTGATTAGAGAGGTGGTCTGTCCTGAGCAGGCACGTGTTACTACTAGCGTCACGTACCATCCCCACATGAGCAAATGAACTGAAGGCTATTCGATCGTTGGAGGAAAATTTGAAATAAAAAGTCCGGGTACCAAAATCTAACAACATACCGGTGTTCCGGATGAAATCATGTCCTAGATTAAGTCAGGCTGCAGACCCTTAACTACTAAAAACCTGACAGGGCATGAAAATTCTCACACGAAAAGATCTTCCCGCACTTCCTCGCACAGAGGTAACACTTGGCCATTGGCCACCCCACATCTCTCAAGCGAGTGACGTACTGGAGATAATCTACATGTGTCCATATTCAATAAACCACTCGTAATTAAGGAGTGACACAGAGCTGCCTGAATCTAGTAACCCACAGAACTGTTCATGCCCTATAGCCACACAAGCAAATTGTAAGGTACGCGTGGTGGCTGCCTGTATACGGCTACACCACCCCTGCCTCCGAGGATGCGGCCCCGTCCCCGCCTGGCGTCGTTACTCAGCGCGAGGCGTCCTTGGAACCGGGCATCCTCGTACTAAATGGTCACGTGCACCGCATCTAAAACAAGCCCATGATTTCATTGAACCTCGTACTCTACCTTCTCGACCGCGAGTTGGATAATCTTTGATGTCCCTCCGTTGACTCATTTCGGTGGTTGTCAGCTCAAGACAATTTCATAACAGAGTTAACAAGATTCTATAACTCACAAAGAGTGACCGGACGAGGAAAGAGTGCGATCTGAGTCCTATCTTTAGGTCGAATACCTTCCAAAACATTAGCAACTAAAGTCGCCTCGGGAACATCCCTATGTAGTGCCGATGCTGCCTCACGAACCGCTCTATATATTCAAACAACGATTCGTGGGAGTCCTGCACCCGCCAATAATTTCTGCAGTCTAGCTCTTTGCGCATACGATCTGATAACTCACCCTCCACGACCGATTGCCTGAGTTGCTCGATCGTCTTTCTCTTCTGTAAGGTTTCGGATAGCAGATTACTTAAACTACCGCGTGCTAATGGGTAGAGTGCCATAAGTACTACGTGATCGGGGATCATTAATGCGTCAGCATGCGACTCAAACTTGACTAACAGCCACCATACATGTTGTATATTTTCTTAGGTTTCAATTGAGAATTCCCGAATACTACGTATTTGAATATTCGTATTTAAGATACACATCATCGGGTTAGGGAGGAGGGCAAAATATTCCCCAGACCGTTCATTACACCTCGGGCGACGGATCCACATTAGGCTGTACTTACCGTGTCTTATAGAAGTTCGTGTTTCTGTATTTCATTTTTCACTTGATTAATTCCCCTTTATTTTACTGTGACGAGAAAGAAAAATATAGCTTAACTCTTGACCACTGTTACGGACATCCAAGTCAAGATCAACGATAACGGATGATAACAGAACGTTATGTTATTTCGCGACTGGCGTCGATTTTATGATCGACCAAGTTGATGTAGCGCCAAGGGACTGTAAAAGTACTGCAGAGGTCTGCTGTTCAGATCGGCGTCAGGTCATCTAAATTTAGGTTTTACGTGATACCCGTAAGTCACTTAAGGCGGATGCCTAGATGGTACCTTTTCCATAGTCGAGATTGTGCTCCCTCTGTAACAACACTGCTAAATGTTGCCCTTCCTTGATTCGACTTAACTGTTCTGTAGCTGTGTTGTTTGAAGCGGAATATGTGGTGCTGTAGTCGCTATCGGTGGTTGCTGAAGTGCACTTAATCATATTATATCCTCATTTTAATCTTTCTAATAGATTACAGACGAGTACAGTATTAGCCTTGAACAAAAGAGAATGTTCAGAAGCCCAGACGAAGACAAAAAGAAATAGTTTACAACAACATCAAAAATCTTCAATGACAGAGAAATGAAACTACAAACTCTGATAAACGGATTGTACACGTAGGTTACCTTTTTTTTGTGAGTCATCAGCATCCTAGCTGATGTGATGTGGCCTGTCACTAATTTCTCCCCTCTGCCAACCTCTTCATTTCAGAATAGCAGTTGCAAATTGCTTCCTCAATTATTTACTGGATGTATCCCAACCTCTGTCTTGCTCTACACTTGCAAAGCTGTTATCCTCTACTGCTCCCTCTAGTACCTTGGAAGTTATTTTCTGATGTTTTAACAGATGTCCTATCATCTGGTATCTTCATCTTGTTAGTTTTTTTAATATATTCCTTTCCTCGTCGATTCTGCGGAGAACCTCCTCACTCCTTACCTTATCAGTCCACTTAATTTTTAACATTCTTATCTTAACGAAGTGCTAAAATAGAATAAGGGCTTGACAGACAGCACTGGAACACAAAAATGAAACCGAACATGTTTCATTAAGAAATAAAAGCACGGAGTAAAGATATATATGATGCTAGGATCAAAGGGGCTAAGTAGGCCAAATACAGAAATATAGATTATGTGAATTTGTCTATGAGTAGGGAGGTGTACCATTTCGAAATAAGTAACAATGTCAGCATCTTAATAAATGCAGATTACACAGGTACAGCTGAAACGAATAACTATTTTACAATTATACTTAAACAGTCGACATAAGATATTGGGGGGTACGAACAAAGGATAAGAAAAGAAAATCTAGGACCGAAGAAAAAGCGAGTGTTTGAAGCAACTACTACCGAGACCTACCTTTTACAGGCTGAATTAAAGAAGGCTGTTTGGAATCGTCTTCGTGAGGATGCGAGAGAGTACGTGGAAAATTGGAAGATGAGGAACTGAAACATTAAGGGTATGGAATAGATGGAATGCGATCCTACTTTGGGTAGTCACATTTCAACGGTAAAGGTGTTTTAAGGGATAATAATTAACAAGGGCAAGAAAAGATTAGGTCCACTCCAAATGTCTTTATTTTATTGTGTTCAAAATACGAATTATATAACAGACATTCCGCATGTAATGCCATATGAGGACTATAAAACCATTGGAGGTATGAAGAAAAGTCATTGGATATGTTGGTGTCTCGATGGCAATTAATACTGAAGGAGGCATAGTATTACAAAGGCATCCTGTAAAACTGTTTACTAAATATATGTGGAAGTAGGTAATTTCTCTAAAGTGGTGTAATGCTGTAACTCTTCTACTTCACACGAAAGAAAACGGAAAGGTTTAAGGAACTGTAGAACGATTATTCTTCTACCTACAATGTACCACATATTCACTAAAGTTGTCACCAACCGCATAAAAATGTTAGAATAGGATGAAACTAGTTTACCGCAAATGGGAAGATTATCACATAGGCATGTTAGTGTAAGCAGATGATGGTGGACGATTTTCCTTATTAGCTGTCCCATTTTAGCGTTGTCTTCTGCTGTGATTTTGTCCGTCAGAGACTCTTTCCACAGTAACGAAGCCACAAATCAAACGATGCTTATTCACATTACGAGATGTGATGGTCTCAGAAATTTCTGTCATATATTCGGTCGTTTGGTATTGCATCACGGTCTTTTTCAGTTATGTATGGAATTTTTGTTTCTGACACGAAATCAGTGGCCAAATTATTTGGAATTTCACTACTATTCAGTCCACTATGTTCATTTTATTTATTTCTCATAGTTGTGCCCATTACTGGCAGTTCAACTACAGATATGTTCAATATTACGTGATGTAGGATTGTGATGTTTCGTTTCCTTTTATTATTATTTTTATTTAGTGTGACTAAGGCAAACTGTATTGTAAAGTAGAAATAAAAGCTTGGACAGAATAAAATCACACTTCCGTTTACGAAAGTGGGAAACAGTTGTTTCTAAGAGGTAAGATAGTGGTAATGTTGTTGTCACATTTACCGCGGCACACTGAAACAAGAAGCCAATGGAGATAATTTACGTTCGCCTATATTTTGGCGAAAAGATGTTCCTTGGAAACATGTATTCGGTTTTATTAAGGGTTTTAGACTCTGTGAAGATTCTCAAATCAGTGCAATAGTGCAAAATATACGGCTGCCGTACTTCAATTAAAACTTTATCAATTCTAATTTTCTTTAAGATCACACAAAATTCCCCAGTGAGACAAAAGCGTAAGCTAAGATCTTCAGTTCTGAGTCGAGGGTACCATTCCGGTTGTTTAATGATATATATAGATGGGTTAAGCCGGAAAAAGGTATAGGTCTGCATTCATAATGAGGCTAAAAAGAAGCTACGTTGTATACATTACTGTAATAAATTGTAAACAGAACGTAGGCTTACAGAGCGAAAAGAGTTGTAGAACCAAACCATCAAGTTATTTAATTTTTCTGCATTCAATATTCTTTAGAACTTAGAAAGTTCTACATTGTTCCGCATCTTGAGCCTCTCTCTCCAGTTCTGTACACTTTGTACCCTCCGCCTCCTGGACAAAGTGATTTACAATTTTAGTCTATGTAAGTGGCAAATAACTACTCCTATTTGCTTTGTGACACTTACACTAACGACATTCTTCAACTAAGGAAGTTTATCATTTGAGGAATTTCCACGTTTGCTCAAAGTAGGATCTGTAGAGTTCATAGAGTACTTCACTGCTTGATATGAAACACGCTATTTGGGAAAGCTTCAGATTTCTTTTTCTGCAGTTTTCCGTTCATGCTTCACCTGCATCCATATCTTCCAGACTTCTCTATCGAACCTATGTTATCATTCTGTTCCAAATATATTTTTAAGGCAGTTACTTTTCCCACACAGCAACATACCAATTACACTACTGGCCATTAAAATTGCTACACCACGAAGATGACAAGCTACAGACGCGAAATTTAACTGACAAGAAGAAGATGTTGTGATATGCAAGTGATTGGCTTTTCAGAGTATTCACATGAGGTTGGCGCCGGCGGTGACACCTCCAACGTGCTGACATGAGGAAAGTTTCCAACCGATTTCTCATACACAAACAGCAGTTGACCGGCGTTGTCTGGTGAAACGTTGTTGTGATGCCTCATGTAAGGAGGAGAAATGTGTACCATCTCGTTTCCGACTTTGATAAAGGTCGGATTGTAGCCTACCGCGTTTGCGGTTTATCGTATCGCGACATTGCTGCTCGCGTTGGTCGAGATCCAATGACTGTTAGCAGAATATGGAATCGGTGGGTTCAGAAGGTTAATACGGAACGCCGTGCTGGATCCCAACGGCCTCGTATCACTAGCAGTCGAAATGACAGGCATCTTATCCGCATTGCTGTAACGGATCGTGCAGCCACTTCTCGATCCCTGAGCCAACAGATGGGGAAGTTTGCAAGACAAGAATCATCTGCACGAACAGTTCGACGACGTTAGCAGCAGCATGGACTACCAGCTCGGAAACCATGGCTGCAGTTACCCTTGACGTTGCATCGCAGACAGGAGCGCCTGCGATGGTGTAGTGAACGACGAACCTGAGTGCACTAATGGCAAAACGTCATTTTTTCGGATGTATCCAGATTCTGTTTGCAGCATCATGATGGTCGCACCGTGTCTGACGACATCGCGGTGAACGCAAATTGGAAGCGTGTATCCGTCAACGCCATACTGGCGTATCACCCGGCGTGATGTTATGGGGTGCCATTGGTTACACGTCTCGGTCACCTCTTGTTCGCATTGGTGGCACTTTGAACAGTAGAAGTTACATTTCAGATGTGTCACGACCCCTGGCTCTACCTTTCATTCGATCCCTGCGAAACCGTACATTTCAGCAGGATAACGCACGACCGCATGTTGCTGGTCCTGTACGGGTCTTTCTGAATACAGAAAATGTTCAGCTGCTGCCCAGGCCAGCACATTCTCCAGATCTCGCACCAATTGAAAACGTCTGGTCAATGGTGGCCGAGCAACTCGCTCGTCACAATACGCCAGTGACTACTCTTCATGTACTGTGGTATCGTGTTGAAGCCGCATGGGCAGCTGTACCTGTACACGCCATCCAAGCTCTGTTTGACTCAATGACCAAGTGTATCAAGGCCGTTATTACGGCCAGAGGTGGTTGTTCTGGGTATTGATTTCTAAGGATCAGTGCACTCAAATCGCGTGAAAATGTTATCACATGTCAGTTCTAGTATAATATATTTGTCCAATGAATACCCGTTTATCATCTGCATTTCTTCTTGATGTAGCAATTTCAATGGCCGGTATAGTATATTTGTCATACTTCTTTCTTCTGGATTATTATTGGTACCGAAATAGCACAACATTTCTTCAACAAATGTGTCTTCGTATATATTCAACAGTGGAGCAGAGAACTTAATTCAGTAATTAAACATAAATAACATACACAATTTCCTGATGTCGATAGCATGACCAACGGAGAAATAATTCTATTTTGACAGAAGGGATACCTGTTCGTTTCGTTTTCACTACTTTCTCGACATGCGGGATCTTAGAACTCATTGTAGTTCCTATGAACTGAACGGATGGTTCGTGTAAAGTAGGTAGATTAGTAGGGTCTCCAGTAAAATGGTGGACTTGACTCCACCAGAACATTCCTATTTCTGGCACAACGTGACTAGAAGAAGGGATCGGTTGGTAGGACATGTTCTGAGGCATCAATGGAGCACCAATTTAGTACTGGAGGGCAGCGCGGAGGTTAAGAATCGTAGAGGGAGACAAAGAGAAGAATACACTAAGTAAATTCAGAAGGATGTAGGTTGCAGTAAATACAGGGAGATGAAGAAGCTTGCACATGAGAGATAGCATGGAGAGCTGCATTAAACCAGTCTCTGGACTGAAGAGCACAACAACAAATGTGATTCGTGTCACTGTGTAATTTTTCATTATTTCGTGGACTCTACCGCAGCAGTTCTGCCTTAGTATGGTCCGAGTTTCATCGTTCAGTGTTATTTAGCATCCCTGGCACCGAAAGTTACTTTCATCTATAAGTTTCGCACGTCACTGTACCTCTGAGTCAACTTTGTATGGTATACCATCTATTAGAGCCCCTTGCGTTTTTACGAAACAGCAGGTTATGACATGGGGCACTTTTGTGCCACCTTTATTTGGGCTACTTCGTATTATGCGGCAATATATATTGAGAGATAAACCCTCACAAGCAGATTATGACGTGAGGTAGATGTTGTACCAACACGTATCCGTGCTCCGAAACATGATTAGCAGGTACGATGCTTCTGTTGAAATAAGTGTGTACACAACGCATAGTCGTTCTTGTAAAAGGTAGCAGAAACAAGGCAACGACCCCCTTTCTGTTACGCAACAGAAACGAGCGAAGTTCAAGAAAGTAATTTTCCAATAAGAATTGGAAACAGTACGCTGTGAATGTGATTTTCTGTTTAGAGTTTTCCTAATTGGGAATATCATATATAAATAACCTTAGACGTAGATATGGATAAAATGTGTAAACTTTGTCGGCGGGTGCTATATTTAGTGAATCTAAACATTATCGACAGATTTTAGAATTCTGTTCAGGGATTTTCCTGAGTATTTTGATGTAAGGGAACTGCAGTCTCTGCCGAATCATTACGTAGCAGTTTTGTAACTAGGGCTTATTCAGTCTTTCGACACAATTACTTTTCTTTCCGTTAAAATACTTTCACAGCAGAATAAGAGTTTCTAATTAGGAATCACCAAAACGCACAACACACCGCCGAGTAAAGCATCGCTGTTCAGATGCCAAAGCACCATAAAGTCGTTGCTGTCACAGCAAAAAAGCGCAGCGTAACATCATCGCGGCGATCTTCTATTGGATTGGATGAACACTAACGAGAAGCTTACCGTCCAGGTCTTCATCATTCTTAGTTCTCTAAAGGTTTGTTGAAGCGCAACGAACGCAACTGGAAATGGAATATTAGCTACATAGTTGAGTTTATAGTCAAATGTGGAATACTATAGTCAGCTTTAGGAAGCATTGCGATGGATAAAAAAAAGTCACCTATCAACTTAAAACACCGTTTCCAGAAAATGAACAGACACGTTGGGCTGTTTCTCTCTCGTCGATGGACGGGTAGTTGCTTTGCAGAATCCTTAACTCTCGTAACAGCATTTTAAAAGCGAGAGTTCTATGAAGACTTGCGGAATCTCGTATACTTCATTGCGAAAAATAAACTCTGTCGATGTCAATGTTTCCGTCGCTGAAAGCAACTAAAAATAGGGCCGCTATTTGCTGAAAATACTGTGGTTTGGCCTTGAGTCGGCCCGCCGTTCAGTGGAAGCCCCGGCGTGCGCGACACCGCATCTCGCCTGAAGCTGTGAGATGCGGGTGGCCGCGTGTGCGGAGATAAAGGAGCAGTTACTCCTCACGCCTCGAAGATCAACCATACAACACCAACACTTTCCCGGCACAAGACCTAGACGTTAAAATTTTAACTGCAAATAACAAAACCTCCTTAATTCTTAACCGTGTACATTATTGTGGGAATCAGAAACAATTATATTGTTAGTGATTTGGGGGGTAAAGTGTCCGAAATTCCGTATATACACTGAAGAGCCAAAGAAACTGGTACACCTGCCTAATATCGTGGAGGGCCCACGCGAGAACGCAGAAATACCACAACACGTCGTGGCATGGACTCAGCTAATATCTGAAGTAGTGCTGGAGGAAACTGACACCATGCACCATGAATCCTGCAGGTCTGTCGATAAATCCGTACGAGGGGGTGGAGATATCTTCTGAACGTCACGCTGCAAGGCATCCCAGATATGCTCAATAATGTTAATGTCTGGGGTTACTGGTGGCCAGCGGAGGTGTTTAAACTGAGAAGAATGTAACTGGAGCCACTGCTGTAGAAATTCTAATCCTGTGGGGTGTCGCACTGTCCTGTTGGGATTGCCAAAGTCCGTCGGAATTCACAATGGACGCGAATGGATGTAGGTAATCAGACAGAATGCTTATGTACGTCTCACCTGTCACAGTCGTATCTAGATCTATCAGGAGTCACATATCACTCCAACTGCACACCCCTCACACCAGATTGAACATCCCCCTGCTGACACGCACTGACATGCAAGGTCCGTGGATTCATAAACGTTCATCCCCTCGATACAATTTGAAACGAGACTCGTCCGACCAGGCAACATATTTCTAGTCACAACAGTCCAATTATGTCGTTGTTGACAAGCTCAGGTGAGGCGTAAAGCTTTGTGTAGTGCAGTCAGCAAGCGTACACGAGTGGGCCTTAGGCTCGGAAAGCCCATATCGATGATTTTTCATTGAATGTTTCGCATGCTGACACATGTTGATGGCCCAGTACTGAAATCTGTCGCAAATTTCGGAAGGGTTGCACTTCTGTCAAATTGAACGATTCTCTTCGGTCGTTGTTGGTCCCGTTCTTGCAGGATATTTTTCCCGCCGCAACGATGACGGAGATTTGATGTTGACCGGATTCCTCATATCACGGTACACTCGTGAAATGGTCGAATCAGAAATCCTCAACTTCATCGCTACATCGGAGATGCTGTGGCCCATTGCTCGTGCGCGGACTGTAACATCATGTTCAAACTCACTTAAATCTTGATAACCTGCCATTGCAGCAGCAATAACTGATCTAACAACTGCGCTACACGCTTATTGTCTTATATAGGCTTTGCCAAACGCAGCGCCGTATTCTACCTGTTTACATATACACTACTGGCCATTAAAATTACTACACCACGAAGATGACGTGCTGCAGATACGAATTTTAGCCGACAGGAAGAAGATGCTGTGATATGCAAATGATTAGCTTTTCAGAACATCCACCAGGTTGGCGCCGGTGCGGACACCTACAACGTGCTGACATGAGGAAAGTTTCCAAACGATTTCTCATACACAAACAGCAGTTGACCGACGTTGCCTGGTGAAACATTGTTGTGATGCTTCGTGTCAGGAGGAGAAATTCGTACCATCACGTTTCCGACTTTGATAAAGGTCGGATTGAAGCCTAACGCGATTTGGGTTTATCGTATCGCGAGATTGCTGCTCGCGTTGATCTAGATCCAATGATTGTTAGCAGAATATGGAATCGGTGGGTTTAGGAGGGTACTACGGAACGCCGTGCTGGATGCCAATGGCCGCGTATCACTAGCAGTCGAGATGACAGGCATCTTATCCGCATGGCTATACGGGATCGTGCAGCCACGTCTCGAGGCCTGCGTCAACAGATGGGGAAGTTTGCAAGACAACAACCATCTGCATGAACAGTTCGACAACGTTTGCAGTAGCATGGACTATCGGCTTGGAGTCTATGGCTGCGGTTACCCGTGACGCTGCATCACAGGCAGGAGTGCCTGCGACGGTGTACTGAACGACGAAGCTCGGTGCACGAATAGCGAAACGTCATTTTTTCGGAGAAATCCAGGTTCAGTTTACAGCTTCATGATGGTCGCATCCGTATTTGGCGACATCGCGGTGAAAGCATATTGGAAGCGTGTATTCGTCATCGCCATACGGCGTGATGGTATGGGGCGCCATTAGTTACGCGTCTCGGTCACCTCTTGTTCGCATTGACGGCACTTTGAACAGCGGACGTAACATTTCAGATGTGTTACGACCCGTAGCTCTATCCTCGGCCGGCCACGGTGGCCGAGCGGTTCTAGGCGCTTCAGTCCGGAACCGCGCGGCTGTTACGGTCGCAGATGCGAATCCTGCCTCGGGCATGGATGTGTGTGATGGCCTTAGGTTTGTTAGGTTTAGGTAGTTCTAAGTTCTAGGGGACTGATGACCTCAGTCTAAGTCCCATAGTGCTCAGAGCCATTAGAACCATTTTCTACCCTTGATTTGATTCCTGCGAAACCCTACATTTCAGCAGGATAATGACGACCGTATTTGCAGGTCATGTACGGGCCTCTCTGGATACAGAAAATGTTCTACAGCTGCCCTGGCCAGCATATTCTCCAGATCTCTCACCAATTGAAAACGTCTAGTCAATGGTGGCCGAGCAAATGGCTCGTTCCAATATGCCAGTCACTACTCTTGATGAACTGTGGTATCGTGTTGAAGCTGCATGGGCAGCTGTACCTGTACACGCCATCCAAGCTCTGTTTGACTCAATGCCCCGGCGAATCAAGGTCGTTATTACGGCCAGAGGTGGTTGTTCTGGGTACTGAGTTTTCAGGATCTATGCATCCAAATTGCGTGAATATGTAATCACATGTCAGTTCTGGTATAATGTATTTGTCCAATACCCGTTTATCATCTGCATTTCTTATTGTTGTAGCAATTTTAATGGCCAGTAGTGTATATGTATTTTAATAGGCATGGGTATACCAGTTTCTTTCGCGCTTCAGTGTATATTCCCGTCTCTGGTAGCAACAAATTTTCTAACTACCCTGGGTGACGAGTAAAACTGAGCTTGGGCTATAGGTAAGTTTTACGTAATTCCACGCTTATGCAACCGTATGTCAGAGTAATAACACGCGTTGGCGAATGTTGGTGTACCACCTCTCGGTAACCTCCACAACATGTTTCAGTAGGTGAAAGATCTGGAGAACATACTGGGTATGTATCGAGACAGGTGACTAATACATAGGTAAAATGTGATCTTGTCTTATCTTGTTGACTGGAAACATATTAGTCATCTCGAAATGAAAGGCACGACCACAGTCCTTAACAACTGACCTATGTAACGCCTGCAGCCAATTTGCGGAGTACGAGATCCAAAGATGACTGTGTTGAGTACTGTATGGCACCAAGCACAAACATGCTGCCCAGTATTTCCGTATAATTATAACGAACGCAATTTGGCAACTGTCGTTCTCTCAGAGTCTCTTGACATGCTACAACTCTCGACTCACCTGTCTCTTCTGCCGCGCGCACGTGTTCCTGTTGTTGTTGTTGTGGTCTTCAGTCAAAAAAATGTTTCAAATGGCTCTGAGCACTACGGGACTTAACTTCTGAGGTCATCAGTCCCCTAGAACTTAGAACTACTTAAACCTAACTAACCTAAGGACATCACACACACACCCATGTCCGAGTCAGGATTCGAACCTGACATCGCAGCGGCCGCGCGGTTCCAGACTGTGGTCTTCAGTCCAATGACTGGTTTGATGCAACTCTCCATGCTATTCCATCTTGAGCAAGCCTCTTCAACTCCGAGTAACTATTGCAACCTGCATCATTCTGAATCTGCGTACTGTATTCATCTCTCGGTCTCCCTCTACGATTTTTATCTGATGCCTCAGAATGTGTTCTATTTACCGATCCCTCCTTCTAGTCAAGTTGTGCCACAAATTCTTCCCCAAATATATTCAGTATCCTCTCATAAGTTATGTGCTCTACCTATCTAATCTTCAGCATTCTTCTGTAGCATCACATTTCAAAATCTTGGGTTCTCTTCTTCTCTAAACTATTTATTGTCCATGTTTCACTTACATACATGGCCACACTCCAACAAATACTTTCCAAAACGACTTGCAGGCACTTAAATCTATATTTCTTCAGAAACACTTTCGTTGCCATCCCCAGTCTACATTTTATATCTTCTTTATTTCGACAATCATCAGTTATTTTGCTTCACAATAAGCAAACCTTATCTGCTACTTTAAGTATCTTATTTTTTAATCTAATTCCCTCAGCATCAACTGATTTAATTCGACTACATTCCATCGCCCTCGTTTTGCTATATTTTTTATAGTTTATCTTGTTTCCTCCTTTCAAGACACTGCTTGTTCGGTAAAATGTTCTTCCAAGTCCTTTGGTGTCTCTGGCAGAATTATAACGTCATCAGCAAACCTCAAAGTTTTCATTTCTTCTCCTTGGACTTTAAATTCTACTCCAAATTCTTCTTCTGTTTCCTATACTTGTTGCTCAACATACAGAGTGAATAACATCGGGAATAGGCTACAACCATGTCTCACTCCCTTCTCAACCATTTCTACTCCTTCCTGCCCCTCGACTCTTATAACTGCCATCTGGCTTCCGCACATATTGTAAATAGCCTTTCGCTCCCTGTATTTTACCCCTGTCACCTTTAGAATTTGAAAGAGAATATTCTAGACAACATTGTCAGAAACTTTCTCTAAGTATACAAATGCTACAAACGTAGGTTCGCCTTTCCTTAACCTATTTTCTATGAGAAGTCGTAGGGTTAGTATTACCTAGCGTCTTCCTACTTTCTCCGGAACCCAAACTGATGTTCCCCGAGGTCAGATTCTATCAGTTTCTCCGTTTGTCTGTAAAGAATTTGTGTTACTATTTTCAACAATGACTTATTGAGCCGATAGTTCGTTAATATTCACACGTGCCAACATCTGATTTTTTTGGAACTAGTATTATCGTGTTCGTTTTGAAGTGTCAGAGTATTTCACATGTCTCATACATCTTGCTCACCAGATGGAAGAGTTTTGGCATGGCTGGCTCTTCCAAGGCTGTTAGTAATTCTGACGGAATGTTATCTATTCCCGGAGCCTTGATTCGATTAGGTCTTTCAGCGGAGTGTCAAATTCTTCACCCAGTATCATATTTCCATTCTTATTCTCGTCTACGTTCTCTTCTATTTTCATAATATTGTCCTTAGGTACATCTACCTTGTATAGACCCTCTATATACGCCTTCCACATTTCCGCTTTCCCTTCTTTGCTTAGGACTGGTTTTCCATCTGAGCTCCTGATATTCACACTAGTCGTTCCCTTTTCTCCAAAAGTCCCGTCTATAATCCCTTTTGTCTACTTCATTTACTGCATTGTTATATTTTCTCCTTTCATTAATTACATTCAGTAGCTCTTGTGTTACCGGAACATTTCTACTAGCTCCCGTCTTTTTACCTACTTGATCCTCTGCTGCCTTCCGTATTTCATCTCTCAAAGCTACCCATTCTTCTGCTACTGCAATCCTTTCACCTGTATTTGTCAGACGTTCGTTAATGCTTCCTCTGAAACTCTCCACAATCTCTGGTTCTTTCAGTTTATCCAGGTCCCATCGCCTTAAATTCCTACCGTTTTGCAGTTCATTCAGTTTTAATCTGCAGTCTCACAGCTTAGAAATGTCTTCCAGTTTAGTATCTAGTTCCTGTCAGTCTGACACCTTCCGTTCCTACCGTTTTGCAGTTCATTCAGTTTTAATCTGCAGTCTCACAGCTTAGAAATGTCTTCCAGTTCAGTATCTAGTTCCTGTCAGTCTGACACCTTCCGTTGTCTCCAGGTTTGTTGCACGTATATAACCTTCTGTCGTGATTCTTAAACCAAGTGTTAGCTTTGATTCAATTATGCTCTGTTCAAAGTTCTACCAGGCGGCTTCCTCTTTCGTTGCTTTCCTCCAGTTCATATTCATCTACGATCTTTCCTTTCCTTCCTTCTCTTGCTATGACTATTAAATTCTTGTCTCCCTTAATCATCTGAATAATTTCTTTTATCTCATCATACATTTCTTCAACCCCTTCATCAACTGTAGAGCCAGTTGACATATAAACTGTGGTCGGTGTAGACATCGTGTCTATTTTGCCTAAAATAATACCTTCTTTTTTTTGAAGGGCATAATCTTGAAGCCAGTAACTGTTATAAGTTTTTATTACACAATTGCAATTTCGCCCTTAGGCCATTATCATGTGGTGCTTTTTAGCTCGTCTTGCTGCCGTGAAGGTGGCTTTAATTTTCACGTTAATGTATTTAGGAAAAAATTCAGTATTCTTACACTGTTGGTTGAACTTAATACGTTCTGTTGTCTTTAATAATTTTATCTTCGTTCCTTGGAAGTTCACCAACATCCCGTATGCCTGCCTAGGCAGGCACTGAATACACTTGTTATAGCTGGGGTTCAGTCATAAATTATTTTTGTCCACTTCGTTCTTGGTCGTCCACTCTTATATTTCCCTCTTGGCAGTTGTACATATTGTATATGGCCGCCTCTCTTTGCAGCTTACCACTTCTTTACTCAGAATTTCAAACATCTTGCGCCATTTTACACTGACGAGCGCTTTTTACGGGTCGATTAATCGTAAGAACGTGTCTTGATTTTTCCTTAATCTTGCTTGCGTTATTAACCGCAACGTCAGAATTGCATCTCTCGTGCCTTTACCTTTCCTAAAGCCAAACTGATCGTCATCTAGCGCATCCTCAATTTTCTTTTCCATTCTTCTGTATATTATTTTTTCAGCAACTTGGATGCATGAGTTGTTAAGTTGATTGTGCGGTAATTCTCGCACTTGTCAGGTCTTCCCGTCTTCGGAATTGTGTGGATGATGCTTTTCCGAAAGTCAGATGGTATATCGCCAGAGTCGTACATTCTACACACCAACCTGAATAGTCGTTTTGTTGCCAATTCCCCTAATGACTGTAGAAATTTTGATGGAATATTATCTATCCATACTGCTTTATTTGATCTTAAGTTCTCCAAAGTTCTGTAAAATTCGGATTCTAGTACTGGATCCCCTACCTCTTCTAAATCACATCAGACAAATCTTCCCCTCACAGAGGTTTTCAATGGATTCTTTCCACCTCTCCGCTCTCTCCTCTCCATTTAACAGTGGAATTCCCGTTGCACTCTTAATGTTATCACCCTTGCTTTCAATGTCACCGAAGGCTGTTTTGACTTTCCTGTATGCTGAGTCTGTCCTTCCGACAATCATTCCTATTCGATGTTTTCACATCTTTCCTGCAGCCATTTCGACTTAGCTTCCCTGCACTTCCTATTTATTTCATTCCTCAGCGATTTGAATTTCTGTATTCCTGAATTTCCCGGAACATTTTTGTACTTCCTCCTTTCACGCATCAGTTGATATATTCCTTCTGTTACCCATGGTTTCTTCGCAGTTATCTTCTTTGTACCTATGTTTTCCTCCCCATCTTCTGTGATGGCCCATTTTAGAGGTGTCCATTCTTCTTCAGCTGTACTGGATACTAAGCTATTCCTTATTGCTGCATCTATAGCCTTAGAGAATTTCGTACCTTGTCATTTTTTAGTACTTTCATATCCCACTTCTTTGCGTATTGATTTTCCTTGACTAATGTCTTAAACTTCAGCCTACTCTTCATCACTACTATATTGCGATCTGTCTATATCTCCTCCTGGATACGCCTTACATTCTAACATCTGATTGCGGAATCTCTGTCTGACCATGATGTAATCTACATCTACATCTACATCCATACTCCGCAAGCCACCTGACGGTGTGTGGCGGAGGGTACCTTCAGTACCTCTATCGGTTCTCCCTTCTATTCCAGTCTCGTATTGTTCGTGGAAAGAAGGATTGTCGGTATGCCTCTGTGTGGGCTCTAATCTCTCTGATTTTATCCTCATGGTCTCTTCGCGAGATATACGTAGGAGGGAGCAATATACTACTTCGATGAAGGTATGTTCTCGAATCTTTGACAAAAGCCCGTATCGAGCTACTGAGCGTCTCTCCTGCAGAGTCTTCCGCTGGAGTTTAGCTATCATCTCCGTAACGCTTTCGCGATTACTAAATGATCCTGTAGCGAAGCGCGCTGCTCTCCGTTGGATCTTCTCTATAACTTCTATCAACCCTATCTGCTGAGCAGTATTCAAGCAGTGGGCGAACAAGCGTACTGTAACCTACTTCCTTTGTTTTCGGATTGCATTTCCTTAGGATTCTTCCAAGGAACCTCAGTCTGGCATCTGCTTTACCGACGATCAACTTTATATGATCATACCATTTTAAATCACTGCTAATGCGTACTCCCAGATAATATATGGTATTAACTGCTTCCAGTTGCTGACCTGCTATTTTGTAGCTAAATGATAAAGGATCTATCTTTCTATGTATTCGCAGCACATTACACTTGTCTACATTGAGATTCAATTGCCATTCCCTGCACTATGCGTCAATTCGCTGCAGATCCTCCTGCATTTCAGTACAATTTTCCACTGTTACAACCTCTCGATACACCTCAGTATCATCTGCAAAAAGCCTCAGTGAACTTCCGATGTCATCCACCAGGTCATTTATGTATATTGTGAATAGCAACGGTCCTATGACACTCCCCTGCGGCACACCTGAAATCACTCTTACTTCGGAGGACTTCTCTCCATTGAGAATGACATGCTGCGTCCTGTTATCTAGGAAATCCTCAATCCAATAACACAATTGGTCTGATAGTCCACATGCTCTTACTTTGATCATTAAACGACTGTGGGAAACTGTATAGAACGCCTTGCGGAAGTCAAGAAACACGGCATCTACCTGTGAACCCGTGTCTATGGCCCTCTGAGTCTCGTGGACGAATAGCGCGAGCTGGGTTTCACATGACCGTCTTTTTCGAAACCCATGCTGATTCCTACAGAGTAGATTTCTAGTCTCCAGAAAAGTCATTATACTCGAACACAATACGTGTTCCAAAATTCTACAACTGATCGACGTTAGAGATATAGGTCTATAGTTCTGCACATCTGTTCGACGTCCCTTCTTGAAAACGTATCTTTCCGTATCACCAGACCTTTCACAAGTATACCTAATACTAATAGAGAATGTTACTCTTGACGCTAGGCACAACATGATCTTCTCACAAATAATATTCAGATGCTGGAACAGAAGGGAGAATCGATAGAGGTACTCAAACTACCCTCCACCACACACCGTCAGGTGGCTTGCGGAGTATGGATATAGATGTAGATGTAGATGTACTCTTGTGATTCTTGAACAGACTATTCGCTTTTACTAGCTGAAGCTTGTTTAACAGAGATCAATTAGTCTTCCTCCTCTATCATTCCGTTTCACCAGATTGAGCCTTTGCATTTCCCTTTTCAGATTTTCTGGTTTCCAAAGCCAATATTCTCCCTTAACCTTTTCTTCCACTGTACAATCTCAATAGGACACTGTGTTACCACTGTCGAATTTCACCAACTAATAGCAAATGTTACTCTTGACGCTAGGCACAACATTATCTTCTCACAAACAATATTCAGGTGCTTTTGACACTCCACGCCCCGACTCGTGGGATGTTATCCTCATGGTAACCTCCCCCTTGGCGCTCCCCTCCCGGAGATCCGAATTTTGGACTGTTCCGGAATCTTTTGCCAGTGGAGAGATCATCATGACACTTCTTCCATTACAGGCCACATGTCCTGTGGCAGTAGATATACGCTACGTGTCTTTAATGCAGTGGCTTCCATGGCCTTCTGCATCCTTTCCCGTTGATCATTGCTGATTATTCCGTCTATAGGGGTAATTCCTTCCCAAGGACAAGAGAGTGGCTAGTACCTCTGTCCGCTCCTCTGCCCTCCTTGACAAGGCCGTTGGCAGAATGAGGGGTGACTTCTTACGCCGGAAGTCTTCGGCCGCCAACGCTGATTATTAATCAAAATTTCAGTAGCGACGGGATTCTAACCCGGGGCGAAAACGTTTTGATTATGAATCAAAGACGCTACTTCTATACCAGTGTAGCAAATACGATATGACTGTCTGCATCGCTGATGCATGTAAGCCTCCCCACCAACGGTAAGATCCATGGTTCATGGACCTTGCCGTTGTGGGTAGGCTTGCTTGCCTCACCTATACAGGTAGTCGTACCGTAGTTGCTACTACAACAGAGGGGTATCTGTTGAGAGGCCAGACAAACATGTCGTTCCTGAAGAGGGGAGGCAGCCTGTCAGTAGTTGAAGGGCAACAGTCTGGGTAACAGAATGAACCAAAACGACTTTGCTGTGCTGGTATTCCGAACGGCTGAAAGCAATGGAAAACTACATCCGTTCATTGGGAGACGCATGAAGGTAAGCCGCAATAATAGCCGTCTTCAAGATGTCATGGTACTTTCTGTGTTGATACATATATTGTTGCAAGCATATACATTTCCTGATTGAAGATGCGTGACGAGGCTGTTCGATGCTATACGGCTGAGCGAAACATCAAGCCTTACGTACACCGCGTTACTGATAAGTTGTACCGTTGAGCTGAAATACTAATCATAGGCATACCACATACGAACACTTCATGCCAATTTGAGTTTTTTACATGTCGGCTTCATGCTGATGCTATTGACATGGACAGGAGTATAATTCTCTTCCCTTGGAAACAACCTGCGACAGGTACAGGGTTGGACAAAAATATGGAAACACCGGGAGAAATGCTGGCTTGAACATAAACGCAGATGGTGCAGCTTGCGCTCTTGGATTTGACGACGAATGATATCTGTGCAATGTCCTCAGTGTCCTGTTAGTCATGGTCAGAACATTTTTCTACGTAATAGTGAGTGCATTATATCGCGGCTAAGTGAGTTCAAACGCTAATGACCATAGAAGTTTTGCGCCCTAAAACCAAAAAAACTAAGTGAGTTCAAAAGTGGGCAAAATATTCGCGCTCGCGAGGTGGGTGCTTCCATAATATAGGGAGCCGAAGAGTTTGTTGTTTCAAGAGGCCCTTACAGAAGAATTATGTCGCATACAGGGAGAGCAGACAAATATTATCAGCTGTCACGGCGCGGACGGATGTGTGTGCTGAGTGATCGTGACGGACGGTCACTGACAAGGATTCTAATGAACAATAAAAGAACGACAGTTGCAAAAGTCACTGCACAACTGAACATCGCACTCATGGACAGTGTCAGCACCAGTGAGGTCACCCAATTCCGTTTGATTCAGTCTGTTTGATTTATCATCTACTTCGTAAAATCAGACTAACGGGATGCGGAACGCGAGTTGGGTTCTTTTTCTTCTTCCACACTATAGTAACTGTATACTACAAGCTCATAATTTGTGGGTGGATTTGATTGGAGTAAAATATCTGAATGTGGAATAGTTAGAATAGTAGATGGAAGATTAGGGTATCGTACTGTTCCTATTTACTTTATAGTTATCTGTATGGTTCTAAGGATCCCGTAAAACCATAGGCGTAGAAAAACCCATTGGCTTTTTTTTTTTTTTTTTGCATTCTCAGCCATTCTCTTAGTATAACTGAACAAGAGTTGTAACATGCATGCAGAGCATGCCTACCCTCATAGCAAAATAATGCTAATAGGACATCATACAGCGTATCTGTGACGAAACTGTTATTTCATCACAAATGTAATAATTATTCACTAAATTTACAGATTATCATGGCTATTTGATTTAACAAGTTTTATACTTCGCAAGTACACGAAAACGAGAAACTGCTCACTAATGTTAATAATCTACAAACACATGAAAAGCGTTGCGTTTTATTGTTTAACTGTTATAACAACTGTAAAAGAAAATTACCCTCAAATTAGGTAGGGAAAAAAATTATATGAGTTCATCCCCGTTATTTGTATGGTGATTTGTGAATTCATCAGATGGAAATACATATGAATAAACTATATTTTAGCCCGAAATAGTCACTGCCGAGTATCTTTCAATCCCTTTAGTATTCGCGGAATATAACTCATTAAAAAATACTAATGGTGGAATGTTGTTGGCATCTGTAATTAAAATCCTGTCTCTTAATAAGCAAAATTAAAATACTTTCATGTAAAACAAAGCTAATAAAACTTGAAATTTATTATATACGCTTATCTAAATCCAAAATTAGTGAGATGTGACTCATGAAGTGAAGAAAACAATAAAAAAATTGTTTGCTGGACACTGTTAATTCAGTTATGAAAGGAGGTTATTATTAAAACAGAAATCTCTGTTATCGTAATTAATTAGTCTGTAATGAATATTTTATCATTATCACAGGATAAAGACCTCATAATGTGTATTGCGGTATTTGATTATATGCATCTACACAGTTGGTGAATGATTCGCAGCTTAACTTTTCTTTAGATTTTCGCTTTGTATTTTGTTATCTCTTTCAGCTTTGCGGGCAACCACGTTTGTTCGTTTGCCACACGTTCTCCCGGTTACATGTACCGCAAAACTTCAGTTTGATTTTTGTTCCATGACGTACTTGTTTATTCCCGGCATTCATCCTGCCCACGTGTTCTTCGTGAAAAGATCAGGTTAGGGCAAGAAAAAACGTAGCGGTAGTACCCTCCACCAAACACAGTAAGGTGCCTCGCGGAGAATAAATGAAAATGCAGATTTAGGCGTTTTCACTCTAACACTGTTTAGGAAAATGATAACTGGAATTGCCCTTCTTGTTTACTATGCTAATAACATACTGACATAAAACAATATCCTTTTAAACGTTATAAGGACAGATGCTACACTGTTACTTACATAATGGCATGTCTTCATAATTAGTTCTGTTAAACTACAAAACACGTATCAGTCGTACATTTACTTTATTTTATTTATTCTTTAGTCCTTAGACTATGACTGGTTTGATCCGGCCCATAACTAATTTCTCCTTTGTGCCAATTTCGTTATCGCAGAGCAGTAGTTGCCCCCGAAGTCCTCAATTATTTGCTGGCTAGATACTAATCTCTGTGTTTCGCTATTGTTTATAGTTTCTACGGCTCCCTACAACTCCCTCTAGTACCATGGATTTTACTCCCTGTTGTCTTAAAATATGTCCTATCAAAACGTCCCTTTTGGTGAGTGTTTTCTTTGTTTCTTCACAGTCTCAACAGAGAACATCCTGAATCCTTATCATATCAGTTCACCTTATCTTCAATATCCTATTATAGCACCACATTTCAAACGCTTCGGTACTCTTCTTTTACGGGTCTCCCACAGCTCATGATTCATTGCCACAGAATGCTGTGCTCCGACAGTATATTCTAAGAAATTTATTTCTCAGTATTTGGTACTATCATGACCCGCCAGGGTAGGCGAGAGCGCTAATGCGCTGCTTCCTGGACTGGGGTAGGCGCGCCGGCCCCGGATCGAATCTGCCCGGCGGATTATCGACGAGGGCCGGTATTCCGGCCAGCCTGGATATGGTTTTTAGGCGGATTTCCACATCCCGCTAGGTGAATACCGGGCTGGTCCCAACGTTCCGCCTCAGCAACACCACTCACAGACATTTGAAAACGTTCGCACTATTTCATGACTTACACTAGACGCAGACAGCTGGGGTACACTACTTCCATCCTGGGGGGTTCGGGGCGGCGGCAGGAATGGCATCCGGCCACCCTCTGCAATTAACACTGCCAAATCCGTCATAACAAAGCCGACCCCGCATTGGAGCGGGACAAAGGCCCCGAGAATGAAGAAGAAGGCAGATTTGGTACTATCATGCTTCTCTGGGCCACGAATGCCCTCTAAGCCTGCGCTAGTCTCCTCTTCATGTGCTCCTTGTTTCGTCCGTCACGGGGAATTTTGCTCCCAAGGTAGCAGAATTTCGTGGCCACCAATTTTAATGGTAACATTATGACATATCCAATTTATGATACTCCTCGTATCTTTCGTCTTTCTTCTGTTTACTCTTTCTTCTGTTTACTCTCTGTTCATATCATGTACACATCAGATTCTTCATTTCATTTAACAGGTCCTGTAATTGCCGTCACTTTCATTGATGACACCATTGTTAGAAGCGTACAGACAAGGGCATAGATTTCCATACACCTTATCACCTGTCTCATCAACGTACACTGTCTCTCATATCTCTCTTCGACCTTAATACACTTTCCTGAGCAATACGGCAGAAACACTCGTTCCCGTCACAGCAAAATCCTGTCTGTCCACCATTCAGCTGCTTTCTCGCAGTGCTATTCAGTTGCAGGAACCCGCCTCTGGGATGAACTCCCTCATTATATCAGAAAAATGAATAACATCTCCGGCTTCAAAAGCCAGTTAATGACGTACCTACTGAAGCAACGATAATGTCTACCTTTGTCCCTGTACGTACTCCTTATTCTTTGAGATCTTCTCTCTAACCATATCTTCCTCGTTTTCCAACTTTGATGTCTGGCTGTACATAAATTTCTCTCCCTCAGAACTTGGCAAGTCAGAAAATACCACTTTCTTACATCTATAAATACATTTTTCGTCTACCACTATAACTATTATTATTATTAGCAGCCGCAGTAGTACTGCTAATATTAACATTACTACTTCTAAGCAGTACTATTAATTGATATTTATCTAAACATATTTGAACCTCTTTTATATCTGTTAATTCTATTTTATTACTATTCGTCATATTAAACGGCCTTACCGCAATGGTAACTCTGGTTCCCGTCAGATAACCGAAATTAAGCGCTGGCGGGCTGGGCTAGCAATTCGATGGGTCTGCCGAGCGCTGTTAGCAAGTGGGGTGCACTCAGCCCTTGTGAGGCAAAATTGAGGAGCTACTTGATTCAGAAGTAGCGGCACCGGTCTCGTAAACTGACATACGACAGGGAAAGTGATGTGCTGACCACATGTCCCACCATATCCGCAGCCAATGACGCCTGAAGTCTGAGGGTGACACGGCGGTCGGTCGGTACCATTGGGCTTTTACGGACTGATCTGGCGGAGTTTAGTTTTTTTTATTTTCCGTAATATTAAAATGGTTATTATTTCTTAGGTAGCTACTATCTTCTTTATGTTGTGGTCTTGTCCCGATTTGCGCAATGTGGCCATGGTTATTTTGGTCAGGGTTTTCTCTTTCTTCGCCGTCTCAGCTGAGGACATCCTAAATCCTTATCATATCAGTTCACACAATCTTCAATATTCTTTTGCAGCACTACATTGCAAACGCTTCTGTACTCTTCTTTTACGGATTTCCCACAGTCCGTGATTCATTGCCACAAAATGTTATGCTCCAACCGTATATTCTGGTTAACTGAAGGGCTAGCCGAACGCCTTTCACCAATTCGTTACCACTCCCGCCCCCTCCTCCCGGAACGAAATGTGTGCACCCCAACTGTCTGTGTATGGTGGTATTAATGTGGAAGTGGGGGAAAGTTTTCAAATGTTTGCGAATCGTGTAACTGTGGCGGAGCGTGGTTACCATCCCAGTATTCGCCTAGTCGGGTGAGGGAAAACACCTGAAAACCACGTCAAGGCAGGCTGGCACATCAACCATCGCCCTTAATCTACCTGAAGCCGCGCCTTTACACGCACGGCTATTAGGGCGTGTGTTATTTTTAGGCTATTATTATGTAAAATCAATAACGTTTGAGGCTTTCGAAACGGGTTAAATTGGTACCTAAACTATTTTTTTCAGCCTTAATGTTAATCTCTCGAACTCTTCTTTAATTTCCTTTATTGTTTCTTCGATGTATAGGTTGAACAGTAGAGACGAAAGGCTACAACCCTGTCTCAGACCCTTTTTGTTCTAGCATTGTGTGGCTTGGTAGTATACCGGAAAGGCGGTTGTCTGAAAATCGAGGAGTCGCAAGCTTGGATTCCATCGGACGACGGAAAATTTCAGTCTACATATAATTTTCCCTTCGCTCACCAACGATGTGAAGAGTCAGCAAAAGCGACACGGATTTCGAATTCCATGTTAAACTGTAGTAAGCTCTCCTCAATCAGGTATCCACCTTACACTTGGAACTGGCAGGCCGCCTAAGTGACGTCCAATTGAGAGACTCTGCCTCTCATTCACACAGAATTCTATCACAAACTTCGTTCTAGGTCTTCATTTCTTATTGTTACCTATAGACTGTTGCACGTATTGTATATTACCCGTCTTTACCTACAGCGTATTCATATTTTTCTAAGAATCTGAAACACCTTGTAC
Source organism: Schistocerca cancellata (assembly GCF_023864275.1). Taxonomy (NCBI): domain Eukaryota; kingdom Metazoa; phylum Arthropoda; class Insecta; order Orthoptera; family Acrididae; genus Schistocerca; species Schistocerca cancellata. The sequence goes on from NC_064627.1 coordinate 641,202,981, forward strand.
CGTGCTACATGGTTAAACGCCTTTTCTAGGTCGACAAATTCTTTGAACTTCCATCTTGCTTCCACTATCAATTACAATTTCCGGAAGCTAAACTGCTCGTCTTCTAGCAGCGTCTCGATTGTCTTTTTCATTCGCCTATATACTACTTTGGTCACAAACTTGGATGCATGAGCTGTTAAGCTGACTGTGCGATAATCTTCAAGATTACGTGGATGATTAGTGAAGGTCTGTCGTTTGGTTGCCACTACCCCCCCCCCCCCCAACTCCCGCCCTCCGCAACCACCCACCCAATGAGTTTATCAGTTCCGAGGGAATTTTGTCTTTCTCCTCTGCTGTTTTTGACAGTAAATCTAAAAAATATCTCCTATGTTATGTTAACCGGGGACATAGAAACGATGGAGAGGCTCCGTCCCCGCCGCAGCCGCAGTGGTCCACAACCCCTTGACGACTACCGCAGTCCACTTCACCCACCCGCCGCCCCAAACCGAACTCAGGGTTATTGTGCGCTTCGGCCCACAGTGGGCCCCCCAGGGAACGTCTCACACCAGACGAGTGTAACCCCTATGTTTGCGTGGTAGAGTAATGGTGGTGTACGCGTGCGTGGAGAACTTGTTTGCGCAGCAATCGCCGATATAGTGTAGCTGAGGCGGAATAAGGGGAACCAGCCCGCATTCATCGAGGAAGATGGAAAACCGCCTAAAAACCACCCACAGACTGGCCAGCTCACCGGACCTCGACACAAATCCGCCGGGCGGATTCGTGCTGGGGACCGGCGCTCCATCTCGCCCGGAAAGCCGTGCGTTAGACCGCACGGCCAACCGGGCGGGCAATCTCTCCTATACACAGCTTTTCCTATAACTCCCATAACTCCCATTTATTCTCGAATAACGTCAGCAAATAACTCCTCCCCACGTAGAGGCCTTAAATGTGCTGCTTCCAAGCATCCACTCCCTGCGCTATATTTAACAGAGTTTTTAATTTCGCTAAAGTTTGTTTTAACCTTTCTATATAATATGTCAGCCTTTCCGACAGCCGTTTTCTCTTACGTATTTTCCCATTTTACCAGCAGACATTTCGCCTGGCTTCCTTGCACGTGTTATTTTTTTCATTCGTAAGTGACTTGTGCTGCTGTATTGCTGCCCTTCCTTGAACAGTTTCGTACTTCTTTCGTTTATTAGTTGAAGGATTTCAGCTGTTTGGTCCGCAGCTCGTGGACTCGCGGTAGCGTTCTCGCTTCCCGATCACGGAGTCCCGGGTTCGATTCCCGGCGGAGTTAGGGATTTTTCCTGCCTCGAGATTACTGGGTGTTGTCGTGTCGTCATTATCATCAACATTCATCCCCATTAAGATCGGAGGAAGGCAATGGCAAACCACCTCCACTAGGACCTGCCTAGTAAGGCGGCGCGGGTCTCCTGAGTCGCTCCCCTACTCTCTGTAAAGAAGTATGGGACTAAAAAAAAGAATAAAATAAACAAAATAAAAAAAGATAAATAAAAAATTCTGCTGTTATCCATGGATTTTTTCTGGTTTTCCTTTCTTCTATGTAGATTTGCATGTCCAAAATTTGTGAGTCCCTTTTTAGACATGACAATTCCTCTTCAAATGAACTGCCTAACGCAGTATTAATTATCGCAGTATCTTCAGCCTTAGGCAGCTTAAAACAAATCTCATCATTCCTCAGTACTTCTGTTCCTCTCCACACTGATGCCTGAGACTTTTCTTTTCAATTACGAGTAGTACACCGTGATCCCAGTCTGTATGTTTCCATGGGTAGTGTATCCACTATTGGTAGCAGAAAATTTATTGCAGATTTTAATTAGCCTTTCTCTCCTCTCACTCCTACTTCGAGGACTATATTATCCTGTAATTTCGGTATTCCTTCTCCCGCTACCGCATTCCAATCCCCTATGATTATTAGCGGCAACAATGCCCCACAATCATTCCATTTCATTTGAATACCGTTCTTTTATGTACTGAATTACCCGTTCAGTATCCTCATATACTACCTGTACCTCTTCATCTTCTGCCTGTGACGTAGGCGTGTATAACTAAAATGGTTTTTGTTTGCTGTCAATGTTGACGACAGTATTCCTATCACTGAACTGTTCACTGTAATTCTCTGCCATAATTTCCAGTTCATAAAGAACCGTATTCCTGTGATAGCATTTTCTGCTGCTGTTGATAATTCATCTCACTTGAAAGGATTATCATGTTACCATTTCACTTCAGTAACGAACACTAGTTTTAGAATGAGCCTTTGCATTTCGTTTTCCGGTTTCCTAGCTCACCTATCACGTTCGGACTTCTGTCACTCCATGCTCCGACTCGTAGGGTGTTACACTTTCGTTGGTTATTCAATCTGTTTCTCATGGTCACCTCCACCTTGGCAGTCCCCTATAGAAGACGCTGTTATGGGACTAAGACGGAATCTTTTGCCAATGGGCAGATCACCAGGACATATTTTTTAAGTACAGGGCATAATTTCAAGTTGATACATATTATGAGTCTTCAACATAATAGTTTCCATTGTCTTTTGCGTTTTTCCTTAAGGAGATTGCTGATTCCTCACCAATCTAGAGGCAGTTTCCCTTCCTGAGGGCAAGTGGTTTCTTGAACATCTGTCCACTCCTCTTCTTACTCTGACAGGACTTTCGGCACAATTATAGTGACACCTTGTATCGTAAGCCTTAGGCCACTGGATACGAACTAGAGACCCAGAACGTTTTCATTACTACTCAAAGACGATACCCTCAGAACACGGGTTATCTTGCGCAGATTCTATTATTTTCCAAATATAGAGAACAACATACCCATTCGGATCTTCTGTACAGTCGACAAGCTCAAACTGGTCAAAAAGACATGATGTTGTGAAAAGTGTAGGACCATCTAAATAACATTTTTTTTCTGCTCATGAAGTCATAAGCTGGATCAGTTTAGCGGCCACTGTTAGCTTCTGCATACGTCCCTTCCCCCCCCCCCTCCCTACAATCCTTTCCCCCTTTTGAATGAGTGCTCTTGGTGTCAAAAACGCTCAGAGAAAGTAGAGACATAAGGTAAACTATATATTTAAATAACGCATCTCTTACTACCTCTGTGGTCAGCTTTTGTTGAAGAAAGGAGCATTTCTTTCTTTTTTTTTTTTACTTTTCGTGGTCTACCTTTTCTATATTACGTCTTCATAGCCTAACATGAAACAATTCCATTACGACTGTAACATGCCTTCTTTCGTAACCTGTCTGGAAAACCGCCGTTGACGGCGTGGTATGCAGCTCTTTGTTCTTTTCTCCACCTCTGAGAAGATGCTCCTCTGGACATTTATTGCTACTGACAGTATCGATGAAGACTGTTGCGCACCGCTACCTCTCACCGTCTGACGGAATGGAAGAATAAAAAAATACTCCGTTTCTCTCAGTTAAATCCCATCCCCTCCTTTATTCTTGTTCTTACAGAATTTTCTCGTTCACGCTATCTCATGTTCATCACATCCATTGCAGGAATTCTACGAGTAATTACATTATTTCAAAATGAGTCACATACAGCAAAAGGTTATTGTGTGTGTTGTGCAATACAAAACAGGAATCACTCGCTTCCTCAATGGCAAAGCTTCGCATTACAGAGTTCTTATATTTCTTTGTACCAACAACAACGCACAAAAAATTGGTTACCCCCCTCCCCCCCCCCGGATAAATTGTACGCTAATAATATGTAACATAGAGTACACAGGCACTGTGATCCTGGAAGAATGGGAATATATAATGCGTACTCAAAATGAACGTGTTGAAGGAACGAGAAAACTTGTGTATGTTCATGGCAACCTGAATGAGTGGGCCTAGGTCATGGTACGAAGGTACACCACGACAACATCACAGACCTCTCGCCTCGGGTTAAACCTCTCATTGGCCATCGGGGCACTCCATGTGTTGTATCATCTGAAAAGAGGCAGAAATACTACCCGTCACACCATACAACACGCCACAGTTATTCACTCATTGAAATCTTACAGCTGTGTGAACCTCTGTGAGCACTGGCTTTTGGAGAGGTACCCGACTACATCTGCCAATTACAAGCAGTTTCTTTCGCTATGTTCTCTCGAAAATTGGTTAGTTACAAGGTATGCAGTGTTTACTAGGAGACTGTATGAGACGGATCTGCAATTATTGACAGCAGCATTTCCTGTCATGTTTAAAGCCGAATACGACGGGAAGACGTCCTCAGGCATTGCCGTTAGGGTCCTTTTACGAGCACCGTTCTTACCCCGTAGAACGTGGTTTAGGGTAGTACATCATTCCTCATTGACACGATGACAAGTCCGCGTGGATAAAACAAAAATACGCGAAACTTCATTCACAGTGTGCACACGGGCACGTCCGGACACGATAGGTGCTTTCTGCCATTCTGTTACGTGTCTCGCTTCCATACAATCAACTGTTATACATTGTACATCGAAATTAATGAGACCACCTGTCAAAAGACTGAATAACTAACTTCTGCAGCGTGGATCGCCTCAAGACATGCAGGAAGAGAATCAATGGGGTTCTGGAGGTACAGACAGTTATGTGAAACCCTGCCGACTCTAGTTGAGGATCCCGATCGAAGCGGCCTCACATATACTAGATAAGGGCTTAAATCCTGCGAGTTTGGTGAACATAGGAGTGCGGTGAACTCACTGGTAGTTTTCGAACTACGCACATACATTGCGAGCTGCCTGACACGTTGCATTATTCTGCTAGTAGATGTCATAGTGCCGATGAGAAACAAACTGCATGTAGAGGTGGACATAATCCTCAATGATAGATGCATATTTATGTTGATCCAATGTGACTTCCAGAACGACTAAACGCCGGCCGCTGTGGCGAAGCGGTTCTAGGCGCTTCAGTCCGGAACCGCGCTGCTGCTACGGTCGCAGGTTCAAATCCTGCCTCTGACATGGATGTGTGTGATATCCTTAGGTTAGTTAGGTTTAAGTAGTTCTAAGTCTAGGGCACTGATGATCTCAGATTTTAAATACCATAGTGCTTAAAGCTATTTGAAGCATTTTTGAACGACTAAACAACCTAGGGAATTTCCTCCAGCCTGGACAGTTCCAACGATTCCTGCAGGATGTGTGCTTTCACAAGTTTCACACCGCACACGCCAATGGCCATCTGTCAGATGGAGTGTAAACGTGGTTCATCTGAAAGGGCCACCTGTTGCCACTCAATGGATGTCCAGCTGCGGTACTGGCGTGCAAATTCCAGCCTTAATAGCAGATGAACCGCAGTCAGCATTGGTGCATGAAGCAGCGCGCCAGCTCTGGAGGCCCCTACCCAGCAACGTTCGCTCAGAGGTCGTCGAGGAGACACTGGTGATAGCCCCTTGGGTCACCTGAATTGTCAGTTGCTCAACAGTTCTAGTCATCTACACATCCACGCTGCTGTTGTTCACTCTTGTCATCTATGGCCCGTGATGCGTCACAGTTGCCTCAGAGCGGATTTAGGATATAACGATTTTGCCACGCATGGTACACTTTAACCAAGGTGGCACGCAAACAGTTTACAAACTTAGGAGTATCGTAAATGCTTCTGCCCTTGGCCAATAAGCATATGAGCATGCCCTTTTGCCGTTTCTGCATTACGACAACGACTGCACTGTTCCTGCGTCTGCCTGACACGCTTTATATACCCCCCCCCCCCAGTCCTAGTGTTGCCACTGGTCGTATATGAGTGGTTATTGCACAATGATGTCGAACATGGACGGTGGTTACATTAAAGTGACTGCATCTTGTACATCCACCACTTCCCGGTTCTGACTTACGTTGGTAGCAGAAGGTCACTTGCTTCGTATTAGTTTTGCAGATTCTACAGCGCTACAAACAACCACTACGTTCGTTTATGTGTGTAATAAATTATTTTGTTGTAACTAAACAATGATACGATGTCTTGTTGAGACGTTCAGCCTTTTTTTTTAAATGCAAGCACAATCCTTTCTTTAATGAAAGCACAGTCCTGGTTTTGTATACGTGGAAGGATCGAGAATTAATTTCTGCTTGTCGCTCACATGTGCTACCCAAGCGGAACAATACCAAATGTGTATTACTTTATTACTTTTTTTCCCCTGAGCGGTGACTGATCCATTTGGCTCCAGCCATGCAGTCATAATAAGTCCAATTATTGCACTGATGTTCCTGCCAAATAATTTTCGGCCAATTTTCGAGTGAACAAATCGAATGAGGCTAATACATACTCTATGATTTATCTAAGCCGGTAGGTTGCGCCTCGGCTCATGCGGCTGCAGACACTCGTAATGTAGATACATTCGCTGGGCGTCACAGAAATTCTTCAACCGCTCCATCTAAAACTGCGAAGAACGGGGATAGCTGTCAGATCATAGAACAGCCAATAGCAGTGCAATTTGCTGCCACGTGTACTGTATCGGACTGTACGCGGACGGTGTGTCGTCGACGTTCAGTGCGTATTCCACAAATTCCGGAAGTGGTCTGCCCTATATACGAAGGTAACCGGTTATTGCAAATCCTCAGTTAACGCGCTACCAGGTCATCAACGGAAGAAGAAAAATCACCGTTTTATCTGCGAGGATCAGGGCTATTCTTCAAGAACAATCCCCCCGAATAGTAGGCGGGAAGAAAAAAACCTTGGATTGCATCCATTGAAGAGCGCTTCCTTCAAACATGTATTCACGCTGTCCTTACCATCATTCCTATATGCTTCTGCTTTCTCTGTTTATCTTTAGCCTAAAAAATTTGGTAGCTACCATTTTCTTCTAAATATGCGGTCAGTTCCATAAGAATCTGTACGCCATAATTTTAAAAATAACATCCGCAGCGACATCTCTGGCAGTGGTCTCGAATCTGTAATCAATGCGCTTTTCCACAGTGTGTAGATAAATTGTATGAATGTTTCGTTTTGGCGGTTGCAGTTTAAAATAAATGAAAAATATGTCAAGCATTACGAGACAGTCTTTCATGTAAATTATCCAAAGGGACCAAAGCTTTCATATGGAGGAGCTGCATTCGTCGTGAAGTGGGTAAATCGATATTTAGCAGTTGGAAACGTGGATGATTTACTGGAAAGAGGGCCAAGGTGCCAAGCTATAATCGATACAGGTGGCGACTGGATTAACTATTTGGTAAATGTGCAATTAATAATAAAATGTATTTTCATGTAAAGATATATTTGTAATAGTGTCTTTTATTTCATACAGATAACGTCGTACACCTTCTTGTGGAACTGACTATAATTCCGTTATCTTCCTAACGAACCAAAACATACTAAAATATAAATTGTTCTGGATTTCTGTCAGTAACTGAGGGCCAAAACAGTCTACATATTTTTTTTATTTCGCTATTATTATTGTCTTCGATCAAATTAGGCCATCTTCAAATCTGAAACTAAAATGTAGGTGGGATGCGCGTCGTTAAACTGAGCTGTAAATGGTAGTAGCTTGATTAATTTTTGCCACGACAACAGTATTGCAGAGCCTGTTTCAAAGTTACTGAGAACAGTCGTCTCCCTTCACCATGCCATTTGATACTTCAGTGTAAACATCCACCACTTCCCGGTTCTGACTTACGTTGGTAGCAGAAGGTCACTTGCTTCGTATTAGTTTTGCAGATTCTACAGCGCTACAAACAACCACTACGTTCGTTTATGTGTGTAATAAATTATTTTGTTGTAACTAAACAATGTATTTTTTTTATTTCGCTATTATTATTGTCTTCGATCAAATTAGGCCATCTTCAAATCTGAAACTAAAATGTAGGTGGGATGCGCGTCGTTAAACTGAGCTGTAAATGGTAGTAGCTTGATTAATTTTTGCCACGACAACAGTATTGCAGAGCCTGTTTCAAAGTTACTGAGAACAGTCGTCTCCCTTCACCATGCCATTTGATACTTCAGTGTAAACGACGTCTGATGTAGGCCAGTCTTAACCAAACCTAGTCAAAATAGTCATACCACAGCAGCTCTTCTCTCGAATCGAATTCATCTCCTACATACTCCTAATCCGCAACAAAATTATAAAATAAAGAACATTCCGAATGAGTTTACAGCACAACGTACGTGAGTAGGAAATTACTTCGAAAATATTACGGTCAGTCCGCTTCTTTCAAAAGAATAAAACGAATTTTGCCATACAAAAAACGTGATAAAATTCGTTTTAGTCAGTTATATGTAGACATATCTAACGTGAAATTATCGACATAATATTACAGGACAACAAAAGTCCAATTTCTTCAATAGGATAATATTTCTGTGGATTTCGTCACAGCTGAGAACTGGTGTTACTTTACCTCGTGGGTTAAATGAGTCAAAAAACTTCGTGCAGCGACAGATTTTTGTTTCTGGACCTGTTTCTTTCGTAATTTTTCCATGGTTTTCTCATAGTAGGTTCTCTTCCTGAGCGTCTTGTTACCTTTAATTCGGCGTCCACTGAATTTCAATTTGAGACACATCAAACGAACTTTACTTTTTTATGCTGGGTGGATCTTAGAATTGTGCAAATATTACGTCTGTATTTACTTTCAGTCTGAGGTTTAGTTACATGAGTCTTTAATGTATCTTGTTTGATGACGTTGAGGTCCTACTGAACCAGTTACGTGATACCAAGCTTGATTATTGTGGATGTGGGACTACCCGACAAATACTACCCTGTTTGATGGGTAGCCCTGTCATCATCGCTGAGGTGGTTGTCCGATCACCGAAATGCCATTTTCCGTGCAGAACACGATCGTACGGACATCTGTTGACAATTGGTATGGTTGTATCGTGACTTAGACCCAGGACGAGGAAATAGCGGTTTTTTGCTTTAATTTTGGACACCAGTGTAAATGGATAAGGGATTATAATTGTGAAATGTATCCCTGGCACAGGAGGGTAAGCACAGCAAAGGCATTATCATGAAACTAAATCGAGAGTGTGGCAAACGACTGCAAGAATGATTATAGGTTTAAAGAAATCACTTGCAAAAATACGTAAGAGCACCAGTAGCTGGCTGCGAACGTTAAAATCCTGTCATTAGCCAATGATGAGAGTTCATTAGCTCCACGCCTCCCTCGGGTCGGTGATTACATTGCCGGATCATTCTTACCACTCACGTAAAGTGCGAAGCGGGAAAATAGCGGCAGTAACGGCTGGCATATCTGATTCCTGCTCAACCTCTGTACTCAGTCGCAAAGTGGAGACCTCCCTTGGTACGACAGCAAGGCTTGGTTCATAGGTCTCCCTGCGGAAAGTGTTCCTCTAAATAACTCTCCTAAATTTGCTGTTCCGGCCAACACCGAAACCTCGCCAGCCAGTGGCAGCAGACCTTGCAAGTTACATCCAACAACAATTTAGAAAACACGTTAAACAACCTCATACTACTGTTGCCCAAATTATGCCACTGTATGGGATGGAAGGCAGCAATCCTCTACCACTTTCTGGCAGGATTGTGAAGCTGGTGAACAGAAAGACTTGCACCCAGGGCGAGAAAGCATGTGCTCTGTGGAAATTAACATTATGAGCCAATCTAAAAGTCTGCTGATACAGTTGTAAACTAACACTTCTCCAGCCTGAGGCCGGAGAGTAACAGCGGATACTACGTTCCTCCCGACCTGGTGTGTGCACCCGACTAGGCCCATTATGTTTCCAAAAAATTTTATTTAGGCGTGGTACAATGGAGTCTTACGCCAGCTACGGCTGGCGCTTTGACTGTCCACTACTAAGATGGCCTGAAACGAACCTTGTGCAGTTTACCTTTGATGAAAGTCAGATCTCGATCTGAACACGTCTGTAGCCCCTCTTGGTCGCTCAAGCCATCTAAATCTGCATAAAAATAACAGGCCCTCTCATTGTGATAAAGGAAGGAAGTAGAAGAAGATATTACGTGAGCAGCCATCAGTAGTACTGAATACTGTCTGCAGTTGTGGTGCAGTGTCAGAGGTCGACTGTTTTGTCCATTATATCCCTATTTAAATCACTTGCAGACTAATAATTATAGTCATAATTATAGTCATATGTTTTTAGATTGTTTAATACCTCCAAGCATCTGTGGCAAGAGCAATTCATTGATGCTTAGTATCTCCTAGGCAGCTGGCCAGGTGTTGAAGTGTGGATGCAGGGTTGCAGAACCGTTAACCTATACCGACAGGCGTAGTCCTCTCAGTGTTGCAATACGACTGTGCAGAAAACACCAGGTAGAAAAGTTTGTGACTTGTTTGCGGCAAGAATATTGCCTGCAGAGAAAAACAACTATCAACACACAGATGTGCGTACAGCTGCGCTGGTATCAATGCTGATGGAGTGCCAGAAGGATACTGTGCATCTAATTTACGTTTCAAAATGGTGTTCTCTGACGTCAGCAGAGTGTGATCACAAAGAACGTTCGTGGACATAGCTTCACGAGGCGCTTGTGGGTTGAGTCAGGTGGCGTGCTGAATTACCGGACCAGGTGCCAATCGTAAACAAAACGCTGGTCCGGTCTGGCGCGTCACCTATAAGCCATGCACATTTTTTATCAGGTGCCCCGTCCCTGCGCTGCCGTTACCTCTCGCGCCTGCAGTTCGCCGAATAAAAATGCGTCCCCCTGCGTTGCCATGCGCATTGACTCGCAAATTCCAGAGCTACCACCAGCCGCGTCACCCTGGCCACAATCACGAAGAAGTTACACTGACTACTCGGATTACGTGCGTACGATGCACGAAGAACACAGCCCAGCTTCAAAAAGTGCTGAGAGTTTAAGAGCTGTTTCACTAATTATATTTCCTCGCGACGGGAATACCAGCCTGTGTCATGCCTGCGACGAACATTATCTCATTTCATCACGAGATGCGCAAGCACGCCGGAGAAATACTTAGGCACTCGTAGTTTTTTTTTTGGTCATCAGTCTACTGACTGGTTTGATGCGGCCCGCCACGAATTCCTTTCCTGTGATAACCTCTTCATATCAGAGTAGCACTTGCAACCTACGTCCTCAATAATTATTTGCTTGACTTATTCCAATCTCTGTCTTCCTCTACAGCTTTTGCCCTCTACAGCTCCCTCTAGTACCATGGAAGTCATTCCCTCATGTCTTAGCAGATGCCCTATCATCCTGTCCCTTCTCCTTATCAGTGTTTTCCGTATATTCCTTTCCTCTTAGATTCTGCGTAGAACCTCCTCATTTCTTACCTTATCAGTCCACCTAATTTTCAACATTCGTCTATAGCACCACATCTCAAATGCTTCGATTCTCTTCTGTTCCGGTTTTCCCACAGTCCATGTTTCACCACCATACAATGCTGTACTCCAGACGTACATCCTCAGAAATTTCCTCCCCAAATTAAGGCCGGTATTTGATATTAGTAGACTTCTCTTGGCCGGAAATGCCTTTTTTGCCATAGCGAGTCTGCTTTTGACGTCCTCCTTGCTCCGTCCGTCATTGGTTATTTTACTGCCTAGGTAGCAGAATTCCTTAACTACATTGATTTCGTGACCATCAATCCTGATGTTAAGATTCTCGCTGTTCTCATTTCTACTACCTCTCATTACCTTCGTCTTTCTCCGATTTACTCTCAAACGATACTGTGTACTCATTAAACTATTCATTCCGTTCAGCAGATCATTTAATTCTTCTTCACTTTCACTCAGGATAGCAATGTCATCAGCGAATCGTATCATTGATATCCTTTCACCTTGTATTTTAATTCCACTCCTGAACCTTTCTTTTATTTCCATCATTGCTTCCTCGATGTACAGATTGAAGAGTAGGGGCGAAAGGCTACAAACTTGTCTTACACCCTTCTTACTACGAGCACTTCGTTCTTGATCGTCCACTCTTATTATTCCCTCTTTGTTGTTGTACATATTGTATATGACCCGTCTCTCCCTATAGCTTACCCCTACTTTTTTCAGAATCTCGAACAGCTTGCACCATTTTATATTGTCGAACGCTTTTTCCAGGTCGACAAATCCTATGAAAGTGTCTTGATTTTTTTTAGCCTTGCTTCCATTATTAGCCGTAACGTCAGAATTGCCTCTCTCGTCCCTTTAATTTTGCTAAAGCCAAACTGATCGTCACCTAGCGCATTCTCAATTTTCTTTTCCATTCTTCTGTATCGTATTCTTGTAAGCAGCTTCGATTCATGAGCTGTTAAGCTGATTGTGCGATAATTCTCGCACTTGTCAGCTCTTGTCGTCTTCGGAATTGTGTGGATGATGCTTTTCCGAAAGTCAGATGGTATATCGCGAGACTCATATATTCTACACACCAACGTAATAGTCGTTTTGTTGCCACTTCCCCTAATGATTTTAGAAATTCTGATGGAATGTTATCTATCCCTTCTGCCTTATTTGACCGTAAGTCCTCCAAAGCTCTTTTAAATTCCGATTCTAATACTGGATCCCCTATCTCTTCTAAATCGATTCCTGTTTCTTCTTCTATCACATCAGACAAATCTTCACCCTCATAGAGGCTTTCAATGTATTCTTTCCACCTATCTGCTCTCTCCTCTGCATTTAACAGTGGAATTCCCGTTGCACTCTTAATGTTACCACCGTTGCTTTTAATGTCACCAAAGGTTGTTTTGACTTTCCTGTATGCTGAGTCTGTCCTTCCGACAATCATATCGTTTTCGATGTCTTCACGTTTTTCCTGCAGCCATTTCGTCTTAGCTTCCCTGCACTTCCTATTTATTTCATTACTCAGTGACTTGCATTTCTGTATTCCTGATTTTCCCGGAACGTGTTTGTACTTCCTCCTTCCATCAATCAACTGAAGTATTTCTTCTGTTATCCATGGTTTCGTCGCAGCTACCTTCTTTGTACCTATGTTTTCCTTCCCAACTTCTGTGATGGCCCTTTTTAGAGATGTCCATTCCTCTTCAACTGTACTGCCTACTGCGCTATTCCTTATTGCTGTATCTATAGCGTTAGAGAACTGCAAACGTATCTCGTCATTCCTTAGTACTTCCGTATCCCACTTCTTTGCGTATTGATTCTTCCTGACTAATGTCTTGAACTTCAGACTACTCTTCATCACTACTATATTGTGATCTGAGTCTATATCTGCTCCTGGGTACGCCTTACAATCCAGTATCTGATTTCGGAATCTCTGTCTGACTATGATGTAATCTAATTGAAATCTTCCCGTATCTCCCGGGCTTTTCCAAGTATACCTCCTCCTCTTGTGATTCTTGAACAGGGTATTCGCTATTACTAGCTGAAACTTGTTACAGAACTCAATTAGTCTTTCTCCTCTTTCATTCGTTGTCCCAAGCCCATATTCTCCTGTAACCTTTTCTTCTACTTCTTCCCCTACAACTGCATTCCAGTCGCCCATGACTATTAGATTTTCGTCCCCCTTTACATACTGCATTACCCTTTCAATATCCTCATACACTTTCTCTATCTGTTCATCTTCAGCTTGCGACATCGGCATGTATACCTGAACTATCGTTGTCGGTGTTGGTCTGCTGTCGATTCTGATTAGAACATCCCGGTCACTGAACTGTTCACAGTAACACACCCTCTGCCCTACCTTCCTATTCATAACGAATTCTACACCTGCTATACCATTTTCTGCTGCTGTTGATATTACCCGATACTCATCTGACCAGAAATCCTTGTCTTCCTTCCACTTCACTTCACTGACCCTTACTATTTCTAGATTGAGCCTTTGCATTTCCCTTTTAAGATTTTCTAGTTTCCCTACCACGTTCAAGCTTCTGACATTCCACGCAACGACTCGTAGAACGTTATCCATTCGTTGATTATTCAATCTTTTTCTCATGGTAACCTCCCCTTTGGCAGTCCCCTCCCGGAGATCCGAATGGGGGACTATTCCGGAATCTTTTGCCAATGGAGAGATCATCATGACACTTCTTCAATTACAGGCCACATGTCCTGTGGATACACGTTGCGTGTCTTTAATGCAGTGGTTTCCATTGCCTTCTGCATCCTCATGTCGTTGATCATTGTTGATTCTTCCGCCTTTAGGGGCAATTTTCCACCCCTAGGACAAGAGAGTGCCCTGAACCTCTATCCCTCCTCCGCCCTCTTTGACAAGGCCGTTGGCAGAATAAGGCTGATTTCTTATGCCGGAAGTCTTCGGCCGCCAATGCTGATTATTTATCAAAATTTCGGCAGTGGCGGGGATCGAACCCGGGACCGAAGACGTTTTCATTATGAATCAAAGATGCTACCCCTAGACCACGGGTACCATAGTAATCTGTATCATCATGTCTTACTATAATAATGGCCTCACTCCGGCAAGAAAGAGAGAGCACAAGTTTCTTGAGCTTTCGACCTCTAGCTGAACCCACTTGAATTATTACTGGTATATCTTTACCACATATCATGGTAGGAAAAGTTAAGTATATCTATCGGTTATCTAATTTGTTTAAAATAGGTTCTGACGATGCAGCCTGAGTGAAATATCACTGCTTAGTCAAGTGAAGATTGAAATTAACGTTAGGATTGGTTGACTGCCTCTGAATTCCCCACCAGGTCAGCTTTTTGACATGCAGAACATGGGTTCAGTGTCACTGGTCATCCTCCACACAATCCCTATTTTACCCCATCCGATTGTCATCTGCCTCCAAAACTTAAAAAAAAAAAAAAAAAAAAAAAAAAAAAAAAAAAAAAAAAAAAAAAAACTTCAAGAACTTCTCTTCACAGGGATGATGACTTCTGCAAGGAATTATTCAACTTGCCATTGTTTGACAGAGTTAACGGTGTCCCCGTGAGGGATATAGTGCCAAATTCTGTGCAATTTCATATTACATCGTCAAAATCCTGAGCTGATTGGTGGGCTCTGCCACTTACGCACTAAATGTTATCAGTTGGAGAGATTCAGCCACCTTGTTGGCCAAGACATGGTTTGGTAAGCACGAAGACAAGAAGTATGGAATGTAAGCGCAGGATGGCTTGCCTTGAAAGGCAACAAAACTGGGCGTATTATATCGTCGACGTACGGGTGCTGCTGGTGACAACCAAACAGATGCTGCTATGAAAGAAAATGACACCCCTGGGTGTCGGGCAGTAAGGCGGGGCGACTCCAGACCCGTCTTCGCTGATCGTGGGGCTCAATTTGAAGCGAGACTTACCACTGAAGATAACTCTAGTCAATGAGATTCCAGGCCGAATATGCCCGACGCCACTGCAGACTGGTTTGTAGTCGGTGCAAGGTGCACCTTGATCTCTGCCTCCTTACTGCGAGCCGCCTATTAATCGTCCTTGTCGTCGTAGAAGCGTCTGTAGCACGTCGATAATAATGATAAATCCGGGGCTCTGTGTGTCTTTCTGACGATTGCTCGGTCCGCACGTTCTGTCGTCTCTCTACGTCGACCGCTTCCTTCTTGATGCTGTGTTCGGCTGAGGTTCACTCATTCCTGCCGACATTGTGGCATCGCTCCAATTGAAATGTCGAGCGATTCGCCGATTACTCCAGCCGGTTTCTTTGAGACCAATTACACGTCCTCTCTCAAATGCTGACGTCTGTGTGTTTTGTTCATGCTCCGGTCTGCACGGCATAGTTACTCAGTAACTTGATAGCTTACACTTATTGGGCCATAACATTTAGACTACTGACCACTACGAAACGGAATGCCATCCAGTGGCGTTCCAGGCATGTGACGCTGCAAAACTGGTATATCAGTGGAAGAGGTGAATGGCGAATCATTTAAACGACAATAGGGGCCGCAAATTGGGAATTCCACTGACATGAGAGACTTTAGCTAAGAGCACAGTGTTAGGGCCTCGTATCTAGAAATGAGTATCCCGCAAACGACGATGCTGGTCGGCTGGTTGCTTCTTGTTGACGTTGGTATCTACTGAAAGTGGCCGAAGGATGGTGAAACCCCGAATAGGTGACAAGATAATGGACGTCCACATCTCAATGCAGTAAAAGCCCCCTATGTAAATCAGGATAGGCAGTGTACTGCATCAGATCTGACGACAGAGTACAATTCTGGTCCAAACGCAAATGTTTCGGAGCACATGGTACAACGCAGTTGTTCAACATGGGGTTCCACAGCAGCGACGAATACGCCTTTTTTCGATACAACAGCACCGATCATTATAGTTGCCGTAGGAACGGGATGATCGAGACTGGACCATAGATCAAGATAAGCGTATCGCCTGCTACAATTAGTCGTGTTTATTGGTACACCAAGTCGATAGTCACGTCCAGAGATACCGTCTTCCACCCTAAAGGCTGCTACGAGGTAGTTCTTCAAACTGAGCCCCACGATCAGCGAAGACGGGTCTGGAGTCGCCCCGCCTTACGGCCGGACAACCAGGGGTGTCATTTCCTTTCATAGCAGCATCTGTTTGGTTGTCACCAGCAGCACCCGTACGTCGACGATATAATACGCCCAGTTTTGTTGCCTTTCAAGGCAAGCCATCCTGCGCTTACATTTCAGCAACACGACTTCCGCTTGCACACGGCGAGAGTTTCTACTTCTTGTCTTCGTGCTTGCCAAACCATGTCTTGGCCAACAAGGTGGCTGAATCTCCAACTGATAATATTCAGTGCGTAAGTGGCAGAGCCCACCAATCAGCTCAGGATTTTGACGATGTAATGTGAAACTGCACAGAATTTGGCACTATATCCCTCACGGGGACACAGTTAACTCTGTCAAACAATGGAAAGTTAAATAATTGCTTGCACAAGGCTCAGTGGTGAACCAAGACGTTACTGACTTGCGCAATTTGTGAAGTTTTTCTCTACCGATTTCCGTTCCATTCGGATAATTTCTTCTTGGTGCGTCGTTTTCTTTTCTTCTCTTTTTTTTTTCTTAGGACGCATTTTAACACCGTCTTCGCAACTACAAGGAAACTCATTCTTTTTTCAACAAGTGCATTTCACAGTGGCACACAATGAAAAATATTTACAAAAATTTGGCATGCTTTCCAGATCAAAAAAGGTTCCTTACAAAAAATGTTATTTTACTTACGACATTTTCTGTTCGATATTGGCTCACATCAGAGGAAACACCGTCTGTTTGCACGTTTTTGAGATATTCCTTCATTTGGTACTGTTTATTCCGGCCAAAACTTACAATGCTTTGGGGGACTACCCATTGTTTGGTGTGTATCACAACACACTGCAGTATCCTTCTGTGTTAATACGTCTCCTGCGTTTTGTGTAGTATTACCAACATAGCTGCTAGTTTTTGCTTTCACCTAAAATTTTTCTCTTCCTCTGCAATTTGCTAGTTGTCTGTGACGTTGCTTAATTGTACTGTAATGTACTTAATTAATCTGGACGAGGAGTAAAGGAAAATCGATGTAGCTGAAGTTATAAATTTTGACTTGGTATTTGGGGACAGGGTGCGTGGAAAAGAGTGGGATCGGAGGGGGGGGGGGGGGGGAGAGCAGAAACTAGTGAACAGTGTAAATTACTGGACTGGCCGATGAGCTGGTAGTCAGATACAGGAATAAGGGGAGCGGAGTGAATCTACATCTACATCTGCATCTACATCCATACTCCGCAAGCCACCTGACGGTGTGTGGCGGAGGGTACCTTCAGTACCTCTATCGGTTCTCCCTTCTATTCCAGTCTCGTATTGTTCGTGGAAAGAAGGATTGTCGGTATGCCTCTGTGTGGGCTCTAATCTCTCTGATTTTATCCTCATGGTCTCTTCGCGAGATATACGTAGGAGGGAGCAATATACTGCTTGACTCTTCGGTAAAGGTATGTTCTCGAAACTTCAATAAAAGCCCGTACCGAGCTACTGAGCGTCTCTCCTGCAGAGTCTTCCACTGGAGTTTATCTATCATCTCCGTAACGCTTTCGCGATTACTAAATGATCCTGTAACGAAGCGCGCTGCTCTCCGTTGGATCTTCTCTATCTCTTCTATCAACCCTATCTGGTACGGATCCCACACTGCTGAGCAGTATTCAAGCAGTGGGCGAACAAGCGTACTGTAACCTACTTCCTTTGTTTTCGGATTGCATTTCCTTAGGATTCTTCCAATGAATCTCAGTCTGGCATCTGCTTTACCGACGATCAACATTATATGATCATTCCATTTTAAATCACTCCTAATGCGTACTCCCAGATAATTTATGGTATTAACTGCTTCCAGTTGCTGACCTGCTATTTTGTAGCTAAATGATAAAGGATCTATCTTTCTGTATATTCGCAGCACATTACACTTGTCTACGTTGAGATTCAATTGCCATTCCCTGCACCATGCGTCAATTCGCTGCAGATCCTCCTGCATTTCAGTACAATTTTCCATTGTTACAACCTCTCGGTACACCACAGCATCATCTGCAAAAAGCCTCAGTGAACTTCCGATGTCATCCACCAGGTCATTTATGTATATTGTGAATAGCAACGGTCCTATGACACTCCCCTGCGGCACACCTGAAATCACTCTTACTTCGGAAGACTTCTCTCCATTGAGAATAACATGCTGCGTCCTGTTATCTAGGAACTCCTCAATCCAATCACACAATTGGTCTGATAGTCCATATGCTCTTACTTTGTTCATTAAACGACTGTGGGGAACTGTATCGAACGCCTTGCGGAAGTCAAGAAACACGGCATCTACCTGTGAACCCGTGTCTATGGCCCTCTGAGTCTCGTGGACGAATAGCGCGAGCTGGGTTTCACATGACCGTCTTTTTCGAAACCCATGCTGATTCCTACAGAGCAGATTTCTAGTCTCCAGAAAAGTCATTATACTCGAACACAATACGTGTTCCAAAATTCTGCAACTGATCGACGTTAGAGATATAGGTCTATAGTTCTGCACATCTGTTCGACGTCCCTTCTTGAAAACGGGGATGACCTGTGCCCTTTTCCAATCCTTTGGAACGCTACGCTCTTCTAGAGACCTACGGTACACCGCTGCAAGAAGGGGGGCAAGTTCCTTCGCGTACTCTGTGTACAATTGAACTGGTATCCCATCAGGTCCAGAGGCCTTTCCTCTTTTGAGCGATTTTAATTGTTTCTCTATCCATCTGTCGTCTATTTCGATATCTACCATTTTGTCATCTGTGCGACAATCTAGAGAAGGAACTACAGTGCAATCTTCCTCTGTGAAACAACTTTGGAAAAAGACATTTAGTATTTCGGCCTTTAGTCTGTCATCCTCTGTTTCAGTACCATTTTGGTCACAGAGTGTCTGGACATTTTGTTTTGATCCACCTACCGCTTTGACATAAGACCAAAATTTCTTAGGATTTTCTGCCAAGTCGGTACATAAACAAGCTCAATAGGCATCTTGGAAATTAAAAATCCGCTTGAGGTTTTTGAAAATCCTTTTAATTGGACTCACGCTCGGTTTCGTGATATTACAACCAAGTCCTCAGTTAACATATATTTCAGGTTGTAAGATTAGCAACAGTGGGTATATTCGGAAGACCCATGACCAACCGATGCTCCATAAGACTCCCCTAATCACTTCTGATTACCAAGAGCAATTTAGCCACTATGAGACAGACAGCATTAACAAAACGACACAATTGAGCACTAGTAGATAGATTTGACAGAAAAATAAAGATACAAAGGATGAAATATAAGAACCAAATCGAACAACCCTTACAAACAGCGCAGCAGCATCACGCAAAAGAGCTACCACAATAAGTTCACATGTAAAATAGGTAACGTACTCAAGAATAATAGCATAGTCATCCCCTACAAAACAAATAACTCAATAGAGAAACACATCTCAACACAAGAACCAAAACCAGACAGATACCAACAATCTGGTATCTACCAATCAATTGTAGGGATCTTGAAAGAATCTACTTTAGGATGCCTGGCAAAACTCTTGACACAAAATATAAAGTTCATATTAGGGCACAGAAATGTACAAACTATTCAATATTGGCACATCACGTTAAACAGCAGTACCATAGGCCAAGCACAATAAAAAAGAGATACGAACACCACAAAAATGAAAAAAGACTGACACCTCATCCATTTTGAGCATAAGTTCCACAGACACAAAGATTTATATCCAATAAACAGTTTCTTAATGATCATGTGTATACATATTGGCAATAAGACTATATAACATAAATGAAAAATCACGAAATAAAAAGACCTTGTCTTTTCCTAACCGTCAATCTATATTTTTTGGCAGCTCCCCACGCGTCTCCACCTCTTTCTCTCTCTCACACACACGTATATTTCATTTCAACAGTTGATCATCACTCCATTGTTCTCCTTCTTTTATCTAGTCACTCTCCATTCACCCTACTTCACTGTCCATGCTTTACTGCCTGTTCCCACTCGCTCTCCTCCCTCCACCTTCTCACCATTTAGATCTTCACCTCCATCGTTACTCATTCATTTCCTTTATACATTAAACACATACAAAGTAAAATTATTAGACGACATAACACCCATATGACGCATCACCAAGGAAGAAAAAATTTCTTAGCTCGGAAGAAAAGCCAGTCGTTGTGCCGTGTAAAGTGTTACATTTAAATTTCCCCAGCGCCACGGTCAGGGTCTCGGTGCATTTTCCTTGGCGGCCTCTGCAAGAGTGCTCCCTCTGTCTGCGGGCGTCGACGCCAGAGCTGGAGGCACAAAGCAAAACGGACAGCAGGAGAGTAGATCGGTGGTCAGCAGACAACACAGAATCCGCTGGTATCTGGTGTGCCCGTGCAGCCGGCTGCTCTGTAGAGCCAACGGTCGATGCGAGGAATGACAAAGTTGTTGTGGACGTCGCCTGTCTACAGAGTGACAGAGTGACTGGTGAAAACGGCAACCCAAGGCGGATATGAAAAAGAGTGGTTTTGTTATTATTGTAGTGGTCCGGTCCCAGAAACCTGCAGTCGTTGGGGGAGAGCCGGGAGGGATGTGATGGTGAGTTCTCTTTAAGCTCTAGAGCGCCAAGAGAATATCACTTACAATAACACTATATTCGACAGTGATGCTGGACTGACTTCCTAAACGCCGCTTCTCAGCCAGACCGGTGGAGTAGCGCCTCTTCAGCAGCGGAGCAGCGGCATGCGCTCGACTCGCACTTCCGCCAGCACAGCGAAGAGTCGAATGGCAGCTGTTTCGTTGCGATGCAGCCGTCGACCAGCGAACTCTGGTGGTCTCCATCTCTATGAATCAATTTTCAAAGTGCGCTCATTGACGTCGAAGTCTGTTACACAGGAGTTACACCTCAGGTCCACCTGAGGTACTCGCTGGCTCCCAGAGGTCGGCTTTCAGCTCTCTTTTAGCAGACAGGAGCCGGCAGTATCGGTGCCTGCCACAGGAACGGGATGAGCAGCAGCGGTGCCCACTCTCTCAAGGCTGATGACGGACAGTATCCGAGCTACGCAGGTCGAGCTACCGGCAGGGTTGCAGGATGACGGCGGCCTCCGTGCCCCATCTGTGTTGCCTCAGAAGTTAGCAGTACCGCTGGCAACAGCAGCAGCAGCGTCCTTCCAGCCGGACTCGCGTTTCCACGCATGATCGGAGACAGCTAGGCGTGGCGAGAGTCTACCCCCACAGCCTCCACTCTAGCTGGATAGTTGTAACTGTTTCAAGTGCTGAGACTAAGCACTTGCAGTCGGCAGTCAGCACCAAGCAATCATAAGAAGGGTGAAGTATCTATGTTGAGGCTTCCCGCACTCTGCGGCGGTGTGGATTACTGGGACACCATGAGCCCTGGTTTTTCGTCGTTATCAGTTCCAAGTCACCTCAGAATTTCGCCAGCTTCACCTTTCAAAGGCCCTTTTCTGTGGAATAATTGAAGTTATGTTGTACCTAGTCTATTTTACGAAACTCTGTCACCAGTACAACTGTATCTCTCGACTTCCATGATGTCATTATGCTTCGCTCGCACACTGGGCCCGCGAAAGTCTCACCGTGCTGCGATAGCTCGCGTGTTTGCCGCATCTCGCTCAGCATTTCTCCCTAGCTGGCAGTCTGCTTGCCATTGACACAGGCGGTTCAGTTTCTGTGAGCTGAAGAGGTAGAACTTAGGCAAATTTTTAGTTTCCGCCGGGGATACTATGCTCGGACTAATGATACTGTATACAGGATGAACTAGGAATTTTCTTTATCGGTGCGTAAAAATGATTCTCAAGCATCTGACATCAGATTCTGAATAGCGTATGGCATGTACCGTGCACAGTGAAGTGTATATTATATGTGATTTCATTACATCTCGTTCGTTACAGTTGTAAACTCTCACTGCGTGGGTGTGAGGGCAGAACAGCAAGCCTTGTGTTGTGTTTCATTAATCGCTTTGGGCAAATGTTTCTGTCGTACAAAAGCGAAAGTTCTGTAGGTTGTTTATTTTAATGACCCTGAGGGCTATAAATTACCAAATTTTTGTCGTTATTGTTGTTAGTGACATAGGTAGCTTGGTAGCCTTGTCTGTAATAGTAGTAGTAGTAGTAATAGTAGTAGTAGCAGTGAGTAGCTGCTGGAGATCCTTCCAGTAGAGGTATATTTCATTGTGATTTTATATAATTATTGTACTATTTTGACTTCGCCACTAAACTGTAACATACTATGCGCTGAATGTGATTATTCTATTGTTTTTGCTTGGTGCTCACTTTATGTGACGCAGGGACTGGATAAAATTGAACTTTATTTGTAAGATCCGTTAAAGAAATTTTCTTTTGTTTATTCTCTTATTGTCCGATGACCGATTTATGAGAATGTTCAGCTCTCCATTAATTACTCAGCATTGTACAACATTGTGTTCATGTCGCTTCGTTTATGGAGACATATTTATGTCGCTACTAAATGTTTTTTGTAAAAGAAGCACAGCCTGCGAAACTCCCAGTCCAGAACCGACTACAACCAAATTCTACGCAGCACAGTTGAGGTAGTAATACTACACAAAAGAAGCGAATCACATTTATCCAGAAAGATAAAAACAGCAGTGGTACTAAATTGTGTTGTCTTTGACATATAGAAGTGCATAGATCTGGTAAACTGTATGGGACTGGGCTGAGATCAAAAGTGTCAAATGAAGTAATATCTCAAAAGGTTTCAAGATAACGTTTCTTGATCTGAGCGAAAATCGGACATAAAATACAGTAAAGTTAATCGACATCTTTTGTAACGAACTGTTTTTCGGTTTCAAAAGCAATCCAAATTGTAAGTATACTGCATTACACGCCACTGATGATGTTTTATATCAATATAACGAAACTCGTCTCCTGTAAAAAAAAAAAAAGTAAATAAATAAATAAAATAAAATAAAAAAATAAAAACACACCTCCCTGTCGTTCCAAAGAGGCATATAAAATACCTTCAGTAGTATTGGGAATGTGTATTGGGAAGGCCGACAGAATATAACATTAAAATGGTGAAATTTAGCTGTATCACTAAAGAGCGACTCGAGTTGTAGTTACCACCATGCAAGAAACAAAGAAACACTGTCGTTAAAAATACTATGACAGTGAATATAAATTAACGTCAAAATCCACAGTAACTTCGTTTAAGGAATTATGTCAGGAGGAAATATAAGTTATATTAAAAAATTTACTATAAGAATCAAAATGAGATGTAAAGATGATAGTTATGTGAACTAGGTTAGCAGCATATTGACAGACTAAGGAACGGTATAAAGGTAGAGATAGTGAAAGACGATTTTGTTAGCTTCAAAACGGTATGCAGTCACATCAATAGTAGTGCACTAAAGACTGCGCAGTAGTACGACTGCTGAACGCGAGAACGTGTCGGTTAGCTGGTACCATATTAGGAAAACACACTACTGCATTTAAATTCAAGGTTTACACAGATTTTAGTTAAAATAGGCTAATAAAAAGTGAGCCATGAAATAAGAAATATAGATTAATAGCATGTGAATATGCATTATATGACAAGGGAAATTTAGCAGAAAATACAAAGATATTCTCGCCACATGCTAAGTATATCAGTAGCAAGATGCAGTCAAATGCTGCACAGCATAATGTCATAATTAAGTTACCGACGAGAGCGTCACTTGCCGAGAATAACGTAAAATCAATTGCATATTGAAACTAATATGCCTAGTGCCTATATGCAGGAATAGTGACACTAAGTATAAGGAAAATACTATTTAGGACGAGAAAAAAGTAAATTGCTAAGTTTCAGAAATGTTTGAAAAATTACTTTTAGGCTGAAAACAGGAGTCAGCAGTGATAAGCCAATGTCATTACTGTCGAATGAAAGACAAATCTGACTAGGGATAAATTTGTGATTTAAAACTTCCATTGGTATTTGGTATTTGGTATTTGGAATTTCCTAGAACTGTCACTGCAGTTGCGATGAAGTTGTTCCGGGGTCAATATGGGAATTAATTTACGATCAGACTGAACTCTCATGAATTTATCCAGACATGTAACTATCCGCTAAGAAAAGCTGATCAGTTGATGGAGCATTCCACTTCAGCTTCTAAAACCGTGAACATCCTTTACGGTAATTTGTGGCCTTGCGTACGATAGTAGAAGTCTAGTTGAACCAGAAGCTTAATAATTTATATGCTCGTATTGTGATGGGTCTCAACAGTATAGTTCGTAGTATAACGGTTTCTAGCCACCTTATAACTATCAATAATGAGCCAACGTAAATTACTTTTAGTGCTCGCTAACACAAATTGGAACTAATAACAATTTAGAAATGGAAAAAAACTATGAAGTATTTAATACCAGAATTGATGACATCGCTAAGAACTATAACAATTTTATTGAGATTAGCTGCTTACAATGTACGACTGTGTAATTGTGAAGAATGTAAAACTGAGTCATAACTTAATAGTTTTGCCATGAACGACGACAACATCGTTGACTTTAGTAGATAGATACAATTAGCGTCGTAGAAGGTATTATGGAAGTTATGGATTTTTTTATTAATATTAGCTCAGTAGGTAACTATTGCATTGCCATGTAACACCAGACTTGCTACTGGCGAAGACATGCTACCGAAGACTTCATTAGAAATTTGGTTTCGAAGTATCCAGCACCGATGGATAAAATCTTCGGACTTTGCGTAAGTTCTTCATTCGCCGTGTTAAATGAATGAGCATGGTTACCGCATATATGAACAGTGGGTATAATAAGCCGAGGCATATTCAGAAAATTCTCCCCTATCAAGCCAAAATGATTGTAAAAAGGCAGCAGTGTTGTGCTAAAATTCAGAGAGGGATATTTCATGGCCTTAATAGGGGATAATAATCAATGTCTTGCATGGTAAATGAAACGCCGACTCCAGCCTCATTAACCACACACATTTTTTTATTTCAGTTACACGAAGATACGTTGCAGTGTTCGTCAAAGTCCTCTGGTGCAATCTCTTACCGGGGTAGAAAATTAAACGTGGGTGCGCTCTGTCCCCGGACTGTCTTCAGAGGGCACGTGTTGACCGTGCCAGAACGGATCTGCAAGGCAATAAGGGGGGAAAGTGGGGGGGGGGGGGGGCGTGCGCAGCCTTTGGTGCCCGCCTGAGAGAAGCTGTATCAAAGAGACACCTTCAAAGCAAATTTGATTTGTTAAAGTCTTACATCTTCGCTGCATGAAAGTAAATTTAGATTACGTAATGCAACGAAGTATCTACAGTCTTGTGAGCCAAGTTCAAAAACGAGGATGAACTAAAAGTTGGTGCATTTAACATTTATTTTAATTTTAGGTGCCGAGATGATTAAATGCTATTCTCCTTCGCTTAAGAAGGAAAAGTCGTACAAGCAGACCCTTTCTGGCTCACGAATAATGTATACTTTCAGAATATGTCGGGCGTGACGAATTGATATAATGAAAGCCTAATCATGAGTGCTGGGCCGTTATAGTAGACCACATGTAGAATATTGGTTTAACACCACGTAAAAAATGGTTCAAATGGCTATGAGCACTATGGGACGCAACTGCTGTGGTCATAAGTCCCCTAGAACTTAGAACTACTTAAACCTAACTAACCTAAGGAGATCACACACATCTATGCCCGAGGCAGGATTCGAACCTGCGACCGTAGCGGTCGTGCGGTTCCAGACTGTAGCGCCTTTAACCGCTCGGCCACTCCGGCCGGCTACACCACGTAAACTCGTCGCTCTAAAGACTTATACTTCTCCTATAAAGAAATTGTTTACAGCCGTAGATTACTGTTCTCACACTTTTTCTGCAGTATCATGGTATTTTACAAACTATGTTTTGTGTGTGTGTGTGTGTGTTTGTTAGTTTAGGTTGCTCAACGACGATGTTAAAATCACCCTTGCTGAAAACATTCAAGAGCAATATGTTCGAAACAGGCAACACGTGAAAATAGAGCAGAGTTTCAGCTACAGTCGCACTCATTATCATCAATTTCCTCTCACATTCACTTGCATATCCACACCAAATATAGACTAACACCCCTTTTTTAAAATCTAGGTACTTCATCACTTAACTCCGTCCAAACAGGTCTCGAAGGCCCGACGGTAATGACCGACCGCCGTGTCAACCTCGGTCCATAGGCGTCACTGGATGCAGATATGGAGAGATATGTGACCAGCTCTCCGCTCTTCCGGGCGTTGTCAGTTTTCGCACGGGCGCCGCTACTTCTCAATCAAGTAACTCCTCAGTTGGGATCGCAAGGCCTGAGTGGACTTCGCTTTCCAACAGCGCTCGGCAGACCCGAACGGTCACCCATCCAAGTGCTAGCAAACCTGACAGCTCTTACCGTTGGTGAGATAGATCACATTATGTTAAAATTTGAAGACCTGTCGGATACAATAACAAGCAGGTCAAGACGTCAACTAACCACAGCCCTCTTGTCCGAAAAATAAATAAAAATCTGTTGTGGAGCAGTATGAACTGAACGCAGCAACCACTGCATACTGCAGGATTCTCTCGGTAGAACAGCACCACAGGACTGCACCCTACGCACAGACCAGTGAGGGCTTCATCTCGTCTGAAGAGTCGTATAGTGGACTACACTGGATTGTACGGCGCCTTGCTGGTACGCTCCTCTCACTGACTCATGATTGCGTGCCTCAGCAACGAGGAAATGAAAAAGTACAGCAAATCAATACTATCAGTGCGTGCATCCTTGGCTATCATGTCTGCTAGTTTTTACCCTAGCTTGAAGGCTTTCAGCAGGTTCGAAAAGACAAGAAAATATCGCAGCACGCATTGTCCAGTGACTTCAAGAAAATTTTTAGTTCTACGAGTATTACTGAACTTTCGATAAACAGATCTTGAAGACAGAGCAGTCAATTGAGTGATACACCAATTCTAGTGGTCTTCTTTCGGACGTTGTGCCACCTGTAATTGGAGTGAGAATGAGAAAGATCATAAGTAACTGCTTGCTTACTACAATCTACGAGTTGTAAAGGACAAAACAGAGATCTTTGGATGAAATGTCGTGTGACCAGGGCCTCCCGTTGGGTCGACCGGTCGCCTGATGCAAATCCTTTTAGTTGACACCTCTTCAGCGACTTGCGCGTCGATGGGGATGTGATGATGATGATGAAGACAACACAAAACCCAGTTCCTGAGCGGAGAAAATCTCCGACCCATCCGGGAACCAAACCTGGGCCCCCTTCCATTGCATGCCGTAGCTCTGACCGCCCCTTTTTTTTTCTTTGCATTCTGTTCTTTATTGTTCGTTGTGTTGGGTCGTAGCGAACGTCTTACGTTGAAGTTCGTCGTTGATCCCTTCGCTCAGTTTTTTATCTTTCTGACCGAAAACGCTGAGCTACCGTGCCGGCTGAGCACTCAGCTAACGAGGCGGACGGGTTAACCACTCGGAATGTTGAAACGTCTGTTACGATACACACGACGGGAGGCTATCAAAATGTCGAGTGCTGATGTAAGCAGAAAAGAATTGTATTGCTTTCGCACTGAAGACTCGTAACGAGTAATGGTCAGGGCAGTTATGTCACCTGTGAGAGCCTTTTAGGTTAATGCCGTCTATGACAGTGGGAACATACAGGATACTGTTCTTCTGTTTGGCACACTAACTGCAGTTAATTGCTTGTAAAGCGGTATTTATTTCGTAAGTACAGTACTTTCAACAATGCGTCTTTTATGATGGTGCTTTGTTTCTACGTTTTTATGACTGTTGGTATTACCAACTTTCGCGAAGAGTTTCTCCGGCATTCTTTTTTTGCTTCTGGTATGGTGTTTATATTCAGATAAGTTTCTCATTTATGGATATTATTTTTGTTGGTATTTCTGTGCATTTTATTTTATACGAGGGTGGAATTGGTGATGGTTTGTGTGAGTAACACACTCCCAATCACATTAATATGACCACCTGTCGAAGCCTGAAAAACCAGCTTTCGCAACACGGACCGCTGCGAGACATGCAGGAAGAGAGTCAATGAAGTTCTGGAAGGTACGGACAAGAATGTGGATCCATGCCGACTCCAGTCCCGTAGCAAGCGGCGCTGGCTTCTCGGTTGACGATCCATGGTGCGAACAGCCCTATCGATCACTTAGTCTCGATTTGGTTTAAATATGTGGGGTCTGTTGGCCAGGGTAGTAAGTAAACTCATTCTGTTGCTCTTCGAACCACACACATACCCTACTACCTGTGTGACTGGTTGCATTGTCCTGTTGGTAGATGGCAGTTAGCCGAGTAGAGACAAACTGCATGTAGGGGTGGGAATGGTCTCCAAGAAAAGATGCACGGTTGTGTTGATCCACTCTGCCTCCCAGAATAGCTAGATTACCTAGGAAATACCACGGAAACATTTCTCAGACCAATACTTTCCCTCCTCCGGCCTATGTCCTTTCGACGACTGTTGCAGGCCGTTATCTCTCGAACGTTTCACGTCGTGCGTGTCAACGGCCATTAGTCCGATGAGCCATAACGTGATTCATACGAGCGGTACACATGTCGCCACTCTGTGGACATCCGGTTGCAATACTTGGATGCATTTTCCTGCCTTCATCACCGATGAACGGCAGTCAGGGTGGGTGCATGAACCAGGCGCATGCTACGGATGTTCATAAGCAAAATCGTTTCTCTGTACGGTCGTTGAATATTCACTGTTGTTAGCCCTTTGGTTCATGTGGACGGTTAGCTGTTCACCACCTCCGCAGCCATCGTTCACTATTGTCATCCACCGCCGTGGTCCAGTGCAGTTGACTGGGCGCCGGTTTTGGATAGCGGCATTTGCCAGGCACAGTACACTTTAACCATGATAGCACACGATCAGTTTACAAAGTTAGCAGTTTCGGAAATGTTTTCAAAGTTGGCTCGAAAGCCAATGATCATGCCGTTGTGAACGTCAGCTACTTTACTCCTTTGCCGCATTAGGACAACTACTGATCTGTTTTCTGCGGCCCTACGACACGCTTAAAGTACCCTCCACTAACTGTGCAGCCACACGTCTCTGTGGTTGGTTATAGCACGTCGACGTCGAACATAGGCAGTGATCGCACTAATGTGATTGGACCGTGTATACGGTGAGATGTCAGCTTATACTGAAAACATTTGGGTCCATACCCGTTGTGTCCTTGGGACATTCGCCACCCATTATACCGTAATGAGTTTTGTTAGTCAAATATACCTCTAGCCAGTCACATAATTGCGAAAATGCTCCGTATAATAGTAACTAGGGTAGTAGTAGATGATGTTATACGAACGCCTTTCGGATATCTAGGCAGACGTAATATGCGTATTCCTGTTTTCCCTGCATCTGTTGAGTGCTAGATGTCGGTAATGAATAAAGCAAGATTATTTTCATACGAGCGCTTTTTTTTCTGAATCCATGTTGATCCTTCAAAGAGAAGCTGATTTTCTTCCGTAAACAACATAATACTCGAGCTCTGAATATATTCTACATTTCTGCAACAGGCGGATGTAAGTGATATTTGTCTGTAATTCTGCCCACTAGATCTGTTACTGTTTTCGTAAATAGATTTGTAAACCTACGATTGCACGATCGTTTGCAGTCATCCGAGATTATCCACCGCACAGGCATTTCTTGCTTGTAATTAACTAGGAGAGGATGTAGTTTCACTGCGAATTCAGTGTGAAATCTGTAACAAATGAGCTCAGTTATCTTCACGGATGGCTGGAAACTGGACAATGAAATGTAAGTTTCACTTCAGTTATCGTAACTTTCTAACAATTTCAGAGTTCTGTCTTCCGTGGAATGGCTGTAACATGTTTTAATCTGAACGAGCACTCTTCAATTGTCCACTGTTGCTTTCTATCTTTAATACCCATTTTTTAAACAAGCATACAGGAACGGAAATGTCTTTTCCGCCTCCAAATTGGAGAGAATTCAACTAATATTCCTTATTGAAATACCTGCACCTTTCGCTGGTATGGGAATGAGAAAGATTTCTCTAATCTCCAGAAAAGACTTGTTACAGAGGCTCTTTTAAGGGTAGGTAATTAGCATCAGGAATTAGCGCCAGCTAATCTCTATTCGACCTTTCGTGCCGCACTTTCGCTCCAGAACTGGGTCGTGGAAATGGGGCGCAAAAACTGTGGAGAGCGTAATTGCCATCTAGGTCAAAAGGCGCGCCTCGTAACTCTGGCACCGATACTCTGTCGGCCGTGATTGTAAATCAGCAATCCATTCCACACCGCAGAAAATTTTTAATCCGTTATTGGAACGTGAAATTCAAACGCCTGTTATTTAGGGAATGTAAAACCGTCAGTGATCTGCAATCGTTTCAGGACTGTGTGCAAACAACAGTCCCATTCCAATATTCAGGGCTTGGCTTATGAAGGCTGGAACAGACTTTTTACCTTAGGCAAGAGCTGTACTTTTAATCTACACATTAGAAAATCATTTTTAGTGGACGAAATTTCAAGAAGCATTATGTATCAGAGAACGGGCGGAAATCAAAATATTTAACAAAATTTTCCTTGTTCACGTGCACGACGGTAGCTGTACGACGTATCGGATAGGGAATGTGTTGGTCAAAGTAACGAAATAATGTTCCACATGTAGGACAATTACGTTCAGGTCAACAGAAAAACAAAAGAGAAATTATTGCATTAAAGCCGATGTTAGAAACACCATCTCTTGCATCAAACTTAAGAGCTTTAGATGTCTACTGCATCCAGTAAATAAGCTAATGGCCGCAGCTCGTGGTCGTGAGGTAGCGTTCTCGCTTCCCACGCCCGGGTTCCCGGGTTCGATTCCCGGCGGGGTCAGGGATTTTCTCTGCCTCGTGATGCCTGGGTGTTGTGTGATGTCCTTAGGTTAGTTAGGTTTAAGTCGTTCTAAGTTCTAGGGGACTGATGACATAGCTGTTAAGTCCCATAGTGCTCAGAGCCATTTGAACCGTTTTTTTGAAATAAACTAATAAACAGCACAGCCCACGTTCTCTGCCAACTGCGGTAATGCAAACCGGTATAGTACCTCTACCGTAGTCTAGAGGTAGCATCGTGATTTCTATGTACGAATCTAGTCACTGCTTTGATTTTGTACGAAAGTCATCAGAAACAGCGATAGAAGGTTCGCTACACCAACAACAGTGTTAGAAAGGACGGGAAAAATGGGAGAAGGTTCAACTTTAACGTCCTGTGCACTGCTCGGGAATTAGAGGCGAAGCACAAAGATGTGGTTGGAGCCGCCCTTTTGAAAGAAACCATCCATGGATTTGCCTGCAGCGGATTTAGGGAAATGACGCGAACCTCAATCTAGATGTCTGTACGGGGATTTGAATCGTCGTCTTCCAGAATGCGAGTCCAGTGTGCTAGCCACTGCACAACCATGTTCCGTAAAGTGCGTCGAGGAATGGAAAGAGTTTCAGGGAACCGCCAGTCCCTTGAGATGTGGAAACTGCCCCGAAATAACGGAAGAATCAGCAATAACCAACGGATTGGCGATGTAGTAGGTAATAGGATCCACTGCTTTAGCCCTCCTGATACCACTAGGGTCAATGTGATCCCATAACCACTTTGGAAATGTATACCTTCCTTGTTTCCCAACTGTTATTTTTAAAATATGGGATATTCTCCCTCTGAGTCAATTTTATGCAATACGTTTCGTTATTTTTACACCTACAACACATTAAAAATCATTCATTGTTTTTGCATTGAGTACCACTGTGGTCAGTAAGAGCCCAACTTAAATTGTTTTATTATTTTCTTTTATGGAAATAGAATGATGAATGTTATGTTGAATAGCTGTTATACGAAACACCTGCAACAATGAAAACACTGTTTCTCGCAAATTTTTGGACCCATTGTTAGGATTTCTTGGATCAGCAGTTGTGGTACCATTCCCAGTACAGCTGTGGGCAATAAGACCCCATACACACTTTGTAAAATGATACTTCCCTTGCTTCCAAAGCTTTTTTTTTAAAAAAAAGAAAAGTATGTGACTATCTCCCTCTGAGTCGCTTGTATGCAGTGATGATCTGTTCATTTTTTATTTTTACAACACGTTGACACTTCTTTATGGTTTTTTGTACTGAGTGCCACTGGGGTCTATATGACCCCAATCTAACGTTCTTCGTGTTTTTCGAACGCAGTATTTATGAAAATAGGACAACTGCTACTACAACGAACAAGTGTATTTTTTATGTTATCTCATTAACATAATGCCACTATATCCGGAGACTATTAACTGACGGTTTATATGACCCCAGTGGAACTCAGCGAGGCAAAAAACCCTGGTAGTAGGAGGGCGAGAGATATAAATTATGTTTTCATAGGAGATGTAACCTATACTTGAAAAGTGCCATGATGACCTCACCATTGGCAAAGGTCGTGGTTAGTCTCCTGCCAAAGGAGAGGTAACCACGAGAGAAACATTCGATAACAAAATAAAGGAGTAGCAGATTTGTAAACGAAATGCCTCTACTGTATGTGCTTTAATTAAAAGCGAATTGCGTTTGGTCCGAATAAGACTTTATTACAGTCACTACAGATGGATTAATTCCTTTCTACTGATTTATAAAAATATTTTCGTTAAACCTTTGACATCAGGAACATCGGGTGGTGGCCAGATTATATTGTCATGGCCTCCCAAAAGATGTTTATTCTTATGGAGTTACAAAATCCTGCTGTGCATCTACCTTACGTAAAACCCACAGTGGGCTCTGAGGCCAGAAACGCTGAAAATTGTGATGAACGTTTTCAGTATTTCGATAATATTTCTTCTACTGACAAGACTCCCTAATATTTCTGATTACGACCAATCTTAATGTGAATACGTAGATAACGTTATCACCATATTCTTAACATCAATTTGGATTTTGTCATTCATTAACCGTTAGCCCGCATCTCGTGGTCGTGCGGTAGCGTTCTCGCTTCCCACGCCCGGGTTCCCGGGTTCGATTCCCGGCGGGGTCAAGGATTTTCTCTGCCTCGTGATGGCTGGGTGTTGTGTGCTGTCCTTAGGTTAGTTAGGTTTAAGTAGTTCTAAGTTCTAGGGGACTGATGACCATAGATGTTAAGTCCCATAGTGCTCAGAGCCATTTGAATCATTAACCGTTAGCATCGGTAATGTTTCATATAAAACAATCGTTAGCAAAAAGAAACAAAATTGGCCAGGTGCTACTAGGACTTGCGCTCTGAGTGTTCAGTCGACTTATTTATACAGACACTTCATCCATTACGGTAGACTATAATTTCGACGATTTTTGCCTGTTATCGACATCGATAGTTGCAAGATCTCGGTCCCAGTGATTTCAAGATTTTCTAGAATGTGTTAATTTCAAGCTTGAAATCGGATAGCAAATGAAAAAAGAAATATTTTTTTGTGTGATAGTCTTATAAATCAACGACTTCCTGAATTTCCTCCTTTAGTTGAACTGTAAAACCTTACGTGTTGCCAAATTTCATGATTCTATGTCAAACCCTTGGCTCTTATGAGTGAGTTTGCAAGTGACATAAATGGCCGTATCTTTTACCGCTTTGACTTAGAAGCTACCATTTACTACACCACCTCCTTTTGTGAGATAAATTACAACTTCATACGTATACTCCTTCCTGAGAAAAAGGAGTCTACACAAACGGACAGACAGACAGTCAGTCTGATAAGTAATTCCGAAAAACTTTTTCGTGTGATACAATTACAAATTAACGATTTTTGTAGCTTTTCCCTTTGGCTGTACTGTGAAACTTTGCTTCTGGCAGAATTTCATGATTCTATAGGTTTTGATAAGCGAGTCAGACAGTCAATCTGATAAGTAATTCCAATAAATTTTTTCGTGTGATACAATTACAAATTTACGATTTTACAAGTTTTTCTTTTGGCTGTACTGTGAAACTTTGCTTCTGGCAGATTTTCATAATTGTATTGGTTTTGATAAGCGAGTTTGCGAGTATAGAAGTATGTGACCTAAATGGCCGTACGTGTTAATTGCACAGGCATAGAAGATAATGTTATTATACCACTAAGGGACCGTAGACCTTAGTAAGTGACATAAATGTCAACTTGAGACGTTCGCTCGATCCTGAGAAAAGAGGGTTTTAGTAGAAGATCAGGCAAATAGACACACGAACAACAAAGCGACCCTATAAGGATTCCGCTCTTACCGATTGATGAACGGAACGCAAGAAATATAACAAAATAAGAGAACATTGAAGCAACACCTAGATCCAAAAAGACTGACAATCATGCAACAATAAGCAGTTAACCAAAAAGGAAATTGGGATCGTGGTAGACAAAGAAAATTAATGAACAGAAAAAGAAAAGTTTAGGCATGACGGCTGATTATTAGTAAACCTCTTTGTAAGTAACTGTTGACTATCAAAGAAAACAGGAAGCAGTAGATAAATCTTGTATGAAAATGTTAACGCTTCTAGATATAAATATTTTCGACATGCAGAGAACAAATAACAAGTAAAAAGTTTTAGATCCAAAAAGACTGACAATCATGCAACAATAAGCAGTAAACCAAAAAGGAAATTGGGATCGTGGTAGACAAAGAAAATTAATGAACAGAAAAAGAAAAGTTTAGGCATGACGGCTGATTATTAGTAAACCTCTTTGTAAGTAACTGTTGACTATCAAAGAAAATAGGAAGCATTAGATAAATCTTGTATGAAAATGTTAGCGCTTCTAGATATAAATATTTTCGACATACAGAGAACAAATAACAAGTAAAAAGTTTAAATTTTAAAAAGCAGTCCTAATTTTTTTTCTTGGGACTGCCAGCTTACATACGTTTTACTCGTTTAACATTCGGTTCTCAGAAGTTTCAGCGGGGTTCGAAAGCTATGATATCAGTTAGGTAACGTACACGGAAGCAGATTTTCGTGTTTTACTTCTCTGGGTGCAACGCCGTCGCTGTTGCGGCGATAGTTCCTGCGGTTTATTACTCGACGTGCGCATAGCGCGACGCTGCGACACCGCAGTTTACTGCAATTATGGAAATGTACCGCCGGCCTCGTACAACGGCGAGCGCATCCCAGCGCACTCGGTCGAAGTACCTCTAGAGAAATCCGAGGGCCCTACAACGTTTCTCCAGTTCTCCACCTCCTACCTGGCTACATACAGATGCGGCTAGTAATGAAGAAGATAGTAAATTGGAAATTGAGATGTTCTGTAGGCCAGACCATTTACATCCGCAGGGAAAAACACAATTTATTGTAAAGGAGAGGTACTTGTCGACGTAGGAACATAGTTGTAATAAACTTTTCTGCGTTGAATTATAAATTTTTTAAGGATGTGTTCCGTTACACACAACACGGTAAATTTAGGATTCTCGAGATTGCATTGTCAGCATGTTTACTTCTCCTTCCGAGCTCGTGTGCGTACGTCCTCCTAAATTGAAGAAATTAGCCGTATGCTTACCATTCATAGTAATTTCTTTTTCGCCCCACCACGAAATCTTCTCCTTTTCGTCTCAGAGTAGCAACTGCAACTTATGTATTCAATCATTTGCTGCATGCATTGCATTCTCCGTCTTCCTATAATTTTTAACTTCTACAGCTCTTTCTAGTACCGTGGAAGTTAATCCCTGTGGTCGTAACAGATGTCCTATCATCTTGTCACTTTTTCTTGTCTGTGTTCTCTATATATTCCTTTCCTCACCGATTCTGCGGACAACCTGCCCTTTTCTTACCTAATGGCTTCACCCTATTTTCGACATTCGTCTGTAGCACCACACTCCAAATGTTTCCGTTCTATTCTGTTCTAGTTTTTCGACAATCCTCGCCTCACTGCCACACAATGCTGTGCTGCAAGAGCACATTCTCAGAAATTTCTTCCTCAAATTAAGACCTATGTTTGGCACTAGTTGGCTTCTATTGGCCAGGAATGCTCTGTTTGATAGTGGTACCCTTCAATTCATGCCATTCTTGTTCCGTCCATAATGGGTTATTTCCCTGCCTAGGTAGCATAAATCCTTCGTCTACTTTGTAATTCCCGATTCTGATCTCCTCGCTCTTCCCATTTCTATTACTTCTCATTAATTTTGTCTTTCTTAGATTTCCTCCCAATCCATATTCTATCATCATTCCATACAACTGATCCTACAACTGATCCTATAATTCATCTTCACTTCGTCTGAGGATAGAGATGTCGCCAGAGAATCTTGTCATTGATATCCTTTCATCTTTACTTTACAGTTCCGGTCTACCTTTTCTAGCGTCATTGGTTCTTCGATGTACTGATTGAACAGTAGGAGCGAAAGATTACTTCCTTGTTTTACACCGTTTTAAATACGAGCACTTCGTCTTCCACTCTTATTGTTTGTTCTTAATTCTTGTACATTCTGTGTATTACCAGCCTTTCTGTATAGCGTACCCCTACTTTTCTCAGGATTTCATACATCTTGCACCATTTAACACTGTAAAACACCTTTTCCACAAAGGCTAAGAAAGGGTCTCGATTTTTCTTCAGTCCTGCATTCAGTATCAACCGAAACGTCGGAACTGATTGTCTGGTGACTTTACCTTTCCTAAAGCCAAACGGATCGTCATCCATGATATCCTCAGTTCTCTTTTCTGTTCTTGGTATATTGCTCTTGTCTGCAATATGGATGTATGAACTTTTAAGTTGGTTTTGCGATAATTCTTGTACTTGTCAGCTATTGCAATCTTCGGAATTATGTAAATTTTCCGAAAGATGGTATAACACCAGACTCAAAAAATCTATACATCAACCATAACAGTCGTTATGTTGTCACATCCCCCAGTCTTTTTAGAAATTCTGATGGAATGTTATCTATCCATTCCAACTTACTTGATTTTAAGTCCGCCAGCACTATTATAATTTCTGATTCTTATACTGGATCCCCTATCGTTTCCCTATTGACTCCTCTTTATTCTACTATCACATCGTCAAATAAGTCCTCCCTCCTCATAGAGACACCCAATGTACTATTTCCACCTCTCTTCTCTCTCCTCTGCATTTGAGCGTGGAATCCCGTTGTACTTTATACGTTACCTCCCTTGCTTTTAATTTCACCGAATATTGATTTGACTTATCTACACTCCTGGAAATGGAAAAAAGAACACATTGACACCGGTGTGTCAGATCCACCTTACTTGCTCCGGACACTGCGAGAGCGCTGTACAAGCAATGATCACACGCACGGCACAGCGGACACACCAGGAACCGCGGTGTTGGCCGTCGAATGGCGCTAGCTGCGCAGCATTTGTGCACCGCCGCCGTCAGTGTCAGCCAGTTTGCCGTGGCATACGGAGCTCCATCGCAGTCTTTAACACTGGTAGCATGCCGCGACAGCGTGGACGTGAACCGTATGTGCAGTTGACGGACTTTGAGCGAGGGCGTATAGTGGGCATGCGGAAGGCCGGGTGGACGTACCGCCGAATTGCTCAACACGTGGGGCGTGAGGTCTCCACAGTACATCGATGTTGTCGCCAGTGGTCGGCGGAAGGTGCACGTGCCCGTCGACCTGGGACCGGACCGCAGCGACGCACGGATGCACGCCAAGACCGTAGGATCCTACGCAGTGCCCTAGGGGACCGACCGCCACTTCCCAGCAAATTAGGGACACTGTTGCTGCTGGGGTATCGGCGAGGACCATTCGCAACCGTCTCCATGAAGCTGGGCTACGGTCCCGCACACCGTTAGGCCGTGTTCTTCTCACGCCCCAACATCGTGCAGCCCGCCTCCAGTGGTGTCGCGACAGGCGTGAATGGAGGGACGAATGGAGACGTGTCGTCTTCAGCGATGAGATTCGCTTCTGCCTTGGTGCCAATGATGGTCGTATGCGTGTTTGGCGCCGTGCAGGTGAGCGCCACAATCAGGACTGCATACGACCGAGGCACACAGGGCCAACACCCGGCATCATGGTGTGGGGAGCGATCTCCTACACTGGCCGTACACCACTGGTGATCGTCGAGGGGACACTGAATAGTGCACGGTACATCCAAACCGTCATCGAACCCATCGTTCTACCATTCCTAGACCGGCAAGGGAACTTGCTGTTCCAACAGGACAATGCACGTCCGCATGTATCCCGTGCCACCCAACGTGCTCTAGAAGGTGTAAGTCAACTACCCTGGCCAGCAAGATCTCCGGATCTGTCCCCCATTGAGCATGTTTGGGACTGGATGAAGCGCCGTCTGACGCGGTCTGCACGT
The DNA here is from genome assembly GCF_023864275.1 of Schistocerca cancellata. Lineage (NCBI taxonomy): Eukaryota > Metazoa > Arthropoda > Insecta > Orthoptera > Acrididae > Schistocerca > Schistocerca cancellata. The sequence continues at coordinate 641,241,337 of NC_064627.1, forward strand.
CCAGCACGAACGCTGGTCCAACTGAGGCGCCAGGTGGAAATGGCATGGCATGCCGTTCCACAGGACTACATCCAGCATCTCTACGATCGTCTCCATGGGAGAATAGCAGCCTGCATTGCTGCGAAAGGTGGATATACACTGTACTAGTGCCGACATTGTGCATGCTCTGTTGCATGTGTCTATGTGCCTGTGGTTCTGTCAGTGTGATCATGTGATGTATCTGACCCCAGGAATGTGTCAATAAAGTTTCCCCTTCCTGGGACAATGAATTCACGGTGTTCTTATTTCAATTTCCACGAGTGTATATGCTGAATCAGTCATTCCAATTATCATTTGTTTTTCGATTTCTTCACATTTTGCCAGTAGCTACTTTGCCTTAGCTTCCCTGCAGTTCCTATTTATTTCATTTCTAAGTGACTCGTACTTCTGCGTCCCAGAATTTTCTGGAACGGTTGCTCTTGCACCTCATTTAAGGCCATATTTAGGGTTCCGTACCTTAATCGGTGAAAACGAAACAATTATAGAATCACTTTGTTATTCGTCTGTCTGTCAGTCTGTTAAGGCCACTTTTCCTACGAAATGGGTTGTGGTAGCGTGTAGAAATTTATGTCAAATACTTAAGTCTACAGTCCCTCGCTGGTTTTAAAAAACATTTTAGATTCTAACATCATGCTTCTAAAAGGTACTGTTATTTATGTCACATACTTTAATACTCGCAAACTCATTATTGATAGCTCTAGATTAACTGTTCATTTACATAATTAAGTTTGTGCGGAAGCCCCAGAGCGCGAATCCTGCTCGTACTTGTTCTCTGTGTGTGTGTTTGTGTGTGTGTTTGTGTGTGTGTGTGTGAATTCCTAAGAGACCAAACTGCTGAGGTCGTCGGTCCCTAGACGCACACACTACTTCAACTAACTTATGCTTAGAACAACACACACACCCCTACCCGAGAGAGGACTCGAACCTCCGGCAAGAAAGGCCGCGCAATCCGTGACATGGCGCGTAAAACCACGCGGCCACTCCACGCCGCGCATTTTTCCTGTCCATTTGATATTACTTCAGTACCCGTTGTAACTACCATATATTGATATGATTAACAGCCTCAGAAAAACCTTCTTTCATTACTAGCAAATGTTTGGAAACAACCAATACGTTAGCTATTTTCATGTTTTTTGCCTAATTGTTAGCAAATCTATAATTTCTTCATTCCTTCGGCTATTTCTTGTCAGTCTGTCAATCCATGAAATATAGTCTCTTGCATGGCAATTTGAAGTTACATTTGACTTCTTACGTAACGCTAGTAAAACTCACTTGGTTCATTATTGCAAGCTAATATAGTACCGTAGCTACGACCTGCAGGGAAATCCTTCCCTTGTCACGACACTGTGTCGTTATCCAATCCTCATATTGGCTGTTAATCTGTTTCATCAATTCTGATCTTAGCTTTTTCCTTAATTTATGTATTGTGGGAGACTCTAACAACAAATAATCATATATTTTTAACAGTTTGTCCTATAGCAACTAAATAAGAATTAGTAGTTACGACACAGCGACATGATAACGGTGCCCGGCCACTTATGTTGGGGTACGTTTTTGAGAGACGACGCGGTTAGGCCTGCTGACGGGTAACTGAGGCTAGTGTAGGGCTCTGGAGACAAAATGGGTGTATAATTTTTGATGTTACTTTTAAATAAGCTATAACTGTATAAAACCTTCACTGGAATATTTGTTTCTATATAAAACGTGAAATATTTCTAAAGAAAGTGGAGCTTAGTAAGGAAATATTTTCTGTAACTCTAAATTCCAAGTCTTAAGTTTTATAATGTTACTTAAAATCCGTCTTGATTGCAAATTTTTTTTTTATTCATATGACCGGTTTCGGTTCATTCAGAACCATCTTCAGATCTGATACTTCAGTTTCAGGAGTAACCCGTCCAAATCCAGCAACTTTCACATGCTACGTCTCATTATTACAATACAATCTACAGTAATTTATGTAAATATTAATATTAATAATATTACTTCTTATCTTCAAAAGGGTAAACCTATGCTGAAAATTACAACGTCCACCAGTTTCAACACTCAAAAAGAAATAAAATTTATTCGTAGCACAAACTCAGCAGCTACCTCACTGCTACTAGCAAATGCCGAAGTGAAGCCTGCGATTTATTCCAAGCGGTGCTCGTGTCTGCAATTTTGCTGAAAACGCGAGACACTCCAAGTGCCCATCTAACCGCTGTCCTCCTGTATGGTAATCCGCTACTCTCGCCAGCAGCATGTGACTTGAGAACAAACACAGTACAGCGTCATTTGCGACACCATGTTATGATGATTAAACCACATTGCTTCCGCGGTTGCGGCATCCATATTCAGTGTGTGAGGAGAGCAGAAGGGGCAGAATGCAAGTTAAGACACAGGAACGTGTAGTACATGTCAAGAAATCCAACCTGCTCCTCCTCGCTCCCAAAGAAGTTGGGTTGTATAACCCCACAGCCCATCGCATACGGATTCCATTCTTTCCAGTTAACATTATTTTCACCACTTCGACACACATAAATAGGGGTGCGGCATCGATCACACTGACGGTATCACATAGAAGTTGTAACATATCCACTAGAAAAACAAAATAAAGCAAAGTCATTGGCGAAAGTCAGTATTCCAGTATTTGAATTACTTTATAACAAGGAAATCAGCTAGAAATACAGCACACGCAGAATTTATAGAATGACTTAAGTCTACCTCGTAATTGGGGATAACAAGAAACCACAGTGTACTGGACTTTAAGGAGCTTCTGAAATAACAGCGAAGGAATATCATCGCTTCAAACACCAGCTACTCAAGAAACAAAGTCGGCTCTATATGATAGTAATTTTGCTTCTGTGCTTTCTCCATCATCATCATAACAACCCATTTGGCTACATTGCTGGATAAAGGTCTTACCGCAGACTTCTCCATACAATATGGTCTACATCTATACGTATCCAATACTGCCTCTACGTTCTCCTACCAGCCATTCGCCTGGCTACGTGTTGCTTCCACCCCTATTTCAATTTATTTACAATCAAAATTACGTCTTCCTATCCACTTCCTCCCATTATCGGTTTACCTGATTTCCTGTCACTCGAAGTAATGACCACCATGCAGCTCTCCATTGCTCGTTGAACGATCTCAGCGTTCGTTTCGTTTTCGCGACACAATTCCCTTTCTCAGTGCCAGATGTCAAAACTGGCAATACAAAGTAACGGTAGTTATTCCACTCTAGAGACAGTAGAAGAATGTTTTGAAACTTTTAGTTTAGCAGACGCACTCATAACCGTTTTTACTCGGTGTCCCATTAAAGAAGCAAGGAGCATTACGGTCTGACGTACCGCCGATGACGAGATTATCAGACCCGGACTTCCTACTTACTTACAACATTTAGTGAATAGCTGTACATGGGAGAGAACATCCCATAGACAAATACCCTCAAATATAGTTATAGTATGAGGACCAAAGGAGATGTACATAATTATTTCAAACTTGTAGAAAGCACAAGAAAATGCGAAAAATAATTCAACAATGAAAGGGCGACAGTGATCGTCGCTGCGTGGGAGAAGATACAGAAACAATTAACTGAATTGGATAGATAATGCAGATTGTCAACCACTAAATGAGCCAGTTTCTTTCGTATGTGTGTGTGTGTGTGATTTAATTTAGAGTTTTTTTTCTTATAAAGACCATTCAGAATGGCACCACTATAAAATTATGTTTTGTTTTACTGACGCAGTTTTTCATCCTGTGTGCTGATTGGGAATGCTCAGTCACTAACGGTTTCTTTGTTTTCCTTTCAGAATAGTTTCGTACTATGCTGACCTCATCGCTGCTCTCCCGTTTGGAAAAGGTAACCTCATTCCTGCTTTATTTTCATAACTCGTGGTAATGGTGGCTCATGTTACACAGGCATATAAAATATGTAATCCACCACGTAAGTTTATTGAAGAACTGTATCAGTAGAGTACAGTAGTCTGTTACCTTCGTAGATATATTAAATTTGTTCTTCGTTGATGAATTACCAAAACTACGTTGGTAGATGATGTTAGATACCTTTGGAATGGTCACAGAATTTCATGGCAAGAAGAATGTGTCCGCAGACAAATCCGTACCCTCATTAATGCTGTAAGAAGTATAACTGTATGATTAATGTCCGTTTCAGGCGTTAACCACTGCATCATACCATTTTTATGCAACATTTATTTATTAGAAATCAGCTGTTATTCTAATTAATCAGCGCTCATATTCAGTCATAAATTTGGTAACTTTTATGCAGTTCACGGAGCATGCAAATGCGATGGTGTCACTCAAATTGGAATGGGGATCTATGGGCTCTGAAATGGTCGATTTATTGTAAGACAGAGCAAGCCTGTATTTTGTTCATTGTTAGGAGTCCGGAAAGTGACAGTTTTTTTAACGAATGGCACGGCTTTGGAAATGTTTGTGAAACATGAAGTTGCTCGACAGGAATAGAAAGGGATGATCCTGCTTTGTTATATACAACAGAAGCGTCTTGTGTAACACCAGTAAATCAACTTTCCGTCCGTCAGTGTCATTACAGCTTAAAAAGAAGTGACTGTAATATTAATAAGCAATCGTATTTCCTTTTGCCGGAATCGCTAACGCACAGTATTTCATGTTACTTCGAAGTAACTAAGAAAATCTGGTTCACTGGCGGAAATGTTGGAAAATTTCGCCACGTATATCCATGGCATGGGAGAGAGAGAGAGATACTCGGTAAATTTTCTGATTTGCAGATCTCGTACCAAAGTTCTTGGCTGAATCTCTAATCACACCACAGTGTTATGAGGAAAATTTGTGTTTTCATTGATGATGTGATCTCCCGTCCGAATAATACATATTTGATGCAGCTCATGACGACCAGCTGTCCTCTGCAAGCCTCTTCCTCTCTGCATAGCTAAAGCAACCTGAATCCATTTGATCCTTACCGTAGTAAATCACAGTCTACCTGTGCAAAATTTACTCCCCGTACTTCTCTCCGTCATCACATTTACTCTTACTTCATGCCACGGGATGTTTCGTGTCCACCATTCTATTCTTTCAGTAAAGTTGTGCCATAAATTTCGTTTAATCTCCAGTTCTATTCAGTAGGTCTTCAGCTAGTTATCAGTTTACTCATCTGTTCTTCAACATTAGTCTGCAGCGCAAAATGTCAAAAAATTCTATTCTCAAGTTTTCTGTATTGTTAATAATCCACAATTCACTTCTACACAAGGGTACACTTCTGACAAATACTTTCAGGAAACACATCCTCATTAAACTTGTGTTACACTGGCGACACGGCTCGGTTTCGCAAGAGTAGCATTAAGTATCTACGGCCTGACTTTTCTGCCGTAGCAGTAATAAACCACACAGGATGAATCACTTAAAACCAGCAGCGCAGATATTGCGAAAATGGAAAGTGCTATTGACGTGCGGTTTTCACAGAATGGACTGACTGTCATGGCCTCGTATTGTTAGAGAATCAACAGATTTTAATAATACTTATAAACTATGATTTTGTGCATACATATACTTTTTTAACTGGAAGAATGCCTATTGACATAAGCAAACTAAAAGCAAGGTAAATTAGAATTTCAATAGTGTTTGTTGCAGGATTGTAGTGTGAGTCGCTTACGAGGTATAGTGTTTTGAAAAGCTTCTACACCAGCACTTGTAGAATACCTGTGCTAGCATATAATAAAGAAAATAGAAGTGTCTACACAACTTATATACAGTCTAACCAGTAACGAGACAATTGACCATCCAAAGTTATGTGCAAAATGGCATGGAACGACTGCTGCACATGTGCTAGCATTTCAGTGGATACGTCCCAGCTGGCTGCGGTAGCACGCCGTTGCATATCATCCGATGAAGTTGGTATGTCCTTGTAGACAATGTCTTTCAGAAGGTCTACAGGCGTCAAATCTGGGAGACGTGCCGGCCCAGGTACAAGACCTCTGCGGCCAATCCAACGATTTCGTAACAATTCGTAAAAACATTCTGTAGCACTGCTTGCACTATGCGCTGGACAGCCATCATGTTTGTACCAGAGGTTCCTCCTGGTACGCAGAGGAACGTCTTCTAGCATTCATGAAAGACGATCTGTCAGGAGACTGTGATACTTGCATGTGTTCTTTGTACCATCTATGAGAAATGGTCCCGTGACCTGACGGTTCACTAACTCACTCCACACAATTACACAATACGCACGCTGTCTTTCCACCTGACGGAGCCAATGGGAATTGTTAACAAGCCAATAGTGCAAGTTTCGGCGGTTTACCTGGAAGTAAATGGTAAACGTAGCTTCATCACTAAACACAATACATGATACATCTGGAGTATCCTGTCTTATGGCACATGTGCAGAAGTTTACACGATCACTTGTAGCTCTTGATGAACAGAAATGTGATAGGGATGGAACCTATGACGATGGAGATTGCTTCGGACATTTGCCTGACACATGCCACTTCCTCGTGCGATTGTGCCGGAGCTAATATGCGGATCAACTGCAACAGCAGCGAGACCCTTAATTTCCACCTCTTGTGTCATCACATACTTCCTTTGTTACGTTGGCTAAGTGCTATATTGCCACTTTCAGGTAACTGATTGAAGATGTTGATAAATAACTGCCGACATGGTTGACGTCTAATTGGGATACCTTGCCACATACACAGTACAAGAACTAATTGCATCCTTCCTACACCCTCCATATACTTTTTCTGCGTTGGTAAATCCCCTCTTCTCCCCTCCAATCCCCGCAACGCCCTTGACATCCCCTCACGTCACCTTCTCCCACCTATCCCCTCACCTCACTGCTCCTCTCCTCCCACCCTCTGTCCTCCCTGCTCTTCTCCTCGTCTCTTCTCTTCCCCTCTCCTCTGTGAGAATCTCCCCTCCCCTCTCTTACCATCGTTTCTCCTCTCCTTCCCTCTCCTAACCTCCCCTCTCTGACCCATTTCCTTCCCTCCTGTCCTCTCAACTCCCCATCCGCTCCTCTCGTCTCCTCTCCTTTCTTCTCCTCTCCTCCCCACTCACGACCTACTTGGACTGGACTGTCACTCATCAACTGAGGAGCAAATGGCAATATACTCAAGAAACACACATGCCCACTGTACACAAACACAACATCATCGTACATAGCAATTACGGAGGTTGAATGGCACAAACAAGTGTTGGAGTGGAATATTTTCAAATTACAGTGTCTCTTGAACAATTTGCACTACAATCCTACAACAAGCAGCACTTCCATTCTAATTTATCCTACATTTAATCATTTCAATAGGGATTGTTCCATTATAAAGTGTGTGTTAGCACAAAAAATACACTTTCTGTTATTACAATCTCTTTGCTGGCTAACAACAAGAGCCCTGACTACCAACGCACTCTGTGAAAACTGCAGATCAATAACACTTTCCACATCCACGATATTTGTGGTGCAAATTTTTGGTGATTCAGCCTGTATACGCACGCCTTCACCGTGAATTAGTTTATCTATTAGTGAAAATTGTATCAAAATGCTTACAACAGTTCCTGATATTGGCCTTCACATGCAGACAGAAGAACGAGACAAGGTGTGGGGGCGCTGAAAGGGAGGGAATTTAATTTCGCAATTTCTGCAGATGAAATATTTGTCTTTTTCGGGAACTCTCTTACCTCTGTCGACAGTAACGTGATAATCATCGGAACGAGAGATTAAACATGGTAATCTTCTTGATAATAGATAGGTAGCCATATACCGCCACATGTTCTTACTTTCATTCACTCCATATTCAGTCGTAACAACAGAGATACAACATTACTCAGTCGTAGCACGCATGTACACCACACAAAAGTAACAAATTGTAACATCTCAACATTTCTAGTATGATTTTAGCGATCAAGATGGTGCAATGGGAAGACACTGAACTCGTATTCAGGGCGTTGGCTGTTCTTCCTCAATGATATACGTTTTTCGTGATCCTCCAGAATCGTGTAAGCCAAATGCCGAGATGGTCCTTTTGGGCTGGATAGGGCCGATGGCGATGACTTAGTCGTTGATGTGACGACCAACCCTAATATTCCTTCCCGGCACAAGAAATTGCGAACGACACCAGTCAGAGATTTTTGGCAACGCTCACTGCCTTTACATATGAATGACGTAACACTGCGATTCGAAAATTCATTAATGATATTGTTTTGCAAGTAACTATATACAGAGTTACATAACAATTAGCAAAAATATTACAAATAAAATGAATATTTAATGGGCAAGTAAACGAAACTATCACTTTCTTGAGTGATTGCGGTGAACTGAACAGTACCCGTAGACTTTTTGTGTGGTAGGTAATGGGCGATATTAGAGTTGGATTTTATCGTTTCATCTAAATCATCTACAGTGGACGGCACTGGGCGTGAGTACAGAGACGTGAATGCGCCTTGCTATCTGTGACGCTGCTCCCGTCATTGCCTATACACGGCGGCTGCCGTTTAATTTTCGATAAGCCTCCGACCTGTCCGTCGAGAGTTGGCACACTTTGTGTCGATCAGCGGTGCCAAGCAGCCTGCAGGGAGGTCCGGGCCGCCTCGTTAGGACGAGTTTGCGCCCAACTGCCTACTTCTGTGTCGCCGCCTCACGCCGAAGTTGGAACGCTTTCGTAACGCTTAACCTGCACGATGTTCCTTAACACCGTGCCTGTTTGTTGATGTTTAGAAGTGTAGCAAAGTTGAAATCACGCTCCTCTGAGAATACAGGACGCTGGAGTTTGGGAACTTCGGTGTACCTTATTTCTGTACAAGAATATACCTGTTTGTAAGCGACACAGAACGCCAGCGAGAGTAGGAAAGATTTCTGAAGCGGAATAACGAGTTATCTCGTGGGCGGTGGCAATTTGGTTTCTGAAAAAGCCGACTGACATATGAAAGTACTGAGTACCCGGCAAGGCCATCTTTGCCGGTACTTGACAAATTCACACTACAAATACAGCAATCACTATTAACTGATTCAAGGCAAGAAGACAGTATTAATTCCATGTAGGAGCCGAGTTCCGGAAGGATACTGGTTGTCGCACTAATGAATTAAATGAAAAAAAAACTTGTGATTTTATGAAATGAAACACAATAAGCGTTCTCATACAAGATTACGTATCTTAGATTACCTTACATCCGAGATCCGACTCAGATGGCCAAAGTACGTTCTCATTTTTTCCGCACACATAAAGCACTGACATAGACGGAAGACGCGTTGAACCCCACATTAACGGAGATTGGACGTCTAACCTAACCATTAAGCGATCTGTCTACCACACTGGCAGCTATCTTCTTGAAAAGGGAAACTGATTACCGTTTATCGTTGTATTTACATAAATAAATCAAATTAATTGAAACTTGTTGTGTGAGTATGACGCAGTTTGTAACTAAAGTCAACGAGTTGTGCAGAAACAGAACGTATTTGTTTAAGTACCTAAGGGAGTCTTCGAGAAGAAAGCAATTCTGTTCCGAAATGTATCTTACAGTGACAAATCTGGTTCTCATACGACGAGGGACATAATAAAATTATTAACATACAGTAAATCACAGGAATGTCGAGAAATAAAAACCTAGAGATGTTTCCAATACGATTCTACAGCAAATGTTAAAAATTAAATCAGATGTAATACTAAAGGGACTTGTATTCCAAAATGGAACCGAAAACAAAACTCGACTACACTGGTGGAGGAGATGTGTTTCACAGTAGCGAAGATGAACAAGTTCTTGTAGTTCCTAAGGTGTGCACTGTGTAGCCCTCATTTCCTGGAAAGCTTTTACTTGTTTTGATCCATTCACCCTGTTAAACAATCTTAGCAACAATAGTACCAGTACCGGCACCAGTACATGTATTTCACTGTTAGAGGTATCAAAACGATTTTCGTTGGAAGCTTCCAACTCATTCGTTTCCGGTACAGGGACCCCTATGTCAAATTGATACAGTTATCTTTCTCCGTCGTTTGAAACAACATACGTTTATAGACGCCGGCGCCTATAACTTTGATGCTCTGTCGTGTCTTTGGATGACTTTTTAGGACATGGGTTCCTGCATAAAACTTTATCTACCAAGTCACCTCTACAACCTCTAGAATTGTGTAACATTAATTGTCAAACGCCCTGCATACGGCTAACCTTGTAATTCATGTAACCATGATGACCTACTTAAGGTAAGATTATAGCTTTACATAATTTACCAAATGTGATTTTGTATGTCTTTGTTTTTGTCATGATCTACAAAATTTTTCAGTGAATACATAACAAAAGCGGTTCAGTTCAGCAGATAATTAAGATTTGTAACGCCTTTTGGTTGATACTGAATTAAGCATAATTTTAGTGGTATGTGTCATAAGAGAATAGAAATTTAAATAACAAATAAATTTTGTTATTATTCACCCCTTTCATGCATTTTTTTCTATTTTAGATTTTTCTTCCTCATAGAAAATAGTCTTAAATTCCTATCCAAAATTTTTTGTATCCGGACACCCACAAAAACATACGTTTTTCATATTACGTGGATTTTGCTGTCAACGAGGTCGAGAATTATCGTCGATGAGTACCAAGTCTGTGTCCACAGCACCTCGCAACAACGGCACATGAGGTCGAAAGATCTCGTCACGACACCTGAGAGTAGTTGAAGCTTGCCGATTCACCTGTACAAATTCATGAAGAGGTGTTCGAGTGGTCAACATAATCCCTGCTCACACCTTTAGGAATACTCCTCGATATCTGGTTCTTTCCTTAGTGTTTGAGTCCCGAAAGAGTGTTCCACATTCCCTCCAGATACGAATCCAGACAATCATATGTAAAAAGATTATTGACCCACAGTTCGATCATCTAGTTGGCATGTTGACGACTTTACGTGGTCCCTTCTGTGAAGATGCGTCGAAGTTACACTTACAGCATGTCTCCGACAATAAAGGCCACCCTGCCCAAACCTTGTTGACATCGTTGCCTCGATAAAACACGCCGAGGAGATTCTGTAAGGTCACATGCCAGTTGTCGTGTAGTAATAAGGAAGTACCGTCGTGCCCTTACAACCAAATAAAAGTCTTCTCTTCCTGGTATCAAACGTAGTTGGCCCAGCCCTGGTCTTCGGGATACAGTTTCGATCTCTATAAACTGGTTCAAATGGCTCTGAGCATTATGGGACTTAACATCTGAGGTCATCAGTCCCCTAGAACTTAGAACTACTTAAACCTAACTAACCTAAGGACATCACACACATCCATGCCCAAGGCAGGATTCGAACCTGCGACCGTAGCGGTCCCGCGGTTCCAGACTGTAGCGCCTAGAATCGCTCGGCCACTCCGGCCGCCTCTCTATAAACTGTCTCCACGTTTGAGAAACAATAGAGCGATTCACATCAATCCGTTGCTTACATCAGTTTGCTACTGTCCTGCGGCCTGCCACCGCAGAGAGTTTGGCAGGCGTCTTCTCTGTACCATACTGCACCTTCTGTGACTGTCCACAGCGACTGAGTGCATGAGACTGCCTGGTAAATACTACCATGTCCAACAGATGCCCTGACGTCATGGCCGGCCTTTGTGGCCGAGAGGTTCTAGGCGCTTCAGTCTGGTACCACGCGACCGCTACGGTCGCAGGTTCGAATCCTGCCTCGGGAATGGACGTTTTAACTAGTTCTAAGTTCTAGGGAACTGATAACCTCAGGTGTTAAGTCCAATAGTGCTCAGAGCCATTTGAACCATTTTTTGACGTCGTCGTTGGCGTGGTTGTCTGTTGATTAGAATGCCATCTTCCGTGCAGAACACGATCGTACAGACATCTTTTAACAGTCTGTATTACAACAGGACGGGGAACTCGCGGTTTGTTGCTTTAATTTTGGACACCAGTATAGATATCTGGCAACAAGACATTTCTGTCCATTTCAGTGAATAGTACCGAACGACACTTTCAGCAGACAAGCAACTTATAAAGATGGATACCCTCGAAGGAGAAAAAGAAACACTTTTTTAAATTGTAACTGAGCCGTGGCACCATTGAATTAGTAGACTGTTCTGTCTGGCGCCACTGGCTCAGGTGTAGTATCGACTATCCCTCTTGCCGTCCCATTGCCAATATCTATGAGGAAGAGTTGGTATCCATGGGATGTGTCCTTAGAAGGTCTTTGCTTGCCGATATTTATACGGGATTCGCTGGTCCGAGACGCAGACTCGCACACGCATAGTGAACATTCGCGCGCCGGAGATCATCGCCCTCGGTTTAGTGTCTGTGCCGTCGTGTTTGTGCTTCAGTGTTTTTCGCCGGCCACGCTCCTTCGTTCACAGGTGTCGTCTAACTCGTCAGTGTTTGTGCACAGTGCCGACAGTTTTCTTGTTTGTTTCGTCGAGTGTGAACGGCTTCATGTTTTTTAATTATTGTATCTACTGTTTTTTAAACCGCCAGTCTGTTACTTTTCTGTCTCCCTTTCTCTTTTATTGTACTGCTTATGGCTAAAGAGCGGAGTAAACTTTTCCGCTGCCAGCCCACCTTGTATGGGGTGTTCAAATTACAATAAAGAAAAAAAAATCCGAGACGCAGGCACGAAGTTTGGGAATTGGCGGTAGCGTCGCGACAATAGGTGTTCACGAGGTCCGAGTGACCAAAGCCACGAGCTGCGCAAGCAGGGTCCGCGCAGAGCGAAGGTACCGGAGTACTTCGCCGGGGCCAGCGTCGACTACAAGCAGCAGGCCGACATTTCGTCGGTTGGTTGGCATTATTCGTGTCGGACGACCGTTCGTAGCCTGGCTGCCCTCTTCTACTTGGCTTTCATCGGCACCACTCAGTAACCGCTGTCACGCACCGTGGATCCTTGGAACTGCTTGCTGATAAAGGGGAGTAACATTTTTTTGTCATTGTCTATCTGCCCTCCTTATTATTTTGTGGTTTGTACCCGACCCTCAGAGTTTTACTCAGTCGGCTCTTTGGTCGTAAATATAGGCAGCAGTATTGTACTAAGACACTAGTTGTCGTTTGAATATTTGTCCCGCTACTATATTGCCTTTACTTTCTAGTTTGAGGCCGATTATTAATGTTCGAATTAGTCAGCTCTTGGTCGTAAATACAGCTGGAACTATTGTACTAAGGCACATGTTGCCGTTAAACAAAAGAGGGACCTTGTGAATAGATTTAGCTGTTAACCGGTTCAATTCGTTGATTGTAATTGCATTTCTTAGTCATTAGTCATAATCTGAACAATGCTAAGCTGTTCATTTCTGTGATTGGAAGACCAGATCATATTGGTGTGTTTCAGCTGGATCTTATGGGTCCGCTGAGTGACTTCTCTTATAATATGTGTTTACAGGTAATGTCTTAAGACGTCCCTTCGGAGCGGTCTTAATAACTGACAATTAGTTTAACTTTGAAAATATTTACTGCTAACTGTCACCAGGGTTTTAGTTAAAAGAAAATTGTCAGAAGGGAAGGGTTGGGATCAAGTCGCAAATTCGTACCCGATTGAAATTAAAAGGTTGGTTGCTTTGAAGTAAGCCTTATCATTCTCATATTGTTTGCTAATCTGTTTAACATTTAAGCACAGATGCGCATCTTAACCCCGTTCCTTACGACATACACCTTTCAAATTAAAAGTTAAGTCATCCGTTTTGAGTAACTCATTCTCTTGTCATCATAGGTGCTCACACAGTTTTTATGTATTGCAGGATGGCACTTAATGAGACAGAGTCGGTCCAGCGCAGTAGCCAACACCGCTGTTTCACCCGATAACGGACCGGCTGCAGGTCCGGCTGTCTTGTAATCATTGTCATATTGCTTATTGTTTTGCAATACAGCACATCAGATTTCTTTTGCAAAGATTAAAAGCTTATTCAACTTACGGTGTAAGGTAAAAAGAATTTTGCAAATTTCTTCATTTTGTTAAAGAAAATTTTATGACTAAACGCTTCGGTTATCTATAAGACAAAGTTTAAACACACATCAAAAAAATTTTCGTCATCTCAGTTCCGGAACTTCCGGAACCTCTACAGAAATTTGGAATAGAGATCAACAAAAGCATCATATCCGCCCTTTTTATTGCTCATGAAAACCACACATTGCATGTTGTAGCACCATACAGCGAAACCTTCAAAGTGGTGGTCCAGATTGCTGTAGACACCGGTAACTCTAATACCAAGTAAAACGTTCTCTTCCATTGATGCATGCCTGTATTCGTCGTGGCATACTATCCAAAAGTTCATCAGGGCACTGTTGGTCCAGAGTCTCCCACTCTTCATCGGCGATTCGGCCTAGATCCCTCAGAGTAGTTGGTGGGTCACGTCGTCCAATAACAGCTCTTTTGAATCTATCCCAGGTATATTCGATAGGGTTAATGTCTGGAGAACGTGCTGGCCACTCTAGTCGAGCGATGAAAGTCATTCACAAGATGTGCACAATGGGGTCACGAATTGTCGTCCATGAAGACGAAAGCCTCGCCAATGTGCTGCCTCTATGGTTGCACTATCTGTCGGAGGATGGCATTCACGTATAGTACAGCCGTTACGGCGTCTTCCATGACCACCAGCGGTGTACGTCGGTCCCACATAACGCCACCCTAAAACAGCAAGGAACCTCCACCTTGCTGCACTCGCTGTCTAAGTCATTCAACCTGACCGGGTTGCCTCCAGACACGTCTCCGACAATGGTCTGGTTGAAGGCATATGCGACACTCATCGGTGAAGAGAACGTGCTACCAATCCTGAGCGGTCCATTTGGCATATTGTTGGGCCCATCTGTACCGCGCTCCAAGGTGTGGTGGTTGCGAAGATGGACCTTGCCGTGGACGTCGGGAGTGAACTTGAGCATCATGCAGCCTATTGCGCACAGTTTGAGTCGTAACACGACGTTCTGTGGCTGCGCGAAAAGCATTATCCAACATATGTCAGTGTTCCTCCGAGCCATAATTCGCATGTAGCGATAACCCACTGCAGTAGTAGTCCTTGGGCGGTCTGAGCGAGGCATGTCATCGTCGGTTCCTGTCTCTCTGTATCTCCTCCATGTGCGAACAACATGGCTTTGGTTCACTCAGAGACGCCTGGATACGTCCCTTGTTGACAGCCCTTTCTGGCACAAAGTACCAATGCGGACGCGATCGAACCGCAGTATTGACCGTCTAGGCATGGTTGAACTACAGAGAACACCAGCCGTGTACCTCCTTCCTGGTGGAATGACTGGGAACTGATCAGCTGTCAGACCCCCTCCGTGTAATAGGCGCTGCTCATGCATGGTAGTTCATATCTTGGGCGGGTTTAGTGACAGTCAAATGGACTAGGCCTGTGGTACAATACCCACAGTCAACATCTATCTTCAGCAGTTCTGGGAACCAAGGTGATGAAAAACTTAGAAAAACAGGTTGCGTGAAAAGAAAGTTATATTGGTGGTTCCTCCCTTCCACGTTTTCCTTAATTCCAGTAAATACGCCGTATCAGTAACTGAAAGTGCGAATGGAGTTGTATTACTCAGTAGCTATGGAAAAACATACATGTGCTTTTACCGTGACAAATTATATGAATTTAGTTGCATTCTGTACCTACGAAAAGAAATTTAGGACTTCGGTTACATCCAAATCTGCGAGTGAAGCGCCCACTCTCTTGATGAACATCTTTGAAGATGCTAGTTCAGAGCTCTGATATGATAGCTGCCGAAAAACGGAATAGATAATGGTACTTATGTGACATCCAAGATTACATCAATTTGTGCCTACTGAATATATTCCGGATATCATTATGTAAGATGTCGATGCAGCTACAGCCGTTCTCTCTGAGTCTTGTCGGTAGTATGTGGACATCCGCACTGAAAGTATGAATATTTGCTAATAAAATACTTAAACAATTAACTCATCACGAGAGCTAATATGTACTTGAAAATCTGACCAAAAGTAAAACTTTTTCCGGAGAGATGCTGAGTAATTTGTGTTATCTGTCATGAAAAGAGTACATGAGAATCAGAATGTAATAAAATTTGAATTTATTCATCACTAAATCTGACCACGCTCGAATTAATTGTCAAGCGTCTTGGAAAACCAAACTACACGTAAAGTGGAATCATGGTTCACAGCGTCCTCCCCGATAGCTGCCGGCACGGTAGCTCAGAGTGTTTGGTCAGAGGGATAGCTGCCCTCTGTAATAAAAAAACTGAGTTAATAGAGCAACAACGAGCTTAAAAGTGTGTCTTGCGAACAAAAAGAAATTAAAAAATAAGGTAGCTGAGTGGTCAGCTTGTTGGATTGCCGTCCTATGGGCCCGGGTTCGATTCCCGGCTGGTCGGGTATTTTGTCCTCGCAGGGACTGGGTGTTGTGTTGTCTTCATCATCATTTCATCCCCATCCGGCGCGCACGTCGCCCAGTGTGGCGTCGAATGTAACAAGACCTGCACCATGGCGGCCGGACCTGCCCCGTAAGGGGCCTCCTGGCCAATGATGCCAAACGCTCATTTCCATTTATGCAGAGCTGATCTATTGATCGAAAATTATGTTTCTAGCATTTAGGTTTCGTTAATGGCGGAAGCCATTATGTACGTTCAGCAGTTAAAAATCAAATCATCTCGTCATCTCGCAGTGTAACTATCTTACTATCAGTCTCTCTCTTTCCGTTCCTCTCACGCATACACACATACACACACACACACACACACACACACACACATGCATTCGCGCGCGCGTTCACCTGCAGGCACCTCACGTACAAACAATAATCTTTCATAACTATTACGAATGTAACGAAAGATATTATTGTACCGCACATTGTTCACGAGATATGACGTGATAAACAAGGAAGTGCGTGAAAAACGCCCCACTTATTAATTCTTTGCTACTAACGCTATATGCCACATATTTTGCAGACGGTATCCAGACCAAAGCCTGTGACTGATTGCCGATAGTTTTCTATTAGTTATTATATGGCGAAGAAAGTGTGGTACACTTATTTATTCGACATTACGATTTTGGCCACCCGAAGCTCCGCTTTTCATCCTTGGTACAATGGCGAAGCTGTTGTGTAAAATTACACAATTGATATTTATTTTTCCCATTGTTTTTTGACGTAATTCATTGAACATATTTTTATACATATATGGAAATGCGTACTTCGTTTCTACGCTTATTTTGTGTCTGAATGACGCAGTCAGTTATCACAGGACGATAGCTAGTACTTTTTAACTGTCTATCTGTGCCACATTTATTAGTATCATATGAAATTCCTTATCTGAAATGACACGACTAAATGAATTATTAGAGAATTTCAGAAGGTGTCTTGATAAGGTTTCAGCCGTATTTTTCAGACGATTCCAACTTCATTTATGCTATTTAGTTGATCAATCTCTTGACAGAGAAGGAACCTTAGTATCGAACTCCAGTTATTTAAATTCCTACATTTTTTCTCAGTGTAAGGATTAGATTAAACTTTCACGGTCTAGAGACACTGATTAATGACAGTAGACAAACAAGACCCATTGGCTTGAGACATGATTAATAATGCAGTTTAAAAGCCAAAAAGATAATTCCACCACGGGTATGAATGTGCCTTTTTGGTGCCACAAAATGCGCATGCGTGACAGTGAATAATTGGCATCATTCAATGTCGTTTAGCTGGAAGGTTGTTTCAATGCGTCCGAGATTACTTGTGGCGGAGACAGCCTCACTGCATGTAGTAACCGATGTGTGTGTGTGTGTGGATGACTAGCCGGAGGCGCAGGAAAAAAAAAGAAAGTGCAGCACGATTTTACATTCAAGCTAAGCTAACACACCTCTTGCGCCGGTATTTGCTATGGCGGCCGCAAACCTTCTAAAGCGGTGAATTATGGCGGTATGTAAATAGGTTTTGGCTTTTTTCCCGGGTCTGCGGTACTTCGCTAAAAGGCTGACAGCCCAGCCACCTCTTTTGGGTCAACAAACGGAGGCCATCACGCCTGCCCCCCCCCCCCCCCGCGCCCTTCTCAGCCATCCCCACCACGCCCACCCTCAGCAGGCTGTGACTAATCTAATAAAGTCCGCGGCGCACGCTGCCTGTGCCGGGCTGATGTCTTTACTCATTTCTCGCTCCGTTTCCCGCGCCGCCCGTGACGTCGTGCCGCTCACCATGGTGAGGAAAAGTGGCGACGGGTTTTCTGCCTGTCTTCCTAACGTTTCACTCGGCAGGGGGCGAAGGACAGTGGTGCTCAACACGTCGATCGTGATCGACTGTACAATCGCCATGGCTTTAAGAATCGATCATTCAAAACTATATGTTTATAATGAGCATTTTTTCTGAAATGCCAATTTGTCGACAATGAGTGTTTCGTACGATATTTGCAGACTGTAAATCTGACAACACTGTCCTATTCTCCTTCGGTTGCATCTGCATTTCAGCGTCGTTTAACGCTCGCGCCAAGCAAGTCTTTCCTGCAGCATGGTGAGGCTGCTACTCGGTTATTAACTGGGTGACTTATGCTCGGGGGTGCATTTAGTTCATGATGAAAGTTAATTACCGTCGTGGTCCCCTCAGCTCGGTGACTGCATCGCTTGCTCATTCTCACCACTCTCACATAGTGTGAGTTAGAAAGGCGGCAGTAGTAACAGCTGGCAATTCTCAGTCTAGCTCGCCCTCTGTATTCAGTACTAGTGTGGATCCATCCTTCTGTACGACAGCAAGTCTCATCTCATCGGTCACCTTTCCTTCCATATCCCAGCAGCAAGTGTTATCTGACTTAACTTCCTAAAACACTTTCTACCAGTGTAGGAATATCGACGGCCAAATACAGATGACCTTGCAAGTTCCATCCAATACTAATTTCGTAAATAAGTTAAACAAACTCCTATTTCCGTGGCTTTTGTCATGATGGGCTATGTGAGCAGGAAGGCAGGAAATCTCTCACACCCCATGACAGGTGCCTAACCCTGCCCTATCGAACACCATACACTTAAGCACATGTCGGAGAGCAAGGGTTCTACAGAAGTAGTTAGCCGGCCGCTGTGACCGAGCGGTTCTAGGCGCTTAAGTCCGGAACCGCGCTGCTGCTACGGTCGCAGGTTCGAATCCTGCCTCTTGCACGGATGTGTGTGATGTCCTTAGATTAGTTAGCTTTAAGTATTTCGACCTCAGATGTTAAGTACCATAGTGCTTAGAGCCATTTGAACCATCTGAAGAAGTAGTTACTGTGAGCCAATCAGAGAGTCTGTTGCAAAAATTTTAAACTAACATTCTTTTGCGCCAAGACCGCAGAGTAACGGCGGATCCCATGCTTCTCCCCTTCTGGCTTCTGCACCTGGCTACACACATCCTATTTCAAAAAGAAATTCATTACGTGTCATGCAATGGAGTATCATGACAAATAGACCAGCCCTTGGGCCACCCAGTATGCAAAGGTGGGCGAAGCGAATTCTGCGGTGTCTACCGTGTACTGAAGGACAGCTTGGAGCTCTCAACACGTTTATAGCTCCTCCTGGTTCTTTTAAGTAATCATCGATGGCTCTCGAGGCAACTAGGAAGCTCTCAAGGCTGCAGAAAATTAAGTTTCCTCGACGTAATAAAAGGAAGTTAACAGAAGAAGTAACTAGCTAGACAGTATTGAGTACTGGTAGTATTGAATATTGTCCGCAGCTATGATGCGGCATAAAATGCCCGACTACATTAACCATCGAGATACGCGTGTACCATTAGGAAATATAGTGCCTTACAATTTGATATTAGGCTGCCATGTCCCATAGGAAAGCAGGAATTTAATTCTTTCGCTCAGAACTTCAATACACTCTCCAGAGCAAAACGATCAGTCATTGTGCACTGACATAAATGGTGAAATATATTTTCGGTATCCTCGAGAACTTAGCTCTGAGTCAAAATACCAATAAGTAAACGGCGATGTTGGTGAAACATAGGCTTATTTAACTATGTCACTTACATATGTAAGGCAGTCCATCTGCAACAATATACACTCCTGGAAATGGAAAAAAGAACACATTGACACCGGTGTGTCAGACCCACCATACTTGCTCCGGACACTGCGAGAGGGCTGTACAAGCAACGATCACACGCACGGCACAGCGGACACACCAGGAACCGCGGTGTTGGCCGTCGAATGGCGCTAGCTGCGCAGCATTTGTGCACCGCCGCCGTCAGTGTCAGCCAGTTTGCCGTGGCATACGGAGCTCCATCGCAGTCTTTAACACTGGTAGCATGCCGCGACAGCGTGGACGTAAACCGTATGTGCAGTTGACGGACTTTGAGCGAGGGCGTATAGTGGGCATGCGGGAGGCCGGGTGGACGTACCGCCGAATTGCTCAACACGTGGGGCGTGAGGTCTCCACAGTACATCGATGTTGCCGCCAGTGGTCGGCGGAAGGTGCACGTGCCCGTCGACCTGGGACCGCACCGCAGCGACGCACGGATGCACGCCAAGACCGTAGGATCCTACGCAGTGCCGTAGGGGACCGCTCCGCCACTTCCCAGCAAATTAGGGACACTGTTGCTCCTGGGGTATCGGCGAGGACCATTCGCAACCGTCTCCATGAAGCTGGGCTACGGTCCCGCACACCGTTAGGCCGTCTTCCGCTCACGCCCCAACATCGTGCAGCCCGCCTCCAGTGGTGTCGCGACAGGCGTGAATGGAGGGACGAATGGAGACGTGTCGTCTTCAGCGATGAGAGTCGCTTCTGCCTTGGTGCCAATGATGGTCGTATGCGTGTTTGGCGCCGTGCAGGTGAGCGCCACAATCAGGACTGCATACGACCCAGGCACACAGGGCCAACACCCGGCATCATGGTGTGGGGAGCGATCTCCTACACTGGCCGTACACCACCGGTGATCGTCGAGGGGACACTGAATAGTGCACGGTACATCCAAACCGTCATCGAACCCATCGTTCTACCATTCCTAGACCGGCAAGGGAACTTGCTGTTCCCACAGGACAATGCACGTCCGCATGTATCCCGTGCCACCCAACGTGCTCTAGAAGGTGTAAGTCAACTACCCTGGCCAGCAAGATCTCCGGATCTGTCCCCCATTGAGCATGTTTGGGACTGGATGAAGCGTCGTCTCACGCGGTCTGCACGTCCAGCACGAACGCTGGTCCAACTGAGGCGCCAGGTGGAAATGGCATGGCAAGCCGTTCCACAGGACTACATCCAGCATCTCTACGATCGTCTCCATTGGAGAATAGCAGCCTGCATTGCTGCGAAAGGTGGATATACACTGTACTAGTGCCGACATTGTGCATGCTCTGTTGCCTGTGTCTATGTGCCTGTGGTTCTGTCAGTGTGATCATGTGATGTATCTGACCCCAGGAATGTGTCAATAAAGTTTCCCCTTCCTGGGACAATGAATTCACGGTGTTCTTATTTCAATTTCCAGGAGTGTACTTAACCAAGTGAATCACAAATAACGCTTATGTGCCATCTATAGTTAGTGATACTCTTAATAAGGAATCGAAAACATATAACGGCAGGTTCTTGCAATATCGTTGCAGAGACTCCTGTCTCCCCTTTAATAACAACGGGCTCTTCAGTAACACCACAACTCTGTGGATGATCATACATTTTCCACGCGTTTTACGCAGTTTGTTTTATTAGTTGTGCTGAATATTATTATTGTAAATATGTTGTCAAGTTACAAATTTTATTTGTTATTTAAGAAAGAGAATACGCATGGTATGTTAACATTTTGGAAGTAGACACGCTGCTTGTCAGGGAAAAGCAATTGTCAAAGAGTGCAATAAATCGTAAATACATTATCGCTGGGCGTTCGAGCGCGCCAAAAAAGTAGCAGTTCGGAGTCGCAAGGAGAAGACTGATATCACTGGCTGCGTATATTCGCCGGTGCGCCCATGCAAAAGTGCGGAGTTAAAAAAGTCTGTTTCCGAAGAGCGGAGCGCTGAAAACTGAAATGGTTGTTTTGGCGGATTTTAATATGGGCAAGCTATGTGTATGGCATTCATTGGGCCCAGTACAAATGCAGCAAGAGTAATTCAAATAACACCAAGAGTACTGTGGGCCCTTGTTTTTCGCTATGGTATGGAAGATCAACCTGTGCCCTATTTTACCACTAAATGTAGCCGCTCGACAAACCAACGGCACCAAGAAGTGAAGTAAGACCTAGACTCTTTGTAACTAGAACTGTAATAGGCTGACCAGCGTAGTTGGAATTTTATTGCTTAAATAACATTGCTTTCGTGCTTATTGTCACGTAAATAATTTTCCTAAAACATTATCCAAGTAGCATCCATCCTATCCCTTTGTACGAACCCAGGTATGTGGTTCAAATGGCTCTGAGCACTATCGGACTTAACTTTTGAGGTCATCAGTCCCCTAGAACTTAGAACTACTTAAACCTAACTAACCTAAGGACATCACACACATCCACGCCCGAGGCAGGATTCGAACCTGCGACTGTAGCGGTCGCGCGGTTCCAGACTGTAGCGCCTAGAACCGCTCGAACCTAGATAATCAGAAGAACTGAAAACGAGGTGAACATTGATTTATTAGATTAAGAATGCATAATTTTTTCAAGTTTTGGACAGTTACGTAATAACGAATAATGTCATAAACAGAACGATGCAAAAGCCAGTATTAATTCATTTGCTAAAAAATAGACTAACTTTCATAATAAAAAATTGACAGTAAAACTTTACGTAACATGGTCATTGAATTTCATGGTCAAAGCACAGTTCTATAGATTGAGGCATAACTTGTAACTTTTATTACAAAGAAATATCAGAGTAACTGATAGGTAGATGAGAGTCCTTACCAATTAGTAAATTCAAACAATCTTTTTGTTTGCTACAATTACGGCAGTCAATATTACGGTGAGTAACGTAACAAAAACTTTATGTCTACAGCCAGTAAACAATCTTCCTTTAATTGATCTTTCAAAATTTATGTAATATGTCGTATGTATCTGGGTGTGGTGTGAAGTGGTGTGCGTTAGGTACTGTTCCTGCTTTATGACCCCAATAACTACTCTTACATAAGACTACCTGCAAATATAAAGTACATTTTCAATTTAATTATTCTTGTTCCGGTGAGGAACTGGCAACCGTTGGTTATTTTCATTAATGACATACTTAGAAAACCTTTTTTCCGAATTTTACACTAACTACTATTAATCAAAAATTAGTTTACGTAATAAAAATATATAGAGTTAACCGAATTTTGTTTCTAATCGTCATTGCTAAAATACTGAGCAGTGGCGATTCGGTTATAACTTCATCTACTTCTCTCGGTTCTGCCTTATTCTTCGGAGTAGATGCCTTTTCCCCACATCGAAAGGGTGCAAAAAAAGGGCAGCTCGTTTTGTATTATCGGGTAATAGGGGAGAGAGTGTGGCAGATATGATACGCGAGTTGGGATGGAAGTCATTAAAGCAAAGATGTTTTTCATCGCGGCGAGATCTATTTACGAAATTTCAGTCACCAACTTTCTCTTCCGAATACGAAAATATTTTCTTGAGCCCAACCTACATAGGTAGGAACGATCATCAAAATAAAATAAGAGAAATCAGATCTCGAACAGAAAGGTTTAGGTGTTCGTTTTTCCCGCGCGCTGTTCGGGAGTGGAATGGTAGGGAGATAGTATGATTGTGGTTCGATGAACCTGTAAGTAGGCAGTTTAGATTTTTATATTGGTAATACCACGTAGCGCTCTGTATGAAAATCACTGGCTGTGCTGTGTGCAGTCTGTGGCTAGTTTGCATTGTTGTCTGCCATTGTAGAGGGGCAGCTGGATGTTAACAGCGCGTAGCGTTGCGCAGTTGGAGGTGAGCCGCCAGCAGTGGTGGATGTGGGGAGAGAGATGGCAGAGTTTTGAAATTTCCAATACTGGATGTCATGAACTGCTATGTATATTATGATTTTTCAACACTATTAAGGTAACTATGCCTATCAATAGTTAGTGCCTTCCGTAGTTTGAATCTTTTATTTAGCTGGCAGTAGTGGCGCTCGCTGTATTGCAGTAGTTCGAGTAACGAAGATTTTTGGTGAGATACGTGATTTGTGAAAGGTACAGATTAATGTTAGTCAGAGCCATTCGTTTGTAGGGATTTCTGAAAGTCAGATTGCGTTGCGCTAAAAAATATTGTGTGTCAGTTTAAGCACAGTCATGTATAATTGTTCTAAGGGGACGTTTCATATGTCGACCCTTAGCCGAGGATACCTACCTGGAATCTTCTGATTTTTTCTTGTAGTTTGTGTAATTAGTGTAGATTTTGTTTATTGCTAGCGCGTAATTGTAGAGAGAATCTCCTTTGTAATTGCAGCCTTTCATTGTTGTACAGTAAAACAGTTGTCGCATGCATGTAGATTTGCACCAAGTATTTCGCAGCTGCGCTTGCAATTAACGAGATATTATTTTCAGTGCTATGTTAATGTGTTCTCTTATTTTTGCTCTTCAAATTGTGCTTTTCTGAGTTGTCGTGTGAAAGATTGTGACAATAATGACTTGTGAAAAACGTAACATTAGGCTCCAAAGTAAACTGATAAATAATAGTGACGAAGAGCGTAGCTTATCAGCACCACTGTGTAGTGAATTAACAGACATTCGAAGTAGTAATTTGATAATTGTGCATAGGGAAATGGAGCGGGCGGCAAATAATGGTGTAGACAGTGAAACAGGTAGTGAACAGGGAAGCATTATCGATCGATCGGTCGGCAACAGCTCGCCTCAGGAATCCGAAATGACAGAACACAATACTGCAAATACTGTAGACTTAGGTTTTGGGTCCTCACCGTTTTCTCAGATGAGTCAAGCCACATTTTTTGCTTGTCAAAATGTGAATGTTGCCGGTGAAAATGCACTGCCAAAAAGCATAGAGTAACATATTCCAGACACTAATACATTATTATTGCAATTAATGCAAAAAATGGAACAAAATCAGAAACAAACACAGCAACAGTTAGACACAATGGAACAAAATCAGAGACAAACACAGCTACAGTTAGACGCAATGGAACTAAAGCTTCAAAAGTTAGACTCAGTGGAACATAAGCTTGAACAAACACGTGAAGATTTAACTACTGAGTTACATAATATTGAATAGAAAAGTCAAAAAGCCTGTAATGATGTAAAAACACAAATTTGTGAGCATTTCAAACCTATTTTTTCGCGGCATGAAAATGCATTACAGAATCACGAAGCAGCCATAAAAGAACTCCAAACTATTGTTCATGAAAATCACGACACCTTGCAAGCTAAAATTGACTCAGTTGCATCTGCCGATTCGGTTATGCAACTTGCAAAAACTCATGAAAACTTAAAGGACACAGTAGATACGATTTCAACACAAATGGACACACTGAAACTTGGTTCAGAAAAACACACTGAGAAAATAAGTACACCATTGGAGAAAGTAGCCGAACTTTCGGATCAGTTCACTAACTTATCTGCAAAGGTAGATGATGATCTGAATGACACAAGACCTATAGCCATCACTGACACAGAAGAGTGCGAACAAATTAAGAAATTCAAACAAAATCAGAATAAAATTAATACGCAAAACCAAAGAGAAATCCGGGAAGTACAAGATCAGCTGACACAGGTAATACAAGAATTACATATTTCAGAGGCCACTCGCGCTCCAATACGGGAAGAGGGACATAGAAATACGGAACAGCCACAAAATAATAACTCAGGGCACTTCGGAAATTATGAAAGAAATTGGCAAGGTACCCCGAATTTTGAGATGGAACCGCCGACACGACGTAACAATGACCAATATGCTACTCGCCGACACGATGATTTTGACTATAAGCTGTTCATTACTACACGTAAATTCAAAACGTTTAAGAATTCTGCCAACGACATTCATCCACAAGCGTGGCTCCATCAATTCTCTCATTGTTTTCCTCCCAACTGGTCATTGGAGCACAGGTTAGAATTTATGTGTGGCTACTTGGAGAATGAACCAGCTGTAAGAATGCGATCGGTCATTCACGATTGTCACAGTGAAGGAGAATTTTACCATGCGTTCCTCTCAGCATATTGGTCTCAAGCTACACAAGACCGAGTAAAACATAGCATCATAATGATGAAACATTTCGAACAATCTGAATTTTGCAGTCTTGTGAAATATTTTGAAGACATGTTGCACAAGAATCAGTACCTGTCAAACTCATACAGCCCCTCAGAACTCATATGCATTTGCTTAATCAAATTACCTGAACATTTACGACATATTATTTTGGCAGGACGTTGCAAAGACGACATTGAAGCTATTCAGGGACTGTTACAAGAACTGGAAATTGACACTGACAATCGCGGAATGCAAAAACAGGAACGTAACAATTACGGGTAACACCCGTCACAATTCCGCAATGACAGAAATAATATATGACAAGGCTATTCTTTCAATGTAAATCGTGACCGAAACAGACACCACCCGTATGACAACCGTTGGCAGAGTAGTAATAATTACAGGGAAAGATCACCTCTCCGCGGTAATGACTATCACAGAGACAATCAGAGAAACAGACAGTATGGGAACCAAAATAATTATTATCAAGGGAGACAGAATAATTTTAGACGCAATGGTCCAGCGCACAGTTACGATTCAGGGAGAAATTCTCCACCACGTGACCGACAAGAAAGAAACTATGGAATCTACCGACATGACGACAGACGATATGATCGTAACGACAGACCTGAACTGCATCAGAACTGGCGGAATTTAGACAGGGAAGGCCCTCTTGTCACGGTGAATTTGTAGAAGTTAGGTCTCCAAATCCCAATAACGATGCGCGCCAACAAAGAGACAATAGGCAATGACTCACACCGCTGGCAGCCACAAAACGTACTTATGAAACTGACGACGCAGCTGCCGTAGCTAGTAATTACGTAAAAGTGGAAGACATTAGGGACATCTTACTCCAGGAACACGACGTAAAACATAACAACATTGCATATCCTGTGATTCACATTACTGTAAATGACGTAAAATTTATGGCAGTACTTAACTCTGGCAGTCCCATTTCAGTAATTAGTGAAACAGCTTTTAGCAAATGCAACAAATCGAACGATTGCCCTACACTTCCATTACGTAAGATTAAATTACAAGGTGCAATCTTTGGAAAAAGTGAAGATGTACGCCAACAAACCAATTTAGAATTCTTTTGCCAAAGCCACAGCTTCCCTATGAACTTTCTTATTGTTCCATTATTGTCGACGGAAATTATACTGGGAGTAGACTTTTTGAATGAATACAAAGCAATCTTAAGCTTTCACGATGCTGAAATAAGTTTAGAGAAACAAGGTAAGTCAATAGCTTTGAAATTTGAAGACTGGCTCTCAAACCATGATGAGAAAATTAATCGGCTTTACCTTCTGTTAGACAACAGTTCGGAATATTCTATGGAACTAGACACTTACAATCACTCTGCAAGTACTGACAGGGATGATATCGATGGCATATTTGAAATTAATGAGTTAATTCAGAATAAAATTCAAACAATTGAGAATTGTAATGACACTGATAGGCAGGACCTTTTTGAGATTTTACAAGCACATTCCACAGTTTTTACTCACAAAACAGGAACAATCAAGGGATTTCAATACCAATTTCGTGTTCGTGAGCATACTAAATTTTGTTTATACCATACGTAACTCCAGCACATTATAGGGACCATGTTAGAACAGAAATACAATCTATGCTTGATGAGGGCATTATTGAGCCTGCAGTAAGCTCATACAACAATCCGTTACATGTTGTTGAGAAGAAAAATGGATCGATCAGGCTTGTCTTAGATTCGAGACAAATCAATACTATCATTATTCCTGAAACAGACAGGCCGCAGACGATGGAAGAACTTCTTCAAAATTTTAATGGTGTAAAAGTGTTGTCTTCCATTGATCTCAGATCCAGCTTTTATCAGATCGAACTTCATCCAGAATGTAGAAAATACACAGCATTCCTTTGTTTCGGCGTTTGTTATCAGTTTCGGAAACTTCCTTTTGGTTTGAACATTTCTTCGGCAGCATTCATTTGTGGGTTAAATTCCATATTACCTGAGTTCTTAAAACGTCACATCACCTTATATGTGGACGATATTCCAATAGCAGAAGCTTCATGGGAACAACATAACCGCATCCTCAACAGTTTGTTACGTATTTTTGCAGAATCTGGAATTACAGTTAACTTGGAAAAGTCTGAATTCGGTAGGTCAAAGGTGAGGTTTTTGGGACATATTATTTCTTCTGAAGGCATTCAGCCGGATACTGAAAAGTTAGAAGCAATCAAAGCCATTCCAGTTCCATCTACAAAAAAACAAGTCCGCAGTTTTCTAGGTCTCGTAAATTTTTATCGTCGTTTTCTGAATACGCAAATTCTGCTTACACCAAAACTTTGTTCTCTCACTGGAAAAAATACTATTTGGAACTGGGACGAACAAGCACAGTTGGAATTCAATTCTTTGAAAGAATCGCTACTTAACGCGCCAATACTAGCTCATCCAGATCTGTCACAAGATTTCTGTCTTAGCACGGATTCTTCTAAAGTCGGTCTTGGTGCCCATTTATTTCAAGAAGCCATAGAAAATGACACTACCATTCAGAAAACCATTGCTTTTGCTAGCCGAGTGCTAACAAAATCTGAAAAAAATTATTCTGTTACTGAATTAGAAGCTTTAGCTATCGTTTGGGCATTTAACAAATTCTGTTTCTTTCTTTCTGGCAAGCACGTAAACGTATACAGTGATCATTGTGCATTACAATTTCTTATGTCTTCAAAATTAAATCATGACAGGTTAAAACGTTGGGCATTGTTTCTGCAATAATTCCGCTTCACAGTAGTCTACATTCCCGGCAAGGAGAACATTGTTGCGGACGCGCTGTAACGCGCACCGGCTGGGCTTGAGAAAAGTAACACAGAAGGCAACCTTGAGAAAAATTTCAGTATTCTTTACATTCAGAAAGTCGCCTTTGAAAACTTCATCTCCACATCTTTAAAGGACATTGCTCATGAACAAGACAAAGATCCGATTTGGAAAGACATCAAAAGTAAATGGCATGAAAAGACACACACTCCGATTCGGCTTTATTACCTGGTTAGAAACAACATACTCTTCAAACGCTGCACCGTTGATGACAAGCTATGGTTACTTTGCATTCCAGACGATTTTGTTAATAAGCTCATTTGGTACATTCATTTCAGCTACGCACATTTTGGCCCACGAAAATGTTATCATATTCTTCGAACGACTTGTTATTTTAACAATATGGAAAAGCGAATTCGAAGAGTCTTGTCTATTTGTAAACTTTGTCAAAAGGCGAAACCATCTACTATCTCACATCGTGCTCCGTTGTTTCCTATTATTCCCTCTAAATTAAAAGAATTTGCTGCTGTTGATCTCTTGGGACCGCTTGTCAGAACATCTAATGGATTTTCGTACGTTCTAGTCGCTGTTGAACTTACTTCAAAATTTGTTTCTTTCACACCGTTACGTAATGCCACTGGACGGTCTGTATCCAACGCCTTTGTTAAAAATTTCTTACATGAAGTTGGACACGTCAGTAAAGTCATTTCAGTTAACGGACCGCAATTCAGATCTGCTGTTTGGTCACGCATGCTTCGCAACCATAAAATCAAACCTGTTTTTATTTCATTGTACTCATCACATTGTAACCCATCTGAAAGGATTATGAAAGAAATCAATAAGCTTTGCAGACTTTATTGTCACAGAAAGCATCAGCATTGGGACAGATATTTACACTTATTTCAAAATGTGCTGAATGAAATGCCTCATGATTCCACTGCTTTACCACCTACTCTTGTACTGAAGAATGAAGAACCACCGAACAGAATCAGAGAGCTTGTACCTTTCCCGAATACACGTAAACTTCGACACAAAGACATAATTCATTTGGCTCTTAAAAATATAAAATCTGCAGCAGACAAAAGGAGAAAACTATACGGTAAAGCAAAAGCAAAGAAATTATATATTGGTCAGAAAGTTCTCATTAAAGCTCATTCATTGTCACATAAGAAGAAACACTTGAGTCACAAATTCTTTCTAGTTTACAATGGACCTTACAGAATCCGACGTATTCCACATGATAATTGCGTTGAAGTTGAAACTCTGCGTACTAGGAAGAGTAAAGGTTTACACCACATTTCACATGTAAAATCGTTTATTGAAAGATAATCTGCTTTTTAACTCTGTCTTTGCGATATAACTTTTCACTTTACATTGCTAGTATGCTTTGTCAGACTTAGAATCTGTTAACATGCAACAATGTTTGAAGTTAAATATCCAGTCAAGAACCAAGAGAACTTATTTAAACAGAAATTACGAATGCATTGTTATTGCGAACAGACGACACAGTGTAATTGTGTGTGTACATTCTTGCTTGTTAGTTGCACGATCACATAACGACTATAAGTCTCACACACTTAGAACATTTACCAGTACTGCTAATGAGATTTTAATGCAACATTTTGGTTTACTTGAAAATACATTCTGGATTTAAAGTACTTTCTGTGAGATACCAGATGACACAGTGGTTAGTTTATGTGACAGCTACACGATTTTATCACGACACCACTAATGAGTGACAATTGACAATGTTGCTTTTGCGGTGTATCTGTTTTATATCTGCACAGTTTTTCTGAATTATTCTGGAAAGTAAAACATGTTTTAGTAATAACTTTTGTGGTATAGCTACAAGGAGACAGCCTTTTCCGTAGCACAACAATACGTTACAGCACAGTACTTTCTTCATCACGGCAATAAGCGTAATAACTAAGATATCTATATGCAAAGCATTTCACTTTTGTTTATCATGAGGTAAGTACATTGGCTTCTGCAGAACGTAGCTTTCGGAGGAAAATAACTACTACACTTCCACAGAGATTATCTTACAACAAGATGCACATTTAGCGCTACAGGACACGCATTTCAGTGATTAATTTTGTACTTAAAACATTTATTTTTAAAGATTTTTGAATTACAAAGAAAGTTTTCAGTGATACATTTCATTCCATTGCTGTAATCTGTAACACCTGAGGGTATAATTACATTAATCCTCAGGGAGGTCCACGCTTACTTTGTGTACCATGTGTTTGGCAAGCACAAGGAGCCCTAGTATGGTATTTGCTTATACAACTTTACACATCGGTACCATATTTCTCTAACTCATAAATTACACAGCTATCTGATCATTTAACTGAGAGATAAACATTTTTTTTACTACATCAGTGACACATGTTTACGCAATTACAGAGTTGGATAACTTCACACTTACGAAATTGTATTTTGTCTGTACTTTGTGAACTCTTCATATTTTTTTGGAACCATTGTGATACTATGAGAGCTTTGAATGATGTATTTGGTATGGGATCTCGATTTTTAAAGTACGTTTGAGGTAGATGACACTATTGAAAACTTTACAGAAGCTCTCCTGCGAACCTTGCAGAACTAGCACTCCTGAAAGAAAGGATATTGCGGAGACATGGATTAGCCACAGCCTGGGGGATGTTTCCAGAATGAGATTTTCACTCTGCAGCGGAGTGTGCGCCGATATGAAACTTCCTGGCAGATTAAGACTGTGTGCCCGATCAAGACTCGAACTCGGGACCTTTGCCTTTCGCGGGCAAGTGCTCTACCAACTGAGCTACCGAAGCACGACTCACGCCCGGTACTCACAGCTTCACTTCTGCCAATACCTCGACTCCAACCTTCTTAGGTAGGTCTCCTACCTTAAGTTTGGAAGGTAGGAGACGAGGTACTGGCAGAAGTGAAGCTGTGAGTACCGGGCGTGAGTCGTGCTTCGGTAGCTCAGTTGGTAGAGCACTTGCCCACGAAAGGCAAAGGTCCCGAGTTCGAGTCTCGGTCGGGCACACAGTTTTAATCTGCCAAGAAGTTTCATATCAGCGCACACTACGCTGCAGAGTGAAAATCTCATTCTGGAAACCTCCCCCAGGCTGTGGCTAAGCCATGTCTCCGCAATATCCTTTCTTTCAGGAGTGCTAGTTCTGCAAGGTTCGCAGGAGAGCTTCTGTAAAGTTTGGAAGGTAGGAGACGAGGTACTGGCAGAAGTGAAGCTGTGAGTACCGGGCGTGAGTCGTGCTTCGGTAGCTCAGTTGGTAGAGCATTTGCCCGCGAAAGGCAAAGGTCGCGAGTTCGAGTCTCGGTCGGGCACACAGTTTTAATCTGCCAGGAAGTTTCAGGGACTGATAGTGTTTGCACGTGTGTTAATAATTCAGCAAGGGACTGGATAACAGCATTGCTGGTTCTAAGGACATTTAAAAAAAAAATTTTGTGAGTGCACAAGTGGTGGTTTATGGACTTGCTACATTATCCGCAAGACTCTTCAATGGTGATTGTGCACCTGCACAGTCACAACAGATGGCTGCTGGCCATCTCTACACGGACTACAGTGGGTCTGCATCTTTGATGACCCACCAATACCATTATTTCTACAAGGACTGCAGTGGGTCTGCACCTCTGGTGGCCCACCAATATCACATTCTCTACCATGAATACAGTGGGTCTACTCTGTGATGACCTACCTACCAATATTCATCAACTTCGACTGACTCTGCGGTGGGTTTGCTCTGTTGTGGCCCATTACCTGTCTGCATGTCAAGAGTCAGCACTGTCTTTCCGTTGGAAGGACAACATTACTCCTTCAAGACTGCATGGAATTCCATTACTTCTGTGTGCAATTTCTTTTACTAATGAGACTTTGTGAAAAAAAGAACTGTAATTACTATTATGATGAATGATCAGGACTATCTTTATGCACTGTGAGATAATTTTAGCTTTTGACCAACATTGTATCAATAAGTGTGTGCATTTGATTTCTTTGTTATTGTAATTATGAAAAATTTTATCAAATCATTATTGGCCACTGCCCAAAACTATTTGTAAAATTTTTTGTGGGGAGCATGGGGGCTATGTAAGTAGGCTGTTTAGATTTTTATATTGGTAATGCCACGTAGCGCTCTGTATGAAAATCACTGGCTGTGCTGTGTGCAGTCTGTGGCTAGTTTGCATTGTTGTCTGCCATTGTAGAGGGGCAGCTGGATGTTAACAGCGCGTAGCGTTGCGCAGTTGGAGGCGAGCCGCCAGCAGTGGTGGATGTGGGGAGAGAGATGGCGGAGTTTTGAAATTTCCAATACTGGATGTCATGAACTGCTATGTATATTATGATTTTTCAACACTTTTAAGGTAAATACATTGTTTGTTCTCTATTAAAATCTTTCATTTGCTAACTATGCCTATCAGTAGTTAGTGCCTTCTGTAGTTTGAATCTTTTATTTAGCTGGCAGTAGTGGCGCTCGCTGTATTGCAGTAGTTCGAGTAACGAAGATTTTTGGTGAGGTAAGCGATTTGTGAAAGGTACAGGTTAATGTTAGTCAGGGCCATTCGTTGGTAGGGATTTCTGAAAGTCAGATTGCGTTGCGCTAAAAAATATTGTGTGTCAGTTTAAGCACAGTCATGTATAATTGTTCTAAGGGGACGTTTCAAACCCTCTGCCAAGCGCTTAAATGTGAAATGCAGAGTAATCATGTAGATGTAGTCATGTAGATGTAGACATTAGGTATACGGTCTAATAGAAAAACCTAATTAGCCGGAGAGAAAGAAGGGTTATGAGCACTATCACCAAGCTGCATTTTTCTCCTGCAGTAAGTTCATTCTAGACTCAGCGGTCAATGACGTGCTCTTCCAATCACTTAGTGCCCGTGAATTTATTAGAGCGCTTACCAGAGGGAAGGATTCCGACAGCACACTCTCCACGACGATTCTCTCATCGGCAGTCCTTTTCGATTTTGCAGCGTAGACTGCTTACGACCTTGTATTTCTTTTGATTTTTTCCTAATTTTTGACGGCCATTCCAGTGGTGTTCGTTGACGTGTGTATCTATCTTTCTCAGAACAAGAGTGCCCTTCCTTCCATCTTTATATGTTTTATTACGTAGCGCTGTACAAAGTTGCCAAAACTTAAGTATATAATTGAAACCTAATGCCTGCATTTACTTTCTTTTCTCTTTTGGTGAATTTTTCTCTCTGTTTTGAACAACAAGTGCTGAAAATTTTATAATACCGTATACTCGTAGTCACTGAAATTCTAATTGCACGCGCGTACTTGTATTTCGCAGTGACTGAACGATCGTTTACGTTATGTGAGCAAGGAGCTTGTGACACTTCTCATAACTCCCTGAAAGGATGCCAATATTCCTTCCCAAAACAATTTCGTAGTTGGTCAATAAATCCTCTGATGGCACAATGTGATGAACACGAATGTTTTTGACTGAATGAAGGTCCTAGAAGAATTAGAAGCTTCCAAACAGCGGCATGACCGATCTGGTCGCATGCAGAGCAGAGATTAATAATTGTGATATAACGAATAGTTGTCGGTTATTCAGCCTAATAACGTCAAAAAGACACGATATTTCGGAAAGCCTATTTCTCGCCATTTTCAGGTGCTCCTGGTGACTTCGTGACATCTGCTGCGTGCCACATTTGTGTGTTTCACCCAGTCATCAGGAACGCGTGAAGATGGGAAGAAGTCGGCTTGCCAAAATGTCGCACCTTTTAGACAACGCCACCCTTCTGAATGTCCAAGAACTATACAAGATTTTCCTACGTCGGGAAAATGTAAAATCATACAGATGTGCTACCACACTCAAGTGTAGATAAGGACCTTTGATGACACATATAGGATATGTCTCCTGCAGTAATCACTTCCACAAGGGAACGTTCACTGCGCTCACGGAAAATTTTGTCACTTCTCATGAACTATGAGTATACAACCACTTTTCAATGCTCACTGACAGCAAAATTTTCATCGGCATTCAATGTACGAAAGTCAAGTGATATCCTGTGAAATTTGTGAACAAGACTTTCCTACATGTCACTGTGTTCTCAGCAGAAGATCTACATCTACGTGATTACTTTGCTATTCACAATAAAATGCCTGGGAGAGGGTTCAACAACCACCTTCAAGATGTGTCTAAACTGTTCCACTCTCTAACGGCACGTGGGAAAAACTAGCACTTAAATTTTTCTGTGCGAGTCCTGATTTCTCTTATTTCATCGTGATAATCATTTCTCCCTATGTAGGTGGGTACCAACAGAATGTTTCCGCAATCGGAGGAGAAATCTGGTGATTGAAATTTCATGAGAAGATCCAGTCGCAACGAAAAACGCCTTTGTTTTAATGATTGCCACTTTAATTCACGTATCATGTCTGTGACACTATCTCCCCTATTTCGCGATAATACAAAACGAGCTGCCCTTCTTTTTATTTTTCCGATGTCATCCGTCAGTCCAACCCTATGCGGATCCAAAACCTCACAGCGATACTCCAGAATAGGGCGGACCAGCGTGATGTAAGCAATCTCTTTAGTAGGCCTGTTGCACCTTCTAAGTGTTATGCCAATGAATCGCAGTCTTTGGTTTGCTCTACCCACAATATTATCTATGTGATCGTTCCAATTTAGGTTATTTGTAATTGTAATCCCGAAGTAGATTAGTAGAATTTACAGCCTTCAGATTTGTGTGACATATCGCGTAATCGAAATTTAGGTGATTTCTTTTAGTACTCATGTGAATAACTTCACACTTTTCCTTATTCAGGGTCAATTGCCACT
Organism: Schistocerca cancellata; assembly: GCF_023864275.1. NCBI lineage: Eukaryota > Metazoa > Arthropoda > Insecta > Orthoptera > Acrididae > Schistocerca > Schistocerca cancellata. The sequence goes on from NC_064627.1 coordinate 641,276,906, forward strand.
TTCCACACCATACAGATATCTTATCATTTTTCAAGTCTTTTGATCATCTGATGACTTTACAAGACGGTAAATGACAGCATCATCTGCAAACAATCTAAGATGGCTACTCAGATTGTCTCCTATGTCGTTAATAAAGATCAGGAACAATAGAGGGCCTATAACACTTCCTTGGGGGCCGCCTGATATTACTTCTGTTTTACTCGATGACTTTCCGTCTATTAATACGAACTGTAACCTTTCTGACAGGAAATCACGAATCCAGTCGCACAACTGAGGCGATAATCCGTAGGCACGAAGTTTGGTTAGAAGACGCTTGTGAATAACGGCGTCGAAAGCCTTCTGGAAATCTAAAAATATTGAATCAATTTGACATCCCCTTTCGATAGCACTTATTACTTCTTGAGTATAAAGAGCTAGTTGTGTTTCACAAGAAAGATATTTTTTGAAACCATGCTGACCATGTGACAATAAATAGTTTTCTATTACTTCATAATGTTCGAATACAGTATGTGTTCCAAAACCCTACTGAAAATCGAAGTTAGTGATATAGGCCTGTAATTCAGCGGATTAATCCTACTTCCCTTTTTGAGAATCGGTGTGACTTCAGCAATTTTCCAGTCTTTAGGTACGGATCATTCTGTGAGTGAGAGGTTGTATATAATTGCTAAATATCGAGCTATTTTATCAGCATACTCTGAGAGGAACCTGACTGGTTTACAATCTGGACCAGAGGCCTTACCTTTATTAAGCGATTTAAGCTGCTTCGTTACTCCGAGGTTATCTAATTCTATGCTTCTCATCTTCTCATCTTGGCAGTTGTTCTTGATTGGAATTCAGGATTATTTACTTCGTCTTCTTTGGTGAACGAGTTTCGGAAAACCGTGTTTAATAACTTTGCTTTAGTGGCATTGTCATCAATGACTTCACCGTTGTCATCGCGCAGTGAAGGTATTGATGGGTCTTGCCAATGGTGTGCTTTATGTATGACCAGAATCTCTTTGAGTTTTCTGCCAGATTTCGAGACAGAATTTCGTTGTGGAAATTATTAAAAGCATCTCGCATTGAAGTACGCGCCATATTTCGAACTTCTGTTAAACTTTGCCAATCTTGGGGAGTTTTCGTTCTTTTAAATGTGGCATGATTTTTTCGTTGTTTCTGCAACAACGATCTGACCCGTTTTCTGCACCATGGTGGATCCGTACCATCATTTACTAATTTATGTGGTATATATCCCTCAATTGCTGTCGACACTGTCTCTTTGAAAACACTTCACAACTTTTCTACACTTACATGATCAGATCGGAATGAGTGAAGGCGTTAAGAGCATTTTTATCAGCTTTTTTTAAATAGATACACTTTGCGTTTCTTTTTGATGGTTGTAGGTGTCACGGTATTCAGCCTAGCAGCAACTGCCTTGTGGTCGTTAATCCCTGTATTCGTCACAATACTCACTATTTGTCCAGGATTATTTGTTGCTAATAGGTCAAGTATGCTTTCGCAACCATGGGCTCATGAACTAATTGGTCAAAATAATTTTCTGCGATAGCATGATTATACACGTCCTTAATGAATGTTTATGTTACGTTATTATGATATATTTTTTAGAACAGACGTTCTCCACCTTTTTCCGATGTCATTGTAGAGTTGGCCTTCTATGTAGCTAAACTTAACCAAAAATAAAATAAATTAATAAGGCTCGGCAGTGAGGTTAAAAATATCTATACAAATAAAAACAATTGTCGTATATATTAAATATCGTCACGTGAGAACGCCTTGACCAATTTAGGTCACTTTTCCTTTTTGTTGTGTTCGTTATTCTCAGGGAAAGATTTGTGTGAAAGACAACTTTTTCAGAATCCACCGGAAAAGCGGGAAAAATCAATTGTGGGGGACCATCACTTACGAAGTGCGCGATCATTTTTTTTCTTTTCCTTGTGGTGTTGGAAGATAAAAATGTATCTGCATTTCATTTGACAGTTTTCATAACAACAAACATTGGTTTGATAGTTATGCACAAAATATGTAAATACCTATCTAATATATAACGTGTAAAGGTGGTTACAGAATATCTCGAAAATATCTCGACAGATTTACTTCATATTCATACAGACAGAAAGGGAGGCGGGGGAGGTCCAACGTCTCCTTGCTGCAGTGGTAACACCGGTTCCAGTCAGATCACCGAATTTAAGTTATGTCGGGCTGGGCTAGTACTTGGATGGGTAACTATCGGGTCTGACGAGCGCTGCTGGTAAGCATGGTAAACTCAGCCCTTGTGAGGCAAACTGAGGAGCTACTTGTTTGAGAAGTAGTGGCTCTGGTCTCGGAAACTGACATACGGCCGAGACACCGGTGTGCTGAACACATATCCGCATCCAGTGACGTCTATGAGTTGAATATGACACGGAGCTCGGACGGTACCATTGGGCCTTCATGGCCTGTTCGGTTGAAGTTTAGTTTAGGCGGGGGAAGAGGAGGTTGACACAGAGGGGGGGAGACGGTCATCGATAGGGAGATTGGGGAGGAGAGGAGGAGATATACGGAGAGAGAGAGGGGGATGAGAAGTTGCTCAGAGAGAGGGGAGGGAACAAGTAGTTTTGAACGTCTACGGAATTCCCATACATTTTTAGCACTTGCAAAGCGTTGCCTGGTTTGCTAGTATTGTTTTTGTTGTTGTTGTGGTCCTCAGTCCTGAGCCGGGTTTGATGCAGTTCTCCATGCTACTCTATCCTGTGCAAGCCTCTTCATCCCCCAGTACTTACTGCAACCTACATCACTCTGAATCTGCTTAGTGTATTCATCTCTTGGTCTCCCTCTACGATTTTTATCCTCCACGCTCTCGTCCAATACTAAATTGGTGATCCCTTGATGCCTCAGAACATGTTCTACCAACCAATCCCCTCTTCTAGTCAAGTTGTGCCACGAACTCCTCCTCTCCCCAATTCTATTCGATACCTCCTCATTAGTTATGTGATGTATCCATCTAATCTTCAGCATTCTTCTGTAGCACCACATTTCGAAAGCTTCTATTCTCTTCTTGTCTAAACTATTTATCATCCATGTTTCACTTCCATACATGGCTACACTCCATACAAATACTTTCAGAAATGACTTCCTGATACTTAAATCTATACTCGATGTTAAAAAAATTTCTCTTCTTCATAAACGCTTTCCCTGCCATTGCCAATCTACATTTTAAATCCTCTCTACTTCGAACATCATCAGTTATTTTGCTCCCTAAATAGCAAAACTCCTTTACTACTTTAAGTGTCTCATTTACTAATCTAATTCCCTCAGCATCACCCGCCTTAATTCTACTACATTCCATTATCCTCGTTTCGCTTTTGTTGATGTTCATCTTATGTCCTCCTTTCAAGACACTATCCATTCCGTTCAACTGCTCTTCCAAGTCCTTCGCTGCCTCTGGCATAATTGCAATGTCATCGGCAAACCTCAAAGTTTTATTTCTTCTCCATAGATTTTAATTCCTACTCGGAATTTTTCTTTTGTTCCCTTTACTGCTTGCTCAATGTACAGATTGAATAACATCGGGGATAGGCCACAAATCTGTCTCATTCCCTTCCCAACTACTGCTTCCCTATCATGTCCAACGACTCTTGTTACTGCCACCTGATTTCTGTACAAATTGTAAATACCCTTTCGCTCCCTGTATTTTATCTCTGCCACTTCAGAATTTGAAAGAGAGTATTCCAGTCAACATTTTCAAAAGTCTACAAATACTGGAAACGTGGTTTTGCCTTTCCTTAATCTATCTTCTAAGATACGTCGTAGGGTCAGTATTGCCCCACGTGTTCCAATATTTCTACGGAATCCAAACTGATCTTCCCCGGTGTCGGCTTCTACCAGTTTATCCATTCGTCTGTACAGAATTCGCATGTGTATTTTGCTGCCGTAACTTATTAAACTGATAGTTCGGTAATTTTCACATCTGTCAAGATCTGCTTTCTTTGGGATTGGAATTATTATATTCTTCTTGAAGTTTGAGGGTATTTCGCCTGTCTCACACATCTTGCTCACCATATGTTAGAGTTTTGTCAGGCCTGGCTCTCCCAAGGCTGTCAGTAGTTCTAATGGAATATTGTCTACTCTCGTGGCCTTGTTTCGACTCAGGTCTTTCAGTGCTTGGTGTGTCAAACTCTTCACGCAGCATCATATATCCCATTTCATCTTCATCTACACCCTCTTCCATTTCCATAATATTGTCCTCAAGTACATCGCCCATGTATAGACCCTCTATATACTCCTTCCACCTTCCCACTTTCCCTTCTTTGCTTAGAACTGGGTTTCCATTTTGGCTCTTGATATTCATACAAGTGGTTCTCTTTTCTCCAAAGATCTCTTTAATTTTCCTGTAGGCAGTATCTATCTTACCCCTAGTGATATGCGCCTCTACATCCTTACATTTGTCCTCTAGCCATCCCTGCTTACCCGTTTCTCATTTCCTGTCTATCTCATTTTTGAGACGTTTGTATTCCTTTTTGCCTGCTTCGTTTACTGCATTTTTATGTTTTCTCCTTTCATCAATTAAATTGAATATTTCTTCTGTTACCCAAGGATTTTTACGAGCCCTCGTCTATTTACCTACTTGATCCTCTGCTGCCTTCAGTTCTTCATCCCACAAAGCTACCCATTCTTCTTCTACTGTATTTCTTTCCCCCATTCCTGTTAATTGTTCCCTTATGCTCTCCCTTAAACTCTGGCCAACCTCTTGTTTAGTCAGTTTATCTACATCCCATCTTTTAAATTTCCACCTTTTTGCAGTTCCTTCAATTTTAATCTACAGTTCATAACCAATAGATTGTGATCAGTGTCCACATCTGCCCCTGGAAATGTCTTACAAATTTAAACCTGGTTCCTAAATCTCTGTCTTACCATTATATAATCTATCTGATGCCTTCTGGTATCCCCAGGCTTCTTCCATGTATACAGAATCCTTTCATTATTCTTGAACCAAGTGTTAGCTATAATTAAGTTATGCTCTGTGCAAAATTCTACCAGATGGCTTTCTCTTTCATTTCTCTCCCCCAATCCATATTCACCCACTATGTTTCCTTATCTCCCTTTTCCTACTGTCGAATTCCAGTCACCTATGACTATTAAATTTTCGTCTTGCTTCACTATCTGAATAAATTCTTTTATCTCATCATACATTTCATCAATTTCTTCGTCATCTGCAGAGCTAGTTGGCATATAAACTTGTCCTACTGTAGTAGGCGTGGGCCTCGTGTCTATCTTGGCCACAATGATGCGTTCACTATGCTGTTTGTAGTAGCTTACCCGCACTCCTATTCTTTATTCATTAACAAACCTACTCCTGCATTACTCCTATTTGATTTTGTATTGATAACCCTGTATTCACCTGACCAGAAGTCTTGTTCCTCCTGCTGCCGAACTTCATTAATCCCACTACATCTAACTTTAACCTATCCATTTCTCTTTTTAAATTTTCTAACCTAACTGATCGATTAACGGATCTGACATTCCATGCTGCGATCCGTAGAACGCCAGTTTTCTTTCTCCTGATAACGACGTTCTCTTGGGTAGTCCCCGCTGGAGACCGAATGGGGGACTATTTTACCTCCAGAATATTTTACCCAAGAGGACGCCATCGTCATTTAACCATACAGTAAAGCTGCATGCCCTCGGGAAAAATTACAGCTGTAGTTTCCCCTTGCTTTCAGCCGTTCGCAGTACCAAAACAGCAAGGTCGTATTGGTTATTGTTACAAGGCCAGATCAGTCAATCATCCAGACTGTTTCCACTGGAACTACTGAAACGGCTCTGCTCCTCTTGACGAACCACACGTTTGTCTGGCCTCTCAACAGATACCCCTCCGTTGTGGGTGCACCTACGGTACGGCTATCTGTATCGCTGAGGCACGCAAGACTCCCCACAAACGGCAAGGTCCACGGTTCATGGGGGGGGGGGGGTGTTGCTAGTATTCCAATATAAATAAAAGGTTACATTTTATTGCTAGTATTACAATAAAAATAAAAAGGAACCGATATATTAAAGCGAAAATTGAAGGCAAAAAGTGACACGGGAGGAAAGTATAATATAGTAGATGGAAACTCATGTTAACTCAATCTTCCGTCGGTTCTTGCTTGAACAACATTACAGTAAATGAAAAGCGCTGGTTTGCTTTTGTTCAGCTGTATTAATTTATCTTGTTAACCGGTTTTCATCTTACAAGGAAATCCTCAAACTTTTACTGACTACTGTCGCCAAAGAAGTTAAATGTTGTTTATATTGCAATACCACCAAACTGTCAAAGATGTCATTTACTGTGCGTATGTGCTTCAACCTAGATTTATTACTTCTCTTGCAATGTAGTTTTTCAAACATTGTAACTTCTTTGGCGAAAATAGCTAGTAAATATCTGATGATGGGCTTGTAAACTGGTAACCAGTTAACACAATAAATTAATACTGTAGAACAAAAGCTAACTAGAAGCAAAATCGTTCATTTACTCATAATAGTATCACTAAATGTCAACTACGACTTCCGTTATTCTTCCCTTTAGCAACACACGGTCATGAGACTACAGAAAGTGTATTGCATATGTTCTCGTAAGCCACAATGGTTAGGTTTTCGTCTTGAGTTTTTTCATGTTTCGTGTCTACCAAACGAGAAAAGTAGGACAAGCTAATTTTTTAGACGTGTCGAGAAAACTATTTTGTACATATTCCTATGTCAGATGTAGAGTTTGCGCATACTCTCGAATATCAGAAGAGCCAGCAATACGTTCAAACCTAGAAAAGAATGTACAGTAAAGTGGCATTAACATTCGATATCAAATTTTGTACCAGGAAAGGTTCCGGGGCTGTCATATGCCATGTTAAGTCCAGGTCCTCATGGGGACGGCGTTTGCGGATAAAATAATTTTATCGATGCTTCCACAACAGAATATGTACAGCCAGTGAACTGATATTACAGCTACAAATTTTGGAAGAAAGAAAGGAAGATTAGAGGTTAACGTCCCGTTGATAGCGGGGTCATAGGGAGCATTTACCTGGAGCGTTTTAAAAATCTTAATCTGGGTGGCCCGACGTGTACTTGGCCGTCGTAGTCCCGAATGCGAGTCCACTGCCCCACCTCAAGCGGTACAAATGTTGTAAACATCAATGATGTCTCACATACAACAATGATGAAAGAGCTCATCCATCAGTATTGACGAATCAATTCACCAGCGTACTTGCATCATATTGGATGCAAGATTGAAAGAATAACTTTATTCGCAGTTATCTAGATGGATACACGTAGTCGATAATAATGTCTAAGGCTCAAAACTGCCATGCTGCAGAGGACTTTCAACTTAAGTTTCTAGAAAGTTTATGCTCACGAAGTCAAAAGTTTAAAGAGACGGCTGAAATATTCAGTGTTGGTAATTATCCTGATCGTCGCAAATATAAACCTATGGCTGAACTGTTTCATTGTTATTACCAGAAAATATTGCTTTACTCCACAGCAAATGTAATTCGAGCATTTAATTCTTATATTGATTCCAGTTTTGCTACAGCATGTACATGTGACTGTTATCACAATGGCAACAGGTAGGGAATGCCTTCAGACATAGATCAAAACGACAGGCGCAATAGGATTAGTAACGACTGGACGGGTATTAGAAAAAGTTTTCGAGACGACAGTCGTTACCACGACACAAGCCTTATCAGTAAACAAGAAGAGATTCACAACAGTAATGTAAAACGCAGCTTCCGGCCCCAGCCACAGATAAACTGTAATAGCCTTGTTTCAACAATACGCTTAAATACATGAAATATTACAATAGAGTCATTTCAAAATGGACTTCTAGTGGAAATAGTGACAAAGGTAAAATCTGACACAGAAAAAACTGCGAGAGTATAGAGGCTTAGTCGCAGAACAGTGTTGTCAATTCATGCAGACTTGAAGCTGTTGATGCTGATTTCTTGTGCCATTAGTGGAATAGTAACGACAAGACAACTTCCTAAGATCATAAACCTCAAGAAGATATTGGACTAAGGGAAAATTGTTTACTTCGTGATCATCGAATCTTGAATAATACACTACTGGCCATTAAAATTCCTACACCACGAAGATGACGTGCTACAGCTACGGACGCGAAATTTAACCGACAGGAAGAAGATGCTGTGATATGCAAATGATTAGCTTTTCAGAGCATTCACACAAGGTTGGCGCCGGGGGCGACACCTACAACGTGCTGACATGAGGAAAGTTTCCAACCGATTTCTCATACACAAACAGCAGTTGACCGGCGTTGACTGGTGAAGCGTTGTTGTGATGCCTCGTGTACAGAGGAGAAATCACGTTTCCGACTTTGATAAAGGTCGGATTGTAGCCTATCGCGATTGCGGTTTATCGTATCGCGACATTGGTGCTCGCGTTGGTCGATATCCAATGGCTGTTAGCGGAATATGGAATCGGTGGGTTCAGGAGGGTAATACGGAACGCCGTGCTGGATCCCAACGGCCTCGTATCACTAGCAGTCGAGATGACAGGCATCTTATCCGCATGGCTGTAACGGATCGTGCAGCCACGTCTCGATTCCTGAGTCAACAGATGGCAACGTTTGCAAGACAATAACAATCTGCACGAATAGTTCGACGACGTTTCCAGCTCGGAGACCATAGCTGCGGTTACCCTTGACGCTGCATCACAGACACGAGCGCCTGCGATGGTGTAATCAACGACGAACCTGCGTGCACGAATGGCAAAACGTCACTTTTTCGGATGAATCCAGGTTCTGTTTACAGCATCATGATCGTCGCATCCGTGTTTGGCGACATCGCGGTGAACGCACATTGGAAGCGTGTATTCATCATCGCCATACTGGCGTAACATCCGGCGTGATGGTATGGTGCGCCATTGGTTACACGTCTCTGTCACCTCTTGTTCGTATTGACGTCACTTTGAACAATGCATGTTACATTTCAGATGCGTTACGACCCGTGGCTCTACCCTTCATTTGATCCCTGCGAGACCCTATATTTCAGCAGGATAATGCACGACCGCAAGTTGCAGGTCCTGTACGGGCCTTTCTGGATACAGAAAATGTTCGACTGCTGCCCTGGCCAGCACATTCTCCAGATCTCTCACCACTTGAAAACATCTGGTCAATGGTGGCCGAGCAACTAGGTCGTCACAATACGCCAGTCACTACTCTTGATGAACTGTGGTATCGCCTTGAAACTACATGGGCAGCTATACCAGTACACGCCGTCCAAGCTCTGTTTCACTCAATGGCCAGGCGTGTCAAGGCCGTTATTACGGCCAGAGGTGGCTCTTCTGGGTACTGATTCCTCAGGTTCTATGCACCCAAATTGCATGAAATTGTAATCACATGTCAGTTCTAGTATAATATATTTGTCCAGTGAATACCCGTTTATCAACTGCATTTCTCCTTGGTGTAGCAATTTTAATGGTCAGTAGTGTATAACTGAGAAGGAAGAAGATTTGTATGTAAACAAACTGATAGTGACAATTATAGAGAAAATTTGTTGGAAGATAGTCAACCTTTGAAGAAGTCTGTTCTCTATTCTGAAATTCGTGTAATTTCTGGCAATGGTATTGATTGTAGACACAGCAAGCAAAGCCACGATGATCCCAAATGATGGTTTGAAGACGTAGAATGCTAAGACACGTACGATAGTACTCACTCCGAAGGTGAATCTGAAAGATACATTTTTGGAGAAACGTGATGAAGTAACTGAAGAGGTCGTACAGTTGTGGGATTTCAAAGAAGAGAACCGGAATCAAGTTTATTAAGAGTTGAATGACTTAACGCCGATGCCATACTTCGCACAGATTAATTAAAGAGGAGTACAGAAAGAATAGATATGAACCCGCTGGGTTAGCCGAGCGTGCTAACGCGCTGCTACCTGGAAGCGCGCTGGTAGGCGCGCTGGCTCCGGATCGAATCCGCCAGGCGGATTAACGACGAGGTTTCTAGGCGATTTTCCACATCCCTCTAGGTGAATACCGGGCTGGTCCCCACGTCCCGCTTCAGTTACATGGCTCGCAGACACCTGAACACTTTCGCACTATTCCATGGATTACACTAGTCGAAGACAGTTGGGGTACACTAATTCCTTCCCGGGGGTACTGGGTGGCGGCAGGAAGGGCATCCGGCCACCCCTTTAACTAACATTGCCACATCCGACTAACCATGCCGACCCTGCGTATCTGCAGGAAAACGGCACAAGCAAAAGAAAGAAAGAAAGAAACAGAAGGAATAGATATGAGCAATGGATTATGGATAGACAGACGAAAAACTGTATAACGATTTGAGGAAAACCGGAAGGAACCTAAAGTTGCCATTTATGTAAATGATGAATGTGATAAAAAAAAAAGCTTCAGTAGGATGTGAATAGGTGGGTGTCGAAGGATTGCCAGGAATCATCACATTGCCACTGGTTGGATAATTCAAAAGTAGCAGATATGATAGTCGGATGCTTCTATAGACCACCTGCATCAGCAACCGTAGTAGTTGAGCGCCTCAGAGAGAACCTGCAGAACGTCGTGAAGAAGTTTCGTGATCATACTATTGTAATAGGGGGAGACTTCAATCTACCAGGTATAGAATGGGATAGTCACACAATCAGAACTGGAGCCAGGGACAGAGACTCTTGTGACATTATCCTGACTGCCTTGTCCGAGAATTACTTCGAGCAGATAGTTAAAGAACCAACTCGTGAAGCTAACGTTTTAGACCTCATAGCAACAAATAGACCGGAACTTTTCGACTCCGTGAATGTAGAAGAGGGTATCAGTGATCATAAGTCAGTGGTTGCATCAATGACTACAAGTGTAATAAGAAATGCCAAGAAAGGAAGGAAAATATATTTGCTTAACAAGAGTGATAGGGCACAAATCGCAGAATATCTGAGTGACCACCATGAAACGTTCATTTCTGAGGAAGAGGATGTGGAACAAAAATGGAAAAAATTCAGAAACATCGTCCAGTACGCCTTAGATAAGTTCGTACCGACTAAGGTCCAAAGCGAGGGGAAAGATCCACCGTGGTATAACAAGCACGTACGAAAGGTACTACGGAAACAAAGAAAGCTTCATCATAGGTTTAAGAGTAGTCGAATCATAGCTGATAAGGAAAAGCTGAACGAAGCGAAAAAGAGCGTAAAGAGAGCAATGAGAGAAGCATTCAACGAATTCGAACATAAAACATTGGCAAACAATCTAAACAAGAACCCTAAAAAGTTTTGGTCATATGTAAAATCGGTAAGCGGATCTAAATCCCCTATTCAGTCACTCGTTGACCACGATGGCACCGAAACAGAGGACGACCGAAGAAAGGCAGAAATACTGAATTCAGTGTTCCGAAACTGTTTCACTGCGGAAAATCGTAACACGGTCCCTGACTTCAGCCGTCGCACGGACGCCAAAATGGAAAATATTGAAATAAACGATATCGGAATTGAAAAACAACTGCTATCACTTAGTAGCGGAAAAGCATCCGGACCAGACGAGATACCCTTAAGATTCTACAGTGATTATGCTAAAGAACTTGCCGCCTTTCTATCAGCAATTTATCGTAGATCGCTGGAAGAACGTAAAGTACCTAGCGACTGGAAGAAAGCGCAGGTCGTTCCCATTTTCAAGAAGGGTCATAAATCAGATGCGAATAATTATAGGCCTATTTCGCTTACGTCAATCTGTTGTAGAATAATGGAACATGTTTTGTGTTCTCGTATTATGACGTTCTTAGATAATACAAATCTCCTTCATCATAACCAACATGGATTCCGCAAACAGAGATCATGTGAAACTCAGCTCGCCCTATTTGCCCAAGAAATTCACAGTGCCGTAGACACTGGCGAGCAGATTGATGCCGTATTCCTGGACTTCAGGAAGGCATTTGATACGGTTCCGCACTTACGTTTAGTGAAAAAAATACGAGCTTACGGAATATCGGACCAGGTTTGTGATTGGATTCAGGATTTCCTAGAAGAAAGAACACAACATGTCATTCTTAACGGTTCAAAATCTGCAGATGTAGAGGTAATTTCGGGAGTACCGCAAGGAAGCGTGATAGGACCTTCATTGTTTACAATATACATAAATGACTTAGTTGACAACATCGGTAGCTCCGTGAGGCTATTTGCAGATGACACGGTTGTCTACAAGAAAGTAGCAACATCAGAAGACTCGTACGTACTCCAGGAAGACCTGCAGAGGATTAATGCATGGTGCGACAGCTGGCAGCTTTCCCTAAACGTAGATAAATGTAATATAATGCGCATACATAGGGGCAGAAATCCATTCCAGTACGATTATGCCATAGGTGGTAAATCATTGGAAGCGGTAACGACCGTAAAATACTTAGGAGTTACTATCCGGAGCGATCTGAAGTGGAATGATCACATAAAACAAATAGTGGGAAAAGCAGGCGCCAGGTTGAGATTCATAGGAAGAATTCTAAGAAAATGTGACTCATCGACGAAAGAAGTAGCTTACAAAACGCTTGTTCGTCCGATTCTTGAGTATTGCTCATCAGTATGGGACCCTTACCAGGTTGGATTAATAGAAGAGATAGACATGATCCAGCGAAAAGCAGCGCGATTCGTCATGGGGACATTTAGTCAGCGCGAGAGCGTTACGGAGATGCTGAACAAGCTCCAGTGGCGGACACTTCAAGAAAGGCGTTACGCAATACGGAGAGGTTTATTATCGAAATTACGAGAGAGCACATTCCGGGAAGAGATGGGCAACATATTACTACCGCCCACATATATCTCGCGTAATGATCACAACGAAAAGATCCGAGAAATTAGAGCAAATACGGAGACTTACAAGCAGTCGTTCTTCCCACGCACAATTCGTGAATGGAACAGGGAAGGGGGGATCAGATAGTGGTACAATAAGTACCCTCCGCCACACACCGTAAGGTGGCTCGCGGAGTATAGATGTAGATGTAGATGTAGATGTAGCAATAGTTCATAATCTAAACAGCATTCGATAAGAATTAAGGAGAGAAAATAATTTTATGAATCTACTGTAAATGTTAATTTTTCCTAAAATGTTTTGTGGCAGTTATATTGTTTTTCAAGTCAGGCTGCTCCAAAGTTCTAATTCAGGTATTGTATTGTGTGTTTACAACTTAAAATCACTATTTCTTTATAACATTATTCATTTAGATAGGTCAAATACGTTCCCTAGAATGGTTGATAGACTGTGTCGGGGAAGCTGTTATGGTTAAGATTACTTTTTTTTAAGTTTAATTTGATTCAGTTTCATGTCTTGCATCATGTTATGTTAAGATATTCTTTTGTTGTAACGGTGAGGATATGTGAGGTGACCATATCCTCGGAGACACGAGATGTCATTTCACATTATTATACATTCACAGACGATTAAAATTCTTTTTATGAAAATTAATACCTGAATTCGCCCCTGAACTCAATACACCTTGATGTAGGTGTTTCACTATAAAAGTACTGTAAAGCAAAGGAATCTTTCAGAAGTATACTGCACTTCCCTGATGATAACGTGAAAGGCGCTTCTTTTGTTTATGTCAACCACTGCATACTGTTCTCATGATAACTGCGTGCACCCAGCAGAAGGGACGCTAAGTCAGACAGCAGCACTGAAGGGAACGTCTACGGATGAAATGAGTGTTCGCACGAAGTATTTAGAAAATTAAGATTTTGGATCGAGTGTCGAGGGTGAAAGGCGGACACGAATATTACAAGTAAAATAATTAACTACGTACAGTGGTAATGTCAAGGTTCGACAAAATGACTATCATGATCAATCAAGATTGTGCAATTAGTACTAGTGATGAATATTAACAACTGGTGCCCAAAAAAAAATAAAAAACTAACTTTAGTTTTCTTCTTTAATTTAATCACCTCCCCATCATTAATGGAGCGAAGCACTCACACAAAGCTGACTTCCGCCTTGCGGGTAACACAAAGTACTTTATTAGCACGCTCCTGAAACAACGGCTTCAAGCGTAGAAGACGGATCATGACACAAGACTCTGGGATTCAATGCTCAAGAATAAATACTACATGTAACCAATTCTCTCATTAATATTTGCTTCGCATATTTAGTTATTCTAAAGAAACGGAGCCTCAGAAATACTGACGGTTTAAGAAAGTAATTTTCCGTGACGATTAAGAACATTTTTATCTGATTTGGAGAACTGTTTTTAGTGAGGCAGAGTCTTAATTCGGCATTGAGCAATGTTATGCAGATAGTAAAGCTAATGTAAAATTTGTGTCTGTAAATGTTTTATTCATTATTCATTTCCTTATCATTCAAGCAAGTGTGATGATTCATTTTGCAGCCCATTTGTAACAGAATCTTGCACTGATCACCCAGAACTTTTGACCACCAATCTTCTTTCTTTCTTGAGTCATCTGTAGTCTGACTGTTTTGATGCGGCCCACCACGAATTCCTCTCTTGTAGCAATCTCTTCATCTCGGAGTAGTACTTGCAACCTACGTCCTCGATCTATTCCAATATCTGTCTTCCTCCATAGTTTTTGCCCTCTGCAGCTCTCTCCAGTATAAAGGAAGCCATACCCTAATGTCTTAACAGATGTCCTAAAATCCTGTCCCTTCTTCTTATCAGTGTTTTCCACATATTCTTTTCCTCTCTGATTCTGCCCAGAACCTCCTCATTCCTTATCTTATGAGTCCACCTAATTTTCAATATTCATTTGTAGCACTACATCTCAAATGCTTCGATTCTCTTCTGTTCCGGTTTTCCCACAGTCCATGTCTCACTACAATACAAAACTGTAGACCAAACGTACATTCTCAGAAATTTCTTCCTCAAATTAATGCCCATGTTTGATACTAGTACACTTCTCTTGGCCAGTAATGCCCTTTTCGCCAATGCTTATCTGCTTTTTATGTCCTCCTTGATCCGTCCGTCATTTGTTATTTTGCTCCTTAGGCAGAATTCCTTAACTTTATCTACTTGGTGACGATCAAACCTGATGTTAAGCTTCTCGCTGTTCACAGTTCTTCTAATTCTCATTACTTTCGATTTTCCTCTATCTGCTCTCAACCCATATTCTGTACTCATTGAACTGCTCATTCAGCAGATCACGTAATTCTTCACTTTCACTCAGGATAGCAACGTCATCAGCAAATCGTATCATTGATATCCTTTCACCTTGAATTTTAGTCCCACTACTTAGGCTTACTTTCCATCATTGCTTCTTCAATGTACAAACTAAAATGTAGGGGCGAAAGGCTACATCTCCATCATACGCCCTATTTAATCTTCGTTCTTCGTCGTCCACTCTTATTACTCCCACTTGCTTGTTGTACATATTGTATATTACCCGTCTCTCCCCATAGTTTAGCTCTATTTTTTCAGAATTTCGAACATCTTGCATTATTTTACATTGTCCAACAGTTTTTCTGGGTCGACAAATACTGTAAATGTGTTTTGTTTTTCCTTAGTCTCTCCTCCACTATCAAACGCAAAGTCATAATTGCCTCTCTGGTCCCTTTACCTTTCCTAAAGCCATACTAATCGTCATCTAATACATCCTCAATTTTTTTCCATTCCTCTGTGTACTATTCTTCTCAGAAACTTCAATGTATGAGCTGATAAATTGATTGTGCGGTAATTTTCTCACTTGTCAGCTCTCGTAGTCTTTGGAATTGTGTGGATGATATTTTTCAGAAATTCAGATGGTACGTCGCCAGGTTCATACATTCTACACGCCAACGTGAACAGGCGTTTTGTTGCCACTTCTCTCAATGGTTTTAGAAATTCTGATGCAATTTTATCCCGTCTGCCTTATTTGATCTTAAGCCCCCCGAAGCTCTCTTAAACTCTAATACTGCATCCCCTACCTCCTCTATATAGACTCTTATTTCTTCTTTTATCACATTAGACAAATCTTCCCGCTCATAGAGACTGTCTATGTACTTTTTCCGCCTATCCGCTCTCTCCTCTGCTTTTCGCAGTGGAATTACCGTTGCGCTCTTACTGTTAGCACTCATTCTTTTAATTTCACCGAAGGCTCTTTTGACTTTCTTATATGCAGAGTCAGTCATTTCAACAATCATTTCTTTTTCGATACCTTTACATTTTTCATGGAGCCATTTCGTCTTAGCTTCCCTGTACTTGCTATTTATTTCATTCCTCATACTCTTGTATTTCTGTATTCCTGAATTTCCCTGAACTTTTCTTACTTAATTTTTTATCAGTCAACTTAAGTATTTTTTCTCTTATCCATGTTTTCTTCGCAACTGCCTTCTTTCCACCTAAGTTTTTTCTTTCCACCTACCTACTATTGATATAAACCCGTCCAGGAGACAGCAGCGTCATCTGGCAACGAATGACTGCTAGTCAGACACACGCACGGTTCGATATCAATGAGAGTGCTGTCCATGTGTGGAATTGGGGAAGCGCGCGATCTGTGTTTGACCGAGGGAAGATTGTCATGGCCCGGATGCTCGGCACGTGGATTACGGAAACTGCAGGACTTGTCCAGTGAGCGTCCTCAACACGTGGGCAAAATTTATAAATTTTATAACTAAAGCCTTATCGCTTGATTTTTAGCTTAATACGTGACATGCCAATCTGGGAGCTTTATTTATGATGGGGGATTTCAAAGCAGTGCTAGGTAAAAAGACTCCTGTTTTGCAACTGGGGACTGCTATTGCTGTTAATCTGACTAAGAGATTTTTATTTAGATCGTGGCAGAGTGCTTTGGTTATTTTCAGTTAAATGACGGACTGGAGGAAATAGTGTTGACATTTTTTATTGCTATAGCTAGAACAGAGTATCATTTGGATGTGTCTGTCAGTTTCCGGAGCACTTGTACGCTCCTCAGTGACACGCATGTATGTTATTTCTGTTTTTCTTTTGCGTTCGACTGGGTCTCCCTCGAACTGCAAGTATTGCCAAAGAAATTATGGGGAAAGACTGTTTATATTCAGTCTGCCGTAGAGGAAGAGCCACTTTATAAATATTGTGATTATTGGAGAGTTCATCAGTTTTGAATACCTATGTTATTTCATTGGTCACTGCTTGGCGTGCCATCAAAATCTACAACTTATGGCATTCTATACATGTGTTCATAGATGCTTAATTTGTTTTCTAATGTCTTGGCAACCTTCACCTAGTTTTGTAATCTTCTTTATTTCACCCACGTGAAACAGCTTCCAACACACGTGGTATCATATCAAGTGAGAGAGATTTCCGGTAATTGCAGTACAGAACGAACGGATTCCTGAATTCAGATAATGGACCGAGAGTAAACCAAAGACTAGTATTTTGAAGACTTACGGAAGTGAGATAAGCTACAAAATTAATACACGATGTAAAAAGATTTCACTACCTAGGTAGAAAATATAGCATTATGGACGAAGAAAACAGAACTTAAGGAGTAGACATGAACCATCGAAGATATGAGACAATATTTGTAAAACGATGAATCGGGAAATTCATACAGTCTAGTCGAACAGAGAATTACTAAATTTTCTCAGTTAATTATCAATTTTTACACTGAATTGAAAAATCTACGCTTGATAGTTGTACGTCAATGAAGACAAGACAGTCAATTGAATGTCTACTCAAAAATGTAAGAAAATAACACAAAAGGGGAAGGGTTTTTCGCATCTCTGCTATTAATACGACGACGAGAAAGTAAATTTTTTTCATACTCGACTCAGCTATCAACAGACATGGTGCAGCAAACATAAAGTTGGTCACCGTAGATTAATGCGTACTCCGCTCATGCTTGAAGAGAATGCTGTAGTTTGTGTGTACGACTTTTTTTAAATTTTTTATCGTAAGTTTTGTGTATTGACCTCATACTGCAAAACAAGTACTACTGTTTCGAGTTTGTATTTCAAAATATTTTTTTTCAATCTTCTTCAAATTTTAGCCTCTCAAAATGATCAGTCTGGTATGTCTGAATTTACAGTGACACCTTAGGAATGTTTTTTACTGAATGTTGTATATCCACGGTTAGTTTAAGTATTCAAATATCAATTTATTAATTTATCTTTACTTTAAAAACCCTGGTTTCTAACTTTTGAATTTACTGCGAGTAGGTGATAAGCACAAAGTATGCAAAATTGGTTTTTTTCAGAAGCAAGGTTTCCGAAGATAATGCTGTTGCTGATCAGCAAAGGTAGATTTACAAAATATTCGTCAATGGCAAATGTGTCTGATTATATATATAACATTTTTAATACAAACATTACTAAAGTAGTACAGAACTGCCTGTGTAAACGTATACTCAAAGTGCATTTCGATTCATTCTGTAAATCAGATTCCACAACGTATTTTATTCTGAAAACATTATTCTGCCATTCTAGCACTTTAAAGAACATTCCTTTGTGATTCCTAGACAGTTTTAAAATGTTTCGTACATTATCGATCAATATCTTTTTCTCATTAAATCTCTGTGTATACCAATTAAAGCCTTGTAACGGTGTGATAAATTTCGAAGTTGATGAATTGGAGGCTCAAACTTTACGCTGGAAGCACCCGGGCGAGGATCGCCTGCAAAGTTGACAGTAAGTGCTTTTAACGTCAACACGGTTTTCCAATTGTTCATCGTTAGTTCGCGGTGAACTGGGGATGCTTATAATGTCATAGAAACTTGGAAGTGTCCTTATAGAAGTTTGAGAGCTTGTAATAACAGCGGCTACAGCAGACGAAAGCAAGACGGGTGGCTAGCGAAGCGCTCAGCTAAAACACACAGCTCAGCCTAGAGTAAAATTGAATTAGTAAAGATAACGCGATGATTCACACAACCAGTAGAACCATCGTAATCATAAATTAATCACAGATAATTATGTATGTTATACGTAGGTATATGGCATCGTAGTACCAGAAAATATATATGGCATCGTGGTATAGACGTGAAGACGAATAATTTACAGAAGAAGAGAAAGACTTGTTGAAGCTAGGCTCGGAGACGATCAGTATTGTTTCCAAAGAAATGTAGGAACTCGACAGGCATTGGTGACACTAAGACGTATCTTGGAAGATAATCTTAAGAATGGGAAGCCAACATTTTCAGAATTTTAAGAGTTACAGGAAACGTTTGACAGTGTTGACTGGAACTCGTTCTTTGAAATTATTGAGGTAGTAGCTGAACCCAGATTATAGATATGAGTCGAAGTACTTGAAAGTCAATTAGCAGTTGACAAACGAGTGAGATTGGGTTATAGACTATCCGCACTTGTCCAATCAACGAAGAAAAATTTGAGTAACGATGTAGTCGGTAATTTTTGTACAATGGTAGGAGGGTGAGTCATGAATAACGCACTTAAAGTCCCCACCGATAGGATGTGAACGCAGGGATTCGGTGGGCGCTTAAAAATCACTTGCTTTAATATTTTGTATTAGGGATTGAAAACACGTGAAGTCAAGATGGCAAATAAAATATTCGTTATTAGGATTAACTGATAGTTTCGGCTAGCAGTCTAGCCATCTTCAGAGCACAAAATAGTCTACGTTATTGTTGGTACCATTACAGGAACAAACATATGATGATCTCCTTTACGAAACGATTTACATACTGATTGCGTCAGTTACTAAGCTGTAACGGCATAACGAGTTTGTTTTATGGGCAGCGTTCAGCTACACTGGCCTCGAAAGATGAAAAAGCCGTTCTTAATTATTTCACATATGGATGTTATTTCAAGCAAGCGTAGATCTGCAAACTGAGTCACGAACAGGTAATTATCTACATTATATATCACAGAATGTCAGAAGAAGCAACTACAGGGTGTTTCACGAAGTGATGATGATGTCGTGTGAGTAGGGCCTCCCGTCGGGTAGACCGTTCGCCGGGTGCACGTCTTTCGATGTGACGCCATTTTGGTGACTTGCTCGTCAATGGGGATGAAATGACAATCATTAGGACAACACAACACCCCGTCCGTGAACGGAGAAAATCTTCGACCCAGCCGGGAATCGAACGCGGGCCCTTAGGATTGACATTCTGTCGCGCTGACTACTCAGATACTGGGAGCGGACGTTTCACGAATTCATACCATCCCTTTCACAGCCTGTCTTATGGATCGCTAAGAACCACAGACGATGCAGTGCAAAAACACAGATACGAGGTGCTGCTTATACTAACACAAGGAAAACATATGTAGGGGATCTATGTAAGTTCAAATGGCTCTGGGCACTTTGGGACTTAACTTATGAGGTCATCAGTCCCCTAGAACTCAGAACTACTTAAACCTAACTAACCTAAGGACATCACACACATCCATTACAGAAGCAGGATTCGAACCTGCGACCGTAGCGGTTGCGCGGTTCCAGACTGTAGCGCCTAGAACCGCTCGGTCACTGCGGCCGGCGATCTATGTAAGTCTCTGCACGCTGTCTACATCTACATCTACATTTATACTCCGCAAGCCACCCAACGGTGTGTGGCGGAGGGCACTTTACATGCCACTGTCATTACCTCCCTTTCCTGTTGCAGTCGCGTATGGTTCGCGGGAAGAACGACTGTCTGAAAGCCTCTGTGCGCGCTCTAATCTCTCTAATTTTACATTCGTGATCTCCTCGGGAGGTATGAGTAGGGGTAAGCAATATATTCGATACCTCATCCAGAAACGCACCCTCTCGAAACCTGACGAGCAAGCTACACCGCGATGCAGAGCGCCTCTCTTGCAGAGTCTGCCACTTGAGTTTGTTAAACATCTCCGTATCGCTATCACGGTTACCAAATAACCCTGTGACGAAACGCGCCGCTCTTCTTTGGATCTTCTCTATCTCCTCCGTCAACCCGATCAGGTACGGATCCCACACTGATGAGCAATACTCAAGTATAGGTCGAGCGAGTGTTTTGTAAGCCACCTCCTTTGTTGATGGACTACATTTTCTAAGGACTCTCCCAATGAGTCTCAACCTGGTACTCGCCTTACCAACAATTAATTTTATATATCTATAGTAATCTATAGTAATAGAGTCGAAACTGATTCTTAGCCATCCTGTGTATGAGCTATAACATTCTTAGGGGAAAGATAACTTCCACCATCAAGAATGCTGCTTTCTTTTCAACTTAAAGACACGCTTTGCCTCCCCAGCAGTTTTTTTCCAGTTCTCTTACGCGAACGGAGAAAAAAACGCCACGGAGCCGGTTATTACGGATTTAAATTATTTTCAGTTTATTAAACGAGTACTTATTTTCAGTTTTTAAGCAGGCTTTTATGTAATACATGTTGCTATCAACAGTGGCTGAGACATTGTTAGTGATCTTTGTAGTGTTGGTGGGAAAGGGATCAGATTGGCAAACGTTGCATCTTGCTGCTGTATATCGTTGACAGTAGTGGAGCTCTGCTGTAGTCACTTGGTTTATTAGTGAATGACTGGAAAGTTACCGCACTTCTGTCATCGTTAGTTGTGTTAATGTTGAACTGCATAAATCTCTTCTATTCTAAGAATTGCTGCCACTTAGGGTGGACAGTCTCTTCAGTGTCGTAAACGGCTGACAGCTGCAGCTGTTAACGTTTCTACATAGTAGTTCACTTAACAACTGCAAATAAATACTCAATTAATAAACACAAAATCACTCCACCATGTAAACACGAGCTCCTTGAAGTTATTTTGTTTGATGATAAATGAGAATTGTAAGGGAAAAACTGGGGAGGATTAAACTGTCTGTAAACTGAAAAGCGAACAGTGTAAGTGGTGGGGGAAATAGCCTTTCCCGGAAGAACGCTACAACTACCATACAGGATGAGTAACAAGAATCAGTTTCCCTTGTATCAGTGGAAAACAATGAGCAGAGATTTACGTAGCTTCTGGCAATATGCGTCTTTTGCGTTAGTATTATTAGGAAAGTATATCTGCATTCCAGGTAGTGTTAATGTACATTCTGGAATATAAATACCACCCGGACATATCTGCATACTGCTACGCTAGGGCAGCATAGCTTTGGGAAACGTCCTGCAGTAGCTTCTTGTGATTTAGTGGTGTAGATAGAGCGTGAATTCACCTGCCGGTTCTTCAGTTAGTCAACAAATGAATATAGCAAGTGCATGACCACAGTCCGACGAAGAAGAAGAAATACTAATTTTGCGACTAGCTGACGATATTAAAATTCTGCCAGAAGGGATAAAGTACTTTGAAAAGCAGTGAACTGAATGTATAGAATCTTAAAAAGACTGAATACAGTAAACATTAACAAAAATATAACAGTAGGAAATAGAGTAAAATTGAGTTATCTGATGCTTAGGGAATTAGATTTCGAATTCTTATTAAGAGCAGTAGAAGAGTTTTGCTGCATGGACCGCCAGCCAACTGACAATAACAGAAGTAGGCTAGCAGTAACATTAAAGACATTTCTAAAAATGATAAAAATCTTACCTTCTAATGTAAATAAAAGTGGTAGAAAGTTCTTCTCAGTGTATGTGTAGAGTGTAGTCCCTATGTGGAACTTAGACGTGAATGGGAAGCACTATAGACAAGAAGAGAATAGATCTTTTGACCTAGGGTGCTACAGCAGAATGGGAAGAAAGGTTCCAGTTTAACGTTTAGACGATGAAGAGCTTATTAGAAACTGAACTATAGCTCTGATGGAGGATGAGGGAGAAGAAATGATCGTGGATTTCGTAAGGCAACGGCTCCAGCACGTGGCTAAACAGATTCAGGCAGAGCACAGAATGACCGAATCAGAAAAATTCCCTGTTGAACAGATGGAAATATGTGCGCCTCCGCAGCTGAGTTATAAGCGGGACTGACTGACGTGCAGAAGATTCGAGTTCAATTGGCGGTATTGCTAGGGATTTTTGCTTGGTGGGAGGAGTGGGACGGGGTCCACTCAGCCTGGTGATGCCAGGTGAGGAGTTACTTAAAGAAGAATTTTTTTCCAAAGATTGCTAAGCTGACAATTGCTATGAATAAGTCATCCGCTCCAGTCTGTTCCCTGACACATTTTCTTGGTTTTCCTGTCCCTATTAGCCATTCCCAACACGTAGATCTGCAAGGCTCAGTGAGCGACTCACTATATTTAAATTGCCTTATTACCATAAACGAGTAATGGTTGTACTCGCTGAATACAAGCTTTCCCTTTTAGCCACTTTGTCAGCTTACATTATAGGTATCTATTCCGTTTATTAAACTCACAACAGCAAATTTTTAATCTTCTAGTTTCACAGACGACTCATCAGTTGATTTTATCACCTCACTATTCATTTGAATAAAATGCGCCCCCCCCCCCCCCCCACCAAATCACATATACTCGTTCGTAACCTTAAAAGATATTATTTAACTAAAACGTCTGTGTACCTATAGCTCACCTTCCTTAGAATACGTAAATAATTACGAGATAATAAACCCAATATCCATGTTTGCTGCATAAGCAATGGTTGAACTTAATCGAATAAAATTAATTTATATATTGTTGATAAGACATGGACTTGTTACCCCCAAAGTTAACATTTTAATATAAAAATTCGGTTCCATCTCTGTATGTAAGGACAGAGAAATTGGTCCCTCGTGCATACTGAGGTATAAAAGCGATCATTCCCGCGTGTCTTTGGTGTCTCGCCATGACAAAACGCTACGTCTCCCAACACTACTAGGTTAAGTTCATAGCAGTCAGATGGCTCTGGACTGGGCATACGCTGACAAGCCAAAACATTACGACCACCTGCTTAATACCTTTAGAACGAAAGACATCACTGATTCTACGTGTCACGCGTCCGACAGTTTATTGGTAGGTTTGTGCAGATATGCGGCATTAGGTATCCGCGCACAGGTGATGTAATTAGCGTAAGTAACGGGCCGCTGATTTGCGTACACGGTGATGGCACCCGATAGTGACCCACATGAGTTCCATAAAATTTACATCAGACATATTTGGTCGCCGACACATCAATGTGAGTTTACTACAATGCTCCTCCAAACGCCTGTAGCGCGGTTCTGTCTCCGAGACACCAAAAAATATACTGCTTAAAGATGACATCGCTTAGAGAAAGACATCAGGTATAATGGGACCCAAGTGGTTCGTAGATGCCATGATTCTCGTAGGAGTACGAACATTGGTTGTGCGTTCGCACTACTTACATCACGATGTACTCCCTTCATTGCCATGAGGTGTCACTCCAAACACCAATTCAGTATGGAATGAATAACATTAATGCCTCCTGTCAACTGTCCTTAAATGCTCTGCTTACATTTCGTATGTTATATGACAGTGATGACATATATTTACTTAACGTTGTGATCTGAATTTTATTCCTGGTGCCTAAACAAGATGCGCTATGCCCGTCAAGTCGCCTGGCCGTGGATATCTAATGCTAACCGTGCGACGTCGGGCTAGGTTGCTTATTCCATACAATTACAAGTTTTATAGTATTTCGCACTTAACCTCTTAATAGTGCAAAGATTCATTTACAAACCGCAGGTATATCTGACTTATATACCATTTAGCGCCTAATGGTAGTTACATTGTTCTACCTCTTTCACGACAGTAGCACGTGAACATTCGACTATCTTCGTCGTTTCCGAACTGCTCGTTCACAGGCTTTGTGCAATAATACCTTGGATAAAGTTGCCTACCTCAGTGGATTTTCCCATTTGCGGCCCATATCTCGCTAGGGTGATTCCCTATCCGCCTCTGCTCCTCTTACTAACTTGTCTTAGCGCGTCATGTGCCCGCAACGTCACCAGGCAGCATCCAACCTCACGGCGGGCAGCGATAATAATTTTTTGGCTTATCAGTTTATTTCGTGAGGCAGGCATTAATACGTTACTCTCAACGTTTTCCTTAGAACTTAATATAAAAAATGAATATTACCATACTTTTTGTGTGATGAATATATTTTCATACAAGAGTGTTGGAAAGAAATCTAAAAACACGCTCCAGGGGGTCTATGGTCATCATGATATGTGTGCCGGTTCTTACGCCAACTGACATTAACTATATGGAGCACATTTTGGGCGCAAGAGAGCGATGCTTGCGCGTATTGGGCCCACTTCTGCCCGATCACGATGAGCAGTCATGGAGTAGGATATCTCTCAAAAGGTTTCGTTGTTTCATTGAGACCTACACATGATACAATATGGCCAATTTAGCAAAGTAAGGTGCCTCCTGCTACTCGTGTATTTCATGCAACTGCTCGTTTTTACAAAGGGTAAAAAATACATCTTCGATTATGACGCTAAACGCTCTTACTGGATGTCCACACACGTATCACTTGGTTACGTGGATGTCTGTTTCCACAAGCGTAATTGCTGGGCCGGTTCTCCTGGAACGCCTAATAGCATTTTCTTCCGAAACATGATGTCGAAACATAATATGTGGTTGTCACTGATTAAATCAATTTATTACTTATTTTATAAGGTATTAAAATCCACCAACAATTTGGAGGAAAGTCCTTATAAAGCACTGCTTGTTTCATCCGAAATGTGACCTCTGGAGAAAAAATAATGACGGAACAGAAATAGAAGTTGAGCCACCCACTCAGAACCCATTGACTTCCCCTACCCAATAAATTAGGGTTATCCCCTGTATGGGAATCGCATAACGTGTGTATGAGTACAGACTGTGACGCAGGAAATACGGCGTATGGAAGTTTGGGTCTGGTCGTGGGTCAGGCGCAGACAGCCAAAGTAGTTAAGGCGACTGCTCACTTACGGGGAAAATCCGGATCCGACACCATGTCCGGTAGGTATTTCCATTGTCGTCATTCACTTACACTGCTGATGGTGGTACGTATTCGTAACTGCGAATAGATTTCATTTAAGCTGAGTATTACCCTTATGTATTATCCTTATGTCAGCAAATCAAAAACACATAGCTGGAATATGTTCTACCCAAAGTTGTTTTCACCAGCCATCATATGGTGATGGAATCCGTGGTCTGCGGTAAGGTGTCGAAGCTGAGTGACTTTAGGTAGATAGGAGACGACTTAAATAAGCTTTCCAGGTGATGTGATGAATGGCAGCTAGCCCTAAATGTGGAAAAATGTAAGTTAATGCGGATGAGTAGGAAGAAAAAACCTCTGATGTTCGGATACATTACTAGTGTCCAGCTTGCGGCTTGGCGTAATGTTACAAAGCGATACGATAGGGAATGCAAATCGTCTTTGGTTTATTGGGAGAATTTTAGAAAAGAGTGTTTCACGGGTAAATGAGGCCGCATATAAGATGCTGGTAGGACCTGGTTTTGAGTACTACGCGAGGGTTGGAATCTGTACCTGGCCAGATTGAAGGAAGACATCGAAGCAATTCATAGGAGGGCTGCTAGATTTGTTACCAGTAGGTTCGAACAAAACCTTTGTGTTACGGAAATGCTTCGGGAATCCCTGGAGGAAAGGTGGCGTTCATTCCGGGAAACACTATTAAGAAAATTTAGAGAACGGACATTTGAAGCTGACTCTCGAACGATTCTGCTCCCACCAACATATATCACGCGTAAGGTCGACGAAGATAAGATACGAGAAATTAGGGCTCATATGGAGGCGTACAGTCAGTCGTTTTTCCCTCGCTCTATTTGCGAGCTCCGCGCGGAGTGGCCACGCGGTTTCAGGCGCCATGTCACTGACTGCGCGGCCACTCCCGTCCGAGGTTCGAGTCCTCCCCCGGGCATGGACGTGTGTGTTGTTCTTAGCATAAGTTACTTGGATTAAGTAGTGTGTAAGTCTAGGGACCGATGGCCTCAGCAATTTGGTCCCTTAGAAATTCACACATTTGAACAATTTGAACATTTTCTGTTTGCGAGTGGAACAGGAGGGTATATGACAAGTAGTGGTACAGGGTACCTTACGCCGCGCACCTTACGGCGGCTTGCGGAGGATCTATGTAGATGAAGATTATCCCACTGGAAGAGAAAAATGTCAATGGACAGTGCTATGCAACAACGGTTTATTGTATTTCCTATTACAAACGTCAGGCATTGCAACAACTTTTAGTCTAGCGAATCAAGTAAAATGGTTCATCAAAACAAGTCGAAAATAACCAGTATTTTCTCAGAAGTAAAATGATAGTGCAAAATAATCTGTTCGACTAGATTATATCAATTTCCTGATTCATCGTTTTAAAAATATTATCTCATATGTTTCATGGTGCTTGTCTACTTCTTAAGGCCTGTTTTCTTCGCGCACAATGGTATATTTCCTACCAAGGTAGCAAAATTTCTCTACTTCGTCTATTAATTTTGTAGCTTATCTCACTTCTGTAAATCTTCAGTATACTACTCTTTGGTATACTCTCGGTCCATTATCTGAATTCAGGAATCTGTTCATTCTATACTGTAATTACCGGAAATCCGTCTCACTTGGTATGATACCACGTGTGTTGGAAGCTGTTCCACGTGGGAGAACTATGCATCTCAAAATGAAGAAGATTACAAAACCAGGTGAAGGTTACCAAGACATTAGAAAACAAATTTAGTATCTATAAAGACATGTATATAATGCCTTAAGTCGTAGATTTTGATGCCAGGACAAGCAGTGACTAATTAAATAGGATAGATATTCAAAATTGGTGAACTCTCAAATAGAATATCGCAATATTTATAGAGAAGTGGCTCTTCCTCTACGGCAGACTGAATATAAACGTTCTTTCCCTATGAATTTGCCGGCCGTTGTGGCCGTGCGTTTCTAGGCGCTTCAGTCAGCGTGACCGCTACGGTCGCAGGTTCGAATCCGGCCTCAGGCATGGAAGTGTGTGATGTCCTTAGGTTAGTTAGGTTTTGTAGTTCAAAGTTCTAGGGACTGATGACCTCAGAAGTTAAGTCCCATAGTGCTCAGAGCCATTTTTTTAACCTATGAATTTCTTTTGCAGTACTTTCAATTCCAGGGACACCCAGTCGGACGCAAAAGAAAAAGAGGAATAACATTCATTACTGTCGCTGAGGAGCGTACAAGCGCTCCGAAAACTGACGGACACATTCAAATGATACTTTGCTTCTAACTATAGCAATACAAATGTCAACACTATTTCCTTCAGTCCGTCATTTAACTGACAATAACAAAAGCACTCTGCCACGATCTAAATAAAACGCTCTTAATCAAATTAACTGCAATCGCTGCCCCCGGTCGCAATAATAATTGTGTGTGAACTCTTATGGGACTTAACTGCTAACGTCATCAGTCCCTAAGCTTACACACTACTTTATCTAAATTACCCCGGTCGCAAAACAGGAGTCTTTTGACCTAGCACTGCTATGAGTGCCCCCATCATGAATAAAACTCTCAAATGGGAATGTCACGTATTAAGCTAAAAATCAAGTAACATCCGACCCAAGTCAACCTCTTTGGGACAGCAGACTTCCACCGAGTGTTTACGAAAGAGCCAGCTCTGCCGACCCTCTGTGATTTACACAGAAATGACTTCGTTCAGCCGCAGTCTCGTCCGGTGAATGTGGGACACGAAGAAAGACGGAGTGAGTTATCAATTCTTACGCTTTACAAGGATTAATAAATTAGGGAAATACACGTCCTTCAGTCGCATTACCATGTGTTGGTGAAGCGGAAGGAATATGTGAGCTGTAACTCTCTTAATCAAATTAACTGCAATCGCTGCCCCCGGTCGCAATAATAATTGTGTGTGAAATATTATTGGACTTAACTGCTAAGGTCATCAGTCCCTAAGCTTACACACTACTTAACCTAAATTATCCTAAGGACAAACACACAAACCCACGCCCCAGGGAGGACTCGAATCTCCGCCGGGATCGGCCGCATAGTCAATGACTGCTGAATTGTAAACCATACTTTGTGAACCTTCTGTGTTTCTAGGGACATTTTGCGTATATTATAGTAGAGCCTCACCTGTGTCCGTTTTTTACTGTTACGAGGGCGACCTAAAAGTTAACGCCTCCGAATTTTTTTTGTGAAAATTCATAAAGCTTTTTAAATAAAACAAATTTTATTAACATTCGACGTCTGTGTTCTTCATGATTAATATTTATTTCTCGACATAGTCACCCTTGCGACGAACACACTTCTCGCAACGAAATACCAGTTTGTTGACATCGTCGCTGTTAGAATGTTTGACTTTGTTCACAGAGCCAAAACCTCATCTCTGTTTGTTCCGCTTCATCCCGATCACAGTGGCGTCCACGAAGGTGTTCTTTAGGTTTTGGGAACAGATGAAAATCGGATGTGGACAAGGCACTGACTGGAGGATAACGGATGACAGTGGACCGAAGACGTCGGATTATTGCAGATGTCACAACGCACGTGCGTGTTCTGACTTTGTCATGCCGAAGGAGAGGGTGCACCATGTGTGAACGAACTCTTTGAATTCGTGCTTTCAGTTTTGTGAGATCTCGCAGTAATCTGCTGACTTTTGGTAGTGTCTTTAGGCATGAATTCCAAATGTACCACACCCTGAACATCCCAGAATACTTAGAGCATGACTGTGCCTACTAGTCGCATGGTCTTGAGTGTAATTGGCGTCTTTTGGCCCTTTCTACATCTACATCTACATCTATACTCCGCGAGCCACCTTACGGTGTGTGGCGGAGGGTACTTATTGTACCACTATCTGATCCCCCCTTCCCTGTTCCATTCACGAATTGTGCGTGGGAAGAACGACTGCTTGTAAGTCTCCGTATTTGCTCTAATTTCTCGGATCTTTTCGTTGTGATCATTACGCGAGATATATGTGGGCGGTAGTAATATGTTGCCCATCTCTTCCCGGAATGTGCTCTCTCGTAATTTCGATAATAAACCTCTCCGTATTGCGTAACGCCTTTCTTGAAGTGTCCGCCACTGGAGCTTGTTCAGCATCTCCGTAACGCTCTCGCGCTGACTAAATGTCCCCATGACGAATCGCGCTGCTTTTCGCTGGATCATGTCTATCTCTTCTATTAATCCAACCTGGTAAGGGTCCCATACTGATGAGCAATACTCAAGAATCGGACGAACAAGCGTTTTGTAAGCTACTTCTTTCGTCGATGAGTCACATTTTCTTAGAATTCTTCCTATGAATCTCAACCTGGCGCCTGCTTTTTCCACTATTTGTTTTATGTGATCATTCCACTTCAGATCGCTCCGGATAGTAACTCCTAAGTATTTTACGGTCGTTACCGCTTCCAATGATTTACCACCTATGGCATAATCGTACTGGAATGGATTTCTGCCCCTATGTATGCGCATTATATTACATTTATCTACGTTTAGGGAAAGCTGCCAGCTGTCGCACCATGCATTAATCCTCTGCAGGTCTTCCTGGAGTACGTACGAGTCTTCTGATGTTGCTACTTTCTTGTAGACAACCGTGTCATCTGCAAATAGCCTCACGGAGCTACCGATGTTGTCAACTAAGTCATTTATGTATATTGTAAACAATAAAGGTCCTATCACGCTTCCTTGCAGTACTCCCGAAATTACCTCTACATCTGCAGATTTTGAACCGTTAAGAATGACATGTTGTGTTCTTTCTTCTAGGAAATCCTGAATCCAATCACAAACCTGGTCCGATATTCCGTAAGCTCGTATTTTTTTCACTAAACGTAAGTGCGGAACCGTATCAAATGCCTTCCTGAAGTCCAGGAATACGGCATCAATCTGCTCGCCAGTGTCTACGGCACTGTGAATTTCTTGGGCAAATAGGGCGAGCTGAGTTTCACATGATCTCTGTTTGCGGAATCCATGTTGGTTATGATGAAGGAGATTTGTATTATCTAAGAACGTCATAATACGAGAACACAAAACATGTTCCATTATTCTACAACAGATTGACGTAAGCGAAATAGGCCTATAATTATTCGCATCTGATTTATGACCCTTCTTGAAAATGGGAACGACCTGCGCTTTCTTCCAGTCGCTAGGTACTTTACGTTCTTCCAGCGATCTACGATAAATTGCTGATAGAAAGGGGGCAAGTTCTTTAGCATAATCACTGTAGAATCTTAAGGGTATCTCGTCTGGTCCGGATGCTTTGCCGCTACTAAGTGATAGCAGTTGTTTTTCAATTCCGATATCGTTTATTTCAATATTTTCCATTTTGGCGTCCGTGCGACGGCTGAAGTCTGGGACCGTGTTACGATTTTCCGCAGTGAAACAGTTTCGGAACACTGAATTCAGTATTTCTGCCTTTCTTCGGTCGTCCTCTGTTTCGGTGCCATCGTGGTCAACGAGTGACTGAATAGGGGATTTAGATCCGCTTACCGATTTTACATATGACCAAAACTTTTTAGGGTTCTTGTTTAGATTGTTTGCCAATGTTTTATGTTCGAATTCGTTGAATGCTTCTCTCATTGCTCTCTTTACGCTCTTTTTCGCTTCGTTCAGCTTTTCCTTATCAGCTATGATTCGACTACTCTTAAACCTATGATGAAGCTTTCTTTGTTTCCGTAGTACCTTTCGTACATGATTGTTATACCACGGTGGATCTTTCCCCTCGCTTTGGACCTTAGTCGGTACGAACTTATCTAAGGCGTACTGGACGATGTTTCTGAATTTTTTCCATTTTTGTTCCACATCCTCTTCCTCAGAAATGAACGTTTGATGGTGGTCACTCAGATATTCTGCGATTTGTGCCCTATCACTCTTGTTAAGCAAATATATTTTCCTTCCTTTCTTGGCATTTCTTATTACACTTGTAGTCATTGATGCAACCACTGACTTATGATCACTGATACCCTCTTCTACATTCACGGAGTCGAAAAGTTCCGGTCTATTTGTTGCTATGAGGTCTAAAACGTTAGCCTCACGAGTTGGTTCTCTAATTATCTGCTCGAAGTAATTCTCGGACAAGGCAGTCAGGATAATGTCACAAGAGTCTCTGTCCCTGGCTCCAGTTCTGATTGTGTGACTATCCCATTCTATACCTGGTAGATTGAAGTCTCCCCCTATTACAATAGTATGATCACGAAACTTCTTCACGACGTTCTGCAGGTTCTCTCTGAGGCGCAAAACTACTACGGTTGCTGATGCAGGTGGTCTATAGAAGCATCCGACTATCATATCTGACCCACCTTTGATACTTAGCTTAACCCAGATTATTTCACATTCGCATTCGCTAATAACTTCACTGGATATTATTGAATTCTTTACTGCTATAAATACTCCTCCACCATTGGCGTTTATCCTATCCTTGCGGTATATATTCCATTCTGTGTCTAGGATTTCGTTACTGTTCACTTCCGGTTTTAACCAACTTTCCGTTCCTAATACTATATGCGCACTGTTTCCTTCAATAAGAGATACTAATTCAGGAACCTTGCCCTGGATACTCCTGCAGTTTACCAATATTACGTTAACTTTTCCTGTTTTTGGTCTCTAAGGACGGACGTTCTTTATCAACGATGATAATGTCCTCTCTGGTAAGCCGTCAGGTATTTTATCGTTTCGCCCAAGGGGGGGTCCCTCTAACCTAAAAAACCCCCGTGTGCACGCCACACGTACTCTGCTACCCTAGTAGCTGCTTCCGGTGTGTAGTGCACGCCTGACCTGTCTAGGGCGCCCTACAGTTCTCCACCCAGTAACGGAGGTCGATGAATTTGCAACCATTATAGTCGCAGAGTCGTCTGAGCCTCTGGTTTAGACCCTCCACACGGCTCCAAACCAGAGGACCGCGATCGACTCTGGGCACTATGCTGCAGATATTAAGCTCAGCTTGCACTCCGCGTGCGATGCTGGTTGTCTTCACCAAATCAGCCAGCCGCCGGAAGGAACCAAGGATGGCCTCAGAACCCAAGCGGCAGGCGTCATTCGTTCCGACATGTGCTACTATCTGCAGCCGGTCACACCCAGTGCGTTCAATAGCTGCCGGAAGGGCCTCCTCCACATTACGGACGAGACCCCCCGGCAAGCACACCGAGTGCACACTGGCATTCTTCCCCGACCTACCCGCTATTTTCCTGAGGGGCTCCATAACCCGCCTAACGTTGGAGCTCCCTATAACTAATAGGCCCGCCCTCTGTGACTGTCGGGACCTTGCCGGAGAATCGGCCACTGGCCCAACAGGCGAGGCATCCTGTGGTGGCTCGGAAACGATGTCATCACCACTAGGAAGCACCCCGTACCTGTTGGAAAGGGGTAAGGCAGCTGCCACGCGGCCAGATCCCACCTTCGCCTTTCGGCCAGGCACGCGCGAGCCCACCACTGTCCGCCATTCACCCTGGAGTGATGGCTGACCGGTAAGATGCTCACTGCCGGAAGACGCAGCGACATCAGGGGTTCCATGTGATTCCAAGGCCACCGAAGTAGGCATAGGTCTCACCACAGTTGCCCCAACGCCACTACGAACCGACGCCTGCGCCTCGAGCTCGATGAGCCTAACAGACAAAGCCTCCACCTGCCCCCGAAGAGTGGCCAATTCTCCTTGCGTCCGCTCACAACAACCACAGTCCCTACACATGACTATGTTTACCCTACCCTATACGGTGACAAATTCCCAAGATAATCTTCTGATGAGCTACTCTGATAATCAAGAAACACTCACTGAAATACGAGACGCGAAAACTACGCTAGGTTTTCCCAGAAAAACTATTTAAAAGCTAAGCGCAGCAAATAAGTACAAAAACGCTTTATACAAACAGTACTCGCTGCTGCTGGTGCTCTCGCTCTGGCTGTCACAAGACAACTGCTGATTCAAGTGACTAGTGGCTAACGGCCGCGAAACAAACAAAAGACGGTTTTAGGGCGCTTTCTGTTCTAAACGATCAAGAAAACACTAAGAAATCTAACACGAAAACTACGTAAAGTTTTATCAAGAACCGTTAGTTACTATGCAGAGCAGATAAACACAAATAGAATCCCTTCCTTAGTGGAAGGTCGTAAACAAAATGCAAAATAAACGCTTTATACAAACAGTACTCGCTGCTGCTGGTGCTCTCGCTCTGGCTGTCACAAGACAACTGCTGATTCAAGTGACTAGTGACTAGTGGCTAACGGCCGCGAAACAAACAAAAGACGGTTTTAGGGCGCTTTCTGTTCTAAACGATCAAGAAAACACTAAGAAATCTAACACGAAAACTACGTAAAGTTTTATCAAGAACTGTTAGTTACTATGCAGAGCAGATAAACACAAATAGAATCCCTTCCTTAGTGGAAGGTCGTAAACAAAATGCAAAATAAACGCTTTATACAAACAGTACTCGCTGCTGCTGGTGCTCTCGCTCTGGCTGTCACAAGACAACTTTGTGGCAGAACTCCAATGATGCTCTCTTGTTTTCAAAATGGTGAACCCTACTTCCTATCACTGTCTTGTTAAGGAGCCCTTCACTCTCACGCTCAAACGCGAAAGAAATTATTGACTAATGTACAGTCGTGGACAAAACGAGCGAGACCCCTCGCCTTTTCGTTATGCTGATCCGCACGGCTTTAAAGTCTGCTACACAGCATAACAGGCAAGGCGACGAAGTGCTACCAACATACTATGCACTTGCGTGAAATTGACAAACTATCTGAACTTTTTTAGGCTGTTTTCAATAATTTGTAAGACTATATTAATGCTGATTAGTGTGTTAAATACAACACGTAAATATAAGACAGAACTGAAAGAAGAAACGCTAATTGGTATGAACTGTACCAATAAAAATGAATTTCAACTTATCGAGATAACATAATTGTTTTAGTAAGACAAAGAACGCCGGATCGTTACGAATTAGCAAAATATTATCCACTTTCGGCCGCGAAACGGTCTGTGTCAACGTTCAGACCAGTCATACTGGATTACCGTTGCTGACCTACCATGAAAGTGTGCAAATTTAACAATGCGTGAAGATTCATAACGAAATTCAGTTAAAAATCATTCAGTACCACACTTAAGTCAAATCCATTATTGACAGAAGCGGAAAAAGTAGGCAGTAACATGTATGAAATTCTACAAGAGTGTCATATTGACATGCACAGGGCGGCAGTACAGAATAAAGGTAGCGATAAAACGTATTGGGGCCGCGACAATTTCTTAAAATTGCTTTACTGATATTCTACCTGCCTCCATCGAGATTAGAACCGAAAACAAACCAGACCTTCCTTTCACTACGCTAGCAGACAACCCATGCAAACCTCTATTATTACCCCAGACACGAATAAGCCACCAATTTCGCAATGAAAATGGCATATTGATCTGCAGTTTCTGTTGCATAGAGCTTTCTGGACTCAAAAACATGAATTTTCTTCCTTTATGTCACCGCTTATGTGACAACCATTCGGGATGTTTATCGAAATAGCAAAATACTGTTATTAGAGAGTAAATTTAGTAGGATATTTCTGCACCACCCCAGGAAATAAACGGCTCCACAGCTGCCAAACGTATTCTACACAGTTTCGAATTCTCCACTAGACTCGCCACAGCCGCAAAACGTTCATTAGCCTCAGTGTTTCTTAAGCTAGCTAGCAATGGGAATGTTGGCACTTCTAAAACGCGGTAGCATTAATACTGGGACGTGAACTACCACGTGTATAGGCAAATGGATTCTATTTGCATTCCTGTAAACGTGATTTGGATCGAAAGCGTAGCTACGATTAATATGCTGATGTATCGACTGCAACTAGAACATTTCGAATAAAGAGTAGGGGGTGTTATTTATGCAGCCCTCATCTTCAGTATCTGTCGTAGCTGTTTTCGTTGTTAGGATTTCGTCACCTAAACCGGTAAAAACGGAACCCTACAAGTCTCACTTTCTTGACCATCTATCGGTCTACCCAAACTTTAAAACCCGTTTACCTCCAGAACGGGTAGACATAATAAGCGGAAATGTATCGCACTTCTTGTGGTAACCGGTCACTTGGTGGTGTAAAAAAGCGAGCTTCTATGTCAACGCAATCTAAAGATACGGCCGTTTATGAAAAAAAAATTTACATGAAAGGTCAAAAAATGGCTCCAAGAACTATGCGACCAAACTGCTTACGTCATCACTCCCTAGCCCTATAACTACTTAAACCAACCTAACTTAACACACATCCACGCCCGGGGAAGGATTCGAACTGACGGCGCAAGCAGACGTGCGATCCGCGATATGACGCCGTTGAAAGCACGGCTAACCCGCGCCAGAAAGCTGTTAATATCATCTGATGTTGCTAACAAGTTATTTACTTCTGGTGAATGATTTTCTGCGCTGTTCATTTAAGATAGAATAACTAAAATATATTTGATGTTACGGAAGACGAAGGACGCCTAATTCATTTCCCTCTCTTTACTTATGATGTTACATTCGCAATCTGAGCATACGTATTATCCATAACCACACTTTAGCGCCACACAGATACGTGAATGAAACACATTGGAGTACAGTTTTAGACATAAAAACTGACCGCCGGCCGCCTGCCACAGAGACTAGGTCCGAGTCTATTCACTTAACGTAGCCAATAAAACTGACCGGCCATCTGCACAATCTGGCAACACTGTAAGATGCGGAAGCGTTAGGAGGAAGTGTTGTCTACTTCTGAGATGTTCTCGGATTGTGTGAGCCCGTGGTCTAGTGCTAGCCGGCACGGTAGCTCAGCGTGTTCGGTCAGAGAGCCGGTTGGCCTCTGCAATAAAAAAACCGAGTGGAAGGATCAACCACCGAACTTGAACAGGATGTCCTGCGACGTCCGCAAGGACCAACCACAACGATCGATAATGAACAATAAAAAAAAAAAAGAAAAGAAAAAATGGTAATCGTCATGCATTCTAAGCTTATGGTCTCCTGTTCGTGTCCAACAATTTTTTTTTTCCACATTTCGGTCTAAAGTTATGATTCTGATTGAGCATCGAAGATAATTCGCTTAACATTCTACCCACCAGCAACGACAAGTATTCCAGAAAAAGCTCCGCAGGACAGCTCGTGGTTGCGCCGCGATCATAACAGCTTACGCTCGAGCGTTTCCTCACAATGCAGCGGCTACCGGCCACCGGCCAGACGCCACCCGCCGCCTGAAATCCGGCGCCGCCCATGTGAACGCGGCGCCACGCTGTCAGTGTATGTATCAACTGTCATTTTCGAATTTGAAGTTCTAGTTATCATCTTGCAGTTAAACATTCGATTTTGCATACTTGAAAATCATGAACTACAGTTAAGCATTGTAAAATTGAGTCGCAAGTGGAAAAAGGTGTAACACCTGAAACACAACGTTTATTTTTGGTATAACAGAGGGGTGAATGCAGAGGAGGCAGCTAGAAAGATTTGAACTATGTTTAGAGCGAGTGCTTTTGGTAAAAATACGCCAGAAAAAGATATTCGTGTTTCAACAAAGATCGTTCTGGCATGAATGATTTTCCACATTAAGGAAGTCTCGACTACTGATATATGTGATAGATTACCATTTAACCATCATGCGACATTTGCATTCAACAGGCAAAGTTCAGAAGTCTGGTGTAGGAGCACTGCATGCTCTAATTCGAAACAACAAAAATCACCGGAGTGACTATTATTGAACGTCATCAGGTCACTCATCGAGCATTCCTTTCGGTCGAAATGTAAGAAAATCGAGCAACAAAACTACGTCACCTGTGCTACTGTATGATAACGCACTATGTTGATTTGAGAAACAAAACAATCCAGGAGATTGATAGAAAAGTCGTCTGTCAGGCACTTGTATTGATAGGGAAGTCCTCTCTCAAGCACTTGTCCCTCTCGTCATATATTTGTAAAATTTTACCTTTCCCGCTCTTGATCGATCAACCGTCAAGGCAATTCATTTCTAGACGGAAATACTCTTAAAACTACTCTGGTTTAATGACATCGTTAGAACCAGTAGGCTTCTACAGGCGTAGAATTTGTAAACAACTTTAGCATTGTCAGATCGTTTTAGATATCGTGAAAGAAAATTCTGCTGCTGATTAATTTCTCTTTGATAATTACTGTTGCGTTTAGTAAACTAATGGAAAATGCAATTAAAATATTCACTGTACTAATATAAATTAAATTCAGCATACTACAGAAACATCACGACGGCAGTCTATCTTAATAAAGCATTATGTGTCTGTGAGACGATCGAACCTATTTTAACACGAATTAGTAGGATATTACCAACTTTTGACTTCGAAAAGATCTGTATTTATTTCATTTCCTGTACCATTCGCAAGTATTATGAAAATGTGACATTTCATAGATAAAATTATGTATTCACAACAACAAAAAATATGTCGGCAGAAAACAAAAGTGGCATTATGAATTTGGCAGTACCGTAAGGTTTTCGCTCTGACACTAAGAGTTACTGAAAGTAGCAAGACGAATTTTGCTCGAGCGTTGTCTTACGATTCCCTTATTGAGTTTTTATCAGCCTGCTTGTAGCTGTGCTACAAAATAATTAAAAATCTGGCTTTCAGCGAGTCGCGAATGGCGAACGAAAGCAGCTTGCACCTGTTAGCTAAGCATGTTACCTGGGAACTGGTTTTTTCCTAAACTGGGAAGACGTCCTTTTGTGGTTGAATTGTTGGCAAATGTCAGTCAGACGTGTGCCGTTGGTCTAAGTGTTACGGTGTGTTGAATTTGTGCCAATGATTTTTCTAAAGGTTTCTTCTGTCCCAAATAGAGAGTTGAAGTATCCCACTAGTATTTTCACGTCATCCTGGTGAATTTTGCTCATAGTATTTTCGAGTGTGTTCCAAAATTTTTCGACATTTTCGGAGTTTTTCTTATTTTCGATGTTGGTGGGGACACGTGCATTGATGAGTGTATATTTTTTACTGTGGCTCTGAATGAGCATAGTCATAAGTCGCTTGTTGATGGGCCGGCCACGGTGGCCGAGCGGCTCTAGGCGCTTCAGTTCGGAACCGCGCGACTGCTACGGTCGATGGTTCGAATCCAGCCTCGGGCATGGAAGTGTGTGATGTCCTTAGGTTAAGTTAGGTTTAATTAGTTCTAAGTTCCAGGGGACTGATGACTTCCGGTGTTAAGTCCCATAGTGCTCAGAGTCATTTGAACCTTTT
This sequence comes from Schistocerca cancellata, assembly GCF_023864275.1. Lineage (NCBI taxonomy): Eukaryota > Metazoa > Arthropoda > Insecta > Orthoptera > Acrididae > Schistocerca > Schistocerca cancellata. The sequence continues at coordinate 641,315,709 of NC_064627.1, forward strand.
CATTGTTGATGGGTGTGATTTCTTTGACAGAGTTGATGATAGATCTGTGTTCGAGAAATGCAATGCCGAAGATTGGTACGCCTTTCGCTACCTTTTGTTGTACTTTGCTTTTGAAGACGCAATGGTTTCCATAATACAAGGTTTCATTGTCAGTTAGTCGTGGTTCTTGAAGAGCAAGGATGAGAATTTTTTGTCGGTGGATTTCTTTTGTGAGATTATTTAGTTTTCGTGTTTGGATCATTGTATCGATGTTTACTTTTAAATGTATGTTTCTTCCTTGTAGGGAAATTTACCAGAGATCTTCGATATTCTCTGCCGTGCTAACCTGGACTCCCCAGAATCCGAAAATCCAACTGCCGCCTGTCGACAGCCGGGTTGTGTACCACCTGGGGTAAAGTTGACTTTGCTTGCATAGTTCATGTTTGCTTGTGTTTCATTGGTTTGGCTTGGGTGATACGAGGACCGGACAGGACCAGAGGGTGTTGAAGCCTTTGAAAGCAAATATTTTCAGCCAAGCTCATTGAGCTAAGAGACGGTGACCGGAGTAGCGGTGAATTTCACTCAGACGTGTCTGGATTTTGGGTTCAACGGATTTGGTAGCCGTTCAGGATTGTGTTAGTATTTGGTTCACCCCTAGTATTTGATTTCCTCGGTACCACTTATATGGGGGAGAGTTTCCCATATCCGCCACACGCGATTATTATTATTATTATTATTGTCATTATGTCATCAGCAAATCCGATATGGTGTATCTTCCCACCACTGAAATAGATGTGTATTGTTCGATTCAGTATTTCCATCACATAAATATGGGTTATAATTACGTTACATTGCTGCTAGAAGACATATTTCTCACTTTTTCTTAGCCAGTTGCTACCTGTACTCCATCATAGGAATTTATGTGCGCAGCATTGTTGCAATACAGACGTTCAAATTATCCGATTTCTGTAATTTCGTTTCGATACCAGATAGTTCTAATCGGATTCAGCTAGGCAGTCTTAATGTGGATATCTGACTACGACTCTCATCATGTGATAGACTGGGCAAATCACATTCTTAATCGGACTGTTGAATATAGATCACTTATCTCTGACAGGGCCTGAATTCTTAAACACTGTGGAAAATAATAATCCAATGTGCTTATTACAAATACGTTATTTAAATATAAATACATGGACTAACGAGATATGAGTTTATTTACAGGAGCAGAGCCCCATCCATCATAGCAGAGCAGTACGTGATTGGTTTCAGGCCCAAGAGAGGATAAAGCTGTTGCCGTTTGTTCCACGATCACCAAACATCAACCAGATAGAGAATATGTGGGCAGAGGTAACAAGGCCATTGCCACGTGGATCTACAAAAGCAAGCGACCTTTGGACAAATATAGAAAACATGTGTTGGGAAGTAAACCATCACGCTACACTGTCGACGACTTAATGAAATCAATTCCCTAAGCCTTCCAGAAATCTTACGTTATGATCGTGGGTGGGTTGGTTACTAAAAGTATAAAAAAATGTTCAAATGTGTGTGAAGTCTTGTGGGACTCAACTGCTAAGGTCATCAGTACCTAAGCTTACACACTACTTAACCTAAATTATCCTAAGGACAAACACACACACTCATGCCCGAGGGAGGACTCGAACCTCCGCCGGGATCAGCCACGCAGCCCATGACTGCAGCGCCCTAGACCGCTCGGCTAATCCCGCGAGGCTACTTAAAGTATACTCGTCCACAAAACCCATGTGGACAATTATCTGATAATCGGTCAAGATTTGCTTTGTGGCAGATCTTTACCATACAAGACCATTTACTTTCAGGCTCCTCCTTACAATTCTTGCAGTGCAAGGTAATTGAAAAAACTCATCCACTCGACGCCAACTGAGGAACTGACTGGTGCATGTGTTGTTCAACACACAGTAGTTGTCAGCCTCACTAGAATCAATGACTGTGTGTCTGTGTGTGTGTGTGTGTGTGTGTGTGTGTGTGTGTGTGTGTGTGTGTGTGTGTTTTCGTGTTCATGCACAATCTGAATCAATACTATTAACATTAGAGAGACAACGAACAATAAATAATTCATCAAATATGACTGTAAAGTATTTTAATGCGATGGGAAGTTACTAAATGAATTTTCACCCAACCCACGTCCTGCATATTACGTTAAGTAAGATGTATTAACTCCATAGTATCGTTAGCAGAGACAGTGCGCTCTTGTTGTCGAGGCTCGCTACAAGCGCAGCGATCAGCAGTGCCCAATGCCGCCGCGATTTGTTTATGTTGGCTGAGCGTGGACACTGCAGCAGACGCTTCGCCATAAACAGAAAGAAATCACCCTGTCTCTGACCGCAGTGAGCGGATATCACTGCCTGCGTGTTCTTATAGTAACCAACGTGAGACTCTACTCACAGGAGCCATGGAGCAATTGCAATGGGTATCATGTCATTAGTCATCAGAATATTAACCAGTGATGAAATGTCCACTCTATATGAATCCCAAGAAAATAGGAACCTTCTCACAAAGGAATGTGAGGTGATACCAAAATTTATCCAACATACAAAAATTAACTGCAGGGCTTTCATGTATGCAGTAGTAGCAAACAAGGAAATATTATGTCTTGGAAGCGTATATTTCATTTCTTCTTCTCATTTTAACGCCCTTGTTTTAGTATGAAGTGGGAAAATAAACACGAAAAACTCAAGTTCCTGAGAAGCATATAAGTCATTTCCACTTCTCATATCATAACTTTTGTTTTAGTATGAGGTAAAAAAATAAACAGTTTAGGGTTCTGAAACATAATATGACACCAGATTCTTATCGTAGGCCCTATCGGAAACGCAAAAAGCAGGGAGCTGTCCATTGTTTTGTCCAAAAGTCTGTTTCCTTTCATGCATTACTCACGTTAGGAGATTCTTATTTAAGGACTTGTGGGCATCAAGTTCTTCAGCAGAACAAGCCTTATGTTATTGTGCTAATTACGGTATGGAAAAAATGCAACAAAGACGAGTTCCCCTGGAGCACATGTCTGTATTCAGCAATGACCGCCAGCTGCCACAACACTTCACAGAATCCTTGCGGCGGGCAACACAACTGTGCGTGCACTTCAGACTTCATTCAGTAAGACGTCAGGAGATGGATGGAAACGTCAAATTAACGTTTCTTTCCGAGTCGTATTCAACCCAGAATGAGGTGTTATTAAGGTAGTTGAACGTTCTAGCAGTTACACTTATATAATTCCAATATGAGTATTCAGATAGCCAAAAGAACCCGTTAGTGCGAAACCATCTGGAACTGCATTAACATCAAACTGCAAGAACTTGAGACAATACGTGGACTCTTCTCTTCGCTAGGTGACCTATTACTGATATTTAGGATTCTCACCTGCCTAGGCGTAATGGAAACGGAACTTCAGAGGCGCTTTCCGGTATTCTTGACAAACATGAGAAACTTGTAATCACTGCGAGTTACAACTGCGTGATGATAATGGTTCAGGTTGTCAGTAGTTGTGGTGGTGTTATGCTGTCAAACTGCTTACGGCAACGTTAACGGTGGCGCACATAATTTAGCGCTGACTACCTACCTAAGTAAAGATAGTGTTGTGGCGTCGTCGCTTGTCTTTATTTGGCCTCAGCTTGAGTAATCCGATTTAACGAACATAGTACTACATTCGCGGGCTGCTAATGATACAGTATGACTACAGAGATCATCGTGCGGGTTATACATTAATTCTGCAATGAATTGCTTAAAAAATGTTACCCTCAGCTATGCAGCTGGAATGACTCATTACACAGGTACTCTATGTTGCACTTGGTTAAGTGATCAGTTCGCTGCAATCCTGCTTCTTCTGTTTGTAAATGCTTGTATACGTCAAAAATGGTTCAAATGGTTCTGAGTGCTATGGGACTTAACATCTGAGGTGGTCAGTCCGCTAGAACTTAGAACTACTTAAACCTAACTAACCTAAGGACATCAGACACATCCATGTCGGAGACTGGAGTCGAACCTGAGACCGTAGCTCTCGCGCGGTTCCAGACTGTAGCGCCTAGAACCACTCGGCCACCCTGGTCGGCATACTTGTATACTGACCATTCGTTATTTGACTAAATATGAACTACAATCTAATTCGCATGTATATGGCATGGGTTAGCTCCGGCACGAATGTATGACTAAGGATTGGCTTCCGTTGGAGTCCCGTTATTTTGACGGCAAGACTAATGTTTGCAAATCATCTCTATTGCCTCAAAAAACAATTGCATCTTAAATATCGAAGGACCGACGTCCGCAATGTCACAGCGCGTTGAAATACAGCAACGACAGCTTCGAACCTAGATCTGCTGCTTACTAGACAGACGTTCTGACCGCTGCACTATTACTTTTTTTTAAAGTTTGAGAAGAATTTCAGCACCAGGTAGGCGGAGGCAAAGAGGGCAGGGGTCGAAAATCCGAGGCCTGGCCACAGTGCCTCCCCCATACCTGTCACTGAGCAGCTGCATTATTCACATGTATTCCATGTTTGCACTCATATATTTCTTTAAATTGTTGAACAAAATTGAAGTAGTAATTACAGTAATTACAGTGAACAGGGTGACGGAAAAATAAATAACAAACATTCATTCAGAAATATATTCACAATTTAAGTTATTATGCACTGGATGCATATGAAGTCTGTAAGGAAGCCATATATTTTTCAACAAATGGAAGAAGTTTCGGAGCCGGAGGGGGTTTGCCAAATTAGAACAGTTGTGATTTAAGAACCGACGTAAAAGAATATTCCAGGAATAAAAAAAAGTGAAAGAATAGTATTCTGCTTCTAATCAATAAAACTGTCCATCTCTTTGTAGCCCACATAAAGCAACAGATAAAATTTTTTTAAAACATTCCTTATATTTGTTATTCTTCTTCAGCTTAAAATGTTCTTCTGCAATATAAAACATGCACTCTTCTAAGTTCTAAGTTTTGTTTATTACGACGTACAACACAAACTGTCCCAGAAGCCACGAATAACTGTTATTCTTTGCGGACGGGTAACATTTCCAGTCAGGTTTAAAGCTTCAGTTATCGGTACATGACTTTCTGCGGTTCTGTGGATAGTGCTAATTTCTTCCTAGAACAGAAAACTTTAGATGAGCCGCGGAGACCCAAATAATTATACAGGAAGTTTCAGGAGGAATAATAAATATTGTAGGAGGTGGTAGTATAGACAAGTTGCAGAAAAAATGCCATATTACAAGTGTCCAATTTTTATTTCGTACATACAGCTGGGTTCAATGCATTTATGTTTCGTATGTTGGTCCTTACAGGACCCAGTTGTCTACATTTCCTTGAAAATGACTTCCAGCGTTATTGGAAGAGGTGTATTTGGCTACAGGAATGCCTATGTTCCTCCAGCATGACGTGGCTCCTGCAAATTCTAGGCGTCAGGTGACACATTATCCAAACCTAACACTTTCTTCAAGGTCCCTGGACGTTCTCTCTTTGGATTTTTGCCTGTGGGGATGGTTAAAGGCGAAGTCTACAAAGAAAAAGTAAACCCAAGAGCCGATTTGATCGTTCGGATTATGAATAGTGCAGCCCTCATAAAAGAACGCAAAGACGACCTCAGAAGATCTAGACGTGGTGTTATCAAGAGAAGTCAAATGTGCATTGAAGTTGGTGGGGAAATTATTGAAAATCAACTTTGAACGTCCTCATTTGCCTTTGATTTGATTTTGTTAGGGTTACGTACACTCTTTGCCATAAAACTCGACGGCCGGCCGGCCGCTTCAGAGGCTAAGTCCGCGCCGATCGCGACATGGGACAAAAAAACTGGCCAACTCGCTAATTCTCTAAGTCCGGTTATCTGCACAATCTGGCAACACTGTAGACTGCGGCACTTCCTGGAGGACAACTTGTCCCAAGATTGAGAGTTCTAGGCTGATTACGCCTGTGGTCTAGCGGTAGCGTGCGTTGTTTCTGTTCATAATGTCAGTGGATCGAGAATAGCTGGCATAAAATATTTTTATAGCCTCTTCTGTCTGAATGCTGAAGACGTGAATGTAATGGTAGCGCAGATTCAATCTATTTCGCTTTATGACACACCGATATCAAAATTTTATCTAGTAACGATTTTGCGGAAGATTTCCTGCAGACTGTCCTCCTCTGGACGCCGTATGCGGCAAAGCTCCGGGATCCATTTGCTGGCTACTGGCAGCGGCCGTGGCGACAGCAGCGGCGCTGCACTCCCCCGTTCTTTATCGAAAGCGCCTGCTACCGCTCATCGCTTTTGATGATTTAAAACGCTTTATTATTAAATGTTGCTCCACAGAAAATTTCTACAATTTCCATTCACGCTCAAAAGCAACGGAGACAGACGCCCTGATTAGTAGGCGGGTAATCGGCAAGAGCTGAGTATGGCCCGAAATTAATTTTATAGACTGGGACGAAATTAAACCACCTCACTACATTCGATGAATTTATAAATGCTTCATACCTCGTTTCTTTTCCTTTCAAACTTAATTATTTGTGCAATTTTTGGTCAATGTTTGGATGTTTTCGTCAAGCCAGAGTGAGCGTCTGTGGTGTAAAGTGTATTACAGTTCTTGTTTCATTCCTTATGGTAAGTCTATGCGATAAACTGTGTGAATACCTTGCAATGCATGCTCTGTAGCAGTGCAGGCACACTGCACATTTGGAGTTCCATGTACGGGTTCATGAAGTATTTATTGTTGATCGGAAGTGATAGTTAAGGTCATCAGATTTCAACCAGAAAAATTTGTCGTTTTGAAGGTTTCAGAGAACGGAAAGGAATTGCTAACGCCGGTGTTACAAAACGTCTACAGTTAAATGCTATTGCAAAAATTTAGAAGATGGGAACTATATTAATGAACAGGTGCACTTCATAAACAACCTTCCGACATGTTAGACCTATATGACGAACAAAGCTCAAATTTATATCGTTGACAGTCGGTTTGAATCTTTTCAGGACCTATTTTACAGTGAAGCACCTTGGAATTTGCAAAGCAGAAATCCATGATATTAACTTAATTTACTAAGTCGAAATCGGACGAAGATTGATGTTTGAAGGCATTCTTCAGATTTCGCATAAGAAATTTTTACTAGCAGTTTGCAACTCCATTAATTAAAATGGAAAATAAAAGGTTGAGTCCGCCTTTAGCCGCGGAGCAGCTCGGACTTGTTTACGTCCCGGCTGCGAACGTTCGCGGAAGAAGCGGTGTTTACACCGTCGTCACTCGCGTGTGTTATTGTTTGAATCGAACGCAATGGCACACAATTTCCGAAAAACCACGATACAGTTCACGTTCTGTAACGAGTACGCACGACCGAAGGCTTTCGAAATCGAACGTTTCTTGAGGGACGAAGTGCAACTTAATTACACGGAGATTATTGGTATTCATTTATCAATCGTGAGCAGCACTCTTTACGTAAAGATGATTGACGACGCAGCATGCGATAGGATCATTGAAGCCGCCAAACGAGGATTTCAGTTCCGACACTCCGATGGTCATATTGGCGAAGTTTTAGTCGCTCATTCTGGTCTGGGCGTGCGTACGATTCGAGTCTTCGAGCTGCCTTTCGAGGTACCAGAATCCTTGGTCACTGAAGCGCTCCAGCCATATGGCAGAGTTATCAGTCATACGGCCGAACGTTGGGCAAGTTTTTGCACGTATCCAGTGCTCAATGGTGTCCGACAGGTGCGAATTGCGCTCACGAAACATGTGCCATCGTACATCAACATTGGCGGCTGTCGAGCTATTGTCATCTATGATGGACAGCCCCGGACATGCTCCGGGTGTGGTGGTGAAGGACATCTTCGATCTGCGTGTATGCAGAGGAGACTCGTGCAACTCCCCAGCGGAGACCTCCAGAATCCGACTACACCAACGTCACTGCCGATGACTTACGTGGCGGCGCTTCGCGAGGAGGTGACGCCGAGATCGGAGCGCACTATCGAACCGACGCCGCAGTTGATTGAGGCGCCTTCGGACCCCACTGAAGAAGGAATGGCTCAGACCAACCTCCAATCCCAGACATTACAGGTGGTGCAGCAAGAGGATGACAGCATCACAACCGTCATGGAAGCTGAAGTGGAACGGCCCCAGGGCGTTGTGGCGGCGGCGAGAGCGCAGGTGATGCAAGATTCGCCAACACCAGAAGCCGAGGTTAGGGCCCGCAAGCAACGCTCGCCAAAGCGCCGCAAGAAGCGCCGACTAAACTCTGCGGAGACGCTCCCTTCTCTTCTTGGGAGCCCAGATGAGTCTAACACTATGGACCTGTCTGACTTGGAACCACAAGCTTCGGATGTCGCAGACCATATGAATTCGGACAGTGAAAAGATGTCATGTCGCTCAGAAGACGCATCCGCTCAGGGGCCTGCTACCCCTTCTGCGGTGGAGTCTCAAGCTGCGAAAGAACAGCAGATGTCACACATCACTGCCGCACAGGAAAATTTGGAGCAGCCCAATAATATCAGCTGGTATGAGCAGGACGACGAAATCACCGATGCTGACCATTCTACTGGTGGGGACTCGCATCCGTCCGCATCTCAAGAAACCTAATGTCACAGGGACACGTCCGTCGGGCGACCCTCTGCGGATGTGCAAAGGGACTATCGATACGGTGAAACTTTGTCATTTTAACATCATGTGGAGATGACGGCTACTCGACCCCAGGCATACAGAATAGGGACAGTGAATGTAAATACCATTAGATCGCCCGTGAAACAGCAGTTGTTTAGGGACATGATATACGCGTCGGATGTGGATATACTGATGGTGCAGGAAATTTACATTCCTGAGTTCCAGGAAGTCCATGGATACATCTCCTACACCTCGCCGCACTCGAACAACGACAGTGGAACGGCAATATTGGTCCGGGACGGGATTCCGGTTCGAGACCTGGCTTATCTACCTTCGGCACGAGGACTGGCGATAACTGTTAATGGAATTCGCATTCTCAATGTTTATGCCCCTTCCGGCACAGACAACAGACGGGCGCGTGCGAGATATTATTCGGAAGAAATTGTGCCCTTATTTACCGGCAGATTCGATCATTTCATTATAGGTGGTGACTTCAATTGTGTTTTAGCCCAAAAAGACCAGACTCCACATTACAATACCTGTCGTGAATTGCATGTGCTCTACCGGGATCTGGAGTTACGCGACACCTGGGACATGATTCATAGGAACCGTGAGGGATATACTTTTTATACCAGTCACTCGGCGAGCAGACTCGATCGCATATATGTTTCGGTTGGCCTACAGGATAAGGTGGTCGACGCGGAACGATGGCCTGCGGCATTTACTGATCATCTGGCTTACATTTGTACCATATCACTCCCTAGGCAAAGTGTGTGGAGAAGCCGCGGGACATGGAAGCTCAATTCGTCACTTTTGGCGGACCCCGAATGTCATCAGAGAGTCGAGGAGGTATGGGCCACATGTCAACGCCGTCTACCAACATATACCTCCGTGCTTCAATGGTGGCTCGAGTGTACTAAGCCGGCAATAAGAAGAGCTCTCATACAGTATGGTCGCGATAAGACGAGATGGCAAAGAGACACTCTTGATTATTATTACACAATGCTTCGTGAGCTGTCCTTCCAGTTGCCGTCGGCAGAACATCATGCGGCAGTTCATCGTGTCAAGGCACAAATCCTATCGATCACGCGACGACGACTGGATGGCATCCCAATACGGGCAAGATGTCTCGACACCATCACTGGGGAACGTACCTCGATGCACCATGTGTCGCGGGAACATAAACGTTACCGCCGGACATTGGTAACAGTGCTCCACGGTTTAGATGGCCGTCAACTGACAACACAACAGGACATTGCAAATGAATTTTTAGAGCACTTCCGCCGCCTCTATGCCGGTACACCGACGGACCGTCTGGTGGGGGAAGAGATACTGCAACATCTACAAACGACACTGACAGAGACGGATAAGGCAGCGCTTATGGAGCCACTCACAGAAGACGATATAAAAGTGGCACTCACAAAAGGAGCGGCCCATAAATCACCAGGGCCAGATGGGATTACGCTAGAGTTTTATAGAGAATTCGTGGACATGATGATGCCACAGTTGGTGTCGATGTACAATGAGGCGATGCGTCCGGACATGCGCCTACCATCGGATTTTGTGACGGGCTTTCTTCTTCCCATCCCGAAGATGGCGGGGAGTCTCAGTGTTAATCAATATCGGCCTCTCACTATGCTAAACACCGACTATAAAATCTTTGCACGACTACTAGCGTCTCGTCTCAAGCTGGCGATATCCAGGACAATATCCCCTGATCAGGCTTGCCTAGGGTTGCGAAGCAACATCTCCTCGGCGTTAAGTGAATACCGTGACGTTATCGCCCTAGCGGAAACGTGTAAAATGCGAGCAGCGATGATATCTGTGGACTTCGATCGTGCGTTCGACAGGATAAACCATGACTTCTTGGCGTCAGTCATGAGCCGAATGGCGATTCCACCTGTTTTCATCTCCATCGTTATGAGGCTAATACGAGGGGCTACATCGAAGGTGATTGTAAACGGTCGGGAAGCGGGCTCGATTCCTATTAACAGCTCAGTCCGACAAGGGTGCCCACTCTCCATGATGCTGTTTGCGATAGCGCTTGAGCCGCTGATGTGTGTTATGAGGCGCTCACTTACTGGGATAGCGCTTAATGAGAACTCTTTCGTTTGTCGCGCATATGCGGACGACCTGATCCTTCTTGTCAGATCAGGACATGAAGTGCGTCAGGCTGTTGAACATCTAGACTCTTACGGGACGGCAGCAGGCAGTGTCGTTAACATGACGAAATCCAAAATTATGCACATTGGACGGGGTCTGGAAGACGTACTGGGACCTTTTCAGACGGTGGAATCGCTGAGATGTCTGGGGATTACATTTACCCGTTCACTACGGCGGTCAGCGGCGGCGAGTTCTCGGCGGCTTCTGCAGAATGTTCGTCTGACGATACGGAACAACTCACTGAGAGCCTTTGACATGATCCAACGTGTGGCATACACCAACGTTCACATAGCGTCACGACTGCCCCATTTAGCGCAGATCCTACCAATACCGAAGGGTATCGCAGACCGTCTCATGGCTGCCTTTGGTTACTATGTTAGTACTGGGATGTTATTTAAGATCAAATATGATACGTTAACGCTACAGTTCCGGAACGGTGGCCTCAACCTCACAAACGTGCGAAACAAAGCTCTGGCGCTTTACATGCGAGCGATGATACGAAATTGGCAACCAAGAAAGCATACCATAACGTCAGCTCTGATAGAAGTACTTGTTCCGCCTTCGTACGAACCCCCTATTGCGGTGGGCAATATTTCGCCTTCTCTTGCACACATTGCCTCATTTCTTGTTGATTACAGTTATGTTCGTCTGGAAGTACCTTCGACGAGACTACCCACGACTCGGGAGATCTATAGATGCTTGATGGATCACCATGGCCGCAACATAATGGAATTCAAATACCCGTCGAGAACGTGGAACCACATTTGGTGTGCAGTGCATACTCCATTACTGTCAACAGCAGCGAGATCGATGTGGTATATTCTTATAAACCGTAAACTTGTGACCAGGAGTCGATTACATACAATTCATATGGTCGATTTTCCTCTTTGCACAAACTGTGGACTGTTAGCAACGGAAGAACATGGTTTAGTGTGTGGCGCAGCGAGGGACGTCTGGATGCTGACGTGTCGAATACTGGCCTTCCTTCGGCGCACTAACTACACAGAAATCACATCGGATGTACTTTTTCTACCGGACAAGACCTTTTTTCCCAAACAAAAGACGTATGCGGTCAATTGGATCGCTGGACATGCGACGAAATATTTGTATTCGTACGATATTAAGTCCGTGATGGATTATTGGATGTATTTACAAGAACAACACGAGCTCATACGGCGTCATACGAAATACAGGACTTACTTTTCCAATTTTTTAGGAAGTGTTTTTCACAATCCACCCAACAGCTGGGGTGTCCCAGCACTGGGAAGACTCCTGCAGCAGAACGACTAGATACAGTACTGCGCGGTTCAATTATATTGGCATATAGCACACTGAGAAGAAAACTGGCCCATACCTGTTGGCGCCAGTTATGACTGCATTATGTTAACGCGAAAAAAAACCACACACAACGATGGTAAACACCGAAACCGCCTCAGATAATGGTCCTTCGAATGGTCGACGCAGGAGAAATAAATACCGCCCACACTGGCAGAAATGGTCAAGATTATATGGCTTTCTGCCAGGTTTATGATGCGACACCGCGTGCTGCAGGGATTGTGATGCAGATGATAACTTCATTTTCACTCCCGCCCGTGACTAGGATTGTCATTTACTTTATTCCTGTTACAAAAAAAAAAAAAAAAAAAAAAGAGGGCGGCCTTTGCGTTCATTTTATGGTTTCCCAATTGTTTTTGCTGTCTCGATACTTTTCTTATCCCTAGGACAGCACAATTGCACGAATAAAGATTGTTTGTTTACCCTGCCTTCCTGTTCCCAAAAAAAAAAGGAGAGAGAGAGAAGTGGTCGCATTGTTGGACCATAAAGCGGAGGAACCGCGTTTTTATTTTAATTTTATTTTTTTTAGAAAAAAAAATAAACTTTACAAAAAAAGGTTGGAAAAAAAACACACAAACAGAGGAGGTGGAGAATATAAAAAAAAACAAAAAGAAAAAAAAAAGCGGTAGCGTGCGTTGTTTCTGTTCATAATGTCAGTGGATCGAGAACAGCTGGCATAAAATATTTTTATAGCCTCTTCTGTTTGAATGCTGAAGACGTGAATGTAATGGTAGCGCAGATTCAATCTATTTCGCTTTATGACACACCGATATCAAAATTTTATCTAGTAACGATTTTGCGGAAGATTTCCTGCAGACTGTCCTCCTCTGGACGCCGTATGCGGCAAAGCTCCGGGATCCATTTGCTGGCTACTGGCAGCGGCCGTGGCGACAGCAGCGGCGCTGCACTCCCCCGTTCTTTATCGAAAGCGCCTGCTACCGCTCATCGCTTTTGATGATTTAAAACGCTTTATTATTAAATGTTGCTCCACAGAAAATTTCTACAATTTCCATTCACGCTCAAAAGCAACGGAGACAGACGCCCTGATTAGTAGGCGGGTAATCGGCAAGAGCTGAGTATGGCTCGAAATTGATTTTATAGACTGGGACGAAATTAAACCACCTCACTACATTCGATGAATTTATAAATGCTTCATACCTCGTTTCATTTCCTTTCAAACTTAATTATTTGTGCAACTTTTGGTCAATGTTTGGATGTTTTCGTCAAGCCAGAGTGAGCGTCTGTGGTGTAAAGTGTATTACAGTTCTTGTTTCATTCCTTATGGTAAGTCTATGCGATAAACTGTGTGAATACCTTGCAATGCATGCTCTGTAGCAGTGCAGGCACACTGCACATTTGGAGTTCCATGTACGGGTTCATGAAGTATTTATTGTTGATCGGAAGTGATAGTTAAGGTCATCAGATTTCAACCAGAAAAATTTGTCGTTTTGAAGGTTTCAGAGAACGGAAAGGAATTGCTAACGCCGGTGTTACAAAACGTCTACAGTTAAATGCTATTGCAAAAATTTAGAAGATGGGAACTATATTAATGAACAGGTGCACTTCATAAACAACCTTCCGACATATTAGACCTATATGACGAACAAAGCTCAAATTTATATCGTTGACAGTCGGTTTGAATCTTTTCAGGACCTATTTTACAGTGAAGCACCTTATAATTTGCAAAGCAGAAATCCATGATATTAACTTAATTTACTAAGTCGAAATCGGACGAAGATTGATGTTTAAAGGCATTCTTCAGATTTCGCATAAGAAATTTTTACTAGCAGTTTGCAACTCCATTAATTAAAATGGAAAATAAAAGGTTGTAGTCAGCGGCTTCTACCGTGATTCGAACTTATAGTACAAGCACTGCAACGCACAAGGGAACCTCTGAGCTAACGACACACTGGCGGCCAGAGGCGGACTATAGTCACTGCGATGTTGCCTGAGCCTCAAAACGCAACCTTAAACACACAAACAGAGGAGGTGGAGATTACTGTTTTAACATCCCGTCGACCACGATGTCATTAGAGACGGAGCACAAGCTCGGATTAGGGAAGGATGGGGAAGGAAATCGGCCGTGCCCTTCCTAAGGAACCATCCCGGCATTTTCCTGAAGCGATTTAGGGAAATCATTGAAAACCTAAATCAGGATGGCCGGGCGCGGGATTGCACCGTCGTCCTCCCGAATGCACGCACCAACAGGTGTTACTTATGTGAAGAACGCCGTTCTTGGAGTCCAGAAATTAAATATACTTTCTAATTGTGTCATCTTGCAGTGGATTATATCGTACGAGTCTTAGATGTGGAAAACGAATGTCAAGTGAATTTAGCGAGGTAACGCCGACCTACACCCGGAAGTAAATGCACTATCAGAGTGTTGACAAATACTTGCTACGACGCTGCCATTTCTCGGCTCTCTGACGAGGCAGCTCTTCAGCGAAATGCTTGCCGTGATTCTCCGATACGGTTCTTCAGAGTGGAGACGCGCGCGCACGTTTGGTTTTTATGCGGCGTTCTCCCCTGATGGTTTCTGACGTCGCCTTGTGGGCTATGTATACATATGAGACATTCAATTATCATTAATCCAGAATGATACAAGTTTCAGCTTCCGGCGTGGAAGAAGGCTGTTGACGCCGACATTATATCATTTCAACGTAGGGAAAGCAAAACGGATCATTCAATGTTTCTCATTCAACATAAAGCATGTGAGATAAATTTCCGTAACGTTCATAATCATCTAAAAATACAAACGAAGTAAAAATACACCGGAAGCTTATTCGAATTGAATATAATGTAAGATACCAAACGCTTTGCACCTCGATGTCGAATTTGTCCACTTGCAATCGTTTGCAGCATGCACATAGAATGTCATGATTACCACGAGAATGAAGAAATATGTTGGTAAGGATGGAAGCAAGAAGAGACGCAGTCAACAAATATTCTATTCCTCATGGCATTCATTTCATTTGACACGTAAGAAGAGGTAAAGCGGGAATTTACTTTCGTTAACACGAAAGATATGCCGCACATATTGATAACGAGGAAGTCTGCGTCTTCATACGTTTCCTCCTTGAAATCTGTATGCTCTATTATATACTAAGTAGCCCGATCATTGTTTCAGTAATGTTACCCTCTTGTTTGACCCCGTAACGATGAACAGATTCCAAATGCATGTCTCTGCGTGAAAGTAGCTGTTCGAACCCTTCCTGGGTTGTTTTTTGTGTTTTATTGCTTGGAATTCCTGAAGCAGACCACTGTGCCTTCCCCCCTCGTGGGTTAGGTCTCAAAACTAAACCGCTTTGTATCCAATGGCATAATTTATTCATACAGCATCAGCATAAGACTCTTCCGAGTGAGAGAATGACAATAACAATCGTAACAAGAACAAGCAAATAATGAATGATGTTTATTCCAACGCAGAACGAGAATGGCTTTAAATATAAAAATCTGTATCTATATCCATATCTATTGATCTTTGAGTTTGCACAATGCAAATATATTCTTAGCATTTAGTTACTGAATTTAGTTCTGGATGTTTGCAGAGAAAAGGAAAAGACGGTACTTCTCGCTAGTGTAATATAATGTGAACCAGCAACTACCCTTTCCTTAGAACACGACTCAAGCAGGTCCTCAAGCAGGCACTGCTGCATTCTGTTCCCTGACATTGCTCTGATGACGGTTAATGCAGATAGTTCCGATTATGAAATACAAAACGTATTGTAGGTTAGTTCCTAGTATAGTAACATTGAATTTGCGTTGTAGATGGCACATGAACGTGATGACTATCCATATTACTCATCAATATAAAAAGACAATATTTTGGGAATTTAGTAGGATTACTCAAAATGAATTCTGAAATTGGGTGACTGACCGCACAGGTGCTAAACGTCGTCAAGAGTATACGATGTCCTAATCGCATTAGGAATATGAAGATCGTCTTCGACAGCTCGCCACTTTCACATTGCTATCTCCACCCTACTCCAGACAGCTCTCGGTGGAGTTGCACTACGTTGCCGATGTTATGGAAGGCCTTCAAACCGACAACAGACCACATATTGAAAAATACAAGCAAATTCTCTTGCAGCGTAAGCTTATTGTAACTAATCTAAAAATTATTGGAGAGGAACATTGTCCTATTCAAAAAAAGTAAAATGTTACACACTATTGACGTCAAACGGACATTATCTATGTCCTGTCTTGTGTCCTACTCATCTATAATATCAAGTGTACTATGAAAATGATTATATATAATGGATTATAAGGTAATGCATTGATACCAGATGGTGGGGGCCGGCCGATGTGGCCGTGCGGTTCTAGGCGCTTCAGTCTGGAACCGCGTGACCGCTACGGTCGCAGGTTCGAATCCTGCCTCGGGCATGGATGTGTGTGATGTCCTTAGGTTAGTTAGGTTTAAGTAGTTCTAAGTTCTAGGGGACTGATGACCTTAGAAGTTAAGTCCCATAGTGCTCAGAGCCATTTCAACCATTTGAACTATTTAACACAAAATGACATTAAAAATTTAAGTTATTCACGAGCAGCTAGTTGAGAATATGTATGAACATTAAATGACACGACGAACCGTCTTGTTCTGCATATGGATTCAAACCCAGCTCATGCAGACTAAGCAAAGATTTCGTGACTGACGGAAACTAACAGTCATTCCTGATTAGGCGTACAGAGAGTGATATACCTCGATTTTAGACAGTATCAGTTAGCAAATATCAACTTTAAATTGCATAACGCAAACACTTTTAACAGACGTGAATTCCTACCCAGCATCTATTGTCCCTGTTAACGAACTACGAGAGATGTTAAATATTGCTTCTTCACAAGTAACTTACTTGAAATGCCGTGAGGTAAAGCTGTGTGTTGGACACGGATTCGAACCCGGAACCTAATCGGATTGCCATCGAAGCACAGTCAAATGTGACATATCGGAATTTCGCGGCAGTAACTAGATGTTTTAACTGAAATGACGAGACGAAACATAAATTTTTTCCTTCCCAGGACTCCAACCCGGCACCTATCGCTGTTATATTCTAGAGAAAACTAACGTTAAATATGGGTTTGTTGCACCAGCAGTGACATGTGAGCATGTTTGAACTGAAATAATATGACGAAGAGTTCAGCGCTCACTGGGAATAGAGCCCCACAATATCGTTGTTGACTACACACAAAGAGACGTCAGCTACCGAATTTTTCTCCACCAGCTGCTCAGAATAGCATCTTGAACTTACAGTCATCTCGCAAATAGTTCTGTGTCTCACTGGGAGTTAAAAACGTCGGATATCGTTAGTGTTGACAGCGAATGAAAATACATTAAAAATCAAAATTATTATCCACCAGCAGATAGGTGTTCTCATGCTAGAGCTTGATAATACATAATTAAATCTTTAGTGCCGGGCCAGGATTCGATCCCATTCACGCATAATATGTGAAGGTGTTGAGGAATCTGCAGTTTTGAACAAACAACAAATTGTAGTCGAGCTGTATTGCCACGAAGGGATCAAATATCGCGTTAAGGGCGGTCTGAGTTGCATTCCCAGTTCAGAACCAATTTTATCGACATACAGAAGCTCAAATAAAAGATGGAATAAGTGTCCTGTGACCATACATAGCGTTTGTGTCGTCACTTGAAATAAATAACTAGTATAAGAAAGGTTACTGGTGATAGAGCTTCTACATGTCGCCACTCCAGACTTTATTGTGGTTCAACCTAACGTCTACTTGGTAAAGAAGGAATATCATCTTTAATGTGAATTTTCAGACCACGCAGCCATTATATCTCCTTCACTTGGTGTAGCCAGGAGAATATGGAATCTGTCTCTCCCTATCTAAAATCATTGACAGAAGTGGGAATCGAACCCAGACCATAGGTATAACAACCTACCATCCGTCCAACAGACCACGAAATCCTCTTCTCTCCGAGTCATTTTTCTATCGTAACGCAGTTGCGCCACACTGGATGAGAATTCTGACACACAGGCTCCCTGTAGTAATTTGCAGCATGTTCAGTAAATTCATTTACTTGGTTGACCGAATCACCATGAACTAGCTGCCTCGGCTACCCAGTGCATACATTCGACTATTTTGTAATCACAGAAATAAAATCACGTTACTGCCACCTACACACAACTGCCAACATTGTAGGATGCAGAAGTTTAAATAGGAAGTGTTCCTTTCCACTTGAGCTATTCTATTGCGCTATCTGTTACTAGAAAACGTCGTTCAGTCCAAAAGAAAAGCTGTAACTGTTTGTCTCTCAGAAGTCAAGACCTGGCCATATGCATAATCTCACAGTGCTGTGGAATCCAAAAGTTCTGGAGGAATAGTTGCCGAACTCTGGAGCTGTTGTAGCTACGTGTCAGCCTGTAGCATAGATAAGATGTCGCGAGTTCGAATACATTCAGTGCTACATTTTTTAAAACGCAATTCTGCTCTCTGCTGAAGTTATCAATCTAATGGAACTTTGAACATAATTCCCTTCACTTCTCAACCCAAAGTAGTCGCATGTGGAAAAAGGACTAACTACTGTGACATTTTGTTCTATTCAGGTTTAATAGACAGCAGGCAGCAGATGCATCTCGAAGATGTGCAGGGAGAGCGCATCGTGAATAATATGTCAGAAAAGTATTTTCTACATTAGCCGTCGTGTGGTAGTGATATTTGATTCTTTTTCAAACTTTGATTGACAGCTTTAACTCAGAACAAATTTTCTACATGCATGTAATCAATAAACTGCATGTGCATTGTCAGACTGTCATAGGTAACATCAGAGAATTCGCATATATCGTTGATGATTAATTTCTCTCTCATATTTACTATTGTTTTAACAACACTAAAGGAAACCTTACGAAAATTGTGCACTGTATTATAAGAAATGAAATAAAACTAACCATGATAACCTTACGACGAAAGTATCTGTACACAAGCATGCCTCTATCGACACGAATTAATAAAATTCTACTGACTTAGATTTTGATTGGGTCTGTGTTTAATTGGTATGCTGTGTCATACTCAAGAGGTATGCAAATGTGGCATTTCATAAATATAGTTACGTATTCCTAGAAACCCAAAATTCGCTTGTCAGCAGCGGAAAGAGGCGTTACCTGTTGTGCAGCATTGTAAGTTTTTCAACATTGCACTATGAGCTGAAAGCATTTTCTTGCGATTTCCTTATTGATGTTTGATCTGACTGCTTGTAGCTCTTTCACAGAAGGGATAAAAACGTTTCAGTCAGTGAGACTGGAACTGCGAACCGTAACAGACGCTGTTCCACAGGTCAGCACGTTACCACAGAGCTGGCGAGGAGGTATGGGTCTCAGCTTCCTATTACGACGGCAATAGTAACTAGAACTCGTAAACCGCTATTTAAAGGTCGAGATTAGTTGCGGTTTCCACCTGCAACGACTTTCCTGGGCTGAAAACTGTAAATTTACAATCTTCTGTTACACCTCAAACGATAATAACTCAGATTATTCAATGGAAATGACAGGTAAAATCAAGTGAACTTTGAGGCTTAATTCCGTGCACACCAGGAAGTAACTCGTCGATCACAGAGTTGCCAAACATACGTTGCCTTGTTGCCAAATCTCAGTTACAGTACTAGCAGGAAGAAGACGAACCGATGTGATCCTACAGCGGTCTGGGAAGTGACCATAGCTGGTGTCTCCAAGTCGCGGCTGCTACGGCCTGGAATACGTAATGCGTCTGATTCGCTTTCTGTAACTAGGTTTAGGGACTGGAGCGTAGTTACTAATAATACTCAGAACTGACTGCAAACTGAGCATCATAAATCAGTAACTCTCATTATTGTTTTTATATTTCTTTCGTAAGTGCACTCAAAACTAAGAAAGTCATTCACAGGCGTTTTCGTGCCTCGCCGATAGTCGAGCACAACATACAAATAAAAAAAACAAAGAATGTGTGTGTGTGTGTGTGTGAGAGAGAGAGAGAGAGAGAGAGAGAGAGAGAGAGAGAGAGAAAGAGAGAGAGAGAGAGAGAGAGAGAAATAAAAAGCAATGAGAGAGAGTGTAAAAAATTGTTGTAAAGAAATTGAATCATGGTATTTAAAGAAATCTTTCATTAAAATGTCACGTTCCACATCATTACGAAATGTCGTATTCATGATCAATGGAACAAGAGTTAATCTAATGTAATCTAATCTAATCTAATCACATCATATTGATGATTAGCCATGAAGAGTCATGAATTACCGAAAGTTTTGCCAATACCAGTAATCAAATCTAAACTTGAAAATAAAAGACGCCAATTTTTGTAATAAACCGTGACTCCTATCAAGACCCTTTAATCCCTGTTATCTAACCACGAAAGATGTCTGATATACCTCCATTCTGAAGTAACAAAGTGTGCATGCATTTAAAGATGAAGTGCATGATGTGAAGTTCTGTGACGGAGATACGAACCCAACACGTAATCCGATTGTTAACTAAGAAAAATCAAATGTTACGTATCGGTTTTTCTTACGAGCCGCTAGGTGCCTGAATCTGCAATAAGGATACAAACTTTTGTGCCTAAGCGACAATCGAACAGCACACCTACCGTGCATCCACGAATATAGCTTAAGTATCAGTTGCTTACTCATGAACAGTAAGATGTGTGCGTGTTTGACCAGAAATAACGACACCTGTTGCGATTGTTGGCAACACATGAACAGACATTGAAATTGCGCGTTAATTTTCACTAGCAGATGGGTGTGCGCTTGATAAAGCTAGAAATGAAATTATGAATATTTTTGTACTGGATCAGGTTTCAGACCCACATACTTACCTTTGGAGGAGACCTAGAGAAGATTGCAGTCTTGGGAAAAGGAACGAAATGACTGAACTATACTGTTCCGAGAGATTCAGATCCTCGAAAGAGGAGATACGAATTCGAATCACAGTCCAGCACCAAATTTTTAAACGTCTCTAGTTCAATCAAGTACAAGTAAAATAAGAGCCCTGTCCCTTTAAATGGCTATCGGTTCATCAAATAAAATAAAATTTTCTAATGTAAGTAAGCTTACTGGCGACTGTATTTCTTTTTACCATGACTTCCGCTGTGTCATTTCCCAACGTAAACCGGCTCTGCCCAGTTGGTAATGAAGGAACGTGATGTTTAATGCGGATTCTGGATTATAACGTCTTTCTCTTGAGGTTACCAGAGGTAAAATAAATCTGTTTGTGCCTCTTAAAAGTAAATGCCTGAACCCACGCATTGCACCTGTGATAGCTCGTTCCACCAGACCATTGTGGCCACATTACCCAGCCCCAGGAGTGTGCTGTAACGGATGATGTGCTTAGCTTACAAAATTAGTCACGGTGGAAAAAATGCGAGTCTATTAAATGGTCAAGTAGAAGCAAGCTTCTGACGCAGAGATTATGCTATTCTCATGTCAGCAGGATGTAAAGACTCTTCTAGGCATCATAGGCTGGATGTGAAGCCATTTTGATTTTTCACAAATTCAGCAAATTTCTTAGTTCGAGAAAATCCACTGTGAAGTGTGAAGTTGCCGGATAATTCGATTATTACTGTTATTATTAATATCATTTTATTCATACTGCTGCTGTAACACAAGTGCTTGAACATCATTTAGTGCCTTTTGGTCACTATAGAAGTAGTTTCCCAAGTACAGGTTCTTTCCCTGTCTACGGAATCCTTTTCATGTTAATATCAAACACCAGCAATTACTCGTAGATTACATTAAAACTCAAGTAATTGACGAAGACGTTACTTGGTAAAAAAACGCACTGCCTTTTTTCATTTACTTTCGCCTAGAAATGGCTATCGAGTACTGACAAACCAAAAGGCAAGAGATCTTACTGCCTTCCGATATACGTTGCTGTTAGTTCTTCCACATGATTTGGTCGACATGACCTGTTTCAAGTAGTGTATGACAGACAGTGTTTTAGAAAATCTATTGTTTCCCTTTGCAATAAACAGAAGTATTTTCATTCTAAGCTGTCCAAGTACAAAATTTTCGCAATATTAGTGCAAATTTAATATTCGCTTCTATAATGTATAAAAGTATTTCACAGTCACAAAACTCGCATTCGAAACGTTGACCTTACACTTAGTCGCTGACCATAAATTCTAGCTTAGAGTGACACCAGTTTAAATAACCTAATGTAGCGAAGACTGTTTGCCAGTGCTCTTTCTCACCGGAAAATACGCAATTGACTCATTTGGCCCCATAAGTACACTGTAACAGTAATTTCTGTGTGAAATTTGTCAGTAAGCTTTCGCCTTCCAACCGGCAAAATACGGAAGAGTACGGTCGGTAAACAATTCACAAACCACGATTTAGTGCCGATAAGACGATTTCTTTAAACATTGTCGAAGCTGAGGGAAACTAGTTTATGCTTAAATCGTCTTAAGCAGCAACGTTCACAGATATCTCAAATAGGAAAAAGCTGAATATCCAGGTACGAAGGTTGTGAAACAAACTTCCCACAGTTTGTGTCAGGTTGATCTTTTCGTCTGATAACACTGCTTAAGTATTTTGTCTAGGAGGTATCACAAGTAGTATCCCTGTAGCTGTGGGAATCATTGGTTGAAAACGAGTTTAACACCAATGGGTACAGTGCTGCTATATTTTCAAAATTATTATCAACCTAAGTCTGAGTTCATCCACAAACTGAGGCGTATTTATAATATTGAAGCTAGACTGTGTAGTCTTTCTTGAGTGGTCATTGGAAGGCGTTTACACACACGTATACAATACTATGAATACTTCGAACGCTATGGTTAACGTTGCTCTCATAAACTACTTTTTTTTAAAATTCTTCTGGGTCTTAAGCGTGCAATATGTGTTGTAGATACAGTCTCAGACCAAAAAATTGACCGCCGAGTCGTTCACGTAAGGTGGACAATACAGTCATGCTCCTCTCAGAATTCTATGTCTGGCAATATGCTCGATCTAGCAACATGTAGACTGCGGCACTTCCCAGAGGAAGTCTTGACTCCAGTCTTAGTACATTACTCTTGACTACGACCGTAGTCTTGAGGTTAAACGCGAGACCAGCTAATATGATATTGTAGATTCGCTTGAATTACACTCATAGCTTCAGCACCGAGAGGAAAGGGGCGATAAAAATGTTGTCGATATGTGCTTTCGGTCGCCAGACGTCATATTAGCTGGTCTCGCGTTTTACCTCAAGACTACGGTCGTGTTCCATCAGCGGTATAATTAAAATGATATTAATAATAACAGTAATAATCGAATTATCCGGCAACTTCACACTTCACAGTGGATTTTCTCGAACTAAGAAATTTGCTGAATTTGTGAAAAATCAAAATGGCTTCACATCCAGCCTATGATGCCTAGAAGAGTCTTTACATCCTGCTGACATGAGAATAGCATAATCTCTGCGTCAGAAGCTTGCTTCTACTTGACCATTTAATAGACTCGCATTTTTTCCACCGTGACTAATTTTGTAAGCTAAGCACATCATCCGTTACAGCACACTCCTGGGGCTGGGTAATGTGGCCACAATGGTCTGGTGGAACGAGCTATCACAGGTGCAATGCGTGGGTTCAGGCATTTACTTTTAAGAGGCACAAACAGATTTATTTTACCTCTGGTAACCTCAAGAGAAAGACGTTATAATCCAGAATCCGCATTAAACATCACGTTCCTTCATTACCAACTGGGCAGAGCCGATTTACGTTGGGAAATGACACAGCGGAAGTCATGGTAAAAAGAAATACAGTCGCCAGTAAGCTTACTTACATTAGAAAATTTTATTTTATTTGATGAACCGATAGCCATTTAAAGGGACAGGGCTCTTATTTTACTTGTACTTGATTGAACTAGAGACGTTTAAAAATTTGGTGCTGGACTGTGATTCGAATTCGTATCTCCAGTTTCGAGGATCTGAATCTCTCAGAACAGTATAGTTCAGTCATTTCGTTCCTTTTCCCAAGACTGCAATCTTCTCTAGGTCTCCTCCAAAGGTAAGTATGTGGGTCTGAAACATGATCCAGTACAAAAATATTCATAATTTCATTTCTAGCTTTATCAAGTGCACACCCACCTGCTAGTGAATATTAACGCGCAATTTCAATGTCTGTTCATGTGTTGCCAACAATCGCAACAGGTGTCGTTATTTCTGGTCAAACACGCACACATCTTACTGTTCATGAGTAAGCAACTGATACTTAAGCTATATTCGTGGATGCATGGTAGGTGTGCAGTTCGATTGTCGCTTAGGCACAAAAGTTTGTATCCTTATTTTAGATTCAGACACCTAGCGGCTCGTAAGAAAAACCGATACGTAACATTTGATTTTTCTTAGTTAACAATCGGATTACGTGTTGGGTTCGTACCTCCGTCACAGAACTTCACATCATGCACTTCATCTTTAAATGCATGCACACTTTGTTACTTCAGAATGGAGGTATATCAGACATCTTTCGTGGTTAGATAACAGGGATGAAAGGGTCTTGATAGGAGTCACGGTTTATTACAAAAATTGGCGTCTTTTATTTTCAAGTTTAGATTTGATTACTGGTATTGGCAAAACTTTCGGTAATTCATGACTCTTCATGGCTAATCATCAATATGATGTGATTAGATTAGATTAGATTACATTAGATTAACTCTTGTTCCATTGATCATGAATACGACATTTCGTAATGATGTGGAACGTGACATTTTAATGAAAGATTTCTTTAAATACCATGATTCAATTTCTTTACAACAATTTTTTACACTCTCTCTCATTGCTTTTTATTTCTCTCTCTCTCTCTCTCTCTCTCTCTTTCTCTCTCTCTCTCTCTCCCTCGGACACACACACACACACACACACACACACATTCTTTGTTTTTTTTATTTGTATGTTGTGCTCGACTATCGGCGAGGCACGAAAACGCCTGTGAATGACTTTCTTAGTTTTGAGTGCACTTACGAAAGAAATAGAAAAACAATAATGAGAGTTACTGATTTATGATGCTCAGTTTGCAGTCAGTTCTGAGTATTATTAGTAACTACGCTCCAGTCCCTAAACCTAGTTACAGAAAGCGAATCAGACGCATTACGTATTCCAGGCCGTAGCAGCCGCGACTTGGAGACACCAGCTATGGTCACTTCCCAGACCGCTGTAGGATCACATCGGTTCGTCTTCTTCCTGCTAGTACTGTAACTGAGATTTGGCAACAAGGCAACGTATGTTTGGCAACTCTGTGATCGACGAGTTACTTCCTGGTGTGCACGGAAATTAAGCCTCAAAGTTCACTTGATTTTACCTGTCATTTCCATTGAATAATCTGAGTTATTATCGTTTGAGGTGTAACAGAAGATTGTAAATTTACAGTTTTCAGCCCAGGAAAGTCGTTGCAGGTGGAAACCGCAACTAATCTCGACCTTTAAATAGCGGTTTACGAGTTCTAGTTACTATTGCCGTCGTAATAGGAAGCTGAGACCCATACCTCCTCGCCAGCTCTGTGGTAACGTGCTGACCTGTGAAACAGCGTCTGTTACGGTTCGCAGTTCCAGTCTCACTGACTGAAACGTTTTTATCCCTTCTGTGAAAGAGCTACAAGCAGTCAGATCAAACATCAATAAGGAAATCGCAAGAAAATGCTTTCAGCTCATAGTGCAATGTTGAAAAACTTACAATGCTGCACAACAGGTAACGCCTCTTTCCGCTGCTGACAAGCGAATTTTGGGTTTCTAGGAATACGTAACTATATTTATGAAATGCCACATTTGCATACCTCTTGAGTATGACACAGCATACCAATTAAACACAGACCCAATCAAAATCTAAGTCAGTAGAATTTTATTAATTCGTGTCGATAGAGGCATGCTTGTGTACAGATACTTTCGTCGTAAGGTTATCATGGTTAGTTTTATTTCATTTCTTATAATACAGTGCACAATTTTCGTAAGGTTTCCTTTAGTGTTGTTAAAACAATAGTAAATATGAGAGAGAAATTAATCATCAACGATATATGCGAATTCTCTGATGTTACCTATGACAGTCTGACAATGCACATGCAGTTTATTGATTACATGCATGTAGAAAATTTGTTCTGAGTTAAAGCTGTCAATCAAAGTTTGAAAAAGAATCAAATATCACTACCACACGACGGCTAATGTAGAAAATACTTTTCTGACATATTATTCACGATGCGCTCTCCCTGCACATCTTCGAGATGCATCTGCTGCCTGCTGTCTATTAAACCTGAATAGAACAAAATGTCACAGTAGTTAGTCCTTTTTCCACATGCGACTACTTTGGGTTGAGAAGTGAAGGGAATTATGTTCAAAGTTCCATTAGATTGATAACTTCAGCAGAGAGCAGAATTGCGTTTTAAAAAATGTAGCACTGAATGTATTCGAACTCGCGACATCTTATCTATGCTACAGGCTGACACGTAGCTACAACAGCTCCAGAGTTCGGCAACTATTCCTCCAGAACTTTTGGATTCCACAGCACTGTGAGATTATGCATATGGCCAGGTCTTGACTTCTGAGAGACAAACAGTTACAGCTTTTCTTTTGGACTGAACGACGTTTTCTAGTAACAGATAGCGCAATAGAATAGCTCAAGTGGAAAGGAACACTTCCTATTTAAACTTCTGCATCCTACAATGTTGGCAGTTGTGTGTAGGTGGCAGTAACGTGATTTTATTTCTGTGATTACAAAATAGTCGAATGTATGCACTGGGTAGCCGAGGCAGCTAGTTCATGGTGATTCGGTCAACCAAGTAAATGAATTTACTGAACATGCTGCAAATTACTACAGGGAGCCTGTGTGTCAGAATTCTCATCCAGTGTGGCGCAACTGCGTTACGATAGAAAAATGACTCGGAGAGAAGAGGATTTCGTGGTCTGTTGGACGGATGGTAGGTTGTTATACCTATGGTCTGGGTTCGATTCCCACTTCTGTCAATGATTTTAGATAGGGAGAGACAGATTCCATATTCTCCTGGCTACACCAAGTGAAGGAGATATAATGGCTGCGTGGTCTGAAAATTCACATTAAAGATGATATTCCTTCTTTACCAAGTAGACGTTAGGTTGAACCACAATAAAGTCTGGAGTGGCGACATGTAGAAGCTCTATCACCAGTAACCTTTCTTATACTAGTTATTTATTTCAAGTGACGACACAAACGCTATGTATGGTCACAGGACACTTATTCCATCTTTTATTTGAGCTTCTGTATGTCGATAAAATTGGTTCTGAACTGGGAATGCAACTCAGACCGCCCTTAACGCGATATTTGATCCCTTCGTGGCAATACAGCTCGACTACAATTTGTTGTTTGTTCAAAACTGCAGATTCCTCAACACCTTCACATATTATGCGTGAATGGGATCGAATCCTGGCCCGGCACTAAAGATTTAATTATGTATTATCAAGCTCTAGCATGAGAACACCTATCTGCTGGTGGATAATAATTTTGATTTTTAATGTATTTTCATTCGCTGTCAACACTAACGATATCCGACGTTTTTAACTCCCAGTGAGACACAGAACTATTTGCGAGATGACTGTAAGTTCAAGATGCTATTCTGAGCAGCTGGTGGAGAAAAATTCGGTAGCTGACGTCTCTTTGTGTGTAGTCAACAACGATATTGTGGGGCTCTATTCCCAGTGAGCGCTGAACTCTTCGTCATATTATTTCAGTTCAAACATGCTCACATGTCACTGCTGGTGCAACAAACCCATATTTAACGTTAGTTTTCTCTAGAATATAACAGCGATAGGTGCCGGGTTGGAGTCCTGGGAAGGAAAAAATTTATGTTTCGTCTCGTCATTTCAGTTAAAACATCTAGTTACTGCCGCGAAATTCCGATATGTCACATTTGACTGTGCTTCGATGGCAATCCGATTAGGTTCCGGGTTCGAATCCGTGTCCAACACACAGCTTTACCTCACGGCATTTCAAGTAAGTTACTTGTGAAGAAGCAATATTTAACATCTCTCGTAGTTCGTTAACAGGGACAATAGATGCTGGGTAGGAATTCACGTCTGTTAAAAGTGTTTGCGTTATGCAATTTAAAGTTGATATTTGCTAACTGATACTGTCTAAAATCGAGGTATATCACTCTCTGTATGTCTAATCAGGAATGACTGTTAGTTTCCGTCAGTCACGAAATCTTTGCTTAGTCTGCATGAGCTGGGTTTGAATCCATATGCAGAACAAGACGGTTCGTCGTGTCATTTAATGTTCATACATATTCTCAACTAGCTGCTCGTGAATAACTTAAATTTTTAATGTCATTTTGTGTTAAATAGTTCAAATGGTTGAAATGGCTCTGAGCACTATGGGACTTAACTTCTAAGGTCATCAGTCCCCTAGAACTTAGAACTACTTAAACCTAACTAACCTAAGGACATCACACACATCCATGCCCGAGGCAGGATTCGAACCTGCGACCGTAGCGGTCACGCAGTTCCAGACTGAAGCGCCTAGAACCGCACGGCCACATCGGCCGGCCCCCACCATCTGGTATCAATGCATTACCTTATAATCCATTATATATAATCATTTTCATAGTACACTTGATATTATAGATGAGTAGGACACAAGACAGGACATAGATAATGTCCGTTTGACGTCAATAGTGTGTAACATTTTACTTTTTTTGAATAGGACAATGTTCCTCTCCAATAATTTTTAGATTAGTTACAATAAGCTTACGCTGCAAGAGAATTTGCTTGTATTTTTCAATATGTGGTCTGTTGTCGGTTTGAAGGCCTTCCATAACATCGGCAACGTAGTGCAACTCCACCGAGAGCTGTCTGGAGTAGGGTGGAGATAGCAATGTGAAAGTGGCGAGCTGTCGAAGACGATCTTCATATTCCTAATGCGATTAGGACATCGTATACTCTTGACGACGTTTAGCACCTGTGCGGTCAGTCACCCAATTTCAGAATTCATTTTGAGTAATCCTACTAAATTCCCAAAATATTGTCTTTTTATATTGATGAGTAATATGGATAGTCATCACGTTCATGTGCCATCTACAACGCAAATTCAATGTTACTATACTAGGAACTAACCTACAATACGTTTTGTATTTCATAATCGGAACTATCTGCATTAACCGTCATCAGAGCAATGTCAGGGAACAGAATGCAGCAGTGCCTGCTTGAGGACCTGCTTGAGTCGTGTTCTAAGGAAAGGGTAGTTGCTGGTTCACATTATATTACACTAGCGAGAAGTACCGACTTTTCCTTTTCTCTGCAAACATCCAGAACTAAATTCAGTAACTAAATGCTAAGAATATATTTGCATTGTGCCAACTCAAAGATCAATAGATATGGATATAGATACAGATTTTTATATTTAAAGCCATTCTCGTTCTGCGTTGGAATAAACATCATTCATTATTTGCTTGTTCTTGTTACGATTGTTATTGTCATTCTCTCACTCGGAAGAGTCTTATGCTGATGCTGTATGAATAAATTATGCCATTGGATACAAAGCGGTTTAGTTTTGAGACCTAACCCACGAGGGGGGAAGGCACAGTGGTCTGCTTCAGGAATTCCAAGCAATAAAACACAAAAAACAACCCAGGAAGGGTTCGAACAGCTACTTTCACGCAGAGACATGCATTTGGAATCTGTTCATCGTTACGGGGTCAAACAAGAGGGTAACATTACTGAAACAATGATCGGGCTACTTAGTATATAATAGAGCATACAGATTTCAAGGAGGAAACGTATGAAGACGCAGACTTCCTCGTTATCAATATGTGCGGCATATCTTTCGTGTTAACGAAAGTAAATTCCCGCTTTACCTCTTCTTACGTGTCAAATGAAATGAATGCCATGAGGAATAGAATATTTGTTGACTGCGTCTCTTCTTGCTTCCATCCTTACCAACATATTTCTTCATTCTCGTGGTAATCATGACATTCTATGTGCATGCTGCAAACGATTGCAAGTGGACAAATTCGACATCGAGGTGCAAAGCGTTTGGTATCTTACATTATATTCAATTCGAATAAGCTTCCGGTGTATTTTTACTTCGTTTGTATTTTTAGATGATTATGAACGTTACGGAAATTTATCTCACATGCTTTATGTTGAATGAGAAACATTGAATGATCCGTTTTGCTTTCCCTACGTTGAAATGATATAATGTCGGCGTCAACAGCCTTCTTCCACGCCGGAAGCTGAAACTTGTATCATTCTGGATTAATGATAATTGAATGTCTCATATGTATACATAGCCCACAAGGCGACGTCAGAAACCATCAGGGGAGAACGCCGCATAAAAACCAAACGTGCGCGCGCGTCTCCACTCTGAAGAACCGTATCGGAGAATCACGGCAAGCATTTCGCTGAAGAGCTGCCTCGTCAGAGAGCCGAGAAATGGCAGCGTCGTAGCAAGTATTTGTCAACACTCTGATAGTGCATTTACTTCCGGGTGTAGGTCGGCGTTACCTCGCTAAATTCACTTGACATTCGTTTTCCACATCTAAGACTCGTACGATATAATCCACTGCAAGATGACACAATTAGAAAGTATATTTAATTTCTGGACTCCAAGAACGGCGTTCTTCACATAAGTAACACCTGTTGGTGCGTGCATTCGGGAGGACGACGGTGCAATCCCGCGCCCGGCCATCCTGATTTAGGTTTTCAATGATTTCCCTAAATCGCTTCAGGAAAATGCCGGGATGGTTCCTTAGGAAGGGCACGGCCGATTTCCTTCCCCATCCTTCCCTAATCCGAGCTTGTGCTCCGTCTCTAATGACATCGTGGTCGACGGGATGTTAAAACAGTAATCTCCACCTCCTCTGTTTGTGTGTTTAAGGTTGCGTTTTGAGGCTCAGGCAACATCGCAGTGACTATAGTCCGCCTCTGGCCGCCAGTGTGTCGTTAGCTCAGAGGTTCCCTTGTGCGTTGCAGTGCTTGTACTATAAGTTCGAATCACGGTAGAAGCCGCTGACTACAACCTTTTATTTTCCATTTTAATTAATGGAGTTGCAAACTGCTAGTAAAAATTTCTTATGCGAAATCTGAAGAATGCCTTTAAACATCAATCTTCGTCCGATTTCGACTTAGTAAATTAAGTTAATATCATGGATTTCTGCTTTGCAAATTATAAGGTGCTTCACTGTAAAATAGGTCCTGAAAAGATTCAAACCGACTGTCAACGATATAAATTTGAGCTTTGTTCGTCATATAGGTCTAATATGTCGGAAGGTTGTTTATGAAGTGCACCTGTTCATTAATATAGTTCCCATCTTCTAAATTTTTGCAATAGCATTTAACTGTAGACGTTTTGTAACACCGGCGTTAGCAATTCCTTTCCGTTCTCTGAAACCTTCAAAACGACAAATTTTTCTGGTTGAAATCTGATGACCTTAACTATCACTTCCGATCAACAATAAATACTTCATGAACCCGTACATGGAACTCCAAATGTGCAGTGTGCCTGCACTGCTACAGAGCATGCATTGCAAGGTATTCACACAGTTTATCGCATAGACTTACCATAAGGAATGAAACAAGAACTGTAATACACTTTACACCACAGACGCTCACTCTGGCTTGACGAAAACATCCAAACATTGACCAAAAGTTGCACAAATAATTAAGTTTGAAAGGAAATGAAACGAGGTATGAAGCATTTATAAATTCATCGAATGTAGTGAGGTGGTTTAATTTCGTCCCAGTCTATAAAATCAATTTCGAGCCATACTCAGCTCTTGCCGATTACCCGCCTACTAATCAGGGCGTCTGTCTCCGTTGCTTTTGAGCGTGAATGGAAATTGTAGAAATTTTCTGTGGAGCAACATTTAATAATAAAGCGTTTTAAATCATCAAAAGCGATGAGCGGTAGCAGGCGCTTTCGATAAAGAACGGGGGAGTGCAGCGCCGCTGCTGTCGCCACGGCCGCTGCCAGTAGCCAGCAAATGGATCCCGGAGCTTTGCCGCATACGGCGTCCAGAGGAGGACAGTCTGCAGGAAATCTTCCGCAAAATCGTTACTAGATAAAATTTGATATCGGTGTGTCACAAAGCGAAATAGATTGAATCTGCGCTACCATTACATTCACGTCTTCAGCATTCAGACAGAAGAGGTTATAAAAATATTTTATGCCAGCTGCTCTCGATCCACTGACATTATGAACAGAAACAACGCACGCTACCGCAAGACCACAGGCGTAATCAGCCTAGAGTCTCAATATCTTGGGACAAGTTTTCCTCCAGGAAGTGCCGCAGTCTACAGTGTTGCCAGATTGTGCAGATAACCGGACTTAGAGAATTAGCGAGTTGGCCAGTTTTTTTTGTCCCATGTCGAGATCGGCGCGGACTTAGCCTCTGAAGCGGCCGGCCGCCGGTCGAGTTTTTTGTCAAAGAGTGTACTAACAGCTGTATCTCTGTCCTCAATAAAAATTGGACGCATTTATATGGAATTTTTTTATGCATTTCGTCTGTACTACCACCTGCTAAAATATCTACTATTCCTCCTGAAACACCCTGTATATGGATATATGTGTGATGTCTGTTCTTTCGGGCACGTCCGAAAGAAAATGTTTCATGGCATTCTGCAACGACCTTCGATCTAGTTGTACGGGCTGATAGAGATTTCAGAGCTGCTTGGCTGTCTGAATAAAAGTGGATGCTACGATTTTTGTAGGGTCTACTCTAATTCTCCTCCGTGCACTTGCTGATAGAAGATGTCATGTAATACTGTGGCCATCTTCCCTAAAGAGATTCTAGGCAGTACACCAGACCCGGTACATTCATCTGTTCTCGACCTCTCAGCAAACCACTATATTATGTCTCCTGCACGGTTTAGTGGTTCGTTCTTCCACTGCTCCCTGCCTCCAACTGTTACATGGCAGGGTTTATTGAAACAGCTACAAGTTATTGTATAGTTAGTCGGCATTTCCCGAGCCAGCGCCATACTAATTTGGGATTCCGTATATTCTAACTATATCCAGCTATTTCCAATTTTTAGCCTTTATGTCCCTGCCGCTGTCTCCATTTTAAGCCACAGGTGTAAGGCTGGCATGTCTAGCGTAATATCAATCCCAAGAGTGGATGTCCTGCTAATTCCATCTGTTTGTGAAAGCAGATCAGTCTCTGCACTTTGCCAGACTCCCTAGCAGCCACCTTCTGTTCGACTTTGTTCATATTATTGGCCTATAAATTACCAATGGTCTTTTTACAGAGGTGTATATCCAGTAAGTAGTGGGTTTAGACCCAATTTTACCCTACAGCAGCTTCTAGTGCTTATAAGATTGTCTTTCGCAGTGGAAAAAATTATTTATGTGAGGTGTTCATAATATTTTTCCATCTAGGGCTACCTCTAGATACATTACAACCCAGCTATATGTATGTTCAATAAAAATTGGACACATGTTATATGTCATTGTTTCTGCAATTTGTTTATACTACCATCTCCTACAATAATTACTATTTCTCCTGAAACATCCTGTATAATTATTTGGCTCTCGACGGGTCATCTAAAGTTTTCAGTGCTAGACGCACGGCATCGTCCGAACCCTGACGCACGACATCGTCCGAACCCTCGCGGGAATACAGTGTGGCCGCGAGCGAGTGGAATAATGGTCGGTGAGGAGGGGGGTGGGGGAGGGAGGGGGGAGTACCGCACATGTGGTATACGGCAAAGATGGGAATTCGCGTCTGATGAGGAGCGTGTGTGGATATGTGCTGCAGAGAGGTTGGTTGCTGTGTCCCGACAGTGCCCACCGTCGGAGCTTCGAGTCCTCCCTCCGGCATTGTCCATAGTTTAAGTTAGATTAAGTAGTGTGTAAGCTTACTTGGTCCCATACGTTCTCACCACAAATTTACAAAATTTTAAATCCAAAATACTGCATCTCGGTTCCTACAATAGTGCAATAAGTGCGCACTGGTTAGATGTAACTGAAGTGAGTCTCCATCTCGGATTGTGGTTAAGGGCGAACCCCAAGCGAATGGCCACGAACAGTTGGGAGCGGAAACTTTTCATCGGAACCATGTTGAAGGACCATGATATGCGATCGTTAGAGTGACTGCAGAAAGTTCAGTTTATAAATACATACATACGTAGCAAAATTTATCATGTCACAGCTGTCTTACCGATACTGCAGGTCACTGCACATAAAATATTAGCTGTAGCCTCTTGGTATGTGTGGAAACAAAATATCTTCAAAGTACCCTTCCACACGGCGACTTTGCACAGGCAAAACAGAGGACTTGGAATTAAAGACGTGCCTTTAAACTAATACATGCCACTAAGACAAGCATCACGAAACTTCTGTTCCTCTCGCTAGATCCTGGAGATAGGAACGCTCCTGTTAATGTAGCACGCCAGCCTAGATTACGTCCGAAAGTACTATGGCGATTGGAGCTGTATAAGACTTCCACCAGCACAAACCAACACTAGAACCGTCTATGATTATACTACCAGACATCGTCTACACAAACCAATTCCGGTGAATTAACCTACAAAAAACTGGAGAAACGTCTGGAAAAATATCAACAATAAAATTATACCAACTAGAGTCAGTGCCGTATGGTGCGACGTTGTAAACGAAACCATACCCTCAGCGTAACGATTATGAAAAATCAAATTGAGACCATCTTCATACTGCGACAAATGTGGGCTTCTAGAAACTGTAGCGCACATCTTCTTATGTGAAAATAGAATCAGAATTTGGAACTGAACTACGAAGAAATTAGCACTATCCACAGAACCGCAGAAAGTCATATACCGATAACTGAAGCTTTAAACCTGACTGGAAATGTTACCCGTCCGCAAAGAATAACAGTTATTCGTGGCTTCTGGGACAGTTTGTGTTGTACGTCGTAATAAACAAAACTTAGAACTTAGAAGAGTGCATGTTTTATATTGCAGAAGAACATTTTAAGCTGAAGAAGAATAACAAATATAAGGAATGTTTTAAAAAATTTTTATCTATTGCTTTATGTGGGCTACAAATAGATGGACAGTTTTATTGATTAGAAGCAGAATACTATTCTTTCACTTTTTTTTATTCCTGGAATATTCTTTTACGTCGGTTCTTAAATAACAACTGTTCTAATTTGGCAAACCCCCTCCGGCTCCGAAACTTCTTCCATTTGTTGAAAAATATATGGCTTCCTTACAGACTTCATATGCATCCAGTGCATAATAACTTAAATTGTGAATATATTTCTGAATGAATGGTTGTTATTTATTTTTCCGTCACCCTGTTCACTGTTATAAGTTATGTTCCACAAGGATCGCACACGATTGGAGGCGACAATCTGTAATTTATTTTACCTTAATTGCTACTTCAATTTTGTTCAACAATTTAAAGGAATATATGAGTGCAAACATGGAATACATGTGAATAATGCAGCTGCTCAGTGACAGGTATGGGGGAGGCACTGTGGCCAGGCCTCGGATTTTCGACCCCTGTCCTCTTTGCCTCCGCCTACCTGGTGCTGAAAGTCTCCTCAAACTTTAAAAAAAAGTAATAGTGCAGTGGTCAGAACGTCTGTCTAGTAAGCAGCAGGTCTAGGTTCGAAGCTCAGTCCGTCACAAATTTTCATCTGCTGTCGTTACTGTATTTCAACGCGCTGTGACAGTGCGGACGTCGGTCCTTCGATATTTAAGATGCAATTGTTTTTTGAGGCAATAGAGGTGATTTGCGAACATTAGTCTTGCCATCAAAATAACGGGACTCCAACGGAAGCCAATCCTTAGTCATACCTTCGTGCCGGAGCTAACCCATGCCATATACATGCGAATTAGATTGTAGTTCATATTTAGTCAAATAACGAATGGTCAGTATACAAGTATGCCGGCCAGGGTGGCCGAGTGGTTCTAGGCGCTACAGTCTGGAACCGCGCGAGAGCTACGGTCTCAGGTTCGACTCCAGTCTCCGACATGGATGTGTCTGATGTCCTTAGGTTAGTTAGGTTTAAGTAGTTCTAAGTTCTAGCGGACTGACCACCTCAGATGTTAAGTCCCATAGCACTCAGAACCATTTGAACCATTTTTGACGTATACAAGCATTTACAAACAGAAGAAGCAGGATTGCAGCGAACTGATCACTTAACCAAGTGCAACATAGAGTACCTGTGTAATGAGTCATTCCAGCTGCATAGCTGAGGGTAACATTTTTTAAGCAATTCATTGCAGAATTAATGTAATACCCGCACGATGATCTCTGTAGTCATACTGTATCATTAGCAGCCCGCGAATGTAGTACTATGTTCGTTAAATCGGATTACTCAAGCTGAGGCCAAATAAAGACAAGCGACGACGCCACAACACTATCTTTACTTAGGTAGGTAGTCAGCGCTAAATTATGTGCGCCACCGTTAACGTTGCCGTAAGCAGTTTGACAGCATAACACCACCACAACTACTGACAACCTGAACTATTATCATCACGCAGTTGTAACTCGCAGTGATTACAAGTTTCTCATGTTTGTCAAGAATAGCGGAAAGCGCCTCTGAAGTTCCGTTTCCATTACGCCTAGGCAGGTGAGAATCCTAAATATCAGTAATAGGTCACCTAGCGAAGAGAAGAGTCCACGTATTGTCTCAAGTTCTTGCAGTTTGATGTTAATGCAGTTCCAGATGGTTTCGCACTAACGGGTTCTTTTGGCTATCTGAATACTCATATTGGAATTATATAAGTGTAATTGCTAGAACGTTCAACTACCTTAATAACACCTCATTCTGGGTTGAATACGACTCGGAAAGAAACGTTAATTTGACGTTTCCATCCATCTCCTGACGTCTTACTGAATGAAGTCTGAAGTGCACGCACAGTTGTGTTGCCCGCCGCAAGGATTCTGTGAAGTGTTGTGGCAGCTGGCGGTCATTGCTGAATACAGACATGTGCTCCAGGAGAACTCGTCTTTGTTGCATTTTTTCCATACCGTAATTAGCACAATAACATAAGGCTTGTTCTGCTGAAGAACTTGATGCCCACAAGTCCTTAAATAAGAATCTCCTAACGTGAGTAATGCATGAAAGGAAACAGACTTTTGGACAAAACAATGGACAGCTCCCTGCTTTTTGCGTTTCCGATAGCGCCTACGATAAGAATCTGGTGTCATATTATGTTTCAGAACCCTAAACTGTTTATTTTTTTACCTCATACTAAAACAAAAGTTATGATATGAGAAGAGGAAATGACTTATATGCTTCTCAGGAACTTGAGTTTTTCGTGTTTATTTTCCCACTTCATACTAAAACAAGGGCGTTAAAATGAGAAGAGGAAATGAAATATACGCTTACAAGACATAATATTTCCTTGTGTGCTACTACTGCATACATGAAAGCCCTGCAGTTAATTTTTGTATGTTGAATAAATTTTGATATCACCTCACATTCCTTTGTGAGAAGGTTCCTATTTTATTGGGATTCATATAGAGTGGACATTTCATCACTGGTTAATATTCTGATGACTAATGACATGATACCCATTGCAATTGCTCCATGGCTCCTGTGAGTAGAGTCTCACGTTGGTTACTATAAGAACACGCAGGCAGTGATATCCGCTCACTGTGGTCAGAGACAAGGTGATTTCTTTCTGTTTATGGCGAAGCGTCTGCTGCAGTGTCCACGCTCAGCCAACATAAACAAATCGCGGCGGCATTGAGCACTGCTGATCGCTGCGCTTGTCGCGAGCCTCGACAACAAGAGCGCACTGTCTCTGCTAACGATACTATGGTGTTAATACATCTTACTTAACGTAATATGTTGGACGTGGGTTGGGTGAAAATTCATTTAGTAACTTCCCATCGCATTAAAATACTTTACAGTCATATTTGATGAATTATTTATTGTTGGTTGTCTCTCTAATGTTAATAGTATTGATTCAGATTGTGCATGAAAACGAAAACACCCACCCACCCACCCACCCACACACACACACACACACACACACACACACACACACACACACACAGACACACAGTCATTGATTCTAGTGAGGCTGACAACTACTGTGTGTTGAACAACACATGCACCAGTCAGTTCCTCTGTTGGCGTCGAGTGGATGGGATTTTTCAATTACCTTGCATTGCAAGAATTGTAAGGAGGAGCCTGAAAGTAAATGTATGCTAAAGAGCTGCGACAAAGCGAAGCCTGACCGATTATCAGATAATTGTCGACATGGGTTTTGTGAACGAGTATACTTTTAGTAGCCGCGCGGTATTAGCCGAGCGGTCTGGGCACTCCAGTCATGGGCTGTGTGGCTGATCCCGGCGGAGGTTCGAGTCCTCCCTCAGGCATGAGTTTGTGTGTTTGTCCTTAGGATAATTTAGGTTAAGTAGTGTGTAAGCTTAGGTACTATGCTCCTTCAGAGCCCCAGTAAAAAATATACACTCATCAATGCACGTGTCCCCACCAACATCGAAAATAAGAAAAACACCGAAAATGTCGAAAAATTCTGGTTCAAAATGGTTCAAATGGCTCTGAGCACTATGCGACTTAACTTCTGAGGTCATCAGTCGCCTAGAACTTAGAACTAATTAAACCTAACTAACCTCAGGACATCACACTCATCCATACCCGAGGCAGGATTCGAACCTGCGACCGTAGCGGTCGCTCGGTTCCAGACTGTAGCGCTTAGAAGTGCATGGGAAAAATTCTGGAACCAAGTCGAAAATACTATGAGCAAGATTCACCAGGATGACGTGAAAATACTAATGGGAAACTTCAACTCTCTATTTGGGCAGAAAAAACCTGTAGAAAAATCTTTGGTACAAATTCAACACACCGAAACGCTTAGACCAACGGCACACGTCTGACTGACATTTGCCAACAATTCAACCACAAATGGACGTCTTCCCAGTTTAGGAAAAAACCAGTTCCCAGGTAACATGCTTAGCTAACAGGTGCAAGCTGCTTTCGTTCGCCATTCGCGACTCGCTGAAAGCCAGATTTTTAATTCTTTTGTAGCACAGCTACAAGCAGGCTGATAAAAACTCAATAAGGGAATCGTAAGACAACGCTCGAGCAAAATTCGTCTTGCTACTTTCAGTAACTCTTAGTGTCAGAGCGAAAACCTTACGGTACTGCCAAATTCATAATGCCACTTTTGTTTTCTACCGACATATTTTTTGTTGTTGTGAATACATAATTTTACCTATGAAATGTCACATTTTCATAATACTTGCGAATGGTACAGGAAATGAAATAAATACAGATCTTTTCGAAGTCAAAAGTTGGTAATATCCTACTAATTCGTGTTAAAATAGGTTCGATCGTCTCACAGACACTTAATGCTTTATTAAGATAGACTGCCGTCGTGATGTTTCTGTAGGAAGCTGAATTTCATTTGTATTAGTACAGTGAATATTTTAATTGCATTTTCCATTAGTTTACTAAACGCAACAGTAATTATCAAACAGAAATTAATCAGCAGCAGAATTTTCTTTCACGATATCTAAAACGATCTGACAATGCTAAAGTTGTTTACAAATTCTACGCCTGTAGAAACCTACTGGTTCTAACGATGTCATTAAACCAGAGTAGTTTTAAGAGTATTTCCGTCTAGAAATGAATTGCCTTGACGGTTGATCGATCAAGAGCGGGAAAGGTAAAATTTTACAAATATATGACGAGAGGGACAAGTGCTTGAGAGAGGACTTCCCTATCAATACAAGTGCCTGACAGACGACTTTTCTATCAATCTCCTGGATTGTTTTCTTTCTCAAATCAACATAGTGCGTTATCATACAGTAGCACAGGTGATGTAGTTTTGTTGCTCGATTTTCTTACACTGCGAAAGAAAGGTGTCTCAGTTGTGGCAACAAATGCCAGCTGTGTTGCACACACCCTGGGGGCAGAATTCGTAGCCCAAAACACACTTTTTGAATTATCAGATGTAAAATATCATGTTCACGTTACTCTTTCCTCGAGTTTACGTCTTTTGGTGGGGCACAGCCTTTATTTCTTCTTAGGAAGTTGACAATAAAGGCAACAAAATACGTCACCAGTAACAGTACTGCATAGGAATGGTCGATGAGTGACCTGATGACGTTCAATAATAGTCACTCCATTGATTTTTGTTGTTTCGAATTAGAGCATGCAGTACTCCTACACCAGACTTAAATAGTAATCTATCACATCTATCAGTAGTCGAGACTTCCTTAATGTGGAAAATCATTCATGCCAGAACGATCTTTGTTGAAACACGAATATCTTTTTCTGGCGTATTTTTACCAAAAGCACTCGCTCCAAACACAGTTCAAATCTTTCTAGCTGCCTCCTCTGCATTCACCCCTCTGTTATACCAAAAGAAAGCGTTGTGTTGCAGATGTTACACCTTTTTCCACTTGCGACTCAATTTTACAATGCTTAACTGTAGTTCATGATTTTCAAGTATGCAAAATCCAGTGCTTAACTGCAAGATGATAACTAGAACTTCAAATTCGAAAATGACGGTTGATACATACACTGACAGCGTGGCGCCGCGTTCACATGGGCGGCGCCGGATTTCAGGCGGCGGGTGGCGTCTGGCCGGTGGCCGGTAGCCGCTGCATTGTGAGGAAACGCTCGAGCGTAAGCTGTTATGATCGCGGCGCAACCACGAGCTGTCCTGCGGAGCTTTTTCTGGAATACTTGTCGTTGCTGGTGGGTAGAATGTTCAGCGAATTATCTTCGATGCTCAATCAGAATCATAACTTTAGACCGAAATGTGGAAAAAAAAATTGTTGGACATGAACAGGAGACCATAAGCTTAGAATGCATGACGATTACCATTTTTTCTTTTCTTTTTTTTTTATTGTTCATTATCGATCGTTGTGGTTGGTCCTTGCGGACGTCGCAGGACATCCTGTTCAAGTTCGGTGGTTGATCCTTCCACTCGGTTTTTTTATTACAGAGGCCAACCGGCTCTCTGACCGAACACGCTGAGCTACCGTGCCGGCTAGCACTAGACCACGGGCTCACACAATCCGAGAACATCTCAGAAGTAGACAACACTTCCTCCTAACGCTTCCGCATCTTACAGTGTTGCCAGATTGTGCAGATGGCCGGTCAGTTTTATTGGCTACGTTAAGTGAATAGACTCGGACCTAGTCTCTGTGGCAGGCGGCCGGCGGTCAGTTTTTATGTCTAAAACTGTACTCCAATGTGTTTCATTCACGTATCTGTGTGGCGCTAAAGTGTGGTTATGGATAATACGTATGCTCAGATTGCGAATGTAACATTATAAGTAAAGAGAGGGAAATGAATTAGGCGTCCTTCGTCTTCCGTAACATCAAATATATTTTAGTTATTCTATATTAAATGAACTGCGCAGAAAATCATTCACCAGAAGTAAATAACTTGTTAGCAACATCAGATGATATTAACAGCTTTCCGGCGCGGGTTAGCCGTGCTTTCAACGGCGTCATATCGCGGATAGCACGGTGCTTGCGCCGGCGGTGTTTTTATGTCTAAGGCTGTACACTTGAGATATTTCGTTTCCCATGAAATGGTGGCGGACGATGCTGTGGTGTCTTCGAAGCGCGAGCTTCGTCAGTGCAAGATATCTCATCACAGCTGAGCGTACGTTTTCTTCCTGCTGCTAGTCTAATGGACAATGGCAATACTGTAGACTACTTTTTTACAACTATGTGATCATCGATTTATGTTCGTGGGTGGTTTATAATTATGTTAGTAAAATCACTCGATATTTTTATGTCCTTTAAATTACATTTGCTTCATGATTCGTATTGAAGACGTAGGAAACGTAAGTTATTTGGCCCAGGAAGCACGTTCCAACATAAATTGATGCTTACACTGACATTTATGTTGTGAATTAGTCGTCTTATCCATCACATGGATAACGAGGATGCTCCGTTTCGCTACAGTTGTTTCATAGCCAACAAGGGAACCTCCCTATAAGTTGGCGCAGTGGATAGGCCTTGAAAAACTGAACACAGATCAATCGAGAAAACAGGAAGAAGTTGTGTGGAACTATGAAGAAAAAAGCAAAATATACAAACTGAGTAGTCGATGCGGACTGTGATGTCCTTAGGCTAGCTAGGTTTAAGTAGTTCTAGGTCTAGGGGCTGATGACATAAGCAGTTTGGTCGCATAGTTCTTGAAGCCATTTTTTGACCTTTCGCGTAAATTTTCTTTACATAAACGGCCGTATCTTTAGATTGCGTTGACATAGAAGCTCACTTTTTTACACCACCAAGGGACCGGTTACCGCAAGAAGTGCGATACATTTCGGCTTATTATGTCTACCCGTTCTGGAGGTAAACGGGTTTGAAAGGTTGGGTAGACCGATAGACGGTCAAGAAAGTGAGACTAGTAGGGTTCCGTTTTTACCGGTTTAGGTGACGAAATCCTAACAACGAAAACAGCTACGACAGCTACTGAAGATGAGGGCCGCATAAATAACACCCCCTACTCTTTATTCGAAATGTTCTAGTTGTAGTCGATACATCAGCATATTAATCGTAGCTACGCTTTCGATCCAAATCACGTTTACAGGAATGCAAATAGAATCCATTTGCCTATACACGTTGTAATTCACATCCCAGTATTAATGCTACCATGTTTTAGACGTGCGAACATTCCCATTGCTAGGTAGCTTAAGAAACACTTAGGCTAATGAACGTTTTCTGGCTGGGGCGAGTCTAGTGGAGAATTCGAAACAGTGTAGAATATGTTTGGCAGCTATGTAGCCGTTTATTTCCTGAGGTGGTGCAGAATTATCCCACTAAATTTACCCTCTAATAAGCGGTGACATAAAGGAAGAAAATTCATATTTTTGAGCCCAGAAAGCTCTATGGAACAGAATCTGTAGATCATTTTACCATTTTCATTGCGAAATTGCCGGCTTATTCATGTCTGGGGTAACAATAGAGGGCTGTTTGCCTCGGTTGTCTGCTAGCGTAGTGAAAGGAAGGTCTGGTTTGTTTTCGGTTCTAATCTCGATGGAGGCAGGTAGAATATCAGTAAAGCAATTTTAAGAAATTCTCGCGCCCTCAATACCTTTTATCGCTACCTTTATTCTGTACTGCCGCCCTGTGCATGTCAATATGACACTCTTGTAGAATTTCATACATGTTACTGCCTACTTTTTCCGCTTCTGTCAATAATGGAATTGACTTAAGTGTGGCACTGAATGATTTTTAACTGAATTTCGTTATGAATCTTCACGCATTGCTAAATTTGCACACTTTCATGGTAGGTCAGCAACGGTAATCCAGTAGGACTGGTCTGAACGTTGACACAGACCGTTTCGCGGCCGAAAGCGGATAATATTTTGCTAATTCGTAACGATCCGGCGTTCTTTGTCTTACTAAAACAGTTATGTTATCTCGATAAGTTGAAATTCATTTTTATTGGTACAGTTCATACCAATTAGCATTTCTTCCTTCATTCTGTCTTATATTTACGTGTTGTATTTAACACACTAATCAGCATTAATATAGTCTTACAAATTATTGAAAACAGCCTAAAAAAGTTCAGATAGTTTGTCAATTTCACGCCTGTGCATAGTATGTTGGTAGCACTTCGTCGCCTTGCCAGTTATGCTGTGTAGCAGACTTTAAAGCCGTGCGGATCAGCATAACGAAAAGGCGAGGGGTCTCGCTCGTTTTGTCCACGACTGTACACTCTCCACTATTTCACCACAGCAGCTAACATTCGAGACACCCACAGTATACACAGTTATCTTTACCGCAGTTTTGCAGTGATGGCCTGTACACGCTCTAGTGATATGCTACGCTTACCTGAGGACTGTGCTGTACTCTTTGACGATTTTATCTGATCAATCAGTCAACGCAATTCCGATGAGTCTCTTCAG
Organism: Schistocerca cancellata; assembly: GCF_023864275.1. Classification (NCBI taxonomy): domain Eukaryota; kingdom Metazoa; phylum Arthropoda; class Insecta; order Orthoptera; family Acrididae; genus Schistocerca; species Schistocerca cancellata. Next base: position 641,359,524 of record NC_064627.1, read on the forward strand.
TTGCCATGCGCGATCGTCCACTCCGAGCTCTGTCACACGCATTGAGGTTGGCATCAGCGTACCGCTTCCTTCATTACGAATACGAGCAACCCAAGTCGCACATTACTGATATCGATATAATAACCAAGTGATTTCAATTGGAGACATGTTTTTTGCGGTTAGAAACTCGATTACAGCACAGTCTTTCTGACGCACCGACATGTTACACACTGTAGTTTGGACCCCTCTAGCGTCAGAAGGTTGCAACTTGCGTTAGCGACGCGGGAAAGTCTGTAATGTCCTCACAGAAAATACCCTCTACCACGCACCAATTAATCATTTTCAATCAAACCATGCACATTCATTCACTTTGGAAAAGTTATCTGATCTGATTTTCTCGTAATATATGCGGCGACAGCTCGACGACGCCAAAGTATTTTCTAGTGTGTTTATTCTTTGAAATAACAGATATGCATATATGCATTCTCCATGGTTGTTAGAGTGGTAAGTAGGACAGCTTCTGGAGTATCTGTTGAGGGATTGACGTGTTTATGAGAGATACATATTCGGCTTTTCTTCTCGCTAAAGCGAGCCAATTAACATTTGTGCCGCTAGCGGTTTGTTTGAGAAGAAAGAGACTGTAAAAGGAAAATAATTAAGGCGTGGAATCACCGGAGATCTGGACATGTAATGGAGATGGATTTAATACACAATTTCCTCAATAAATGAGGTTTGTGACTTTTTTGTTCTGGAGTGAATGAACAAATGAGTTTTTTCTGAATCATTTGATGATCACGTTGGCCCTGTAATTAGTGGGGAAGTTTCAGCTGTGTCGAAGAGAGCCTGCAATCACTGAGTCTGTGTTAAATCGTCCCAAAAGGCTTCGTACACATCTGGAATTCGCAATCTTTCGTAAAAGGAACAAATTGTGCAAACGATTCATTCTCCCGACTGACTGCAGTGTTTAACAGTAATAATAAATGTAAAGATCTCTTACAGCAAGCCAGCCGCTGATTACCAAGACGAAGGACTCCACCAAAGATCTTATTTGGCTGATTTCACGTAATGAAGTATTATATTAAAAACTGTACATAGATAAAGGAGAGAAAGAGAGAGAGAGCGAATGAAAATAGAGATAATACTAATAATCCTCCATTAGTCTAATTTTTCGCCTGTCTTATCACGGATCAGCCAAGAGGCCTTACTTTTCTGTATAGATTTATGTGTGAAGGTGAAGGGATCTTAAAGGCAACAGATACACGTCTATACAGACAAGACATTACACAGAGATAGCGGCTAGCTGCATTCATCATCTATTCTTAGATAAAGAGACGGCAACTTATTATCCGAACATTTAAAAAATGTTAAAAGTCGAACGAATTATGTGCATGACACTTAACACGCCAGTCAGTATTCAGAACAGAAATGAACTGGGAAGCCTTGTATAACCAAACTACACGTTTTCTGTGGTAATTCTTCACTCCTTGTATAACAGAACTACGCGTTTTCAGTTGCAATTCTTCAGTCAATGCGGGTTTTATGAGCATAATTTAGCTGGCCGGGGTGGCCGAGCGGTTCTAGGCGCTACAGTCTGGAACCGCGTGACCGATATGGTCGCAGGTTCGAATCCTGCCTTGGGCATGGATGTGTGTGATGTCCTTAGGTTAGTTAGGTTTAAGTAGTTCTAAGTTCTAGTGGACTGACGACCTCAGAAGTTAAGTCCCGTAGTGCTCAGAGCCATTTGTTCCATGAGCATAGTGGTCAATGAAAGTAAAATTCGGATGAACTGGAGTGTAAACTTCTTTTGCAGACGTTCGTAATATAAAAATGTTTGATGCCTATTTCTTGTAGCTCGCTTTTGTTTTTACATCGTTGTGGAAGCGTAGGGCTTACTGCGAAACACTACCTACAATTACGTCAAACGCAATTGACTACTAGTGCGTTTGTAAAAGAATGATACCAAAGGCGTGTGCGGCCCAGATCTCGCTCCTGTGGCTCACTGTTCACTTTCCAGACAATGCCGCTACACTGATTTGAATGTCGGAAACACATACGGGCGACGGTCCTGGAGTACGTCGTCGCTGCACGCATTGTTGTGCGCGGTTGCTCTCAGTGTCAGGCGCAGGCGGGGATCTGCCGCGGGGACAGGCATTGTACCGCGGGCTCCGCTTTTATCGATTCCGCGATGGCTGCATGAAATTAAAGGACTCAACAACGCATGAGGGCGGAGGGGAAGACAGCGCGCGCGGCCTGCAAATCCCGGCAGCCGGGGTGGAGGCGCGCGGGATGAGACGCGTCCGCGGCACAGCTACTTCTCGTCAGAGGCAATGCGGCGCCAGCGTAAACAGACCCGCTAAGAGCCGCGGAGATGAGTACGCTATTAGCGCCGTTGAACTTGTCCAGCAAGTGTGTTGTACACAAATGTCTGCCCTCTTTACGCGCATTAAGAATTTTTGGAACATCAGCAACTACAACTGTAATCCGTAACACCTACGGCGTGTTGAGGAGCTCATTTCATGACACGGCCATCGGCGTGTACTACAAGGGCATTTCGAAAAGTAAAGATACGATGGTTCGCAGTCCTTAAATAGAACATTTATTTAGTAAACGTCAGTTACATATTATTAACTGGATTATTTGTTATTTTTCGACATAATCACCCCTGTTATCCAAACATTTGTTAACTCGGTGCACAAGCTTTTGCATCCTACAGTCATAGAAGGTTCCCGCCTGTTGTCGGAACCACATTTCAACTTCATCTTTGATCTCTTCATCGTCGTGGATGGCTTTTGGTGAATTCGAATGGCGCCAATGCATTGATTGTTGCTTGGTTTCAAGTGTATGGTGATAAACCCACGTCTTGTCACCTGTCACAATGTGATCAAGGAACTCATCAACTGCTTCAGCATAGCGTGTGAGGAAGTCGAGTGCAAAGCCCATCCTTTTCTTTTTGTGTTCTTCCGTTAACAGTTTTGGAACCCAACGCGCGCACAATTTCTTCTACCCTAACTTGACAGTCACAACGTCAAAAAAGAGTCGTCATGGACACGTCCGGTATGACCTGATGCAATTCTTTCAATGTGAGACGTCTATTCGCACGAATTGCTTCCTCCATTCTCCGAAGAAGGGCATCAGAGATCACAGATGGTCGACCTGTTGTTTGTTCGTCACGGACATCTGTCTTACCTTCGGAGATATGACGACACCATTTCGTTACATTTTGTCGATTCATAATGTTCCGATAAACAGAAACAATTTCTTTGTGAATATCCGCTGGTCACTGACCTTTTGCACGAAGAAAACGTATGCAGGAGCGCATTTCGCATTTGGCGGGATTTTGAATCGGCGCAGCCATTTCAATCACTACCTACTCCAACCAGAAGCAACGTTCAACTGCTGAACGATCGCGAGGACAAAGCTAAGGGTTCAAGGTTAACACCAGTGTTGCCAACTTGCTCGCCAAACTCTTCAGTTCCTCTGGCGTACGGTGTATCTTTACTTTTCGAAATACCCTCGTATAAAAGATGTTTATTTATAGAAAAACGGTGAAGACATTGGACTACCTGCACCGAGTTATAACAAAATTTCAACACGCGGTAAAGTCGTTCAACTTTTATTATCACTTACTGACAGTTACTAATTAGAATGAAACCAAACAACTATGACAAACGGAAGGTTGATATGGAGTAGTCAACAACGTGTTACACTGCATAACTGCTTCAAATAATAATCTAATAACGTAATAACCACAATTATCATTCATACTACCTTCTTCACACATTAAAATACCATTCATGTGCAAATCAAATTATCTGCTAGTATACGTGAAACAGTGCGCTGGTAACACTGAATGGTTTAGCGTAATGGCTGACATAGCACGCTCGTAATAAAATTTTATACTTGACTGCGAAAATAATTTGTAAATAAGGTTCTGAAAATAGTAAAAAAAAAAACAGTTGTTTACACTGTTTTTAATCGCTTTTGCTTCAAAACGTAAACACAAACTGCTGGTGTGAAACTGCACTTTACAAGTAAATATCATTTGGCTTGATTGCTGATGTGACGTCGCTGTTCCGTGGCCGATAAATGATTTCCACGTCCTTCCTCGTTATTTTTACTGTCGAGTTACGTTAATTATTTCATAGTTGCACATGTCTTCTTACAGTGTCTTCTTACATAATGCCACCTTGTAAATATATCTCCACATGCATTTCATCGATTGTAACAGAATGATCACACGCTATTGCCACAACGAACAGACTACTACATACTCCCACTTTTAAATTTATTACGATGTAGAAAGTTTCTGGCTAACTAATGCAATTCTCGTACAAGTACGATAAATGTTTCACATAGTTTGTTTCTTGTTAGCACACATTCTAATTTTTAGTATCGTTTAAATTTTGAAATAATTTATTACACATATGATATTACCCCAAAAATTAAAGTGTTCTTACAGAAATGATGATACTGATGCAAATAGTTTCTTAAGCTAGTAACACATGGCGTTAGCAGTTACGGTTACAGAGCAGTGGTGCTTACATTGAATTTTTTCAGGTACAGTAAAGTTCTGAACTGAAACCAACATATTAGCAAGTAAAAATTATGTTATGCTTTTGTGTTTCGAAAGTGACTTACTTAAAGTGTCGTTAGAATTCCTTGTCCCATTGTTACTTCCCAGCATTCCTATTCAGTTCGCGAATGGTGCGTGGAAAAGGTGACTATAGGTAAGCTTTCATATCTCTTCCAGTTGCTCCGATTTTCCTCCCCTGGTGATTTCGCGAGGTATTCACAATGTTATCAAAAGTATCCGGACTCCTTTCCGTGGACATCAGTATAGTGTGCGTCCAGCCATCGACTTTTTGGGGCTTGAACACTTTCAATAAGGTATCTGAACGTCTGAGAAGGAATGGCAGCCCATTCTTCCTCAAGAGCCGAAACCAGACAATGTTGCGATGTTGGACGCTAGGGTCTGGAGCGAAATAGACGTTCTATCTCATCCTAAAGGCGTTCTATTATGTCCAGGTGTGGACTGTCAGCAGCCAGTCTGAAAGATTGTTACAGCATTCGAAGTGGCTGTTTTATATACAATACTGGCCACAGATAAAACTTTTCCTGAGTGCATGTATGAACAAGTGTCTGTCGATTCCAATGTTTATGATGTTGTTATATAGTCAGTCCATGACAGAGAGAGAGAGAGAGAGAGAGAGAGAGCGAGGTTGTTGGAAGCAAATGTGTATACTAATCCGGAGGCCTAATCTTGGAATGCTCTTGCTGTAATTTGGAACTGACAGAATAGAAGGAGAGAGAGAGCGGGACTTCGTTGTAGAGCTTGGTTGGAAGCAATCGTGTGCACTGATGCGAAGGCCTAATCTCAGAATGCTGCTGCTGTAATTTGTAATTGATACAAGATGGTGATATCCTCCTGCATGTGATAGCTTTGTAGAAAGTGGGGCGCCACGTTTAGGGAAAATTTTCAGTACTATTGTTTCATTACCTCGTAAATGTATGAAATCTGAAAAGCGATGCATTTACCTTTATCGATTTTTTTAAATGTTGAATATAAATTGTGTTTAAACAATTACGTTTCGTGTAAGTTTTGTCGAAGAGTTAACGTTCTTAACAACAATGTCCAATGCTGTAGGTATGTTCATATTTGGTTTCTGCTGCGCACTACTAAATTAAAGTGAAATTAGTATATGAATTATTCGACATTGAGCCTCCACATCCCACTTGCTATCCAAGTGTTGTCTGTTTAGCTGTCACAAGATCATGCACTGGACATGGCAAAATTAATCAAACGATGGCAAAGCAGTTGACACATTTGCACACAGGTAACCCAAAGTGATTCTTATTGCTAGAACTGAACTTTGTTTAATTTATTGGAATCCTGTCATTGTCTACCAGATTATGTTCGTTTTATGATGTTATTTAGTTCAAAATGGTTCAAATGACTCTGAGCACTATGGGACTTGACATCTGAGGTCATCAGTCCCCTAGGACTTAGAACTACTTAAACCTTACTAACCTAAGGACATCACACACATCCATACCCGAGGCAGGATTCGAACCTGCGACCGTAGCGGTCGCGCGGTTCCAGACCGAAGCACTCGGCCACACTGTTATTTAGTCAAGTGGCAGTGTAAATTTGTACATAATAATGCAAAAAACGGAAGGAAGGAAGACTGGGTTTAACGTCCCGTCGACATCGAGGTCATTAGAGACAGTGTTCTCAGCTCGGATTGTTTCAAGAATAAGAAAGGAAATCGGTCGTGCCCTGTCAACTGAACCATCCCGGCGTTTGCCGGAAAAGCTAAATCTGTACGGCCGGACGTGGTTTTGAACCGTCGTCTTCCGGAATGCGGTAATAATTCACGTAATTACTTTAAATACAGAAGTATCACATGCACTAAAAATAATAGTAAGATACAGCCGCTAGGAAGCATAAACTTACATTGCACACTGTCAGGTCGAAGTCTAAACGTTTCACTGAGGTGTAAAAATAAAACCTGTGTTTTGCTAAGTCACAGAGAAAGAAACTCAGAAAGTAGAAATATTGTACTGAATATTAGTTGTAACGTGCGCGTTGGGCACACAATACTAGTTAAAGCCTGTGCTATGGTAATTGAGCGGGGTTCACCTTATGAGAAAGTATTTTCGTATAGATATCGACCGTGTGTACCTGAATGGTGGCAAATCAGACTTGCACCCACTCTGTAATAACAATGATCCCTCAAGCAAGTCCGAAATGCAACTACACGTCAGGATGGACCAAAAGCAACACTGAAGATGCTACCAATTTAATAATAATACGTTCGCCAGCCTAATTAGGCATTAACTGAGTTTTTTCCCTGTATAAGTTGGTAGATATTCATGCAAAACAACAAGTAGTAACACTGAATAATATAGTAGAATTTTAGAACCAGAAAATCTATTGAACTGATAGATTCACGTTCTGTACTCATATGGAAAAACCATGAATACATAACACTACACTATAATGTATACTACAAAACTTCATACTGTCTATTAATCTGATTAAAATCGGGTATAGGTTACCCTAGCAATAGCAGTTTCGTGACACACACAAAATGTCAATTTTGATAAAGATAAAACACTGATAAATTTTGACTTATATATTGACTTTAACTTTTGCTGGTCAAACCAATGTGGAACACTTCAGAATTCAAATGAATAAAAATTGATTACTGAAATTATTATGCTTTCAAGATTTCCAGTGTATGAGTTACTACTCTTTTTATCTTGTTTACTGCTCATTTAAATACCTTTATATCTGTCTCGAAATAATTAAACTTCATTACTATATCAATATTAAAGTTATCTTTCAACTTCGTTAGACCTTCGTTATTCATTTACTAGTTCATTAACAAAACAGTTCTTTAAATACCATTCTAACATAGCTAGGTCTGCAAGTAATTATTATTAACACAAAATTTAATTTTTCATTTCGGCACACTCGGATTGCACAACATTTGGAAAGGACCCTGTCTAGGTTGGTTGTGTGGATAATTAAATGAGGGGAAAGTTCTGGTAAAATTTAGGTTATTATTGAACAGTTCACTCTATGGTCCATACGAATACAGTACTAAAAGTTTCAACCTGCTTGTATCGATGCGGCGGTTGGCGGGCGGCGAGATAGCGAGGCACAGAGCACACATACAACCACAGCTATGGCGCTTGACGTATCGGCACTTTAATTCGTCATAGCGTCGCAATACTTTTCCATTTAGTGCCTATGGAATTTTGCCATGCTGTGCGGGCGTTGGAACGGCATACCCGAGGCTCAATGAAACTACGTCTTCCAGGAGAGCCTCCTCGCTCCAGAAGGTGTTGCTCAAAGGCCAAACTCCAACCACTACTGCTGCTGAGCCCGTTGCGCCGTGCAGTGCCCGTGTGCATTTTCCCGCGCTCGCCTGCCATCCACCTTTTACCGCTCCCTTACAGACAGGGTATTCACCCGAGGTTTTGCATTCTACGTATCCTAACACATTGCCTACGTATGGACCAGACGCACAGTTACAATTTTAAACATCTTACAACAGTCTCAACATTTGTTACATTTCAATTCTATTACAATATTGCTTGACATTTGACATAAACATTTATCTTCACATTGAAACTTGTTTACAGTTTTCTTAACACAATGGCATGAAACAAAAAAGAAATGAAATCAGAACATTAATTACACAAGTTTATCGAAAAATCAGAAGGAAAAAATTACTTAAATGTACAATAGTATAGCGTCGTTGTTGTTACATAGTCTCACCATAAAACTTATAAAGCTAAGAAATTACTGTAAAAGCATAAGACTTTCAAGTCCAGTTCACGAAAGTAATTTTCCCAAAGCCATTGGCTCATGGATGCTGCTCTATCACAGGGTCCGTTGTCTCCGAACTGCTCCTCTACTACACGGAGTAGATAACGCTGTAAAATGTGTTTACATTCTTCCTCAATCAGCGTTTTTTAAAGGGCAATAAAAAGACCACATTCTGACCACGAAGAGCAACCCAATGCCGTAACAAAACCTGCTCCGCACTTTATAGTTATGACGTCAGGTAACGTATTCTGGACATCCGCAAACGTAAACCTTTCCAAAGAATCGCCACGGAATCATTTGTTTGCAGTCATCTGCTGTCCAGTCGCGTCGCTCTTTATACCACCTCAAGCGAGGCTATGCGTTGGCTACAGAAATGGTGGTTTGCTGGAGCTGCTGGATCACTGTAACCCCATATTTTGTACCACCTGCGCACAGTCATTGTACTGGCTTGACTGCTGGTAGCACTTTGGAATAGATGAGTGATTCCTTCCCTAATTTTATGGGGTTTCTTAAAACCATCTTTCGCGATTCTCGAGGGTATTTGCCCATCAGTATATGAGTTCAACCAGGTTTTTGTTTAACTGTGATTCTTCCTTCGCATTTCCACTTCACAATCGCGCCAACAGTGGAGCTATGGAAGGGTTAAAATTTTCGCGACTGATGTGTTACTCAGATGATATCCAATGAACAGTCCTCGTTCTAAATCACAGAGCTCTTGAGACCGTCCCTTTCCTCTGCTGACTGATTCTCTACTTACTACACAATAATCCCCACTCATTTTTATACTTGCGAGTGAGTCTTCCTCTAGTGATATCTGGTGGTCAACTTCGTGTTACAAAGGGTTGTCTGGTTACTTTAGATAAGATATTGTGTGCACGAAGAGGTAACATGTTGCTAACTCCTTTTGGAACATACGCTCTCAGAATCTATAGCACAAGGCCTCACTTGTGGCATCTAGTACTGCAGTCCGATGTAAAGCTGCACATCACTTTGCCACATACTAAACTATGGCAACATGCAATGCTTTTTGTCGAAGGGTGTGCGAACTATAGATATACATGTTGATGTTGCCAGAAAAAATATACGAAAGCGTAAAGAGGACTGAAAGTTGTTTAGAAGACACTCGCTCAACACATTCAGCATCGTAAATTAACACTGCATGGTAAGGTTTCAAGACTGATGACCAATGATCAAGAATCGTTCGAACAAAAGTAGATAAATCACCTCTTTCATGGCTGGACTGAATTTCCTAAACATTCTTGCAGTAGATCGCAGACAAGCTATTGCTTCACAGACAGTTTTACGTGGTGATTCTACGCAAAATCAAAACAGACCGTTCCTGCCAGGTGTTTTAGAATTGTATGATGGTCCAACATGCGCAACCGTAAATATTTACTTGTTAATCGAATACATTCTCGAATTAGGAGTTTTTAACGTCTACGGCTACTAAAGAGTCAAGAGAGACTTCATAAGTGCGGGAATTGCCATGTGCTAATACACACGTCAAAAAGTTTTGCATCACTCCTGTTCCCAGAACTCCTGAAGATAGACTTAGTGGATATTGTATCACAGACACAGTCCCTTTGACTGTTCAGAGATGTCACTCAACCCGCCCAAAGATGCAAACAATCATGCATGAGGAACGCGTATTAGACGAAGGGGGTCTGACAGCCAACCAGTTCTAGTCATTCCACCAGGAACGAGGTACACGGGTCGTGTTGTCTGTAGTTCAACTATGCCTAGACGGTCAATACCGCGGTTCTATCTTGTCCACTTTGTTACTTTGTGCCTTTCACCAAGGGAAGTGTCAATGTGTCTCGGAGTGAACCAAAGTGATGTTGTTCGGACATGGAGGAGATACAGAGACACAGGAACTGTCGATGGCATGCCACGCTCAGCCCGCCCAAGAGCTAATACTGCAGTGGATGACCGGTACCTACCGGGTTATGGCCCGGAGGAACCCTGACAGCAACGCCACCATATTGAATAACGCTTTTCATGCAGCCATAGGACGTCTTATGACTCGAACTGTGCGCAATAGGCTGCATGATGCGCAAAATCACTCCCGACCTCCATGACGAGGTCCACGACACCATGTAGCATGGTACAGATGGGCCCTACAACGTCCCAAATGTAACGCTTAGGATTGGCATCACGTTCTGTCCATCCATGAGTATCGCATATGCCTGCAACCAGACAATAGTCGAAGACGTGTTTGGACGCAACCCAGTCAGGCTGAACGCCTTAGACACACTGTCCAGCGAGTGCAGCAAGGTGGAGTTTCCCTGCTGTTTTAGGGTGGCATTATGTGGGGCCGACGTACACCGCTGGTGGTCATGGAAGGCGCCTCACTGTTCAGCGAGTGCAGCAAGGTGGAGGTTCCCTGCTGCTTTAGGGTGGCATTATGTGGGGCCGACGTACGCCGCTGGTGGTGATGGAAGGCTCCGTAACAGCTGTACGATATGTGACTGCCATCCTCCGATCGATACTGCAACCATATCGGCAGCAGCGGCATTCGTGTCCATCGAGGACAATTCGCGGCCCTCCCCCATCGTGCACATCTTGTGAATGAGTTCCTTCAGGATAACTAGAGTGGTCAGCATGTTCTCGAGACACGAATCTTATCGTTTATGCCTGAGATAGATTGAAAAGGGCTGTTTACAGACGAGGTGACGCAACAACCACTCTGAGGAAACTGCGCCGAATCGCCGTTGACGAGTGGGACAACCTGAACCAACAGTGCCTTGATGAACTTGCAGATAGTATACCATGACGAACACAGGCATGCATCAATGCAAGAGGACGTTTTATATGGGTATGCGAGGTACCGGTGTGTGCAGCTATCAGGACCACCACCTCTGAAGGTCTCGCTGTATGGTGGTACAACATGCAATGTGTGGTTTTCATGAACAATAAACATGTCGGAAATGATGTTTATGTTGAACTCTATGAGATTATTAGATAGGCCACAGTGTAGGACGTTAATCATAATCATAATTATTATTGGGTTTTAGTCAGTTCCAACAACTTACGGAATATTGCGCTATCAATGGAGATGTATTTGAGGCCCCTTATGCTGGCGGCCGCACCTCGTTTGAGCTTTGTATTTCTTGTTCGGGACCGAGCGAGGTGGCGCAGTGGTTAGCACACTGGACTCGCATTCGGGAGGACGACGGTTCATTCCCGGGTCCGGCCATCGTGATTTAGGTTTTCCGTGACTTCCCTAAATCGCTTCAGGCAAATGCCAGGATGGTTCCTTAGAAAGGGCACGGCCGATTTACTTCCCTAATCCGAGCTTGTGCTCCGTCTCTAATGACCTCGTTGTCGACGGGACGTTAAACAGTAATCTCCTCCTCCTCCTCTTGTGCTGAGAGTGTCGGGAAGGGAGAAGTTTGAGCCGACTATACATAAACTTCTTTTCACATTTAGCTCTAAATAAAGACTGCCATAGTTGTTACTGTTTCCTACGATTTCTAGTCAGTAGGGTATTCGATAAGCGATGCGTTTCTGTCCTCTATACGTACACTATATGTTACACAACCAACCATTAACGTTGGAACACCAGGAGAGATAGTGCAAAATTAAATTTTACTTCCAGAATGAATGAGGTGCTGGAGGACTGGGCGGAGCCTCGTGAGTAGCGCTTGGATATCTCAGAGGGATGGGGCCGGGCGGGGGTCGAGGGAAGAGTTCCCCACGAAAATAAAGGTACCAACTCCAAGTCCTGGTCTGGCATACAATTTTAAACTTCCTAGCAGTTTAAAACTAGGAAGTTTCGATGTTTAGCTGTTGTGTCTAAACAATTTCATAGGAAGAATACATAATTCAATTAAGTGGTAAATGTAGGGTATACATTGTGCAAACATTTCGTAGACAGAGTTGACGGCACTGGCAGCAACAACGACAGTGAAACAGCTGAATATCGAATCGAACTGAGCATAAAAGACAGATATGAGCATTCTACTTCAACTTTACTCCAGATTCCATCAGTCGCAATGCTTGACGGTTAGTGACGTGCCAGTGTCTCGGCAATCTGTGTCCGTAACCAACCCGTCTTCAGAGGGCGAGTGATACGGGGCAGATGGTGGCCAGGGCAGAAGTGGAATAATCTCTGCATCGACGTACGTGGAGTGTTCAATAATCCATGCAACACTTTTTTCTCAGCCATTTTCGGTTGAAAAAAATGTGGAATTTGTTGTGCAACATCGTAGAATATTCCTCCTTCAGCCCCTATAGTTTCATGAAGTTCCAATAGGTGGCGGCACTACACGTAGCCTTCAAAATGGCGTCTGTAACGGAGGTGCGTTCCAAGCAGACAGCTATCATTTAGTTTCTTATAGTGGAAAACCAGAACATCATGGATATTCAAAGGCGCTTGCAGAATGTCTACAGAGACATGGCAGTACCAAATCACTTTGAGTCGTTGGGTAAGGCGTGTGTCATCATCGTAACAAGGTCACGCACACCTGTCCGATCTCCAGTATGTCGTCCGGCCGCACACAGCTGTGACTCCTCCAATGTTGGAATGTGCCGGCGCTCTTATTAGGGATGATAGCCGGATCACAGACACACTTCGCTGCACAGCTGGACGTCTCTGTTGGCAGTATTGACACACTCGCCCACCAGACTGGGTACTCAAAGTGTGTGCTCGCTGGGATCCTCGCTTGCTAACAGAAGACCATAAGGAGCAACGAAGGACCGTCTCTGCGGAAATGTTTGCTCGTTGCCAGACTGAGCGCGACAATTTTTTTTTTTTTTGAACGTCTCCGCAGGTTTCCAGAATGAAATTTTCACTCTGCAGCGGAGTGTGCGCTGATATGAAACTTCCTGCCATGTTAAACTATGTGCCGGACCGAGACTCGAACTCGGGACCTTTGCCTTTCGCGAGCAAGTGCTGTACCAACTGAGCTACCCAAGCACGACTCACGGCCCGTCCTCACAGCTTTAATTCCACCAGTACCTCGTCTCCTACCTTCCAAACTTCACAGAAGCTCTTCTGCGAACCACACAGTTTTAATGTGCCAGGAAGTTTCATATCAGTGCACACCCCACTGCAGAGTGAAAATCTCATTCTGGTCACCCAATTTTGTTTCTATCTACACACAAAAAAGTTTTTTATGTCTATTGTAGGCTATTGTTAGCAGAGTATTATTTTAAATTTCTTTTGGACTTGGGGACATAAGAAGAGCTGTTCATTTTTTTCGATTTTCTGCAGTTCTGCAAGGTATGCAGGAGAGCTTCTGCGAAGTTTGGAAGGTAGGAGACGAGGTACTGGTGGAATTAAAGCTGTGACGACGGGTCGTGTGTCGTGCTTGGGTAGCTCAGTTGGTAGAGCACTTACCCGCGAAATTCAAAGGTCCCGATTTCGAGTCTCGGTCCGGCACACAGTTTTAATCTGCCAAGAAGTTTCATCCCCACAGGTGATTAAACATGGTTTATCACTTCAAATCGGAAAATCTGCAATCTATGGAGTGGCGCCACACCAGTTCTCCTCCGAAGGAAAGTTAAAAGCCACATCACAACCTCAGCTGGAAATTAATGGCGACGTCTTCCGAGACTCTTATGACTCTGAAGGGGTTAGTTATTCTATCTGACGTCCTCCATCATGGTGCAGTGGTCAACTCTGAACAGTATTGTCCTACCCTCAGGATACTGAAGAAATGATTACAGCGTGTTCGTCGCCACAAAAAAATAAACTCACTTCTCTATGACAGGCTATGACATCAAGCAAGTCTGCACACCCAAGAAGAGCCCACAAAACTTCGTTCAATGTTCTTCATCAACATTCGGACTTCCTCCTCCTTGGCCCAGAGAAGGAAGCACTCTTTAGGAAGCAGTACGTGGATGATGAGGAGGTTATCGATGCGGCAAGATTGGCTCTGACATCGACCTCTAGAGTGGTACCATGTTATGATAGAGGCCCTCCTAGTAAGGTGGCGTAAGGCTGTTGCATTGAACGAAGGCTTTGTTAAAAGATTGAGTTTTTTAGCGAAAAGAGTGGGGAATAATATGATGTATTGAAATCCTGGATGAAACCAACGTACTTTCAGAAATACATGTGTAGCATTACTTACTGCGCGGCCTTCGTACATAAGGACAACAATGAGAAACATGTGATCTTGCGTTATGCTATTGTTTAACACCCCACCCGTTGCTTGTCCGATTTTTGCGTGTGTTCGCCCCTGACAAACAACTTACAAAGAAATTGGGAGTGGAACTGTACGCAGAAATGGATAATGCTAGATTTAAATGTGGCCCTGTCACCCCTAATTAATCTGCGGTGGTAGTGTTGACGATAAATCACACCTATTTTTACTTCCAGACATGAGCGATCACGAACATTTACGGTGTTCGATGACATCAGGCACATACACAAAAGTAAAATAAAGCAAAAGGGTGAATTCAGAATCAACTACTGAAAGTAAAAGCTCTACTGAATCACAATAATTTTATTATAGCCTTCAGATCAATGCTGAATAAAACACGATGAACAATTTACAAATTATCCTCCTAATTGGCATTGGCAGTGAACTGTGTTAAAATTCGTCAAATACGCGATCTCTTATAACTTGACTGACCGACTGACATCGACCAAAACGTAAAATACGAAGAACCACTATAGTGAAACCTCTGTGGAAACAGCAATTGCACGTGATCCAACTATTTAACGTTACCCCTAACACAGACCGAAGAGGGAGCGATCTCACCGTGATATTCCTGTTGCAGCGGGGGTCTCCGACGGCGACGGAGGGCTTTGCGGTTGGCGTGTGGCGTCTCGGAAAGTACACTCCTACAATACTCGGACAACGGACCGCTGTCGGTAAACTATTTGCAACAATCTTCCCGGCAGCAAAGAGCTGAGGTGGCTAACGTCCTCTCAGAGCGAAAGACCAAGACGGGAGGCGACTTGGCTGACATCCTCTCAGCACGAGAGCCCAGAATGGAAAACCACTACAGAGAGTCGAGCAAGATCGCTCTTCACATCTGTTTTCCCACCTCAATTTTTACCAAGCGAATCACATCACTAGAAGCTCTCAAAATACTCAGTTTGCCAGTGCCGACCAATGTACTGCCTGGGAATAGAACTCTTTTCCACAATTCTTCCACGTCTACAAAATTTCACAAGTAAATTCCACCCACGCCGGCTGGGAAGAACCACAGCTGTGGGCAATTACACATTTACTGGAAGTTTTCTCCTAAGAGACCATTCGAGATTTTCCCGGGAAGATTCCCCGTCGTAACGGACACAGTCTCCTGCATTGAAAGTTTTTGTTATTCAGAACTCCTGGCCTGCCCCACTTCAGTTACTCGAAGGCGTAAAATTAGTGGGACTTAGGCGAGAGCACGCACAGGAAAATCCGTCCAGTTACCCACTGCTCTGTTTTGGTAAACTCTTGAACACCTGCAGCCGCACATCCCTCACGGGCTGGCGGCCGCTGTAGCCTCTCTAAATGGATTACAGAACTTCTCCAGTTCGCCATTCATGCCGTTAGGCTGTGGCCTTCGGCGACGGGGAGGCAGCCGAGCTCTGTCTCGCATACTGCATCTCCACAAAATCTTATAATTACAAAATCGCGTAATTCTTGCTGTATTACCTAGCCAGCGTGCCAATGCGTTTCCACAAATACTACTCCAACAAACAACAACTACTTATCTACAAAGCGATTGTGCCGCTGTGAGTCGTTTTTATTGGCCTAAAGTGCTCGTAAAGTGATTAAAGTCACGTTAAATGGACTCATCTAAAGTGAAAGACACTTGCCACCTTAAAATAGAAATATGTCACCTGACCTTTAAGATTGGACACAGTGAGGGGCCTCAGCAACTCGGAAATTTGACAGCTGCTGTTCAGACTACCGGCTGGGCGAATCAGAGGTGATCATGTTGTGTGCCTATATTCACCTGTGCAGTCCCATCAGGTGCTGGAACCACGCAACGAAGACTGTCACATGCGACGAAGACTGTCATAACCTACTAACATGATGTTGTGACGTCATACGTATTTAGGCGAGCTAGTCGGTCACCCAGTATTGGCGCAAGGCAGGATGAATGTCTTGTACAGCTAAACACAAGTGGGTCCAGGTATCAGGGCGCGTTACGGCAGTTCCAGCTTCCTGCTGGGCGACCGGTACGAGCGAATCCAGGTACAAAGACTAGCGGTGTCGCACGAAATAGGGAAAATCCTAGTAGAGGGGATTTTGATTGCTGTCACTCACATGGTGTTTCTACAGGAGGCAATGCTCCAAGACATGTTGGAGTACAGATAACTGTGAAAGATAGCTTCTTACAGCTCATTGGGACTATATAATGGTTCGCATCATGTACTAGAGTAAGCCTGGATACATGAGCAATCTGAGATAAATCAGGCTCATCCAATGACTCAACTATATTTCAATATCCTCAAAAAGTAAGTCATTTATCGTGAGCTCACTTCCCCAAGAATACGGGCTTATTTACAAGTATTTATGGATAACCCTTGACTTATAATCAATGTAAATTATGTGAGAGTGAGAGAATGCTTATGACATTTCTTTATTTAAATACTGTTGCAATGCATTAGTTTAGCGTAGGGAAGTGGTTAAGATGAGTCAAATCATGTCTGTAGCCCCTAAGAAGGACGTATTGTTGGTGGGGATGACCTTCAGCCAATGGAAAAACAGGAATTAGCAAAACACTATGGGAGTCAAGTGGAGACTGGGACTTTTTCGAGTGAAGAGCTCAAGTGAGCGATTCGGGGCACTTTTACGCGAGGAGGCAGACCTGTTTGAGGCAACCAGTGGTATTCGATCTTGGAAGTGTCTGATTCTCGACGCTGAACAGCCGTTGCCATACTTCAACTTCTGGACGGACTTTACATTTCGAGATGTCTCAATGTGCTCCACAGAAGGACCCAAACGTTTTAGGCTTGTATTGCAGAACTAAGAATAAAAAGAGTATGAGTTACTATCATGTGTGATAGTTTTTAAATCATCATGTTGAGCTCTGAACTTTTGTGAGCTGGTGAATTTTTTCTGTACTGAGTTCACGAAATGTAGCTAGTTTCGAAGTATTTTAGATAACAACTAGTTTGCAGATTTTGCTACCTTTCTGGTATTGCTGTCAAGTTAACTTTACTGCCTTTGATAAGGGCGTTTTCTGCCTGTATTTTAATTGAATATTGTAGGTCCACTTCCCGTTTGTTTGAGATGTCCTTTCTTGAATATACATTATTCAACATTATTCTCTGTCATTTACGCTGCCTTGGGCATGGATGTGTGTGTGTGTGTGTGTGTGTGTGTGTGTGTGTGTTTGTGTGTGTGTGTGTGTGTGTGTGTGTGAGAGTGTGTGTGTGTGTCCTTAGGTTAGTTTGGTTTAAGTAGTACTAAGTTCTAGTGGAATCATGACCTCAGAAGTTGAGTCCCATAGTGCTGAGAGCCATTTTTTTGTCATTTACGTCAATTGCACACAAAACTCTGTTATTAAATTATACATTTATTTTTTTATTTTACATTTCTGTGTGTTTCATTAATTTTCCAATGCAAAGACTAATTGACGGCAGGATCACAGCTACAGATTCTTATTTGTAACGAGTGAAATGCGGGGCATGAAGGCAAATGTTCTCGGCTCAACAATGTGACTACATCGAGCTATTCTTTTTAAACAAAGCCACGCGTCACCCAAGCGTCTAAGGTGTGAGCAATATTAGCCAAAGTCGCAAACTGGGTTGTTCATATGGGTCGCTGTTGGGAAGTGCAACTACACAGCAGAAATCGTTAGGTTCAAAAATGGCTCTGAGCACTATGAGACTTAACTTCTGAGGTCATCAGTCCCCTAGAACTTAGAACTACTTAAACCTAACAAACCTAAGGACATCACACACATCCATGCCCGAGGCAGGATTCGAACCTGCGATCGTAGCGGTCACGCGGTTCCAGACTGAAGCGCCTAGAACCGCACGGCCACACCGGCCGGCGCGGGTTATAAGTGTGAGTGTTATCTCCCTAATAGGCAGACCACAAGCACTCAGGATGCGCAGCCTCGTCTTGTAAGCCTAACACCTGTTCACAAAAACAAAATGAAATACTGTAAGCAATCACGTCGAACTTAGTCTGGAACACCATAAAATGGCGAAGGCTCGCCAAGGCTGACTTACCTTGCTGGCTGTAATATGCATGCAATGAATTCAAAATGTTTCTACTGACGTTAGCTCTTTCTTGAATAATAATTAAGCTGAAGGCAGAAAGTACGTGATAACTTGTTCTGAGAAAACAATGTCTCATATAAAAATGTGAGAGCGCATTTCAATAGCTAAAAAATCTTGCGAGCTTCATGAACGACTGTGGAATGAAAATAATTCGGATATACTTAATTGAAATTGCTGTTTATTAATAAATAACTCAATTAGCAATGGAAGCAATAGAATTACGTTTGTCATATGATGGACCACGTGCAGTACAATTCACAAAGACAAGAAAATCAAAATAAAACGGAAATTCCTTATACTGTGAATACTCAGAGCTATATTACGAGAGCGTTCTGGAAGGCATTCCCTACGAATATTTTATGTGAAACGTTCAACATCTTCGTTCTTTATCTCTACATATTTATTTGCCAACAAAAGTAACTATGACGATGAACACATTTCTCTCAAAGACAGATCAGTTTAATGACGCCGTCGCTGTAGAATTTTTGACTTTATTGACGGAGCCACAACCACACTTCTGCTTGCACCGCTTCTGCACTATCAAAGTAAAGTCCTCCACAGAGTTCTTTAAAGTTTGGAAACAGATGAAAATCAGATGGGGCCAAGTCGAAACCCTACGGAGGATGATCGATGACAGCAAATCCAAGGCATCGGATTCCTGCAGATCTCACAGAGCTTGTATGTAGTCACATTCATGCTGAAGCAGAGAATACTCCACCTCTCGAATAAATCTTGTACTTCTAAACTCTATTAGCACACTGTTTCTCATGCACCGACACAGTTACGTTGCACACCGCCAGTTACAGGCTACAATTCGGAGTCCGCTAGCGGCAGGCAGTTGCAAATATGCCGGCATGAAAAGTAAAGGTGTAGAATGTTAATGACGTTCGTTTTATTTAAAAATCTTTAAGAGTTTTTACTTAAGAAGTTCAGTGGCATTACTTTTCAGCACGTCTTCGTAAAATTTCGGGGAATAAAGAATCTCTAATCTTTGAAAGTGTAACATTATCTGTTTTTGAGCAACCCATATTAAGGCGGAACACGACTGATGTTCGTCAATAACCTTGAGAGCATTGCAGAAAAAATACGCTGACGGAAAAACAAATCCAATTATCGATAAATAATTAATGTAGAGTAAGGAAACTTCGAGAATACATTTGTGTAGGTAACGTACTTAAGTGATTAACGTTGCAACACTAAAGTTTAATTAAGCGAGAGAAAAAGCCACTGATAATATGAAATGCTGGTACATTAATAACCAGTGCAACTGCCGAAATGTTGAATACAAGAACGTAAACGTGCATGACAGTTTGCTGTATGAACTTCCATGCGTATTGCGATTGGTCGGTCAGTACAGGGACATACAATGCTGCTGGTGGATAACGCTGGAATTATCGTCCGATGATGTCATATATGTGCTCTGTTGAAGACAGATCTGGTGATCATGTGGGCCAAGGCAACACGTTGACACACTGTAGAGCACGTTGGTTTACAACAACGACATGTGGTCGAGCGTTATCCCGTTGAAAATTCCCCTGGGCTGCTGCTCATAAACGTCAGCACGTTGGGTTACAACAACGATATGTGGACGAGCTTTATCCTGTTGAAAATCCGCCTGGGTTGCTGCTCATGAATGGCAGCACAAGAGGTCGAGTCCCCGGACTGAGATCCAAATTTGCAGTCAGGGTGCGTGAGATAGCGACGAGACTGCTCCATCTGTCATACGAAATCGAACCCCAGACCATAGTTCCAGGTGTAGCTCCGGTGTATTTGGGCCACAGACAGGTTGGCTGCAGGTCCTCAACTGGTGTCGTAACCAAAGGCCCTCAAATGGTGTCCTAACCAGCACACGGCGATCACTGGCAGAACCATCTTCCTTCAGAAAACGCCACACATCCAATTCGCCCTCCAATGAGCTCTCTCCATCACTGAAGTCGTCAACGGTTCTAGTTTGGGGTCAATGGAATGCACGGTACAGGACGTCTGGCTCGGAGTTGTCCTTGAAGTAACCGATTTGTAACCGTTCGTAGCGTCACTGTAGTTTCAGCTGCTGCTCGATTTGCTGCTGTAGATACAGTGTGATGCTTCACAGCCAAACGGCGAACATGGCGATTTCCCCTCTTGTTAGTGTCACTTGCTGTCCGGTGCCTGATCTTCTTGAAAACTAACCTTCCCGAGACCACCGCTGCCAGCAATCATGTATCGTGGTTACACTCCTGCAAAGTCTTTGTGCAATGCCGTGGAAGCAACACCCTGATTCTTGTAGCCCTGTTGCATGATCTTGTTGAAGCTCGGTGAGTCTTTGACAATGACATCTTCATTGTCTAAGGGCATTCTTGCCTAACATCAACTCACATCAGTCTCAATGATAACTAGCGCTCAAGACCGTTTCAGCGCGTATGTAAAGAACACCTATTTTGCTTCCTCATAGTGACCCTAGTAGCGCCACTCTTATGGAACTGGCACGAAATTTTAATAGACATCATATTTCAGAAACACATCTACAAACTTTCTTTAATTTCGCTCAACTCCTCCTTGGTGTTGGGATTCTTTTTTTCAGTCCACAGTATTGCGCCAAGTTGCGCAGGCGTAGCCTGGGAAAGACCAGCGGAACATAAAATCAATTCAATACACAGCATCATCAAACCAGCCACGAAACAAGATCCACCATGACCATCAACAGGAAACTGAGCTGAATGGAATGGCTTTCTTTAGGCCGCCTTTCTTTAGCGTTTATCGGTTCACGATTCCACTGAACTCTGCTCTTCGGACCCCTAATGGTCAGCCAGTTATACTTACAAAGGTACGGACTACCTACATCTTTACTTTCCTTAGCACTCGAGCATCCGGGCACAGAAGGTCTTGATAGTACTTTAGCGGTTCACAATTTGTGCTAAAATGAATAATTTCAAAGGCGACTTTTGTTGAACTTCTTTCAAACCGAATGTTACAAAATTTTAAAATAGATCTCAAGTGTAGTTTACTTCCTTTATATTGTGATGGAGCTTCTTATACGAATCCTTTTATCAGACATTATCTCTTCGCAGCGCCTATGAGCTTTTAAATAGATATAATATACACAAATTTATTATTACAAATACTTGCTTGTTGTCGACATTGAAGCCTTGAGAACATACAGCCTGCTTTGGCTACCGAGTGATTTGCAGCATTTATAAAGTAATCCAGTTTGCCAAATACAGCACATCCTCTTTCTGGAGACTATCCCTGAGTTCTCGTTGCCAGTTTACGTAAGTGACGTCACTTAAAAGTTATATGAAATGTTTGGAAAAAAAATGTAATTTAATGTACGAACTTCACAATTATTAAGGACTTAACGGCTTTGAAGACTGTTATGGTTTGTTATTTTTGTTTCTGTCTTTGATGTTAACGGTTAGTGCCATAAGTATATGTGTCGGTGCCAGGACACCCGAGAGAAATGAAACGCTTTGACTACACTTTTCAAGTGTGTAGAACGAATATAAAATCACAAAAAATGAAAAAAAACTAGTTTTTGAATATGTGTATTAATGACGTTATTAAGAAATGCGGGTTGCTTGAATGTGATCTTCATGTTTGAGAGCATTTAGGGATATTCGTGATGTTACAATAGAGCAAGAAACCGCATTAAAAGCGGTACTGCAAAGCATAAAAAATAAAACTAGCTGTTATTTTCGGGTTTACCAAAAGTTATTTAAGCGCGGTATACCTCCAAACTCAATTGTGTCGGTTGAGCTCAATACATGCAACATAGTTAAAGAAATCTGGCACTTCTATGAAAATGAGGACAATACCCTCAATATACCCATAACCTCCAAGGCAATGATGTGGGTTCTCATACAATCATAGGAATCTAGATTAAATCTTCTTTGTTTCAGTGCAGTAATACCTATCTTCGCTAAACTCTTACAAACAATTCAGATAGATTAAATAGTATTCGGAAGAAGCACTCAGCTTTCAAACCAGGAGTTATTGTTTTGCTGTCGTTTCTTAGAGTGCTCTGCTAATTACTTTTCAAAGAGCCTAAATGGGACAGAAGCAACTAGAGATAGTCCTGATAGAGGTGTATTCATTCCAATGTGGCTACTCTTCAGAAACCAGATTTATTGGCAAAAGTCTGATAGCGATACATTGTAAGCAGTGTGTTTATCCTTTTTCAGTAGGTTGTCTTCAATGAGATACACACAAATGCAATCATGAATGCGTAAAATATATATCTGAAAGCCCATGCTGTAGCGACATAAAACACTCAGATAAAAGTGAAAGCTGATAGCCACATACATGGATCAGGAGCATAAGAGCAGACATTATGATCAGCGTTTTTCTTTTTCTCCTCTGCGTCTTCCAGTCATTCTACGAACACGTCACGTAATTTACTACCTCGTGTTTTCTGCACAGTCGTGAGAGCACGACTAATTGGACTATGCTTGTCAATATAGACTAACCGTTTTACGACCACACATCGACACTTCAACACCTGACCTGGTGCGCATGGGAAAATAAGCTTTAGTAGTTTGATTTGACCACATGTACTTGCAATTACTAACCAACCTAAGATCTGTGTTATCACATACAATACTGGGCGCCCGCTCAGCCGTGTCTGTATCGGCTCGATACCTCGAGCACCCTCTGCCGACGTGATACAGGACCGCCGGCGGCCACGTGATTCCCACTCGCGCTTGGAGCCTCTTCGCTACGACACCATGTCCAGTACTTAGTAAAGCGAACCTCGACCGGCCCCACTAACCGCGCGGTCTAAACGCGCACGGGTCCCCGGCACGAATCCGTCAAGCGGATTAGTGTCAAGGTCCGGTGTGCCGGCCAGCCTGTGGATGGTTTTTAAGGCGGTTTTCCATCTGCCTCTGCGAATGTGGGCTGGGTCCCCTTATTCCGCCTCAGTTACAATGTGTCAGCGATTGCTGTCTCCACGTACGCGTACGCCATAATTACTCTACCACGCAAACATTTGGCGGTTACACTCGTGTGGTATGAGACGTTCCCGTGGGGGTCCACTGGGAGCTGAACCGCACAATAACCCTGTATTCTGTGTGGGGCGGCGGCGGTGGGGTGGGGGGACTGCGGTGGCCTGTTGTGGGGTTGTGAACCACTGAGGGCTACGGCGGGACGAAGCATCTCCGTCGTTTCTGGCTCCCCGGTTCAATACACAATACATAGCGAACCTGACCTTAGTTGCTATTATAGATCTGCCTTATTTGAAATGAGTCTTCGTTGGCGTGGGGAAATGCTAGTTAATCTAATCTTATGTTTAGCCGGCCAGAGTGGCCGTGCGGTTCTAGGCGCTACAGTCTGGAACCGCGAGACCGCTACGGTCGCAGGTTCGAATCCTGCCTCGCGCATGGATGTGTGTGTTGTCCTTAGGTTAGTTAGGTTTAAGTAGTTCTAAGTTCTAGGGGACTGATGACCTCAGAAGTTGAGTCCCATAGTGCTCAGAGCCATTTGAACCATAATCTTTTGTTTATTATCTTATCTTGCTTGCTAATCATTTCTGCTCCTCTCCATTTTTCTTATGAGGACTGTAGCTCACCTCTCCCTACCGTTGTATATGAAGTCGTACACAACAAAAATATACTACTAATAATAATTATTAGTCCGCAAATAAAGTAAATAATGATGTAATATTGTCCAGTAGACTGTTCTAGATTATTTACAACTAAAACCCAATATGGATAACATAAACTTGGAAACGTGTAGCGACCAAAATTTAAACGAGCAAGTCTTTAAAGTGACGTGTTCGGTGCTGCAAGAATAGCTTCTTGTATCGCGTAACATAAAAGCAAATCTCAAAAGTGTTTTATTAGGTTTATTAGCTACGAAACTCTTACGATTCGAGATTAACATTCATTTTACTGCCCTTTGCAGAACATCTGCTCAGGTTGCAAGTGATCACAAGCCTCATGTCTGTAAATGACTTGTTAGCACAATAGGAATTCAACGAACCAATATTTATTCGTAGAACTTTGGGCTTTTCTATTTCAGTCACAAAATATTGTAGTCACGCAGTAATAGCACAAATGTAAGCTGAATAGAGCACATAACTTCTTTATCTGCAGAGTCTCAGACATTGTAAATTTGTATTTATTGCAGTCACTAAAATACATTCTGGGTCGTTACGCTGCACGACACCTGATCTGCCGGCAGTCCAGGATGGCGCTTAAAATTTTAATGGAAAAATTTGGCCACGTAGAACGTCTGTGCCAGCTCTGTTTTACATCACTATCGTTTGTTACTATGTCTATGTTCATACAGTGTCTTACAATGTCCTTCAAACATTGGTGCATTTATGATAGACATTGTAATTTTAAGATACGGACACTGTGTAAACACAAACATTGTAACCATCGATAATGTCCCCATGCCTCGACGGGATGAAATTACAACAAATCATAGAAGTTTGGATTGTTACTGGAGGGAGGCGTGCTAAGATAGGCGATTTGGTGTTAAATTTACATATCTTTCAAATCGTACAGAAAATAAATAGTCGTATGACAATGAGGTGTTTGTTACAGAAATTAAAATTTACGTGTAACACGATTTGGTTTAATTTTTTAGTGTGAGAGGTGAAAGATCTTCTTTAAAATTTGAAGCATAGTTTGAGAAGTGTCTTTTATTTTTTTAACTTTCTTAACGTATACTGTGTTTTTCAATTTCTGATGTTTGTTTAACTTTACGAAGGATACTACTACGTTATTATAATGTGTCTTTTCATCCTGGTTATTTGTTATAATGTTAAGCTTTCAAAGAAATTAATTGTTGATCACACTTTATAAATTGCAACATAAAGGCAATTTTTAGTAATTTTTTATCCTGTTTAAATATTGATGTACTTCTCTGAATAAGCAAAACTAAATTCCTTGCATATGAGTAAAATGTGTGTCACTAGTTTAAGTAAAAGCATTTGAAATTTGAAATATATTCTTACCTTGCCTAATAGCAAGTTCGCTTGTTAACAGAAAGAGGCTTTTAGCAGTTAAAAACTAAAAACGTTAACATGGGCACCTGTAAAACAAAAAAGTGGTTGAGGTGGCGACTCGCGATAAGAGGGAAAATCGGGTTAGAATCCAGGTCCGGCAAAAATTTTCATGTACCTCAAATAACTGATGTCAATTGCGATTGGCGAAATACGAACCCAATTCGTGTTGTTTTAGTTAGTGAGGATTAAGTCTTGTATGTGCTTGCTGCTAGCCGTTGTCTCCCAAGCTACTCATACTAGTAAGAGCTTGCCTCGTAGTCCGAGTGCCATACGGGATGAGCAGTAGCCATAATGTCATGTAGTATCAATGATTACATTCGACACCCGCGACTGTTGCGGACTGCGCATCATCTGAACACAGTAACACAGAGACACTGTGGGTGGGTAGCTCCCTGGAGGAATGGCGCGCTCAAATCCTCATCCAGCCATGAGCATTTCAACTTTCCGAGAGTTCCGTAATTGACATCAGGTGTTTTCTGAGATGCTTCCAAAAGCAACACGAAGACTAGTTCATCTGTCTCCATTGTCTAACCTACATTTATGCTCCATTCCTAATTATAAGAACGGTAACGAACATGAAACTGATAACTTACTTCCTTGTTTGGATCAGCGCATCATTAGTGCTCTTGTACAACAAGGCACTGCTTCCTAAGCAGGAAAGGCCCCTCCGCCCGTCAGCAGATAGATTTTCTCCTGTTAATCACGTAGAGTGCACCCCGTACTGCCCACCTAGTCCCTCACTGGCGACCAATACTTCCGACCAGCTGCCGCTATCTGGAACACTCGATGTAATGGCTGCCCATCATTCTACGTGAAACAGTGCAACCAGATCCATCTAATCTCTTCAAGAAATTAGTAGTGTGTGAGTAGTACTGAAACTAACAGCGAATCCTCTACAGGCTCTTCAGTGCTTAGCTACTTTCCAAAGTATTTTGTTTAGTGTTCCGAGAATTATATTTATATTAGCCCACGCCTCACTAAACCACAACATTCCATTACTTTCGTATTTAATATTAACGCTACTACTTCGATATACGACCTGTTAAAACACGAGAAACCGGGCGCCAGAGACAAAAGTATGTGGAACCGTGCACTGGATTAAGAGTCAAGACAGCACAAAAAATACGAAAACACACAGAGCAAAGTTTACACAATTTACACACACACACACACACACACACACACACACACACACAGACAGACCGACAGACAGACAGACAGACAGACAGAGAGAGAGAGAGAGAGAGAGAGAGAGAGAGAGCGCACACAATCTTCCAGTTACATAGTAAATGACGATTGTTACGACAGGATCATTGGGTGGGCGGTTACTCGCCGCTCGTGAACGCAGCTAAGAACTTTCAGCGGCATGTGATGGTGCACAGGTAACATTCGTATAATCGTGCATACCCTTTTTGCTACTATACTGTTAAAGTAATATCTTACTAATGAAATCATCGGAATCAGATGTGAACACTGAGACAATCATTTGAACGTTTGGAACTATTGGCATATACCCACTTTTTTATAGAAGCTGATAATCCAAATGATGTAATGGTAAAATGTTTTGTACGAATGTACTTTTATCGGACGTAGGTTACTTCTTCAACGTCAGATGGGTGGTATTTTCATTTTTGTCTAATTATTATAGGAACGGAATATATCTGATACTCATAATCTTACTGTACGCTATATCATGAAAACCTCTGATGAGCTTTCGATGCGGATACGGTATTCTTCACTGTAGACTGTTTTTAATGTTCGTCTGTCTGTTCTTTAACTTAGTATAATCAACGGCGTACGTAATGACAGAGGGATTCAGGGTTCGTTTTGGTGCGCCGTTGAAAATTTCGTCCTTTGTTATTGTTTATAAGGCCGCTTTCTTGACTTATGTCTTTGGTATAAATTTTGCAGTTGATTTTAATTAAGTTAACTTCTCGATTAATCAGAGACATGAAACTTTCAACACGCTCAAAACTGGATGCCAAAGCAATATTAACTCGCTTTCTTGTACGGTGTATGGCGAAAGGGTGAGTGGGAGTACTTTGTGTACCAATGCCATTGCCCCCTTATCTTTTTCCAGTCGCTAATGATTCGCGTTCAGAACGATTGCTGGTAAGCCTTCGTGTGAGTTGTAATGTGTCTGCCGCGCGGAGTGGCCGCGAGGTCTTGGGCGCCATGTCAGTGATTGCGCGGCCCCTCCCAGCGGAGGTTCGAGTCCTCCCTCGGGCATAGGTGTGTGTGTTGTTCTTGCAATAAGTTAGTTTAAGTAGCGCGTAAGTCTAGGGACCGATGACCTCAGTAGTTTGGTCTCTTAGAACTACACACACATTGAACATTTCAAATGTGTCTAATTTTCAACTTCACGGTCTTTGCATGAAACATACGAAGGATGGAGCAATATATTGGCTGACTCGAGTCAAAAGAAACTGACATAAACCTGAAATATAACATAGACTGAAGCGCCAAAGAAACTGGTACACCTCCCTAAAATCGTGTACGGCCCCCGCGAGCATGCAGAAGTGCCGCAACACGACGTGCCATGGACCCGACTAATGCCTAAAGCGGTGCTGGAGGAACCTGACACAATAAACCCTGCAGGACTGTCCATAAATCCGTATGAGCAGCAGGGGGGGGGGGGGGAGGTGGGTTGGAGATCTCTTCTGAAGAGCACGTTGCATATGCTGAATAACGTTCATGTTTGGGGAGCTTGGTGGCCAGCGGAAGTGTTTAAACTCAGAAGAGTGTTCCTGGAGACACTCTGTACCAATTCTGGGAGTGTGGGGTGTCGCTTTGTCCTGCTGGAACTGCCGACGTCCGTCGAAATGGACAACGGATATGAATGGATGCAGGTGGTCATATAGGATACTTATGTACCTGTCACATGTCAGAGTCGTATGTAGACGTATCAAGGTTCAAATGGCTCTCAGCACTATGGGACTTAACATCTGAGGTCATCAGTCCCCTAGAACTTAGAACTACTTAAACCTGTATAATAGAAAGACATCACACACATCCATGCCCGAGGCAGGATTCGAACCTGCGACCGTAGCAGGCGCGCGGTTCTGAAATGAAGCGCCTAGAACCGCTCGTCCACCACGCCCGGCCAGACGTATCAAGGGTCCTGTATCAATCTAACTGCACACGCTCCGCACCATTACAGAGCCTCCATCAGCTTGAACAGTCCCGTGCTGACATGCAGGGCCCATGGGTTCATGAGGTTGTCTCCATACCCGTACACGTCCATCCGGTCGATACAATTTGAAACGAGGCTCGTCCGACCAGCTGACGTGTTTCCAGCCATCAACAGTGCAATGTCGGTGTTGAAGGGCTCAGGCGAGGCGTAAAGCTTTGTGTCGTGCAATCATCAAGGGTAAACGAGTGGGCCTTCGGCTCCGAAAGCCCATATCGACAATGTTTCGTTTTACGCGTCGCGCACTTGTTGATGGCCCACCATTGAAATCTGCTGCAATTTGCAGAAGGGTTGCACTTATGTCTTGTTTGGTACCGTTTTTGCAGTATCTTTTCCCGGTCGCAGCGGTTTCGAGGAGTTTTTGTTTTACCGGATTCCTGATATTCACGATATACTCATGAAATGGCCGTACGGAAAGATCGCCACTCCATCGATACCTCGGAGATGCTGAGTCACATCGCTCGCGCACCGACTATAACACCACGATAAAACTCACTTAAATATTGATAATCTGCCATTGTAGCAGTACTAACCGATCTAACAAATGCGCCAGACACTTGTCATATAGGCGTTGCCATCCGCCGCGCCGTATTCTGCCTGTTTACTTATCTCCGTATTTCAATATGCGTGCCTATACAAGGGTTCAGTTTATGTGTCTGTTCTAATCTCATCGAAATATTTGTAATCGACTGAAAATTTTCACATTCACAACACTAAAAGCAGAAACAACTATTTAAATAAAAATAAAGTTTTAATAATTTCTCCTAGCCCCATACAGATTTGTAACCCTATACTGATAGTACTGAAATTTAGTGATTGTGAATTTTTAATAGGTATGAATATACTTGTAACACATAAGCGAAAAGCTTGGGACGCGTGCAATACATATTTCATGAATGATTAGTTCACTTCGATAGTATCTCCTGCACGCATCGGACGGTTTTAGTTGTATATCTAAACAAGCACTTTTACTATTGTTAAAAATCCAGACTCACAATTTTCAGTACTACCTTTATGGGGCTTGGAATCTGTATGGGACTATGAGAACTTATTTTACTTTCTAATT
The DNA here is from genome assembly GCF_023864275.1 of Schistocerca cancellata. NCBI lineage: Eukaryota > Metazoa > Arthropoda > Insecta > Orthoptera > Acrididae > Schistocerca > Schistocerca cancellata. The sequence goes on from NC_064627.1 coordinate 641,389,265, forward strand.
CGATTTAGAAACGTGCTATATTAAAGGTATATTTTTATTTAATTTTTTATTTATCGTTTCAAATCATTTTTAGTATGACCTAATTCACTTTCATTGCCGCACGGGTTGGTGAAGGTACGACGTGCATTCAAGTTCTAAGGCCTCCGATTTTTTTTCTAATTAACTACTCACCCGAAATCTATGAAACTGGCGTTACTTATCGACGTAATCGCCCTGCAGACGTACACATTTTTCACAACGCTGACGCCATGATTCCATGGCAGCGGCGAAGGCTTCTTTAGGAGTCTGTTTTGACCACTGGAAAATCGCTGAGGCAATAGCAGCACGGCTGGTGAATGTGCGGCCATGGAGAGTGCCTTTCAGTCACTAGGAGCCAGGTAAGGTGAGTAGGGAGCATGAGGAATCACTTCAAAGTTGTTATCACGAAGAAACTGTTGCGTAACGTTAGCTCGATGTGCGGGTGCATTGTTTTGGTGAAACAGCACACACGCAGCCCTTCCCGGACGTTTTTGTTGCAGTGCAGGAAGGAATTTGTTCTTCAAAACATTTTCGTACGATGCACCTGTTACCGTAGTGCCCTTTGGAACGCAATGGGTAAGGATTACGCCCTCGCTGTCCCAGAACATGGACACCATAATTTTTTCAGCACTGGCGGTTACCTGAAATTTTTTTGGTGGTGGTGAATCTGCGTGCTTCCATTCAGCTGACTGGCGCTTTGTTTCTGGATTGAAAAATGGCATCCATGTCTCATCCATTGTCACAACCGACGAAAAGAAAGTCCCATTCATGCTGTCGTTGCGCGTCAACATTGCTCGGCAACATGCCACACGGGCAGCCATGTGGTCGTCCGTCAGCATTCGTGGCACCCACCTGGATGACACTTTTCGCATTTTCAGGTCGTCATGCAGGATTGTGTGCACAGAACCCACAGAAATGCCAACTCTGGAGGCGATCTGTTCAACAGTCATTCGGCGATCCCCCAAAACAATTCTCTCCACTTTCTCGATCATGTCGTCAGACCGGCTTGTGCGAGCCCGAGGTTGTTTCGGTTTGTTGTCACACGATGTTCTGCCTTCATTAAACTGTCGCACCCACGAACGCACTTTCGACACATCCATAACTCCATCACCACATGTCTCCTTCAACTGTCGATGAATTTCAGTTGGTTTCACACCACGCAAATTCAGAAAACGAATGATTGCACGTTGTTCAAGTAAGGAAAACGTCGCCATTTTAAGTATTTAAAACAGTTCTCATTCTCGCCGCTGGCGGTAAAATTCCATCTGCCATATGGTGCTGCCATCTCTGGGACGTATTGACAATGAACGCGGCTTCATTTTAAAACAATGCGCGTGTTTCTATCTCTTTCCAGTCTGGAGAAAAAAAATCAGAGGCCTTACAACTTGAATGCACCTCGTACTTGTGTTGCTAGCATATCTAGCATAACAACGGTGTACTGAGAAAAGAATGTAAGATGAATTTGTGAAGAAAGATGGACAGATTAACAATTATTTACATTAATGGTGTCAATAAAATCCTTACATCATTCTTGCCTGAAGTTGTAAGCAAGTCTTTATATCTCCTCTTTATACGTCCCGGCACAATGCAAGAAATGCTCTACTACAATGCGAATTTCAATCGAGCTTCAGAGTTCTAGTAGCCTGCTGAATACACACGTAAGAGCACCAGCCATTGATCAGTGGCCCTACCATAGCCGGCTGCAGTCCCGGACTACAACTGATCCTTTATTACATTCAAGATTCGTCAGTTTATATATTTTTTATCTTCCTTGATACACACGAATCGCTACAACGAATCATATTTCTGCGAAAAAAAAACTATAATCACATTCATTTATTGACAATACATTAACGTGCATGTTGCTGTGAAGTCTTACCGTTGTATACCTACTTTACGATGCGTAGCGCTATCGCCAATTTAAAGGCTTCCTGTAGCGACTGAAGAATGCCTTTTCATTGTTACAGCCTGCAGAGACGGCAAAAGGCTCTGCATTGTTGCGGGGGTAGAGAGAAAAATTGTCTCTTGAAGATCGCGTAGATCTTCGCTCATTGTATTGCATCGATTGATATCCCCGTATCCGTTCTATGTTGTTATACTGTTTGTGTCAAAAATAATTTGTGAGGGGTCATGCTAATGGAGCGAATAAAAGTTGAAGATGCATTTCAGCAAGAGACATCCGTAAAATGCACTTGGTACCAGTCTGTACTATGTTTTACGTGCTTTTACCACCACAAATGCCATCACCCTTTCAATAACGGTATGAATTATGTGTAACTTCACTGCGACAATTTTTAGTATTCGTATCATTATATCACAAAATAAATGACCATTTTATCAGATTCCTATCAATGCTCGCTTATGCTTTTGTCGAAAATGTACCACAATGAATGTGATTACACTTCTGTGACAAACACGGCACGATGAAACTTAGACCATATACAGAAAGAACTGCCACAGTGTAATACAGAAGGTAATTCAAAGAAAACCACCGTGAGACGAACATTTTATTTAAAGACAATAATTGCATTGAAGTCACCGCGATTCTTGATGGTCCCCTGGACATTACAAAGGCGGACATTTTCAACAAAAGCGTACCTGACTACCACGAACGGCAAAGTGCAGCGAGCTCACATGCTAGCCACGAGGATGGTAAGCAATAATTGTGGAACACTTTTCCATTCCTCCATCAGCACAGTTGACAACTCCTGGATGATAGATGGTGTATGTGGGCGTGCTGTATTCGTCCTCCCAACGCATGCGACACGTGCTCGATGGAATACAAGTCTAGAGAATGGACAGGCTAGTTCATTCGCTGAAGATCTTCTAGTTCCAAGGGCACCTGCACGTGCCATATTTAATGCGCTTACACAATGTAATCCATAGACGTGAAGTCTGGGCTGCATTCACCCCTGAAAAAACGCAATTTGGGAAGGAGAAGAGTGTCATAATAACTGTGACTGGTGAGTGTACATGAGTCGTGCGTGGCTCGTATTCCCGCCATCATCTATTTTACACCCTGTTTTTAAGGTACTTCCACCTCACTCTGGTAATTTAAATTACTACTGTCACTGAGTTACTGCTTTGCTTGATCGTGAGCGGCGTTAGCAGCACGTATCAATATATCCCCTCTCGTAGTATCCTTGTTTGACTGTTATTACTTCCCGGTCGTTGTCTGTCGTAGGAAGAGTTCGGGTAGAGAGTTCGGGGCTGCCAGGCAGTTGGAACGCGGCTGGAGCGCTGTCCGGTCCTGCCAGTCGGGGAGTTGCAATGTGGCGCTAGTGCAGTCGGGTTGGAGCAGCGGTGAGGTCTGCGTCGACATGGCTCGCCCGACCATTGCCGCCACTCATCACTTAAGCCGGGCCACGGTCCTGGTGGATCGTCGGTCGGTCGTCCAACCGGACGACGCGTTTTGGCTCGCCGATCGTTATATGAGTCGGCTGTTTGTATGTGTGCATCAACTCCCGATTTGTTTTCGTGTGTGCTTAGTGCAGGGGCGGGCAAACGTTGCACGCGGCTCATGAGCGCACAGCGCTGCACGTGTGCTGCTCACGTGCAGGCGTCGACCGGGGCTGTGGCGACAGCCGGCAGGTTGCGGCAGTGTAGTGCCAGGCTAAGCTGCGGACGTTGATGCGAAGCGAGCACTGTGTAGTGAACGATGTATTTCAAGAAACAGAGAAGTGGAGATTTGCTATCTTTTAAAAAGTAATGGGAGAATCATTTTTTCTTTGTGCAAAAACGTGAAAATTCGAAATGTTTAATATGTGGCAGTATTTTCGCTGGTCAAAGGAAGTTTAGTATTGGAGGCCATTATAATAACTTTCAGAAGGACGAGTACAATTTATTGTTGGATTCTGAGCGGATGGGGAATTGACTGAGATTAAGTAGAGCGATCTGACGATACCAGATGAATTTGTCGTAGTTGGCCGGCTGGAGTGGCGAAGCGGTTCTAGGCACTACAGTCTGGAACAGCGCGACCGCTACGGTCGCAGGTTCGAATCCTGCCTCGGGCATGGATGTGTGTGATGTCCTTAGGTTAGTTAGGTTTAAGTAGTTCTAAGTTCTAGGGGACTGATGACCACAGCAGTTAAGTCCCATAGTGCTCAGAGCCATTTGAATTTGTCGTAGTTGCTGTTGTCACGAGAGCTCTGCGACTCTCTTTCGTCATGTCTCTGATCTAACTGATTTAACATTTTATGGAGCACTGTTTTCAAGTTTTCAGGACGACAACAATAATAGCCCAGCGGTATGTGCAAGTTATAAGACTGCGCTTAATATAGCGAGAGCTGGAAAACCATTTGCTGAATTAATAAGTCTCGGTTAAGAGCAAACATCAGTGATGAAAATTTACGTAACTGTTTGTGTTTGGCTGTATGTAGAAATTTTGTTCCAGATATTAAACGTATTGTAAACTCCTTCTGTGATAATTAAATAAAACGTATCGTAGGTAATAGGTACTCTTTCAAACCACGATTTCTTTCAAGCACTCCTACTAACCTTATTCATTCACTCAATACAGCAAGCTAGGAAACAAAACGCATTACAGAGGAAGGAGCGGACAGAAGGTATGGTGGGGATGGGAGTTAAGCGGGTGGCCAGCTTGCCCCTGTGTGCACGCGGAACACCTGTTAACTGCATGCGTGCAAGTGCACCGCACATGTGCAGGATTCCTGCCCGCCCCTGGCTTAGTGACTATTGGGTATCGTTCAGGTGTTCGTCCAAGTGTTTGTCAGATTGCGTGCGTAGTTGGCGTTATTTAAAACTGACAAGTTATTTTAATTTTATCGGTGTATTGGCTCTGAGAGGTTGGTCGTCGCAACGGGTGACATGTAACTGATTCTCTTAGCACTTCTGAGCCCTTTCAATTATCATCTTGTGGAACTTGGGTCGGTCTCTTCGTGGTGAAGGGATGTCGGTTAGCCAGTGGGAGTGTTTCCTCTGCATGGTTGGGTCTGAGCCAGTATATCTGCCATCGTGTGTCTGGAAGTGAGTGGGAGACGCACCAGTAGTGCGGTCGCGACGGAGCAGCAGTCGCGGACGGAACAGCAGGCAGTCGGTCGGCTGGTGCGGGCCAGGGAGGACATCTCCTTGCGTTGCAGTCGCCTGGGTCAGCTACCGGGCTCTGCGCAGTCTCGCAGCGTGCGTGGAGCTGTCCGATCGCTACGAACTTCGTGGTTCACCGACCCAGGACGTTAAAGTTGAGTGAGTAACCTTTTGTGTTTGAGTTCTCATGTACTGATTGGTGGCAAGCAGGTCATTGTGTCGGTCGGTCCATGGCTGTCCCCTAGTTGGGTTCCGACTCATCAAGTATAATTGGGCTCACCACCTGTCTCACCTAAGTGAACGAGGGCAGACCGATGTCCCTGGAGGCCTTCTGAGTGCCACCAGTGTTTAACTATCTGTTGTCAGCGGCCGGCCGGAGCGGCCGTGCGGTTCTAGGCGCTACAGTCTGGAGCCGAGCGACCGCTACGGTCGCAGGTTCGAATCCTGCCTCGGGCATGGAGGTGTGTGATGTCCTTAGTTTAGTTTAATTAGTTCTAAGTTCTAGGCTACTGATGACCTCAGAGGTTAAGTCGCATAGTGCTCAGAGCTATTTGAACCATTTTTGTTGTCAGCTATTTTAAATTTGAGGCTTATGATTATTTGTTTGTTTTCTTAAAATTTAGGAAAATTGATTTTTAAATTTATCTTTCAATCTTAAATACTGCGGTCTTCTGCCTTTAAAGATTATGATAACATATTTTTAAATTTCGACGTTTAATTGTTACCCTCAGCCATTTGCATTGCACCTTGCTAATGTTGCTTCTTTAAATTATTTCATTGCTATCTTAATTGGATTTTTATCTTGTTGATTTTTAAGATTTCCTGCTATTAAACATGCTAACCTTCTGCCTTTAAAGGTCTATGGTAATATATTCTGAAGTTTTGAAATTTAATTGTTGCCCTCAGTCATTTGTATTGCACTTTGCGATGTTGTTTTTTTTTGAGTTATTTTATTGCTATCTTAAGTGGAATTTATCTTGTTAAGATTTCTTGTGGGAGGCCTTCAGCAGTGAAAGAGTTGCATTCGGTAAAGATTCGCCTTTTTCCGCTTTTATTGTAAAGGTTATTAAATTACAACAAATGACAATTAGAAGCAGAAACTGACCTCAACCCTCGGCCCTTTCTACAATCCTATTACTTGCTCTGCCCGGCGTGTTTAGCGGGCGTTTCAGTACAGTGTTCAATTCACCCACGCAACATTATGCCTCCCCACACTATGTCATCTTAACCACGCAAAAGATCACGTTCGACAATGTCCTAGGTGGAGCTCCCACCTCTCGCCACTTGAGGATACTTCCTGCACTGTCGAACATGTCTAAGAGTAATGGCGTTGGCAGGCATACTGTTGCATAGGTGACTGATCTCCAAATCCTTCAACACTGTTCATTCATCGGTAAACGTTACTGTGACACCGCAGTCCTTTCCCATGTGCGTCTTTCATGAGTGTATTCGGCCCTGTCATCATTTCTATGGATGACAGTGCGCGACCACTTCGAACATCACAGGTGGAGAAGCTCAAGGAATTACAGGATATTCGGCGAATGGACTGGCCTGGCTGTTGCCCCGACTCAAGTCCTTTCGAACAATTGTAGGATGCGTTGAGAAGACGTATTGCATCACACCCATGTCCACCAACGATCATCCAGGTACAGAATCGCCATAGTGGAAGAAGTGAACGCCCTGACAACAGCTTACCAATTTAATGACCAGCTTGAGGGCACAGTGCAGAGGATGCGTTCCCGTCCGTATGTGCTCACATACAGTATTATGAACCTTGTTCCGCCATTCGTAATGTCCAGGGGAGCGTCATAGATTGCTGTGAGCTCAGTGTAATTATTGTCTTTGGATAAAGGTGTCATTTCTGTTAGTCTGATTTCTTCCAGTTGCCAGTTGTACTAGAGTAGTAGCTGTTTTCTATGTATGCCGTAATTTTCATCGAGCAATGTTACTTCGCAGTGAGACATCATGTCCAAGATAAATTCGTCCTGAAGTGTTCCACATCAGTTTATTATTATTATTGACTTTTTTTCTCAGACTTAAGTCTGGTTAAAAATGGAACGTGACGCGGACCTCGGTCAAGCGTGACTTCCTTGTAACTGTATGGTATATGTTATATTGCATTTAGGAACTTTCGGGTAATTGAACAAGTATCAATAATTACAGATTTTTGTAATTGTATATATATGTTTGGATGTAGCTGTATTGCATTGATGTACTGGTGAATATTGTGAGGTATGACTCCTGTAGTTGATAGTATAATTGGGATAATGTCGACTTTATCCTGATGCCACATGTCCTTGACTTCCTCAGCCAGTTGGATGTATTTTTCAATTTTTTCCCCTGTTTTCTTCTGTATATTTGTTGTGTTGGGTATGGATATTTCAATTAGTTGTGTTAATTTCTTCTTTTTATTGGTGAGTATGATGTCAGGTTTGTTATGTGGTGTTGTTTTATCTGTTATAATCGTTCTGTTCCAGTATAATTTGTATTCATCATTCTCCAGTACATTTTGTGGTGTGTACTTGTATGTGGGAACGTGTTGTTTTATTAGTTTATGTTTTATGGCAAGTTGTTGATGTATTATTTTTGCTACATTGTCATGTCTTCTGGGGTATTCTGTATTTGCTAGTATTGTACATCCGCTTGTGATGTGATCTACTGTTTCTATTTGTTGTTTGCAAAGTCTGCATTTATCTGTTGTGGTGTTGGGATCTTTAATAATATGCTTGCTGTAATATCTGGTGTTTATTGTTTGATCCTGTATTGCGATCATGAATCCTTCCGTCTCACTGTATATATTGCCTTTCCTTAGCCATGTGTTGGATGCGTCTTGATCAATGTGTGGCTGTGTCAGATGATACGGGTGCTTGCCGTGTAGTGTTTTCTTTTTCCAATTTACTTTCTTTGTATCTGTTGATATTATGTGATCTAAAGGGTTGTAGAAGTGGTTATGAAATTGCAATGGTGTAGCTGATGTATTTATATGAGTGATTGCTTTGTGTATTTTGCTAGTTTCTGCTCGTTCTAGAAAGAATTTTCTTAAATTGTCTACCTGTCCATAATGTAGGTTTTTTATATCTATAAATCCCCTTCCACCTTCCTTTCTGCTTAATGTGAATCTTTCTGTTGCTGAATGTATGTGATGTATTCTATATTTGTGGCATTGTGATCGTGTAAGTGTATTGAGTGCTTCTAGGTCTGTGTCACTCCATTTCACTACTCCAAATGAGTAGGTCAATACTGGTATAGCATAAGTATTTATAGCTTTTGTCTTGTTTCTTGCTGTCAATTCTGTTTTCAGTATTTTTGTTAGTCTTTGTCTATATTTTTCTTTTAGTTCTTCTTTAATATTTGTATTATCTATTCCTATTTTTTGTCTGTATCCTAGGTATTTATAGGCATCTGTTTTTTCCATCGCTTCTATGCAGTCGCTGTGGTTATCCAATATGTAATCTTCTTGTTTAGTGTGTTTGCCCTTGACTATGCTATTTTTCTTACATTTGTCTGTTCCAAAAGCCATATTTATATCATTGCTGAATACTTCTGTTATCTTTAGTAATTGGTTGAGTTGTTGATTTGTTGCTGCCAGTAGTTTTAGATCATCCATGTATAGCAAATGTGTGATTTTGTGTGGATATGTTCCAGTAATATTGTATCCATAATTTGTATTATTTAGCATGTTGGATAGTGGGTTCAGAGCAAGACAGAACCAGAAAGGACTTAATGAGTCTCCTTGGTATATTCCACGCTTAATCTGTATTGGCTGTGATGTGATGCTATCTGAATTTGTTTGGATATTAAGTGTGGTTTTCCAGTTTTTCATTACTGTGTTTAGAAAGTGTATCAATTTAGGATCTACTTTGTATATTTCCAAAATCTGTAGTAACCATGAGTGGGGTACACTATCAAAGGCTTTTTGGTAATCAATGTATGCGTAGTGTAGGGACCTTTGTTTAGTTTTAGCTTGATATGTCACCTCTGTATCAATTATCAGTTGCTCTTTACATCCTCGTGCTCCTTTGCAGCAGCCTTTTTGTTCTTCATTTATAATTTTGTTCTGTGTTGTATGTGTCATTAATTTCTGTGTGATGACTGAAGTTAATATTTTGTATATTGTTGGTAGGCATGTTATGGGGCGATATTTAGCTGGGTTTGCTGTGTCTGCTTGATCTTTAGGTTTCAGATAGGTTATTCCATGTGCAAGTGTATCAGGGAATGTGTATGGGTCTGCAATGTAACTGTTAAATAACTTAGTTAGATGTGAATGTGTTGAGGTGAACTTCTTTAGCCAGTAATTTGCTATTTTATCATTTCCAGGGGCTTTCCAATTGTGTGTAGAATTAATTGCTCGGGTGACTTCATGTTGCAAAATTATCACTTCAGGCATTTGTGGTATCATCTTGTATGTGTCTGTTTCTGCTTGTATCCACCGTGCATGCCTGTTATGTTGTACCGGGTTTGACCATATGCTGCTCCAGAAGTGTTCCATGTCTGTTATGTTTGGTGGATTGTCTATTTTAATGTGTGTGTTATCCATTGTTTGGTAAAATCTCTTTTGGTTTGTGTTGAATGTTTGGTTTTGTTTCCTTCTATTTTCACTTTTTTTGTATCTTCTAAGTCGTTTGGCCAATGCTTGCAATTTCTGCTTTTTTTCATCTAATTGCTCTATTGCTTCTTGTTGTGAGATTTTACCTAACCTTTTTCGTTTTTTGTCTGATATTTCATTTCTTATAAATTGTGTTAGCTGTCCGATGTCTTTTCTCAGTTTTTCTATTCTGATCTGTAACCTGTGTTGCCATGCTGGTTTTGTGCGTTTCTTCTGTGTGTTGGTTTGTTCTGATCTCTGCCTAGTGTGTATATTTAGTGTAGTGAGTGCTCCTATATAAACCAGTAGTTGTAACTCTTCCATAGTTGTGTTTTCATTTATTTTGTTGTGTATGATTGTGTTGATAGTTTTTATTGTTGTTTCGACTTGTGGGTTATTTGGCGGTCTATGCAAGAATGGTCTAATGTCTGTATTTGTGTCTTTGTATTCTATATATGTCAGCTGAAATTTCTCTTCTATATCTAACACGTGTGTCTCTTCGTGTTCTATTTGTGCTTGTTCTGGTGGCTGTCTTAAGATTTCGTTTTCCTCTGATTGTTTAATTGATGCGTGTTGGTCTTTGTTTGTTTGCTCTGGGATGTTTGAGTCCATTACTGTGTTTTCTTCTTCTTCTGATTGCACATTATTTTGTTCCAGTATTTGTTGTACTTGTTGTTTGATGTTTTCTAATTCTGACTGGGGTATCCTGTTATTTTTGATTATTACACGGATCTGATCAGCTAGTCGTTGTTCTGTTAAAAATTTTAATTCCGGGTATCTGGTAATAAATGTTGTGTATACTTGTGATCTGTATCCAGTTGTGTTGGTTCCTAGGTTTGTTGCTTGGTAATAACAGAACATGAGGTGTCGATTTACTTCATCTGACCATCTCATCCTCTGTCTTTGTTTTCCTTCTAGGGTGGTTGCAGGAAGCATATCCTGCAAAACACCTCTATTCGGATTTAAATCATTTTCCATGTGGCTAGCAGTGTCGTTACCATTGTGGGCGGGCATAGGGTTCAAGCGTCGTCCCCGACCATGACGGCGCTTGTCCGAGGCTTCTTTAGTTCTGTCCTGAACCAAGTAATCACACTAAAAGGGGGGTTAGCCCTATTAGTGGTTTGTTCTTTTCGTCGCCTTTTACGACTGGCAGAACATACCGGAGGCCTATTCTTTTCCCGGGCCTCCACGGGGATTATTATTATTATTATTATTATTATTACTGACGAATCCCGAACAAGCATGATTCGTTGTAGCAATTTGTTTCGCAGGTCATTTGGAAAACATGACAAAACACGAAATCAGTACGCTGGTACTTAGTCTGCCACCTTCGACTGCGGCTACAGTGGTCACGATGCCGGAAACTCCACCAACCATCGGCATCTGCCTGAGAGGGCCCATACTTTCAAATAGACAGGCCAGCACGCGCGCGGTCTCAGTACAGTCTGTCTCAACGGCCGTACGAACGGATTACGGATGACTGTCGGTGAATGAAATGTTTGTCTTCTTTGGTCGAATTAGCTGATGTTCCCACACTCTAAACATAAACTGCACGAAAATTTTAAGCTTAGCGAAAAACAGGAGTCTGTGACATCCCTATGATAACAAATACAATAACAGAGATATGTCTTGGAATTTGTGGTGTACTTTATTAGAAATCACAGGTTTAGAACAACATAAAAATTTGATAATAGTGAATTGAACTTTACCTCTTATTAACAAATGGTTCAAATGGCTCTGAGCACTATGGGACTTAACTTCTAAGGTCATGAGTCCCCTAGACTTAGAAATACTTAAACCTAACTAACCTAAGAACATCACACACATTCATGCCCGAGGCAGGATTCGAACCTGCGACCGTAGCGGTCGCGCGGTTCCAGGCTGTAGCGCCTAGAAACGCTCGGCCACCCCGGCCGGCTCTTATTAACATTATGCATGTTCCGTGGTTGTGCACACCTTTCAGCCTCATGTTTATATGTACAGTAATATCTCATCCTCAATAAAAGCAGAATCTGTACTGGAAATTTTGTGTCTATGTTATTACCTCAAAACATTACGTGTTCGGGGGCGAAAAGCGACATATGTAAATACTGATGCTTAATTTACTGTTGTTTAAAGTTACTGTTGTTTAAAGTTAATGTTGTTTAAAGTTACGTATGTTTAAAGTTACGTATGTTTAAAGTTACGTATGTTTAAAGTTATGTATGTTAAAAGTTACTTATGCTTGAAGTTACTGTTCTCTTTCTGGGTTTTAGTTGATGGGCATCAACCGTCTATGAATTATTACCACGTTTCACAGTTGTTTTTAAGCCAGTGAGTATGTGATTCTGTCGTCTGAAGTTGTATGAAAATGTGGTATATGTGTTCTGTTCAGCGCTGTAAGTGTTCAGAGTATCTTATTCTAAAACGTGTGTTTGTCTGTCACACATATGACGAAGGACAGTCATTCGAGGTTAATCGACATATATCTGTTTTGCTGGATCATCTGAAAGTATGCAGAGTGTTTGTAATCCTGCTTTTCAGTATCATCACGAATGTTTTATAGTGTATAATAGAACGTTTCTCTCGTTATCTCATATAACAGCAAAACTCGTGTGATTATTCCAATAACTGAAGAAAGATCATACGGTACTCGCTACGTAAGTCACGAGACAGATATAAAAGTGGCAATTGATTGTAACTTCCCTGATCCCACCGAAAACTGACGAAGGAGACAAGGCGCACTGACCGATCTGTCGGCCGATTTTATCGGGCGACCTAAGGCGCCTGTTGCACTGGCGTCGGTCGGAATGCGTTATCGATGGTATTCAACAGGCTAACGATACTCTTAACTTAATTAATCGAAAACTCTTGAGATGCGCACCGCACTCGAGCATAATTTATACAAGTATGTACTACAATCGCTTGAAAGATGAGCAGAGTCGGTGACCTGTTAGGTGTAGGCTTCCCCTATCAATCAGGCACGCCGTGGTGGCGGAAGTTTTCCCTTAAGGGGAGGTAGCGGTAATATAGAAGTTACAGCGTGTTGAATGGAACCATGCACCGGCCGAAAGAGGGGCACCTGTAGGCGCTCGATGGGTTAATTCAAGAAAATATCAGGCCAGTTTACGAATTTCTGTCTACTGCAGATTTGCTTAAAAGATGCACCTTTGTCAAAACGCAAAATGACAAGGAGAGCTTCAACTCGTGCACTTGGAAACTGCTACATAATATGTTCAGTGTGGGGGAAAAGCTATTGAAACAGTAGCTTACATAACTGCAGGTATATTCAGAGATCGTTACTCATATAATCTCAATATAATAAACGTGTTAGGAATCGTAATAGAGACAAACAGCAAAAACTTACGAGATTTGACAGAAAACGTGTGGCCACCGCGGAAAGAGGAATGTCTCAGTGCTTTAAAAGATCCCGGACTGAAAAAATACGGCACTAATCTCAGTAACAGAGCCAAGGTTACTTTTTTTTACCAAACTTAAAACCTGTTTTCCTTCTTTCCTCGACAGTTACCTTATTCATCTAAATCCTTTAAGATCAATAATGAGTAAATTTATGGGGCCTTAGCGACAGCTTTTTCTTTATTATTTTAAATACTTATTTTAAGCATTTGTGCTTTAAACTGATACATTTTTCAAATTGCTGCCAATTTTCGGGGTCTTTAAAAAAAAATGTTCAAATGTGTGTGAAATGTTATGGGACTTAACTGCTAAGGTCATCAGTACCTAAGCTTACACACTACTTAACCTAAACTATCCTAAGGACAAACACACACACCCATGCCCGAGGGAGGACTCGAACCTCCGCTGTGACCAGAAGCACAGCCCATGACTGCAGCGCTTGAGACCGCTTAGCTAATCCCGCGCGGCGGTTATTTTTCAGAATCCATCGTAATGACTTCTCCAAATTCATTATGATTTAGGAATTTTCGGTTTTTAGGGGTTTCACAAATAATCTCAAGTCTGCATAACGCTTCACGGAAACCAGGACGCGCGGCGAGGCGCGTACTTTGACAAGGGCTGCGGCCGCCATTTTTAATTTGTTACGAGATAAAAAAAATTTTTATCATAGACTAATATATGCATAATGAAGGGGTGAAACGCCCATTTAAATGTAAACAATCCTTGCATGAAAAAAAACTGTAAACACCCATTTCTCGGAGCTCTCGACCAGGACCTGCCCTGAATTTGCCACCTGCGGCTCGCGGTCGTTAAAGCAGCGGCGACTGCCTGCACAGGGTACCTGACGGCCTGTAGCCGTGGCAGCCGTCAGGTCGCGTGAAGGGAGTGCACAGCCACGCGGCTGCTGACCACAGGGTTAGCACAACATACCCCCCCCCCCCCACCCCACTTCTCCTCCCCCCAGCGTCCACACGCCGTGTCGCGGCGTGGCGGCTAATGGCCGGCGCAAACAACCTGCCAGTCGGCGCCTCGGCGACGCTGTGTCGGCCCGCTGCTGCCCGCGCCGCTTCCGTAGCTACGCACCCACCGGGTCGGCCGCCGCCCACGCGTCTCCACCAGGAGTCGCGTGTCACAACTCCACGGCGACTTCAGAGGTGCCTGGCTACAGCTTACCGCTATCTACTTATTACTCTCCGTCGTCTTCGTGACGTAGATGTAGATGTAGACGTGTCTGTGGCAGCTGACGCAAATTGTTAGCTAATGATACAATTGTGTGTAGGAAAACTTCATCCTTCATTCATGAGTGAGCCATACGAATACACTGTTCGGTCGCATTAATATCATTACCTATCAAAACGCAGAACAGCAACCATTTGCAGTGCAGACCGCCGCCAGACATGCAGGGAGAAAGTCAGTGAGGTTCTGGAGGGTAAGGACAGGGATATGGAGCCAACCGACTCGAGTGCCGTGCACAGATGCTTTAGTTTTCTCGGCTGAGAGTACATTGCGTGAACAGCCTGATCGACGTTGTCCTACAGATTCTCGATTGGGTCTTGGGTCTAAATCCGGAGAGGTTATTGGCAAAGGGAGTAAGGTAAATCCATCCTGGTGCTCGCCGAACCACGCAACGCAGACTGCGAACTGTGTGGCACGTTCCATTGTGTTGCTGGTAGATGCCATAGCGCCGAGGAAAAACAAACTTCGTGTCGGGGTGGACGTTTTCCCCAAGGATAGATGCATACTAGTGTTGATCCAGTTTGCCTTCCAGAATAACGATATTATCCAAGTAATGCCATGAAAATATTGGCCAGATCGTGACGTTGCCTTCAGATGTTTCACGTGGCACACGCCAACGGCCATCTATCGGACGGAGCACAAAACGTAATTAATCTGAAACTGGAATTCCAGTCGAAGTACTGATGTCGCCGATGAGCACTGGTCAGCTTGGGTGCATCAACTAGGCACTCGCTGCGGAGGCCCATACGCAGCAACGTTCTCTGAACAGTCGTTAAGCAGGCACTGTTGGTAGCCCCTTGGTTCATCTGGATGGTCAGTGGCTCGATAGCTGCACGACTATTGACCCTTTCACAGTCCTCGTTCAGATCTGTCATATATGGCCCGTGGTGAACCACACCTGTCGCTAGTTCTGGATAGCGCCGTTTTGCCATAAACGCTTTACCTTGACCAAGGCGCCACACGAGCAGTTCAGACTTCGCTGTTTCGGAAATACTTTCACCTTGGCTCGAAGCCCATTAAGGCAACGACTGCTACCGCCAACACGATTTAATTACTCTGCACTGTAGTGATGCCACCTGCGGTCTGTTCGTAGTTATTGCATGTTAACGTCGAACATACGTGGTAGTCACATTAACGTGACTTGACGATGTGTTATAAACGCATAAGTAACTATGCTTTCATGACCAAACCGCTGAAGCAGTTTTGATTAAATTTGGCGTGGAGGTAGCTTGAACGCCAAGGGAGAGCTTAGGCAATATGCAGGGTGGTACACTGATAGTGACCGGGCCAAGTATCTCACGAAATAAGCATCAAACTACAAAGAACGAAACTCGTCTAGCTTGAAGGGGGAAACCACATACCACATGCCGCAGTGGTTGGCATACTAGATGCCGCTGCCACAGGTCAAACGGATATCAACTGCGTTTTTAAATAGGAACCCCCAATTTTATTGCATATTCGTGTAGTACGTAAAGAAATATGAATGTTTTAGTCGGACCACTTTTTTCGCTTTGTGATAGATGGCGCCGTATTAGTCACAAACGTATAAGTACGTGTTTTCACGTAACATTCCGCCAGTGCGGACGGTATTTGCTTTGTGATACATTACCCGTGTTAAAATGGATCAATTGCCAATTGCGGAAAAGGTGGATATCGTGTTTATGTTTGGCTATTGTGATCAAAATGCCAAACGGGCATGTGCTAAATATGCTACTCTGTATTCTGGACGACATCAACCAAGTGTGCGGACCGTTCGCCGGATATTTACGTTATTTAAGGAAAGAGGAAGTGTTCAGCCACATGTGAAACGTCCACCACGACCAGCAACAAATCGTGATGCCCAAGTAGGTGTTTTAGCTGCTGTCGCGGCTGATCCGCACATCAGTAGCAGATAAATTGCGCAAGAATCGGGAATTTAAAAAACGTCGGTGTTGAGAATGCTACGTCAACATCGATTGCACCCGTGCCATATTTCTATGCACCATGAATTGTATGGCGACAACTTTGAACGTCGTGTACAGTTCTACCACTGGGCACAAGAGAAATTACGGGACGATGACAGATTTTCTGTACGCGTTCTATTTAGCGACGAAGCGTCATTCACTAACAGCGGTAACGCAAACCGGCATAATATGCACTATTGGGCAACGGAAAATCCACAATGGCTGCGACAAGTGGAACATCAGCGACCTTGGCGGGTTAATGTATGGTGCGACATTATGGGAGGAAGGATAATTGGCCCCCATTTTATCGATGACAATCTAAACAGTGCAATGTATGCTGATATCCTACGTAATGTTCTACCGATGTTACTACAAGATGTTTCACTGCATGACAGAATGGCGATGTACTTCCAACGTGATGGATGTCTGGCACATAGCTCGCGTGCGGTTGAGGAGGTGTTGAATAGCATATTTCATGATAGGTGGATTGGTCGTCGAAGCACCATACCATGGCCCGCACGTTCACCGGATCTGATGTCCCCGGATTTCTTTCTGTGGGGAAATTTGAAGGATATTTGCCATCGTGATCCACCGACAACGCCTCACAACATGCGTCAGCGCATTGTCAATGCATGTGCGAAGATTACGGAAGCCGAACTACTCTCTATTCAAAGGAATGTCGTTACACCTATTGCCAAATGCATTGAGGTTGACAGACATCAATTTGTACACTTATTGCATTAATGTATTATTTTCAGGTAATTACGCTGTAACAGCATGCGTTCTCAGAAACGGTAAGTTCACAAAGGTACATGTATCACATAGGAAAAACCGAAATAAAATGTTCAAACGTACCTACGTTCTGTATTTTAATTTAAAAAACGTACCTGTTACCAACTGTTCGTCTAAAATTGTGAGCCATATGTTTGTGACTATTACAGCGCCACCTATCACAAAGCGAAAGAAGTGGCCCGACTAAAACTTTCATGTTTCTTTACGTCCTACACGAATATGTAATAAAAACGGGGGTTCCTATTTAAAAAAACGCAGTTTTTATCCGTTCGACCTATAGCAGCGCCATCTAGTGGCCCAACCATAGCGCGATCTGGTTTCCCCCTTCAAGATAGACTAGATTCGTTCTTTGTACTTTTTTCGTTTGACGCTTGTTTCGTGAGATATTTGGGCCGGTCACGATCAATGGACGACCCTGTATAGCTAATTTCTATCTTCAGCCTTGCAAACAATCACGTATTAGAATTTTTATTCTGTTACACAGCAAATGAACATAAAATGTAACGCATATGAGATGATGAAGTGATGAGACATCACAAGATAGTATTTTACTGAGATCTTCTACTTATTTTAAGTCTGTGAACTCATACCATATTTTCACTAATAAATTGGTGCTTTAATTGGGGAAGGAGACCAAACAGGAAGTCGACGGTCCCACCAGACCTGTGCAGGATGGTGAAGGAAGCCGACCGTCCCTTTTCAACGGAACTGTCGTTGCATTTGCCTGGAGCGTTTTAGGGAAATCACGGAAAACCTAACTCAGGATGGCCGGACGCAGGTTTGAACCGTCCTTCTCACGAACGCGAGTCTAATATGCTAACGATAACGCCACCTCTGTCGATTCCAAGAAATACATTCCAGTTATCACTGCAGTTTACAGTGGATATGTACTTCGATGGTATTTATTTTAATTCATTGGCCGATCTGTACCAACGGAACGCTCATCTGTTCTCCACGCTGTTACTATTGAGGTAATGATGAAACTCTCAAAATGAAATTCCATTTATCATACTTTCGAAATGCAATTCAAGGCGGTATCTTTTCAATTTTTCTAAAAATGCCTCTGCAGCACACAATGTATACATGTCGCTATGTACAATTTATACAAAAACATTCATAAAGGTAAGAATGAAAAATGACGAACTAAACTTAACGACTAATAAACGAGAATAAGGACTCCAAAAATAATTATGCTTTATTAAGCCGTAACAACAATAAACTTCTCACAAGATTCTGACAAATAGAAGGGTTAGCGAAATATTTCTTAATAATTTGCTATATACAATCCCTTCCTTGACACTTGTTTCAATTATAAGACAAAACCGTATGTTGCACCATAAAATTTCTACTGAAAACTTCAGCCATACACGATGTCCTAACAATAAGAAGCTACAGAGCTCCAAAAATGAAAAAAACTTAATTACCTTAACACTTGAGTTTTTAATTCTTCCATTAATAGTTGATCATCTTCAATATTCCTCAAAACATATAATAATAATGTTGCCTCCATCCTCTTCGAACGAAGTACATCGTCAGACTGTCCAACACACCCTTCCTGCTATTCTCTTCAAAAGAAATAACCTCTCTAACCAACGTCTGTGGTCTCAGGCACAAACTCACAAGGAATAAGGTTATATCGATACTAGGGAGGTCGAGTACAGTTATCAGATCCTCAACATCATTTACAATTAGGCCTAAAACTACTTGAAAATAGACATGGCAAATCGGACTGTCCCCTTTCAATATTCTTCATACTCCGAAACAGGGATGGAATAGTGCGCCATGTCAGAATTGTTCACGGCTGGCTTGTAGAGCATTGTGGACAATTCGAGCGAACAATCTGCCACCCAGACCGCCCGACTTGAATCCCATAGAATACTTATGGGACATAGCTGAGAGGTCAGTTCGTGCACAGAGTCCTGCACCGTCAGCAATTTTGCAATTATTGACGGCTATAGAGGCAGCATCGCTCACTATCTCTGCAGGAGACTTCCAACGATTTCTTGAGTCCATGACCCGCCGAGTTGCTGCGCTACGCCTGGAAAAAGGAGTCCCGAGACGATATTAAAACGTATCAAAAAAGTAAAGTCTTAATACTGATTTAAAAGTCCCCATTCAATAAAGAGAACACTGTAAAATACCAGGTCCTCAGTGCTGATGCTGCAGAGCAAAAACGAAGCGTAAATCCAAGTCCAGATGGTCTGTTTCACAAAAAGTCCCAACAGTAGCAAACACAAATAATTACGAGTACCGACTGATCCACGAGCCGCATGTAAATAACAAACCCCAACAGTTAGTCAGGCTACAAAGAAGTGCAAGCCTTCTCACTCGCTAATTTGTGAACGATCAAACGATCGACCAACGTTTACAAATGCAGACAACAGACATTGACAGCAACATACTCGAGAAATTGGTAAATTATACGGAACTGCCGAATAAAGTTAACCGTGACTTAAAAGCAAAATTTCCAAAAATGCTGAGGGCACACATGGAAGCAGCTCTAGGAGTGCCTCCAACTTGCCAAGTATAAATTGGGATTGTTATGCCATCAAAACTGGTGCCGGATTCGTGTGGTATTGTTCTGGATGTCTTGTCCGAAAATTACATTGAGCAAATAGAGAATCAACCCGTGAGGGTAGCATCTTAGACCTTCTGGTAACAAACTGACCTGAACGTATCGAATCAGTTAACATAATGGAAGGTATAAGTGATCATAAGGCTGTGACAGCATCCATGATGACGTGTCCTACAAGGAAGATATATTTGCTCAGCAGGGGTGAAAGAATACAAATTACAGAATATCTCAGCCGTCAGTATAAAATATTCGGTGACGAGAAGGAAGATATGGAGAACAAATGAGAAAAATTCAAATGCATCGTTCAATATTTCCTAGACAAGTATGTTTCGAGTCAGGTTTTAAGGGATGGGAACAATCCACCTTGATTTGATAGCCGTGTTAGAAAAGCGCTACGTAAACAAAGAGCACGCCATCTCAGATTCAAGAAAAGAAAAAAACATAGCTGACAAAAGCTGAACGAAGCGAAAATGAGCGTAATGTGAGCAATGAGAGAACCTTTCAATGATTTTGAAAGTAAGACGTTGTCAACAGATCTCTTGGCGACCACACCGGTACCGAAACGCAAGGTAACAGAGAGAAGGCCGAAATACTGAATTCGGTCTTTCGAAATTGTTTCACCATGGAAGATCGTAACACTGTCCTTCCTTTCAATCGTCGTACGAACGTCTAAAAGGCAGATCTTGAGACAGCCGATAGCGGAATTGAAAATCAGCTACCATAGCTTAGTAATGGAAAGGCGTCAGGACCAGATTCAACAGGCCTAAAGGTAATATCCGGAGCACAACAGAGAAGCGTGATAGGACAGTTGCTGTTTGCAATATATATAAGTGAAGTAGTAGAAAGCGCCGGATGCTCCTTAAGGCTTCGCAGATGACGCAGTTGTCTATACCAAAGTAGTAACACCAGAAGATAGCAAGAATTTGCAGAACGACCATCAGAGAATTGAATTGTGCAGGGTCTGGCAGTTGACTCTGAGCGTAAATAAATGTAACATATAACGCATACATAGGAAAAGACATCCATTACTGTACAGCAACACTATTGATGATAGCTGGAGACAGCGTCTGCCGTAAAATATCTAGGCGTAACTATCCAGAGCGACCTTCAGTGGAATGACCACATAAAACAGACAGTGGGAAAAGCGGACACCAGGTCATCGGAAGAATCTTAAGGGACTGTAACTCATCCACGGAATAAGTGCCTTATGAGCCACTTGTTCGCCCGATTTTTGAGTATTGTTCATCTATCTGCGATCCCTATCAGATAGGAATGGTAGAGGAGATAGAGAGGATCTAACAAAGAGCCGCGCGTTTCGTCATGGGATCGTTTAGCTGGTGACAAAGAGTTACGGAGGTGCTAAACAAACTGCACTGGCAGACCTTAGGCATTGTGCATCACAGAGAGATTTACTACTGAAACTTCGGGACAGCACTATTGAGGTGGAGTCAAACAACATATTACTTCTCCCCACACACATCTTGCGTATTAACCACTTGGAGAAATTTCGAGAAATTAGGGCCAATACAGTGGCTTACCGACAATCATTCTTCCCACGCACTAATCGCGAGAGGAACATGGTTTGAGGGATTAGATAGTGGTACCGAAAGTACTCTCCGCCACATACCACTGGGTGATGTAGATGTAGATGAATAAAAATATCATTACGTAGAGCCTGGGGCGGTACGCCTCTATTGTGAGTGGGGGAACTGTGATGGAAGATCCTTACGATATTACTTATAATATGTCTACCAGTTTTGGTGCTTCAGTACATCATCTTCAGGCGTCAACTGACGCTGAGGGGTTAACTCCAATCATATACGCGACTCCATCAGTGGCCATCATCTATGAACTAGTTTTCACAAACTACCTTTAACAACGATGTTGTGTCTTTGACGCTTGGAGGCACAACGTCGTTGTTACAGGTGTCTGTGAAAACCAGTCCCTGCCGTTGGTCAACTCCAATCATATACGCGACTCCATCAGTGGCCATCATCTATGAACTAGTTTTCACAAACTACCTGTAACAACGATGTTGTGTTTTTGACGCTTGGAGGCACAACGTCGTTGTTACAGGTAGTTTGTGAAAACCAGTTCCTGACGTTGGTCACTGATGGAATCGTGTATACTACTGTAGTCAACTCCTCAGCGTCAGTTAAGGCTTGAAGATTGTGCACCGAAACTAGTAGCCGAATAATAAACACATAACAGCATAAGTACGGCTGTTGGTGTTGCATTTTACTATATACATGAATGGTCGAAGTTCCTAAAGCCTCCAAGCAGAATGATTAAAAACTTGTGTTGGAAGAGGTTAGGCAATGGCTCACCAACGTGGATGGTATAGGTGTGGAGTGGTAAATAATGCTGGGTATGGACTTCACGTTTCGTCATCAAACCACCACAGTTAAATATTTATAGTGTATCAACTAAACCAATCGGGGTGATACTCAGAGAGTTCGACGTCCCCTGTCAGCGGTGCATGCTGAGGTAGGCATAATCATGGATCCAGCTTGGATGAGATATCTCATGGCAGCACCAGTGTCCGCCAACAGTAACAGAGGCAGGCAGCAAGGAGCAGCATGAAGCAATCAGGACACCAAAGCCTCAGTAGCTCTACTTTTATGCTGCATCAATGCTGTTACGCCTCTTGTCCTTCTGCGTAGCTGTAGTGAATTTTAATCATCTCGACGTAATGGAGACGACATTTGTCATATCAGCATGTAGCGGCTGACGTAACTTTGCCTGGTCAGCCTGATGTGACCTGTTCCACATCTCCTGCATTAGACGTAGGTGTCTCTACAGTACTCGGCAGTGCCCGGTAAATTATTTGCGGTGCAACAGTCAAGTATTAATATGGGACTTGGAGAGGTGTAACGGTCCCGGATTGAATCCGCCCAGCAGATTAATGATGACGACCCTTGTGCTGGACAGCCTGAATGTGCTTCTCAGCCGGTTTAGCACATCCAACTACGTCAATACTGGATGGTAGCCACCTCCAGCCTTATTTCCACTATCTGCAGCCATTTATAAAATGTTCTCACATTTTCGCGTGGAATAGCAATGGAGACAAACGGGGCGCGCACATTCCGTCATGGGTTGGTGGAAAAGGGGGGATTGGGGAGGGGGGCATCCGTCCGGCCACCCGATACTACTGAGATGGTCGACTCTGTGATGACAAGAGAAAAGGCCAGGAGCTACCCATTTCCCTTAAGTCCACTTCCATAATATTTGTACATTGCCAACTTTTCCCGTACTTCTTACTCTCTGTGAGCGACAAGTTACACACCGTGGAGGTAGTACGTGTATCTTATCATTTTTTATTCACATAATTTATTATAAAACTTGTCAGTAAAAATGACAACTATATTGGTTTTCCCTTGAAATAAGTATACAACTTGTTGCCACAAACAGTCCAATTTGATTCTAGTTTGGTTACAAAAACCGTCGATAAACTGTATAAGGGATTTATCAAGCCGGACATCCTATATAATAGGGTATTTTCCTATGTCGAAAAAATGGTTCCGATTGTTGTCATTCTGAATGATCATAAGATTTAAACAACATTCATGATCAAAGTTCTCACAAATTAACTCTTAGTTTTATGTAATTAAAGCTTAAAAATCATTAAATGTAAAGATCTGTTACTGGCTTATGCTCTGGTGACGTCACAGGCTAAGAGTAAGACGAAGTTACATATGTGTTACAGGAGCGTTAGCCGAAGTTACAAGGTTTTTAGGTACTTGTTCTGCAAACAGTTAGCTATTTAGTGATGGAAAACACAATTACATTTTTTTAGTAACAATGAAAAGGAACATTGTGATCCCTGATAACGGAAGCCTCGCGAAAGTTGACTCATTTAAAGCGCCGATATGTGCAACGACGGACATTCTTTTTCCTCTTCCCAGCAACATTATTAAACTCACTGAGAACTTAAGGAACTGTAGAATTTTTGTAATTGGGTCTTTATATTATAACTGGATTGTCAACTATCAGTCAGGAGCTATGACCTGAAGCACAATAAAACTAATCTTGACAAAACTTAGAGCTCATTTCACATGTAGCAGACACTCACCTAACAACACGTATCTTTCAAGTGTTCGGTGGTGCAACGAATAACGCATCCACTTGCAGATAAAGAGGTCACATGTTCGAATCCCGCAAGAGACATACATTTTGAAGTTCTACACGAATTACAAAATTTGGATTAGCAAGAACTGACTGTAGCAGCTGTTTCGATTGTCAGATGTATTATATACACCTTCACGTTAGTCTTGGTCTGAGAAATGGACAACGGAGGATAAACGCG
This sequence comes from Schistocerca cancellata, assembly GCF_023864275.1. Lineage (NCBI taxonomy): Eukaryota > Metazoa > Arthropoda > Insecta > Orthoptera > Acrididae > Schistocerca > Schistocerca cancellata. The sequence continues at coordinate 641,413,159 of NC_064627.1, forward strand.
GATACTTTGAGAAAAAACAAGTCAAGTTTCTAGAAAGCATTGCTAGTAGTTAGGATATCACCACAATAGAACGAGGTGTAGAACGAATAGGTAATACGGAGATATACAGGATGGTCCATTGATCGTGACCGGTCCAAATATCTCACGAAATAAGAGTCAAACGAAAAAACTACAAAGAACGAAACTCGTCTAGCTTGAAGGGGGAAACCAGCTGGCGCAATGGTTGCCCGCTAGATGGCGCTGCCATAGATCAAACGGATATCAACCGCGTTTTTTAAAAATAGGAACCCCCATTTTTATTACCTATTCGTGTAGTACGTAAAGAAATATGAATGTTTTAATTGGACCACTTTTTTCGCTTTATCATAGATGGCGCTGTAAGAGCCTCAAACGTATAACTACGTGGTATCACGCAACATTCCGCCAGTGCGGACGGTATTTGCATCGTGGTACATTACCCATGTTAAAATGGACCTTTCACCAATTGCGGTAAAGGTCGATATCGTGTTGATGTATGGCTATTGTGATCAAAATGCCCAACGGGCCTTTGCTATGTATCCTGCTCGGTATCCTGGACGACATCATCCAAGTGTTCGGACCGTTCGCCGGATAGTTACGTTATTTAAGGAAACAGGAAGTGTTCATTCAAATGTGACACGTCAACCACGACGTGCAATAAATGATGATGCCTAAGTAGGTGTTTTAGCTGCTGTCGCGGCTAATGCGCACATCAGTAGCAGTCAAATTGCGCGAGAATCGGGAATCTCAAAAACGTCGGTGTTGATAATACTATATCAACATCAATTGCACCCGTACCATATTTCTATGCACCAGGAATTGCATTGCGACGACTTTGAACGTCGTGTACAGTTCTACCACTGGGCACAAGAGAAATTACGGGACGATGACAGATTTTCTGCACGCGTTCTATTTAGCCACGAAGCGTCATTCACTAACAGCCGTAACGTAAACCGGCATAATATGCACTATTGGGCAACGGAAAATCCACAATGGCTGCGACAAGTGGAACATTAGCGACTTTAGCGGGTTAATGTATGGTGCGGAATTATGGGAAGAAGGATAATTGGCCCCCATATTATCGATGACAATCTAAACAGTGCAATGTATACTGATGTCCTAGGTAATGTTCTACCGATGTTACTACAAGATGTTTCACTGCATGACAGAATGGCGATGTACTTCCAACGTGATGGATGTCCGGTACATAGCTCGCGAACGGTTGAAGCGGTATTGAATAGCAAATTTCATGACAGGTGGATTGGTCGTCGAAGCATCATAACATGGCCCGCACGTTCACCGGATCTGACGTCCCCGGATTTCTTTCTGTGACGAAGTTGAAGGGTATTTGCTATCGTGATCCACCGAGAACGCCTCACAACGTGCGTCAGCGCATTGTCAATGCATGTGCGAACATTACGGAAGGAGAACTACTCGCTGATGAGAGGACTGTAGTTCCACGTATTGCCAAATGCCTTGAAGTTGATGGACATCATTTTGAGCATTTATTGCATTAATGAGGTATTTACAGGTAATCACGCTGTGACAGCATGCGTTCTCAGAAACGATAAGTTCACAGAGGTACATGTATCACATTGGAACAACCGAAATAAAATGATCAAACGTACCTACGTTCTGTATTTTAATTTAAAAAACCTACCTGTTACAAACTGTTCGTCTAAAATTGTGAGCCATATGTTTGTGACTATTACAGCGCCATCTTTCACAAAGCGAAATATGTAGTAAAAATTGGGGGCTCCCATTTAAAAAAACGCAGTTGATATCCGTTTGGCCTATGGCAGCGCCATCTAGCGGGCCACCCATAGCGTCATCTGGTTTCCCCCTTCAAGCTAGACGAGTTTCGTTATTTGTAGTTTTTTCGTTTGATGCTTATTTCGCGAGATATTTGTCTCGGTCACTGTCAGTGGACCACCCTGTATAAAACGTGTGCAACATGCAGGTGGCATAAACATAAGAACGGTGATGTTTGTGAGTGTAAACTAACGTTGGCGTCGGAAGCAGACCTACATTATCTTAATGTAACATGATGAAACTGCAAATGTTTAAACAATAAGGATCCTAGCTGTACAGTATGAAGATAAAAACATTGTTCCTAATAAACTAAAAAGTGTGTGGTCACATTTACTAGAAAGTAACTTTTTGAACGTAAAGAGTGTGAACGGCGATTGCAAATGTAAGTGCATGTATACAACAACGAAAACAAATGGGTCAAATGGCTCTGAGCACTATGGGACTCAACATCTTAGGTCATAAGTCCCCTAGAACTTAGAACTACTTAAACCTAACTAAACTAAGGACATCACACACACCCATGCCCGAGGCAGGATTCGAACCTGCGACCGTAGCAGTCCCGCGGTTCCGGACTGCAGCGCCAGAACCGCTAGACCACCGCGGCCGGCCGACGAAAACAAAATTATGTTCTGTTTGTGATCGGCGTGGTGAAGTTTTGTGACTGTGATTTGGTTTTCATATGAGAGGACTGTCTAGCCGTTTCACAAATATGTTAACATGTTCTTTCGGGTTCGATTCGAATCAGTGATCTATGGACATCAACTAGTAAATCTCGATGGTCTGCCGCTCTAGCTATTGAGTTTCCGAACAATTGGGATGTAGTTGAGAAAACCGACAATTTTCATTAGGAGTTCAATTTAGTTAAATGACGCTATCCATTTAGAATGAAATTTTCACTCTACAGCGAAGTGTGCGTTGATATGAAACTTCCTGGCTGATTAAAACTGTGTGCCGGACCGAGACTCGAACTCGGGGCCTTTGCCTTTCGCGAACAAGTGCTCTACCAACTGAGCTACCCAAGCACGACCCATACCCCGCCCTCACAGCTTTAATTCAGCCGTTACCTCTTCTGCTACCTTCCAAACTTCACAGAAGCTCTCCAGCGATTCGCACTTGCCCGCGAAAGGCAAAGGTTTCAAGTTCAAGTCTAGGTCCGGCACACAGTTTTAATCTGCCAGGAAGTTTCATAGCAGCGCACACTCCGCTGTAGAGTGAAAATTTCACTCTAGAAACATCCCTCAGGCTGTGGCTAAGCCATGTGTTCGCAATATCCTTTCTTCCGGGAGTGCTAGTTCTGCAAGTTTCGCAGGAGAGCTTCTATGAAGTTTGGAAGGTATGAGACGGGTTACTGGCTGAATTAAAGCTGTGAGGACGGGGTGTAAGTAGTGCTTGGGTAGCTCAGTTGGTAGAGCACTTGCCCAAGAAAGGCAAATGTCCAGAGTTCGAGGCTCGGTCCGGCACACAGTTTTAATCTGCCAGGAAGTTTCGACGCTATCCTTCTTTGTAACTGGGGAAGGTTCTATATCGGATATACGCTGACGTTAATTCCACAGTGCAACACAATTTTAATTAAGTGAGTGAATTTATGCGTCGACGTGGTGGCAATTTTCTGGAACAGTGGAACCACATTTTATGCATGTTCTCATTCTCTGGAACACGTAAAAACAAATTTTCGTGTTTTTTTATTCCTGTATTTGTACAGTATGGTGCTACACACAATTTTAACCCATTTTCCGAAACGTTAATTCCAAACCAAGACATCACTATGAATTAGCGTTATGACAGTAGGAGTAACGATCTAGACATGACTCGAATGGAGCATTTTAGCGGGCTTTCAAATTATTTCACTTCCGTTTATACAGAATGATACTGAAATTCAAGAGGGAAAAGCAAGTTAAGAGTATAAAATGACATAATTAATCTTTTAAGACAATTTCCAGAAAACAGTCGAATACCTCATTATCATTATGAATTAAACTACTTGCTGTTAAATTCATTACTTGAACTACCTGGCGGTGACTTGTTAAATAAATGTTGTCTTACACAGATGTAGCCAATAAATTTAACTTTTGAAAATGTGTCTACATCTCCAAAAGTGCAGGTTCGACGTTATAAGACAGAGTAATAATCGCAAATTATTCTGAAAATTAAGACCACCAGATAGCATGGCAAGCGTAGGTCATTATAAACTCTTCCACTGAGCCTTATAATCATGTATCAGTCAGTATTCCAATGAAAATTATTTATCCTGAAATGAAAAATCATAATTTCATGCAATCAGGTACGTATATACGAGAAATTCCTTTAAATCTACATTTGTTCACCTGTAAAGACACGTTTTACAACACCCGGTCTTAAGATGCTTCCGTGGCTATCGCTAGCGACAAATAGTAATTCAAGTAAACGAAATGTACAGGCTTATCACACGCCGACTACGAAGTCAGTTCTTAAGTCGTCTTTTTCAACTGTCTCCCAGTAAAAATTATTCTCCACTAATGTTAGCAAACAGCAAGGAATTTTTCATAGAACACTAAATTACTATAGGCAATGTCTGTGTCCAGCTGCCAGGTAGCTGACCAGCCGAAGCGAAACTAGCGCAAAATACACCTCTAAAAGTGAAATACTACAATTGGTACAAACACGTCCTGGAAGCAGAGATGTGTGGAGTAAAGTAAGATCAAATGCATAAAGCTTTCAAGATAAACCAGCAGCGCTGCTGTCTGCTTGCTCTAGTACATAATCAGCAGCAGCTTACTTCAGATAAAGACAGAGGTTAGATTTGTTAGAGAAAATACAGTGAGTCGAGGCACAACATACCGGACGACTGGATGACCAGGAGATTAAGCTTTCTTCTCGACGTGATTTGTAGGCAGCACCAATCTCTGATCATTATCTCAGCCTCCATAGAAACCTTAGCAGCTGATGGATAAGACGCATACCGATATGTGAAATATTCTGCAATGTACCAAAGAAACCGGAATACGACCTACAATTATACGCCAAAGTCAAATGAAAATGAGACAATGGAGAAAAATAAGTAAACTGTATATGTTTGAAAAGTAACACCAGTAAATTTTTATACATTCATACCACTGTGAAACATGACGGTCAGTGGCTTCATGGAAGAATGTTTGCGGTTGACTACGGAACCCCAACTGAACCCTGGTGCGCAGGGGTAGATGGAGGGAGGGTGCTGACTCATCGCTAATTTGTGAGAGTTTGAAAGCAGATCATTCAGGAAGCCAATATTTCAACACACGTTAGCAAAAGAGTCTTTTGAGATTCGTAAACTAACAAGCAACTAACACTTACCGAGTGTAGTCAATCTGAAGAAATGATCGTCTACATACCTTGTTGTTATGTCCCCGATCGAGTGGTGCACCTAGGTCGTGATTGATTTGCACGTGTTGGAATAGCTACAATTAATTAACCATGAATTAAACTGACTGTATTTTCTGAGAATGAATGTCCATAGATTTTGATTACAACTGAAATGTTAATCCTTCACGATACCTAGAGGAGTCCATGAACGTCATAGTACCAGTGAGTAGGGAGGTGCTGTGGGAGAGTACCAACACGGCTCCACGCGGCTGTGACCTTGTAGGGAGCCCACCGCTGAGTAGCCAGATGGCGTAATGACACGGTTCCTCGAGGCAGCGGCTAGCGGTCAGCCCTGACGCATGTCCAGGAAAGCGGGATGACGGAGTGGCTCATGGCGAGGGCGACGCTGAACTGTGTGGCGGGTGGCAGCCTCGGCAGGCGTTGGATCCGTAGCAGATATCCGAGGCGACTGACACTCGCTCTGGAGCCCGCAGCGAAAGGGCTGTCCAAGAGCTGAGCGTCGACCTACCTTTCAGCGGAGGGAAGCAGACGCAGTGTCACGTGGATATATGACCTCGTGAGCGAGAGTGGGTGCCTTTGACTGTAGTGCTGATTACCACGACCAGCACGCCATGTATTGGCGAGGCCTGCACCATCGGATGCTGTGAAAGCTGCAGCAGCTTGGCGATACTACTCATCCACGACATAACTGCACTCTGCCGTTATCGGAAACACGCGGTGACGTTAGGAAAACTGCCAGTGCTTTCAGGTCAGTCGTATGTATACTGTCATACCCGATTACTCGCTGACTCACGATAAGCCGACCGAAACGGCCTCAGTCCCAAGTGCAATAATACTGTGTCGGCTAATGAACATCTCAGCTAGTCTTTTGTTGATAAACAACTCGCAGGGGACATGCATGACCCGCATAGCATACCTGCGAGATTGGTGGCCGAATACGCCACTGGAATAAGACAGCATAACAATCAGTAAATGAACACAAACATGCTGTGCCGCGTATGTGAAAAGCAACTGGCAGTCATAGACGGCGACAGGGAAGTCTTGAGTAGAAGCTGGGCTGGCATCTAAGAGTCCGTGGAGGCACAACCTATTCCCGAGCGCCGGCCGGAGTGATTGAGCGGTTCTAGGCGCTACAGTCTGGAACCGCGCGACCGCTACGGTCGCAGGTTCGAATCCTGCCTCGGGCATGGATGTGTGTGATGTCCTTAAGTTAGTTAGGTTTAAGTAGTTCTAAGTTCTAGGGGACTGATGACCACAGCGGTTAAGTCCCATAGTGCTCAGAGCCATTTGCATCATTTTATTCCCGAGCCACCGAGGGTGGCGTTGCATGGTAAGTCCAGGCCTGCGGAGAAACTTCCATAAACGGTGACTAGGAGCCGTGGGGAAGCCCAACGGAAGGCTCGGAATGGTTAAAAGAGGTGCCTTGCCAATTGAAATGGATTGTGAATGGCAGGGCCTACCGTTTCACCACATAAAGTGGATTTTCGCTCACAAATGCCCTATCAGTATGACTTACTCTTATCTAGAACGGAGGACTGGGGTTGAATTTCACACAGATCACCACGTACAAGAGTCGTCGGCGCATCAGGAAGTATTAGGGCCTGGCGCAAGGATCGTCTATCTGACTGCATAAGAAATACTCACCACGATCAACCAAAAACTACTCATTGGATTTACAATCAATTTTATCATCTTAAGAGGAGCATTTCCACTAGGGGCCTAGCATTTCCTTGATATCTCTATAAATGGGGTTAACACTTTTCATTGAAAGTTGGATTAAAAGCACCACAATTTACTATAAATCGAAATTACGCTTGTACAAACGTAGTTATTGAGTATACATATCTTGTTACCTATAGACGTTAATACAAGACTGGGAGGCGTAGCGGGATATGGCCTAAATTCAGCAGTCACTCACAATACTAGCGTTCAAAATGGACAAGGAAAGGTGGGAGCTGACCATTCAGAAAATAATTTACTCTAATAATTAGTGAAAGGTAAGAGACGAGATCCAACAGCTAGTACGTAAATATATTGAAAAGGCAAACTATGAACTACTTGTGGATGCACGTTATTAAAGCGGCCTCCCGTCCGTAAACTAATAAGTCATAAAACTCATTCTCCAACATCTTGATTTACGAATATGAAAAACAAGAAACTCGGGCCATGCTACTTCTGGTTCAATTTAGGTATCATGTTCAGAACTACTCGCCACGTGTTCACACGTGGGCGACAAAGAAGGGAAAACCTAACACACAAAGGCGATTATGAAATGTTCACTAATATCACGGAGCATTGGAGAAGGAAAGACATTCGCTGAAAGCGAAGTAGTTACGAGGGTGGTTGAATTATACAGAACGTGGTGACTGAAAGTCCCACGTATGTTTTGCATAGTGCAACTGACCAGGCTCTGACGCCAAGTCCAAAAACAAAATGACAAAATGAGGACGAAATAAAAGAAATGAGGCGCAAATCCAGGCGAAATTAAAGAGCACCTAACACTTTAATATGCATTCGTGACTCAATCCATTTCTGAACCTAGCAAGAACACGCATGCTTACCAGCTTGCAACCGTCTTCTTCTGGATCTCGCCAACGACTGCTAACCACCTACCGGCCGTTGCTCCAGCAGAGTCGGGCCTGTGGGGGTGGGAATTGGCTCATTTTTCACGGGCAAATCAGGGAGTACGGATCTGTCGCCGAACTAGCTGCCGTTCAAGCAGACATTCATGACTTGGCGGAATGACGCGTGATTGGATATGATTAGTTCAAAATGGTTCAAATGGCTCTGAGCACTATGAGACTTAACTTCTGAGGTCATCAGTCGCCTAGAACTTAGAACTAATTAAACCTAACTAACCTAAGGACATCACATACATCCATGATATAATTGGTCAGGCAGGCCTCTTTACGGAGCCAAACGTGCAGTAGAAACTGAATTTTAGATTTGTACTGCTACTTTGATGAATGAGAAGCAGGACTACGTTCAAACTACCGGCCCATGTTTCCAAGCTAAAAGGACAGCGCGTGAAAAGGAAAGCCAACATCGCTAGCTGATGGGGACTGCTGAATATGGAAATTAAATAAAAGTACCTTGCTCTCTAGTTTCATAATTCTGTCATACTGAAAATATCAGCAGAATAGCAGGCATGCTATTGACGTATTAGTAATGATAATAATATGACTACAATATCGTAAACAAGTGAAACAAGTGCAAGGTAGATGCACGTCTTTCAAGGTATTCTGAACAGAAGAGGCCTCTCTCTGTGGAAAGGAAAAGGCCCTAGAGGACGCAGGAGACGACCACGAACACTAACGACCGGTGGTGGCGATCCATTTTGTGGCGGCGCCTGGCAGATTCCCACAGAAGGTGCAGTGAGGGTCGTGAAGTCGCCTGTCGCAGGCAAAGGCGAGAGCATGAGACGAGTGCAGACAACTTGCAGGGGCCTTTTCCGGCCCGTGAACCATATCCACGAGTGTGGTGACCGAATGTGTCGGGGTCCAGCCCTGCATATACGAGGGTTAGTCAGCAAATACGACGCAAACTGGGATAGAGACATCAGAGCAGCGTAGGCACCCTGAAATATATTTCCCTTTTCAACATAATCCGCTTGTAAACTTAAACACTTCTCCCATGTTCGACAAGGCGTTAAGATGCTGCAGCATAGAACTACTGCGGCTGCATTCGCATCTAACAAGTGACCTCTCTGGATACAACAAGTTTATTTGATTCCTTAAATTGCTACAGCCCACAAGACCGATGTGTCCTGGGGATAGCGAAATACCCCTAGACGGGGAAGCAATGGCCCATCGCTGCATAACCAGGACCGCCAAGACGCTCTTTGACTTATTCCTGTCCTTTGGTGAATCTGCATCTAACTGAGTACAAATTCCCAAAATAAACAGCTCCAAACACACGCGAGACGAATTCCGCTACGGACGCACTCTGCGGACAGTGCCTCGTGTTGTTACAGGCGGCTACGCAACCACAGCCCACTTGCCATCTTGATCTGACTGCAGATCATTAACCATGATCGCGGAATTGGTGTACTGCCTACCTTCCGCGCGACATGTGCTGCCTACTTCTCGATACATATAGACACGAAATTTAAAACGCTATGCGGGGTTCTAGCGTTCGCGTCTTCTTTATTGACTAAACTCGTTAGTTACTGCAGCTACCCATCCCAATCGCTGATGATGGAATCGCTGATGATGAAATTCACATACACACCTAATAGAAAGCTTAGTCGTTGCTGATACGTTTCGCAAATACAGAATTTTATTGTTTTTCCGATCAACATGTTGCGCGTTTTTGTTCTATTTCCGAAAATCACAATAAATACAGACTCACAATAAATACTGCAGCAGTGGTTATCATCGAGTCATAATCGATATGGTAGCTGGTCTTCTTAAAAGCATATGTCATTATGTAATAGCAACCAAGTGATCTTTTCTGGGGTCACTTTACAATATGTTACATATAACAACGATGCTGAAGGCAGTCACTTGTAAACACGGCAGCCACAGCGTTTAACGTATTTGAGATTTAGAGTGATGTCCACCCATTGAAAGCAGGAGAATACTCCGTGGAAATAAAATAAATTACATTTAGACAAATATATACCTACTGACAAGCATACAATATAAGCACATGAAAAAAAATAAACTTCTAGAGCTAAATGTTTAGTTCTACAAAAACTTTGAACTGCGTTCGTCCGATAGAAAACGAGAAAATGATGACTACGTACTCTATTCAGTGACATTAAAATTCATTCAGTTTCTTGTCTTACCACTTGTAGAACAAATAGAGTGTCTCATAAGCATTTGATTGATATTTCAATAAATTCTTTTATTTATGATGCAACGAGAGATAGCGGCATGACTATCAACATGTGCGCTTGAGTATTTTTGCTCTGAATATGGAACAGAGAATGCTTGGTGTTCATCAGACCGACTCGCAGTTTCATCCGAAAGAAAACAAAAGTTTTTCGTTCCTTGTACCTCGCTTTTAATTCTTCGCCTGTGAAGCATGCGAAAGAATGTGGAGGTAGTTTCCTTTCGAACTGCTACACGTGGCTTTATTATTTTCCAGAGCAGCTAAATGCAAAACGTCTAGTACAGTATACGATCTTCCTGTTGTATGTACACACAAAATTCACATTGTATTATTTCCTTCCTCAGCGTTTGCACGGTTTCCTAAACTGGTATGGAAAAATAGTTCTTTCATTCTGAAGTTAACGTGCTGCGATGCTCCTTGTGGCCACAAGGGTCAGGTCTGTAACATCAGTTTATCCACAGAGGCCACCCACGTATCTAACAACTCCTTTGCTAATATTATTGCAAGCAAACGCCGGGAGAGCCTTGTGATAATGTGAGGACGCAGTATAGACTGTTTCTCCTCCTGACACACAGAGAGAAGTTGCTTAGAGTGTTGTAGAACGAATGAATACGTCATTCAAAGAGCTTTTTCGTCCATCTCAGGGATATTCATTCGATTTCATATTATGGAACTAGGCCAGTCTGAAAATTAGTTTGATTTTCTTTAAATCATGGCACAATGACGTTTGCTTTGTATCTCGAAACATGATAATGTGTACACAGAAATTATGTGATTACAAAGATTCCCACATTTCGGAACGCCAACTTCCATTTTAAATGTTTTCATTGACACTTCAATTTCCCAGTCGTTAAAATTCATCGTCGTATAAAGGGCTATCCCGTCAGTTCTTCGTAGAACAATTTCATTTATTTATTTCGTTTATTTACACTTCAAGTTCCGTAGGACCAAATTGAGGAGAAAATCTCCAAGGTCATGGAACGTGTCAGTATATCAAATTACAACATAAAATTAATAACAGTTCAAAATCAAATGTTTATGAACCCGAAAAAGTCAATCTATATGTTTAAGTAAACGCAATGAACAATACAACAAGGAATTTATCGACAGAATTGTGACCCACGAGGAAACTCATCAGTTTCGATTTGAAAGCGCGTGGATTACTGCTAATATTTCTGAATTCGAGTGGTAGCTTATTGAAAATGGATGCAGCAGTATACTGCACACGTTTCTGCACAAGAGTTAAGGAAGTCCGATCCAAATGCAGGTTTGATTTCTGCCGAGTATTAACTGAGTAAAAGTTGCTTCATCTTGGGAATAAGGTAATATTGTTAACAAGAAATTACAGTAAGAAATATGTACCTACAGACTGCAAAAGCCAACTATTAGAGGAATAAAAAGTAGTTAGTTTACTTTTTGACTTTACAGCATGAGCATACCAAAGACAAAGAGTAGTACAATAGCACGGTATTAGGACAATTAGTCCACCTGATTTACAAACGCTCATTCAGCTGTCACATCATGCTCCATAATATCACACCAACAACAAATTTTCCCTCTGCTCTACAAATGGAATCACTCAACAGAGGAAAGTCCACTGGACCTGACGGGATACCAATTCGATTCTACACAGAGTACGCGAAAGAACTTGCCCCCCTTCTAACAGCCGTGTACCGCAAGTCTCTAGAGGAACAGAAGGTTCCAAATAATTGGAAAAGAGCACAGGTAGTCCCAGTCTTCAAGAAGGGTCGTCGAGCAGATGCGCAAAACTATACACCTATCTCTCTGACGTCGATCTGTTGTAGAATTTTAGAACATGTCTTTTGCTCGAGTATCATGTCGTTTTTGGAAACTCAGAAACTACTATGTAGGAATCAACATGGATTCCGGAAACAGCGATCGTGTGAAACCCAACTCGCTTTATTTGTTCATGAAACCCAGAAAATATTAGATACAGGCTCCCAGGTAGATGCCATTTTCTTGACTTCCGGAAGGCGTTCGATACAGTTCCGCACTGTCGCCTGATAAACAAAGTAAGAGCCTACGGAATATCAGACCAGCTGTGTGGCTGGATTGAAGAGTTTTTAGCAAACAGAACACAGCATGTTGTTCTCAATGGAGAGACATCTACAGACGTTAAAGTAACCTCTGGCGTGCCACAGGGGAGTGTTATGGGACCATTGCTTTTCACAATATATATAAAAGACCTAGTAGATAGTGTCGGAAGTTCCATGCGGCTTTTCGCGGATGATGCTGTAGTATACAGAGAAGTTGCAGCATTAGAAAATTGTAGCGAAATGCAGGAAGATTTGCAGCGGATAGGCACTTGGTGCAGGGAGTGGCAACTGACCCTTAACATAGACAAATGTAATGTATTGCGAATACATAGAAAGAAGGATCCTTTATTGTATGATTATATGATAGCGGAACAAACACTGGTAGCAGTTACTTCTGTAAAATATCTGGGAGTATGCGTGCGGAACGATTTGAAGTGGAATGATCATATAAAATTAATTGTTGGTAAGGCGGGTACCAGGTTGAGATTCATTGGGAGAGTCCTTAGAAAATGTAGTCCATCAACAAAGGAGGTGGCTTACAAAACACTCGTTCGACCTATACTTGAGTATTGCTCATCAGTGTGGGATCCGTACCAGATCGGGTTGACGGAGGAGATAGAGAAGATCCAAAGAAGAGCGGCGCGTTTCGTCACAGGGTTATTTGGTAACCGTGATAGCGTTACGGAGATGTTTAACAAACTCAAGTGGCAGACTCTGCAAGAGAGGCGCTCTGCATCGCGGTGTAGCTTGCTCGCCAGGTTTCGAGAGGGTGCGTTTCTGGATGAGGTATCGAATATATTGCTTCCCCCTACTTATACCTCCCGAGGAGATCACGAATGTAAAATTAGAGAGATTAGAGCGCGCACAGAGGCTTTCAGACAGTCGTTCTTCCCGCGAACCATACGCGACTGGAACAGGAAAGGGAGATAATGACAGTGGCACGTAAAGTGCCCTCCGCCACACACCGTTGGGTGGCTTGCGGAGTATAAATGTAGATGTAGATGTAGATGTAGTTTCCAGGAGAAAGAAAAAGTAAAATTTTCAGACATTTTGATCTACATAACAAAACTATGAGTAACAAAATAAAAAATTTTCGCTAGAATTACATTCTCTTTCCAGACTCAACGATCTCATTTTAAAGGTATAGAAGCAACATAGATCTGAGTCACAGAATGACAGCTGTTCTCTCCCTGCTATTCTACTATTTTTCCTACTTCCTTCCTCCTTTCTCTGTGAATTAGTCTTACTACGTGATATCGTACTCTTATCATTCTTACCTTTCTCTGTTTATCTCAAACACTCACTCATCGACCCACTCACCCACACGAACGCACGCACGCATGCACGCGCGCACGTAAGCACGTAGTGTGGCGGAATAGGCTGAGGAAGTCAGTTTCACTAGCCACGATTCTTTCCATATTTTTCCTGAATTTTTTATAACGGGTTCCATCAGCAGGGACAGGATTAAAAGGACAATTTCGTTGTCATTTTTTGAGGACGACAGAGTTACTTTTCGGTGTTACTGCCGACTTGTTTCTACTTTCGGTTATTTATTTTCGTCCTTTTTAACCATTTTTTAACTCTCTGTTAAAAATGAAACTACAACCATTCACATTATATTTATTACCCAATACACATTACATATATTTACGTTACACTGACTTGAGAAGTAAAAATGCAAAAAAATTACTTCATAATTAAATAATAACGTTATGAGCCAAGTAGGTTTTCAGACGAACACTGCTGACAGTTTTTGAAAAGACAGCAGTGACATAATTTAAAGGTTATCTTCCGAGAGGTTGTGCCGCCAATCTATCAACACTTCACTTTAGTTAGAAAGTAGCCTCTCACTGTCAACATTACATTTACATCACAACACGGAATCCAAATAGCTTTCAGTGCCACAACTGCAAACTGCCGATTATCAGCTCCTGTAACTTGAAGATTACGTCATGGACAGTTGCCTTTCGGCAAAATTCTGGAGGGATTTATAACCCCTTCAGGGTATCTGTGCTACTGAGACCAGTCGTTCCAGGTAAATACTGAAAGATCCTCGCCACGTCTATATTACTGGGATTCACGCTTCATGTCATTTTGTTAAAACGTGAATGTAAGACTTTGAAGACTGATTATCTCGTCTGAGGATGCAAACCACTGCAATTCAACCCCTCCGTAACTCCTGCATGAAGCACTTCTCTTGTTATCATTCATAAAAATGTTTGATCACAAAAAAATATCCAGTGCGCACAATACTAAAGCCTTCTTCAAGCCGTTTCAATATTTCGATATCTCTAAGAAATTCATTTTAACCCTTTCAGACCGTCTGGGTACAATTGTGCACATAAACTTTTACTGTCGCTTAACAGCAACAGAGGAATTTTTTCCCATTGGAAACTTAAGGTACACATTACAGAATGTTCTGCTTTTTCATTATACGCAAGTGCTGCTAACTGTTGGGCATCACTGTGGAAATATCGGCAAATCAGTGTAGCGGTGTGCAACAGCTCGTGAGCACCGGAATACACGGCTGTGGTTGGTTCGCTATATTCCACTGTATAATTGAATAATGTTATTGTTATTTTCCATAGTAATTATTTAATGATCATATTACTGTTTATTACAACAGAGAATATTCGTAATTAGTTATTTCAGTTCATAAAATTAAGCCAAGTGTACAAAGTATGTTTCGAAAGCGGATACATATTTTTGTGTAAAACTTTATCTAAAATCATTAAAAAATCATCCGAGAGCATTACCACATAAAAATTTTAGTCCCTCCATAATAAAAAGAAATCAGGTCTGAAAGGTTTAATTAAGTCACTGGCATGTTCCCTAACGAACGTGAACCCCTTAGGCATCCAATTCATCTCGTCTTCCGACCGTAAATTAACAGACTCAGGGCCTGCATTGCACAGTTCCAGCACGTCATCATTGCAGAAGAATTCAATCATTTCTTCAAAATACACTCCTGGAAATTGAAATAAGAACACCGTAAATTCATTGTCCCAGGAAGGGGAAACTTTATTGACACATTCCTGGGGTCAGATACATCACATGATCTCACTGACAGAACCACAGGCACATAGACACAGGCAACAGAGCATGCACAATGTCGGCACTAGTACAGTGTATATCCACCCTTCGCAGCAATGCAGGCTGCTATTCTCCCATGGAGACGATCGTAGAGATGCTGGATGTAGTCCTGTGGAACGGCTTGCCATGCCATTTCCACCTGGCGCCTCAGTTGGACCAGCGTTCGTGCTGGACGTGCAGACCGCGTGAGACGACGCTTCATCCAGTCCCAAACATGCTCAATGGGGGACAGATCCGGAGATCTTGCTGGCCAGGGTAGTTGACTTACACCTTCTAGAGCACGTTGGGTGGCACGGGATACATGCAGACGTGCATTGTCCTGTTGGAACAGCAAGTTCCCTTCCCGGTCTAGGAATGGTAGAACGATGGGTTCGATGACGGTTTGGATGTACCGTGCACTATTCAGTGTCCCCTCGACGATCACCAGTGGTGTTCGGCCAGTGTAGGACATCGCTCCCCACACCATGATGCCGGGTGTTGGCCCTATGTGCCTCGGTCGTATGCAGTCCTGATTGTGGCGCTCACCTGCACGGCGCCAAACACGCATACGACCATCATTGGCACCAAGGCAGAAGCGACTCTCATCGCTGAAGACGACACGTCTCCATTCGTCCCTCCATTCTCGCCTGTCGCGACACCACTGGAGGCGGGCTGCACGATGTTGGGGCGTGAGCGGAAGACGGCCTAACGGTGTGCGGGACCGTAGCCCAGCTTCATGGAGACGGTTGCGAATGGTCCTCGCCGATACCCCAGGAGCAACAGTGTCCCTAATTTGCTGGGAAGTGGCGGTGCGGTCCCCTACGGCACTGCGTAGGATCCTACGGTCTTGGCGTGCATCCGTGCGTCGCTGCGGTCCGGTCCCAGGTCGACGGGCACGTGCACCTTCCGCTGACCACTGGCGACAACATCGATGTACTGTGGAGACCTCACGCCCCACGTGTTGAGCAATTCGGCGGTACGTCCACCCGGCCTCCCGCATGCCCACTATACGCCCTCGCTCAAAGTCCGTCAACTGCACATACGGTTCACGTCCACGCTGTCGCGGCATGCTACCAGTGTTAAAGACTGCGATGGAGCTCCGTATTCCACGGCAAACCGGTTGACACTGACGGCGGCGGTGCAGAAATGCTGCGCAGCTAGCGCCATTCGACGGCCAACACCGCGGTTCCTGGTGTGTCCGCTGTGCCGTGCGTGTGATCATTGCTTGTACAGCCCTCTCGCAGTGTCCGGAGCAAGTATGGTGGGTCTGACACACCGGTGTCAATGTGTTCTTTTTTCCATTTCCAGGAGTGTATTATACGACGTAAGTGGCTGCGGAGATCCATGAGTTCCAGCATGATGAAATTGCAAATACTAATGTTTCCTCTTTCTGGGACTCTAGAAAGTACTATTTAAAACATTTACCGTACTGTCCGCTTGTTAACACCTTTTGAAACTATTTTCGCAATCAAAATCAGTTTATGTGCACAGCACTCACCAAGGTTTATATGGTCACCTATGACTGTTTCCAAAGAATCAACACATTAGTTGTTGTATCTAGCACTGTCACTTGCCCCTGCTTACACATTACGACATTGTGTATTTTACTTCTGAAGAGATCCCAAAAGTGCACGAGCACAATGTATAAAGTTTGCTGTATCGGCAACCTGTCTACTTCCATGGAACGAGGTAGAGTATTATGCCTTGAACCCCGGCTTTATATCCGTAAGCAATATCAGCAATAACGCAAATATCGTCGTGAAAGCCTACATTCTAAAGAAGGAAACATTACTCTATCAATCATAGGCTGCAGGTATTCACGGCCGATATTTGCGTTACTGCCGATATTGTTTATGGGGAAAGGGCCCTGGTTCAAGGCATAATTCTCTACCTAACGTTTCATCTTCCAAATCTGGAGACAGCCAGTAAACAGTTACAGTCTCAAACAAGCTCTGTAAGTCGAACTGTTTACGTGCATCCACGGTACACTCGTTTCTAACGTCATCAGAACGGTGCCTAAGGTGGCTGAACGCCTCGATGTATGTTATGAAGCTTGTGGAGGGTGGTACGCAATACTGTCAGTGATAGGAAGGACAGGGCCAAAGGGACAATGAACAGCTGTGAGCTCTCTTTATTTTAACAGGACACACTGGTCAGATTTACTCAACATGTAGTGGGAAAACACCTCGAGTAGTAGAGACTACTTGAAGCAGAACGATTTGCAACCATAAAACTGTACCAGACTCATTAACAAATGGTTCAAATGGCTCTGAGCACTATGGGACTTAATATCCGTGGTCATCAGTCCCCTAGAACTTAGAACTACTTAAACCTAACTAACCTAAGGACATCACACACATCCATGCCCGAGGCAGGATTCGAACCTGCGACCGTAGCAGTCGCGTGGTTCCGGACTGCGCGCCTAGAACTGCTAGACCACCGCGACCGGCAGACTCATTAACAGCCAACAGATTAAATACAATAATAAAAACTGTAGCAGTACGATAAAAGAGCTAAAAAATTCTGTCTCGTCGAAACCAAGACTTACAATCCGGAATAGGACTCAACAAATACGCACCATATAGGAAAATTACTATATCGCCGGATAGCTTATGTAAGAAAGACACACGAGAGAAATAATCACCAAAAAATTCATGTTAAATCTTGCTTTCTGACTGGTACAAATAGTCAGTGAGGATTTTCATGAATGTAACAGAACTTAAATCTCCTAGCGTCTGGCCAGTTCGAAAACCAACAGTGCATACGAGGGGTAAGGTTAATGATCATTCAGTTGGAGGATCCACAGTTGCCTGAACATATTCATGGAAATATATCTAGTAATTACTCAAATTGTAAATTAGCCTGTTAATACAACGAATTGAAATAAGCTACAAATAAAAATTAATAGAACTGCACTAGTCGCGCAATGATTAATACGCAAATGAATACATCGACATGCTATACTCGTACAACTCCGTCTAGGCAAGCCGTTGTGGGCTGGGAAAGGTTAAGTGGTGCTGGACCAGCTGCACACGGGTGTCCGTTCGTCAGGCGCCTACTTAACTCTGCTTACGGACGCTGCGCCTGCTCTGTCAACCAGGACCGCAAAAAAATGGCTCTGAGCACTATGGGACTCAACATCTTAGGTCATAAGTCCCCTAGAACTTAGAACCACTTAAACCTAACTAACCTAAGGACATCACACACACCCATGCCCGAGGCAGAATTCGAACCTGCGACCGTAGCAGTCCCGCGGTTCCGGACGGCAGCGCCAGAACCGCTAGACCACCGCGGCCGGCAACCAGGAGCGCATTTCTGCTCAGTCCAACCAAAAGAAACACACATGGGAGACTAACTAACAGAGACATACCGAATGTACTACAGGAACTGGGCCAGGCCTCTGCTACAGACCAAACCCTGCTGCACGACTGTCGAAATTACAGCAACAACAAAGCAAGTAAATAGTTTTCCAATCAGTAAAACGGAGTCAACCCAATAAACATTGTAAGGCGGTAACATCTAAGGACAGTAACCAAGCAGAAAGATCGCCTCCAACAGCAAATTATACCAAACGCAGTCCAAGTTGAATAGGGGTAGAAAAGTAACCACCACGCCAAGTGGAGCACTAACCCTCAAGCTAACGTGTTCGGTTGGCTAACTAACCTCTGACTAGCAGCAGACAGAGAATAAGTTTTTGAATAAAATCACAGCCACGTGTAAGGTTGTAGTAACAAACCCAAAATAAATTCCTCACTGAGACAGATTTAACAGTTAACATTAAGAGCCGGCCGCGGTGGTCGTGCGGTTCTAGGCGCTTCAGCCGGAACCACGCGGCTGCTACGGTCGCAGGTTCGAATCCTGCCTCGGGCATGGATGTGTGTGATGTCCTTAGGTTAGTTAGGTTTAAGTATTTCTAAGTTCTAGGGAACTGATGACCTAAGATGTTAAGTCCCATAGTGCTCAGAGCCATTTGAACCATTTTAACATTAAGAGGCCCCACCCTTACAATAAATTTGGTGGTATAAACACCAAATAAGACATCTGATGCAACTGCGCGCTCCAGTAATAGTAGATGCAGGACGCGGCACATAAAATGAACCCACTTTATATATGATGCGCGCCGACACAAATCCGACGGCTTACAGCAAATGGCAGATTGGAGCATTAAATAAAGAAACAAATTAAATAGTTTTTCAGGAGTGCACATACAACCTTCCTGCCGAGACAAAAGCAGGGTCTGTAACTAACAGTCTGATATGGAAACGCACGTGAACCTTGATCTAATAACCAGAGGTGTACCAGGACAGCAGATGGCAATTATAGCATCGGTTACTGGCGATGCTCGGCTCACTCGTATCCGTTGGGCGAGATCGGAAGCTTTCCAGGCATTTCAGTACAATGGTCCAGGAAGGTGGGCGTGAGGTCTATATGCAACTTCAGCACAGCGGCGGTCCGCCATCCGTCTCCAGATCCGGTCGGTCGCTGAACACGCTCCTTCGCTCGGTACATGCCCCACACGTCCAGAGGTTTGCAGCCGGCCGCAACCGAAGTAATATTGGTTCACAATCCAGGAAGCCACCTGAATGTCTCTTCCTGGTATCGATTTTACGTTCAGAGCATGTGACTGCCAACTGCCGAACTAGTACCATCCATCTACTGCTGGTACACTACTCGCACCGTCGCCAGATTCCAACTCTGTCACCTCACCCTGAGCGAACTGTTTCAGCTTCCGGTATCACTGTCACTGTCCTACCGCTCCGATCTCCGTGCAAACCACGCCAAGGCAAAGATGTTCTACTATAGACCGTGGCGCGAACCATCGATCGTGAAAGGTTCAGCGGGGAATAGTTGGTGCCGTTCATTTTATTTAGCGTTAAGGCCCACAAATCGGAACCACCAATGTGGTTTCTCTGCCACAAGATCTAATCCTTACTCTGCTAGGAAATACAGAGAAGCCATGTGCATTTAACAGAACAAAAACAACACAAACAACTTCAGCGGAAAAGAAGAAGTACTGAAATTAGTTTTTCGCCCTAGTGGCAAATAAAACAAAGACTGACATCTCTTCCCCGCTATGATCTCCATAACACACGAAGGAGCGACTCTCTCTAAGCCAGCGATCTGATGAAGTCACGAAGTGACCGTTGCGAGGATACCTTTAAACTTGTGAGTCTTTTTGAGACTGTAACTGTTTTCTGAGTTGTTAATGCCTCTGATGATGTCTCCGGAATTGAAAGTTTAGTTAGAGACCTCGAATTGTTCTTGTACCCATTAAATAAATATCAGAAACAACGAATTATTGTATTACCTGTTGGATTTTTCAAATAATTTGATACTGTACTGGGAGAATATATATTACTTTATTAATTATTAAATTTTGACTTTTAATAACGTCAAGGTCGAACTATATTTTTACAGTTAACAAACGGCTGCTCCCTTTCAACGAATTCGTCCATACACTGCCGAAGATATTCCTTTTCGGGTTTGTAGAGTAGAACGATGGCCTTCAAAAATGTCTCCATGGTCCTTTCTGAGAGATATCCACACTTGTTATTCTTCCTCACCGCTTCGCAGCTGTTGCTAATTGAAGAATGCCGCAATAGTGGCAAACTGGACTGCCTCATTTTGTTGCCCTTGTGTTTTTCACTCTGCTCATGTTACGCTTCCATGAAATTCTGGTAATGCAGTATTTACAACAAAAAGAAAGAAAAACATGGATTCGTTGGGAACATGAAACATTTAAGTTTAAAATACTGAACCGTGCCGTCAGCTGTCGCTGCAGGCATTGGCATTTTCACAGTCATGTATTATAACAGCGCTTTAGTCTTGGCCACAATTATTTATTAATATCTACAAAAACCTTACGATTTTCGGCGTTCCGCCACTTTAAAAGCATCCAACACACGTAAATACATTGTCTCGTCAGTGTTACTATTGTGAAGTATGGATGCAAACTTTGAAAGTAACAACGACGAAATACTGTGTATATGTACCTGCTAGATCATTTGAAAATGGAGGTACTTCGAAACTCATAAAATACTGTTAATGTTACTAAAGAACTATGGTTAAAACTAAAGTCTTACTATAGTGCAACAAAATGACAAACACCTCATAAAGCATTCACACAGGATGCATCGAAGTCATGTATTATTTTAGAACACGTGATCGTACCGAATCGGGAAAACAACGAGTAGAGACAGAATGTGTTCTCATTCAAGATTACGCGAGAATTTCGGAGAATACATCAGTAGCGCTGCACTGTTACAAACTTCGAACATGTGCGCGAATAAGCCACACACCCAGAGAACGTGCAGCGAGACGAATTGCAACTCGATGTCCGGTTTTGTAGATTTATCTCTGAATGCAAAAAAAAAAAAACTCTTCCAATTATTCTTAAAAACGATATTCAAACAGTTAAGACAATATTAAACAGCTTTTTCATAAATTAGTTCACGTTACAAGATGAGTTTAATCCACACACATCAAAAAACGTTTTGAATTACCTCAGTTCGTAGAGTACCCGAAACAGTACAGAAAATTGGAATAGAGATCAATATAAACATCATCCCCGCCCTCTTTATTGGTCATAAAAACCACACATTGCATGTTGTACCACCATACAGTGAGACTTTCAGAAATGGCGGCCCTGATTGCTGTGCACATCGGTACCTCTAATAACCAGTAACGCGTCATCTTGCATTGAGGCATGCCTGTGTTCGTCGTGACATACTATCCACAAGTTCATCAAGGCACTGTTGGTCCAGATTGTCCCACTCCTCAACGGCGATTCGGCGTGGATCCCTAAGAATGGTTGATGGGTCACGTCGTCCGCAAACAGCCCATTACATTCTATCTCAGGCATGTTCAATAGGGTTATTGTCTGGAGAACATGCTAGCGACTCTAGTCGAGCGATGTCGATATCCTGAAGGAAGTCATTCAAAAAATGTGCACGATGGGGGCGAGAATTGCCGTCGAGGAAACGAAAGCCTCGCCAATATGCTGCCAATATGGTTGCACTGTCGATCAGAGGATGGCACTCAAGTACCGTACAGCTGTTACGACGCCTTCCGTGATCACCAGCGGCGTACGTCGGCACCACATAATGCCACCCCAAAAGCAGCAGGGAACCTCCACCTTGCTGCACTCGCTAGGTAGTGTGTCTAAGGCGTTCAGCCTGACCGGGTTGCCTCGAAACACGTCTCCGACGATTTTCTGTTTGAAGGCATATGCGACACCCATCCGTGGATAGAACGTCATGCCGATCCTGAGCGGTCCATTTGGCATGTTATCGGGCCCATCTGTACCGTGCTGCATGGTGTCGTGGTTGCAAAGATGGACCTCCCCATGGACGTCGGGAGTGAAGTCTGCGCATCATGCACCCCGTTGGGCACACTTTGTTTCGTGAAACGACATCCTGTAGCGCACGAAAATCGTTTTTCAATAGTTCCGTTGCTGTCAGGGCTCCTCCGAGCCATAATCCGTAGGTAGCCGTCATCCACTGTAGCTGCACGAAAATCGTTTTTCAACATAGTTCCGTTGCTGTCAGGGCTCCTCCGAGCCATAATCCGTAGGTAGCCGTCATCCACTGCAGAAGTAGCCCTTGGGCAGCCTGAGCGAGGCATGTCATCTACGTTCCTGACTCTATCAATCTCCTCGATGTCAGAACAACATCGCTTTGGTTCGAGACACCTAGACATTTCTCTTGCTGAGGGCCCTGCGGACGCGATCGAACCGCGGTATTGACCGTCTAGGCGTGGTTGATCTACAGACAACACGAGCCGTGTACCACTTTCCTGGTGGAATGACTGGAACTGATCGGCTGTCGGACCCCTCCCTGTAATAGGTGCTGGTCATGTATGGTTGTTTACATACACTACTGGCCATTAAAATTGCTAAACCATGAACATGAGTTGCTACAGATTCGAAATTTAACCGACACGAAGAAGATGCTGTGATATGCAAATGATTAGCTTTTCGGAGCATTCACACAAGGTTGGCGCAGGTGGCGACACCTACAACGTGCTGACATGAGGGAAGTTTCCAACCGATTTCTCACACACAAACAGTAGTTGACCGGCGTTGCCTGGTGAAACGTTATTGTGATGCCTCGTGTAAGGAGGAGAAATGCGTACCATCACGTTTCCGACTTTGATAACGGTCGGATTGTAGCCTATCGCCATTGCGGTATATAGTATCGCGAAACTGCTGGTCGCGTTGGTCGAGATCCAATGACTGTTAGCAGAATATGGAATCGGTGGGTTCAGGAGGGTAATAAGGAACGCCGTGCTGGATCCCAACGTCCTCGTATCACTAGCAGTCGAGATGACAGGCATCTTATCCGCATGGCTTAACGGATCGTGCAGCCATGTCTCGATCCTTGAGTCAACAGATGGGGACGTTTGCAAGACAACAACCATCTGCACGAACAGTTCGACGACGTTTGCAGCAGCATGGACTATCAGCTCGGAGACCATGGCTGCGGTTACCCTTGACGCTGCATCACAGGTAGGAGCGCCTGCGATGGTGTACTCAATGACTAACCTGTGTGCACGAATGGCAAAACGTCTTTATTTCGGATTAATCTAGTTTCTCTTTACAGCATCATGATGGTCGCATTCGTGTTTGGTGACATCGCGGTGAACGCACATTGGAAGAGTGTATTCGTCATCGCCATACTGGCGTATCACCCGGCGTGATGGAATAGGGTGCTATTGGTTACACTTTTCGGTCACCCCTTGTTCGCACTGACAGCACTTTGAACAGTGATCGTTACATTTCAGATGTGTTACGACCGTGGCTCCATGCTTCATTCGATCCCTGCGAAACCCTACATTTCAGCAGCATAATGCACAATCGCATATTGCAGGTCCCGTACGGGCCGTTCTGGGTACAGAAAATGTTCGACTGGCTAGCACATTCTCCAAATCTCTCAACAACTGATAACGTCTGGTCAATGGTGGCCGAGCAACTGGCTCGTCACTATATGCCACTCACTACTCTTGATGAACTGAGGTATCGTGTTGAAGCTGCATGGGCAGCTGTACCTGTACACGCCATCCAAGCTCTGTTTGACTCAATGCCCAGGCGTATCAAGGGCGTTATTACCGCCAGAGGTGGTTGTCCTGTGTACTGAATTCTCGGGATCTATGCACCCAAATTGCGTGAAAATGTAATCACATGTCAGTTCTAGTATAATATATTTGTCCAACGAATACCCGTTTATCATCAGGATTTCTTCTTGTCGTAGCCATTTTAATGGCCAGTAGTGACATCTCCGAACAATCAAAAGGGTTGTGTCTGTGATACAGTACCCACAGTCAACGTCTATCTGAAGAAGTTCTGGGAATCGGGGTGATGCAAAACTTTTTTTGATGTGTGTAGAACAGACGCTTAGTTTACTGCGCTTTTACGGATACGACGAATGCTGAAACTTTTTGTCCAATAAATTAACATGTCGTTATATATTTACATATCCAAAATACGCATTAGCGGTAGCGAGAGCTGAAATCAGCCATGGCTATCAAGATGTTACTGCGCACAATATTACATAATCTCTAAGGTTGGCAGCGAGCGAGAAAAATTACATCAGTTCTCGCTTTTAACTCTGGAAATAATTCTACTTTAAACTAAATTATACATCACAATCGTAAAGCCAGGGTCCAATTTTAATATTCAATATCAACCAGCTGTCAATGACGTCCTTAGATTTACAATGTTTTCTAAAACGGGAACAGGGAAAAAACGCTAATTTCCGCGGCATGTAGTTAAAAACCGCCGCTCTTGTACTGTATCACAAAAAATAAACGATTTCCCTTTATTTCGCCAAAACCGCCGATTTCGCGTTGTTCACCGCATCATCGTTTAAACGAAATTTGCCCGTTCCTATAAATTAGTCAGACAAGGTTAAATGTACAATTAAATGGAAAAATTTAATATGTATATAGTAAGGTACAGAACTCTGCTGGAAATGTAAATGAGGATGTATACTGAAGTAACTGAACGACATTAATATGTACATAAAACGAAACGGACCAGTGTGGGAAGGCCCATGAGCTACACTGCTGACAGCTCGCAAATCGTTGCCGTTAACTGAGGTCACGTTAAACTGAATCAGACGTTATTTCCTGCGCTCTCTTGCTGTCTTAAATTTTAAACAACGCAACTGAAAGCGAGACGTATTCAGAGACGTTCACCAGAAGGCTACAGCTAAGCTAAATCTTTTGACGTTACGATATGGTCGGTAAGAAAACTGAACGCATCGTTCGTAAACTCCTCAGCCACCCTCTGGAAGAACAAATCGTGCTACGTGTTTGGAAACATATCTCAGCCTGTGAACTAAACATCTCTTTACCCAAATCATCCTGTACGGATGGTCTCATTTAACTAACAGCCGATTTCTTGGTGTGATGTATGTTCGCTAGCTCACGCAGCAAACTGAATATTCGACTCACAAACAATTAAACTGTGTTTCGACGACTGGGATTATTTGATACGTCCTCACTAAATTGAGAGACTGAAAGGATATATATTATTTATTTAGACTTTTCTTGTGCAGTGTACTTTAGTAAATGTTTCTGTTCATTGATAGTTTTTTCAGTTACGAAATGCTTTTAATAAATGTTTTTCACTGTTAATAAAGTGGATACCAACGTCTTTGTGATCTGGATACATTGGAAACGAAATTTAACTGATCACCAATCTTTGTATAACTGCTATTGTAAACAGGCCTACTGGAAAGAATTTTCTTACACACAATCGCTCTTATTTTGCGAGTACACCTACAGAGGTCTGAAAAAATATGGGAACACTAGAAACGCAATATGTTCATTACCATGCCAGATACGGCGTAGGATATACACTGATGATGATGATGTTTGGTTTGTGGGGCGCTCAACTGCGTGGTTATCAGCGCCCGTACAATTACCCAATCTTTGCTCAGTCCAATTTCGCCACTTTCCTGGATGATGATGAAATGATGAGGACAACACAAACACCCAGTCATCTCGAGGCAGGTGAAAATCCCTGACCCTGCCGGGAATCGAACCCGGGACCCCGTGCTCGGGAAGCGAGAGCGCTACCGCGAGACCACGAGCGGCGGACAAGGATATACACTGTTTTCCAAAATACTTTCCAGTCGTCTCTTAATGGATGACTACAGATCATGTATCTTACACCATTCTTCCTGCAATATAGTGGAAAATTCAGGTAATGATGATGGAGGTAGATGGCTGTCACGCCCCCTTATCTCCAAAGTAGACCATAAAGGCTCAATAAGTTTGACAGCTGGTGACTGCAAGGGCCAGCGCAGGTGCGACAATTCACCGTCGTGCTCACAAAATCAGTCCTGGGCGATGTGCCCAGTGTGCACAGGGGCTGTATAGTTTTGGAATACAGCATCACCCCTCAGGAACATACTTTGTACCATGAAATGGACCTGTTTCAGCCAAAATGGTCATATAATCCTCATCAGTTTGGCGACCTTGCAGAATAACCGTAAGGGTCATGGAAGACAACGATTTGGTTGCCCAAATTACCATCGAATCCACGCTATGTTTCACTCTTGGGACGTCAACTCAGCCATAAGTTGGATACAGTGTGAAACGCTACTGATCTGACTAACTGGCCTTCTTCCATTGCTCCATAGTTCAGATTTTATGACCTCGGCACAACATTTTCCTGTTAGGGCATGGAACTCCCTCCGAGGTCTTTTGCTGCTGACAGAGTTTGCGAGGGCCCCATTCATTTCTCCAATTGACTCTTCCATTTGTCGTCAGTATTTTTCGGTAGAATCCTCTTCCTCGAGGGTCCGTCACGATCACTCAACACACACTTTCGCCCACATTTTTGACTTAGATGATGACGTTTCCCGCTTTCCCTGCGTGCGGTATAAATT
Source organism: Schistocerca cancellata (assembly GCF_023864275.1). NCBI lineage: Eukaryota > Metazoa > Arthropoda > Insecta > Orthoptera > Acrididae > Schistocerca > Schistocerca cancellata. The sequence continues at coordinate 641,440,190 of NC_064627.1, forward strand.
TTTCATACGATGCCTCACGAGAGGCCAAACACTTAGGCTACCTTGGTTGCTAAAGAAACCACCGTACGAGCGCGAACAATTTGTCTACGTTCTAACCTACTTAGCTCCAACATAATGCACTCAGAACTACACTGAACACTGTTCCGATCTTTATTGACACTTCCAAGGTGTAGAAGGTATTGAATAGGTGCCGTTCCTGATCAAATACAACAGCGCAACCTGCAGGCTTGACCACTATCTGCGTTTATTTTCAAGCTTGCATTTCTCTCGGTGTTTCCATATCTTTGTATTATTCCTGTATCAGAATAGGCCACACCACACTCCGCCCGAAGAAATGGAATGGTATGAAACAAAAGTTTCGATATCACTTCATACAGGAACCACAATGTGAAATAAGCCCGTAACTGTTGACGTGAGAGCTTAAACTGATGAATTTCGTAAAATAAGTACGAATAAAGATGCAAGTCCACTGTCATAATATTTTGACATGACGATTTTTGATTCCCATACAGCGTACTATAACGATACAATCGTCCCGTGCAAAAGATACGTTACAGAAGCTAGGCACTAAGATTATGAGCACTGGGTTTTCTCTGCTGGACAGCCGCGAGCGGATAGGAATCCTACTTGAAGATCAAAGGCACCGCAGATTCTTGGAAAAGACGACGCTGAAGTCCGGAACATTGGTGCTGGTGGGTTTCCGTGACTTGCCACGTCGATTTTGAAATGTTCACATCTATCGGACACTTTGTTGCACTGATTTCTCATATATGTTTGTTGTATTGAAAAAGGAGGTGTGGAAAGCCAACTTCGTAACTAGCAGCGGTGTATAAAATGGCTTTTGGTCACAGAAATTTGAAAACTTTTGTGATTTACAATTGCGTGTTTCTGTGTATGGTATTACAGTGAGTCATATATTAACATAAGCGGTGTTTTAGACATGCTCACTTTGCAGTTCGAATGCTTTTCTAAAGAAGTTAGTACTGTGGATGTAACAAACTTTAATAATTTGCCGGCCGCTGTGGCCGAGCGGTTCTAGACACTTCAGTCGGGAACCGCGCTGTTGGTACGGTCGCAGGTTCGAATCCTGCCTCGGGCATGGATGTGTGTGATGTCGTTAGGTTAGTTAGGTTTAAGTAGTTCTAAGTTCTAGGGGACTGATGGCCTAAGCAGTTAAGTCCCATAGCGCTAAGAGCAATTTTTTTTAAAATATCTATGGGATTTTACTATTTGTTATCTTAGTACATCATTTCACTAACTCTGCAATACAGTTTGAAATTACTGTCCAAAACTCTGCCACAAAAGTTTTAATTAATTGTTTTTAGGAGGCCGTGTAACTGCTTTTAATGACTATAATTTTTTTTTTATTTCATAACTTCCATTTGCAGTAAAGGCATTATGAAGTTGGAGAAGGAGGCATTTCAGAACGGATACACTAGACATGAACACACGACCTTCCATTAGCTGCAATTTTATTTATCTACTCCACAGTATTAGAGGCAGGGATTAAGCACTAAGGGAAAAATATTATGATGTGTCCTTTTTAGGTACCCGGCAACGACCTCATAGATACTTATAACATTATAATGCCTCGTAAATTAGCCCGCAGTGCCTTTTCTTAAGCTACGCGGACACGCAAATGCGCCTGCCCTTTCGCTTGATGTGCGCGACCGCAGGCAGAAAGGTCGGTAGCCTCCTAACGACAGTGGGCGTTCAGAGCATACCTACACTGTCCGTTCCAGGCTCCATTCTTATTATTATGTATGTCTTCGAAATTATCCTCTGTGGCGTTGCTGAAGATGTTGAAATGACGTCTGATGAGGATTAAAAGTGTCACCCCGACGTCCTACATTCAGAACATTACCACAAGAGAAGAAACTGTCCTGCATGATGGAACGCTTTATTACATGTCTCTGAAGAACTTCTTCATTTCAGAGAAATATATCTTCCAAGAAATAAGTTACGAAGTTAGTGAAAGACGTTTTTCCTCGGATGGAAAATCAGTTTTTTGTAGATTAAAAGTAAGGCGTCTCATCGACCACTGAGCGAGAAGCTACAGTTTTAAGATACTGGACTCACATTCAAGAGGAAAGGCGTTCAGTTTTTCGCTCCGCCGTACAGATATAACTTTCTCGTGGTTCCCTTGAATCTTTGTAAGTGAAACGCTGCCGTGATTTCTTTGTAAAGCGTAGGTCCGATATCCTTCCCAATTGGAGCGCCTGCTCCTTTCTTAAATAGGTTTGAGAGTATGGATTAAAACAAATTCACAACCAGGCTTATGGATTACAACTGACCAACTTATTCAGATTGGCGTCAACTGTGGTAGAGGCACCATTCCACACGACTCTTACGCCCGCAATATTCATATAAGGTGTCTCGAATACTTTTAGGCCTCTCCTCCACCCCATATTATCTTCAAACGTAATGATTGGTTATTACCTAAACAAATGAACAAGGGAACATTGATAAGTGACGCTAATAATTTTTTCTCTCCTGGTGTTACAGGTGTAACGTTGAAATTTCAAAACGATATAGCTTGTAGCATGAGTTACAGATACTATTTTATTTTCATTTGCAACTCTAGTGATGGAAACTTGAACTGCGAATTGAAAATGGAACCCCCGTTACTGCTATCAGCTTGTGAAGAGCAGCGAAGTGTAGTTCAATATTTGAGAGCCAAAGGGCATAAACAGAGAAAAATCCACAGGGAAATGAGTGGCGTCTAAGGGGACGACCGTATGGTCTGTAGCAATGCCTCCAGGTGGTGTGCTTTCTTCCAAGAGGACAATGTGAACCTTAGTGATTCACCACGCTTCGGGCCGCCGAGAACGGCTACAACCTCGCAAAACGTTGGAACAATTGATCATCGTGTGCAACTGCGAACCTGATCGCAGCGGTTCAACGTTTCCTATGGTGCGGTATACGATATTGCTCATGACACGTTGAAATTTCGTAAACACAGTGCTCGCTGGGTGCCTATGAACCTGGCGGATAACCACAAGGGCCAGCGAACGATGGGAAGAGGAAGGAAGGAAGATTGCGTTTAACGTCCCGTAGGCATCGAGGTCACTAGCACCATCTCGCACTGTGTCAAGGATGGGGAAGGAAACCGGTCCAATGTACTAATCGATGCACCACCTCGCTCGGACAGCGACTGATGACAAGCTTGGATCACTTACCACCTTGCCCACACAGACGAGACCTTACACTGTTGGGCTACCATCTGTTTGGTCCCATCAATAAATCCCTGGCCGTTCAACACTCTGTAACAGATGCGGAAGTGAAACCAGTAGACCCTAGATGGTTATACTGCAACCAAAACGACATACTGAAACTGACACCACGATGGGAGAAATGTGTTGAGAACGTTGGTGACTATGTAGAAAAAGTAGGTTAAAGAATAAATTCATTTGTCATTTCTCTCGGTTTGTTACCTATTAAACTTTATGATAGTAACATTATTATGCGTTACTTTCCAATCTTCCCTTGTACATTTCTCCAAAGTGTCAGGACTGGCACTGTACTAGAAAGACATGCATGAGTAACTGATCCATGAATATTTGAATTGGGTCACTATTAGCGATACACCACTATGAATCTAAATAAAATATTGAGGAGGTAACACTCTATCGTTTGCTAAAGAGCACACTGCATACTGAGGTGAAAATTCAAGCGCTATGAATTATAATTCATTTGTCGCGCTTTTTAGTTGAACTTATGATAACTGATACTTGCTGAATCAAAATGCATACAGGATGCTCTAAAAATTGGTTAATGGTCGAAACTGGTAGATGCAATAGTCGTTAACGTCGGCTGACACTGATATCGGAAACAACCCGCAGTCAGGGAGACGACTGTTGTCTTTCTCTGCTATAGTTAAAAACAAATTTTATTTCCGAAGGAATCCCTCTCAAGTCACATGTGATCAGTAACATAACAACCAGGTGATGCAGCTGAACATTGCAGCATTGCTTGTTTCATAAACTGCGCATTGCATCATCACACTTTTTTGTAATCCATATGAGCTCACGCGTCGTTCAGAGTACAGTGAAAATACTGCGAATAAGCCGTCTTCAGTACCTATTCATCCACTTTCTTTCATTTGAAGAAGGTATACGTGTTAAAGGAGAATGCGTATGATAATGAAATGTACTAATTTTAACTGCGTATGTTAATAGGGCAAATGAATGCATTTCATTATCTTGAGTGATGTTTGCAGTTTATGGCACTCTAAAGTCCGTAAATGCATTAGATTTTATGTCCAAATTATTCGACAGTCTGCAGCAGAGACAACTAAAGCACGATTACCAATCAGTATGTCCATGATGATGATGAAACATGAATGTTAATGTACTAAACTGCACGAAAGAAGGTTAATCTGCAATAGAAGAAAGCTTTCTCTACATTAATATGTAGCATTATTCGGCATACGATGGTTCATCGTGAAGTCAAAGAATCCGTGGTAGAGCGTAAAAAATGGAATCATAGAACGAGAACACCTGTACTGATGGGGACCTGTGAAACAACTAGTGACACGATTGGCGTGCTTCGTTAAAGAATCGGTAGCAGCATAAACAGCTAGAATCCCTTGCAAAACTGCATCTGCGAAGAAAAACATTTTACAATACGTTTTATGTGGTTGGACTGATTGATATGGGAGCACAACCCCGTGAGAACCACGCCCGGGTTCCCGGGTTCGATTCCCGGCGGGGTCAGGGATTTTCTCTGCCTCGTGATGACTGGGTGTTGTGTGAAGTCCTTAGGTTAGTTAGGTTTAAGTACTTCTAAGTTCTAGGGGACTGATGACCATAGATGTTAAGTCCCATAGTGCTCAGAGCCATTTGAACCATTTGAACCCGTGAGAACTATCTCAATTCTGTAATAATCGAGAGAGAACAATGCTAAAAACTGTCTGGTCTTCGCCTGAGGCAATATTAAACACAATGCTAAGACTTGGTTTTGATGCTAACGTACATCCTTCTTACCGCTTCTGTTGTCCTCCCCCGGTAGCTGCGTGGTCAGCGCGACAGAATGTCAATCCTACGGGCCCGTGTTCGATTCCCGGCTGGGTCGGTGATTTTCTCCGCTCAGGGACTGGGTGTTGTGTTGTCATAATCATCATCATTTCATCCCCATCGACGCGCAAGTCGCCGAAGTGGCGTCAAATCGTAAGACTTGCACCAGGCGAACGGTCTACTCGACGGGAGGCCCTAGCCACACGACATTATTACCGCTTCTGTTAAACGTCAAGGAAATTTCCCATTCATGGTGATTTGTGCAGTGAACCATGCCATTCATGTAAGGGCAACATATCATGTGTATCAAGTATAGAGCTCGGGGTAAAGATGTGCGTGATCACAATTAGTTTGTAAACATCGAGTCACATACTGCGGGAAAGTATCACTCGACAGGTGCGGAGTCTACTTGCTGGGAAACATTCGTAATCTGCGTGGAGCAAGGAGGAACGAAGGAACTTTGGTATCACGGAGAACCTCTGACACCAAGGAAGACGAATGTGATGTATATAAGCGATTCTTGTTTTATACTACTCGCAAACATGTTAATGAGGTGTCTTGGAGACAGCAATATTGGTTGGTTCTGGGAGTAGTATCTTCCCATGTAACGTGTTACAGTATGTGAGAGTTTGTGACAATATGCAGAGTTAACTGGAATCAATCTACACTTTATTTAAGTGTAGAAAAGCTGATTAGTTCTATATCCACTTTACTTACAGAAATATGCAGGGAAGAAAGATGTTCAATGGCGAGGTAGAACAGGGTACAGCATAGCTGTAGCCTGAAATAAATAACAAGAGTTCCAAGGCTGAATCTCTGTACCAATCTACTCGTAATTAGAGAGCGTTAAGGCGGCGTTCTTACGGCCACTGTGGCAGAGCGGTTCTAGGCGCTTCAGTCCGGAACCGCGCTGCTGCTACGGTCGCAGGTTCGAATCCTGCCTCGGGCATGGATGTGTGTTATGTCCCTAGGTTAGTTAGATTTAAGTAGTTCTAAGTCTAGGGGACTGATGACCTCAGATGTTAAGTCCCATAGTGCTTAGAGCTATTTGAACCATTTTTTGGGGTGGCGTTTATAGGTGTAGCTGTATGGAGTAATAGGACTAGAAGAGACGTTGCTCAAGCAGTCAAAAATCGCCACACAAGCTCAATTCAGTAGTCATCAACCGTTAATAAACATTCCATCTGCAAAGGCATCCTTGCGATGACGTCTCTATGGAGATGGAAGTTTGTGCAATGGTGCAGTTCTCATTTCTATGATGAGAGAAAACGACCATCCAGTAGTTCTGGTGTAACAACAGTGGTACCTTGTAGAGGGAATTTGTCGACACATTCCTTTTGATAGTTTGGAGTAAAAATTTTTTTAATTCACGTATTTCTAACAAAAATTAAAAATATATGCTGACGTATGAGAGTAAATTGATAGCTTCGTACACACAGATAGCATTTTGTCTTAAATGATTTGTTATACTAGGAGTACAGGTGGTTGAGCTAGCAAAGTAGAAGCTTAGCTTATGGAGACGTATTGTAATTTTAGCTATAAAAGGAGTGTGATCTGCAGTCAACGAATAAATGCGATTAATTAAAAATTGAATACACGGTGTTAATGTTGGGCAATAATATTTATTTAATAGTTTGTTATGAACCGGCTTCCAGATTGCTAGGCCATTGTCAGGTAACTTAAAGTGACGGTGATTGGAATAGTAATAATCAAAGCACAGAAAGTGCTACATACTATATGAATGCGTGGTGTCTGTTCGTCAGTGCGGATGTACAAATACGTCCGATCTTCTGCGGGAATCTCAGAGTAACGAGCTTGGAGGAAATGGACTGCAGATAGGTGGCGCTCGATTGGAATGTGAATCGGCCGTGGGACGCCCGGTTGCGATAACGCTGTGTCCCAGATGGCGCAGTGGTTAACGCACCTGCTTAGTCTGCGATCTGAGAGTTACGTTCAAATGGTTCAAATGGCTCTGAGCACTATGGGACTTAACTGCTGTGGTCATCAGTCCCCTAGAACTTAGAACTACTTAAACCTAACTAACCTAAGGACATCACACACATCCATGCGCGAGGCAGGATTCGAACCTGCGACCGTAGCGGTCTCGCGGTTCCAGACTGTAGCGCCTAGAACCGCTCGGCCACTCTGGCCGGCTGAGAGTTACGTGCTCCCTGTAATAAATAAATATATAAATAAATAAAACTGAGTGAAGGGATCAACGAAGAACCTGAACGGGTGTCATAGGACGTCCGCCCTGAACAAATGCAACGAAAAACGACGAACAAAATGAGATCAACAAAAAGAAAAAGTAAACAGTAGATCCCGGGTTCGAATCCCGTTCCGGAACACATTTTCACTCGTCGCCGCTGATCGCGTAATGTCTCGATGCAGCTGACAGTATTGATCCCCTTCGTTTCCTTTCTTCCTCTCTCCAGCTTCAATTTACGAACCACATATTTTCCTACGACCTTCATATATTTTAGACAATGTTTAGTTATTTGTACTCGGAGAGGAAAGGAATATGTGGAAAACACTGATAAGGTGAATGGACAGGATGATAGGACATCTGCTAAGACATGAGGGAATGACTTCCATGGTACTAGAGGGAGCTGTAGAGGGCAAAAACTGTAGAGAAAGACAGAGATTGCAATACGTCAAGCAAATAATTGAGGACATAGGTTGCAAGTGCTACTCTGAGATGAAGAGGTTAGCACAGGAAAGGAATTCGTGGCGGGCCGCATCAAACCAGTCAGTAGACTGATGAAAAAAAAAAAACTCACTTATTACCTATATCGAAGCTTTCTTTTGCTTTCTTTCATTTCAAGGCCTGAAATTATTTCACCTTCTCTATTAATCATTATGTAATTACTTCTCAAGATCCATCATCATCTGGAACGGACTTCACATCTAGGAACAATCAGCTTGCCATTTATATGAAAGCCACTTTGTATTAGAATCGGATGCACCAAAACATCGCACCTGATAGGCTGCAACAGCAGTACATACCACTATCAGAGTGCAGACATTCGTAGTCGCAAAGTGAAGGGGGCCATCGTGATGACGTCCCTCGTTGTTTGTTTAGTATAGCTAGCGGGTATCAGCATTCATGATCTCATGGACGAAACTGAGGGGCAAGGACCTCACTTTTTTTTTTCAGTGATCGTTTTAACGCTAGTGTAGAGTGAAAATTCCGTTTTTATTTGATCAACAGCTTTGCTTCAGAGATAACATTTATAGACTCAGTATTAATTCCAGTGACCAGTATTGAAAGATGAATTACAGATTCATGGTAACATCTGCTGTCATAATCGGATTAAGTTCATAACAAGCCGTTGGTGTTGCGTGACTTTCAGCTTTGTCGATTATCACATGTTGTTATGGTGTCCGTGCGTCTTTGTTGGTGTACGAGCCTGTTTTTCTACATTGGGCTGAAGATTTCTTCAGGTGACGAACGATACCACTGATTTGCTGTGTTCGAAAAAAGATTCCATTTCGTTAGGTGACTTTCTCGTGATGTGTCATTTCCAATTATATCGCTGAGGCAGTCAACACACAGAGAAATGTTGATATCAAAGTTTCATGAGTATCACACCACGTCATAACGTCAAAATCGGTAATGGACACACCATACAATTTGGCCACAGTTATAGTGGCCTTTTACTGGGTGTAGATCCGTAACCGTGGCCGAAAGACTAGTTTCTTCAGTTTAGTTTTTTACATTTTGACTCGGTACGATGCTCAACAAATATTTATGTCAACTGACTCGAGCAGCGGAAGTCTACATAATTACAGAAAGAAATGTTGTGAACTAATAGCTACAAATAGCGATAAAATAATTCGGCAGCACTTGCGATTTCGAATGGCAAGCGGTTGTATTGAAATAGACCTAAATGTGCATCAACGGACATAATTTTCTTTGATTTTTGGTCAAGGGCAAATTTCAAGTAGGTATTAGCAAAATTTATTTCTGAGTCGTATTGGCCTTCCGCTTGTTTCCGTATTAGGCACAGTAAATGGGGAATTGGATATCTAGGCCAATGAAATTATAATAATTATATGTTTGGCTTTTTATCATTGGCCGAATGAAACAACCGGGAAAACTTGCTGATTTTACGATTGTTCTCTTAGTTAGTGACAGAGACGACAGTTTGTTTTTGAGGGAAACAAGGTACGTCCACAAATAGCCTGATAACTCGTCTTTGCAAGTAAAAGAGAGGCACCGGTATCCAACTGAAATGGCAGTTAAAGCTCTCTGTGGTCAGTTTATTACTGTGCTCTCGGTTTCAGAAAAATAAATTTGCACCAAAATGGTTAAATTTCAATAAATAATCACATAGGAACACTCAGCAGATAATACTCATTGTACTTCAGATAAACATAACGTACATGTAACTCTAATGCTCCTGGTGATGGCAACATTTCTCAAATGCATTGTGCTAAGAAATGTAGTGTCGGGAGAAGAATCGCAACACCAAACAGTAGTTACTGAAGAATAATAAAATTTCTGGAATGCATTTGTCTAGGTTTAGCGATTAACATTGCGAGATCGCAAGTTAGTGCAAGCGGCTAATGACCCACTGCATATGTGACAAGCTGAGTCATTAATAACTGCTGTAACCTCCAAAATGTGGAATGAAAGCATGCAACTTGCATGCATTGTAGTAAACGGGTTACGGATGTCGGTTTTTAGGCTGGAGTTCCTTGACTGTTGCTCTTGGCTGCTCAATACAGGGACGGCTATTAATGCTATTTGTGGATGATGCTGGAGTTGTCGTCCTATGATCTCCCAGACGTACTTGACTGGAGGCAGATCTGATGATCGAGCAGACCAAGGCAAAATTTCGACACTCTGTTCAGTATACCGGGTTGCAATAGCGGTACGCGGACAAGCATTATCCGGTTGGTAAACATCCCCTGGAACGCTGTTCATTCGTGGCAGCACAACGCGTTGAATCATCAGAGTGAAGAACAAATCAGCAACCACAGTGAATAGGATAACAACGAGAGGGCTCCAACTGTCGTACGAAATCTCAACCTTCTGAACTGGACCAATGACTGGAGTTTTTCCAGTTATAGGTCCAACTGAGGGGTTAAAAGCCTCTTGTGACCTGTCTCCTCTCATTTTTCTTGAACTAATATTATTTTATTAATACGAGGTGCATTCAAGTTCTAAGGCCTCCGATTTTTTTTTCTATTTAACTACTCACCCGAAATCGATGAAACTGGCGTTACTTCTCGACGTAATCGCCCGTGCAGACGTACACATTTTTCACAACGCTGACGCCATGATTCCGTGGCAGCGGCGAAGGCTTCTTTAGGAGTCTGTTTTGACCACTGGAAAATCGCTGAGGCAATGGCAGCACGGCTGGTGAATGTGCGGCCACGGAGAGTGTCTTTCACTGTTTTAAAAAGCCAAAAGTCACTAGGAGTCAGGTCAGGTGAGTAGGGAGCATGAGGAATCACTTCAAAGTTGTTATCACGAAGAAACTGTTGCGTAACGTTAGCTCGATGTGCGGGTGCATTGTCTTGGTGAAACAGCACACGCGCAGTCCTTCCCGGACGTTTTTGTTGCAGTGCAGGAAGGAATTTGTTCTTCAAAACATTTTCGTACGATGCACCTGTTACCGTAGTGCCCTTTGGAACGCAATGGGTAAGGATTACGCCCTCGCTGTCCCAGAACATCGACACCATCATTTTTTCAGCACTGGCGGTTACCTGAAATTTTTTTGGTGGCGGTGAATCTGTGTGCTTCCATTGAGCTGACTTTGTTTCTGGATTGAAAAATAGCATCCACGTCTCATCCTTTGTCACAACCGACAAAAAGAAAGTCCCATTCATGCTGTCGTTGCGCGTCAACATTGCTCGGCAACATGCCACACGGGAAGCCATGTGGTCGTCTGTCAGCATTCGTGGCACCCACCTGGATAACACTTTTCGCATTTTCAGGTCGTCATGCAGGATTGTCTGCACAGAACCCACAGAAATGCCAACTCTGGAGGCGAACTGTTCAACAGTCATTCGGCGATCCCCCAAAACAATTCTCTCCATTTTCTCGATCATGTCGTCAGACCGGCTTGTGCGAGCCCAAGGTTGTTTCGGTTTGTTATCACACGATGTTCTGCCTTCATTAAACTGTCGCACCCACGAACGCACTTTAGACACATCCATAACTCCATCACCACATGTCTCCTCCAACTGTTGATGAATTTCAATTGGTTTCACACGACGCAAATTCAGAAAACGAATGATTGAACGCTGTTCAAGTAAGGAAAACGTCGCCATTTTAAGTATTTAAAACAGTTCTCATTCTCGCCGCTGGCGGTAAAATTCCATCTGCCGTACCGTTCTGCCATCTCTGGGACATATTGACAATGAACGCGGCCTCATTTGAAAACAATGCGCATGTTTCTATCTCTTTCCAGTCCGGAGAAAAATACATCAGAGGCCTTAGAACTTCAATGCACCTCGTATGTATCAGTGGAGGCAGGCCGACAGAGGTCTTTGCTATAAATGAAACCATTAATGCCGATTCTGGCTTTTATGCTCCTAGGGAGTTACTGTAGTCGGCATATTCAGGAAACCGTCGGCGGCTGAAAAGACGAATGAACAGGAGGACATTGCATCGTCTCAAACGGTAACGGAGGACACAAAGACGAAGGGGGGAACTCCGCTCCCTCTTTACACACAAGCAGCTCAGAATTAGCCACTTAGCGAGCAGGAGCGATGCTGGAGATAACTTCTTCGCCACTCACCATATTACGTAGCATCGAGAAGAGCACGAGACGCAATCGATGCGGAGGAGGTTGGCTCAGAAGGCATAGCCAAATCCTCACCACCACCATCCTAAGTGCGACGTAGCTTGTTTGTCGCCGTTATAAGTTCTATCCCGGTTCCAATAGGATTATGAACCTGTTTCGGAGTTAAGGGGTAAATCCATTGACACGATTATCAGAACTGACTGTTTGTTCATTATAATTCGAAGCAGAAGCAGAGTCGACGGCGGGAGTAGAAGGAACACGATCAGCAACCATCAATTAATGACGCTGCACTAAAGACGGCTTTAATACAAAAACCTTCTGCGGACAACTAGACCGAACGTGTCCACTTTCATTACATAGGAAGCAGGTTCCCTCTTCACCAGTGTACATGACATGGACGCGGTAACCACACACTTGCAAATGTGATGGAATATTGCATTTGACATGCATTTCTACGGAACGAATTCCACTATAACACTGTGATCTGTGTTGAGTAGATCAGCGTTCACGACGGACGTTTTTCACATTACTATATGGAGTCAATATGTCCTTCAGAAAGTTGTCATCAACTTCCTGCGGGTGGCTGAACACTCGAACATTGGAATATTCGATTTTAGCATCTGCGACGGACACCATACTAACGGAATTATCGCGATACTTGAACGGGACTTGAGAACCATTTCGCGACAGTAATCTTTCAACGTGAAGGGGATCCATGAATTTCACGTACAATACGTACTCGTCAGCATGAAAATAAGCGGTTTGGACCTGTTCAGAGTACACATGAATTGTTTCGAAAAGCCAATCGTGGATTTCTAGAGACCCGGGCTGCACTTGTCACGTGTTTTATCGAAAGTAAAGCTCACAGTACCTTTTCGTGGAAGACTCGTGGAAAGCACAGTAGTCATAGCGGAGAAGCCGACGCCGCTCCAAGTAGACGAACACAGACAATAGGCCGGCCGTGTGGGCGAGCGGTTCTAGGCGCTAGAGTCCAGATCCGCGCGACCGCTACGGCCGCAGGTTCGAATCCTGCCTCGGGCATGGATGTGTGTGATGTCCTTAGGTTAGTTAGGTTTAAGTAGTTATAAGTTCTAGGGGACTGATGACCTGAGAAGTTAAGTCCCATAGTGCTCAGAGCCACAGACAATAGGTCGGAGCGGAGGCGCTATGACTCATTCGGCACACAGAAGAAAGGCTAACGAGGAAAACACACAAGCGACGCAAGAACATTCCCGCTAGGCGCTCGAAGCGGAACTCACCATTAGACCACCACAACACACAGTAGTCAGCTAAGCAGGCGGACAGTCACATCAGAATTTAGTAACGATGGAGAGTAGGCCGAATTTTAAGAAATTTCATCCGAAAGAATCAGTGTGTAAGGAAGAGGGTACTGAAGTAGGAATGAGGAGAGGTGTTCGAAGTTCGCTAAGGCTGTGCATTATAAGATAAGGAACACCAGGTTAGGCAGCTCAGCTGAAGAGGAGCTTACGCTATAAACAGGGAAATCGCTGATGAAAGACAGACAAACATACCTGCGAGGAAGGTAGATACTTTTGAAAACTTGGGTAACATGAAATATTTCGATTGATCGACGAAAGAAGGAAGTACGAAAATATTCAGGGAATGACACGAGTATAGCAATAAAAAACCGTAAGGTATGAGATACCTTGATGAGAAAAAACACAGCACCAAAAATTGATTAATTTAGAGTAAAGAAATTTCGGGAACAGATATGTCTAGGTAACATATTTAAGTGATTAACATTGCAAGACCAGAATTAAAGTAAGCGCGAGATACGCCTGTGAAATGTCAAATCCTGGTACATTAATAACTGGCGTAATGACCAGAATGTTGATTTTGTTGTACAGGTACCGAATGTCAGTTTATGGGATAGGGATCCACGACTGTAGCATTTGGTCAGTCAATAGAGGGACGGTTCATGCTGTTTGTGGATGACGCTCGAGTTGTCTTATGCACATGAGCGTTTGGCGTCATTGCAGGGCAGGTTCGGCCGCCTTAGTGCAGGTCTTACTACATTCGACGCCACATTGTGTGACCTGCGCGCTGGATGAGGATGAAATGATAATGAAGACAACACTACACCCAGTCCCTGAGCGGAGTAAACCTCCGACCCAGCCGGGAATCGAACCCGGGCCCGTAGGATGGCAATCCGTCACGTTGACCACTCAGCTATCGGAGCGGCCAGTTGTCTTATGAAGTCCCAAATGTGCTCGATTAGAGACAGATGTGGTGATCAAGCAGACCAAGGAAACATGTCGACACCCTGTAGAGTATGTTGGGCTGCAACAGCGGTATGTGGGTGAACGTTATCCTGTTGGAAAACACTCCCTCAGCAGGTTGAATCACCAGATTTACATACAAATTTGCAGTCAGGGTGCGTGGAATAACCACGAGAGTGCTCCTGCAGTCATACGAAATCGCACCCCAGGCAGCAAAAGTAGGTGTGGGTCCAGAGTGCCTAACATGTAGGCAGCAGGTTGCAGTGGCCGGCCGCCTTCTAACCAACACAGGGCACGGCCATTACTGGCCCCGAGACAGAACCAGCTTTCATCGGAGAACGCAACACACCTCCATCCTGGCGTACAATGAGCTCTGGTTTGACACTACTGAAGTCGGAAACAGCGGTGATTTCTGCTCAATGGAATAGACATTACCGAGCTTCTGACTCCGAACTGTCATTGAAGTAATCGATTTACACTATCATTACGACTCAACGACATGTGTTGCTCCTTTATATACCAAGTAAGTCTTTTTTTATCAAATATGACGTGCTCCCACCATTATCTATTGGTCTTTTTACACGATGATGATATTATATCTGGCATTTCGTGGGGAGTGAATATTTTTCTTAATTTATGGCCAATTTCGAGCTTCATGTCCTACAATTTATGTTAATGACATGAACTCAATCCCTTGAAAATGGAATAAATGGCCGAAACTTGGGTCGTAAGTAAATGTACAATACAGTCAAATGGTGGTGTGTCCATTTAAGAACTATTGTATGACTGTTGCTCAGCAACATCAAAAACTGTTTATCGATTGATGACAACAGTTCCTTGTGTCATTGTGGTCCCAACTGTTGCTCAATGGCTGCTGCAGACGCAGTAGGATGCGCCGGAGCCTTTGGCCGGTAGTGCCACGTGGCCGTTCTGAGCCCGGTTTTCTTGCGACTATACATTCTCGCGACCAACGCCGCCAGAATGCATGTACAGTGGCTAAGTTCCTGCCACGTCTTTCTGAAATATCGCAGAAGTAACATACAGATTCTCGTGCCCCTATTATACGACTTGTTCAGACCCAGTGAGGTGTTGATGATTGCGTCCTTTGTCACCTTAAAGACACTCTTCACTGACATCAACTCAGCCTGTCCAATCTCTAAGGTAACTAAACTTCACGACCGTTACAGCGTGTATTTGAAGCGAACCTGATTTGCATCCACGTACTCGTGCTCCTAGTGCCACTCTTATCCGACTTGGACGAAATTTGAGTACATATTATCTTTCAGATGTTCGTTGGCTGGTTTGTGGGGGTGAAAGGGACCAGACTAAAAAGGCTATCGGTCCCTACTTCAGATGTAGAAACACTCCTAGCAACTTTCGTATATATATCACAGCTCCTTCTTGGGGCTACTATTCTTTTCCTATCAGTGTAAATTGGGTCCGCCCCCGGTATCTGAATGGTTAGCGTGACGGATTGTCAATCCTCTGTGCCCTGTTTCGATTCCCGGCTGGGTCAGGGAATTTTCTGCGCGCAGGAACTGGGTGCTGTGCTGTCCTCATCATCATCCTCTCGTCCTCATCGACTGCAGCTCGCCGAAGTGGCGTCAAATTGAAAGACCGGCACCTGGCGAACGGCTGGCTCGGCGGGGGTCCCTAGCCATACGATTAAATAAACAAAGTTCTATCATTCTGCGTGGTGTCGTTTTGTTCTATATCGTGTCTCCCTACCACTTTAGCGCAACGACACTCTGAGCGTGTTTTTTAGGGAATTGACTAGTTTGAACATGGGACCTGTTGCTGGTAAGGAGACGCCAGACCACACATGACATGTAGAATTCAGCAGAGTTCAGTGAGACTAGCGATGATATAACCAAATACTTAATGATTTCAGCGTCAGCTCCACTGCACTCCCAGTAAACGAATCTTAATACTAACTAAATTTAGTGGAAGGGGTTCAAGGCTTTCCTATTTTTAGTTAGCTGGTAAAATAACGTCCAAAAAGCAGTTAAGTTTACCATTGGAAAGTTTATTCTACTCACAAAACATTGTTTATAAATTGCACTATTGATAAAAGGAAATGTTTTAATACAGGATGGTAAAAACCAACTGCGTTCAACAAAAATGTGAAAGAACATTCCCTGAATGGGTTTCCAAGTTCTACAATGGATCGAAGGATGACCTATGCCATATCACATCTATAATCTAGGTTTAAATTAAGTTTCACAAAAGATAAAACTATGAATATGGTCTGCAGTGACCCTCAATTATCTTTAATTACTTATCTAACTTGTCGTAAATTACAGTGGCTGATGTGGCTTCTCAATAACTATATAACAGAAAAATCATCGCGTTTCAGATTTTTACTTCAAGTGACAAATGTGAACACCATGAGCTTTAATTGACGATCGACACTAGTATTACGCAAAACGGGGATGTAACTGTTGAGACTTCTGCAGTTCTGAGTGAAGCTTTATGCGCTGTTATGCGGCATCGCGTGCGTTCATTACCTTGTCGGTGTTCGTCAATGGGCGGTGGGCAGCACAGTTCCGCTGACCTCGCCGTCTTGGAAGCAACTCCCCCCTAACTTCTCCTTACTACAATTTACCGAAGTTGGTTTAAAAAAACTATCTGGCTCTGTTTTCATCTGACCAATCAGGGTCTCAATGTTAACCTTAAGCTCCGCCTACAAAACTTCTGTCCATCCAATGAGAAACGTTATACTTTTCATGGTGGGGCAATGTTTTTAAAGTTTACAACGTAACAGAGAAGCGAAAAAGTCTCACGCTAAAACTTGCAGCTGGTGTGGTCCTTTTAGCGTTATCGTAAGATCAATACTGTTCTTCTGGAGGGCTCTAGCTTTTAACATGGGCTCTGGGGTGGTCCTGACGTAACAGAGACGCGAAAAAGTCCCACGCTAAAACTTGCGGCTGGGGTGTGGGCCTAGCGGTTGGAAGAGGTCCGAGCAGATGTAATTTCGATGTATTGCTCATGCGCTGGCTGCAATATGCAAGGTATAAGAGAATCGCTGACCAGAGAGCAGTGTTGACTGAGTAGGAACTGTGTAGCTGTGGCAGTAAGTTGTTGCTAGTGGCTAGTCTGCTGTCTGCTCTGGTCTGGTATAGTGTATCGTGTTGGCTGGGCCAGTCGCGGTGCTGCGATGCCGGAGCCTGAGTATTATTGTATAAGGTAAAAAGCAGCCTCGCGCATATCTAGTAATGTTATCTCAACTCACACGTAAATGTTTTAAAAATGTCCTAATAATAATCTTTCTCATATAAAGTAATTTTTAACAAGCATTCATTTCAATTTAAAGAATTTACTGATTTCTCCAATCCATGATCAATCCGATTGTTGCAAAAGAAAAATCAGTGGCTTCCTTTCATAAATGACAAATCTATCGGCCAGCATTGCACAGGGCTGTGCTAAAAAAAAAAAATATTGTAAGAGCCGATATATATGCGTTATCCGGCGACGTCATTGAGGTAAGAATTTTTCTCTTTTTATTCAGAATAATCTTTCAGGGCCATGACGCAGCACTGCTGACATCCATAATTTACCAGGTTAAATTCACAGTCAATTATTGAAAAGTAATAAGTGAGCGACAATTTAATTGAGAGGTTTAGGAATTTTTCTGTTTTGAGTTTACACTAAAATGGTAACGAAATTTTGTGGTGAGGTAAAAATGGCAAAGAATTTTGTAGGGAGGTTACAAATGTGAAGGAAAGAATTTTGTGAGGAGGTTTCACTTGGCGACAACCGGCCAGGATCGTATTTTCTTTGTGAATTTCTGAAAAGTAGTCATATATCTGCTCTTATTTACTTAAATGTAGTTTGCATCTGGCGCAACGCATTTACTAATTTGTCACTCTTTCTTTCACAGATCATCGGCAATTTATTGCTCTTTGTTGTAATTTTTTGTTCTGTTTTTGCTTCGTCTTTGTTTCATTTTTGTGCTTAATTTTGATTTGTGAAAAATGCCGCGAAAAACTGTTAACAGTACATCACGATGTGCAATGAGTGAAATAGCCGACTCAAATAATTTGACCGATAATACTTGCGACACTCAGTGTAATAGCAATAATCCTCTAATTACAGATTATCAGTGCGTGCCGATCACTAGTAATGATTTTAATGCTAATGATGAGCAAACAAATTCAATGGTGTCCTCTGTTAATTTAACGACAATTGATGACGCGGCACTTTCCGTTACAATGAACGCTGCCCAGTTTAACACACATGATTTGCAAAATTTACACAGTGAACAGATAAATATTGCTAACGAAGGTGAACAATATACACAAACCACGTCAAATCTATTTGATTCCGATGTAGTGACCAACAGTGGACATCCGATTGGCGAACCATTTTGTGAATCAGACAATGACCAAATGGTTGCCGGTACACAAAACGTGACATATGCAGATACACCATCACACAGCACAGAGAATACAGCAGCTAATTTTGGCATGGATCGACTTATGGCATTATTGCTACAACTTAATGAAAATCTCAAGCAGCAGATTAATGAAAAATACGACAACCTTAACGAATCGAACAAACAACTTCATGAAAAACTAGACAAAAATGCTAAACAGTTGAATGAAAAACAAGACAACAATTTCAAACAGCATAGTGAACAGATTACAGCCGTTGCCGTGCAATGTCACGATACTAAAGAACAATTACGTGAGGAAATTAAGGCTTGTGCTAGGAACAGTAGTGAAGAAATTAGATCTGTGGCACAATAATTAAGTAATACACATGTAGTCACAACTAAATTACTTAGAGATGAAATTAGTGCAGTCGCTAAACAATGTTCTGAAAATGCAACACAGTTACGCGACGAGTTTAAATTATTGTCAGCAGAACTTTCACGCACGCTGGATGCGAAAGTAGACGCGAAATTTGACCAACAGAACAACCAAATTGATGAACGTTTTAATCACCACCTACAAAAGAGTGAAACGCGTTACAGTAGATTTATACTGGAACAGAATAAAGTAAAGCAACAAGTCATGGAAACAATTACTGCACAGAGACAGGAAGATAAGCGTAAATTGTTTACGAAATCAAAAACATACGTAGACAACAATATTGCTACAGTATCAGACGACATCAAACAGTTGAACACCGAATTGCATAATGAAATCTCCGATCTTAAAACAAAACCTGACACACACACATTAGACTTTCAGACAATGACCAACAGACTTGAAAAGTTGGAACTAATACAGGATCCCGATGCCATCAAAGCAGACGTTAAAAAATTGAGCAAAACCACACGTAAAATACAAAAACAAATTAATGCTTGTGATACTAAAAACGATGATCAGGTAAAAACACTGACTGAAAAATATGATGAATTGGCCAGTCGTATTGACGTTATCGAAAATAATAATGACACCAAATCAGACGATACGTCATCAGTTTCGCTTAATCAAACACCCGAATTCCAAAATTTACAGCAGACGATCAGTGAGATAGGTTCGTCCAATAATACATTACGTAGAAAATTGTCAACTTTACAGCAAGAAGTGTCAGAGATGAAAAGTATTTCAGCCTTTAACACATCACAGCATACGCCACTTTCCGAAAATTTGTCAGACACACACATCCAGTATAATTTAGGTAATTTACAGAGAGTACGTGACTTAGATTCGGGGCAGACACAGACAAACGGATTATCATACAATCCTGAACCAGTTCAGACATTCAGAGAAGACAATTTTGATTATAAGCACTTTCTAACCGTGAGAAAATTTAAGGTACTTAATAATGACAGAACACAGAGTCACGCTTTGGACTGGATACGACAATTTACTTTTGAATTTTCACCGCCATTGCCTGTAACGCAGAAACTAAAATTTATTTGCAGCGCGTAATCGACATCAGGTGATTCATTACACTTGGATGAATATGTGCAGTGGCGTGCACAGGGCCCCGAGCCGTGGTAGTGCTGTTTCATCTTTAGTTTTCTGCACTGCTGCCTCCTCTTTTACTATCCTTTATATGTATCAAAACAACTCTTCAACTATCGATCTATCTAGGATTAGAAACGTGTAAAGAAAACCCGATATGACAAGTTTTACCTGAAAGTGACAGTTTTCATTAGACACTCCCGAAATGACAAGAAATACCAGCATAATTTTAATAACAGTCAAAATTTTAATCATCAGTATCTACGAATTTTCAGCAATCGCCGACACATTTTGGCAACAATAGAGGTTTTTCCCCACAACAACAACAAAACCAGCCCGTTAGCATACCTAACCAACAATGTAATGTGCAAGGTCAACCAAGCTTTAATGTTTCGCCGCCTACGCGTAAAACGTCGGCTCCGCCAAATAGTAACGCACAACATCAATGAAATCACTACGTACAGAAAACACATCATTTTAACTCGTACCGCAACGCGCCGTATAGTAATGACTATCATGACAGGCGTAAAAGTAATGAGCATAATTTTCAGCGTACGTTTAATAATAGTCGGTCTTACCAGCAGCAAAATCAACCACAACAACAGATTATCATGAATGAACCAGACAATCGGTATCATCCCGAACGTAATACGTCAGGAAGAAATAACAGAACAATACAAATAGTTGAAATGCCACAGCATCCTCCCGAAAATAACAGTACGTCAGAAAGAATTTGACTAGATACAGTGCAGAATGAATCTTCCAGGAACGCAAGCAATACTTTTGACACAGAGAGTCTTGTTGACAAAAATGTTATTACTTTTGACGACATCCGAGACACTCTTTTGCATGAAAAACCAGTTATTCAAAAAACCATTTCCCACCCTGTCATTGAAGTAAAGACTGGATCATCCAAAATTTCAGCAGTAATCGATTCTGGATCACCTATGTTAGTCATAAATGAAGAAACCTTCAACAAATGTAACAAAGAGAATACCTATCCTACGTTACCATTAGGCAAAACTAAAGTAAAAGGAGCAGTATCTGGTAAAGGAGTACATGTAAAGTTACAGACACACTTATCATTTTGTACTGCAGGTCATACGTTTCACTCAAATTTTTGGATTGTTCCCTTATTGACAACAGACTTTATTTTAGGTACGAATTTTCTGGTACAACATGACGCAATTATTGACTTTCAAAATTCCTATTTAATGTTAAAGGATGAAAATGTACAACTGGCATTAGAATTTCAGCTCTCTTTATCTGCAGAAGAACAAACAATTAATCGTACAGAGGTCATTTCTGCATCACGTAACTGTCATTCCACATTGTTCACAGATACGTATATTCACAACTACAACACACCAGGCGAAGCCGACTATGACGTTATGCAAATGATTTCTGATAAAGTTAAACAGAGCAGTGCAAATACAGACGACGAACGTACAGAGCTACGCAAAATTCTTTTACAGCAAGCTCCAGTTTTTGACAACATCCCTGGTACTATGTCCGCTTTTATGTATGAATTTCAAGTTAAACAGCACGATACATTTAAAGCCAAACATTATCCCATTCCGTATGTTCACAGAGAACAAGTTAAGAAAGAGTTGCAAGCTATTCTTGACCAAGGTATTATTCAACCGGCAGTTAGTCCGTACATAAACCCGCTCCATATTGTTAAGAAAAAGGATGGATCACTTCGGCTCGTACTTGATTCGCACCACATCAATGACATTATTATTAATGAAACAGATCGCCCTCAAACACTAGAAGAACTTCTACAGAAATTTCATGGTACTGCTATTTATTCCACGTTAGATTTGAAATCGGGATTTTGGCAAATTCAGCTCCATCCGAATTGCAGAAAGTACACAGCTTTTCTCTGCTTTGGTGACTGTTATCAATTTTGTAAATTACCGTTCGGTTTAACTATTTCTTCAGCAGCGTTTATTCACGGCTTGAATACTATAATTCCGACAGAACTAAAAGACAGAATCACAACGTATGTAGACGACATTCTTATTGCACAAGCTAACTGGTCTGAACACAATCTGATTCTTGAACAACTGTTGCAAACTTTTAGTGCACAAGGACTCACAGTTAATCTTAGCAAATCGCACTTTGGCAAAACTTCTATAAAGTTTCTTGGACATGTAATTTCAGCAGAAGACATTGCGCCTGACCCGGAAAAACTTCAAGCTTAACGTGGCATTACTGTACCTACGACGAAGAAACAATTACGCAGCTTTCTGGGATTAATTAACTTTTTTCGTAAATTTATTCATTACTCTGCTTTAGACACCCCTAGATTATGTCGATTGACAGGTAAAAACACTATTTGTCCTGGGATAGCCTAGCGCAGTCTGAGTTTGTTAATTTGAAACATGCCTTGTTGAATGCAGCTCTTTTATCACACCCAGATCCTATAGAAATTTTTCCATTGCCACCGACAGTTCTAACACCGCTTTAGGCATACACATTTTTCAGGAAATTGAAGAAGACGATACTACAGTAATTAAAAACATCGCCTTTGCGAGTCGCATTCTGTCACCTGCTGAGCGCAATTATTCTGTTACAGAACTTGAAACATTATGTGTTGTATGGGCATTTACGAGATTTAGGCATTTTCTTTACGGAAGACATACGACCGTTTGCACAGATCATAGAGCTATCCAGTTTTTACTTTCCGCTAAATTTACACGCGACAGATTAAGCAGATGGAAACTTTATTTACAGGAATTTAATTTTACAATTGTTCATATTCCCGGTACGCAAAATATTGTATCAGACGCACTGTCCCGTTCTCTTAGCAACAATCAGCAAGACATCGCAACCAACTTCTGCCAAGTAAATTTTAGCGTCAAGTATATTCAAGAAGTTGCATTTGAAAATTTCATTTCGGCGACATTACGAGACGTAGCACAAGAGCAGAGTAAAGACAACGTATGGAAAGAAATTAAACACCTTTGGCAAGATAGGAATAATGTTACCATTAGAAACCATTACACTGTATGCCATAACATTCTGTTTCGCCGCTCTCACCCTGACAGCAACAACTGGTTACTATGCATTTCTGACGAACTTGTTAACATATTAATTTGGTATACTTATTTAAGTTACGCACATTACGGAGCCATGAAATGTTTTCTTATACTGAGACAGAACTGTTATTTTGCGAACATGGAGTAACGTATTCGACGAGTTTTAGCGTCATGTAAAATCTGCCAGAAAGCTAAGTCAGACACGACTTCACATATTCCTCTGT
Source organism: Schistocerca cancellata (assembly GCF_023864275.1). NCBI lineage: Eukaryota > Metazoa > Arthropoda > Insecta > Orthoptera > Acrididae > Schistocerca > Schistocerca cancellata. The sequence continues at coordinate 641,463,389 of NC_064627.1, forward strand.
TACATCCCATTGTACCCGTTAAATTGAGACACATGGCCACTGCAGACATTTTTCGTCCGATTCCCAGATCTAATAGAGGGTTTTGCTACGTCTTTGTCGCTGTTGAACTCACTTCGAAATTTGTTACCTTCACTCCGTTACGCAAAACTACTGCTAAATCTGTTTCGAAAGCATTTGTAAAACATTTTCTATTTCATGTAGGACATGTATTGAAAGTAATTTCCGACAGTGGACCACAGTTTCGATCTGCTATATGGACACGTATGTTACGAGCAAGAAAAACTTCTCCGATCTATATATCCAAGTATCACGCTTCTTCGAACCCTTGTGAACGTCTAATGAAAGAAATTGGTAAACTGTGTAGAATATACTGCCATAAAAGACATATTGATTGGGAGACACACATACTCTCATTCCAGGATGTAATTAATTCCATACCAAATGAATCTACTATGCTATCTCCGACTGTTATATTGAAAAATGTTGAACCACCTAACAAAATTAAAGAATTAGTATCCTTTCCTACATCGCGTCGACTACGCCACCATGAAACAATTGACATTCCACTCAACAACATCAAACGGGGCGCAGAGCGCCGGAGAAGACAGCAAAAACAGGTTTGTACACGCCGTGACTTTCACATTGGACAGAAGATATTAGTATGTACACACTATTTATCCAACAGAGGAAAGAGTAGATGCAGTAAATTTAAGCTTCTATACGCAGGTCCATATTGAATTCGCAGCATTCCTCACCCCAATGTAGTACAGGTCGAGACTTTGATAACCAGAAAAAGCAAGGGCAGTCACCATGTCTCCAATATTAAACCCTTTATTGAATGAACATACTTTATGATTTATCACACTGTAATGCCATTTCCTGATTTTTTATATGACCACTTATGCAATTATATTTATATGAACACTTACTGATGATTATCATATTTTTTCTCGGTAAGTGCCCGGCAAGGTAAGGTTAGCAGGTCGCTTTTCTTGTCGTTACACATCAGACTGTGCACATTTTTCCAGATAAACGTATATATTTTATGCCCACTATGCAATTCAATCTATCTGATTACTTACTGATGATTATCATATTTTTTCTTGGTAAGTGCCCGGCAAGGTAAGGTTAGCAGGTCGCTTTTCTTGTCGTTACACATCAGACTGTGCACATTTTTCCAGATAAACATATATATTTTATGCCCACTATGCAATTCAATCTATCTGATTACTTACTGATGATTATCATATTTTTTCTTGGCAAGTGCCCGGCAAGGTAAGGTTAGCAGGTCGCTTTTCTTGTCGTTACACATCAGACTGTGCACATTTTTCCAGATAAACATATATATTTTATGCCCACTATGCAATTCAATCTATCTGATTACTTACTGATGATAATCATATTTCTTCTTGGCAAGTGCCCGGCAAGGTAAGGTTAGCAGGTCGCTTTTCTTGTCGTTATATAACAGACAGTGCACATTTTCCCTTTTTCGTGTATGTATGATTGCTTTCCTGTTTTGTTTGTATGCACTACGAAATCTTTAAGATATAACAAACACCAGTTGACATTGACACTTTTTTCTTATAATATCTCAACATCGTGACTATTTTACATTTTTTTGCTACTACATTATGATACTCTGTGCACATTTTTTTCTTTTGCACTTAAAAAATGTTTTTGACATAATACGTTTTCTGTCATGCTATGCTGTATGCTTAATTATATCACTAGAATCAAGTTTTTATTTAATGAGTATATGATTTAAATGCAAGATATTAATCGTTATTCATCATTTTCAAAAAGCAATAACGTGTAAAAGAAATAACTTAAACAAACCACAGTGGATTACTATGAAATGGGAATTTCACCTTCGGAATGAACGAAAGAAAATGCAATATCTTGTCACGAAGAGTAAAACGATCAGAATTAATAAACATTAACAAGAATATACAATACACATCGTATGATAGCAGTCTTAACTAATTATTTTTCTTTCAGAATGCGAGGCGATTGATGCAGGCTGTCAGACAGAACTACACATCTTAGTTTTAGTGGTGAAATGTGCTAGAAATAAGAAACTCTGTACTATGAGTAGTTGTATGTAGTAAATGGTAATATGAATAATGAATAATGAATTGTCTTTTTTGCAGATGATAATAAATGGCGATGAATAGTTATATGAAGAATATACTAATATGAATAATGAAGTTTTTCTTTGCAGGTGATGATAGTAATGAAGTTATGGTAATATGAATAATGAAGTTTTTCCTTGCAGATGAGAATAATGATGAAGTTTATATATTTACTATTAGTTAAGAGATGCTATGTAGATATTTAAGTATTTGTTGCAGTTCGTTTTGACAGTATGTCTTATGTCGCATGGTAAAATGACTGAATGTTTTGGAAAGGACAGCTAGAGTACATACATATTGAGAACACGTTTCATTACCTGTTAAGTTCACTACTCTTCAGCATAATATGCGTTTCTCCATTCAGCTGAATAATCCATTTTGTAATTTTTCAGGAGAAGCTATTCATGAAATTAATGTGCTATAAGCAGTTAGCCATTAAACTTGTTCTAGTACTTGCATTTTATTTTACCCATTTGTGTGTATCATTCATGAATGTGATCAGATATACTCTACTTGTTTCATAACCCTACTACAGCTGACTCATGATGAATGACGTTATTAATCCTCATTTCCAGCAATAAGTCAAAAGCTAATATTTTCATGCCCCAGCAATTAATTATCGATCTCAACGCAATGCATTGCTAGCACAAAAAAATCTATTACCAGTCCCAGATAATGGTACCAGTTTAAAAGATATTTCTAGTGCTGAATATAATGCAAATTTCTCAGATGTATTAATCCATTATATCTATGTCTTATTGGACAACAGACCTTGAGTAATAGTTACAGTGTGTTACATTTAAAATATGTCCTGTGTCACTTGAATGATAAGTTCTGAGTAATACTGAATAATGTTTTGTAATAATGCATATATGCTATGCCAATAATTTCTGTAAATAATATTTTTGTTGTACTCTATAAATGCTATGCCAACAATTAACTCTCATTTTGAATGATGACTTCTGAATAATACTGAATAATGTTTTATAAAACTATATGAATACTTTGTAACTGGCTAATGAGTGCCAATATTTACTGTAATCAGATGACTTATGAATAATGTTATGTAATACTCCATACACAGTACAGAAATGTTTAGTAACTAAGCAATGAGTGCCAACAATTACTCAAGTTGGTTGATAGACTAGTGTAATTGTCAATGATGACTAGCATAAGACTTAATGTCCTTCACCTTCTGACCTAATTACCAGAAATTACTGCAATATCCGTTAGTCCTGTCCATCCTCATGATCATGGAGCACTATATTTGGATTTTGCACTAATTCAACGTTGGTGAAAGAGTATGGATTCTACAAGAGTGTGGTGTTGACACATCATGCTGTCCATCACCTTGAACGATGGAGATGTTATTATGGTCCCACTGTTTGGTGTGCCTAATGTACTACCAAATTAATACATTGAATATTAATATAACATTTCAGTGACTTGGCTACACTGATTAATATTTCAGGGAAGAGAACTTAAGATTGTTTCACTTGGTGTTGTGCTTCTGTAGAAAGATGTGGACTTTCAGTGCAGCTACATGCAACCTACTGTGCTACAACCATGATGCAATCCTTCCCTTTCCCTTCCTAGTTCTTGTAAACTGGTAAAAATATATACAGTGCATGTGCACTTTATGTCATTTGTTAATATGTTTTGTACTCATTGCGTATACATTTTGTGATTTCTTGATATGTGCTGTACTCAGTGCATGTGCACTCTATTTTATTTCATGTTCTGCACTTATATATATGTATATACTCTGTGACTGTAAACTTAGTTAATTAAGTAGATTATAGAAAAATTTGTCGCTCATGGCAAGTCCAATTGACTCACCATTGCTGCCAAATTTTTGCCCCCCCCCCCCCCAATGGAAGGTTATGTAAGAGGTCCGAGCAGATGTAATTTCGATGTATTGCTCATGCGCTGGCTGCGATATGCAAGGTATAAGAGAATCGCTGACCATAGAGCAGTGTTGACTGAGTAGGAACTGTGTAGCTGTAGCAGGAAGTTGTTGCTAGTGGCTAGTCTGCTGTCTGCTCTGGTCTGGCATAGTGTATCGTGTTGGCTGTGCCAGTCGCGGTTCAGCGATGCCGGAGCCTGAGTATTATTGTATAAGGTAAAAAGCAGCCTCACGCATATCTAGTAATGTTATCTCAACTCCCATGTAAATGTTTTAAAAAGGTCCTAATAATAATCTTTCTCATATAAAGTAATTTTTATCAAGCATTCATTTCAATTTAAAGAATTTACTAATTCGTCCAATCCATGATCAATCCGATTGTTGCAAAAGAAAAATCAGTTGCTTCCTTTCATAAATGATAAATCTTTTGGCCAACATTGCACAGGGCTGCGCTAAAAAAAAAAATTATTGTAAGAGCATTATATATGCGTTATCCGGCGATGTCATTGAGGTAAGAATTTTTCTCTTTTTATTCAGAATGATCTTTCAGGGCCATACGCAGCACTGCTGACGTCCAAAATTTACCAGTTATTAATTCACAGTCAATTATTGAAAAGTAATAAGTGAGCGACAATTTAATTGAGAGGTTTAGGAATTTTTCTGTTTTGAGGTTACACTATAATGGTAACGAAATTTTGTGGGGAGGTAAAAATGGCAAAGAATTTTGTAGGGAGGTTATAAATGTGAATGAAAGAATTTTGTGGGGAGATTACACGGTTAGCTGGTGAAGTGGGTGTCCGTCCCTTATCGTAGGTCCTTCCTGCTTAACACGGTTCTGCTCTCGGCTTCTGTTCTCGTTTCTCCCCTCGGAACTGCGTCTGTCTCATGGTGGGAAGGTATGACATGCATTTAGGCATTCTTGTGTTAGTCCGTGGTATTCCATTTGCTCACTCGTTACTTGTATGACTTTGGTTAAGTTAACGTCGCAATTTATTCAGAGCTATGTGACATACTACTGGATTCGCTTATCATGTCAGGGTTTTCATGGAAGGTGTTGGATTTGCCTGACACCTTACATATCACCACCCTTCGAACTTAATTTTTGCACTGAATTTAGGCAATGATTGAATCGTTGTCTATGTCAGTCAAAAATTATTCCTTTATCTAAATTTTGTTGCCTACTGTTCAGTCACGTTATTCTGGTTGTATGCTAGTTTGTATTACTGATTTATATTTTTATATTCTTTCACATTATTCTCAAAAATGACAAGAGAAGAATATTTTTATGCTATTATTAATTTTTAATTATTTTCTTTCTTTATTTAAGTGTGAAGCTTGTTTTGTAAGACGTTTGTTATCGAAAGTGAGGAGTCTTTCACATTTCATATTTATATCATGTACAAGTAAAATGTTTTTGTTTCTAGACACTCATTTCAACATTGTTACACTAACAAATAAGAATTATTTCCAAGAATTGCTTTGACATAGAAATACACATACACAAGTATTGAGATATTATGCTAACAAATGGTACAAATGTTAAAAAAAAATTGAAAACATCCAACAAGATAATTTTTTATTCTTTGTTTTTATAAGGAGAAAATAAATAAGATACAGTTATTCTTTTATTTTTATGAGGAGAAAATAAATGGCATATAGTTGTAGTGTTTATTATGCCTTACTTTTGTTCTTTATATACTGTGTATTTCAGAACTAATGACTTATTTTTAGCGATAGTTTATTTTTTAATTAAGTCCATAGTCAATGACTGTTATTTTGTAGTTTATTAGCTGTCTGGTGTGCTTAACTTATTTAGTTTTTCACACATTTCTTTTGCACAATTCCTACATCACATAATTTGATTTCACACATTCACACAATCCTATGAATGTTTAAGCATGAGGTTGGCGAATGTTTTTGCACGAAGGTGATGGACTTGAGCGAGGCGGATGTGGCAAGTATTTGATGTACAGCTTCGTTCGTCGTTCCTTGTTGGCTTTGCAAGGGTGTGTTGCTGTTGTGGAGGTCTCGTAATGGAATGGAGCTGTGAGTGCTGAATCTCGTGGTTTACTGGCTTTGTATGCGTAAAAGTCATCATTATGTGTCGCTGAAAGCGGTCGTTTTTCGTTGTAATACTTCGCAGACGACTAGTTCACAATAGGATAGTGATTTGGGAAGGTATGTCGTCTATTCTTCACCCATCTTCTTTCTTGGTCTCAATCTTGTGAATCTTCAACTTCTGTTCTTCCTGCATTTTCTCTGCTTCTTACTTGCTTCTTGGTTCTTCTCTGGGCAGGATATGGAAATATTTATTGATAACTAGTCACTTTGAAGTTCTCCTCTCAGTAACAGTTTGGTAAATTGTTTGTACGTGTCATTTTTACTTTGTGGAAGTTTCGTGCATCAGCATGCTGTTTTTGCCCAAGCCGTCTTCTCGTCGGGCCGTTTTTTGCTCACTCCGCTGTGTGGGGGCGTCCCGGGGTTTACGAGCGGTGAAAGTCCGCTGTTTGCTTGTCAGTCCCTGCACCGGTCCCTGCAGCAGTAGATTTACAAGCGCCCTTTGTTGGTCTCACTGTCCTTTCCCTTCTCTCGACGCTTCTGCCTTGTAGGAATCGTGTCTTGCTAGTTACATCCTTTCCTTTCTTGATACTTTTCTACTTGCAACTTGTGGGTCGTTGCATCTGGTTTTATGCTGGAGTTTTTTACTATGGTTCTTACAAAAGTTTTACTTATAATCATCTAACATATGTAATGAGATTTTCACTCTGCAGCGGAGTGTGCGCTGATATGAAACTTCCTGGCAGATTAAAACTGTGTGCCCGACCGAGACTCGAACTCGGGACCTTTGCCTTTCGCGGGCAAGTGCTCTACCAACTGAGCTACTGAAGCACGACTCACGCCCGGTACTCACAGCTTTACTTCTGCCAGTACCTCGTCTCCTACCTTCCAAACTTTACAGAAGCTCTCCTGCGAAACTTGCAGAACTAGCACTCCTGAAAGAAAGGATATTGCGGAGACATGGCTTAGCCACAGCCTGGGGGATGTTTCCAGAATGAGATTTTCACTCTGCAGCGGAGTGTGCGCTGATATGAAACTTCCTGGCAGATTAAAACTGTGTGCCCGACTGAGACTCGAACTCGGGACCTTTGCCTTTCGCGGGCAAGTGCTCTACCAAGTGAGCTACCGAAGCACGACTCACGCCCGGTACTCACAGCTTTACTTCTGCCAGTACCTCGCCTCCTACCTTCCAAATCTCATTCTGGAAACATCCCCCAGGCTGTGGCTAAGCCATGTCTCCACAATATCCTTTCTTTCAGGAGTGCTAGTTCTGCAAGTTTCGCAGGAGAGCTTCTGTAAAGTTTGGAAGGTAGGAGACGAGGTTCTGGCAGAAGTAAAGCTGTGAGTACCGGGCGTGAGTCGTGCTTCGGTAGCTCAGTTGGTAGAGCACTTGCCCGCGAAAGGCAAAGGTCCCGAGTTCGAGTCTCGGTCGGGCACACAGTTTTAATCTGCCAGGAAGTTTCACATCTAACATATGTCTAGAACCTACATTGTTTTACGCCTTCTTAAAAAGCTTTACAAATTTCGGCGCCCTTTCCACGTTACAATTCTAAGATATTTTGAGTCTTAACTTCTACAAAAATCCTCAAATTCGTTTTTTTATTTTTTTTTTTTTTTTTTGCAGTGTCGTGGTGTATAGCATTTTAGTGTTTCATGCTGTTAGACTATCTACGCTTTATCCCTTCACCTTAATCTATGGTACTATTGGTGTTATTTTTGTTTTTGTTTTTATTGAAGCTCCTTTCTTTTTCCCACCTTCCTGTCTCTTCATTCTTCTCTCTCCTGACGATCTTATCTGCAACATAATCTTGAAATATTGTGCTGATTATTTACCAGTAATAAAATTAATCTTCAAACTTGTACTGAAAGTGTTTAATACTGCCAGTCTTAGGTAAAAATACCTCTGCTTTATCTCGTAAAATACCCCCTAATTCTCTTTTACTACGTTCCGGGTCTCGTAACTTCCGCAGCATTGTTTCTAATAGGACCTCATACTTTAATCTTACGTGTTTTCAGAACTGGCAATTCCTCATTGGCATTACACTGCATGAATAAATTTTCTGAGATCGCAGTCAGTTCACTTTTGCTATCAATTACAATATTGACTGGGATATGCTATACCATGGCCTTCACAATTGGTTGAATTTGAAAGGGTTGATTCTGTTCTTCTTCTTGCATGAACGAATCCTCCACTGAATCATACATGAGTCTTTTCTGGAATTTCCCTTGTGAATTCGAACTTTCTGTAGGATAAGCTTCGACTGCTACTTCTCTCTCTTTTATTTCCTCTTCTCTATTTCTTCCTTCATTTACGCTTTCTTCAACATCCTCTACTTTTTTCTCATCCTCGTCTATCTTCTCCTTCTTCATCGCTACTTCCACAAAATCGCATCTAAATGCTCTAATTATCGCTTCATAACTTCCTTCATTATATACGTTGGGTTGTGTGCCCACTCGTAACTTATTTTCAACTTCTGTCGATTGCGCATTATCCTCATTGAATTCGCTTTCCCTGGTTTGCATTTCAAATAGCTCTGCAATACTCATTACTTCGTCCTTTCCTCCTACATTCGTTGTGCATGCCTCTGGAAATTCATCTTCCTCGTCAGTATTCTCCCAATTATTTCGTCCCAACACGATATTGTTATCTTCTTGTCTTCGTTTTCATCTGGTCCCTGCGGATTTGTTTCTTCCTTCTTCTCTTCTCGTGATAAGATTTTTACTTCTCTGTTCAAGGTGCTGCAATTGTCCTGGGTCGGTGCGTCATTCTCTTTGGCATGGGAGCTTAGCTGTCAATTCAAACGTTTATTGGGGTTTGGTGGTCTTACCTCCACCTCTTCTGTCTGTATTCTCTTTTCTTGTTCAGCTTGTTGATAGTGGTTTCTTTGTTGATAATTTGTGGGTCTATTGGTTCTCCAGTACCCGTTCCGGTTGTCGTTATTCCCTCTGTAATAGTTGTTGCCGTTCCTGGGTGAATTATAGTTATTGCCATATTCTCTTCTAAATCCATAACCGGTTCTTTGTTGAAATGTATTATCGTTTCTTGGTGCGAAGTTATCACATGGTTCGTAATTATTGTTTCTTCGTACTGTGTCTTGTGGATTCCACTGCTTTTTGCCTTCGTTTTCACGTGCGCTTCGTCTTTTTCTGGCGTCATCTTCCGAAAATATGAACTCTAGTTCCATTAGAATACCTTTAAATGCTTCGACGTCATTGCCCCCGCGACCTACTAATGATTGCTGGTATTTCAATGGTTGCTTCATCGCGCATAATTTAATCGACTCTCCGTCACTGTATGGTACATCTAAGCATTGATTTTTCTTTGCCATTAATTCGAAAAATTTCACGGGACTCTTCTCTCCTGAATTTTCAAAATATGGGTTCTGTAATAATTCGTACTTCACTCTGTTCTGTGCTTCGCTGGACCAGTATCGTGAGAGAAATTTCTCTGTGAAATCTTCGTACGATCGGCATGTCGCTACAACATTTTGCATGGTTTCTGCGACTGTTCCTGACATGTGTGCACATATAAAGTCTAATTTGTGTGCTAGCGTCCAGTGTTCTGGTAATCCTACTCGGAATTGATCAATAAAAGTTCGTGGATGTAATGAGTTTCCTTCTTGAAAATGTTGAAATTTTCTAGTTTGAGGAAATGATCGTTGTCGTTCTTCGTCATAGTTCGATATGAAATTCGCGATTCTCCCGTCGTTCTTTCCGGTTGCGGTAGATCCATTGGATATTGTCCACTGTAACTTTCGCGTACCCGCGGTGCAGGCTGTCTGATTTCACGTATGTTACTTTCCGCATGTGATTGGAATCGCAAATGCGTAATATCTTCGTTAATTGCTTGTTTTTCCTGTGCTGTTATAGATACGGATGTGGTTGCAGACTCTGTGCTTGTTCGATCCTGTTCACTACGCTCTTCAATGGTGTGCAACAACTCTGTTCGCAATTTCTGAAATTGTCGCTTCGTTTGCGCTTCTATTTTGACTATGCGGTTATCATATCTTTTCAGCGCTGCTTTTGTGATACGTTTGTGTAACACACTGTTTTCAACAACTTCACGCGCTGTACCTGCTGCTTGTCTAGTAATTTCGTTTATCTGTTTCTGTAGTTTCTTGACTTCTCCCTGGGTGTTGTTACGTAATGTTTTGATCTCGTCCTGAATGTCATTACGCAAAGTTTGTACGTCCGCTTGTACCTTTTCAATGTCTGTTCTCAATAGATTGTGACCTGTTATTTAGTTTCCGATCACATCTCGAGATTCTTTTGCCTCGTCTTCAATACGACTTAGGTGTAACTGAATTTTTTTGTTTTGATCTTTAATCTCACGCATTTGTCTCGAGGTTTCTGCATTCTGAATTTGAATTTGGTTCGCTATGTCTTTATTTTGCCATGTCATGGTTTCCATAATTTGTCGTAATAATTCTGCCAGATTGGTGGGTCCTATTGCGTTTTCTTCCGACGTCCTACGCTCTGTGTTTTCACCCAAGTGTTCGTTCGCAACCGATTGCATTGAACTGTGCTGTGACACGTTTCTGCTCGCATTCCTTGTACTCTGTGGTGAGGGAGCTCTGATTACTTGTACTATGGGTTGTACGTATTCAAGACGCAAGTTAGAATCTTCATCGACTGTCTCTCTACGTTCCTGCTCCTCTGTCGTATGCTGACTTACGTTTTTATGCCTTGACGTACAGTATCCACGTTATGGTGCATTATACGTCCTATTTCTCGCGATACTGCATCGTCTGTTGTACTTCCCTCTATTCTCGGTCCATTTTCATGCTGGGTCTCTACCTCAATTCTGTCAAGGTCTCTATCTGCCATTGCTAATTTTTCCGAATCCCTTATTTTCTGTTTTAAAAGCAATTCACGCACCCTACTTCGAGTCAATATGCGCTCATACGATCTCACGCGTTTCATAAACTTTTTGCACACACGACTTGACAAACCATTCACTTACTTGTTGGGTCAGAACCAACTTGTCAACGATGTATCCGCCACCTGTGCGCTTGCATTGAGGAGAAAACTTAATTCTAACAATATTAAAATTCATAACTTAATTATGATATTGTCTCTGCTAGAATGTCTCACTTTTATTGCATACTTTCTTACTATCTATTGCTGCAGCTACTGTTTCCGACTATTTATAGTGTCCAAAAAAAATTTTCTTTTATTGCGGAAATTTTTCAACGGATATTTTTCTGACCTAGTTAGGCATGTGGTCGACCTTCAATCATGGTATTTTACAATCCTGGCAGGGTCGCTATTTTCTAACATTCTGCATGGTGTCTATTTGTTCTATATCGTGTCTTCCTACCACTTTCGCACAACGACGCTCTGAGCGTGTTTTTTTAGGGAATTGACTAGTTTGAACATGGGACCTGTTGCTGGTAAGGAGACGCCAGACCACACATGACATGTAGAATTCAGCAGAGTTCAGTGAGACTAGCGATGATATAACCAAATACTTAATGATTTCAGCGTCAGCTCCACTGCACTCCCTGTAAACGAATCTTAATACTAACTAAATTTAGTGGAAGGGGTTCAAGGCTTTCCTATTTTTAGTTAGCTGGTAAAATAACGTCCAAAAAGCAGTTAAGTTTACCATTGGAAAGTTTATTCTACTCACAAAACATTGTTTATAAATTGCACTATTGATAAAAGGAAATGTTTTAATACAGGATGGTAAAAACCAACTGCGTTCAACAAAAATGTGAAAGAACATTCCCTGAATGGGTTTCCAAGTTCTACAATGGATCGAAGGATGACCTATGCCATATCACATCTATAATCTAGGTTTAAATTAAGTTTCACAAAAGATAAAACTATGAATATGGTCTGCAGTGACCCTCAATTATCTTTAATTACTTATCTAACTTGTCGTAAATTACAGTGGCTGATGTGGCTTCTCAATAACTATATAACAGAAAAATCATCGCGTTTCAGATTTTTACTTCAAGTGACAAATGTGAACACCATGAGCTTTAATTGACGATCGACACTAGTATTACGCAAAACGGGGATGTAACTGTTGAGACTTCTGCAGTTCTGAGTGAAGCTTTATGCGCTGTTATGCGGCATCGCGTGCGTTCATTACCTTGTCGGTGTTCGTCAATGGGCGATGGGCAGCACAGTTTTGCTGACCTCGCCATCTCGGAAGCAACTCCCCCCTAACTTCTCCTTACTACAATTTGCCGAAGTTGGTTTAAAAAAAACTATCTGGCTCTGTTTTCATCTGACCAATCAAGGTCTCAATGTTAACCTTAAGCTCCGCCTACAAAACTTCTGTCGATCCAATGAGAAACGTTATATTTTTCGTGGTGGGGCAAAGTTTTTAAAGTTTGCAACGTAACACAGATGCAAAAAGGTCTCACGCTAAAACTTGCAGCTGGTGTGGTCCTTTTAGCGTTATCGTAAGATCTATACTGTACTTCTGGAGGGCTCTATCTTTTAACATGGGCTGGGGGGTGGTCCTGATGTAAGAGAGATGAGAAAAAGTCTCACGCTAAAACTTGTGGTTAGGGTGGCGCTTTTGGTGTTATCGTAAGATCTCTACTGTTCTTATGGAGGGCTCTAGCTTTTAACATGGGCTGGGTGGTGGTCCTGACGTAACAGAGATGCGAAAAAGTCTCACGCTAAAACTTGCGGCTGGGGTATGGTCCTAGCGGTTAGCTGGCGACGTGGGTGTCCGTCCCTTATCGTAGGGCCTTCCCGCTTAACACGGTTCTGCTCTCGGCTTCTGTTCTCGTTTCTCCCCTCAGAACTGCGTCTGTCTCACGGTGGGAAGGTATGACCTGCATTTAGGCATTCTTGTTTGCAAAAAAAAAAAAAGGTTCAAGTGGCTTTGAGCACTATGGGACTTAACTGCTGAGGTCATCAGTCCCCTAGAACTTAGAACTACTTAAACCTGACCAACCGAAGGACATCACACACTGCCATGCATGAGGCAGGATTCGAACCTGCCACCGTAGCGGTCGCGCGGTTCCAGACTGTAGCGCCTAGAACCACTCGGCCACACCGGCCGGCTTATAAATTGCAAATAGACAATCAAGGCGGAATGGCTGGATGAAAAATGTGAAGAAAGAGAAAAATAAATTATCATCGGGAGTACTGATTCAGTTCATAGAAAAGTCGAAACAACCTTCAGTGTCATTGAAAGCCATGGTGGTAACATTAATAATGTAATGGGAATACCATCCTTAACCGCAGGATAGAGAGCTGATACGTGGATAGTTTACACTGAGACTGATGACGTGTTAGAAGAAGGAAATTGAGTCGAAAGGGGGAAAAAAGAGGACCCAGTATTAGAATTTAAAAGAGCTCTAGGACTTGAGTTCCATGATATCTTCCACGCATTTCAGAAGATAGCAAAAGTGGACAACCGCGTGAATAATCACATCGTCACCTTTACAGCTCATGTACCCAAGATGCTGACAAGAATAATATAGAGAACAATGTGAAATGAAATTTAGGATGAGTTAGATGACGATCAGTTAGATGACGATCAGTTTGACTTCAGGAAACGTAAAGGCACAAGAGAGGTAGTTCTTACGTTGCGCTTGAGAGCAGAAGCAAAATTGCAGGAAAATCAATACGTTCTCATAACAGTCGTCGAACTAGAAAAACTGTTCGACAATGTAAAATGACGCTAGATGTTCGGAACTCTTAGAGAAATAGGGGCAAGTTGCAAGAAAAGACGGGTAATACGGTGTATAGAAGGATCAAGAACGGAACAACAAAACTGAAAGGCAAAAAACCAAATGCTGTGATTGAAAAGATTGTAAGACAGGGATGTAGTATTTAGCCCCTACCGTTTAATCCGCACATCGAAGTAGCAATGACGGAAATGAAAAAACCTTGAATATTAAGATTAAAATTTAGGGTGAAACGATATCAATGTATAAGGAAGGATAGAAGCACAGTAGTTAGTCGCTGTGCACACTTAAACCATACACACTTTGTAGAAATACAGGTCTTGGTATAGTGAGTGGTCATATATCGTTATCTTTTATATATAGACGCTTTACAATTGCAGCACCTGCAGCTCCACGAATATGAAATGGCACTTGTATTCAAAGTTTCATTGCATTAACGTGATATTTGGTTTTAAGATATCATATAGTGGCAGAGATTACCCTAATTGTAACAGAATTATTCAGCACTGTTTATGGTTTTATGAATGCACTGTTTCAATAATTGTCACGATTTAAATTTTGCTGAGCTACCAGTTTAATGTAAGAAGATTACTGGGTTGTCTAGTGAAATCTATCTGTAAATTAATGAATATTGGATCGTACGGATTTACTATTCAGATTTTTCATCTTCATTGCAGGAAAATTTTAGAGAGATTCCTTGAATGACTACATGGCCAATTTTCTTCTCTCCCTAAGCCCATACGAAATAATGCTACCTGAAAGACAGTTCTAAATTGGAAATTTGTGGAAAGTTCTATGGGACCAAATTGCTGAGATCATCGGTTCCTAGGCTTACACATTACTTAATCAAACTTAACCTAACTTACGATGAGGACAACACACATGCCCACACCCGAGGGAGGACTCGCTCGAACCGCGGCAAAACGCCTAAGACCGCTCGGCTACTCCACGCGGCAAAGACAGTTCTAGAATCAGACTAAAAGTACAAAGTGCGCAGGTGGCAAGGAGAGGAAAGACTTTCATTGTTACTGAAATGGACGAACACTCTACGTAACACTGAATTTCACTTAACAACAAACAAAGAAAAGACGAAAGCGATACAGATTGGTGGAAAGCACTCTACCGAATGCGTAGTAATGTAAATGGCGAACGCGGAATACAATTTGCGATAGAATTTTCGCATTTCGTAGCAAGATTATCACTACAAGACACCAGGATGGAGTGATGCAGTAGAAGCAATCTTTCTTAGTTAAGCCACCTATTAGTATTAAGAATTGCGTGTAACGAGAAGGATCTTTCTGAAACTGAATTGGGCTACAGTACTACGTGAAAGAGAAACGTGGGTCGTTTGAAAACTGAAGAAGAGGAACGTGATAGCATTTTACGTGCTGTACAAACATTACCATAAGAGAGAGCATTTTAGTGGGAAGAAAATCAAGAAATAATTAACTTTCGTATGAAATTAGCAACAAAGAGGATAACTGCAGACGGTAACGCGTTGGGACGGAATATTGAGAACTTAAGATGTGACAGACTCGAAAAAAATGTCATGACTAGCACTAAGTAAGAAAGGAAGGAGGAGGATACCAAGAAAGTGGAAAGTCGACATTAAAAAGAAGGGAGAGAGGGGATAAAACTGATTAATAAACTTAAAAGATCGTCATATCCGGTGACGCGAAATGGCACTCATTATACAGTCAATGAGGGACACAGGAAAACTGCGTGTAGTGGAGTGGCCAAACCATCTCACTAAAGTGCGACGTAGCTAAAAGGAAGGACTACAAGTTAATACGTCCATGATAACCTAAGCAACTCATTTGTAAGCAATAAACACAATACCTTTAATACAAAATCAAGTCAAAACAACGTGTGCTGATGATAAAAATATCTATTAGTAGCTAGAATTTTTGCTTTTTTTATCCGACTGGTAACTACAGATTTGGCCATTTACAGCTAATACTGTGTTGGAAAATGAAGGGCGACAAAGGAAATCTACGCCTTAGTAAAACACCTGTCTTCAAAACTTTGAATTTCTCGTTGTTTCCGTATTCCCTTTCCACACTTCACAAGAAACATTTGAATCAAGGCGGTACTTTGATGCGGTGTTAAGCAAAAGAAAGGACGCGGAGAGTCTCTACTGGTCCGTGGCTAAATCGCGGTCGTAAATCTCGTAAAAGTCTTACCGGAACTTTGAACAAAGTAGCCGCTTCGCTTTTGGCTTACGCTAGTCAAGATGAAGTTTCCTGTTCGCGTCTGTTTGAAAAAGCACCTCGAGAACTTCTGGCGTTTACTCATCTCCTTTCGAAGAAATTAATAACTGTGCTAATGTGGCGTAATATCAAGAAGAAAGCATAAACGTAAGATTTTGCAGTTTTTATTGCATATTAAACTATAACCCGCTCTTCATAGAGAGAGCTTCTGGGAAGAAGTTCGTATAAATTTTATGTGGTTAAAACTGTAACTTGGGCGTATAAAAACTGGTAACGACTGCTGCAGGCTACAAGGCAGCTATGAACTTAAGCATTATGAATAAAACCTTAAATGAAAATGCATTAACAGCGGAAAGCTAAGAATTTCGTATAAATTTTATGTGGGTAGCACTGTAACTTGGGCGTATAAAAAACTGGTAATGACTACTGCAGGCAACACGGCAGCTTTGAATTTAGGAATTACGAATAAAAACCTTACACGTAAAATGCATTAATGGCGAGAAGCTTAAAATTTCGTTTCTCAGCAGGATTTTCGCTTTCACACTTTTTCGCGTAATTTCGGGCAGGTTGGTAACGATTTTATATATTTTTACGGGCAGTTGGCCAAATCTGGTACACGTGGAGCACTCTGTATCGTCTGTGTTTTTGTTGACCGCGGTCTTTGGTCAGAAGTTGGCACACGGCGTTTCTACACAACACGTCCTCTCACAGAGAGACAAGTAACCGTTAGCGTAGCGATAACATGACAGAGAATTAACAAGCGGTCCTGCGTTCAGGAAATGACTCCCTCCTATCTCCATAGTGGGTTACTGCCGCAAGTTGAACTAACTACTTCCACATCGAGGATCACCATGTTATATCAAGTGCCTGGGGAGTAGGATGGTTATGGGAGAATACTGTAGCACAGATGCTTTGATTAACTCATGATCAACCGGTGTTTGGCTGAACATAATAATAATATTAAAACGGAAAATGCTTCCCAATGTGTTGCAAAATTATATTTATTTGGTCACTAACCAGCTTTGGGCTTCTCAGCACATTTCAGGCCAAAACTGAATGTCGTAAACACAGATGAACATGATGTGCGACTTACACACATATATTTGTACAGAAGATACAAAAGTGACAAAGTGTTTACACAGGAAAAAATGGGTTGTTGTGAGGCCTCGTGTAAGGAGGAGATATGCGTACCATCACGTTTCCGACTTTGTTAAAGGTCGGATTGTAGCATATCGCGATTTCTGTTTATCGTATAGCGACATTGCTGCTCGCGTTGGTCGACATCCAAAGACTGTTAGCAGAATATGGAATCGGTGGATTCAGGAGGGCAATATGGAACGCCGTAGTGGATCCCAACGGCCTCGTATCACTAGCAGTCGAGATGACAGGCATCTTATCCGCATGCTGTAACGGATCGTGCAGCCACGTCTCGATCCCTGATTCAACAGATGGGGTCGTTTGCAAGACAACAACAAACTGCACGAACTGTTCGACGACGTTTGCAGCAGCATGGACTATCAGCTGGGAGACCAAGGCTGCGGTTACCCTTGACGCTGCACGACAGACAGGAGCGCCTGCGATGGTGTACTCAACGACGAATCTGGGTGCACGAATGGCATAATGTCATTTTTTCGGATTAATCCATCTTCTGTTTGCAGCATCATGATGGTCGCATCCATGTTTGGCGACATCGCGGTGAACGCACATTGGAAGTATGTTTTCGTCATCGCCATACTGGTGTATCACCCGGCGTGATGGTATGGGGTGCCATTGGTTACACGTCTCGGTCACCTCTTGTTCGAATTAACTGCACTTTGAACAGTGGACGTTACATTTCAGATGCGTTACGACCCGTGGCTCTACCCTGCATTCGATCCCTGCGAAACCCTACATTTCAGCAGGATAATGCACGACCGCATGTTGCAGGTCCTGTACGAGCCTTTCTGGATACAGAAAATGTTCTCACCAACTGAAAACGTCTGGTCAATGGTGACCGAGGAACTGGCTCGTCACAATACGCCAGTCACTACTCTTGATGAACTGTGGTATCGTGTTGAAGCTGCATGGGCAGCTGTACCTGTACACGCCATCCAAGCTCTGTTTGACTCAATGCTCGGGCGTATCAAGGCCGTTATTACTGCCAGAGGTGGTTGTTCTGGGTACTGATTTCTCAGGATCTATGCACCCAAATTGCGTGAAAATGTAATCACATGTCAGTTCTAGTATAATACATTTGTCCAATGAATACCCGTTTACCATCTGCATTTCGCCTTGGTGTAGCAATTTTAATGGCCAGTAGTGTGCATTAACATAGAAAGAGGGTAAAAAGACTTTTCATGTAGAGATATATATAACGAATGATGAGAAATAATATTTCGAAGCAAATACTAGATTCCAACTGTATTTCGTTTTATCTCTTGTCATTCTTATATGTATCTTTGCACAAAAACTTTGGTTACTCTTTTCTTAAATTAATGTAATGATTGTAATATTTTCTTGTGTAAACTCATTTAATTTTTGTATCTTGGGTACAAATAATGTCTGTGTAAGTCGGATATCATGTTTACTTGTGTTCGCGAAATTCAGTTGTCACCTGAAGATGCCCTGAGAAGCCGAAAGCTGGTTCGTGATGAAATAAATAAAATTTTGGAGAACATTAGAAAGCGTTCTTCATTTCGATATTCATAATCATAAAATACAAATCGGCCTCGTCTCGAACCTCTGACAGTGATATATGTATATTTTTCCGTACTTGGAAATTATTCCTAATACAATTTCAGTAGCTGCTAGTTGTCATTTCTGTTTGATATCTCGCACTATCTCAAGATCTGAGTGATAAAACCCTTAAAAATGCAACTATTACAGTCGTGTATCTACTTCGAGTAAACAGCAACTGAGATGTAAACGCTGAAAATAGTATTTTGTAGAGGATAGCATTGAAAGAGCGACCATCCATGACGACTAAAGCGTTACAGATTCTGAAGCGATGGGGTTGTCATGCCTGCAAAGAGACGAACAGCGATAAACAGAAAGAAAATTCTCTTTGGAAAAAGGGACACTGGGCAATAAGGAAATACTTTATATGCCGTTTGTTATTTTTGATTAACTTGTGTGGAAATTGGAAACGTATTATTTTATGTTTTTCCTTCTGTTGCGTGAAAATGGTTGAGCGGTTAGTCTGCACGATAATTGTCTACATGTCCTGGACATGGCAACGCGAGATTCCTAACTCCCATCGCATTACGGCTTAATTGGCGCACAAGGATAACTTTTTTTACCTAGAAAGGCAATGTTGCCGCTTTTTACCGGGCCAGTTAGCAAACTGTGTCGTAATACACTCTAGTGTCATGCGTATTGAAACACCAGGGATAATGTTTTGATTAGGTCCTCTCAGCTGAAATGAACAGAGGTGTGTGGAAAACAATGAGCGTATAGATGCAGAAGAGGAGAAAACAATTACTATCATCTCTTGATATGTTACTTCCTCATATCACCTTTCTCGTCACGAATGACTACCGTAGTATACGCAGGCCTGTGCGGCATTTCGTACCCATGTAGCGTCATAGAACTAGCGTAACAGCGTAACGCTCCGAAATGTTCAGAGGGAGAGATGCAGGAGCCACAAACGAAAACTGTAGCTAGCCACTCACGTCTTTACGGTCAGAGTGTGGGCTCTCATTTCCTGGGGGTGAAGAAAGGGGAGGAGGGGGGGCGGCGTGATTGTGAGCGACAGGATAATAACCATCCTGAAATGTCATGGCCCCGCAGGCGTCGCTAGCCTGAACGGTTAGTGGCTCTCATTTTATTTTTATGGATACGATAACACTCACCTTCAAACTGCGGTGTCTGCAGTTGATCGCCTCGAGGAGAGAGCCGACCCGTTCAAGAGAAGAGCACACACTTCGGTGACTGTCTGTTACGTTATATCCTAGATTGTAATGCTGGAACCGCGGAGTGAGTGTGCCCAATATGAAGAGACTGGAATGGTCCTGTCAAGGGAATTAAGCTGCCAGTCACCTCAATAATTCAACGACCAACGTTGGGGTAAATCTGCATAGGTCGCCTTGAGAAAGACGTATTATTCGTTACATTTAACATAAGGGTTACAGAGCGGCAGCTGCTTGGTGGGAATGGTTCATGACGTTTATGACAGAAAAGGAAAAAAAAACTGTCATACCATCCATGTTGTCACTTGCTGGCTCTCCTCTACAATGGCTGTTCGAGGCAGTGATGGAGTGATCAAGGCACTAGAGTCCTCAAAAGTGGGAGTCTAAATCTCGGTCCCATCACCCAGACTTAGATTTTCCTTCGCATTCCCAATTTATTTCAGGCGATATTCGAATAAATGTTTTTCTCAGTAAGACTATAGGCGATTTTCCCACGCATTAAATAAGTTTCCTAACTTATAAGAAAAAAACCAATTTCACTAAAAATATAGCTCCCTGCGATGGTAAATATATCTTTGTGTGAGGTAGTTATTATTCCTAGTAATGTGAACTGATGTGAATATAACCCAACCAACAATAATTCATTTCGCTGCATACATAGGTCGCATTCGTATTGGTATCTTAAACGACAGAGATCCATTT
Organism: Schistocerca cancellata; assembly: GCF_023864275.1. Taxonomy (NCBI): domain Eukaryota; kingdom Metazoa; phylum Arthropoda; class Insecta; order Orthoptera; family Acrididae; genus Schistocerca; species Schistocerca cancellata. Next base: position 641,483,942 of record NC_064627.1, read on the forward strand.
CGACAGTAATTTGTTTACCATTTACTTAATGAATGAAATATTTTTACTGGTTGAAGAGCATCAGAGATATAATCAATAATTTTCTTAACAATAACTTGCAGCAGTACCTCTATGTCACTTTATCGGCACTACAAGTTTTGGTCAAGTAACAGACTATTCAGTGGCATAAAACGATGACATTAATTGCAAGGCTATCTTTCAGTCATAATCACTCCTATCTTCTTCAATAGGATACAGTAAATGCATAGAATTCAAAGACTACAGAAAATTGCAGGAACTATCAGTTAGGTGACATGTTAACAGAGCGAAGCTGGTAGTTTCAATAAACTGACAAACGGCTGCTGTTGCCGTTGAGGTCTTCACTCCAAATGCTGATTTGATTCAGCCCTTCAGGCTACGCTATCCTCTGCAAGCCTCTTCATCTCTGAAAAGCTACTGCTACCCACATCCTTTTGAATCTACTTACTGTATTTGTCTCCTGGTATACCTCTATGATTTTTCACCCTCACATTTCCCTCCCATACTTAACTGGTCATCCCCTTGATGTCTGATGTCTCAGAATGTGTTTTATCAACTGATACCATCTTTGAGTCAAGTCATGTTACAAATTACTTGCCTCCCAAATTCTAATCAATACCTCCTCATTAGTTAAGTCGTCTACCCACCTAATCTTCAACATCCTTCTGTAGCACCACATTTCGATAACTCTATTCTCATTTTCTCCTGTCTACCGTCCATCTTTTACTTCCATGCACGGCTACACTCCTGATAAAAACCTTCAGCAAAGACTTCCTAACACTAAACCTAAATCCAATGGTAACAAGTTTCTCTTCTTCAGAAATGCCTTTTTTCTCATTGCCAGTCTACAATTTATATACTCTCGACTTTGGCAATCATCAGATATTTTGCTGCCCAAATAGCAAAACGCATCAACGGTTTTAAGTGTCTCGTTTCCTAATCTAATTCCCTTAGCATTACCTAATTCAATTCGACTACGTTCCATTATCCTTATTCTGCTTTTGTTGATGTCCATCTTACGTTCCCCTTTCAAGACGTTGTCCATTCCTTTTAACTGCTCTTCCTAGTCCTTTGGTGTCTCAGACAACATTACAGTGTCATAGACAAACTCCAACGTTTTTATTTTCTCCCTGACCATTAATTCTTACTCGAAATTTGTTTTTGGTTTTCTTTACTGCTTGTTCAATGTACAGATTAAATATCATCGGGGATGCATAGGTTGTAAATAGCATTTCGCACCTTGTATGTTATCCTTCCGACCTTCATAATTTCAAAGAAAATATTCCAGTGAACATTGTCAAAAGGTGTCTGTAAGGTTACAAATGCTATAAACATAAATATGCCTTTCCATAACTTCAGATATAAGAGAAGTCGTAGGATCAGTATTGCCTCGCGTATTCGTACATTTCTCCGGAAACCAAACCGATCTACCACTAGGTCAGCTGCTACGCCCTTTTACATACTTCTGCAACGAATTCGTGTTAGTATTTTGCTACCACGACTTATGAAACTGATAGTTCGGTAATATTCACACTCGTCAGCACGTGATTTCTTTGTAATTGTAATTATAACATTATTCTTTAATCTGAGGATATTTCGATTTTATCATACATCTTGCACACCAGATGGAAGAGTTTTGTCGTGAGTGACACTCCCAAGACTATCGGCAGTTCTGACCGAGTATCGTCTACTCCTGCGGCCTTGTTTAGAATTAGGGCTTTCGGAGCTCTGCCAAATTCTTCTCGCAGTATCACACATCCCATCTCATATTCGTATACGTCCTCTTCCATTTCTACAACATTGTCAACAATTTCATCTCCCTTGTATAGACCCTCTACACACTTCTTCCACCTTTCAGCTGTCCCTTCTTTGATTGCTTCTGGTTTTCCATCTGACCTCTTGGCATTCACACAGTTGCGCCCCTTTTCTTAAAAGATGTCTTTGATTTTCCTGTAGGTGGTATCTATTGTTCCCCTGGTGAATTGTGCTTCTAAATATTTACACTTGACCTCTCGCCATTCCTGCTTAGCCGTTTTATACTTCCTGCCAACCTCATTTTTTAGACGTTTGTAGCCGGCCGGAGTGGCCGAGCGGTTCTAGGCGCTACATTCTGGAACCGCGCGACCGCTACTGTCGCAGGTTCGAATCCTGCCTCGGGCATGGACATGTGTGATGTCCTCAGGTTAGTTAGGTGTAAGTAGTTCTAAGTTCTATGGGACTGATGACCTCCGATATTAAGTCCCATAGTGCTCAAAGCCATTTGAACCATTTAGACGTTTGTATTCCTTAGACCTTCTTCATTTGCTGCATTTTTACAGTTTCTCTTTTTTTATGAACTAAATTCAATATCTCCTGTGATATCCAAGGATCTATATTAGGCATTGTCCTTTTACCGATGTGATCCCCTGCTATCAGTATTTCATTCTGCATAGCTACCCATTAGAGCTCTACCATATTCTTTTCCCCTGTTCCAGTCATCGTTGCTTAAAGCTCCCTATGAAATTTTCAAAAACTTGTAGTTTTTTCTCAACTTAGCTGGCGTCATTTTCTTAATTTCCTAGTGGTTTTTTTATCTGCAGTTAAAACCAATAAATTTTGGTCAGGCTCCACATCTGCTGGGGAAAATACTTATAGTTTAAAGTCTCGTTCCGAAATCTCCAGCTTAGCATTGTGTAATCAATCTAGCGACGATTAAATTAGCTCTTTGCATACTTTTACCATGCGTTGTCCTCTTCAATTCCAGAACCCCAGTCCATATTCACCTACTGTATTTTCGTTCTCTTTCTTTTCCTACTATAGAATTCCAGTCCTTCGTCACAATTAAATTTTCATCCAGCTTAACTAACAGAATAATTTCTTTCATCTCATCATAAATATCCTCAATCTCTTCGCGGATCTGGTTGGCATATAAATTTGTACTACCGTGGTGCGTGTGGGTCTCGTGTCTATCTTGGCTATGTTAATGCTTTCACTCTGCTGTTCATAGTAGCTTACCCGTGTTTCTATTTCGTATTCATTATTAAACCTACTCCTGCATTACCACAATTTGATTTTGTATTTATACCCCTGTACTCACCTGACCAGAAGTCCTGTTCCTCCTGTCACCCAATTTCACTAATTCCGACTGCATGTAAGCTCAACCCTGTCACTTTTCCCTTTTAAATTATCTAATGTACCGGCTCGATTAAGGAGCTCCGCCGCAAGGGACGTCAGTTCTTTTTTCTCCTGGTGACGACGTTCTCCTGAGTAGTGCCTGCCCAGAGATCAGAATGTAGGACTATTTTACTTCCGAGATACTTTACTCAAAAAGATGTTGCCAAAATTTAACCATTACCTTCATGTCCTTGGGAAAAATTACAGCTGTAGTTTCCCTTGCTTTAAGCTGTTCGGAGTAACACCACATCAAGGCCATTCTGATTAATGTTACAAGGCCGGATCAGTCATTCATTCAGGCTGTTCTCCATGCTACTACTGAACAGGCTGCTGCCACTCTTCAGGAGTCTCTCATCAGATCGCCTCCGTGGTGTGTGTCGCCGAGGCATGGAAGAAGGCACCCACCCAATTGCAAGGTGTCTGGTTCATGAGGAGATGGGCCTGGGAACGTACAGATGTCGTATCAAATAATGACCCCTTTAAAATACTAAGAATCTGTATATCGTCGCCTTCTTAAAATAATCGATGTACCTAAAATTTAATTGGCTGTCAACTATAAAATACATTTATGATAATGCATGATGCAAGATGAGTGGAACTATAAGTTTTTCTTTTGTTTTAAATTGGTATTAGTCATCTTTTTCAATCGTCTACGGTACAAAAAGTATCTAGTCTTTCTACCCTACTGTTAAATCTATACATAGAAGAAGAATGACGGAAGTTTAGAGGGATGTTGGACGAGGATGGTAACTGTTGGGATGCGCCATATTAAAACTCATCTGAGTTCCCCAAGTGATTTATTATTTCCAGCTACAGTGCCCTCGTTCCTCTCGGTCAGCATCACCGGGTCCTGCAATGCTGAGTACATCACTTTGCTGTCTGCAAAACGGCTAGGCGCGGAATGGCTGCCACAGTGATCCGTGCAATGCCCTGCGGTATGTCGGCCTTGTACGGCAGCGGGGTTGTGGTGACGTCAGGATGTGCTGGCAGTCGACTCAGCGGTCTCCATCCCTGCTGTCTCAGCACTGCCCACGGGGAGCTGCAAGGCTGCCTGAAGCGTGCTTCCTCACTGGCATGGCTATGATCGCGGTGACAACAAACACCGCGATCTGGCATCCGAATCTGTGGCTCCCGCATCGGGATGCCTCTGGCGTGTGTTGGGACACAACAAGACTGCCTGCAGTAGTGAGCCATGGCGTGGTTCACTGCTGGATGGCTGGCTGCGGACCTCAGAGGCTCGAGCCATAGAGATGGGCAAAACTGTTCTTTTCAGAGATTGGATCAGAACTGTTCACTCCCTGAAATGAATTAGCTCTTTTTCATGACTCACCACTCATTTACAATAGAAAATAAATGGAAGGCACATTGCCCTTTAAACTTGGTTTATTCCAGTACTATACCTGTACTTTGATCTTATTTGATCCTATTTTGAAGTAACACAGATAATGAGTAAGAATTTTGTATTGTTTATTGAAATTTCCACGATATGACAAAGTTTTTGATTATTGATTTATTTTGCACTATCGTGGTTTTTTGGGTGATCGGAAAATGTTGTAACTTGAGATTTCCATTAACAATATATTTGGCTATAATGTATTAAAATTTCATTAACCTCATACAAATACATCGCAAGCCATATATTTTTAAAGTGAACGTTTCCTTCCGAAGACGCCTAAAATCGCAAAATCCGTACCAGAATAAGAAAAAAAATATAAATTTGACTGTAAAACGAAAGTGCTGCATATATCCTTACGCAGAATAAAACAAGGAAAATATTGGTGAATCACATTTTGCGATACGTTTATCGGTTCGCTCGTAATTAAAGCGTAAATTCGAGTGTCCATAATAAAAATCCTATAGTAAGAGGAGTCATCAGGAACCTAATCTAATCAGTTTAAACAAATAAAAATAAAATAAAAACAATTGATGTATACATAACATAATAATGTAATATACATAGCGGTATTACTACGAAGAACAATATCCAGTAGGGACGAACTCCGATGCAGAGGCGCTGAGTCGAGCAGGTCGAGCCGCGAGCTGTATTACTGCATGAGCTAAGACCGCAGAGACCAGAGTGACACCTGAGTCGCTTTGCTCATCGCTCTGGCTAGAGTCGAGATGGTGGGGTGAGCGTTGAGCGGGCGAGTTCCGAGGGTGGGGGGAGCGATTAACTCACCTGCTCCGAGATAAATCGTCCGTTCCCTTGCGAGCAGGTTGTTGCAAGTAGTTCCTATGTTATCCTCTGGGTGTCTCTCTGTCCTGTTGCTCGCATCAACTGCCCAGAGGGCAGGACGTGCGACTGAAACGATCGCCGACAGAGTGCGATGCGAAGTTAAGCTGCGCCAGACACTGCACGTGGCAGACGACGCACAGAGACGGCACGGCATATGTGAAACACAAAATCCAATGGGGCACTGCACAATGCAGGCAGCCAAGGTAGAAGCAGGGCAGAGGCCGGCGCTGGCTGTGTTGTGTGGCGTGCACTGTGCTCTGACCAGCAGAGGCGCTGCTGATATGCTCCGTCTCTCTCTCTCTCTCTCTCTCTCTCTCTCTCTCTCTCTCTGCCGTGGGAAACGTTTGGAGCTACCGTTATTTTTTTCTGAATCACTGATTGTTCACTCCTTTGAAAGATTCAACTCTATGAATTAGTTCAAGAGCGGATCCCCCATCTCTATCGAGCCAGCGACCTGCTGTGGACTGGAACGCTGACGCCCCATCTGGTAGTGCGTGTAGCCGGTTGTGTGACATGTCCCGCCGTCCAGGAGTGCTGTCACACTTGAATGCCTTGTTAGTGAACCAGCGTCTATTTATACGCAGCTGTGCGCCTCTGTTTTGCTAACTAGCCGCTTTGAGTCACATACTCATAACAGCTGGGGCCCCTTCTGCCTGTAACTTGCTCCATGACAACTGCTGCGTTTACTCTTTTCAGTGGGTCTACGGCCCTGTGGCCTCCATTCTACTTCGCAACCGCTGGTAGCATATCTTACTGTCAACAGGCCCATGCCTGACTCTAATTTGTATGCTCCAAAAAATTGCACCGGAGCAAACCTTTTCCTATCTTAAACGGTGGTGCCACTACAGAAGTGAAAGAATGGTTAATGAGTGGAAATTGAATTAAAGCTTAAAAATTATCATTGATATGACACTGCCGTCCACAGAAAAAGTGAGGAGGATATATAGGACCTGTTGAATAGAATGAACAGTCGAATGAGTCAGGATCAAAAATCAGGCTAACATGGGCTAGGCCTGGTCAAAAGGTGTCTGCTAGTATTAAACTCCAGTCTTATCTAAAGGAAGAAATTTCTGGGAGTGTACGTTTGGGGCACATTTTCTTATGAAACTGAATCATGTACTGTGGGGAAATCTGAAAAGACGAAAATCGAAGTGTTTTAGATGTGGTACTATACCAATATGTTGAAAGTTATATGGACTTACAAGGTAAGGAATGAGGAGTTGCTCCACAGAATCGCCTAAGAGAGAAACATGTGCAAAATATTGACAAAAAGAAGGGACGAGATGATAAGACAAGTGTAAGACATCAAGGATAACTCACACAGTGGTACAGTAAGCCGTAGTGGATAACAACTGTAGGAGAAGATAGAGATGGAATGTATCTACAAAATAAGTCAGGATGTTTGTTAGGAGTGCCAATCTGAGATAACGAAAACAGTACAGTAAATTCATCTACAGATGTGGACAACACAAAGGCTAAAGACTCGAAGGAGTGTTACCTACAGCTCTTTTCGTCTAAAATGCTTACGTTGCAAAGGCGTCTGTCCCGAACAACTAATGAAAGCATGCTTTGATATGCAGAGAAACTTAATAGTGACAGAATTGTGAGCGCCAGAACTGAAAAAAAAAATATTTTCTTCGTATGCAATTCGCAGTCATGGTGAGAAATTAAAAAAAAAAGAAAAGAAATCTCTGTCCGAAGAGACCTTGAAGCCCAACGATACCGACCGATTACAGTGGCATTCTCAGTCTTTGGGCGTCACTCGTTGCAGACGTGGAAGGACATGTGGTCAGCACACCACTCTCCCGGCCCTGGTCGTTGTTGAGTCATTAAAGGGTGACTTAATTGCGACCATCACAGATTCCATGTCGTTTATGAGTGGTTAAATAATCTATGGTAGGTTGGAAGATGGCTGGGCAAAGCTAACGAATGTGCTGTCATGAGTAAACTTTGTCCCACAGTTACTTACAGATTTATGTTATGGTTTTCGCTTTCTTGTACGGTGAAAATTATGCGATTTTATGAAGTTACAACCACTGATTTTCCGAAATCATTGCATATGCCGCGATTATATTCACATCAGACACTCACTGAAACATCTTGTCTATCAGCTCGTCCCCCATTGGGCTTTATATTTAGCTTTAGATGCATTTCTTTGGGTTTCCCTCGCACAGCACAAGGATCGCCTCTACCCGAATGCCCAAGAAATGGCGCTCCCACTGATCTACACTCCAATTAAGTACCGAAGTCCAACGGCAATGCTTCTACGTTCAATAATTTTCTCATGCAGTACAAGTCAACATTATCTGTTGTAATTGAACGCATTCCTAACAAGATCCTCTACTTCATTTCCCTCCGAAATCCATTGGGATTGTCACAGAATGTATAGTCTAATGTGAGCATAATTAGCAGCACCAAGAAAGCCGTATGTGACTCATCATCATAGTGAATAGCAGAAACACGACTGTATACACTCATGATCACAAAAAGAGTTACACCTACATAGACAAGGCGGAAAACGATAATTGGCAGGCAGATAGATAAAACCACACATGCGAGATGAGTAAACGTCAACTTGGAAGGACCAACATATATTGTGCTTCACGGGCACAAATCGTACGGACTAGTATGGCGTTAGGTCTCCATGATTCTTAATACAAGCGTCAGTATGTGCAGCACGGGGTTGTACAGTTCTTGGCTGTAGTCCTGCAATACTGCATCCTATGCGCCAGAGCGCACAGATTCTACAGACCGCAGGACGGATGTGAAATCATGTTGACACGCTCCATGACATATCAGAAATTCTCGACGGGAGAGAGAGATTGGGGGATTACGGCTTGCTTGGTGGCAGCGATATGAGGACGAGAGTTGTGCTGTTGAATGGGGCGGTCGTTCACGAACAGCACAGCTGCCACTCACAATACCTCATATGTGCGCCGTTCGGCTGTAACCGAATCGTTAGGAACACTAATGGTGAACGGACACTATAGGGTATCGCTCCCCACGTCATCTCACCAAGATTGCGGGTCGCGTGATACGAGACCACACAGTGTTCTTCGTGGTGCTCTCCACAAAATCCGTGGGTCCTCTCCAAGACCGAAGCAGGACACTTCATTAACGGTAACGTGCTGCGGGTCTATAGTACCCATGTCCGTCATTGCCGACTCAATCCGAGTCGGGCGCGACTCTATGAGGGTATGAGTGGCAGGTATCATAACGATTGGCGCGTGGCGAGACCTGCATCATGCAGCAGCTTGACACCTACAGGATGTCGCAGAGATGGCAGGACAGCCAGATGAATGGCCCCAGTGCTATCATCGAATCTGCTCGCAAGCGGTAGGCAGTCTCCGGTGATTGCTGCTTGTGGTGAGTGTCGGATGTTAGGTATTGAAGTACAATATTTTATTAAAAACTTTCGGTATAATTTCTGAGGACAATCGAAACCCAAAAACATCATACAGGTATCCAGATTGAGATTTTCACTCTGCAGCGGAGTGTGCGCTGATATGAAGCTTCCTGACAGATTAAAACTGTGTGCGGCACCGAGACTCGAACTCGGGACCTAAATGCTCGGCTGTGATTTCATTTATGAGTTATTCAAAACCACATGCAAGTGGCCCTTATGAAATTAATACTAGATTAATATATCCCTTAGATCTATTGGCAAGGTCATGGCTGCAGGGGGAACATTTTGTTCAGTGATGAACTTACATCAATCACCAAATAAATTTGAAAAACTGACTGCTATATTAGAGAAAGATGTATGTGACGTCAGTGAGGAAAGCATGAAACTGGCTGCTAGGGACGCAGTGGAAGAAAACGATGGATGTTCGGATATTGCAGTTGCACTTGATGGAAGTTGGCAGAAAAGAGAACATACTTCTCTGACTGGAGTAGTGACTGCCACGAGTGTAGACACCGGTAAAGTGTTAGATGTGGAGATAATGTCTAAATATTGCAGATGTTGTAAAGTCAATGAACATAAAGAACACAACTGTGTGGCCAATTTTAGAGAAACCAGTGGTGGTATGGACGTTCATGGAGTACCACAAATATTTCATCGCTCTGTAGAAACAAGAGGCATACGGAACACCAGATATTTGGTCGATGGTGACAGTAAGGCATACAACAATGTGGTGAACTCTAAGCCATATGGAGATGCCATTCTTAGCAAAACAGAATGTGTAGGCCATGTTCAAAAACGTTTGGGAACAAGGCTGAGAAACCTAACTGTTGATATGAGAGGAAAGAAATTAGAAGATGGAGAATTGTTGACTGGACAGTGTCAGTTAACTAAAACTGAAATAGAAAACTGTCAGGTATACTATGGGCAGACAATTAGGAGAAATAAAGAAAATCTGGAGGCAATGAAGAGTAATGGTTGGGCCATATTCTTCAGTAGGTCCTCTACTGATGATAAGCCATGTGTCCATCAGGAGAAAATTCGTGGTGCAAATACAATAGGGCTCAGGCAACTGGAGAAACTTATTCTCACGAGCATTCTCTTCCTGCTGCTGTTATTACAGCAATTACACCTATTTTCAGAGACTTGGCTCATCCTGACCTTCTAAGGAAATGTCTGCATGGACAGACATAGAACCCAAATGAATGTTGCAACAGCATAATCTGGAACAACTTTCCTAAAACTGTATTTGTAGGCATGCATACAATGAAACTAGGAGTTTTTGATGCTGTTATTACATTCAATTGTGGTATTATTGGAAAGTGTGGGGTACTGAAAAAGCTGGGAATTAATCCTGGTGATAATATAATAACTGGGCCGCAACATTGCGGTAAAATGAGGATAGCTGCTGCACCTAATATGGCTAAGAAAGCAAGACAAACATCCAGGTAGGTGAAAAAGAAGCTGGAAGACCCGCTAGAGGCCAAAGAAGGGCCATCATGTGTAGCAGGACAGTTTTAATTAACTGTAAGTAACAAATTTCAAAACTTATTTTCTCTAAAGTCAATTTCCCGCAAACTAAAATTTTCAGTACATGTGCCCCATTATATCAGAAGATATCATAGATAAGTGAATGAAATTTTCAGAGACTCTGCATAACATAAAAAGCCACTTATGGTACTACATTCATTAATAGACCCCCATTAGGAAGTTCACAAAAAATATATTCTGCCGGAAAAACTTTATATTTTTTGTTAATAAATTTGAAAAAAGTTTTTCTTAAAAACTATAAAATGGATAAAGTATATTTTAGTACAGTTGACTCTATTAGCATCATGTAACATACAGTAAAAATATTAAGGTCCTGCATCAAACAGATTTTTTCAGACATGGGTCAAACACTTGCCTAAATTAACATGGGTTAAATAGGCAGGGTGTGGTCCCCTTAATTCGTTTTTCCCTTTGTATCCTTCATTGTTTAGGATATCGCCCTTCCTGCTATCATTTTTGTCCTTAATATCATACCAGTCTTTTATAAAGTTTGGAAGGCCTGAGTATAACATGCTGGTGATATGGCTCCCAATGCATGCTAACTCCTTTCATCTCCAGCTGTTAGTGGCTAGCTTATACCCTACCTCCTGGACCACCCACCCCTCATTGCAGTTTACTACTTTATAGTTAGTTTCTCTTTCTACCTTGCTTATGCATGTTTTCGTCAATATTGTATATGAAAACACTAATTTGTATGTTCACAATGTTTTTCAGTTGCAATATGATAACTTTTATCGAAATCTACAATGAGGTATACCATTGATGAACTGTTTGCCCATTATTATTCGTCCTCCTATAAACATTTAAAATAATGGAGAGAAACCACTTCAACTCCTTCACTGTTTTTGTTTCTATCTATTTTTCTGTCTGTATTTATGACAACGAATAAGTCTCAGGCTTTTGATACACACTCTGCTTACATACGCAAGGTGATAAGAGTAATTAACATGTTCTAGAGGATATAGAGCTGTGATTTATTTCTCATCCATGCAGTGTCGTCATACGTGGAACGGGGCCCAAGAGATAAAAGAAAATAAGAGCATTTTCAGTACATGAAGTATACAGTCCAATATCTACTCTTTTAACAAGCTACATCAGTGTAACAATATTTATGATTTCCATGGAGGACTGTTTGACTTAAGCTCTTTATCTCATCATGTGTATTTACAATTTTAACGCCATGTAATTTATGTGATGTCCTTCTGCAGAAGATACCCTTACTGCTATTGAAACCTAGTCAGGTTTTTTACATTAAACTTATGCAACCTGTTTAAAACTGTTAAGAGTGTTTGTTAGTAGCCCAAATACCTTCAGGTAATGCACAAAATTATCTCTGCAATAGTACCGACACATCCAGAACATGGAGACAACATAATGTCTGCAAAGGAGATTAGATTCGGTTGAAAAAAAAAAAAAAAAGAAAAATAATTTGCATACTGTAATGCGAAGGAAATGGTTCGAAATTTCTTCAGTTTATTTTGAAAAACAACGAGATTAAGAAGCGGTTAACTGAAAAATAGTTATTAATGCTTCATGTTAGTAAATATGTTAGTAAAAGGTATAGAGAATTTTGTTGTCTGACTGTTATGAAAGCAAAAGTAATTAAATCGTTTGCTTAACTGGGTAAATTTATGGAATATTATCTAGTGTATTGACGTTAACAAGCAAGAGTGGAGACGGTAAAATCGGTCAAGAAAATTGCCAGACTAGACTAAAGGCTAAGAAGATATCATTCCCATACTCCTTGTTTGAGCTGCTATTGTACCAAAGAGATTTGCTTGCTGTAATTAAAACTTATGCTTTCGAATGAAGTGAAATAGAGAAATGACATCAATTTTATTAAAAGTTCCGAAACGTAATCAACACTTTTATACTAGTAATATAACGCTAGTTTCATACTGAATGAGTAAGATACATCTTTCTAAGTGCATACGATATGTTTGTGAGTAATACATTTGGAAAAAGTGGACAAATATTAACTGCGCAAGGTCTTATTAACTTACAATTGAAGGCAATAGCGACGACCTACAGAAGTATTTTCATGAAATATGACTTGCACCAACCCTTTTCTGAGAATACTGATGTTTTCGATATCCTCGGATTTATTTCTATAAAATCATTTGTGTCGATTCACACTACGAAGTACTAAATAGTTCACTTAGTTAAAATATTTACAGCAAAAGATGTAGCATCGTGCAGTCTGTTGCGAACACTAACGTGGGTCACAAACCATTTCAATTTTGCGAAGAGACTCAAATACAGATAAAAGTGAGAATGGTGATTGTTGTTAGTCTTTATTGTAACTGTCCGTTGGAGTTTGTTGTACTGGAACTGGCTGTCTGTCTCTGAATTGCAAGAGATGATGATGTCTAAAACGTTGCATCGTTATTAGGAAATAAATGAATAATAGAAGATATGCAAGTCCCAAGACAATCTCTCACCACATTATATAAAGCTTTTAGATGCTGTATTGAAAGTGTGGAAATGCTATAAAAATGGCAAGTAAAAACACAGATGAGTGTGTAAGTTCATTATGTTCTCTGCCCTTAGGCGAAGAAAGCAACATGGTGAGGTAATACAGTATAAAGACTGGGTGAGACTTACTGCATGAAAACTTAATACATTGCAGTGTTGAGAAACAGACGTTTTTTAAACATCTTGTAGATAGAAACTAATGCAAACTGAAAGTACTAATGACTACGAGTTTCACATTTTAGTCATTGTTGTGAAATTATTTCCATAATGTGTTGTTTGGGTACCAATAAATCTGTTTATTCTTAATGCCGGTATGCAGTCTGATTTTCACCCGCAAACAATTTCTTTATGTAACTGTATATTCTGCATGCAGTTGCAATAAACATGAATTCCATTTTAACTTAAAAAAAAAATCTGCTACTGATGGTGAAATTTTGAAGTCTCTATTCCGTAGCGTTGTTTGTGTCTTATTGTTGCTGTTATAAATCTCTCCTACAAGAACTAGACTGTAGTGTCTGATGCGAGGCCAGTTGTAGTCTTGGTTCTTTTCATCTAAACGCCAAGGGTGTTAGTAGTGGGTAGAGAGATACTAAGTTGGTAATAAAGAGGGATGGTGTTACTACTTCTGCTATTGTGTATTCACCCAATAACTTTGATTAGAACAAGAACGTTGTCACTGTAACTGATTTATTTTTATAAAAATGTTGTCCAATGATCAAACCAAAAATTACAGACGGTGTACACTCGCTTGTGTTCCCAAACTGCGAGATAAAAATAACTAAAGAGTTATAATTATACAATACAATAAAAATAATCTAGGAGTACTAATCTGGTTTGTATAGAAATTTTTGGCACAATAATACTGGTGCTGATACTACAGGTTTCGTAAAATGGTTCCAATACACTCGTTTCAGGCAACTTAAACTCATTTTTGAGTGATCGGTGGTATGTATGAAGAGCGCACTTTTTAATTTTTTGTAATGAGTAATGAGTTAATTAACTGATTCAAAGTCTCACCCAAAACACGACAGACCAAATTATTTTTTGGATATATTCCAATCCTTGTTTTCTCCCTCGGTTATTACCCTCTACAGCTCCTTTTATTACCACGAAAGCTGTACCTTGATGACTTAATACTTGTCCTATCATTATGTTTATTCTTATTGTCAGTGTTTTCTACACATCCCTTCCCTCGCCTGTTCGGCGGAGTGCGTCCTCATTAGCCATCAATTCACCTAATTTTCAATATTCTTCTAGAGCGCTCTATCTCAGACGCTTATCGCGTTTAAATTTGTGACGTACCTCAGTACATCTGTTGAGTTCTCACGATGTTGTACGAGGACAAGACGGCGTTGGTAATATAGTCTCAGATAACAGGGAGGCCGCGCTCGCGCCTGCCAGAAAAAGGAGGCGACGCTTTTGCTAACGGGGTAATCTCCCGCAGAATACCCTGGAGTCAACGGAGCGTTCTGACAGCACTCTCAGTACGATATTGTGTTTCTGGAGAGTTCGTTAGCGTTTCTAAGAAAAATGAATGGTACGTTATCTCTGTAGCCGGTCGTAATAGTAGCGCCTTTTGTGATCTTTTTATTTACTACACAAAAACGTAAAATCACCGTCTACGAAGCGCTAATGCCCTGCTGTGGAACATTCTTAAAGACATTATTGGCGAATTTTTTGGCAGCTTTACTTTCCCCTCTTTTAATGTCATTTACGAGATACATTTGGAATTATTGTTTCCAGGTGGTGATGTCTGAGCTACTTTCCTTGCATCTGAGAGAACGTAAAGCAACCAATGTCTTGCTGAAAAGGTAAGGCCTTCCGCAGTAATAAACACAAGAATCTTTCTGTTATTAATTCTCGCCAAACGTAGCCCACTATATTTATAATAATTTGTCAGAAAGTGCTATATCTCGCTACATTAGTAATTATAATTTAGAAATAGAGTAAAAAAGGATTTTATTTTCTTTTCTGTTCAAAACATCTGAAGTATCTCGATCAGTAACTAAACGTCTTCGTTTGCTTACTTTTTACAAAGACAATGAAAGCGTCAACTATCAAATTCCTTTTGATAAATGAAACTTAATGGAAAAGGTAGCAGATATGTAGGTAGCAACATAACCATAAAACTATGATAGAATCATAGGTTGAGAGCCTCATTGTAAAAAACATTGTAGTATTACAACATTTCAGACAAAAGTGAATATTATTCCCACTATTATTCTAGCTATATTCTGAAGAAATTTGTGTAAGGGTCATAAATGCTGACGAGAACTAAATTAGGCTATTGAGGTCATACATACAATGTAATAATAAAAAAGTGTGCCGAACTGTGGCTGAGGTCTCCAGGGGTGCTTCATCACTCTTATTCACATTTGTTCTCGTACCTGCCTTCCACTTATCAAACATTCTAGTATTCTGTGCTTTATCGGAGACAAAATTCGAATTTGAATCTCGGTTCGGAACAGAGTATCGATGTGTCAGAGATTTTCAATAGAAAGCAGAGTGAAAGTTATATTTTTTACCGACAGTAAGAACGTTTCATTACTTCTAAGAGTAATATAACCTTTGAAAGGTTTGAATAAAATCTTCTAAGAAAAATGATTTGTACGTATCAGGAAGACTAGCGTAGACCGTGCCAATATCAGGTCACTGAAATTTAAGTGGGACATTAATCATAGACTAAATGAGACATCACGATATAAGAAGTTCAAACATCCAATATGAATCGGTGACCTCGTTCACATACTTGTTACGTGTTGTGTCGACTGTATTAGTTAGACTGGACATCACGACTAAACGACAAAAGAATTACTGTACATGCAGCCTTTTCCAAAACAATAAGTGCAGCTTTCTCGGGAGTTATCGTCAATCGAAACGTAGCAGGTTACCGAGGATGGAGATGAGTTTCATTGTCGCCGTTTATACGGCAACAGGTGAACCTCAAATACATTATTTTATAATGCTTGTTACTCTTGTACAAGGAATTGGAACTAGGAGAATATGACGAACAATGTCAGCAAATTTGAAATTAAATCATTTTCTCCGGAACGAGAAATGTAAGTAAATATATTTGGGGAATCATCTGTTTTGCAGATTAGTATTTATTGTAATGGGTAGCAGATGCTAGTGGGAAGACTATTTTTTCAGACAAAAGAGTGAATTGCAGAAGCAATGAACTAACTTTCTATGGCAGAGGTTTCATTATGAAGCTCGTGCCCAGCATTCAGTAACGCGATCCTGCCGTAAACTTTTGTCCCTCGAGGCTACGGGAAGCACACACGACTCGTGACACTGAGTAGTCCCCGACGTAAACTTCGGCCATAACCATCTCCTGTGACCATTACTGGGAGGTGTGGAGCATTTCTTTACCCTTTGATGATTCATTTCCCTTTCATTACCTCTTAAAAATATGGCGTGACGTGAACAATAGTGACGTACATAATTCAATTCGTGGTCTGACTTAACTTACGCATTTACAGTGGGAACTGGAAAAAATTGAATCCTGAAAATATTTCTCAAAACAAAATTAATCCCAAAGATATTACAAATGGAAAGCTTTGTGTGTGAGTATGTTTGTTACTCCTCCAGGTTGAAAGGCTGGACAATTTTGGAAGAAATTTGGTGTGGAATTATCATAACCCTGAATTACCACCTTGATTACTTTTAAATGTGTGTAGTACAAGATATTTATCGATTTGAAGAATACAACGCGAAATGTGGAACGATAATTACTTAGAAATAGATATTTTCTTGTCGATCTTTGAACAGTATCGTGTGTGTCAAAACACTTTTTTTGTTTAATATGTCCTACACGACACGATTCAATGAAATGAATAAGAAGCTTATACAACTCTAGAAATGTTTAATCCATACTTCCATAGAAGCCCGTTGCATTTCAGCCGCTGTGTGTCATTCGTATCTTAAGCTTCAGAGATCCTTCAACACTCACAACGACGGTGAAACTTAAATGCTGTAAAACACAGTGACGTCCTGCCTTCACATGTAGAACGTCGTAGGCTTTTAGTGAGGCTGGAACTAATTATGATATGCGAGCGTATCCGCTGGTAACAGGCACACACGTGACGGCAGCTAACGTTGTGCAAATATTATAAAATTTGCTCTGCATCGAACTAGATATTCCTTATTCTCTTTTTTCGTCGTGTTAGTATGTTTTCTACTCCCTCGCACTGAAGCAGCTGGACGTATTTGCATGAACTTTTCAATGGAGGTAGCGTACATCTTGAATTAAGACAGGCTACCGTTTACTCCGAAAAAAAAAATACACTGTTCGCCATGGATCTTCAACGGGACTGCTGTTCCCGTGGCCAAAAAGTCATCCATGTAACTTAATTAACAAATGAATGCATTACTTTGAGATTAATTTTTTCCTTAAGGTAACAAGAGAATTATGGGCAACGTGCATTGTGTGAGATTGTCGCATTGTCTGAACATTTTTTTGGATGTCGCGCGGTTTGCTGAGCCGCAAGTGGCTCGTGCCCCAATTTCTCCAACAGATAACTAGTGTTACGCGTCGAAAGCGAGTTTTGGAATTAACATTTCTTTATAAATAACTGTTTAACGGCGGGTAACACCGCGGGGTCCAGGTTAAAATAATACGGTAATCATAGTTAAAGTTATTAAGCGCTTTAAATGATTAAACCTTTACTCAGCGTCCTCTTTCTTGAATACAAAAGCGGTATATCTAACTTCATGAAACAAGATCACAAAAAATGTAGGTGGAACGACGGAAGAACGGATGGAATTTAACGTCCCATTAATGGCAAGGACATACGACGAATCTGTCAGTGTTATTTTAAAAGACCACTGTCCTGATATGTCCGGAAACCACTTACACTATAAAACTGAATGGTCGGACGGGGACTCCGCCGTCCATAATCTTACCTCTCAGCCACTTCGCTCGAAATGATTCAAGGATGAACAGACAGGGCGTTACAACCTAAGAAGCTCTATGTAAGAATGTCTGGGACTAATGAGACAGTTTCAACTCCACTACATTGACATAAGAAGGCTATCAAAGAAGCCACATGTTGGGCAGCACTGTACACACATCTTTTATATAAGTCCGCATGTATCAGTTAATTACGCTTTTACAATACTGCAGCCAGGCGATCGTTTCGGGATCAAAATTTTATTGTGATCTAAAATGGTTATATTTATATTCTGTTTATAGAATGTTATAATGTATCCTAGTATGAGGCTGGTATGAACGTGTGTTACAAGGACACGTTAAGCATTTAGCTAAATAATCCCCCTGCTCCTTCATAATAATATATCTGATAATGCAAAAATCATGAGACTCATACAGTGGTGCCACTTTGTTACGATCTCTGCCACTGTTCTGCGTATATTAACGTCACTTGATGAACAGAAATGGCGAATACCGGTTTTTTATATATTTTTGTATACCATACAAAAATGCACGGAAGTATGTTTTTTAACACAAACCTACGTTTTTTAAATGGAACCACGTTAGTTTTGCTAGCACATCTGAACATATAAACAAATACGTAATCAGTGCCGTTTGTTGCATTGTAAAATGTTAATTACATCCGGAGATATTGTAAACTAAAGTTGACGCTTGAAACCTCCGACGTTCAGTTGCGTGTTGTAACAAACACGGGCCACGGTCGGCGAGCAGCATCTGCAGGGACATGTTTACGATGACGACCGTGTTTACGAGTGTGGCTGTAGTGCACTGTTGTGGTTTGGTCTAGCTGTCACAGTGTCCGCATGTAGCGCTTGTTGCTATTGTTATTCGGCATTCGTCTCAGCACGCAGCACGCAGACCAACTGTAGTACACCGTGTTACCAGACGTCTGTGATAGTGTAGTGTTGTAGGAACTGTGACCATGGTGTATTCGAACTCTGAAAAGGCGGAGAGGATACTCATCTATGGCGAGTGTCGACGAAATGCAGCTGATGCCTGCAGGGTGTATGCAGAATGGTACCCGGACAGAGAGCATCCAACGCGCCGCACATTGCAAAACATCTACGGCCAACTGTATGCAACAGGTATGGTCGCAGCACGCAAACGGGTCCGTAACAGGCCCGTCACAGGAGAAGCGGGTGCAGTTGTGTTAGCTGCTGTTGCCATAAACCCACACATGTGTACACGGGACATTGCGAGAGCCGGTGGACTGAGTGAAAATAGTGTCATGCGCATACTGCATCGTCACCGCTTTCACCCGTTTCATGTGTCGCTACATCAGCAATTACATGGTGATGACTTTAATCATCGAGTGCAATTCTGTCAATGGGCATTAACAGAGAATGGGTTGCAGTTCTACCTGTTTACCGACGAAGCGGGTTTCACAAACCACGGAGCAGTGAATCTACGGAACATGCATTACTGGTCCGTGGACAATCCTCGCTGGCTCAGACAGGTAGAGCGACAGCGACTGTGGACTGTAAATGTATGGTGCGGAATCACTGGCGACCACCTCATTGGTCCTCACTTTATTGCAGGGACCCAAACAGCTGCAACATACATCGCGTTTCTACAGAATGATCTGCCAACGTTGGAAACGCGTCGACGTATGTGGTATCAACATGATGGTGCACCTGCATATTCCGCAATTAACACTAGGCTGACCCTTGACAGGATGTTCGACGGGCGTTTCATAGGACGTGGAGGACGCATAAATTGGCCAGCCCGTTCTCCTGATCTTACACCTCTGGACTTCTTTCTGTGGGGTACGTTGAAAGAGAATGTGTACCGTGAGATGCCTACAACCCCAGAGGATATGAAACAACGTATTGTGGCAGCCTGCGGCGACATTACACCAGATGTAATGTGGCGTGTACGACATTCATTACGCCAGAGATTGCAATTGTGTGCAGCAAATGATGGCCACCACATTGAACATCTATTTGCCTGACATGTCGGGACACACTCTATTCCACTCCGTAATTGAAAACGGAAACCACGTCTGTACGTGTACCTCACCCCTCATGGTAATGTACATGTGCGTCAGTGAAAAAGACCAATAAAAAGGTGTTAGCATGTGGACGTAATGTGCTGTTCCAGTCCCTTCTGTACCTAAGGTCCATCACCGTTCCCTTTGGATCCCTACGTAATTCGGTGCTCTCCGATACACACGATCGAACAGCGGAGGAGTGGTACTCAAGCGTCAACTTTAGGTTACAATATCTCGGGATGTAATTAACATTTTACAATGCAACAAACGGCACTGATTAAGTATTTGTTTATATCTTCAGATGTGCTAACAAAACCAACGGAGTTCCATTTAAAAAACGTAGGTTTGTGTTAAAAAACATACTTCCGTGCATTTTTGTATGGTTTGTATTAACCAATTACACTAGCCCCTCTCCTCACGTTCGGTCTGTGGAATCGATTCGTCAGTATTTGATGTGGTTTACGAAATATATCCAGCGGTAATGGTAGGTGACTCACCCTGTTTACACACACACACACACACACACACACACACACACACATATATATATATATATATATATATATGTGTGTGTGTGTGTGTGTGTGTGTGTGTGTGTGTGTGTGTGTGTGTGTGTAAACAGGGTGAGTGTATATATATATATATATATATATACACTCCTGGAAATTGAAATAAGAACACCGTGAATTCATTGTCCCAGGAAGGGGAAACTTTATTGACACATTCCTGGGGTCAGATACATCACATGATCACACTGACAGAACCACAGGCACATAGGCACAGGCAACAGAGCATGCACAATGTCGGCACTAGTACAGTGTATATCCACCTTTCGCAGCAATGCAGGCTGCTATTCTCCCATGGAGACGATCGTAGAGATGCTGGATGTAGTCCTGTGGAACGGCTTGCCATGCCATTTCCACCTGGCGCCTCAGTTGGACCAGCGTTCGTGCTGGACGTGCAGACCGCGTGAGACGACGCTTCATCCAGTCCCAAACATGCTCAATGGGGGACAGACCCGGAGATCTTGCTGGCCAGGGTAGTTGACTTACACCTTCTAGAGCACGTTGGGTGGCACGGGATACATGCGGACGTGCATTGTCCTGTTGGAACAGCAAGTTCCCTTGCCGGTCTAGGAATGGTAGAACGATGGGTTCGATGACGGTTTGGATGTACCGTGCACTATTCAGTGTCCCCTCGACGATCACCAGTGGTGTACGGCCAGTGTAGGAGATCGCTCCCCACACCATGATGCCGGGTGTTGGCCCTGTGTGCCTCGGTCGTATGCAGTCCTGATTGTGGCGCTCACCTGCACGGCGCCAAACACGCATACGACCATCATTGGCATCAAGGCAGAAGCGACTCTCATCGCTGAAGACGACACGTCTCCATTCGTCCCTCCATTCACGCCTGTCGCGACACCACTGGAGGCGGGCTGCACGATGTTGGGGCGTGAGCGGAAGACGGCCTAACGGTGTGCGGGACCGTAACCCAGCTTCATGGAGACGGTTGCGAATGGTCCTCGCCGATACCCCAGGAACAACAGTGTCCCTAATTTGCTGGGAAGTGGCGGTGCGGTCCCCTACGGCACTGCATAGGATCCTACGGTCTTGGCGTGCATCCGTGCGTCGCTGCGGTCCGGTCCCAGGTCGACGGGCACGTGCACCTTCCGCCGACCACTGGCGACAACATCGATGTACTGTGGAGACCTCACGCCCCACGTGTTGAGCATTCCGGCGGTACGTCCACCCGGCCTCCCGCTTGCCCACTATACGCCCTCGCTCAAAGTCCGTCAACTGCACATACGGTTCACGTCCACGCTGTCGCGGCATGCTAGCAGTGTTAAAGACTGCGATGGAGCTCCGTATGCCACGGCAAACTGGCTGACACTGACGGCGGCGGTGCACAAATGCTGCGCAGCTAGCGCCATTCGACGGCCAACACCGCGGTTCCTGGTGTGTCCGCTGTGCCGTGCGTGTGATCATTGCTTGTACAGCCCTCTCGCAGTGTCCGGAGCAAGTATGGTGGGTCTGACACACCGGTGTCAATGTGTTCTTTTTTCCATTTCCAGGAATATATATATATATATATATATATATATATATATATATATAATCATCGATACGTACTCGTATCCTGTAATAGGACAATCGGTGTAAAAGAACAGAAATACGTTTTTCCACTACTGCGTGCTACAGACAGGTCAGATACATTGTAAGGCCTCAGTATTTTTTTCAAATACGTAGTGACTTCTTGTTGCTATGCCCTACACTATATGTTATGTACACATTATTAATTTTCATTTCAACATGCACTTGTGGATGCCTACAGGCCCGAAATCATGACTGTGTAAAATAAATAAACAATTAATACTCAAATGGCGGAAATCTCTTTCCAAAACGTCTGCCTGACTGTGGCAACTCACGAAAGAAACATCGTTAATAATTGTTATCCTCGATAGCAAGTTTAGTGACACTTTGGATTCACATACTTCAAAATCATTGTTCTCACGAAATTCACAACAACCCATGTTTATCTTTGTAGAAGATGACGTCCTAAAAGCCGAAAATAGGTTAGTTAAATAATAAATATTGCAAATTATTTTATCATTTTAACATAGAAAAAAATCACATCAACACTTTAAAAGTCCTAACAAAAATTTATAGTAGAGCTAGGTTAGCGTCATTGAAAATGCCTACGTGCGAAAAATCGAATTTTACGAACTTAGGTGCAGTTTGGATGAATAAATTCTTCAGCTATGTTTTTCATAAACTCAGAAAAAACGCAAATCTCATTAACTAAAAGTGAAATTCTCTTTATGTAGTCTTTGACGGGTGTGAGTGGAAGCTGCGTAAGAAACTACTGTAGTTCAAAAAAGAAATCTATATTTTTAGCAATGCTGACGCAATGTAAATCTGTACGGCTACTCCTATTGCCGGTACTAGCAGAATAAACACTTAGTTTAACGTGGAAATAAATAAAATTACGTTTTGTGTTTATTATATTTTCTGATTCACATATCTATATCATTTGGTCCAATTTGTGTTGTCCTGTCATCTTAAGTTGTGTCTGAATATATATGCTTTAATGCTTTCATAAAATTTATATACCATTTTACTTTACATAATAGATACTGTACCTTCAGTTTACAAAGAGTTATGGCACATTTACTTGCATGGTTTGAAGATACTGCTCTACATGTGTGATTGTTTTCGTTTTAAATCTGTTCTGTTCTGATGCTTCCAGTCCATCTAAATATCAATAGCACAGAGCTGAAAACATGAAAAACCGTTTCCTTTATATTCAGTTTCGATTATTGTTGCTAATATCTGACAGTCGTTACCTAGTGTCGAATCTATGTTTATGATATCTATGATCTCCCCGTGTGTGTGTGTGTGTGTGTGTGTGTGAGAGAGAGAGAGAGAGAGAGAGAGAGAGAGAGAGGGAGGGAGAAGGAGAGGGAGAGAGAGAGAGAGAGAGAGCATTGGTACATGTTTATGTTCAGCTATATGTATACATGTATATCAGTAAATATTATTATTATTACTACTATTACTATTTTCACGATTTTGTTCATTTTAGCAGGTTCAGCAGAGATCCATTATTTATAAGTGTCTGGTCATCATATGATCGTTTTCTACAATATTTATTTGGTTGTAATATTTTTCCTGCATTGTTATAAGGCATTTGCTGTGGTCATTGTTCTGATGATACGTCTTGTTCCATATTGGTGGAATTATGTTTTTGGTGCACTGCAAATATGGAATGGTTTCCTTCTATTAACGTGTTTTTGTGGAATAATCAGTCAGTACTTGGAGAAATACAAACATATTAAACACCGAAATGGATAGCATCGATTTTCAATAATAATCTTTACTTCACATTTTGTTGTGATTGCGATTGTGAGTTTCGGTTCTTTCGGTTGCCTTCAGTCAACAGATTGTCTGCAGGCATTCATAAATTTCATGCGTTTCTTCTCTCTTTCCCTCCTCTGGTGTATATGCACCAATTATATTCGCCAGCTTCCCCAATATCTTTAGCCTTAAATGTATCACTCTTTCACTTATGAACGTATATGATTGCAACCATTTTCAATGGGCATTTTGGATTAAAACTGCAACTCCAGCTGCTTTCCCGTTCAGTTCTACTTACACGCTGTATCTCATAATACAATCATTAATTTCTTCAGAGCCTTATAATTTCTTCTCTCTTTCAGGTTTTACAGCTCTGTCAGTTTTCGGTGTTTCTTTCATTTGACTTTTTTCTTCTACAGTGCTCTTTCCTCTAACATTTCATGCGACTATTTCCAACATTTTCCCACTTCTTTTATTCTTAGACTTTCTCCTTGCTTTAGTCGTCAACAAAAGATCAGTCTGTTTTTCTGCTTGATTATTGTGAGAAGTATAATTCCCTCCACACTGTGCTGTGACCCAGAGACCTAAGCTGGACAGAGCGTACGCTCTTGGCAGGATCACTCTAGCCTGACAGATCTCCTGAGCAGAAGTCAGACGAAAATTAGTCTACAACGTAAGGGGGAGGAGGGTGGGGGGTTGGAGAGGAGGGGCGGGGAGGGGGGTTGGGTGCTCTTAGGTGTAGGGAAGCCGACAAGCCGACACTGCTAGAGCAAATAGCCTTGATTAAAAACAGGGAATGACACCCTACAAATCCTGAAGCGATGGATCCATAGCCGTAGTGAAGGTAACCATCTAAAGAGAGACAACTCCTAAAGAAAAACACTTGTCGTGGTCCACTTAAAAGGTGGCAGCCCCACTGCCTAGCTACCCTGGCTACAGGTGGGTATCTTGTAACGAGAGAATTAAAATATTACTCACGAAACTAATATGTACAACGAAAATAGTATGTAGTAGGCCCGTGACAGGTAATATAAGTCAACACTGTGTTCTTAAATGACCTAAATTCACGTATTTTATTATTATTTCAGCTGTTTTGTTTCATATTACTTCTTAAATTTCTTCTCATTATGATTTCCACGCCTCGTCAGCAATACTGGATTATTCCTTTTAAAAAAGGGCATTTACTGGCCTGACAGAACGAGTGCAGTTCATTCTGCAGAATTTACCTCGAAGGCCGAGTGAGCCAGAATAGTAAGGCATAACATCGGTGCACCGTATTCGGCATTCGTCTTTCAGCAGAAAACATTTACGTGTAGAACCAAACGGTATTTTTAATTTTTCGAAGCCAGAAAACTGCTGCAGTACTTCACCGTATGCTGGCACAGAATTTTTCATCGTTATCAAATGAAGCACTTCAACACTTGTTCAGAGAATTCGTAAAACATATAGAGAGTTGAATATCGTACGCTCCATATCGGACGTGTGGGCTTCCGCTTGTTTACATAGCTTGAATACGGTTTTTCCTGTTATTCCTCTTTTTCAGCGAAATATTTCGTTCGTTTTCACGGATATCAAGTATTAGCGTTTTAATAACTAGCGTAACTTCATGAGCTGTTTCAATAGAGATGGCAGTAGTACTGAAGAATGAGAACTCATATCTACGTACCGAATGATGTAGGGGCGTTCAGTAAGTAACACAACACATTTTTTTCTCTGCTAATTTCGGTTAAAATTCAAAAATTTGTTGTGGGAACGCTTCGGCGCCTATGCTTTCGTAAAATTGCTATAAGTGGCGGTGCTATACATAGCCTTCAAATGACGTCTGTAGTGGACGTGCGTTCCGAACAGAAAGCTGTCACAGAATTCCTTTTGGCGAAAACCAGAGCATGCAGATATCAACAGGAGATTGCAGAATGTCTACGTAGACCTGGCAGTGAACAAAAGCACGGTGAGTCCCTGAGCGAGGCGTTTGTCATCATTACGACGAGGTCGAGCATTCCTGTCCCTCACGCGTGCGCGCCGGCCGCACATATTTGTGGCTCCTGCGGTTTTGGAAAGAGGAGACACTTTCATTCAAAGGTGATCGATTGACCACGAGGCTGATAGTGACAATTTTCTGTCGGACGTAACCACAAACAATGAAACTATGGTTTATCACTTATAACCAGGAAAAAGACGGCGCCACACTAACTCT
The DNA here is from genome assembly GCF_023864275.1 of Schistocerca cancellata. NCBI lineage: Eukaryota > Metazoa > Arthropoda > Insecta > Orthoptera > Acrididae > Schistocerca > Schistocerca cancellata. Next base: position 641,509,767 of record NC_064627.1, read on the forward strand.
CCTTCGAAGAAAAAAGTTCAAAGCCGCACCCTCATCCGGTAAAATCATGGCGACTGTCTTCTGGGACTCTGAAGAGGTTATTGTGCTTCATCCCCTCCCTCATGGTGCAACGGTTAACTCTGAACTGTACTGTGCTACCCACAGGAAGTACTAGGAACGACTTCAGCGTCCTCGTCGCCACAAAAATACAAATGAGCTTCTCAGTTTGCATGACAACTCAAGGCCTCACACAAGTCTGCGTACCCGAGACGAGCTCACAAGATTTCTGGGACTGTTCTTCCTCATCACCCTACAACCCGAAACTCGCACCTTCCAAATTCAATTTATTTCGGCCAAAGAATGATACTCACAGCAGGAAGCAGTGCGTCGATGATGGGAAGGTTATTTAGGCAGCAAGACGTTGCTTCGACGTCAGCTATTAGATTGGTACCATACAGACAAACAGGCCTTCCCAGTAAGGTAACGTCATGCCGTCGAATTGGATGGAAATTAGCTCGAAAACATGGTTTTGTAGCCAAAAGAAAAAGAACTCCTAAATAAAACCAACCTGCTTTCAGGAAAAGTGTTACACTACTTACTGAACGCCTCTCGTAGTTTGTCGTATTACCTGACAGGGTTGAAACCTTATATTGGCTGTCTGTGTCACTGGCAAGACATGTGATGTTTCAGCACATTCCAGAGCTTCCAGTCAGTGGACACACGACGCAAGGAACATTTTGTATACAAGGTGTCAATGAGAGATGGTTTCAAACCCGACAGGAACTGTTGTTGTCAGTCAATGTAGGTCCATCGCACTCGATTTCAGAACAAAAATTGCAAAGGCAGCTGCAGACAACTTATACTGGAAGACGCGTACCTCTCATAGTGGTATTTCTCAAAGGGATACTTAAGCTGCGCATCTTCAAAGGCTCAATAAATCGGCTGTTAGCTTATAGGGAGCGTGTGATGTGATCCGAACGATCACAGTTATGCCTCTTTTTCAAAATTTAAGGCGGTGAGTACACCTATTGTTCTATAAGACGCAAATCAGCTGTGTGCAGATGCCGGAGGTGTTTCTGTTAAATTTCAGTAGTATTTTTCGTACCGGTACCATGACTGTGCAGACGTTACAGAACAACGTGAACATGAACCAGAATGATTATTTCAACGTTCTTGGTAACCCAGTGCTGCCATTTCTTCTACATTTTCAAGATGAGTATGCTGTGGATAGACAAGAAGAAATTATAGCTGGATATCTAGGTCCGTTAACCAGTCCACAGATTTTCGTGTCACTAAATGCAGTTCTTTAAGTCAACTAGGAATTACCTTCAGTCAGGTGGTGTGCGGCTGCACAGCAACCTCAAAGTCGCAGACCGTCGTCTCCCATTCAGTCAAACAGCACCACACCTTCCATACCACGCACGAAATCGATTCAGAGGTATCAAGACTAAATTATTGACACGTTCTGTAGGATCAGTAATGACGCGAGAATTTTCCGGAAGAAATTTCTGCCAAACTTCTTTCCGCCCTTGGCAAACGTTACGTACAAGAGGCGCATCTTAAGTCTCCCAAGGTGGTTTTCTAGATTTAAGTTTGCTGGCAGGTACGTTTTGTAGATAGTCATAAAGAAGGGACTTCTAATGAGCAGCACAGTTTTGAACTCCCTTACAGCTGCCACTTTTCGTCCAATTGATGGTGGTGCAATATTACGTTTTACAGGTAGCCGTGAAAGTGGTGCTGATTTAGCAGTGCCAATAATTATTTTCATTGCTTGATTTAGTTTAACGTCAGGTGTGCATGCGCACTTTTTCTCCATACTGGAGCACAGTGCTCTGACGTACAGTAAAACAATGCCAGTACAGCAGTACGAAGACTGTCTTCGTTTGCACCCGTCCTGGTCCGACTTACAACACCAATTCTGGGGTTCAGTTTTTGCTATATTTTCTAAGTTTTTCTTAAAAGAAAGGGCCAGTTCCAAACGACTCCCAAGTATTTTGGCTAAGATGATTAAAGCCTATCTATTTGTCATTTGGAATGTGGGTTATGCTACTGAGGCACATATTCGAAGATCACATTAAATTTGCGGTTTGCCACACGGTTACTAAGATGGTAAGCATTTATCTCTGTTTTAGATCGATTTGTCTTCAGTCTTCAGATTTTGAAATAATCACCAATTGTTATAAATCTTTGGTTAAGGATCATTCATTTTGCTGATGTTTTTCACGTCGTGTTGCTATTTAAGGCCCGCGTTAGGTGCTTACTATCATCCTGATTATCTCGCATGGCGTATGTGTTTATCACGTTAGACATTGAGGAGCTTTTAAAGTCAATAAATATGTCCCAAAATTGGTGTCAAAGATTACCTTTTATTTTCCTATATCCTTTTTTGGGATCAATTTTGCATTGATATCTAATTTTGGTTTCAGCCGGTATTATGTCGAAACATTACATCCATGTTGTATCCATTGGTTACCGCAATACTGTATGGGATTACTCTGAATGCTTTTGTATTGAACTATTATTATATAAAAATTTTCGTTTTCCGACATGCAAGGTTTCTTGTCCTGCTTCATAATAACTACGTGACTCGTCACATGGCTCCTTGCTGTACTATATCAGACTCTTGTAAATTATACGAGGGCTATTCAGAAAGTAGGGAACGTTTTGGCATTTAAAAAAAACTAAAAACAAGAAAAAATTTATTATATACATCTCAAAGAGAGACTAACATACAACTTTTCCACATAGTCACCAAACACATTGAGACACTTATCATAGCGGCGGACAAGCTCTGAAAGACCTTCGTCCTAATATCCTGCCGCCTGAGACTTTAGCCTGTGAGTCACGCCCGCCTGGAGTTCCGCGTCGTCATCAAAGCGCTGCGTTGCAAGCCAGTTATTCATCTTTGGAAACAAATGGAAGTCACTTGGCGTAAGATCGGGGCTGTAGGGTGGATCAGAGAGAATTTCCCATTTGAATGAATTAAGGAGTTCTTTAATGCGGTTTTCCGTGTGAGGTCGGGCACTGTCGTGCAGTCCGCAGCTCCTGGTCGTGCGGTAGCGTTCTCGCTTCCCACGCCCGGGTTCCCGGGTTCGATTCCCGGCGGGGTCAGGGATTTCTCTGCCTCGTGATGACTGGGCGTTGTGTGACGTTCTTAGGTTAGTCAGATTTAAGTAGTTCTAAGTTATAGGGGACTGATGACCATAGATGTTAAGTCCCATAGTGCTCAGAGCCATTTGAACCATTTTTGAACCACTGTCGTGCAAAAACAAAATTTTGGACGTCAGCTTTCCTTGACGTCTGTTTTGAACTGCTCTTCTAAGACTGTGCAAATTTGACAGTGCCGGGCAGAATTTATGCTTGCTCCACGTTCGAGAAAATGAATAAGAAGCGCACCTTGCCTATCCCGAATCACTGTCGGCATCAACTTCCTTGATGACAAGGATTGCAAACATTTTCTTAGTTTTTTTGGGCTACTTCGTATGCCCCCACTCCATGGACTGTAATTTTGTCTCGCAATTGACGTGTTTCACCGAAGTCTCGTCACCAGTTATCATTCGATCCAGTAAAGAATCACCATGTTTGTGGTGGTCCTCCACAAATATAAACGATGCCCCCATTTGCTGTTCTTTATGGTGCCCTGTAAGCATTTTGGGAACCCATCGTTAACAAAATTTGTTGTAGCCTAGGTTTTGAGCGACAATTTCAAACAACGAAGTTCATGAAACTTGTTGAAAAGATAGCGAAAGCTCCGTTATTGTGAAGTGACGGTTTTCACGAATCGTTTCACAAACTTTAAAGACAAGATCGTGTCACAATGCTCGCACGTTCACTCTTCTCTTCACTCGCTTTGGTTCGGCCATTTTTAAACTGAATGCACCATTTATGGACGGAACATTCACTCATTTCCTTGTTTCCGTACACTTCGCACAGTTCACGGTAAATTTCTATGGGTTTTAGGTTTTTTGCCAACAAAGACCGCACCTCACAACTGGCGGGATTTTCGATTGCGGTGCGCATTTCAAATTAGAATATCCAAAAACCCAGACGCAGAGAGACGTTGTTGGAACACGGGAAGCATTTTGTCAGCAAGTGTTAACATATTGTTTCGTGCTCGCGGTAAACTGGGTGAAAGGACGCAAGTCACGGTACGGCAAAACACATAGAATCTCCTCTGGCCTAAGCTAGGAATTCCAAACACTGCGAAGTAAATGCTTCATTGGGTCATCGCTGCACTCTACCTTTACAGTTGCGTGAAAAGATATAAAATCTGAACTCTGTCGAATAAAATTACAAGTCTCCAATCAGTTACCGCCCAATTTATGACCTGTGCCGCCCATTGAAGAGATGCAGATTTATATTCCGCTTTTTGCAATGGCCTTTCCCGCGATACCCGAATACAGTTGTCCACTGCACGCAGTTGTTTCCGCAGTGCTCGCTCGGAAGCTCGTGGAGACGGACCTGCATTCACTGAACACAGCATTTACAATCAGGGTGGAAACAGACTGTCATTGACAAGGCGTGACATTAGTTTCTGGTGCCTGGCGATTACGATTTTTTCACGACTTCTGTCCCGACGCTGTGCTCTATGACTGCGAACAGTGCGCATTCCTGGGAGACACGTTGGACAGTCAGCATCTATTCACCTACAAATGGGCAAACTTCACCCACATTGTGGTCGAGGGCACTTAAATACACTATTCGTTCTTATTTTTTTATCTTCATGATTTTATATGTTATTGATAACACAGTCGTACGTATACATGACGTAATGAAATAAATATCTGCCTCGACAGGGTATTCAGCGGCGACAAGTGAAAATTTTTGCCGTACCGGGACTCAAACCCTGATTTTCCGCTGTACGCAAGCTCTTCGCCTATCCGAGCACGCTTTCCACCCCATCCCATTCCCATTTTGTCGCCCACAAAATAAACAGTATCATCTCTCCACTCAATGCTCGCCGCATTGCGCTGGATTCCCACAAGATTTCAGAAAGGCAGTGCATCCACACTGAAATGATCTGATGGCCGCTATGTCACATATACGTATTTTACTAGCTTCTGCCCGCGTGGATCTCTAACCGCCACGAATTTTGAAAAGTTCTGAAGTTTATTGTCAATGAGAAAAATGGATATAAAAACTGAAGGTGAAGCTGTGAAAAGGGCTCAACGATAAAGAATTGATGTGTATGTAAGAAGAGATATATTTGAAGTATGAAATACCGATAGACCTGGATAGGGAAACAGCCTAGTGTTGTATTAAAAGAAACTACGAAAATTAAAGAGTTTCTTTAAATGTAGCATTTGATGTTTTGTCCATAGCAGCCATTGCAAACAAATTATCTGAACTAGTGATCCGCGAGCAAGCTATGTAGAGTTGTCCATGTGGGAAACAGTCGTCAGTTCGACGCCGGCGGTTCGACGTTTCTGTCCTTGGGACTTGTCAATGCTCATAGCGAAGAAAATGTTCATGTGAAACTAACAGAAGGATAAAATTATGAACGAAAGAAGTTAAACGAACGAAATCATAACAATTGTATCACTTCACTTACATCGGTAACACACTACGAAAATCTCTGAAGAAATATATGAAATTGGTTTTCAGAGTGAACTCGACAAACTTGTCAACGATTGAAGAACGTCCATGAAAACCGAGATTTAACTATTAACACTATTAGATAAAGAGTTCTAAAGTACTACTTTCTATGGATGCTGTCATTTCTATCCAGGTTTATTCAGTGTAATTTCATAAAACTTCTGATGTCCCGATGTTTTTCTTGCAGTAGAATGAAATAATATCTTCACGAAACTGAGTCAATCTAAATCGAAAAATTTTTTTGCCAGTTTTACTCATTTTCTTGGACAACTTACCCTTAGCCCAAAATTTTATTGTGGACCCAAAATTTCACTGTATTCTCAAAATTTCATTTTGGCAAAATTGAAGTTCCAACATCCTAAACGTGCTATGTGTCTTTTTTTTTTTTTTTTTTTTTTCAAAGTTCATTTTATTCGCTGTAAAGGAGGTACAGCCAAACGAGTATATAATACTAGAAGGGCTTCATCATATGACGAAGGTAAGAAAAGGTAACAGTGTTGATGTTAGCCCCACGGCCTTCTTCATTCTAAAAGCGCACGACAATCGGCGGAGAATTACATTACACCAATTATAAGCACGTACTTAATAGTAGCCATACTGTTGTGTTCTGGGAACGTTTCTGCTCTGTAAAAACAAATGATGCTAGTAATGTCTGAAAAAATAGCTTATCTGTGAAAGTTCGACTTAATAATACACGAGTTAAATGGGCAGAATATATTACAAGTTCCGGGAAAACAGTTCCAGTAAAATATGTAAAATACAGGTAGATATTTGATTTGTACACTGTTTGGTTCCATTCTTGTCGGAAATAGGTTTGACTCTAACATAACGATGAAGCAGTGTACAAAGTATGCATTTAAATATTTATTTCAGTGAAACACGTGGAATAGAAATGTACCTAGTGTAATTACAAACTGTTTTTCAATATATTGAAACTAAAGTAAGTAACCCTCCCCATTTCAACTGAACTGCACATGTAGGCTATCATGCAAGTCCTTATTGGATGAATTAAGAACAAATTTATTGTACGCCTTTTGTAAGCAAGGTGAAACTACGCAACGCACAATTCTAATGGGTTTAATGAAAATACTGCTAGCCTCCAGGCGGCGAACTGTTTAATTCATCGAACCTGAGGACAGCCCTCGGCAATCAGGTGTAGTGTATATGGTTCCCGATTGAAAAGGTGGTCATTACTGAGTCTGCCGTAAGATGCTTATGGATGCATTTCGTGTTTCAAAGAGGAGGATTGCGACATTAACCAACGAACTGAAAATGGGTCAAGTGTCGTACCACGACAACAGAGGTGGTGCATAGAACTGCAAATATACGAAGGACGATTTTCTACTGATGAAGCAACATATACTGTCTCTTCCAAGAGAGGGGACTTATTATAGAGGAAGGAAGTCTTCTAAAGGACGCCTCAGCTGTGATCTTAAATTGGTCGCTTATACAAAGCATTTAAAGTCAGATTTGCAAAGACCAAAGTTAATGAAATCCAGCACAGCAGCTACGTTCAAAGTTTTAAATCCTTAAATACTTTCCAAATCTATCATTTGGAAGACCAAGGTCAGATACTTGTAAGACATGTGCCACCTTGAAGAAAAAGGACACTCACCAGGAAGCAGAAAAGCCCAGAAACCACTAGAACTGCACTTTGCGAAGGCAGGGAGTGGAATGACAAATATGAAGAATGATGCGACGTCTTCATCTATGGCTGGAAGTAACAGTTTAGCCGGCCGGGGTGGCCGAGCGGTTCTAGGCGCTATAGTCTGGAACCGCGCTACCGCTACGGTCGCAGGTTCTAATCCTACCTCGGGCATGGATGTATGTGTTGTCCTTAGGTTAGATAGGTTTAAGTAGTTCTAAGTTCTAGGGGACTGATGACCTCAGAAGTTAAGTCCCATAGTGCTGAGAGCCATCTGAACCATTAACATGTGTAATGTAGCAATCGATCGGCGATAAGTAATGCTTGTTCCAACGCTTACACACTCAGATATGTTCTGTTTACGCCTCCTTTCGTGTTACAATTTCTGTGTTCATTCTCATGACAACAGTGTGAGGCAATAATTAGTTTGTGGGCATCAGAGTCAAGTGTTTCGTGCAGTTAATAGCAAAGCATCATGTCTGTTCCATGTCTCGAATTGCACTAAAAACACTGCGAACGTTAGTGTTAACAAAAGGAAACTTGGGATTTGGAATGACAACTGCTGTGGACAAAAGAAAAACCGCGAACACCTATGTTTGTACATGTTGGTAGTGGCCTATTTGATTGTATAGTGCATAAGTATCTGGTTTCGGACCACAGTTTCCCATCTTGTGAAATAAATTTTGCCTTAATAGAAAAAAGCAAGAAGGTAGTTAATATTATGTACCTGATGATTTACAAAAAGTAATTACCTTAACACGCCCTTTTTTACCATTCAAGACACTCAAAATGGAAGAAAAAAACTTTTCTGACTTTCAGGCTGCTGCTTATAAAGTCATCAGCATAATAAACTATACGTCACTTCTGCTGCACAAATTAAAATCACTTCACCTGAAATAGTGTACATTAAAGGACATTCACTGACAATGAACAGTGGGAAATTTAAAACATCCTAAAGAAAGACAAAACTGTCTTCGATTTAATTTATACACGACTGTGAGTAGTGCCACATATTACACGACTGTTTTTTGAAAAAAGAAGGATTTGCTAGCTATATTACCCTTTATACCACATCACCATGAGCAGCATTCTACTGATTTTTGTAATTATATTGCAAATATAAGATATTTGTTGAGTATTGCTTACATCTCTTGCATTTAGGTACTTTTGTCAACCACTACAGTTTGATGTCGGTGTTGGAATTAGCCCATTTCGTTTGAATAAGGTAATGTGTAAGATACCTTCTGCTCTAAAGCTTTTAATTTTCTTTTTCTGGACAATTCAACGCATTTTTCTCTGGACTTGCAGTATAGTTTATATTTCCTGGATGTTAATAAACGTATTAATACAATAAAACGTGTGTGTCAATTTCATATGTCGTATAATACTGTTTTCTTTGTCTTGTTTATCTTAGAAGATTACTTTTGTTCCATAATACGTTCAGAATGTTATCTGTTCAGTTGTTTTCACAATAAAGTACTTAAAGGTGCCTAACACAGTTTCCCTCTATCTGCTATGAAATTCGATTTCCCCATACTGACACAGTTAAAGGAAAAATCTGTACGTATAGATAACTCGACTACTAGGTGGCGTATCAAAATGAAACATGTACCGGATTTTAAGTTCGATTTTCAGGAAGAGCTGTAAAAACTGCATCCAAATCGTGCATTACTTTTTGCGTGTTGCTTGTACACATGTATGGACAGACAGACAGAGAAACAAATAAAAATTCTGAATGTAAATGTTTTGGTTTCTATTTGCTGTTATAAAGATCCCCGCACATTAAGTTTATTTTAAAAAATATCTTCTATGTACAGACATCAGCCACTTAGAATTTTATTATATGTGTATGTATAGATAAGTGTCGTGTCTTGTTTTAAATATGTCCGCGTGGTGGATAGGGCTGTACATTCAATACGATAAAATCGGAATTTGGTTCGGATGGAAAACGATTTCGGATAGCTAAAGTGGTTAAGGCGACCGCTCACGGAAAATCAGGGTTCGAGTGCTATTCGGGCACAAATTTTCAATTGCCGCCACTGAATTGATTTCAATGCTCAATTTCTGCCAATGTCAGAATTTATACCATTTAATCAGCTATTCCTCATTTCTGCTATTCTGTTACATCTCCCCCCCCCCCTCAATCCATCCATTGTATTAAGCTAATTCAGTACAAACGACTGGCACTTCATCTACATGTACATCTACATGATTACTCAGCAGTTCACATTTAAGTGCTTGGCAGAGGGTTCATCGAACCACAATCATACTATCTCCCTACTATTCCACTCCCGAACAGCGCGCGCGAAAAACGAACACCTAAACCTTTCTGTTCGAGCTCTGATTTCTCTTATTTTATTTTGATGATCATTCCTATGTATGTATGTATGTTGGGCTCAACAAAATATTTTCGCATTCGGAAGAGGAAGTTGGTGACTGAAATTTCGTAAATAGATCTCGCCGCGACGAAAAACGTATTTGCTTTAACGACTTCCATCCCAACTCGCGTATCATATCTGCCACACTCTCTCTCCTATTATGTGATAATACAAAACGAGCTGCCCTTTTTTGCACCCTTTCGATGTCCTCCGTCAATCCCACCTGGTATGGATCTCACACTGCGCAGCAATATTCTAACAGAGGACGAACGAGTGTAGTGTAAGCTGTCTCTTTAGTGGACTTGTTGCAACTTCTGAGTGTCCTGCCAATGAAACGCAACCTTCGGCTCGCCTTCCCCACAATATTATCTATGCGGTCTTTCCAACTGAAGTTGTTCGTAATTTTTACACCCAGGTACTTAGTTGAATTGACAGCTTTGAGAATTGTACTATTTATCGAGTAATCGAATTCCTTTGGAACTCATGTGGATCACCTCTCACTTTTCGTTATTTAGCGTCAACTGCCACCTGCCACACCATACAACAATCTTTTATAAATCGCTTTGCAACTGATACTGGTCTTCGGATGACCTTTCTAGACGGTAAATTACAGCATCATCTGCGAACAACCTAAGAGAACTGCTCAGATTGTCACCCAGGTCATTTATATAGATCAGGAACAGCATAGGTCCCAGGACGCTTCCCTGGGGAACACCTGATATCACTTCAGTTTTACTCTATGATTTGCCCTCTATTACTACGAACTGCGACCTTCCTGACAGGAAATCATGAATCCAGTCGCACAACTGAGACGATATCCCACAGGCCCGCAGCTTGATTAGAAGTCGCTTGTGAGGAACGGTGTCAAAAGCTTTCCGGAAATCTAGAAATACTGAATCAACTAGAGATCCCCTGTCGATGACTTACATACCACTTCAGAGCTATGACTTAAGGCATCGATGGAGGTTCACATGACCGCCTGTTAGAAGTCGTGCATCTTTTTTGAGAAAGGCTGACTGCAATGTTTTCGGTGAGCTTGTGGTATTAATCACCGTCTGTTTCACCTAGAGTTTCTTTTTTGTGAAAACAGGTTCTTTTATTCAGGATTACAATACACGATATTATTCCTCACTCTTTTGGCTACGGAACCATGTTTTCTAACGTAGTCTACATTCAATGCGCCGGCCTTATGCCATCTTATCCTGAGAGCCTGTATGGCCGTCCTTCATTGGACCGTTAACAGCTGGAGGCTCTTAACGGTCTTCCGTTAGGCGGCGGGCAATCCAGCGAGCATACGCCTCCGAATACCCCAACTGGTGGATGAGTGTCACACGCTACCAACAGAGATGTCAAGTTGAGCAGCGAGGTGTTTGACTGTGACCCGTCGATCACCTCGAATGAGAGTGTCCGCACGTGTGCGGCCAGCCGGCACGTGGGAGGTCAGACAGGTTTGCGCGACCTTGTTGCGATGATGACAGACGCCTCGCTCAACGACTCACCATGCTTTTGTTCACTGCCATGTCTCCTTTGATATTCTGCCAAATGCCTATGAATGTCGGCTATGCTCTAGTTTTCTGCCAAAAGAAATTCAATGACAGCCTTGTACTTGGTAGGCATCTCCGTTATACATGCCATTTTGAAGGCTACGTATAGCGACGCTACCTATCGGAAATTCATGAAGCTAAACAAGCTGATAAGCTATATTCCAAAATGTCTCACAATAAATGTCGCATTTTTTCAATCGAAATTGCCCGAGAAAAATCATGTGTACAATTAGTTGTTGAACACTCCTCGTAATATTCTAATATAAAGTGAATATTCTGTAACTACAGCCGCATATTTTCTCCCTTGCATGCGGATATGTTTTACTGATACGTGTTAATGTTGCTTCAAACTTAGGACGTCGATGTAATCAGAGAATCCTCGCGTCGGCATATTGACATTTTTTGTGTTGTATCGACAAACCTAAATATGGTTTTAGAAGCTTATTCACATTCGTGTTGTCTAACATCTACGAACAAAGACCACACGAGCTAAGCGCACATTTCCTTCCCTGTTAGTGCGACGAGACAATCTCATAAATTAGAGGGGATTTGTATCACAGAGTCACAAAAACTATCAAAAATATGTCAGCGTTTGGCTCTGTAGAGGTCCGAAAATGGAATAACACCACCACAGAGGAGAGAAGCCCTTTCCTGTTCCGCGTAACTTTCATTTGCTTGTTAGCAGCATGTAGCCTTGTGGTTTGCGTTGGTGCCGCTAAATAATGGGCCCCCGTGTTCGTTTACCGACCGGGTTGGGAATTTTCTTCACTCGGGAATGAGTGTGTGTGTTGTCGTCATAATCATTTCATCTTCATCGACGCGCAAGTTGTCGAAGTTCCGTCAGTTAAAAACAAAAGGATATCCACCGGGCGGTCAATCTCATTAGAAGTGGACTCCCAGCCATACGCACATGTCACTTTTTGTTTGGTTTTACGTGCACTGACCTTCTGTCAACAGTGAAACAAAAGAGGTATCCACCAGTAATGACTCCGAAATTTCCAGAGCGAACTTGTGTTCTCGTATTATGACGTTCTTAGATAATACAAATCTCCTTCATCATAACCAACATGGATTCCGCAAACAGAGATCATGTGAAACTCAGCTCGCCCTATTTGCCCAAGAAATTCACAGTGCCGTAGACACTGGCGAGCAGATTGATGCCGTATTCCTGGACTTCAGGAAGGCATTTGATACGGTTCCACACTTACGTTTAATGAAAAAAATACGAGCTTACGGAATATCGGACCAGGTTTGTGATTGGATTCAGGATTTCCTAGAAGAAAGAACACAACATGTCATTCTTAACGGTTCAAAATCTGCAGATGTAGAGGTAATTTCGGGAGTACCGCAAGGAAGCGTGATAGGACCTTTATTGTTTACAATATACATAAATGACTTAGTTGACAACATCGGTAGCTCCGTGAGGCTATTTGCAGATGACACGGTTGTCTACAAGAAAGTAGCAACATCAGAAGACTCGTACGTACTCCAGGAAGACCTGCAGAGGATTAATGCATGGTGCGACAGCTGGCAGCTTTCCCTAAACGTAGATAAATGTAATATAATGCGCATACATAGGGGCAGAAATCCATTCCAGTACGATTATGCCATAGGTGGTAAATCATTGGAAGCGGTAACGACCGTAAAATACTTAGGAGTTACTATCCGGAGCGATCTGAAGTGGAATGATCACATAAAACAAATAGTGGGAAAAGCAGGCGCCAGGTTGAGATTCATAGGAAGAATTCTAAGAAAATGTGACTCATCGACGAAAGAAGTAGCTTACAAAACGCTTGTTCGTCCGATTCTTGAGTATTGCTCATCAGTATGGGACCCTTACCAGGTTGGATTAATAGAAGAGATAGACATGATCCAGCGAAAAGCAGCGCGATTCGTCATGGGGACATTTAGTCAGCGCGAGAGCGTTACGGAGATGCTGAACAAGCTCCAGTGGCGGACACCTCAAGAAAGGCGTTACGCAATACGGAGAGGTTTATTATCGAAATTACGAGAGAGCACATTCCGGGAAGAGATGGGCAACATATTACTACCGCCCACATATATCTCGCGTAATGATCACAACGAAAAGATCCGAGAAATTAGAGCAAATACGGAGACTTACAAGCAGTCGTTCTTCCCACGCACAATTCGTGAATGGAACAGGGAAGGGGGGATCAGATAGTGGTACAATAAGTACCCTCCGCCACACACCGTAAGGTGGCTCGCGGAGTATAGATGTAGATGTAGATGTCACGTGAAAGCTGTAGCACTGACAAAGCGTTTTGTGTAGTTGGTCTTCTTATCGATGGAGTGTACTGTAGCGGCTCTTGTTGGCGCATTTGCCGCTCCTATTATCAAATTTCCTCCAGGAGTGTGTCTCAGAAGCCACCATAAATATGACGTTATGGGTTGTTTGTGTCAATCAAACCAAGAAGTATCATACAGAAACATTGCAATAACAGTTACGGCTGCGCGCAGAATACTCGTAAAAGCTGTGACATGCTGCTGAGCAACGCGTGGAGCACTGCTGCTGCCGGAATAAAGCTTGTGATTTAGTGATCAACTCCCGATGAAGAGATCGTAACTGGCTGGAGTATGTGTTCGGCCACTTTTCGGCAGCCACAGCCATGTTCCTCCTTGTAACAGAGGAGACTTTTATGACGGAGTCGTAACTAGTTACAACGCATGAACTCAGTCTCACGATGTAGAAGCAGGGACACATCATTCCCTGCCAGGCACTGCGCTTCACGGCACATTTATTCGTATGTTACGTCATTACGTAGTATACCTGATCAGTTAAACAAAGTGTGGTCGGTGGACCTGTCTCTTCAGTGAGAATGTGACTTGTTTTTTGTTCTTTTGTAAGGCAACATTTGTCTATAGTATTATTCTATGGAGTGATAGTGTGGAGCAAAGGAGAAGGTAGAGGGCAGCCATATTGATAGATAATTGCTCTATAGGCGTCATACTGGCTTTAGAAGTCAGGATCACTATGTGTCTCTTCAAGTAACTTCTGAAGTGTCCTTACGATATAGATCCTTTTTAATCACAGATACATTTATGTAGCTACACCATCAGCTGGTGTAAAAAGTTCTTTATGCTGCAGCCACTTTAGGTATGTATGGATCATCTTCTGGCATTCGCAAACATTCGTAATAATAGATTGCTTCCAGATGTTTTAAATAATGTCGACTTAGTATCGACGTAAATAGGTAAACATCAGTATTTATATTACATGTCGTTAATTCTGATACTAATACTGACACTAATACTAATATTGATGCTTGCTTGCTTAAATAACAACTAAGGCAAATTCATGTAATCCACGAAAAAGCAAAATTTTTTAAGAAATGTTTCACCACTGCCTGAAGATGGTCAATATAGAACGAAACTAGTAGCAAATTAATAAAGTTTTTACTGCAGCTGACAGTGTAGATACATATTTATGTCTCCCATTAAACATATAACGGCCTGAAAATTATTCTCTCCTTTTTAGTTGGCCCACCAGTTATAATTTTTCGATGGAGACCACAATTTAACTTCTCATCACAGATTTACATTGAAGATCTGTGTGGCCTCAAGTTATCAGCATTTGTTACTTTTTCAAATTTCAATTGATCTTATATTATAACAAATATGATTTTACAGTTAGTGGCAAAAACTACTGGGACATAAAAGAACAAAAGATATAGGTAACTTTGCTGGTACAGCATGCAGGATTTCGTTAAGAATTTCTTATAGCTTGCAACGAATATACTGATCATGTAATAGATCATTAAATAGTAAATTATAAACTGATTTATAGTATGACTAATTTCAAGCAAACAATCTAAGTCTTACATTCTACAAGTCCGCTACAAATCTAGTGGAAACTGCTGACTTGTAAAATAACATGATTTTGATTCATTTCCTTACTTCTACGTTGTCTGAATACTTTCTGTTATCCATAATTGTCTCATATTTTAAGATGCCCACACACTGTCAATTTCTTAAAGTGGACACGGCAATTGTTTCTGCCATGTAATTTGTCTATCTGATATTTCTGGACCCAAAATGTCACCTCAGTTATGGTCAAAATCTTCAAATAGTCCCAACTGTATTCTTTGTGATTTCTCGATTTTATTGTTTTTATGGTCCTCTTTGGAGGGAAGATAGGAATCCAAACCAAGACTTTCCCAGGTGGATGCGAGAAATCGTTTGAAAAGCACAGCTAGAATGTTGGAAATACCAGGCAAACAGCGACAGTCTCCGTTGTCTAAGGGATGACACAGGGAGGACCACGGGAGTAAAGCGACAGCCATTCTTCAGATGTACATAATTTGATTGCAGCAAGAATAAAATACACATGAATAAAATACACTTTGATTAGTGGTTTTCGTGTAGTTCTTGCAATACGAATAATGCTTCGTTGGGAGTTTCAAATCACTCATAACAGAAAGATTGTCATCTCCTACACCCGATCGTGGAGTCAGGCTGGGATGGAACCACGTACCTCGTGCTTGTTAGCTAATTAAGCTATGCATACGAACCTCTAGCACCCGTTCTAGTACTCAGTGTGACTAACGTGCTGTCGTCTTCTTCCCTCCTTAATAGCTTTGTGATTCTCGATCAGCTGTTTATTGCTCTTGGAAGGATTTGAATAAAGAAAAACTGGACTTCAATCTCAGAAAATAGAACCACTTTCAGCTGTATTCGTCTCGATCATTACTGTCACTGCAAATGGGCATATTATTCTAGTAACTTATTTTATATGGCGTTCCGTGTAAGAAACATGATTTTAAAAGTAAATAATGTTAATACGCTGCGATTAAATTGGGTGTACAGATCTTGCAATACAAGAACAGTCAGTTGTCCGTGCAAATGTAGGAGCTAAAGTGTAATCATCTGACACACCAGACTCTCAAATAAATTAAGTCAAGCGATCTGTTTTGAACTGTAAGACTAATAAATATTATCATTATATAATGTAGAATGGTCGTAGGTAGTTTGTGTAGCAAGCTGATCACAACAGTTTCAAACATCAAAAGGGAGTCACTACAGATGTAGATGTGCCTCTAACATTTAAATATTCAAGAGCGGATTGTACTCGTATAAACCTCAACGAATCACGCTAGTAACGTCTGAAGTGATCAAACACAATGTTTCTTCAAGACTTTTCTTTGCCGATCAATGATCAACACAGCCTGTTTGTCACCTCACCCAATTTCTTTCACATGCTGTTGAGGTTCTATTTGGACAGAATCCATCCATTGTAGGGAAAATTTCTGACTTCAGTACTTATCGTACAGTTACTCTCCTGAAAATCGTGATCGGCACTGGAGGACTGACGCCCGTTTAATATGTTTCTGGGGCATCTACGTCCGAGTAAAAAATATACAGATCTACGGTGAGAGTTTGGTGTGCAGCTGTACATACACGTAAACTTGAAGTTCGGTGACCTGCTCGGTGTGTACCGTACCAGTCCGGTATCAGGAAAATGTACAATATTAAAACATTATCAAATGAACGTGTAGGTTCCTGTTTTCTTGGGGTAAGACTTCTGGCTTGAGGTAATTAAGGTGCCACGAGGTGGAAAGTACACGGATCCTATCGGAGCGTCGTATTACCAACAAGTCAGTAACAAAGAAGTGTGGATCCGTAATTAAGTGCCAAATAAGAGTTACACTCCAATCGAGTACGAAACCCAGTCAGTAATTGGGTGGATGTTCCGAGTTTCATTGTGGTTCGGAGTCCACATTAGACAACAGCAGCCCTCCCGCTCCTTCTCCTGCTCCCCTCTACCTGGCCTGATAAGTTAGTTCAAAGGTCGGAGGAAGGTAACAACGTATCACCGCCTACAAGACGATATCTAGTCAAACTGAGTGGTCTTTAGACAGGCGTTCGGCATGATACCAGCTTCGCTTTATTAATAAAGAAAGTAACACTTGACTAACGATTTACCATGATTAGCGAATACTGCCACATTAACATCCGCCAGTCGCGTCGCATAAAGGAGCAATCTATCCGTCGACAAAGACAGAAAAATGCGTACCGTCGGTTTTCACATTGTGCACATAGAGAGGTGGACAAAAGTATAGAACACCAGAAACACAACACATTACCATGACTAATACTGAGTAAGAAAATCAGTGGCATTCAAAAAAACTTGCAATTGTTTTGGAATTGATAAATACACGTCATGTATATCATTCTTCCTGTAAAATAATCTACAGTTCAGGTAATGATGATGACTGTAGATGGAGATCACGCACCGTTCTCCTCAAAGCTGACCACAAAGGCTTATTAATACAGGTGTATCTACAGGGTGGTCCATTGATAGTGACCGAGCCAAATACCTCACAAAATAAGCATCAAACGAAAAAACTACAAAGAATGAAACTCGTCTAGCTTGAAGCGGGAAACCAGATAAACCAGATGGCGCTATGATTGGTCTGCTATATGGCGCTGCCATAGGTCAAACGGATATCAACTGCGTTTTTTTAAATAGGAACCCCCATTTTTATTACATATTCGTGTAGTGCGTAAAGTAATATGAATGTTTTAGTTGGACCCTTTTTTTCGCTTTGTGATAAACGGCGCTGTAACAGTCATAAACGTATACGTAACATTCCGCCAGTGTGGACGGTATTTGCTTCGTGATACATTACCCGTGCAAAAGTGGACCGTTTACCAATTGCGTAAAAGGTCGATATCGTGTTGATGTGTGGCTATTGTGCTAAAAATGCCAAACTGGCGTGTGCTATATATGCTGCTCGGTATCCTGGACGACATAACCCAAGTGTCCGGACCGTTCGCCGGATAGTTACGTTATTAAAGGAACAGGAAGTGTTCAGCCACATGTGAAACATCAGCCACGAACTGCAACAAATGATGATGCCCAAGTAGGTGCTTTAGCTGCTGTCGCGGCTAATCCGCACATCAGTAGCAGACAAATTGCGTGAGAATTGGGAATCTCAAAAACGTCGGTGTTGAGGATGCTACACCAACATCGATTGCACCCGTACGATATTTCTATGCATTACGAACTGCATGGCGACGACTTTGAACGTCGTGTACAGTTCTGCCACTGGGCACAAGAGAAATTACGGGACTATGACAGATTTTTTGCACACTTTCTATTTAGCGACGAAGCGTCATTTACCAACAGCGGTAACGTAAAACGGCATAATATGCGCTATTGGGCAAAGGAAAATCCGCGATGGCAGCGACAAGTGGAAATGCAGCGACCTTGGCGGGTTAATGTATGGTGCGGCATTATGGGAGGAAGGATAATTGGCCCCCATTTTATCGATGGCAATCTAAATGGTGCGATGTATGCTGATTTCCTATGTAATCTTCTACCGAAGTTACTACAAGATGTTTCACTGCATGACAGAATGGCGATGTACTTCCAACACGATGGATGTCCGGCACATAGCTCGCGTGTGGTTGGAGCGGTATTAAATAGCGTATTATATGACAGGTAGATTGGTCGTCGAAGCACTATACCATGGCCCACACGTTCACCTAATCTGACGTCCCCGGATTTCTTGCTGTGGGGAAAGTTAGAGGATATTTGCTATCGTGATCCACCGACAACGTCTGACAACATGTGTCAGCGTAATGTCACTGCATGTGCGAACATTACGGAAGGCGAACTACTCGCTGTTGAGAGGAATGTCGTTACACGTATTGCCCGATGCTTGAGGTTGAATATCATCATTTTGAGCATTTATTGGATTAATATGGTATTTACAGGTAATCACGCGGTAACAGCATGCATTCTCAAAAATGATAAGTTCACAAAGATACATGTATCACATTGGAACAACCGAAATAAAATGTTCAAACGTACCTTCGTTCTGTATTTTAATTTAAAAAACCTACCTGTTACCAACTGTTCGTCTAAAATTGTGAGTCATATACAAATATATGCGCCATCTATCACAAAGCGAAAAAGGTGGTCCAACTAAAACATTCATATTTCTTTATGTACTACACGAATATGTAATAAAAAAGGGGGTCCTTTTTAAAAAAAAAACGCAGTTGATATCCGTTTGACCTATGGCAGCGCCATCTAACGGGCCAACCATAGCGCCATCTGGTTTCCCCCTTCAAGCTAGAAAAGTTTCGTTTTTTGTTGTTTTTTCGTTTTACGACGCTTATTTCGTGAGATATTTTGCCCGGTCACTATCAATGGACCATCCTGTATACGTTTGCCTGTAATACGCAAATATGGTTCTTGTATATCGTTGTCAATTCTGACTAAATGTTACTTACAGGCCTGCACAAATATTCAGATCTCTATCCACAGCCTTTGAAACATTTCTTACCGGACATACCAAAGAACATTTTACAGGTCATTTAGTTGCATAATCATAAACAAGGATCGTTTTGGGAATACGCAAAACGTGTACCAACGCCAATTTATCATTTCTTGTTGTGTTACCAGTAGGATTTTTATAGCATACATCCTCTATGTATCCTGTGTCACATTTTGGTGTTTATTTTACTCTTTTGAGTGTGCTGCGGTTGTAAGATTTGTTTTATGTCGGAATCAATCATTCGCTAAGCCTATGTAACTTAGTACCAGGGCACTACTTTAACTAATGTCTACTTTGAATTGAAACAACAAACTGTAATATACCATTTCTGATCTCGACATGCCTGTAAGAACTCATCCCGAAACCCAATAAACTGAAAAAAGGCTCGTTAATACTCATATCTGGTGACTATGGTGGCCAGGGAAGATGAGATAATTCGTCCTCGCACTCACGAACCCAGTCCTGGACGGTGTGAGTCGTTTTAACAGGAGCCCTGTCGTTTTGAAACACAGCACCACATTGTGCCATGGGATGGATTTGATCATCCAAAACGGTCACACAGTACTCGGCAGTAATGTCACCATGCAGAGTACCCGTGGGGGCCATGGAATACAACGTTATGCCTGCTTAAATCAACACCGAACCCACATCATGTTTCACTCAAGGGACCCACCCGACCAAATGACTTTCTCCCATTCCTCCGCTGTCCAGGTTTCATGGCTTAGCAGTAAATTATCTGTGTTAAGGACTACTGCACCCATGATGAGTAGTTTGGAAATTCCAGCTCGACCTAAAGTTCCCTGCTTATGGCGCTCCATTCGTGTTGTTTTGGAGTTGACAGGGTTCGCAAGTGAGACATTCAGTTCTGCAGTGACTTTCGCAGCTGTCGTCCTCAATCAACACGCAGTTCCGTCCGCATTATGATTTAGCGAAGTACGTTTCTGCACCTTCCCTGTATGCCGTGTACATCTTCGTTACAGTTCTTCTAGAAATAGAAAGCACTTCGGCTGCCTTGTCTACGGTAGCACCCACCATACAGAAACCAACAAGTTGCCCAAGCTCGAAAGCACTGAGCTCTGACACGCACTCGCAACTAACAAAGCACTGCTCTGCCCACAACTGATGCTGGTAACGCATTGTGGACACTGCACACGTGCCACGCGTGGCCATGTAACACAGCGGAGCTTGCAGGCGTGGATAGCGTCCGCATTTACGTTCAAGTATGGATTTCTCACGGTGTTTGCATATTTTTGTCCAAGCCGTGTACCTTATTGTCGGTAGGAATTTGTAGGGCGTCTGTGGGATGCTCGGAGGTTGAAGCTGTGTCGTGTCAGGTCGGTATGAAACCGAACTGGCGGGATAAAATGAAATGGCTTCCCCGAGCTGTCCGTTTTCATTACCGGCGGTGGCTACACCCGCCATATAAGACCAGGTGTGACAGGCGCTCCGCAGCGAGCCGGCTCGCCCCTGCAGACGCTGCTCCCAGGAATTGGCGTGTCACCGTCTCGTATCGGCGCCCCCTCCGTGTCTCCCACCTACTGCTTCCTCACGAACGGCACGCCACCAACTAGGTTACGGCTCCCTGTCACACAGCTCTTGCTGTTGTTGTGTTGCCATCTGATATGATGAAACACTCTATATTACTCAGTCAGGGGACGTCATTTTACATAGACCTACTTTCATCTATTTTCCATATCCGACTTTACAACTACCTACCATGAAAGGAAAAGAGAGCCTTTCATTATCAGCGACAGTCACCGACGTATTTAAAAGTAACTACAGGTGCGCGCCAGGAAAGTGTGCTGAGACTCTTGTTCTTCATTTATATATTAATGACATGCAGTCAGTGTTTTTAGTAACTTCAGAATTTTCGCAGATGTTGCAGTAAGCTATCACGAGAAACAAATATTCAGGCAGACCGAGATAAGATTTTCAACTGGTGCAAATATTGGAAAATGGATTTAAACATTTGGAAAGCTAAAATTGTACACTTCACAGAACGAAACGACATAGTTTAGTATGGCAACTGTATCAATGAGTTACAATTGGAATCAGCCACTTCATACGAATACCTTGGTGAACAGTTTGCAGGGATACTAACTGGAGCAGTCACGTAGGGTCAGTCGCAGATAACGCAGGAGGCTGATATACGAAACTGCAGTGCCTGTTTTGTGAATAATTACGATGCAATGTTCCTTCGAACATGCAGACATGCTGTTTTTGTTCTTTGATAGTACAGTAGGAAAATTCTGTCAGTCCTCGAGAGGGCTTCAAGATACATTCACACATAAAAAATTTTGGGATAAGCCCAGTTCCCAGAACTCCTGAAGATAGACGTTGGCTGTAGATATTGTATCACAGACACATGCCCTTTGATTGTTCAGACACGTCACTAAACCAGCTCTAAGATGTAAACAACCATTCATGAGCAGCGCCTATTAGACGAAGGTGGCCTGACAGACGATCAGTTCCAGTCATTCCACCAGGAAGACGGTACACGGCTCATGTTGTCTGTAGTTAAACCATGCCTAGACGGCGAATACCGCGGTTCGATCGCGTCCACATTGTTACTTTGTGCCGGGAAGGGCTCTCCACAAGGGAAGTGTCCCGGTGTCTCTGAGTGAACAAAAGCGATGTTGTTCGGTCATCGAGGAGATACACAGAGACAGGAACTGTCGATTACATGCCTCGTTCAGGCCCCCAAAGGACTACAACTGTATTCGATGGCCGCTGCTACCGATTATGGCTCGGAGGAACCCTGACAGCAATGTCACCATGTTGAAAAATGCTTTTCGTGCAGCCACAGGACGTCGTGTTACGACCCATACTGTGCGCAGCAGGCTGCACGAAGCGCAACTTCACTCGCGACGTCAACGGCGAGGTCCATCTTTGCAACCACGACACCATGCGGTGCGGTACCGATGGTCCCAACAAAATGCTGAATGGACCGCTCAGGATTGGAATCACGTTCTCTTCACCGATGAGTGTCGCATATGCTTTCAACCAGACAATTGACGGAGACGTGTTTGGAGGCAACCCGGTCAGACTGAACGCCTTAGACCCACAGTCCAGCGAGTGCAGCAAGGTGCGATGCTTGAATTCCATCCACCGACCGCTAGTGCAGCCATATCGGCAGCATATTGGTGAGGAATTCGTCTTCATGGACGACAATTCGCGCCCCGATCGTGCACATCTTGTGAACGACTTCCTTCAGGATAACGACATCGCTCGACTAGAGTGGCCAGCATGTTCTCTATATATGAATCATATCGAACAGGCCTGGGATAGATTGCGAAGGGCTGTTTACGGACGACGTGACCCACCAATCACTCTGAGGAATCTAGGCCGAATTGCCGTTGAGGATTGGGACAATCTGGTCCAACAGTGCCTTGATGAACTTGTGGATAGTATCCCACGACGAATACAGACATGCATCAAGGACGTGCTATTGAATATTAGAGGTATCGGTGTGTACAGCAGTCTGGACCACCACCTCTGAAGGTCTCGCTGTATGGTTGTACAACATGTGTAATTAGGCTGTTTATGTTTTCTTATCGGCAACGTTACGTAGCGCTCGGTATGAAAATCACTGGCTGTGCTGTGTGCAGTCTGTGGCTAGTTTGCATTGTTGTCTGCCATTGTAGTGTTGGGCAACTGGATGTGAACAGCGCGTAGCGTTGCGCTGTTAGAGGTGAGCCGCCAGCAGTGGTGGATGTGTGGAAGGAAATGGCGGAGTTTTGAAATTACATATATTATGACTTTTGATGATATTAATGTAAATACATTGTTTGTTCTCTATTAAAATCTTTCATTTGCTAACTATCCCTATCAGTAGTTAGTGCCTTCCGTAGTTTGAATCTTTTATTTAGCTGGCAGTAGTGGCGCTCGCTGTATTGCAGTAGTTCGAGTAAGGAAGATTTTTGGTGAGGTAAGTGATTTGTGAAATGTATAGGTTAATGTTAGTCAGGGCCATTCTTTTGTAGGGATTTTTGAAAGTCAGATTGCGTTGCGCTAAAAAATATTGTGTGTCAGTTTAAGCACAGTCATGTATAATGGTTTACGCTTTGCTTTTCATAGTTGCTTATTTCATTTGATATCTAGCTGCACTGCAGCATTGGTTAAAATAAAATTTAATAGAAGTACTAATATAGATATTTTATGCCTACAGATCCAGTAAAGAATGACTATGATGTACTTAAAAAAACGAAGGAGCACAAAAACACATTTCCCTTCACAGGAATTGCATACAGAATTTTCTTTTCAAGTAATTGGTAATTTCTTTTGTAGAATAAATTGTGATGCATCACTCTAGTATTAAGATGTGACATAGGTATTAAACATGGCCATTTTTACTGTAATATTTTTCTGCTTGAGCTTTGGCATGTTTAGGTATAAGTTACTGCTGTTTGCCAGGCATAATGTTACTGAATTTAACTTTGTATTACTTTGCTAAGCCAGTTTACTACTGATTTATTTTTCTTGTTGCTGCACATTGGCTCATATTAGTTGTAATGTTGCATTGCTTGGTAATTTAGATTTACTGTAGCTTGCTTTGCAATTTTCCATTTTTTTTTTGTCTTTGATGTTTGTGTTAATTGTTTTGTGCTACTGCATTGCCTCGTCCCTTAGTTTAGCATCTGAGCTCAGTAGATTTAAGTTAGCTTAAGAGGAGGTAGCGTATAAGAGAATGAGTTGCGATGAATTTGAAGAAATGCACTGAGAGGTTATACGAGAAAAATACAGAAAGCATGCTTGGATAGGATTTTTTTGGTGGAAGCAAATGTTGAAATAAGACGAAAGATCTATGGAATGAAGTTTTGGGTTGGACTGCAGTACGAAATGTTACACTGAAAACAAACCCTGTCCTTTCCTTTTGTGTTATCCCACTATGTGTTTGTGTACCCTTGTGTATTTGTTTTCTTCCTGTCTCTGTATAGTTTCATAGAATTTTTCTTCTTCTAATACTAAGCTACATTCACTATGATGAGGAATACTGTTATCCTCGAATATAATTGGCATTAATTATACGTTATTTACCTTGTAAAGATGTTTAGACATTATTTATTCTGTTTTGTTTTAATGCTCATGTGTGAAACTGATGTTTCGCAAGTTATTCTGATCTTTTATGTATGTACTCATGTAATAATTCCTGTAACACTGATGTATATGTCATTTCGATTCTTTTGTAAAGCCTGTACTACAAATGTTATCTGAATTCTTATGTTCTTTAATGACGTATTTTGCACCTTTGTAATTGTATTCTCATGTTATAATATTGTCATTGACACCAGTTCATCAAATTAAGTAACTTGTAAGTTACATTTCACTGCACACGTTTCTGTTGGTCATAGTATATGGACAATATGTGAGAAGCAGGGACTGATAGTGTTTGCAAGTGTGTTAATAATTCAGCAAGGGACTGGATAACAGCATTGCTGGTTCTAAGGACAATTCCAAAAAACTTTGTGAGTGCACAAGTGGTGGTTCATGGACTTGCTATATTATCCGCAAGACTCTTCAATGGTGATTGTGCACCCGCACAGTCACAACAGATGGCTGCTGGCCATCTCTACAAGGACTACAGTGGGTCTGCATCTCTGATGACCCACCAATATCATTATTTCTACAAGGACTACAGTGGGTCTGCACCTCTGGTGGCCCACCAATACTGTAATCTCTACCAGGACTACAGTGGGTCTACTCTGTGATGACCTACCTACCAATATTCTTCAAAACTTCGAACGACTCTGCTGTGGGCTTGCTCTGTTGTGGCCCATTACCTGTCAGCATGTCAAGAGTCAGCACTGTCTTTCCGTTGGAAGGACAACACTACTTCTTCAAGACTGCATGGAAATCCAGTACTTCCGTGTGCATTTTCATTTACTGCTCAGACTTTGTGCATAAAATGGTAATTAATACTGTGATGAATGATCAGGACTGTCTTTATGGGACTGTGAGAAAATTTTAGCTTTTGACCAACATTGTATCAATAAGTGTGTGCATTTGATATCTTTGTTATTGTAATTATGAAAAATTTTATCAAATCATTATTGGCCACTGCCCAAAACAATTTGTAAAATTTTTTGTGGGGGAGCATGGGGGCTATGTAAGTAGGCTGTTTATGTTTTCTTATCGGCAACGTTACGTAGCGCTCGGTATGAAAATCACTGGCTGTGCTGTGTGCAGTCTGTGGCTAGTTTGCATTGTTGTCTGCCATTGTAGTGTTGGGCAGCTGGATGTGAACAGCGCGTAGCGTTGCGCAGTTAGAGGTGAGCCGCCAGCAGTGGTGGATGTGTGGAAGGAAATGGCGGAGTTTTGAAATTACATATATTATGACATTTGATGATATTAAGGTAAATACGTTGTTTGTTCTCTATTAAAATCTTTCATTTGCTAACTATCCCTATCAGTAGTTAGTGCCTTCCGTAGTTTGAATCTTTTATTTAGTTGGCAGTAGTGGCGCTC
Source organism: Schistocerca cancellata (assembly GCF_023864275.1). Lineage (NCBI taxonomy): Eukaryota > Metazoa > Arthropoda > Insecta > Orthoptera > Acrididae > Schistocerca > Schistocerca cancellata. The sequence goes on from NC_064627.1 coordinate 641,535,676, forward strand.
GCTGTATTGCAGTAGTTCGAGTAAGGAAGATTTTTGGTGAGGTAAGTGATTTGTGAAACGTATAGGTTAATGTTAGTCAGGGCCATTCTTTTGTAGGGAATTTTGAAAGTCAGATTGCGTTGCGCTAAAAATATTGTGTCAGTTTAAGCACAGTCGAGTATAATTGTTCAAAGGGGACGTTTCACATGCAATGCGTGGTTTTCATGAGGAACAAAAAGGCCGGAAATGAAGTTTAATATGATCTCTATTCCAATATTCTGTGCAGGTTCCGGAACTCTTGGAACCGAGGTGATGCAAATCGTTTTTTGATAAGGGTGTTATTACAGCAACAAAGGCAACTCTTATTGAATGCTGCAATACACTTCGAAGTGTCACGGGTGCGTTGCATTGTTTTTCAACAGAGTCGCCAACAACAAAATCACCGTTGTAATCAACTGGCACCATGATGTGTGAACTCTGCTTATATGCATGCGGAACATTATGAAAACGATGTTAAGTGTGTTATTATCTACATCTAAAACTACATGATTACTCTGCAATTCACTGGCAGGCAGAGTGTTCATTGAACCACCTTCACTTCCGAACAACGCGCAGAAAAAACGAACACTTAAATCTTTCTGTGCGAAATCTGATTTCTCTTATCAAATATGTACCATGCCGTCTCATGGCAATAGATTCTGAATATAAGAGACTCTCGTGTGCTCTTTAGAGACTATAAGGTTTACGGAAGAAAGTGGAACGGAAAATGTGGGACTGGGACGGGTGGCGGAGAGGGAAGGGAATGGGGTGGCTGGGGGACAAGGAAACAGGCGAAGCGAGTGACATCATTACAGCAAAACTACACAAAGCTTAGACATTCTACCATCTTATTTCTAAGTACCTGCAGAGTTTCAGTAGACGACTGTGCGACAACTACAAGACACACAGAAAAATTACACTCATCAGTGGAGAGAGAGCATGTGTCCACATAATACGTGCCGTTGTGTCGTTACAGAGTGCACGCGTTTCAGAACATGTAGTGAAATCATCCGATCCATATTGTCTCGTCGAATCAGTTCGCGCCTGCAGGTAGGCAATCCAAAAAACAGAGTTCAAAAGCAGAATGCGTTGTGCTTTCCTACAGCATCAATTTCATTAAATCGTACGGACATAACCGACGTCTGCCACTGCTCATGTCACAAAGGAGGCAATACTGACCACCTCCAGAAACTTGTGGAGATGCTCTGTCCACTGGTGTGTCTCCGTTCTCTAAACTTGTAGTTTTCGTGCTGTCGTCTTCTGAAAATCTCGAGGTACTTGTAAGTAACCACGTACGTCTCCAGCTAGAGGACAGTTGGGAGAACCTCACAAGTTTGAAAGTGGCGTGATTAGCATTTTGGTTTTACTGACCTTTCATGCGGTCTTTTAAGATGACTCCATGAGGTCCTTTAATTCCAGTTAATTGTTATTCTACTTTGCGACCATTGCTACATTTCTCTGTATTTTTCGGGTAACTTTGTGTAGGATTATTTATCTTCGCTATGAAGCTAGCTCGTAAAAATTTGGAATCATACTACATTTGACATTTGTTGTCTTTTATTGTGATCAAATTGGTTACTTAATCAGTTCTTATAAGAAAAGCTCTCTAGTTTATTCAGTGTTGTTCACTGCTTTTTCTCTTTCGCTTTTTTCGCTGGCTGTAATATCATATGCATTTTACTGTACTCCTTCAGGCACTAAGTCTCATGTACACTGTATTCTGAGTTGCATTTATTTTACTTTATATATATATATATATATATATATATATATATATATATATATATATATATATATATATTCAGAGATTAGGTTCTCCAAACTGTTGTGGGTTGATACGTATTGGCACTGCATTTGAGCATCTCTTCTGGTAGACACAGTTCCCGTTTACTAACCGCACATTTAATGTGATAAAATGTGTCTACCATACGCGCATAATGAAGTATTTGGCTGAGTATAATGAATATCTCTTGCTTCCAGACAGTATTCTGCAGCGGAGTTGCGCTCTGATTTGAAATTTTTTGCCATATGAAACTGTGTGCCTGCCAGGGTCTCAAACAAGGAAACTTTGACTTTCTTAGGCAAGATCCAAGACTGGCTCTTTCACGGAGCCAGTTCCTTCCTATCAATCAAATTTTCAGATTATCTTAGTCACACTTTTTACTGAATAGCTTCATTAAGCATTTCAATTAGAAACCATTTTCTAAGTATCATTAGTACAAGAAATGTTTACATGGAGTCCGTAATGGTAACCATTTGTTCTACTACTGATACTGCGTACGTTTTCCATTCAGCCTTTGGAAATTATGTCAAATCTAAAGCTGTAATGAAGGTATTCAATAAAGAGCGTGGCAAAGACAATCTGAGCGCGCAGTTGGCCTTGCGGTCTAACGCACGGCTTTCCGGGCGGGAAGGAGCGCCGGTCACCGGCACGAATCCGCCCGTCGGATTTGTGTCGAGGTCCGATGAACCGGCCAGTCTCTGGATGGTTTCTAGGTGGTTTTCCATCTGCCTCGGCGAATGCGGGCTGGTTTCCCTTATTCCGCCTCAGTTACACTATGTCGGCGATTGCTGCGCTAAGAAGTTCTCCACTTACGCATACACCACCATTACTCTACCACGCAAACATAGGGGTTCCACTCGTCTGGTGTGAGACGTTCCCTGGGCGGTCCACCGGGGACCGAACCACACAATAACTCTGGCTTCGGTATGGAGCGGCAGAGGGGTGAAGTGGACTGCGGTAGTCGTCGTGGGGTTGTGGACCACTGTGGCTGCGGCGGGGACGGAGCCTCTCCGTCGTTTCTAGGTCCCTTGTTAACATACAATACATACATACAAGACAATCTGAAATTTTGAGTGCAGTGTGGCCGCTACGTCTCACACCGCATTTTTGCGGATTATTAACTTTCTGTTACTTTGTAGCATACATAGTAGTTGCAATGTATACGATACGGATCTAGCACTCTTGTAACAAAGGATATCGCGGAGAAATGGATTAGCCACAATCTAGGGGTTGTGTGTAATTTGTTTTATTTGGATAACACTGATAGATTTACAAACCAAAACTGACAACGATGCATCACAGGCAGTTGCTATACGACGAATGGCAGTAGGCATTTTGCGATAAGGTAGCGTAACTAAATCAAGACACGAATTTGCAAACAAGTTCTACTAAAGGAAGTAACAGTATTTGGTTTTTCTATTTATTTTTCTTGACGACGTTATTATGCGTCTTGATTAATGTGGTGAAGTGGTTGCAAATGATGAAATACTGGGTAGCTGGAGTGAACGTGTCATCAGTGTGAGTATTAACGGAGAAAGGTCATTATCATAACATTGATGACGGCAATTCATACGAAAGGTCACTGCCAAGTTCTCCGCTTCGAAATCCTGGTCTATTAGTACAGTTAGTTATGAGAATGCTAGAATTATTAATGGCAGAATGGTTATATTTTAGAGTCTACGACTGTTTCCATGTGTGAGGCAGTGCAGCACCTATAATGACACCGGACGATATTGACAGCAATTGAAGCATGAATGAAGAGCATAGCTTTTACCTCAGACGAAAGGCAGAAATATTTGAAATTACCTAGAGGTAGAAACAATGTTCCGGTTTACTTGAAAAAGTCCGGAGGACGATGCTTATGATTTAAATGGCCCAGTTGCTTTTCTTTGCGAACTGAACTAATATAAAGCTGTCGGGTTTACAGCCGAGTGAGTTCGTCGAAAAGTAGCACTACTTCGGCGAACGCACTCAGCTGGAAACCCGAGAGATTTATGTTATTTATGAATTAGGCTGCTTTTCATCTTTTCATCTATATCGCAAAGCCAATTACGATGAATTTAATGCTGAAGTACTCAAGTACTAGTAATGACGTTGGGATCCAGCACAGAAAAAAGGCATTACTAATACCGTCCCTTACGCACCATTGAAATGAAAATGTATTCATGTAGGAGCAGAATACAAAGCGAGATTATCGCTCGAGATTCTGACAGCCACTTTTCATGTTAGGAGCGGCGAATTTCTGGTAGCCGCCTTTTTAGAGTATTGAGCGTCTACGTAAAGTCGTCATGGTAACCGAATAAACACGCTACCGCTTTACAAATTTGATCATTTCGGGCCTCGCCAGAGAGCCGCATATGTCTGAATGTTGATAGTGTACAAATATTCTTTATTTATTTCAGCTCTGGTCCATTAACTACGACAATAAGCCCACTCATAAGACGCAGTATGTGGAAGGAACCAAATCATAATTCAACAATCAACCATTAATCGCCAGATTCGGGAATAACGATGATGTGAAGAAGTTCAAGTAACGGAAAGTTTCTGAACAGAAAGGGATAAAACGGCTGTTCACAGAAAAAGAACTTCAACACTATAAATAGTAATATGATTATGCTTAGATATATAATAAAAGTAATCTCTATTGCTTAATGCAAAACTTCAACATTATCCGTTTCTAAGACGAACACTTTTTTGAGAAAGTGGCCAACTGATTTTAATTCTGTGAATGCTTTGGAATATTACTAAAAAAAAAATGTCACATCGCACTTAATAGGGAAAGCACTAGCACGATCGTGCATGTCAGATTTTGTTTAACCTTAATTGTCCTCTAGCATACTGAAACATATTTAGCATTATGAAGGACATTAATGAATGTTATTACTTTACTTTTATTTGAGAGAAATGCTAGCGAAATTTAACACAGTTTACAACTCAGGTTATATGGCACAAAAAAGTACCAATCACAACAAATTTATAACTTTTGCAATACAAAGAAAGGGTGCAGCCTGCTTCGCTTTTGGAGAGAAATCAACCCTTTCCTTTCGCAATATTGAGGTACAGGTTACATTTTATGCACTTTTAGTTGTGCTGTTGCATGTAGATGCTTTTATGGAAATGTACTCTACACAGAATCCATAAGCTGACAACTGAAAAACCTGCGCACTTCAGTAAACACTAACGAAACAACGCTCAAATCATAATCTTCTAGAACTGGCGCGTGCAACCAGCGCACCGCGTGCCGCCCAGTGCAAGTACTAATGCGTCCCAAGAAGTAAGCATCCATCACTTGATCGTAAAAAAAACATCCATAAAATTACGCTTGTGTAGAATTGTGCTAAACAGAATATCTTCAGTCTGAAGATCCCGCCAGCCACACAATGCTATACTGTCATTGGTACATCCAGTTCTTTTTTTTTCTCTCAGCGGTTCTTGTTGCTCTTAAGTATGTTTCGTGCGGCCCAAAGGCACTCGTCTTCTGCCAATGTGGCCATGTAAGCTAAAGAGTTGAACATCCCTTTTCCAAAAAGAGAGCAATCCGACCTTCTGTTAAGCCTTCATATAAAAAACCTAATATGCATCAAAGCTATCTCATAGAAAATAAATAAAAAGCGGTGTGAGAGAGAACACAGTACCGTATTCATAAAAGGCTAAAGTTATATTGTACGCAATTGTCAGTACAAATTCAACGAAACGTTACTTGGCACAGACATTATTTACTAATAATTGTCGACAGTACAACAATATAAACCCCTTTAAAAACAACTATCCCCAGCAAATGGTCAAAACAGCTCACTTCAGCCTAATTACGAGCTACTGACCTGGGGACGGCGAGGTGGTTTCGTCTTGACAAAACTCAATTACATGTGCCGTAAATAATTGGCTACGTGTGGTAGCCATAACAAGAGAAATATGCAGCGCAGAAGGTGCAGGTCAGTTGGAAGCAAGGAAAGAGATTCAGCACGGCAGAAAAAAAAGAAAAATAGTACCGCACGATATTGTAGGTTCCGGGTGGAAAGAGTTGTTAAGAATGCAGTACTTCATGGATCTGAAACTACAATAACTGGTGGTAGTCCTGACATCAAAGGATCGAAAACTTTGAAGATGATCCTAGAACCAAAAAGTGAAAAAGAAATTTGAGTTATAAAGAAGTGAAATGAAATCCATCACGTTGCAGAAAAATTTACAGACACAATCAATGGTTATAATTTTCTGATCACTTACCGATAAAATCCACAACAGTTTCATTAAGAAAATTTTCGATATAACTTTATCAATGAAAAACCGAAACAACTTACTATAAGAACTTTATAAGGACTTACAGTGTACCTGAAGAAATCATTAAAGATAGTACTACATCCACGTTCATAATCTGCAGTTACCTGACTAGACCAATGGACAAGCTACAGAATGGACAGAAGAATAGTAGTAGAAATAATGTGATTGGATCAATAGGTATTGAGAGGACACTAAGAAAACAAGTTCAAACGAGATCCTAAGTTAGAAAGTCGGATAAAATGGTAAAACGTAAATGACGAAAACATCAATGTATACGCTATGTCGGATGAGTTTAAAGTAACAAGTGAAGATACGAAACACACCGGACCAACAAGCAGGAGGACAAATTAGCACCGTTGAAGCCAGTTACCAAATGGTTCAAATGGCTCTGAGCACTGTGGGACTTAACGCCTGAGGTCATCAGTTCCCTACAACTTCGAAATACTTAAATCTAACTAAGGACATCACAGACATCCATGCCCGAGGCAGGATTCGAACCTGACACCGTAGCGAAAGCCAGTTGCCAGAAGACCTCATATTACCACCAGGGGGAGCGAAATTATGGACTTCATTCCCTGTTTCACAAAATTTTTTTGCTTGATGTGACTTCTATGTTGTAAAAGAAGAGCAAAAGTGTTAATTCTGATAGCTATACTTATGTTAATGTTGACAACCGTTAAAAGTGTTTCATTCTTAATTTGCTATCACAACCGTATAAAAAGTCGTTTGTTATCACAGCCATATGAAACAGAAATAACAAAGATCATTAAATATAACAATTCTCTACTTTCTGAGAATACGGTTCTGAGAAGACAGTGTTCTCATTACTGTCCAAGATATTTAACTGTTAAAAGTGACATTGTCAGTTACTGTGTTTGTATGATATAAATTATTTTGAAAAGAAAAGTCAGCAACTTTCCTTCCGATTTTGACTACTTCCGTCAGAGTAAAATGGAGAATTGGTTTTTCGGTTAACGTACGGCGTTATTTTGTCACAGCTTATCATGTATAAAAAAAATTAGTAAACCATCTCATCTATGAGCTAGGACGTACATTATTATACGTATGTTGCCAGTAGCAAGAATTTTTCATTGTTTGTTTTCTGTATAAGTGCGTTAGCCTTTGATTATCTCACTGATCTGACCATGATATATCACCTGATGTAGAGAGACAAGAGATTTTTGAAATACATGACAGATTACTTACGCTCCTGTCACGGGAGGTGACCTCATAAATCAGTCGCTAAATACTTCGTAAAATGTCGAGAAGAGAGACTCAAAATTATCATTTACACGTTGGTGTTTGGTGTACGGTGAGATAACATGTGGCTATGCTCAGGAAAAGAACATTCTCTATTCCTTCTCAAGTCCCTCTTACCGAGCGAGGTGCCGCGTTGGTTAGCACTGTGGACTCGCATTCGGGAGGACGACGGTTCAAACCCGCTTCGGGCCGTCCTGATGTAGGTTTCCCTAAATCGTTTCCAGGAAATGCTGTATGGTTCCTTTGAAAGGGCACTACAGATTTCCTTCCCCATCCTTCGCTCATCCAATGACACCGATGGCCTCGCTGTTTCCTCCCCTCCCCCAAATGAACCAACCAAGTCCTCCTCATTTTCTTACTTGCTCCATTGCCCGCCCGTCAGTAAAAAGTGTTATATTAATGCGTCTTATAATCTTCATGTACTGCTACAGTGATGTAGTACGATAGAAAACAAACTTCCAGTCTGTGACGTCGTAACATAAAGTACGTCTCATTTCTCAAAACAACGTAGGTGTAATAAATTAATTATAGAATGTGCTATACTAAAGTGCAAAATTCAGTGAAACTGTAATTACTTCATCCATGCTTCATGTTTTCCTTTACTCACAACTGTGATTGTTATCTCTTCTTTAGTAACAACTACTTGCATTTTCTAAGAAATTGTATTCGGAATGGGGACAACAAACCACAGGAAATATGTATGGTGTGACACTCGATATACACGGTGTCCCTGCTATCTTGTCCACCCAAAATATCTCTGGAACAATAACAGCTATTGGGAAACGACTTTCTCCGGTATCAATGTAGGGCTGGAGCCCACGAATGAAACATTCTAAAACGAAAGCATATGTATTTTTAACACAAATTTATGTTTTTTTTAAATCGACCTCCAATATTTTTTCTTCAGCAATCCATAGCATGACAAAGCACATACACAATGGCGTTGATTGCATCGAAATATTCCCATTACATCCCGAGATATTGAGACGCGAAGTTGACGCTTGAAACACCCGACATGCGCTGCTAGCGCACGTCCTGAGGCTCAGGCGTGAACCCCATGCTGCCCGTAATCGCGATGTGATTGACATGTGTAATCACACCTCCATACTTATCAAGAGGTCCGAAACGAATATTACGGTCTGCTGCCATCAACTCTCATAAGCACATAATGGTTTCCCTCTTGCACGTTTTACGTATCTGTGTACACAATATGAACCAGTACCGATCGGTGTACACCCGTCAGGTTGTCTTATTTATCCTGCACACCCAAAATAAGGTTTATCTAATGCGTTATATGACCCATTGTGTCTGTCGCGAAGGGCCTGGCTCTACCTAGTCAAGGGTCCAACGTAGTTCCCACTACTGCCACAGTTACCACTTCGCCTTGTTTATGATTTGCGACCCATGCAAACTCCTGTAATCCACCACCCTCCGAGCATCCCATTTGTTGTTGCTTTGGCGTGCAGTACACCGCTTGCCAGTGTAGTCGTGCATCAGAGTAATCTAGTGACGGCACGGAGGTAGTACACATTGTGAATAAACGTTGTGTTGTGGAACTTATACTGTACAGTATAATGTACACACATGAACATATGGTAGAAATGCTGCTGATCTATGGAGAATGTACGTTGACCTGAAATACGTTATGAGATTGATTGTTTGTTGATAGTAGTGTTAGCGAACATTATGATTATTAAGTTAATATGTCTGTTTTCTACCCTACTCTACATAACTGTACTGTACCCTGTTGTAGGTGGACGAAATGGTGTTCAGGGAGAACGACTGTACAGAAGACGATTCCCTGACAAGCCATCGCCTTCGCGTCGGATGTTTGGTCGTCTCACATCTCGTCTACGTGAAACGGGAAACTTAAATGCAAGACCTCGACATCGTCCTAGAACACGCAGAGATGAACGTCCTGAGGTTGCTGTGCTCGCTACCATAGCTGTGAATCCTCAAATCAGCACACGTCAAATTGAACGTGAAGTTGGTGTGTCGAAATCAAGTGCACAGCGTATTCTTAAACGTCACAAATTTCATCCTTACCATGTTCATTTACACCAGGATCTTCATGGGAATGACTTCCGCAATAGGGTAACATTTTGTCGGTGGGCTCAGCAAAAACTTCTGACTAATCCAATTTTTTTTTGCAGATGTTCTCTTTACAGACGAGGCATCATTCTCCAACAAAGGAATTGCCAATATGAGGAATATGCATTATTGGTCCGCAGACAATCCAAAATGGCTCCGTCAGGTAGAGCATCAACGTCCGTAGAAAGTTAATGTTTGGTGTGGGATTATTGGAGATACCATTATCGGACCTTTCTTTATAAATGGCATCCAAAATGGCAGACAATACTCCAGATTTATACGATACAATCTTCCTGTTCTCTTGGACACCGTACCTCTGAACCGGAGAATGGTCATGTGGTATCAGCGTGACATGCCCTGCACATAACGCTTTGCGAGCACGACGACTTTTGAACCGTAAGTTCCCTGGTAGGTGGATTGGACGAGGTGGCCCAGTTAGGTGGCCTGCCCGATCTCCGGACCTTACACCGCTGGATTATTTTCTTTGGGGAGCAGTGAAGGATGCTGTTTACCAACAGCCGGCCGCGGTGGTCTCGCGGTTCTAGGCGCGCAGTCCGGAACCGCGCGACTGCTACGGTCGCAGGTTCGAATCCTGCCTCGGGCATGGATGTGAGTGATGTCCTTAGGCTAGTTAGGTTTAAGTAGTTCTAAGTTCTAGGGGACTGATGACCACAGCTGTTAAGTCCCATAGTGCTCAGAGCCATTTGAACCATTTTTTTTGTTTACCAACATGAACCAACAACACCAGTGGACATGAAGCAACGCATTATTGATGCTTGTACTGACATCAAAGAGGAAACGGTAGCACGAAGTAGGGCATCCTTTAACCGCAGAGTGACCCTATGTATGCAAGCCAATGGGCATCACTTTGAGCATGAGATGTGAACGCTATGTTTAGTATGTAGTACTGGTATCACAGTGGAAGTTTCTACAAAGGGCCATTTTACCCAGTGATGCTAAGAAACATTTGTTTGCAACAATTTGTCATTTAACGTATTAGATAAACATAACATTGATAATTATGTGATAATAAAACTAATTGGTTAAACTTGTTTACTTTCTTCTTCTACGTCCTACCTGAACTTCCCAAATCAAAACATTTTTACCTAAACAACGGTAAAACTTTTAGTCCACTTGCTCGTTTCACTAAAACCACCAACATGAATTTTACTATTACGAGTGAATGACTAACTGTCACGTGCGCTAGATCTACAGTAAAGTAAAGTTTTAACGTTGAACGGCATTACCTTTTTAGTAACGGATTAACGATAAGCGAAGTTAACTTTGTGACTAACGTAGCGGTACACAGATATGTTACAGAACCGCATCACCCCTACCCTATGGGATAAATACCTGCTGGAATGTACGACGTTAATGCAGGATGGCAGCAGACAGTATTATTCGTTTCGGACCTCTTGATAAGTATGGAAGTGTGATTACGCATGTTAATCACATCGCGATTACGGGCAGCGTGGGGTTCACGCCTGAGCCTCAGGACGTGCGCTAGCAGCGCATGTCGGGTGTTTCAAGCGTCAACTTCGCGTCTTAATATCTCGGGATATAATTGGAATATTACGATGCAATCAACGCCATTGTGTATGTTGTGTATGTGCTTTGTCATGCTATGGATTGCTGAAGAAAAAATATAGGAAGTCCATTTACAAAAAACATAAGTTTGTGTTGAAAAACACATATGCTTTCGTTTTAGAATGTTTCCAAATATGTACATTCATGGGCCCCAGCCCTACATTGATACCGGTGAAAGTCGTTTTCCAATAGCTGTTATTGTTCCAGAGATATTTTGGGTGAAGAAGATAGCTGGGACACCCTGTATTCTGTTTACTGCCACAATGATGCCATTGGAGATGCATCCCGTTTTCGGACAGAACAAGCGGAAGACATGGGATCAATAGTAGCAGCATGAGGCCAACCCATTTTCTGCAGCCGTACTCAACTGGTGTTTAATTAATTGAAGATACATCATTCCACGAAGTTACGCCACGTTAATGTCGAAACATTAGTAGCTAATATCATTGCGAAGGTCTGAAAAATCTTCATTTACTGTTTGTAATTTTTCAGTGCTAAACAATGAATGGTTCAAATGGCTCTGAGCACTATGGGACTTAACTGCTGTGGTCATTAGTCCCTTAGAACTTAGCACTACTTAAACCTAACTAACCTAAGGACATCACACACGTCCATGCCCGAGGCAGGATTCGAACCTGCGACCGTAACAGCCGCGTGGTTCCGAACTGAAGCGCGTAGAACCGCTCGACCACTGCGGCCGGTTTGAAAACAATGAACCAGATTTTTCTTATGTATCGTAATCGCAATGTGACACCGATATAACAATGCACGAGCATGTTATACTTCAAATTAATAACGTTAGATTCAACCTGAAACTAATAATAAATAATAAAATTTGAAAAATTTAGAAACATACAGTAGTTATAAAAAAGCAGGTGTCATCGAATGAGGAGTATGTTCCATCACGAAATCTACACCTTATCTCTTACATTAATGAAATATTGTTGGAGTTGCAATTATCTTAGAACTGACAGACGTTTCTCTTCGTATCTTTCATCTTTCACTGATAATTTTACACTGCAGAAATTACTTGACACGTCAGCAGTGTTAATGTAGACGTTTGTATGTTACTTTATTTCTCCTTTGGCACCACTGGGTTGACTTGTACTACTGTGCAAGATCTTTGATAATGAACATTCTTAAAAAATCATGTGCTGCATTTAAAATTCTTATTACCAAAACTTACTATTCAGGTGTATAACCCATCGTCAGTGACACATTATGTAAACCTGTACAGGTTGTCATGGGTGTATGCACAGGTGTTGTGATCATTGGTAACTTAACTGTACCCACATCAGTATGGTAGTTCTTTTTTCTCTGGGTGTAATAGTCTTTCTGCAAACATAATTTAGTACCTGATATTACCTGCGCTGTTGTAACTGCACCACAAAGTACAGGCTTAGTGTTTCGCCTCCGGGGGCGCACAGTTTAACACATGGCCTTCTTTAATGACTTGCTCTTTCCACATGTACAGGGAGGTACTAATTAGTCAACATACTGCTCATAATAACTATGATTATTAAACTGCAAATGAAGTAAAAACCGACGTTAACGTTTTCAGTACACTGTTCCCAGTTACCAAGAAACACATCGACAATTATGATGGTTATAACCTGTATAAGAATATGCATGTAAGTTCCGAATTCTTTGTGATGTTCAGCTCGCAGTTCATCTCACAGTACACCCGCTGTCGTCGTCGTCATAGCTACATTTCTTGATCACATTCCATGTAACTCTCATGTAATGTAAATATGCTGTACATCGGAATACAAGCGTGGCCAAGGAAGTTTTTAAATACAGCTTATGGTGTTTAGAAGATTTCCTTCAACAAATATTTACAAGCTACAAAGCAACAAGTAATCAGTATTGTTACGGGAACTTTGAATTCCTACTTGACTCTGCAAGTTTAGAATTTCCTTTGGGTTGAAGATGTTTTCTACATTTTTATTTTACGTGGCGCTTTTGATTCACGTGTCGCAGATCACCAGGATGGAGCAATGGGTTACGAAAGCTGCGGGTAAATAACATGCAGGCTGCATATGATTTCATTGGTAGGAAGACCCTAAGTAACAGGGTCAGTCATCTCATTGGAAAATGTCTTCTTCCTTCGGACATAGTGGTTCCCTTTCCTAGAGGAGTTTGAGGGCTGTGCCTTAATTGTTTCTGCTGTAATACATGGATTTATAGTGAGGTCTCACTTTTATGTTACTTGATGAAGTGAGAAATAAGGGGATGAAACTGGCACAAAGTTTACTCCTCTCGAATGGCAACAAGGGCATCACATAACTGACACATCCATAGCCGATGAATGGATCACCATCAGCAACCTCACAAGTCTTCAACGCGAAAAACGTTGTCGACCAGGGCAATAACTATACAAGGGCAAACGAGTCAATGCCCCGGACCTCTCGAGTATGATGTAGTTGGCTGCTACCAGAAACAAATCGTACACTGTCTTCTGAAATCTACGGAAAAAGCTACTCCAGTCAGCCACTAATACGAGAGTCATTCCAGAGTGAACGATTAATACTTACAGCATCAGATTACCGGGTACACAGCGGTGTATGATGTCATGTGCAAATAATAACCACCATAAATTATTTCTCAGATAAATGAAACAAGGCACGAAACAATGGCGAATCTATAGTCAGGCCTTTTGCATACAGTACCGTTTCATTATTTTAGTTAGCAGTGAGAAGAAATAATATATTACCACCGTGAATTTGAGCAACCTCTTCTGATTCGTACTAGGGAGACGAGAAGAGAATGCAACGTGAGAGCAGTGCACTGGAAGTTAGGACAGGAATTATTTGATACGAAAACGATAAAGCAGATCCGATATATTTAATTATACGTCAGCACACACAACAGTTTCAAATCGTAGTGCATTCCGTTTATAGGACGCCAATGATTTAAAAGACAAATTAATTTTCTGGCAATAATCACCATAACGACTGAATTCGTTTGTAACGCGTTAGAAATTATTTGAAAACTCCATTATCTCTTGCTCGCTGGAAAACGTGTTATAGAACATCATGGTGCTTCATTCGACTTATCAACAGGATCCACATGAGCAAACACAGGAAGATTAGGTTTTAACGTCCCATCGAGGTTGAAGACATTAAAGACGGAGGATGAGCTCAGATTGTTTCAAGAGTGGAGAAGTAAATTGACCGTACCCTTCCAAAGCAACCTCACCGGTAGTTTTCTGGAGCGATTATGGAAATCATGTAAAATCTAAATCTGGAATCTCGGATTTGGATTTAAACCCCCATCCACCTGTATGTGAGTCCAGTGTGCGAACCACTGCACCACGTCCCGCAGTATGAACGAATAATGGGAGCGCTTGACAAGGAAACTTCGCAAGAGAATGTAATATTCCAATTTGACTGCAATTGCAAGATTTTTAAAATCCTTGCTTCTCCACACAAAAAACCTCAGAAAGTCTTTGATGACACTCTGGATGACTGGTTTGCGAAATCAGATAACCAAGAATACAAATCCGTGCTTCCTCAGACAATCCTTGATGAACAACGTGGATGACTGGTTTGAAAAATATCTGAATGTAAGTGCAGTGTTGCCAAAAGAATAGTATTAGAACAAAGAATAAAATTTCCGAGCTGTCTGGAACGACGTCCAAGCGTAGCACCCTTTCCTGGTATGCAGTGATTGCGTAACGAGTATAAACACGCGGGGGCGTTGAAACACAAACAAGCAATGAGGACATTGCTAGAGTATGGGATGGAGAGAGTGTCAGGAACTCCTCATTCTGCACCATTACATCACTGCAAAGGGGTGTAACGATATTCTGTTAACGGTGCAGTGTGGAATAACTACACCTAAAGACTACGCAAGTATGCCATTCAGGCTCCAAACGTTGCGTAATAGAACCCTCTGAAGTTCTGAAACTAAACATTAGTCCAGCAGATAATGCTGAGAGACGCGAAAAACCAGTGCACATTTGGTCACCCATATGGGGGAGTTACATCACTGACCACAATATAACTCTCGTCTTCCTTCCACTCAGGGCTTAGATTCTGCTCACTCTGTCTGCATCACTAATACCGAAATTTGTAAGTTGGAGGATGACCTGTTGACATATAAGGATGTGTTGTTACCTGCTGCCAGTTTGGAGTCTAGTTTTATGGGTCCGTATCTATTCATCTGTGGGACGGAACTCCAGTTCTGCGGGTTGCCATTCCTGCCAGTCACAATGATGACTGGCTGAAGATGAGGGCCAGGCAGATCTTCTGTGGTTGAAGAAATAATCTGTCCAACTACAAGCTATTCGACTTGGGAGCAGGGCTCTTGGTGCCGCCAAGCATTGGCAGCTCGTGTACCGTTACGCCCTGTACGCCAGAACCGCCCCTTTGGCTGTCCTCCATGTCGCTGTTGGGACTTCAGCCTTCTTGCCATCATGATAACTGCCTCATCATGAGTATGCAGATTTTTGAGGGCAGACGTAAGTGAAATTACGCTCAGCGAGAGGGCTGATGCTACTATTACTGCAGTCACGGTCGGCTGTGGGGACACGTCTACTGTCTGACCACGCCCAAAAACAGGAACTGTGATTGCTGAGTCCATGATGGGCGCTGACGTGCCACTCAGCACATTCCTGTGACATGAACACAACACAGCTTCTATCAGGCCGTACCTAGGAGGAGATCGAATCACTGTAAGACTCTCAAAGCTGTCCCATTGACGCCTTGGTCGCGTCTCAGATCCTCACCACTTCCTCTCCACCGACCGTCCTCAAACCCTGAATCCGTCCATATGCATCCAAAGAAAGGGTATTTAACAGCTGTATTTTTGGTGCCGCATATTGGCAGAACTCAGTTTTTTGTTGATAAAAAAGCTTACCTTCCCACTGCTATCGTTGCCCCGCGTTTTTACTGCACTTCACACGTTCCTTAAGCGTTTGCTTGTTCGATCGGAATTATTTATGCTTGTTTCGTCAGTCGTTTAATGAATTTGCATATCAACTTTTACCCTCTACAGGTCCCTCTAGTACCATGTAACGTATTCCTTAACGTCTTATCAGACCTTCTGCCATCATGTCCCTTCTTCTTGTCAGTGTTTTCTATAAATGATCATTTCCTCGCCAATTCTCCGGAGAGCTTTCCATTCCTTATCTTATCAATACACCTAATTTTCATCATTTCTCCGCCGTAGACCTAAACTGTGAAGGCTAATAAAGAATATGAAAATGAACAAGAACTCTCTGATACGTATTCATGATCATATCATTTTTATTCACCGAAAATCAATTGTATCCTGAGAGGTATTACAGCGATTTCTGAAATGAGATGTGCGTGATTAATAGACGATGTCATGTTTAGCATCCATCCAAGTTAACAATAATTTTTTATTGAAGATGCTTCGACTATTATCCTAGTAACAGATCACAGGTGCTGTGAATGGCGTTGTAAAGCGTTCTAGCTGCTAGTAATACAACCTGGCTGAGTGTCTATGGGAGAAAGTAGAGGATGCTGGGAGTAGAATTCATCCATAAACAGCTACTTTTCTCCCGCTGAAGAAAATAGTTATCGAAGCGTTTTGCTTAAAATTGCATTCACCAATTAGGTTTGCAATCGAAAATAAACACTTTTTCAGTCTTCGTGAATAAATAATAAACAGCCGATCACTTGCAAAATGGAAGGTTTATTTAAACACCTTTACCATGGTTACAACGTTTATAAAATCGTCTTCTTCAGATAGATTTTAATGGATGAGCTGTAGATTGGTCAAGTATTATTCAATGACGACCACCATTTAGGGCATGTTTTTAATATTATGGAGGTGCAATCTAATATTTTGCTTACGACTTACGGCTATTTTGTAACGTATCTTCGCTACAAAAGTAAATACAGTTGTCACTAATATTGTTCTGAGGAATAGGTTTTTATAAACGTTGAAAATATGGTCAAGTGGATTAAATAAATTTTCCATTTTGCAACTAATCGTCTAATTTAACTCTTCACGACGATTTCATCCTACGGTTGCTGTTCCAGTCGTGTACAAAATTTTAAAACTTTTTTCATTGCTGTCAGAGCCACAGCCCCTGACCGACGCGGAGGCTCCTGGAGGCCATCTGTCACCAATATGGATGGCAGGTCAGTTCAGTAGGCCCCACACGGACCACTGCGAGCCATTTATCGTCGTTTATTCGGGGCAAATGATTTCATCGTCGTTATTGCCGAGATAATAAATCTGCTTTTAATACAGGCGGCGCAGTGAACGGGCGGGTGTGCGCCCACGTAGGCCATTATTCAGGCGGGCTCTTGGCCCGATTCCTGGACAAATGCTGTTGTGAGTTCCATTTGGACCCGAGCCAAGTGACGTGCGGAGATCGCCCTTGTCGGACCCCAGCCACGTTAAGGGGAATCCTAAAGCTTGGTGCACATGTGACTGCCACCTGTGGCAAAAGTCATTTGATTTGAAGGGCACAGAAGCCACTAGAGGCTGATGTATACCGTTGTATCGCATTTCGTCAAATACGAGAGAACGTCAAAAAGTAAGTTGCATATGGAGTCCCATGCAAAGCTCAGTGTTCGACAAAAGTAGCACATTGTCAGAGGAGAGAACATGGTCTACGTTTCCTGAAGACAAAGTTCTGCTTCGGTACGGATAACAGGTGCACCACGGTGTACAAGTAAAACGGCGGGACCTCTGGAAAGGTACTCCGAAGTTGTTGTACACGGAATAGTACGATTCTAATGGGCAAAACATCAAAAAGTGCGCACAGACGCACAGTGCATGTACAAAACGTAACGCATGCAGTCATAGCAAAGTGGTGCAAATAACTTGAACAAAGCCACACAGACGAGGGTGATATTGATCATGAAGAAATATCTTCCATCACAGGTGAAAAAGTACAGTTGATCGAGGAACTTATTTGGCGTAACCATGACAATGAAGACGTTCGCACCACAATTCTAAAATGGATTCGAGACCAAGGAGCGAACTTCGGCTGTCGAGGAACTGAACAATTAGCAGAATGTTCCGTTGACAGCGACTTGGTGACTATTTTGAGAAACAGTGTCATGTATCTCTGTCACTTTGAAGAGTATTGCAGCATCAAATAAAAGTTACTTCCCATACCATAGTGCAACGGCTAGTCAAAAGCAAACTAGACAGATGGAAAAAAAATAAACTGGCCCTCATGTTCGTGGGACGCCCAAGCGATTTCCATATTTTGGGAGCCCTGGAGAAAGACATTCTTGGCTCCCGATTTGCTTCGGATGAGGATGAGCGCGTCTGGGTACAGTCATGGTTCATGAGGCAATCACAAACATTTTTCTATGAAGGCACTGACCGCCTTGTCTCAGAATGGGATAATTGTATTAGCTGTTATGGCGCTACTTTTGAAGTAATAAACAATTTACTTCCTTTTTTCACGTATCTCTTTTCCATTTGACTGCTTCTTATAGTATGTCATTTATTAATTTATTGCTTTTTTGCCAGTGGAGCCTGCAGTATGAACTGCGTCGAAATAAACTTTATAGGAAGTCACTTCCAGTAGCTTCAATGTAATATTTATTTGCTTGTCTCTAGATATTTCTGCACAATAAGCTTGCAGTTTCGGCTTAGAATGCCATTTTCAGGTGCACCAGTTGGTGTAATAATGAATAACAATTACATCTTGCTTATGGCCAAGTGCGTATTTTTATTACTTACATTTCTACTTATGTCTAGATGGATTTGACGATCATGTGGCATCCAGGGGCCAACTGTGAGCGTTCTGTTGTAAATTATTATCGTAATGACGTAGATGTTATAATGTGAAATTTTTCATGGTAACAGTTGTTTGACAGCTATTTGACGATTGTTTTTAAGAAAAGTTTCATAACAGCTACGTGATTATATTTACACAATATTTCACAACAGAAAACTCACAGTTGGACCTGGAAGTCGTATGATCGTCAAATCTACCTAGGTATAAGTAGAAATGTAATCTATAAAAGTACGATTTGGATCATAAGTAATATGTAAATTTCATTATCCACAACACATACACATGTACTTGAAAACGACACTGCAAGCCGAAACACGTAAGCTTACTGTGCAGAACTATCTTAACAGTAGCAAATAAATACTATACTACAGCAACTGGAACTGATTTCTTGTGATGTGTAATTTACGTTTTGAGGGCCCTCGCTGTTAGTCAAAGTGAAGAACTTTTCGTCCCAAGCGGCCACATCATAGCAACATAAAAGCACTGAATTTTATTTCATGTTAGCTAACCGGTTCTTCATAAACAGTGAAATGTGGTTTATGCAGCTAAGCATAACCAAAGTCAAAACAATGTCGAAAATGGAAAGCTGCCATTTGGGTTTAACTTTCTATAGACAGGTGAAATTTTGACACTTTTTGTTAATACAGTACCTCTACAGTCACATTGATTGTGACAGAGATTGTCCGTGTCATTTGCTCAACACCATTTAATGACGGCAATACAGGGGGACCCTAGCCCGCTATAAACAATTATATCGCGCAGACCCTTGACATAACATTTGCATACAAATGCTTGCATACATACTAATGTTCCAAGCTCACATTCGCTACTACATGCTTGCTCTATGCTCAAATCATTGTTGTGTTTTCGGTGTTCGTTCGTAACGTACTCACTAAGATTTGGCGTTTTCCAGCGGGCAGGATTGACATCCTATTAAAATGTTTGCGTTTGTTATCTGTCCTCAATCAACTTACGTTGCGTACAATGATGATATGATCTGGCTATGCTGAAATGCTTATTGTAGCGCTGCACTGTTTGGTGAGTTTGCCACGGTACACACCACCAAAAAATTTATAAAGCAACGCAATTACATACAATCGCTGAAAACCACCTCAAAGACATATTTATTCCTTCATTATAGTTTTCAAGTATGTTTCATGTTTATATGTTGATTGGTTCCCTCTCTAACTCTATTCGTAATTTGTCTCGTATTTTTATGGGTGAAAGTTCATGGACGAAAATGTATACTGAAGAACATTCGTCTTTGTGACCCCAGACAGCTTCCCGAATTTTCTAGTATGCTCAGCTCTTGAACTCTTTTGTTTCAGTGGTTTATAAAACATTACTGCCCTCTAATTACACTACTGAAACAGCACAATTTCTAAATATTATAAACAAATTAGCATCTCCTAATCGTTTTCTTTTATTCTCTCTTGCTTTTTCGTAGATAAAGCTGTCGACATCACATTCGTTTCTCAAAATGATGTTTCAAACTATCAACTGAAGCACGCGATACGGTTGGGTAGTCAGCAAATGATGAACGTTTTTTTATTGCGAGACGTGGTGGAAGAAAATTCCAACCAGAACACCGACAACGAATGTTAAGGTATCACTTTCAGCGGTGAATAAAAATTAGAGTACATTCAAAAATTGCTAAACAACTAGGGATTCAATATGAAAATTGTTAGGTTTCTGCGAACAGCTATAAACATAATACGTCGATTCTGTGGTTTGGCGCTGAAAAATACATTTCAGTCTGCCTCAGTTTCAATAAACAGTTTTTGATGTTGCTGAGCAACAGTGATAGAATATTTTGTTCCTTTAAAAAATCAGTTACAATAGTTTTCCTGATGAACACATTTCAAATCCAATCCAGTGCCCAGGTATTAGGTCATAATCATTGGAAATTGTTCCTTTGACTGTGGGCGATTTTGTCCTTCCTTGCCCTTCAGTTTAACGTCGATGAGACGTTCGATCTACGTACTATAGCTGGCTATTTATTGGTGTTGGCTTTTTACACTAATATCGGTCACGTGAAGGGGTTTTTAAAACATTAATCGTTAAGGTGCGTGACTATATTGAATATTTGTGTACTCCATATGACAAAACGGCAGAATATCTGCGTGTGATGGGTAGATCAGTGTACATATCATACAAGTCACATTAAGATTGCCTAAATCAGACGTGGTTCTCTCGAAAGGGTACTTCCTGCAGTGTGGTCTGGTTCATCAGCCGATCTGCTGCATATTACACCATCACGTACTCATAGGTATCCGGACTTGCATCTGCAATTTTCCCCTTCCACTGTTCCTTCAATCACAGTTTCCACCAACAGCTCATTACGTCATGCTGTCTATCCGATTGATTACGTTCATCGTGGAACAGTTTTCTCCCGCTGAATCATTGCATGACGTCTTCATTTCTTACTCGTTAAATCCATCTGATCTTCAACAGTCCCCTGTAACACCATATTTCGAACACCGTTTTATTTTTGTCTTCGTCATTGTTCACGGCTCCCAGTACAGCTTATCATAAAACGTTTTCTTCAGTCCATTTCTAGCGAATACTAAGGAAGAGTTTAATTACTTGACTATTAGTATCTTTCACCAGGATTTGTTTTGTCTTAGTTGAGAAAACCATTCGTATTCAGAAGTATGTAAATGTTATTTTTTTAACGACAGTTGCATCCAGTTGCAATGTTTGCTTGACTTTTGTTATACGAATTAATTATTGTACTTTTTAAAAATTTTCCACTTGTTCTGTTTAGTAATGTGCAGTCTTAACCATTAGCTACAGATCTGAATGAATCTACTCATACAAGGAGGTTTTCTTCTTTCAGAATGATTTTAATAGCCTACGAGTCTTAGAACTGCGCACATTCCATTTGCTTGAGACAAAAGAATGACACGCGACAGATTACACTACAAGAGCAGCACCAGCAGCGGCACTTGCAACGCACGTGTGAGATGTCCTCGCTTCCTCCCTTGCGGAGCTGAGACTCTTTCCACGCGACAAACCTTGCCGCTGTACTCTGACCCGCAGCGCCTCGGTGTTTACCCAGCGGAAGGGCGAGGGAGAGCAAATCCCTACCCGACCCTGCTTATACCCTTATATATCCTGCTAGCAGGCACTTGTTTCTGCAGCGGATTGCGCCGCCTTCATTCTTGACACTGACACAGCGGCGCACCGCCTGGCAGCTTTACTGCCAATGGCAGTTCAGCAGAGACGCTTTCTGTCACTTTCCCAGCTCAGCGCAGCATCGCTGCTAACACGACGCCAACACACAACTCCTGTTAGCCATAAATTTCATATACCACGAGATATGCACATGCATCGCCGCGTGGGATTAGCCGTGCAGTCCAAGGCGCTGCAGGCATGGACTGTGCGGCTGATCCCGACGGAGGTTCGAGTCCTCCCTCGGACGTGTGTTTGTCTTTAGGATAATTTAGGTTAAGCTTAGGGACTGATGACCTTAGCAGTCAAGTCCTATAAGATTCCACGCACATTTGAACATTTTTTGAACATCTATATTATCCAAAGAGTATGGAAGAGGTATCCTCCTGCTGTATCAATCTGTTAAGTGATGGCGGTGAGCCAAGGAACAGTGTTTGTCCACTTTTGTACGAATTTTTATTGGTTTAATTTTACCATCATAACGAACCACGGGAAAAAAGTCTGCGTAAAACACTGAAATGACAAAAGACTCGGATACCTCGTAATGTCGAGTCGGACGTTCCTTCGCTCGGCGTAGTGCAGCAACTTGAAGTGGCATGGGCTCAAAATGGCTCAAATGGCTCTGAGCACTATGGGACTTAATTTCTCAGGTCATCAGTCCCCTAGAACTTAGAACTACTTAAACCTAACTAACCTAAGGACATCACACACATCCATGCCGGAGGCAGGATTCGAACCTGCGACCGTAGCGGTCGCGCGGTTCCAGACTGTAGCGCCTAGAACCGCTCGGCGACCACGGCCGACGCATGGGCTCAACAAGTCGTTGGAGCTCCTCTGCAGAAACATATAATCACGCTCCCTCTATAGCCGCCCGTAACTGCGGAAATCTGCCGGTGCAGAATTTTGGACACGAACTAACTTCTCGTTTATATTTCATAAATGTTCGATGCGTTTCATGTCGGGTCATCTCGCTTGCCAAATCATTTGCTCCAATTATTCAGCATGCTCTTCAAAGCAATCGAAACAAAAGTGAATTCTGGCATTCCCCAAGATAGTGTTATAGGCCCTTTGCTGTTCATTATCTATATAAACGATTTGAGAGACAATCTGAGCAGCCTTCTTCTGTTGTCTGTAGCTGACGCTATCGTTTAACGACTAGTAATGTCATCAAATGAACATAACAAATTGTAAAACGATTTAGAAAAGATATCTGTATGGTGCGAATATTGGCATTTGCCCCTAGATAACGAAAAGTGTGAGGTCATCCACACGAGTGCTAAAAGGAAGCCCTTAAACTCCGGTTATACGATAAATCAGTCAAATACAAAGGCTGTAAATTCAAGTAAATACCCAGGAATAACAATTACGAACAACTTAAATTGGAAGCAACACACAGAAAACTTCGTGGGGAAGGTAACAAAAAACTGCGCTTTATTGGCAGTATACTTAGAAAATGTAACAGATCTACTACAGAGATGCCTACATTACACTTGTCCGACCTCTTTTAGAATACTGCTGCGCGGTGTGGGATCCTTACCAGATAGGATTGACGGAGTACTTAGAAAAAGTTCAAAGAAGGGAAGAACGTGTTTTTTTTTTATATATTGCGAAACAGGGGAGAGAGTGTCACTGAAATGATTCAGGGTTTGGGATGGACATCAATAAAACAAAGGCGTTTTTCGTTGCGAAGCAATCTTCTCCAGAATTTCCAATCTCCAGAGACGACCGTTGTGGCCGAGCGGTTCTAGGCGCTTTAGTCCGGAACCACGCTGCTGCTACGGTCACAGGTTTGAATCCTGCTTCGGGCATGGATGTGTGTGATGCCCTTAGGTTAGTTAGGTTTAAGTCGTTCTAAGTCTAGGGGACTGATGACCTCAGATGTTAAGTCCCATAGTGCTTAGAGCCATTTGAACCAATCCAATCTCCAGCTTTCTTCTCCGAATGCGAAAATATTCTGCTGACGCCGACTTAGATAGGGAGAAACTATCACCATGGTAAAATAAGGAAAATCCGAACTCGTACGGAAAGATATAGGTTTTCGTTTCCTCCGCGCGCTATACGAGATTGGATAGAGAACTGTGAAGGTGGTTCGATGAACCCTCTGCCAGATAGTTAATGTTATGTGCAGAGTATCCATGTAGATGTAAATGTAGAATCGCGAACAATTGTGGCACAGTGACTCGGCACATTATCGACAATGAGAAATCCATCGTTGTTTGGGAACGTGAAGTCCGTGAATGACTGTAAAAGGTCTCCAAGTAGCTGGACATAACGCTTTCTAGTCAGTGAGCCGTTCAGATGGACTAGAAGACTATCCGTACTGTTGTGGAGCCAACACCAGCTTCTATATTGCCTCGCTGACAATTTGGGTCCATGGCTTCGTGGGGTTTGCACCACATTCGAACCCTACCAGCAGCTCTTACCAACATAAATCGGGACTCTTACGATAAGGCCACGGTCTCCCAGTGGTCTAGGGTCCAACCTATATGGCCTGCTTATGTGCCTATCGCTGTCGTCGCCTCATTGCGTGTTCACTATGTGTCATACGAGTAGAGGTATCCTGAAGTCATCGCCATGTTCCAATTCATGTAGGTCACCTACTTCACTGCGATCTCTGTGTATTCTCGCTGTCCTATGTTTACATCCATACAATTGCACTATTTCTACAATCTACGTAAAGTACATATTTGTGTGACACACAGATTTACATTATATTTATCCGTTTCTAGCTTTAGTAACATATTATTCCTACGAGCTATTATTTAATGGCACATTACAAAAATTTCTTCACAGGCGGCTGCACCATCGCAAGAAAGTCTAAGGTTTATTCTTGCACTTTCCGCTAAATCAGTGGTCATATTATGCTTCACACAAGACACATCTGAAATTACTTCTTTGTCTGTGGATAAATTTCTGTAGAAGGCTCTCACTACCAATAAGTTGTATCGAAACAGAAGTAGATATTTCGTGTGTGAGTTACTATCGATAGAGATCAAACGAAATAAAATAATATTCGGATCCTTTTACCGACCTAACAAGTCAGATGATACAATTACTGAAAGGTTCAACGAAAACTTGACACTGATTTCAAACATGTACTCGACTCATACAGTTGTAGTTAGCGGTGACTTCAATGTACCCTCGATATGTTGGCGAAAATACATGTTTAAAACCGGAGGTACTCATAACACATCATTCGAATTTTTCCTAAATCCATTCCCCGAAAATTATTTCGAGCAGTTAGTTCATGAGCCCATTCGAATAGTAAAAGGTTACGAAAACACACTTGACCTCTTAGCAAAAAATAATGCTGAGCTAATATCGATCATCAAAACGGATAGAGGGTGTTGTGGCGTAGCAAGACAGCCACGCCACTCGGAAGTAGCCGAAATGCACGCGTTAACTCACGCCGGCTTGCGTGAGGTCTGAAACAGGATACGTTATGAATGCTATAAAGAAAAGTACGTAGCTTCTTTAATACTTAACTTTAATTCATCCTTGTGGTACATCGCTCTTAATAATACAAGTGAGACTCTCAGATATGGTTAATGGCGCCTTGCTAGGTCGTAGCCATGGACTTAGCTGAAGGCTATTCTAACTATCTCTCGGCAAATGAGAGAAAGGCTTCGTACGTGTAGTCGCTAGCAAAGTCGTCGTACAACTGGGGTCGAGTGCTAGTACGTCTCTCTAGACCTGCCGTGTGGTGGCGCTCGGTCTGCAATTACTGACAGTGGTGACACGCGGGTCCGACATGTACTAATGGACCGCGGCCAATTTAAAGCTACCACCTAGCAAGTGTGGTGTCTGGCGGTGACACCACAGAGGGAATAGTGAACACAAAGCTGTCGTTGCGAAACTGAACACCGTAACTCCCAGGTACTCGAAATCTAAACGAAAAATACACCGATGCGAAAAAGCATAAGTCTACACCTTTCAAATTAACATTGTAAGTGTGGACCAGATGTAGCTTCAATTCAAAGAAATAATATCACCAGCAATTGAGAGATTTATACCAAATCAATTGACAATCGAAGGAGCTGATCCCCTTTGGTACATGAAATGGGTCAGAACACAGTTGCAGAAACAATGAAAAAAGCACGCCAAATTTAAAAGAACTCAAAATCCCAACGTTGGCAATCTTTCAAACAAGCTAGAAATTTAATGCGGATTTCAGTTCGAGATGCTTATCATAGTTTCCACAACGAAACTTTATCTCAAAACCTGGCAGACAATCCAAAAAGATTCTGGTGGTATGTGAAGTGTGTTAGCGGGCAGAGTTACTAAATACAGCCTTCCGGAATTCCTCCATCATAGAAGACGAAGTAAATATTCCAGAATTCGAAATAAGAAAAGCTGCCTACATGAGTAACCTAGAAGTAGATATCCTCGGAGTAGTGAAGCAACTTAAATAACTTACTAAAAGCAAGTCCTCTGGTCCAGATTGTATACCAAGTAAGTTCCTTTCAGAGTATGCTGATGCAATAGCTCCACACTTAAGAATCATATAAAACCGCTCGCTTAACGAAAGATCAATAACCAAAGACTGGAAGTTGCACAGGTCACACCAACAATACGAGTAATCCACTAAATTACAGGCCCAGATCATCAACGTCGATAATGCAATAGAATTTTGGAACATGTATTGTGTTCGAACCTCGAAGAGAACGGTCTATTGACACACAGTCAACATGAATTCAGAAAATATCGATTTTCTGGGACACAACCGGCCCTTTGCTCCACGAAGTGTTCAGTGCTATTGATAAAGGATTTCAAATTGATTCCGGGTTTTCAGATATCCGGAAAGCTTTCCTGTTTTCCTGTACAGTTTTTGCCGCCTGCATTTTCCTCTAACGTCAGGGAATTTAGTCTCTGCTGTCTTAACCCACACCCTCTCACCCACGTCCTACTCCTGCCTCTAATCAGCATTATACACATAGTCCTTTCCTTTCCTATTCTGCGTAGAATCTTATTTCTCGGCCTGCCTAAGTAGCCGAGCGGCTAGGCGCTTCGGCGACTGCTACGGTCGCAGGTTCGAATCCTGCCTCGGGCATGGATGTGTGTGATGTCCTTAGGTTACTTAGCTTTAAGTAGTTCTACGTTCTAGGGGACTAATGACCTAAGATGTTAAGTCCCATAGTGCTCAGAGCCATTCTTATTTCTCCTTCAATCAGTGTTCTTCATTTTCGGCTTACTACGTTGACACTACACAACAAACACTTCGATACTGTTTTTTTTTCACCTTTCCTCGTCCCCTACTTAACTTTCGTACAATTCTGTGCACGAAATGAGCATTCTTAAAAACTTTTTCCGCAAATTAAAGCCCATTCCTTCTGGCGAGAAATGATTTCTTTACCTGTGATACAGTGCTTCTCACGACCCCCTTGCCTTGTATCTTATGTGTTACTTCGCTTCTTTTGTGTTTGATTAACCATAGACTGTACGAAAACCAAAAAAGGTAGTTTCGTACCCAGATATTTACCACATTCCATTGATAAGGTAGATATTAATATAGCTACGTGGCGTATTCACCGTTGATTATTGGGTGTTCAAAATACGAGGCGTCTTGGATAAGTAATGCAATAATTTTTCCCTCAGCCATTTTCGGTTGAAAAAATTTTGAATTTTTTGTGGAACATCGTGGAGTATTCTCGCTTCAGCCTCTACAACTTCATAAAGTATCGATAGGCGGTGGTGGTATACGTAGACTTCAAGAAGGCGTATGTAACGGAAGTGCGTTCCAAGCAAAGAGCTGACACTGAGTTTCTTTTGGCGGAAAACCAGAGCATTTCAGGTATTCATACGCTCTTACAAAATGTCTACGAGACCTGGCAGTGAACAGAGCCACGATGAGTCGTTGAGCGAAGCGTGACAAAAACGTCGCGCAATCCCGGCCCATCCACCCTACAGCCCGGATCTTGTACGTTCAGACCTCCATCTGCGTTACCCAATGAAGATGGGAGTCCGCGGGAAGCAGTAGGTGGACGATTGTGAGGCTGTTCACGTAACAAGACGCTGGCTACAACGTCGACCAGCAGAGTGGTACTTTGCGGGCAACAGGCCGCCCAGTAAGGTGGCACTAACGCTGTCGCAATGAACGGAGATTGTGTTGAAAATTAGTATTTTGTACCCAAAAGAGAGAGGAATATAACGGCACGTTGGCATCCTCAATAAAACCAACCTCCATTCAGAAAAAAAGAAAGTATTGAATTTCTAGACTGAAGTCCGCGTAATGTTTGTTGAGAAGGTACGTTCAGAAATTTTATGCAGCTTGTTAGGACACATAACAAACGCAGCGAGTCAAATCGATTCTGAGTCTTCTTTCATCTTGGGAGTGCTGCGGAGTTTCCGTGTCCGCCTCATTTATTTCATCTGTATCTACTCAGCCGACTGATGGTTGCTACTAATTTAGCTGTATCGTCAACGACCTAGAGGGAACGAAAAAGTATTTATAGTATAAGCCTATGAATTGATGCTATTTTGTTTCGTGTGTTTTCGTATTTGATGTGTGTGTCATAATTGTGAGGTGAAGGTCAGAAGCAAGCCCTGCATTCGCCAAAATACAAGTATGTTATTTCCTGAATACCACACACACCCTCGCGCGCGCGCACACACACACACACAGTCAGACAGAGAGAGAAATGGACACAGAAGAGAGAAAGAGAGAGAGAGAGAGAGAGTCTGATTTATGGCACCTGCCATCGAGAATGAGTCACACCCATTCGATCTGAAACTGGCCACTTCTCTGTCGTACAAGTTCTTGAATATGCGCTGTGATGTATTTCCCAATATGTTCCTCAGATTTATAGGTTTATTGTAATGTCATTAGGTGTTACTAGTTAGTAACATTATCTAGGGACCGAAATATAGCCTACTGACATACAAACAATAAATTGGCAGGCAAATAATTCGACACATTTACATCGAAATGTTATTGTTTTTAAGCAATAAGTAGTATCGTTATTCTACAGATTTCGATATGGAACATTTCTTATCGAATAGAAACAGCTGTCAAGAAAAAACGTGTTCTATTAACGTTTGAGGTTAATTTTTATATACGTGAAATATTTTACGTAATTGGAAAAACACGAAATTTTAGGTTCATAACACTGACACTCGTTTTTTAGCAGCAGTCAGCTTTGAAGAAGGGTTATTTAGCATTTATGTTCACCAACATTCTTTCCGAAATTTTCCCAACGTGTGAGTATTCCAAGAGGTTTCAGGATTGCAGCCGGATGATACCGACATCTTGACACGATATTTCGGCTGACAACCATTAACCTACATTCAGGCAAGTTTACACTGGAGATTGCTTATGCACCTCACTGACTTTACATCGAAAATTGGCACGGTTGGATAAGAGCATATCCCTCCCGATAGCCCACTTTTTTATGGAGCTCTCTGAGGAGAGAGCACTAGAGTCCAAGACAGTTGAAGTCTTCTAGCGGTGTCTTCTGGGATTTAACGTTTATAAGTTCAGGTATTTTTAGAATTAGTGCCATAATATGTACATACATCGGTGTATTGGTTGTTATTTCTCAGTATCAAACAGTCTTCCAACAAACACATCACGACCTTTATGATCTGATGTTTTCAGCATGGTTGTACCAGGGCCAGAAAGTGTCTGCCACCTGTCAGTATTGACTAACTGTCCATGGCGCCACACTTTTAACACCCGAACCTGTTGCCCAGGGTAAACTAAGCATTAATGGTTTACTCTTGCCACATGTACTTGGACGTATTATGTAACCTAAAAACATACTACCGGCAAGGGCAGTAATTATTAGTCTGCACATGACGTAAATACTGATGTAACGTTGTTCAGTACACCGTCCTAGATCACCAATGGAAATCCTGCACTTTTATCTGTTACATCCCGTATAATGATAATTTTCTGGTGTGGTCCCACAGTGAGAAAGAGAAGTCTCGATTTTACAACATTTAAAATACACTACTGGCCATTAAAATTGCTACACCAAGAAGAAATGCAGATGAGAAACAGGTATTCATTGGACAAATATGTTATACTAGAACTGACATGTGATTACATTTCCATGCAATTTGCGTGCATAGGTCCTGAGAAATCAGTACCCAGAACAACCACCTGTGGCCGTAATAACTGCCTTGATAGGCCTGGGCACTGAGTCAAACAGAGCTTGGATGGCGTGTACAGGTACAGCTGCCCATGCTGCCTCAACACGATACCACAGTTCATCAAGAATAGTGACTGGCGTATTGTGACGAGCCAGTTGCTCGGCCACCATTGACCAGACGTTTTCAATTGGTGAGAGATCTGGAGAATGTGTTGGCCAGGGAACAGTTGAACATTTTCCGTATCCAGAAAGGCCTGTACGGGACCTGCAACATGCGATCGTGCATTATCCTACTGAAATGTAGGGTTTCGCAGCGATCGAATGAAAGGTAGAGCCACGGGTCGTAATACATCTGAAATGTAACGTCCACTGTTCAAAGTGCCATCAATGTGAACAAGAGGTGACCGAGACGTGTAACCAATGCAATGGTGCGCCATAGCATCACGCCGAGTGATACGCCAGTATGGCGATGACAAATACACGCTTCCAATGTGTGTTCACCGCGATGTCGCCAAACACGGATGCGGCCATCATGATGATGTAAACAGAAACTGGATTCATCCGAAAAAAATGACGTTTTACCATTCGTGCACCCGGGTTCGTCGTTGAGTACACAGTCGCAGGCGCTCCTGTCTGTGATGCAGCGTCAAGGGTAACCCCAGCCATGGTCTCCGAGCTGATAGTCCATGCTGCTGCAAACGTCGTCGAACTGTTCGTGCAGATGGTTGTTGTCTTGCAAACGTCCCCATATGTTGACTCAGGGATCGAGACGTGGCTGCACGATCCGTTAAAACCATGCTGATAAGAAATGTGTCATCTAGATTGACGTTGGGATCCAGCACGGCGTTCCGGATTACCCTCCTGAACCCACCGATTCCACATTCTGCTAACAGTCACTGGATCTCGACCAACGCGAGCAGCAATGTCACGATACGATAAACCGCAATTGCGATAGGCTACAGTCCGACGTTTACAAAAGTCGGAAACGTGATGATACGCATTTCTCCTCCTTACACGAGGCATCACAACAACGTTTCACCAGGCAACGCCGGTCAACTGCTATTTGTGTATGAGAAATCCATTGGAAAATTTCCTCATGTCAGCACGTTGTAGGTGTCGCCACCGGTGTCAACTTTGTGTGAATGCTCTGAAAAGCTAATCATTTGCGTATCACCGCATCTTCCTTCTGTCTGTTAAATTTCGCGTCTGTAGCACGTCTTCTTCGTGATGTAGCAATTTTAATGGCCAGTAGTGTATATCCACAGCAAAATCCGGTTTACGGCGTAAGTGTAGAAAGATGGCTGCCTTCCGTTTTTAGTTGCTTGAGGTAGTTGAAAATTGGATGGATCACTAGGGTATTCTTTTTATTGTAATGACACACGCACAGAGCTGTATTTGGAAGCATCTTGATGACACTACCCTTCACAAGCTGTTCATGTCCTTCACACACTGGTGCGTGGGTCATATGTTGTGTCTGACAGAGTCTTGCAAAGAGGCTAGGATATCAACAGTCTGTGTTTAAAGGCAATGGATATTCTTCACATCAAATTGCGACAGTTTTAACGCGTATTAAGTGTGACCATTCAAAAGATAAAGAAGTTATTGAACAGTTTAAGTCCAGGGCGTTCCCTCCAGATGTGGACCACATTTCATCTGAATTAGGCAAAACGTTTAAGCAACGGAGGCTGGATTCTACAGAATACCAATTCACCGTAGCAAAGACCAGATTGGTCCGACCACATCACAGTACGGTGCATGAAAGGAGCGTGGAACGTGATTGCCAGACTTGCCTTTTAAAGACTAGTAGTCAGCCATAGCTAAGCATTGTATCTCCAGAGGACATTGTTTGGATGTTTCTGTCACGAAATTCTTGGACACAACGAGATCCTTCTCGGTGGAAGATCCTATTAATCGTGACGGTGGCTTTGTTATTGATAAGATTTGAAACCTAGCAATTTCTCTGATATCCTCAGAATGACGAAGTTTCGCACGTAATGACACGACCATTCAACAATTGCATTATAATTCTACAGAGACAGTGCGTGCAGTATCACGGTTGCGCATTCTTCTACGCTCCATGTGAAGCAGTATTCGGCAGTCGACGCTAAGCTCGACGTAAGACGTGTCGCGTTTCCCCACCGCGCACTTATATGCAGTTTATGTCGCATAACATTTTAATTAACTGTGTATTGCTTATTGTTGCGAGCACAAAAGATGACATGAAATTCTCACTATTAGTTTCAATAGTTGAAAAACTTTAACTTTGTGCACCTCGTACTATTATGTGGGGATACGCACAACACTAAAAGGTTTCCTGCTGTGAACGTGTGATCTTTAATTTGCAAACTATTTTCACATAAGCCTGATCTGGCCTGTTAGAACACCGTATCATGGCTGTAACTAATTATGAAATTGAACATGTCCATATCTACTTTCATCTCTGAAATGCACTGAAAATTACTCTTATTTACTCGTACAGAGGTTACAGTATTATATGTTCGCTACACATAAAACCTGCTGTGGATTTTTTAACAAATGAACACTATTGACTGCACCGACTATCACGAGAGCACGAAACAAAAAATGACATTTGATTTTAATATTATTATTAGCCAGAACAAGTTTCAGCATAGCAGTCTTTGATATCACACAAGTAAAGTTTTACCACTCTGATTTACGTCACTGAAACTATAATAGCAGTTGCCCACGTTCACCTGGAAATGGCATAATAAAATCCACAATTCTCCTCTGATGTCTCCGGGAAGCTGAAAGAAATAATTTTAATGCGGGAAAACTGCTTTCATTCAATTATAATTTGAATTTGCCGCGGCAGCGGCCCCCGCCATCGCGTCGCAGCTCTGCTTAATGAAAAATTCTAAATTTGCTGAAAACGGCTACAAATGTGGAATGAAATGTTGGGCAAGCTAGCAATAAGTTTTTACAAGTATTTGTAACAATTTCTGTATTCAAAATCCAACATAAATTCAAAGTACAAACCTTTTTTATACATCAGCCTCCAATGGCGTCTTTCTCGAACAAAGAACAAAAGAAAGCTAAAGAAACATTCAAGCGAGCGTCACAGGCTCTTATAAATTTAACGGCTACAAGAAGACAGAGAGAGTAACATTTAAACCTCCACTATTTATAGTCAATTCAGTACGCTAATAAATATCTTTGATAATTTTTTCAATTATCATTGTCTGCTTCGATTTGTACGCTCGCCGACCACAGACGTCATTTGAAAAATTAGATACATAAATATTGCACAAATATAAAAATGCAAAATATTTTTTTCTTTGCTCTATAGATAAGCAACCGTTCATACAATAATAATAATAATACTGATAAATGTTTCTTTTTTCACATATATTACACCGATTTTGCAAATGTCCAGCAAGGAGACGTCACAGGTGGTAAGGTACTGAATACGAATGCGCCTACGCGACCACACCAATTTTCGGTATAAAGTCAGCGACGTGCATTAGGAATCTCCGGTTTTAACACACCCGAAGACGGCTGAGTGGTTGTCAGCCGAAATACCGTCGCACGATGCCGACGACGCCCGGCAGCAAGCCCACTACCTCACGGAATATATTGGATTTATTACAAATAATAGTTAAGAAACGTGTGGAAATGTTTAGTTAGTTGTGTTAATACCTAATCCCCACAGCATGTACTTTTTGCTGTATAAAATATTGTTTAAGGAGAACCAATTGGTGCAGAATATTATTTCAAAGACCAATGAAAGAAACAATGCTAAGTATGTTAAATTACTGGTCTTATTGTCTTCAAGACTTGTGGTGGCACGAAATAAAACATTTATAAATTTCAGAATCTACTACTATATTTGTTTAATCTTTGAAATAATTTAGCTGCCATTTTTGTGGTTACTCGAGTGTTTAAAAACGTCTGTCAGTAGTTACATTTACTCTTTCGTTTTGCTACAGACTAATAGTTTAAATCTTCCATAATTTTTGGTTGGAGAGGTACACGACCCAAAATTATATTTTTTCGGCTTGAGACAAATCATACTCAGTTTTTCAAGAGACATAAGATAATCTTTGAGTATTGCGATTACTTCTCGTGATCATCTGATTCAAGAATTTACAGTGTTCAAGAACTCTCATTCCGAAATCCTGGACTGCTAATTCACAGCAGTCACGCTACGCCAAGCAACCCGATCGACACCCCTTATGCTGGGTTGCCCGTCATCAGGTGCTAAAGCAGCGGCAACGCACCTCTCAGCTGAGTAAGCACTGAATTCTCTGAGAAGTATATCTTTAACATGTACAGAGATGCTTTCGTGGCACCGTGGTTGTTAACCACCTGGCATGTTCATTGACGGAACCTTTTCCATTTCATTCACGTACGTATCCACCTCGCACATATCTGTGATCTCGCCACACGAGGGCCTGAAGCATGGGAGCTGATAAAACATAATCAACAGTCTAATGTTTTTGAACGGTCCCTAGAGGTTCCATCCTGTATACCAGAGGAAGCTTTGCGGTCGCACTACACTTCAAAGGGGTCACATCACGTTCATTGTGTATACAGCCCCACGATGTCCACGAAAGTATCCTCCAAGGGTTGTCAGCAGTGTCAAACGCCGAATTTTTTTTTTTTTTTTTTTTTTTTTTTTTTTTTTTTTTTTTTTTTGACAGCGGAATACGTGAGTGTCAACGCCCCAGTGGAATGCCACATCCTGAGGACTTTGCGTATCAGTTCAGAAGCGCGGTATGTCTGAAATGTTTTCGTTGACCACCCATTAAAAACCAGGGTGATTTTAATGCTGGGGTTCACGGTTCCGACCTCCAACGCTGAGGCGTCAAAGGAAGGGGAGGAATATGAGTAGGATTTGGTGTGACGACATTCCAGACGTGTGACATGTGCTCGATTGCGTTAGGTAGAGTTTTGGCGAACTTTGGTAGCAATGTGAGATCACTAACTCAGCTGGCACCTGACATGGTTTTCTCAGCTGTGGTCTTTTTTTCGTTCGTGTCGACGTCTTGTTGTTTGAAGTGTCTCATAGCCCGGGGGTGATGTCACTGTGCTCCACGCTTTTTCATCGTTAGAGACGGATGTTTCATATGCCTTTGAGCCAAATTTCAAACTTACCCGTTGCAATGGAGCCGAACTAAAGGTTTTCGGAAAAGTGATAGTTTTTGCATAGTATGCTCTTAATACAGTGATGAGTGGTTTAATGAAAATAATTGATATACACATACTTTATACATAAAAGGAATCATCACAAATACAGTAACTGTTCGGGAAAGCACAACGAAACTGAAACGAAGCTTCGAAAATTTCACTACGGTACCACTGCAGAAAATTGTTCAACTGCGATCCTTCTGCAGAGTACTCTTACAGCTGATGCTATGAGAGGGAGCTCATCTGAAGGCCAATTGACAGTAGTTCGTCCTGTGAGATACTAACGAGTGAGAGGCGAAAGTGGGTACGGGTAGTGGCACCCTAAGTAACCCACACCAAACATTGTACGACAGCCTCCGCAGTATAAATGTAGGGGAGGGCGACGCCACAGTCTATTCTGTACAATAGAGACAACATATCTTATACCAGCTACCCGGGGAACAAAAACTGATGGCGTATTTTCAGGCATGTTCAATTTTGACAGGAGTGAGCAGGTGGTATATTTCCAGAATGAGATTTTCACTCTGCAGCGGGCTGTGCGCCGATATGGTATGTTGTTAGCCTGCATGTACTCATAGACTGTGAGAACAAACTCTAGCCGCAGGTTCGCCAACAAGAAGGTTCCATCAATTGTTACTACAGTACTCAGCGGCTTATATGTCCTGGATGCTGCCACTTAGAAATGTCTGTGCAAGGCCTCATGAAAGTTTTATGCTTACCAGGAAAACTAGCCACGTTTTGACGC
Organism: Schistocerca cancellata; assembly: GCF_023864275.1. Lineage (NCBI taxonomy): Eukaryota > Metazoa > Arthropoda > Insecta > Orthoptera > Acrididae > Schistocerca > Schistocerca cancellata. The sequence goes on from NC_064627.1 coordinate 641,571,585, forward strand.
ACAACACGTGTATCTGGATGTTTCTTACGTTTTCATTAGGTCAACAAGTAGCGATGTGAAGTGACATCTGAAGATAGGTGCACTGAATCCCACATCTTTCCGTGGGGAACTTTCTGTTGACACTATTGTTAGAAAAAAAGCTATCTTTGCTGAAAAGAAAAGTAACGGGATAGCTACCGAGCTTCTATAGTGACTTGCTGGATAAATTCATGTGCCAGCCATGTGCACAGTACGCTATCTTTCTCCAACGGATCGATGTCACCTCTGTTATTCAGCGCTGTCAAAAAAGTAATTAGAGGCAATAGTGACTCATAGAGGGCCATAAATTTCCGAAAATGTTGTCATTTTAACATTATTCACACGCACCGTCGCTGACGGACTAAATACGTAACAAAACATTTTGTGTCTCGTATATATGCGTGAAATTCCTGCGGAGCGATGCGTCATTGGGGAGTCCGTAATGGAACGCTGACCTCTGGCGACCAGCAATTAAATCTGCACTATGCTCTCAACCGCGTTAGATATACTTTTCGTCTGTCCTTTTGGGTGTAATTAGTTGAGAGGCCTGTGTGTTCCTGATATGGATTAACTCAGTACTGGAAGGAACTATTCTTTTGAACATTAAAATTCCTCTTTTTAAAATAGAATTACAAACGTCGTTTCATAAATTTGAATTTCATTTCTCTAATTTTTCGGTAGAGTTTACTCATGTGTATTTGTTTTTCGGGAATTCAACATAAATTCAAAGTACAAACCTTTTTTATACATCAGCCTCCAATGGCGTCTTTCTCGAACAAAGAACAAAAGAAAGCTAATGAAGCATTCAAGCGAGCGTCACAGGCTCTTATAAATTTAACAGCTACAAGAAGACAGAGAGAGTAGCATTTAAACCTCCACTATTTCTAGTCAATTCGGTACGCTAATAAATATCTTTGATAATTTTTTCAATTATCATTGTCTGCTTCGATTTGTACGCTCGCCGACCGGTGACGTTATTTGAAATATTGTTGTTGTTGTTGTTGTGGTCTTCAGTCCTGAGACTAGTTTGATGCAGCTCTCCATGCTACTCTATCCTGTGCAAGCTTCTTCATCTCCCAGTACCTACTGCAACCTACATCCTTCTGAATCTGCTTAGTGTATTCATCTCTTGGTCTGCCCCTACGATTTTCACCCTCCACGCTGCCCTCCAATATTAACTTGGTGATCCCTTGATGCCTCAGAACATGTCCTACCAACCGATCTCTTCTTCTGGTCAAGCTGTGCCACAAACTTCTCTTCTCCCCAATCCTATTCAATACTTCCTCATTAGTTACGTGATCTACCCATCTAATCTTCAGCATTCTTCTGTAGCACCACATTTCGAAAGCTTCTATTCTCTTCTTGTCCAAACTATTTACCATCCATGTTTCACTTCCATACATGGCTACACTCCATACAAATACTTTCAGAAATGACTTCCTGACACTTAAATCTATACTCGATGTTAACAAATTTCTCTTCTTCAGAAACGCTTTCCTTGCCATTGCCAGTCTACATTTTATATCTACTCTACTTCGACCATCATCAGTTATTTTGCTCCCCAAATAGCAAAACTCCTTTACTACTTTAAGTGTCTCCTTTCCTAATCTAATTCCCTCAGCATCAACCGACTTAATTCGACTACACTCCATTATCCTCGTTTTGCTTTTGTTGATGTTCATCTTATATCCTCCTTTCAAGACACTGTCCATTCCGTTCAACTGCTCTTCCAGGTCCTTTGCTGTCTCTGACAGAATTACAATGTCATCAGCAAACCTCAAGGTTTTTATTTCTTCTCCTTGGATTTTAATACCTACTCCGAATTTTTCTTTTGTTTCCTTTACTGCTTGCTCAATATACAGATTTAATAACATCGGGGAGAGGCTACAACCCTGTCTCACTCCCTTCCCAACCACTGCTTCCCTTTCATGTCCCTCGACTCTTATAACTGCCATCTGGTTTCTGTACAAATTGTAAATAGCCTTTCGCTCCTTGTATTTTACTCCTGCCACCTTTAGAATTTGAAAGAGAGTATTCCAGTCAACATTGTCAAAAGCTTTCTCTAAGTCTACAAATGCTAGAAACGTAGGTTTGCCTTTCCTTAATCTTTCTTCTAAGATAAGTCGTAAGGTCAGTATTGCCTCACGTATTCCAGTATTTCTACGGAATCCAAACTGATCTTCCCCGAGGTCGGCTTCTACTAGTTTTTCCATTCGTCTGTAAAGAATTCGTGTTAGTATTTTGCAGCTGTGGCTTATTAAACTGATTGTTCGGTAATTTTCACATCTGTCAGCACCTGCTTTCTTTGGGATTGGAATTATTATATTCTTCTTGAAGTCTGAGGGTATTTCGCCTGTTTCATACATCTTGCTCACCAGATGGTAGAGTTTTGTTAGGACTGGCTCTCCCAAGGCCGTCAGTAGTTCCAATGGAATGTTGTCTACTCCGGGGGCCTTGTTTCGACTCAGGTCTTTCAGTGCTCTGTCAAACTCTTAACGCAGTATCGTATCTCCCATTTCATCTTCATCTACATCCTCTTCCATTTCCATAATATTGTCCTCAAGTACATCGCCCTTGTATAGACCCTCTATATACTCCTTCCACCTTTCTGCTTTCCCTTCTTTGCTTAGAACTGGGTTTCCATCTGAGCTCTTGATGTTCATACAAGTGGTTCTCTTATCTCCAAAGGTCTCTTTAATTTTCCTGTAGGCAGTATCTATCTTACCCCTAGTGAGATAAGCCTCTACATCCTTACATTTGTCCTCTAGCCATCCCTGCTTAGCCATTTTGCACTTCCTGTCGATCTCATTTTTGAGACGTTTGTATACCTTTTTGCCTGCTTCATTAACTGCATTTTTATATTTTCTCCTTTCATCAATTAAATTCAATATTTCTTCTGTTACCCAAGGATTTCTAAGAGCCCTGGTCTTTTTACCTACTTGATCCTCTGCTGCCTTCACTACTTCATCCCTAAAAGCTACCCATCCTTCTTCTACTGTATTTCTTTCCCCCATTCCTGTCAATTGTTCCCTTATGCTCTCCCTAAAACTCTGTACAACCTCTGGTTCTTTCAGTTTATCCAGCTCCCATCTCCTTAAATTCCCACCTTTTTGCAGTTTCTTCAGTTTTAATCTACAGGTCATAACCAATAGATTGTGGTCAGAGTCCACATCTGCCCCTGGAAATGTCTTACAATTTGAAACCTGGTTCCTAAATCTCTGTCTTACCATTATATAATCTATCTGATACCTTTTAGTATCTCCAGGGTTCTTCCATGTATACAACCTTCTATCATGATTCTTAAACCAAGTGTTAGCTATAATTAAGTTGTGCTCTGTGCAAAATTCTACCATAGGCTTCCTCTTTCATTTCTTAGCCCCAATCCGTATTCACCGACTACGTTTCCTTCTCTCCCTTTTCCTACACTCGAATTCCAGTCACCCATGACTATTAAATTTTCGTCTCCCTTCACTATCTGAATAATTTCTTTTATATCATCATACATTTCTTCAATTTCTTCGTCATCTTGTAACGCCGGAAATGCATAGCCTCCTATTTCCATCTATTGTACTATTTTTTTTCCTTCTTTTGTCACCTCAAGATATGACATTTCTGTCTCTTTATATATTGTAATTGTTTTACTGTTTGTATATACGTATGCACTTATGTCGATGTATAATTGGTTGTTTTGTAAATATTATTTGTATTTTTACGCTGGGTCTTGCCTAGGGAAAACTGCTATCGAACGATTACGTCGATAGGTCGTGTGAAGAATCAAAGTGTGTAGGATCTTTGGTAGTGTTAACTCTGCCGCGTGGAGCGCGGGCTGAGCAGAAGGAGTGTGGCGGGAGTAGCGAGTGGAGCAGGTGTGTGGTGTGACGCTCCCGCGAGTTGCCGCGCTTTCGGGGTTTGGCAGCATGTAATTGCGCTCGACTTGCGATGATAGTTTCTGACATGGTGTCGCGGACGGGAAACATTAACTAGCGCACATCAAGAGCCCGTTTCGTCTGGTGACCGTGTCGAGAAGAAGGCGCGCCAACATCCAGCTTCTGCAACAGCGACGGCCAACAATGAGTGACTGTCGCCACCTCCTCGACCGACGGCTTCAAACCTTCAATCAACCGACAAGGAAGACTGGACGCACGTAAAGTGTTAGAACTGTATGGCAGACCTCAGCTTTTCAAACTGTTCCATTTTCGTCACTATAATTACAGCAACTTAGCATGAACGTTTATTGCTCATTGTCCCAATTGCATTACCCAGCAGAGTCCCTTCCTTTTCCGAAATGAACCCGAGTGTCGTTGAAATTCAAACGCCAGCATTAAAGTAATATAGCTAACTCGTTTTCTCTGCTTTAATTTCAAAATTCGGTTAAAGTATTTATAGCTGGCTACACTATTTAGATTACACAAGCACAAATTAAGAGTGCGAGTTTTGTTACCATATTTTAGCTTACCTGTGACTGCAGCTCAGCTTGGTACGTACTAAATTTTACTATTGTTAATTTTTCGGAATCATTTAATTCAAGTTCAAAGTTAAATCTCTTATTTCTAAATTGCGTAGATTCAAGTAGTTTTTGAAATGATTGTTGATGTAGTCCAAGACTAACCGTATTTTACCGAATTTCGATGTGCTTCAGAAAGAAAGCTCACTATTAACTTCAGTCACTAAATTAACTTTCGATTTTCCGGTTTTATTAATTCTTTTGCTAAATTAAGTCAGGGTGTAGCGAAATTTATTACTTCTGACAAACTTTCAGTTTTCACACTACACGTGTTAACCTTCAGTTGCCACGCTTCTAGTGCTAATTATATGTGTAATAATCTTTCTTTTTCAGTTGCTATAGTAATTGTCCTTAGGACTGGCGACCGTTATTTCCCCCATATCTCAAATACCTAATTACCGCTAGTTAATTGTTAATGTAATGGCTGCACATTTACTTTCTTTATTAACTTTACCCCTTTTCAAAATTAATTTCCACCAGTTTCATTAGCACATTTCCTTTCATTTAGATGTAACCCTTTCCTCCCTCTTTACCGACAGGTTAACTTCGGTGACGATTGCTTTTCCAAAACTCCCATTAGGTACACGCGGTTTCATTTTTCACTGTCATTAAGGTCGGTAAGTGAGGGGGAGGTTACAATCTGCAGAGCTAGTTGGCATATAAACTTGTACTACTGTAGTAGGCGTGGGCTTCGTGTCTATCTTGGCCACAATAAAGCGTTCACTATGCTGTTTGTAGTAGCTTACCCGCATTCCTATTTTCCTATTCATTATTAAACCTACTCCTGCATTACCCCTATTTGACTTTGTGTTTATAACCCTGTAGTCACCGGACCAGAAGTCTTGTTCCTCCTGCCACCGAACTTCACTAATTCCCACTATATCTAACTTTAACCTATCCATTTCCCTTTTTAAATTTTCTAACCTTCCTGCCCGATTAAGGGATCTGACATTCCACGCTCCGATCCGTAGGACGCCAGTTTTCTTCCTTCTGATAACGACATCCTCTTGAGTAGTCCCCGCCCGGAGATCCGAAAGGGGGACTATTTTACCTCCGGAATATTTTACCCAAGAGGACGCCATCATCATTCAATCATACAGTAAAGCTGCATGCCCTCGGGAAAAATTACAGCCGTAGTTTCCCCTTGCTTTCAGCCGTTTGCAGTACCAGCACAGCAACGCCGTTTTGGTTATTGTTACAAGGCCAGATCAGTCAATCATCCAGACTGTTGCCCTTGCAACTACTGAAAAGGCTGCTGCCCCTCTTCAGGAACCACACGTTTGTCTGGCCTCTCAACAGATACCCCTCCGTTGTGGTTGTACCTACGGTACGGACATCTGTATCGCTGAGGCACGCAAGCCTCCCCACCAACGGCAAGGTCCATGGCTCATGGGGGGGAGGATTTGAAATATTAGATACATAAATATTGCAAAAATATAAAAATGCAAAATAATTATTTTCTTTACTCTATAGATAAACAACCGTTCATACAATAATAATAATAATAATAATAATAATAATACTGATAAATATTTCTTTTTTCACATGTATTACACCGATTTTGCAAATATCCTGCAAGGAGACGTCACAGGTGGTAAGGTACTGAATACGAATGCGCCTACGCGACCACACCAATTTTCGGTATAAAGTCAGCGACGTGCATTAGGAATCTCCGGTATTAACACACCCGAAGACGGCTGAATGGTTGTCAGCCGAAATACCGTCGCACGATGCCGACTACATCCAGCAGCAAGCCCACTACCTCACGGAATATATTGGATTTATTACAAAAAATAGTTAAGAAACGTGTGGAAATGTTTAGTTAGTTGTGTTAATACCTAATCCCCACAGCATGTACTTTTTGCTGTATAAAATATTGTTTAAGGAGAACCAATTGGTGCAGAATATTATTTCAAAGACCAATGAAAGAAACAATGCTAAGTAAGTTAAATTACTGGTCTTATTGTCTTCAAGACTTGTGGTGGCACGAAATAAAGTATTTATAAATTTCAGATTCTACTACTATGTATGTTTAATCTTTGAAATAATTTAGCTGCCATTTTTGTGGTTACTCGAGTGTTTAAAAACGTCTGTCAGTAGTTACATTTACTCTTTCGTTTTGCTACAGACTAATAGTTTAAATCTTCCATAATTTTTTGTTGGAGAGGTACACGACCCAAAATTATATTTTTTCGGCTTGAGACAAATCATACTCAGTTTTTCAAGAGACATAAAATAATCTTTGAGTATTGCGATTACTTCTCGTGATCATCTGATTCAAGAATTTACAGTGTTCAAGAACTCTCATTCCGAAATCCTGGACTGCTAATTCACAGCAGTCACGCTACGCCAAGCAACCCGATCGACACCCCTTATGTTGGGTTGCCCGTCATCAGGTGCTAAAGCAGCGGCAACGCACCTCTCAGCTGAGTAAGCACTGAATTCTCTGAGAAGTATATCTTTAACATGTACAGAGATGCTTTCGTGGCACCGTGGTTGTTAACCACCTGGCATGTTCATTGACGGAACCTTTTCCATTTCATTCACGTACGTATCCACCTCGCACATATCTGTGATCTCGCCACACGAGGGCCTGAAGCATGGGAGCTGATAAAACATAATCAACAGTCTAATGTTTTTGAACGGTCCCTAGAGGTTCCATCCTGTATACCAGAGGAAGCTTTGCGGTCGCACTACGCTTCAAAGGGGTCACATCACGTTCATTGTGTATACAGCCCCACGATGTCCACGGAAGTATCCTCCAAGGGTTGTCAGCAGTGTCAAACGTCGTTTTTTTTTCTTTTTTTTTTTTGGGACAGCGGAATACGTGAGTGTCAACGCCCCAGTGGAATGCCACATCCTGAGGACTTTGCGTATCAGTTCAGAAGCGCGGTATGTCTGAAATGTTTTCGTTGAACACCCATTAAAAACGAGGGTGATTTTAATGCTGGGGTTCACGGTTCCGACCTCCATCGCTGAGGCGTCAAAGGAAGGGGAGGAATATGAGTAGGATTTGGTGTGACGACATTCCAGACGTGTGACATGTGCTCGATTGCGTTGGGTAGAGTTTTGGCGAACTTTGGTAGCAATGTGAGATCACTAACTCAGCTGGCACCTGACATGGTTTTCTCAGCTGTGGTCTTTTTTTCGTTGGTGTCGACGTCTTGTTGTTTGAAGCGTCTCATAGCCCGAGGGTGATGTCACTGTGCTCCACGATTTTCCATCGTTAGAGACGGAGGTTTCATATGCCTTTGAGCCAAATTTCAAACTTACCCGTTGCAATGGAGCACAACTAAAGGGTTTCGGAAAGTGATAGTATTTGCATAGTATGCTCTTTAATGAAAATAATTGATATTACACATACTTTATACATAAAAGGAATCATCACAAATACAGTAACTGTTCGGGAAAGCACAACGAAACTGAAACGAAGCTTCGAAAATTTCACTACGGTACCGCTGCAGAAAATTATTGAACTGCGATCCTTCTGCAGAGTACTCTTACAGCTCATGCTATGAGAGGGAGCTCATCTGAAGGCCGATTGACAGTAGTTCGTCCTGTGCGATACTAACGAGTTAGACGCGAAAGTGGGTACGGGTAGTGGCACCCTAAGTAACCCACACCAAACATTGTATGACAGCCTCCACAGTATAAATGTAGGGGAGGGCGACGCCACAGTCTATTCTGTACAATGGAGACAACATATCTTTTACCAGCTACCTGGGGAACAAAAGCTGATGGCGTATTTTCAGGCATGTTCAATTTTGACAGGAGTGAGCAGGTGGTATGTTTCCAGAATGAGATTTTCACTCTGCAGCAGAGTGTGCGCCGATATGGTATTTGTTTGCCTGCATGTACTCATAGACTGTGAGAACAAACTCTAGCCGCAGGTTCGCCAACAAGAAGGTTCCATCAATTGTTACTACAGTACTCAGCGGCTTATATGTCCTGGATGCTGCCACTTAGAAATGTCTGTGCAAGGCCTCATGAAAGTTTTATGCTTACCAGGAAAACTAGCCACGTTTTGACGCACAACACGTGTAACTGGATGTTTCTTACGTTTTCATTAGGTCAACAAGTAGCGATGTGAAGTGACATCTGAAGATAGGTGCACTGAATCCCACATATTTCCGTGGGGAACTTTCTGTTAACACTATTGTTAGAAAAAAAGCTATCATTTCTGAAAAGAAAACTAACGGGATAGCTACCGAGCTTGTATAGTGACTTGCTGGATAAATTCATGTGCCAACCATGTGCACAGTACGCTATCTTTCTCCAACGTATCGATGTCACCTCTGTTATTCAGCGCTGTCGGAAAAGTAATTAGAGGCAATAGTGACTCATAGAGGGCCATAAATTTCCGAAAATGTTGTCATTTTCACATTATTCACACGCACCGTCGCTGACGGACTAAATACGTAACAAAACATTTTGTGTCTCGTATATATGCGTGAAATTCCAACGGAGCGATGCGTCATTAGGGAGTCCGTAATGGAACGCTGACCTCTGGCGACCAGCAATTAAACCTGCACTATGCTCTCAACCGCGTTAGATATACTTTTTCGTCTGTCCTTTTAGGTTCAATTAGTTGAGAGGCCTGTGTGTTCCTGATATGGATTAACTCAGTACTGGAAGGAACTATTCTTTTGAACATTAAAATTCCTCTTTTTAAAATAGAATTACAAACGTCGTTTCATAAATTTGGATTTCATTTCTCTTATTTTTCGGTAGACTTTACTCACGTGTATTTGTTTTTTGGGAATTCCGAAGGTTTAAATGTGTTACTTCATTTGTATCTTAAATGTTGCATTTCTTTCTTACACGACTAGGAATTATGAATGCCACTGCTTATATAATATTCACCTGTCCTTTCAGCCTGCCCAGAATTTTTTTTTTCTGATCAGGTTGCCAATTTGTGTTTTATTTCCGTTCTTATATGTATTAACCGAAATGTAACATTATGCCGAGGACCAACGTGTACCTGCTAGAACAAAAGCTATTTTCCATCTACGTAAGTTTGAGTTCCAGGTTTTGGTAATAAACACTAGTCTTTACGTATAGAAAAATGCATAGTGTGTTTACAAAGTACTGGAAAAACTGGAATACTTTCTGCTAGAATGTGAATGCTATTATATGATTTACTTTTTCCACATGCTGGTATTAACTCATAAAAACTTGCGATAATCTGTAAGAGAGGTCCACTTATTAATGCTATTCCCGGAATTGCTGTGGGGAGAGCGGACGTAAAATTTGTCACCGCGTGGTGAAACTTTGAAATCTGCTGAAAATTAGTGTCGCATACCTCTGCGACCTCGGAGGCTTTCCGCAAGACCCGAGTCATGTGGTTATTGGAGCCAGTTATTAAGCATAGTATGCGGGGTTACAAAATATTTCCTGGATCAATACAGCTTTCCGCATTACAAGAGTTTTGGTTCTGTGACCATTAAAGCAGTACAGAACTGTTAACCACGATAACCCAAGTCTACCACAATTAATCTTAATAACCTCCTCCACCAACTATACTACTCCTTTCCGTTTCCTGCCTTCTTATCGAAAAATCATCCTTCTTCTGCAACTCACTTTGCATTTAATATTTTACTACCATGCTTAAACATTATGTCAGCATTTGTAATCCCACGTTTTTCTTTTTCAGAAATGAGTAGAGCGAATAGATCACTTCCATTCTATTCCTTGGTTTTCTACTGTATTCTGTAGTTTCTTAGAATGGGGAGTAGACGCTGAATACCATAGTGAGCGATTGCTGAGCCAGCAGCTCAAACAACAGTTTCATTGAAGTAGACACTCAAAATAATTTTACTAAATAATACTCTTTTTTCTAAATTTTTCGTAATTTGTTTTAGTTCCTACGTGTGGGTCTGTCTTGCGACATATGAAAACGAGTTTTTAGAAATATTTCTCAATGTAACTGATTCTCGAACCGAAGGGAAAAATGCTTACACAACATCTTGGAATATCATTGCCTATAGGGTAACATAAACTTAACGGCAGAAAATCAGACCGATGTAAACCAAAGGATTTTATTACATGTCAACGACAGACTTGCCACAACAGAAATTGGAAAACTTTGACTGCGTTGCAGAAATTAGACGACTTTGACTAAAACGAAGTAAATGTAATTCTAGTTCCTTATAGCCAATTAGCCATTCTTGCCGAGCTCTAAAGTTTCTGCGTGAAAAAAGTATTACTGAGTTGAGAAGAGTCTTTAACTATGCCGGCAACCATTACTGAAAATCGCTATAGTGCGAGCCAGTGTTCGGCAATGGTGCTTACTTTCGCCGAATAGCTGATGCATTCTATTGCCTGTCCTAACGAAACGTGTAGTAGGATAGTATAATATTGTTGAATAATATAACAATAATTTTATTTCAGTTTTTAATAACCACTACGCTCTTTTCCACACAATTCACTTGCTCCGTCAACACGTACCACGGAGAATTACGCAATTCGGAGGAGAAACGTAGACAATGAAATGAAAGAGGAATACAGACAAACTGTAATTAGGCAAGCGAACCCATCAGCCACCATTACGGAATGTGCCATGGATTCGGTTGATTTTATCAAGAAGATCTTTCTTACAAGTTATATAGTTCATATTCATATTGCGTTACCTATATTGTAATTGCAGATAACACGTGAAACAACAAAGAAAGCAGAGAAAAAGAGACGAAGGCAGATTATAGTTTGATATTCCACCGACAACGAAGCTCTTGCAGACAGAACAGAAATTTAGATTGCAGAGGGAATCCACCAGTGGCATTGGGGTCGTCTACCATTGTTCTCTTTCTTATTCTTCTTTTCGTTTCTACACTTACTGCCACTAGCATCCTCGATAATCCGATATAGTCTTATTAAATTTTGACGATATTACCCCTCTGCTGATTCTTAATATCCCTGTTTAGCTACTCCAAGATGAATAGCCGAAGTTCCATTTCTGGACAAGAGTTTCCAGAGGCGCCTCATCTAGCCTATTCTGTAGCTTCTTATCACTTTCTTCTCTGCCTATTCGCTTGGTGTTAAATAATGTTCTATTACACCTAGATTTTCACCGAATTCCATATCTATTCACAATAAAGACCTAATAATGCGCTCCAGACGCACAGTTATAGGAAGTTATTTCTAAATTACACTTCAGTGTTTGTTCTTGTAAAGCTCTTTCGTTGACGAATGCTTTCTCGTCATATTTACTTCTTGCATTGTCTTGCATCCTAAAGTCAGATAACGCTCTCATTTCTCATATTGATACTTTCCCAAATTTTATTGTAACTAATATTGAATTCTCATTAGTGTTGCTAATGATGCCTTCGTCTCGATTTTGTTGGTTGTTAACCCTAATACAGTGCTAGTTACACTGTCAGTTTCATTCATCTGTTCATTTCAGTCTTCATTACTTAAAACGTCGAGTAATATGTCTTGCACAAAACTGATGCATTTCGCGTGTTTTATAAGAATTTTCTGTTAGTTGGTTGCCCGCATCTCGTGGTCGTGCGGTAGCGTTCTCGCTTCCCACGCCCGGGTTCCCGGGTTCGATTCCCGGCGGGGTCAGGGATTTTCTCTGCCTCGTGATGGCTGGGTGTTGTGTGCTGTCCTTAGGTTAGTTAGGTTTAAGTAGTTCTAAGTTCTAGGGGACTGGTGACCATAGATGTTAAGTCCCATAGTGCTCAGAGCCATTTGAACCATTTTTTTGTTAGTTGGTTGCTGTCGGGATAAGTTGTAAGGCTGCCTCCTTTCCCTTCTCAGTACTAATTTGCTTTGTTACCTGATTATGACGTCAATGACTGTATCAATTACGTTATTACTGCAGAATTCGATATGTTATCCACGGTTACGACATCTCGCCTTAATTTTGAAGAAATAGGTCCATGTCTTCAGTCCACATGCTCTAGCCGCCAGCCATATTTGGAATTCGGACAATGGCATATATTGAGCGACCGCGGCCTTCCCTGGCTTCTCAACTACAGCTTATTGCGAATCGAGGCGGCAGCATTTCTTTATAGCGATCGTTGCCTGCCTTCCCTTCAGAGGAATTTGCATTTCCGTCAGGCGTCCGGGAGACATCAATGAAAATAGTGCAGGAATGTATACTTTTTCTGACGACTTCTAACAGCCATAGTATATTTTAGAAAATGCATAACACAAAGCTACTCGTATATTAATCTTTCTTTAGTATTGCTGAAGGTTTCGGTAAAATATCATCTTGGTATCTTCTCTTTTCCTTGACACAAATGCCGAGAAGATGATTTATACTGATACGTGTAGTAACAGTAAAGGAATATTTATACAGTTTTGTGTCAAGCGTTTTCTAAACTACAGAAACACCCGTGCTGCTAAAGAGGTGATAGAAATAGAAAAACATTTTTGAAATACGCAGTATCTCCAATAAATCTTCACGTGGAGGACGTGTAAAACAATCTGGCAGGAACAACGGCTAAGACAGCGTGGAGATAGCGTAAAACAGTCTCACAAGACACCACATTCTGTGAGAGGGGAAACGTCAATATAAGAACACAGTTGATGAAAAGACGTTGAACAAAATGTTGGTGTTAAAGGGCAGTTATATTTTGCATCAAGACATGAATTAACCGTCACTGATAAATGGGTCACCCTGGAATCACAGTATTTCGAAACAGTGGGAGAAGAGAGTAGCACGCTGCAAGGACTGGATACTGTACCATGTAATGGGACTACAGCAGGGACTGGCATTCCGACCCACTTGATGGTAGTGAACCTCACAGACTCGTCCACTATTTAATGAGAAATAGAACTGTTGACATGAAGCCATCTCTAGAATTGCAACCCGTCCACTGTGTCGGGGTCAGTTTTCTAACAGGCAACTGAAAGCAGTATCTGGTAGCAAGAGCGGTAAAGGTAACACTTTCGACGAAGCCCTGGTGTCACCTGTCCTGCAGTGATACCGGCATCCACGTTAAACCATACCGTGGTGACCGCAATCTGGCAGCCTGCATGTTGAGTGGCGTAGCCGACAAATACAAAAACTGCTGATTTGATCTATAATTGGAAACAACATATGGTCTCGATTCGTAGTTGTTGAGGACCCTCTGAAGAGTACCCTTCTCATCAGTGGGGTCAGGAGTGCTAGGTACTACCCCTTGCCAAGGAAGTCCACAAACCATATTTTAAAAGAGTAACTCCATTGCACATATTGGGAAAAATATTCAAACCTTCTTCGAAAACTGGCAGATATCATTGCTTCTCGGATATGGGCGTTTCTATTGAAATATTACCCTTACAACATTTCACGTCCTTTCTGCGAACTTTGTGGACTCGTAAAGTTGGTTGGTTGTGTGATTCGAGGGAAGGGATCAAACAGCGAGGTCATCGGCCTCATCAGATTAGGGAATGATGGGGAAGGAAGCCGGCTGTGCCGTTTCTAAGGAACCATCCTGCAATTTGCCTGAAGCAATTTAGGGAAATCACGGAAAACCTAAATGAGGTGGCCGGACGTGGGTTTGAACCGTCTTCCTCCCGCATGCGAGTTCAGTGTGCTAGCCACTACACCAGCTCCATCAGTACTCGTAAATTTGTCTCGCGTCATCCCACCTACCTCCACCAGTACATATATTTCCGAAACGACACAGAATGTGACAGATGCAATTGGCCCGGGACACACGTAGGCCAGGGGCTAACACAATGGGCAGGAATGCACAATCCATAAATGTAAACAAACAACGCTTTCCACAGAAAGTTACGCTTTCTTTTAAGTGGGACATTTGTGTTATTCTTTCTAAGGAAATGGAAGTTAGAGATGCAGTTAGTGACGGAATACTGCTTTTGACTATTCTAAACCTCATACCTTCTGAAATACGTAAACTGTAGGGGATGGGAACGGCGCCACAGTTTCTTCCGTAATGCGAAGAGCAACGGTTGCCTGCAGCTGGTCTCAGGACAGAGCAGGCAGCCCGCATTACGCTATTACAACACAAACTTACGGCAGAAACTATGGCACTGTTTCCATTATTTAAACTTTAAGTATTCCAGGAGATATAAGATTTGAAACTTGTTAATTAAAATGTGTTTACTTAAACTGAAGTAACTGAGACAGTGAAACTTCTACGTTTTTACTTAAATTCCTTAATTCAACTGAACCTTCTTAAACTGCTGTGTGAAACTGAACGCACTCTCTCTTTGCTTGTCTTTATCGTTTTATATCTGACCTACAGAATCTGCCCTGACTAACAGAACTCAAACCTTTCCTATTCATTAATTACCCATAATATTCAACGGTAACACGATCTGACTGTTTTAAAATTAACTCAGAAGAATGGCCCTGAATAAGAAGAAATCCTAACAATAACCCATACATTTCATATGTCACATACCTCACTACTAATAGGCATGTGGTTAGCAAAGGAAAGATTTTTTTGCAGAGCAAACAATATATTTTCCAGATTTTACCTTGATCAAGTGACAACCAGTTCAAAAAAACTATATAATCATCAGTAATAAATCTCCATGACGACTAGACATTCAGACCCTCCGCTCGGGCTAATACTGCAAACCTCCCACACTGCTAATTTTTAATCTCTAACTTCCATCACTGCTGACTATCCACTCCCAAGTTCCATCACTGCTGGCTCTTCACCTCCAACTGCTATTCCAATCAACCTCAGAGTGTCTCAAAGAGTGCGCACAGCGCTGTCAGAGTTATTAACGCAGAACGCTACATAGCGCTGCCAACATACAAATACATAAACAGGCAACTTACGGGTTTAGAGAAATGAAATAAACTCTGCCGTCAGTAATTGTGTCTATAACTTTCATTTTGGTAGATAAAACCGACATGTGGCGTTTAAAAAATGTTACTTTGTGCTGAAAGTGATGTTTCTTCACTTGTAGGGATTTTGCACTTCTGCCCATTGTGTGAGACTCTGACTTAGGTGGATCCCTGGTCAATTGCGTTATTCACATTTTGTTTCATTTCGGAAATATATGAGGTGGAAAAGTTATGTGCGACGTCCTGTGTATTCCTTAGAGATACGTTTTGACCCTCCTCAACTCTGTTTCCCTAGATTTAGACACTCTGATAATATCAAATTTAAGCTTTTTTCCACAGATATCACTATGAACATCTTATTATACGTACAAGGATGTGCCCAGAACATACAGTTCCAGGGACTTTTGAATTCTTTTGGTTTCTGATGGTGTGGCTTTCGTTTGATGAGGATGGGTTCCTTTGTGACATTCAGATTTTGAAGGCTGCCTTGCATCATCCATCCTCACTAACCAGGCTTACTAGTATGGAAAATTTATTTCCTGTTATGTTGTCAACAATGTATTTCAGATCGTGAATATGCCACTTTTCTTTAAACTACTCTTCACACTTTCCTCTTCCCTGGATTTATTATTTGCACAAATTTTGTGCGAAATAGACATCTCATTCTGTTCAACCGATCCAGTTAGTAATTGCAATCGCAATGGGTACGTCGTCTATAATCTTGACTGTTGATGTGTATTATCCACTCACAATACCTACCGCTGAATGTATACTATACTTGCTTCACTGCTTGTTTGCAACTGAATCTTACAACAGTATCGATAAGCTGTGGTTCCGGAAGCAATGTCCTTAATACGTTCTTATTTGTCGAATTTAAAATTTTCTTATGTGTGTTAGATTACCTGTCGATCTTTATGATGTTCTACGTAAACTTTTATAACCTGTAGGTGTTTCAGCTCTCGGTCACATTTCTAACGAGTTAGTGTCGGCACGTAACCTAGGTGACATGCCGAGGCTACTATGTTCCATCAAATTATCCTGTTGACGGGATATACTGACATAAAAATTCATGATTATAACAATAAAGTTGCTCCATACAACAATGATATGGCCACTCTGCATACTGAGTGACTCACCGCACCGGTAGCAAAGTGCTCAGCGGCCGAACGACCTGTTGGTCGCCATTGAGAGATATGGTGGCCCTCCATAACGCAGGAAGTGTGGTCGCCGTGTAGCACAGTTAATAAGGACACTTACCGTTGACCGGCGGCCATAAACGCGCCGTTAAACAGCAGAGGACACAGGCTGTCAATTGGGGGACACGAGTGCACCTGTTTCCGACGTCACCTAGTTTACGCGTAGACTAACGGCGGTTTTAATCACCCATTACTATAACTGGGTAACCATCAAGCACTATCTCTGAGGTGGATTGTAAAGGATTAACTACATCGGTAACATGATACTAGAGATGATTCCAGAAATTATAATCACTATTCGTGGGAAGTTCATGCTTAGTAAATAAGTTTTTTTGGCTAAACAATTAATTCCTCAGTTAAACTTACAGACTTACATCAGGTGTGCTCAATAAGTAATCCAATTCCCTTAACTACTGAGCTACAAAATTTGTTTCTAAGCTTTGTGCCGTAATCATAAACACCAGAATTAATCACTTAATTCGATGAATCGTTCCTCCGTCCGTGCCATATTATTTACGTTCGTTTGGCGTACGCATGGTTGCTGGTGCAGGTGAATTATAAATGAGAAAAAAGGAATTACGTATTTTAGTCTGCATATTTCCGTTCACTTATGAGCTACGAAATCAGTTTCTGAAAAACTACGTTTTACAGGTCAGTATCATCAAACTGCAGAAGCGGTTGATAAGAATTATAAAACTGGGCGCGCACGATCTGGTGGCCAATTGGTACCACCCGACCACCGTGTCATCCCCAGATAATGGCGTCACTGAATGCGACAGAGAGGAGCATGGCGTCAGCCTAGTGTTCTCTCAACCGTTCTCAGTTCCCGTGGGCTGGTGATAAGAGTTGCATCTAGCACTAATTCTAGAATATCTTCGAGAGACCTCTTCAGACTCGATAAATACTTTAGAATATATCTCTTCTTCCATCTTCACATACCACGTGTCTCCACGGAGTCGGCATGTCATTTCTGATTTGTTGTTGTTAGTGGTAGCGGGTGGTAGGATGCCTAAAACACATATATTATTAAATTCAATGGCTTAGGTAATTTTCTAATTACGTTTGGTACATTAATATAATAGTTTAGTAGCTTAAGGTCATTTTTCTCTATTGCACATTAATAACTTTAGATATACATTTTTACTCCCATCCTCATCCCAGAGAGCACCCTCAGTGACATCCGTGGAATTTATCTCATGTAATTCCACAGGTAAAACGACATTTGAGATTGAATCTGATGAACTAAGTGATTCTGCGATGTTTAAAAAAATCAAGGCTACCCATTTGTCACTAAAGCAGTCAATTTGTGAGTAGAAGCACTGTCTTAGCATCAGAGTACTTTTTGTACACTGTTCACGGTCGCTTTGTTGAGCAATAATAATGATTACACCTTACGAACTCGGAAAACGCTGGCCATCCCTTATTATGCCTGTATAAGGGATTTCCCTTTATTCAGCGAACTTTTACTTTTTTCCAAACCACGTTTCTTGGCTGCGATTCTCTCTCCGAAATTTAATGGTTATGTAATGAGAAAGATTTCTCATGATGATGTTTCGTTTGAAAATACACTCATGTTCAGAAAAAAAACAGAACACTTTGAACGACTAGAGACAGGACGTTCATATTCACAGGACATGTACATTAGTGCATTTCAGTCACCTCGCTTCAGCATGTGTCCTGTTGCCTAGAAGTCACAGGGTCTGCCTCTGGTCCTGACAACTTGTTCCACGCGTGACTGCATCGACGCGTGGAAGGCTCGAATGACATCGTGTGATATAGCCATCCCTGCTGCATTCACCTGATTCCAAGGTTCATGAGTGGTGATGGCGTTGGGTCACAGCACTGAACCCCTCGTTTCACCATATGTTACAGATTTTCGATTAACGACAAATATGATGATGTAACGGGCCAGGGCAAAAGGCTGACATTCTGTGACACCAAGAAGGCACGTGTTCGTGTAGTAACGTGTGGTCGTGTGTTGTTTTGCTGAAAATGGCGTCTGGGGTGTTGTGCAGAAAGGATATGGCTACAGGTATCAGGATGTCATTCACATAGGTCAGACTGGTCACAGTGCCCTGGACATGCACCAGCTGTGATTTATGGTTGTACACAAAAGCGCCCCACGCAATAAGGCCTTGAGTTAGTGCAGTATAGCTTGTGCGAATGCAGTCACTGTGATGCCACTGCCCCTGCCTGCAGCGAAACAAAGTGCGGCCATCATTTCCTAGCAAATAGAACCTGTATTCGTGCTGAAACGCTAGCTGATGCCATTCATGTTCCCAGTAACGTCGCTCCACACAGCATTACCGTCTAGCGTGTTTCTGTGCATTCGTCAAAGGGAGGCAGAGAAGTGGGCGACGCGCACATAACGTATGTTGTAATAAACGGTGGTAGACTGTCACCCTCGGCAGTCGGTAGTGTACGATATGTTATACTGTTCCACTGTTGCGCCACAGCCGAGGAGGACGCAGATCTGATCTACAATGCTATTCGGATGAGGTGTTGATCTCGTAGGGAGGTGGTCTGGGTGGTGCAACCTCTTACTCTTCTGTAGCCTTCCGTGAACCATTCTGCACACACCCGATGCACTGCCGAAATACTTCGTCCCACACGGGCAGCTATTTTCCGGACGGATGCACCACATTCTCTGATCCAGTAATGCGCCCTCTTTCAAACTCTCTGATTTGATGGTACGGTTCGCGCGTACGTGTGCGAGGCATCGTGGAGTCTGCTCAGTTCAGATTGATAAATTACCTTCGGTTCATAGCGACAACGAGAGCCACAGGCACATATTACCTGTAGGTGGTGTTGGGCCACGATATCGATATTGACCTCGAAGCCACGGACCGATAGGGTTCATATGCTAATCATTTCTGCAGAACAGACTAATGTATATGACCTGTGAATATGAACGTCCTATCTCTAGTCCAGTAGTAGTAGCTATTAAAAGTTTCAAATAACCCTCGATAACTATTTGTAATAAAAAAGTTTTGAAATGCTCGAGGCTATTTCAGACTGCATATAAGTAGACTTTAAACAAATTTATAATAACAAACTGACAGAAGTTAAAGTCCAAAAAGTATTCAGACACATCAAATGCAATAAAACACAACATGAAATACACAACAAATTACAGCGGAACCCCTTTATCACAAGTTTTCTACATACCAGCTGCTCGTGTTACAATTTAAAATTTTCTCGGTTACTGTACAGGAGAACCGAACAAATTACAAAAGGTAATTTGCTTAACTAAAGAATAAATCTGCATCCGATGCTACCTCAGGGTAGGTGTGCAGAGCAGTAATTTTTTAATCTTATTTTATTTCACATATCAGTCTTGCTCACACTTCGTGGC
The DNA here is from genome assembly GCF_023864275.1 of Schistocerca cancellata. NCBI lineage: Eukaryota > Metazoa > Arthropoda > Insecta > Orthoptera > Acrididae > Schistocerca > Schistocerca cancellata. The sequence continues at coordinate 641,591,411 of NC_064627.1, forward strand.
AATACATTTCATAATCATTAAATTGGCGTGATAAGACCTGAAACGTAAATCAGTTACCACTGGTCCCACACATGCATACAAATAATGGACTCCTATCAGGGGAAACCCAATGACGACCTTGTAACACGAACAATTAAAGCAAGTAAATGACCAATCACGAAATATTGGAACTAACGGGGCTCCACAATCGCAGAGCCAATTGCAATTTTGCAAGACGAACAACTACAACACACGGATGGGCAGACACTCAATAATAAACTTACTCTGCTCCACGTGCAATTACCCAGTACTCGCGTGTCAAAGCAACCAGGGCGCAAGTACAGTATAGCGACGGCTGCACAGACTTCCAACCGCCGCTTTAACAGCCGATGTCCTGCGAGCTAGACCAGTATTGTGCAACCGAAGCGCTCTTGCTTACAAAAAGGGGAGCTCCTTTCTAAATTACAACTTCCGAAACAACGGCTCTCAACCAGAATTATACTACGCTGTCATTCCAGATGCGGTCAAGTCTTTACGCGGTACATACAAGAACTGCTCCCAGCACAAGGCCCCGGTCGCCATCTGCCTCGTGCCGCTGCTAGCTCGCTTCGCTGCCCGAGCCGCGCCGCCTAGTGGACCACATTCGCACCACAAGCCTCTCTGCCAAGGAGATTGTTCACAAACAGCGATTCCAGCAGAGAGGCACAAACCCGTAAAATACCAAACTTTGCGGAAGTATTCGACGCACGGCACACGTACAAAGAAGGTAGCTGCGAAGAAACCATTGGTAACAGAAGAAATACTTCACTGGATAAATAAAAGAAGGAAGTAAAAAGAAAACGTTCGAAATCCCAAAATACCGAACAGGACATACAACTAGCTGAAGAATGGAATCAATAGGAAACGCATCGAACCTACGAAGAAATGCCTGCATGGAAAATGTCAAGAAATCGAAAAAAATGATTGTCGGTAGGACTTACTCAGCATATAGAAAAGTCAAAACAAACTTCGGTGAAATTAAAAGGAAGTGTGGTAACATTAAGAGCGCAGTGGATATTGCACTGTTAAATGCAGAGGAGAGAGCGGATGAGTGAAAGAGTGAACTGAAGGCCTCTATGAGGGGGAAAATTTGCCTGATGTGATAGAAGAAGAAGAAATAGGAGTCAATATAGGAGAGAGAGCGGATCCAGTATCAGAATCAGAGTTCAAAAGAGCTTTGGAAGACTTAAGATCAAATAACGCAGAAGAGATAGATACCATTCCATCAGAATTTCTAAAATCATTGTTGGAAGTAGGAACAAAAAGACTATTCACGTTGGTGTGTAGAATGCTTGAGTCTGACGATATACCATCTGACTTTCGGAAATATATCATCTACACAATTCCAAAGACTGCAAGAGCTGATGTCTGCGAGAATTACCGCACAATGAACTAAACAGTTCATGCAGCCAAGTTTCTGACAAGAATAATGCACAGAAACATAGAAAAGAAAATTGAGGATGTGTTGGATGACGGTCAGTTTGGTTTTAGGAAAGGTAAAAGCACCAGAGAGGCACACCAGACGTGGAAAAAGCGTTCGAGTATGTAAAATGGTGTAAGATGTTTGAAATTCTGAGAAAAATAGGCGTAAACCATAGGGAAAGGCGGTTAATATACACTATGAGGAAAAGTCAAATGGTTCAAATGTCTCTGAGCACTATGGGAATTAACATCTGAGGTCATCAGTCCCCTAGAACTTGGAACTACTTAAACCTAACTAACCTAAGGACACCACACACATCCAAGCCCGAGGCAGGATTCGAACCTGCGCCCGAAGCAGTCGCCCGGTTCCGGACTGAAGCGCCTAGAACCGCTCGGCCACCGTGGCCGGCGTGCAAGAGTCAAGAGGGAACAATAAGAGTGGAAGACGAAGAACGAAGTGCTCAGATTAAAAAGGGTATAAGACGGGGACTTAGTCTTTCGCCCCTACTGTTCAATTCATACGTCGAAGAAGCAATGACGTAAATAAAAGAAAGGTTTAACAGTGGAATTATAGTTCCAGCTAGAATGATATAAATGATAAGATTTGCTGATGACGTTGCTATCCCGAGTGAAAGTGAAGATGAATTACAGGAAGTGTTGAATGGAATGAACAGTCTAATGAGCACATAATATGGATTGAGAGTAAACTGAAAATAGACAAAAGCAGTTAGAAGTAGTAGAAATGAGAGCAGCGAGAAATTTAAACGTCAGTCCCGGTGACGAGGAGGTAGATGAAGTTAAGGAATTCTACTACCTATAACTCATGATGGACTGAACAAGGAGGACATAAAAAACAGGCTAGTACTGACAGAGAGAGAATTCCTGGCCATGCGAAGTCTGCTAGTACTAAACATAGCCCATAATTTGAGGAAGAAATTTTTGACAATGTATGCTTGGTGTACAGCAATGCATGGTAGAGAAAAATGGACTGTGGAAAAACGGGAAAAGAAGAGACTCGGAGCATTTGAGGTGTGCTGTTACTGAAAAATGTTGAAAATTAGGTGGACTGATAAAGTAAGGAGTGAGGAGGTTTTCCAGAAAATCGACGAGAAAAGGAATTTATGGGAAACACTTGTACTGGATTTATGTATGACACTTCGCAAAATGGACGTCAGATACATTCAAGAAACGTTCAAAACAAACCATTAACTTTAACATGAAAATCAAATAAAAAAGGCATGCCATAGTGGTCACAATGATTAGCAACATTAAGATCGGAGTCGAACTCCTTGGGAGTTGCAAACCAGGCAACACATTCAGCTAGGTACCCATTCTCAAAGAATACATATGTAATATTATTAGTGTAACGAAGTGATGAGAACTGATGCAATGTGATGACATGCAACAGAATGCGAAACAGTGTGTCGTGGAGATTATCGTGAACCTGGCTATCCTTTAAGACAGAAGCAACCAAGATTTTGGCTTGGGGGTCATGGCCGGGCTCAAGAGCTAGTACGAGTACATTTCCCCCACTGCCATGACACGCGTCTGAGCGTCAAAGGCAGCAAGGGAGGCAATCTGCCACACATTTCTCACCAAGACATGCCACAGAAAATATGTATTTTCATAATTATTTCATTATTTTTGATTCGCTGAAGACATACTATAATTTTTAATTGGTACAATTCTCGGCATACGGACAGATGAGGAGAAGTTCCCTGAGCTTTGCATTCAAGTTGCCACGCAATTGCGACTTACTTAGCTTCATAATCGAAAAAAGGTCTTTCACACATAAATGTCGAGTGAAATATTGTAGCACTTTTGCAGCCTCATTAAGGAGATTCTTCCTGGGGAAAGGTATTTAGAGGTCCTGGACAGTTTCAACGTAAAGACATTCGGCATTACAATCGGTCAGCTCAGTCAGTTACTTTTGCACGTACACAGCGGCGCTTTCAGCTGATACGGAAAACGGACTCAAAAACAGTTTGACAACAGATGTAAGACTGACAGTTTTATAAAACTAGCCTTCTAATTCTTTGATGGCCACAATGAGTTTTCAAAATCTCTCTTTTTCTTTAACGGGAATAAACTTATGGAACTGGACTTTCTTTGTCAGAAGGCGTCCCTGGAACAACGCGGCTTTCTCTTTAAATGTATCCCCCTCAAATCATAAAGAGTTACCTTGCAACTTCTTACTGTGGACAGTGTGCAGTCAAGTCCACTTAAATTGCTAAGTCTGAAATCCTTTCTGGATGTTCTAATTTTCGTACCTGCACCTCTTTTTCCTTCATAAATTCAACAACAGCAAGTTTTAAATCGAAAAATCGTTCCAGGTATGAGAGTTGATCTAACCAACGTACCTTGGTGTAATATACGAAGCCTTACTCTTCGTTCAGCTCCACTGAAAATGATTGCAACTTACAATGGAATAATGTGTGCGCTATCGCAAATTTTACTAATCGCACCACAAATTTCTTCGCGTGCTCCATGCCTGCAAATTTGGCACAAAGTTCTTCTTGATGTGCAGCACAATGAATCCCATTTGTCGAGTGTTGTAATTTTTTTGCTCTTTCATTGTCAACTCAATCTTTCAATTCTTTCTGCATGGTACTGTAATATCGTTTCATAGCATATATGCCGTATCCGTGCCTTATGCGAATTGAGAAATCTCGGTCCTGTCTCCTGCCATTGCCGTTTATTTTAAAGGACTTTGACGATAGGTCACGATACTCCCTCTTTTTGTTCAATCAGCAGTTGGAACTGTGAATGTCCTTGATGCCACGAAACAAATGCGCTAACAGAACGATTCTCTCGAACTCAGAGTTTTGCCGACCGGAACATGCCGCACCGCAATGCTAAATGTAATGTCTCCCTGTTCCGGTTATTTCTGAGACGGACCGAGGAACAGCGAATGACAGGCCACCAGGTCTTGGCCCGCACAGCGGCTCTGCCTTAAGGTGTACCTAGAGATACTGATAATGTGTTTTATGGACACGGAAAGAGAAAAGAGATTGAATTTGTCCCGTGGTTCCAGGTCGTATGAACTGCAATGTCACACATTTTCAGAACGAATAGTTTGCTCTAAAGGAGTATGATTTTTGTACACAGACCAGAAGTGAAGCAACAGCAAGTTATTTTGGCCAGCTATTGTCCAAAAGCAGTGCTCATATCATAGTTGTTTTTCTCTTACGCTCATTTTCCCACTCTTGCTTGCAGTGACATAAATACCCCGTACTGCCCTTGCAAGATGAAGCACATGAGGAATAATCGTAGCGACAGAATACCTCCAACTTCTCACAGTACAATAAATAACTTTCCCGCCAATTTGCCTTCCAGATTAACAGTCGGCATAACCGTATACGAATGCGTTAGTTGATCTTGATACAACTCTCTTGGTACCCCTAATTTCCGGAGTTCCTTTCATAGGCATTTCATACTCAAATCCCGATTGGTCGGAGTTTAAAACAAATTCCTTACTGAAAGATGGCAAAAGTTTGTTTATCTCATATACTAATTTTAGGGCTGATTCTGCAGTTTACTGTGCATCGTAAAGTTGACGCTTTGATTGAAATTCCGATATCTTACGGCTTCTAATTCTGTAGCACTGTTTGATGTTATGCAGTCATCCACTACTTCCCTCGAAATCATCCTAATATACGTCGCGCACGATTTTAAGCGCATAACGTAGTGAGTTACTATCATGCGCACCTGGTAAATTTTAAAGAGCATCCTTGAAACGCTCTAACAATAGTTTTTGTAACAAGTGCGCCTTATCTTTCCTTGAATATCCGTAATGTTTTTCATACACTACATGGGAGATGGGATGTGTGGTTCGCTGTCGGACAAGGATGATGAACAGCATGCATCGACACCTGTTTAAATATCACTGTCACTTGTTAAGTACGTAATGTCATCTTTGTGCGCCTCATGTACGTCGTCAGCGTAGTCGAGCGAATACGGCAGCACGCATTACACTGACTCAACTTACAGAAACTCTAATATTTCATCTGCCACTTCTTTCTCACTCTCCAAAATTCCTTGGGTTTCTTTCTGACGAGGTGTCGGTTTTGGTAACTCTTGTAGTAGATATAATGCAATGTTTGGTTGGTTTATCGTCGCCATTGCTGTCCTTTGTATCAACACCATTGTCGTGAGTTACTCGTCGACTAAGCAGTTTCACAGCCTCATGCTGTGCTCACCATTCGATATCTCCCATCCAACACCCTGTTGCCATTAGCAGCCACTATTGTGATAGCCTGGCAGACGATATGTGGGGCGTCGAACGCCGTAAACATCTTTGGACGTTTGCTGTCTCGCATCTGAAGGTGTTCCTCATCATTATCTACAGCCTTGGAGAATTGTAAAAGCATCTCGTTCTTCGTAAGCACGTCAGTATCACATTTCTTTCCACAGTGATTCTTTCGAAAAATTCTACTGACCTTCGTTCTACGCTTCGTCAGTATTGCAGTGTATAGTGATCTGAGTCAATACCTGCTCCTGGATAAGTCTTGCAATTCAGTATCTAATTACGGAAACTCTGGTCTCATCTCTATGCAGTACAGATGTTATATTCTAATGTCCTCAAATCTGTACTCAGTGTTCCTCCTCTGTCTGGTTTAAAAATATTCTACTTCCTACCGATCACTGAAACGTACTGCAGAACAGAATGGTCTACCTCCAACCTCATTCTCGCGTAACTCTGTCCCTCATTTCCTCCCCTGCCACAATTTTCGAATCCGCTATGTCTATTAGATTATCATATCGTTTCACATAATGGGTTCCTCGTTCAGTGTCCTCATGCACTTACTTCATCTCGTCTTCTGCTTGTGACATTTCCATGTGTAACTGAAAATAGTTGGTGGTCTTCTGCGGCTTTTGATGAGAATAATCCTATCGTTTAGCTGTCCACAATAATTCACTCTATTCCCTACCTACCATCACGAATCCTACTCTCGTGACTCTAATTTGGGCTGGTGTTGGGAGAGTTCAGTTTGTAAGAAATACAACTCATATTTTTAGCCCGGCGTTCAAGTTCTTCTCGCTTCCCATCAATGACATCGTTTGAATGGGCCAGGAACCATTTCTTTCGTCAGCTCTGTATTGCAGATTAAGTGATGCGATCCCAACAACCATGCCCTTAGCAGCAGGTGAAACTCTAATTTGCATTAGTTTTTGTTCATAATATCAAAATTAAATTGCAGCGATCTTCAGGTAGAAATAGCATCATCACACCGAAAGTGGATCATGTAACAGCACTTAGTGGTATTACCAATATCTACCTTTCTATGCTCATAGAAGGCAGATGAAGCTACAAACTGAACCCAAGCCTAATTTCAGTACAGAATCTTCCAAAGCTGTTCATTCAGTAATCAATGATCCGAAAATTTCAAAGCAACAAGAAAGTCATGGGAACGATTTGGAGAAAGGGGACGTGAAAATTGAAGATTAGCTCCTATAGCCTTACATTAATTACGACAACATCAGAGGAGAATAATGCAGCCACGATTATTCGTAGATTCAGTGTAAAACTCCCGCCCTCGTTTTCGAATCACAACAGAAACAACTCCATAAGTTGAAGACCACGTGACAAACGGCTGGTAGAAAGTTAAATAATAAGTAGATTAAATTACTCGTACGAGTACACAGTTATTGTTTTCGAAACAGCGAGAGTATCTGACATGTTCTAAATTTGGGATAATTACTTATGCGTAAATCTGAGGTTTAAATAATAGCAATAGAAAATAATTCTTAACTATATTTTCATGGAAACCAGAAAATTACCAACTCTTCGTAATACATCGTTTAACTGAAAACTGTTGTACCAGTACAAGAGATAAACTGACTTTCTGTAACTGACAAAAAACAGCATCAGATGATGCCACACTTCTGTATGTTTTAAAGTCTATGGAACGATTAGTATTAGCACCCTCTTTCAAGTAATCAGATGTAACAACGTCATAATCATCGTTATTCTTAAGAGTCAGACATTTAAAAATATTAATCGTTTTTCCCAGAACTAGTTTGCAGGGAACACATCATTTTATATTTATGCAAGTGATTACGTCATTTGTATGTGCTGCTTTCATCACTGGCATCCAGTGGGCATCCTCTGTGTGCATAGAACATTGGCCAAATATTGACTGGTTGTTGAAAATATGAAGTATTTTCGTCGGTTTTATTTTTATTTATTGTCCTGATAAGCGTAATTAATTGTCATGTTATTACCCAATCGTAGGACGGACAACTACGAGAACTGCTGTGTGCACTGTATTGAGTGGCGTTTCATTATTATTGCGGCACAATGTAATTTGTTCCCTCCAAATAGCCGCCCGCTTCCAATTTTTACGTAATTTATATTTTCGGTGAGTCTTCATCAGAATACGTCTGAATTTCAAATGGGAACGTTAAATTGCTATCACAGATATTTTTACACGTCGTTTAGCACTACTGACAGAGTTTGACATTAGGCGAGAAATAATTGCCTTTGGCGAATGTAGTCCCTCTATAGTTCCAGGTTTACAAGTAAATTTGATTCGAATTCTATGAAACTGTCATCACCTCATAAAAGAAATGTTCTGGAGAAAGATTACATATTAACTGAGATGTACATCGACCACAAAATTAAAATATTCTCTATATTTTAAGCTGTCTTTTGAAACAAAGGTGCTTACACACACACCAAAAAAAGTTTTGCATCACCCCGGTTCCCAGAACTCCTGAAGAGAGACGTTGACTGTGGATACTGTATCACAGACACAATCCCTCTGACTGTTCGTCGATATCACTAAATCCGCCCAAAGATGCAAACAACCATGCATGAGCAGCGACTATTAGACGGAGGGGATCCGACAGCCGATCAGTTCCAGTCATTCCACCAGGAAGGAGGTACAAGGCTCGTATTGTCTGTAGTTCAACCATGGCGAGACGGTCAATACCGCAGTTCGATCGCGTCCGCATTGTCACTTTGTGCCAGGAAGGGCTCTCAACAAGCGAAGTGTCCAGGCGTCTCGAATTGAACCAAAGCGATGATGCAGGAGATACAGAGAGAGGCAGGAACTGTCGATGACATGCCTCGCTTAGGCAACCCTAGGGTAGCTACTGCAGTGGACGACCGCTATCTACGAATTATAGCTCGGAGAAACCCTGACAGCAACGCCACCATGTTGAACAATGTTTTTCGTGCAGCCACAGGACGACTGTGCGCAACAGGCTGCATGATCCACTCCCAAAGTCCATGGCGGGGTCCACGTTTGCAACCACGGCACCATGCAGCGCGGTACAAATGGGCCCAAAAACATGCAGAATGGACTGTTCAGCATTGGCATCATGTTGTTTCTAGCAATTAGTGTCGCATATCCCTTCAACTAGACAAACGTCGAAGACGTGTTTGGGGGTAACCCAGTCAGCGTGAATTCCATAGACACACTGTCCAGCGAGTGCAGCATGGTGGAGGTCCCCTGCTGTTTTGGGGTGGAATTATGTGTGGCCGACGTACGCCGCTGATGGTCATGGAAGGCACCGTAACGGCTTTACGGTACGTGAATGCCATTCTCCAACCAAGAGTGCAACCGTATCGGCAGCATTTTGGCGAGGTATTCCTCTTCCTGGAGGACAATTCGCGCCCCCATCGTGCACATCTTGTGAATGACTTCCTTCTTGATAACTACATCGCTCGAACACAGTGGCCAGCATGTTCTCTAGACATGAACCCTATCGAACATGCCTGGGATCGTTTGAAAAGGGCTGTTTATGGACGAGGTGACCCACCAACCTCTCTGAGGGATCTACGCCGAGTCGCCGTTCAGGAGTGTGACAATCTGGACCAACAAAGCCTTGATGAATTTGTGGATAGTATTCCAAGACGAATGACGAATACAGGCATGCACCAAAGCAAGAGGACAAGCTACTGGGTATTAGAGGTACCGGTCTGTACCGCAATTTGGACCACCGCCTCTGAAGCTCTGGCTGTATGGTGGTACAACATGCAATGTGTGGTTTTCATGAGTAATAATGGTCGTTCGCGATAGTGTAGAACAGATGTTCGTTTATAAACACAATGCGATGCTATTCATCAGCAGCCCATGTTTTTCGATCACGGCACAACTCCAAACTGCCACATCTGTGTTGTAGGGAACGCTATTTCCCTAGCCTGGCTGCTGCTGTTTTCCAACCAATTCAGCAGAGTGCCACAGAGAGTTTCAGGAATCCTTTACTTGTTTCGGATGGCAGGCACCTGTGAGAGGGCTAAGACGTGGTTGGTTCGCTATGAGGCGACACTTTCTTGTGGCGGTCAGACGTGGTCGACTGGAACCTTGAATAGAATATGCCTGCCCTACCGTTCCCGTCGGCCACTGTCGCTTTGCAACGCCCCAAAAATCTGGAAATTGCACTACTACGCTCCGGCCGAATGAACATCTACAAGGAAGCCCTTTTCGAACTCCGTTTCACACGAATGCATGACATCTCCGTGTCCGTCACAATGATTGCTCAACATCTGACGCTCTTCACGCCCATTAGACAGCCCACCAGGCACGGTGGCCGTTCTGTCTGTCGCAAAGAACGGAAACTTTAATCGTTTACACAGCTGTCGATCATGTGGAAGGGACGTGTACAGACTTACGTTGACGTCCGGCCATGTCTTATGGGTACTTCATTCTTTTTTGTCAGTCGATGTATAAGGGAGGGGAATTTGCCTTAAAACCAAGGAAAACCTCTGAGAGTAGGAACTATTTTGTGAGGGGTCCACTTGTACGTGGAGCACAACTTTGTAACATAATTCATGGAAAATGATGTAGAAGAAACTGTATTTCTGACACCACTGAACCAAAGATGTTGCCTGGGTGGCAGTATGTGAGGGGTCCACTTGTATGTGCAGCCCGATTTTTTAATATGATATGAGGCGGTTTCTAAACGTGTCTGCTTTCGACCTAATTGCCTTGTTATGGATTGAATCAAATCTTTCAAATAGCTCTAAGCACTATGGGGCTTAACATTTGAGGTCATCAGTCCCCTAGAGGTAGAACTACTTGAGCCTAACTAACCTAAGGACATCACACACATCCATGCCCGAGGGAGGATTCGAACCTGCGACCGCAGAAGCACCGCGGTTCTGGACTGAAGCGCCTAGAACAGCTCGACCACAGTGGCCGGCTATGGATTGAACCCATTACCGTAAGATATTATGGTTTAGAAGAACAGTACACTGTGCATCCATTATCAAGTCGGAACCGAACACTAAGTTTATAAAACTTGATCATACAATCTCGTCCTGCTCCCTGCAACACATTTTAAATGTTAATGACACCGAGCGATCGAGCTCTCAAGTCCTTCAGGTTTGGCTGACACGTAAGCTTCTGATGAAGAAGGAGCCCCAGGTACCTCACCAACACTTTAATATTTAAAATTCCCTCCCTCAATTAAAGTTTCGGAAGATTAAAGGGATGACTAGAACGATTAGAAACAATGCATTCACATTTGACTGAGGAAAACCTGAAATTACTTTTTAATGACTGTCTATCTCTTAAAGTCACCTGTTTACTGCAAGACTGGATGCTGGAAAAAAACTGAAAAGTCGATCACAAATAAAGAACACTTAACAGATCTCATTATTGATGCTATTAAAACCAAGATCACACTTACAACAGAACACTGAGGTCGACAATTTTTTTGTGTAACGCGTTCTGACAAACACCACTAATTAGATTCCAATATCATGGGGAGGGTTCAAATGGTTCAAATGGCTCTAAGCACTATGGGACTTAACATCTGAGGTCATCAGTCCCCTTGACTTAGAACTACGTAAACCTAATTTAACCCAAGGACATCACACACATCCATGCCTGAGCCAGGATTCGAACTTGCGACCGTAGCAGCAGCACGGTTCTGGTCTGAAGCGCCTACAACCGCTCAGCCATGGGGAGGGAAATAACCGTATGAAAATAGGTTAAGGTCCCACGAATCCCACGAGTATTGGTGTACTAGGATATTATGCCTTCACGTAGTATTAAAGGCCTTCTGAAGGTCTGTTCTATTGCCACTTCTGACTGGGCTAGATTGTAAACGTTGGAGCGATACCTCCTTAATCCACGCTGTAAGTACCAAGGAGCTGCCTGAATACTGAAATCCAGATAAGGCGGCGATTCACTATCCGCTCCAATTGCCTTCACATACAGGTGTTGAGTATAAAACTGGAATAACCACTCGGGTATTGGCGTTGCTTCCCAGGTTGAAGAGCCAAAACTACAGAGGGAGGGATTGGGGGGGGGGACGTTGAATAAGTAATGTTACACTATTTTCTGAAAGCTCGTTGGTTTTGTTCAGAATTCCAATACACCACATTATTCCTCACTCTTTTGGCTACAAAACCCTAATTTTGTACATAATCTTCGTTCAGTGCGATGGCCTTACGTCACCTCAGTGGGAGGGCCTGTATTCCCGCAACGTACCATTCTACTGGTAGACGTCGGAGCCAACGTCTTGCTTCAGGAATAAACCTCCTCTCCCCCCCTCCCCCAACCCCCCAATCATCCACGTAGTGTTTCCCTCGTAGGTCATCCATCATTGGTCCAAACAGATAGAAGTCGGAAGGTGTGAATCGAGGCTGCAGGGTGGACGAGGAAGAACAGTCCAATGAAGTTTTGTGAGCTCCTCTCGGGTATGCAAACTTGTGTGAGGCCTTGCATTGGTGCGAATAGGCAGAAGTTCGTTTGCGCTTTTGTGGCGACGAACAAGCTGAAGTCGTTTCATCAATTCCATGAGTCGATCGCTGCAGCATAAATGAAGACATCAAATAAAATAACCTATTCACAGTCTCAGAATACTGTCGCCGGACTTTACAGTCTAAGGGAGCGGCTTTAAACTTTTTCAGGGGGGTAGAAGTTGTGTGTCACCACCCCACGGATTGTCATTTTGTTTATGGTTCCCAGTGATGAACCCATGTTGCATCACTTGTGACTATGAAAGAAGATGCTGGTTAATGAAGTAAAAGATCCATGCAGTGGACACCAAATGAAAAAGCTACTCCGTATGTTTCTGATATAGACTGCAATGAAAAGGCGAAGGAACTGTTAATCAGAACTCAGGGAGAAGTTGTAGTCCAATTCACAATCGATTTATTGATCTTAAACAAGACAAGACAGTAAAATTATTAAAGAATCGTCATAGAAAAATTATTTATTTAACAAAAGATTTACTAAAATGGGATCTATGGTGGACAATGTCATCTGCTGGGGGTCGACGCACGACACTAACCAGAACACTACTCGCTCTAGCTCACTTCATACACGTGAATCCGGGTTATGGCATCAAACTACGCCACCACCAAGCATCTTTATTCTACCATACAAAAAAAAGGGAAAATGTGGTTCAAAAGAACAGGGTGCTGAAAAATAGATATTATAGACCTACTTTGCAGCAGCGAATACTTTACTATCCTACTGGTCAAGGCAGCACACTACGATGCGTTCTGCGACTGAAGTCACGGACGGCGGCAATCTGTTATTAAATGTGCGTTCCCGAAAAATGCAAGTACGCGGTCTCGCGTTTGGTTAATTCAGAATGCAGGTACTTCCCTAAAAGCCTCTGAAACCCTGATGGATTCCAGTGTGCAGGTGGACCCGTATGCTGGTCTGCCAAACCAATTTGACTCCGTGCCACGACTGTGTGTGTCAGAATACATCAAATGTTCACACGGCCAACTCAAGACAAATAAGTACACCCATGCGTTACTCGTCGTGACCGTGGTGATATAAGCAGTACCTCTGATGGTTCAGAAGGTGACTGGCACAGGCTCTAAGTCGCGCCCTAGCAAAGGACACAAGTCTCACTGTTTAGGTAAAGACCTGCAGTTGTTTCTAGCGAAGCGCCAGTACAGAAGACTTGTACAAGAATGTGTGACGATCTCCCTTATTCTGTGTTGCCTCCTCAGCTTGGTTCCAAAAGCACATTTCCCTTTTTTTGACTTCCCCCAAATTCGCACAAGCCAATCACTAGCTGGAGCCCGGATTCTAAGCTTGGTGAATGGTATTTCCACTGCAAACCAATTTGACGAATCAGAGACTTAAAGTTAATTGGCAGAAAACGGAAAAAAATTCAGCTTCACGGCCTCTTTCCCACACGTTCGCCTTGTCTATTGCTAACACAATACAGGGTGGAAGCACAGCCCTCCATAAATAGCTTGTTCTCTCCCCTGTTGCGTCCATTTCAAAGTTTGCAGGGAACGGCCATAAACTCGCATTGACAAAAAATGTTTTGAAACAGAGTCTGCACGTCTGGGCACCAGTTTTCCTGTCCCACGGACATTTGCAGAACGTTTACATTCCTTTTGGCGGCTTGATCGCTAACAAGGCCTACAATGCACTGTCGGCGACTTTCCGGCGCTAGGCCGTAGACCTAGACGTCTGGCGCCACAGCTAATGTGTTTGCACAATGCGACCACGGCACAGGGCCATCTGGAAATGTCTCTTCATCGTTCTCCAGAAAAACGCGGTTTGTCGCCCCACTAACGCCGCGCTTTTACTGCAGTCGTTTAAATCGTCACCCTGTTCCTTTGAACGCAGGTAAAGCTTACCGTATTTCTTTCCCTAGAGCACACAAACAAGACCATAAAGTTCTGCCCACCATTTCATCACAATGCATGAAGTCAAATCGCCATAGATTGTATTCCCTACACCAGAAGTGAGAGTGCCCTCCAATCGCTGAACCACGTTGGACTAAAAATTCTCACGATCAACCTCATAATGCGCAAGCCGTTCCGCAGATATGGTCCTTCGTTAGGTCTTTATCACTTTCTGTAAGGCAGTGAGGAACCAAGGGGGCACACACCTTTGAATAATCGAACTGTTGCACGAGTGTGTCAGTACTATCATCAGAGACCCTTAGCTGAGCCACGTGATGTTTGATTGTGATCTGCCGGCCGAAGTGGCCGTGCGGTTAAAGGCGCTGCAGTCCGGAACCGCAAGACCGCTACGGTCGCAGGTTCGAATCCTGCCCCGGGCATGGAAGTTTGTGATGTCCTTAGGTTAGTTAGGTTTAACTAGTTCTAAGTTCTAGGGGACTAATGACCTCAGCAGTTGAGTCCCATAGTGCTCAGAGCCATTTGAACCATTTTTTGATTGTGATCTTACGGTCACCTGGAGTAAGAGTGTCCGCACGCTACAACCCTGCAGGAGTCATGGCTGTGTGCGGGCGGCTGGCACGTGGGATACTGGATAAGTTTGCGCCACCTTGTTGCGATATTGACAGAGGCTTCGTCCAACGACTCACCTTGCTTTTGCTCACTGCCAGGTCCCCGTTGACATTATGCAAGGACCTGCGTCTATCTGCAATCCTTTGGTTTTCCACCAAAATAAACTCAATGACAGCTCTCTGATTGGAATGCACTTCCGTTATAAACGTCAATTTGAAGGCTACGTGCAGCGCCGCCACCTATCGGAACGTCATGAAGCTATAGAGGCTGAAGCGAGAATGTTCCACGATTTCGCTCAACAAAATTCCGTATTTTTTCAACCGAAAATGGATTAGGAAAGGTGTGTAGCATTACTTATCAAGTGTTGTATTACAAAGAACGTTGCAATCGTAAGGCCTTCTGACTACTGAAATACTGTATTTGTAATGGTTACGTTTGGATCGAATTCTTAACCTAATTAGTTTTAGTGTAACATTTACCAAAAGTCGTTTTTCGATCATTACTCTCGCGTGCATGTGTAAATTAATAATGTTAACGTAGTAGCCAAATGTGTTTGTGTCGTAATAGACCAGTCGGTACAGAACAAAGAAGATTTAATGTCGGGACTATCTCGCGTACTTCGAAATTTTTGTATACTCGAATAAGTGCCACGAACAACATACTAGAGATCCTTACTGGTGAGTGAGTGTCTGAGTGTGGAGGTGCGTTTGAATGTCAATTTTGTACGTTTTCCTTGAATAATTAAAAAATCATGCCCTCCAGCGAAAACGTATCCCAGTACAAAATTTAACTATTTTAAATGTCATAAAAAAAGATTCTGTTAATTTTTTTCTGTAAGGCACATTGTTTGCTTGTAGCGAGCGAGAGAAATTTAACATCTCGAGTGTGATTTTTGAGGGTCAGATATAACATCGCGAGGCTGTACAAAGCGACATCGTTAGTGGCAACTGAATCACTGTGTATAGACATTAGAACCATCCTTGCGATCTGGGCAGTTAATGCAAGATCCTCGCTGCCGGTGGTTAAGACGTTTCACCGCTGGTCGCTGAAAACTTAACGGTTATAGATAACTTATCAAGAAACGTCCGTTCGCCAGAAGGGTAACCAACTATTGAAGGCTAAACTCTTCGAAGCCACTTTCTATTTGACAAAACTCAGGAGACACGCCTGGCCTATCGGATGACAGGGATGTAACGAGCATGATCCCCCATCGCCGGTATTAGGCTGGTGTGTGGAACATTACATCCCAAACCTTCTGGAATTGCAGAAGTGTGAGACACAAATTTTGAAATACGCTGCAGACAAAAAAAAAATCCCACAGAGATCCGAATGGAAAGTGAAGACACATGAGGGAAGCCAGAGGTACAGCAAATCTATCACCACTTCTCACTTTGATTTAGTTGTAATACATGCCGTAAAGCAGTTAAAAAATCTGTTGTAATTTTAATTATATAGCCATATTAAACTTCCGCTCAAAACTTTGTGGCAGATTCCCCAGAATACAAGTAACGTTAAGGCTTTCCGTGACGAAAGTCCAAATTAATTGCAGCGTGCAAAGTTATTTCAAGAGGACTGTACACGGTGAGTCAAAAAGGACTTTACAGTTTTTGACTGATACAGAAATTTACTGAGATAACAAAATCGGTGGATGTATCATTTTGTAGTGAACAATGTCAAGTTTTACAAAAACGTGACAACCAATTATGGTGCGACAAATGTCCCACCGATAATCAGTTTCTTTCCGCACTCTTTGCAGCGCGTCGGGCGTAACTTGTGCAAAAGGCAGCCTAGATTCGATTTTTAAGGTCGACTAAATTGTTCGGTTTGGGAGGAATACAAAGACGATCTTTAATGAAACCCCAGCCTGGGGAGCGAAGTGGCCGTGAGATTGAATACTTCACGACCAATCTATCGACCTGGGAAACAATTATCAAGGAAACCTTCATCTTCTTTGATTAAATAA
Organism: Schistocerca cancellata; assembly: GCF_023864275.1. Classification (NCBI taxonomy): domain Eukaryota; kingdom Metazoa; phylum Arthropoda; class Insecta; order Orthoptera; family Acrididae; genus Schistocerca; species Schistocerca cancellata. The sequence continues at coordinate 641,608,000 of NC_064627.1, forward strand.
GGTGGTAAACCGTCGTGCTGGTAGTAAACCATCCCATCTCGGTCATCTTCATCGACATGTGGACTTAAGAAGTTTTCAAGCAAATGCAGATACACAAAACTAGTGACAGTGTTCTTCATGAAGAAGAAAGGGGCCTACAGTTTCAGTTTGCGAACGGCACAAAACACATTATCTTTGAGGCTGACACAAACGTGAACCAGGTTTCTCCTGACCCATATTCTGCAATTGATATGAAATGTTGATTAACTGCTGAAGATAATTATGTTCAGGAATCTTTCTTTGTCCTCTGTTCGACGCAACACATCCACACAGAATTCCCCACAAGCAACATTGTCTGCATCACCAATGGGCTGTGCCATTTTGAATCTGTGTCGTTTCAAGTGTAAACGTCTAAGCAGTAATCGACAAAAGTCTTTTTTGGAATGCCAGTCCCGCGAAATGCACGTCGCTTTGACTTTTGTGGACTGCAGGCAAATCTCTCCGTAACCTGTATGACATAATCATCAACGCGCGGGTGATCAGATGATTCTCTTGTCGCATTCAACAATATATATCAACAAAAGTTCTATTGACAAGCGGAAATTTTAGGCCCACTTGGAGGTACTTTAGAATATTCGGTGCGAAATTTACGTCTAACGGTAATCGCAGAACTCTTTTCATGAAACCAAACCTACAGCGAGCACGATCCGCACCAGTGAAAGTAGCAGTTTCAACTGTGCAATAGGCTGGCGGCGGAATAGGGCACTTATGCACTACATGAATGAAAATTGAGGCTGTTTGCTACAAAATGACACATCTACCGATTAAGCAAGTTATCTCAGTAGTTTTCTATATCATCTCAAACTTGTCATGTCCGTTTTGAATCTCCCTGTATACTTGCTAGGACACCATGTACAAGCAAGAGGAAAATACAGGAGCGGTACAGCATAGCCTCCGAAAAAAAAGGAGTGCAAAATTAACTTAACGATATTCAACAACAAAGAAGCGCTATATATGCTCTTCGAATCGTAGTAATTGTGATCTCTGTCTCGTGTCTGTTGTTTCATGGTCTTCTTGTCTTCTTGGTTCGGATGTTCTAGCTGACGGACGCATATAGATCACGGTCTGTAATTAATACAATTATCTGTAGCATTATTATAATTTTTATTAAATGTGTATGCAACTAACTATCGTGTAATGTGTTTTTTGTTAGTAGCAAGTACCTTCCCTGTCCATGATTCAGTTACGTAATAATTATATGTTGCCCTGGCCATTTTGTGTAAGTTCATTGTTGTAGCAACGCCATTAATGATAAAATGATAAAATCTCTTTTAATAATCATTTAATGCGAAAAGCATTAAAAAAATAATCTCAATAAATACAAAACGGGGTCTTGTAATACTCTACATTTCATTTTAGGACAGAGTTACAGTTTTGTTAAAAATAATTTCTATACATGTGTACGCTGCCATTGCAAATAGGCAACTATACTGGAGCATCAAGCCTCACAGAAAAAGACATAACTAAGCATTGTGTTTAATTCGCTTATCGCGTAACATTAAAGAAAGATTTTTTTTAGTCCATCGCAAGACGGATGTCTTCGCGTTAGAATACGTATGATATTTCTGATGATAGCGCCCTGAGAAAATTTAGCCGCGGCTTTTAACAAACATAAAAGAGAATTTTTAACAAAACATTTTATTTAATTATCAGAACATTCTCTTTCAAAAACAAAAATACGCGATAGCTGTTGAAACAGCCACTTCAGTCAACCCGGCTGCTACCGTAGGCGACCACGGAAAATGGGTGTCCGTTGGACTTCCTCATCAGGCTGCAGCTCAAAGCAGACTTTGAAGTCAGGGCAGCCACAGTCGGGCTGTATCATTTGAAAAGATCAGACCGCTATAGCTATAAGTCGTTTATTTACAGGAACGACCGGTTTCGCGACATTAAGATGCGTCGTCAAGTGCCAACCTGAACGTATTGGTAGACAAAGACTCATGGAAGACAGCTAGAAAACGAAACTAAAATTAAAAATTAGGTACGAGATGATCATACATACAAAATCGAGTCATTTTTAGATCGAACAAAGAGAAAGGGATGACCCAGCGTCCGTAATCAGAACATTTTCACTAAGTAGAGGACGTCCAAAGAAAAATCACATAGAAAGCTCCCGCGATACCCAGACAGGGACAAACTAAGAGGAAGAAATACCAGGCAGATAATATACCAATAAATTCCACTCATCTACCTGGTAGTCCCTTATCAGGAATATCTCCTTATAATTACGTCGGTGCATAAGTTAGTAGTGTTTTTGTTTGGTCAATTGATATCCCGGTAAGTTTATTTATCGATTGCCACTTTTTATTCGTAGTTCACTGCTGCTATTTGAGATTGCATATTGTCATTTTATCATTTGCAGATAGTGAGTGGAGCTGCGGACGCTAGAGTGTCAAGTAGAGAAATCTGAACTTTCCCGGTATATTCTTATGTTTTGAGTTCGGTAGAGGGGTGGTAGCAACAGAGAGAACCAGGAACATTTACGCCGTCTATCAGGATAACGCCACTGAACAGAGTACTGCAAGAAAATGTTTTTCTCGTTTTACGGGGGATCTTTTCGACATTAGTGACTCTCCATGCTCAGGAAGACCTATGGGGTTCGACGTAGATCGTTTAAAGGCATTAATCCTCAATCATCCACTTCAGGGTGCTCCACGACTGGCAAGTGTGTTGAACTGTACGACATTTGTATGCTACGAGAAAAGTTAAAAAATCAGGTGTATGACTACCGCACGCTCTAAGCCAAAATCACATAAATCAGCAGATGGCCGTATGTGCATCTCTGCCTGCTCTTCATCAACGGGCTCGCAAACAACATCGCACACCGCCGGCCGGTGTGGCCGTGCGGTTCTAGGCGCTTCAGTTTGGAACCGAGCGAACGCTACGGTTGCAGGTTCAAATCCTGCCTCGGGCATGGATATGTGTGATGTCCCTAGGTTAGTTAGGTTTAAGTAGTTCTAAGTTCTAGGGGACTGATGACCTCAGATGTTGAGTCCCATAGTGCTCAGAACCATTCTTTTGAACATCGAACATTCCTATCGTGTATTTTTACTGGTAATAAGAAATGTTGTCTTTATGCTAACATAAGTAAGAGAAAGAAATGGTTGCGCCCAAAAAAGCAGTACCCGTACAAGACCTGTGCGCTTCCACAGACATAGTGTTACGCATTTAGTGGAAGAGCGACAGGTGTGGTGTATTACGAATTGCTTCCCCGAGGTGTAACCATCACTGCAGACATTTATTGTGTGTGGTGTCCTTAGGTTGGTTAGGAATAAGTAGTTCTAAGTTCTGGGGACTGATGACCTCAGAAGTTAAGTCCCATAGTGCTCAGGGCCATTTGAACCATTTTTGAACATTTATTGTCAACAACTGGGAGTCTTGCAGGCGTAATCCAAGAACAAGGACCATGAAGACTGCGTGATGTTACTCCACGAAATGCCCACCGACATTGCACCAGAGTGACAAAAACGCTGTACAGGAGTTGCTTTGGAAAGTCATTGCGCAACTACCCCTTAAATGGCACCATCAGATTTTGATCTTTTCCTCTCTCTATCGAACAATCTTCAAGGAACTTCTTTTTCGGATGAAAATACGCTGCAAACATGGCTCCAAGAATTCATTGCTTCTACAGACGCGGGATCGAAAAGTTACCCCAGCATTTACAGACTCTTGTAAATAGTGAAGCAGAATATGCACTCACGGATAAACAATCGCGACACGAAGAAGGAGCAGCGCAACATAAACAAAAGTTGGCAGGCGTGTTTTTTACATCTGAAAAAGATATATATTCTAATATCGCGCCAGTCGTGTAGTTGTACTAGTAGCGCCATTGCGACCAGGTGGATCAAGTTCGCTTTAAATATCCGCTGTAATGGTCGTGAGCGTTATTTACCTTTGACAGCGAGTTGATGTTAGTCAAGAACGCCTTTAAGGCGATAAAGACGCCATTATCAGCACCTTACTCAGTTTGAATGAGGCTGTGTGTGTGTGAAATCTTATGGGACTTAACTGATAAGGACATCAGTCCCTAAGCTTACACTCTACTTAACCTTAATTATTCTAAGGAAAAACACAAACACCCATGCCGGAGGGAGGACTCGAACTTTCGCCGGGACCAGCCGCACAGTCGATGAATGCAGCGCCCAGACCGCGCGGCTAATCCCGCGTGGCTGAGGCTGTGTAACAGGGCTACGAGAAGCTAAATGATCTTTCTGCGATGCTCCAGGAAGACTTGACAGGAATGTAGCCACTATAAATGATTAATGACAGCCGTGGCCACGAAAGTTTACGGTCGCGAGAAGACCGGACTCAGAACGTCCACGTGCCACTATCAAGAGGGAGGACCGTGCTGATCGGCGTAAGGCTCCGGCGCATCGTGGTACATCTCCAGAAGAAATATGAGTTGCAGATGGTACGACAATGACACAACGAACTGTTACAAATCGGTTACCTCAAAGACAGATCTGAGACAGGCGCCCTACAGCATGCGAATTCTGTGGTGTCAAGCGAGAGCTCATTGGAGGGCAGCGTGAAAGGTCTGCTGTGTTTTCTGAGGAAAGCTGGTACTGCACCATTGCCAGTGATGGTCGTGTCTTGGCTAGGAGGAAGCCATTTGAGGGCTTGCAATCAACCTGTCGCATGCTGGACCTAGTAGTTTTTCCACACAACCCGACTCCAGGTTTGTTTGTTAATATAGTGATTCGACCTATAGTCTTCCATTCATGAAAAGTATTCCATGAAGTTTTTGCAACATGATACCTCTCGCCAAAATGCCGCTGTAGTAACTTAGCGTGCTCTACAGTGTGTCGAAATTTTGCCATGGCCTGCTCGGTCACCAGATCTGTCTTCAATCGAGCACATATTGGACATTATCGGACGACAACTCCAGTGTCAACCACAAACAATCCTAACCGTCCCGGTTTTGACCGACCAAGTGCAACAGGCATAAAACTCCATACCACAACCTGACATCCGGCATCTGTACATAACAATGGATGTACATTTGCATGCTTGTATTCAACATTCTGGCGGCTACACCGGCTATTAATGTACCACCGTTTCACAAATTCACTGGCTTGTCTCCTTCTTACATTAATCTGTGATCTTACAATGCAGATCACTGAACTACGCTACCTAGACAAAAATGTATTCAAGAAATTTCATTACTTTTCCTTAATTACATGCGAAAATGTAACTAAAATGAAATAAATGTATGTTAACTACATCGACCACGATGATGACGAAATAGACTATGATTAACTTGAATTACATACATCAAAAAGAGTTTTGCATCACTGCAGTTCCCAGAACTCCTGAAGATAGACGCTGACTGTGGTTATTGTATCACAGACATAGTCCCTTTGACTGTTCGGAGATGTCGCTTAATCCGCCCAAAGATGTAAACAACCATGCATGAGCAGTGCCTATTAGACGGAGGGGGTCCGACAGCTGATCAGTTCCAGGCATTCCACCAGGAAGGAGGTACACGGCTCGCGTTGTCTGTAGTTCTACCATGTCTAGATGGTCAATACCGTGGATCGATCGCGTCCGCATTGGACTTTGTGCCACGAAGGGCTCTCAACTAGGGAAGTGTCCAGGCGTCTCGGAGTGAACCAAAGCGATGTTGTTCGGGCGTGGAGGAGATACAAAGAGACAGGAACTGTCGATGATATATACCTCTCCCAGGCCGCTCAAGGAATACTACTGCAGTGGATGTCCGCTGCCTACGGATTATGGCTCGGAGGAACCCTGACAGCAACGCCACCATGTTGAATAATGATTTTCGTGCAGCCACATGACTCAAACTGGGCGCAACAGGCTGCATGATGCGCAACTTCACTCCCGACGTCCATGGCGAGGTCCAGCAGCATTGCCGGATAATGCCAGGGCAACTGCGATGTGTTGTTTATCACGTATTTCCTCCAGCAGGAGATTTATTAGAAACGTTTTCGCGGTGATGCCTAGTGCGACCAAGTAAATAATTTCCGCCTGTGTTGTCGATCCGCTCCATGATAACGCTGTAAATGTCGTTTTGATTGTCGATGAGGAGTGGTTTGGCTCAAATGGTTCAAATGGCTCTGAGCACTATGGGACATAACATCTGTGGTCATCAGTCCCCTAGAAATTAGAACTACTTAAACCTAACTAACCTAGGGACATCACACAGCACCCAGTCATCACGAGGCAGAGAAAATCCCTGACCCCGCCGGGAATCGAACCCGGGAACCCGGGCGTGGGAAGCGAGAACGCTACCGCATGACCACGAGCTGCGGACGAGGAGTGGTTTGTTGTGAGCAGTGTATTGAACTGGTTCGTTGATGTTATAGCTTTCTTCCATCGTAATTTCGTAATTTAGGACACTGACAGCATTTTTCAGTAGTGTTTGCATTTCAAGTTGTATAAGATCTGGTTGTTTATTGCTAAACACTTATGTTCTAAGCGAATGAGTGATTCATAGAAGATGTTGTCGTTGAATTCGATGGTCTGTTTACGATGAGCTTGTCGGATTTGGTACAGTTCGTCATTAGTCTCTTTGAAGGAATCACGTACCTGTAATGGATTTCATGGGTTATATGTCGCTAGAATTATGGCTAATAAGTCATTTGTTCAGCTGAGACTTGTAGTGGTTGTCGTTTTCCAGTAGTTCTAAGCGTTGGCATGCTTTTCTGTACGTCTGGCGTGGGTAACCATCAGCAGTCTTGAGATCTGTGAAATTGTTGGTCCCCCTATTTCGTGTAGCAATATACGGAGATGGAAACATTCGGCGTTGTTCGGATGTACAGTGTATTCTCGGCCTAGAGCGGCACATTTCATGATTCCTGGATGATCTTCTAATGGAAATTCTTACTTTTATCGAAATATTTTTCTTTTTGTGTGCCAGGTATAATAGGTAGGGACGATGACGTGTAGAAATTGTTTTCGCGAATGGATCCGTTTGGCACAGTTGGTAAAATGCTGTTAATGTTGTGTTCAGATGTGTTCACTTGCAGTTTTTCTGACGATGTCTTTTGTGAAGTAAACTTTCTGTCCCCCAAACGTACCGCTAGATTTTGCACAGTTGGTTCGCGCTCGGGTGTGGGAAAACAGAAAATCCGCCACTCTGCTTCGTTACTGTTGATGTATCTTCCTACTTGGTACATGAGAACCTCATTGTTTCCGTTTTGTTGTTCGATGTCTTTGGCTGTTTGAAATATGGCCATTCAACTGCCTTTGTTCGCATACTTACAGACATATTTGACGGATTTCACTGAATTGCAGTATTCTACGATTATGTGTGCTTGGAACATTTTGGCAGGTAGTGTGTTCATCAAAACTAGACATGATTGACTTAATGGAATTTCCGCTATCGTTCTTTAAATAAAAATATAGCCTTTCAGTCTTTGATCGCTATTTTTTATTTTCAATGACCGGTGTCAGGCTAGCTGCCCATCTTCAGATCGTATATTGCACTTACAGAGTAACAGTCGAACTGACAAGTTACTCTGTAACTGCAATATATGATCTGAAGATGGGCAGCTAGCCTGAAGTAATTGGAAATAAAAAATATCGATCAAAGACTGAAATACCATATTTTTATTTTTAAGTAGTATGTTATATGGCGATCCATTGATTATATACTTCAAGTTCGTCGCTGCCTCGTATGTGTATTTTTGCTGTGAAGGCACCATTTTTGGGTGATCGTGTTCTGTAATTGGGATAGCCATCAACTCGGTTTATGTGTCGTCCAGGTATGGTTTTGTGTAGTTTTTGTACGTTTTCCATCGTTCATACATGGTGAATTGGGGTTCAATGGCCCGCATGGTCTTTAAATGATGTTTTTGACTTCTATGTCGTACAGTTCCGGGTGTTCTTGTGGATTGGGACATGCAACTTGGACGACTCTGTCGATATCCACGACATGAATGCTGTCGTGTAGCCATATGAGATTGTGTGAGTGGGGCAATCCTCGTTTTTGCCATTTGACTGTGTACAATCAGCATCTAAAGGTTCCAACAATGTCGTATTTTCTGATGACTTATATAAATCTCATTTGTGTTTGTCGGAAAAACTAGGGCTATTATATGGTGTCGATGCAAGGGGCTTGTCCATACCTTAGAACGGCCACGACGAGTTGCATGTGAATATATGAAAAGGTCATGTCGTCCATATTTTCTTACGTAGGTCATGGCATATTGAGTGTATTACTGCTTGTGTCTCGAATTTCCTATGTATGATGAAGGAAAGATTACCACTGTCGTGTGCCGTCAATGTTTCCGTCAATTATGATGACGCCTCGAATTTGGATGCATTCTTCCATGCGTGGGTTCTTCTGATTCAGTCTTATGTAAAGCATCCGTTCCACTTCTATATTTGCACACATGTCTGCCAGGAATTGTTGGAATAAACAGTGAGTGTTGGAAATGTGATTGTATGTTTCATTGTCACTGGTCATTAAGCGTTAAGCATAGAACTCCTTCAAAATGACTCTTTTGTTTGTTTCCATGCCTGTTTCAGGTTGGATTTGTCCTCACATCAAAATGATTTCCGTCCTCTCCGTGCAGAAATGTAAATGGATATTGGAAGACATCATATGAACGGTGTGTCTCTGCAATGTGTTGTAGTCCTTATGTCAAGCCTTGTGTTTTCATTGCACACCATTACGATGGTGACTCAGGTGCATTACATTGACGGTTTTATTCTCCAAGTGGTCTTTTGTCGGCTCGAATTACAACTTTATAATCATCAGAAATCATTCGCTCTAGTGTTGTTTTGAGTATCTGAATCAATCGACTAAATATTTGTAGGATCCTCTGGGCATCCTGGACTACTTCTTGTGTCAATCTACTAAATTCTGTGCATCGTAGATAAGTTTCTTTTTCTTGATTTACAATGAAATGTACTTGCAGAAATTTGTGGTTTTCGCTGGGAAGTTACAGTAACGATCCCATTTAGTGATCGATTTGTCCTTGGATGGTAAAAAACGTAATCGATTTCATCTCTGTTCGTGTTGATCGAAGTGACACCAACAGATGTCATTTGGAAGCAGACGTTCTACACTTTTAAATTTTGAAGAAAGTGTTTTGATTCTACAGTCCCGCTGGTCATATAATGTAAACATTCCTGCAGAGGTGCTTCCAGTGGTGGTGATCGAATTTTTCCATTCATGCAACAGAATCCTGGTGTTTCTCAATCGAATTTTTCGCGTTCCAGAATTGGAAGATGTCATCCACTTTCCCGAGTGCGACGTGTTTGTGTTTGTTATATTCTTTCGTCGGGTCGCAGTGGAATGCTTCATTTGTTAGGTTGTCATGTTTAATTGTCCACGTCCTTGCTTCTCGTAGGGTGATATTTTCAGGGCAGGCTTGAGTCCGCAGTTTTTTATTATATAATTGTGTCGCTATTCTTTATTCTTCAATCCGTCCCTTTTGTTGTTCTTCAGTTTCTCTGCTTCTCACGGTGCTCGTTGTCGTTCGTTGGGAACTTAAACATGCTTCGCGCTCTTCATCTATTTCGTTATCTCGTTGTTCTTTTTGTTTTCACCGTTTCTCTCCAGAACTGTCAAGATCTTCTCCTCTTTTATATTTGGGTATTGTCTAAAATATAAATCAAATCAACTTTTTATTAACAAATACACTTTATTTTTTAATTTACATTCAGTCACTGTATCACTTCGACTGCTCACACTTCACTGTTTGTTTTTATTCACTCACTGCACTACTTTTTCGGTTCCTCCCTTCGTTACGGATAAGAAACTTACGTTAGAACCCACGACGAGTCTTGCTTTACGTACTCCTACCATTGGATAGCCCCACCAGTGACGAATTCCAAAACATACCAACAAGGGTTCGAATGATCCACAGTGTTCAGTATAATTTCACGACATTCTAGATTGTTCTGGGAAGTTTGACAATGATATGGGATGTCCTGGAATGTTTAAGACTATTCCCAAACATTCCAAAACATCCAGGATCTTTGTGAAAAATTCCATAACATTCTGAAATATTGTGAAATGCTCTCGAATACTCTAAAACGCTCTGGAATGTTCTCGAATACTGTGGAAGCAACTCAAATCACTTAATAAAAGCAAGTCTTCTGGTCCAGACTGTATACCAATTAGGTTCCTTTCCGAGTATGCTCATGTGTTAGCTCCATACTTAAAATCATGTACAACCATTCGCTCGACGAAAGATCCGTACCCAACGACTGGAGAGTTGCACAGGTCACACCAATATTCAAGAAAGTTTGTAGGAATAATCCACTAAATTACAGGCCCATATCGTTATCGTCGATATGCAGCAGGATTTTAGAACATATATTGTGTTCGAACATTATGAATTACCTAGAAGGAATCGGTCTATTGACACACAGTCAACATGTTTAGAAAACATAGTTCCTGTGAAACGCTACTAGCTCTTTATTCACATGAAGTGCTGAGTACTGTTGACAAGGGATTTCAGATCTATTCCGTATTCCTGGATTTCCGGAAGGCTTTTGACACTCTATCACACAAGCGGCTCGTAGTGAAGTTGCGTGCTCATGGAATATCGTCTCAGTTATGTGACTGGATTTGCGATTTCCTGGCAGAGAGGTGATAGGAAAGCCATCGAGTAAAACAGAAGTGATTTAAGGCGTTTCCCAAGGTAGTGTTATAGGCCCTTTGCTGCTCCTTATCTTCTCATGCAATTCCAATCACCAACTTTCTCCTATGAATGCGAGAATATTTTGTTGACATTGACCTTCATAGGAAATAACGATCATCACGATAAAACAAGGTAAATCAGAGCTCGTATGGAAAGATATAGGTGTTCATTCTTTCCGCGCGCTGTACGAGACTGGAATGATAGAGAATTGTGACGGTGGTTCGATGAACCCTCTGCCAGGCACTTAAATGTGATTTGCAGAGTATCCAAGTACATGTAGAATGTTTTGGAATATTTTAGAAATTTCTAGATGGTGAAATTACCCATTCCTTATGTGTCCAAAAGTATATCCTTCAAGGAAAACAGGGACCTTCTTTACGTATGAGGGATAGAGGGCTACCACACCGTATAACTACCTTGATCGTACCGGGATTCGTTTCTGGTTTTAGCGGCACGCACATTGTATACTTAATTTTATAATATATATTGATTGATTACTATTCATTATCAGTCCTTCTTACATAGGCTTCGAAATCCCGCTCTGTATTTTGACGACATTTTGAGCTGGGACTAGTAGCGACAAGGTGAATGGGAAGAGGAGGGGAGGTGTGGAGGACGTTTCATTTGAGCGTAGTTTCATTCTGTTACAAGCTGCATTCTGTTCTTGTGGCAGAAGAACATGTTACCGAAGTGTAGTTGGTGTGTAAGGTCATTGTAATTCCCGTGATTCAGTATGCCTCGCAAATGCATAAACGGTGCGAACAATTTTTGCTACATTTGCGGACAGCCTATACTGAAATCGTAAACGAGGCCAGTAACGCCATGTATTAGGAAGGCGTACAGACTGTAGATTGGCTGTGAAATCAGTGGCCAAGACAAGCTCTGGACTCCTCGTGTGTGTTGCATGTTTTGTGTCTCGAGTATTCATTCGCGGCTGAATCGCAAAAGATCTCACATGGGCTTTGCTATACCCATCATATGGTGATAACCATCAAACCTTGTGAATGATTGTTACTCTAATATGATAACTCCATTAACACTTGGTACTCCCAAGAACAGAAATTCTTGCTTGGCATATGCTAACATTTCTTCGGCCACGCGACCAGTACCTCGCGGAGACGAACTGCCCGTTCCTGTCGCAGCTGACTTTAATAGTGACGAGGGATGTAGTGAAACTAGTGCTGCACCATCACCTTCAAAACCCAGTTCTTTTGAAGATCCTGATTTCGTATATAGCGATGAGTGTATAGAGATTCACAAAATAACGCAGTTTGAACGTAATGCAATCCGAAAACAAAGGAAGTAGGTTACAGTACGCTTGTTCGCCCACTGCTTGAATACTGCTCAGCAGTGTGGGATCCGTACCAGATAGGGTTGATAGAAGATATAGAGAAGATCCAACGGAGAGCAGCGCGCTTCGTTACAGGATCATTTAGTAATCGCGAAAGCGTTACGGAGATGATGGATAAACTCCAGTGGAAGACTCTGCAGGAGAGACGCTCAGTAGCTCGGTACGGGCTTTTGTCAAAGTTTCGAGAACATACCTTCACCGAGGAGTCAAGCAGTATATTGCTCCCTCCTACGTATATCTCACGAAGAGACCATGAGGATAAAATCAGAGAGATTAGAGCCCACACAGAGGCATACCGACAATCTTTCTTTCCACGAACAATACGAGACTGGAATAGAAGAGAGAACCGATAGAAGTACTCAAGGTACCCTCCACCACACACCGTCAGGTGGATTGCGGAGTATGGATGTAGATGTAGATGTAATGACCTAAAGAGAGATCTGGAACTGCCGATAGGTAAAGCTGAACTGTTGGCGTCAAAACTACAGCAGTGGGTTTGTCTTGATAATACGGGTTATGTGACTGCGTACCGTAACCACTATACGCCATTCCTTCCATTTTTCAAAAACAAAAAAAGAACTAGAGCCTTGACTATAAAATTGGTCAGTGGAGGTTATTCATCGACTACTGCAAAGTAAGTCTCTAGTGTCTTCTACTGCATAATGGCAACGTCTTACCATCGATTCCGATTGGGTACGTCACTTAAATGAAAAAAAACATATGATACCATGAAACAATTGTTATTGCGCCTGAACTATGATAAGTTTAAATAGCTGATTTCCGGGGATCTAAAAGTCTAAATTTCTATTGCTTCCTGTGCCTCTGGGATAGCTGTGAGAAAGCAATTAATTACAAAGAGAAAGATTGGCCTTAGCGTTGATCACCCGAACTAGCATCACCAAATGTTATGCACGAAGTAGTTGTTGAATCCAAGAACATAAATCTCCCAGTTCTTCATATAAAACTAGGCCTAATGAAAAACTTTGTTAAGGCCATGAACAAAACTAGGGAAGCTTTTCTCTGTTTGCGCGAGAAATTTCCATGACTCAGTGATGCGAAAATAAAAGAGGGGATTTTCATGGATTCCCAGATACGCGAACTGTAAAGAGATGTGCATATCAACATCATCTTGACAAGTAATGAAATGTTAGCTTGCAATTTCCAGTACAAACAAACTTTCTAGGCAATAAGAAGGCAAAAAATTATAATGATCACCTGTAAAATCTCCTGCTCTGCTACAGTAGACTGGAGTGCAATATGTCCTTGAACTTACATTTCCTAGAATCCCACTTGGACTTCTTCACTGGCAACTGTGATGCTGTAACCGGCGACCACGGAGAATGCTGCCACAGGAAATTTCGGATATGGAAATGAGATGACAGAGAAGAAGGAGGCTTCATTGTTAGCCGAGTACTGATGCACACTGCTGAGGGAATCACCAACAGAAAACTACAAATGCCATTCAAAGCTGATGAGCCTTTAGAGACCTTCCTCCGACGGATAACACCAAAGCAAGTACAAACATAACATTATATAGGCAATAACGTAAAGCTATCGTAACTTAAAATCGAGACTTCATGTTGCATTTTCGTTAACATTTTCGTTATCACCACACCCGAAAATGAAAGATTAGTTGTTCTCATGACAGTTACAGAAGTAAAAGTAAAATGTTGTTGGCGAATGTCATTTTTTGTGTAGTGATTTTTTCCGTCAGTACATTATTGATAACTAAAGTCTGTGTTACGTGTATCTGTTGTGTTTATTAAACTTACGGAAAATCACTACGATCTTATGCACCAACCACATAATTTCTCCTTCCTAGATATCACGGGAGCGTTCTATGTGATTTTACTTTTGACGTCCTCTACTTAGCGAACATATTCTGATTATGAACGCTGGGTCACACCATTCTCTTTTCTCAATCTGAACAGGACTTGGTTTTGTATGTATGTTCGTCCCGTATATATTTTTCTCATTTTAATAATGCTTTCTTTCTATCTTACGTGAGGTTTTTTTCTACCAGTTTGTACAAATTGCACTTGATGCAGCTTTAATCCTGCGAAAACGACCGTACCTGTAAACAAACCACTTGCAACTGAAGCAGTCTTATCGTTTTAAAATGTAACACGAAGGCCGAGGGTACAACGTTTCACCCCGTTTTAACGACTGTTGAGCATCGCGAGAACATTCAAATAAACATTATGAGCACTCGAGTTCTCGTTCTCGTTCTCAGCACTCATGCCATTCCACTGCAAAAACGATAACATCGTTGTTAAATCATGAATGAGCTAGGAACAAACATTACTATTACAGCTGAAATGGCACGGACATAGAGAATATAACTCGACGTAGGTTGTCCATAATAGAGCTCACTTCTTTTGGGATCTTCAGTCCTTTGAAGTGTCTGATGGGGTAAGCCACGACAACCACACTCCTATGCTTATTTGTTGGATATCTTCCAATCTCTGTCTTCCACTATAGCTTTCACGATAGAAGTCATTCCCTGTTGTATTCACACATGTCCCTTCCCTTTTCAGTCTGTTCTATATTTTCCTTTCCCCGCCGATACTGCGGAGAACATTGTGCATTCTAATCAGACCACTTAATTTTCAACATCATTCTACAGCACTACACCTAAAACGCTTCGATTCCTTTCTTTTCGAGTTTTACCCACGATCGATTGTTCAGCTGTATGCAGTGCCTCCGATCACGATGTTTGACACCGATAGGCTTCTTTTCTCCAGGAATGTTCCGTTCGTCTGCGCTAGCCGGCTTTCTATACTGTGACAAAACTCGTAGGGTAGCGACATAATGTATTCGGATGGTGGTAGTACCGCGGACAGAACCTATAATAGAGGAGTGCATTAGAGAAGCTGTAATTTGTACATAAGTGACTCATGTGTAAAGGTTTCCCACGTGGTTACGGCCACACGACGGGAATTAACAGACTTTGAACGTGGAATGGTAGTTAGAGCTGAACAAATTAAACATTCCATTTCAGAAATGTTAGAGAATTCAATATTCCGAAACTCAGAGTATCAAGAGAGTGCAGATAATACCATATTTGAGGCTTTAGTCCTCACCACGGGCAGCACAGTGGCAGATGGTCTTCACTTAACGACCGAGAGCAGCGCCCTGTGCATAGAGGTGTCAGCGCTAACAACCAAATAACGCAGCGTGAAATATCAGCAGTAATCAATCTGGATCTTACGACGAACGTGTCCATTAGGACAGTGCGGCAAAATTTGACGTTCTAACAGCACAATATCGCCTGCAGTGTCTCTTCTGGTCCCTTGATCATATCGGTTGGACCCTAGACGACTGGCAAACCGTGACCTGATGAGATAAGTCCCGAATTCAGTTGGTAAGAGCTGATGTTAGTATTCGAGTCTGGCGCAGACCTCACGAAGCCATAGACCCAACATGTCAACAAGGCACTGTGAAAGCTGGTGGCGGCTCCATAGTGGTGTGGGCTATGTTTACATGGAATCCAACTGAACCGATCGTTGATGTTCGGCTGCTTGGAGACCATTTGTAGCCATTCATAGACTTCTGAAACATGTCACTGGGCCACAATTATTGTGGGTTGATTTGAAGGCCATTTAGTTAATTTAGATAATGATTTGGCCACCCAGATCCACCGGCAGGTATCCCATAGAACATATATGGGACATAATCGGAAGGTCAGTTCGTGCACAAAATCCTGCACCAGTAACACCTCTGCAATTACGGACGACTATAGAGGCAGCATGGCCCAGTATTTCTGCAGGGGGCATTTAATGACTTGAGTCCACGCCACTCCGAGTTTCTGCACGAGTCCGACACTGTATTAAGAGGTATCTTGTCACCTCAAGGCATGTCCTCGTTGCTTCTTTCGTAACGCGTTACTCGTGGTCTCCGTCAACTGAGTGGTCTCCAGTTCTGACGTTCTGGTCACCCGTTTTCCCCTGTTGTTGTGTATGCAGTTTTATTTTGATGAGAAGGGCGTGCGTCCTCACTTCTTCCCTTTACCTCCTCCCCCTCTGCTGTCTTTACTTCTGGGACACCTCATTTCATCGCCGCCAATGCATACCACGCCTCTGTTGTGTCTTGCCGACGGAACCAGAGCATCATCTCGCCTGTTATTGCCTGGCGGGATCTCGTCTCCTGCTGTGGCTTCTTTCATATGCTATTGCACCAACTCGATCTCCCTATTACTTTTCTATTGTCTTCCAACTGTTTGCGGTTTCTACTATGACCTCCTCCCTTCTCCGTTCCCTGACAACGTTGCAAAAGAACACTACAGCTTCTCCATTTCATCTCCGTATCAGCTTCGTCTTTTTTCACAAGCAAGTAACAGTCATCCTCTCTGTTTGCTTACGATAAAAGTTGGATCACGACACGTCACACTATACCTACGTTACCACCGACCTGGAACTTGGAACGGTCAACCGCTTACATCTTTTTACGGTGGCGCCGACACTGTCGCGAACAAAGGAAAATTCTGTTAAGGACGCTATGATGAGCCCCAGTATTTGCTCCTCCGTTCCGAATTTCCCGTCCGACTTCTTCGACGAATAAAAACTGTGCAGGGTGAGTCAGTTGTGCCTATCGATACCGTTTTATGCAACCCTCAACGTTAAGTGTGACCTTAAAAGACTTCATATTCTCTCGTTCACTGCGCACATGCTATTAATGTTACAGATAAAATGAACATAAACTTTCTGTAAGAAGTTTAATGTATTTAAATTTTGTGCTGGGATACCTTTTCGGTCGAGGCCGTGGTTTTAGAGTTACTCAGAGACCCCCCCCATTCCCATTGCCGCACTCATCCCCCACCGGTCAGGATTTCTAGTTTGTTTTCCATGGCACCCAGCCCTGCGCCTGTACAAAAATTTACGACTGCACGAATTATTTTCCAAATTCGAGGTCTTTTTTTTTTTTTTTGGTCTTCATTGACTGGTCTTATTATGCCACCGGCATAGTGGAGCATTTACATATTGTTAAATTGACGTCTGCGTAAATTTAACCTAACAATTTTTTTTAAATTTCAACAGCATAAAATAAGCAATTAGATCGTGGTGTTCGTTTAGCCTTCTACATGCGAAACTACTGTGCTTGTATGGGTTAAGTTTGGATCGAGCTCTCAGCGTAATCAGTTTTACCTTAATGCTTACAAAAGTCGCATTTCTTTCATTAGCATTACGACCACGTTTAAATTAATAACGTTAACGAAATAGCCTACAATGCTGGTAATGTACCAGCCGAAGCAGTGGAGACCAAACAACGTCAGCTATCGAGAATAATTATTGTAGTCGAAAATTTATGAACGGTGGGAGAGGGAAGTGCCGCTAACAACATGCTAGAAATATTGAGTAGTGAGGGATGAGTGTGAGGTTCGAGGTGCGTTTCAACGTCACTCTTGTACGCTTTTCTTGAATAACTGGAAACTCGTGGCCTTCAGCGAAAACGAATCCCAGTACAAAATGAAATGTAATTACGTTACATTTCCTACAAGACAGTCGTGTTCATCTTTTCTGTATGACTAATAGTCTTAGCCTAGGGAGCGAGAGCCTATGAAAATATCACGCGTGTTGTCTGAAGGCCAGATATAACGACGCGGGTTGGATAAAACGATTTGGTAAAGGCGGCTGAATCACCCTATATTTTCAGAGAGGTGAATGGAATTTTATTTTCAATACCTCAAGCCAAATTTTCACTTACAGTATATGTAATAGTTCAATTACTACACATGCACTTACAGCGGTTCCCATGATTAGAGAAATGGAAAAAAACAATAATTTCTCAGAAAACAGAAAGCAACATGAATTAAATCTGAGATTTTTAACTACTTACGACGGCGGTTTAGACTGTCATCTATGGTTGACAAATAACGGTAAGTGCGAGCTGGAAGCTGGTGCCGGGGGAATTACAGAAGGCAATTGCGATGTAAAATATAAATGTAAATGTCGTGTCGCTATGGCCTCCCGTCGGATAGACCGTTCGCCTGGTGCAAGTCTTTCGAGTTGACGCCACTTCGGCGACCTGCGCGTCGATGGGAATGAAATGATCATGATTAGGACAACACAACACCCAGCCCCTGAGCGGAGAAAATCTCCGACCCAGCCGGGAATCGAACCCGGGCGCTTAGTATTGACATTCTGTCGCGCTGACCACTCAGCTACCGTGGACGGACAATTGGGATGTAAACTTACTCGAGTGACATCGAGGAATATTCATAAGACAGATTGTGATTGGGGGCTAATGGAGTCGTGAAACAGGAAGAACTCAAATGGAGGTGGTCACGTGTCTAAATTACTTTTCTGCTGATGATAGAATAAGGTTTGCTCTGACAACAGATGTTACGCAATCAATAGAATGGTTATCTCACGTGCGTCAAGCGCTTGCTACAGCTACTGGAAGTGTAACTGTTGAGCGCTGCGGGGAGATGACACATGAAGGTAGTGTATATATCTGGTCACATGTTACCCTTTGATATGAATAAGGACAAAGTTTCTTCATGGATGTGATGTGTGACAGCCATTTTGTTTTCATTTCGTTGAAGCCTGGGACATTCCATATACTGAGGTTGGTGAAGATTTATACGCACTCACAAAGCTTCAAGTCTTTGCTTCAGGAATATTGATTACGCAGTGCTGTACAGACGACACCCTTGAAGAGTAATCCTGTCCGTACATTACTGTGAACCGAATAACATTGGTATGTTCATCGCAGTCATTTAGATCTAATTCCACCATCTTATTATCTCTGTACCCATGTTTCTATAATTCATTTATGCCTCGCCATATTTTCACCCTTCGTTCTGAGTTCCTCTGTCGTAGAAGGCAACTTCACTTCTTGTGGAGACCATTGTCACCCTGGTCAATAGAACGGAAAAACGCATTATCCAGGCCCCTAACGCTATGATACCAGAACGGAACCAAAGCGACACGCAACAACTTGGATCATGGCGCACACAATTCGTACAATTTTTGGATCTAAATTAACGGGCAGTCTACAGCGTCTGGCATACGTATGGCATAAACCCGAGAAATAAACTCGCAATTCAGGACACTGGATTACATAAGTGAATTATCTCAAGACTCCAATAGTAAAGCTAAGAAATGACTGAATGAACAATTTCTTACAGATTTCCGTATTAAAGAGTGAAATCTGAAAAGCGTTGTAGATTATATATTTATTCATAAAATGAGTATATCTTCTGTTATGTGATGTTATTATGTGAAAATGTTAAATGCTAAGTAACTACTTTCGAAAAAAAGCTCTGTGTCCGACCTTACGGTTCGGGATACATGTTGTAACATCGTTGCTTGTGCGATACTAAACTCACATATTATGTGATTTAACCATTCGCCTTTAACTGCATTAGTTTGCAGAATTTAGTTATGTTTTTGTCATAAGACAATGCATATCTCTCGTTGCGTAGTGGTGTAACGAAGCTGTTACTTCAGGAGTTGATCATCCTGATTTTCTGGCGGGGTTTCTTGGTTCTCTTACTTAACAGAACACCACTATAAGACGTAGAGGACTTCCTTAATACTGCCCCTTTAGCTACAGTCGCCATGACTCTACTTAGGGAACACCAGATAAAGGTACAAAACGGACATTCTCTCAGGGTTACAACAAAACACGGAGGCATTCACCTAGGTTCCCTGAGAGTCATCCATTTGGCACTGGAAAATCTCGATAATACACCGGCCTTTCAATACATTTCAACGTATTTTAGAAGGCACGGGAATTTAAAGCACTATTTACTTGATAACGTATGTTTCATACTCAATTTAACTTTAATGACATTTGAGTGTTAATTTTTAATCGTTTGTAGTTTATTTTTTCGTCTTTCATAAAGATAACTGTACATTTACCTGAAGATATGAAGTAGATAAGTATTACAGAAAACGGAGTTAGTTTCTTAAAGGTCTTAAAACATCTAGCCTTTACCTAGATTATCAAAAATCCTGAAACACCCACTATTACCTTTTACTTTTTTTATTTTAGCTTTGTAGAAACTGTGAAGGTAGTAGTCCCGTGTATGATAAAACAAACGAAATAAAGGTATCACACTGGTTTTTACTGCGACCCTCATCCTACATTCTGATAATATTTTGGGTTTCGTTTAGCAAGGCTCGACACCTGGAGACTCAGTGAGGATGAAACGGATGTTGTGTACTTACGCAATACATTATAATAACTAACAGATAAAATACATAAAAGCTACTTGTTCTTAAGTACATGTAAACTAGGTGTCATTCATTTTCAGCTCAAAGTCTGCAAGATGCTGTTGTGTGACGGTTTAAGTCTATTGAATACTTAATTACGAGAGTTATGCAACATAATACAGCTACATGATCATACGTCTTGTTAAAACAAGGTCACTGTTACGAGTTTCTCGTTTCATTCATTTAATCACCGTTCTCATTCTGTACACTGCTATTATTGCGTGAAGCTATCATAGGCAGAATAGAGTTCGTTAGACTAATGTTTGGGTTCACTAGAGTGGAACTCAGGAGCACCGGTCGACATTTTCGCAGTGACCCAGAGAGAGTGTCACATATGCAACGAATTTTTCTCAGCAGCCTGTCACATTAAAAATATGAAATGAGAACATCTCTTGCCTCAAAATAAGCTCCATGTTAATAGGAAGTGTTTCTCAGCCTCGCAGAATACGAATTTTACTCAGAAACAAAGTTAACTCGTTGAGTAAACCTAATTTTTACACCAAATTCAGCTGAAAGTAAGGGAACGTTGTAATCGAGACAGAAGTGGACGTTGTTAACTGTGTGCTTTAAGGTGACGAACTATGGCGCTGGTATGTTCTTCTGATTAATTTTGCAGTTGACATGTTCGGCTGTGTTATAACCATAGTCCATTATTATCAGACTTTGGAGAAGAAAAAAAGCTACCCTTAATTACGATGGTTGTTCAGAAAGTAAGTTCCGATCGTTCGTGAAATGGAAACCACAGTGAAAACCAGAAACGTTTTATTTGCAACAGTTAGGTACACCTTCCACCTACTTCTCTACATAGCCGCCGCTCCAACTTCGAGTGTTGTTGTAGTACTGTATCAACTTTCCAATGTCCTCATCATAGAAAGCAGCCGCCTGTGCTTTCGGCCAGTTATCAGCACTGGTCTGCAGCTCGTAATCTATGGAAAATTTTTGTCTTCATAGCCTGCGGTTCTTGTGAGCGGAGATGAGACTCAGGGGCAGCCAATTACGGACTGTATTGTGGGTGATTAAACACTTCTCATCGGAAACGCTGCAGCAGCCGTCTTCATTGCCCCTGCAGTCTGTGGCCGAGAATTGGCATGAAGAAGGAACTACTCGACAGTTGTGTTATGTGGGCTGCATGACACAGGCGAAATCTCTAACCAGGCCCTCTTACTTGGCGGGAAACGCTATTCCCTACACATCTTTACGCGCTCACCGTTCACTCAAAACTGGAAAGAGCGACGCGACACGATCGACGGGCATACTAGAGACACTGCCCAACGCATCTGTGCAAAGCTTTACCGAATTTTCCCAGTGGTTTCCATTTCGCGACCGATCGGAACTTACTTTCTGGACAACCCTCGTATTACCCATGTACCTATTGCTACATCATGAACTAGAGAGTGATTCTATGGAGTAGGTAACCACCCTCAAAGATTACGAAAAGAGTAAAAGATTTATCAGACAACCGTGTACAAAATTTCGCTTTTTCTTACGCTATCTGTTCCTGTAACCGTTTGTCGAACAGCGACATTTCGTAGACGTGAATAATATTAGCAAGTACGATAACTGTTATGTCGGAGCGCTTAGAAATATCCGATAGAGATTTGTGAAAACAGTCCGGAAGGAGTTATTAGTCGTTTTCGCTCACAACATTGTTATCATGTTGGCCAAACTAGCCACGAAGTCCTAACGGAACACAGATATGAGTTGGCTTTAGGGCAATTAAAGGCACCTGAGAGGTAGTTCTGGCGTTGCCTTTGATAATGGACTTTTAAAAAATCAAAGACACGTTTATAAGATATGTCGACGTAGAAAGATGTTTGACAACATAAAGTCGTACAATGAGTTCGAAATTTCTGTGCCTGATACGTAAAGAATTGAAGATGAACTCGTCGTGTTACGTTATCAACTCTGGCGTTTGCCCAGTATAGGAGACAAGAGAGCACTACCAATGGAAAAATACCTCGGCCGGAGCCCAAAAGGCGAATATGTTCATCTTTCAAAAGACTCTGACAGGGAAGTGGAAACCAGCTGCCCCAATCCTCACACTCCCGTCCTCATCAACGATTTTCGCATTCGAACATAATGCGCGCTCTTTTGACATATAGCATTGTAAAGCCCTTTACTCAGTCTATCTCTTTAGTTATGTTTTCATACTCTGCATTTCCTTCTCTCTGACACCGTCTATACGGGGTGTCTCAGATATGTTGCAATTAACATCCAAGGGAGGAGGGAGGGAGCACATCTTAGGGATTGGGAACAGCATAACAAACCATGGCCGAAAATGTCAGGGATTAGTGGTATCACATGTCGAATCACGGAAAGCAAGCAAGAGAATGATTCATTTGAACCATTTATTGGACACAGTGTGTACACAAGCTGAACGACATGAATATACCTCCAATATTACAACAGATGCTCGAAATTTGCCCCATCAGACGCTACGGATGCCTCACATCAACGAAGCATTGATGCCAGACACGCTTGAACACACCAGGAGTTTCTTTGATTTTAGCAGCTGTGTAGATCATTCCATTTCAGAATCCACAAGATCGCGATACATCAGAGATTTATTCATTTTAGACTAGCTGTACGTAAGCGTTTGAACAGATCGCTCCCGCATCCATGAAGTGGGCGTGCTGGACCAATTCCTCAGCCCCCAATCTCGCCGAATTTATCGAGCCTTGTTTGTTTTCTGTGGGGTGCCATGAAAACTGGCGATCTTGTGGAGGCTGAAATCGACCTCGTCGTAAGATTCGTATCCACAGCTGCTACAGTCAAAGAAACACACGGTGTGCGGCAATCAATGCTTCGTCAATGTCATACGTGCACGGCGTTTTATGGTGCAAACTTATAACACCTGTTGTAACATTAGAGCTGTATTCATGTCGTTCACCATATGTAGTCATAATGTTGAATAAAAGATTCAGTTGATTCACTCTCTTGTTTCCTTTCCGATCTTCGATCCCTGCTACCACTGAAGGCTGACATTTGCAGCCGTGGGTTGCTATTGAATTTCCAGTTCTTATGATGCGCCCCACATAATTTTTGAGGCACCCTGTATGTAGATCTCTCTCACACTCTTTATTTTTCCGATTGGTAAACAGTATATGCCACTGCCACTGTCTCTTGTATCACTTAGACTATGTCCTTTTCTCTTTCTTTCGCACTTCCACTATCTCCAGTACACCTCGGCACCTAAAAAATTCTGGAGTATCGCAAACTTTATCCCCCTACACACACGTGTTTAAAATTTAGGCCCAAAATCGCCTTCCCCTAAGTCTAAGTGTTAAAGTTCGCGTGTCTGGGAGGGTGTTGAGCCCCAAGCCAATGAAAGAGGAAGCCACCTGGTATAATTTTGCACAGAGAATAAACTAATCATAGCTAACACTTGGTTCAAGAATCATGAAAGAAGGTTGTATACATGGAAGAGGTCTGGAGACACTGGAAGGTACAGATATATAATAGTACAACGGAGATTTGAGAACAAGGTTTTAGATTGTAAGATATTTCCAGGGGCAGATGTGGACTCTGACCACAATTTATTGGTTATGAACTGTAAATTAAAACTGAAGAAACTGCAAAAAGGCGGGAATGTAAGGAGATGGGACCTGAATACAAAGAAATAACCAGAGGTTGTAAAGAGTTTCAGAGAGAGCATTAGGAAACGATTGACAAGAACGGGGGGAAGAAATACAGTAGAAGAAGAATGGGTAGCCTTGAGAGCTGAAATAGTGAAGGCAGCAGAGGATGAAATAGGTAAAAATATGAGGACTAGTAGAAATACTTGGGTAACAGAAGAAATAATGAATTTAAATGATGAAAGGAGAAAATATAATAATACAGTAAATGAAGCAGGCAAAAAGGAATATAACTGTCTCAAAAATGAGATCGACAGGAAGTGCAGGGATGGTTAGAGGACAAATGTAAGGATGTAGAGGCATATATCAATAGGGGTAAGATAGATACAGCTTACAGGAATATTAAAGAGACCTTTGGAGTAAAGAGAACCCCACACCCCAAGCAGGAGTACCAAAAGGAGGCATCTTGTCCCAGCTACTTTACGCTCTATACGCGGCTGACGTACCAACGACAACAACCCCTACAGAAACGGTAGGACTTCAGGCGTACGATATCGCCTACTGGTGTACAGAATTAAAGACAGCAAAAGACCTTTCTTCCACGACTAGAAACTTGGATGGCAAAATGGAGAATCCGTACAAACCCATACAAAACCCAAATGATTCTATTCAGATAGAGACACCTGACAAAAAACGACAACAAAATAAAGGTGACATACAACTGGCGCTCTGGAACACACTACTGAGATTTAATGATACTGCCAGGTACCTAGACAAACATCTAAACAGGAAAACACACCCCACATACCTGCTAAACTAGACAAGAAAAAGAGAAAGCCTAATCATACGAGTAAAAGGACGATTCCACAGATGTGACGAACAAACTGCAATCAACATCTACAAGACGTACATCAGACCTGTGACAGAATATGCTGCAGCCCCCTGTATAAACCGGCAGCAGAACGACTTTACTCGATCGAGAGGCGATTCTTACGTAGCATTTCTAGACTGCCAAGGCTCACGCCCAGTATATAGTTGGCGTGGAGCCGCTACAGACTAGACCTACTAAAGTCAGAGCAAACTACGGGAGACAAATGGTGACTAAACATGGAAAACATCCTGACAACAAGACCACGAGCGAACAGGCAACCAAAATATCCATACATCTAACCATCGTGTACAGTAGCACACAACACCAGCCAAGAATACTCAGACCTTGCCCCCACCGTGGAACCCCTAAACCAAGACATGCCACCTCCCCCACACCTGGACCAAAGACAGAGAAACTAACCCCATAATACGCACACACACACACACACACCACAAGAAACCAACAACACACTCAAGCTATACAAAAGGCGCACGCACAGGCACACACCACACACACACACACACACACACACACACACACACACACACACACACACACACACAGGAAGACCTGATGTAAACAGCAGAGTACCTGAAACAAACATCCATTTGACAACTGCTCTCTAAATTCAATTGTATATCTCCAAGTTATCCTCACCTCCCACCAATAGCAGGTAATATAAAGAAGAGTGGCGCTGTTAAAATATACCACCAGCACACACACACAAACACACACACACACACACACACACAAAATGAAGCAATACCACAAAAACCAAACAAAAGCTCACACAACAGTCGCCTCAAACCGTAAACTTTAGCCCATAACTATGTAAAGTCACTGTAATAACCTGACAAACAACATTTGAATATATCATTCTAGAAAATTACTAACTATACAATGCACTCTAGCTTATATGTGTCAAAAACTACAACGTATCACATTGCACCTTATAATATCCTAATTACCTTAATGTACTTTCATTGTATCCCACTGTATTCTTATTGTATTTCACTGTTTTTTATTGTGTTTCACTGTATGCCAATATGACATATGGAATAATCATGATGTAACACATTGTGTAATTTATAGCATTTATACTGTGTTTCAACATGACTTAAAATTCTATATTGTAAAAAATGCATTTTTTGCGAGAAATTTGAACAAATAAATGAATGAAATATATCTGTACAACTAAAGGATGGAATGGAAAGTACAAAAAAAAAAAGAAAAGAAAATCAAAAGGCTCCAAGGACCAATCTCGGGTAGCACCCGAAGAAGACAGCGAGTTACGTAGTCGAAATATCGTGCGAGAACGACGCGAACATCCGCTAGAAGTCCCGTTGTTTCAAAATGTCATGTGATCGCCAAGAAAGCCTGAAGAATTACATTTCTATATATGATAGGTAATGTCCTTAATGACTGACTCATCATCCCCCAGCCCAAATCGCTAAGGATAGAGACTTGATACTTGGAGAGTGAGATGGTATTATTTTGTGAGCATCGTTTAAGAAGGGATTTTTCGATATTCCACTCCCAAGGGGCCAAAGTAGGGGATAAAAGGTTTTTTTTTAAAAAAAAAGGTCCTTATTAAGACAATTTTGAAGCTATAACTACAAAAATTGGTATTTGAATTCTCTGACGTAAATTAAAGCACACGCTTCAGAAACTTTGGAAATTCAAGCACAAAGGGGGTGAGGTAGTGGGCAAAAGTTTTTTTGGAAAATAAATTGTTACTGATGTGCTAATAAAGTATTTTTAAGGCTATTTTACTTCTCGGTTAGAAATAAAAGTAACACGTGTTTGGAAATTCAACATTGAGGGAGTGAAATAGGGCCTAACTGATTCATTGGCTCATCACCACCCAGTCCAAACCGGTAAGAAAACAAACTTGGAATTTGGAGAGGTCATTGATATTACACTGCAGGCATCGTTGTGTAAGGTATTATCCAAAATTCCATCCATAACATTTTAGGCACTTTTGAAGCTAGAAGTACGAAAACATTTATTTGCTTTCTCAGTCGGAAATAAAAATAAAAAAATAGATGTCTCAGCATGTTTGCAAATTCTGCCGCTGTTGTTGTTGTGGTCTTCAGTCCTGAGACTGGTTTGATGCAGCTCTCCATGCCACTCTATCCTGTGCAAGCTTCTTCATCTCCCAGTATCTACTGCAGCCTACATCCTTCTGAATCTGCTTAGTGTATTCATCTCTTGGTCTCCCTCTACGATTTTTACCCTCCACACTGCCCTCCAATGCTAAATTTGTGATCCCTTGATGCCTCCAAACATGTCCTACCAACCGATCCCTTCTTCTAGTCAAGTTGTGCCACAAACTTCTCTTCTCCCCAATCCTATTCAATACCTCCTCATTAGTTACGTGATCTACCCACCTTATCTTCAGCATTCTTCTGTAGCACCACATTTCGAAAGCTTCTATTCTCTTCTTGTCCAAACTAGTTATCGTCCATGTTTCACTTCCATACATGGCTACACTCCATACAAATACTTTCAGAAACGACTTCCTGACGCTTAAATCTATACTCGATGTTAACAAATTCCTCTTCTTGAGAAACGCTTTCCTTGCCATTGCCAGTCTACATTTTATATCCTCTCTACTTCGACCATCATCGGTTATTTTACTCCCTAAATAGCAAAACGCCTTTACTACTTTAAGTGTCTCATTTCCTAATCTAATTCCCTCAGCATCACCCGACTTAATTTGACTACATTCCATTATCCTCGTTTTGCTTTTGTTGATGTTCATCTTATATCCTCCTTTCAAGACACTGTCCATTCCGCTCAACTGCTCTTCCAAGTCCTTTGCTGTCTCTGACAGAATTACAATGTCATCGGCGAACCTCAAAGTTTTTACTTCTTCTCCATGAATTTTAATACCTACTCCGAATTTTTCTTTTGTTTCCTTTACTGCTTGCTCAATATACACATTGAATAACATCGGGGAGAGGCTACAACCCTGTCTTACTCCTTTCCCAACCACTGCTTCCCTTTCATGTCCCTCGACTCTTATAACTGCCATCTGGTTTCTGTACAAACTGTAAATAGCCTTTCGTTCCCTGTATTTTACCCCTGCCACCTTCAGAATTTGAAAGAGAGTATTCCAGTTAACATTGTCAAAAGCTTTCTCTAAGTCTACAAATGCTAGAAACGTAGGTTTGCCTTTTCTTAATCTTTCTTCTAAGATAAGTCGTAAGGTCAGTATTGCCTCACGTGTTCCAACATTTCTACGGAATCCAAACTGATCTTCCCCGAGGTCGGCTTCTACCAGTTTTTCCATTCGTCTGTAAAGAATTCGCGTTAGTATTTTGCAGCTGTGACTTATTAAACTGATAGTTCGGTAATTTTCACATCTGTCAACACCTGCTTTCTTTGGGATTGGAATTATTATATTCTTCTTGAAGTCTGAGGGTATTTCGCCTGTCTCATACATCGTGCTCACCAAATGGTAGAGTTTTGTCATGACTGGCTCTCCCGAGGCCATCAGTAGTTCAAATGGAATGTTGTCTACTCCCGGGGCCTTGTTTCGATTCAGGTCTTTCAGTGCTCTGTCAAACTCTTCACGCAGTATCTTATCTCCCATTTCGTCTTCATCTACATCCTCTTCCATTTCCATAATATTGTCCTCAAGTACATCGCCCTTGTATAAACCCTCTATATACTCCTTCCACCTTTCTGCCTTCCCTTCTTTGCTTAGAACTGGGTTGCCATCTGAGCTCTTGATATTCATACAAGTGGTTCTCTTCTCTCCAAAGGTCTCTTTAATTTTCCTGTAGGCAGTATCTATCTTACCCCTAGTGAGACAAGCCTCTACATCCTTACATTTGTCCTCTAGCCATCCCTGCTTAGCCATTTTGCACTTCCTGTCGATATCATTTTTGAGACGTCTGTATTCCTTTTTGCCTGCTTCATTTACTGCATTTTTGTATTTTCTCCTTTCATCAATTAAATTCAATATTTCTTCTGTTACCCAAGGATTTCTATTAGCCCTCGTCTTTTTACCTACTTGACCCTCTGCTGCCTTCACTACTTCATCCCTCAGAGCTACCCATTCTTCTTCTACTGTATTTCTTTCCCCCATTCCTGTCAATTGTTCCCTTATGCTCTCCCTGAAACTCTCTACAACCTCTGGTTCTTTCAGTTTATCCAGGTCCCATCTCCTTAAATTCCCACCTTTTTGCAGTTTCTTCAGTTTCAATCTGCAGTTCATAACCAATAGATTGTGGTCAGAATCCACATCTGCCCCAGGAAATGTCTTACAATTTAAAACCTGGTCCCTAAATCTCTGTCTTACCATTATATAATCTATCTGATACCTACTAGTATCTCCAGGATTCTTCCAGGTATACAACCTTCTTTTATGATTCTTGAACCAAGTGTTGGCTATGATTAAGTTATGCTCTGTGCAAAATTCTACAAGGCGGCTTCCTCTTTCATTCCTTCCCCCCAATCCATATTCACCTACTATGTTTCCTTCTCTCCCTTTTCCTACTGACGAATTCCAGTCACCCATGACTATTAAATTTTCGTCTCCTTTCACTACCTGAATAATTTCTTTTATCTCGTCATACATTTCATCTATTTCTTCATCATCTGCAGAGGTAGTTGGCATATAAACTTGTACTACTGTAGTAGGCATGGGCTTTGTGTCTATCTTGGCCACAATAATGCGTTCACTATGCTGTTTGTAGTAGCTAACCCGCACTCCTATTTTTTTATTCATTATTAAACCTACTCCTGCATTACCCCTATTTGATTTTGTATTTATAATCCTGTAATCACCCGACCAAAAGTCTTGTTCCTCCTGCCACCGAACTTCACTAATTCCCACTATATCTAACTTTAACCTATCCATTTCCCTTTTTAAATTTTCTAACCTACCTGCCCGATTAAGGGATCTGACATTCCACGCTCCGATCCGTAGAACGCCAGTTTTCTTTCTCCTGATAACGACGTCCTCCTGAGTAGTCCCCACCCGGACATCCGAATGGGGGACTATTTTACCTCCGGAATATTTTACCCAAGAGGACGCCATCATCTTTTAATCATACAGTAGAGCTGCATGTCCTCGGGAAAAATTACGGCTGTAGTTTCTCCTTGCTTTCAGCCGTTCGCAGTACCAGCACAGCAAGGCCGTTTTGGTTAATGTTACAAGGCCAGATCAGTCAATCATCCAGACTGTTGCCCCTGCAACTACTGAAAAGGCTGCTGCCCCTCTTCAGGAACCACATGTTTGTCTGGCCTCTCAACAGATACCCCTCCGTTGTGGTTGCACCTACGGTACGGCCATCTGTATCGCTGAGGCACGCAAGCCTCCCCACCAGCGGCAAGGTCCATGGTTCATGGGGGGGATTCTGCCGCTAATAGGGTAAAATAGTGGGTGAATGTTTTTTTATTGAAAATAAATCATCACTAAAATACGAATACAGCATTTTATATATAAAAACTTCATGTTTCAGTAAGGGAGTGAAATAGGGGATGAAAATTTTTCTTTAAATATTTCGTTATATTAAAACGTTTTTAAAACTAAATCTATAAAATTTGCATGTGACTTCAAAGGAAATACGTGTTGGAGATGATAAAGTTTCTATGGAAATATCAATAGAAGGACTCAAAGGCAGGATTAACAAAGACCTCGACTGTAGCTGCGAGAATCAATTTTTGCTCAGACGTAAATTCGGAAAAGCCCATGCTTCCATGTCCTTAATTAGTGTGTAAAGTTCAGAATGTTGCAAAGTGTGGAAAACATAAACCCTCGATTAAAGGAAAACAAAATAAATCTCTGCAGACAATACTGTCAACGCAAGAAAGGCAGCAGGCGCTAAGTTAGGTATGTTACATTTTGCTGCTCTTTTCATTTTTTGGTGACATCGTAATGAAGTTTATTGAGTGAGTAGACACACTCGCCTCTGTGATGATACACATCGTTTAACATACATCCTCTCGTTAATCAGCTTATTGTTAGTTACTGAGACTTCACCGTTAACTTACTACCAGCTACCATTCCAAATAGTAAACACAGATTTTTTATTTTTACCCTTGGATTTTATCTTTAGATACTATTCAGTCTCTAGCTAGAGCTGGCTCTTCGGGTAATGACCCACGAAGAGTCACAGACTTCACAACGAAACACTAGTCAAGGAGGCTATTGCGCAGAAGGGGTCCCGATTTGGAACAGTTGAGATTAAATTTACAGTTCTGTTATTTACATTACAACGAAAGTAAACTTCCCGTAAATCGTCATCAAGTGGAAACTATTTTTCATTTGTTCCTAGACCTTCCAGTCCTAGAAAAGAAGTACAATCCTACTATGTGAAAAAATATATATTTATACGTGTAGTAAATAAAGACGACGCGGTTACTGGAAATGAAATATATGAAAAATAGTTTATAGTGGGATGTTCAGGCGGATATGTTTCCAATACAAATTGTAAGATAATAAATAATAAATAAACAAAAAACATTGTACCACTAAGGAATTATTCGACTGAAACGGAAATTGGTAGATGTGATGTACATGAACAGGCAAATAAATGATTACAATTACAGAAAAGTTGGATGATTCATTCAAGAGAAAAAGCTTCAAAAATTATGCAAGACTTAAACGCGTTGCTCGAACTCTGGCCCTTACGCAAGGACTTTTTCGGCTTAGCAATGATTGATAGAGTTGTTGGATGTCCTCTTAAGTGATATCGCGCGAAATTCTGTCCAACCAGCGAGTTAGATTATCAAAATCCCGAGATGGTTGGAGGGATATGCCCACAACGCTTCAAACGTTCTCAATCGGGGGCAGACCCGGCACCCTTTCTGGCCAAGGTAGGATTTGGCAATCACGAAGACTAGCAGAAAAACTGATGCTGTGTACGGGCGGGCATTATCTTGCTGGAATAAGCCCAGGAGGGCAACAAAGCAGGGCGTAGAATATCGTCGATCTACCGCAGTCTGCAGTCATGGACTGTGTGGCTGGTCCCGGCGGAGGTTCGAGTCCTCCCTAGAGCATGGGTATGTGTGTTTGTTCTTAGGATAATTTAGGTTAAGTAGTGCGTAAGCTTAGGGACTGATGACCTTAGCAGTTAAGTCCCATAAGATTTCACACACATTTCCCATATCTACCGCAGTGCTCTAAGCCTGCCACGGACGACAACCAAATGGGTCCTGCTACGAAATGAAATGGCACTCCAGACCACCAGCCCTGCTTATCGAGCCATATACAGGGCGACGTCAGGTTGGTATCCTTCCACTGTCCAGGGCGTCACCAGACACGCCTTCGGCCTGCAGTGTAATTGATTGAAGCAGAATTGTCTTCAGTGATGAATTCAACTTCTAGCAGGGCACCGATGACTGACGAAGACATGTCTGGAGACGTAATGGACAGCAGTTGGGTAGCAACCTGACTGTTGCCCGCTTTGCAGCCCGACAGCCTGGAGTGATGGCCTGGGATATCATTTCTTTTCACAGCATAACCTCTTTGGTTGTCATCCTAGCACCCTTACAGTAGTGCGATGTTGTTGTTGTTGTGGTCTTCAGTCAAAAGATTGGTTTGATGCAGCTCTCCATGCTACTCTATACTGTGCAAGCCTCTACGTCTCCGAGTAACGGACTACATCCTTCTGAATCTGCTTACTGGTTTCATCTCGTGGTCTCCCTCTACGATTTTTACCACCCCCTCTTGCTTTTCCCTGCAGTACTAAATTTGTGATCGATTGATGCCTCAGAATGTGTCCCACCAACCGATCCCTTCTTATACTTAAGTTGTGCCACAATTTCTGTTCAGTACGTTCTCATTAGTTACGTGATCTACCCATCTTATCTTCAGCACTCTGCTGAGGCACCACATTTCAACAGCTTCTGTTCTCTTCTTCTCCAAACTGTTTATCGTCCATTTTTCACTTCCATACATCACTACACTCCATACAAATACTTTCAGAAAGGATTTCCTGACACTTAAATTTATGCTCGATAATAACAAATTTCTCTTCTTCTGAAAGGCTTTTCGTGCCATTACCAGTCTACACTATATATCCTCACTACTTGGACCATCATCAGTTATTTTGCTTCCCAAATAGCAAAACTCATTTACTACTTTAAGTGTCTCATTTCTTAATCTAATTCCTCAGCATCACCTGATTTAATTCGACTACATTACATTACCTCCTCATTTAGCCTTTTATGATGCTCATTTTATATCCTCGTTCCAAGATACTGTCCATCCATTCAAGAGCTCTTCCAAGCTCTTTGCTGACTCTTACAAAATTGCAATGTCATCGGCAAGAAGTCGCAGGGTCAGTATTGACTCGCGTGTTCCCACGTTTCTCCGGAATCCTAACTGATAATCCCCGAGGTCGGCTTCTATCAGTTTTTCCATTCTTCTATAACGGATTCGTGTTAGTATTTTGCAGCCTTGATTTGTTAAACAGACACTTCGGTAATTTTCATATCTGTTAGCACCTGCTTTCTTTGGAATTGGTGCTATTATATTCCTCTTGAAGCCTGAAGGTATTTCGTCTGCTTCATGCATCTTACTCGACGGAAAGAGTTTTGTCACGGCTGAATCTCCCAAGTCTATCAGCAGCTCAAACTACTCCTGGAGTCTTGTTTCGACTAAAATCTTTCAGTTCTTCGTCAAATACTTCAGGCAGCGTCGTATCTCCCTTCAGTTCTTCCTCTACGTCCTCATCCATTTCGATAATATTGCCCTCCAGTACATCTCCTTTGTATAAACCCTCTATATACTCCTTCCACTTTTCTGCTTTCCCTTCTTTGGTGAGGACAAGTTTTCTATCTGAGTGCTTGATATTCATGCAGGTGGTTCTCTTTTTCTCCACAGGTCCCTTTAATTTTTCTGTTGGTGACATCTATCGTACCCCTAGCGATATATTCTTCTACATCCTTGCATTTGTTCCCTACTCATTCCTGCTTAGCCATTTTGCATTTTCTGTAGATTTTATTTTTCAGTTGTTTGTATTCCTTTTTCACCTGCTTCATTTACTGCTTTTTTATTTTTTCTCCTTGCATCGATTAGCTTCAGTATCTCTTGTGTTACCCAAGGATTTCTGTCAGCCCTCGTCGTTTCACCTACGTAATCCTCTGCTGCTTGCAGTGTTTCGTCTCTCGAAGCTACTCATTCTTCTCCTACTTTATTCCTTGCCCTCTTCTTGTTAATCGTTCCCTAATTCTCCCTGTGAAACCCTCTACAACATCTGGTTATTTTTAGTTTATCCAGGTCCCATTTCCTAAAACTCCTACCTTTTTGCAGTCTCTTCAGTTTTCATCTGCAGTTCGTAACCAATAGGTAGTGGTCAGAGTCCACATCTGCCCCAGGAAATGTCTTACAATTTAAAATCTCGTTCCCAAATCTCCAATAATCAATCTGAAACCTTACGGTGTCTCCCGATCTCTTTATGCTCTGTGCAACATTCTACCACATGCCTTCCTCTATCGTTCCTTTCCCCCAGTCCATATCCACCTACTACTTTTCCTTTTCTTATTTTTCCTGCTATCGAAATACAGCCTCCCATGGCTATTAGTTTTTGGCTCCCTTATCCACCTGAAAAATTTCTTTTATCTTATCATACATTTCCTCAATCTCCTCCACATCTGCGGAGCTGGTTGGCATACAGACTTGTACTACTACGGTGCGTGTGGGCTTCGTGTCTATCTCGGCTGCAATAATGCTTTCACTAAGCTGTTAATAGTGCCTTACCACATTCCTGTTTTTTTACTCATTATTAAAACTACTCCTGTATTACCCCTATTTGATTTTGTATTTATAATGCCGTATTGAACTCACCAAAATTGCTGTTCCTGCCATCGCACTAATTCCTACTATGTCTGAATTTAACGTCTCCATTTCGCTTTTTAAGCTTTCTAACCTACCTGTCCGATTAAGAGACCTGACATTCCACGCACCGATCCGCAGAACGGCAGTTTCGTTTCTTGATGACGACGTCCTCCTGAGTAGTCTCCTCCCGGAGATCCGAATCTGGGACTGTTTTACTTCGGGAATACTTTACCCTAAACAATGATATCATCGTTTAATCATGCAGTAGATCTGAATGACTTCGGGAAAAATTACGGCTGCAGTTTCCCCTTTTTTAGTTGTTCGCAGTACTAGCAGAGCAAGGCCGTTTTGGTTGATGTTACAAGGCCAGATCAGTCAAACATCCAAACTGTTGTCCTTGTAACTACTGAAAAGGCTTCAGCAACCACACGTTTGTCTGGCCTCTCAACAGATACCCCGCCATTGTGTATACATCTATTGTATGGCTATCTGTATGGCTGAGGCGCGCAAGCTTCCACACCAACGGCATGGTCCATGGTTCGTGAACACATTGACAATATTCTATGCGCCGTTTTGTTGTCCTTTATGGCAAGTCATTTTGGAATTACATTTCAGCAAGACAGAGAGTATCTACTGCTTGTGTTCGTGCTCGCCTAACGCTACCTCGCCAACAAGATGGTTGGATCTCTCCCCATTTGAGAATATTTGCAGCATTATGGGTAGGGACCTCCAACCAGCTTGGGCTTTTGACGACCTAATGCGCCAACTGGACAGAATTTTACACAACATCCTACAGGAGGACTTCCAACAACTCTATCAGGCAATGCCAAGCCAAATAAGTGCTTTCGTAAGGGCCACAGGGGGAACAGCAAGTTATTGATTCGCTGAATTGGTGTAGCTATTTCTCTTGAATAAATCATCCAATTGTTCTCAAACTGTAACGATTTATTTGTCTGTATATATAAATCACATCTACCGATTTCCGTCCCATTCGGATAATTGCTTCGTGGTGTATCGTTTTTCTTATCTTGGAGTGTACATAGTGAAAATTAGCTCTTTGTTGTTATAAAGAGCACATATAACTAGCTTATTAAGTGGCAGCAAGAATGCAGTAAGTTCTTACAAGGGACACATGACACAACTGGCATGAATAGTGACACAATTAATAGAGCTGAAAGCAGTTGAAATATGGTTCAACTGCTTGCACACTAACTACTCTTATAATCAAAACATGTGAGCGTCTGATACTCGTTGCCACCGTTGCCTCTCTTACTTCTTAGGCACTACCCAGAACGGAACTCGACGCAATGAAGTGAACATCGTAAAAATGCCACTCGTTATCTTTGTTATATACGAGTCATCTAACCATACGGAAAATTTAGGACTTAGGGGATCTGAAGGAAATCTGTCTAATCAAGTGAAAAAAAAATTACAATGGGCAGTTCACAGCAATGCTCTAAAAACTTGAATATTTTTAACATGGTGCAGCAGAGTCAGCAACTGTGAAATATTCAACTGGAGGCTGAAATTTAATATAATTAGTTTTAAAACTGTTGCAAGCTGAAATGAACGACTAAATTCTGGGGATTCATTTTTAATTGGAACCCTGCCCGCTGTTCGAAGCAAAATGCGTAAAACTTCCACATCTGGACATGTCGCAAATACAAAATAAGTGAGACATATATTTTATATAGATAGTTGTTCAATCATGCATAACAAAATGAGTAAAATTCAAGCTGCTCAGAAGAGGATTAAGCTGCTACCTGCTCGAAACTTACATTCTTCAAGTACAATGTAGAGTGCAGGTCAGCACCAGACGAGAACTGGGAATTCACTATCGATTTTTAAAAAGCCAAATTCTCTCCAGAACCTTACAATTCCCAAGCCGCTCTTGGAAGGAGGAAGGAGGGGGGGGGGGATTCAGTGCTACGGCTTATCTGATGAACGAGTATGTTCCCCCTTCTCCACAGAAACAAGAGAAAGGAACAGAAACTTACCATTGAAATCCTGCAAAAAGCATCATTAAGATTCGTACTGGGTTCAGAAGTCTCTCTCCATTGATCAGAACCGACCGCACCACGTCTGGTGGTGCGAGTGTTACTTTGGACTGCACAGGCCATGATTTTGGAGGGAAACAACGAACGGTTTCACGCCATGGAATTGCCTGTAGGCATCGTTCTCTTTATGTGTGCACAGAATGCAAATTTCACCCTCAAACACCCTCAGGGGAAAGATGTGGTGAGTTGTAGGGCCGTGTCTGTGGCAAGCGAATTAGTGCCAACAACAGGCAACAGTAATTTCTGGAATCAGCACCATCTCCAAGAAAACCAGCTGCCAGCATATAAGTGCTAGTCCCATGCTATTAAAACACAGTAAAAGTCCTTATGATGGCCTTATGGGGCTGCTGAGCAGTCTAGACCCGTGTCCTACCAGCGAGAAATCCAATACTTGACACTCTCAGTGAAAAGTACCAAGGTGCGTGATTGCGACAGAGCTCAAACAAAATAGCAAAGTGACATGAGACAGTCAAAGTACAACATACTATGTTGGTTTCATTCACAAGATATGAAAGAAAATAATTTGGATGTGCAATCCAAATTCTTTTTGAGCGAATGCACGACCGTTTACTGATTGCTAACCGAAGAAAGGCGTCCTATGCCGTACAGAGTAATGAAAAGGGAGACTGAGAAGGTTTTAGATAACAATGAGATTGGCTTTAGCAAAATTAAATACATCAGAGGTCCGTCTTTGAGTTTGCGATTGATAATGCAAACACTACTTGAGAAAAATGAAGACGCTTTCACGGAATTTGTCGACCTATAAATACGTTTTGGAAATGAAAAATTTTGCAACAATTTCGAAATTCTAAGAAAAATTATGTACACACTTTAGGGGAAAAAAGGTGTTATTGACTGTAACAGTATTCTTGGGATAGCACTAGGCACATGTACAGATGGTGGTAGTATCGCATAAACAAGATATAAAAAAGCAGTGTATCTCGCAGCTGTTATTTGTAATCAGTTGATTCATGTGAAAAGGTTTCCGACGTGACTGTGGACGCACAACGGGAATTAACAGACTTTGAAAGTTGGATGATAGATGCGTGGTTATCCCATTTCGGAAATCGTTAGGGCATTCAACATGCCGCGATCCACAGTGTCAAGAGTTCACCCGAATACCAAATTCTGGGCATTACCTCTCACCACGGATACCGCAGTGGCCGACGGCATTCACTGACGACTGAGAGCAGAGGTGTTTCTGTTGACTTGTCAGTGCTAACAGCAAGCAACACTACATGAAATAACTGCAGACACTACATGGAATAACTGCAGACATGAATGTGGGACGTATGGCGAACGTTTCCGTTAGGACAGTGAGGCGAAAGTTGCCCCTAATGTGCTATGGCAGCAGACGGCCGACGCGAGTGCCTTTGACAACAGCACTACATCGCCTGCAGCGCATCTCCTAGTCTCCGCCTTATCGCTTGGACCCCATACGACTGAAAAACCACGGCACTATCAGATGAGTCCCGATTTCAGTTGGTAGGAACTGATGGCAGGATTCGAATGTGGTTCAAATGTTCAAATGGTTCGAAGCACTATGGGACTTAACATCTGAGGTCATCAGGCTCCTAGACTTAGAATTACTTGAACCTAACTAACCTAAGGACATCACACACATACATGCCGGAGGCAGGATTGGAACCTGCGACCGTAGCAGCAGTGCGGTTCCGGACTGAAGTGGCTAGAACCGCTCGGCCACAGCGGCCGGCTCGAGTGCGGTGCAGACCCACGAAGCCATGGATACAAACTGTCAACAAGGCATAGTGCAAGTTGCCGGTGAGTTCATAATAATGTTGGCTGTATTTACATCGAATGGACTGGATCCCCTGGTCCAACTGAACCGATCACTGACTTCAAATGTCTATGTTCGGCTTCTTGGAGAGCATTTGCATCCATGGACTTCATGTTCCCAAACAGTGATGTCAATGAGCCGTAATTGTTCGTCATTGGTTTATAGAATATTCTGGACAATTCGAGTGAAAGTCTGGCCACACAGATCGCCCAACATGAGTTCCACCGAGCGTTTACAGGACATACTAGATAGGTCAGTTCGTGCACAAAATGCTCCATCGGCAACACTTTTCCAATTACGGAAGACACCAGAAGCAGCATGGCTCAGTATTCCTGCAGGGGACTCCCTACGATCCACTCAGTCCATGCCAAGTCGAGTTGCTGCACTACTCCGGACAAAAGGTATCCCATGAATTTTTCTCGCCTCAGTGTTTTTTCCCAACCTTTCAATGTATATATTTTTATTGTTCAATTTAAAGTTGCAAAGCATCGTTATCTATCTTGTGAGATTTTTTTTTAAGTACATAATTAGGTCCACTTAAAAATCTTATCTTTTATAACAAGTACAAGCAAATTGATGGTCCTTTCGCTAAAGCAATTGTTGTTCAAGGAGATGTAACTGTATATTATCATGCATAATAAAGTTTGTCCTATCCTAACCTATCCCGTGATTTTTTTTTTTTTTTATATTACATGAATCAGCTACTGAAGCATCATTCTGTGGGTTGCAGGGGTTACGACCTCTGTTGTCACAACACAAGTACCATAATTCCTGTCAGCAACAACTCCAATTGCAAATGTTCTATAACAGATAAGGTCTCTGTCATAGTACGACTCCAATCCTGCAAGAGGCTTTTCATTACCCCTTACTACAGCAATAGTCATCCATGAATTCCCTGGTACTACTTCATTTTTTGTACAAGAAAAATTAATCTTACAGCCAACAAATGTTATTGGCCCACTCAGTATCTCCTGTTGAGACACTGGGTTTGGTGTCTCATCAAAGCTGATAACAGTCTTGTACACTGGCATTCTGCTCCTCCTTGCATATCTTCTACGACGGTACGGCATGGCTGTGTGCTCCGTGCGGCTGCCTCGAGTCGACTGAGCATGCAGCTGCCTCTACACAGCGAGCGCCAGCGCGCCTTATCAGTGTTGCGCAACTTCCGCCCGTTTGATTTTCCAGCAACACGGTGCTAGTAATACTAGGCACCGTGTCGCGCGGCTGCCTCGCTCAGCGGCTAAGTCCCACTCAAGGTCATACGCCTAGCACAAGACTGTTATCAGCTTTGATGAGACACCAAAAAGGCTTGTACAAAGTAAAGGATTAGGACTGGTATCAAAATTCTGCAGGAACAACGGGACCTGAGAAATCGAATGCAGGACATAGATTAAGCGTAACCAGAAGGAAAACGAAGGTAATAAGTAGTAGGAAAATCGTATTAGCGATGAACTTAACATAAAAATTGGAGACCACGAAGATTACTTTTGTCAAACATCAGATTTAATTTGATGAGAAATTTCGGGGAACGTAGATTTGGAGCACAGCATTGTGTGGAAGTGAGTCATGGACTGAGGGAAAACAGGGATCGAAGATAATTGGAGCATTCAAGATGTCCAGCAAAAAGATGTTGAAAATTGATAGACTGATAAGACATTACGAAATTCTCCACAGAATCGGTGATCATTGACCATAGGGTTGCAAAAGATGATAAGAAATATATTGGGACATGAGAATACTTGAAGGAGAAAAGAGGACAAAAATTGAACTGGAAGACGGATATTTAAATATAAACAGTAAATGATTGAGGGTAACGGGTGTAAGGTCTACTCTGAGATGAAGAGGAATTAGTGGTGAATTCTTCGCAGTCTGTATAAACAAGCCAGAAAACCGATAGCAAAAAAATAGCAAATTAACAAAAATTCCATTACATTGTA
Organism: Schistocerca cancellata; assembly: GCF_023864275.1. NCBI lineage: Eukaryota > Metazoa > Arthropoda > Insecta > Orthoptera > Acrididae > Schistocerca > Schistocerca cancellata. The sequence goes on from NC_064627.1 coordinate 641,648,262, forward strand.
ACTACAGTAGCAAGGTTCACCGTTGATACTGTCCACTGGTTTCCCATGCTTTCTCTTTTGTGGGCTTGCTGCATTGGCAACACTGCCTCTCACAAGCTGTTTGGATTTGAGCTCAAAAACCTGATTGGCTAACTACAATGCTTCCTTTCTCAGCATTGACGACCCACACACCGTGTAACCGTAAATTTTAAACATTACTACCTAATTTCACGCTATCTGCCCTTAACTTGAATCACATGCGAAAATAACAGTTAATTCTCAGCGTCCTCACATCATGCGTCATGAAACCGACATAGAAATGAAGTAATCTCAAACACAATCCGTCTAGTGTCTTCATATCCCTGTTCCTCCTAGTTTAAATTTATATTAGTTTCGCTGATCGCAGAATTCACACAACGGAAAATATAAAGGCAGAAACCTCACAAATAAATCATCTCCAGTGCGGAAACTCGTTCTCGTACTCCGGCCGTTGTGAGCTAGGTGAGTCCATCCCTTCTGTTCCGAAAGGGATGGCCACCTCAGTAGGCTGTGGCCTGCCGACCTGAACACACTGGGCAATCTCGTTGCTATACCTTTTGAGTATATGTAATACAATGAAATACTTGTTGGAAGAGGCATACTAGCGAGCTAAATCCTCATTAAAATCTGTACCTGAGAGGATTGCAGAAACCGCTGACTACGAGGATAATTTTATACTGTAACACAGAATTGAAGAAAATAACTTATTTTACAAAATAATTTTACAATCCTTAAATATATTCTTCCTTATGACAGGCTCCCAACGTTATGGCATATTCTGTATTCCGGATTGGGCACTTACGTTGTCGAGCTGTCTGATTACTCAGGTCATCACTTCACAGGTAACTTCATAAGCTGTAAAAGAACGTTTCCGCGGAGTTGTTCCTTCAATTTTGGAAAGAAATGAAAGTTTGGTGGGCTCATATCAAGGCTGTATGGTGGGTGGAGCAGTATTTCCCATCAATATTTGTCGAGCGGTTCACTCACTGGTAGGGTAATATGCTGCCTTACGTTATAGTGCAAAATGACACCAGCAGCAAGCATATCATGCCTTCTTTGACGAATTTTCGGGAGCAAAACATTTTGCAGAAACAGCTTGTTATACATACCTCGTAGAGACGACCTCTGGAGCTCTCTTTTTGTATCTGTGATTCCATTCATGTTATAAGTAAAGATCATCACCACTTTCACCTTTCTTTGTAGGCGGTGGAATTTTTATAGGGGCGGAGAGTCGGAACTTTTCCATTGTGACGGCTGAATCTTCATTTCTGGCTCAGAATTGGTATCCAAGTTTCATCATGTGCAAAAATCCATTTCAGAAATTGTTCTCCTTGCGTTCGATAACTTTGAAGCAATTGTTCTGCGATTTATTCTGCGACCTGCTTCGTGCCCATCACTTAGATCATGCGGAACCCATCTGGTAGCAGCTTTTCTTATCTTTAGTTTTTCAGTTTTGAGTCAGTAAACTGAAGTGACACATTCTGGCCTCATCTGCAATTTCCTCATACATTTCTCGTTATTCCTCTCTAAAAATGTCATTAACAAGAGGTATAGTCTGTTGCAGTTGATGGCCTTCTGCTTCTTGGGTGGTCCTCGGTGCTTACCCGAACTTCATGGATACCAGCAGACCACCGTGATACTGTGCTACAATCCACTGCACTATTTCCACACACGTCTGTCAAAACGTTGTAAATTTTCCTTGGGTTCTTTCCGAGTAGGGATTCGATTTTGACGGGGGACGCTGGTTAGTACATGTAATTCTACCTGAATCGGATTCAGCTCCCATTTTAGAACTGAGTTACTCACGACACACCCACACCAACAAGCAAACGCGTAGAAACTTCTGTATTCCTAAAGTCTAGCTCACAACAGACACGAATTTCATGTTCATCATGCCACCGTAAAGGTCGCGCATGCAGAGTGTGCAGGACTTTTGAAATGACCCATGTGTTACAATCACACAATAGAAGGAGTAGAGGAGAGAGAAGACTTAGTTTCTAGAAGGATTCACGATTACAGAAACGATACAGAAATAAAATTTATAGTGAGATAGTATTGAGAAAGAGGTTGTCAGGGGACTGACATAAAATCCACTTGACGGGTGTTCTTTAATTTGCGTTGTCAGCATCTTACTAAGCGACATTGTCTTCCATGCTACAATTTTTATCTTTCTTCTTTTAAGAAATTTCCTTCTAGCAGTATGAAGTAGGATTTACTTTGCTTAGGCTCATATGTTGTTTGAGCGACTACTTCTTTTGCTGAAATCTAGCGAGAGACTGTTGACATTGATAGAGCAAAAATCCGTTTCGTTTGTCAGAAATTTATTACTTATTACACTACCGGTTTCGAAGCCTAAGACTTTATCTTGAGATACCATCAACAGCGAACAAGAGGAGCTACAGATGACAAGAATTGTGGGGATGACATACCAAAATGACTGGTAAAACCTTGAAAAGTGGTGCTATTCATATGATTACGGCAACATAAAGTGTGGCTGTCGGGCCAGTTCGTCATGACGGGTCACACCCACGACCAAAAAAAAAAGTCATGGGGCTCAAAGGATCTTGATAAACAAGAATACCATAATAAATAGGTAACTGCACTCACGTGCAGGACCAGCCCGCCTCTACAACCGACAAGGGTGTGAGTAGTGTAGTCTTCCAGGAAGCCGGTTGACTGTGGCGGAGGAAGCAACTGATGTAGAGGCCAATGTGGTGGAGAGTCGAAACAGATGGCCGTAAAGGTGCAGGAGTTATAAGAAAGAAAGTAATAACAAGTCAATAGAAGGGCCATGTGAAAGTCAGCGTGACCGAATAACAATATGAAGATAAAGAATAAAAATGCAACTAAAACAGGGGGTTCGGATAATGAACAAAAATGTATCTAAAAATTAAGCAATGAGACGACGACAGGTGAAGTGTGACAGGAGAATGATGTGAACCGTGAAGACTGATAATACTAGTCTGCCTTTTAAAACTTTTTGTCACGTGATTTGTTGAAAGTAGGTGTTCTTGGATAAATTTTTATGCTGATTCTAGAAACAACTTCCGTTTTTATCTATCATGTCAGATTTTTACACAAAATAAGAAGTTGTATTTTGATTATTTTAACTTCTGAACCCACAAATATATTCGAACACCATTTCACTCATGGTGAGTTTGTAATCAAAACACATTTAAAATATAAATTACATGTAAAAAAATACTCCACAGCGCTCCCCTAATTTACTTCGTGACTATCTCGTATAAAAACAAGAAGTTAGCACTGTATCATTAGTTTTTAAACTTTCTCTTCTTTGACTTCTTTGTGGTTGCTTGTATATGAAGACCGTCCTTCTTCAACATCCAACAGTAGTCGGCCATCACAACTTGCTGGAAACGTGCACCCTGTTCAAAACGGTTCAAGTGGCTCTGAGCACTATGGGACATAACTTCTGAGGTCATCATTCCCCTACAACTTAGAACTACTTAAACCTAACTAACATAAGAACATCACACACAATCATGCTCGAGGCTGGATTCGAACCTGCGCGTTCACCCTGTTCTTCACTATAATGTTCTTCAATACATTGAGTATAGGAAGTGGACTTTCACACTCATGGTACAACACATGTTTTTGAAATTTTGAAACATTTTTTCAACAATGGCTTTGTAATGAGGATCTTTGTCATTCCCTTGAATGTTCCCAGTGAGTGTTCGGAAGACGGTCCTGCGTCTTTTCTGTCTCCTTCATAGTCATATCACAATGTTCATCCTTCATCAATTTCTTTATTACAGGGCCAAAAAAATTCTAGCTTTCAACTTGTCTTGTGTGATAAAGTGAAATATCTTGGAAAGGTACTTGAAGCAGGGTCGACCATGTGTAGAGCCTTCACAGATTGCTTGTAGTCCATTTCTATGTGCAGCAGTGGAAGCAAGATTTTTTGTTCTACAAGGAGTTCGTGCAGAATGTTCATATTTCCAGGCACAAAATTTCACTCTCTCAGACTCCAATGTCTTTGCCTTTCCCGACTGTCGCATAGAAAGCACACATTATTGTGAACTCATCTTGTTGTCCTAATTAATAGCATTCCGATAACCTTGAAGTTACAACAGATAAGTCATTTGTGCTTCCATACTAGATACTTGTTAAGAATATCTTCATTTTCTCATACGCCCCTTTCATTTGAACTGAACTGGCCACTGGAAGGAATCCATATACGTTCCCATTACGCTGTAATACGTCTTTCGGGTTCCTCGTTGATAAGTCTAGAAAAAGTCTCTACTGAATAGAGTCATTTTCAGGTTCATAGAAGTGCATTAACTCGTTTATGTTGTTGCAGTAAGCCCAAGATTCGTTCTGTGTGAATAAAGGAACTAGTTACTTCCCTCTATGTGTGTATCACGAGTAATGCGTTCTTGGAGCCAAAAAATTCTTACTTTTTAACTGGGAGCCAAGTAGTTCCGCAGATTCCTTGGGCCAATTCAAATCTCGTACGAGATCATTAATTTCACTCTGAGAGTACAGCTGTGGAGTAAACACGCATTCAGGCTGTCAGACATCACTGTAGCCTTCGGTAACTGCATCAGTTTCATTTTCATCATCATCTCTAAAACAGCTGGAGGAAGAGGAGCAACCAGAATGCTGAATCAGTACGTGGATACACAATCCGTTTCTTATTGTTTGAATTGTACCCCTGAACATTAACTAAACAAAAACAGGTTATTTTTAGGCTCCTCTGCGCCATCGCAAATGGCATGCATGTTTTCTAATCCTTTTGTCCTCAATCTTAACCTTCCGACACAATAGCGGCAAAGTGTCTTTGGCGCCCATCCCTTGACCTGGTCACCACGTTTCATTTTAAAATAAGCATGGGTAAGTTTTTCTCACAAAGTCTGCTATTTCTGCTTAAAAATTGTATAATTCCGCAAATATAACGGAAAACATGTGGGTTGTTCACAAGATTACATGCAGACATTGTCGTAACTACAAACATTGTGTGAAATGTTTTATCAAGTCTGTCTTCAGTATAAAGGATAATCACAATATATCACAGGTAATGCAAGATTACGTAATATACAACACCTTCAAAGTCACACAATAACAACTAGTATCAACAAGTGTAACAGCCTTAAGGTTCACAAAGTCGTAAGTATCACATATTAATTTTCAGTCATCTGATACCATGGAGACTAGTGGAATCATCTATAGACTGGTCTTCAGATGCCATAACAAAGTTTTGGTATAAAAAGCTTACCCCACATTAAAATGACGTACACAACAGGAATAAGAATGTAAACGTATCAAACAGCACGATACGTCCACACAGCGCGAGACAATACAAATAATAAAAAATACCGTAAACTGAAGAGGATTTTTGCTGTTTCTCATGTTTCTCAGTTGCGGATGTTCTCCCGATCAGCTATTTTGTACTGGCATTGAACATCTGTATTAGTGAAAGTATTAGTCTTACTGACGAACTCCGTTACTGATAATGATTACATAAAAGAAAATTTATAAAATTACACCACTTCTGTATGGTAGTCAACAGGAACCAGTCCGTTGTCACAAAAACTGGTACATCATTCCATATACTGGCAAAGTTCCAGATAATCTGCGTAAAATTGCAGTCTCGTTACTACAAACCTGCGTTTTATGCTACTAGCAGCATATTAAATTTTTATACAGTAGTAATGACTGACTGCAACCCTTAGCACAGAGCGGTGAATATAAAATCACATGCAAGCCCTGTGGGAAGGTATATATTGGCCATTCAGGGAGAGCTCTGGCAACAATAGAAACCCTGGAGGTTACGAAGGGGAAATTCCACCTTTGCCGAACATCTAAGAACAGAAAACCACTCATATGACGTAGAATGTGAAGTATTACATTCTGTAAAAAGTAGGGAAATGGTCTTGCTGAAAATACTGTGAGTCAACAAACGTATGGCCCAGAATGCCAGCTTAGTATTAAATCATCATGATCAATTTCCTTTGGCTTCTGTTTAAAATTAACTTTAGTTACAAATAATAGACTGAAATAGTAAATTTTAAATTATTTTTCATCAGTTGTTGAATGTATCTCCACATATAAATCTGTTTCGTTTTTTAGTTAATGTAATTTTTTCTTCTAATGTAAATACTCTATCTGTCATCTTTTTGTTGCTTTTGTATCTTATGTTCAAATAATATCTGTGTAGGTCGTATGTCACTCTATCCGTGTTTGCGAGATTCAGATGCCACCTGAAGGTGGACTAGAAGGCCGAAAGCCGTTTCACGAGCGGTTAAACATAATTTTGCAGAAAATTAGGAGGAGTTTCTATCTTTTAAATATTGTAATCGTGTTCTGTTGCTAACCGATGGCAAACTGAATTAATTTCATAACCTGTTAATGTGACAGTTTGCAGGCTCGCTAACTGTAGCTTACAAATTACCGTAAGATAGAGTACTATCGAATGGAATTTTAATATTCTTCGAGGTAGCTTCACAAGGAATATTAAATTTACACGATGAAATGTGCGAGATATCTGGGGTGACATTCAAAAATTATGTGATCAGAGAATGTGAACCGAAAATATTATTTCAGTAAACACATATTAACATATGAAACTGTCCGATGTTATCCCATATGATGAGGCAATTTCAGACACTTACTGAATTTCCATCTAAAGTTCCATATTTCCCTCTAATGTGGTAATTTAGGACACAACCTATGCATCTAAAACATAGAAACGCTAAGAAATTCTTCTTATATTTCATAAAACACGTCGTTACAAATTATTTTGTACTTATTCAGAAAACATGATTTAAAAAAAATTGACACGTGTGTTTAGAAAATATTTACTTAACACTGACCATGTACTCAAATAAATCGTAAATCTGCAATATGTTCTCAGTGAATATAAACCTTCCCTTTTCTTCACTAGGAGTCGGCAACACTCTTACAATTTGATGTTTGTCTACAGTATCATCATACCGGATATCAGGAAAAATCAACACCAATTTTCTGTTCTGATATGGACGCAGAGATCTGAGTTCCTTTTGTTTTGCACCTACTTTTGTTACGATTCTGACAAAACGACTGTGCACGTTTCCCATCCAACCCTGTGTTAATCCCCTAAGGTTGAATGTGCTACTTAAATTCGCTTGACACCTTTCTGGAGAAAAGTTTTCCTGATATTACAGTAACAACGGCCTTTTCATGATTTTGAGGGTCATAATTGCACCACGGAAGAGCACCAAGCTACCTTTTAAAAAGTCCGCGGCATTGTGCGATCCTCCGCCAATGTATGTAGTACCTGTAAAAAGTTTACTAGACATTTGTACAGGTGAGATACGCTGACAAACTACATTCGCATTTCCTTCTTCACAAGTAAGTAAGGTACTTATAATGAAATTACGCTCAAGGTTTTTTCCTCAAGAACACTTATGATATTAGTACACTGCACTAAAAACTGATGTACAGTACAATGTCGACTTTCATGTGCCACAATGTATATTCGAATTTGCTTGATAATACTTTAAAAAGTGTAAATTGCAAAGCGGACATGTATAATAACAGGTGGCATTCAGTGATGTCAACATAAAAAGAGAAATATATATTTCCCGTCCGAATTTACTGCTGGGTCCAATACTTCCCCACCTTACAGTTTGTAAGATTTATGTTTGTGTCGAGCTGCGCTCCTTCTACATAAACGTAGATGGTGTCGGAAGTTCCATGCGGTTTTTCGCGGATGATGCTGTAGTATACAGAGATGTTGCAGCATTAGAAAATTGCAGCGAAATGCAGGAAGATCTGCAGTGGATAGGCACTTGGTGCAGGGAGTGGCAACTGACCCTGAACATAGACAAATGTAATGCATTGCGAATACATAGAAAGAAGGATCCTTTATTGTATGATTATATGTTGCAGAACAAACACTGGTAGCAGTTACTTCTGTAAAATATCTGGGAGTATGCGTACGGAACGATTTGAAGTGGAATGATCATATAAAATTAATTGTTGTTAAGGCGGGTGCCAGGTTGAGATTATTGGGAGAGTCCTTAGAAAATGTAGTCCATCAACAAAGGAGGTGGCTTACAAAACGCTCGTTCGGCCTAGTGTATTGCTCATCAGTGTGGGATCCGTACCAGGTCGGGTTGACAGAGGAGATAGAGAAGATCCAAAGAAGAGCGGCGCGTTTCGTCACAGGGTTATTTGGTAAGCGTGATAGCGTTACGGAGATGTTTAGCAAACTCAAGTAGCAGACTCTTCAAGAGAGGCGCTCTGTATCGCGGTGTAGCTTGCTGTCCGGCTTTCGAGAGGATGCGTTTCTGGATAAGGTATCAAATATATTGCTTCCCCCTACTTATACCTCCTGAGGAGATCACGAATATAAAATTAGAGAGATTCGAGCGCGCACGGAGGCTTTCCGGCAGTCGTTCTTCCCGCGAACCATAAGCGAGTGGAACAGGAAAGGAAGGTAATGACAGTGGCACGTAAAATCCCTCCGCCACACACCGTTGGGTGGATTGCGGAGTATAAATGTAGATGTAGATGTCGAAAGTGGGCGTTCTCTAGCGAGCTCTCACCGTTCCTCTAGTTCCCTCCCCCGTTTAGCCGTATGTTCATGTAGGGTGCCACATCTATTTCGTGCCAGCTCTACAATATTTTATACATAAATTTAAATATGTTATATAACATTAACGCATCAGAAAAAGATAAAATAGTAACAAAATAAAATTCCTTCACAAGGAGTAAAAAAGGAGAAAAAAAGACAAGTACAAAAGCAGTTGAATAATAAGTATCCAGGGAGTGTTAGTGAAAATGAATAAAGTTGTTAAAAGGAAGAGCAGGAGCAGGAACTTTACATTTCATCGGACCTTAACATAAAGTGTAGCGTATTGAGACTGCGCCCCTGGCTCTTTTTACGGCACATCTTCGCAGTGACATAACGCACAACATACGCTACAAACAGCAGACGCGGAGCTCGCTTCCCGGCCGGCCGAAGCACGGATGTTACACTTCGCTTTTGGAGCCGACAGCTGCCTCCGCCTCGGGAATTACTGCTGTTTGTTTTCGCATTCCTCTTTTTGATGTTACTGTTTACTGCAAATTCTCATCCTTTCCTCCTGCGCATAGGCTATCATCTCTCGAAACTCTACGGGTGGTCTTAAAGAAGGCTCTGCGAACTTCACTCGCTTCGTCGTAAGGACTACTGGCAGACCAGTGCACTCGAGTTGCTTAAACTGGACATCGAAGACACTCCATATGATTATTATAAAACTTCCCGTCATTAAAACTGAGTATACCAGCGCGATTCGATTTCAGACACTTATTTTCGTAGGCAACTCTCTTGCCATATTAATCATCCAAAGACAAAGGTATAAAAACTTCTTGGTCTGATGTACTGTTTTTATCAGTCAGCATGTTTTCGTTAATCGGTATGTTCTGCTGCTGAGCGGAGGATTCAATCTCTTGTAACGAAAACATCTACATCTATATTCTACCAACCACTGTGAAGTGCATCGCAGGGGGCACGTTCCATTGCACTAGTAATTTGGGTTTCTTCACGTTCCACTTACGTATCGAACACGAAGAACAATGATGGTTTTAATGTCTCCGCTGTAATTAATGTAATTCTGTTTCCACGATCTCTACAAGAGAGATACGTAGGAGACTGTAATCATCAGTTAAAGCCTTTCTCAGGACAGTCCACGTCTGTCTTTAAGAGTCTACTAGTTCACTCTTTTCAGGATGCCCATGCGTCAAATAAATTTGTGACCATTCGTGCTGGCCTTCTCTTTATACCTTCAATGTAATCTGTTAGTCCTACAGGTACGACGACGAATACGATGTAGTAGAAATAGATATAGCACCAAACGCAGAGTACAATTTCTTGATAAGTGATCAGAAGAGACAGTAGTTATAGTACATTAAATTATGTCACATGGTCACTAAAATTTTTGTGAGAACCAGACCCTAAGCCACATACACAAATACTGAAACAGTCGATACAGCTGTTAGTAAAATTTTACCATAATATATGCAGGATTAAAGAGTAATTCGAAAACTATAAAATGCTTTACATGCAGCCAAGAGAATTCTGCACGAAATACGTATAATTAGTTTCCTTGTATTCCCTTTACCTCTCCTGAATAACTCTACTGTAGTTCAGTAACTGACTTACAAACACGAAACGACCTGACATACGATTTCAATGTTAGCAACAATGCGGAAACTATACCAAACCCAATGAGAAAGATTTCTCTGACTGCACATTCACAAAAAACAATTAAAAGCATACAATTAAATTTTCGAATGTCACAAATTTCCAGCCAACCGATTGCAAATAGTTTTAAATTTCTGTAACTAGTTTTCAACGCCAACTAGGGGCGCCTTCTTCAGAGGAAACTGTTACCTTACATGTGGTTAAAAGGAAATTTGAGCGACATCGCTCTGATCAAAACATTAAAACCACAATTAAAACATTTTCCACCTGAATACATAACAGGTATAGTCAAAATCTTAAAACAATATGTTAATGGTTTGACTAGAGCGACGTCGCTCAAATTTCTTTTCAACCACATATAAGGTAACTGTTTCTTCTAAAGAAGGCGCCCCTAGTTGAGGTTGAAAACTAGTTACAGAATTTTAAATTATATCTGCAACCAAGTGGGTGGAAATTTGTGACATTGTAATTAAATATCGTTGCTGATCACAGCCATTTTTAAAACAATAATTAAATGTTCGTTTGACCATGGTTGACATTTACTTTACACAAACCTGTATTCGTCATGCAGTGCATCAAATAATGTGCACATTTGGGCAGCAAATTGGTATTTACATTATGAAAATAAACGTGCCCATAATGACGTCATGCTTAACAGATACACACATTCACGATGCTAGTCAGCTAGTAAATGTGATAAATCTTAATAGGAATCATATAATATCCTATTCTGCCCGTAATTGTGAAAACTGAATCTAAGTTGGGTAACAGGTTTAAATGCTAATAAATAATGCTAACAAATGCGAGTAATGAAGTTCTTCCACTCCTTTCTGTTTCGTGATTCTCATGTCCTAGAACCATATTTTATGGGTGGGACGTGAACTGTTACTTAAGTAACACAATCAGTTTCTGCTGACATTCCGTAGCAAACTGAGCTACAAAGCACATGTTTTTTGAGCCCACCCATAAAGTAGAGCCGTGTGCTTGTTGTCAGTCACACGAGGATTGAAACGCGATTTTTGTATAGCGTTATTGGTTTGCGTTTCACGCAGAGACCGAAACATATGCATTACCCACGTTTGCCACGTTTTTACGCATTTTTCTATTTGAATTTAAACTGACAGATTTACGTCTTCGAAGAGCAATTCATTTCATACCTGTAGCCTCAGAATGATAAATTATTTCTGAATGAGAATGTATTTAACAGAGAATTGACAGAAAAATTTATTATTCTGAGATTTTCCTGCCAGTCACTGCATTGAATCTATAGACACTTCGAGCAGTGTTGCTCTACAGATGTGATTCACTCACAACAGTATGAGCAATTTTTTACATTTTATGAAGATATCCGAACTATTCCGTTCATGACTAAGAAGTCGCAGAGGCACTTCTGGTGCCCGAGAATGAATTATTGTGTGTAGTTAACATCTCACTGTCCTTTATATTGAACAATGTTTAAAAATATGCTCCCTGAATAAAAGAAAGAGAAAAATTTCATCCCTAGAATTATATTAATGTGTGCACAAGATGCTACACAGTATAAGGAGAAGTACTGGTGTTTGATCCATCCAGCAATAAAGCAACAGTGAATGTGTGTGTGTGTGTGTGTGTGTGTGTGTGTGTGTGTGCGTGCGTGTGCGGTTTGTGTGTGTGTGAGTGTGTGTGTGTGTGTGTGTGTGTGTGTGCGTGCGTGCGGTTTGTTAGCATGAGCAGACGAGCCATGTGAGTCTCAGCAACCATTAGAGCAAGACGGTAACATTGGTAAATTGTGAGAAACATTAACTGTAAGTGCGACGATCCGATAACTTATTTGTAAGTAGAGAAAATTGTGATGATCGGTCTGTTGTGGAGCCAGTGGCAAACCGCAAGTGGTAACTGATAAAAAACGTGTGTAGTCAGTGCAGCAATATTACTCCAAGAACTTCGTTAAAAGTGTATGGAATGGTTACGGCAAGGGTAGCAACAGGTTATTAAAAATTGGAGAAGTTTTGAACACCTCGAATGATAGAGATATTTACAGAAATGATATTTCTATGAAATCATTTGATGTATATTTTGACAATTACCATGTAAATGAATTATTTTATAACAAAAGTAATTTTTGGAATTTTGCGGTAAATAGGATGTTGCTTTAGTTTTCGAAGCGTCGGAAGTGTAATCCTCAGTTTCTCTATCATATTCTGGGAACATGTGAGGAGATTTTGATCATTTTATAGAATACTCCATGTTTACTCTATGGACCATCATTAGTAGAGACAATTACCGTGTCATAAACCACTCAATGGTGTCGATATTTGTGTTTGGTGAAACTACAGGAAAATCCCTTTAATTATTCCACTTCAAACACAAATTCCTACACTGCAACAAAACAATTTTTCTCTCTCTTTATAGTTACAACATTTACCTATCAGGTTTCCTGTGTTTGACCAGCGAAGTGAGGAAATTTCCTATTGTGACTAGCACAGCTTATAATTTTTGACAATTTATTTAGGCTCTCATAGGATGCAAAAGTAGATGTATATCTACATATACACTATGTGATCAAAAGTATGCGGATACACCGAAAAACATACGTTTTTCTTGTTCGGCGCGTTGTGCTGCCAGGTACTCCATATCAGCAACCTCAGTAGTCATTCGACATCGTAAGAGAGCAGAATGTACGCTCCGCGGAACCCACGGACTTCGAACGTGAGCAGGTGATTGGGTGTCACTTGTGCCTGTACGCGAGATTTCCGCACTTCTAAACATCCATAGGTCCACTGTTTCCGATGTGATAGTGACGTGGAAATGTGAAGGGATACGTACAGCACAAAAGTGCACAAGCCGACATCATCTGCTGACTGAGACCACCGACGGTTGAAGAGCGTCGTAATGTGTACTAAGCAGACATCTGTTCAGACCATCACACAGGAATTCCAAACAGCATCAGGATCCACTGCAAGTACTATGATAGTCAAGCGGGAGGTGAGACAACTTGGATTTCATGGTTGAGCGGCTTATCATAATCCAAACATCACGCCGGTAAATGCCAAACGACGCATCGCTTGGTGCAAGGAGCGTAAACATTGAACTATTGAACAGTGGAAAGACAATGTGTGGAGTGACTAATCACGGTACACAATGTGGCGATCCGATGGCACGGTGTGCGTATGGTGAATGCCCAGTGAACGTCATCTGCCAGCGAGTATAGTGTCAACAGTAAAATTCTGAGGCGGTGGTATTTTGGTGTGGTCGTGTTTCTCATGGAAGGGGCTTGCACCCCTTGTTTTACGTGCACTATCACAGCACAGGTCTACATTGATGTTTTAAGCACCTTCTTGCTTCACACTGTTGAAGAGCGATTCGGAGATAGCGATTACATCTTCCAACACGATCGATCAAACACCTGTTCATAATGCACGACAATAACATCCCTGTAAAGAACTGCCCTGCACAGAGTGGTGACCTGAATCCTATAGAACACCTTTGGGATGTTTTGGAACACCGACTTCGTGTTAGACCTCATCGAACCCCATCGATACTTTTCCTCAGTGCAGCACTCCGTGAAGAATGGGCTGCCATTCCCCAAGTAATCTTCCAGCAACTGACTGGACGTATGCCTGAGAGAGTGGACGCAATCATCAATGCTAAGGATGGGCCAACATCGTATTGAATTCCAGCATTACCGATGGAGGGAGCCACGTACTTCTAAGTTTTTCAGCCAGGTGCCCTGATACTTATGATTACATAGTGTGTACTGGAGAGTACATACCATTCGTTACTGTGGAGCGGAGAGTAATTTGCACGACACTTCATTACTATACGGCTGTTATCCTTCTGTAAGGGTTGAAGTGAAAATAATTTTCTACATGACTTTATTTTTTTTTTTCATTGTCACTGCGTGAGATAAATGATGGCAATATCAAGACTCTTGCCTTCCTGTAAATTTAGGTAAACGTCATCATTTCTCCAAATATTTAGATTTTTATTACCTAATCGTACTGCATCACTTGCCTATTGGAAGACTTAGTAGCTCCTGTCACATACAGGTAGGAAAATTCTGCTTTATAGACAGATTTTAAACATTATTTTAATAATTGCTCATATTTCCTTTATCTATTTTCCTGCCGTTCTGGTTGTGGTTCATTGGTCAGATAGTGTATATGAGAACTGTAGTATCAAATTAAAATCATTTTAACATTTCGTTTTTAGCGGTAACAGAACTGTGTACATTGTTTTGAAATCCTTCTACCATTATCCAATCAGGAGTGGGGGCGTTATCAACGCGGCTATTGCAACAAGAACAGTAACATCAGTACAAAAGCACATGTGAACGATGTTAAAAATGCGACATTGTCATGCATACAACTGTAACTATAAGCCGTTCATCATAAGAATAAAACTGATGTAAACATTGCACTGTGTATTCGTCAGCGTTTGCTGGACCCTCATTGGATTCCGTTTCACGTGAGACTGCAGCCAAGCTGTCTCGAGTACTATCAAGTGCAATAATAAGGGTATGTTTTGTGCTGTGCTTTACGCGCTTATCTACTTAGCGATAATCCGGGACAACAGCTTTACCGGCGCATTTAACATGGACAGCACTGGCCGGTTAGCTGGTACAGCTAGCGTGCAGTGGCGTGGCCAGCTGCAGTTCACACGTAAAAGAGACCAACAGAGGGGCAATACAGCTTCGAATGTCATTTAATTTTTAAGCAGAATGAAATAATATACTGAAAATCTCCCACAATAGGCTCCTTTGATGATTAGACGAAAACAGCAACACGTTATCGTCTTTAGATAACGTACTATTGTAATTAGAAACAAGAATGATGAAATTTCCTGACTTAACCACAGGGTAATTTTTCTGCATAAGCTGTTTGTAACTTAAGAGAGTATTGAAGGATTTCACCGTATAGTTAAATATTCAAGCCACTGAAGGTATTACTTACAGTCAGTCGTCTGGTATCTCGCAGCTCCTTCCTTATCCGAATCCGAGAAATACATTTCAGTTCTGGAACTGTCACCTGCTACATTGATAACGATCCTATCAACAACACAATCTACTAAGCCAACCGGGTGCAGCATTTTCTCTTCTTTTATGATCAGCCGTTCTCTCCCGCCAGCGTTCGGCAGTGACGTGTGAAAAAGCTGCGTGCGTTAGTTCCAGTACGTCTGGCAGCTTAACAGTCTTGTTACTTATAGGGCCCAATCCGCAATTCAGTGCATTTTGTGTCTGAAGCTCTCAACGTGGTTTTCATAAAAGAATAGTTAAAGTTTCACTAAATTATAACAGCAAAGAAAAGATTTAAAGTACTCAGCTTAAAAATCGTTCTTGTTCAAACTCTCAGTACGGTATTACAGTTACCTGCAAAATCTCTGATGAATCATAAAAATCATTGGATAGTAGAGTTGAAGGCCAACGTAACGATTAACTATTGTGCATATTTGAAAAAGTGTACATAATTGCATGCGTATACTGGTCCCCATGCTAATTCTTGAGCCAGATTTAAATTTCATATTACAACTACAGCCTCAATGAAGTTCACTGCCAGTTCTCTAACATCTGTGTGCTATAATAAGCAACTGGCTACAAATATTGAAGTTATATTAGAACCAGGTACCACATGTCCCAATTGAGCTAAATAGTATAAGGAAGTGAATGATCATTGAGAATGCAAATAATAATCAGAGTAAGTAATATAATTACCTGAAAACCATGTTAATAACAGTATTTCCCAATCATTTAGATCCTCATCTCCAGGTTAGTAGGGCTTCAGTGTTAGTATTCATTTATCTGTAATAATCGTTAGCTTTCACTTTTAATATACAGGTAGTAAGTGTTACTGAGATCCATTGTTGCCAAAAAGTTTTAATACGACTTCTCTGTCATACATGCCAATGGTAAATTGCTCGTTAAAGTGTGGTACAGTCTCGTATCTAATTCGCAAAACATGATGCAAGTATCAAGTAAAGTGCATTCCAATAATTAACTTTAGTTACAAATAGTGCAAGTACTCAGAACAAATTTACCTACACTCCTGGAAATGGAAAAAAGAACACATTGACACCGGTGTGTCAGACCCACCATACTTGCTCCGGACACTGCGAGAGGGCTGTACAAGCAATGATCACACGCACGGCACAGCGGACACACCAGGAACCGCGGTGTTGGCCGTCGAATGGCGCTAGCTGCGCAGCATTTGTGCACCGCCGCCGTCAGTGTCAGCCAGTTTGCCGTGGCATACGGAGCTCCATCGCAGTCTTTAACACTGGTAGCATGCCGCGACAGCGTGGACGTGAACCGTATGTGCAGTTGACGGACTTTGAGCGAGGGCGTATAGTGGGCATGCGGGAGGCCGGGTGGACGTACCGCCGAATTGCTCAACACGTGGGGTGTGAGGTCTCCACAGTACATCGATGTTGTCGCCAGTGGTCGGCGGAAGGTGCACGTGCCCGTCGACCTGGGACCGGACCGCAGCGACGCACGGATGCACGCCAAGACCGTAGGATCCTACGCAGTGCCGTAGGGGACCGCACCGCCACTTCCCAGCAAATTAGGGACACTGTTGCTCCTGGGGTATCGGCGAGGACCATTCGCAACCGTCTCCATGAAGCTGGGCTACGGTCCCGCACACTGAAACGTCCCCTTTGAACAATTTTACATGTGAAACGTCCACTTAGAACAATTATACAAGCCTGTGCTTAACCTGACACACAATATTATTTAGCGCAACGCAATCTGACTTTCAATAACCCCTACAAAACAATGGCCCTGACTAACTTTAACCTATACCTTTTACAAATCACTTACCTCACAAAAATCTTCGCTACTCAAGCTACTGCAAAACAGCGAGCGCCACTACTGCCAGCTAAATAAAAGATTCAAACCACTGAAGGTACTAACTACTGATAGGGATGGTTAGCAAATGAAAGATATTAATAGAGAACAAACAATGTATTTACCTTAATATTCATAATTGACATTCAGTCTTACAGATTATCAAAACTCCGCCATCTCTCTCCCCACGTCCACCACTGCTGGCGGCTCACCTCCAACTGCCCAACGCTATCTGCTGTTCACATCCAGCTATAGCAGTTCATGACAACAATGGCAGGCAACAATGCAAACTAGCCACATACTGCACACAGCACAGCCAGTGATTTTCATACAGAGAGCGCTACGTAACGTTGCCAATAAGAAAACATAAACAGCAAACTTACATAAAGAAAACATAAACAGCCTACTTACATAGCCCCCATGCTCCCCACAAAAAAATTTTACAAATGTTTTTGGCCAGTGGCCAATAATGATTTGATAAAATTTTTCATAATTACACTAACAAAGATATCCAATGCACACACTTATTGATACAATGTTGGTCAACAGCTAAAATTTTTTTCACAGTCAATAAAGACAGTCCAGATCTGACTGCGGATCAGAAGATTCCAGGTTCGAATCCTGGCAGGGTCGCCATATGAAACGTCCCCTTTGAACAATTTTACATGTGAAACGTCCACTTAGAACAATTATACAAGCCTGTGCTTAACCTGACACACAATATTATTTAGCGCAACGCAATCTGACTTTCAATAACCCCTACAAAACAATGGCCCTGACTAACTTTAACCTATACCTTTTACAAATCACTTACCTCACAAAAATCTTCGCTACTCAAGCTACTGCAAAACAGCGAGCGCCACTACTGCCAGCTAAATAAAAGATTCAAACCACTGAAGGTACTAACTACTGATAGGGATGGTTAGCAAATGAAAGATATTAATAGAGAACAAACAATGTATTTACCTTAATATTCATAATTGACATTCAGTCTTACAGATTATCAAAACTCCGCCATCTCTCTCCCCACGTCCACCACTGCTGGCGGCTCACCTCCAACTGCCCAACGCTATCTGCTGTTCACATCCAGCTATAGCAGTTCATGACAACAATGGCAGGCAACAATGCAAACTAGCCACATACTGCACACAGCACAGCCAGTGATTTTCATACAGAGAGCGCTACGTAACGTTGCCAATAAGAAAACATAAACAGCAAACTTACATAAAGAAAACATAAACAGCCTACTTACAACACCGTTAGGCCGTCTTCCGCTCACGCCCCAACATCGTGCAGCCCGCCTCCAGTGGTGTCGCGACAGGCGTGGATGGAGGGACGAATGGAGACGTGTCGTCTTCAGCGATGAGAGTCGCTTCTGCCTTGGTGCCAATGATGGTCGTATGCGTGTTTGGCGCCGTGCAGGTGAGCGCCACAATCAGGACTGCATACGACCGAGGCACACAGGGCCAACACCCGGCATCATGGTGTGGGGAGCGATCTCCTACACTGGCCGTACACCACTGGTGATCGTCGAGGGGACACTGAATAGTGCACGGTACATCCAAACCATCATCGAACCCATCGTTATACCATTCCTAGACCAGCAAGGGAACTTGCTGTTCCAACAGGACAATGCCCGTCCGCATGTATCCCGTGCCACCCAACGTGCTCTAGAAGGTGTAAGTCAACTACCCTGGCCAGCAAGATCTCCGGAGCTGTCCCCCATTGAGCATGTTTGGGACTGGATGAAGCGTCGTCTCACGCGGTCTGCACGTCCAGCACGAACGCTGGTCCAACTGAGGCGCCAGGTGGAAATGGCATGGCAAGCCGTTCCACAGGACTACATCCAGCATCTCTACGATCGTCTCCATGGGAGAATAGCAGCCTGCATTGCTGCGAAAGGTGGATATACACTGTACTAGTGCCGACATTGTGCATGCTCTGTTGCCTGTGTCTATGTGCCTGTGGTTCTGTCAGTGTGATCATGTGATGTATCTGACCCCAGGAATGTGTCAATAAAGTTTCCCCTTCCTGGGACAATGAATTCACGGTGTTCTTATTTCAATTTCCAGGAGTGTAATTAGGCTGGCGACCATTCTCTTTTACGTAATTGCAGTTTACAGTAACAGAACTTTGGTTCAAATCCCGTTTGTTCTGCTGCTCCTTCCTTTCAGTAGTGTTCTTCAGAGAAACCAAAAAATATCTTTCCGCTACGCACTACCACCATCAGATTAAAATCCTTTCACAGGAGTCACATTATCGGCGAACTACTAATTTACTAGTAGTCGATATGGTATAAACTCTTCAGCGAGTC
This sequence comes from Schistocerca cancellata, assembly GCF_023864275.1. Taxonomy (NCBI): domain Eukaryota; kingdom Metazoa; phylum Arthropoda; class Insecta; order Orthoptera; family Acrididae; genus Schistocerca; species Schistocerca cancellata. Next base: position 641,667,603 of record NC_064627.1, read on the forward strand.
GTCCGTTCACTGTAGGGAAAACATACAGAGCAGATCTAAAACCAAATATCATATCTGTAGTTTCTTCCTCCGTGGTGTTAAACTTCGATGACTATCCGTTGTATTACAAGGTAAATAATAAGGTCATGATTCACGATATTCCTGATTGGAAATAATGTGCACACAAACCTTGAAGAAGAATCTATCATTATTGTCTGTGTGTGCATTGCGTGTAACGTATAACCTTCCTGTCGGCTTCGCAGACAAATTTTACTCCGAGGAGCCCGGGTAGCTCTCAATTACGAGATGCTTTCTCGCTGCAAAAATCTGAAGTAAAGCTGTTTGCATTTTCTCGCGGCGCTTTTTATGTGAAGCAGTAACTTTCTGGCTCACTGTCGGTCTTTTCCTTAGAAACGAAAGTCGCAAAACTTTTCTGCTTTGTTTACAGCTCTTGGCGTAGGTAAATTGCTTGTCATAAATCTCAGCGCTGCCTTACGTGAGTTTAAAAATAAGCAACAGAGGCTTCAGTTACCGCCTGTAGGAGTGCTGAAATTTATTCAAATACTTTTCCAGAATGTTACAGTCCCCAACGGAATTTCATCGTCATTGTAGTTAGTATTACTAGACACGCGGTAAATTGGAAGCGCACAAGTAACGTGAAACTGGCGACAATCATTTTCCGTAAATCCAAACTCCTGAAATCTGCACTTTTAAAAGGCGATGTCATCGCTGGACCGATGTGATGAGAAAATGAATTCTCCTGTCCAGATTTAACGGTGGATGCCAAATTTGATGTATAATGCGGTTTAATAAAGTAGCAGCCCGAATGTGATATCGGTATATCTCCCTAGAATAGTAATGTCACTTCAGTGGTATATACACTGAAATACCAAAGAAACTGATATAGGCATGCGCATTCAAATACAGATGTATGTAAACAGGCAGAATACGGCATTGCGGTTGCCAACGCCTATATAAGACAACCAGTGTCTTGCGCAGTTGTTAAGTCGGTTAATGGTGATACAATGGCAGGTTATCAAGATTTAAGTAAGTTCCAACGTGGTGTTATAGTCGGCGCACGATCGATGAGACACAGCATCTCCGAGGTAGCGATGATGTGGGGATTTTCCCGTACGACCAATTCACGAGTGTAAAGTGAGTATCAGGAATCCGGTAAAACAACAAATCTCCGACATCGCTGCGGTCGGAAAAAGATCCTGTAAGAACGGGATCAAGGACGACTGAAGAGAATCTTTCAACGTGACAGGAGTGCAACACATCAGCAAATTGCTGCAGATTTCAAAGCCAGGTCGTCAACAAGTGTCCGCGTGCGAACCATTCAATGAAACATGATCGATATGGGCTTTCGGAGTCGAAGGCCCACTCGTGTACCTTTGATGACTGCACGACACATAGCTTCACGCCTCGCATGAGCCCGTAAACACCGACACTAGACTGTTGATGACTGAAAAAATGTTGCCTGGTCGGACGAGTCTCGTTTCAGATTGTATGGAGACAACCTCATGAATCCATGGACGCAGCATGTCAGCAGGGGACTGTTCAAGCTAGTGAAGGCTCTGTGATGGTGTGCGGCGTATGTAGCGGGAGTGATATGAGACCTCTCATGTGTCTAGATATCACTCTGACAAGTGACACGTCCGTAAGCGTCCTCTGATCACCTGCATCCATTCATGTCCATTGTGCATTCCGACGGATTTGATCAATTCCAGCAAGACAATGCGACACACTACAGACTGGCTCCAGGAACACTCTTCTGAGTTTAAACACTTCCGCTAGCCACCAGACATTAACATTATTCAGCATATCTGGGTTGACTGGCAACGTACTGTTCGGAAGAGATCTCCACACACTGGTACTCTACGGGTTGTATGGACAGCGCTGCAGGATTCACGGTGTCAGTTACCTCCAGCACTACTTCAGACATTAGTCTCGTCCGTGCCATGTCGTTTTGCGACACTTCTGCGTGCTCGCTGGGGCCCTACACGATATTAGGCAAGTATGTCAGTTTCTTTGGCTCTTCAGTTTATAGGAACAGTACGAGACATATTTCGTCGGATGAACGCTCTATATCGATAGCTGATAAATGTCAGCAAAGGAATGTTTTCAGTATCTCTTACGTTCAAAGGGAAGATAGCGTTTTAGCGTAGTGGTAAATAAACGTAGTGATAACTAAAGAGTATTGGATTAGGAAGGCATCAGGATCCAGGGTTTATAAGGAATTATCGGCGTTATTGTTTAACCATCCTGACATCGACCTGGTAATACGTCGAAATAAACCCTCGTTGTGGCTAAACAAGTTTCTGATTATTAATTAAGCATAAATTCTCTCCCTTCTCTACAGAGCTGATCTAACGGTATTGAACCTCATTAAAAGAACACTCCCCACTCTTAGCAAAACACTGACACCGCACTTAGTGCAGTTACTATTACGTTATTAGATTGTCAGATTGTGCACTATTATAAGTGTCATCGGCACAAAGCATAATTACTTGCTTGGAAGCGTCTGTCGCTTAAAAATCACATGGGACTGCTGTATACAACATGTGAAGAACGTGTGACAGAGATTTACTCGAAGCTGGATCCCCGTTTCTTGCGGTCTGTGCTCTGTCAATCGCCCCCTACTAGTGCGCATTTCGGACCGAGTCACGCTTCGCCTAGTTAGGGACGCCTCACCTATCCTTCTACAGTACTCAATATTTTTGTCACATGCAATCATCATAGCAAATACTATTCATAGTGTAAAATAATTAATTAAAGCAGGTGCTCATTGGAAGCAGGCATCTGCGTTATAGTATAGCAACATTTCACACATTGTTAAATACAGCTTTGCATTGCTTTAGTTCATTTCGAATAAATTTTGTTACCCTACGATGCTTAGTGTCTCAGTTTAGTGGCCCCGAAACTTCCCTCCCGCCCCGTCCTTCTCGTTCCTCTCTCTCTCTCTCTCTCTCTCTCTGTCTCTCTTTCTGCCCCCCCCCCCCCCCGCACCCCCTTCTCACTCCTTCTTCTTCTTCTTTTTTTTTTTTTTAACCGATATTGAATATTCCCTAAGTTAATGGAGGAACATACACATAAACTATCAAAAGTTGATTCACACAATATTAACTTTCCACAGCACTTTTTACGAGGGCATGTTGAATAATAATGCCTCAGAATCTTCTACGTCAAAACTCTTAAAGTTTCTTAAATAAAACTAGCGTTATTAGTATTCTACATATTTGTTCTTCATGTCTACACATTTGCAGCCATCTGTCGCTAGAGAGCGCAGAACTATAGCGTGTAACATGGCTGTGTGTAATGTAACTAATCGGTCTGTGAGAAATACGGTGTTGTAATCGAGTTTCGAATGCGAAGAGTTCGTCTACATGTGGAGCACCCTCTCCTTAGCATGACAATTCAAGACAACACACGAGCGCTGCGATATCTTCAATATTACGACTTCTTGGATTTACTGCCATCTGTCGTCCTTCATACAGTTCCGACTTTGTCCATCCTATCTTCATCAGTTCCCAAGACTTAAAGAAGATCCTCGAGGACTTTGCTGTGTAACTATGATAGTGACGATGTGGAATAAGCAGAAACGAGCATGTAGCTCTGTTAACAAAGTCAAACATTCCACAGTGATGGTATCAACAAACTGGTCTCTGGCTAGGAGAGATGTGCTTTGCCAGTGTGTGTACATGAAGAATAAAGACGTTGAATATTGATAGCGTTAGTTTTACTTATACATTTTTAAGATTTTTCCCATGAGGAAGTCAGAGGCGTTTCTTTCCACCATTATTTAACTTGTTTTAGGCTTGCTATGCCTTCAACGATTAACTTAGGACTGAACAGACAATTCATACATTTTTTTTTAATTTGGTGAACAGCACTTGTGTATAAGCGTGTTCTTTCGGATTAAGGCGGCAGTGGTAATGGGATCGCGTCATTAGATCATGTGCTAACTTTTGAGGTAAGTACTACGGGAATTGTGGCTTATAATCTGACAGAATTTTAGACTACAAGTGTCAGTCTGTCATCAACAGTGATGAACACTTCATCGGGCTGGACAGCAGGCGAAAGCGGAAGCAAAAGTTATGGCAAGCACTGGAACACAAGAATTCTTCCACCTTGGGCAGTGGAACGCCTTACCTTTTTCTCTTGTTACCAAGCTAACTTTCGCAAGAGTATGAACGACATATCGTCGCACTTCACCGATTTGGAACAAGCCCTTTAATTAACACCTTATACTTCTCGTAAAAGTCTGCATGACCTTGGGTTTATGCTAGCTCACTCCACCCGCAGCCGAAGGAAAAGTTATTAACTGGAATGCAGGTTTGAATAGCGTAGGGCTTTCTGGGCATGGTACTATTGCCTTCCCGTCGCTTTCTTTTGACCTTTGAAATGATTCACTCAGTTGTATGGGCACTTAAACATTGTCATGGCCTCAGAAATACGGCGCGACTCTGTATTTTTCACAATAACAAACGATGGCAGAGATAAGATGAAAATCCTGAACGATCATCGAACCCTATGTCTTGAATCCGTATTTCAAGTGCAAACATAGAAGAGGCGACCAAAATGTTACCGTTTGAGGGCGCTACTGCAGCACACCTGCAATATAGCACGACTCAGATGCGGGTATAAACGCACCGACATGGATCTGTGTGACATACGTGTCTTTCCAATGTGCATGCGGTAAATGCGGAAACGTGAGTTATGGCGACGTTATTACCAAATGCATCAAAACACGACTATTATGCTATTATTCTTTTCTTGGCTACCGAAGGACAAAATCAGTAGATGTCCATCAGAATGAAGGATATCTATGTTCGTATAATGGTGTCCGGCTGCTTAGCTGAGTGGTAACGTGTTTGCCTACCATGCAGCGGGGCCTGGGTTTGATTCCCGACCGGGTGGAGATTTTCTCTTCCCGTGCAGTGGGTGTTGTGTTGCCATCATCATCTCATTATCACCGACGCTCAAAGTCGCCCAATGTGACGTCACCTGAAACAATACTTGCAATCCAGACTCCAATCTTCCCCGAGTAGGGCCTTCTGGCCAACAATGCCCCACGATCAATTCGTTTTTTCTTTTATATTGGTGAGCCAAGTTTTGTGCTTGCTGTTGTCCGGCACAAGACGCCGGTTGATCTGGGAGGCCATCCTCAACTGGAAGACTCAAGAGAGACACTCGAGCGAGCACCATCCCTACAGTCCTGATCTCTTCCCATGCTTGTACCAAGTCTTCGGTCCCTTACAAAATGCCTTGAAGGGTTAAGGATTGTTGTTGGCCGAAGATGTACAGCAGGCATTTACGCGCATCTCACACAAAGATACGGTGTTTTTCCAGTCGAGTATCCACGGATTAGGGCGTCGGTGGGGTGATTGGCTCAATGCTCACGAAAATTTCGTCTGATTACCGTACCGATTGTGAACTGTACGGTCTTCGAAGGGAAACCATATGACCGCCCCTTATATTTCAGGCATAAGTGATTATTGATTGAAGTTTTTGATGCCCGGAATAAGTTTGTACTTAAAATTACGCTGTTTACATCAGGCAGGAGAGTGATTAGTTGACCGTAAAAATAAGAAACTGGGTATTATGAAATGTCGCGTGAATCTTATCCGATGTAGGACGCTCTCTCACGTTGTGTCTAGGATATACTTCCTGAGTTGCTGATACTTCTTTCTCTTATTCCTCTTCACCAAGATCAAATACGTTCATTTCAGTTACCTTTTTTGGCCTTAGCGGTTCAACTAGTTTTGAACTAGTAAGAGATGTACCACAATTCCTGTGGCTATTGCCAAGCGAGGCGACAGGTAGTTCGCCATTGTAGGAGTATATGACAACAAAGTTAGACCATGTTACAGTAAAGGTTGTTTAAACAGTCGGATCAATACACAGTGTACTCCCGTCTGACGGCAACGCAGGCGCGTATCCTCGCATGCAGACAGTGATGAAGATGCCGAATGGCATACTGAGATAATGTCCGAGCATTTTGCGCCTTTTTTAAAATTCCGCAATGGTTTTTGCGCGCCCTGGAGAAAAAGCATGTCACACACGCGTTCAATTCGAGAGTGGTCTGGTAATCTTGGTGTCCAGCCTAGTTGTGTTAGACCACGAAGAGCACTTTGCGTGTCAGCGGCCGGGTTTGAACTTGCACTGACCTGCTAAAAATGCACGTCCCCTTCGTGGCGAAGACGTGGCAGTAATGGGCACTGGCTACTTTACCACGCAGCAAAGCGAATTGTGACTGCGAGCTGTAAGTGATGGCCCCAACACCATGAAGCGTGGGATTGCACCCATGTTTCGAGGGCCTATGCATTCCGCAATAAACAGCTCACCAGGTGTGTGCCATGTACTCGTACGTTCAGCACTGCCAGAAGGAACCTACTCTACAGACAGAACCTACTCTCATCGCTGAAGACAAGAGAGGGGAATTCGAGACTCCAGCCAACTCTCTCAGTAAACCTGAGTAGTCATGTTTGGCGGTGTCGTGATGTCAGTGGTAGACTAACCAGAGGCACGTATGATCTTAATTCTGCTGAAAGCTCTTTGATGACATCATGAAGCGTAGTATTGGACCTATGTCTCGAGGGCCAACGCATTCTGCAACAGACAGCTCATAAGGTGTACGCCGTGTACTTGTACGTTCATCACTTCCATACAAGTGTTTGATCGGCCACTGCTAATCGCACAGTGAGAGATCTTGACGTGCGTCTATACTACTCGGCCCTCCAGAACCTGATCAACAGGTGTGCGAATATTCCACAGGGCACTGTTGAAAGCAGCAACAAACCACAACATGTGCAGAAATGTGTCGGTAAGCTCATCCGGCTTCCCACAAACCCACAATCCGGCTCTGTTCAAGAGGCCGAAACTGTTCAGCAGGAGTCCATACTTGTCGATCGGACATGGTTATTATCTAGAGGGAAACTTACTGATCATCTCTAAAGTCAGCACCGTTACCGCCTACAGAGTCAAAACAGAAGGTGCACAAGAAAGCCTCCTGAGCGCCATCTGATCGCCGATAACCGTGAAAATCACAAGCCATCAGTATGTACGTATTATACACTGGTGCCACTGAAGACAGTCTTGAGGCTGTCGGATTTTTCCGACAGTGTGTATGCCGGTATGTAATAGATAAGTAAATTCTGGCGGTTCTTTTGAAAATCAAGTCTTTATGGTTTTATTCACAATACAAAATTTAAAATAAAATTTATTCATGTAGGAGATAGTCTTGTGAAATTGGGCGAATCGTTTGAAACACACTGCATTGTACAAAGAGTGAACAAACGAGCTCCAAAAAACAGGTTCAGTAGAGTGTTGCACTTGTACATCAATCATTTCGTTCAGTATGATTGGGGAAACACAGGGAGTAAAATTTAATTCGAGGAGTAATTCGACCACCATCGAAGAGGAGCTGAATGACAGTTCTAAATCTACATCTACATCGAGGTAGATACTCAGCAATCTACTGTACGGCAGTAGATGTAGTAAGCAATATTGTTGCAAATATTGACAGTAACAAGAGATATGAAATAGGATGAATACGTTAAATCGGTAGTAGAGAAGGCGATTGGATTCTAGAAAATCTCTGTTCCTCCTTAGAGGGTAATGCACAGAATATGCCAGATTGACTAAATGCTCCTCCATTTGGAGTCCTTATATTCACTTGACAGCACATGGCTAATGAGTTAAGACATGCACTTCTGGGCTCGTAACAGGTCAATATGGATAATAGAAGAGTGAGACAGGAATGGTTGGAAACTTAAATAAAAATATTCGAAAGTCGAGATGGTTCTCGCGAAAACTTGTTGGGTTAGTTTTGAAAATACGTGTTTGGGGAAGACTGTGCTAGAGCTGTGACCCGTACATAATACATTTCGTGTGGAAGCCTTGAGAACAGGAAAGTCTGGGACTTGTTTCGAGTGTTACACATAGCCCTACACACTTTCAAATGGGACAGCCATGCATTTTATTGTGGCTTGCGAATGTGTAGACTGATAATTCTTCGTCCTTCACTGTTACTGGCTTCACTATACCTCATATGAATTAAATTTAATTCCGATATTACCGATTCTCAGTACTAAAGATTAAATTATCATCCACCATAACAACACTTGAAATGTTCTCAAAATTGGTTAGATTAACAGAATAGATGATTAACCCCACATTCATTTCATACGACGTACATTTGTAGGAGAGAGTTCTCTCCATTTCATATGAAACTGTTGATTTTTAATATCACATGAAAAGTTCTCTTAACTGATACGAAACACACACACACACACACACACACACACACACACACACACACACACACACGAATACATATCACCCTTACTCTTAACTCTTAACCTCTCCTTTTATCGATCAACATCTGAAAAACAAAATTTGTCAGAATTCCAGTCCAGCACTCAGATTCACGCAGCTTACACAAACTTGGAAGATTGTCGAAAAACTGTATGGCTATCATCGAATAATTATACACTGAAACCCCAAGGAAACTGGTATAGCCATCCGTTTTCAAATACAGAGATATGTATACAGGCAGAATATGGTATAGCGTTCGGCAACGCCTACGTAAGACAACAAAAGTCGTGCAGTTGTTAGGTCGGTTACGGATTTTACAACGGCAGGTTATCAAGATTTAAATGAGTCTGAATGTGGTGTTATAGTCGGCACACGAGCGGTGAGAAACTTTTCCACTCTTGAAGTTTTAGAAGTGGGGGACAGATTTATTTCCGGTTTACAAGATCGGTGTTTTTTTAACTATTAAAACTAATGCTTATATTCTCTGCTTTTAATTCACAGCATCTCCAAGGAAGCTACTAACTGGAAATTTTCTTGTACAACCATTTCACGAGCGTACCGTGAATATCAAGAATCCGGTAAAACATCAAATCTCCGACATTGCTAAGGCCAGAAAAAAGATCCTGCGAGAACAGGAACAACGATAACCGAAGAGAATCGTTTAACGTAACAGAAGACCAGCCCTTCCACAAATTACTGCAGATTTCAATGCTGAGGCATCAGCATGCGAACGATTCAACGAAACGTCATCTATATGGGCTTTCGGAGCCGAAGGCCCACTCGTGTAGCCTTGATGGCTACACGACAGAAAGCTTTACGCCTCGCCTGGGACCGTCAACACTGATAATGGACTGTTGATGACCGGAAAAATGTTGCCTGGTCGGACGAGTCTCGTTTCAAATTGCATCGAGTAGATTGATGTGTTTGGGTATGGAGAGTGCCTCATTAATGTATGGACCCTGCATGTCAGCAGGGGACTGCTCAAGCTGGTGGAGGCTCTGTAATGGTGTGGGGCGTGTATGGTTGAAGTGATATGGGAACCGTGATAGGTCTACACACGACTCTGACAGGTGATACGTTCGTAAGCATCATATCTGATTGTCTGCATCCATTCATGTCCATTGTGTATTCCGACGGACTTGGGCAAATCCAGCATAACAATACGACACCCTGTAACCTCCCCGCAGAAAATAGTAAAAAGGTCAATGATAATGAAAATGTGCCAGAATGTTAACTTCCCTACAAAATTAAAGAATGATGATTGATCATAAACCCACAATAATATTAATTAAATAATGAATCATGAGCTGAATGTAACATCTGAACAGAAATAATCAAACCTGATAAATTTTATAAGGGCAGCAGCGCTGACCCTCGGACCTGTATTCAGAATAAAAAAGCAAAAAATTGTTACCTCAATAAAAAAAACTGCATCCGCATCTGCTCTTAATTGTAGATACTTCTACACAGCTTCGTGCAATCCTGGCTTATATTTAATTTTTGATTCTTGGAGGAAATGCATAGGAAATATTCTTTAAATTGAAATGAATGTTTTTCTTTAAAAAAGTTACTTTATAAAAAAATTATTATTGGGGCATTTTTTGAACAAATCAATTACAATTAACATACATTATTAGATTTGCGGAATGCTGCTTCATTACCTTTTATAACAATATACATCGTCCCGAACAGTGACCAGAGTCGCCAGAAGAGCACGCCGCCGACGCATGCCGACGCCCGCTCAGTACAATCGTCCACTCGCTACTACAGTCGACTGACTACTACCTCTCCCGACTCGCTACATATAACAACTGTTCCTGCCGACTCGCTACGTGCTACTGTTCCTGCCGACTCACTACACGCTACTACTCCTGCCGACTCGCTACACACAACTACTCTCGTCTCGCGCGGTCAAGCGCAGACTAGCAACGATAAATAACTCTCTGGTCAGAGATTCTGTCATGCCCCGCCATCGCTGGTAATGAATACATACGTGTTTCAACCCCACACGTCCAAAACTGCTACAGAGTGGCTTCAGCAACACACTTTTAAGTTTAAACACTACGCTGGCCATCAGACTCCCCAGAAAAAAAAAAAAAAAATTGGAAATTTGTGGTAAGATCCTATGGGACCAAACTACTGAGGTCATCGGTCCCTAGGCTTACACACTACTTCATCTAACTTACACTAATTTACGCTGAGGACAACACACACAACCATGCCCGAGGGAGGACTCAAACCTCCGAAGGAGGGAGCCACTCGAAGCGTGGCGAGATGCCCTAGACCACGTGGCCACCCCGCGCGGCTAAACTCCCCAGACATTAACGTTATTTGATTTGCAACATGCTTTTCAGAATAGATCTCCACCTCCTCGTACTCTTATAGATTTATGGAGAGCCCTGCAGGATTCATGGTGTCAGTTTCGTCCAGGACTACTTCAGACATTGGTCAAGTCCATGCCACGTCGTGCTGCGGCACTCCTGCGTGCTCGCGAGGTTGGAGAGGTGTAACAGTTTCTTTGGCTCTTCAGTATATATCAATGACGTCCTCAGGTACACAATATCTATCAGCAATTGTGAGCACGCTGAATAAATTACATATTAGAGTAACTGTTTTCATGTGTATTATCGACTGAAAATGTAAATATCAGCACAATAAAAGTTACGGTAACACGCTACAAGGGACGGCTGATAAAATGCAGTTATACGCTCACAAACTGTTTCAAAGCAGTCATCTAGCTGATCGAGGGCATTACGCTTGTGACGCATACTAAGTTCTCTGAAGTCGGACAAATAGTCACTTTACAAGTGTAACTTCAGAATTTCAGATCATAGTCTTTTTCAAGAACAAAAGTAAATTTCTCTAGAAAAGAGGACTCATGTTCCAGATGACATTCTGCATACCGAAAGCACAACAGGTTATCAAAACAGTAAAATGGAAGATGTAAGGTGCACTGTATTACATTAAAGCATAAAACTGATGAGAACCGCAGAGACTAGGCACTTTCTGAAACGGGCCGCTTCTACGGTGCGTCGTTGACAGTTGGAAGAGCAATGCTATGGCCAGTCAGGATGCTTCAGCACTTGTTCCACGCAGGCGTTTTGGGTTCGATCGGTGAGTTAGGGAATCTTTCGAAGGTGATGTTGCCGCAGCAAGATAGATGGATCGCAGCAGAACCCATTACTGATACATCGATCTGAAGCTGACACAAATGTGTGACCTCGTCATATGAGCGCATCTTTGAACCAGGTGTAATGGCTAAGAGGTGTCACACAGAGGATGCGCAGCGATGGACAAATAATGATGTTCCACAGAGCGGGACGTAAAGGCCTAAGGCGAGAGGTAGGAATACGTAACGCGCCCAGAAATATTGTCGAACATGATCGTTTAAGTAGTCCAGATGTAATGGTGTTGGGAGTCATAATGCTGCATGGGCGTTCTGACCTCTAAATCTTTGTAAACGGTAACCCACTGGTCATGGTTACTGTGACACTGTGCTCCTTGCTCAAGTGCGTCTCCTCAGAGATGTAATCAGCCCTGACTTCATTTTTTAATGGATGACTATGCGCGACCGTATCGGACATCGGGGGTGCAGGAGCTCTTGGAAAGAGTGCGCTTCGGCGAATGGACTGACCTGTTCGTTCCCTCAATTTTAAATGAGTTATGCGTTGGGGAGAGGTATTTTCGGTCCATGCACCACCGACCGTCTAGCAGCTGTCACCCGCTCTGGAACGCCCTACCACAATAACTCCTTACCAACCTTGTGGCAAGCATGGAAGCAAGTTTCAGAACATGTAGGCCCCTATTACCCTCCGTGGTGGTCAGATACCGTATTAATAACAATATCCACCCTTAGGTAATATCTAAAGGATCATCATAAATCGCTGTGACTTCACTGTAATTATTGCCTTTGAATAACAGTCTCATTTCTGTTCGTGCGTATTTCGTTTATGCTATGAGACCGTGGCTGTGTACAATTAATGTAGGTTGATTCTTACAAAGAAGAAGACAGCAAGCAGCCACTGTTAATACTGCTATTTACACTACTGGCCATTAGAATTTCTACACCACGAAGATGACGTGCTACACACGCGACATATAACCGACAGGAAGAAGATGCTGTGATATGCAAATGACTAGCTTTTCAGAGCATTCACACAAGGCTGGCGCCAGTGACAACACCTACAACGTGCTGACATGAGGAAAGATTCCAACCGAGTTCTCATACACAAACAGCAGTTGACCGGCGTTGCCTGGTGAAACGTTGTTGGTTCAAATGGTTCAAATGGCTCTGAGCAGTATGGGACTTAACATCTGTGGTCATCAGTCCCCTAGAACTTAGAACTACTTAAACCTAACTAACCTAAGGACACCACACACATCCATGCCCGAGGCAGGATTCGAACCTGCGACCGCAGCAGTCGCGCGGTTCCGGACTGAGCGCCTAGAACAGCTAGACCACCGCGGCCGGCGCGAAACGTTGTTGTGATGCCTCGTGTAAGGAGGAGAAGTGCGTACCATCACATTTCCGACTTCGATAAAGGTCGGATTGCTGCCTCTCGCGTTTGCGGTTTATCGTATCGCGACATTGCTGCTCGCGTTGGTCGAGGTCCAATCACTGTTAGCAGAGTATGGAATCGGTGCGTTCAGGAGGGTAATGCGGAACGCCGTGCTGGATCCCAACAGCCTCGTATCACTAGCGGTCGAGATGACAGGAATCTTATCCGCATGGCTGTAACAGATCGTGCAGCCACGTACCGATCCTTGAGTCAACAGATGGGGACGTTTGCAAGACAACTACCATCTGCACGAACAGTACGACGACGTTTGCAGTAGCATGTACTATCAGCTCGGAGACCATGGCTGCGGTTACCCTTGACGCTGCAGCACAAACAGGAACGCCTGCGATGGTGTATTCAACGACGAACCTGGCTGCACGAATGGTAAAACGTCATTTTTTCGGATGAATCCAGGTTCTGTTAACAGCATCATGATGGTCGCATCCGTGTTTGGCGACATCACGGTGAACGTACATTGGAAGCGTGTATTTGTCATCGCCATACTCGCGTATCATCCGGCGTGATGGTATGGGGTGCCATTGGTTACACTTCTCGGTCACCTATTGTTCGCATTGACGGCACTTTGAACAGTGGATGTTACATTTTCGATGTGTTACGACCCGTGGCTCTACCCTTCATTCGATGCCTGAGAAACCCTACATTTCAGCAGGATAATGCACGACCGCATGTTGCAGCTCCTGTACGGGCCTTTCTGGATACAGAAAACGTTCGACTGCTGCCCTGGCCAGCACATTCTCCAGATCTCTCACCAATTGAAAACGTCTGGTCAATGGTGGCCAAGCAACTGGCTCGTCATAATACGCCAGTCACTACTCTTGATGGACTGTGGTATCGTGTTGAAGATGCATCCAAGCTCTGTTTGACTCGATGGCCAGGCATATCAAGACCGTTATTACGGCCAGGGGTGGTTTTTCTGGGTACTGATTTCTCAGGATCTATGCACCCAAATTGAGTGCAAATGTAATCAGATGTCAGTTCTAGTGTAATATATTTGCCCAATGAATACTCGTTTATCATCTGTATTTCTTCTTGGTGTAGTAATTTTAATGGCCAGTAGTGTATTTAAGTAAATAACGCCGTAACCGGTGTCGGACTGACAAGTTCGTCATTAGACGGCTGTTCACAAGATTTACAAGATGCACTTTACATAATCGTCAGTTTTCGATTCTTATTCTTCCACTGTAGCGAAGTATTCTTAGGTGTTGGTGCCCTACGGTAGACTGACTATTATGTAAAGTACTTCTTGTAAATCTTGTGAACAGCCGACTGATAATGAACTTGTCAATTCGAAACCGGTTACAGCAATATTTACTTAAATAAATAGCAGTATTAATAGTGGCTGGTTGCTGTCTTCTTTGTAAGAATCAACCTACATTAAGTATGTCTTTTAGTTATGGTAAAGGTACCTTATTTTGTCGTAAAGTCACTAATTCTACAAATGAGTAGCTGATTAGCCGCACATTCCTACTGAAAATTCTTACGCGACTTACGTTGATATCTGTGCGATAAGGTAATAGTATATTCATAAAATTAGGATTCGTTTTGGTGGAGTAGAGCACATTTAAATTAAAAGGCAATGATGGGACCTAATTTTGTGGTAAGGGTAGCTAATTGGGTGATAAGGATTCTTAAATTGGCGATACATTAACACACGTTTTAAATACGATGAAATTATTTGCCAGCCAGAACGAACATATTGAACCAAGAAGGTTAGCAAAAATTACATACTTATCATAAAAACAACGTTCATAAAAAGAACTTCAATTCAGATACCAAGTAATTTGTTCAGGTTCAAAGTTAGCATTGATAAAAGAAAAACAACTGAAATAAGATTAATTTAACAGCACATGTACTCGTAATTATGTCCCTTTGCAGATTTACTTTCATTGCAGATTTACTTTTGTGGTAGGGAGTGAAGCAGAATGAGCATTGAACCTATTTCTCTTCAATAGTTTTTTCTCAAATTGAATACTTTCTTCCACATTTGCCACAAGTCCAGTCACTGGGAATTTTATTTTTTTGACATTTTTGCCTTTTGTTTTCCGTGTTCCAGAAGATCCAGATTCTTCCTTTCCTTTTGCTAGTTCTTGGACCACTTAATGCCGAGCTCTTGGCTCGTATTCACTCACGAGCCTAGCCTTTGGGTCAACAAGCCTGTTGTGATCTGCGTTCGCCAATTTCCTGCTTTTGTTCTTAGAATACTATTAACTGGAAATAATGATGTTGCTGAAGTTTGTGGGAATCCATATCCTTCGAACTACTATTTGATGATCTGTTTGCATAGGAGCTGCTTGGACTACGGGCGGATCAGGATTCTCAGTGGTCTGGTATGGAGCCGGCTTTTCTCAGGTGATGATATTTAGATCAAAAGTTATTATTCCACAAGACTTGAAAGTATTTTTACAAAAGGAATCATAAAGTGGTGTGGGAGCTTCTTTTATTTGGTTTCTCTATAGAAGCCCAGTATGCAGATATATTTTCCGGCACTCTCAAAGTCAATCTATATCAACATTTAT
The DNA here is from genome assembly GCF_023864275.1 of Schistocerca cancellata. NCBI lineage: Eukaryota > Metazoa > Arthropoda > Insecta > Orthoptera > Acrididae > Schistocerca > Schistocerca cancellata. The sequence goes on from NC_064627.1 coordinate 641,682,997, forward strand.
AAGTGTACCGCCATTTCTGGTTTGTAATTTTCTTTTCACTATTAAAAAATTTTCATGGTGGCTATGCAACCGCGAACACTTGTTTGGTAGTAAGACCAAATCCCATCTCTTGCACTGTAATTATGTACTTCTGTAATTTCTGCTCTAATTCTATGGCGAATGGGCGATCGAATTACTTCAAATCCAAAGCCCCAATAGCATCTTGAATTTCTCGCAGGAATCTTTATTAAAGAGCTCAAAGGCACCCCATTATCTTTTGCAACCTAGTTAACGCTAATGAGATTTCTCTGAACAATTTTTGCCGCCTTTAGCACAGCACTAGAACTGTAGATACCATAGATTCTTCAGGTGATACCGCATTTCTCAGTTTACTGCTCGTCGTTCCCACCCTAAAGCAATCGATAAAATAAATCAGTTATACCTAATTTGGTGATACGCTGTATGAAAATATTTTTCCTAAAACTGATTACTTCTATGCGTGTACTAACACATAAAAGCTTTGAAAACAATAAATAACAATTTACATATGAATTACGATTTTTTGAATTTATACCTGTACGAAAATTCTATAAATACGATTCAGAAACTGTATTTTTCACGAAACTCCGAAGCCACTACAATGAGTGACTACCAAGAAATCTATTTCCATAAATACAAAGTGTCAGCACTACAATACTCTAATGAAACCAGAATGCCTTTGTGCATCAGACTGCCTTTCTTTAAATACAACCAAACAGTTACGAGAAATAGAAAAGAAGGAAAGGAAAATAATCAGGAGTATCATGGAACCAATTTATGAGAATGTGAAATAAGAAAGTTTATTAAGAAAATAGAGTGAATATCAGACACTATGAGGAAGAGAAGAGTTTCATTCTATAGACACCTAAAGAGGATAAATTAAAACACGATAAAAAAAGGATTTTTGACGTCTTTGACCGAAAAGAAGTTAAAGCAGAGCTGAGAGAAATGGAAATAATGGAGGAAGAAACAGGAGAAAGAGAAATGTTCAGAGCAAAGGTAACAGGTTTCAAGGTCTTCCATGAGAAAACAAAGAAAAAGACAGGTGCAATACGGGAAGAAGAAAGAAGCGAAAAACATAGGGGAAGAACGTTAAATTTGTGGAAAGAAAGAAAGGAAAAAAGAAGGGATACGTAAGTTATTTCATATGGTCTTTAGTAGGCCAAACCAATTTTTAAAAAAGTAATAAAAAATTACACTTGATGTAATTTTCTGTAATGTATTGAGAGCTGCATACACTTGTTCGATTCTCCTTACATAAATAAGTACTTAAATAGAATAAAGTTTAAATTTACTCAAAAACAAAGTAGAATTATTGATACGATAGCACGTGTTGTTCTTTCACTAATAAGGAGAAAACGGTGGTTCGGACTGAGCAGCAGGAGAAGAAGACATTCTTCGTCATCCATCATCGATGGTTCGTATTATTTGAGAAATTCCTGAAACAATATGAAATGTATCACCAAGTAAGGTGCACCATCAATTAAGGCTTCCTCAGCACCATCTGTGCTCTACTATAGCATTTCTTGCTACACTTTTCAAAAGCTTGGATAATGACCGACGATTTGCACTGCAGACCGCTGCAACACTTGTAGAAAAGGACGACTGGTTTTCTGGAAGATACCAGCGACATGGAGCCGTGCCGATTCCAGCGCCTTGGCTATCTGTGCTCAGTTTCTTGCCTGAGGACCCGTGGCGTGAATGGTCCGATCGAGGTGGCCCTACAGATTCTTCAATGGTTTTAAATAAAGTGAATTTGGTAGCCAGGACTGTATGGTACTCTCATCCTAGTTCACTTCGACCACGCAAGCTGTATGACACGTTGCACTGTCCTGCTGGTCTACGCCATTGTCCCGGGAACAACGAACTGCATTTAGAGGTGGAGATAGTCCAGAAGGATACATAAATATTTATGTTGATCCATTGTACCTTCCAGGATGACTAGATCACCGGAAGAACACCCTCCCTTCTGGACATTTCCAAAGATTGTTGCAGGGTGTTTGCTCTCAGACGTTCCAAGCCGTACACTACAACGGTCATCACTCCGATAAAGCATGAAACGTCATTCATCTGTAAAGGCACCGGTCACCACTAAGTGGACGTCCAGTACGGGCACTGGAGTGAAAATTCCATTCTTCGTTGGCGATGGACTGCAGACAGCATGGGTGCGTGAACCACACTCTCGCTGGAAAGACCTACACGCAGCAACAGTCGCTGTATGGTCGTTCAGAAGACGCGTTAGTAACACATTAGTTCATCTGGAAGGTCACTTGCTCAACAGTTGCACTTCTATCCGCCCGTACACATCTCCATAGCTGTCGTTCACACCTGTCATTTTCGGTCCGTGCTGCACCACAGCTGCCTCAGCGCCTCTTTTGGATAGTGCTATTTTGCCATGCACGGTATACTTTAACCACGGCGGCAAGTGAACAGTTTACAGACCTACCCATTTTGCAAATTCTTTGACCCTTTGCCCGAAAGCCAAAGATGATACTCTTTTGGACATCAGATAAATCGCTTGGGTTCCGCATTAAGATTACGACTGCACCGTTTTCGACCCCCCACCCACCCGCCCTTCGCCATACGCGATGCGCTTTATATACCCCAACTGCTAGTGCTGCCATCTGCTGTCTCTGAGTGTTTATTGTATGTTGACGTCAACCACAGGCCGTGGTTACATTAATGTGACTGGACCGTGTGTGTATGTCCAAGTTTCATCGAAGTGTGTTACTCGTGCTTGGCCATGACAAAGCATGCGAAAGCTACCTTCGTCTTCAAGTTTTACGCACCAGGGTAGTTTTGTAAGGATAAACACCCTGCTCGCACGAAGCCCAACCCACAAATACGAGGGCTGTCCAGAAAGTAAGTTACGATTGATCGCGAAATGAAAATCACAGTGAAAATCAGAAATGTTTCATTTGTAACAGTTAGCTACACCGTTCAGCTACTAGTCTACGTAGTCGCCGTTCTGACTCAGACATTCGTCGTAGCGTTGTACTAACTTTCCAATACCCTCATCATAGAAGGCAGCCGCCAGTGCTTTCCGTCATTTCTCTACGCTGGCCTAAAGCTCGTTGTCTGTGCCAAAATGTAGTCTTCATAGCCAGCGGTTCGTTTGAGGAGAGATGAAACTCAGTGGGAGACAATTACGGGCTGTATTGTGGGTAACCAAACATTTGCAATTGAAACGATGCAGGAACATCTTCATCACCCCTGCAGAATGAGGCTGAGAATTGTCTTGAAGAAGAAACCGCACGACAGTAATGTAATGTTGGTTGCATAGCATCAGGGGAAAATTCTCACCAGACTCTCGTACTTGGCGGGAGACACTAGTTTCTATAACATCTTAACGCGCTCACTAAGAGCTCGGGAATGAAAAGAGCGACATAATTCTACCTAGAGTCATACTAGAGACACTGCCCAACACATCTTTGCAAAGCTTTATAGGATTTTCATAGTCGTTTCCATTTCGCGAGCGATCGTAACTTACTTTCTGGACAGCCCTCATAGCACGCTGTCGACCTTTTTTCTATAGTTACTAAATTTTCATAAAAATCTGACAACACCAACAGCCACCACCGTTTTGCGGGAGTATTTCCAGAAGGCTGGACTTAGCACGGCTGAGAGAGAGGCAGAGCGGTGTCACCTGCAGGTGGGAGCCTTTGTCCGTGGGGCAGGGCGAGGCAGAGGTCGGCCCGGCCGGTGGCGCAGGGACGGGGCCACCGGCGGCGACCGTAAAATGAAATTAGAACGGCTGGCGCGGCGGCGCGGCGGGCGGCCACAAATCAGGCGCCGGGCCGGCCGTGGGGGCGGCGGCGGACGCCTCACACCTGCCGTCCGTCACTGCCAGCCGGCGCGTCCATCACCGTCACCGCTGCCAGCTGCAAAGTACCGGCGCTGGCCAAAAGCGAAAAGTTCAAATGGAAAACCCGCCTGCCGCCGCCGCCGACGCCGATGCGTCGATCGCTTTATTTGTTGCTCGCCGTTTCGAAATAGTCTGCACCGCAGAACGCGCCAAATTGGTGTTGCCTAGTGGTGTGTCATACCGTCACGTTTCCTTGCAAAAGACGACGACCCGCTCAAGTCGAATGATAATCGTGCTTAGTGAAACTCATATTTATCTATCATCAGGAGTTGCTGATAAATAAAAGAACCTTTATTCGCTACTACAAGGGGATTCAAAAACTAAGCTAGGCATACTACAGGGTGTTACAAAAAGGTACGGCCAAGCTTTCAGGAAACATTCCTCACACACAAAGAAAGAAAACTGTTATGTGGACATGGGTCCGGTAACGCTTACTTTCCATGTTAGAGCTCATTTTATTATTTCTCTTCAAATCACATTAATCATGGAATGGAAACTCGCAGCAACAGAACGTACCAGTGTGACTTCAAACACTTTGTTACAGGAAATGTTCAAAATGTCCTCCGTTAGTGAGGATACATGCATCCACCCTCCATCGCATGGAATCCCCGATGCGCTCATGCAGCCCTGGAGAATGGCGCATTGTATCACAGCCGTCCACAATACGAGCACGAAGAGTCTCTACATTTGGTACCTGGGTTGTGTAGATAATAGCTTTCAAATGCCCCCATAAATGAAAGTCAAGAGGGTTGAGGTCAGGAGAGCGTGGAGGCCATGGAATTGGTCCGCCTCTATCAATCCTTCGGTCACCGAATCTGTTGTTGAGAAGCGTACGAACACTTCGACTGAAATGTTCAGGAGCTCCATCGTGCATGAACCACATGTTGTGTCGTACTTATAAAGGCACATGTTCTAGCAGCACAGGTAGAGTATCCCGTATGAAATCATGATGACGTGCTCCATTGAGCGTAGGTGGAAGAACGTGGGGCCCAATGAAGACATCACCAACAATGCCTGCCCAAACGTTCACAGAAAATCTGTGTTGATGACGTGATTGCACAATTGCGTGCGGATTCTCGTCAGCCCACACATGTTGATTGATGTTGATTGTGAAAATTTACAATTTGGTCTTCAGAATCGAGGATGTACAGTACATACTGACGAAACTAATATGAGCTCTAACATGGAAATTAAGCGTTTCCGGACACATGTCCACATAACAACTTTTCTTTATTTGTGTGTGAGGAATGTTTCCCGAAAGTTTGGCCGTAACTTTTTGTAACACCCTGTATAATCCGCCAACAAGTGAGAGTTTGCTTCTGTCACTTTCCCGTGTAATGTTGCCACATGGGCTGCCGGCTTTCGCTCTGTTACAGGTAACACGCAAACACGGCAGGTCACTTCACAAATGTTCTTAATGTGTAACGTGGAATAATGTTGAAAGCAACTGCCGCGAGGTATAACGAAAATTCGAGATACTCTGTCGACGCCTGATCTGAATTGACAAGTGACTAAACTGCAGCAGACGACGCGTTTTGTAGCCCTCAATTTAAACCGTCCTAATCAAACCATAACCTCGTTATGTGTAGTATATCCAAGAAAAAGGCGGTCAGCAATCTGTGGCCTTGTTCACGGCGATTAAAGCCAACTTCTACAAGCATACTCAAGATACGAGCGTTTCAGTTTCAATGCCAAAAACAAATTGTAGTTTCTCGGTATCGTTGGTTATCAGAAACTATCCTCATGCTGGCTGTAAGAGCTGCCTGGTGCGTGGTTGTAGATTGTAGGCGACGCATGTAGATTCCAGTCGAAATGAGAATGACAGGAGGGAAAAAGAAGCAAATAAAAAAGTCAAGACGATGAAGGAAATGACGGCACGAAGTATTAGAAATAAAAAAAAGCACTTAACCAACTGAGTAAACAAAAATAATAATGAAGGTCTACCAATTAAATTTAGAAATAAAAAAAATATTTTATGAGTTTCGAGCCCACAACCCTCTACAAATAAGGTTTGAATGCTAACTACTTTTTATGTATATTTATTTATTTATTTTCCATGTTATTGCTTCTGCCAAAATGAGTTTTCCTGGGGTACCTTGAATTGGCTTCCTAACAAAAATTTTTTTTTGCCAACTTAATTAAAATGGTGCAAACTTAGAGGCGATTCGCTTTAGTCTTGTGCGCCAACCAAAAATTATCTCTGCATTACTTTAAAGTGTGAAGTAAGAAATTTTCAAATAAAGCTTTGTACTTCGGACACTTTTTAAGATTATGGTGCTCTTCCATTAGATACTGTATGTACTCGTCTATACACGCGTGTCTGGTCGTAAATGCAAAATATGGGAACTGGCCGAGAATTCAAGCGTAGCTATTGTTCTTTGTTTCAGGAAAGAAATGCAAGTCTGGCGTGTTTTTTTCTAGTCCACTTCGACATGTGGTACTGCTCTCGGCAGATATGGATGTGTGCCACGGTATCTACGGTATGGAAATGATCGCAGTACGTGCTTTGCTTCAGTTTGATACTGTGTAGTTTTTCACATGTGGGGACGTTCTCGTTTACAATGTCTTACCATGTGCACACTACTTTGGAGTGGAGGATGGGATTTTTTAATATTTTTCCAGACGTTACTCCAATTTACCGCTGGATATTTCGCCTCCACGGGGTTTTGCCTCTGGTGTCTCGTGAGGTGGTAATAGGTCCTTTTGGTGTTAAGCTAAGGTGGACTATCGTGAATATAGCTCATTTCCCGGTAGTAAGACCGGACGTAGTCGAGTTCAGCGCTGATGCGACCAACATCAACTGGAGCGTTTTTGCTCGTTGAGGCTGACCTGTTGAATAAGGTTTTGTAACTGAAGGATGAGGTGTCCGCATTATTTTGCGGATACGGTCCAGATATAGAGCAGTGCATTGTTTTTGGATGTGTTTTACGCCGAAACCACCAACGGGGCGGGTTAATACTATGGTTGGCATGGTGACTTTACAGATACTTCCGTTCCAGATAATCCAGTACGCAGCAGCTAAAAGCTTGTGCGCTGTATCCTTGGGTACTGGTAACACTGCTGCGATGTGATATATTTAGCTTACGGCTTAGGGCATAGCTGTTAGTCAATAGAGCTCTCTGTATCCGATTTAGCGTTCTAATTTTGTGTTCACGAAGAGTAGCCCTGAATATATTTAGTAAATAGTCCCAGTTGTCAATTGTCATCACTCGTGGGTTGGACATTAAAATCATACCCTAGTTGTTCGTCTGCTCTGTCCTTTGTAGCCATATGAGGTCCGACAGGTAAAAGTTTCGGTTTGTGTTCATTGAGTTTGGCTCCAGAAGAAGTGGCGTCAGCATGGATTATTTCTTGAATGATTTCAATTTCTGACGGAATGTTAACTATTGCACTGATATCATCAGCATAAGCGTGACACACTGATTCTGTACCAAACACATGTATACTTTGTAACCTGTGATGCAGGTTTAACAGTAACGGTTCTACGGCGATTGCGTACAGTGTCATAGAAAGGGAGCAGCCTTGTCTCACTGATTGCTTAATCAGGACTGGTGAACTTAGTTGGCCATTAACTTTGATTCTAGAGGAAGTTCCGACCATACATTTACGTATGATGTGACTACAATGAGCACTGAACGCCATCCGTTGCATCACGGTTAATAGAAAGTGGTGATTGATGTGGTCACATGCCTCATCAGAGTCTAAAAACATGACAGCAACGTTGCATTTGCATAGCCAGCACAAATTTATAATATCCTTTTATTCACGTGATGCATTTGACATAGGTCTCCCTGGGACAGCACTCATTTGATAAGGGCTAAGTACCTTCGGCAGTACCGTCTTCATTCTACTATTTATGAGTCGGGTGAAAATTTTTTTAGTCGGAATTGAGTAAAGCTAGCGGTCGAAAATCCTCCAACGTAGTGCTACGTGTTTTTTTGGGGATGAGGACGATCAGTCCTTCCGTAAACTGAGATGGCATCTGCATGTCTCCCAATAATTCATTGCATATTTTCTTGAACTCTGGTCCTATGACGTTCCAAAAGAAAGAATAAAATTCTATGGGTAGGCCCTCTAAACCAGCTGATTTCTTTGTAGGCGAATCTTTGATTATTATAGAAATTCTTAATCGGTTATGTTGGCAACAAGGTCGGCCTTTTCAGTCGGATTGACCGTGGGTTGAATGTAGGATAAAAGCGGCTCACTTGCCGTCGATTCAGTTATCGACGCGCCGTAAAAATCTATATAATGTTGCACCACTCAGTCTTTTATTGTGACTTGTTGATTGTATTCGTTCCCCCGTTTATAATTGAGAGTATAGAGTAACTTTTGTTTACCTCTCTTGGCTTCCCGGATCACGTGGTATACGGAAGTATTCTCCTGTGTCAGTTCAATCGGAGAACGCACTCGAATATTTTTCCCCTCTAGAGATTGCCGTACCAACGCTGTTACTCTTCCTTTAGTGCGTTTTATTCTAGAGCTGTTTGCTACTAATCCCATTGGATCAGCATATAGTTCACGGAGGGATAGAAAGTGGTACTCCAAGGTGCGTTTTCGCCAGTGCGCTTTCGTGTGGCCAAGTCGCGCGATGCATGTTTTTATCTGCTGTTTTGCAGGCTGTAGCCACCACATGACGCTTGTTTGATATCTGAGTTGCGTCCGAAGGCATCGCTGCTATGTACGATGGATCTTGTGTTTCAATTCTACGTACTCCAAAAGTGACACGTTTAGCTTCTATACGCTTCTTCCCAGGAATATTTGTTGTTTAGTGTGCTGTGCGGTTTTATGAAATGCTCAGTGATCCTAGAAGTTAAGGGGCCAAATTTCGCATTCAATTACATTATGGATAAAGCCTTTCGTTACATACAGCCTATCTCGTCTGGTTGCCAAATTACGGGATACTTACCTGTATCCTGGGGTGTGCGGACGAAGATGGCACCAAGTATCTACCATATCTAGTCCGTTAGTTAACAACAATAGCTCTTCATAAAGTTGAAGTTCAGGACTTGATCTTCTGGACGCAATACGCATTTAAAATCTCCACCCAAAATTATGTACAATCGAGGATCCTTTATTACTGGGACAATTTCGTCCCGGAACAGGTTGCTCCTTGGTCGTTTTCCGCTGGATCTGGAGGGAGCATAAACATTAAGAAGAAGTAGATCATATATTTTAGCAGTCAAGCCTCGTCCTGATTCAACTATTTCTTGCGCTGTACATGGTATGCCGTGTTTGAAGAATATTTCCGTTCCGCATTCATTGCCTATGTTCAAGATTGTTTCATATCCGTACACATCTGCTATTTTCGTCGTAATTACCTCCTGTATCATCGTTCAGCCCGACAAGGATGCCTCCAAACACGTCTCCGACGATTGTCTGGTTGAAGGCATATGCGACACTCAACGGTGAAGAAAGCGTGATGTCAGTCCTGAGCGGTCCATTCGGCATGTTGTTGGGCCCATCTGTACCGCGCTGCATGGTGTCGTGGTTGCAAAGATGAACCTCGTCATGGACGTCGAGAGTGAAGTTCCGCATGATGCAGCCTACTGCGCACAGTTTGAGTCGTAACACGACGCCCTGTGCCTGCACGAAAAGCATTATTCAACATGACGTCGTTGCTGTCAGGGTGCCTCCGAGCCATAATCCATAGGTAGCCATCATCTACTGTAGTAGTAGCTCTTGGGCGGCCTGAGCGAGCCATGTCATCAACAGTTCCTGTCTCTCTATATCTCCTCCATGTCCGAACAACATCGCTTTGGTTCACTCCGATATGCCTGGACATTGCCCTTGTTGAGAGCCCTTCCTGGCACAAAGTAACAATGCGGACGTGATCAAACGGTGGTATTGACCGTCTAGGCGTGGTTGAACTACAGATAACACGAGCCGTGTACCTCCTTCCTGGTGAGATGACGGGAACCGATCGGTTGTCGGACCCCCTCCGTCTAGTAGGCGCTGCTCATTCATGGTTGTTTACATCTTTTGGCGGATTTAGTGACATCTCTGAAGAGTCAAAGGGACAGTGTCTGTGATACGATATCCACAGTCAATGTGGTACCTTCAGGAGTTCTGGGAACCAGGGTGATGCAAAACTTTTTTTTATGTGTGTAGTTACGGTGTATCATTAGCTTACGGCCAGCTATGAGATCTAATAATTTCATACATTTCATATTTCATTGCCCTTTACAAGACACCCGCTCCAAATCGATCTAGTAAGATTGAAACATAATCACTTAATTTTGCCAGCAAGATGTCTCATTAATAGCGTAAAGCATCTTCTGTGGTCATTCTGTAAATGAAGATATATAACTCTCTTTTTCTTACGCTGCATTCTGTTATTTTAACTTTACCTCATAGAGAACTTAAAAAAGGCGAAAAATTGCCAAGAAAGAATGTGAAAATGGCTCTGAGCACTATGCGACTTAACTTCTGAGGTCATCAGTCAACTAGAACTTAGAACTAATTAAACCCAACTAACCTAAGGACATCATTCACATCCATGCCCGAGGCAGGATTCGAACCTGCGACCGTAGCGGTCGCTCGGTTCCAGACTGTAGCGCCTAGAACCGCACAGCCACTCCGGCCGGCAAAGAATGTGAAGTTTATTTCGATCCCAAATTACGTTAACAACGATGGAAAAAACAGAGGTTTGCAGAATACGCAGTCAAGAGGCAAAAACACCGTAAGTAAATTATACGCCTCTTTTTTAAGGAAATACTGTATTTAATCTGTAAACATGAAAATGTAGAGATACTGTGTATCATTTTTCAGAATGTTAACAGAAGATGCTTTATAAGTAATTGGTAAACGCGCCTGGAGAAAACATGATTTATTTGCGTAAGACAGGAAGATCAATTATAATTAACTGTAACAGCAGCTTCAGAAGATGGCCATGCAAACAAACAGATTTCAGAATAGATCCGTTTATTATACTCTCAGATGATGCGTACCACATTCGTTTCTGTTCAGACTGTTGTACTTCGATATTTTTCGAAGATCGAAGATGTAATCATGGAAGCTGCCCTTCCTGATGAAGGTGCTATTGTGCTATTGTAATATTTGCTTTCGCCTTAGCTATATCCAGAATGGCGACCCTTCTTCATTGAATTTCATGAAATTCGTTGTTGAAATTATTGATGATGAAACTAGATGATTGACCACAGTGATATAGTAATGTCCGGGAATCATATACATGCAGAACAGTTCACGCCTGGAGAGAGATTAAAATTATGCCCTGACACAGAGTTCAGCGATTTAAGAGATGTTGTTGTGAACCACAAAGAATAATTCATTCTATGCCCTTCAATTCTTTCTTCCTAACCATTATACAATGAAATTTCCAAACAGCAGTGTTCCGTTTGTGAACACGGTAAAACACCACACACACACACGCTCTCTTGCGGTTAATCGACAGTCAGTAATGATTATCTGGGATGCCATTTCATTTCATTGCAGGACCCCTTTGGTTGTCACACGCGGCACCCTTACAACGCAACGGTAAGTCAATGATATTCTACGTCCCGTTTTGTTGAACTTAATGGCAAGCCATCCTGGGCCTACATTTCAATAAGCACGTCAGCACACAGCAAATGTTTCTACGGCTTTTCTTCGCGCCTGCGAAATCCTACCTCGGCCAGTAAGGCCGACGGATCTCTTCGCAACTGAGCGTGTCTGGAAAATTATGGGTAGAGCCCATCAACCATCTCTGGATTTTCACGACCTAACGCGCCAATTAGAATTTGGCATGATATTCCTCAAGAGGCCATCCATAAACTCTATTAATGCCAAGCCGAATAACTGCTTGCATAAGGGCCAGAGTTAGAGCAACGAGTTATTGACTTGCTTTATTTGTGAAGCTCTTTCTCTTAAATAAATCATTCAATTTTTCTGAAATTGTATTCATTTGTCTGTCGATGTACATCACACCGGTCCGCCTCCGTAGCGCAGCGGTAGCGATACCGCCTACCACGAAAGGGGGTCCGGGTTCGATTCCCGTCAGGGGAATGGGTGTTGTGTGCACTTCATCATCATTTTCATCATGATCTGACACGCAAGTCGCCGAAGTGGCGTCAGTTAAAAAGATTTACAATAGACCAAAAACTGCCATACCATCATTTCATTATATCACACCTACCAATAACAGCCCCATTCCGATAATTCCTTCGTGGTGCGTCGTTTTCTGTCTTAGAGTTTATTAAATATTCTACGTTCCTTCAACAGTCTGTACAATAAACTAATGCTGGCAGCTCAAAAACGACAAAAACATACATACCACATTGCACAACAGCAGACACACATTCATAATTCATAAGATAGGCCGTATGATCAACTCCACAAATTACACATGAGTCACGTCAAACTAACGATCTGGAACAAGCAATATGTAGGACAATTAGAACAACGATACACAGGAAAATTCAAATATTTTTGGGCACACATTCTATCCAGCAGGAAATCTACGTAGAGAAACATGTTCCACTAACCAACGACATCCCTTTCACCGCGGTTAATGCAGTTCTGGACAAAATAAAAGACAACACAGGCACGGATGACACAGCTGAAGAAAATAGCTTTGTCAGTACGCCATGAAAGCCTGCGAATCTTTTAACTGCAGTCGCGATAAAAATATGAGACTCTACATTTACGGAACGACAGCAGAAGCTGATAAACTGGATAAAAGCTGTCGTGGCCCTTTTGACATCGGTATCCGTACCAGATAGGGTTGATAGAAGAGATAGAGAAGATTCAACGGAGAGCCGCGCGCTTCGTTACAGGATCATCTAGTAATCGCGAAAGCGTTACGGAGATGATAGATAAACTCCAGTGGAAGACTCTGCAGGAGAGACGCTCAGTAGCTCGGTACGGGCTTTTGTTAAAGTTTCGAGAACATACCTTCACTGAAGAGTCAAGCAGGATATTGCTCCCTCCTACGTGTATCTCGCGAAGAGACCATGAGAATAAAATCAGAGAGATTAGAGCCCACACAGAAGCATACCGACAATCCTTCTTTCCACGAACAATACGAGACTGAAATAGAAGAGAGAACCGGTAGAGGTACTCAAGGTACTCTCCGCCACACACCGTCAGGTGGTTTGCGGAGTATGGATGTAGATGTAGATGTAGATCTTTAAAATAATATTATAGGGGCTATCCGTTTCTACCTGGATCACACTGACTAGGATTTACGCGCCACGCTTGCAGTGCGCATATGTTCTGTCACAGGTTACATACACACAAGATCAGCAGTTGCCACGTACAGACATTAGGCAGGACATCGATTCGGAAAAGTAGTCCAAATACTACAGTTCTTCACTAACTAAATAGAAATCACGAATGGATTTGTTTGAATAACTAGAGATATACTGGCACAAGAAAAATTACTTTATTCAACGAAAACTTTGAAAGTGAATCATTAAATTTGCTGGCATATCGATAGCATGCTTAAATAATATAATGATATGGCTTTCGCAAAAGATAACCATGTGGTTGTTATAAGAGGAAGTAATATTGTCACCTACAGTAAAGAGGTGAAATCTTCACTCTGGCATCATACCTCTGTGCTTGGTTTTAGAGTGTGCATAGTGTTTCTACGTTTAGCTTCCTTGTTTTTCTGTGTTTTGTGTGCACATTGACATGAAATGGTAGTATCGGTAAGTTTTCTCCTGGTTAGGTAACATCGGCGTTTCTGGAAGGCTCCAGCTGCTCACACATAACTGGTCTCACCGTTAAGACATCGTAATAAAATTGAACAGAAACATGCATCGCTCTTGCCTACTGCTACTCTTTTCAGAAACGCGACATGCGCTAGGTAAACTGAAAAAAAACCATGACTACCAGCAGAAAAGTGAATTAATGATAACGACGTTATGTACACAGCTGCATATGCATTCAGTCACACACTTAACATTCCAGATAGTTGTCAGACATTTTTCTTTACTCACCTAGAGAAACTTATGAACCTGAAGTATTCACTTATTTTATTAACACAGTATTAATGAAAATGTCTTTTGTAACATTTGTTTCTCATGTACAGGTTTTGTGATCGGAGGTCATCTGAGTAGGGTATAAGGTAATAACAAACAGCATTACCGTTTTCTGCCATGTTGGAAAGACCAGTTTTCTACCATATCTGGGAATTTATTGGTTTGTATTGCATATGGCTATGTAACAGCTGCAGACAAGATACACTCCTGGAAATGGAAAAAAGAACACATTGACACCGGTGTGTCAGACCCACCATACTTGCTCCGGACACTGCGAGAGGGCTGTACAAGCAATGATCACACGCACGGCACAGCGGACACACCAGGAACCGCGGTGTTGGCCGTCGAATGGCGCTAGCTGCGCAGCATTTGTGCACCGCCGCCGTCAGTGTCAGCCAGTTTGCCGTGGCATACGGAGCTCCATCGCAGTCTTTAACACTGGTAGCATGCCGCGACAGCGTGGACGTGAACCGTATGTGCAGTTGACGGACTTTGAGCGAGGGCGTATAGTGGGCATGCGGGAGGCCGGGTGGACGTACCGCCGAATTGCTCAACACGTGGGGTGTGAGGTCTCCACAGTACATCGATGTTGTCGCCAGTGGTCGGCGGAAGGTGCACGTGCCCGTCGACCTGGGACCGGACCGCAGCGACGCACGGATGCACGCCAAGACCGTAGGATCCTACGCAGTGCCGTAGGGGACCGCACCGCCACTTCCCAGCAAATTAGGGACACTGTTGCTCCTGGGGTATCGGCGAGGACCATTCGCAACCGTCTCCATGAAGCTGGGCTACGGTCCCGCACACCGTTAGGCCGTCTTCCGCTCACGCCCCAACATCGTGCAGCCCGCCTCCAGTGGTGTCGCGACAGGCGTGAATGGAGGGACGAATGGAGACGTGTCGTCTTCAGCGATGAGAGTCGCTTCTGCCTTGGTGCCAATGATGGTCGTATGCGTGTTTGGCGCCGTGCAGGTGAGCGCCACAATCAGGACTACATACGACCGAGGCACACAGGGCCAACACCCGGCATCATGGTGTGGGGAGCGATCTCCTACACTGGCCGTACACCACTGGTGATCGTCGAGGGGACACTGAATAGTGCACGGTACATCCAAACCGTCATCGAACCCATCGTTCTACCATTCCTAGACCAGCAAGGGAACTTGCTGTTCCAACAGGACAATGCACGTCCGCATGTATCCCGTGCCACCCAACGTGCTCTAGAAGGTGTAAGTCAACTACCCTGGCCAGCAAGATCTCCGGATCTGTCCCCCATTGAGCATGTTTGGGACTGGATGAAGCGTCGTCTCACGCGGTCTGCACGTCCAGCACGAACGCTGGTCCAACTGAGGCGCCAGGTGGAAATGGCATGGCAAGCCGTTTCACAGGACTACATCCAGCATCTCTACGATCGTCTCCATGGGAGAATAGCAGCCTGCATTGCTGCGAAAGGTGGATATACACTGTACTAGTGCCGACATTGTGCATGCTCTGTTGCCTGTGTCTATGTGCCTGTGGTTCTGTCAGTGTGATCATGTGATGTATCTGACCCCAGGAATGTGTCAATAAAGTTTCCCCTTCCTGGAACAATGAATTCACGGTGTTCTTATTTCAATTTCCAGGAGTGTATTATCATCTAACAGGTGTAGCAAAATCTCACTGCGTCGTAGGCACTCTAAACAGGAATAGAATGAATCCTGACATATAGAGTGCGTTTACACGTCCAGTGGAAAATATCACTAACATGCTCGAGCACTATAAATGACAAAGAGATTGGGAAACATTGTTCGCGACCGCTTGTTACAGTTACAGCAGAGAATATGCCGAAGACGATATTGAGCTTCATTCTGTACTTGAATGCTCAACATGCTCATGTGAGCAGACCAGTGTGGGACAAATTGCTCATTACAGAGAGCACACACATCGTCCAAAAAGAAGATATCTTTTAACCGCAAGTCACGAGGCACGAAGTTCAAACCGCGTGCTGGAATATAGCCGATGGAGTTTCCTCGACTAACCAATAATAATGAAATGTACAACTAGTATCTGCTGCTTACTTATTGTTAACTTCTTCAGTTGCACGAAGCCCCTGCATCTCAATAGGCAAAGCAATCGAAGTTGACATCTGTTGATAGAGCTGTACATATTCAACGACGAAATACGGAAAAAACAGTACGATGAACAGGGCAGTGTCGAGTTTCAAAAAGGTAGAAGCATTCAGTTGAACAGCGAGTTACTTCATTCATCTGTTAGACAACTGAACTTCAGTTCAGTTAACAACGTCCAGAATGACGTCGAGAACGACGTGCACCACTATTCGTCCTGTTGTGAGCAATCTCCTTTTGTTGTTGGCACTTAGTGGAACCGTGAAGCGGCTTGTGGTGAAAATGGAGGAAACGTGTAAATGATCAGGAAAAAAAACTGCAGTAATTCGGAATGATACAGCAGTAGGTAAGAATATATAATAACACAGAGAAAATTTCAGCTTTAAGCAAAATTTGTTTATTTTTCATCTAATCAAAACTGGTCCAACACTTTCTGTGCTATCTTCAGTGGCTTTTTGTACATTACTATACTCGTATTTACACATTTTCTCACATATCTCACATGACACTATCAGTTATTGTATGTAGGTAATCCTATATCTGGCATACATTTTAAGACTTGTTATCTGAAAACAATAAAACGTTTTCTATTTTTCGGTTTTCGGTTCATGGTACGTTCTTAATAAGTGTTACAAGTAACTACTATATACAAACCAGTAACGATAAGTTTCGTTTGAATGGTCTATATAATAGCGGGCAATTGGTTATGTCAAACTGTGACAGAGTCTGATGCTATGAGACAGAGAGAGAGAGAGAGACAGGGAGGTAGAGAGAAAAGGGGAAAGAGTAGTGGGAGGGGTTGGGGGGAATCGTCAACTAAATGAGCGAATTGAGAAGAACGGGCAACAGTAGATTGTGGATGGATCAAATTTAAAGCTAAATAGGCTCTAAAATGTTCACTAACGGCTAAAATTATTTTAGCACAATGGGACTACAAGTAGTAATCTCAGATTCTGCTTCCAGATGGTTATCTATAGACAGACAAAGCAAATTACCTGTGTGAATTTTTCATGTGTTGAATGGAACAGAGACGTAGACACATCCCAGGTAGTCTATATCCTTGTTGCTGTCACTAGATGGACGAAGTAACTACGTAAACTGGGCAAAAGGTTTCGCGGATCTGATATGCTTGTAAACCATACCGTATGTTCTGCTCACCACATATCATGCCAAAGAACATTTTCAGTAGACACTCAGCCCTCTCGTCTCTCTTTGGTGATGAATTTTTTGTGTTACAGTCCCATTTTATTTCATGCCTGTGATGTGTATTTGGTGCTTTAAGCTTTATAAGTAGCCACACCGAAAACATGTATTTTACGTTATTCGATAACCTGGCATTCTTGCGTATTTTCTGATAGTTTCGTTTATCACTACTAACCTCGTTGTGATACATATTCCAAGCAGAACTTGATAATTTTCCAGAATCAGCTGATAGTACACAATTGAACAAAGGAGTAAAGAAACTTTAATTTTTAAAATTTTAAATAGCCGATAATGGATAATTAGTTTTAACATTCAAAACGTTTGCTGTGTCTGTGGACCAGCCACAAGGAAATCAATATTATTACTTCTATTTCAACATAAATTATCTGTATCTTTTTGGTTACG
Source organism: Schistocerca cancellata (assembly GCF_023864275.1). Lineage (NCBI taxonomy): Eukaryota > Metazoa > Arthropoda > Insecta > Orthoptera > Acrididae > Schistocerca > Schistocerca cancellata. Next base: position 641,700,570 of record NC_064627.1, read on the forward strand.
TCCACCCGGAGAATTCCGTCTCGCTGGAAGTCGCATCATGGGGTGCTGAACTCTTTGTACCCACCGCTTTGCATGAAATGTCAGTTACATGGACATCTGTTTCACATTCACTTCGGGCAGGTATCCATCGTATTCTGTCTTTGGTTCTCAACTTTTATGAGTTATTCATCGCCAGACTATTTTCCTTCATAGCTAAAATATCTTAGGCAGTATGCAGCAACTCCATATGTCGAGATTGAACTTTTGTCTCTTTCTTTCACATCTCTCAGTAAAGATTCGTGTCAGTGCATTTATAAAACACGCGGTTTCTAGGGAGTTCTTAGTCTCGAGACAGTGTGGCAGCTATGATTATATTCTCCACGTTGCGGCAGAAAAACTTCGGAAAAGAGTATCATATAAACATAGAAACGTGTGAGCTATGAAGTGTCATACGTACTTCGTACAACTTTGCCTCGATCTTAATACACATGCGCTCTCATCGTCGACAGAACGATAAATCCCGTCCTGATTTCTTCCCTCAGTGTGTTGCTGTATGATAACATTGAGTAATACTACAGAAAATAAGTTGGAAAAAATTATGAAATCTATTGAATTAGACGAGATGGAATTCTTACTAAATATTTGTAAGGAAAGGAATTCAAATTTCCACTCTGCTACACAAAAATGGTTTCCACTATTTGTACCTTCAGACCACATCCTTAATATTTCCTTAAAACATACTATGCACGATACTTTTGTTTTGTTTCTGCAAGTTATTTAGTGACTAAGCACAAAAACATCGACAAGAGTATGTCCACCTTACAATCCAAAGAACTGGCCAGTTAGCAGCTCTGGGTACTGTCAGAAAATGACAAAATCAGTTTATGTAAGTGTGCAGGCTTTCGTGGCCGTTGTCACTCAAGTTAAAATCTTCTGGGTTATTAGGCCGCGTCATATTTCTTCTACAATGATCGACGTTTCGACCCCTCTGCTGGGATGTTCCTCAGGATCTTCTGGTGTCCACTACTGCTAGAACATCATCAGTTTATATCGTTATCTTGCTCAGACTGCGAAACCTCAGCAGAGTATCACTGCCATTCGCCAGCATTATTTTACTGCTTTAGTTGATTTACGGAGTGATTTTTTTCCCTGTTGTGGCTAGAGAGATTTGTAGTCAGTGTATTGTAAACAACAGGCTGCATCTCATCGACGCTGACCTACATACGTGCTGCAGGATCGTTGCGCAGTTGCAGCGAAGCAGTATCTTGTTGACTTGGCGACTAGCGGGACCGGCTTGTTATGTGGGAGGCGGAGCTTAAGGGGCTCATTGGAATTCAACGGACGTTCTGAATTCAACGGACTTTACAACCTTCTACGTTAGCGTCGCCGTGTCCGGAGTAGGGGGAGGGGCGGGAACTATGCCTGAGGACTGTGACTACAAAGCGAAAACCATTCTGTAATCTCTTTAAAGTGATAGTCCCCTAGTCCGACAGCCACACTTTCCTGCGTAAATTTTATGATTACAAGATTGCCAACAAACATTGGTAGGAGTCAGATGCAATGAGAATTTGGGAATAGGCGCTGGGAGCTATTTAAAGTGGAACGACCATGTAAAACTAATCGTAGGAATTTCCGTAGTTTGAAGATAGCTGCACTTCAGCAACAATTTTACAGAACAGCAGGTGGATAAGACAGCCAACCAGCTGCAATGAATCGTGGTATTCAATTAACCTTAATCATGATTTCAACGGATTTAAACCAGTATTCTTCAGAAGCACAAGAAACCTGTTTTTACTATTTTCAGTTTGATGTCCATATATTTCGAAGCAGCCTTAGATACCTTGGCAGATAGGAACTTCAATATTTCGAAGACGGCTGGGCTTCAACAACGGTTGCAGAATAGCAAGAGAATAAGATAGCCAACCAGGTGCAATAAATGGGGATATTCTTGAAGTGCAGTCATATTTAAAATATTTAACTTCGTGGCTGCCAAAGGATCTACGGCAGTTTCAAAATACACGGACATCGAATTGAAAATAGTAAAAATAGGTTTCATGAAGAAGACAGGTTTAAATCCATTGAAAGCATGGTTAAGGTTAGCTGAATACCACATTTATTGCAGCTAGTTCGCTGTCTTATTCACCTGCTAATCGTGGGAACAGCATAATATGCCAGACAGGGATTCATTGAGAGAACGCCAAGCAGGTGGCGTAGTCTAGCCACGAAGGGATCCCTACAAGAGTGCCAGAGCCAGAAAAAACTGTAAGAGAAAATTTAGAAGATAGAAAGAAGAGCGTTTTGTCACAGGTTGGTTTAGGAAGTGCGAAAACGTTCCAGCGTTTTCTTTCTATTACCAATGGCAGAGGTTACAAGGCAGCTGCTGTGCATTTGTTGTGGTTTACTGTAAAAATTCCGAGAGCTCGCGTCCTAAGAAGCGCCAGCCAACATATTACGTCCACCTGTGTAGATTTCTCGAAAAGACCACGAAAGTATAATGAGAGAGGTTAGAGCCCACATGGAGGCTCACCACGCAGTGTTCGTGACTGGCAATGGATATGGGCAAGTGACAAAAGGATACCCAATACCCTCCAAATTTACCAGAAGGTAAAATGTAAATGTATTTGTTTCCCCGAAATAACCTCTACCTAGTAAGATTTTAATAATATCCTTCAAATTTCCAACTAGAATGTAATGGTACTGTTGTATAATCGTGCTCTTTCTTCAGTGTGGGAGTTATCATAAGGAAAGTGAGATGCATATTGTGTGTTTAAAATTTAATTTTTTTCTCTGAACAGATGCATATAGTTTATTTTGGTGGCCAATACTAAAATACTGCGCCTTAATATACAGGACGTCCCACCTACCTCGACCACCTCAAATACTTTCAAAATGAAACAAAACGTAAAAAAAGGAATTGTCCATAGATGCATCTATAGCAGGGGCTAACACAACGGAAAGGAATGTACAACCCTTGCCAGTAAACAAACGTCACTTTCAACATAAATAACTTTTTTATGGCAGATGTATTCTTTTTTCTACCGAAATGAAAAGTGGAGGTTTAATTAGTGACAGCAGACTTTGTTTCACTGCTCTAAGCCTTGTAACTTCTGGAATACTTAGACTTTAAATAATCGAAACGGTGCCGCAGTTTCTAGCGCAATGCTATAATACTGTACTGTGGGCTGCCTGAAATGTCCCGAAGCCTGCTGTAGGCAACCCAACCCTTGCTCTGCACATTACAGCAGAAACTGTGGCGTCGTTGTCATCCTTTAAAGTCTACGTACTTCAGACGGCGTGATTTTTATACCAATGAAAACAAGACTGCCTTCACTATTCGTACCTCGAACTTACATTGCATTAGAAAAAACATACATGCGCCATTAAAACAAGCTGACTTTGTGTTGAAAGCGAAGTTTTTTTACATTTATGGACTGTGCATTCCAGCCCGTCGTATGAGTCCCTGACATAGGTGTATCCCTAGCCATTTACATTTTTCACATTTAGTTTCGTTTCGAAAATATATGATGTGGCAGAGTTAGGTGAGACACCCGGTATGTGTGAATTAAGACAGTTAACATTATAATATAGAAATTTGCAGTTAATGTATACGGTATCTCTGACGTATTTTATAAAGAGTTTTGTGCTTGCTCCTTCACTCTAAGCACACTTCTAGCTGGCGGAAAGTAGAAAGACTACATTTCTCGATCAAAGACAAATTAGCGGAAAACTGCTGCTATCGGTGCACAAAAAGGCGAATTTGCTCCTCCTTAAAAGATTCTGACTGAAAAGTAGGGTATGAGCTGCCACATCCAACATTCTTCAGCACCTTTAAAAATATTCCCACAAATTTTGGTATGCGCCTTTTTTAACATGCAGCTCATCTCTCCTAACTGTAACGTGCTCACACCCACTAGTCTATCACTGCAAGGTGGTCATAACTTTCCATTCATACATGCCCATTCTCACTCATTCACTCAAACCAAGTCAATGTCATTATCTCACTGTGTCTCTCTGACTGTGAATATCTCCTGTCCGACAGCCACAATCATCTTCGCTCTGTCCTCCTACTACTGCCCCCTCTCACTAGCATTGTCTCTCACTTGCTCTCTCTTGTTGTTACTGTCGTATTCATTCCTTCCTACTGCTGCTGTATCTTCTCACTGTCACTGTCTCTCTCTTCATTCATATCACCATTCTCGTTATCACTGGCTCTCAGCCAATTTCATTTTCTGCTTCCCTTTATTCCTCTCCCACTGCCACTTTCTACTTCTCTCTTATCCTAACGTTGATGTGTCACTGTCAACTCTGTTCCACTGCCACTGTGTCCCTTCCTGTCTCTAGCAATGCCATTGTCTCCATCGCTCTTTCTGTAGCGCGCCCACTGTCTACTATCTTCCGATAATTATTACCTTTCCCTCTATTCGCCGATGCGACTGTCTCCATCCCTCTCAGCATAAAACACTCGAATATGTTCTCATATGAAAATTTTTGGGAACATTTTTAAAGGTGTTGAGGAAGACAGAATGAGGCAGCTAATAACACACTTCCAATAAACATGAGCATATTCGCTGTTTTGTTTGCTTCTAAAGCAGGGCGTGACACTGATATGAAAAGGAATTTATAGGTCAGTGAATTTCGGTAGTTTACTTATGTGAAATTTAAATTATGCAGAACTAATGTTACTCCTCAAAACGGATTTTACGAGCACAAACATTTTTCATGTACTTTTCATGATGACAGAGACACTTTACGGCGCATTTCTCGATTTTGCGTCACTTTATAAATTACGTTTTTGCCACACATCAGATTTTAAGTGCATAATTTTCGCTTGCAAGTAGGATAACTTTGAACCCCTGCAACTCGGAAACGGGTATGAAAAACGTTTTCGAGGTTTTTTGAGATCGGGATCTTATGAACATACTGTAAAAATTACAGGCATTGTTTTGCGTGGACGTCTTGGAATCCGTGGCTCGGTTTTGGTTCCCAAAACTATGTTTTTGGAGTGTTTCTCGATAACAGAGAAAGATTTTTGAAAACGGGAAATGGAAACTTCTAGAAAAATTCCTAGATAATGTACTGTTGAAATTTGAGCAATTTGCTGCTGTTAGTTACTCATTCGCTGCTGACAGCGAAAAAATGGTGAAAAGCACTTTTGTCAGGTTTTCTCGGAATCCGCCGATGAACTGCATGAGCCTCTTAAGGCGCACCGTACACCACATCCAATGAAAAAAGAACCAACCGATTTGCTCCATTTGCTTAGGCTGGAGCAAGTGTATAATATTCAAATTTTGACTCTGTACTATAGTATAGTTTCGTTTTGTTGGTTGTACGATGTTCCCTAGGTCAAGGACTGTACTGACAATTGACCCACTATTTTCTATCACTAGTAGTACTCGAGTTATGAGCGCTTAAAAAATCCCTTTTTCATACGTGGCGTTTTGGAACATATTGTTAGCGCATGTTGTCATATGAATACCGATAAAGCCTAGAAAAATTATGGAGAGTAATTCAACTAAACTGTTCACCTTAAACATTTCTGGAACCTTTTGAGACATCATAATTCTCTATCACACATATGAAATCTGAGAAAGTCCTCACTAAACGACGTATAATTTCTTTTCATGTCTATATTAATTACAGAAATAACGTCATCAGCTTCGATTTTTCAAACAGAATTATGGTAATTCGTGCTGCTACTATTGTGCCTGCAAAAGGGCATTCCTTTCTTCAAGATGTGATTTCTACTTTCGGAGTAATTTTGGTTTTTAAAACTGAACATTCATAGGTTTTGAACAAGAAATCGAGTGCTGTCTGATGCGGCAGTTAGTGATTTCACACCCAAATGAAGAAATACGTCACTCTGGATAAGGAAGAAACAGTGTGTTGCATCGATGTACATGGGGAACAGAGGATATGCAGCATCTCCAAATTGTCTGTGTGCTTGACTTGATCGAGTGCTGTTTAATTTTAAAAAAATAAATGTCATTCACAAACCAAGCGAAACTCTATGCGGAAGGAAGGCGAAACAAACAGGTATCTCGACAGGCGGTGTTAAACAAAAATGACTTTTTAGCTACGTGCAAGAAATAGTTTGCGGACCGGCACGGGAATAATGCGCATAGCGTAGAGAGCAAGGAAGCCGAGCGAAGGAAACAGATGTTCTGGCAGCTGCTGCACATAATCCACATGTTTGCTCCAGCGGAATTATGAGTGCCTCTGGAATAAGGCGCCTAGCGCCGCCCGCAATTTGCGCGCAAAAAGCTTCTATCCGTATCATTAGGAGAATACCACCGGCGGTTGCTGAAGATGTATGGAGCTTTGTTACTCGGTTCTTGTGTATCATCAGGTCAACACGTACTTCTTCAAAGGATTATCTTTGCCTATGAAGCGACCTTTAGATCTCATGGAAATCTGAGTTTAAGAAACTGCGCCGCTGAGAACCCGCTTTTGCTGATACAGGCTGAAAGTCACAGGCAGCGGAGTGTGAACATCTGTTGCGGGATTATTGGTGACTACGTGATTGGTCACTGACGAAACCTAAAATAAAAAAAAAGTTCAAATGTGTATGAAATCTTATAGGACTTAACTGCTAAGGTCATCAGTCCCTAAGATTACACACTACTTAACCTAAATTATCCTAAGACAAACACGTACACCCATGCACGAGGGAGGACTCGAACCTCCGCCGGGACCAGTCGCACAGTCCATGATTACAGGGCCTTAGATCTTCCTAAACGGGTTAAATACAGACACATACACACACACACACACACACGCACACACACAAACACACACACACACACACACACATACACAGACGACATCTTACCGAAGTGCTATCTACTAGAGGAGTGTCACTTGAGTTACATACACATGCTCGTATGTGGTGCCATCACGACGGGTGCTTATGACTATGCAATACATCACACGGCTCTTTTCTGGTCGCTGGATAAAACGAGAATGCGTCAGCATTGTGTCTGCACGTTCGCCTAATTTAGCATTACTGGATCACTTTGTCTAGGGTAAGGTCGAAGTCTATTCAAAAATTCCGACGATCCATGGGGATCTAAAAATCTTACTGTAACAGCACTTGTAACACAACCAAAGAAGTGTTTTCTGCTTGTCCAGGTTTATCTTGATCAGACTGAAAACGTGTATTGCAGTAAACGATGGGCATTTCGAACAGTTTTGTGACGCAAATTGGAATTTTATTGAACTGTCTATGAGTATATTTTTTGTGATTTCCATTTAGTTTCTGTTGCTGATGTAAATTCGTAATGTATATATTCTGACATTAAACACATGACACGAAGATTTAATTTACTATTCTTTATACCAGAATTCAAAATTATCAAATCCATTCAATATCAGCAGAACTGTTATCGTAGGTAACCGGTGAATCATACGTAGATCCCACGTCGTTTTCGTTGCAGATGGTGTGTCCGTACAACCACATGTAGCCAAGTTCATAAGCATCAGTTTTAAAATGAACTTTTCTCCACCGTTCCGGTTTTGAAAGTAGTCTTTCTTCGCTACGTGTAGCTGGAGAGTCCATCTGCCACTCGTGTCAGTTATGCTATGTTGAAAACGGTTAAACCGAAAGTCCCGGAAATTTACGTTCAGCGACATTACTAATCGGATGTAGATGAGTGAACTGCCGTTGGTTTTATTCTCTTTTAGAGCTACGATATTATCTGCAGAAATTGCTCTTGTCTCATTTGAAAAAGACAAGAGTTGCTGATGTTACCAAACTCAGGAACGGAAATTGGACTAATCCGCTGAAATACAGACACATATCACCGTCGTAGATTTGCAGCAGGGTTCTGGAACATATACTGTGATCGAACAGTACTAATTACCTCGAAGGTGACGGCATATTGACAGGTTGTCAGCACGGATTCAGAAAATATCGTCCTTGCGAAACACAACTGGCTCTTTATTGCACGAAGTAATAATTGCTATCCACACGGGACTTCAAATTGATTCCTTATTACTAGATTTCTAGAATGCTTTTGACGCAGTTCCTTAACAAGAGATTTCTAATCCAATAGCGTGCCTATGGAGTATCGCTTCAGTTACGCAACTTTCCTGTTAGAAAGGTCACGGAACGGAAAAATATGAAGTAAAACACAAGTGATATCCGGCGTTCCCCTAGGAATTGTTATAGGACCTCTGCTTTTCCTAATCTATATAAACGATTTAGGAGACAAACTGATCAACCCTATTACCTTGTTTGCAGACGATACTGTCACTTGCCACCTAGAAAAGTCATCAGAAGATCAAACACCGTTGCTGAATAACTTAGACGCGATATCAGCGTGGTGCGAAAAGTGACAATTGTCTCTGAATAAAGGAAGTGTTTGAGACCATCTATAGAGGTACGAAAAGAAATCCGTTAAACTTGAGTTACACGATTAATCACACAAATGTAAAAGCTGTCAGTTAAACTAAATACCTAGAAATTACATTTACATACAACTTAAAGTGGAACATTGTTGTCAGAAAGCAAACCAAAGACTGCATTTTTTTAGCAGAACACAACAGCAACAGCAATTACTAGAGTGACTGCTTATACTACGCTTGTTCGTGCTCTGATAGAGTGTTGCTGTGAGGCATGGGGCATGGGATCTTACCAGACAGGATTGACGCAGGATATTGAAAAAGTCGAAAGAAAGGCATATCGTTTTATATTATCGCAAAATAGGGGAGAAAGCGTCACGGATATGATAAGGGAGTTGGGAGGGGGGGGGGGAATGATAATTGTTATAAAACAAAGGTGTTTTGCGTTGCGGCGAGATCTTTTCACGAAATTTCAATCATCACCTTCCTCCTCTGAATATAATAGTATGTTATTTTCGCCAACTAACATAGTGAAAAATGATCATTTCTAGAAAAGAAGAGAGATGAGTGGTCATAGCGGAAGATTTAAGTGTTCATTTTTCCCGTGCGCTCTTGGAGGGTATAACTGTAGGAAAATTGTCTAAAGATGTTTCGAGAAACCCTTTGCCACGCATTTAAGTGTCAATTGCAGAATAGTGACTACTCATCTATGAAAAATAACTGTACATTGTTCAGGGAAGACCTTCACACAATTCATCTGGATCAAAACAGAATTACGACATTTTCAAACGTTTTAGGAGTATTTGAAGTGAACAGCTTACTTAAATCATTCCCTATGCCATGAACAAAAGCAGCACGTGGGCGGCGGCATGTAAAGTTAGCCCATTTTTGTAGATAGTCCGGTTTCTTACTTATCCGATAATGACCCTTGAGCACGCAAACCATTGGGTCCTATGATTTGCCACCGATCCTTTAACATCTAATTCTTACACACGCAACTTGGGGCCCCTACCCTTTTCACCTTAAATTACTTTTTAGCCGTGAAAGACGTTTGTAATCTATTTTTACCTAGACGAATAGACGAATAGTGTCCAGAAATGCGTACTCGCAACTTCATTGACAACCGTGATGAACTAATTTTGTCATATTAAACTAAACTAAGATTTTTTGCCGCCAGAATAACAAACGTCGATGACAAGATTGGAGTGATGTAACTCTTTTGTACGTCTATCACGAAATCTCAGGGTAAAATACACTGTTTTTACAGCCGTTGAATGACTAATCACCCGGAAGCTTGCACCACTCTCTCATGCCGCCGGGTTACAATGTAGGGTCACGCCTATGTTTTACAGTTTAAGAAGGTTTAAACGTGTTTCCTACTACAGGTGTCATTTAGACAATATGGCGCCGCGAATAATTCACCAGGGACCTGCTTTGCCTGCTCTCACAGACAAAGCAAGTGGCAGCGCAAGAGGATCATTTCCGAGCAGCCAGTCGTAAAAGTTACATCACAGTTGCTGATTTGAAGAGTTCTGCCCGGAGGCACTAAACCATAACGACATAAGGCGGCATTGAAGAGGGATCACAGTTGTGACATAGTCAACGCAATGTAAATGCAGTACCGTTTTTTTTGTAGGAGATCTGATTGCTTCCCAGCTCACCCATGGTCCTCATATGACTTACGTGACAGAAAGTAATGCTTTAGTAAAACAAACAAGGCCCAAACCTTTACAAATACCGGGTGTCTATCACTGAAGTGCCCCTACTCACAGAGGTCCAGTGAGGGCTGTAATTATCGTATGACAGTGGAGCTTGGTAGACATTCTAACGCGTTAATTCGGAATCGATTTACGCTGCAAACAAATTATTTCCAGTTTTGGCAAAATCGGGCTCTGTTAATCCAAGAAAGACGTACAGAAATGTTTACATATGCAATGGATTAGGAATGGGAAACGGGCAGAATGTATCAAACTAGTGAGAATGGCATAATATTAGCTTCGTTACGCAGTTTATTATGCAATTTGTTCAATATAAATAAGGATGACATCGACGTGATGCTGTACAGTGCGAGGTTTGCACGTAGTGGCCGAAATTATAACTAACTTTTTTAGAGTGCAGGTCGGTTCTGCATTAAAGCATCAGCAAATCTACCAAGTTTCGCAGCCACACTATAATTACAGTCCACACTTGACAGTGATTCCACTCATTTCGGCAAATTCCTCCAAGAGGCCACACACAAATAACGACGTCTAACTTCTAGATGACACAGGTTTCCGTCCAGAGTAGCGGAAGCATCACATAGCTACTGCATCGGTGGCGTAAGCTTTCGGGTGTCGGGACATTAAACGGCTGCAGCAACAGAACAAAAATCACTATGTACAATGTATTTTTGCTCGTTGATTTCTTGATGGTTCTATAGAAGAGTTACGTATCACTTAATATGTACAATGAAATCGGCTATTCTGGCGTCAAAAATAGCAAAGTTTCCTTGAAAAAGCAAACTTGATGCATATATCTCGGTTATTCATGAAGTTGCATGAACGCACGGGTGTTCTGTTTCATGAGAACGTGTTTGTTGTTCCTCTAGATGAAATCAGATTAGAAACGTCTTTAACGGGTCAAAAGTAGTTAGAAGTGGATGAGACAGGCACCTCACCTTGTATATACAATACTCTGAAATTTCTTCTAGGTCGTAAATATAAAATCTAATTTCCAAAAATATTCGTAATTGGTTCTTTTCACAGCAGGAGGGAACTATTTATCAATGGCGCTTGTCCTTGTTCCATGGGGCAACGTGAACTGATGTTATTCACCTGGGTTCACTGTATGGAGAAATGTCGAGCAGAGATAAATTAATATTTTTGAATCGATGAGGCACGGGTGTGTTTCCTTCTCTTTATAATTTTCGATTTAAAAACAATTCTCTGAGGTAGGGAGATAAACTTCCCAAGGTTGATTGATATTGTAGGTACAGTGTCAGAAGGGTTATGAAATATTTCGCCTCGGCAAAGGCCTGCATTAGAGATCCCGTAGTCTAAGATGCAGCTAAAACCTTCTCTTTCATCAAGTATTATGGGTGATAATTAGAAAACGGAACAGGAAGATGTAGTTGAACACTAGTACTTTAACCTTTATGTTATTATTTTCAGTACTCGAGACAGCAAGAATATTTTAAGATTTGCGAGTTTCAGTAAAGGTAGCAACCAGCATTTGATGTTATTTAGTGCCGCCAGCAAATTGACCGTTGATTTTTTCTGCAGTTAGCGTGCGTTCTCAGTTTATGTTCAGTTCTTAGAAAATATTCAGTGTTATTTTAGCGTCGCTTAAGTGGTAAGTTACTTCGCATCCATTTTCAGCTCTTTAGTAATCCATTTGCATTCAGAGGCTTTTAACGCTCTTACTTAATCACTGTATGAATCCCCCAATTTGTAAATTCAAATGACTACAGCTGCACTTCATCATATTCCTTATCATCTATGTATTCATTTTCTTTATCGTCAGATGAATTAAATACTGTGCATACGGACCGTTTAGCACATACGTCTTCGTTGATTTTGCCCTGTTATATGACCCCCTTCTCCTGTAATTCTGGTTCAGAAGCTTTCTTTGATTTCCTTTACTACTTTCTTGAGGCACGAAACCAGTAATAAGATAATAAATATCCCTCAGGTAGATCATTTTCTTTCCAAGCTTGCTGTTTCAATTTCAATATTTTTATCCATTTTGATTAAATAATACGTTACGCTCATTGCTTCAATCGATTCTGTTTTCTACTACTTTTCAATCTTTCCTCTGCAACTGCTTATAATATTCATCTTTATTTTATTTATGTTCTGTTGGGTAAGCTTTCCATCGTAATATTTACGAACTGTCTTTGTTTTTCAGGCGTGCAATCAGCACCGTCTCTGAGAAGTTGAACCGACATCAAATTTGACCTACTTACGACAGCAGACGCGAAGGTATTTAGTTAATACAGCGTTTCATTGTTTTAATGCAACAGTTGTATCGGTGGAACTATACCTTCTATTCCTCTATTACGTTACAGTCCCCATTGCCACGATGGCGTTGAATAAGTAACGCAACACATTTTTTTCTCTGCCAGTTTCAGTGGAAAACTGCAGAATTTGTTGCTGGACGTGCCGGAATATTCACGCTTCAACCCCTATAGTTTCATGAAGCTTCAATAGGTGGCGGCGCTTTACCTAGCTTTCAAAATAGCGTCTACAACGGAGGCACGTTCATAGCATAGAGCTGTCACAGGGGTTTATTTTGGCGGAAAACCGGAGCATTGTATATACTCACAGGCACTTGCAGAATGTCTACGGAGATCTGTCAGTGAACAAAAGCGCGGCGAGTCCTTGCGCGAGGCGTCTGTCATCATCGCAACCAGGTCGCGCAGACCTGTCCATTCCCCGGCGTGACGGCCGCACGCACATCACAATAGCTCCTATAATGTGGTATCGTGTGGGCCGGCCGCTGTGGCCTAGCGGTTCTAGGCGCTTCAGTCTGGAACTGCACTGCTGCTACGGTCGCAGATTCCAATCCTGCCTCGGGCATAGATGTGTGGGATGTCCTTATGTTCGTTAGGTTTAAGTAGTTCTAAGACTTTTATCCATTGTGGATGTGGAACTCTGCGACTGTGGTGTGAAAAGGTTTTCAGAAATTACTGCAACCAGTCGCCTTTTATGTAGATGTATTTTATTTAACCATGACCGGTTTCGAGCTGCCTAGCAACTCATCATCAGATGGTATATACATTTAGTGCTTTTTTGTACCCATTGTGTGGGTGGTTGAGTATCTGTGGAGATAAATAATGTGTATATCCTGTATTCGTATCTGTGGCTAAGTGTGTTCAGCGATGTTTACGAAAAACAAGATATATGTTTCCAACAGTGCCTCATAAAAGTAATATACATCTAGTGAAAGTTTTAACTTGTGTAATTGTGAAAAACAAGACACAATGGTTTCAAAAATACGTCCTAAAAGAGATATATATACCTGCAGAAAGATTTATCTCCACAGATACTCAACCACCCACACAATGGGTACAAAAAAGCACTAAATGTATATACCATCTGATGATGAGTTGCTAGGCAGCTCGAAACCGGTCATGGTTAAATAAAATACATCTACATAAAAGGCGACTGGTTGCAGTAATTTCTGAAAACCTTTTAAGTAGTTCTAAGTCAGGGGACTGATGACCTCAGATGTTAAGTCCCGTAGTGCCTAGAGCCATTTGAACCATTAGTATCGTGCGGAAACTCTCATTCGAGGTGATCGACAGACCGCGATGAAACACCTCGCTGCATAGCTGCACGTCTCTTTTGGAAGTGCTGACTCACTCGTTCACCAGTCTGGATACTGAAAGGTGTGTGCCGCTGGGATCCTCGTCACCTAACAGACGACCATAAAAACCAATGAAGCACCATCTGTGCCGAACTGCTTGCGCGTTACGAGGCTGATCGTTACAGTTATTTGTCGAACATTGTCAGAGACCATGAAACATGGGATCATTACTGACAACCGTAAAAGAAACGCCAATCCCTGGTGTGGCGGCGACTCTCCTCCGAAGGAAAAGTTCAAAACCGTACACTTAGTCCGTAAAGTTACGGACTCTGAAGGCGTTATTCTGTTAGACGTCCTCCCTCATGCTGGAATGGTCAGTTCTGAAGTGTTCTGTGCTACCCTCAGAAAAGACATCAACGTGTTCGACGCCACAAAAGTGTGAAGAGCTTCTGCTTCTCCAAGACAACGCAGTGCCTTGTGTGAGGCACCCAAGAGGAGCTCACGAAACTTTCTTTGACTGTTCTTCCTCATTCACCCTGCAGCCTGCATCTCTTACCTTCTGACTTTCATCTGTTTGGCCCAATGAGGGATTCACTCTGCGAGAAACAGTACGTGGGTGACAGGGAGGCTATTGAAGCCGTAATGCGTTCGCCCCGACGTAACCAGTAGAGTGGTATCATGCGTACACAAATGATCAAATGTGTGTGAAATCTTATGGGACTTAACTGCTAAGGTCATCAGCCCCTAAGCTTACACACTACTTTACCTAAATTATCCTTAAGGACAAACACACACACCCATGCCTGAGGGAGGACTCGAACCTCCGCCGGGACCAGTCGCACAGTCCATGACTGCAGCGCCTCAGACCGCTCGGCTAATCCCACATGCGCCCACACGTGGCCTCCTAGTAAGATGACGTACGGTCGTCGTACTGAACGGAGATTATGCTGAAAGATAGGTTTTTCTATCCAAAAGAATGGAGAGTAATACGGTGTATTGAAATCTTGAATAAAACCAACCAGCTCTCAGAAAAATATGATCTGCATTACTTATTGAACGCCCGCCGTGCTAACCATCTCGCTTTACATACCAAATTACCGATTCAGTATTCTCCTATACTTTCTGTGTCTCTTCATACTCTGCTTGTGAACTTGGCATGTATACCTGAACTAGTGCCCTCTCACTGAACTCTTCAAGTAACTCATTCTGCCCTAACTTCCCTCATTCCATTTTCTGCCTCTGTGGATATTACCTTCCATCTGAATAGAAAGCTCAATATTTTTTCCTTCCTTTTGGGTAACAGACCGAATAAATCATATCTACATTATGGCTGTGCGACAAGTTACTGGAGATCACGGGTCCTTTTTACCAAAGTGGATAACTTTCAAGATATTGTTGGTGGTGTTCACGTTTTCCCTGTCTTTCAGATGAGGCGGCTGTGTTGCTGCAGTGTCTGAGAGCGTGCACAGAGGAGCAGGCGACATTTTCGGTAGAGGCCTTAGCGGTAGCGCGCGACCAAGTGACTCCAAGCGAGGCTTTTAATCTGAGCGGCCAGTGCGGCATGTAGTAGATAGGCGCGCTCCGTGGAGCAAGCAATCACCTATCGCCTCCCCCCACCCTCCCCCCGTTTGCTAGGGTGGCCGTTCCCTCGTAACAGCAACGCGGAAACTGGCCGTGTGCGTGGTTCCCTTTAGATGGACAGAGGTGTGCAGCAGCTAGCTACTGTATGCAGGTGACTCATTCCCCACGACTCCTTCTGTAGATGACACAATCTAGAGTATGTCTGCTAACAGCAATTATGAGTACCTTCACTTGATAAATAGCCACCCAGTTGCAAGATGTCTATTTATTTAAACCTGACCTAGGTTTTGATACTACTATCCAGAAACACATGTTACTGCAATCGTAATTTTAAAACATGTTACATGAGTCACGAGCTAACCACCTCAACTCACCTGCAGTAGCTATAATTAAAATGTCCATTAAAACTCTAAAGAGAGATAGCTATGGCTGTTCATCAGAGACAGTTAGTTAGATATAACTAGTCAATTTGGAGGAATGTGTGCTGATAAATAATGCAGTTCAAAAGATGCCAAGAGCGCAGATATCAGCTATATTTTACTGAAAATGAAAACAAATACAAATTCTTATCAAATCAGAATAATGAAACTCCACAGACAAAAGGAGACTAACTGTAATTTTTTTTCTTAATCATCGCAAAATAATTCTGACAGGTATTGAGAATATAGAATGTGAACATGCAAATGAATCTAAAGAGTGGGAAAATAAGACTGCGATGAGAAAGAGAACAACATAAATAACAACGCAGGAGACCAAACAGAAAACTAAAAACAAAACAAAAAAGAACAACCAAAGGACAAGGAAACAGAAAAGGTAACAGAATAAAAGAAAAGAGCAAAAGTGGAAGAAATAGTCTGAATGAAGCGAGAGAGAAGCAGAAGGAAAGGAATAAAAGAAAAATGGTTCAAATGGCTCTCAGCACTGAGGTCATCAGTTCCCTAGAACTTAGAACTACTTAAACCTAGCTAACCTAAGGACATCACACACATTCATCCCTGAGGCAGGATTCGAACCTGCCACCGTAGCGGTCGCGCGGTTCGTGACTGAAGCACCTAGAACCGCTCGGCCACAGCGGCCGGCGAATAAAATAAAAGAGAGGTGATAGGATTGGAGAAGAAATAAGAAGTGAAGGAAGGGAAACTGGTATCCAAATTTTGTCGTTTGTTGAAAACTATCCAGTGTATCAACACACACTACTTTACTTAACTTTTTGCTCCAAAAAATCGTATACATTTATAGCAATTTTTTTCTACGTCTTGAGACGCCTCACGGTTTTTGTACGTAAATAAATAATTGATAATTTACAAACAAATGTGATAAGCTATCAAAATTTGTTCTAAGAGGAAGAAATTAAAACCTACGAATGAAATAATTTGAATATTTGCGACCGAAATTCACAAACTTTTACATTACTGTTAATATTTATTTGGCTACATCTTCTTTTTTCAGTAATGCAGCTTTCTTTTGAAACATTCCTTACATTTATTTTCCAGTTAATATCTATTCTGCGTGTGTGCTAAACAAATTTCCTTTTCTGTTGCAGAACCTGAGTCGACCAGCGCCGTTCAGCAGCTATGGCTGAGTTTTCCACCGTGGAGTTAATAAAACGGTGCTCTCTCCAATATTCATGGGGGCTTCAGTTGAAGAAGCTCAGCTGGTATTGTTCGGAACTGCCTTAAGTGAGCTAAATTACCTTTCCTCTTTCACGAAGTATCAACGAAATTTGATGAGCCCTTTGGTATTTAAATTTCAAAACAACATTCTGTGTCTTTATCAGCTACTACATCTTCACACCAAGATACTAATCTACATTTGTTCTTTGCACATGAACAGTTACAGAAGAAGTGTCCCAGAATTTTGAAGAAGTGTGGCATTAACAGACGAGCGCCAGAAATCTCTTTTGTCACGTGAACTTATTAAGTTCTCAGCTTTACGTCTATAGTGGTGCTCTATACTGACCTCTGATGACCAGTTAGACAGAAACTTTGCAAACTGCTAGTGAACTTAGAAACACATGATGCAACAATAGGAATGAAGTGGAGCTGGTAGAGAGGGGAGTGGGCTGCACACAATGACGCAAGAGGCGCAGGCTGAGGTAGAGGACGGCGGCAACTGGTCGTGGGCAGCGTGGGCCAACGTGACGCTGTCTGCGGCCAGCACGACCGCCATGCCCAACGAGACGTACCTGCCGTACCACCTGCGGCCCGAGACCTACCTGGTGCCCATCATCTTCTCGCTCATCTTCGTGGCCGGCGTGCTGGGCAACGGCACCCTGGTGCTCATCTTCGCGCGCCATCGCAACATGCGCAGCGCGCCCAACACCTACATCCTGTCGCTGGCGCTCGGCGACCTCCTGGTCATCATCACCTGCGTCCCGTTCACGGGGACCGTCTACACGGTGAGTACTGCACCCGTGCTGAACACCGTACATGGTCTTGCTAGTATTTCATCCTAATCATCCCGACAAAGCCACTACTACAGCGAAGACAGAATTGTGAAGCCAGCTCTATAAGCAAGTCAGTATTCTTCGTTCTCAGATTTAGGTTTTCCGTGATTTCCCTAAATCGCTTCAAGTACACTACTGGCCATTAAAATTGCTACACCACGAGCATAACGTGCGACAGACGCGAAATTTAACCGGCAGGAAGAAGATGCTGTGATATGCAAATGATTAGCTTTTCAGAGCATTCACACTAGGTTGCCACCGGTGGCGACACCTACAACGTGCTGACATGAGGAAAGTTTCCAACCGATTTCTCATATAAAAACAGCAGTTGACCGGCGTAGCCTAATGAAATGTTGTTGTGATGCCTCGTGTAAGGAGGAGAAATGCGTACCATCACGTTTCTGACTTTGATAAGGGTCGGATTTTAGGCTATCGCGATTGCGGTTTATTGATTCGCGACATTGCTGCTAGCTTTGGTCGAGATCCAATGGCTGTTAGCAGAATATGGAATCGGTCGGTTCAGGAGGGTAATACGGAACGCCGTGCTGGATCACAACGGCCTCGTATCAGTAGCAGTCGATATAACTGCTATCTTATCCGCTTTCTCGCTGTACCGGATCGTGCAGCCACGTCTCGATCCCTGAGATGGGGACGTTTGCAAGACAACAACCATGTGCACGAATAATTTGACGACGTTTTCAGCAGCATGGACTGTCAACTCCGATACCATGGCTGCAGTTACCACTGATGGAGCATCACAGACAGGAGCGCCTGCGATGGTGTACTCAACGACGAACCTAGGTGCACCTGTTTACAGCATCATGATGGTCACATCCGTGTTTGGCGTCATCGCGGTGAACGCACATTGGAAGCGTGTATTCGTCATCGCCATACTGGCGTATCACCCGACGTGATGGTATGGAGTGCTATTGGTTACACGTCTCGATCACCTCTTTTTCTCATTGACGGCACTTTGAACAGCGGACGTTACATTTCAGATGTGTTACGACCCGTGGCTCTACCCTTCATTTGATCCCTGCGAAACCCTACATTTCAGCAGGATAATGCACACCGCCTTTCTGGATACAGAAATGTTCGACTGCTGCCCTGGCCAGCAAATTATCCCGATCTCTCACAAATTGAAAACGTCTGGTGAATGGTGGCCGAGCAACTGGCTCGCCACAATACGCCAGTCACCACTCTTGTGAAATGTGGTATCGTGTTGAAGCTGCACGGGCAGCTGTACCTGTACACGCCATTCAAGCTCTGTTTGACTCAATGCCTAGGCGTATGAAGGCCGCTATTACGGCCAGAGGTCGTTGTTCTGGGTACTGATTTCTCAGGAATCCAATAAACCTACACCAGCAGTTATGGTCTGGGATGAGGATTCGTGTGACAGCATGAGCAGTCTCGTGGTTATCCCACGCACTGACTGCAAATTTGTCCGTCAATTTGGTGACTGGACTTGCTAAGCTCCTAGTCGTGAACACCATTCTAGAGGAGGTGCCCATAAGGAAAACGGTCGCCCACATACCGCTCATTTAACCCAACATGCTCAGCAGATTGTCGAAGTGTTGCCTTGGCCTGCTCGGTCAGCAGATCCGTCTGTAATCGAGCGCATATGGGACGTCATCAGACGACAACAGCTACGTCATCCACGAACAGCATTAACCGTCCCTGTATTGCAACAGGCATGGAGCCCCATCCAACAAACTGACATTCGGTACCCGTAAAAGACAAGGCATGCACGTTTACATGCTTAAATTCAACATCCTGGTTGCGACACTGGTTATTAATGTACCAGCATTACACATTTTCAGTGGCTTATCTCGCGCTTGCATTATCCTGTGATCTTGAAATGTTAATAATGTTACCTATAAAAACATATTCCAAATGTCATTACGTTGTATCAATTATTTTTTGGTGTTGTGATTTTTTTCCGCCAGTTTATATGTGTATGTTGTTGCTGTCTTCGTTTTCAGTACGAAGATAGTTTAATGAAGCTCTTCGTGCTACTCTATCCTGTACAGGACTCCTTATCTCCGGATAACTGCTGCAACCCACATCCTTGTGAATCAGCTTACTGTATTCAACTCTCGGTCTCCCTCTGCGATTTTTGCCCCCCACCCCCACATCATTCCAATGATCAACTGGTGAGCCCTTTTTGTCTCAGAAAGTGTCGTATCAACTGATCTCTTCTTTTAGTCAAGTTGTGCCACAAATTTCTTATCTCGGCGACTCTATTCATTACCTGCTTATAACTTACGTGATCTACACATTTAATCTTCAGTATTCTTCTGTAGCACCACATTCCGAAAGATTCTATTCTCTTACTGTCTGAACTGTTTTATCATCCACACTTGTCTATATTCGATGTTAACAGATTCCACTTCTTCTGAAACGCTTTTCTTGTCATTTCCACTTCGGTCATCATCAGTTATTTTACCATCCAAAGAGCAAAACTCATCTACTGTTTTACTGTGTTGCTTCCTAGTATAATTCCTTCGGCATGACGGTATTTAATTCGACTACATTCCATTTCCTTCTTTTGAATTTGTTAATGCATTAGACAAACCTCAAAGGTTTCATTCCTGGATCTTGAACTTTAATTCCTACTGCCAATTTTTGTTTGGCTATCTTCACTGCTTTCTCATTGCACAGGCTGAATAACACGGGCGCTAGGGTACAACCCTTTCTCATTCTCTTCTCGACCAGTGCTTTACTTTTATGTCCTTCGACTCTTAAACAGCTGTCAGGCTTTCGTACAAGTTATTGACAGCCTCCGCTCCCTGAATTTGACCCCTGATACCTTCAGATTTCCAAACAATGTATTTCAGTCGACTTTGTCAAAAACTTTCTCTAAACCTACAAAAGCTATAAACATAGGTTTGCCTTTCATTAGCCTGTCTTCTAAGATAAACCAAGGGATCAGTATAGCTTCGCGTGTTCCTACACTCCTCCGAAATCCGAAATTTTCTTTGCCGAGATTGGCCTCTACGAGTTTTCCCATTGTTCTGTAAATAATTCGTCTTAATATCTTCCAACCGAGAATTATTAAACTGATAGTTCGGTGATATTCACAGATGTTAGTAGCTGCTTTCTTAGTTACTGGAATTATTACATTCTTCTTCAGTGTGAGTGTATTTCACCTGTCTCATTCATCTTGCACATCAGATGAAATACTTTTATCGTGGGTGGCTCTCCCAGGGCTGTCGGTAGTTTTGACGGAATTTCTCTTATTCCAGGCGCGTTGTTGTTGTTACAAGATCAGATCAGATCAATCATCCAAACTGTTGTCCTTGCAACTAATGAGAAGACTGCTGCCCCTCTCCAGTTACCACACTTTTGTCTGGCCTTTCAACACACACCACACCGCTGAGGGTGCACCTATGGTACGAATTCGCTGAGGCACGCAAGTAACGCCACAAACGGCAAGGTCCATTGCTCACGGATCACAGATCTCTAAAATTACTAGTACGTGCTCACTTTTATTCGTTTTTCTGCTTTATATCTTTACACAGTTTTAGAATAAAATCTTCACGGGTTTCTCGATGCGTCGTTCCTCAGTGTGTCCTTGAAGTTACAGAAGACATGGTCCCTCTGTTCACCTTAAGGCCAAGTGCTGGAGGTACATAGACCGTCACCTCCTGGTCCTGTGTACACGTGATCAGCAGCTGGCGCTCTGCCGTCTTACAAAATGCAGAGTGTTGTCACTCCTGTGTCATTGCTACGAATAAAGGTGGCCAAGCAACAATGAGAGCAAATCGCTTTTCTCAATAAAGGACATTCGATGTAATTGCATCTCAATTATTCTTCTTCTTCTTCTTTTCCTTCTTCTTTTACCATATCCAGGATTTATAGTGGCTTGGCTTGACCCAATGTTCTTGGTAGTTGTTTGCCTCCTTCCCATTCTGGCGGCACCACTCACCCCGGGACGGAATCTGTGCGCCCCATCCGTCTGGGTCTAGAGTAGTTCATTTTCAAGTGTGAGGAAGCTTTCTAAAGCCACCATAGTGTCCACATAGTTGAATGTGGGACACCAGCTATGCAGGCTAGACAGCTCAACAGCCCTCGTTACTAATCTGCGATGGAGTATCGATTCGGTGAAGGGTAACCTCCTCATATCTCGGAAACGGCGCTGTGACGCGCTTAGCTGTTCGGGAATGCCAGGTCGTAGCTCAAGTGCTTCCTCAGTAATAACGTCCCACCAGCCACAGGCCAGACAGACAACACAAGTATTTCCGAAGTTTATAGTAAGTGCTTCTGTGAAGCGGTACTCAGCCAAGGCTAATTCCCCTTCCTCGCTTAGTCTTACTTTGCATGTACAGGACGATCAGAAACAGTTTGAAAAGCTTTTAATGGTGTTGCAGAGTATATTGTGCTGAGATATAACTGATTAGAAAAAAATTTGATACAATGTGCCGTTTCTCAGTTGATTAGCGTTGTAGATCGCCAGTTAGGTTGTTGTGCACGATGTTCAAGGCCCCAGACAGAAATAGTGTCGGCAAACGTGTTCTTTGCTTGATTTCCTAAAACCGAAGAAGAGAGCGATACAAAAATTGGATATGGGATCGAACCCGAGCGAAAGGCTGAACAGTCTCGTACGTTATCATCTACGCTATGAGAACAACTAACACTAAATTGTATTACTGCCCCGCTTGAATTTGCGAGCAACGGCGTGATTGGCTAGTTTCAATGTTAATTAATTCGAAAAGGGTGCAACGTATCGAAATTTCGTATATAACAATTATTTGTCAGAACAATCTACTCTGCAATAACCTTACTAGCTTTTCAGACCATTTCTGACCATCCTGTATAGGCGAGTGCCGCACTCGCAGTGAATTCGACGTACTGCGAACGTCCGATGGCCTACGTTT
Organism: Schistocerca cancellata; assembly: GCF_023864275.1. Lineage (NCBI taxonomy): Eukaryota > Metazoa > Arthropoda > Insecta > Orthoptera > Acrididae > Schistocerca > Schistocerca cancellata. The sequence goes on from NC_064627.1 coordinate 641,723,079, forward strand.
TCTTTCACTCTGTCCGAGAGTTTCCTTGCTTTTGCTGCTGGTCGCACCGCAGGTTTGATTTCTTTCTTGTTTAGAGCTCGGCCGATTCTTGCAGAGACTGCAGCAACATCTGGCGCGACGGCGACTCTGATCTCTTGTTTCTACGGCTCGGTGTCCTAATGGCCTCTCAAGACCTCCCCTTTTGTAGCCGTCGGCAGCAGAGGTGTTTTACTGACAACCCAGCTCCATCGGCAGTATATCCTTGTCTCACATATTCGCTGTCTCAGAGAAGTCATGCAAGAAAACAGCTTTCCTTGATTATGGTAGCCCTTCGCTGGCACATAAATGTTTGTATATGTAGGTTTGTGTGTACCCAACTCCCCAAGAGTACCATCACGTTTTTTTTTTTTCTGCACGTGGACATTCAGAATTTAGAGACAGTTGCTCTTCCCGCACGTGCCGCTTAAAGTACGTCGACTATCTGTCAAAACCATCAACAACACTACAATTTGTAAACCAAAACGAACGAAAGCTCAACATGTGAATTTGCTGACACTTCTGTACGTATGGCTTCGTGTAAATAGGCAACGGTCTTTCCGTTACATTTACACATTTATGTTTTTGTTCCGTGGCGAAAATATAGTGTGTGTTATAGACATATATACAGCTAAACAATCGTTAATGGCTTGAAAACTTAAAATAGATGTGGAACGAAGAAGTCTAAACGGAAATAGCCTAAGTGGGTATCTGCTACATCTACATCTTCATCTACACACTCAGAACGACAGTGAAGTGCGTGGCAGAGGCTATGTCCCGTTGTGCCAGTTAGTAGGGTTTCTTCCCGCACCATCTTACATAGGGGGTTGTAGTATATTCATAGAGTAATCATTTAAAGCCGGCTCTTGAAATTTTGTTAACTGACTTTCTTGGGATAGTTTTCATCTATTTCCAACCAGCTCTCCCACGGTTGGATCAAACACACCTATGACCATTCTTACTGCCCTTCTCTGTATATTTCAGTATCCCCTGCTAGTCCTTTTTGGTACGGGTCCCACGGAGTTGAGCAATGTTCTAGAATCGGTCTCACGAGTGATGTGTAAGCGATCTCCTTTGCAGAATGATTGCGTTTCCTCAGATTTTTACCAATATACCGAAGACTGCCACCTTCTTCATCTACGACAGGGCCTATGTTATCATTCCATTTCATATCGCTACAAATTGTTACACGCATGTACTTGTATAAGTCGGTCCATTCCAAATGTGACTCATTGATATTGTAGTCACAGGATACTAGTGTTTTTCGTTTTATGAAGTGCATAATTTTACATTTCCGAAAGTGTAAGCAATTTGTCACTCTTTGCATGACTTTGAAATCTTATCAAGATCTAATTGAATATCTGTGCAGCCTCTTGCAGACAGTACCCAAATACAGATAACTGCAACATCTGCAAAAAATATGAGGTTGCTATTAATATTCTCCGCAAGGCCATTAATATACAAATGAAAAGCAAGGGTTCCAACACACTTCTCTGGGCCTCACCCGAAGTTACTAATACATCTGACGATGATTATCCATCCAAGATAAAATGCTCTGTCATTCTCACCAAAAACTCCTCAGTCATATCACAGATTTCACTTGATACCCCATACAATCGTACTTTGGACAATAAGCGTAGGTGTGGTACCGAGTCAAATGCTATTTGGAAACCAAGAAATACTGCGTCTACCTGACTGCCTTGATACAAAGCAGATGATGTGAGAAAACTGAGTGTTGGCTTTCACACCATCGATGTTTTAGGAATCCATGCTGGTTGGCACTGAAGAGGTCACTCTGTTCAAGATACCTCATTATGTTTGAGCTCAGAATATGTTCTAAGACTCTACAACAAATCGATGTCAAGGAAATTGGCCTGTAGTTTTGTGGATCACTTCCACTCGTACTACACTTCTTGTAGACAGCTTTGTTCAATTTTAACGATTTTAACGATTTCAACTGTTTTTCAACACCTCAGACACTCTTATACCATTCACCTTCTCAGTAATACGAAGATTAAATTGCGAGAATTCTCCTGGGGTTTCCTTTATAAAGTAACATTTGAAAACGGAGTTAAGCCATTTAGATTTTGTTTTGCTAACCTCAATTTCAGATCCTATCTCATTCGTTAGGGGCTGGACACTAACTTTGGCGCCACCAACAGCATTTAAATACGAACAGAAATTATTTGGTTTTTGTGAAATATCGTTTGACAATATTCTGCCACGGTACTCACTAAAAGAATCGCGCATTGCTCTCTTGACAGCTAAAAGCATTTCATCCACCAAAAGTCTGTCTATGGCCCTACTCTCCCATTTACGTTTATTATGCTGTAATTTGTGTTTCTTTAGAAGTTTTTTCAGTGACTGTACACCATGGAGGTTCCTTCCCCTTGTGAATTGTTCTACTGGGTACATATCTACTCAGTGCATGGACAACCTATTCTTTTAAACTTGAGCCATAGTTCCTCTACATACTTCTGCCCTGTGCTGAAAGTTTCAGTTCCTCATTCAGATATGTCACTCCTGCATTTTTATCCATTTTAATGAACCTTTCTGCATGTATTAGGTGTTCTTTGCACTTTGTCGATAATTTCTGCCACAACTGCGGCATGGTCACTGACACCAGTTTCGATGTGGACATCCTCAAAGAGGTCAGGTATATTGATTGCCATTTAATCCAATATAGTTCCACCACGAGTGCGGTTCCTAACTATCTGTTAAAGGTAGTTTTCAAAGAAGGCATTTCGTAACTTCTCATAAGATGTCTTATCCGCCTATCACAAACAAAACTGTAATTTTCCCAATTGATTGTTGGATGACTAAAGTCACCACCGACGATTACAGGATGATTGGGGAACTTACGTACAAGTGAACTGAGGTATTCACTAAAGTTTTCGGTTACATCAGGAGATGACTCTCGTGGGTGGTAGAGAAACCTAATTATGATATTATGCCCACCTCTGCTACTGAATCTAGCCCAAACAATCTCACATGCAGCTTCAATTCTTATGTCGGTGGATCTGAGTTTCTCGTCTAATGCGATCAGTACGCCACCTGCATTGCCCATAAACCTATCTTTCCGATGTACACTTAAATTTTCCCCAAAAATCTCACTGCTATTAATTTCAGGTCTCATCCAGCTTTCTGTACCTAGTATTATGTGAGCTTCACTGCTTTTTCATGAGCGCTGCAAACACTGGCTCTTTGTTGCGAATGCTTCGGCAGTGTACCATTAGGATTTTAATATTCTCACCTGTGGGAGACATTTCTTTCAATCGTACATAGTGATACTTCAGGGTTTCCTACAGCGATCGTTAACTGGGCTGGATGGAGAGTTGCCTCTTCTCGAAACCCTTGTGTGCACGCCACACACAGTCAGCTACCTGAGTAGCAGTCTCTGATATCTTGTGCTCACCTGACACACTTAGGAAGATTCTATAGTTCTCAGCCCAAGTCCAGGAAATCGCAGCATAGTCTTTCACAGAAGTCTCTGTTTCACTCCATCCATTCTACTCAGAACCAAAAGAACACAATCAGTTCTGAGAACAAGGCTGAAAATCACAAGCTTCGTTGAAACTCCATATGCAAACTGGTTTCTCAACCTTTCCCTGCCAATCACTGGAATGACCCAAATATGACCTCGGAGCCCAGACGCCGCACGTAGTAGCCTCGTGGTTTGAGGCGCCATGTCACGGATTGCGCGGCCCCTACCGCCGGAGGTTCGAGTACTCCCTCGGGCATGGGTGTGTGTATTGTTCTTAGCATAAGTTAGTTTAAATAGAGTGTAAGTCTAGGGACCGATGACCTCAGCAGTTTGGTCCCTCAGGAATTCACACACATTTCGGAGCCCAGACGACAGGCACCATTTGTTCCAACGTGCCCCATACTCTGCTGTTGGTTGCACCCTATTCACTCAGTTTAACATTACCATTTATTATCAAAAGCTACGCCACATGTAAGGCTACATGTTAGTTATACTCACAATCAGATTGTGACATTTCGTTTTGAAACGTTGTGAGCATCAATGCTGAACGTTACCAGCTGCAAAATAACTTCTTGTCTAATATTACCATTCAAACAGCACGTTATTTGTGCTTTCAAAAATTTGTTCTTTTGATAACAGTATCGTCCTCAAATAATTCAGCCCATAATTGCTTCAAATAAAACAATGATACATTCACTCAAAGCAGTCGTATCACTTACCCGATTTTCCTCTTATGGTCTTTACAAGGTCTTTATCTTCCTATCTTGCACATATATTTCTGTTTGTATGTAACTACTGCATAAATCATCCCATATATAGTGTTTCACATAGTACAGTCTTTATAAGCTGTAAACTTATTAAAAATATTCCGGGCTATTAAGCCGTGATCAAGTTGATTTATTTCGAGAGCTGTCTGAGGAGGACATCTTCAAAGGAGGGTTATAACTTCTCTGAACGTCCGGTTAACGCCTTAGAATACTACTTTACCGACATCTATAGCCTTCTGGACTGAGCTGACACAGCTGCGACATTTCCATTGCTTCTGTCGAAAACGAAATGGCAAACGATACTCCATGTCAGCAATGGGCTGAGATATTTTGTGCATGCTCATATAGAGGTATTTCGCGGTGATGCGGCGCAGTTAGAAGTCAAACAATCATCTGTAAACAAAAAATTAACATATAGTTTTATGTCTTCGAGGTCATCGTTAATAGCGTATGACTGCCCTTCGTAGATCCGCATGCATTTATTGATTCACACGTTATCATTCCTCTTTCAGCTTATCCAAATTTTTATTTAACTTTGCAGTTTTTGTCTTATCCGCTGGTAATTCCCGATACAAGCAGACTGCACATATGTAGCTGCAAGTAAATAGAAGTTAACTATGTGGCAATTTTTTTCGAGTTGATATTTGGAACTTGCTGCAGTGGTAACATCGGTTCTTGTCAGATCACCGAAACTAAGTCTCACATCAAATGAGTTCGCAGTTGTGAGTAAGAGCATCGGCTGCAGAATGGAATGATGACAATGAAAATTTCTGCCGGACTGGGTGTCGAACCCGGATATCCAGCTTATTGGGATGTGTCACCTTAACATCTGGATATCGGTGCACAACTCACGGCCAGATCCAAACTCCCATATGACATCAAACATGGGTTCAAATGGCTCTAAGCACTATGGGACTCAACATCTGAGGTCATCAGTCCCCTAGACTCAGAACTACTTAAACCTAACTAATCTAAGGACATCACACACATCCATGCCCGATACAAGATTCGAACCTGCTACCGTAGCATCAGTGTGGTTCGGTACTGAAGCGCCTAGAACCGCTCGGCCACAACGGCCGGCATCAACCATGCGTCTGGCCGTGAGTCATGCACCGAGATCCAACTGGTAAGGCGACTGCTCCCAATAAGCGGGAAATCCGGGTCGAGACCCAGTCCGGCAGAAATTTTCATTGTCGTCATTCCTTTCTACAGCTGATGGTAGTCCTTATTCTCAACTGCGAATTCATTTGACGTGTTTTGTAACGGCTGTGGTCGCGGCAGTGCCTGCTCCTTTCGCCATGCATGCATGTCCAAAGAAACTTTGCATCCTAATTTATTTATTTATTTATTTATTGTTCCGTGGGACCACATTAAGGAGAAGTCTCCATGGTCATGGAACGAGTCAATACATGAAATTATAACAAGATTGTAGAAACAGATGAAATATAAGAAACATATTCAGGGGACAAGTCGTAAGTTTAAATAAAGAAAATCAACAATGTAACACTGGAATTTGCTTAATTTTAGCTCTTCCAGGAACTCCTCGACAGAATAGAAGGAGTGAGCCATGAGGAAACTCTTAAGTTTAGAATTAAATATGTTTGGGCTACTGCTAAGATTTTTGAGTTCTTGTGGTAGCTTATTGAAAATGGATGCAGCAGAATACTGCACTCCTTTCTGTACAAGAGTCAAGGAAGTGCTTTCCACGTGCAGATTTGATTTCTGCCTAGTATTAACTGAGTGAAAGCTGCCAACTCTTGGGAATAAACTAATATTGCTAACAACAAACGACATTAAAGAAAATATATACTGTGAGGGCAATGTCAAAACTCCAAGACTATTGAATAGGGGTCGACAAGAGGTTCTCGAACATACACCACACATAGCCCGAACAGCCCGTTTTTGACCCAAAAAGACCCTTCTTGAATCAGAAGAATTACCCCAAAAAATAATACCATATGACATAAGCATGCAAATATGCGAAGTAGACTACTTTTCGTGTTGAAATGTCGCTTATTTCAGATACTGTTCTAATGGTAAATAAAGCAGCATTTAGTTTCTGAACAAGATCCTGGACATGGGCTTTCCACAACAGCTTACTATCTATCCGAACGCCTGGGAACTTGAACTGTTCCGTCTCGCTTATAATATGCCTATTCTGTTTAATCAAAATATCAGTTCTTGTTGAATTGTGAGTTATAAACTATAAAAATTGAGTCTTACTTTGATTTAGTATCAAATTATTTTCCACAAGCCACGAACTTATTTCATGAACTACATTATTTGATACTGTTTCAATATTACACACAAGATCCTTCACTACTAAGCTGGTGTCATCAGCAAACAGAAATATTTTTGAATCACCTGTAATACTAGAAGGCATATCATTTATATACATAAGAAACAGCAGTGCCCCAGCACCGACCCTTGGGGAACGCCACACTTAACAGTGCCCCATTGGGACTGAACATCACTACCACTCTCAATATTGCGGAGAATTACCTTCTGCTTTCTGTTCTTAAAGTAAGAGGCGAACCAATTGTAAGCTACTCCCCTTACTCCATAATGGTCCAACTTCTGCAGTAATATTTTGTGGTCAACACAGTCAAAAGCCTTCGTTAAATCAAAGAAAACACCTAACGTTCGCAACTTTTTATTTAATCCGTCCAAAACCTCAGAGAGAAAAGAGAATATAGCATTTTCAGTTGTTAAGCCATTTCTAAAACCAAACTGTACATTTGACAGCAAATTATGTGAATTTAAATGTTCCAGTAACCTTGTATATACAACCCTCTCGATAACTTTAGCTAACACCGATGGCATAGAAATAGGTCTATAATTGTCAACATTATCCCTGTCTCCCTTTTTATAAAGTGGCTTCACTACACTCCTAAAGGAAAAGTTACAGATATGGCTAAGTACTGGGCTAACGTACATAGAACAATACTTCAGTATTCTGTTAGATACCCCGTCATATCCATAAGAGTTCTTGGTCTTTAGTGATTTAATTATTAACTCAATCTCCCTCTTGTCAGTATCATGGAGGAGCATTTCAGGTAACAGTCTCGGAACACGTATTGTGTTCGAGTATAATGACTTTTCTGGAGAGTAGAAATCTACTCTGTAGGAATCAGCATGGGTTTCGAAAAAGACGGTCATGTGAAACCCAGCTCGCGCTATTCGTCCACGAGACTCAGAGGGCCATAGACAAGGGTTCACAGGTAGATGCCGTGTTTCTTGACTTCCGCAAGGCGTTCGATACAGTTCCCCACAGTCGTTTATTGAACAAAGTGAGAGCATATGGACTATCAGACCAATTGTGTGATTGGATTGAGGAGTTCCTAGATAACAGGACGCAGCATGTTATTCTCAATGGAGAGAAGTCTTCCGAAGTAAGAGTAATTTCAGGTGTGCCGCAGGGGAGTGTCATAGGACCGTTGCTATTAACAATATACATAAATGACCTGGTGGATGACATCGGAAGTTCACTGAGGCTTTTTGCAGATGATGCTGTGGTGTATCGAGAGGTTTTAACAATGGAAAATTGTACTGAAATGCAGGAGGATCTGCAGCGAATTGACGCATGGTGCAGGGAATGGCAATTGAATCTCAATGTAGACAAGTGTAATGTGCTGCGAATACACAGAAAGATAGATCCTTTATCATTTAGCTACAAAATAGCAGGTCAGCAACTGGAAGCAGTTAATACCATAAATTATCTGGGAGTACGCATTAGGAGTGATTTAAAATGGAATGATCATATAATGTTGATTGTCGGCAAAGCAGATGCCAGACTGAGATTCATTGGAAGAATCCTAAGGAAATGCAATCCGAAAACAAAGGAAGTAGGTTACAGTACGCTTGTTCGCCCACTGCTTGAATACTGCTCAGCAGTGTGGGATCCGTACCAGATAGGGTTGATACAAGACATAGAGAAGATCCAACGGAGAGCAGCGCGCTTCGTTACAGGATCATTTAGTAATCGCGAAAGCGTTACGGAGATGATAGATAAACTCCAGTGGAAGACTCTGCAGGAGAGACGCTCAGTAGCTCGGTACGGGCTTTTGTCAAAGTTTCGAGAACATACCTTCACCGAAGAGTCAAGCAGTATATTGCTCCCTCCTACGTATATCTCGCGAAGAGACCATGAGGATAAAATCAGAGAGATTAGAGCCCACACAGAGGCATACCGACAATCCTTCTTTCCACGAACAATACGAGACTGGAATAGAAGGGAGAACCGATAGAGGTACTGAAGGTACCCTCCGCCACACACCGTCAGGTGGCTTGCGGAGTATGGATGTAGATGTAGATGTAGATGTAGAACACTTTTTTCTACGAGCGCTATGTGATTCCCTGTTGGGACTAGGTTTCTATTTAGTTCACCTGCTTTATTCAGACAGTGATTATTAAATACTGTTCATATATGCGACTTATCAGTAACACGGACATTCCCACTACGCACTGATTCTATATCCTTGACCTGTCTCTGCAGACCAGCCACTTTCTTTACGAATGACCATATGGTTTTAATTTTATCATGAGACTTTCCTATTCTATCTGCATACCACATACTTTTTGCCTTCCTAATAACTTTTTTAAGCACCTTACAATACTGCTTGTATCGGGCTGCTGCATTTAGATTGTGACTGTTTCTAACGTTTTGATATAATTGCCACTTTGTTCTACAAGATATTCTTATCCCTTTAGTCAGCCACACAGGCTGCCTGTTTGTTGTGCTAGTACCCCGTTTTAAACGTTCTAACGGAAAACAACTTTCAAAGAGCATGAGAAAAGTCTTGAGGAAAGCATTATATTTATCGTCTACTATATCAGCACTATAAACATCTTGCCACTCTTGTTCCTTGATAAGTTTTACAACGGTCTCTACAGCAACTGGATCAGCGTTCCTAAGAAGTTGATAACTATATTTAACATGTGTTGCAGCACAAAAACCTTTTAGAGTTAAAATTGTGCATCATTATCTGAAAGGCCATTCACCTTTTTGCTAACAGAATGCCCTTCTAGTAATGAGGAATGAACAAAAATATAGTCTATGGTTGTACTACTGTTCCCTTGCACTCTCGTAGGAAAGAATACGATTTGCATAAGATTATATGAATTAAGGAGGTCTACCAGCATCCTTTTCCTTGCACAATCACTTATACAATTAATATTGAAGTCACCACATATAACTAACTTTTTGTATTTCCTATAAAGTGAACCAAGAACCTCCTCTAGCATTAGCAACAATGTTGTGAAATCGGAGTTTGGGGATCTACAAATAACAACAGTCAGAAGTTTAGCTCCACTAAATTTAACCACATTACACAAAATTCAAACACCTTTTCAGTGCAGTACTTTGAAACATCAATTGACTCAAATGTGATACCGTTTTTCACATACATGGCTACTCCCCCACACCTCAAAGAGCTTCTAGAAAAGCTGCCAGCCAACCTGATCCTGGTAAAGGAAGCCTCTGAATTATCTCCTTATTTAAGAAGTGTTCAGATATACCAATAAATTCAGAGTCAACATCTATAAGTAGTTCACTAACTTTATCTCTAATACCTTGCATATTTTGATGAAATATACTAATTCCCTCATTAATCGGATACCTAACCTCTGTCGGAAGTGATTTCCTTGTTAGAGAGACTTCCCCTAAGCAGGAATACCTGACAGCTGGCTTCCGTCTAAAAAAGGTACAGCTCTAACACACACAACTACCGGAATTTTCCCATGAGTGATCCCACCACCCCCACCTATGCTGTCACCTATAAGCTTTGCCATCCTCCCCTTTCCATATCTGTTGAGGTGCAGGCCATGTCTAGTGAAACCCGTCCTGCTGATAGACTCCACCGACACCACTGAAATGTGACTCATGCCTTCTGTCATCAGCGCACCCCCAAGTCTCATGTTATTACGCCTGACAGCTGTATTAAGATGAGGCCGATCGTGACGCTGAAACAGTTCCACGAAATGCGCATTCGTGTTGCCAGGTCACCATCTATGTCATACTCCCCATCCCTGTCAATACTATTACCAGCCCCACCCACAATCACTACCTGATCCTCTTTAGTAAAATCTCTACATAACCCCCCTATGTTAACAGTCACCTGCGCCAATCCTGCGTTAGGCTTCACAATGCTGGTGACCTGGTACTGACTCCACAACACTTCCTGCAACTGCTGGCCTACACCTCTACCATGAGAACTACCTAACAGCAGAACCTTCTTCTTTCTCTTAGACTTTGCAACTGTCCTAGCCACCGTAACTGCTGAGGTCTGCTGCATACTTCCTACATCTACAGCTACTGGAGATTCCTCTCCACTAGACTCTGACAGTTGGTCAAATCTATTACAAACACCAATAGTAAAACTATCTGAAAATCTCCTTCTCCTAGTAGATCTCTTGGCAACAGCCATCTCCCATTCCCCAACCCCCTTCTCCCTTCTCATCCTATCTAGCTCCTCCTGTGCGTTTTTCAACTGTACCTGAAGGGCACAGATCTTACGCTCCTGCTCCTCTACCAACTTACTCTTGCTACATAACCTGCAGTTCCAGGAGAGGATCTCACCAGAATGCCCACTGGCTTCCCCACTGCATTCCCCCCAGGGAAAATACTTCGAACAAGTCTCACACCGCAATCCACTACTCACGAACCTACGGCAAAGCCCACACTTCTCACTCATGGTAAAATTTTACTGTTATTGAAATAAGAGAACAGGTTTATCTAAGTTCCGCTACTACAATGAGAAGATGTTAAAAACTGACTACAATAATCACAAACTTGCTCTACAAGGAAAGTAACTAGTATTATTGACAGTATTAATCAACAACGAATGAGAATATAACAAAATACTAACACAGAAAGAAAATCAAACGTCTAATGACACAGTAACGAAACTGAAAGGTGTTCGCAAAACTTTCTTCTGCAATATTTCACCAGAAAACACCAAGTACACCGGTTGAAGAGTACTAAAGTTCCTAAATAAACTACTACACACAAACAACTATTTAGTACTTAGTTTTCGATGTGCCGCTACAGCAATATCGAAATTAAGTGTTGCCGGGCTTGGATAGCACTAGGATAGGTGACCGTACGGTTGTGCCGAGCGCTGTTGGCAAGCAGGGTGCACTCAGGCCCTGTGAGGTCAGTGAGGAGATACTAGCCGGAGAAGTAGCGGCTCAAGCCACGAAAATTGGTAACGGTCAGGAGAGTGGTGTGCTGACCACTTGCCCCTCCATAAATGCATCCAGCGACGCCTATTGGCTGAGGAGGAGACGGCGGTCAGTCGCTGCTGATGGGCCCTCCGAGGCTTGTTCCGTCGGAGTTCACAGTTTTTCAATTTAGAACTTAATTAATACCCCTCGTATATCCACGTTGCCCTTAATCTGTCTTTCCGCTTACCAAACCTTCTTAGATTCACTTGGCAATTCGTGTTGTGTGGATTGAAATTTGAATGTCGGTGTGTTACACTGGTCTCAGCTAAAGGCGCAGTGCGCCTGTGTTGCAGTTCGAGTCGTGGCCGTACGGGCCGGTGGTGTGCAAGGTGCAGGAATTCACGAAGGACGTGTCGGTGGGCGTGTCGGTGTTCACGCTGACGGCGCTGAGCGCGGACCGCTTCTTCGCCATCGTGGACCCGCTGCACCGGCTGGGTGGCGCCGCCGGCAGGGGGGCGGGCGGCGCTGGGGCCGAGGGGCTGCGCTCCACGCTGCTCGTCACCGCCGTCATCTGGCTGCTCGCTGTCGCCTGCGCCACGCCCGCCGCCGTCAACACGCACATCAACTACATGGTAAGTAGCGGCGGTGCCGGCGCGGGAGCGGTGGTCCGGCCAATAATCCCTGCACAGCAGCTCCTCACGACAATGCAAAGAAACTGGCAACAATGAACTCTAAACATCAAAGACATCATTATGGACAGATATTCATACAGACGCACAATTTTCCGTCAGTTGCTGCAGCAGCATACTATGCTCGGCACCAGCAGGTAAAGGGTTGATAGATCAGACATACTCATACCTACACAACGCAACAATTTGGCGAATGTCAAGCTGGTTTCAGGACATCAACATCCTGTGCAGAGCAGATCCATAACCTGAAATCTATCATACCCCAAATCAAGATCAGAAACTTTTGTTGTGTCCTTTGTCGACTTTCGAAAAGCGTATGACTCAATTGATCGAGAAACAATAAAGAGAACCCTTGCAGAATTTGGTCTAGATAGGAAAACAATCTGATAAGCGCCACTTTAAATAACACAGTGTCAAAGGTCAAGTTCAGAGGCGAACTATCAGAAACATTTGAAATCTGTACAGGGGTGAGACAAGGTGACCTGCTCTCTCCATTGCTTTTCAGCTGTGTCCTGGAAAAGATAGTCAGAGAGTGGAAAACAACCGTAGCGCCAGGTTATGGGACTCAAACTGGACAAAAAAGAAATGGCCTCAGTGGAAATTTTTGCTTTTGCTGAAGATCTGGCACTCATTGCAAATAATATTAAAGAAGCTAAGGTTCAAGTGTCCAGCCTAAAATAAATTGCCGCTAAGATTGGCCTAAAATTGCATTTAAAAAAACTGAATTCATCACAAACATCAGACACGCTCCTTCTCATATTAAAATACAGCAAGAGAAAATCAAACAGTCGAAGAAATTTAAATATCTTGGAGAAATAATTACACGTGACGGTTCAGAAAATGCAACTATGCAAAGTAGGTCCTCTAAACCAGAAGGTGCTTTTCATCTGTGCAAAGACTTATACAAAAGCAAAAGCCTGTCTTTAAACCTAAGACTTTGTCATTATAACACTGTAATTGGACTGTCAGCTTTGTATGCATCAGAATGCTTAAACATGACGAAGAAAGGACCACTACGAAAACTTGAAATAAAAGACCGGAAAATTTTGAGGAAAATCCTTAGCCCTATCAAAGTAAACGGAGATTTCCGCGGGAGACACAACTATGAATTATACGAACATAGAGAAGACATTGTTACCAGCATGAGGAAACGGAGAATGATGTTATTTGGTCATCTGGAAAGAATGAATTCGCAAAGACGTACTCATCGCATACATTCATCAATTTCAAAAACAAAATCGTATTCAAAATGGGCAAGCCAAGTTAAAAAGGATTTACAAGAACCTGAAATTTCATTAGATGACTTTCAGGATCGAGAAGTTTTGAGAGACGTTCCACGTCCTGCCAACAAATGGTCAAAACAGACAAAAGAAGCACAGTCAGCCAAAATGAAAATCTACTGGCAAAAGAGGAAAACCCAATCGGGGAAGACATAAAAATCATCTTGGTCCATAGCAGACCGAAACGATGGGAAAAAAAATAAAAAAACAAAAAACGCAACAGCCGCAGCACGGGATTGAAAACATTATTGTTACCATACCTTCGGCAGAATGGCTTCGTATATGGCTGAATCGGCGTCAACAGTCGCCGTTTCCGAATAATTTGTCCAACAACCAAGAGGGGCCGGTACTAACGTAAGAATCATCAATCATCGTAGCTCTCGGGTCGACTGCCGAATTACGTTCTGTAAATTCTACAATATTTCCTCGAGGCAACTGGTCGACTTCGTCTTGTTGTGGCTGGCAAATACACAGTTCAGTAGCATTAATGTTACCACAACTTATGTTCGACGTCAACGTCCAGTAACCACTCACTGACGTCATGTGGTAGCACTAGCATTGGAGGATAGACGAAGCGAGTGGGGTGGATGTAAAAAGAAATACATTCCTTGTCGGAATGTGGAAACTGTGAGACACATCAGTAGTCCAAAAGGGCATGATCATTGGCTTTCGGGCCAATGGTTGAAGCATTATCGAAACGGCTAAGCTGACAAGCTGATGTCAAGCTTCCATGGTTAGAGCATACCGAGCACGGAAGAATGACACTATCCAAAACCGGCTCCGAGGCAAGGGTGGTGCATCACGGTCCACACATGACAGGGGTGAACGACGGCGAAGATGTGTACTGGCGAATAGAAGTGCAACATTTGAGCAACTGACCGCCCAAATCAACCAAAAGGCTATCAAAAGTGTCTCGTCAAGGACTGTTCAGCGAATGGTGCTGCTTATGGGCCACAGCAGCAGGCGCCTGGATCGTACACCATACCTAACTGCTGTTCATCGGTGATGAAGCCTGGAATATGTACACCAATGCCGCAACTGGACGCTCAGTGAGTGACGAGAGGTGGGCTTTTCAGATGAAACACCATTTATGATCTATTGGGCAAGTGACCGTTCGCAGTATAGTGCGTGAACCGTCTGAAAGCAAGGGTCCAGGCCGCAGGAGGGAGCGTTATGGAGTGGGAATGTTTTCGTGCCATTCCCTGGATGATGTCCTCATTCTGGAAGACATGATGGATCAACACAGCTATGCATCTATTCTTAGGGACCATGTGCACCACTACCTGTAGTTTGTTCTTCCTTACCGAGCGAGGTGGCGCAGTGGTTAGCACACTGGACTCGCATTCGGGAGGACGACGGTTCAATCCCGTCTCCGGCCATCCAGATTTAGGTTTTCCGTGATTTCCCTAAATCGCTTCAGGCAAATGCCGGGATGGTTCCTTTGAAAGGGCACGGCCGATTTCCTACCCCATCCTTCCCTCACCCGAGCTTGCGCTCCGTCTCTAATGACCTCGTTGTCGACGGGACGTTAACCACTAATCTCCTCCTCCTCCTTGTTCTTCCTCGGCACGATGGCATCTACCAGCAGGGCACTGAACCGTGCCACACAGTTTGCAGCGCACTTGCGTGATTCTAAGAGCACCAGGATGAGTTTCCTGTATTTTCCTGGCCACCAAACACCCCGGATTTAAACCCAATGGAAACTTTGTGTGACCACGTGGATCCTCAGCCGAGAAACCTAGTGCAACTGCCCATTGCACTGGAGTCGTCATGACACCAAATCCCTGCCAGTACCTTTAGAGCCCCATTGGCTCTCTTCCTGCTGGTCTCGCAGTGGTTCGCGCTGGAAACTTTGGTTATTCAGGATTTTGACAGGAGGTTACGTTAATGTGATTGGATATTGTAGCAGATGCCGATATCAGCACTGCAGCTTTCTGTTATGGACATCCTGTTCAATTTCAAACGAAGCCTTTGTAAAAGACGGTCGCAATGTAGGCGACGTCATAATAGTCGAACTTAAGGAATTCTTCTCTCTTGAAAGCAAAAGAGGCGTGACGGATGAATGAAGACGGATGTAAAGGGGCCAGCTAAGGAAAACAGGAGATCCCACCATAGAAGAAATATACTAGTACGAAATATAGGATTAATTTGAGGAATAAACTTCTGAGATTGTTTGTCTCGAGCACGACACTGTTAGGACGTGAATCACTTACTATCGCAAAACTAGAAAAGTGAATGGAAGTCTTTGAGAGATGATATTATGCAAAAACTTAAGCGGACGAGTAAGTTCAGGAATGAGGAGGATATTCACAGATCGCTGAACAAAGAAATATGTGTGTAACACTAAATAAAAGAAGGACCAGGATTCTTGGACTTGCGTTAGTATATCAGGGATTTAGAGACAGCACTTGAGGACGCAAACTATAGGGAAAGAAAGATATTGATGTATGTTCATCAAGCAAGTGAGACTATTTGGTGTAAGTGCCACTCTGAGATCTCTCACTCACTCTGGAATCAGGCGGTTGGTATAAGTGACTGAATAGTGGTGGGCCTCGTCAGGCTTAAGAACCAAGGAAGGGAAACACAATTATGAAGGAATTCTGTTGTTCATTATCTGGGGTACTTTCATTTATATTCAGACATATCAACATTTTCATACCAGTTGTAATTGCATCACCATAATGAAACTACGAGAACACTCAATCAAAAAATAAGAATAACCATCACTTGGCATTTAGTAACGGAGGCAAAACATGAATATAAATACAATACTACTGCAACTTCTTTGGAGACGCATAGTCAGCTGTGTAATACCAACCTGACTTTCGCCCGCCGTATTGTACGAGTGCTGGCCAAGGTCTATTCTAAACTGTTTTAGAGTGGAATTTCTAGAAGTTTTAGGTTAAAACAGAAGTCAGACAGTGTGATGGCCTCTTCCTGCTGCTCCTTATCTTTTAGACAAAGCATTCCACCATAGAAGAAATATACTAGTACGAAATATAGGCTTAATTTGAGGAATAAATTTCTGAGATTGTTTGTCTCGAGCACGACACTGTTAGGACGTGAATCACTCTTGAGATGAAGTTCGTATAGTGCTACTCTGGAATCAGGCGGTTGGTATAAGTGACTGTATAGTGGTGGGCCTCGTCAGGCTTATGAACCAAGGAAGGGAAACACAATTATGAAGGAATTCTGTTGTTCATTAACTGGGGTACTTTCATTTATATTCAGACATATCAACATTTTCATACCAGTTGTAATTGCATCACCATAATGAAACTACGAGGACACTCTATCAAAAATGAAGAATAATCATCACTTAACATTTAGTAACAGAGGCAAAACATGAATATAAATACAATACTACTGCAAAACGACTGAGAGATAATGCACTGTGGCGATTTGATTTACTTGGTTCGAGTACTCTTTTCTCTGATGAAGCCTCTGCATTGGACACAGATGGTCTGCCGGTGCAATTTCCTTCCATCTCTTCGTTTCGAACGTCGTACTTCTACATTACGTTGAGCATAAAATGACATTGTGGATGCAATATGCACGTTTCAGCAGATTAGGCGCTCTTTCTTATTGGAACTGGGACGTGGAACAAGAACATACACGATAATCAGAAGCAGTCTACAATGCTTGTAAGGGTGTTGCAGGGTAGGTCGTGTTGAGAAATAACTGTTCAGAAAAAAGTTCGATACGTTGCACCGCTTCCAATTTCATTAGCATTCACTACAGCCAATCAAGTCGTTGTGCGCGGAGTTGGAAAGCTTGCACGTGCTAACATACAGCAACGCACAGACATAAGATCGCTAAAATACGGTAATGCACAGACTTCTGTGGATCCCTGAGTTACCACTTATTCGTATGCTCATTACCTGTTAAAGTGTGCCGTTTTTCGAAGTGATGAAATTAAGCTAGGTGAGTAAAAGCTATGTTCGCTCTGTTCAAGGGAATCAAACGAAGAAGCCGTTTGGGGAGACTGTCTCTGGCAGGTTGCTTTAATTCGTGCACGCAGGGAGCTGCACGGTTTAACAATTATTTCTCACACTCAGGACAACCTACCTTGTAACAGCCTTACAAGATTTTCAGGTTGTTTCTGACCACCCTGTACAGTGCAGCTGCATACATGACTATCATGGTATCGTAAGCCACATCCCACAATGCCTGCACGCTTTTGGCGTTTGTTAATTCAATACTGAATAGATCACTAGACAGGGTGCGGCAGCATTCATAGTAGGATATTAAAAACACTCCATCAGGCAGTAACTGTAATTTCTTTATTACCTCTTATGTCAATTAATACTAAAAGGTATGCCATTTACCATTGTGTAAATCATTTTCCATTGCGGGGATTACTTTTTGAATATGTCTCCTGTCAGATGATGCCCCCTCTGCACAACACATTCATGTAGGCGGCGTTGGAAGCTTTCCATAGCTCGGCCCAACGTATTCCCTGGGACATTGCCGACGGCCGTTCTGATGCGATCCTTCAACTCAGGAATGGTGGCACAGTGTTTTCGGAACACTTCTTGCTTCAGGAAGCCCGAAAGGAAACAGTCTGCACATGAAAGGTCAGGTAAGCGAGGCGTCCAGGAAATGTCAGCAAAACGGGAAATTATCCTGCCAGGGAATGTCTGTCGCAAGAAATCCATGCAAATTCAGGCTGTATGCGAGGTCTCTCCGTCTTGTTAAAACCATAATTGTTCCACATCCACATCGACCACACGTAATTGGAGAAGAGCGAAGTCTTGCAGCATCTTTCGACAGCGTTCACTGAGGGGGCATCATTTAACAGGAGTAATATTCAAAAAGTAATCCACGCAATGGACAATGACTTACACATTAGTAAATGGCATACCTTCATTGATTGACATAAGAGGTAATAAATAAATTACAGTTACTGCCAGATGGTGTGTTTTTAATATCCTACTATGAACGCTGCCGCAGCCTGTATTTTAAGAACGACGGATAGTCTGTTTTTGCCAGTCCTGTGTTATTAGAGAGGTAACCAGTAGGATGTGCCATGTTATGCGATTCTCACATTATGGCATAGGCTCTCCAAGATGGTAGTCGTTTCCGTTTGTGGTGGTCAATCCACCCTAAGCAGGCACGGCTCACTGATGACCAATACATGTTTTTCCTTTGACCATATTTGTGTTAGCATTGAATCATGTCTGCTAAAATAGGCACTACGGACAACACCAGTGATAGTAGAGATGACATCTGACAATTCCCTGATCATCCATTTGATGACAGTGTAACAAGATGAGACACTTACCATCAGGAACTATTGTCCAAAATATTCAGTCCATAGATGTAAGACCATACAACTGTTATCCTCAAGACATTATATAATGTGATTCATGTGTTAATGAAGGGAGATTCATGTGGGACCGTTTCAGAGTAGTTCGTACATTGTCCACTATGCATTATATATTGCTCATTTTCCAAGGTGTAAATTGGAGAAATGGTTTTAATAGCTCTTGAAGTTTGGCTATAGCGGAAGAAAGTCGCAATCTTGCTACAGAAAATGTACCGGTGACAACGTACGACGCTTGCGTTTATGTGCAGGTGGTGAACCCGAAGGTGAGCATCGAGATCTGCTACCCGTTCCCTGACCTGGCGTACGCGCGCGTCGTGGTTCTGGCCAAGATGGTGGTGTACTACGTGCTGCCGCTGGCGGTGATCGCCGTCTTCTACGCGCTGATGGCGCGCCACCTGCTGCGCTCGACGCGCGACATGCCGCAGCACTGCAGCCAGGCGCGCCAGGTGCGGGCCCGGCGCAAGGTCGCCAAGGTCGTGCTCGCCTTCGTCGCCGTCTTCGCCGTCTGCTTCTTCCCGCTGCACGTCTTCATGATATGGTCAGTACCGTCGGCTTCGTTGGAAGGTGGCCTATGCGGTGGGCCACTCAGCTCCGGTGGCAACACAGCTTCTAATTTACACTATTGGCGCCGGTCGGGTGGCCGAGCGGTTGTAGGCGCTACAGTCTGGAACCGCCTGACCGCTACGGTCGCAGGTTCAAATCCTGCCTCGGGCATTGATGTGTGTCCTTAGGTTAGTCAGGTTTAAGTAGTTCTAAGTTATAGGGGACTGATGACCTCAGATGTTGAGTCCCATAGTGCTCAGAGCCATTTTAGACTACTGGCCATTAAAATTGCTACACCACGAAGATGACGTGCTACAGACGCGACATTTAACCGACAGGAAGAAGATGCTGTGATATGCAAATGATTAGCTTTTCGGAGCATTCACACAAGGTTGGCGCCGGTGGCGACACCTACAACGTGCTGACATGAGGAAAGTTTCCAACCGATTTCTCAAACATAAACAGCAGTTGACCGGCGTTGCCTTGTGAAACGTTGTTGTGATGCCTCGAATAAGAAGGAGAAATGCGTACCGTCACGTTTCTGACGTTGATAAAGGTCGGATTGTAGCCAATCGCGATTGCGGTTTATCGTATCGCGATATTGCTGCTCGCGTTGCTCGAGATCCAATGACTGTTGGCAGAATATGGAATCGGAGGATTCAGGAGGGTAATACGGAACGCCTTGCTGGATCCCAACGGCCTCGTATCACTAGCAGTTGAGATGACAGGCATCTTATCCGCATGGCTGTAACGGATCGTGCAGCCACGTCTCGATCCCTGAGTCAACAGATGGGGACGTTTGCAAGACAACAACCATCTGCACGAACAGTTCGACGACGTTTCTAGCAACATGGACTATCAGCTCGGAGACCATGGCTGTGGTTACGCTTGACGCTGCATTGACAGGAGCGCCAGCGATGGTGTACTCAACGACGAATCTGGGTGCCCGAATGGCAAAACGTCACTTTTTCAGATGAATCGAGGTTCTGTTTACAGCATCATGATGGTCGCATCCGTGTTTGGCGACATCGCGGTGAACGCACATTGGAGGCGTGTATTCGTCATCGCCATACTCGCCTATCACCCGGTGTGATGGTATGGGGTGCCATCGGTTACACGTCTCGGTCACCTCTTGTTCGCATATGCGGCACTTTGAACAGTGGACGTTACATTTCAGATGTGTTATGACCCGTGGCTCTACCCTTCATTCGATCCCTGCGAAACCCTTCATTTCCGCAGGATAATGCACGACCGCATGTTGCAGGTCGTGTACGGGCCTTTCTAAATACAGAAAATGTTCGACTGCTGCCCTGGCCAGCACATTCTCCAGTCCTCTCACCAATTGAAAACGTCTGGTCAATGGTGGCCGAGCAACTGACTAGTCTCAATACGCGTCACTACTCTTGATGAACTGTGGTATCCTGTTGAAGCTGCATGGGCAGCTGTACCTGTACACTCCATCCACGCTCTGTTTGACTCAATGCTCAGGCGTATGAAGGCCGTTATTACGGCCAGAGGTGGCTGTTCTGGGTACTGATTTCTCAGGATCTAAGCGCCCAAATTGCGCGAAAATGTAATCTCATGTCAGTTCTACTATAATATATTTGTTCATTGACTACCCGTTTATCATATGCATTTCTTCTTGGCGTAGCAATTTTAATGGCCAGTAGTGTAGCTTTTAATACGTTACAACGGCGCTATTCTGACGAGCGATGTCGTCTCGCGGGCTGCATCCGCGTTCTGTCTTCCTACTTTTCATATCCGATGCCATTCTTAAGACGTCATTTTAACTGCAGTGTGTTTGTGTGTCTTTGTGTGGGGGAGGGGGGGGGGGACAGAGACAGATAGGGCGAGAGAAGAGAGAGAAAGAGAGAGACGCCATTTTATGAGCAGTAAATAGAAAAGGGTTCGACTGTGTCTCAGTCAGTGACACCAAAGTAGGTTTAAAAGAACATTACTATTATCACTATCACGTGAGACCGTTATATTTATCACTAAAGGCTTCCGCCGCTATAGTCTCATTAGTTTCATGAAATTCCGGTAGTTGGCGGCGCTATACGTAGCCCTCAAAATGGCGTCTGTAACGGAGGTGCGTTCCAAACAGAGAGTTGCAATTGAGTTTCTTTTGGCTGAAAACCAGAGAATCACAGATGTTCATAGGCGCTTATAGATTGTCCACAGGGACCTGGCAGTCAACAAAAGCAGGTGGTTCGTTGGGCGAGGCGTCTCTCATCATCGCAACAAGGTTGTGGCAACCTGTCAGATCTCCCGCAAGTTGTCTGACTCCTGCAATGTTGGAATGTGCGGACACTCTCATTCTTGGTCGGCAGTGCACGGGGTATTGGCGTGCAAATTCCAGCCTTCGTCGGTGACGAAAAGCAGGCAGCATGAGTGCATGTACCAGGTGCCTGCTACGGAGGCCCATACACAGCACGTTTGCTGAACGGTCGTTGACGAGACGCTATGTGATCAAAAGTATCTGGACAGCTGGCTGAAAATGACTTCCAAGTTCGTGGCACTCTCCGTTGGTAATGCTGGAATTCAATATAGTGTTTGCCCACCCTTGGTCTTCATTACAGTTTCCACTCTGGGAGGCATGCGTTCAGTCAGATGCTGAAGGGCAGCCCATTCTTCACGGAATGCTGCACTGAGGAGAGGTATCGATGTGAGTCGGTGAGGCCTGGCACGAAATAGGCGTTCCAAAACATCCCAAAGGTGTTCTGTCGGATTCAGGTCAGGACTCTCTGCAGGCCAGTCCGTTGCAAAGATGTAATTGTCGTGTAACCACTCCGCCCCACGCCGTGCATTATGAACAGGTGCTGGAGCGTGTTGAAAGACGCAATCGACATCCCCGAACTGCTTTTCAACAATGGGAAGCAAGAAGGTGCTTAAAACATCAATGTAGGCCTGTGAGTGATAGTGCCACGCAACTATTGGCACTACAAACGCTGGCAGATTACGTTCACCGAGCATTCGCCATACGCACACCCTGCCATCTGATCGCCACATTGTGTACCGTGATTCGTCACTCCGCACAATGTTTTTCCACTGTTCAATTGTACAGTGTTTACGACCCTCAGGCCTACTCTAAGCGAGGCGTCGTTTGTCATTTACCGTCGTGACGTGTAGCTTATGAGCAGCCGCTCGACCATGAAATCAAAGTTTTCTGACCCCGTCCCTAACTGTCATAGTACTTACAGTGGATCCTGATGCAGCTTCGAATTTCTGTGTGATGGTCTGGAGAGATGTTTGCCTATTACACATTACGACCCTTTTCAACTATCGGCGGTCTCTGTAAGTCAACAGACGAGGTCGACCAGTACGCTTTTGTGCTGTAAGTGTTCCTTCACGTTTCCACTTCACTATCACATCGGAAACAGTGGACCTAGGGATGTTTAGGAGTGTGGAAATCTCGCGCACAGACGAATGACAAAAGTGACACCCAATCACCTGCCCACGTTCGAAGTCCGCGAGTTCCGCGAAGCGCCCCATTCTGTTCTCTCACGATGTCTAATAGCTACTGAGGTCGTTGATATGGAGTACCTGGCAGTAGGTGGCAGCACAATGTACCCAATATGAAAAACGTATATTTTTGGGGGTGTCCGGATACTTTTGATCACATTGTATAGGTAGCCTCTTCACTCATCTGGGCAGTCTATTGTTCAACACCTCCACGCCCGTTCACCCGTAGAAATCTTCGCAGCCGTCGCTAACGCTTGTGGCGCATCATAGCTGCCTCGGCGCCGGTTTTGGACAGCGTCATCTTACCGTGCATAGTATTCTTGAACCACAATGGCGCGCGAACAGTTTACAAACTTCGCGTTTTCGGAAATGCTTGCACTATTGGCCCGAAAGCCAATGATCATGCCATTTCGGACGGTACATAAATTTCCGCATTACGACATCGATTACCCTGTTTTCTTCATCCGCTCTACAGTCTTCATATACCCTCTACTTATAGCGTTGCCGCCTGCTAGCTGCGAGTGGTTATTGCACGTTGACGTCGAACATAGCCGATGGGCACATTAAAGCGACTGGATCGTATACTTTCGTATCTATGACACTCAGCATACTCAATAAACTATTAAAAAACCAACCAACGTCTTGTCAATTAAAATCTATTATTAATGCTAGCAGTTTAGACAGCCACTACTCATTATCAGGCACCTCGATATATAAATTGCAAATAATATCAGTATCATATATCGTGCAGTCTAATTAATTGGGATAATGCACTGAGGAGAAGTAGTTCAATTAGAACATACATTTGACATACCGAATGTTCCATCAGATTCTTCATAACTAAAAAGAACTAGACAAAGAAATACAATACACAGAATGTGTACATTGCTAAGAAAATCACATGTTAAAATAGTACAACCCATTCAACCCTTGAAGACATGTAGACTAGTGAACAATGAATGTCACTGTTGGACGTCTTTACCACGACTGACGCCGCGCGGGGTAGCCGCGCGGTCTTGGGCGTCGAAGGTTCGAGTCCTCCCTCGGGCTTGGGTGTTTGTGTTATCCATACCGTAAGTTCGATTAGGGCGTAGGGACCAATGACCTCTGCAGTTTGGTCCCATAAGACCTTACCACAAATTTCCAGTTTCCAGGACTGACAGCTTATAGAGAGCTTCCCTTGATCGTTACAGCAAGTCAGGCACCTCATCTCAACATCGATATCATCTGACGATAAAAAGTTGTCAACAAAGGTCTTCAGGTCCTTTGGCTACCATGGATTATTTGTCATGGCGTTCAGATTTCCTTGCTAGTCCGGCACTGCTCTTTCAATATTATTCAATTATTCTGACGTCTATCACAACGTAGTCTGTCTTCGTCGATGTTGACGGACTTCCCAAATATGGTGCAATATCACCATTTGCATTTCTAATGCTCTGTTTAATCTTTCTTCACGGTTGTTCACAGTTGTGCCAAACATAGCGTAGCACCAACAGTTACATTTCGTTCTGGCATGGATTTACATCTGTTGTAAGCACTTAACAAAATCTCGCGCCTTTCCATCATTTCGAACTTTATGTTTAAATATTGTTCTGTGGCGCTAGCTACGACACCCACTGCACCTGTCTGACATCAGGCAAATGCCGTTTCCGATGAGGGTGTTCTATGTTCCTGTGGTGGATCTTGATAGCTCTTTCTTCATGTGCATGTGATACACACTCAGGTGACAAAAGCCGTAAGATAGCAGTATGTATATGTACAAGTGGCGGTAGTATCGCATATACAAGTAATAAAAGGGCACAGTGCATAGGCGGAGCTGTCATTTGTACTCAGGTGATTTATTTGAAAATATTTCCGACGCGATTGTGGCCGCATGACGGGAGTTAACAGACTTTCAACAGTGAATGGTACAATAGTTGGAGCTAGACGCAGGGAACATTCCATATTGGAAATCGTTATGGAATTCAATATTCCGATATACACAGTGTCAAGAGCGTACCGAGAATATTGCGTGAAATAACTGCTGAAATCAATGTGGGCCGTACGACGAACATGTCCGCTAGGACAGCGTGGTGAATTTTGACGTGAATGGGATATGGCAGAAAACCACCGACGCAAGTAACTTTGCTGCAGCACCTCTCCTAGATCGTCAACACATCGCTTCGATCCTAGATGACTGAAAACTCGTGGCCTGGTGAGATGAGTCCCAGTTTCAGTTGGTAAGAGCTGATGGTATGCCTCGAATGTGGTTCAGACCCGAAGAAACCATAGAACCAAATTGTCAACATGGCGCTGTGCAAGCTGGTGGTAGCTCCATAATGCAATGAACTGGGTCCGCTGGTGCAACTGATCGGATCGTTGACTTGGAGAACATGGATGAAAATACGCCATGTCACCGGGTCACAATTAATCGCGAGTGGTTCGAAGAACATTCTGGATGGTTCGAGCGAATAAGTTGGTCACCCAGATCGTCTGACATGTATATCGTAGAACTTTATTTCACTTCGTGCACAGAAACCTGCACCGGCAACACTTTCGCAGTTGCAGACAGCTTTAGAAGCACCGTGTCATATTTCTACGGGGGACTTCCATCAACTTGCTGAAACAATGCAACGTAGAGTTTCTGCATTATTCCGGGCTAAATGGTTCAAATGGCTCTGAGCACTATGCGACTTAACTTCTGAGGTCATCAGTCGCCTAGAACGTAGAACTAATTAAACCCAACTAACCTAAGGACATCACACGCATCCATATCCGAGGCAGGATTCGAACCTGCGACCGTAGCTCCAGACTGTAGCGCCTAGAACCACACGACCACTCCGGCCGGCCATTCCGGGCTAAAGGAAGTCCGACACGATATTAGTAGATACCTCATGAATTTTGTTACCTTAGTGTACAGATATTTTAACGCTTTATCATTTACATAGCGGTATTTTAGTACTTTCAACGTCAGCCCAGTCAGCAATCGTGATAATCTAATATGTAAGAAACTATCAGCCTCGATTGCGGTAATGAAGCCAACCTTTACCTTGGTTTCTGCCCAAGTAATTCAGCCTTCCTCAGAAGATAAACCTGATTCTATAATATGTCTACGAGGGCATGGTCTAGAAATAAAACTAAAACAGCCTTTAAAATGTGACTACCCCTGTTCAGGCTGTTTCAGTTTTATTTCTAGACCATGCCCTCGTAGACATATTTTAGAAGCAGGTTTATCTTCTGAATAAGGCTCAATTACTTGGGCTGAATAATAGGTAAAGGTTGGTTTCATTACCGCAATCGAAGCTGATAGTTTGGCTCTGAGCACTATGCGACTTAACTTCTGAGGTCATCAGTCGCCTAGAACTTAGAACTAATTAAACCTAACTAACCTAAGGACATCACAAACATCCATGCCCGAGGCAGGATTCGAACCTGCGACCGTAGCGGTCACGTGGTTCCAGACTGAAGCGCCTTTAACCGCACGGCCACACCGGCCGGCTGCTGATAGTTTCTTATATATTACATAGCGGTATGTTCTCCAAAATTTAACGATGATTCATATACAAGAGATTTACGGAAAATGTCCTTAGCTTCAGGACGGAAACTTTCTTTTTCAAACTTGTGAATAGACCTAGTAGTTGACTCTGTAGAGTAAGCAGCGAACATTTTCGCGTTGTCACGATTTTAGCATGTTTTTAAAAGTTGTGGAAAATCAGGCGTTGAATATTGTTTGTAAAAACATACATGTGAGTTAGTGAGGACATATTTACAGCAACCATTCACTATTGTGTTGCCCTAAATCATTCATCAGTCCTACGGACATCATGAATTTACAAGGGAACTGGTACCTTACGGAAGAAACTCATTAGTTGCTCTGTCTTTCCAGGTTCTACATGACGGAGGACGCGGACAAAAAGTACAACGACTGGTGGCACACGCTGCGCATCCTGGGCTTCTGCTTGTCGTTCGCCAACTCGTGCGTGAACCCGGTGGCTCTGTACTGCGTGTCGGGAGCCTTCCGGAAGCACTTCCGCCGCTACCTCATGTGCCGGTGGCGCCGCGCCCCGGCAAGCGGGGGAAGCGCCAGCAGGAGCATCGGGCTCTCCGGCTACTACCACCGCAGGTACGGTCTTCGTGGTCCCTCGTCTGGCTATTCTGTTGCATGTATATTTAGTATAATCGAGGACACACCAAACAAGCTAGAAATAGGAAGCATGCTTTCGGCTTCGATTAATCTTCCTTGGGCACAACGTGCTCCGATACCGGTATCATTATTAAAGGAAAGATGCTTCTAAGGCATTCAAAGTAATGTTTTCAAATTAGCAAGGGATTTCACCAAGGGAAACGAAAAGTGTTACACCATGAAACACTGCCTATGTTTATCGAACTCTCTGGAGATGTTCATCACGCAATGGGCATTAAATTATTTAACGTTCATTACTTTCGGATATGATGTCAATCATCAACGACTCTATTAGGTGTGACGCTCCTGGACACATATACACTCTTATATTCGTAGTGACATGTCATCTTAAGGAATTCCACACCTTTCCACGTCCAAATTCTGTGTCATGTGATGAAGATTGCAGGCTGGAGCAAAAGTACGAGGTGCGTTGAATAAGTAATGCAACACATCTCTTTCTTTCCTGAAAGCATTTAGGTTTTATCTAGGATTACAATACACCATGTAATTCCCCATTCTTTTTGCTACAAAACGTATTTTTCAACACAATATCCGTTCAATGCGGTGGCCTTACGCCACCTTACTAGGAGGGATTGTACGCCCACACAGTACCATTGTCGATGTATTGCTTCATTGGACAAAACAGACGGAAATCGGAAGGTGCGAGAAACAGGCTGTAGGGCGGATGAAGACGAACAATCCAATGAAATTTTGTGCGTACCTCTCGGGTCCAGCTGGGCAGCGAGGTGTTTGATTGTGATCAAATTAGTGTCACAGCCAGGTGCAGCCGGCCTGTACGCGGGAGGTAGGACTGCTTAGCGGACATTGTTGCGATTATGAGAGGCGCCTCGTCCAACGAATCACACTGCTTTTGTTGAATGTCAGGTTTCCCTAAACATTCTACAAGCGTCTGTGAATATCTGGTATGCACTGGTTGACTGCCAAAAGAAACTCAAAGACAGCTCGCTGCTCGGAACGCACCTGCGCTACAGACGGCATTTTGAAGGATACGTATAGCGCCGCCATGTTTCGGAACTTCATGAAACTGTAGAAGTTCAAGCGGGAATATTCCACGACGTCCCTGAAAAATTCTGCATTTTTTCGACCGAAACTAGAAGAGAAAAAAAAGTGCTGCATTACTTACTGAACGCCCCTCTTACACCTCCTTCCATCCCATTTGAGACCTGCTCAGTGAGTGACAAATTAAGGTGCTGGACAGGTCAGACAAGAATCTCCATATTCCTCAATGCGTTTGTCGTGTGAATTACAGTTTCTTTTATCCTGCAATAATATGCACTTCAGTACACAGATCAATAAAGTACTGTAGATGTAATGTAGATTAGGTGTTACCGCCCGCATCTCGTGGTCGTGCGGTAGCGTTCTCGCTTCCCACGCCCGGGTTCCCGGGTTCGATTCCCGGCGGGGTCATGGATTTTCTCTGCCTCGTGATGGCTGGGTGTTGTGTGCTGTCCTTAGGTTAGTTAGGTTTAAGTAGTTCTAAGTTCTAGGGGACTTATGACCACAGCAGTTGAGTCCCATAGTGCTCAGAGCCATTTGAACCATAGGTTTTACCATTCTTACAACATACTAGCGAGCGTTCAACAACTACGGAATCCTGTTCTTTACTCATCTTGAGGTTGAAGTTAACTCTTGTGTCTGCATTTCCCTACAAATCTCTCTTGAACAAACCCAATTTTTATTCTTTCTAGCCAGACATCTTCCTCTGGAGTTACAGCAATATCAGTGCTTTTTTCCTTGCTAAAACATGTTGAAAACTACATAAACCACAGAATGTGTTAGCAATACGATTCCAAAAGTTAGGGAAGTATACATCTTGACAATTGCTGCTTCCTGTGACCTTTCACCAGGTTTTCTAGTGAGACGATGGCGTCGGTGTGAAAGCCACAAACTGAAGCGAAACTCAATACCGAACATAATAGAATGCCACTCAGTGTCAAACTGAAATCTCGTTTTCGTCATGCAAGTCTCCATTGTATATAGTATTTTGATGACGCTAAAAAAAGCATACCAAGTCGAGATCTCAACTCAGCTTTCAGTAAACCTCGATGGTTCGTGGTTACATTCTTCCTGTAATTTATACCTAGGGTTGAGCTGTTGCCGTCAGTCCGTGAGAGCCAGTCGAATTATCTTCATGGTTTAGTCTTTACAGAAGTGTCTTTGCCTACTTTCTTTGCCACACTGTCGTCCGTAGTCCCTCACGACACGACTCATTCTGCACTCATTGCCCCACAGTTAGTTTCTGTGCGATCTGCCTTTATGATGCTTCTATGTCCCTCATGCCCATGTTTCGACCTTTAAGAGACTCCAAAAGATAACGACTAACCCACGCACGTCCTCTGAGCGGGCAGTATTGTATACTACAAAGGGCTCAATGGAGACACCTCTGTGTGAAGTCAGGATAGCTTTTGGGAAACCCTGAAGTGTCAACTACAGTTAGTATAAGATTATATTTCAATCATTCATTGCCAATGTTTACAAATCGTCGTTCTTCTTCTCCAGCTTTGGATGTTGCTCATTCAGC
Source organism: Schistocerca cancellata (assembly GCF_023864275.1). Lineage (NCBI taxonomy): Eukaryota > Metazoa > Arthropoda > Insecta > Orthoptera > Acrididae > Schistocerca > Schistocerca cancellata. The sequence goes on from NC_064627.1 coordinate 641,752,516, forward strand.
TGGATGTTGAATTCTAGCTGGTGTCTGTCCAGTTAGCTACAAGACTTCACGCGCTGGTGAGGTTTAGCGATCCCGTGCCAGGGCAAGTTGCTGGCGAGTAGGCATGGTCGTTAACCCAACGCAAAATGTACTCAGGCTGGCTGCTTGAGAGTCTTCAGTCTCACTCTGAATTCTACGATGACCCTTAATGACCCATATGTAACATATGTGGTGTCGGTAATCATGTGGTCAGTTGATTTCCTGTGAACCCCTAGTAGGATTTAGCACCTGAAGGCATCTGAGTATTGAACGCGAATGAGGACACCCAGAGGTTGTGTTTGTGGTTTTCACGTTGAAGTTCAGTGCTAGCAGTAACCTGCAATGTGATGTCAGAAGACAGTCAATTTTTCTATCAGTAGATGGTAGGCAGTGAGAAGCAGGAAGTTCCTTAGGTAAAGGCCATCACGTGGAGAGCGTCTTGGGCTGGTTCACAGAGCATGAAAGACATAGGTTAGGTTCATTACAGTATTGTAATCATGGACTGAAGTGGTATTACTGATAATGCCATTGATCCCAATTATCAACTCATGACAGGAGCTGGAGAGCAGGCCCCTGTCTTGAGTTGATAATTGGGATCAATGGCATTATCTGTAATACCACTTGAGTCCATGATTACAATTCTGTAATCAGTAGAAAGTTGGTGTGAGGCTATAAAGTGAGGTTCAGTTTGTGATGACCGCGTGTGTCCTCCATATTCTGGTACATTAACTTAACAAATTGTTAACTCTTGTACCTGTTTCTTGCTATGTCCTCTTCTGAAAGAGATAGAGTTTCTTGCAATATGTCTTACGAGCTAATGAATATGTTTGTCTCGCTTTCTTTGGTTTCCTGTCACAGTCTCCTTCTTCTGAAAGCATATCCCCACCCGACTGACAGTGCTGTAATGTGTAGAATACCTGACCCGCTTATGACATACTGGCTTGCTTCCTGCTTCTATCTCTGTCTCACGAATGACTTAAGTTTATCTTTATTTATGTGAATGATTTTCAATGATTTTTTCTAATCTCTACCCCTTACTAATCTGTGCTATAACAACACTCCATGTGAAGAGTTCTAATAACATCTGACACATTGTATAGTCGCCATGAACGTACACCTAGACAAATGGATAGCTTCTGTACTGAGCAGTAACTTGGCACAAGCATATATCTTGCAGGCATCTAAATACTGGAGAATCGATTTCATAGCAGTCGGTCAAGGTGTTTTGGTGTACCACTTTCTTTTCCCATTAGTGTAGTTACACTTACGCATATTTTACCAGTATTCCCATTTAACAGAATATTATTGCCAGGTTGTTTAAATATCTGGATCATTGGTTGCCAGCTTTTCCAAGACCATTAGCACTAAGTACAATGAGATTTAGATATTAGTTAGTGCACTGCCATAAACGTTAGCACGTAACTAAACTAAACTTTAGAATGAGAACGGATTTTCGTTGAACGTTTTTATTTTTAAAATGATGAAATACAGGTATTTAGTTTTTGTAGGTTTTCTATTAAACCTTGAAATGATGAGTCAATGAGACAATTGATTTCTAACTACGGAAAAATGAAGCAATTCTGAGTGCTTAACGAGTGCTACCTACAACTCCTTCTCGGCAAAAGAAAGCTAGCTACCAATTATGAGGGTAGACATTTGTTACAAAACATGTGTCTTCTGCACCGATACTCTCCTTAGCGACGCTTAATTCACCCACACCCTACATCTCAGCTTAAAATCATCCAAGTAGAATGATGTGCACTTATCACTCTTGTGAATCACTTGATTTCTTGATTCTTTATATCTGGACTGACGGAAATTTCAGGTTGCAAATGCATTGTGGCAGTAATATTCTTCTTGCGGATAATGCACCGCTGGAGCCGCTTCTCCGCCACCAGTCACCACCTTCTTCTGTCTAGGCTTTCCTAGACGTTCATACTCCTGTCTTCCCTTGCCTCCTCTACATCATTTTGGCAGTTGCATAGTGGGCGCCCCCTTTTCTTCGCTGAGATGGTATCTATCGTAGTATCCAATTTGGTATTCTGTCTTCAGGCATCCCATTCGCATTGCCAAACGATATCAGCTATTCTTGTTGGATGTCGTCACAGATATCCCTATCCATTTTCATCCTTTATCGGGTTACACCATTTTTTATTTTATCCACCCCTGTACAGTTTGAGCTTCGTCTTAAGTAATCCATCCCAGAGGCAAGCAGTTTATTCTTAATTCTTTTATTAACGTCCCATGCTTCTGCTCCATACAAAACTACCCTCTGTACCATAGTCTTATATATTCCATTTTTCGTTGTTGTTCTTATCCTTTTGTTCCATAGAACAGAATTTATTGCCCTCGTTACAGCTCGTCCCTTATTAATTCTACTAGTGATTTCATCATTACTTGTGCCCTGTTTATTGAATAATATCCCAAGATATTTTGCGTTTTCCATACCTACAATTACTTCTCCATCTACATCCAAATTATTCACTTTTTCAGTTAAAACAGCCAAGTGCTCATTCTTTTCATGTTCATTTTCAGGCTATCCTTACTGTACTCCTCTTCAATCTTCCGTATCACACAGGTCGGATCATCTTCAGCTTCTGTTAGTGCAATCTGATCATCTGCAAAATACAGACTAAATATTTTGCTGCCCTCTACTGTCACTACCATAACCTGATATTTTCTATGCCAAGACTGTACGACTGCTCCTAGGTACAGCCTAAAGAGGGTCGGTGACAGCCTAATCACTGCTGCAGACCTTTATTCACTCCGAATTCTTCTGTCCAACTGTTCCAAATCCTTACTCTCGCTGTGTTATTTTCACATAATTTCATAACGGACTTTAGCAACCTTTGATCTAACGTTAACGGTTTCAACATTTCCAACAGTTTCTTGGTGGGTGCATATGCTTTCTGGAGGTCAGTCAATGCAACACTCGTCTCTAGTCCGGTGTTTGTGCGTTTTTTATATATTAGTTTCGTTGTGAAGATATTGTCCATTACTGATTTTCCTGTCTGGAATCCAGCTTGCTCCTCTTGCTGCTTTTTAGTTGTTTCTTTCTGTACCAAATCTTTCAGTACCTTCGGGTAGTCTACCAAAGAAAGGGATCAGTGCCAGTCCACTATAATTATTTCTGTAATTACGTAACTCTTTCTTATGCGCCGGTATATGTAACATGTTTTCCATTTTCCATTTAATACCGTTTCCTACAGCCGCCTTAGCATCTCCAACAATTTCGGTGGACCAAGCTTCACCAGCTTTGGATATATTGATCCGTATCCTAGTGCCTGTTTCATCTTAGAGCCCTCACAGCTTGCTGAAGATCTTTTACGTCTGAGCGACTTACACTTCCTATTGCATCCTCACCTCACGACTACGTGAAAAATGCCGATTTTCCTGGAATAAATCCATAAAATACTGATCACTAGTTAACACTCCCATTTACGTGATTGTTCTCCATGTTTCAGCACTACGAGCCCCACCAATCACCGTCTCTATATATTCACATCTTTTTTCCCAGGCCCTATTCTTTCTTTTTTTAATACTTCTGTATTTAGTGACGTATATGTACTATGACTGCCACTTCTATTCAGGAACGTCAAATAAGCTTATTTTTATTCCTTTGAATCATCTCTGCGATTTCTGCATTGCACCAAACTGATATCATCTTCTCCTCGTATTCTCCAAGGGCTTCTTTCGCTGCTTCATGTATGGGCTTTATATACTCATATTCCTCTTATACTGTTCTCTCTGGACTCTGCAGTTAATACTCCAGCCTCTAGTGGTATAAATACTTTTAAGCTGTCCAAGTTATATCTTATGCTCTCAGGCTGGTCAGCATGTTGCCTCCTCTTCTCTTCGCTACTACTTCAGAGAGTATAGGGAATATTAATTTTACATTCCAACAAACGATGGTCACTCCCACAATCCGCCCCTCTCTTAACTCTGACATCCAGAATTTTTTAAATTGGCATTTTGACTCAAGATTAAATAATAACTGATTTCAACGATCTTTTATAGTTATACCATATAAATTTATGTATATCTTTGTGAGAAAAGAATGTATTTTCTATTCATAATCCATACGGCTCCAATAAATCCACCAGCCTTTTCTCATTCTTATTCTTAACATCCTCCCCATATATTCCAATAGCTTAATATTTCTCTCTTTCCCTATTCTGCTATTAAAACCTTCTGCCGGTATCATTTCTTGGCCACCTGGTACGGCTTCTGTAGTCTCTATCAACACCTATTGTAAATCTTCTTTCAGTAGTTTCATGCAGTCCCACTATCACTATATTCATTGCTTTAGTTCTTAGACTGAGCTATATGAACATTTCATTAACTGCTTTCCACGAAGTTACATAGTTTGGCGACTGTGCGTTTAGAATGATAGATACTCATACGCTCACCCTCTTTACTAAAATAATGCATGAACTCTAGCAGATATTCACAAACAGTACCTTTACTTTTGATTAGGAAAGTAATGCTACATCACTGTTATGATGTCTTATATCCATGAGATCTTCTTGTTGTTTGGAGGCCGTGTGCAAGGTCCATTTTCATTACCATTGTGGAATTCCTTTAAAACTATCCGAAAGCCGAGGCATATTATTAGGTTCCTTAGTTGGCTGTCTTTTTCTATGGATTGGGGGGGGGGGGAGGGTGACTGATCCATCGCACAACCCTCAGTTTGAAGGACCAGAATTTGTCATCAGTGCTTCCTTCCTTCATCACGCGTCAGAGTTTTTCCTATTTTCTCATGAAGAAGATGGGAATGGAATAACTAAGGACAGCAAGAGATTCTGAGTTATTCAATTCAACCATCCGCTCTTGCGTTTAAGGAAAGGAGAGGGAAAGAAAAGGAATGACAGGTCGTTGCAGGACGCACTTCGTCTGACTCCTCAGCCAGCGCCTGTTCAGCAAGGGTGACCATATCAGCAGCTAAACTACCGCCGACATTGACCCCAGCCTCATCGGAGTATGCAAACCTCTCCACTCGCAACCGCTCGACTGCTACGGTCGCAGGTTCGAATCCTGCCTTCGGGCATGGATGTGTGTGATGTCCTTAGGTTAGTTAGGTTTAAGTAGTTCTAAGTTCTAGGGGACTGATGACCTAAGATGTTAAGTCCCATAGTGCTCATAGCCTTTTGAACCGTTTGATCTCCACCCGCACGGACAGTGCTTTGTTAAGGTGCTGCCACCTGGGGAGGTGTACCAGTAATAATAAAAATAATAATGATAGTATGTAGTAACCACAGCAGTGTAGCAGTCATTAAGTAGTTACCGTTATGTTATGTTGTCAATCATTTGATCATTTACTGCGAAGTGAATAATGAAGTAATTCCCGGTCAATTGTGGGACCTACCTACATTCGGAGAAGGCATTTTCACGAGATATTTAAAAACGTACATCTCAGTTTTACTGTCACAGATGCAAGGTACGAAGTACCAAGTGTATATGCAGTGGGTAGACTATGTGAGGAAGAAGATGTTCCGACATTAGTGTCACAAGATATAACTTGCACCTCATTGGGCGACAAGCTATTTTTTTAAATGAAATCATGTTACATAGTCAGTATTACAGCCTTACAAAATGGTGACAATAGTAATAATCCTTTAAAAATAATGTAGTACTCTGGCCGAAACAGGTTCCAGCAATATGAAACAGACCGAACATATGAAACAAGTAGTTGGGTCGTGGAGGAGGACAGACTTGTTGGAAGTGTACTGGAAAATCGCAGTGCTTATGTTACAGAAATGCTAAGGCAGCCTATTGTCGTTAGCGGCTCAATTGTTTAGGGACCTTATTAAAAGTACGGAGCAGCTGATTAAAGTTAAGGGTTGCTACTAAGATCGTGACTTGTCAGTAACGTCATAATGAAAAATCAAAAACAGAAAATTAGGGAACTCTTGAAAGTTACTGTTGTGTTGGCAGAAGAGCCAACACCGTGTTACGAATGGAGGCCGAAATGCACGCGTTTTAGCTCACGCAGGCTGGCGTGAAGAGGGATGAACTATACTGACGTGAGGTCTGGAACATGACAAGGAATGAGAATTCAGAGAGCGGACGTAAGTAGTTTCATACTTAACTTTAATCCATTAATGATGAAACAATATTATCTGTTCAGAACACATAGTAACTGAATATGGCGCCTTGCTAGGTCGTAGGAAACGACGTAGCTGAAGGCTATGCTAAACTGTCGTCTCTGCAAATGAGAGCGTATGTAGTCAGTGAACCATCGCTAGCAAAATCGGCAGTACAACTGGGGCGAGTGCTAGGGAGTCTCTCTCGACTAGACCTGCCGTGTGGCGGCGCTCGGTCTGCAATCACTGATAGTGGCGACACGCGGGTCCGACGTATATTAACGGACCGCGGCCGATTTAAAGGCTACCACCTAGAAGGTGTGGTGTCTGGCGGAGACACCACAGATACCGTTTTCGAGAAATATTGGTTAACCGAATGTGACGAATGAGAAGCCGGCAGAGGTGACCGAGCGGTTCTAGGCGCTACAGTCTGGAACCGCGCGAACGCTACGGTCGCAGGTTCGAATCCTGCCTCGGGCATGGATGTGTGTGATGTCCTTAGGTTAGTTAGGTTTAAGTAGTTCTAAGTTCTAGGGGACTGATGACCTCAGAAGTTAAGTCCCATAGGGCTCAGAGCCATTTTTGAACAAATGACATTTGCGGGCACTCTGCTGCAACTAATGCCTTCAGAACACGCTTTAAAAACCGCCTGTATTCTTACGCTTGCTACGGGCCCCTGCCATTTCCTGCCAAACACTGCCGAGGGTCTTTCACGACATATCTCTACATAGCTTCCCTCAATCGCTACGCATATGGTCCTCCTTTTTGCAAGCGTTCCTATTCCGTTCTAGTAGAGGTCTTGGGGCATTGTGCACATCCAATGTTTCTCCCCCTCCACAACCTCACAATAGGGCAAAAACGCAGGTATCCTTTCATGGCATCAGGAAGGTAAAAATCACTTGCATCCCGATCAAGACTGAATGATGTGTGCTCCAGCAGCTCAAACCCAGTATTTTGAATACAGAGAATTTTTAACAACTGTATTAGAATATTATATTATATATTACACTAAAGAATATAAGAAACTGGTACTCCAGCATAATATTGTGTAGGGCCTACATGAGCACGCAAAAGTGCCGCAACGTGACGTGGTATGGACTCGACTAATGTCTGAAGTAGTTCTGGAGGAAACTGACACCAGGAATCCTGCAGAGCTGTCCCTGAATCCGTAAGAGTAAGACGGGGTGGAGATCTCTTCTGAACAGCACGTTGCAAGGCATCCCAGATCCGCTCAATAATGTTCATGTCTGGGAGTTAGGTGGCCAGAGGAAGTATTTAAAATCAGAAGAGTGTTCCTGGAGCCACTCTGTAGTAATTCTGCACGTGTGGAGTGTTGCATTGTCCCGCTGGAATTGCCCAAGTCCGTCGGAATGCAGAATGGACATGAATGAATGCAACTAATCAGACGGGATCTTTACGTTCGTGTCACCTGTCAGAGTCGTATCTAGAGGTATCAGGGGCTCCAGATCACTCTAACTGCACACGCTCCACGTCATTATAGAGCCTCCACCAGCTTGAACAGTCCTACTAACATGCAACGTCCATGCATTCATGAGGTCTCCATACCCGTACGCGTCCATCCACTCGATACAATCTTAAATGAGACTCGTCCGACCACGCAACATGTTTCCAGTCATCAACAGTTCAATTTCGGTGTTGACGGTCCCAAGGCTAGCGTAAAGATAGCATGAATCTTAAGCCCGCTGTTGATACGTAGCAAACAAAATATCTGCAATTTGGTAGCCCGGCGGGTCTGTATCATCAGTGAGTGACTTCAGCTGACTATGGTGTACCTGGAGAAACTTGTGACGTTATGTAGGCTATGATCATGCTTAGATACACTGAAGAGCCAAGGAATCTCGTACACCTGCTTAGTATCGTGTAACGCCCCCGCAACACAACGTGGCATGGCCTCGACTAATGTCTGAAGCAGTGCTGGAGAGAATCGACATCATGAGTCCAGCAGGGCTGTTTATACATCCGTAAGAGTCGAGGGGGTGAAGATCTCTTCTGAACAGCACGTTGCAAGGCAGCCAACATGTTTCCAGTCTTCAACAGTATAGTATTGGTGTTGAAGGACCCAGGCGAGGCGTAAAGCTTTGTGTCGTGCAGTCATCAAGGATACACGAGTGGGTCTTTGGCTCCGACAGCCATATCGGTGATGTTTCGTTGAATGATTCGCACGCTACTTGTTGATGGCCCACCATTGAAATCTGGTGCAACTTGCGGAATGGTTGCACTTCTGTCAGTCGTCATTGGTCCCGTTGTTGCAGGATCTTTTTCCAGCCGCAGCGATGTTGGAGATTTGATGTATTACCGGATTCCTTATATTCACAGTTCACTCTTGAAATGGTCGTACGGGAAAATCCCCACCTCATCGCTATCCCGAAGATGCTGTGTACCATCGCTCGTGCGCCGACTACGTTCAAACTCACTTAAATCTTGATAACCCGCCATTGTTGCTGCAGTAACTGATCTGACAACTGCACCAGACGCTTGTTATCTTACATACGTGCAGCGCCGTATTCTACCTGTTTAAACATCTCTTTCCTTGAATACGCATACTTAGAACAGTTTCTTTTGTGGTTGAGTGTAATTCTGAAATGGATGGAATTTAGTGCAACATTCACTAACCACGCAGAGGAAACAGAGTACCACGTAATATTTGACACAAAAATACTGATTAGCAAAAAAAGGATAATTAAACGGTCGCCACCCCACTAGGGCAATGAATATCCAGAATCCTAAGAAAGGTAATGGCAAAGAAAATCAAGCAAATAATTAGTGGCGTGACAACAGAAGGTTGTCCCGCTTTTCCACAATACAACTGTTCACAAGAAAATAAATGAATCAGATAGGACTGAGTTCGCATGTATCTAATTTGAAAGACTAAGTTTTAAAAGCAAAGTTAAATGAAGTTGCTGGTGAAATATACGACTGATTGCAAGTGACAGCTTTTTACGTAAAAAGTGATTTTTAGAATCCTCAGCGTAACTTAATGGAAAATTTGGAAAACAGCAAGTAATTTACTATTAATTATTGAAAGATTGAATTGAATTTAAGTAAATATGACACTTAACAGGCTGGCAGAAGTCACTCGCGAAGCTAAATACTGAATAAATGAAATTGCGCTTTCTTAATTTGTGCAGTATCTTTAGTTTTTAGTTTTGCCGGTGAGATTTTATGCTACTTTAAGTGAGTGAAGCTAATACTTAAAATTGCAAATTCTTTAAGCCTCTGCAATGCAACACCAGAATGAACAGTTACTAAGGCAGTAAAATTTAGAATGAAGCTCGTCATTAGCAAACAAACAAAATTGCTAGTAAATAGTTAATCAATTTTCATATTTTTACGACACTTGGTGATTTCATGGAAAGGAAAGAGATTCTGTTTGGTAATAATGTATGAGGAAAATGACGACACAGGTGATGTACAAGTTTTAACTATTGCAGGTTATTATTCAAGAAAGTTAGCAGAAGTTTGTCAAAGAAATGCCACTGGGTATCACCTGTACAATATTAATCACACCTCGTCAGTTAAACAGTCTTACGTTGATGATGATGTTTGGTTTGTGGGGCGCTCAACTGCGTGGTTATCAGCGCCCATACAATTACCCAATCTTTGCTCAGTCCAATTTCGCCACTTTTCTGGATGATGATGAATTGATGAGGACAACACAAACACCCAGTCATCTCGAGGCAGGTGAAAATCCCTAACCCCGCCGGGAATCGAACCCGGGACCCCGTGCTCGGGAAGCGAGAACGCTACCGCGAGACCACGAGCGGCGGACAGTCTTACGTTGTTATAGCTGTGCGGACAACGAAAAAAGTTGCCGACGACAATGCTGGGCTGCCGCTGTTGCTGCTGCTTATTGAGGACCACAAGCCGACTACAGAGCCACAGATATATGTGGGACAGGCAGTAGTTAGAATTGCGGCTTACTCCGCCTGTTCATTCCTACCGTTCTCTCAATACTCGCGGGTTGACAAGGTAGCAAAGTAGCACCCAACTGGCGCGATCAAAGCTGCACACCACGCCTGCAGGGGCGCCCAACAAACACTTCCGCACTCTTTAATGACTCAAGCTGTTCTGCTTCCCCTCTGCTCGCAGCGAGACAGATACTCTCCATACGTAAAGATAAACAACGGCACAGCTACTGTCATTCCATCGTTGCTATCGGTACATTCAAATAAAGATCCCTTGGCAATTAGCCAGCAATTTACAATATTTACATTATAATTACAATGAGTTATACTACATCTATTACATATAGTTTCTGTAACAAAGCTTACAGATTTAGAATTAGTAGTACAGTAAAGTTATCAACGAATATTAAACGGCGAAAAATTTGGATAATGCAGAAGGTATTTTATCTGCATTTTGGGTGTTACAAAATAGTAGTAAAGAAGTCATAAATTAAAACGTCATGCAGTATGCGGCAGTTTTTCACGCATTTCAGTGTTTATGACATCAAATCTCATAAACTATGTGTCGTACAATAATATAATTTCGCTGGTACAGTCAGTGGTGTATGTCTACAAAATTTGTATTGTCTACAAAATTTGTTGTGACAGTTAGTACTAAAGCAGTAATGAATTAAAACGCCATGTTTTATGCTGCAGTTTTACTGCATAATTAATGAAAACGAAATAAGCGTTAAACTTTTCTCCTTTTATCGTTTTGCGGCGGTTACCAGCAATAAGAAGTCTCGTATGTGTAAAGTTTGTTGCAAGTCACTAAGTGTTTTTATTCTCAAATTCTGGATGACTGTAGTGTCCGCATTCCCACGTCATGGGCTACACCGCTTATTCCTCACCTGCTCTTTCATATTTGTTTCGCAACTGAGTTTTTTCCAGACAGTAAGTGATATGTGAATCAAGTTTCGTTGAAATCGGTCCCGTGGTTTGCGAGGTGATGTGCAAGATACATACATACATATGTACACATATCCGTACATCCAGTTTTCTAATTTGTGCGGATTCCGCTTTCTGAGCTTATTTAAGTTTGAAAATACTAACTGCAATGTAATAGCTACTGATTATGTTTTCAGCTTCAAGAGGCGTAAGTTTCGGCACAGAAATATGCCTTAAAACACGGCTTAATGTGCATGGAACAAAAAATCACTAAGGATGTAATAGTTAGGTGATTCGTGACATTCATTGCTGTTAAGTGGGAAACACCCTTAGTCTATCGTATTTTTGTGTCAACACAAACGGTTATGCCTCCTAGAAAATATTGATCCCCGTCAGATCAGAGGTGTTAAGCAAGGGCGTGCACGGGCTGTTCGTGCGTGGCTGGTGTTGTCCTGGTACGGCACACGCTGTTGGCAGCTTTCCCAATGTCTCATGGAGTGAGCGCAATTGACTGTTGGTGGTGACCCATCCGTCAGATCGGGACTTTTAAGTCCACCGGCCCCCTTGCTGCTATTCCAGAAAAGTAGGCTTTATGGCAACACCGAGTTTCATCTTCTCGCTTCTCTCATTGTGATACAACCCAACCCAAACATGACATCACACTACACACACACACACACACACACACACACACACACACACACACACACAAACACACATACACACACACACACACACACACACATACAGTCACCTACACGTGTTCTATACACTTAACACAAGTCTTACACTTCACGAAGGATAAATGCCAGTGTGCACAAACGATAGAAAAAGTCTTACAAATTAGGCAGCTGAACCTGCTCCTCTGGGCATAAGCCAACACTTTTCTTGTCGTATGTGTGGTGATGAGCCACGCGGAAGTTCACCTGAGGAAATGTGACTTGCCTTCATCTGGTGAATAACGTAAGACGTTAAGGTAGCTATAAAGCACACTTAACTTCTAATGACCCCTAACGGGATGAGCAGGTTACAGTGGTTACCTCGTAGCGTAATTGCAAGTGTCACAAACTACACACATCAAAAAAAGTTTTGCATCACCTCGGTTCCGACAGTTCCGGAACCCGTACAGAAAAGTGGAATAGAAATCAACATAAACATCATTCCGCCCTTTTTATTGCTCATGAAAACCACACAGTGCATGTTGTACCACCATACAGCAACACCTTCAAAGTGGTGGTCACGATTGCTGTACACACCGGTACCTCTAGTACCCAGTAGAACGTCCTCTTGCATTGATGCATGCCTGTATTCGTAGTGGCATACTATCCATAAGTTCATGAAGGCACTTTTGGTCCAGATTGTCCCACTCCTCAACGGCGATTCCTCAGAGTGGTTGGTGGGTCACGTCGCCCCCATAAACAGCCCTTTTCAATCTATCCCAGATATGTTCGATAGGTGTCATGTCAGGAGAACATGCTAACCACTCTAGTCGAGAGATGTCGTTATCCTGAAGGAAGTCATTCACAAAATGTGCACGACGGGGGCGCGAAATGTCGTCCATGAAAACGAATGCCCCGTCAATATGTTGCCAATATGGTTGCACTATCTGTCGGAGGATAGCATTCACGTATCGTATAAGCGTTACGGCCCCTTCCATGACCACCAAAGACGTACGTCGGCCCCACATAATGCCACCCCAAAACACCAGGAAACCTCCATCTTGCCGCACTCGCTGACAGTGTGTCTAAGGCGTTCACCGTGACCAGGTTGCCTTCAAACACGTCTCCGAGGATGTCTGGTTGAAGGCATATGCGACACTCATCGGTGAAGAGAACGTGATGGCATTCAGCATGTTGTTGGGCTCATCTGTACCGCGCTGCATAGTGTCATGCTTGCAAAGAAGGACCCCGCAATGGACGTCGGGAGTAAAGTTGGGCATCGTGCAGCCTATTGCGCACAGTTTGAGTCGTAAGACGACGTCCTGTGGCTTCACGGAAAGCATTATTCAACATGGTGGTGTTACTGCCAGGGTTCCTCCGAGCCATAATCCGTAGGTAGCGGTGTTCCACTGCAGTAGTAGCACTTGGGCGCCTGAGCGAGGCATGTCATCGACAGTTACTGTCTCTCTGTATCTCCCCAATGTCCGAACAACATCGCTTTGGTTCGCTCCGAGACGCCTGGACATTTCCCTTGTTGAGAGCCCTTCTTGGCGCAAAGTAAGAATGCGGACGCGATCGAAATGCGGTATTGACCTTCTAGGCATAGTTGAACTACAGACAACACGAGCCGTGTACCTCCTTCGTGGTGGAATGACTGGAACTGGTCGGCTGTTGGACAACCTCCGTCTAAGAGGCGCTGCTCATTGGGCGGGGTTAGTGACATCTCTGAACAGTGAATGGGACTGTGTCTGTGATACAGTATTCACAGTCAAGGTCTATCTTATGGATTTCTGGGATCCGGTGTGATGCAAAACTTTTTTTGATGTGTGTATATAAGGTGTGTGCTCTACATCTGTGGCACGACCACTGGATACCATAGCATGTCAGGGTACTGAGCTACTCGTCCCTCTGTCGTCAGGGGCACGACCACGACAACGAGTGCGTCGGGCCGCAGCCGCCTGCAGCACGGCGGCACCTTCACGACGTCGCTAGGATCGTCCCGCAAGGAGCGCTACTACTGCAAGTCCACCTGGGACACGACCACGTCCCTCGCCAACTTCGGCAGCCTGCGGCAGCTCAGCGGCCAGGTCGTGGGGGCCCAGCCCCACCACACCGATGACATCACCGTCACGACCTTCATGAACGGCGGTGTCGGTGCTGTCGGTGGTGCGGGCGACGGCTGCAAGACGTAGGGACCGCTGCGGACAGCTGTTTGAGACAGTAACAATATTTCCATCTTTGAAGACGCTAGGAAGATCAGTGAGAGGTGGATGTCACTTTCAGCTGCCAAAGTGACACGGAACTGCGTCAGTTTTATCTGTGCCGTCGCCTTTTGGGGGAGCGACAACAGTCCTCTCATGACCCCTTGTGTGTCTACTGCCGGTGTTTGGCGTCCCGAAAGAATCTGAACCGACAGCTGGCTCACTATTCGGTGTGGACCAAACCCGTTTCAGTCAGTGAACCTGAATTAACTACAGCACACGTGTTTTTGACAATAGTCGCACTGACGCTGCCTCCTCCTGTTGTCTCCTCAGGCTGTTTAGCATCCGTATCATCTACACGACACATAATTTCTCTTCAGGTATTTCCAAGGGAATTACGCCCTTGTGCTAGCCGTCACTGTCTGGCAGGTACGTCGATGTTAACGCGGTGCACCGCTGGACATAATAAATTGTGGAAGAATAGTTACATTTTGTTTGGTGTCACTATTATTGGATGAAGAACCAGTATAAATGAACCATGCAAAAGTTACCTTACATTGATTGAGTCAGTATCATTCCTATGCGCAAGACGAGATACACCATTCTTGTACACATACGTACTATATTTGTGACTGTAATGTAATGACATCACAGCACTAGTGCTTTGATCACGTGCGGTTCTTTTGTGCGTCCTGAACCAGTTCTCTGATCACGTTTCACGTCACCTAGACGCTGTTTTGTGGATCTTACTGTAGTAGTGCCGTTAAAGAACATGGTATTTATTAAAATAGTTTGCAAATGAGAACAGGTGTTATCAAACATACTACGTCGGCTAACAGGGTTAATATGGTGCTACCTCTCATCACAGTGACTGTACAAAGTGGCTCACAGGGTTGAGTGTTGGAAAAAAACACTTAAAACGATAAGTTACAAATTTACAGCGGAAAATGTATTTTTACTAAGGACATCTGTGTGTAAAGTGATTAATTAAAAATTTTACGGACATAGAAGTCATAGTGGACCAGCAACACCTGTGCCAGAGACGTCTTACTGCGTAATTCAGTCCCAGACATTCTTATCATACGCTTCTAAATAATTGGTACGCCCATAGGATACACGTCATAGTTTTAAGATTGTGATACACAGCTTTCGTGAACTGATCCAGCATTCCGTCAACGCCAGGTTTAGGCCTTTATATTAAAATACAGTTGTTCTTATCTGATATACTTAGTGCAGGAAGGCTGTCAAAAGGACTTCTGCTGCCATTTAACCTGAATGTGAAGACTCACGAAGAAATATTACCTAATTAACTCACAGACAGAAATAAATAAAACTAAGTTTTAACGCTATGAAACCGCTGCCATGCGGTGTAATGCAATTCTCCTAAATACTGACGAGACTTGGGTCTTATGACACGGTACATGAAGATTAAGGAACTGCGCTAGAGTTCTGATTTTTGTACCTTCCATTCTTTAAATCTGAATAACAATAAGATTGTCTTGCAAAGGTATTTCCGAATTCCTACGTGGTACCTGAATCACTTAGAGTATGATATAAACTTCGTATTCGGCTGCAGAAAATTGCTATTCAGTGTTTCTTTAAGATTTCAGGACCGAACTGAAATAATGACTTCTACAATAACGGGGAATCTGTGTTATGGTGATACGATTTTACTAGTTAGTAGGAACCAATCGAAAGCGAGTCCACTTAGGGAATCGCTTCGTGCTGTGTAAATATTTTTGTCAGAATCTTTGTCATGTTTGCGTGCCAGAATAAGATGTTCTGATTTTATCTAACATCTTCGTGTCCCGTGTGGAACGAAGCAGATATTCCTCACACTGTATAAAAAAAATGTTGGGATTACAGCAATTTACAGCCCTCTGATTAGCTCAGTGTTGCAAAAAATAAGAGATTCGTCTCCATATGTACATAGTCAAGAAATTAATGTAATGCTTCTCTCCACAGCTTTTGTCAGATATTTTCTACCTCCATGCTATGTGTGTTAAATATTTTTGTTCATGTGTGTTTACCCTGATATGCATCAATAAATTTTTTTTCCATTACTTCATGCACTGAGTTTTTATTTCATCCCGCCACTTTAGGTGCATAACCATAAACAGAGGTCTCGATAGCTCATCGCTCTTGTAACAGTCGATGCTGAAGTCAGGTGACAGATACCATATGGATTGACCTCCATACCGTAACGAATGGTGTCAGTGTCCGCAAGTCAATCAACAGATTTTGTTGTTAGCTTGATATTCTGTTTCTAAAAGAAATAGTAAAATAATTATCACAACGGAACATTAAGTTACGTATATAGATACCCTGTTATGGAACTTAATAGTTACGATGCTTCAAATTTACTTATCGTACAGCCCTAAAAATGAGAATTAATTGAAATCACTATATAAAGCTACAAAAGTCTATTCGCAACTCAAAGAGAGATACTCCGTTGTTCAAAGGTATAAACTGGCGGCTAATCAGAATAATGTCACGTCTGCCATCTGCTATTCGTGCCGTTGCTATGCACTCATCTTTTCAGAAGATTTCACAGAGGTAAAACAGATTTAAATGGATATTTCACGCTCCTTCGCCGGTATTGCCAGCTCTCAGCCTATATTTACCCAGGCCTTCGCTCTCTGTTATAATTATCACCAACTACACAAACACGACACTAAGTCGTACATTTTTATTAAAGTCACGTACACGAGATGTCACCATACTGCCTTTCTGCCAGTGATGAAAAACCGAAACTAATAAAAATGAAGTTGAATCTATACAGCTGATGGATAAAAATCCGCTTTTCGTCAAATGCACGATATGGTTACTCTTATGACATCTAACATATGAGCCACCTAAATGGAGTGAATTAAGTCACGTGCATTGTTTTGGTTTCAACTGTCTGACACTTACTACAAACTACTTATTCTGTAGTAAAGGCAATGTACAGGACATTCACCTTGGCACCTGTCTTAGCCCCTATCCCCTAGTGCCACATTCCAAATTAGGGCAGTACATTTAGATTCCAGATTGTAACCCAAACCTACATACCACACCTCCACTGGCAGTAGCATATTTCTTCTCTCCACAGGACTCCCTATATTGCCTCCACATACCTTATGGCGTCGACAAACTACCATGCTATTAGTAATTTCAACGTCAACTCAGATCTTTGACTGAATTCAAGCACTGAACATTGGTCTTAGTCTTTCTAATGTAGTTTCTCATTAACATGTCCTAGCGAAGGGTGGCATACCATGTAACAACCTATGATCTTGACAGTGAAGCACAGATAACTTTTTCCTTTGTATAACTGTCTGATATTGGAATGTCTTTCTGCTATTACATTCACCATTTGCCAATGGATCGTTTGCCTTGTATCTTTTCTTAAGCTACAATGTATAACATTTATATCGCTCTAATACATAGCAATAATTATGTCCTCGTCCGTTTTATAATTTGCAGCCGTCCGCTTTTTCATTCGATGAAGGACCTCGACCCTTGTTATTCTCAGTGTTCATGGTTCACGCAAGAAATGAGGATACAAATACGTTTCACAAGCCATAACTTAATATTTCGGTTCAAGGTCCAGTTTCCAATCCATGAAAGAGAACAGAGAATATGTATCATCGAATTATTCTGGTTCTGAGTTGCAAACAATGGTCTGACCTCATGAAGAATTTTCTCGTGTTCGTAGTTTACTGATCTGTTTAATTTAGAATTTTGTCTCTCACTTGGTGCTGCATATTGGTCCAAAATTGAGTCTAAGTATTTCAACAAAACATTTGCTCAACTGTATTAGCATCTTCCGTGAGATTTGATTAGACTTTAGCCATTTTGTGCCTCGATAACCGGAAAGATGAGCCATATCCTAAAAAGGCTTAACATCTATTCAGTCTTCAGGATTACACCAACAGTTTGATAACTCATGAGACCGGTGAAGGATGATGCAGACCTCAGGACGCCAGGAATGTACAAATACCATGTGGGTGTGGATAGTTTTATGTTTGACAAACAGAGCACACTACTGAACATACCCATTCAGAACACGACAGGTGTTTCCACCTGCTATTTCCTGAGGAATCAGAGATAGCAAAACGTGCAGCAGTAAACAGACACAGATCTGTGTTCGACGAAACATACATTACGAAGAGCGTTATGAAGAAAGCGATCGAGATAAGAGTGTATGAAAACCCCCACAATAAAGACGGCAGTATGTAGCTAAGCCCAGCTCTGGCTGTCGGAAGTTTCAAACGGGCGCAGAGATCATGAAACCAAAACACTGACTTATACAGCGCTGGACCGGGCACCAATGGCATCACAGACAGTACCGTGACAGTACAATGACAGGTGCAGCAGCAACACGACAGTCAATCTACTCTGCTAGACGCAAGATATACTGGAATGTGTGTCTCCTACCGATGAGGTTTGCTACACGCCGTTGGAGATTACGAATATATCGATATATATATGAAGAGATAAATCCTGCTTGCCAATGGGGAACCATTCAGGTAGGTGCTGGAAGTATTCTAATGGGATCAAGTAATGCTTCTGATACACCGTCCAGCGTTTGTCACTGATGTGACTCCATCTGCTCGCCAGACAGGTTATCTGTACATCCATCAATACGCTGCACAAATCGATCGATTGGGGTGATTTGAGGAACACCTGACGCACACGTCAAGTCACTTGACCTCAATTGTATTATTTTCATGTCGGGTGCCTTCAAGCGAGTGCATGACTTAGACGTATCTCTGACAAATTTTCTTGTGGCCATAGTTGAACTCTCGCACATCAGGAAATTTTCCCTACATGATACAATGCGTTGCCACCGTCATCATAGCGGAACGGGGTGTATACACTATCACGTAAATATCTATAATTTAATTGTTCATTAGTGTAATTGTGCGTCAGTGTAGTTAGCTGTTGAGTCGGAGGAGCAAAAAGAAATTTTAACAACATTTACAATTAAATAACAAAGTTAAATAAATATTTATTTTAAAGAAATAATTTACTAATCATTAATAAAACTATAGTACTTAAATCTTCATTGTAAACCAGTTACAAGAAAAAGGAAATTTTGAAAAGTAATCTTTAGATAAGCGCCAGGGGCGACATGAATTAATTTATAAATTATTGGTAATGAAGTTGTTTAACTTTTAATCATAAACCATTTACAAAAAATGAACATTTGAATAAGAATCTTTAGACAGGCGATTTCGCCGACAGAACAACTGAGGACCCAGTTGCCTTAACACTACCACACAGCACGGCCCCACAGCCCTCAATGGAAAAGCAGTTACAACCACTACAAAAGACTAAAAATTATAAACGCATTTCAATTATAAAAAACGTCCCAATAACATTTTCTTCTTTTTTTTCCCAAAGCTAAAACGCCTAACTTAAATCACGGCACAGGAGGAAGGGAATATATATATATATATATATATATATATATATATATATATATATATATAAATTGGATACTGAATTTGGCCGAGCATAAAATCCAGAAATAATTTAATCCTCGAAATATTCCATGTCTTTAAGAAAATTTCAACAAGCTTCCACGAGGCCTCCTGTTTCAACACCACTCTTCATAAGAAATGTGTTTCAAATAGGAAAACGGTTAACTCGAGAGCAAATACCTGCTTAAGTTTTTTTTTATTTTTTTTTATTTGGAACCACAAAATCTAACTACGCAATAAAACAGATTTTTGATTAGTTAGCACCAATGAAATTAAAGGAAAAAGATCGTATAACAGTTCCTGAGCGGCAACTACCGTTTCTGAATTAAAGTACTTCACGGCATGAGAGTTCAACGCTCAGTACAAGGCGCTATAACGACTCCACAAAGTGATTCAGACAGCACAGCAGCCTTAGAGCATCGAAAACAGATAAATTTTTCTAACCAAAAAACAGTTGTAATACACTCTCAATATGAGAAGCTGAATAATATCTGTTATTATCAAGATTGAAACCGCTTTGCTCTCAGTGGTATAAGAGAATATCTTTTACCTGCTCTTATGAAGTAGAATGAAACCTGAATAGGAACACTAAGAGGGTTCAGTCAGCAGTTTGGCCTCGATTGACATTCAAAGGCTAATTATGAAGTAACAAACATGCAAAGGTTACTGTGCACATACCTTGCGTTGCATTCACCCAAATTGGCAACTTCTACCAGAACACACACTGGAGCGCATTCAGCCATCATTTAAATTTTAGTGGTTCCTACAATACAAAAGAACGAGCTTCTACTGCAGATTTTACAATGAATCTGGCAAGCATCTAAAAATCACAGCGCCACGTTACACCAACAGTAAAATTACTCACTAAATAATGTTGACACGTGAATTAATTCATCCACGTTACCCGTAAAGGCAGTTGACATCAAGTTGCGTGAAATCCAAGGGACTACGCTTGCCCCACGGTACACCTCGGTAACCATCCAGATGATTCGCTCAACCATCCAAAATTCAAGTCCAAAGCCACGTCACGACTGGCACCGGCTCGCTGCATTTGCTCTTCCTACTGCTGCTCAGTTCCTGGTATCTGGCCGGGTCGTCCGTTCACTACTCCGCTCGGCGGTTCAGACACCTATTAACCACACTTGCACTTCCGCGCACGCCATGCCAGCGAGGCTTACAGTCAAAGACTACAACTCCCCCCGAGAAACAAGATCGACAGGAGACTGCACGACTGATTGACTAAATGTGAAGCTCGTTTTTAATCGACTGACCTGTAATCGCACCAAAGATAATATATATATATATATATATATATATATATATATATATATATATATACTTATATGGATATGGTGTCTGTTCTTTCGGACATGTCCGAAAGAATAGACACCATTGATGACCTGCAGCCGCCTAGAATGAAACTAGAATTATATTAATACCTCCAGCTGCTTACGGGCGTTGATATATGTCAACGGGGACAGGTGAAAATGTGT
Source organism: Schistocerca cancellata (assembly GCF_023864275.1). NCBI lineage: Eukaryota > Metazoa > Arthropoda > Insecta > Orthoptera > Acrididae > Schistocerca > Schistocerca cancellata. The sequence continues at coordinate 641,773,291 of NC_064627.1, forward strand.
GCCCCGACTGGGACTCGAACCAGGGATCTCCTGCTTACATGGCAGACGCTCTATCGATCTGAGCCACCGACGGCACCGAGCATAGCGCGTCTGCAGAGACTATCTCGCGCACACCTCCAGCGAGACCCACGTCCCATCCCAACACGCTCATTACTCGTGGAAGACATTCTTACCAAGTCCAGTAATAGTTCGGGGAATATGTGTGCGTCCGCACAGAAGAAGAAGGTCGTGGAGGTATTAATATAATTCTAATTTCAAAGATAATCTAGGTCTACGACCAGTTTTCCTCAGGTCACAAAAATTGGAAATTTCTCGTTAGGTCTTATGCGACCAAATTGCTGAGGTCATCAGTCCCTAAGCTTACGCACTACTTAATCTAACTTAAAATATCTTATACTAAGGACAACACACACACCCATATCTGAGGGAGGAGTCGAACCTCCGACGGGGTGAGCCGCGCGGTCCGTGACAAGGCACCCTAGACCGTGCAACCCGCGCCGCCGTCAGCCTACATTTTGTTAAGCTAGTCTGCTGTGGACATCTCTTAATGGCTTAGAGCACTGAAGATATATGGGATATATTCAACATTGTTGCCTCACTGTGGCTACTATCTGATATTCTTTGGATTTCCCGAAATCAGGGACTGAGCTTTCCAATGTAGCTTGCTAGAATAACATGGCTACAGCTTACTCAATAGCTGTCCATACTGATAAAGCCCAGCTTCCCACTGTCAATGTAGTCTTTATATCACATACGTCTCAAATTCTCCACAAATCCTAAATGACATTTTATTTTCGTTGAGCGTAAATAATGAAGCAGCAGTAGTTTCATTGTCTATGTACATTATAACTGCACTGTAAGCAATTTATCAAACGCAGATCGTCTTATGGAGATTCAGTAATGTTATCAGTGACGTAAGGTATCATTTCATACTGCAATGATTTTGGAGTTCAGATACTTATGGCGAAGTACTACGTAGACATGAAAAAATATCTTAGCCTTGCCGTGAAACTTACAATCTTTTAAGGATATTCTCTTATTTCCTGATGTAAATCCATTTTACACCAACGCACTTTTTCCAGCACTTCCCAAGTAAAACGTTAACTATTTGTAGTGCACTTTTGGAAGGCCACAAAAGTGCCAGTCTGTGATAGACATGAACTTTTCAATCTATTTGCAGCCTTTAGACTTTGTAATATCCCCAATGGAAGTGCGGATACTCCTCTTCAAGTCTCCAGTTCCATTCCTAACTTACATTTTTTGTACCATCCACCAGAACTGTTATTTGGTGTGCAATAAGTTGCACCAATGCTTGTATCACACTGATAACCTGTTTCGGATTGGACTATGACGCAAATGGTGGCTGCATGTTACAGGAACTAATTATCGCTCAGTTCATTAGACCAGCGTAGTATTAGCCTCTTATTTTGAGTGCTAGGCACGCTAATCAACAGTAAAAATTCATTTACCGTCAGAAAGAACGTAGACCCTATCCTTTCTGGTAGTTGGGTGCGAAATATTGTTCCTAGAAGCTTATGTAGATGTTGTTGTCAATACTCCAGCAATACAATACACATTGTATCTTTAACACGAACAACGAAACGACCGCTGGCTGAGCGTGCTATACTACACTTCCCTAAATATCATCCTGAAAATCTGGCGTTTACACATATCGCATTTCACTAACACAGTAAGGACGGTGACCACGTTCCTCGAAGACATTAAAGATGTGTTGTAAAGGTATTGCGGTGTGGATAAACCCTAAGGAAACAGTAAGGATGCTGGACTGTTGCAGTGTCCTTTCACTTCTCCATCACCTCATCCATCTCCCATCCCCCCCTCTAACGCATACTTATTCAGAACCTCACACGTAAGCTACATGGAACGGTAAAGCTCGTTAAGGAGCTGAAAGCAGAACACCTAACTGCGGATTGCCTAGAGTGCCTTGTAAATACACTCCTGGAAATGGAAAAAAGAACACATTGACACCGGTGTGTCAGACCCACCATACTTGCTCCTGACACTGCGAGAGGGCTGTACAAGCAATGATCACACGCACGGCACAGCGGACACACCAGGAACCGCGGTGTTGACCGTCGAATGGCGCTAGCTGCGCAGCATTTGTGCACCGCCGCCGTCAGTGTCAGCCAGTTTGCCGTGGCATACGGAGCTCCATCGCAGTCTTTAACACTGGTAGCATGCCGCGACAGCGTGGACGTGAACCGTATGTGCAGTTGACGGACTTTGAGCGAGGGCGTATAGTGGGCATGCGGGAGGCCGGGTGGACGTACCGCCGAATTGCTCAACACGTGGGGCGTGAGGTCTCCACAGTACATCGATGTTGTCGCCAGTGGTCGGCGGAAGGTGCACGTGCCCGTCGACCTGGGACCGGACCGCAGCGACGCACGGATGCACGCCAAGACCGTAGGATCCTACGCAGTGCCGTAGGGGACCGCACCACCACTTCCCAGCAAATTAGGGACACTGTTGCTCCTGGGGTATCGGCGAGGACCATTCGCAACCGTCTCCATGAAGCTGGGCTACGGTCCCGCACACCGTTAGGCCGTCTTCCGCTCACGCCCCAACATCGTGGAGCCCGCCTCCAGTGGTGTCGCGACAGGCGTGAATGGAGGGACGAATGGAGACGTGTCGTCTTCAGCGATGAGAGTCGCTTCTGCCTTGGTGCCAATGATGGTCGTATGCGTGTTTGGCGCCGTGCAGGTGAGCGCCACAATCAGGACTGCATACGACCGAGGCACACAGGGCCAACACCCGGCATCATGGTGTGGGGAGCGATCTCCTACACTGGCCGTACACCACTGGTGATCGTCGAGGGGACACTGAATAGTGCACGGTACATCCAAACCGTCATCGAACCCATCGTTCTACCATTCCTAGACCGGCAAGGGAACTTGCTGTTCCAACAGGACAATGCACGTCCGCATGTATCCCGTGCCACCCAACGTGCTTTAGAAGGTGTAAGTCAACTACCCTGGCCAGCAAGATCTCCGGATCTGTCCCCCATTGAGCATGTTTGGGACTGGATGAAGCGTCGTCTCACGCGGTCTGCACGTCCAGCACGAACGCTGGTCCAACTGAGGCGCCAGGTGGAAATGGCATGGCAAGCCGTTCCACAGGACTACATCCAGCATCTCTACGATCGTTTCCATGGGAGAATAGCAGCCTGCATTGCTGCGAAAGGTGGATATACACTGTACTAGTGTCGACATTGTGCATGCTCTGTTGCCTGTGTCTATGTGCCTGTGGTTCTGTCAGTGTGATCATGTGATGTATCTGACGCCAGGAATGTGTCAATAAAGTTTCCCCTTCCTGGGACAATGAATTCACGGTGTTCTTATTTCAATTTCCAGGAGTGTAATAAGCAGTGAACCTCAATGACAGCACGATTCGTAAATTATGGGTTAAAAAAGTAACTGTGTGTGATCTCGCTCAAAATTTCTTTGTAACGTTACTAATCACCCTTCAGATGTTCGTTTCTAGTAAATGCAATTTGAAAATTTGTCTTAGGTGCGAATCATTTACTACGTTTTACATGAACTACCTATGCCTAATGTTCCTACATGTTGAGGTTTATCCGTTGCTAATCCATACGAAAACTCTTTCGGTGTTGACGCTCATAACTGTTTATGACTCACACCTATTTCAGTAAGTGCTGACCGTGTACAATAGCGCTCTCACATGTACCGCACTGACATACCTGCCACAACATAAAAAATTATTCAACATAAACAAGTGAATTTAGTACACCTTCCATTAGCACATACCATCAAAATGTATACAGCTGTCACTTACGTGAGCGTGAAATGCCTAGTAATATCATACACATGCAACAAACACGAATCTTTCGTTCAGTGAGGCGGTAAAAATGCTATACTACATCATATCGGTACGTTGTCGTCTGTCGTTCAGTGTACTAAGCTGTAGTTCAGAGAACTATTTCATAGGAGCTAACAGTGCTGAAATTTTTTAAAATAACGGGAATCCAATATATTGATATTTAAAGAAACATCATTATCGATCCACGACGCATCGAAAAAATGTACCGATGTAGATATAACTAAGAAAAAAAATCGATGTAAAGGCCTATAGAAATCTCGGCTGCACATTGTAAATGTTTTACTGCTGAATATTTAAGTATTGATTTATTATTAGATTTTCTGTACATCAACAAGCTAGCAGCCTGTCTATCCCTCTTAGAGCAAGAATTGAAAGGAAATGGATGCTCGTTCACGCTTGGCGATAATCACTTTGTTGACAATGGTAACTGCATGTAAGTGGCGCAATGAAGGGTGTCCGTCGGTTGCTTCCGTCACATATCGGATTTTTCCGGAACACTTGCGTCTTTTTTTTTCATTTCTGCCAACGCCAGCGACCTGGCAGTTGTAGTGCCAAATTTGCGTGACGAAGCAAAACGTTGCAGTTCTGTTGGTACCTACGAGTGCCGATTACATCAGCATTCCGCCTCACACGCCTCAGCCCACAGCAAAGAAGAACCTTGTCATTTACTCGAAATTTTTGTTCATTATCTGCAGCAAGTGTTTTATAAGAATACTGATGTGAAGAACTAGCACACTAGTTGCGTTATTTTTTTTTTAACGCAAGTGGTGTGCTATTTCTTCAGATCGACAATCTTGTTATTCCATTCACAATCTGCACATCATGAAGATACCGACGACAGGGTGACACTTAGTCATCTAGAATGTCGAAATAAACTTTCTGATTCATGATCAGAATACCTTGATTACGTGGGACCTACTCATGGTTCGAAAACAGTATCAAAACAGCACATAACCACTTCCGGCCTGAACTGATCCCTACAAAAACTGCGTGTTAAACGTCTATCTGGGACGTCTATGCATTCGACACCTTGTATCATTACAAAAGAGATATAATTGGGACTCGATTCATAGTAAGCAACTCCAGTCAGCTGCCACCCAGTTTCAATGTATTGTTCGATTGATGAAATGCAGCTTGATGTGCTGCCGTGAGCAGTTGAGTTTTGGATGGTACTCGGCTCCAAATCTCCATTGCATGTATAGGCGTCCGCAAGGGGGGTCAGGGATGGTGTCATGAGGGGGCACCTGCCCCTTCCTGGAATTCCAGGTACAGAACTCCCCAACAGGCCGTTGACGGGAAAGGCTGCCTATTCTTTGGCGCAGCCATGGTTTCCGTGTTGTCCTGCACTCAAGGTGGTAGTGAAACTTTATAGAAAATGTCAAAACAGCCCCAAACTGTTCGTCAGGCTCCAGAGAGACACCACTGCAACATTCTGGAGCGTGAACTCCGGCGCCTGTTCTCTGCACAAAATCAGTATCGTTACAATCTATGTGCCCAAAATTCGCTCCCAATTCCCACGAAGGTGATCCCTTCTCCTACCGCATAATTTATTCACAGCTGTAATTTCCACGTGTCAAGGAAGATCCATCGTGACTTGCCGATAGCACAATCAGTTATACAATCAGAGAGAGATTCTGGACATGATGGTCTTTACCTTATCTATGAACCAAAATGCATCAATTCGAATAAAGAAATTTCATTTTCTACGCTGAAAGAGAGACGTAAAACTGATAAAATGTCGAAAAGATCTTCATTCAATAAACATCCATAAGGGTAGAGCACAGGGTCATTTCAGTTCCTCTGTTTCTGTCAATGTGTACAGTTGGTGGTGTGACTGTGAAGTGGAAAGGCGAAGGAAAATCCACAGTTAAACCAAGACCATGAACAAACGGACAGAGACCAAGAGTTATAGTCAAAAGTCGTGTGGAATCAGCGGAAGTAATTGTCAGTTCCAAAGTGTTACAAATGCTGGTACTACTCCAGTTAGCTCAATGACAGTGCGTAGGAGGTGAAAAACAATGGGGTAGAATGGTCGAGCAGCTCCTCTTAAGCTACATATTTCTGTAATCAGTGCTAAGCGACGCTTGAGGGGATGTAAAGAGAGACAGTGGAATATTGGAAACAATTGGCTGAGAATCACGCTGTGTACTGCAGCAATGCAATAGAACAGTCTTGGGTTCGGCGAATGCCTGTAAAACGTTACCAGCTATCACGTATTGTCCCAACAATGAAGTACGGAGTGGGTGGTGTTACGGTATCGGGCTGTTTTCCGCAATTAGTATATGGTCCCTTTAATGTGCTAAATTAAACGCTAAATGCGGAAGGATATGAACAGATTTTTCAGCATTTTGTACGTTATACAGTATGGGACTAGTTAGGAAGCGCTGACTGCTTGTATCGGCATGACAATATAACCTGTCATACATCAGCATCTATGAAAAAATGGTTTGTGGATGATAATATGGATTGACCTGCGAGAGTCGCGACCTGGACGCCTGCAATAAGTCAGAACGTCGACTTCGATCCAGACCCCAATGTCCCACATCATTACCTTCTCTGGTTCCAGCTCTTGAGCAAGAATGGGGTGCCGTTCCTCCATACACACTCGGACAGTTCAATGGAAGTGTTCCCAGCAGAATTCAAGCTGCCATAAAGGTGAGTGGTAGACACACGCACATCGTATTACTATCGACTACTAGAAGTCCGGATTCTTTGGTCAGACAGTGCACGTCAGCAGTGGATAGCCACACGACCGTCTCGAACAACTTCTATACCACCCACAGCGATCCAACGCGGCAAGTGTGCTCCTATGAGTGATTGTAATGCCTTGCTTCAATGTAAACCTTAAACTCCTAAGCGATAGCCGGCCGGTGTGACCGAGCGGTTCTAGGCGCTTCAGTCTGGAACCGCGACCGCTACGGTCGCAGGTTCGAATCCTGCCTCGGGCATGGATGTGTGTGATGTCCTTAGGTTAGTTAGGTTTAAGTAGGTCTAAGTTCTAGGGGACTGATGATCTCAGATGTTAAGACCCATAGTGCTCAGAGCCATTTGAGCCATTTTGAACCTAAGCGATACATTGCTAGTAGAAAAACAGAACATTCAAAATACCACTGAGGTGTTGTTCCAGATTCGCTCTACTAATAAATTGAAGCAAAATTTCACAGTAGTTAAATCTTTGGAGTCGCAGTCGGAAAGAATGGAGTTCAAAATATTCCTCAGGCCACTCACATTTAGGAGTTCTGTTGGTTCACAGTTGCAATTAATGTGGGTAACGTGACGATTCTTTAGTAGAAGACACGGTCGACCACATTCTATCCCTGTCGTAAAAGAGCTTCTGTCCCGTCTCTATTGACATTAAATCTTAACTATCCCTCATTCCTCTTAAGACTTATAAAATACTGCAAATTCCGTCAGACGTAATAGAGCTTCTGTCCTGTCTCTATTGACATTATATCTTAACTATCCTTCATTTCTCTTAAGACTTATAAAACATTGTAAGCTTCCATCAGAGTAAAGTACTGAACCGACGTTGATAAACGTTTATACTTCAGAGTATTATTTGTTACATAACTTTTACGACATAAAATACGGCAGAAACATCGTGTTCATCAAGTGTTCTAGTAAACGTAGTAACAGTATATTCCATATTTTGAACGAAACTTCGGTGCACTGTTTATTTAAGACGTGTGTAACGTAAATTCTCATTTATATTTGTTAGCATTTTCCTCTACAATTTTACCCTCACCATCATAATACTGTGAGAGGTACAGTTGAGAAGAATCAACCATGTTTGTACGATAAGCTCTTCAGAATGTTCTCTAAAGGTATTCGAAATTTTAAAGGAAAAATTGTGGGTGGGAAGCACAGCACAAGAGATAACTTCGGTGCCCTTGCTTCAACTCGTCCACGTTATAGCTGTTGGCATTGCTTCAGGTCAGCTCTCCTGTACAACAAATAGCTTGTGGCATATAGTGCATTGCGCTGTCATAGCCTGCTTCAGTAAATTTGTCGCTCTCACGCTCAACTTTGTAAACGTCAACTTCAGAGTGCTCACATTTCAGAGTAATGGCGCTGGAGCGTCCCTTTTATGTGCAAACAAGTGCACATCGCTGTTGGAATGGGCGGCTTCAGTGCCATGAGATCGTTAAGGGGACCAGTCCACAGCAAATGCTGCGCTGGCTTTGTCTTTAATAAATGAAAGCAAGTGCCTGTGACAATTTATTTTTTATTTGTCACTCGCTCCCTCATTCTGTCTAACGAGACAATATGGCAGAGAATGAGCACTTGGCGAGCAGCATTGTGTAGCCTGGGCTCTAAGTACTTCCGGAGTGGATGCTGTGCGTCACAAAATGTGTCTACAATCGTGGAGCTAAATAAAAAATACTGCCGACCTTGAAGTGGCTACAGTTAGGGGAAAACAAGACAAAGACTAATTTTCTCATTGTGATACAGCTTCGAATGGTGGACAGCGTACAAAATAGGTTTATGAGAAAATAAACGGCGGAGTCCCGAATCAGCGCTCAAATGATTCTGATTTCTATGTCACATATGTATTAATCAATTAAAACTACATCCCGCACGGGAGACCGACACAAATTAGGAGTCGCTTTTCTGCACCTGGATATAATATCCAATCGGCGCAGAAAGTACTCAATTAATGGTTCTGGCTTTTCCTAAAGAACTTCCGTGCATCGATACAACTGACTCGTGCGACTGTCACCAAATGATGGGGTTTCGTCATTGCAGGCACCACCTCTACAGGCACAGCTACAGCACTTAGCACGACAAATAACAGCAAACCAAACTTCTGCAATTAAAAGTTATTTGAATTTAAGAATGCGAGTCTCAACACGTCCCGGCCTCATTTCCAACGTCTGTATTTCTAACACGTCCCTTGCTGGATATTTTTAATTGCTGATCTTCACCAGCTATTTTTCATCAACTGCTTTTCGTGAATTTCCTCGATATAATCATTTTCTGCTTTATGCTTGCAAAGTTGGTTCAACGAATTTCCTTTGTCCATTTTACGCTCGCTCCTAAACCACAGACAAATATCTTCAAAAAGACTTGCTAACACTTAAATCTATATTCGATGTCAAAAAATTTCTTTTCTTCAGAAATGGTTTTCTTGCCATTGTCAGTCTACATTTTAAATCCTGCATTCATATTCAGTTACTTTGTAGCCCAAATAATAGTCTACTACCTTCAGTGCCTAGTTTCGTAATACAACTCCCACAGCATCGACTGATTTAATTCGACTACATTTAATTACCCTTGTTTTCCATGTTGAATGGAAACCGCTGCAGCTCTTGTAAATCCTTCATTACAAGCACTGTCGGTTTTGCAATTTACGTTACACCATCAGGTGCAAATCTGAATAAAAGGAAAAAAAAAGACTGTAAACAACATTAGGCAAAGACCAGATCTCAGTAATAGACGCGACGTACACTCCAAGTGGCACGCCATCACGTGAATCAGTTGCCTGGCTATCAGCTATCGCCGGCCGGTGTGGCCGTGCGGTTAAAGGCGCTTCAGTCTGGAACCGCGTGACTGCTACGGTCGCAGGTTCGAATCCTGCCTCGGGCATGGATGTGTGTGATGTCCTTAGGTTAGTTAGGTTTAAGTAGTTCTAAGTTATAGGGGACTGATGACCACAGATGTTAAGTCCCATAGTGCTCAGAGCCATTTGAACCATTTGAACTGTGAGCTATCACTTCCGAGTTGACCTCGTTGACACGGCGAACTTATGGGCACATCTCTAAGTAACACACCACACCCTGCGCGACATCGGCACCAGCGGGTCATTTTCGCGAACTATTTAGAGAGTAGTTTCACCAATCCACGCAGGTGCTGGAATCTCGACGAAACGCGCCTACCAAGACAGGACGACCTCACGTCCTCGGCCAACGATGGCACTAACGTTGATCTGACGGCGCGACACTGTGGAACATTGTGCGTCGTAATTTCTTTACCGTTCTCTTTCTCTTCACCTTCTTTTCATTTTCATTTGCTCTGCCATTGTAGCCATTTGGTAATAACGCAAAAAAAAACAAAGATCATATACTCTGTGTAATGTATCTTAGAGTTTACCTTTTTTTTGTTTGTTTCTAAAATATGAAAATGCAAGGACTGTAACAGCTGTAAAAAAAGTCAGCTAACATAAAACAAATTATAGACACGCAAACCGATTGCCTTGCGACAATTGCTGGGGATAGTTGGTGGGAACGGCTGAAGAGGGATACTTCATTTTTTCCTATGTTTAAATTGGTGGTGCCGAGTGGGAGTGGATATGATAAGAAAAAAAAAATACCTTCGTAATCGGTCTATCGCTGGATCGAGTGCCACTCATTTTTTTTTTCTAATTTAACACTAGTTATACTATAAGGGAAGAGAAACAGAAGTCGGCTGAGCACTTGCCTTCGAAAGGCAAAGATGAAAAAAGAGATCATAGCATCTGCCTAGTAAGCAGGAGATCCAGGTTCGAATCCGAGTACGGCACACATTTTCAACATTCCCCTTCGATATAAATCAATGCCCACTAGCAGCTGTATGTCGCAAATCGTTTGTGTCTTGATTGATAATAGCTAAGGTTCAAAATGGTATCTGTTCTTTCGAACCTGTCCAAAAGAACGGACACGACAAACATACTGTAAATAATTTCTTGTGTCAAAACCCTGTGTAGAGAGGAGCATACATTCTGTACATATTTTCTGGACGTGTTTTCACGTACTCAGAATGTTGCAGAAATAAAGTACTTGGCTTACAAGCTGCCTTCAACCTACCAGCCGTCTAAAGAAACTGACGATGGGTCGGAACACATGAGGCTACCGTCCTTCGTGCCATAGCTACCTGCTGCATCCAGGTAGTTGCACCCAGTGCATGTCTCGGACGATACCTCCCGGGAAACATATCGAATGAACACGGACTCTTTCTCTTGACATGCTGCTGTTTCCCTGACAGTCTCATTACCACATTGTCTTATTGTCTGGGCTTGGCCTGAAAATAGGCCAACAGACTTGGTGTCCAGTGGTAGCTCAGATGTGGTAGCTCAGATGTTTCAACAACGAGCAGCTGCTCTTGCCTGCTACTAACGCGCAAAGGAACAATCAGGCATCCAGTTCCCATATTCACTTGCTGTCCGGAGATACGCGAACCCACCATTGTACAACACTTACCCATGAGTGAGAACGAAACAGTGAAGTGTTGCGCATCGCAAGACGCAGTTTCATCGGGGTTTCCAGGGACCAGGAGTGTCTCATCTTTCGTCACTGTCTCTTAATTTATAACCACACCAACGGTAGCATAGTTTCACAATTTAAATATATTACGACTGCAAGAGGAAAGACGAATAATCCGAAGCCACTGACATTTATCTACATAGAATCACTGGCTATAATTAATTTTATACACAGTTTCTATTAAAATCGAAAGTAAGGCCGAGACGAGATGAGAGGAGATCCTTAGCCTTTTCTAATTCAACCACTTATCACATAGTCATAACATCTGTAATTGTTTTTTCGAATATGTCAGTTACTTTCGGGACACATCAGAAGAATTTACTGCTGGAAATCTGAAACGAGCTTTTATCGTATTTCGGTTGAACAATCATAAACGACTGCGTGACTCATTGCGTTCTTTCGTACCTGACGTGGCTGAAAATAGACGATCAATGGGCACTCTGATGAGAAATTAATTGTTAACAACTTCATACGAAGCGGGACCGATAGCATGACGGTATGTCAGTTGTGAAATATTGAAACTCTCACGTTCATGCAGACGAAATTATCTGAGAACGGGCGTATCTTCGGAGCATTTTAGAAAAAAATGGCCATCGAGTCAACATGTTTGTATAACACGAACATTCATCGTGTGAAACCCAATTACCACTTTTCACACGTAATATTACACGTTTCATGGGTAGAGGCAATCAAACAGTTTCGTGACTTTATATAAACATCAGTTGACTGTCATCATCATGATATAGAAAAAAAGTAAATAAATACTGGAAAAGGTATACGGCAACACAAGAAATTCGCCTTGCACTTGGGGACTTCAATGATTAGAATAAAATAAACATACAAGAAACTGTAACATTACCGTGGTACAAACAGAGATAACTGGCTCTTAATGTAAAGAAACATAACTTAGTATAAGGCACGAAACAAGAAGTAGAGTATTCTTTATGGAGTGGTACGGAGGTTGTTGAGGAGTGGTTAAATTCTGTTTAACAAAACTGTATATATTTAAAAAGTAGATTATTATAAAAAACATTTAAGCTCTTTCCAGTCAGTAAATATACAAATTAATAGTGGAAGCAACGATGGCTAGTGAATAGGCAATTAAACTGACGAATCACCACATCCAAGAATATAGCTCATAAGCCGGCCGCTGTGGCCGAGCGGTTCTAGGCGCTTCAGTCTGGAACCGCGCTGCTGCTACGGTCGCAGGTTTGAATCCTGCCTCGGGCATGGATGTGTGTGATGTCCTTAGGTGAGTTAGGTTTAAGTACTTCTAAGTCTAGGGGACTAATGACCTCAGATGTTAAGTCCCATTGTACTTAGATCCATTTGGACAACAACTCTTGAAATGGTAGAGTGCAAGGTGATAATTTAAGAAAACAATTGATCAAACAAATAACTACAATTGGCAACTGCACAATCGGCTTAAAGCCAAATGTTAAATATCTACCACGGCGAAGCCTTTTCAAGTAATTAAATTTTACATATAGATTTCATTAAGGAACAAAAAGCCACATTCCTAAAGACCAGCTTACGGCTACAGTGACTACCTCTATAGGAACAAAATTTCACTCCTCAAAACGCTGTTGCAACATTAATTAATTGGCGACAGCCACGCAAACGTGCGCTACAGTGGATTTACAAGAATTTTGGTTAAGAACATAAGATGTTCGTTAGTAACTATTTTACGGAACCTTAAGCTTACCTCCAAGTACGCCTCCAAAGACAGGCACGCCATCAGACCCATAAGCACAGCAAGGCTTATGGCAGGTACACAAGGGGTAAATCACGAAGTTGTCTAGAATAGACAGAATGTCGCAACACAAGGTTTAATTGTGTCAAGGGTGGGGAAGGAAATTGGCCATGCCATTTTAAAGGAACCATCCTGTCTTTTGCCTGGAGCGATTTAGGGAAATTACGGCGAACCTAAATCTGGATGACTGGACGCTGGTCTGAACCGTTGTCCTCCCGAATGCGAGTCCATTGTGATAACGACTGCGCCACCTCGCTCGGTGGTATCCTTCAGTTTCCTAGAGTCTCCTTAATGCTTCCCAGACTTGCCCTATGGGATTCAAATCGGGAAATCGAGCAAGCCACTCCATACGTACAATATCTTCTGTATAAAAAAAAAAAAAAAAAAAAAAAAAAGGAAAAGAACTACTTCAACCACCCGTGTTCCATGAGGTCTACAATTGTCGTCCATCAATACCAAGTCTGGGCCCACAGCTCCTCGAAACAACCGCGCTTGAGACCCCAAGATCTCCTCACAGTACCTGATGGAGTTTAACTGTGCTGATTCGCCCGTACAATTTCATGAAGAGATGATTGAGTCATCAATATTATCCCTGCCCACACCATTAGGATCGTCATCGATGTCGGTCTCTTTCTACAATGTTTGAGTCCCGAAATCGTGTTCCACGTGCCCTCCAGATACGATTCCGTCGAGAATTACTCTCCAGATCAATAGGGACTCACCTGTGAAAAGAACATTGGCCCATTGTTGGACTGTCCAGGTGGCATGTTGACGGTTGCACTCTAGAAGTTCCCTTCAGTGAAGACACGCCAGAGGTAAGCAGAAAGGAGGCCGCCAACAATAAAAGCGACTCTGCTGAAGCCTCCTATACACTTTTGCCTCGATACCACACTTCCGGGGGATGCAGCGAGGTCAGATAGCTAATTGCAGTGTAGTACTAATGTGGTACCGCCCTGCCCTTACAGCAAAATAACGACCCACTCTTTCTGATGTCACACGTGGTCGGCCCTGTCCTGGTCTCCAGAATACAGTCTCGGTCTCTATAAACTGTTGCCTCATTAGAGAAAAAACCGAACGATTGACATTAAGCCATCGGGTCAAATCAGTCTGCGACTAGTCTGCTTCCATTCTTCCTATGGCTCTCCACACCCCTCCATATCAAACAGTCTGTGGGCGTCTTCTCTGTGCCATACTGCACCGCGTACAAAGCGACTGTTGATGCTGGACTACCCTCCAATCAGTACCCCAACATAGGTGCCCTGACGTCATTGTGGGCGTGGTTGTACGTTGATCGGAATGCCGTATTTACTGCAGAACACTATTATAACGACATCTGCTGACAGTTCGTATGAATATAGGAATGTACGTGTATGGTCTCGGTGTAGCGTCTTTGGTTAGTAAACAAAACGTCCTCGGTGCCGGTTTCAAAATCAAGTACAGCTTAATTTTCGATTAATAATCAGCATTGGCGACCGAAGAATTCCGGCATAAGATGTCAACCTCATTCTGCCAAGGGCGTTGTAAAACAGGGCGTGGAACGGACAAAGGGTCAGGGCTCTCTCTTGTCCCTGAGGTGCAAAACTGCCCCAAAGGCGGAAGAATCAGCGATGATCAACGGCATGAGGATGCAGAAGGCAACGGAAACCACTGCATTAAAGACACATAAGGTGTTTCTACAGAACATGTGGCCTGTAATCGTAAAAGTGTCATGATGACCTCTCCATTGCCAAAGATTCTGGAAAAGTCCCCCTTTCGGGTATCTGGGATGTGTTGCGAAGGGGGAGTGACCATGAGAGAAAGATTAAATCCCCAACGAAAGGATAACGTTCTACGAGTTGGAGTGTGGAACGTCAGAAACTAGAATGTCATAGGGAAGCTCGAAGATCTAAAAAGAGAAACGCAAAGGCTCAATCTAGATACAGTAGGCGTCAGGAAGTGAAATGGAAAGAAGACAAGGATATGTGAGTAGATGAATGTAGGGTAATGTCAACAGTAGCAGAAAATAGTATAACGGGAGAATAATTCGTTATGAACAGAAAGGTAGGGCAGGGAGTGTGTTACTGTGAACAGTTCAGTGATAGGGTTGTTCATATCAGAATCGACAGCAAACCAACACAGACATCGATAATTCAGGTACACGTGATGACGTCGCTAGCTAGATGAAGAGATAGAGAAAGTATACGAGGATGTTTAAAGGGTAATACAGTACGTAAAGGGAGATGAAAATCTAATAGCCGTGTAGGATTGGAATGCAATTGTAGGGGAAGAAGTGGATGAAAAGATTACAGGAGAATATGGGTTTGGGAAAAGCAATGAAAAAGGAGGAACACTGAATTCCGCAACAAATTCCAGCAAGTAATAGCGAATACTCTGTTCAAGAAACACAAGAGAAGAAGGTATACTTGAAGAAAGGCGGGCGATACGGGAGGATTTCGATTAAATTACATCGTGGTCAGACAGAGATTTCGAAATCAGATCCTGTATTATAAGGCTACCCACGATCAGATATAGACTCAGTAGTAGTAGACAATATAGTAGTGATGAAGAGTAGGATGAAGTTAAAGAGATTAGTGAGAATGTGTCAGTACCCACAGAAATGTGATACAGAGGTACTAAGGAATGACAAGATAAACTTGAAGTTCTTTAAGGCTAGAGTAATAAGGAATAGCTCGATAGACATCTCACTTGAAGAAGAAAGGACATCTCTAAAAAGGGCAGTTGCAGAAGTTGGAAAGAAAAACATAGGTAAAAAGAAGATAACTGTGAAGAAACCATGGGAAAAAGAACAAAAACTTCAGTAGATCGATGAGTGAAGCAAGTACAAAAATGTTCAGGGAAATTCAGGAAACAGAAATACAAACAGCTGAGGAATGAAATAAATAGGAAGTCCAGGAAGCTAAAACGAAATGGCTGCATGAAAAATGTGAAGAAATAAAAAGAAATGACTGTCGGAAGGACTGACTCAGCATACAGGAAGGTCAATGCAACTTTCGGTGAAATTAAAAGCAAGGGTTTTAACATTAAGAGTGCAACAGGAATTCCACTGTTAAAGGCATAGGAGAGAGGAAGGCCTGTATGAGGGGGAAGATTTCCGTGATGTGATAGAAAAAGAAACAGGAGCCGATTTGGAAGAGAAAGGTGATCCAGTGTTAGAACCTGAATTTAAGATAGTTTTGGAGGACTTAAGAACAAATAAGGCAGAAGGGATTGATAATATTCCATCACAATTGATAAAATGATAGTGGGAAGTGGCTACAAAACGTCTATCCTCGTTGGTGTGTAGAATATATGAATCTGGCGATATAACATCTGACTTTCGGAAAAATATCATACACACAATTCCAAAGACTGCAAGGGTTGACAAGTGCGAGGATTACCGCAGAATCAGTTTAACAGCTCATGCATCCCAATAGCTGGCAAGAATAGTAAACAAACAATGAAAAAGAAAACTGAGGAGGTGTTAGATGACGATCAGTTTGGATTCAGGAGAGGGAAAGATACCAGAGAGACAATTCTGACACTGCGGTTGATAATGGAAGCAAGACTAAAGAAAAATCAAGACACGTTCATAGGATCTGTGGACCTCGAAAAAGCGTTCGACAATGTAAAATGGTGCAAGATGTTCGAAATTCTGAGAAAATAGGGGTAAGCTGTAGGGAGAGACGGTTGATATACAATATGTACAAGAGCCAAGAGGGAATAATAAGAGTGGACGACCAAGAACGAAGTGCTCCAATTAAAAAGGGTGTAAGACAAGGATGTAGTCTTTCGCTCCTATTGCTCAATCGGTACATCGAAGAAGCAATGATGGAAACAAATGAATGCTTCTGTAGTGGAATTAAAATTCAAAGTGAAAATATATCAATGATACGATTCGTTGATGACAATGCAGTCGTGAGTGAAAATGGAGAAGAATTACATGATTTGCTGCATGGAATAAAGCGTCGTACAGAATATCGACTAAGAGTAAATCGAAGTAAGACGATAGTAATGAGATGTTGCAGAAACGAGAATAGTGAGGAACTTAACATCAGGATTGATGGTCACGAAGTAAATAAAGTTAAAGAATTCTACTACCTAGACAGAAAAAGAAACAGAGACGGACGGAGCAAGGAGGACATCAAAAACAGACTAGCATTGCCATAAAGTGCATTCCCGGCCAAGAGTAGTCTTCTAGTATCAAATACAGACCTTAATTTGAGGAAGAAATTTTCTGCGAATGTACGATTGGAGCACAGTATTGTATGGTAGTGAAACATGGACTGTGGGAAAACCGGAAGAGAAGAAAATCCAAGCATTTGACGTGTAGCGTTACAGACTAATGTTGAAAATTAGGTGAACTGATAAGATAAGAAATGAGGAGGTTCTAAGCAGAATCGGAGAGGACAATAATATGTGGAAAACACTGACAAGGAGAAGGGACAGGATGATAGGACATCTGTTAAAGTCGTCAGGGAATAACTTCCGTGGTACTAGAGGAACTGCAGAGGGCAGAAACTGTAGAGGAAGCCAGAGATCGGGATACATCCAGTAAATAGAGGAGGATGTAGGTTGCAAGTGCTACTGTGAGAGGAAGGGTTTGGTACAGGAGAGGAATTCCTGCCGGGCGCATCTATAGTCAGGTAATAAAATATATTTAAAATATTTCACTGAAAGAAACACACAAACGAAAGAAGATGATGGGCAAATAAAGTCATAATGATTCCCTTAGTATGGACGCAATATTGCTCATATTTGCCACTAAATAAATCGTAAAAAGGAGTAGCAGATGGTGTTGAATGAGAACTGGAGACAGTAAGGCGTGTTAGAATGAAACGTAAGTGTTAAGTGTAATTTTGTAGTCGATGTGCAAGTTAGTGCCGGACGGCATTTACCTCAAAGTTTCTGATAAATATTTGCGGACAAGATTATCATATAGGACAAACAGATTTGTAAGAGCCTGTTACACACACTGCCACTGTACGTCATGTGTGTGTTTGCGTTTGGATGCTGATGAGTATGCTTGGATGTTAATAACTGATATTTCCTGCTCACGATATTCCTTAGCACCTTTAACGTCATGTCTCACAGGGTGCTGTTTCCAGAGGATAAAAGGCCTTCGTCTTTCACTTCTCCACATCCACAAAGCATAGATGATGTTATGTTTATGCTCTGCAAAACGTTAATGGCTACTCTTGAACGCCATAATTTTCTGTGTACACTTGATTATGTGACGTCAAGGCCTAGTTGGTGTTAGTGGCGTTAATTGCTCGTCTCATTTTCCTCTACATTGCTGTGAGATTGTCATTCTCTGTCACACTCATTAAGAACCTTCTACCTGTGATTCTCTGAGAGCTTTTCCAGGTTACATGAAAACAGACAATACAGGCTACGCTAGAAGTCACACTTACCTTAGCCGATCTCCTTGCAAAACGTTCGTCCTGGCTGTTTATATCCGGCGACCAGCAACTGGTATCCATCTGAAGCAACAGAAGGCGATCGTCTGCGTCACTGCTCTGAGTTTGGTGCTTTTAGCCGCGCCCTCCTGTGCGGTGGGCGTCTTCTTACTGCTACGGACAGGTAATTAGTGAACTAATTGATGGGGAGCCATTAAGGGGGATCAATGGGCTCTGGTGCACGGCGCGTGAGAGCGACCTCATAACGGGCTGACCAAGTTACAGCTAGCCAGAGACGGACAGGCCAGGAGCCTCAAGACGTCCTCCTGCTACTACGATGTTGCCAACACAGTCACCGAATAATTACCAGTGTAGGAGCAGCTTTACACTGGAACTTCACACAGTGTTGCTGAACGTCGAGTAGATGGGGCACATCACCGAGCTGCATGCAAAAGCGCTAGCAATGTCATCTACACTACGGATCATTAAAGTTGCATTCCACGAAGAATAGCAATTAAGGAAAGTTTGTACATTGGACATATAGAATTTAGTAGGAAGAACGCTTGGTTAAATGTGGGGATGTACAGGCTGAGATATTTAACACTTGGAGGTACCATCTATGGTAGAAACGACGGATGTGAGCTTTCTGGGCATCGAGACGAAATTATATCGCGGTTGAGGATACTCAGTGACAAGCGTCATCAACGATAGTCTGTGGCAGCGTTCCAGACTGTCAGCAACCCATGACTAGATGCGTCAGTGGGTGAGAAATTGCTGGACAGGCCAAACATCGAACATCCTGTGCTTCGTGATAGGCGAGGACAGCACAGGTAACATGTACTCCTATGTTATTTTGTTGAAAGAGACCTCCAGGATAGGGCACAACCACAACCGTTAACTCAGAAATGTAACGACTGCTGTCGAAGTTACCGGCTATGCGAACCGGAGGCACCCTTTAGCGTGGTTGCCTTACTCTCAGGCGCCGCAGCAACCAAGATGTTGAACTTGTGTTGAAGTCTTTGACACTTACAACTTTAACGTGGCCAACAATAGTGTATGGGTGGCATAGAGGGTATATCCGAATTGGGATGTGTTAGAGGAACCCTTGTAATTTTATTTACGTACGTGTCGATTCTTCAACCTCCTTTCCTCCCCCACCCCCCCTCCCTCCCCCACGAGGTGGTCGGGAAACGCGAGGGCTGAATGATTATAAACACACTTTACTGCTTCGGATCAAGCTCAGATTTCGTCGACTGGTTATCAACGGACCCCAGTGATTCCTCCCTGCATATTGGAGCAAAAATTTCGACTACACGACACTCCATAGTGGTCAGATCACGTTCAGTGTGGCTCCAGCTCCACGATGTCAGCCCAGGAGGTGACAGCATAGTTGGGCGTTGCCATGAACATCCTCCTGTTGCTCGCCACACCGTAAACTATCGTTTTAGACCGCTAAATGTGTTGGAGTCAACGCCTCAAGGGAAGGGGTGGTTTCAAGATGTTCTTTATGCCACCCCTTGAGACGTTTCCAGGTTGTCGTTGGGGAGAGTAGTGGTGGAATCTGGTGCCTACTTGATATCATTAACACATCTTACATCTCAAAAGAACTTCTCAGCTGTGGCATTTTTTTTTTCGCATGTGTTGACATCTTATTGTTTGAAGCGTCGCTGAGCCTCAGGGTGGCGTCGCAATGCGCCACGTTTTTGCTCCATTACAGAGGAATATCTTAACCATCTTCGAGCCAAATTTCAAATTTATGCTTCGCAATGGGCGACAGTTACTAAGTACCGAAAAAATGATATTTTAAATTTGTTGCGCAGTGAATATATCTTTGAAAATAAAGTAAAACAAAACTCCATTTCTTATATTATTTCTGATAATTTTACTCATATTCGCATATTTCAACTTCCTATTATTCACATCTTGTAATTTTTACTCAGTCCAAGTTGCCGAAGTGTTGACGTTAAGTTCAGGCAGTGCTGTATCAGTGTTACTTGATTTCGACGAAGCTCCCCGAACATCGACTGATAACAGTGCCTCTGAAACCTCACCATCACAAAAACAAAAAAATAAAATAAAATAGTCAAGCCTTCAGGATGATTCACCAAGTTGCTATTGCCGTTGATAAATGTAGTTCAGTAACACGCTTTTATACCGTTACAGAGAAAGGTTGTTGGGATCTTCGAGCCAAATTTCACACTTAAGCATCGCAATGGTGCACTATGAAAGGGTTTTGGAAAAGTAATCCTTCAATTGTGTTGCGTGGCTTATGAAAGAAAATTATGTGTTAGAAACTGGTAAATAAATGACATATCGAATTGTTGCATTTTATTTTCACTTTGCTCTGACATCTTCCTAGCTATATCTCCTTGCTCACATGGTTTTCCCTCTTTCTCAAATAAATAGGTATGAATTGCACAAATAATCTCTGGTCGCTCTTTTAAATATTAATTGATCAAAATATATTCTTCAATAATAATAATATGTCAAGCACCAGATCTTGACACGTCACAAATTTCAACAATTTTTTAACTAATTCTCTTATCACTTATGAATGTTAACGATCTTTGGCCTTTTTTTTTGTAATTGTTCCCACTGCTAATACAAAGCTTCTACTTTTGTCATGCAGTTTCTCAGCCCCTGTATCGGCTTTCCAGGTATTTCCCAACATATCATCACTTACCACACAACACAGTAAATTTACACGCATATGATTTATTAAAAAAAATTTAAAGTTCGAGACGACAGTTTTCTTACACCTATGTCATGGGAGTAATACATGCGTAAATAAATTTTCTACCGTGTATGAACTGAATGTGAAGACGAAGATGAAGGCTCTCTACTTGTTACAGTTCCTACCTTGAAAGAAATAAAAGAAAGAAAGAAAGAAAGAAAGAATATACTGGGAGTATCCGAGACGCATCGTCACAGGGAATAATTCAGCTTGCACTGCACTCTCTCAACCTGTCTTTGAGTCACTGTATCGTCGCGTCACCCTGTCGGTGCGATATGTGAAATGAGGAAAAGTCAGTTAATGTGACAGGTAAACAAACTTTGTGATTGGTATTGAATGAATTTGTGGTGGAGACGTAATAGTTTCATATATCTATCTGGATTTTCGAGTTTTGAAGGTCCTGGGGCACCAATACCGTGTATTCTACAGAGTCTAAATCGTAAATACACCTTTTCACATGGATGGGATCAAATCTGGAGGCAGTACAAAAAATTATTTAAAAAATTCAATTACTGTCTAATGAAATCCTCCATGATAATGCTATTTACAATAAATAACCAACATATCAAAATAATTTCTATGTATTTTTTTATACAGACTCTACACGGAGATCACCTACCAGAACGTCACACATATCCCAGTGGCATTCTTTCCTATTGCACAATTCTGGTAAATACACGTCTCTATGACCTCAAGCGAACGAATGTTTAAATGAAACTGAACAAAAACTAGCTGAAGTATTTGGCCAATGCTTCGAAAATAGTGACATCAGTGGTTCTGAGAGACTATAAGGTATTCTGTCTGCATGTCTAACAGAAATCATCTACTTATTTCGACTAGACATACCACCTACGGGAAACACAGTGTGTGACCCGAGGCTGAAAAATGTAATAAATTATTTTCTGAGATTGTTTTCCGGTATGTGACATAAATGAATGGTTTATCCTCCACAACACCTATTATATGAGTGGGAACAATGGCACTCTGTGTCGCCAGAGGACGTTACGTTGTAGATTTGAACTGCTCGTGTATGTTACTCCTTTTTCTTCCTTCCTCGGGTTTCTAGTCTGTACTTGCTACAAGCTGGAAGAATTAGTGCCGTAAATATATTTTTAAGGCGGGTAACAACCATTGCACCAAAAGAATGCTACACTGCAGTAGAAGTGGTATTTATACAACAGTAATGTTTACCATCTCTGTACACGTCAGAGTGAAGATGCCATGAATCGTTATATGAAACGTCAATTTGTTCATTATAACTTTGTAACTGTTTATTACATATCATAGTACATAACTGGCACGAAATTCAAAGCATTAGTCCCATATACTCTACCTCAGAAGAGAGACATGGTCGGATGGCGATCGATGGGTATGAAAATGATTATTATTCTGACAGGGGGAATGGCAGCCACAGTGCACTAGTGTTGTTCTGTTTGGTTTATCAACCGGCTTGGTATGGTAAATAACGGACGTGAACACTGGAACAGTGTCAGAGTGGGACAATCATTGAGGTTGCGGGGACTCCGCGTACACGTGTAAGACCCCGCTATCAGCTCCTGACAGAGTTCGAAAGGGGATTCATTTGGATGTCTGTTCGGCGGGTAGAATCGTGCAGTGTTCAGATATGAGCGGTAGCTGGATGTGACAACACCCCATTGTTAAAATGGGTCGATACTGCGAAGTTCTTTGTAAATTTAACTCGTCACAATAAGCATTGAAAAATCATCACGTATGCTCTCAACCAGTAAATTTTCATTTCGTTTCCACCTCCTCCTCTCCTTGTCTCATTTCTTTTGTCCGGCTATGCATATTATGGCATTTTTTAATGACAGTGGAGTACTTTCTTCCCTCTGCCTAACTTGTCGACCATCGGAATATGTGTGTCTGAGTTTACATGCTTCACATCCTCAATTGTAAAGGAATCAAGAAAGTGTATGTGAAGAATACTCATCGAGCTTACACATAAAAAAATTGTTACAGAACAGTTCATACGTGGTACCACTCCTACCGATGTTTTTTTTTTTTTTTTTTTTTTTTTTTGCGGGTTTCGCAGCTAAATACGTTAAAACTAAACCCCAATAGAATTGATTTGTTGTCCGTTTGTCAGTCTGTCTATCCATCTGTTGAGAATCCTTTTTCTCAGGAACAGGTAGAAGTATCAAACTGAAATTTATGTCACGTCCTAGGGACTATAGTCCTTTGGCAGTGTAAAACTGAAGCCTGTTACTCATGCAATCAAAAGATACGGAAATTTATGTCACAAATTTTTAATCTTGGAAACACGGACATCAAAATCTGTAGGGTACTGCCCGTTGACCAAAATGCATTAAATTTTTCTAGAAGCAAGGTTTCAGAGTACAAGTAAAGGAAAAAATAAGAAAAGTGTTAAGCTCTAATCATATCACATAAAAATATGTTTTTACCATATATAATCTCAAGTCACCTGTTCGCTTCTGTTTGTACGTACGGCATGCTCTCAGGAACTACTATAGAGATGTTGTTACGGTCTTGTAATACCCGGGACCAACATCTTGTAAGTATCGATACGGACAACAGGCAAACATTTTCGAGATTTTCGATTCCCGGGATGAATGAACTGTCTGTATACATAATTCAGTGTATATGGAACCCTCAGTGCGCATGTCCTACTCGCAATTACACAATTTTTTTACCGTTCGCTGATTATTCGAGTGGAAAATAGACTATAGCCTTGGCTGGAAAAGTTTCCAGGATATCACTTAGCAGTGTGTCATAAATCAAGACGACGCAGTACACGAATCAACAGGATCACTGAAATAAATTCTATTCCAACAATAATATTACTAGCATCGAATTAGTCAATCTAGCCCTGCTGGTTCTTGGACTATGTGCTTTAGAAGACTTGCGTGAACGATGAAAAAAAAAAAAAACTCGTGTTCATTGGGGCGCTCCTCATTCAGACATTTTCGTTAGTGGAACATTAATTAACATCGGGTAAACAGATTGTGGTCTATAGTTTTTGAGCAGGGAAAGAGCCGCACCAAGCATAATTTAAGCAAAAACTTCCGTACCTGGGTTTGCTTTAATTCTTATTGGAATCCTGCTCTCTCTCTCTCTCTCTCTCTCTCTCTGTCACTCTCTTTAACTCTCTCCTTTCCTCCCTCTCTCTTTCTCTGGTCTAGAAACATGGGGACAGTTAACGCTACTTACACAATCGCGCGTTGTTAGTATTTTGTCTATTAGTAGCATATGATACCGATTATCTTCAATTGCCTGGTGACGCTAGTTGCTTAAGTGTGCTTGCGTGCTATATTTCTGTATATGTCTTCATTTGCTTCCCGCTGTGACCGAGCGGTTCTCTGGGCTTTAGCCCGGAACCGCGCTGCTGATACGGTCGCAGGTTCGAACCCTGCCTCGAGCAAGGATGTGTGTGATGTCCTTAGGTTAGTTAGGTTTAGATAGTTCTAAGTCTAGGGGGCTGATGCCCTCAGATGTTAAATCCCATAGTGCTCAGAGCCATTTGAACCATTTGCTTCCCTGGTGGAGTACAGATCTAGACTGGATGGTGTAGGGCGTCCCCAAACACGCTTTCGCTGGTCATCGGAGCTCATTTCGAAGGGGGGACTCGTCACTGAAGACAGTTCTACTCCAGTCAAGAGTACAGGCCTTAAGACGTATCTGAAAATGTCCCGGATAGCGCCGCCATACGCCAGGACAACCAGAAACGATAAAATGTCGACGATATTCTGCGTCCCGTTTTGTTGCCTTTCATGGCGCGCCATCCTTGGCTTATACTCCAGCGAGATCACGCCTGTCCACACACGGCGAGTGTTTGTACTGCTTGTCGTCTTGCATACCAAATCATTTCTTGGCCAGAAAGGTCGCGTTATGGGCAGGGCCCTCCAGTAATCTCCCGATTTTGACGATCTAACGCGACAGTTGGCTAGATTTGGCACGATATCACCCAGAAGGGCTCGCAACAACTCTATCACTCAATGATAAGCCGAATAATTGTTTGCATAAGGGCTAGAAGTGGAGCAACGCTAAATTTCTGGAGCTCTTACTCTTGAGTAAATCACCCAATCTTCTTAAATTATGACCATTTGTTTTTCTGTACACATACATCACACCAACAGATTTCCGTCCCAGTTGAGTATTTACTTCGTCGTGCCTCTTTTTTTTTTCACCTTTTAGTGTTGGAGTGTATTTCCACTGCCCCGCCAGGTGCTCTCAAGACAATAAATCGACATAAAATCTCGCTGTAGGCAGTGGACGTAATGCCTTGATTCATCGGTGTATGCCGCTGTAGTGTTATTATTTGTTCCAATAAGATTACTATCAACATTGCAGCTGTGTATTTACTAATTAAATTTACTAATTTATAGTTTAAAAATAAAGAATAAGCAAAATTACTCCTAAAATACTTGCAGCATAAGAAATCACCCTCGTCCTGCTAACGGCCTTGTCAAAAATGGCGGAGGAGCGGACAGAAGTTCAGAGCACTGTCTTGTCCTTGGGACGGGAATCAACAATGGTCAACGGTATGAGGATGCAGAAGGCAATGGAAATTACTGCCTTAAAGGCACATAACGCGTATGTGGCCTGTCACTGAAAATGTGCCATGATCATCTCTCCATTGGCAAAATATTCCGGAATAGTCCCACATTGGGATCTTGGGATCTCCGGGGGGGCGGGGGGGGGGGGGGCGAAGGGGTGGGGGGGGGGAGCGCACTGCCAAGAGGCAGGTCACCATGAGAAAAACACTGAATAAGCAACGAAAGAATAACGTTCTACGGGTCGGGGCATGGAATATCAGAAGCTTGAACATGATAGGGAAGCTAGAAAATCTGAAAAGGTATATTGAAAATCTCAATCTACATGTAGGACTCAGTGAAGTGAAACGGAAAGAAGACAAGGGTTACTGGTCAGATGAGTATAGGGCAATGTCAAAAGCAGCAGAGAATGGTATAACGGGAATAGGATTCGTCTGAATAGGAAGGCAGGAGAAGAGTGAGTTACTGTGAACAGTTCAGTGATAGGGTTGTTCTTATCAGAATCGACAGGAAACCAACATCGAAAACGGTAGTTCAGGTATACATGCCGACGTTGCAAGCTCAGGATGAAGAGATAGAGAAAGTTTATGAGGATATTGAAAGAGTAATACTGTACCTAAAGGGAGACTAAAATCCAATAGTCATGGGGGAGCGGAATGCAACTATAGGGAAGGGGTAGAAGAAAATATAACAGGAGAATATGGATTTGGGACAAGGAATGAGAGGGATTGCAGCTAGTAATACCGAATACAGTGTTCAAGGCCACAAGAGGTATATTTGGAAAAGGCCAGATGACACGGGAAGATTTGTCAGGTCAGAGAGAGATTTCGAATTCAGGTACTCGATTGTAGGCCGTACCCAAGACTGAGATCACAATGTAGTAGTGATGAAGATTAGACTAAAGTTTGAGAGATGAGTCAGAAAGAAACAACAGGCAAAGAAGTGGGCTACAGAAGTGACAAGGAATGATGAGATGGTGTTTGAAGTTCTCTAAGGCTATAGATACAGCAATAAGGAATAGGCCAGTAAACATTACAGTTGAAGGAAAACGGCAATCACAGAAGTTGGAAAGGAAAAAACTGGTACAAAGAAGGTAACATAGGTGGAAAGAGTACATTGGAAGCCTCTGGGGAGCGGGAGGACTTCTCTAATGACGTTATAGAAGAATAAATAGGAGTCGATAGGAAATAGATAGGGTATTCAGTACTGGAATCAATGTTTAAAAAAGCTTTTGAGGCCTCAAAATCAAATACGGCAGAAGCAATGGATATCATTCCATCAAAATTTCTAAAATCTTTGCGGGAAGTGGCAAACAAGACAACAATTCACGTTGGTGTGTAGAGTGTATCAGAATGGCGACATACTATCAGACTTTCGGAAAGACGTCATCCACAGAATTCTGAAGATATCAAGGTCTACACGTGCGAGATTTATCGCACAATCTGGTTAAAAGCTATTGCTTGTGAGTAGCTGACGAGATTAGTATGAAGAAGAATGGAAACGAAAAATGAGCATCTATTAGATGACGATCACTTTGGCTTTAGGGAAGGTAATGGTACAAGAGAGACAGTTCTGATGTTGCAGCAGGTATTGGAAGCAAGACTGAAGATTAATCAAGACACGTTCATACGGAGTGACTCAAGCGGCCGCGGCCCCTGTTCACGATTCCGTACCGATCGAAGAAGCGGTCCCATCCACTATATTGGGATCCGGCTGTTTTATTCTACGACTTTGGGCTGTGATTTGTTCTGACGGACAACATATGTTTGGTAAAAAGGTTCCGAGCTTTTCCGCTCTAATGTTTTAGTCATTTGTTCACCTGAAGATTTAGCTTTAGTGCTATGAAGACGGTAGTGATCCAATAATAAAGCACTAAATATAGCTGAAGTGGTTATTAATTCCTAGGGGGAATATTCATAGCTGTGGTTGCTCTACCTACAAGGTTGTCAGCACTTACAGGATCAGTTGGATGGAATGAACAGCCTAATGGGTACAGAATGGATTGAGAGTAAATCGAAGAAACAGGAAAGTAGTGAGTTATAGCACACACTAGAACATCGAAAAATTTAACATCTGAAATGGTGATCACGAAGTAGATTAAGTTAAGGAAATCTGCTAACTAGGTAGCGAAATAGCTCTTGACGGACGGAGCAAGGAGGATATAAGAAGCAGACTAGCACTCGCAAAAATGATATTCCTGGCCAATACAAGTCTACTAGTAACAAACTTAGGCCTTAATTTGAAGAACACAATCTGAGAATGTACGTGTGGAGCACAGTATAGTATCGTAGTGAAACATGGATTGTGGGAAAACCGGAACAAAAGAGTATCGTAGCATTTGAGTTGTGATTTTATAGACGAATGTGAAAATTGGTGGACTGACAAGGTAAGGAATGAGCAGGTTCTCCGCAGAATCGGCAACGAAAAGAACATATGGAAAACACTGACAAGGAGAAGGGACAGGGTGATAGGGCATCTCTTAAGACACCAAGAGAATATTTTCCTTTGTTCTAGAGGAAGCTGTAGATGCTAAAGGCCGTAGAGGAAGACAGAAATTCGAATAAATTCAGAAAATTCTGGAGAACGTAGGTTGCTGATGTTACTCTGAGATGTAGAGATTATCACAGGAGAGGAATTCATGGCGGGCCGCGTTAAACCAATCAGAAGACTGTTGAGTCACAAGAAAAACAAAAAAGCGTTTTGGGTCGTCAATTAAGAGTTATGAGAATCGTCATGATTAACATCGCCATCTAGTGACCTGCTGCGCAACTCCTCGTGACGTTGTTAATCTGTGGAGTCGTGCCAGCTCTGTCGCTCAGCTTGTGTTGCAATGCTCTATCTTAATAGTCCTGAATTAATATCTGTATGCACTATGGATATACATTACACATTTTTTGACATCTTCGGAATTGCCGTTTCTTACTTTGTTTTGTAGATTTGAAAATCGGTCTCAGCTCGAAACAAGTCATCGAATGAAACGTGAAATATTTACAACTTGGACTGGTTTTCCATTTTATTGTTAACAGAAGTTGCTGGCCCAAGATACTCTAGTATGCTGGAAGTTTGTAATATTTCCTTGTTTCCAGAATGAGATTTTCACTCTGCAGCGGAGTGTACGCTGATATGAAACTTCATGGCAGATTAAAACTGTGTGCCGGACTGACACTCAAGTTTGAAAGGTAGGAGACGCGATACTGGCGGAAGTAAAGCTGTGAGGACGGGTCGTGAGTCGTGCGTGGGTAGCTCAGATGGTAGAGCACTTGCCCGCGAAAGGCAAAGGACACGAGTTCGAGTCTCAGTCCGGTATGCAGTCTTAATCTGCCAGGAAGTTTCATTTATTTCCTTGTTAGTACTCAGTGAAACGTGGTGTGTGGTTTTGATGAGCTCACTAACATGATTATATGTTACCTTGAGGCGAGAGGGAATTGAAGAGCAGCTGTTTTCACCTTTGCTGCAATTCACGGACATTTAGGAGAAACAGGGAATTTGCATCCTCAGCATGTTGGTGGTGATAGGAGCGACCTGAGAACAGTTTATTTGAAGTTCGAAATTATCCTTAGGTACAGCAATGAATCTTCAAGCAACAAGTGCGCTATACAGCTCGTACTATGGGAACAGGTCACGTGTCTGTTAAATTATTCCAGGGGTACATCCTATACGCTCACTATCTTCAAAGGTTGCAGTGCGTAGGAGCAGCTGATTACTCACATCGTACGCAGTTTTTGTAGTGGTTCATACACCAAAGGGTAAATGATGTCGACTTCCACACGCCGGCCGCGGTGGCCGTGCGGTTCTGGCGCTGCAGTCCGGAACCGCGGGACTGCTACGGTCGCAGGTTCGAATCCTGCCTCGGGCATGGGGGTGTGTGATGTCCTTAGGTTAGTTAGGTTTAAGTAGTTCTAAGTTCTAGGGGACTTATGACCTAAGATGTTGAGTCCCATAGTGATCAGAGCCATTTGAACCATTTTTTTTACTTCCACACACGTTTTTTATTTTCAGATGAGCTGCTTTTTACACCAGACGTGTACAGGCACATCTGGGATTATGAGAACTTGCATACGGTTGCTGTTAGGTCGCACGAAAGTAGGCGCTACTTGAACACATGGGTTGGAACTGGGGACAATCTTTCAGGACTTGTAATAGTGCCACCTGGGTTAAATGGATCTGCTTACTCAAAAAGAATGGGATACAATGGCCGGGCAGCTCCTCCTAAAACTTATATTTCGGAAGTGAATGCTGAGTGACGCTTGAGATGGTATAAAAAGCGACGCCGCTGGCCAGAGGATGTCTGGAAAAGGGTAATTTAGAGTGATGAATCATGCTACTACACCTTCTGTCAATACGATCGAAGGGATTGGGTTTTGGCAAATGGTTGGCGAACGTTATCTGCCGGCATGTAGTGACAACAGCGTACGAAGGAGATGGTATTACGATAGGGGCATGGTTTCCATGGATAGAGTGGATATAGAATGATATGAACACGTGTTACGGTATTGTGCACTGCAATCAGTAGAGGAACAATTTTGAGGCGATAGTTATTTGTATCACAGGTCAATGCACCCTGTCATAAGGCAGCACCAGTGGGGCAACGGTTTGTGGACCTGAACCGGACTGATCTGCCCTTAGTTCCGACCTGAACTTCTTGGGAATCCTTGGAGATGAATTTAGAACGTCAACTTCGTTACAGACAGCATCCAACGTCATTGAAGTATCTGACTCAGTACATCCATAGACATCCAGACAGCCCATTGATCGTTCTGCAACAGAAATCAAGCCGTCACGAAGGCGGAGAGTGGACACACCCCATATTAACGTCCACTCATAGATGCCGGGTTATATTTGATAAGTTAGTGCGTACCAATTTAAACTACACATTCCACTCACGCAGAATCACGTTAAAACGTTTTGACGAAGTGTGGCCAAATCGCCACTCATCCGGCACAAGCACTTTTCTCTATTAATTTCGGTAACACAGAGCCCCTCAGTCTGTGTGTAGGTAGTTGGTCAACCACTTCCTCTATTCCTGAAAAAAACCGCCATTTCCAACCGCCAGCCACATTGAAATCATTCATCAAAGGTAAGCCTTAGAGCCTGTACTGTCACTTCATCAGCTGACACGGTAGTTCAGCTTGTTCGGTCAGAGATCTGGTTGGCCTCTGTATTAAAAAACTGAGTGGAAGGATCAACAAACGAACGTCAACGGATGTCATATGACGTCCGCAACGACCAAACACAACCATCAACAACAAACAAAATGCAAAAATAAAAAGAAGTTGTCAGCGCGACAGAATGTCAATCATAAGGGCCTGGGTTCGATTCCCGGCTGGATCGGAGATCTTTCTTCGCTCAGGGGCTGGGTGTTGTATTGTCCTAATCAACATCATTTCATCCCTATCGACGCGCAAGTCGCCGAAGTGGCGACAAATCGAAAGACTTGCACCCGGCGAACAGTCTACCCGACGGGAGGCCCTAGTCACACGACATTTATTTATCTGTCTATAACTGTGTAAAAATAAAATTTCCTTCTTAGGTAAACATTGGTACAAACTTAATTTTGTAGTTTTACCATCTTGCATATCGAATCTGTTTCATCTCGAGTTCGTGCTACCAAGTCAGTAATGAAATGTACAGTAAGGATCACTTCAATGTTAATAAGAACAGTGAAAGTTTGCAAGTACAGCGAAACTAGCGAAGTATTATCTATTAATGACTTGATTATAAGGCACGAAAAGCAGTTAAATGGATGAATAATTTTGGAAATAAATGTAAGGAATGTGTGTACCACACCGAATCAAGTGGACACAATCGAAAATCTGAAAATGTTTACACACGTTTTACTTTGCACCAGAAGCAGAAATTAATTTTTACGTCATAAATTTAGCATGAATGGCGAAGCTTCGTTTAGCTCAACTTCATTATATGCATGTTTCAGAGATTATAATTTTTGCTCATTTTTTGAAATACAATACGTTGTTTTAATTAAATTGCGGCTGCATATCGCCATTACAAGGTAAGCTTCTCCCTTAATTTGGATATACATTTCATTATTGCAGCTGGATCATTTGTAGAACAGAATGTGATTTAAAACTAAAATAATATACCTTTCTTTAAAACTGCTTTCATTGTCTGTCATTGCCTTTACACAAGAGAGTTACTGCTAGAGACCATTATTATTCCAAATGTTGCACCTTTAATGCCACTATCGTATCCAAATTTGCCCGCATCTCGTGGTCGTGCGGTAGCGTTCTCGCGTCCCACGCCCGGGTTCCCGGGTTCGATTCCCGGCGGGGTCAGGGATTTTCTCTGCCTCGTGATGGCTGGGTGTTGTGTGCTGTCCTTAGGTTAGTTAGGTTTAAGTAGTTCTAAGTTCTCGGGGACTTATGACCACAGCAGTTGAGTCCCATAGTGCTCAGAGCCATTTGAACCATATCCAAATTTCTACTAGTGCCTCACTGTAAACACTTTCGGAAATTAAATACTAAAATGTTCCGTAAACATCGCATCACATTACCTGCTTTCATAAATATAACAGGTGATCTGAAGATGGCATAGAAGCACATGAGGAAACTATCATGTGCGTTTTAGACCTCGGCGAAGCCTTTGGCACTGTCGGGCACCGTCGACGTCGACATTTTACTTGCCAATCTTAGCAACCTAAATTTCTCGCCACGTGCAGTGCATTGCTTTCGATCATACCTGACGTCTCGCCTGCAATGCGTCATGTCCGGCACCGTAAAATCACAGTGAAGGCAGGTAGTATCAGATGTGCCCAAGGGTCCCATATTAGGTCCTATACTCTTTTCACTATACGTAAATGATGTGTAATCAGTCGAAATAAAAGTTTTCCTGGTCACCCAGAAGAGGGCCGCTGCAACCGAGGCCGAAACGTTGTTTTTTTCTCGAGCAGCAGTAGTTTTATACTTTATGACGCGCTACCTTACCCAGAAACTTTTATGTCGACTGACTCTGGACGCGGAAGCCTACGTAATAAGATGTGTAATCAATTTTGTCCCAGTGCAAATACCACATGTACGATGATGACCTCCAGTTGTATCTAAGTGCAAAACCAATGTACCTGAAGACTTTGCAAAAACAGACATAATGTCTTACGGGATAACAGCAATCAATGATTTTATGTTACTTAAAATCCGTCTTGATTGCAATTTTTTATTATTATTCGTATGACCGGTTTCGGTTCATTCAGAACCATCTTCAGATGTGATATTTCAGTTACAGGAGTAACCCGTCCAAATCCAGCAACTTTCACATGGTACGTCACATCACTCACGATTGCCCTTAATAATTGAATAGTCTGTCTTGTGCAAATTCCCGTGAAATGTTTTTCTTATCCTAATTTATTGACACGTCATTTGCAGAAGGAAATTTTTTTTTTATATAATCTTATTTTTCCTTTTGCTGCATCTCTACTGCAGCGACTGTTATAAACTAGGAAATCTGATTTCGCTTTAAACACATACTTCTAATCGGTGGAACTGTTACTGCTTAATTAACGATAATGCAATAAAAAGCTGATTGTCGAACTGAACCAAGGAGAAGTAAAATATACTGCCTGACTAACAAATGGAAGCAGACCCACTGAGAGCGCTAATGCGCTGCTTCCTGGACTGAGGAAGGTGCGCCGGCCAAGGATCGAATCCGCCCGACAGATTAACGACGAGGGCCGGTGTGCTGGCCAGCCAGAATGTGGTTTTTAGGTGGTTTTAGACATCCCCCTAGGTGAATACCTGCTGGTCCCCACGTCCCGCATCAGTTCCACGCCTTGCAGACATTAGGAAACGTTCGCACTATTCCATGGATTCTACTAGACACAGACAGCTGGGGTGCACTAATTCCGTCCTGAGGGGGGGTGGGGGGGTGGGGGGGGGCGTATGGGGTGGCGACAGGAAGGGCATCCGGCCATTCCTTAAAATTAACCGTGCCAAATCCGATTTAACCGTGCCGACCTTGCGCACAGATGCGGACAAAGGCGCAAAAGAAGAAAAAGACCTAACACGTGGAAGCACCCTGAAGGAGACGAGTAAATGAAATGAAACTTCACGAATTGAGGCGTTATGTGACGTTATTTCATTGGCTATGAAATGGTTTCAACTTTACAAACAATTTGGCAGTATGAGATCATTTACCAGAATGGCATTGTACCCGTTCTCTGCTGGATGCACGAAATGATTTGATTGGAGTACCCTGGATACTGGCACTCATCCGCCGATGTTGATGGCGTGGGAGGAGCTCCTCAATGTCACGCATACAGCTCAGACATACAACTGCCTTCTGTGGACAAGCACTGTCGAGTTGGAAATTGGCACCACGATAACGTCGCATAAGAGGAAACACAAGAGGGCGCAAGACTTTCTGACGCACTGCTGGACCATCAGAATTCCCTGAGTCACTACTAGCCGTGGCTCATTGTCATACCCGATGGCTTCTCACACCATGACGCCAGGAATAACACTGCTGTACCTCTACAAAAGGGTGGAACAATCGGACCCACCGTATTCGGCAACAGTTGCCATCCGGAGTAGGAAAGAAGCGTGATTATTTGCTGCATCACATACATCCATGCCCGAAGCAGGATTCGAATCTGCGATCGTAGCAGCAGCGTGGTTCCTGACTGAAGCGCCTAGAACCGCTCGGCCACAGGGGCAGGCCACTGATAATGGTATATGATGATTTCAATACGCGACGACGCCTATCTGTGTTTACGACGTCCGATCATTTTTCCTCTGTGCTTCACTTTTTTGTCAAACGGTGTGTTTCAGCACATTGCATGTCATAATCAATGATTCTTCTTTTTTTTTGGGGGGGGGGGTTAGTTTTCAGACTAGTTTGATGCAGCACGTCACGACTACCTTTCTTGTGCCAACCTCGACATCTCGCGCCCTCCACTACGCCCTCTAGTACCATAGAAGTCATTCCCTGATGTCTTAACAGATGTCGTATCATCCTGTACCTTCTCGTTATCAGTGTTTTCCAGATATTCCTTTCCTCTCCGATTCTGTGCAGAACCTTCTCATTCCTTACTTTATCAGTTCACCTAATTTTCAAAATTCGTTTATAGCACCACATCTCAAATATTTCTCTTCTGATCCGGTTTTCCTAAAGTCCTGGTTTCACGACCATAGAAAGCTGTGCTCCAAACGCACATTCTCAGAAATTCCTTCCTCAAATTAAGGCCTGTGATTGATACTAGTAGACTTCTCTTGGCCAGGAATGCCATTTAGCCAGTACTAGTCTCCATTTGAGGTCCTCCTTGCCCCGTCCATCATTCGTAATTTATTGTCTAGGTAGCAGAATTAATTAATTTAATCTACTAGTTTCTCGCTTTTCTCATTTCTGCTGCTACACATAACTTTCGTCGTTCTTAGATTTACTCTCAGTCCATATTCTCTACTCATTAGATTGTTCATTTCATTCAGCAGATCATGTAATTCTTCTTCACTAGCATTCAGGATAGCAATGTCTTCAGCGAATTGAACCATTGACATCCTTTCACTCTGAATTTTAAGTCCACTCCTGAACCTAACTTTTATTTCCATCATTGCTTTTTTCATGTACAGATAGAACAGTAGGGGCAAAAGGCTACATCCCTGTCTCACGCCCTTTCTAGTCCGGGCACTCCCTTCTTGATCATCCACTCTTATCATTCCCTTTTGGCTCTTCCACGTATTGCATATTACCCGTCTCTCTCTATAGCATGCCCCTATTTTTCTTTGAATTTCGAACATCTTGCACCAGTTTACATTGTTGAGCGCTTTTGCAGGTCAACAAATTCTCTGAGCGTGTCTTGATTTTCCTTTAATCTTGCTCCCATTATCAACCGCAACGTCACAATTGCCTCTCTCGAGCCTTCACCTTTTCTGAAGCAAAGCTGATCGTCATCAAGCTTAACCTCAATTATCTTTTCCATTCTTCTGTATATTATTTTTCTCAACAAATTAGATGCTAGAGCTGTTACGCTGACTGTGTGATAATTTTCGAACTTGTCAGTCCTTGCAGCCTTGGCAGTTAAGTGGATGATATTTTTCCAAAAGTCAGATGCTGTGTCACCAGAGTCATACATTCTATACACCAATGTGAATTGTCATTTTGTTGCAAGTTCCCCCACAATGATTTTAGAAATTCTGATGGAATGTTATCTATCCCTTCTGCCGAATTTGATCTTCTCCAAAGCTCTTTTAAATTCTGATTCTAATACTGGATCCTCTATCTCTTCTAAATCGACTCCTTTTTCTTCTTCTATCACATCAGAGAAATCTTCCTCCTCATAGAGGCTTTCAATGTATTCTTTCCAACTATCCGCTCCCTGCTCCACATTCGACTGTGGAAATCCCGTTGCATTCTTAATATTACCGCCCTTGCTTTTAATGTCACCAAAGATTTATTTTACTTTCCCGTAAGCTGAGTCTGTCCTTTCGACAATCGTTTCATTTTCGATTTCTTCGCATTTTTCATGCAGCCATTTCGTCTCAGCTTCACTGCACTTCCTGTTTATTTCATTCTTCACCGACTTGTATATCTGTATTCCTGAGTTTCCCGGAACATATTGTTATATCCCTCTTTAATCGATCATGTGAAGTATTTCTTCAGTTTTCCATTGTTTCGCTGCAGTTAGCTTCTTTGTACCTACGTTTTTCTTTCCAACGTCTGTCACGGTGCTTTTTAGAGATGTCCATTCCTTGAAGTGTCCATTCCTCTTCAACTGTACTGCCTACTGAGCTATTCCTTATTGCTGTATCTATAGCCTTAGAGAACTTCAAGCGTATCTCGTCATTCCTTAGTACTTCGCGTATTGGTTCTTCCTAACTAATGTGATCTGAGTCAACGTCTGCTCTTGGGAACGCCTTACAATCTGATATCTGATTTCGTAGTCTCTGCTTGACCGTGATGTAATCTAACTGAAAGATTCCCGTATCACCTGGCCTTTTCCCAGTATACCTCCTCATCTTGTTATTCTTGAACAAAGTATTCGCTGTTACTAGTTGAAATTTATCACAGAACTCAATCTTTCTCCTCATTCCTTGTCCCAAGTCCATATTCTCCTGTAATCTTTTCTTCTATTCTTTCCCCTACAGCTGCATTCCTCCCCCATGAATATTAGATGTTCATTTCCTTTAAATATTGTATTATCCTGTCAATATCCTCATATACTTTCCATACATCTTCGTCTTCAGCTTGCGACTTCGGCATCCAAATACGGAACTATTCTGAAATGTTTTGTCAATGGAGACATCATTATTATACTTTTCTTTTCAATTACAGGCTACGTGTTCTATGGATATATGTTACGTGTCTTAATGAAGTGGTTTCCAGTGCCTTCTGCGTCCTCTTGCTTTTGATCATTGCTGATTCTTGCGCCATTAGGGGCAGTTTCCCACCCTTATGACAAGAGGGTGCCCTGAAGCCCTGTCCG
This sequence comes from Schistocerca cancellata, assembly GCF_023864275.1. Lineage (NCBI taxonomy): Eukaryota > Metazoa > Arthropoda > Insecta > Orthoptera > Acrididae > Schistocerca > Schistocerca cancellata. The sequence goes on from NC_064627.1 coordinate 641,810,209, forward strand.
CTCCTGCCGGACGCTATTGCCGAGCGGTTCTAGGTCGCAGGTTCGAATCCTGCCTCGACCATGGATGTGTGTGATGTCCTTAGGTTAGTTAGGTTTAAGTAGTTCTAAGTTCTAGGGGACTGATGACCTCAGATGTTAAGTCCCATAGTGCTCAGAGCCATTTGAACCATTTGTCCGCTCCTCCCCCCTATTTGGTAAGGCTGTGGGCAGAATGAGGGTGACTTCTAATGCCGGAAGTCTTCGGGTGCCTATGCTGATTATTAATCAAAATTCAAGCAGAGTGGGGTTTTGAACCCAGAACCGAGGACGTTTCGATTACCAATGAAAGACGCTACCCTTGATTCCATGAGATTAACATTTAAGAAAAGGAATGTGTAGGCTTGGGTCATTAACCACAGCTATTCAGGGTTGTATGGGAAGTGCTCGAGCAGAAGTATGTAGACAATTGAGACTAAAGATCCATGACGGAATCCACAGAGGAATCAGACATCCGGGGACCGGAACCTGTGTCATCGCAACCTCTTTTCTTAGATTTCTTACGCGTAACCGCATTGTCAGGCTGTCTACGCTCTTTCTGTCGCCTACGTGGCATGGCGGCCTCTGCAGACGGAAGGGGTCAATAAAATTTCGGCGGCGGCGGAATTCGAACCTAGGACCGACGACGTTTTTTGATTATTAATCAAAGACTCTACCTCTTAACCACGGGGCTAGTGCCCAACGCTTAGACCACGGGTGCAACGTTGCTGGCGTACAATATGGTGAAACCACGTTTTGTCTCTACATCTAACCTTAATACTCGTGTACACTTTTCTTTTACTCACTCTGTTTCTTTTATTGCGAAAGCGATGTTTAAGGCCACTGAGCAGCAATTTACTGGCACGAAACTGAGTATTTCGTCGAGCAGTTGCCATGGCACCAAATGGGAAGTTTATTCGTAGATGAATATAATGAAGGTCTCAGTATCAACGCTCGTTCCACAGTTATCTTTACATCTGTTAGTGCTTAAGATTGAAGAATCTGGAAAAATCTAGGAAATTAAGGAGATGGATAAGTTGAAAGAGCCAGACGTTGCTGACAATTTGAGAGGGAGCGTTAGGTAACGTTTGACTAGAGCAGCGGAAAGGAATACAGTAGAAGACGAATGGGTAGCTTCAAAAGCCGAATAGCAGAAGATCAAATAGCTGAAAATACAAGGCCTAGACGAAATACTCGGCAGACACAACAGATACTGAATATAATTGATCAAAAGAGGAAATTTAAAAATGTGTCAAATGAAGCAGGCGGAAACGAAAACAAACGTTTTAAAAATGAGACCGACATGAAGAGCAGAAACGCTAAGCAGAAATTTCTAGAGGACTAATGCAAGGATTTAGAAGCACATTTCACTAGGAGAAAGCCAGATACCGCCTACAGGAAAATTAAAGAAGCCTTTGGGAAAAAGAGAAGCAGCTGTGTGAATATCAAGAGCTCAGATGATAAACGAGTCCTAAGCGAAGAAGGGAAAGCTGAAAGGTGGAATGAATATATAGAGTGCCTATAGAAGGGAGATGAAATTGGAAGCAGTATTGTAGATAGGGAAGCGGGCGTCGATGACGATGAAATGTGTGGTTTGATACCGTGTGAAGAATCTGACAGGGCTCCGAAAGATCTAATTTGAAACAAGGCCCCCAGGGTAGACGATACCCCGTCAGAACTGCTGATAGCCTTGGGACAGCCAATCATGACTCTTCTATCTGGTGTGCAAGATGCATGAGACAGGCAGAATACTCTCAGACTTTGAGAATGCAATAGTTCCATTGCCAATGAAAGCAGTAGCTGACAGATGTGAAAATTACCGGACAACCAGCTTAATAAGTCATGGTAGCAAAATACTGGCACGAATTCTTTGCAGGAGGAATAAGATTAGAGAATTAGATTAGGAACTGAGACATTTAAAGTAGTAAATGAATTTTGATATTTGGGGAGCAAAATAACTGATGATGGCCGAAGTAGAGAGGATATTAAAAGTAGACAGGCAATGGCAAGAAAAGCATTTCTGAAGGAGAGAAATTTGTTAACATCAAATATAGACTTAATTGTTATGAAGTTTTCTCTGAAGGTATTTGTTTGAGTGTAGCCATGTATGGAAGTGAAACATGGACAGTAAACAGTTTAGATAAAAAGAGAATAGAAGCTTTCGGAATGTGGTGCTACAGAAGAAAGCTAAATACTAGATGGGTCGATCACGTAACTAACGAGGAAGTACTGAATAGAGTTGGAGATACAAAGAATTTCTTTCAGAACTCTACCAAAAGAAGGGATCGGTTGAGAGGACACATTCTGAGAAATCAGGGGATCGCCAGTTTAGTACTGGAGGGAAGTGTGGGTGGTAAAAATCGTGGAGAGGGACAAAGAGACGTAAGCAGATTCAGAGAGCTGTAGATTGCCATAGTTATTCGGAGATGAGGAGGTTCGCACAGGACAGAGGGCATAGAGAGCTGCATCAACCCAGTCTGCGGTCTGAAGACCACAGCAACAACTGTCATGGGTGCAGCGTGTAGCCTATCTTTGGTTCAAATGGCTCTGAGCACTATGGGACTTAACAGCTATGGTCATCAGTCCCCTAGAACTTAGAACTACTTAAACCTAACTAACCTAAGGACAGCACACAACACCCAGCCTTCACGAGGCAGAGAAAATCCCTGACCCCGCCGGGAATCGAACCCGGGAACCCGGGCGTGGGAAGCGAGAACGTTACCGCACGACCACGAGATGCGGGCTAGCCTATCTCTCTTTAGTGTTCAACCCTGAGATTGGTTTGCAGCAGTACGCCATTCCCCTCTTCTCTCTTCTTTCTGCCTTTCTCCTCACTCCAATGTCTGTAATGCATCCCACGTTATTGGTAATCTGCTGCAAGTGTGGCATCCTTGGTCGCCCCTACTGAATAGCTCCTTCTGCTATTGCGCCAATGATGTTTTTGTGGCTGAAAATGGTTCCTAGGAGATTTCTCTTTTGCACTGGAAGTTTCTCTACAGACACCCGGTTTCCTGTACTCTCCTCAGCACCTTTTCATTGGCAATTCTGTTTCGCCAGCTGATTCTTCTGTAACACTAAATCTCTACGACTTCTAGCCGTCTTCCGCCTAGTTTTCCTATTGCCCACGTTTCACACCTGTATAGTGCCACACTCTAAAGAAATGCTTTCATGGTCACTTTCATCATTTCCAGAGTGATATTCTTGCTGGTGAGTAACTTATTTCTCAGATTAAATGTAATATTGTCCTGCTGTATTCTGCTCACAATTTCTTTCCGGCTTCTACCATCTCTTTGCATCTGCTTCCCAAGTATATTGATTTCTCTGTCGTTCCTATGTCCTCTCGTACAGTTTTTACTGTTAATAGTTTATACTCTTCGTCATCACTGCATGCTATTATTTTTGTCTTTCGCTTGTTTATTCTCTTACCATTCAGATTACAGACAATCCGGTCCATTGCGCTGAAGACCTTTCGTCTCCGTAATCACTGCTATATAATGTGCGTAACGCAACATGTCTGTATGTCTGTCCCCTCTCAATTTATTTTGATTCCACCACGGTAATTCACCAACTTAATCCATAGCTTCCTGAATATATGCATATACGCAGATTGACAGTCAACTGTGAACAATATGACACATTGTACATACGTAACAAAGGAGGAAAGGCATATTTATAATGAAATATGGCACAGATTACAGCACTAGGGAAAGCTGAATAACAGGCATAAATAATGTTCCTGTTTGACACAGGCCATACTCCCAACAAAGATTGATATTAGACTCTCTGGTACTAATTCACATTTTGAACCCCTAATTCCTGCTGGCTGCCCAACTGTTAAGGAGTCATTGTGGGATACTGGCCCACTCTTCTCTCAAGGCAGTTTTCAGTTCTTGCATGGATCGAGTATGGGCTTTTCTGTGAGAAACGTCTGCCAAAAGAATCCCAGGCATGAGTATAGGGTTTAGCTTGGGGGTGTATGCAGGCCATTCCATACATTCAATATCTTAACTTTTGAGTGTGCTCGACACATCAGCGGTGCTGTGTGGGCGTGCATGGTCGTCTGTAAATAGAAAGTCGAGACCTACCGCACCGCTAAGCAGACGGGTATGGTGCAGAATAATCTCCCTGCTGTACCACCGTGCTGTCACAAAAACTCGCGCCAAGATACGCAGCGGTGTTCGGTCATTGTTCACAATACCTGCCCACACCATAACTCCTAGGCTATATCGACGTCGTTCATGAACATTCGGACGTGGGTAACGTGTTCCCCTTTTCTCTCCACACTGACTGATGGGCAGAATCACTTGACACTGTGAATCGGATTCGTCGGAGAACATCACTCTGAGCCTCTGTTGTTGATCTCAACCAAAACTCTCCCTACACCAACGAACTCTTTCTCGACGACGGTGTGGTTGAAGTGGGATGCATTTAACAGGTTTCCTAGCATACAAACCAGCCTCTTTTAATCGCCATGAATTGGGTATGTGTACCGGCAGTGGTTGTAAGATCAGCAGCGATCTGCCTTGGAGTGAGATGTCTGTTCCTTTTCATCACTTGCGGTGTGATGCTCCATCCAAGATCACCGACACGCTTTCGCCTAGCGTTTCTACATTCAGCGGCCTTTTTTAAATCGCAAGATGATACTTTTGTTCAAACTCTATACTGTGATCACAATCGTGATACTTTTACCGGATTCGAGACGTCCAACTGCTTGTCCCTGACCGTAAGCATTCAAATGAGGTCTCTGCGACATGCTGCCATACCACACGAAATGTTGCATTAATCATTTCTACAACAAACTTCGTCAAACACCGTACTGCATGAATTGTAACACATACAGGGCGTTCGTCCAGTGGTTTCTCTGTATTTTTCACTTCCAAACCTCCACGTTTTCTTTTACTGTTACTGGTAGGACGTTCCGTAGTCACTGTCGATTGTTCCAGAATCGTTTATGGGTATCGTTGAAAAATTCTACTATATAGTGCGCTCAGATATTAGAATATATAAGTCTTGTTAGGTAGCACCCATCTGTTTTCAAGTGAAATGTCCTTGGGTGCCACCAGTGGTACGCGCACCACCGTCTGGAAACGACTCTTTTAGTTCTTTATTTCTTAAGTAACGCAGAATCTGATAGAAATGTCGCATAAGTTCACTCAGTATGTAAAGTTATGCAACAGTTTTGCTCTACATAATTGTTCTAATATCCACCGCCTCCCTCCTCTCTCAGTATTACTCAGTGAGAAAGTATTAAAAGATTTCTTCGTCAACTAAGATAACCAGCATATACAGCTCATAAATGAATTTGTAAGGGATATACACCCACCACCCTTTTCTAGTAATAGTGGTGTATGAGAAGGAAACACTGTTTGAGAATTGTTGTTTGCGAAGTAAATTTGTTCAAAAATGGCTCTGAGCACTATGGGACTTAACTGCTCAGGTCATCAGTCCCCTAGAGCTAACTAACCTAAGGACATCACACACATCCATGCCCAAGGCAGGATACGAACCTGCGACCGTAGCGGTCGCGCGGTTCCAGACTGTAGCGCCTAGAACCACTCGGCCACCGCGGCCGGCAGTAAAATTGTAACAGAACTTGTGGATATACAGGGTGGTCGGAAATTCCCGTTAGAAACTTCTAGGATTTGTAATGGGGAGTGAGTACATAATATTTTGAATAGGAACCTATATTCAGAAACGTACCGTTTCCGTGCTACGACCATTAGAAAACGTGTTGCTATTTTTACAAGTAGGTGACTGGGCGTGATCCAGTAAATCACTGGTTTTACAGTTCCTCTCATTAATAGACAATGAGGCTATTCGTGTACTTGTTGACGGGTTCTCATCGTCGTGATGTACTAACACCTCATCCAATTCGAGTGTGTGGGGCCTCCCTGGAGCGCCACAGTTACGCCTGCTGCTGGTGAAGATACCCTTTCTCGAAACCGCTGCGTGATTGTGGCGAAAAGGGTGCGCGATGTAGTCTTAAGTTGTGGAGAACTATGTTGATAAAGGCGACGAGCAACTCTTCCATTGCCGTGAGCTTCGCCATTCAGGAAGATCATGTCGATGTTTTCTGCCAACTTGTAGTCAACCATGTTACTCCAACACTGACAGACGCGTGAATGAGGCTCAACCATGTCAGTGTGGTAGGATAGGATGTCAAATGACATCAGCCTATCCGACGTAAGCACCCATCACTATGATTATACTGTTGAAAACCTACCTAGCAAACATGTTTTTAAACGCCTGTAGCACAAAACCGGTACGTTCCCGGACATGTAATGCTGTTCAAAATACTACGTACTCACTCCCCTCTACAAGTCGTAGAAGTTTTTAACGGGAATTTCCGACCGCCCTGTATACTGATGACCTAAAACATTGTGGCCAACAGGTTAACTGCTTGTTGGTGCAGCTTTGGGATGCAACAGATCTGCGACTGTAAGTCACATGGATCCGGAAAGTTGTTGGTAGATTTCTTGAAGTATGTGGCGCAAGTTTTCTACGCACAGGTCACTTGATACCCCTTAATAGAGTGCCGGCGAAAGTGTGGTGCAGCAGGTTCAGATTAGGCAAATTTGTTACCTAAAACGTCAAAATTGTTTCACCATCAAGCTGCTCAAATCACGAGACTGGTTTTATAACACATACACTTACCATAACTGAAAGAGTCCAACGCAGTTTGGAAAGATACTAAGCACGCAGGCGGTTCGAAATAATAATCATATAGTACACAGCTGCAATAGTGCCTTCGAAACTACCACAGGTCCCATGAAAGCCCCAGTGATTTTCGCCAATAGCACAAAACTGGCCGTGTACGTGACTTGGTTAATGTCAAACTTTTACGCTTAACTTCGTAACTGAAAACCGTAGTTGACAATACCGCTACCAGTGCGAGGACGAGTTCTTTTAGATTTCGACTAGAGGGTCACCTTTTTATTCTGATCTAAAGAGACTTACCTGCCCTGCTTTTGAACATGAACATAAATTATGTACAATATTTTTGATGTGTGTGATTCTAATTAATCTAAACTAAATCTGAGAGTTTGTAAATGAAATTAAATGCAAAGAATATCAATAAATGCAGAATGGTTGCCTCAGCAAAGAATCACAGATAGTGGCTAACTGTTCAGTGTTAAAACTGTGCTCTGCTAGAAAACGCATCTATTGAATTATGTGAAAATTTTTCAAATGAAAAATGGCTCGTTTAGGAGCTACAATTGCTTCTTACGTGCAACGCCTAACTCAGCTCTCCTCTGTCTGCATACTGCAGTAATATGAATTACTGACCTGCACAATCCTCAAATAAATCACTGTGCTCTAGGCTCCCAAATGAGAATTTTATCTTTCTAAAAATCAGCAAGCTGTCCACGCAGCAGTACGAGGCGTGACATTTCAGTCCTGTTGCATCGAAACTGTGAGGATAAACTTTAGTGAATTATTTGCAAATGAAAATAGAATACTTTGAAACTATATTAAATATCACAGACGTCACTCGCATAACGTGAAATGTGATTTTTTCATAGCATTGTCGTAAGCCATAAAAAGTAATTCATACAAATAATATTTAAATTAGGTAAAATTTATTCTTTCCTTTTATAACGAAACACTTCCTAAGTATTTTGTCTTCTACGAGTATTACCTGAACCTCTTGTGTACGCCGGCGATGCAAACGGGAAATCAGGATGAGGTTATCCGATGAAAAACGACAGGAAGATTAATTGACAGTAGCCTAATTAGTATTAATGTATTGTAAAATTTCCTACACATTTCATAAAAACAAAGACATATAAGGCAAAAGGTAATAAATAATTTTGTATCGTTGCAGGTGCATCAGTGATGACATGCATGGAGCGATCTACGGCGTGGCAAAACTTCATACCTTAGCCGTAGTATAAGTAGCTGGCTCAACGCAACACACTGGAAGGTCATTCATCCTGCGCACACATTCTGAATACTCTCAATGCATATCGTGCGCCACCAGAAGAATTTCATGTATAAAATATGCCTGTAACGATCCAAAGAGACATCGTTTGAAGCAGCCAAATAGAGCACAGTTCATCACATGCTAAGTGTTTAACATGTAAGAGACACTGTTCGGCGAAAACATGAGTAACAATATGATACTTTGTGCGAGGTCTTTTATGAATTTTTTAATCTAAAAAACTATGTAATACGCTTCCCACCCTTCACACAATCTAGTCGTTTGCTTAGCGGAATATTCATGAAATTATAACGCACATGTTGAGCTCCACAATAAAACCTTCGCTTAAAGTAGCGAGAGACCTAGAATTTGCAAACTGAATATTCACAGGGATTAAATAACGACCATGAAATTATTCCGGTTTTCGTTCCCGTGGCATTTCATAGTAAATACTTCGTACAAGCTATTCGAACAACGATCCTGGCTAAGATAAGATACCGTCTTGCATTGCACATCGTAAATATGATAATTGAATTTTGATTTTTAACAGTATCGTCGTTATCTTAATAGTAACAGGTTGCAGAGCAGACGAGCTTCCCGCTCGCACAGTTAAGCCAATCAGTTTCATTATCTTCAAAACTTATACCCTGTATAAAGTACAGTGATCGTCAGAGGTCTTGTGAAAGTAATACCATACCATTTCAGAGGTTTCATATCAGTTAAAGATTTCAGAAAAGTGCTATGTTGTGAGTTTTCCAGAAGTTTTTTCACAAAGACATATGTGTCAAATTTTATGTTCATTTGTTCTGTGATTCCAAAAACAGTTCTGATACAATGATTGTTTACAAGACTAAGATAAGATTAATAATATTCAGGGCCAACTTTTTAATCACAGTAATTTGTTTTACAGTCAAATAGCGTATATAAATGTCATTGAAAACGAATTCCTTTCTCGCAGGCGAATCGTTTGCGTACTAGCTAGTTTGGATTTCGCATCGCGTAGCGTGAACTTCACATAGTCAACGTTGAAAGTTTAATCTTAACGCAGCTAATACAGCTCTGTTGCCCTGCACTGAGATTTTCTTATTTCGATATCAAAATAAATTTACACATTTTTCAGATACCAACCAGACACATACAGATACGAGTTTCAAGAAATACAAACACGACGTTAGAAGTTTAACATTAAACTTTCAAACTGTTGTCTACGGTCACCAGATGAACATGTTCTTTCTTTCTCAGGTACAATGCTCAAAATGGTTGTTTCGAACTGTGGCTCCACCCTCCCCCCGCCCCTCTCCCCAAAGAGTCTCCCTATAACACAGGTTCTTCTCCCTCACCAGGAAAGAAAACTTCTTTTAAATACACTCCTGCAAATTGAAATAAGGACACCGTGAATTCATTGTCCCAGGACGGGGAAACTTTATTGACACATTCCTGGGGTCAGATACATCACATGATCACACTGACAGAACCACAGGCACATAGGCACAGGCAACAGAGCATGCACAATGTCGGCACTAGTACAGTGTATATCCACCTTTCGCAGCAATGCAGGCTGCTATTCTCCCATGGAGATGAATCGTAGAGATGCTGGATGTAGTCCTGTGGAACGGCTTGCCATGCCATTTCCACCTGGCGCCTCAGTTGGACCAGCGTTCGTGCTGGACGTGCAGACCGCGTGAGACGACGCTTCATCCAGTCCCAAACATGCTCAATGGGGGACAGATCCGGAGATCTTGCTGGCCAGGGTAGTTGACTTACACCTTCTAGAGCACGTTGGGTGGCACGGGATACATGCGGACGTGCATTGTCCTGTTGGAACAGCAAGTTCCCTTGCCGGTCTAGGAATGGTAGAACGATGGGTTCGATGACGGTTTGGATGTACCGTGCACTATTCAGTGTCCCCTCGACGATCACCAGTGGTGTACGGCCAGTGTAGGAGATCGCTCCCCACACCATGATGCCGGGTGTTGGCCCTGTGTGCCTCGGTCGTATGCAGTCCTGATTGTGGCGCTCACCTGCACGGCGCCAAACACGCATACGACCATCATTGGCACCAAGGCAGAAGCGACTCTCATCGCTGAAGACGACACGTCTCCATTCGTCCCTCCATTCACGCCTGTCGCGACACCACTGGAGGCGGGCTGCACGATGTTGGGGCGTGAGCGGAAGACGGCCTAACGGTGTGCGGGACCGTAGCCCAGCTTCATGGAGACGGTTGCGAATGGTCCTCGCCGATACCCCAGGAGCAACAGTGTCCCTAATTTTCTGGGAAGTGGCGGTGCGGTCCCCTAAGGCACTGCGTAGGATCCTATGGTCTTGGCGTGCATCCGTGCGTCGCTGCGGTCCGGTCCCAGGTCGACGGGCACGTGCACCTTCCGCCGACCACTGGCGACAACATCGCCCCACGTGTTGATCAATTCGGCGGTACGTCCACCCGGCCTCCCGCATGCCCACTATACGCCCTCGCTCAAAGTCCGTCAACTGCACATACGGTTCACGTCCACGCTGTCGCGGCATGCTACCAGTGTTAAAGACTGCGATGGAGCTCCGTATGCCACGGCAAACTGGCTGACACTGACGGCGGCGGTGCACAAATGCTGCGCAGCTAGCGCCATTCGACGGCCAACACCGCAGTTCCTGGTGTGTCTGCTGTGCCGTGCGTGTGATCATTGCTTGTACAGCCCCCTCGCAGTGTCCGGAGCAAGTATGGTGGGTCTGACACACCGGTGTCAATGTGTTCTTTTTTCCATTTCTAGGAGTGTATGATTTGACACGGTCAGGCGTAAGTCTGCCAGATTTCGGTAGTGTAACAAGAACACTGGTGGCTTCAAAAGGATATTGTCGAACCCTCGGTCTAGACTCTCCTTCAGTTTCTTTTAAAACTCCAAAAATGGGGGTGGTCGTTGTGAACAAACCGTTTTGAGCGCCGTACCGATACCAGAGGGCAAGAAACCTCTTTATCTGGTGATAACAAAAGGCTCCATGGCACAGCCACAGCAGTTGCACGCATATAGTTTACGGTGCGAGAAGAAGTCTGTAAAAGATATTCTGATATACTTGTGACGAATATTTCATGATTACGTCAATTTGCACTTGACGAACATTATAATCAAGCTACAGGCAGTAGTACATAACCAGTTCACTTCACCAAGGTTTCCCAATGTACTGAAATATGCCTTGCACAAATTAGAATGTACAGAGGATCACCCGTCGCAATTTGAGAATCCTGCCGAATTTTGTTTTATGTGCTGTCCATCATGTGTATTATGTGAAGGAATTTCGCTCATTGTATGTGCATAGTGTACAAAAGAACATTATTTTATAAGCATTCAGTACTGATGGATTTGGATAATAAGAATGAGTTACTTATAATTTTTAATCAACAAATTACATGTGCCTGAAATGGTAAACTAAAAAATATAAGAAAAACATGAATGTAGGACATAAAATAACAATTTAAGACACAGTACAAAACTAAGTGAAATTAATAATTAGAATAATAATCATCATTTAGATATTTTAATTAGGTATATTAAAAATGCTTCGACAGCACATGACATAGAGCTCATTTTCCAAAAATGTTATTTCGGAAACCAGCTTTATTACGCACAGATATTTGTGGCGCGAAAGGCTCTTTAATGTATGTTGTCAGAAAAGTTTTCATTTTTAAAATTAATTAATGTTGGTGGAATACTTTATAATATTTCGAATTATTACAAATCTGGAATACACATTTTTGAAGAACTTTTATATGAATAACTTTTTGATATATCGCAGTTTCGGAAAAATTGTCTCTAAACGTCATATGCCGAATTACCTTTAGTGGTGTGTTGTACTCCTCAAAAGTAAAACTGAGCAAATAGGGAGAAATACGTATTTCATTATTGCGCTCCCTGCACATACCTGTAATGCCTCACCAGGATCGTTTATTTACACTTGGGAATGTCCTCTTGTCAGCCGTCCAGTCACAACGCATTGCCACCTCTCAGCTTTACTTCTACCGGTATCTCATCTCCTACTTTCTAAACTAGGCAGAAGTTCTCCTGCACAGCTTGCAGCACTAGCACTCCTTGCAGAAGGGGCATTGTTGAATCATTGTCAGCCACAGCCCGGTTACATAAATGATGAAATTACTTACACAGAATTTACGGCTCCGCTTTTGAGCAGTGAGGTAAAGATTACACAGCCATCTAACGTTAAAAAGTATTTTTTTTAAAAAAAAAGAACACTTTCTCGTCAGTTACCACCTACAACTCACACACATACAAATGCAAGAACTGAGATTAATGTGTCCTACAGCCTAAAATTAAAAAAAGAATCAAAAAGCAATTAATTTAGAGCAATAAAAATTATACATGTGCATAGCCTCTTCTCAGAGTCGTCGGGCGCATTTTCCGTGGTGTTTCGGCAGATATTAGCAAGTTGCTTTTTACGATGTGTAGCTGGAATCAACCCATACAAAATACTCCTCATCACGTCTTTCGTGCGTCGCCCAGCGTCGACGAAAAGCTGCGGTTTGTCTCCCTTTGCAAACAAAGTTATTTCTGAAGCGGAATTTTACGCGCCCATTCTGTAGGGCAGGAGACACTGTGCGCCGCATGAAAGACGTCATGAGCAGTGTTTGTTTGGGCTTACTGCAGCTGCACAGTGCAGAAACGAAATTGCAAATATCTGCCGAAACAGCAGAGGCAATGCGCCTGCCGACTCTATTGTGGATGATTGCTGCTTGTCCATCACAAAATCTCTACAAACAGTAAAAGAACGATTTTGAATTAATGTGCGCTCTACTGTATCGATAAAAAGATTCAAGGTTCAACATCACAATCTATGCTTTCATTGTTACGTTTTATTAAGCCGTGTTCAGATACCATACACCGATCCTACAGCCTTCCACACTTAGTTAAACTCCAAGAACAGATGGTGTTTGTTCACGTGAAATTCCATATTGTGTGGTCTACAAAACAGGTTCATTGTTCATGGCGTTAAAATACCTTGCGTCTTTACCGGCAGAAATAAAGCTACACCAAACTCTTCACATTGTTCCTACATCGTGTGGTATAGTTAAACTTTCGCTATTTAACATGTTAAAACATAGAAATTAATTACCGTGCTAGGACCAAACTTAGTAGCATTAATGTCAAAGACATGCGGAAGAGACATAAAGCAGAGCCAATTGAACTCAAACACTTTTAATGTGCTGCTATGGCACATCATACCATTACATACCGGTACCATTACTGCTACAAAAGGGGCTTAGTATGACGCCCATCCGTGTCCAGAAGGGTCTAAAAGCTCAGGATTGCATTTTGCACAGCACAACGAAGCATGTCCCTAGGTATGCTGGCTACCTCTCATGATATGCTGCTCTACAGATGAGCACATGTGTGAATGTTCCCACGAAAAGCCCTGTCCTTCAGGTAGCCCCACAACCAGAAACCACAGTGAGTGAGACCAGGCGATCGTGCCGGCCAAGCATTTGGAAACGATCGGCTGATAATTCGATCTAGCACGAAAACTGTTGAGTTCAATGCGTCTCTAACCTCTAGGGCGGGTATGACACACTAGCAAAGCATATCGCAGTAACGCTGGCCAGTCACAATGCACGTCTTTGGTTCTTGAGCGCCAAACTCTTCAAAAAAGAATGGGCCAATGATGAACGTAGCCTTTAAGCCACACCATATGGTGACACGTTCACCTTATAGACGGAACTTCATGCACAGCAACCTGAGGTGAAGATCCCCACACTCGGCAATTCTGTTGTTCACCTCACCCGCAGAGAAAAATGTGCTTCGTTCGTCCTTAGGATGGTCCAGGGTCAGCCCTCGTCAACTTCAATCCTTGCGAGAAAGTGGAGAGCGAAGTCAGCACGTCATTGTGCGTCCTGTGGTGCAAGCCGCTGCACGGTATGGATCTTGTACGGATGCCATTTGACAATGGTTCGAAGCACATTCCGTACAGTGGACCACAGGATGTTCAACTGTCGTGACACAGCACGCGCAGTGCCTGAAGAGCTGGAATTGCGTGCAGCGTTGTCTGCCGTAGCAAAAGCGATTTCGTCAACTACCTGTGGTGCAACCGGTTTTCGGCCTCTTCCCCGGAGCGACGCCCACTTCTTCACCAATAATGCGCTGCTCCTTTGTCCAAGCTCATGTTGAACCATGTCAACAAGTGCACTGCCACTAGTCAGATGTGTGAGACTATGAATCGCGAGCCGGCCGGTGTGGCCGTGCGGTTCTAGGTGCTTCAGTCTGGAACCGCGTGACCTCTACGGTCGCAGGTTCGAATCTTGCCTCGGGCATGGATGTGTGTGATGTCCTTAGGTTAGTTAGGTTTAAGTAGTTCTAAGTTCTATGGGACTGATGACCATAGATGTTAAGTCCCATAGCGCTCAGAGCCATTTGAACCATTTTTGAACCATGAATCGCGATGACTGGTCATGGCACCACGTGGCCATAGTTGGATCTGGACGTTGGCACTGTGACGCATGGAAATCATTCATCCCATACTCTGTGCATTAATGCTACCAAGTTTGGGACTCGTACGGTATTTAATTTCCGTGTTACAAGGTTTTAAATAGGGAAAGTTTAACTATAACCACCCGGTACTTTATGAGACTGAATGGTGATAAGTTCCAGGACTGTCCCAAGGCGGACAAATATGATTTTCTAAATGCTCTGGGATTATATTGTACTAGCCTCCAACACTTGCTTCTGTTGCTAGATGAAATTTCTCTGGGTTACCAAAGCAACGAATACAAATCGTGTATTACAAACACATTAAGCTTGCAAGGTCTGTGTTAGACACACTGAAATATCTTTGGAGTTCTCAATTTATTTATTAGGGTTAGAAAGTTACGCAATAGCGACTCGCTGAAATTTGTAATTTAAGTGTCGTTGCGTGTTATCATTCACAGTTAGATTCCTCACTGGTGAAGTGTAGTGTTTCATTTGTTTTAGCTGCAGTTTGTATACCTAAAAATTTTGTTGATGGGACCAATATATTAAGTGAAATGTATGCTGTAAATGCGTGCACAAGTATGGACATGGAAAAATACTTCGCAACCCAACATTGGAAACTCGAAGTCGAAGGACATCCGCCTCATCTGGCCAATGAAATAAAATGAGGACTCATTTTAAGGCATCGAATAAACAACAGTTTTACGGGAAACGATGACAGAGACATTTTGGATACTTATCACAGCTCAGGGAAGAAGTGCTACAAAATTTATTCTAGGATAACATCTTTCTATTACTCATTAAGATTAAAAAGATAATAACAGTGTCAAGATTGGTTTCATAATTATCTCAGGATCAATCATCCCGATCTTAACTATTACTTTGCGACAAAACGGACACTGACTTCTGGGCTACTACTTGAGACATTTAGGGATAGTCGTTCCCAAACACAGTGTGGGCAATGAGAAAGTGATATTCTGGACGTATGGGTCGGCAGCACTTTTGATTGGCAGGGGTAAAGGTGATGGCCGGACAGGGTTCTGCATCTGTCAGCAATGCCTTTGGCTGGAGGACATCGATAGCACATAAACACAATCATACACACCTTTCATAGCAGACAGCAAAGTGCCTTATTTTGGATCAACCAATAATGTCTTCCACACATAATGGGGATGTGTCACTAGCATACTTGCAAAATTTACTTGAGCATTTCCATATATATGATTCTGCATCTCAGAGCCCTCGATTGACCATTCATTTGTTAGCAACATTTGCTTCTTTTGTGTTGTTGCCTTCTATCTTACAATTGCCAAATATCTTGCTTTCTAAAATCATTCCTGTGTAAGCTCGAGTAACGAATAGCTCGCCGATATGTGCAGATGTATGACTGCTATTGAGCCCCAAATTTTCTTGCCTTCAGGTACCATCCACTGGCGCCTTTATTCTACTGTTACCTTTGATCCGGCGGGCCAACAACTCGCTGTGTGCTCTAGGAGGAATGGTCATTATTCATCAGTATGATAGGAACGATCATTTGGAGCAAGACTCTTTACACGGATACATCTCCTATTCCACAGGGCTTCCAAGACAGAACAAATTTCATGTCCATTATTATTTATTTTATGTATTATTCAATAAATTGTCAGTTATTAACACGTACATTTTGCATAACAGTTCGTAAACATCGCAACATGCGTTTTACCATGTATCATTGTGTTGAAAAGTCTGGTAATGACTCTACGACCAGGAGTCTGACGTGTCGCAAAGTGCCGACAGGATTTTTATACAGCAGGACGAGTAAACATACATCATATGTGCACGTTCTTTATTAGAGTAGAAGTGTGGTATTTTACCCTGCACGTATACCGACACAAGTATCTGATGCTTCTGTCTGATACAATCTCAATCCGTCGCACAACTTCACTCACAACAGGCCATGGACAATTCCGCGTTCATCTGGCTACTTTAATGGCAGAAAGACTTCCCGAGCAATGAAGTTTGTAACAATAAGGTAGGTTGTGCTACAGTAAAATGTCGAAGAGGTTGGATGGGTAAGATACATACCTGCAAGCCACTACCCCATCAACAAATGTATATTAAATGTGTTTTATCTCGGAAACCTTTCGAGAAGAGCGCATCAATGTCCACATGAAGTTTTCTCTTTAAACGAGTGTTCCTGTCATATATCTGAATATTGACCATTCCCCTTGGGAAATCCTATACATTGGGTATTTTTGTTTCTTCTAGGCCGTAATTGAGTAGTATCAACTGAAGTAAACAGCGGCCTTACATGTTTCCCTTCTCAGCCGCAGCTCAGTTATGTAACAATAAGCATGTGTGTCTTCAACAAAGCCTTATTCCCTCTACAGATCGAGACGCAATTCGGCGTTCGGAGTTATGGTTCAAATGGCTCTGAGCACTATGGGACTTAACATCTGTGGTCATCAGTCCCCTAGAACTTAGAACTACTTAAACCTAACTAACCTAAGGACATCACACACATCCATGCCCGAGGCAGGATTCGAATCTGCGACCGTAGCAGTCGCGCGGTTCCGGACTGAGCGCCTAGAACCGCTAGACCACCGCGGCCGGTGTTCGGAGTTAACGCAACCTAACGGCGACTATTAAAAATGAGACGCCGTTCCTCACGCCGCATCCGTTTGTCTCACAAAGCCGAGGAGTGAGGGTCACACGTCAACGCAGAGTTGATGTTTTCTTTACGAATAAGGAAATGCATCTAAACACAGGGTGATTAGAAATAAAGTTTCACTATTTGAAACGGCTCCCACTAAAAACTAGTGATCGTAGGACAATGAAACTTTTAAAAACACTTGTAAGAGAGAAACAACGAATAAACCATTGAAAGGAACACTTTTTAATTTCCAGAAGAGAGAGTAACACTTCTTAATTGCATGCCAGGCTTACGTTTCAGGCTACAAACGTTGCTAATTGTGATGGCTCTTTGCATCCACGAAAGCCGGGATCCGCAATGGAGATAGAATTTCACAATTGTTCGCAACACTTTTCGAATGGTGCACCATGGAATTTTCAGCTATCGTGACATAGCTCGTGCAATGCTTGTAGACTGCACACTGCGTCCAGCATTCTCTGCCATGGCAACAGCAATTTCTTTAACAATTTGTAGCGCAATTGGCCGTCGTCCGCTTCCAGCAGCAATTCCCAAATCGCCAGTTAACTCGAGCTCCCGAATCACGTTATTCAACTCTGGTGCGTTTAGGGTACATCTCCGTATTTTTTTTATGTATTGATACGCACGACGAGCAGCAGCACTATTGCTGCTGTTTTGTTAGATAGCTTTACCAGTAGAGCACTGCTCACCTTGTCCAGACCAGTTTTGACTGTTTGCAAATGTAATGCACGCTGATGTTCGAGTTCCGACCCTACGTCGTCGTACCAGTACTGGCGCCAAACAGTATGTTATGGCATTAACACTACAGTACAACGCAGACCTTGCACCGCGCAGTCTGGACATCATTCCTACATGTTGGGTATCGACACAGTAAATAGTTTTCATTCTACACTAACTCAGCTAGCGTAACTTTGATAATAACCACCGTGTACATAAGGATTTGAGGGTTAATGTCATACAGAATTGTACAAATCTACGACAGAACATATAAAATGGTGTAGATATTTTTTCCTTTGTCGAAAAGGCAGAAACAAGTGGTGGCGCACTTTAAGAGTAGAAAAGAAGATTAACTGTATCACAGAGGAACGCCTCTTTGAATCATTAAGTACGAAGATTTCTAAGTCCCATAAGCAGAGGGAAGTGGGGACGAAAATGTAGCAGCAGCAGATGGGTTCGTAGGGTGCAAGTCATGCCAGTGACATCTACAGGAAGGGTGGGGGGGGGGGGGGCAGAACTATAGAAAGGGAGTAAGACAGTGAGAAGTGAAGATACTGCAACAGTAGTATTATTCATACTTTTCGCTTTTCTAAACATACAGCTCGACGTAGCACTTGTGGATGCTGTTGCTAGATGGTTTAATGTAAGTTTCTTTTCTGTGTGTTACTTGCAATACATCCTGGATTTCAACAATTACCGTAAGAAATGGACTTTTTAGGTGGGATATAGTAGGTGAATCTGAACTCCACCAACCAACTTTCAGAGTATTTCGGTGTGACGGACCCACTGTTTCTGGCTCGTTACAGAGTAATAAGGTAATTATGATTTATTCTGTTCGTTACCGGAATCACTTTTGTTTCTAATGAAATATCTCAACAAAACTGTAATAAGAAACAACTAAAACGTACAATAAGCTACACTGTAATTCAACCCTCAGACGAATGACGTACCATTTTAACACAACGCGTTCAGTCTGTTCTTCACTGCACAGTACAGCACACAACAAATGCAGGACTGTTCCCTTATACTTAGGCCTGTTGTTCGAAAGGTCAACCAACATCTTCATGGCAGAGTATACAGCGGTGCACCACCGTCCGTTTTACACGCTCAAGATTTCCTGGGGTTTCGCGAACTATTTATGCGGCTGCATCCAAATCCGTACTAGTATCGACTAGCATCTCGTAAACTGGGATCTTCACATGCCCCCAGAATAAGTTGTCCGTTGGTGTAATGTTTTGCGACAGAGCTGTCCATGGAACAACACCACTGCGACCAATCTACTATCACGCAAACTGACTTAAATGTGGCTCCTAACATCAAGGGCAATTTCTGGCGGCGCCGTGTCATGTTACAGCCATCTAAGCTGATGAATTCTCGGCAGCACGTGTTCTAGGAACTGCGGGAGGACGTGATGAATGGATATTTTGTACACAGTTATGCTCGGCACATCAGGAAATAGGTAAGGTCAAATCACAAAGTTGTTGACAGTACCATCACATATATTCACAGCAAACGTCTGTTGGTATAGTAGATACACCACTGCGTGTCTTCCCGAGCACGGGGTCCCGGGTTCGATTCCCGGCGGGGTCAGGGATTTTCACCTGCCTCGAGATGACTGGGTGTTTGTGTTGTCCTCATCATTTCATCATCATCCAGGAAAGTGGCGAAATTGGACTGAGCAAAGATTGGGTAATTGTACGGGCGCTGATAACCACGCAGTTGAGCGCCCCACAAACCAAACATCATCATCATCATCACAACTGCGTGTGAATCTTCCTCATCCCATATATGGCTACTCCTACTGTTGACCATGCCCTCTCTTGTAAATACGGCCTCCTCTGTAAACAACACGAAAGCAGAAACGTTTGGGTTTCCTGGATATTGCCGTAGGAATCAATTTGCAAACGTCACTCAGCATGGAAAGTACACTGGTATCAATGAACGCACCTTCTGCCGATGATACGAGTACGACTCTCGAAGCAGTTGACTGAGATCTGTTCAGAGCTCGTTATTTACATCCGCCACAAGAGCCAAGATTGTCATCCACCGGTTATAGTACATTATCTTCCATACCGGCTGTTCTCGCACGTCACACAGCCAGTATCTTCCATTCTAACGCAGATGGGTCCAGTTTGTCGTAAGAAATATTTTTTTTAAATCATGTCATAATTCTGACTGGTTTGATGCGGCTCACCACGAAATCCTCTCCTGTGTCTATCACTCCATCCCACTGTAGCAACTGCAAACTACGTCCTCAACTATTTGTTGAATGTATTCCAACATCTGTTTTTACCTTCTACAGCTCACTCTAGTGCTATGGAAATTATACCCTGATGTCGTAACAGACGTCATGGCATCCTGTCCCATCTTCTTGTCAGTGAATTCCATTTATTCCTTTCCTCACCGAATCTGTGGAGAACCTTTTCGTTCTTTATCAGTGCACCTAATCTTCAACATTCTTTTGTAGTACTACATCTCAAATGCTTCGTCTCCTTTCTCTTCTAGGTTTCCCACAGTCCATGTATCAATGCCAAGCAATTCTTTGCCCCAAATGTCCATTCTTAGATATTTCTTCCTCGAATTAAGGCTTGTTTTTGATAGTAGTTATCTTGGCATAGAATGCCCTTTTTGCCTGTGCTAGTCTGCTTTCTACATCTTTCTTGCTTCATCCGACGTGGGTTATTCTGTTGCCCAGGTAATAGAATTCCATAACTTAATATACCTCACGGAAATTGGAAATTTGTGGTAAGGGTCTATGGGACCAAACTGTTGAGGTCATCGGTCGCTAGACTTACACACACTACGTAATCTACTTTAAACTAACTTACGCTAAGGACAACACAACACCAATTCCCGAGGGAGGACTCGAACCTACGACGGGGAGAGCCTGCACGAACCCTGTCAAGACGCCTGAGACCGCGCGGTTGCCCAGCGGTCTACCTCACGATCACCAATCCTGATGTTCCTTTCTTCGATTTACTCTCAATCCATATTCTGTACTCATTAGACTGTTCGTTCCATTCAGCAGATCCTATAATTCTTCTTCACTTTCACTGAGGACAGCAATGTCATTAGCGAAACTTATCATTAATATCAGTTCATCTTAAATTTTAGTTCCATCATTGCTTGTTCGACGTATATATTAAACAGTAGCAGCTAAAGACTAAATCAATGTCTCACACTTCTTTTAATCCTTGCACTTCGTTCTTAGTCTTACACTTTTAATGTTTCATTTTGGATCTTGTAAATACTGTATATTACACGTCTTTCTCTATAGCTCCCCCATATTTTTCGAACATCTTGCACTACTGGACATTGTCGAACGCTTTTTTTTTCCAGGAAATCGTGTACAGATGCGAAAGAACTGTGATGTGGCTGGCGTCGTTGTGGGAACATCTCAGCAAACGTTGTTGTTGTTGTTGTGGTCTTCAGCCCTGAGACTGATTTGATGCAGCTCTACATGCTACCCCATCCTGTGCAAGCTTCTTCACCTCCCAGTACTTACTGCAACCTGCATCCTTCTGAATCTGCTTAGTGTATTCATCTCTTGGTCTCCCTCTACGATTTTTACCCTCCACGCTACCCTCCAGTGCTACATTTGTGATCCCTTGATGCCTCAGAACATGTCCTACCAACCAGTCCCTTCTTCTTGGCAAATTGTGCCACAAACACCTCTTCTCCCCAATTCTATTCAGTACCTCCTCACTAGTTATGTGATCTACCCATCTAATCTGCAGCATTCTTCTGTAGCGCCACATTTCGAAAGCTTCTCTTCTTGTCCAAACGTACGACGTGCATATCAGCCAGCTCTTCATCAATAAACTTGTCCGTACTACTGCTGTGTACCACTGTTGACACACAACTAACACTGCCAGACGAAAGATCCTAGACAGAACCGAGCAGAATTGGAAGCAAACTTGAGGGGAACGACGTAAGGAGGGGATTACACTCGTGTGCATCACGTATCCTTCGCGACTGGAAGCAAGACACACAGTGCATGACGTCCGCACTTGCACCGTTATACGCAAAACTAATCAAGGAAAGATACCAAATGAAGTGCAGTACCTCTGTGAAGAGCAACCGGAGGCCGTGAGCCACTCATCCCAAACTACCTTGCAGGTATCACTGAACAACCTATGGAAGTTTGACAGTCGAGTCTCTGTTAATCCCTCATATGAGCAATGAGGCTTCTTCATCACTTAGCTACAATGTAAGTACTCATTATATATTCCAACAGCCGAGTTACTGTTCATTCCTTATTTGAACAGTTAGGATTCTTCATAACTTAGCTACGATTTAAGTAATCATTATATACTCCATCACTGTGGGCCCTGACGTTTAACACATTTAAAAACTCTTCTCGCAGGAAGTACTGGACAGTTTGCTTCGGCGCTCAAAACCATAGCTAAGTAGAGATGGGGGATCCGCTCCTGAACTGATTCATAGAGTTGAATCTTTCAAAGGAGTGAACAATCAGTGATTCAGAAAAAAAGAACGGTAGCTCCAAACGTTTCCCACGGCAGAGAGAGAGAGAGAGAGAGAGAGAGAGAGAGAGAGAGAGAGACAGAGAGACAGAGAGAGACAGAGCATATCAGCAGCGCCTCTGCTGGTCACAGCACAGTGCACGCCACACAACACAGCCAGCACCGGCCTCTGCCCTGCTTCTACCTTGGCTGCCTGCATTGTGCAGTGCCCCATTGGATTTTGTGTTTCACATATGCCGTGCCGTCTCTGTGCGTCGTCTGCTGCGTGCAGTGTCTGGCGCAGCTTAACTTCGCATCGCACTCTGTCGGAGATCATTTCAGTCGCACGTCCTGCCCTCTGGGCAGTTGATGCGAGCCACAGGACAGAGAGCCACCTAGCGGATAACACAGGAACCACTTGCAACAACCTGCTCGCAAGAGAATGGACGATTTGTCTTGGAGCGGGTGACTGGTGGCCGTTCACCACTCCCACCACCCTCGGAACTCGCCCACTCAACGCTCACCCCACCGTTTTCGACTCTAGCCAGAGCGTTGAGCAAAGCAACTCAGGTGTCACTCTGGTCTCTGCGGTCTTAGCTCACGCAGTAATACAGCTCGCGGCTCGACCTGCTCGACTCAGTGCTTCTGCATCGGAGTTCGTCTCTACTGGATATTGTTCTTCGTAGTAATACCGCTATGTATATTACATTATTATGTTATGTATACATCATTTGTTTTTATTTTATTTTTATTTGTTTAAACTGATCAGATTAGGTTCCTGACGACTCCTCTTACTATAGGATTTTTATTATGGACACTCGAATTTACCCTTTAATTACGAGCGAACTGATAAACATATCGCAAAATGTGATACACCAATATTTTCCTTGTTTTATTCTGCGTAAGGCTATATACAGCACTTTCGTTTTACAGTCAAATTTATATTTTTTTTTCTTATTCTGGTACGGATTTTGCGATTTTAGGCGTCTTCGGAAGGAAACGTTCACTTTAAAAATATATGGCTTGCGATGTATTTGTATGAGGTTAATGATATTTTAATACATTATAGCCAAATATATTGTTAATGTAAATCTCAAGTTACAACATTTTCCGATCACCCAAAAAACCACGATAGTGCAAAATAAATCAATAATCAAAAACTTTGTCATACCGTGGAAATTTCAATAAACAATACAAAATTCTTACTCATTATCTGTGTTACTTCAAAATAGGATCAAAATACAGGTATAGTACTGGAATAAACCAAGTTTAAAGAGCAATGTGCCTTCCATTTATTTTCTATTGTAAATGAGTGGTGAGTCATGAAAAAGAGCTAATTCATTGCAGGGAGTGAACAGTTCTGATCCGATCTCTGAAAAGAACAGTTTTGCCCATCTCTATAGCTAAGGGCAATGGGAAAAAACACATCTTTAAAGAGAGTTAGCCCGATCAGGAGAAGAAATTGCTATGTGTGCCAGACAAAGGATTTTCGGCTCGCGAAATACAGTGTCTTGATGGGCCGCAACTGTTGCGATCAATGTTTTTCATAGTCGGGTGAATTTCTCTGCCTCCTCTGTATATTTAGGTACTTCGAGTCATTTCTTCGAGATGAGATTGACAGAAGAGGGACTGAGAGCTAGCATATTGTTGGAGCTAAGCTAAGTAAAAAATCTATTACCGATTTGTGCCGTATAAATTGAGTAACATGCACTAAACGACTAGAAACTGCTGACAGTTTCATTGTAATGCTAGCGGAAGAGCACTTTTTTCTAGATGCGAAAAGAACCTGTCTCGGTGCTTCCAGTTCGATCAGGAGTATGATACTCACCATCGAATAAGAAGTTGTTTCGGACCACATTTTCGGTAACAGAAGAGAAACATGTCGCTGATTCATTAGATAACAAAAGAAACTTAAGATCTGGTGTCGATTTATAAGTGATGCTAATGATGCCTGACAGTGAGGGTACTTTGACAGCGAATGAAGGTAATGGGATTATTTTGATTACTTTCCGCTTTCGACGTGACTTGTGTGATTGGTAGCCTATTTTGATTTCTTTTCTGTAACATAATTCTATCACGATTATTTTGTTCAACATCAAAAACTTATAGAAATATTCGCAGTGGCAAATAACTTATCCAGACTTCAAACATAATGTTTATATTACTTTAACGCCTTGAAATTTCGCTATTTCGTACATAAAGAAGTTTTTCAGCTTCATTGCATACATTTCTTCTTTTCATTAACTTTGAAATTTAGACAGAAAAACAAAATATAGTGGGCACTCTACATTTTCTAAATTTTTTCTTTTTTCGTTCAAACAAATACAACATAGGCGAGGTGGAGGTAATATGAAACACCTTCTTGTTTTAACCAAATGCTTAATTTAAAATGTCGCTCTTCCATCAGAAATGTCAGCTGTTCAGTTTATACCAGTAACCACACCACCCCCGCCTTATGAATCCAGTGCCCGCATCTCGTGGTCGTGCGGTAGCGTTCTCGCTTCCCACGCCCGGGTTCCCGGGTTCAATTCCCGGCGGGGTCAGGGATTTTCTCTGCCTCGTGATGGCTGTGTGTTGTGTGCTGTCCTTAGGTTAGTTAGGTTTAAGTAGTTCTATGTTCTAGGGGACTGATGACCATAGCTGTTAAGTCCCATAGTGCTCAGAGCCATTTGAACCTTATGAATCGTAATCCCATGTGAGAACAACTTCCCACTGCTGGTTATTTTACAAATAATTTAATGTGAAATTTGCGCATCATTTGGAGAAAACATTATTATTCTCGGATCTAAATTTGTACGATTTCATGTCTCCTGTACTATGTGTCGCACTATGATGTAATTTTGCGGTACATTCGGCGTATGCAAGGATACTATCCTCAAAATTTGTTGTAAACAGAGTTAGTATTAATGAAGTTATAAATCAAAATTTCGTATCTGATGATGAAGTTTTGCTGTATAAACAATGAAAATGTAGTAAGCGATAAACATTTTTCCTTTCGCTGTATTGAGAAGTGAGTCAGTAAGAAAAAGTTTCGAAAATGAACCTGTGTGTAAAGTTTGTCGGAAGTCTCTAATTGTTCTCGATTTCAAATACGAATCCATGGACCCAAATAGTCAACAAGACAATGTACAAACTGGTGGTGGCCCCACAATGGCGTAGGATGTCTTTACATGGAACGTACTGGGTCCTCTCGTCCAAGTGAATCAAGCATTGAATGTAAATGGTTGTGATCAGTTACTTAGAGATCATTTGCAACCATTCATGGACTTCATTTTACCAAACAACGATGAAACCTTTATGAATGACAATGCACCATATCACGAGACCATAACTGTTCGCTGTTGGTTTGGAGAACATTCTGGAGAATTTGAGCACATGATTTGGCCACCAACATCACCCGAGATGAATCACATCGAACATTTGTGGAACGTAGTCGGAAGGTCAGTTCGTGCACATAAGCCTACACCGGATACACTTCCGCAACTACGAACGGCTGTAGAGGTAGCAAGGCTCTGTATTTCTTCATAGGACTTCCAACGACTTGTGCCTCGTAAAGTTGCTGCACTACGATGGCCAAAAGGAGGCCCGGCACTATATTAGGAGGCATGCCATGATTTTTGTCACCTCATTCTACATTCATTACACATGTAAGCCTTGTGTTCTTTCCGTAATACTGGCTTGCCACCTGAACACCGTAGAGTAGCTTCACGTTTCTCGAAATGTTTATTTATTTAATTTTCTTACATGTGTAGCATATCTTTCCCAGGCATGCATGCTTCAGCAGTGTGAGATAGCAAACGGTGCGAATGGAAAGTGGTTGTGTGGGTGCTATAAATACAATTATTAACAGTATCTACATAGTTACCAATAATAAGACCTAGGAGCAGTCGTGTATGTTTATATGTTGCAACACGTTGACCTCAATAAGTACTTGAAAAATTTTCATGGAATTTTCACAAGTCACTCGAGCGTAACTTGTGGCAACGTTATAAGGTTTTATTCATCAAAATCATATCACGACAAAAAAAGTCGTGATTAAAATTTTAACTAAAACCGACGTGTCTGTTAGTGTGCCTGTTTGAACACGTTGTCCTCCAAAATAACGTGACGAATTATTGCGAGGTTTCCACAAGCAACTTAATTGCAGCAACGTAGCCTATAGCAGGTTTATTTCTTCAAAATCGGAACATGGGAAAAAATATATCGTAATTTAAAGTTTTACCTGAACTTGTCTGTTCAGCTTAGTAATTAAGTTGCTTAATCATCAAAGAGTAGAACACAAAAAACCAATAGATGACGTTGTTAGTTCCATAGTACACCAAAGAACCAACAAATGGCGCCTTTAGTCTCCTTTGTGACACATGCATTTTCGCAAGTATACGTCAGTGACGCAGTTAATTGCTGCAGTATTACCGTTACGAATACAAACTACCATTGAATTTACTTGGATAGGACATACGGATTAACTGATTTCGCTCTCTGCGTTAAAAACTTTCGACATCGTTTTGCTTTTTTCGATAGGCTCTATTTACTTTCTGTGCTAGAAAATTCGAATTTCTTAAAGTTGGTTTGAAATGGGGTGACTATTCATTACATTTTGATTATGAATAGGGGCTGGTCCCGGCGGAGGTTCGAGTCCTCCCTCGGGCATGGATGTGTGTGTTTGTCCTTAGGATAATTTAGGTTAAGTAGTGTGTAAGCTTAGGGGCTGATGACCATAGCAGTTAAGTCCCATAAGATTTCACACACATTTGGACATTTTTTGGATTATGAATATAAATGCCTAAAAAACGCCAGTCTTCCTGAATGAATCAGAATGGCTGAAAGGTTAAGGACTATGAAGTCTCAAGAATCAAATGTGGTTAGCGAGGCACAGTTCGTGAACATCAGGCCTTAATTCGCTCTTTTGAAATTCTCTCCAAACGTGAAGCGCGACGTCACTCTGATCAAGACCATCGTGCATTATTTACCTCAGAACCCTTCACTCATAGAGGATTAAGCTTGCTCCTCTCCATCATAAGATCGTAAAAGAGGAAATTTCGCAGTGGCGCAGGCGAGCGAGTTTTTGTGCCACAAATTCCGCTTATTTCTGACAATTTCCCATTTTGCTTTAGATTTGTGGAATTCCCTGTGTATCATGAGCATAAACAAAACACAAGAGCTTATGCTGCGGGTTGCAAGCGTAGACTTAGCGTCAGCTGCTTTTCTCTACCGTCAGCTCTGTGTAACTATAGCGGAGCCAACAATATCTTCGTTTATATCCTAATCATACTACCTCAATCGTTGTATACAAAGAAGCTTATTAAGCCAGTCATAAATTCCACGCATGCAACGTGTCGGTCACACCTGTAAATAAATAACTGGGGAAAGGCGGGTTTCTCAGCTAGTAATCAAAGTGCATGCACCAAATTGAAACAAATGGAAAATGATCAGTGTTCAAGGAACAAATACACATTAACCTAATATCTAACACACCAAACGGTAAAATTCTTTCCCTTCAATGAATTTTAGCTTTACAACAACAAGGATCGCATTAAGCAAGCATACTACCACTAACTACGGAACCTGAAAGGAATGACAAGAAAAAGTAGCCAGTCTCTCACTCAGGGCACTGTACCGAATTGTGGAACAACTACAGCTGACACATCAAGCACTAAAACAGCTTATGAAAAGAGAAATAGTAAATATATCTCTACACAATTTTCACTTCAGTACAAAATAAATCAGATCAGTAATTGAACCAGGACCAGCAATTTCGAAGTCACAAAAGCAAAAGAGTTAAGCATGATTGACGATAGCATAATGTGCACCCTTACAGTCCCTCCTGCAATGCTAGAGAAAAACTTGAGAGTAATGTATAAAGAGCCCCCTTACAGTTCAATTCGTACAGAATCTTCTCCTGATAAATTTCAGATAAGAAGATCGACTTAGCAGTGTCCCATCATTATGGCAATACAATAACCAGCACAGCTTAAACTGATACACAACTAGACACAGGCGTCTACACAACCGAAGTTTATCGATGTGCTCATCAGCACAACACTCTTCTTATTCAACGCTTTCCAGTAGCACACACCACTATCTGTTTCAGTCTCATCAGCACGACCTTCCCTGGAATCATGACGTAAGGCCGCGCGAGATTAGCCGAGCGGTCTGGGGCGCTGCAGTCATGGACTGTGCGGCTGGTACCGGCGGAGGTTCGAGTCCTCCCTTGGGCATGGGTGTTTGTATTTGTCCTTAGGATAATTTAGGTTAAGTAGTGTGTAATTAATTCCCTTAAGATTTCACACACATTTGAACATTTCAAGACGTAAGGTAAGGTTCGGTCGCCTGGAAAAGGAAACAATGTCTCGTGTTAACAATACGTCGCTGCTATTTAAGGTTCTCGACTCCATGAGGTTGCCTCTTCTGCTGACCATTCTAACTTGCCAGTCTGTCACGTTCAGCTGACTCCTGTCTCAGGTGTTCGCTTTCTGAGTACTGAGGCTCCGTTAGCTTCCAGTCATCGTGATGAAGCGACCATCCTGTCCTCCACAACACACACGGGGCCGCTGTCAGAATCCGCTAGGAGCCAACCATGCCTTTCTTCCCAGGCGCCACT
The DNA here is from genome assembly GCF_023864275.1 of Schistocerca cancellata. NCBI lineage: Eukaryota > Metazoa > Arthropoda > Insecta > Orthoptera > Acrididae > Schistocerca > Schistocerca cancellata. The sequence continues at coordinate 641,839,037 of NC_064627.1, forward strand.
GCTTGCCGACTAACATCTCCCTGACCAGCCACTCTGAAGGTTAAACAAACCTGGTCGGCGAGTCATCCATGGCCCATCACTACACGCAAAGTCTCGTCTTCCTGCTTCTGCTGACAGCCGGCGATGCGGACCCAAAATTGTTGCTGCTTCCTCGCCCGACACAAGTCTGCTCTCTACCCTCCCTGACAGTCACTCTGTGCATCGAAGTGGTTCTGCACGCAGCTAGTCTGCAGTTCCCACGTACTAATCATCACTGGCTACAGCTTCCAAATGGGGTGGCGTTTCAGGTGCTCTATTATTCACTAATTCACAACGCAACAGATACTGGACGTTCTCTTTTTGATTGTTTCATTTTCTGCTGTGTTTACTGTTTCATCTCCAAAATCTACCCCAGTAAGGTTCTACTGTATTTCCTTCCCATATTTATCAGTCGTTGCCAAATGCTCCCTTTGAAAATCATTATCATTTGGTCCTTTCAGTTTACCTAGGTCCCCATGATATATCTTCCGACGATTTCCTTTTTTTACTGTTCGTGATCAATAAATTATGGTCAGCTTCCCCGGCTGCTCCGGAAAATGTTTTGGAATTTAAAATCGTGTTTTATTTCTCTGCCTTACCATTATTTAATCTACGTGAAACCTTCATGTGTCTCCAGGTCTCTCCCATGAATACAATTATCACTGCTGGTTCTTAAACTAAGTGCTAGAAATGATCAAACTGTGCTGGGTACCAAGTTTTACCAGGTAGATTCCATGTCATGCTTTTCTCCCAATCGGGCGTCTCCCACTAAATATGCTTAACTTACTTTTCTTACTATTGAATTCCAGTTGCTCACCGCAGTGGAATTTTTGTATCTCTTAAGGAAATGGATCATGTATTTATTTCAGTTTCTTAATTATCTGCAGATCTAGTGGGAATATACTTATGCTACTATGGTGCTGCTATGGTGGCTGTTGGCTTTCTGCCTGGGTACATGCACAGAACGTGGAAGGAGGGGAGGGGGAGGGGGAGGGGGAGTGGAGAGCTGGGTATCTGTGACTGAGGACGCTCAGAGCTGACACACATTGTTTATTTTAAAATTTCCCTTTTCTCGTTTTCCATGTATATATATATATATATATATATATATATATATATATATATATATATATATATATATATACTTTCTGAGGACTGAGGCTCCGTTAGCTTCCAGTCATCGTGATGAAGCCGCCATCCTGTCCACAACACACACGGGGCCGCTGTCAGAATCCGCTAGAAGTCAACCATGACTTCCTTCCCAGGCGCCACTGCTCTTGGAGCGGGAACACATAACGGGAGTGAGTGCGCTTATACGTGTACGCAAAGAGTGAGGAACTTTTTTTTTTGCGCATTAGCGGTTTGCTGTATGCGGCGCCCACTTAGATGCCTGATGCACCTTCACTGACCCTTGTGCTGGAAGTAAAGAGCTTTAGCGGCAGAGCGGCAGTACCCGCTCGACATGGGTAGCAGCGACGACGGGCACGCCATCGGCTGCCGAAAGAGCAGCACACAGGGAAAGTAGAACACTCTTGCTCTCTAACAGAGAACCGAATAAGTGACTACGTCACACTACAAGAGGTCCAGTACCGCTGTCTGATGACGTTGAGAAACCAGAGCGAAAGAGCACAATATTACTAAATCATAACCGTAAAATTTAGCAATGAACCCTTAAAAAGTACTCACTCCTTCATATTTGTAATTGAGCGTTCTGTCACTCATTGCCACAAAAATACGATTAAACCAAACGCTCTGCAATAGCAGGGTACTGTCACAATCAAGTGAGAATAATTCTTGGTGTAGGACTTTACAAGAGAAAGGTAAGGACCTCCACTGAGGGAAGTGGACTTCCGTTTTTCTATTAATGTACAAGGTCTACTAAATAACTATGGAGACAACCATAATGGAAACGTTGTACGGTGGCGTGGTCTCCTGACCTTCATTTCTTACATACTCCGTCCTCACAATCGTTTTCTCCACATCAAGACGCTTCATTCAAACCCAAACCCGTTAAGGTAGAGTCAGTTTTGTATGAATTCATATAAGCGACATGCAAATCTAATAAGTAAATCGCAAAAGTGCACTGAGGTTGAAAAAAGTCGAGGCTGACGTACACAACATGACGGCCACAGGAATTCTCGTTATAAAGAGGAAACCAGCCCGCTGGGAAGACCATCCCTTCAGAGGGCAGGGTCAACACCATACCTACTTCAGCCAAAGCGACCGCCCAGAGAGAAAACAGCTTTTTCCGGAGCAAAGGGATAACGACCCCCGTGTTCGACTTAAAAGCAAATTCCGCTACATTCAGTGGGAGCGCCCAGAAGTTGCATTTTTTCACTTAAGGAATGCGTGGTTACGGAGTTCTCACAGGAGGACAGTATACGCCTAACGGAGATGCTACCGATTTCCGCATTGGTCGCCTTGAACGAAATGTCATTCTCCCGTTTAAGAGAGCAACGGTGATTGGCGGAATATTTCTGACGGAAAGAGTCAGAGGAGTGAGGGAAGGCAGTGAATGATATACACTTACATCTTTTCCAGAAAAAGGCGCCGTTCCGTCGCTCTTGGAGCGGGAACACATAACGAGAGTGAGTGCGCTTATACGTGTACGCAGCACTTCTGTCATTAGCGAATTGGAGTGACTCTCTATATTGAGTCCTTCACGACTAAGCATTGTTTACTGTGTTGGCCGTCACACTTATTGTGTGGTGTGAACATGGACAGAGTACTAGTTAAATGTCTGCGAGCAAGTATTGAGTGACATCGCGGTGGACTGATTATCTGACCGGTGTACCATGTCAATAGTTATTGGACTAGAGGCGGATAGGAATCCTTGACATCATCAAGGCACAGGAAGAGTTTGATTGGCGAAGGTCAATCCAAACAGAAACAGATAGCTGTGTTACTTGTCAGCAGTGAGCGACGCAGGCAGCAGTCGTCGCAGGTCACAGTATTGTGTGCTACAACGTATGCAAGCCCCATCTGTCCTCCATAACAGTACGCTCCACTACATTTCTCAAAATGGTTCAAACGGCTCTGAGCACTATGGGACTCAACATCTTAGGTCATAAGTCCCCTAGAACTTAGAACTTCTTAATCCTAACTAACCTAAGGACATCACACACACCCATGCCCGAGGCAGGATTCGAACCTGCGATCGTAGCAGTCCCGCGGTTCCGGACTGCAGCGCCAGAACCGCACGGCCACCGCGGCCGGCACTACATTTCTCACGCGACAGCCTTGACCCTACCTAGAAAATTTATTCAAGTTGTGTAGGCGCAGCTCTCAGCCATTCTGCCGAGTAAATAACATCCTTAAAGAAAAGGGAGAAAAGAACCTTTCCATACTTTGTAAAATAATAGCGTTCCTAACCATAAGAGACAGTCTAATGTTCCGAAAAGAACTCGGAAATTTATTATTATTTTATAAGAAAAAGTTTCAATTGATTTCTCAGAATTTTTGTAATAAATAACATTTTTCGTTCGTTTAATGCTTTTCTTACACTAACTAGCAATTCTCATGTAGCCAAGTATCCCACTAGTTACGTAAGAACATAAGAATATTTTTGTTTCTTTTCCTTACAGCGGACGACTCCTAAAGATATTTGTTGCTTAATGTTTTTCAAGCACTTCTTGTTCGTGCATTAGGAGCGCCTGTCTGACTGCTGTAGTAGTGTGAGGTGGATTTGTTTCTCGCAGGAGCCAAAGGGTACTTGTTGGATCAATCCATTGTGCAACTTGATAAAATAAAACACACACACTCCCAGAACGTGATAGACAAATATAAAACAAGTTCATACAGCAAGCCCCAACGCAGCGGTATTTTTAAAAGCACTCAAAATACACAACAGCAATTCTGAGACCAGACGCGCGGTCTTGGGGCACCTTGCCACGGTTCACGCGGCTCCCCCGCCCTCCCCCCCCCCCCCACCCTTCGTCGGAGGTTTGAGTCCTCTCCCTCGGGCATCGCTGTGTGTGTGTGTTGCTCTTCGCGCTTGTTTAAGTTAGATTAAGTAGTGTGTAAGCCTAGGAACCGATGACGTCAGCACTTTGGTCCCATAGGAACTTACCACAAATTTCCAAAATTCTGCGTCCTCGTGTCAATCATAGACAGATCAGCCCCAAGTTACAACGGGAAAACACGAAACCAATATAACGAAACATCTCGGCGAGATCATTAAACACACCGACGTATGTACAAGCAGAAAGTCAAAGTAGAGCGACACAAATATAATTCGATGTCAGGTACAGCTCTCACAAACAACATGTCCACAGACCACGCCACTAGTGGACATTTAAAGAACAGTAGCATGTCCAGTCCCAAATTAGTGACTGGTATTGCGCACGGTACAAACACGCGATACTTTCCCGTTATCCTCTAGGAAATGCACAACTATTTCCTCGTCAGTAAACACTACACGTATCATGGCACTAAGAAACTAAACAAACTACATTTTAAACGATAGCTACACGATCTTAACAAAAAGTAATACAACAGAACAGACAGCCAAATTATACGCCAATATTTCTAGCACAGCTGAACTAGCAAACACACCAAATGTGATTCGTTATAAGTGGCACGTCGCAGTGGAGCCACAACCGATTCCCGAACTCTCGACCCCAACAAACGAGGGTCACATATGCCATTGACAGTTATAACCAGAGCACACCAGTGCACATAATACCTGCTCGCGCGCGGCAGTGAAAACACCGGATTTTTGGAAGCACGATACAAAATAGATCACGATCACATAAGCCTTTTACTCTGCCTACAAAAGCACACCGAAGTTTGCATATGAGTTCCGAGTCACCGGCTACAATTCTAATCTGACGCTGGGAGAACCGAGAACCTAAACGAGATCAAACAGAACATCCACATTTCAAAATAAGTCAAGAAGAAGCTGGATGTTATCCTGTAATATTTGAGAAAGACTTGGCAGTAATGTATGGTCGCAAAAAAACCTGTCTCCGGACGGTCACGTGGTACTAACGAGAGGGAAACCATCGTGTTCGGCGTATGACTCTAGTGCATCGTACTGCGTCTGCAGGATCAATTTGAATGGCAGTCGGCACAGATGCACAACGAACTGTTACAAATCGGTTATTTCATTGGCAACTGCGAGCCCGACGCTCTGTAGCGTGCATTCGACTGATCTCAGACCGACGCCATTTGCAGCTTCAGTGGCGTCAAGCAAGAGGTAAGTGGAGGGCAGGGTGGAGGTTGTGACGGTACGTCACATAAATATTGACATTTTTATCGGTTGTAAACCGCAGTTAAGGTATTTTATGAATATAATTAGTGTAAAAGATATAGTTAATGTTCTTGAAACAACTGATATGCAGCGATAATTTAAGAGTAGCATCTTTATTTAATGTATATGAAAATTAAAAAGGATCGAAAGAGACGCAATTGTACGGCCGAGGAAGAAGGACGTACTTTATGGTACACACATTGTTTTGTTTCGCTATACGGAAGGCAGCCATTGAGCGGCTACACATATTCTATGTAAGTTATTCGGTAGTTTGCTAAAATAAAATGATAATTATTATCACAAAATGAATTTCTTTGTAATAGTTTTCACCTCAAATACTCGCAGTGACTATTTTTAATAATCATTTTTTCAGTAATTTGCACTGCAGGAAGCTCATCTTGCGATGCAGCCTCTGGACGGCCATTACGTGCCGAAGTATTAATTTATTTTTCAGTGTTAACTGTAACTGTAAATGCGAGAGATTTCGTTGTAAGAACCTTTTTAAATTGCAACAGATAATTAATTTACGTTAAAGTTCATTTTTTAAATTATACAGATTCATGAGTTCAGTAAGTTTTATCTTGGCCGCTCCACGGCAACAATCGAAATTCTCTCGAGCCTTGCTTTGCAATCAATAAACAGAAATTACCAAAATTACATTCACTTCAGTTAACGGCGAATATATTTTAGTCATCACATTCAAAATCTAATTTTGGTACATGAATAACAGCGGCCCTTCAAGAACCCGTTTCATATTTACTTATGCACGTAAGTAAAAGTGATAAGAAAAGACAACATTCCTGAGAGAAAGAATCATGCAGTAACAAAAGAAAATTTCATGCTCATACATTAAAAATAAAAATATATAAAATATATATGTAATTTCTTTTGTATATGACGTAACAAATGCCAGTGACGTCACAAGGTCTGCTGTGTTTCCTGATGAAAGCTGGTTCTGCTTCAGTGACAGTAATGGCTGCTTGTTGGTTAGAACGATGCCAGTTTACGGGTTGCAACCAATCTGTCTGCGTGCTAGACACACTGCACCTATACCTGGACTTATGGTCTAGGGTGCGATTTCGTATGACAGCTGGAGCACTCTCGTGGCTATTCCAGACGCCATCAATGCAGCTTTGTGCGTCAGTTTCGTGATTCGATCTGTTGTGCTGCCATTCATGAACTGCGTTCCAGGGGTGTTTCCCAACAGGATAACGCTCTACCAAGTACCGCTGTTGTAGCCCAACGTGCTCTACCGTGTGTCGACATGTTGCCTTGGCCTGTTCGATCACCAGATCTGTCTCCAATTCAACACATACGTTTTATTATTGGATGGCAACTCCAGTGTCGACCAAAAAGAATACTAACCATCACTGTACTGACGACCAAGTGCGAAAGGCATGGAACTCCATCCCACAAACTGACATCCATCACACACAATATTTGCATGTTTTTATGCTTGCATTCGAGATTCTGGCGCTTTCACCGGTTATTAATGTATCAGCATTTCATATTTGCAAAGGCTTATCTATACTTACATTGACCTGTGATCTTATAGTGTTTACAGCTTAAATATATTACCTAGACAAATGTATTCCAGAAATTTCATTACTCTACATTAATTCTTATTTGGTGTTGCGTTTTTTTTTTCCTGACAGCGTATGTCACTACTGCCTCGACGGCACAGTGAGAGAAATTTCACAGTGCCCGCATGAGGCAGCCGAGGCTGCCGGGTTGTTTCGTACTGAAGCACGTTCCGCGAGACGCTTCCCGCGCGAGGGCGCAGCCATGGAGCGTCTGGCGGACAGATGGCACCATGCACGGAAAGCGGCAGGATTTTTCAAATGCATGCAAGACGGGGCCGCACGGCACACTACCTATCTTGGCTGCGACAATTCGTTCACTATGCTGTTCGTAAGGGTTCAGCCCCAGTCTTACTTCGTTATTCATGCTCTGCCCCAATCTTCAAAATCCCCTTCGTCACTTTCTACGATAATTCAGTATTTATCTGACCAGAATTTCTGATCCAGCTGCCATCTGTCTTCAGCATATAGATTTCTGTTTTTAATTTCTGCAACATACCTTTTGTAAGGCGTCTCTTTTGTAGATCTATTTTACATTTTGTTTTTCTTGGTTGACTATGATGATCCGTGGTTCCACAGCTTGCTCTCTGAATCGATGTATTCTCTTCCAGTAGTATTTCAACTTTTTTCTTGTCTATGGAACACATTAACGCAGTTTGATAAGGTTAATTGGTTAGAACAGTGTGTGAAAGAGCTTTCCGATTTATGTTTGATGTCTTCCTTTTTGCACTTGGAACTGGAGAGATGTACTATGGCTTGTCTTAGTCTACGGGTATGGATGGACCTGGCGTCTGCTCATCCACTCTTCCCTCATCGACTTTTTGGAGTCATTTTCGTTTTCAATTTGAGAAGGACACAGTTCACTATCATCATTGTCACAGCTGTGAAGAACATGCTTTTCTTCAAGTTCTGCAGGAATTAAATCAGCCTCATTGCAAACACCTATGTACATTTGAATCCGTTGATCGCTATTCTATCCCTTTGGAGTTGATGTATCTCTTTCCGAACTTCTTTGTAATATCGTAGGTATCTGTAACATTTGTTCATAGTGTGCGTCTAATCTGTTCACTACAATGTCTCTTTAGGGAGTCCATGAAAGTCCTATCGAGTGTACTGTATGCTAATGGTATCAGGTGGTAACCAGTGGCTGATTGTATGACAAATTTTTTGCTTTCAATTTTTAAGACGACGTCTGTTTCCCTGGTATGAGAACATCTCCTTCGGATATGAGAAGACTGAAGAATTAGCTGCGGGTTTTATTTATACGATGAAATGGTTAGCCCATTTAGTGAAGAGATATAACTACACTACTGGCCATTAAAATTGCTACACCACTAAGGTGACGTGCTACAGACGCGAAATTTAACCGACAGCAAAAAGATGCTGTGATATGCAAATGATTAGCTTTCCAGAGCATTCACACAAGGTTGGCGCCGGTGGTGACACCTACAACGTGCTGACATGAGGAAAGTACCCGACCGATTTCTCATACATAATCAGCAGTTGACCGGCGTTTCCTGGTGAACCGTTGTTGTGATGCCTCGTGTAAGAAGGAGTAATGCGTACCATCACATTTCCGACTTTGTTAATGGTCGAATTGTAGCCTATCGCGTTTGCGGTTTATCGTATCGCGACATTGCTGCTCGCGTTAGTAGAGATCCAATGACTGTTAGCAGAATATGGAATCGATGTGTTCAGGAGGGTAATGCGGAACGCCGAGCTGGATCCCAACGGCCTCGTATCAATAGCAGTCGAGATGACACGCATCTTATCCGCATGGCTGTAACGAATCGTGCAGCCACGTCTCGATCCCTGAGTCAAAAGATGGGGACTTTTGCAATACAACTACCATCTGCTCTAACAGTTCGACTACGTTTGCAGCAGCATGGACTATCAGCTCGGAGACCATGGCTGCTGTTACCCTTGACGCTGCGTCACAGAGAGGAGCGACTCCGATGATGTACTCAACGACGAACCTGGGTGCACGAATGGTAAAACGTCATTTTTTCGGATGAATCCGGGTTCTGTTTACAGCATCATGATGGTCGCATCCGTGTTTGGCGACATCGCGGTGAACGCACATAGGAAGCGTGTATTCGTTATCGCCATACTGGGGTATCACCCGGCGTGATGGTATGGTATGCCATTGGTTATACGTCTCGGTCACCTCTTGTTCGCATTGACGGCACTTTGAACAGTGGACGTTACATTTCAGATGTGTTACGACCCGTGGCTCTACCCTTCATTGGATGCCTGAGAAACCCTACATTTCAGCAGGATAATGCACGATCGCATGTTGCAGGTCCTGTACGGGCCTTTCTGGATACAGAAAATGTTCGACTGCTGCCCTTGCCAGCACATTCTCCAGATCTCTCACCAACTGAACACGTGTGGTCAATGGTGGCCGGGTAACTGGCTCGTAACAATACGCCAGTCACTATTCTTGATGAACAGTGGTAACGTGTTGCAGCTGCATGGGCCGCTGTACCTTTACACGCCATCCTAGCTCTGTTTGACTCAATGGCCAGGCGTACCAAGGCCGTTATTACGGCCAGGGGTGATTGTTCTGGATACCGATTTCTCAGGATCTATGCACCCAAATTGCATGAAAATCTAATCACATGTCAGTTCTAGCATAATATATTTGTTCAATGAATACCCGTTTATCATCTGCATTTCTTCTTGGTGTGGAAATTTTAATGGCCAGTAGTGTATATCCAGCTTGAGGGATGACATTTTATAGAATATCTCAATTTGGTGCTTGCGAAAATTAGCTGAGGCACAAAATTCACACCTGGACTTACAATGCCATGGTCGGCGCCAAACGTCCTCTCTCTGCAGCAGTAAGGCTTCCTATTCCTTTTCTTCTATTCATGCAGGTTACACGTGGAAACTTTCGTTTACAGTACACTAAGACAATACGTGTCGATTAAGAAAATCCAATCATAGGAACAACAATGTTTAACGCATTCTGATTCCAAAAGGTCAATAAAGTTCATGCAAACTACTTCGCTTAAAACCAGGGCAGGTGATGTACCTTCCGGTTTTCTTATTTAAAAAAGAATCTTGTTTCCATTCATGAAGTGTGGAACCATGCCTTTCCAGCTGCATCATCGCTATACAGTTATCAGGTTCAATTTCTTACAGCTAACTGATAAGTCATTCGCCTTGTGTCATTAGGAGTCAGTGAAACTTGTTTTCTGTCAGCAGACAATATTCGGCAAGTTATTTTTCTATTTCTGTAACAAGAACAAATTTTCACCTAATTTTTCATATGTTGAAGTATTTATATCTATAGACCATCTAACCACGTTTCTAAATGGTGTAGCTTTAGGCATACTGATACACATTGCTGCTTCATTTAGGGTTTTACTTTTATCCCCGGCAGCCATTAGTGATTTAACCATGTCTTAGGGTCGCCATTTCTGTGGTATTCTTATTTTTTCATATCATAAGCTGCTTTTTGCGTTAGTGAGACCTACAAAATGAGAGAGTGATTGTGATATGGTACACTGCGTTTCATATTGCCCCCAGCGTCATTACCGAAACTAACGAATGAAACAGAATGCAAATTAAATAAAGAATTTCAAATAACTAAGAATCTCATTTGAATCTTTAATATTATTACTCAATCACGAAACAGAGACAGTATGCTAATTTGCAAATAAAAAGGTAGCAAAAAATCTCGTCCTGGAAGACCCACGGCGATAGAGACGTCGTCCTGTCTGCTGTCTCTAGAGCCCATATCAGAATATGGTTGCGAGAACTAAAAGTACTACAGAATGACATGAAAATACTACTCTGTTGCTTATTAGGACCTTGTATCATATTACCACCAACTCACGTATCTCTAAACCGAAAGGATCGGAATGTGCTCTTTTGGCACTACCACACGTATTTTATTCTAATATTTTTGTGGGAAGGATATTCCTTTTCGCCTACGACATCATCAATTCTTGGTCAAGGCTGAGGTGATATTCTGGATCAAAGGTCCATCCAGGATCGAACTGACTTGAATATACGTTCATAGTTGTACACAGTCGCACTATTAACTAATTTCATTTTTGTATTTCACGAATGAGATTGTACAACACGTATGAAGTTACGGTTCAAACTAAGGCACTCCGTTCGTCAGCAAACGTTTCTCTAACGTATTAAGAGTGAGAGTCAAATTCGTACGGAGAAGCTCATATTCTTAATGCATCAAGCTATAGCTATTTATCCTTCTTTACTTAACTGCGTGAAGAGAGAAGACTCTAAAGTCATCTTTGCTGTCGAACAAATTGTATATGTCACAGTTCCCTGTTGTGAAAGAGACTGTAGGTGATCCAAAAAACACAGCTTCGTTACTAGTCAGAGATAAACGGTTTCTCCCGCTTGTAATGTTTAGGCCTTTTGAAGTATGGTTATGTGGCGGGAACACAATTTAATGGTAGACTTTGAATATATACTGTTCTACGGAACAGTGCAGCTCGTTTGATTAGCTGCTTTATTCGAAGGAAAGTTGCATTGCACGTAATGCAGGGGTACAGCAATAACCCACTGTAAGTCTATTTTCCGTGGTGAACGGACGGGAAATGACTCACATAAAGCGAAAATTTCACAGACGATCCATTTCTCGATATTCTTATGTAGACAGAAATGTGATCACATTCCATTCGAATTCGAATGTTTCTTGTTTTCGTCAATGCAGAATCACACTGTTTATGATGAATTTAGACGCTGTCTTTGAATTTCAATAGGTGGCAACGAATTTTAATTACTTACAAATGGAAGTCTTACAGTGTCTACATACGCTTTGAAACGTGTGTGAAAGTTATTAGCTAAGTAAGGAAACGAACTGACGATAGTGGTCGTAAGGAAATACTATAATAGTAGGAAAAGTTGCCTATTATGTCTAAGTTGCAAATATTAACACGTCCGCTCTCTTATAGATTATTGTCGCTAGTACTATTCGTGAGCTGTATGGTATTCGAAATATTATGACGGCAGCGAGGTTGTTGACTGGAAGCGAAGTAATCGTGAACAGGCCATCTACTAAAACATTGAATCAGTGAGGAAAGCAGCGTAACATCTAAAGATCTCACCGTTATTTTCTTGTTGTCATCGACTCAAACCTGCGATTCCTTTTATGGTCCTGTTTACAGCGGCTTAATGCATAGCTACGTGAAATGGAGCTGCTACCTGTGGCGATTAGCAGACCAAGATTAGACGGGTAATACAGTACCTCGTAGCGAGCTGATAACATCTGCTTCAGTCCCCGGGGAATGAGCCACGTGAGTAATAGTTATCGTTCTTCTGGTAGTTATGAAGCACTACATACAAGTACACGCAAGAGATAAACTCACAGACTATTTCTATTATTGCCGTGCAGTCGGAGACGTTAAGGAAAATGTTCTTGTTATTCCATTAAATGGCCTTCTGTCGTTATGAAGAGTGACTATGCAGCATGAAAAGATTTCATGCATAAAAGAAATCGGTAAGTGCCAGTAATTAATACTGTACTGAGTGCTCCACCTATTAGTGTTGACGTCCAGGGGAATACAATGCCGGATACACGTTGGAGTTGTTTCCTTTTAGGACCTCTCTCTCTTCCAAAGTAGGATATTGCTTACGGTGTCCGATGTTACAGACACTAATACTGTACAGAATTCTTACATAAAGTGAATGGATACGATATTTTGCCATCGACATTGCTTAGTGTTTTGACTTCTTTTGTTCACCTTGGTTATTTTTGACTTCTACTAATTACAACAAAGAACGATGGAATTGTGAAAAAGTTTATAAATCATCGACATGGAAACAATACCTGATTTTTGGTTTCACTCCTCTTTTCGTTTATAATCAGTCGTTTGATACTTACGTAATATAAAATGTGTTGCTATCTTAGAAACGTGTGTAATACATCTCAGAAATGTAAAATATGCAAAAAAGTATCCAATGAATATAACTTGTGGGAAATTAGATTACGAGAGCATGCTTGAAATTAATGCTTCCGAATTTTTTATCATATTCTCATTATCAGTTTAGATATTGCATGTTATGCATATTACTCAGTCGACTTTCTCGCTTCGCTGATGCAAGTTGCAACCCTCTTCCGCCAGAGGGCTCCGAGTTGTGAAGTGTAACATGGTGGTGTGTAACTTAACTACATCGGTTGGTGAGAAACAGCCTGCGGCTATCGAACTTTGAGTTCGATGATTTCACCCACGCATGGTGCACCCTTCCCTTTAGTATGGTAAAGCCAGATCACACACGAGTGTTGCGACATCTGTAACAGTCTGACGACTTGGGTGTACTGCCATCGATCACCTTCCATACAGTCCCGACTTGGTTCCATCCGATCTTCACGTGTTCCCAAAACTTAAAAAAAACCTTCGAGGACTTCGCTTTGATAATGACAAAGCGGTGCGGAGATGAAGTTGTGGCTCCCTCAACAGAAGTCAAACATTCTGGAATGACGGTATCACCAAACAGGTCCCGCGTTGGAAGAAAGCTATTCGACACCAGGGTGACTATGCCGAGAAATACATATGTAGACGTGAAGAATAAAGATGCCGAATGTTAAAGTTTCTAAGCTTTAATAATTTTCACATAAAAAATTCGGACACTACTTTTGCGCATCCTCTTGTATAAACAATACAAACAGCGCAGGAGGCAGTGGGCTGTAGAGCAGTTGTGATTGCGCCCACTCGGAATGGAAACAATTATGTACACTACTAATATAACGCGCCAGAGATCTTAGAACCTACAACGAATGTACACAAAAGTGTATGGAAACAATACGTTTAGTTAACACCCTATTTACGAAAGCAGCAGAAAGTGTTTTAATACTGATCTGAGCTAAATTATTTCAGTCCTACGCACCTGTGTCCCAGTGACGTGATGTACGGCAAAGGTAAAGTCCGTGGCGCAAGCCCATGGCTGGACTATCGGTCAGACTGCACGTGGAATGCAGCCTTTCTATTCGCCTCGTTACAAGGAGAGGGAGGTGCTGAGAGCCCCTCGCCCCAGCCGAGCCTAATCCCTGGGAAAGAACCTGATAATGCGAAACCTGAGTGCCTCCGGACGTATGCAATGTTCAGATAACTCACGGGAATGCAGCCGGGTGATGTCTTCAACAACCGCCGGTATATCTACAGGTGCACACCCAGTTATCTTGAACGCACAAATGCAGCAAAGAAGGGCTGTGAGATGGAAATTGAAACCTCGGTTTACAGACCATATCCACATAGATAAAACACACACACACCACGAAACCCTAGCACCACGAAATATGACCTCGTCAGCAGTTATCGATAGCTAATATTTGTACCCCATGGATGACGTAGCGTTAACTCTGTTCTCTGTTTTCTGACAACTGATAGACCAGAATGCCAAGCAGAATTTTAAGCAAAAACCTCCACCTCCATTTATAAGGTCATTTGCTGGTTTAAGATCAATTGCTTCTTTAATAAAACTGTCCCAATACCGAAAGTGCCTACCCCTCTCCGTGCTTTTATATTCTTTAGGACGACTGATGCAAAGACAATGTTCTGCAGTAGCAGATTTGCTCAACTGTTGTAAAGTGTGTGTGACGATTTCCCTCAGTACAGCTATCCGCCACAACTGTAAGGAATACGATAGGCAACATCCCTACGCAAACCAAGATCCCTGAAATGATCTTAAATGCAACCTCATCTTAGATGCTGGTCGAAAACACATTTCACGTCATATTTCCGCAAAACACGAGCAATCATAATGGAAATGTTTCCTGCATAAGCCAAAATGGCGATAGACCTTGATAACGAAACGCACATCTGCTCTGTCTCACACTATAACTATACTGATGACGAAAGATGACTTCGAAATGAACTTACTCTGCACACAAATTCTCAGGGTATGAGATGACTTGGGTACTTTGAACGAAGTTACGCAGCCTCCCTTTACACTGAGCCGGATGGTGACAACTATCAGGCTGTAGACATAAGTCGGTGTGAGTTGGTCTCCTATAAACAGCCACGTTTCAAGGCAGCATCAACTTTCCTCCTGGCGAACACTTCAGCGGAGGGAAGGCGACAATCCACCTCCATCGTGAAACGAATACTCGGGTGCACTGAAATCAGATGTTCTAATCTACATATCTTTAAGAAGGAAAAGAGAAAAGAAAAGAAACCGCAGGTTTCAATGCCACCAACTCCAAGGCATCTTTCTCTAAGCCTTCCTTAAACAAACTGAGAATAGTGGGTGGCAATGGGTTTCGCATTGCAACTCCAGCTATCTGCCATTGAATAAAAGGCAATTGGAATTCATCACATGTCAAAACAGGTTTGTTAATTCAATTAACCGCAAAGAATCAGACAAACATGAGTGAAAGGGGAGACCACATCAGTACACACTAACATATTAGAAATTAGCAAGTGACCTTATAAATAGATCTAGAGGTTTTTATTTTAATTCTGTGTGGAATTACACTCTCTTCCTTCTCATAAAACAAAGACACAGAGTTAATGCTACCTAACCCGTTGGTTATTACTAGCCACTACTAGCTGCAGTGCCCGGCGTTTCCTGGGATGTTTAATATCGATCACATGAAGTGATTGTTCCTGTACTTTGTTGACACCCATAGGGAACTCAAGCTGCATGGGAAACTACTCTCACACACTGCTTCTGTAGGCGAAGGCCTCCTACAGCCGAAGTTTCCCTTTCCCTAAATGTAGATGGTCTCACACACTGATTCTGTAGACGAAAGTCTCTTTTGTCCGAATTTTTTCTTGCCTACACGTGGAGGCTCTCATACGCTCATGTTGAAGCCGAAGCTCTCTTTCCTGCGAAATTTCCCTTAACCTAGATATAGAAGCTCCCGTCGTTCAGATGTTTTCGTCGTCTGCATAGCTTTTTGTCTTTTAGCTGGATGGTTATTCTGACCAATACATCTTTCTTTCTTCGGCGGCATTTCTATAGGTATGAATTGATGTCTACTTTACCTAAACTTGTCTTCTTCTAGGTCTAGCTTGTTGTTGTTGTTGTGGTCTTCAGTCCTGAGACTGGTTTGATGCAACTCTCCATGCTACTCTATCCTGTGCAAGCCTCTTCATCTCCCAGTACCTACCGCAACCTACATCCTTCTGAATCTGCTTAGTGTATTGATCTCTTGGTCTCCCTCTACGATTTTTACCCTCCACGCTGCCCTCCAATGCTAAATTTGTGATCCCTTGATGCCTCAAAACATGTCCTACCAACCGATCCCTTCTTCTAGTCAAGTTGTGCCACAAACTTCTCTTCTCCCCAAACCTATTCAATACCTCCTCATTAGTTACGTGATCTACCCACCTTATCTTCAGCATTCTTCTGTAGCACCACATTTCGAAAGCTTCTATTCTCTTTTTGTCCAAACTGGTTATCGTCCATGTTTCACTTCCATACATGGCTACACTCCATACAAATACTTTCAGAAACGACTTCCTGACACTTTAATCTATACTCGATGTTAACAAATTTCTGTTCTTCAGAAACGCTTTCCTTGCCATTGCCAGTCTACATTTTATATCCTCTCTACTTCGACCATCATCAGTTATTTTACTCCTTAAATAGCAAAACTCCTTTACTACTTTAAGTGTCTCATTTCCTAATCTAATCCCCTCAGCATCACCCGATTTAATTTGACTACATTCCATTATCCTCGTTTTGCTTTTGTTGATGTTCATCTTATATCCTCCTTTCAAGACACTGTCCATTCCGTTCAACTGCTCTTCCAAGTCCTTTGCTGTCTCTGACAGAATTACAATGTCATCAGCGAACCTCAAAGTTTTTACTTCTTCTCCATGAATTTTAATACCTACTCCGAATTTTTCTTTTGTTTCCTTTACTGCTTGCTCAATATACAGATTGAATAACATCGGGGAGAGGCTACAACCCTGTCTCACTCCTTTCCCAACCACTGCTTCCCTTTCATGCCCCTCGACTCTTATAACTGCCATCTGGTTTCTGTACAAATTGTAAGTAGCCTTTCGCTCCCTGTATTTTTCCCCTGCCACCTTCAGAATTTGAAAGAGAGTATTGCAGTTAACGTTGTCAAAAGCTTTCTCTAAGTCTACAAATGCTAGAAACGTTGGTTTGCCTTTTCTTAATCTTTCTTCTAAGATAAGTCTTATGGTTAGTATTGCCTCACGTGTTCCAATATTTCTACGGAATCCAAACTGATCTTCCCCGAGGTCCGCTTCTACCAGTTTTTCCATTCGTCTGTAAAGAATTCGTGTTAGTATTTTGCAGCTGTGACTTATTAAACTGATTGTTCGATAATTTTCACATCTGTCAACACCTGCTTTCTTTGGGATTGGAATTATTATATTCTTCTTGAAGTCTGTGGGTGAAGTCTAGCTTATACGAACAAATCACCACTTCAAGGTTACTAGTAACGCAAGCTGACAGCCACGCTTCTGAAGGACTATCCAACAGTCGAATAAGAAATGGCAATGTAAGCCATTTCGATAAAGAGAACTGCGCTATTTCTGTCAAATCTCAGTAATAAATAAATGACTTTCTACTGGTATTTTTAACTCGTTTATTAAAACAAAGTTTCGGAAAGTTTACGTTCTCCGTGTATGAAGAGATGATTAGCTGTGCCATCTGTTGTATTTTGTTTTAAGTATCACACAGATCTTTTTTTTTTTTTGAAAATTCGTCATCTGTTGTTTCAGCTCAGTTTTCACTGTTTAAGGTAGGGTGGTATTTGAGCACGTTTCGAACTGTTCGAACAATTTACGTCTCAGTTCAGGAAATCTCGATTTCTCTTCGACCTTTTCATCGGCCTGCGATGCAGTGGCTGCAGTTGGTATTCAGCACCTGCCTTAACGCGTACATGACACAATGTATTAAAATGATGAAAGTAACTTATTTGTCTTTCTATATTGGATTTCGAGCCCCCCCCTCCCCCCTCCAGGGAGTGCGAGGGTGGCAGCAGCATAATACGCTGCTCTGCAGCCTACGGTAAAGCTAAAAACAGAAGATATCATTACAATAAAAACATGCGATAAAATAGACAGGCACAATTAAAAATCCCTTCCTGAGTGGCCGTGCGGTTCTATGCGCTACAATCTGGAGCCGAGTGACCGCTATTGTCGCAGGTTCGAATCCTGCCTCGGGCATAGATGTGTGTGATGTCCTTAGGTTAGTTAGGTTTAATTAGTTCTAAGTTCTAGGCGACTGATGACCTCAGAAGTTAAGTCACATAGTGCTCAGAGCCATTTGAACCATTTCAACAATTAAAAAGACACGGTGACAATCTGGTTTCTGTTCGCAAGAGTTAAAAGCACACCTAGCGACAGTATGGTGGCCGTTCACAATACTTAAAAAGGGGGCATACAACACTGAACACTCTCGGAAAACTGCACTGTAGAGGAAAATGGCATATGGAGGGGGGGGGGGGGAGGAGGACCCGGACAGATGAGGGAGAAAAAGGGGGAGGAGAATAAAAGCAAAAAAGTGGGGTACCGATGGAGGGAGAGGACACAGGAAAAGAGTTGGGTGGGCAGGGCGCACGAGAGAATGAGTGGGGAAGGCAGTGGCAGGGAAAGAAGAAGGACTCAGGGGAGAGATAGGAGTCAAAGAGAAGGTAGACGGGGAAAATAGGATGCGAGGGGGGCGGCGGGAGGGGGAGCCCGGGAAGAGGACAGAGGGAGAGAGGGGGAGGTGAGGATCAGAGTAACTGTGAAACACGGAATAAATATCTCATATATGTCATAAGTAAGAAGAGCAAGTAATCAATAAATAAGAGTTCGCAATTATATCTCTGTCAAATGTCCAAAAGAGCGGACACCACGCATTCACATAATTGATTCGCCTCGATGGGTAATGATCCACCGCTTTCAATGCGCATGCACAGTTACGTACGCCCATCTGCGGGAACCTCTACGCAGCAAGCATCGAGGACACGGGCAGCTGACGCTAAGTGGTCGGCCGGAAGGCGTGCTGAGACCGTCTGCGCAGTTGCGATTTATGGTGAATTTCGAGGAGTGTCACGTGACTCCGCCGAGACCAAATGCAACAAACAATAACCTACAAAATTAATTTAAAAAACGGAAAAAAAGGAAAAGGTGCTGCAGTGGTTAACGCAGCTGCTTGGTAAGCGGGACATACCGCATTAGAATCCCGTCGCCGCTGGTGCCACACAAACTCCTGATGCATCTGATATGAATAGCCCCTTATCTTTTCTTTCCTTTCTCTCCCTCCCTCCCCCCCCCCCCCCCCACACACACACCCGTCAGGAATTTAATACGATACATTTCGTTTGTTAGGTATTTTATTCTTAATTTGTTAGGTATTTAATTCATTAATTTTATTCATTGTTTCATCTGAATGTAGCAATTTGAATTAAATCAGGCACGAACTTTAAGAGATTTATGGTAACAACCTTTCCCCTTTATATGTTGCAAACCTACATGTTGTAAGTCATATTATGTTTTAAACCATATTACGAAATCTTGTGAAGACTGTGATCTTCCTCTTGCCTTGAAGATAAAATGTGGAAACCTTCATAAAGAACAGATTGAAATGGTAGATTTGTATGAACTACAGATAAACAAACGGACACTGTTCTTTACATACGTATATAAACAGATACACGGTTAACAGGGTGTCCACTTGTCCACTTTTCGAGGACGGCACCCGACTACATTCCCGTAAGATATTTGAGAGCCACTCGTAATCACTTTTGACAGCAGGCTGGAGCCGTCCTGGATGGATTGGCATAAGGATAAATTCCAATTCCTGTCTGGAATTGAGCTGGAGTCTAGTGTTCTGCTTGACAGACCATCCCTGCCGTAATAACATAATGTAACATGTTGAAAATGCTGAATGGCTTTCGTGGACCACAGATACGTGCGGTAATTACTTTTTGAATCAGTCATTTGAAAAATGTCCTGTTGAAGAAGGTAGTAACGTCGCGCAACTGATCTGGTAGCTGATGAGCATTCAAGAAACTAGTTTATGTTACGTAAGAATTTAAACAGTTACCTATTCCTTTACGTCAGGATAGATATTTCTGTGCTTTCAGTGACTTTCCAGGTTACGTACTCTTGGTTTCTTTTCTTTGCAGATAAGTAAATATACAGGGTGATTTAGCTGCCGCTTCCCATGGGTTTTGTGCAACCCTCAATGTCTTCCAATACAACGCGCAAAATTTTTCCTATACATATATATGAAGATGGTATCTGTTCTTTCGGACATGTCCGAAAGATTGTCCGAAAGAACAGATACCATATTCATATATAGTTAAGGCTACCCGGCCATTGGCCTTCTTCTTCTGTGTTAGATGCACGCGCATTGCCCGAACTCTTACGGGACTCGGTAAGATTGTCTCCCGCGTGTGACGAGTGTAATGGGCAGGGGCACCACGAATGTAGTTCTCTGTAATAAAAGAACTGAGTCAAGGAATCCACGATCAACTTGAACGGATGTCTTGTAACGTCCGCCGAGACCAAACGCTACGAACTGTATCGAACAAAATGAAGAGAGAGAGAGAAAAAAAAGGATGGATAGCGCGTCTGCCATGTAAGCAGGAGATCCCGAGTTCGAGTCCCAGTCGGAGCACACATTTTCGACTGTCCCTGTTGATGTATATCAACGCCTATCGACAGCTTAGGGTCCTGATTTAATTATCATTTCATTTTCCTATTATGTAGTTCTCTACGTTCAAACTATTAGTCTTACAGTAAAAATGAACAGGACTTTTTTCTGGTAAATTTAATGTAGTTACATTTTGTACTGGGATAAGTTTTCGCTAAAGGCCGTAATTTTCGAATTAATCAAGAAAAAAATACAAACGTAGCCTTCAAATGTGTTTTTCTTGGGTGTACCAGGATGTCCATTTGCTGAAATATTCGCGTTTCTTACAGATAGCACCTGGCTGTATTTGCGAGCATAGCCCCTTAAAGGGCATTCCTAGCCAAGAGAAGTCTACTAATGTGAAATATCGGCCTTAATTTGAGGAAGAAATTTCCGAGAATATACGTTTGGAGCAAAGCATTGCATGGTAGTTAACATGGACTGTGGGGAAACTGGAACAGCAGAGAATCGAAACATTTGAGTTGTTGTACTATAGATGAATATTGAAAGTTAGGTGGACTGATTAGGTAAGGAATGAGGGTGTTCTGAGCAGAATCGGAGATGAAAGTAATATGTGGAAAACACTGATAAGGAGAAGGGGCAGGAAGGTAGGATATGTGTTAAAATATGAGGGAATGACTTCCATGGTACTAGAGGGAGCTGTAGAGGGCAAAAACTGTAGAGGAAGACAGAGATTGGAATACATCTAGCAAATAATTGAGAACGTAGGTTGCAAGTTCTACTGTGAGATGAAGAGCTAAGCACAGGAGAGGAATTGGTAGCGGGCCCGTCAAACAAGTCAGAAGACTGATGACAAAAATAAAAGAGCGCCCGTAAAAATGCACGAATGTGACCTTCAAACGAGTCTTTCGTCTTTCTTTAATGACTCAAAAACAGCGGAAACGTGTCCCCGTGCAAAACATAGCTACATTGAAGGTCCTATTCATTTTTCTGTAGGATAAATTGATTGCACGTTGGGAGCGAGAGAATATGAATGTCTCACACGTGGTTCTGAAGGATTTGTGGGTTGCATAAATCCCAGAAGTAGCAGCAGCTGAACCACCCTGCATTTATTACTATTTTTATAATGTTAGTACGTATGTGACGGAGTTCACAATGAAAATTGTGGTACGTACTGACAACGTGAGACTAGAAATTCGCAAGATTAGATCGTACAGCTGTTCCCGGCAAAAAGGCAGACGGTAAGAATTTTCAGACTTACAAAACATCGCAACTAGAGCGTCACTCAGTAGCAAAATAAAATATAACAGGCAGCATGATCAATTATTCGTAGACAAACTGAAAAGTGTGAGGCGGGCAGGTTAAAATAAATGAACTGTTTAAGTCATCTAGAGTCAGTTTTGTGAAAATTAAGAAATGTATTCGCAGTTGTAAATACGGACAACCCCAGATTGCAACTCGAATCCAGATTTCTCACTTACCGCGAGCGGTCGAGTCACCAGTATGCTATGCGAGCACGCTTCAGGCCCCCATCCAAACTTCCATGTCTCGTGAACCATGTGTCTAGAACCTGCACTCGTACATCCAATACGTATATTCCCATACAGGGGAGACAGTATAATTAAAAGTTGCTTGCCCAGTGTCGGAGAATAACTGCGATATTGCAGTGCCTGTGTTGTTCAGACGTAAGATGCGCTGTTGCTTCGTATATGCAAACAGTACCTGTTCCTTCGGACCTGTATGAATGTCCGAATGAACAAGACATCATACTCCTCAACAACACAGGCAATTGCAGTATTGTATTCTGAAAATGAAGGTTACGTAAAGTAACGTTATCGCAGCTTGAAATATATCGTTCTTACTTATTTTGACAATGGATTATTACCACACCATTAATTCGACGGAAGTAGTGAAAGAAAATTAGCTGAAAGTTAGAATAAGACTGCATGCTTATATCTGACACATCTTGTCTCATAACATTTTTTAAATTATGAGCATTTTGTGGTCACTTCTAATGAACGCCAAAGAAGATGATATCTCATATTAATTATCTTATTACCAGAAAGTATGATAGATGTCTGTTAACGTATGTGCACTGCTGTCTACAGTTAAATGTACGAGAGAGTGCTGAAAAGTAAATCCCAGAATTATTTACGTGAACATTTATAAAGATTTTTAAATAAAACAAATGTTGGTAACATTCTTCATTTTTACTCCTCATGTCTTCATGTTTATTCCCTAACTTATTTACCCTGTCGGGAGATCAGTTTGTTGATACTATCGCTGTAGAATGTTTGACTTTATTGACGGTGCCACTACTTCAACCCTGTTCGCAACGCTTCATCACTGTGAAAGTGATGGCAAGTGTCCTTTAAGGTTAGAAACTGATGAAAATCCTATGATGCCAAGTCGGGAGGAGGATCGTTAACAGTAAACCTAAGGGGCGGACTGTTACAGATGTCGCATCGCCCATGTATGGTCTGATATTGTATTGCTGAAGGAGAGGGTTGTCCATGTGTGGGCGAACTCTTCAAATTCAAGACACGGCTACAGCGCGGTGTTTCTCGGGCACCGTCATAGTTACATTGCAGACCACTACGTTACACGCTACGAATCGGAGCCTTCTAGCGGCAGAAGCTGTAACTACACTCCTGGAAATTGAAATAAGAACACCGTGAATTCATTGTCCCAGGAAGGGGAAACTTTATTGACACATTCCTGGGGTCAGATACATCACATGATCACACTGACAGAACCACAGGTACATAGACACAGGCAACAGAGCATGCGCAATGTCGGCACTAGTACAGTGTATATCCACCTTTCGCAGCAATGCAGGCTGCTATTCTCCCGTGGAGACGATCGTAGAGATGCTGGATGTAGTCCTGTGGAACGGCTTGCCATGCCATTTCCACCTGGCGCCTCAGTTGGACCAGCGTTCGTGCTGGACGTGCAGACCGCGTGAGACGACGCTTCATCCAGTCCCAAACATGCTCAATGGGGGACAGATCCGGAGATCTTGCTGGCCAGGGTGGTTGACTTACACCTTCTAGAGCACGTTGGGAGGCACGGGATACATGCGGACGTGCATTGTCCTGTTGGAACAGCAAGTTCCCTTGCCGGTCTAGGAATGGTAGAACGATGGGTTCGATGACGGTTTGGATGTACCGTGCACTATTCAGTGTCCCATCGACGATCACCAGTGGTGTACGGCCAGTGTAGGAGATCGCTCCCCACACCATGATGCCGGGTGTTGTCCCTGTGTGCCTCGGTCGTATGCAGTCCTGATTGTGGCGCTCACCTGCACGGCGCCAAACACGCATACGACCATCATTGGCACCAAGGCAGAAGCGACTCTCATCGCTGAAGACGACACGTCTCCATTCGTCCCTCCATTCACGCCTGTCGCGACACCACTGGAGGCGGGCTGCACGATGTTGGGGCGTGAGCGGAAGACGGCCTAACGGTGTGCGGGACCGTAGCCCAGCTTCATGGAGACGGTTGCGAATGGTCCTCGCCGATACCCCAGGAGCAACAGTGTCCCTAATTTGCTGGGAAGTGGCGGTGCGGTCCCCTACGGCACTGCGTAGGATCCTACGGTCTTGGCGTGCATCCGTGCGTCGCTGCGGTCCGGTCCCAGGTCGACGGGCACGTGCACCTTCCGCCGACCACTGGCGACAACATCGATGTACTGTGGAGACCTCACGCCCCACGTGTTGAGCAATTCGGCGGTACGTCCACCCGGCCTCCCGCATGCCCACTATACGCCCTCGCTCAAAGTCCGTCAACTGCACATACGGTTCACGTCCACGCTGTCGCGGCATGCTACCAGTGTTAAAGACTGCGATGGAGCTCCGTATGCCACGGCAAACTGGCTGACACTGACGGCGGCGGTGCACAAATGCTGCGCAGTTAGCGCCATTCGACGGCCAACACCGCGGTTCCTGGTGTGTCCGCTGTGCCGTGCGTGTGATCATTGTTTGTACAGCCCTCTCGCAGTGTCCGAAGCAAGTATGGTGGGTCTGACACACCGGTGTCAATGTGTTCTTTTTTCCATTTCCAGGAGTGTATGTTCACATAAAAATTTGGAGACATTAATTTTCAGCAGGCTGTCATACATTTGCGTCACTCGCTTTACTGAAGTCTAATAATAAATTTTTAGACATGACGTTTGATAGTACTTCTCGAGGAATAACGCCATTAAAATAAATGAGCTTTTGAACAACTGAAATCACATCCTTCATTACGCTGATGACACCGTTTTCCTCGCCCTCTACCACAGTCTCCAGAAATTTCAACGTTTCCTTCAAATTCACTGTAATCAGTTTACCTCCCGGCGTAATCAACCGGTCCTGAAGATGACCATCTCCAAAACCCAGGCAATAATTGCAGAACCAACCACAAGCACCTCCTTCCTCCCTGGTTTCTACCTTACCATTTGCAGCTGTCTTATCCAGCTAACAAACACAACAAAATACGCTATCTGATCAAAGGTAACCGGACTCCTGGCTGAAAATAACAAGCTTGTGGCGCCCTCCGTCGGTAATGTTGGAATTCAACATGATGTTGGCCCACCCTTAGCCTTTATGACAGCTTCTACTCTAGCAGACATACGTTCAATCAGATGCTGGAAGGTTTCTTGGGGAATGGCGGCCCATTCTTCACGGAATGCTGCGTTGAGGAGAGGTATCGATGCAGTTCGGTGAAAGAGTTGTTTGAAAGAGCAAAAAAAAATAACAAGCGATCGTCTTATTTACGAATATACACGCCATCCGATTGGCTGCTGTCTTAAAAACAAAAGCTAATAGTAGCATTTACAATAGATACGAAACAGCTGAAGCTGATAAATAAATTTTAGAAGTTGCTAAATGCAGAAATTATTATATCAAAGATGTAAAACACAAAATGTAAATTTAAATACGGTTGTGAAACACTATTGACTTCCAATAAGAGTGTTAATGAAAGATGCAGCGATACTATTAGATAATTGTTAAACGATTTCCCCCAAGAAGCGTTACATGATTTTTCACCTGCTCAAGGTCCGCTAGAAGTAAAAAATGTTCTTAAAAATAAAAAAAAAAAACGAAAAGAAACTGGGCCCAGTGGAATAACGACTGAACTTATGAACACGAACGAAAATGCCATTATATTATGCTTCGCTAATCTATTTAACGGTACCCCAATTGACGGAATAAGACGTAACCTAATCCCGCCCTAGAAAAACATTATATAGCCCATTGTGGAAACTATCGTGCAGTAAACCTAACATTACAGGCACTGATGATGTAGAAGAGAGTATTTGCAAGGAGATTAAACAAGGTAACATAATCTACGCTCAATCAATGTTCTTTTACTAGCGGAGCAAGCGCTATAGAAGACATTCATTCCGTTACAATCCAAATGGAAAAAAGTACGAAGATCTCTAGAAAGTTCTCCGTATTGTGTTTACTGACATCGTAAAAGCTTTCTACCGAGTGCCAAGGTCCTTCGCGCGCAGTGTCTCCCAAAGTAATACATATATACTCTCGATGACATGTACGAGAACATCAAGACGAAAGTTATAAGCCGTGCGGGAGTCAGAGAAGAATTCGAGGTACAAGTTGCTGTTCATCCAGGATCTGCATTCAGCCTTCTTCTACTCAATCTGGTCATGAACTGTCTCACAACATCTACAGAAACCAATTCCGTGGAAACTTTTATACGCTGACGACATAAATCTAATAGCAGAGTGTCTACCAGAAATTCAAGACATCCTCAATGCTTGGTGCACGAAAATAGAACTAACAACTTATCGAAAACGGCCATCAGTTCTAAACCGGAGCCACATCTAGACAATGCCCTTATAACAGAGGCGACTGGTTAAAATTTTCTCAAATCAGTAACAATATCCACAGCTTCCACGGGTGAAAACATTGAAAACCGGATAGAAACTGGTTGGTTGAACTAGAAGTCACTAACAAGAGTCCTCTGTGGTGCGAAAATGCCTATCGAAGTCGTAGGAAATATGTACAAAAGTGCGAATATAGCAGCTCTAGCTTACGGTTCAAAATGTTGGTCTCTATACAAATGAGTCGCATGTAAACTCCAGGTTACAGAGACAAGGATGCTACACTGGTTTAGAGGACTCGTCCTAACAGTCAGAGTAACAAACGACTGTATCTGAGATTCGATTAAGATAGCAAACACAGCGGAAAATATTCCAGAGACTCATCTGCGCTGGTATAGTCATCTCATGCATCGTGAAGCCAACCATACAACATAAAAAGAACCGTTAGGAGTCCCCGAACGCCCACTGAATACACGGGTTAGGACCCTAAATAACGACCTGAAAACGATGGGAATGCACCATGAAATAGCGCAAATATGTTAAAAATGACGTTAACAGGACTAAGAGAGCACCCCAAGTGACGTGGGAAATAAGGCACGGAAGAAGAAAAAGCCACTTCGCCATCTAATAAATTTATTTATACGTGCAGGTCTCACAGTCGGAAGGTGACTCTCGCAATCGGAAAGTGACCGATACATGAAAAAAAAATCGATAGTGTGCACGTCTCGGCTGAAACTGACAGATCAGGTAATAAACTAAAATCAGTGTGGAATATAGTTAAAAGAGATAAAGGGGAAGAAGCAGTGCAAATTGACACTACTTCTGATAAAGTGACCAGGAAGATTGTAAAAGTCATTAGATAGGTAGCATATATTTTTAATAAGTTGTTCAGAAGAGAAAAGAAAACACCCCACCGAAGAAGCAATATAGAGGACATTTAGTTAAACAAAAGTTAATCAGTCGTATCCATCTGAAAAAATGCTTATCATGAAACTAAAAGGCAAGTGTTCGTTTTGGATGCATAATACCGCCAATGAGGAACTAAAATGTTTAAGGTCCATAATACGTAATGTTCCTAGTCATTTATGTAATGCATCGTTTACTCAGGGTTTATCTCCAAAAGAACAGAAATATACCGTCGTTGAGCTACACTATAATGCACTATAGAAGGGTGACTCTACAGATGGCAATACCTACCGGCCAGTATCACTCCTTACATAATTTTCTAAAATTTTTGAAAAGGTAATGTACTGTTTGATGGTCACCTATCTGGCGGATACTTAGTCATGAACAGTTTGGATTTCAAAAGAGATATTGTACTTAATCGGCTATTTATTCATTTACTGAGCTCATCCTTAAATGATAAAATGTCACCCACTTAGATCTTCTGTGACTTATCAAAGGTATTTGATGGTAAGAGTCATAAAATTCTATTCGAGAAGTTAAGTTTTCATGGAATATTGAGTACGGAAAATGTGTGGATTATTCTTATCTAAGATACAGAATGCAGTAAGCTACTCTAGCCTTTCCGTGTAATACAAGAAGGGACGCCACATCATCTGCATGAAGAGAAATTACGACGGGAATGTCAAAGAGTTTTATCATTGCCCCATTACTGTTCTTGCTTTATGTTAATGATCTTCCAGTTTATTCGAATGGGGATGAGGAATCAGGTGTGTTCTCAGATGATTGAAGCATTGTTGTGGAAGCGATGAAAGACGTCTCAACAGGCAAACTAGTAAATGATGATTTTGCGAAAGCTACTGGATGGTTTTGCACACACATTCAGTTTTGTACTTTCAAAAATATCTAACCTCCTATTAACCTAGTATACCAACAACAAATAATAAACAGTGTAAAAAATTGTAGGTTTTAAGTGTACTTACCAATGGAAAGTTAAAATGGAGAAACCATGTAACAGAGCTGTTAGAACCTTTGGTTTGGCTACTTCTGCCGTAAGAATAACTGCCATCATGGGAATATAGAAGTCAGTAAGGTAGCGTATTGTGCATATTTTTATTCGTTGATGCCTTATGGGATAATGATCTGGTATGACTCCTCTCTTAGGCAAAAAGTATTCATTGCGCGCAAGAATGTAACTTGAATTATGCGTGCGGTTCACACAGGTACATCTTTCAGGTATCTTTTTATGCAGAAGTAAATACAATCAGAACTTCAGAGTAAGTTTATTTACTTATGCATGTTTTTGTCAACAGTTTATACAGGTTTGAGAGTGTCAGAGAGATGGACAACTCTAGAACTAAAAATTATCTGCATTATCATTTTTAATTAACTCTGGCACAGAAATGAACTATCTGAAAGACGGAATGACTGTTTTCAAATGTCGGTTAAAAGAGTGTCTTCTTGACAACTCCTCCTACATCATAGTGGAATTCTTCCGAGAAATAATTAGTTAGCAATAAAAAACAAACAATCTGAAAACCTGTAAATGGCCAGCTTGTAAGCTCATAAATACTATTTTTCCCCTTTTCTTAAGGTTTGTGTAAGTTTTCTATGTTCGTTCTCTTGACATGCTCCACATGATAGCGTTTATTATCAATTCGATGTATGGAACATGTAACTATCATTTACCACTGCACAACTCATTGTCGTAATGAGACCCAAGTTATTATTCTTTTTAATTGAGAATCATTTTAATAGGTGGTCATCTCTCACGTAGTGTTGTTTTATTTGCCTGTTGTGACGACGATCATTCATGATTCCCATGTGTCTGTAGTTTTTTTGCGTTATTGAACTTTTAAGTGGATACTGTTGTGAAAAATGATGCAACAGCTATTTCTCACATTACATTACACAATATCCAGCACAAAATGCAGGTTTTATAACGTCCTGTCATCATGTAAGTCATTAGAGACCGTAGACTTAGTTTAGTCTGAGAAAGATCTTCTTCGAGGAACCATTGACAGATCAAGTAGCGGATTTATGGAAATGAGCGAACGCCTCAGTCATATATGTCAAACTGGCGTAGAGTCCTATTTTTCTTGAATATGTGACTACAGCTCCGCCTTGCTTCATTTACGAAATCTGAGTTTAGACACGTTGAAACACAGGGAGTTTTCTCGGATTTCACTCCGAAACATTAAATTTTATGAGTCCTTAACAGAAAAAATATTTACGGAAGCGTTTCTCAGTTCTCTTGATTCAAAAGGAACTCGTCCGGCTCTTTGGTTCTTGATTGTTTTGTTACAATAGTCCCGTTCAGATACGTACCCGCCTGGTTAGCTGAGCGCGCTAACACGCTGCTTCATGGTCTCGGCTAGGCGCGCCGACACCGGAACGAATCCGCCCGGCGGAATAATGACGAGGGCCGGTGTTCCGGCCAGCCTGGATGTGGTTTTTAGGCGGTTTTCGACGTCCCCCTATGTGAATACCGGGCTGGTCCCCACGTCCCGCCTCAGTTACATGGCTCGCAGACAACTGAACACTTCCGCACTATTCCATGGATTACACTAGTCGCAGATAGTTGGGGTACACTAATTCCTTCCCGGGGGGTACGGGGTGGCGGCAGGAAGGGCATCTGGCCACCTCTTCCACTAACATTGCCACATCCGATTAACCATGCCGACCCTGCGTATCCGTGGGAAAAACGACACAACCAAAAGAAAGAAATAAAGAATGTCCCGTTGCAGATACGTGTAATAATAATCAGGAAATAGAAGCGCTGTGATTAAATCACAAAATGCCGCTGACTTTCAGAATTATGGATATAATGTTTGTTCACATTTATTAACAACACCCTAGATTGTGTTTCGGAAATACAAAAGAATATTCTTTGATTGATTGCTAAATCGACGTTATAATAACTTTAAATGGAGTTATATTTTCCATTATTGTGTATCTGTTCATGTGCTTTGAATTCTTTACTTTTCTCTTCAACGGCGTAGTGGCAGTCACTCCTAGTTCTTGAGAGCAACGCTCTCTTTACTCGAATTGTCTGAGTGAGTCGGAATGTGAATTTAACTGCTAGGGCATCAGATATTATTTCAGGGTGTAATAGACTTTGCCAACATGATAGTGAATCTTGACACAGTAAATTCTTGTTCTGAGAGGAGGGGCGTACAGGTATATTTCGCATTCGAACCATGGCAGCCGGTGATTTCGGCAACAGTTTATGACGGATTTTCTAGAGGGGTCCGAAATCAGTGACGGATCCACAAATGGAGATTTTAAATTAAAAAATATCTTATACCTCATCACTCACATTTCTGACTGTTAGTGTAAAAGGATGGCTGTGTGAAAGATGCAAACACATAGAGATGACTAAAGTGATGGGATACAGCCCTATATCGTGTCGGACCTCGACGTGGCAAGGACTCAACAAGTCGTTGGAAGTCCCCTGCAGAAATATTGAGTCATTCTGCCTGCGTAGCCGCCCACAATTTCGAAAGTGTTGCCGGCGCAGAATGTTGTGCACGAACGGACGTCTCGATTATGTCCCACATATGATCGAATGGATTCATGTCGGGCAATCTCGATTGCCAAATCATTCGCTAGGATTGTCCGTTAAGTTCTTCAAACCAGTCTTGAACAATTTTGGCCCGGTGAAATAGCGCGTTGTTATCGATAAAAGTTCCATAGTTGTTTTGAAACATGAAATCCAGAAATGGCTATAAATGGTGTCCAGGTTGTCGAACATAGCCATTTTCAATAATCGCTACATTTGAACTAGAGAACCAAGTCCATACCATGTAAACACAGCCAACCCTTTTATGGAGCCACCAACAGATTTCACAGACTCTGTTGAACTTGGATCCATGGCTTCGCGGGGCCCACACAACACTCGAAACCTATCACGAGCTCCTATCAACTGAAATCTGATGTCGTTGTTTCCCTGTCGTGTAGGGTCCAGTCGATGAGTTCACGACCTCAAGACAGCCGTTGCAGGCGATGTCGTGCTGTTAGCGAACGCAGACGGGTTGATCAACTGCTGCCATAGCCCTTTAACGCCAAATTTAGCTGCACTGTCCTAACGGACTATGTTCGTCATGCGTCCCACAGTGATATCTGCGGTTATTTCAGGCAGTGTTGCTTGTCTGTAAACACTAAAAAGTCTAAGCTGCTGTTCTCTGTCGTTAAGGCCGTCGGCTATGCGCTGGTCGTGGTGACGGGTAGTGCCCTGAATGTGGTATTATCTGCAGTCTCGAAATATTGAAATCCCTAACGACTTTCGATATGGAATGTCCCATGCGTCTAGCTACAACTACCATTCCGCCACCAAAATTGGTAACCCCACTCGTGCGGCCACAATCAGGTCGGATACTTTTTACATGAATTACCCGAGTACGAATGACAGTTCCATCCTTTCATACCTTGTGTACGCGATACTGCCGCCATCTGTATATTTGCATAACGCTACCACATGACCTTTGTCACTGCAGTGAAGTATTGTAATGAGAAGTGCCAAATTTCAAGACGAAAGATTTCAAACTGAAACGCAGCAGCAAAAACAAATTGAGACTTACTACTACGTCCACTGCTCTGCTACATTAAGGCAGTGGGAGAACTTTTGAGAGCATTTAAAAGAAGGTTCCGCACAGAACATAAGGAATGTAACTCATGAGTATCAGCAATTCACAAAGGATGACAGAAGCGAAACATGGTGGTCTTACCGATGTTCCATTAGAGCCATTTTTGAGTATCCTAAAAGAGACAGCTAATAGTCTACTAGAGACTTTCCAAGCTCGATTCTGCTTGCTTTCTTGCCACCATCTCATTCCAAGAGCGCAACAGTCCGAGAGAAAGGAAATTGCTGGAACTCAATTAACTTCGCGCGAATTTTTTTACTCCAACAACGGCGAGAGAGTCGCTGCTCGTTAAGAGGTTTGTTAGTCGGCATACAACTTTATTCGCATCGCAGAGTTGATTCTTCGCAACGACTTGAAATTCTCAGCTAGCGCGTCGTGATTTGCATCTTGGAATGGATTTATCACAATAAAACGACTTTGTTTCTTAGGACGTTAACCTTGAGAAGAGAAAGGAGATAGGACAAGGTCAAGTATTGGTCCGAAAAGTATTGTAACAACGGAGTACCGCAGCTGCATCCCTATCCTTTATTAATAACAGAGAACTGAAATCAAATCCTAATCACTCTAAAGAAGCCGAAGACGTATAAAAGTATCATTGTGAATTACATTCAATAGGTCATTCGTAGTAAATATTTGTACATTGAAAGACGGCTCTATTCAAGAGCGACACCGAAGAAAATGGTCTCTATTAATATGGAAATCGTAATTTCTTCCAGTTGAAACGTGTATTACGATACTGCTGTTTCAGAGGCAGCAACTAATTTTACTCTGCAGTTCTCTAGAGAAAATCATACTGATTCAGAGTAATCGTGAGTGAAGTTTGAATTTGCAAAGATCCTGTACACTTGTTCTCTCCCTGTCTCGTGGACTCACATTTATGCATTATTTCTCCAAACTTAAAATTACGTAGCCCTCCAGCCGTTGCTTATAACACTTGCAAGCCTTTTGTTATTGTTGCTGAGTGAGTAACACGAATTATTTCATTCCGCTAGTGTGGACTAAATAACTCTCAGTTACTTCATTAAGAAGTGCATTTATATTAAAATTCATAATAATACGTAGTGACTCGTAGTTTAAGTTTTGTGAGGAACTGTTATGTATCTTGCCACGTTATACAAATGTTACAACAAGTTTCTTATGGTATTACAACAAGTTTCTTATGGTGCCCATTTTCGCCACAACTGTAAACAAATTACTGTAGCTCAAAAGAAAAACGCTCTTTGCATGCTGCACATAAATTTTTTTCACTTAACTTGTGTACTCAGACGCGTTTCTCTTTAGTTACAAGGCAACTTTAGTGGGTGTCCAGAAATATTGCATGATTTACATATAGGTTATCGTTCGCACATATAGGTTATAGATTGAAAACAGTTCATAAGCTTTTTATCATAAGAAGTTTTAGTACTTACAGATCAGCTTCTAATTCATTATTTATAATCGAAACAGCTTTCTCTCATGTGACAAGCTGGTTGAAAGTTTGCAGTTTTCCTTGCGGGCAGTTCTCGAATTTGAGCACTGTAACTGCCATAGGAGTAGCTAGAGTGGCACTCATTTCTGTAAGAGTTGCCAACTTTCTCAGCCTTTGCGTTCAATTGTGATTGTATGAGTGCTGATGAAAGCTCTCCCTCCCCCCCCCCTCTCTCTCTCTCTCTCTCTCTCCCTCCCTCTCTCTCTTTCTCTCTCTCTGTGTGTGTGTGTGTGTTTGTGTGTGTGGGTGGGTGGGTTTGCTTACCTTTCTTTTTAAAATGCTTGGGAGAGAAACTGGATTATTGTCTATTAAATGACCAATCAGTCTAATCAGTGAGTAATTAGTCATATTCACTTGATCATTTAGTAGTACAACCTTTTCAGCTTTTGTTTCTTAAATGACGCAATTGTCTTGTATCACTAGGTGTCTTTCATTATTTATTCTACTTTCATGTCTGTCTCTCTTGCAGTAGGTTTATGACTATTTTTTCTTAGATGTTCCGCAAAAGGTGAGTGGGTTGTCACCTATTTCCATGCTCTGATATGCTTTTTGAATTGGGTGTCCCAGGTGTTGCTGGTTTGTCCTACATACGCTCCATCACACGTGCTGTATTGTAGCCGATATATTACTGTGTTTTAGTAAACGTCTGAGTCTATTGCTATTTTCGGAATGTACTTTGGATTGAACTGTCTGTTTTGAGTGCTATGCTTGTAGTTGTTGGTCACTGTGTACCATCTTGAATAAATACAAAAAAGGCACACACACACACACACACACACACACACACACACACACACACACACACACACAGAACTTTCATCAGCACGTATGCAGCCACAGAAAAAATTTGAAGCAAAACCTGAGAAGGTTACGAAGACTTATAGAAAAGGAAGACCCTCAAGACAAAGAAAATGTGATTTAGTGTGCTATATTTCGAAAACAATGCTCACAAGGAAAAACTGCAAACTTTCAACCAGTTTGCTGCATGAGAGAAGTCAGTTTGGCTGAAAATACTGAATCAGACGCGCATCTAAAGTACTTTCCATTTTATAACAAAACACCCATTGAGCTGTGTTAAATCTATAACCTATTCGTACAAACGATAACCTGTATGTGCAAACGAAAAATTGTGAAATATTTCAGAACACCCATTAAAGGCGCCTTGTAACTAAGGCGAAACGCGTCTGGGTGCACATTTCAACTGAAGAAAAAATTAATACGCTGCATGCAAGGCGTTTTTCTTTTGAACTACTGTAATTTATATAAAAATACTAATTATGTTTTACTACCTAGATGCGCTCTGCACCATACTTATAATCTCTATCACATACATCAAATACTCATGTAATGTACAGCTGTGGTTTTGTGTTGTCTCTATGTAGTAGCTCTAATCGTGTGAGATATATTATGACTGTGTTCGAAAAAGACTCACACTCTTTCTGTTGTTCATGATGAATGATAGAGCGTAGTCTTATGTTGTAATAAATATAATATTACGCATTTCCTGCTTTCATTCGAGTAGACCACAGAAAGCACCTTGGATCTTATCATAATTAATCAGTTATTTATGAAACATAGCAATTTTCAGTTTTAGTATTTTAAACATAGCTGCGCAACAGCAACGGTTCCACGTAATAAGACTAAAAACAGCCGACCAGTTGCAATGGATAAAGTAATCTTTACCTAGGTTTCGACAGATTTAAATCTGTCTTCTTCAGAAGGCGGCAGTATTACATTAATATGGAAAGATGTATCATTTTCGTTTTTACAAATATCTGCATAGATCCATTAGTCCAAATTAAAATATAGCCCTGAAAATAGGGTTTGTCATGTAAATAAAAATTAGTACATGGATGTTGCAGAGCTCACAAGCGACTCTTTTCAGTTTTGAATCAGTGAAATACTTAATTAAACATTTCTCTATGGCAAGTAATTACTAAATTAGCTATTGCTTGTCTTGTTTGGTGTAACCTTTTCGTGTTTGTAATAACTGACAACATAATTAGAACCCGCATTTCGATTTGTTTGAATGTTAGTCTAATAGCCAAGGCACGGTCATTGTCTTGCTGAACACAGATATTCATAATTAATTACTAACTATACACGCAGAAGGAACTGTAGGAATATTGCACTGCACACTCCGCTGGAAAAATAAGTAGTAGCTTACTTTACGATACTTCAAAGGAAGTGTATGAAATTTCGAAATAGCGTAGATCAGTAGAGTCTGATTCACCATGCAAATTGGCATGATAAGTTTCCTCGATCTGGTACTACCAGCGGGCTCTGCGTCAGCGTTACAAAATGATGAACGGACGTGACCTTATCTCTAACTATAGAGAACTAGTGGGTCATTCTCCTCGAAGCGAAAGAACATGTAATGAAAAATTGTCTTGTACAGTACGTTAAAGGGAACTGATGCCAACGAGTTAACTTCAAATTATGTAACCAACTAAGTTTCTTTAAGTGATTCCATATAAAAAGTTGTCTGAGTTTATCGTAGGAAACTGATAGATATATATTATGAAAATAAAACTGTATCGCTGAATATCGTCGAATCAACCGATTCAGGGAGAGACTTTTGAAGATAAGTTGGTCGAATAATCAAGACAGGACTCGGGTTACTATTTTGGTAGATAACTTGTTGGATGCTATGTGTTCCTCATTTGCTAAATACTTTTGATTGATATTGATGTTCGTTTCGCCTTAGGGCCTAAATAATTTGTAAACGTAGCTTTGTGAGCTGGTCGACGAACATTTGAAACACAGTTTTGCTGTTTTACATTCTCGCTGTAGTGTTGGATTTGTCGTGCGCGTGGTGTTTGTCACAGTTGGCTTCTTCAAACAGAATACAGCTCAGCGGCGTCCTTTTGTTTCTGCGTTTTTGTGAAACAATTGTAATGGCCGGCAGATGACACAGTGTAAACATTTTTCATTGCCGCTATACTTTCCATGGTTCGAGCAATTCACTGGCATGAAGCTGTCTGGGGA
Source organism: Schistocerca cancellata (assembly GCF_023864275.1). Lineage (NCBI taxonomy): Eukaryota > Metazoa > Arthropoda > Insecta > Orthoptera > Acrididae > Schistocerca > Schistocerca cancellata. The sequence continues at coordinate 641,875,260 of NC_064627.1, forward strand.
AGATAAAGCTCGGGCACACTAACAAAGGGCTGCGAAGGTCCAGTCCATGTCGAGAATTTCCAACGAATTTCATCGCTCAGCAAAAACTAAACATCCGCTCTTTCTGTAGCTGATTATCTCTTCCCTATAGAAGTGAGGTACTCACGAAAGGGTTACGAAATATGCATCTTACACATGACGAGAATAATTTAACATTTTCTAAAACAATATTAATTACAAGTTCAGTATATCACTTTGAAACTAGTCACTTTATAGTTTTACACATACACACACACACACACACACACACACACACACACACCACACACACACACACACACATGCAAACATACGGGTTCCGTAACATAGTGTCCATTCTGTTTTTTTAGTGCTACATCTATCAAATTTGAAGTCGCCTTCAGCTTACCGTTGACAGCTGCCGTAATATTTATATCGTTAAGAAATAGTGTCTTTTGGGGCGAGTGTGCTATTATCGTATGGAGAAGAAAGTATTAGAAAACCAATAAGACTTCAATGATGCAAAAAACAGATTTCTACATCGCATGCTCTTAGGACAGAAACACTCCTTCAGCTGTCTGTCACCGGCCTGCGAACACGCAAATAAGAAGTAACTGCTTCTTGAGTGGCGGATTCCATCATCGTTGTTTCTTCAGTGTATTCCAAATCCGAGCTCGAACAGATTTCATTCCTGTATGTATCGTTTACGACAGAGCTGTTTTTGAACAAATTTACTCAATCCCAAGTGACTGGTGGGAATATTTTAGAAGATAGAGGTCTCCCAAATGATACATGAATTCTATATGTATTTTCATGATTTCAAGATAATGATTGTCCTTAGCTATAAATCGGGAGGACGACGGTTCAAACCCTTCTCCGGTCATCCTCATTTAGGTTTTCCGTGATTTCCATAAATCTTTTCAGGCAAATGCCGGGATGGTTCCTTTGAAAGAGCACGGCCGATTTCCTTCCCCATTCTACACCAAACCGACCTTGCGCTCCGTCTCTAATGATCTAGTTGTCGACGGGACGTCGAACACTAATCTTCTCCTCCTCCTCCTTAGCTATAGGATTTGTTTCTCATACAACCTCGCCCTAAGAAAAAGGCTAGTGTTATATGATAATCAGAGCTCTTAACTGGTTCATATGGAATTTTGCATAAGTTTCAGTTGTGGTGTATTGGAGTCCAAAATAGGTTTCACGCAGGATGTTCACGAAACCATTCGGTACAGATTATAGCTATTCCTTTTTTCTTAACATTTTCTTCCCACTGCTAACCTTTATTGTGTCCAGAAAATGGAATTCATACATATAAAATTCATACAACAACACAACAATGAGACATGTAGGATTCCCACAGAATAACACTTACCTGTTACTAACACTGCCTTTAATTCAGGGTGTACATAAAGTACTGGAACACTTTCAATTATTTATTGCACAAGAACTACACATTGTACAGATGTCATACATATTTCATTTTGAAGAGAAACTTTGAAAGTTTCTTTTTAAACATTCGATATGCGAACCATGAGTGACCCGGCAGACATCAATAGGCAAACAAATTCTTCCCATACCCATCCCAGCATGGCATCGTCGACTGTGCCCGTGGCTTCCCATGTTCTGTCCCGGAGCTCTGCTGCATCACGTGGTAGAGGCGGTACATACACCAGATCTTTAATGTGTCCCCACAGAAAAAGTCACACAGAATGAGACCTGGTATCGGGGAGGCCATTTCATGGAACAGCTGTCCGCTTCTGTAGCACGGCCGATCCATCGATGCGGCAGCTCAGTTCTTCATGTTCAGGTACCCATGAACTTCACGATGAAAATGGGGTGGAGCCCTATCCTGCTGAAAGATGAACGGAGAGCCCCGAATGCATTTGAGGCATCAGCCATTGCTGCAACATGTTCAAGAAGGGTTGGATTGTTTCGGGGAGGAGACCAGACAGCGAGGTCATCGGATTAGGAAAGGACAGGGAAGGAAGTCGGCCGTGCCCTTTCAAAGGAACCATCCCGGCATTTGCTTGGAGCGATTTAGGGAAATCACGGAAAACCTAAATCAGGATGGCCGGAAGCTGGATGTTCTAGAAGGAATATCCAATGACAGTGCTCTCGGCGAAGAAGACGGCCCGTACAGCTTTCGACGTGACAAGGCACAGAAGTCATTTACCTTACGAGAATCACGCTCAAATTCATTGCTTTCGTGTGGATGCTTTGTACCCCATATTCGGCGATTATGGTTGTTCACTTACTCATTAGTGTGAGAAGTGGCTTCATCACTAAAAATTAAGCGATCAACGATGCCATCACCAACCTCATTCAGTTGTTGCAACTGCGAGCTGCGAACAAAACTCTAAATGCTTGTCTTTGTCGTCGACATTGAGCCACTCCACTAGCTGCAATTTCAATAGTTTCATAGACAGCTTCTGTCGCAGGATTTCCCACATTGTCATTGGAGCCATTTCGAGTTCACGATGCACCAGTTTCTTTGGACTCCTTATGAACATTTCTCGTACGCGCTTCACATTCACTCACACTGGGACGTCCGCTTCTCTTTCCCGGGCACAAGCAACCCGTCACAACGAATTTGTTGTGCCAGTGGTAATTTACCACCTTCCTTGTTGGTGGCTTCTTACCGTACTTGGTTCTAAACATCCATTGAGCAGATGTAGGATACATGTTTATTTTTACTTTTTCGAATTCCAACAAACAGATGTTGCACACTTGTTCTTTTCGAATTCCAACACACAGACAGCTCATTCAGTACCTGAACTCGCGCCATGATTGAGACTATCGCTATCAGCAAATTATCAACCTACGCTATAGCGACATACATACAAAAATACATTCAATTTTTATGTTGACCAAATGAATATAACAGATTTTAGAATACATTCCACTGCGAGATTTCTTTTTCTTTTCTTTTTTTTGACGTAAATAGCTTGTTTCGTTTTGTTTCTTTCTACTTTCGATGTTTTTCTGTCTCCAAAAAGGTATTTAAGAAAGTTACGCATACTTTATAACATACGGAGGTAGCAAATAATGGCATATCTCATTAACATACGGTACATAATTGAAAGAAAAGAAGAGAAATAGCCAAAGAAATTTCAGTCCCAAAACCACCGTTCTGCCCTTAAACCCCTTTTGCAAAACTGCTTTGATGTTCTAATGAGACCAGTAGATCGCTAAGGCAAAGTATTTCCTTATGTGAAACTTCGCATTTTTTGCTTCAGTGACTGAAATACACAGTCACATGGCGATGTCCATAGTCTAGACGGCGTATGAAGACCATGACAGCTCGCAGCGCTGTAGCTAGCTTTTAACTATGAAACGCTAACGGCTGCAGGCGAAAATAACAGTCGTCTACAGAGCTGTGAGAACACTGTGCCGTTTCCATAGCGACGTTTCCAAAATCGTGTTACGTTGTTGTTTGAGGTAGGTGCCCGAATCTGTGGCTCCCCACCCAACTGCAACAGCCGAGGACCAAATTATGACGAGTCAGCTATGGTTGTATTGGGGCCATTTTTATTTAGCGCGTTCTGAAGGAGTTGGATATTCTTTGTTTGTCCCTGGAAATCATTTTATTGCTAAAAACAACTGAGGCTAGACTGGGCGGTTTTGGGTAACTGCAAATCGCAGTAATTTGCTGGTGCTGGCTAAATGTCGAGCTGGAACTGTTTAATAGACCAACGAAATAATTTGCATTTAGAAAGATTGAATTTATTTCATCTATTTTTAACTGAAAAAAGAGAACAAATAAATTATAAATGCGCTGATCGTGTGTCGTACCACGGACAATGACGTAGTGAAATAGTTTTTGCGCGCCTATACGTTTTAAATGACATGTTTTTAAGGACCGTTGAAGAACTTCTAATACACTGGCTATCACAAATGGCAAGTATACAGAAACAACCTGTTCATTACTTGGACTTTATTTTATATATTAATCTTTCGAAATTAGCCTTTGATGAAGGTATTAATTGACAACTGCTTGGACATAAACATTAGCTTTGAAATAGCACTTTTTTTTAAATCAAAAATTGGCGTTCAGTTTCTGCCAAGGCAAGCTGGTGGCTTAGTTTACGTTTCACCAAATCTTTAATTCAATACACACTGGGGCGGCCAGGAAACAGCCTAGTCATTATTAAGGCTTCAGTTCTATATTCTCTAGGAAAGAGATTACTCGCCGGAAACCAGAAGAAAATAACTGTGAAGTCTCTGAAAGAGATTTTGCTAATGAAGTGGGTCTCGTCAGTAAATAATCGTATGTGCGACCCAGCACGGTAGCAACAACGGCCTTCCAAGGTGTCCGTAAATTCTAGGCAGAGGATTATACTGCGACCCCCTGTGTATCACTCTCATAGGGATCGTTAGGATGAGATTAGAGTAATAACTGCACACACAGAGGCATTCAAGCATTCTTCCCGCGCTCCATATGTGAATGGAACAGAAAGAAACCCTAACAACTGGTACAATGGAACGTACCTCTTCCATGCACCTCTCATTGGTTTGCGAGTATAGAAGTAGATGCAGATGTAGAAGGTGGCACAGCGGTGTCCAGACCACTTGTCTAGGCATGTGCATCACATCATCGACGCAGATAAGTATACACGCTCTATACCCCACTATGTAGTGTATGGCGGGGGAACTTTTTGTACCGGTACCACTGTCATTTCCCCCTTTTCCTGTTCCAGTCGCGAAAAGTTCCCGGGAAGAATGACTGTCGTAAGCCTCCGTGTGGGCTCGAATCTCTCTAATTTTATCTTTTCGAGAGATATATGTAGGAAGAAACAATATATTTGTTTAACCTTCTAGGAACGTACATTCTCGAACTTGAACAATAAACCACAAAGTGACGTAGAAAGTCTCTGTTGCAGCAAGTGTCACTGGATTTGTTTCTGTTCTGGCGCAACCACAAGCTTCCGAACGAAGATGAGGAACGGAAGACCAGAGAAGGCGGTGAAACGAGGTCGGCCAGTGGTGCGCTGATTGGGACCGCCCCACGACAGGAGAGCCCCCTGCGGGAAGTGAATGTAACCACCGCTCCCGGCAGCCTCGGCCGGACATTAGTGGACAGGATTCGCAGAACAGTGGCGTGTCAACTTGCAAGGAACTTTGTCTATAGCAAAAATATTTCTGTTTGCATGTTACTTGCGACACCACTGTAACTCCAAAGTTAAGTATTGTCAATCTGCTTTATAGAAATAAAAATAGTAATGCTATTTACTTGAATTATTGTATAGTATTCCGAGAACGCAGCATCTCTTAGGCACCCTATACGAGAAGAATGCGCAAGACCCAACAGGTTCAGCATTTCGCTTTCGTGCGTACTAAATAAATCTGTAACGAAACGCATTGCTTTTCTTTGCGTCCTCTCTATTTCTCCTATCAGTGCTACCTGGTACGGATCCCATACTGACTAGCGTTATTCAAGTATTAGTCGTAGGAATGCTTTGTAAGCTACTTCCTTTGTTGGTGCCTTATATTTCCTGAGGATTAGTCCAATTACTCTCAGATTGACATTGCCTTACTTATTACTCATTTTATGTGATGCTTGAATTCTTCAAATCGCTCCGCACACATACGCCTAGATTTTGTATGGAGCTAAATGCTTCCAGCGATTGTTTTGCAGTTGTGTAGTCATACAAAAAGGGTCTTTCTGCCAATGTAATCGAAATACGTTGCATTCGTTTTTGTTGAGGGTCAATTGCAACTCACCACAGCAGGCGTCGATCCTCCGCAGGTCTTCCTACATTTCGCCGCAGTTTCCTAGCGTCGCGACTTCTCTGAGTACAACAGCATCGTCCACGAAAATCCTCATGAAACTTCCGAATATTGTGAAACTTAATGGTCTTAGAACACGGCACTAGCGGACGCACGACGTTACTTTCACGTCTGAAGACTTCTCTCCTTTCACAATGATATGCTATGCTCTGTTGGAAGCTCTTCAATCCAAACCCACAGTTGGCCTTATATTCAGCACTTTCGTATTTTGTTCAGTAGGCAGGAGTGCGGAACTGTATCGAATGGCTCGATCGAACGGCTTACAGAAATGTTATAATATGCGAGCATGAAACATGTCCCAAAATTCTGCAGCTGTCCCACGGCAGAGAGAAAGCCCTGTAGTTTTGTGTGGTTGTTCGACTATCCTTCTTGAAAACGGAAGCGACCAGTGCCCCACCCTTGAATCAAATCGTCTAAGTAGGGTTTAGTTGTTTGCAAGCGAACCATGAATATAGTGTTGTGGTCACTCTGTAGGATCTAGAAGTCAGTTGTCACAGAGGACGACCGTTTACTGTCCACTGGTTCCTGACGAGCAGCTGTTTCTTTTTCTTTCCTTTATTGGATTTCGATTTCCCCCCCACCGGGGGGGGGGGGGGGTTGGTGGGCTGCAGCAGCGTAATATGCTGCTCTACAGCCTAAGGGAAAGTAAAACAAACATAATTAGAATATAATCAATCAACAAGAAAGGAAATAAAGCGGTGACATTATAAAAAAACTGTAAAGTGGTTGAAAGTTGTGAAATTTAAAATATAGAAACACTGCAGTGATGATGTGGATGAAGACACACAAAAGTAGACAGGCACAATTAAAAAAAAAACAAGGCGAAAAGCTGGTTTCTGTTCGCATGAGATGAAAAACACAGCTAGCAATGGTATGATTCGCAGCAATGACAAGGAACCCACAACACTGAACACTCAATTCAAAAGCATTATACAGACGACACGGTGGCTGATTGGGGGGGGGGCGAAGGACTAGGACGGATGAGGGGAAAAAAGGGGGAGGAGAGGAAAAGAAAAAAGGGGGGAGCCGATGGAGGGAGAGGACAGGAAAGGGCGGGCAGGGCACACGTGAGAAGGAGCAAGAAAGGCAGTGGAGGGGAGAGCAAAAAGGACTCAGGGGAGAGAAGGGAGGCAGAGAGAGGGTAGGTGGGGAAAAAACAGGACGGAAGGAGAGGAAGAGGGAGCCTGCGAAAAGGACAGAGGAAGGGAGGGGGCAGTGAGGATCAGAGTTGATAGGGGGGATAAATGGAGGGAGAGAGGGCATCATCCAGGAGGGGGAGTCGACGGATGCCACCTTTGGAAAGCAGATGAAGGGTGTAGAGGTGAAGGGTAGGGGGGACACGATGGTGAAGGCGTGGCAGAGAGCGGGGGGTTGGAGGGGGGACGAGCAACCAGGGGATGTGGGGGATCAAGGCGGCGGGAGGTGTAGAGGACGCAGATATGTTCGAGGAAAAGGAGGAGATGGGGGAAAGGAATCAGGTCGTAGAGCATCCGCGTGAGGGACAGGAGGCAGATACAGAAGGCGAGGTGGAGTGCATGGCCCTCGAGGATCTGGAGGAACTTACGCAGCTGTGTCGTATGAGCAGAATTTTTTTTTCTCAATAACCTGTAAGCAGATATCACCATGCTGCAGCTCCCATATTCAGATTGCACTGTTACACATAGCGCAGTCATAACGGCAATTGCTTTCATGTTCCCGTTCATTTGACGGCTTTTACCTAGAAGGCCTGGCCAGACAAAAAGCGGCGTAGCGGCGCGGTTCGCGTCGCAGCGATTGGCAGCGTCTTTCAGCAGCGAGAGACGCCATACAGGAAGTGGTTGCTGCTGAACAGAAGATGGCGATACGTGAGGAAAACGAGTTTTCAAAATTCCTTGGTGTGAAAAATAGCATGTGTAAATGAAGCAAAACTGTCAACTCCTGTAATTAGTTTTTCGGTAGAGATTCTCTTATTCTTATAAAAAATTAAAAACCACTTCTTTCGGAATTGTGCGTTTTCGTTACTATAAAATTCTATCGTTCTATTCTGAAGAAAATCATAATCATAAAAAGTTGATATTTCATATCTTATAGTTTCATATTATAGCTTGATGGTGAAGTGTCTGTTATGTCGATGTTGGTCATAGTTACTGTCGTGCCTACTTTCCAAGTACTATGTAGCATAAATTTTTAGGGTTTGCAGTGAAAAACGTGGTCGCTAGCTTCTTTACGTTTAGTTCGTTTTTGGTGATATGTTACTGCGAACTAAATGTAGCTAACATATCGAAATGGTTTTTTTGAAGTTAGAACGAAAGCCTTATCTCAGTACAGTATGGAGAAAATAGAAGTCAAACCGCTTTATTTGTGCGCGCTGGCGCCGAGCCCGCTGCCTGAGCGCGATACGGCCGAGTACCGTAGCCTCCAGCTCAGTCGTGGCCATTTCGGGGAAATACGCACACCTTTTTCAGATCAGAGATCGTGAATTATTATTCTACTTACTACTGGTGACGAGGAAGAAGACATTCTACTCCAAAAGTTACATAATGGAGAAGCCGAAACATGTCCCATCCTTAAAACAAGGCTTGACCAAAATTTCGTTTACGACACTTATAAGTCGCCATTTATTAAACGAAGACAAAGTTCTCTTAGTTCTTCAGGTTAAACTTTTCCCAGTTTAACTACTTCCTAGATCTGATCAAAGGATCTTTCGGGAAGAATTCATCAGATGGATATTTGTATACCCAATAACACCTGACGTGAAATTAACCGTAACACTATGGCAAGAAAAGTCGAAATATTTTGAAAACCACAGTAATTTATTCATCATTTATTCTGTTGTAAATGTCGCTTTTCCATTTAGCTATCAAATACGAACAAAAGCAGAACAGTATCAATTTCACGTCAGCTTCTAATGTTCTACTGTTTTCAAGACAGTAAAGCAAGTTTGCATTAAATTATGACACGTTTTGCACAACTACATAACACGTTATATGAATAGTGTCAACATTTGCAAGCTGAGCCTGTCGTAGCCACATAACTAGCTGTGCAGTTAAACTGCGTTATGAGATTCTCTCTAGTAACTCATAACGCAGTTTAACTGCACAGCTAGCTACTACGTTGCATTTTCAGTAATGAGTAGTTTCATAGACTACTACAGCATTACATTTGAATAAATGAATACCTTTAAAGGAAAGACAACCAAGCGACATCTGAGCTGAAGAAGAGATCGTCGGTCCCTAGGCTTACACACTACTTAATCTAGCTTAAGCTAACTTACGCTAAGGACAACACACACGCCCAAGCCCAATGGAGGACTCGAACCTCCGACGGGGAAAGCCGCGCGAACCGTGACAAGGCGCCTGAAACCGCCCTGCTACCCCGTTCGGCACACCTCTGCGAAACTGTATCGAATATCTAGTTTCTTTTTTGTGTATCCAGACATAATTAAATAATGCTACATCTATACCATGCAAACCGCTGTCAAGTGGGTGGCAGTGGATATCTCCTACTGTACCAGTTCTAAGGGCTTTAACCCGTTCCATTCACGTATGGAGCACGGAAAAAATGACTTTTGATATGCCTCTGTGTGTGCTGTAGTATCAGTCTAACCCTCTCACACGATCCACATGGGAGCAATATGCCCTCTCACACGATCCACATGGGAGCAATATGCCCTCTCACACGATGCACGTGGGAGCAATACGTAGGGGAGTTGTAGCATGTTCCAAGAATCATCATTTAAAGCCGGTTCGGGCTAGTTGACATGTATTATCACGTATCTGCCAGTTCAGTTCTTTAAAGATCTTGGTGACACTCTCCCGCTCCTCAAACGAGCCTGTGACCATTCGTGCTGCCCTGGTGCGCACGTGTTAAATATCCTCTGTTAGTCCTGTTTCGTATGGACCCCACACACTTGAACAATATTCTAAGATAGTGAAACGTCCCCTTAGAAAAATTTATACATGACTGTGCTTAAACTGACACACAATATTTATGTAGCGCAACGCAATCTGACTTTCAAAAATCCCTTCAAAAGAATGGCCCTGACTAACATTAACCTATACCTTTTACAAATCACTTACCTCACAAAAATCTTCGTTACTCGAACTACTGCAATACAGCGAGCGCCACTACTGCTAAATAAAAGATTCAAACTACGGAAGGCACTAACTACTGATAAGCATAGTTAGCAAATGAAAGATTTTAATAGAGAACAAACAATATATTTACCTTAATAGTGTTGAAAAACCATAATATACATAGCAGTTCATAACATCCAGTTTAACAAATTTCAAAACTCCGCCATCTCTCTCCCCACATCCACCACTGCTGGCGGCTCACCTCCAACTGCGCAACGCTACGCGCTGTTCACATCCAGCTGCCGCTGCCCAACACTACAATGGCAGACAACAATGCAAACTGGACACAGACTGCACACAGCACAGCCAGTGATTTTCATACAGAGTGCTACGTAACGTTGCCAATAAGAAAACATAAACAGCCTACTTACATAGAGAAAACATAAACAGCCTACTTACATAGCCCCCATGCTCCCCACAAAAATTTTTAAAAATTGTTTTGGGCAGTGGCCAATAATGATTTGAAAAAAATTTTCATAATTACTATAACAAAGATATCAAATGCACACACTTATTTATACAATGTTGGTCAAAAGCTAAAATTTTCTCACAGTCCATAAAGACATTCCAGATTGTTCATCACTGTAGGAATTACAGTTTTTTTTTTCACAAAGTCTCATTAGTAAAAGAAATTGCACACAGAAGTAGTGGATTTCCATGCAGTCTTGAAGAAGTAGTGTTGTCCTTCCAACGGAAAGACAGTGCTGACTCTTGACATGCAGACAGGTAATGGGCCACAACAGAGCAAGCCCACAGCAGAGTCATTCGACGTTTTGAAGAAGATTGGTAGGTAGGTCATCACAGAGCAGACCCACTGTAGTCCTGGTAGAGAGTATGGTATTGGTGGGCCACCAGAGGTGCAGACCCACTGTAGTCCTTGTAGAAATAATGGTATTGGTGGGTCACCAGAGATGCAGACCCACTGTAGTCCTTGTAGAGATGGCCAGCAGCCATCTGTTGTGACTGTGTGGGTGCACAATCACCATTGAAGAGTCTTGCAGTTAATATAGCAAGTCCATAACCACCACTTGTGCACTCACAAAGGTTTTGGAATTGTCCTTAGAACCAGCAATGCTGTTATCCAGTCCCTTGCTGAATTATCAACACATGTGCAAACACTATGAGTCCCTACTTCTGACATATTGTCCATATACTATGACCAACTGAAATGTGTGCAGTGAAATGAATGCTTACAAGATACTTAATTTGATGAACTGGTGTCAATTACAATATTATAAAATGAGAATACAATTACAAAGATACAAAATACATCATTAAAGAACATAACAATACAGATAACATTTGTAGTACAGGCTTTACAACAGAATAGAAATAAACATATACATCAGTGTTATGGGACTAATGACATAAGTAAATACATAAAAGATCAGAATAATTATTGAAACATCAGCTTCACACATGAGCATTAAAACAAAACAGAATAAATAATGTTTAAACATCTTTTCAAAGTAAATAACATATTATTAATGCAAATTATATTTGAGGATAACAGTATTCCTCATAATAGTGAATGTAGCTGAGTATTAGAAGAAGAAAAAATTCTATGAAACTACACAGAGACAGGAAGAAAACAAATACACAAGGGTAAACAAACACATAGTGGGATAACACAAAAGGAAAGGACAGAGTTTGTTTTCAGTGTAACATTTGATACTGCAGTACAACCCAAAACTTCATTCCATATATCGTCCCTCTTATTTCAACATTTGCTCCAGCCAAAAAAACATCCTATCCAAGCATGCTTTCTGTATTCTGTTCACATCCTCTTTCAAAAATAGTTTTTCTCCACTGTGCACTACTTTTTTGGCCAAACTATTTTCTTATAGCTTCTTAATGCATTTCTTCCAATTCATCATAGTTAGTTTCTTATATAGTCTACCCCCTCTTAAGCTAACTAAAATCTACTGAGCTCAGATATATATACCAAGGGACGAGGCAATGCAGCAGCATAAAACAATTAATACAAACAGCAATGACAAAAAATTCAAATTGGCAAAGCAATTGCAATATTACAACTAATATAAGGCACTGTGCAGCAAACAAGGAAAATAAATACATAGTAAAACTGGCTTAACAGTGTAATACAAAGTCAAATTCAGTAACACTATGCCTGGCAAACAGCTGCAGCAAATGCTATAAGTTATACCTAAACATGACATAGCACAAGCAGAAAAAAACATTACACTAAAAACAACAATGCAGATAAGGGAAATGTATATTCACATCTTAATGTCTATGTAATTAAAGTGGTGCACCACAACTTATTCTACGAAAAATATTACCAAGTAGTTGAAAAGAAAATTCTATTTGCAATTCCTGTGAAGGGAAACGTCTTTTTATGCTCCTTCGTTTTTTTGAATAGATCATAAAATTATTTACTGGATCTGTAGGCATAAAATATTTATATTAGGATATCGATTAAATATTATTGTAACCAATGCTGCTGCAGCTAGAAACATGATATTAAACAAAACGAGTAAATAAATACATAAAGCAAGCCATATGGCATTTTTCTCAACTAGCAAGACAATAGCCGTGAAATGTTTCTCATCATTTCATTAGGCATTTTAGTAAATATCATAAATTAAGAGCTCCACAGTATGCTTTCAACAGGGAAATATCAATATCGAGGATAATGGCATCCCCTTTCTTTTTTTCTATCTGTGCCACTGAAATGCACACCCTAATGGCTTTTTCTCAAGGCGGCTGGCACACCTGGCCACTCACAACGCATTACGTCATGGTCACTTACCTTTCTTACTGAAATATTTATGACAGCAGTTTCCGCTACAGTGACAGTCTCATATAAAAATATTTCACAGGTCGAGAATTTGCGTTGCAAATGTGTAGAAACAAAATCCTATGAATATAACATTGTCCAAAAAATTTTCGTCGGCATTGTGATACATTCACGCATTTACATACATTTCATAACTCTTAAAGTACGATTCTTGGTTTCCAACAACCTTATTCACAAACCAGAGTCCCTAACCACTATTCATTATTCCTTACCTTATTACACATATACATATTCATATTCATCAACACGTCTTCAATATTTCATCATAATAACTACATAGCATAATCAGATTCCTCATATAACATCAGCTTATTGATCATAAACATACCTCAACAGCATAATACACATTGTCGTCGTAAAAATAACATCATAACACCTCAGTCAAATCTCAAAAACGTCGTAGCTTTCTGCATTAATGTCAAAACCTAAAAAAAATTCTCTGCTCATTTCAAGAGTGTCATCTACCTCAAACGTACTTTAAAAATCATGATCCCATCCCAAATATATCATTCAAAGTTCTCATAATATCACAATGGGTCTGAAAAAATATGAACAGTTCACAAAGTACAGACAAAATACAATTTCGTAAGTGTGAAGTTATCCAACAGTGTAATTACGTAAACATCTGTCACTGTTGTAGTAAAATAAATGTTTGTCTCTCTCATTTGAATGATCAGGTAGCTGTGTATTTTGTGTTGGAGAAATATGGTACCGATGTGTAAAGTTGTATAAGCAAATACCATATTAGCTAGGGCTCCTTGTGCTTGCCACGCACATGGTACACAAAGTAAGAGTGTACCCCCCCTGAGGATTAATGTAATTATACCCTCAGGTGTTACAGATTACAGCAATGGAATGAAATGTATCACGGAAAACATTCTTTGTAATTCAAAAATCTTTAAAAATAAATGTTTAAGTACAAAATTAATCACTGAAATGTGTGTCCTGTAGCGTTAAATGTGCATCTTGTTGTAAGATAATCTCTGTGGAAGTGTCGTATTTATTTTCCTCCGAAAGCTAAGTTCTGCAGAAATCAATGTACTTACCTCATGATACACAAAAGTGAAATGCTTTGCGTAGAGATATCTTAGTTACTACGCTTATTGTTGTGATGAAGAAATTACTGTGCTGTAACGTATTGTTGTGCTACGGAAAAGGCTGTCTCATTGTAGCTATACCACAAAAGTTACTATTAAACATATTTTACTTTCCAGAAGAATTCTGAAAAACTGTGCAGATATAAAACAGATACACCGCAAAAGCAACATTGTAAATTGTCCTCATTAGTAACGTCGTGATATAATCTTGTAGCTGTCACATAAACTAACCACTGTGTCATCTGGTATCTCTCAGAAAGTACTTTAATTCAGAATGTATTTTCAAGTACACCAAAATGTTGCATTAAAATCTCATTAGCAGTACTGGTAAATGTTCTAAGTATGTGAGCCTTATAGTCGTTACGTAATTGTGCAACTAACAAGCAAGAATGTACACAAACAATAACACTGTGTCATCTGTTCGCAATAACAATGCATTCGTAATATCTGTTTAAATAAGTTCTCTTGGTTCTTGAGTGGATATTTAACTTCAAACATTGTTGCATGTTAACAGATACTAAGTCTGACAAAGCATACTGGTAATGTAAAGTGAAAAGTTATATGGCAAAGACAAAGTTAAGAAGCAGATTATCTTTCAATAAACGGTTTCACATGTGAAATGTGGTGTAGCCCTTTGCTCTTCCTAGTACGCAGAGTTTCAACTTTACAGCAATTATCATGTTGTATACGTCGGTAAGGAATGCCAAAATTTTTCTCAAGGTTAGCGTCTATGTTATTTTCCTCTGAGCCAGCGGGCGCACGTCGCTGCCTGCGGTGCGAGTCATTGTCTGTTTCTTTGTTGTCGTGCGTCGTTACTGGGATTAGGAGACCTAACTTCTACAAATTCGCCTTGACGAGAAGGCCCTGCTCTGTTTGAAGCTCGCCAGTTCTGATGCAATTCAGATTTGCCGTTTTGTCGGTAGTTTACATAGTTTGTTGTTTGTCGGTTATGTGGTGGAGAATTTCTCCCGGAATCGTAACTGCATGGTGGACCGTTGCGTCTGAAGTTATTCTGTCTCCCATGATAATAATTGTTCTGGTGTCCAAATTGTCTGTTTCTATGAGTGTCTCTGTCATATTCATTACAGTGGAAATGCGATCTCTCTCTGTAACGTTTACTCTGCCAGTGGTTGTCATACGGGTAGTGTCTCTTTTGGTCACGATTTACGTTGTAAGAATAGAATTGTCGTGTCCAGTTATTGTTTCTGTCGTCGCGGAATTGTGACCGATGTGACCTGTAATTGTTGTGTTCTTGTTTTCGCGTTCCGCGATTGTCAGTGTCAATTTCCAGTTCTTGTAAGAGTCCCTGAAAAGCTTCAATGTCGTCTTTGCAACGTCCTTATAAAATAATATGTCGTAAATGTTCAGGCAGTTTGATTAAGCAAATGCGGATGAGTTCTGAGGGACTGTATGGGTTTGAAAGATACTGATTCTTATGCAACATGTCTTCAAAATATTTCATAAGACGGGAAAATTCAGATTGTTCGAAACGTTTCATCATTATGATGCTATGTTTTACTCGATCTTGTGTAGCTTGAGACCAATACACTGAGAGGAAGGCATGATAAAATTCTCTTTCACTGTGGCAATCGTGAATGACCGATCGTATTCTTGCAGCTGGTTCATTCTCCAAGTAGCCACACATAAATTTCAATATGTGCTCCAATGACCAGTTGGGAGGAAAACAATGAGAGAATTGATGGAGCCACGCTTGTGGATGAATGTCGTTGGCAGAATTCTTAAACGTTTTGAATTTACGTGTAGTAATGAACAGCTTATAGTCAAAATCATCGTGTCGGCGAGTAGCATAGCGGTCATTGTTACGTCGTTTCGGCGGTTCCATCTCAAAATTCGGTGTACCTTGCCAATTTCTTTCATAATTTCCGAAGTGCCCTGTGTTATTATTTTGTGGCTGTTCCGTATTTCTATGTCCCTCTTCCTGTATTGGAGCACGAGTGTCCCCTGAAATACGTAATTCTTGTATTACCTGTGTCAGCTGATCTTGTACTTCTCGGATTTCTCTTTGGTGTTGCGTATTAATTTGATTCAGATTTTGTTTCAATTTCCTAATTTGTTCGCACTCTTCTGTGTCATTAAAGACTGCCGGTTTTGTGTCATTCAGATTATCATCTACCTTCGTAGATAAGTTAGTGACCTGATCCGAAAGTTCGGCTACTTTCTCCGATAGTGAACACATTTCCTCAGTGTGTCTTTCTGAACCAATTTTCAGAGTATCTACTGTATCCTTTAAGTTTTCTTGAGTTTTTGCAAGTTGCGTAACCGAATCGGTAGATGCAACTGAGTCAATTTTAGCTTGCAGGGTCTCATGATTTTCATGAACAATGGTTTGCAGTTCTTTTATGGCTGCTTCGTGATTCTGTAATGCATTTTCATGCCGCGGAAAAATAGGTTGGAAATGCTCACAAATTTGTGTTTTTACGTCATTACAGACTTTTTGACATTTCGATTCAATGTTATGTAACTCAGTAGTTAAATCTTCACGTGTTTGTTCAAATGTGGTGTCTAACTTCCGAAGATTTTGTTCCATTGTGTCTAACTGTTGCTTTGTTTGTCTCTGGTGTTGTTCCATTGTGTCTAACTTTTGAAGCTTTTGCTGTGTTTGTCTCTGATTTTGTTCCATTATGTCTAACTTTTGAAGATTTTGTTCCATTGTGTCTAACTTTTGAAGATTTTGTCCCATTTGTTTCTGATTTTGTTCAAGTGTTGTGTCTAACTTTTGTAGCCTTGGTCCCATTTGTTGCATTAGCTGTAATAACAGTGCACTGGTGTCTGAAACATGTTCCTCAGTGCTATTCGGCAGTGCATTTGTACCGGCAATATTCGCATTTTGAAAAGCAGAAAATGTGTCTTGATTCATTTGAGAAAACGGTGAGGACGCAAAACCTGAATCTACAGTATTTGCAAGATTGTGTCCTGTCATTTCGGATTCCTGAGGCAAGCTGTTGCCGACCGATCGATCGATAATGCTTCCCTGTTCACTAATTGTTTCACTGTCTACACCATTGTTTGCAGCCCGCTCCATTTCCCTATGTACAATTACCAAATTACTATGTTGAACATTAGTTAATTCATTACACGGTGGCGCTAACACACTGCTTTCGTCTTCACTGTCATTTCTCAGTTTACTTTGGAGCCTAGTATTACGTTTTTCACACGCCGTTATTGTCACAATATTTCACAAGACAACACAGAAAAACACAATTTGAAGAGCCAAAATAGGGGAAGACATTAACATTGCACTGAAAATAATATCTAGTTAATTGCATGCGCAGCTGCGAAATACTTGGTGCAAATCTACATGCATGCCACAACTGTTTTACTGTACAACAATGAAAAACCACAACTACCAAGGAAATTCTCTCTACAATTATGCGCTAGCAATAAACAAAAGCTACACTAACTACACAAACTAGAAGAAAATATCAGAAGATTCCAGTGAGGTATCCTCGGCTAAGGGTCGACATATGAAACGTCCCCTTAGAACAATTATATAGGACTGTGCTTAAACTGACACACAATATATTTTTAGCGCAAAGCAATCTGACTTTCAAAAATCCCTTCAAAAGAATGGCCCTGACTAACATTAACCTATACCTTTTACAAATCACTTACCTCACAAAAATCTTCGTTACTCGAACTACTGCAATACAGCGAGCGCCACTACTGCCAGCTAAATAAAAGATTCAAACTACGGAAGGCACTAACTACTGATAAGCATAGTTAGCAAATGAAAGATTTTAATAGAGATCAAACAATGTATTTACCTTAATAGTGTTGAAAAACCATAATATACATAGCAGTTCATAATATCCAGTTTAACAAATTTCAAAACTCCGCCATCTCTCTCCCCACATCCACCACTGCTGGCGGTTCACCTCCAACTGCGCAACGCTACGCTCTGTTCACATCCAGCTGCCGCTGCCCAACACTACAATGTCAGACAACAATGCAAACTGGACACAGACTGCACACAGCACAGCCAGTGATTTTCATACAGAGCGCTACGTAACGTTGCCAATAAGAAAACATAAACAGCCTACTTACATAGAGAAAACATAAACAGCCTTCTTACAATAGGTCAGATGAGAGATATGCAAGCAGTCGCCTTTGTAGACTGATTTCATGTCCCGAGTATTTTTCCAATAAACCGAAATCTAATACCTGCCCTGCCGTACCCATGACTGGGCGTAAGTGATTGTTCCATTTCATATGCCTACAAAATATTACAACTTGGTATCTGTACGTCTTGGCTGAGTCTAACTGTGACTCCTTGATATTGAAGTCATGCGATACTTCGTTTCTTCGCTTTTGAAGGGCACAAGTTACCATACTGAAATTTTAGCAAAACCTCAATAAAAATTTACACAGCTTAATTCAGGCAGTGCTTCACAACAGATAATTACGTCATTTGCAAAAATCTGAGGCTACTATTAATATTTTTTGCAAGGTCATAAAAACACAATGCGAACGGCAAGGGTCTCAACGACACTTCCTGGGGTACTCCCGAATCTACGTCAATATCTCTTGATGACTCTCAGTCCAAGATAGCTTGCTGCATCTTCGCCAACAGTAGATCCACAATCCAGTCACGAATTTCACATAAGACCCCAGGCGATCGCACTTTCGATATTAAGCATAGATGTGGTACTGAGTCAAATCCTTTTTGGAAATCGAGAAATACTACACGTACATGACTGCCTTTGTTTTGGGGGCTTTGTTCAGTTTTAACGAGTAGGTAAACTCTTTACTGATTGCAAACGTTAAGCATACAATTTCTCGTAAGATAGGAGGTATTACTTTAAATTGTATTATAAAACAAGTGTACGGAATAACATCTTCGGTGGTTGGTGTTAGAAACAAGCATGGAAATAATTCGTTTTGACATCAAAAGTACCATGTGAAGCAATAAAATTTTCGTTTCGATTTGACATGTAATTGTCTTATACGAAGTTCGATTTTCTAGGTGTTGCTTTCCGTTTTGGTCACATGGGTTACCGTAAATCTTACTGATCCTTTAAGATGCAATATACACTAACTGATTTCCAGTACTTAACACTGTACTGAACTTCATTTTATGTAATTTATTGCATGTGTGAAAATTAAAATTTCTGCAAAAATATTTACCATTTTGAACGAGTTTAGCAGAAATATCCCTCCGTGCTTCGCCCTTCTTCCAAATGTTGTTATAATCTGCATCGTCTATGTCGTGCGAGAAGTTGTACTTCCTCAGCTGATCGATAAGTTTTTCTGTTTGCATGATTTCCACTGAGTACGGCCGGCCGGTGTGGCCGAGTGGTTCTAGGCGCTTCAGTCTGGAACCGCGCAACCGCTACGGTCGCAGGTTCGAATCCTGCCTCGGGCATGGATGTGTGTGTGGTGTTCTTAGGTTAGTTAGGTTTAAGTAGTTCTAAATTCTAGGGGACTGATGACCTCAGTTGTTAAGTTCTATAGTACTCAGAGCCATTTCCACTGAGTGCGCTGCATGCTCTCCGATACGACAGATCTGCCTGCCTCCGCTGCTGGCTCAGCCCTCGCTGTGAGAACACGGCAAAAATATGGCTGTACGCGCACACAGCCGCCGTCCGCGGCGGTGAATCTGCGTTTTGAGACAGTCTGGTGGTCTCCGCGGCGGCTGGCCGGTCGCCGCGAATGCAACACCGCCCTCCGTGTGACCGAGACGATGCAAAAACATGTATTTCTAGGAAGCGGGCTGCCCTTCGCTGCTCAAGGTCGTAGACGGGTCGGGAAGACCGCGTTCTGTGTGGCCAGGCCTTAATACAGCTCGGAGTCACACTGGTCCCAACTGTCACATAAAGGACGACGCTAATATTTCCTCTGTAACCCCCATGACTTAATACTGGTACATGTTCTCGCCGTGCTCTGAGTTTCGATTCATCCAGTTCCTACAGATTTTCCTAAATTTTTAGTTTGTTCCTCCACCCAAGTCTGGTATTCCTTTATTATTTTCTAAGTGTTATGAAAAGACATTCTTATGGCGCATGCGTTTTTTCTGAATGCCTTGTTGTAGGTATGCTAGGTACTTCGATACTGCAGCAGGTGCGGAGTTACTGACACATGAGAAATTTGATGTTTATTTACTGATCAGTGACCACACGCAGCAATACGGTGGTCGCAGTCAGTGCGAGTGACGTCTTCGCGGTGGAATGCTGTTGCAGCGAAACATCGGCTAGCGGCATCGGTATCAATGGTAGCCAAGTAGCATGTTGGCTTTGGTGCCGCAAGGCCAGCGTCTCGAGTACATGGCCATTGGCAGAAACGTTTAGGCTCTCGTGGTTGAACCCAGGACCCTCGTCAGGCAATGGAAATGGAAATGAGCGATTGGTGTCATTGGCCGGGAGGCCCCTTTTTGGGCAGATCCGGCCACCTTGGTGCAGGTCTTACTACATTCGACGCCACATTGGTCGACTTGCGCGCCGGATGGGGACGATGTTGAAGACAACACAACACCCAGTCCCTGAGCGGAGAAAATCTCTGACCCAGCCAGGTATCGAACCTGGACACCTACGACAGTAATCCGTCAAGATGACCACCCATGGGTGACTGCTCTCCGGCAAATTCCGCCCGAAGCCTGAAACACTTAAAGCTGGCTGACGGCTTATTGAGAGTAGCTCTGGCTGGTAGTCGACACTGCCCAGTGAGAGCCGATGGGGCCTAACTTATAATGTACCGTATGACATACCAAAGGCTGGCCAGTTGGTTGCACCAAACGAATGCAGGATGCAGAATGCTTTTGCCACCTGAGCCAGGAGTATTCAAAGTCCCGCAGGCCAAGTGCGCTGTCACAGGGGGCAGGCTCATGCTACGTACTCTGTAAGTAGGCTGTTTAGGTTTTTATATTTGTAACGCCACGTAGCGCTCTGTATGAAAATCACTGGCTGTGCTGTGTGCAGTCTGTGGCTGGTTTACATTGTTTTGGCTATTGTAGTGTTGGGCAGTTGGCTGTTAACAGCGCGTAGCGTTGTACAGTTGGAGGTGAGCCGCCAGCAGTGGTGGATGTGGGGAGAGAGATGGCGGAATTTTGAGAGCGGATGATCTGGACGTATCTCCATCAGATGCAGTACGTTTGTAACACTGGATATTATGAACTGATTGACTTTTGAACACTATTAAGGTAAATACATTTTTTGTTCTATATCAAAATCTTTCATTTGCTAACTATGCCTATCAGTAGATAGCGCCTTCAGTAGTTTGAATCTTTTATTTAGCTGGAAGTAGTGGCGCTCGCTGTATTGCAGTAGTTCGAGTAATGAAGATTTTTGTGAGGTAAGTGATTCATGAAAGGTATAGGTTAATGTTAGTCAGGGCCATTCTTTTGTAGGGATTACTGAAAGTCAGATTGCGTTGCGCTAATAGATATTGTGTGTCAGTTTAAGCAGAGTCATGTATAAATTTTCTATGGGGATCCTTATCCTTAGCCGAGGATACCTCACTGCAATCTGCTAATTTCTTTTCTTGTAGTTTGTGGAATTAGTGTAACTATTGTTTATTGCTAGCACGTAATTATAGAGACAATTTCCTTTGTAGTTTTAGTTTTTCATTGTTGTACAGTAAAACAGTTGTGACATGCCTGTAGATTTGCACCAAGTATTTCGCAGCTGCGCTTGCAATTAACTACATATTATTTTGAGTGCTATGTTATTTTGTTTTCTTATTTTGCTCTTCAAATTGTTCTTTTCTTTGTTGTCGTATCAAGTATTGTGACAATAATGGCGTGTGAAAAACGTAATACTAGGCTCCAAAGTAAACTGAGAAATGACAGTGAAGACGAAAGCAGTGTGTTAGCGCCACCGTGTAATGAATTAATTAATGTTCAAACTAGTAATTTGGTAACTACGCATGGAGTGGGCAGCAAGTAATGGTGTGGACAGTGAAACAATTAGTGGACAGGGAAGCATTATCGATCGATCGGTCGGCAACAGTTCGCCTCAGGAGTCCGAAATGGCAGGACACAATCTTGCAAATACTGTAGATTCAGGTTTTGCGTCTTCACCGTTTTCTCAAATAAGTCAAGACACATTTTCTGCTCGTCAGAATGTGAATGTTGCCGGTGCAAATGCACTGCCGAAAGGAATAGAGGAACAGATTCCAGACACTACTACATTATTCTTGCAATTAATGCAACAAATGAAACAAAATCAGAGACAAACGCAGCAACAGTTCCACACAATGGAACAAAATCTTCAAACGTTAGACACAATGGAACATCGCCAGAGACAAACACAGCAAAAGTTAGACGCAATGGTACAAAATCTTCAAACGTTAGACACCACACTTGAACAAACACGTGAAGATTTAACTACTGAGTTACATAAAATTGAATCGAAATGTCAAAAACTCTGTAATGACGTAAAAACACAAATTTGTGAGCATTTCCAACCTATTTTTTCGCGTCATGACAATGCATTACAGAATCACGAAGCAGCTTTAAAGATACTGCAAACTATTGTTCATGAAAATCACGACACCTTGCAAGCTAATATTGACTCAGTTGCATCTACCGATTCGGTTACGCAACTTGCAAAAACTCAGGAAAACTTAAAGGACACAGTAGATACGATTTCAACACAAATGGACACTCTGAAACTTGGTTCAGAAAAACACACTTTCGGATCAGTTCACTAACTTATCTACAAAGGTGGATGATGATCTGAGTGACACAAGACCACTAGCTTCACTGACACAGAAGAGTATGAACAAATTAAGAAATTCAAACAAAATCAGAATCAAATAAATCCGCAACACAAAAGAGAAATCATGAGAAGTACAAGATCAGTTGGCACAAGTAATACAATAATTACATATTTCAGAGCACACTAGCACTCCAACGCCGGAAGAGGGACTTAGAAATACGGAAAAGCCACAAAATAATAACACAGGGCATTTCGGAAATTATGAAAGAAATTGGCAAGGTGCACCGAATTTTGCGATGGAACCGCCGACACGACGTAACAATGACCGACATGCGACTTGCCGACACGATGATTTTGACTATAAGCTGTTCATTACTACACGTAAATTCAAAACGTTTAAGAATTCTGGCAACGACATTCATCCACAAGCGTGGCTTCATCAATTCTCTCATTGTTTTCCTCCCAACTGGTCATTAGAGCACAGGTTAGAATTTATGTGTGGCTATTTAGAGAATGAACCAGCTGTAAGAATGCGATCGGTCATTCACGATTGCCACAGTGAAGGAGAATTTTATCATGCCTTCCTCTCAGGATATTGATCTCAAGCCACAGAAGACCGAGTAAAACATACCATCATAATGATGAAACATTTCGAACAATCTGAATTTTCCAGTCTTGTGAAATATTTTGAAGACATGTTGCACAAAAATCAGTACCTGTCAAACCCTTACAGCCCCTCAGAACTCATCCGCATTTGCTTAATCAAATTGCCTGAACATTTACGACATATTATCTTGGCAGGACGTTGCAAAGACGACATTGAAGCTTTTCAGGGACTGTTACAAGAATTGTAAATTGACACTGACAATCGCAGAACGCGAAAACAAGAGCACAACTATTACAGGTCACATCCATCAAAATTCTGCAATGACAGAAATAATAAGTGGACACGACAAGGCTATTCTTTCAACGTAAATCATGACCAAAACATATCTTTCACCTGTATGACAACCGTTGGCAGAGTGGTAATAATTACAGGGAAAGATCACCTCTCCACGGTAATGACTATCACAGAGACAGTCAGAGAAATAGACAATATGGGAACCCAAATAATAATTATCAAGGGAGTTATGATTCAGGGAGAAATTCTCCACCACGTGACCGACAAGAAAGAAACAATGGAATCTACCGACATGATGACAGACAATATGATCATAACGACAGACCTGAAATGCATCAGAGCTGGCGGGATTCATCAGGGCAGGACCCCCTCAACAAGGTGAATTTGTAGATGTTAGGTCTCCAAATCCCAATAACAGCGCGCGCCAACAAAGAGACAATAGGCAATGACTCATACCGCTGGCAGCCACAAGACGTACTTATGAAACTGACGACGCAGCTGCTGTAGCTAGTAATTACGTAAAAATGGAAGATATTAGGGATATCTTACTCCAGGAACACGACGTAAAACATAACAACATTGCGTATCCTGTGATTCACATTACAGTAAATGACCTA
The DNA here is from genome assembly GCF_023864275.1 of Schistocerca cancellata. Taxonomy (NCBI): domain Eukaryota; kingdom Metazoa; phylum Arthropoda; class Insecta; order Orthoptera; family Acrididae; genus Schistocerca; species Schistocerca cancellata. The sequence goes on from NC_064627.1 coordinate 641,899,267, forward strand.
AAATTTATGGCAGTACTTGACTCTGGCAGTCACATTTCAGTAATTAGTGAAACAGCCCTTAGCAAATGCAACAAATAGAATGTTTGCCCCACACTTCCGTTATGTAAGATTAAATTACAAGGCGCAATCGTTGGAAAAAGTGTAGATGTACGCCAACAAACCAACTTAGAATTCTTTTGTTAAAGCCACAGCTTCTCTATGAACTTTCTTATTGTTCCATTATTGTCGACGGAGATTATATTGGGAGTAGACTTTTTGAATGAATACAAAGCAGTCTTAAACTTTCATGATGCTGAAATAAGTTTAGAGAAAGAAGGTAAGTCAACAGCTTTGAAATTTGAAAATTGGCTCTCAAACCATGACGAGGAAATTAATCGGCTTTACCTTCTGTTAGACAACAGTTCGGAATTTCCTACGGAACTAGACACTAACAATCACTCTGCAAGTACTGACAGGGATGATATCGACGACATATTTGAAACTAATGACTTAATTCAGAATATAATCCAAACAATTGAGAATTGTAATGACACTGATAGGCAGGACCTTTTTAAGATTTTGCAAGCACATTCCACAGTTTTTACTCACAAAACAGGAACAATCAAGGGATTTCAATACCAATTTAGTGTTCGTGAGCATACTAAATTTTGTGTTAGACCATACGTAATTCCAGCACATTATAGGGACCATGTTAGAACAGAAATACAATCTATGCTTGACGAGGGTATTATTGAGCCTGCAGTAAACTCATACAACAATTTACTACATGTTGTTGAGAAGAAAAATGGATCGATCAGACTTGTCTTAGATTCGAGACAAATCAATACTATCATTATTCCTGAAACAGACAGGCCGCAAACGATGGAAGAACTTTTCCAAAATTTTAATGGTGTAAAAGTCTTGTCTTCTATTGATCTCAGATCCAGCTTTTATCAGATCGAACTTCATCCAGAATGTAGAAAATACACAGCTTTTCTTTGTTTCGGCGTTTGTTATCAATTTCGGAAATTTCTTTTTGGTTTGAACATTTCTTTGGCAGTGTTCATTCGCGGACTAAATTCCATATTACCTGATTTCTTAAAACGTCACATCACCTTATATGTGGATGACATTCTAATAGCAGAAGCCTCATGGGAACAACATAATTGCATCCTCAACAGTTTGTTACGTATTTTTGCAGAATCTGGAATTACAGTTCACTTCGAAAAGTTTGAATTCGGTAGGTCAAAGGTTAGGTTTTTGGGACATATTATTTCTTCTGAAGGCATTCAGCCGGAACCTGAAAAGTTAGAAGCAATCAGAGCCATTCCAGTTCCATCCACAAAAGAACAAGTCCGCAGTTTTCAAGGTCTCGTAAATTTTTACCGTCGTTTTCTGAATATGCAAATTCTAGTTACACCAAAACTTTGTTCTCTCACTGGAAAAAATACTATTTGGAACTGGGACGAACAAGCACAGTTGGAATTCAATTCATTGAAAGAATCGCTACTTAACGCACCAATACTAGCTCATCCAGATCTATCACAAGATCTTCTAAAGTCGGTCTTGGTGCCCATTTATTTCAAAAAGCTATAGAAAATGACACTACTGTTCAGAAAACCATTGCTTTTGCTAGCCGAGTGCTAACAAAATCTGAAAAAAGTTATTCCGTTACTGAATTAGAAGCTGTAGCTATCGTTTGGGCATTTAACAAATTCTGTTTCTTTCTTTCTGGCAAGTACGTAAAAGTATACAGTGATCATCGTGCATTACAATTTCTTATGTGTTCAAAATTAAATCATGACAGGTTAAAACGTTGGGCAATGTTTCTGCAAGAATTCCACTTCACAATAGTCTACATTCCCGGCAAGGAGAACATTGTTGCGGACGCACTGTCACGCGCACCGGCTGGGCTTGAGAAAAGTAACACAGAAGGCAACCTCGAGAAAAATTTCAGTATTCTTTACATTCAGAAGGTAGCCTTTGAAAACTTCATCGCCACATCATTAAAGGACATTGCTCATGAACAAGATAAAGATCCGATTTGGAAAGACATCAAAAGTAAATGGCATGAAAGGACTCACACTCAGATTCGGCATTATTATCTGGTTAGAAACAATATACTCTTCAAACGCTGCACTGTTGATGACAAGCTATGGGTACTTTGCATTCCAGACGATTTTGTTAATAAGATCATTTGGCACATTCATTTCAGCTACGCACATTTGGTCCACGAAAATGTTATCATATTCTTCGAACGACTTGTAATTTTAACAATATGGAAAAGAGAATTCGAAGAGCCTTGTCTATTTGTAAACTTTGTCAAAAGGCGAAACCATCTACTATCTCACATCGTGCTCCGTTGTTTCCTATTATTCCTGCTAAATTAAAAGAATTTGCTGCTGTTGATCTCTTGGGACCCCTTGTCAGAACATCGAATGGATTTTCGTACGTTCTAGTCGCTGTTGAACTTACTTCAAAATTTGTTTCTTTCACTCCGTTACGTAAAGCCACTGGACGGTCTGTATCCAACGCCTTTGTTAAAAATTTCTTACTTGAAGTTGGCCACGTTGCTAAAGTCATTTCAGATAACGGACCGCAATTCAGATCTGCTGTATGGTCCCGCATGCTTCGGAATCATAAAATCAAACCTGTTTTTATTTCATTGTACTCACCACATTGTAACCCGTCTGAACGGCTTATGAAAGAAACCAACAAGCTTTGCAGACTTTATTGTCACAGAAAGCATCAGCATTGGGACAGATATTTACACTTATTTCAAAACGTGCTGAATAAAATGCCTCATGACTCCACTGCTATCCCACCGTTTCTTGTACTGACGAATGAAGAACCACCGAACACAATCAGAGAGCTTGTACCTTTCCCAAATACACGTAAACTTCGACACAAAGACATAATTGATTTGGCTATTAAAAATATAAAATCTGCAGCAGACAAAAGGAGAAAACTACATGGTAAAGCAAATGCAAAGAAATTATATATTGGTCAGAAAGTTCTCATTAAAGCACATTCATTGACACATAAGAAGAAACACTTGAGTCACAAATTCTTTCTGATCTACAATGGACCTTACAGAATCCGACGTATACCACATTATATTTGCGTTGAAGTTAAACTCTGCGTACTAGGAGGACTAAAGGATTGCACCACATTTCATAAGTAAAACCGTTTATTGACAGATAATCTGCTTCTTAACTTTGTATTTGCCATACAACTTATCACTTCACTTTACTAGTATGCTTTGTCAGACTTAGAAACTGTTAACATGCAACAATGTTTGAAGTTAAATATCCAGTCAAGAACCAAGAGAACTTTTTTAAACAGAAATTATGAATGCATTGTTATAGTGAACAGACGACACAGTGTAATTGTGTGTGTACGTTCTTGCTTGTTAGTTGCACGATTACGTAACGACCATAAGGCTCACATACTTAGAACATGTACCGGTACTGCTAATGAGATTTTAATGCAACATTGTGGTTTACTGGAAAATACATTCTGGATTTAAAGTACTTTCTGAGAGATATCAGATGACACAGTTGTTAGTTTATTTGACAGCTACAAGATTATATCACGACGCTACTAATGAGTGACACAATTTATATTATTGCTTTTGTGGTGTATCTGTTTATATCTGCACAGTTTTTCTGAATTCTTCTGGAAAGGAAAACATGATTTAGTAGTAACTTTTGTGGTATTGCTACAATGAGACAGCCTTTTCTGTAGCACAACAATACGTTACAGTACAGTACTTACGTCATCACGGCAATAAGCGTAACAATTGCGATATCTATATGAATAGCAATTCACTTCGTTTATTACGAGGTAAGTACATTGACTTCTACAGATCGTTGATTTCAGACAACGATAATTACGACACTTGGCACATTTTTTACCCTCAAGTAATGACAGAGATTATGTTGCAACAAGAAGCACAATTTAGCACCGCAGTACACGTATTTGAGTGATTAATTTTGTACTTAAAACATTTCTTTTTAAAGATTTTTGAATTATAAAGAAAGGTTTCCGTGATACATTTCATTCCATTTCTGTAATCTGTAACACCTGAGGGTGCAATTACATTAATCCTCAGGGGGGTACACGCTTACTTTGTGTACCATGTGTTTGGCGAGCGCAAGGATCCCTAGCAAATATGGTATTTGCTTGTACAACTTTACACAATGGTACCATATTTCTCTAACACAGAATTACACAGCTATCTGATTATTTAACAGAGAAACAAACATATTTTTTTTTTACTATGTCAGTGACACATGTTTACGCAATTACACAGTTGGATAACTTCACAGTTATGAAATTCTATTTTGTCTGTAGTTTGTGAACTGTTCATATTTTTTTCGGAACCATTGTGATACTATGAGAGCTTTGTATGATATATTTGGTATGAGATCACGATTTTTAAAGTACGTTTGAGGTAGATGACACTATTGAAATGAGCAGAGAACATTTTTTATGGTTTGAAATTATTACAGAAAGCTACGACGATTTTGAGATTTGGCTGACGTTTTATGATGTTATTATTATGATGACAATGTGTATTATGCTGTTGAGGTATGTTTATGATCAATAAGCTGATGCTATATGAGGAATTTGATTATGCTATGTATTTATTATGATGAAATATTGAAGTGTCGACGAATATGCATATAGTAATAAGGTAAGGAATAATGAGTAGTGGTTAGGCACTCAGATTTCAGAAAAAGGATGTTGGAAACCAAGAATCGTACTTTAAGAGTTATGAAATGTGTGTAAATGCGTGACTGTATCACAATGCCGGCGAAAATTTTTTGGACACTGCTATATTTATAGGATTTTGTTTCTACACATTTCTACTGTAATTTCTCGACTTGTAAAATTTTATTTGTATCAAACTGTCACTGTATCGGAAACTTCTGTTGTAAATTGCGGTAAGAAAGCTAAGTGACCTCGACGTAATGCGTTGTTGATGCCCAGCTGTGCGTGGCCTGGAGAAAAAGCCATTAGGTGGAGAAAAAAAGAGGCCATTAAACTCGATATTGACAGTTCTTTGTAGAAAGCATCGCTAATACGACACACTCAAACTTGAAAACATGATTACACTGTAGAGTTCTTAATTTATGATATTTACTGAAATGAAATGATGAGAAACATTTCATGTCTATTTTCTTGCTAGTTGAAAGATTGTTTACTGCATTATGAAATGCCATATGACTAGTGAATGATGTTTCACGCCTTGCTTTGCCTATTTTGTTTAATATCTAGTTTGTAGCTGCACTGCAGGATTGGTTAAAATAAAATTTTATAGACGTACCAAGATAAATAACTTATACCTACAGATCCAGTAAATAATAACTTTATGATGTACTTAAAAAAAACGAAGGAGCACAAAAGACATTTCCCTTCACAGGAATTGCATACAGAATTTTCTTTTCACGTACTTGGTAATTTCTTTTCTAGAATAAGTTGTGGTGCACCACTTTAATTACATAGACATTAAGATATGAATATACATTTCCCTTATCTGCATTGTTGTCTTTAGTGTAATATTTTTTCTGCTTGAGCTTTGTCATGTTTAGGTATAAGTTATAGCATTTGCTGCTGCTGTTTGCCAGGCATAGTGTTACTGAATTTGACTTTGTATTACTCAGTTAAGCCAGTTTTACTACGGATTTATTTTTCTTGTTTGCTGCACATTGCCTTATATTAGTTGTAATATTGCAATTGCTTTGCTAATTTATATATACTGCTGCCAATTTCCATTTTTTTGTCATTGCTGTTTGTGTTAATTTGTTATGTGCTGCTGCATTGCCTCATACCTTGGTATATATATATATATATATATATATATATATATATATATATATATATATATATATATATATATATATATATATGAGCTCAGTAGATTTAAGTTAGCTTAAGAGGGGGTAGACTATATAAGAAACTAACTAGATGAATTGGAAGAAATGCATTGAGAAGCTATAAGAAAATGGTTTGGCCAAAAAAGTAGTGCACAGTGAGAGAAACTATTTTTGAAAGAGGATGTGAACAGAATACAGAAAGCATGCTTGGATAGGATTTTTTTTGTGGAAACAAATGTTGAAATAAGAGGAAAGATCTACAGAATGAAGTTTTGGGTTGGACTGCAGTACCAAATGTCACATTGCAAACAAACTGTGTCTTGTATTTTTGTGTTATTACACTATGTGAATTTGTGTTTTTCCTGTCTTTATGTGTTTAGCTAATAAGATTTACGTTGTAGAATTTTTCTGATAATATGTTATTTAATTTGTAAAGATGCTTTGACATTATTTATTCTGTTTTGTTTTAATGCTCATGTGTGAAGTTGATGTTTAAAAAGTGATTCTGATCTTTTATGTATGTACTTATGTCATAATTCTTGTAACACTGATGTACATGTTTATTTCTATTCTTTTGTAAAGCCTGTTTTACTACAAATGTAATCTGTATTGTTATTTTCTTTAATGATCTTTTTTGTACATTTGTTATTGTATTCTTATGTTATAAAATTGTAATTGACACCAGTTCATCAAATTAAGTAACTTGTAAGTTACATTTCACTGCACACATTTCTGTTGGTCATAGTATATGGACAATATGTGAGAAGTAGAGACTGATAGTGATTGCACGTGTGTTAATAATTCAGCAAGGGACTGGTTAACAGCATTGCTGGTTCTAAGGACAATTATAAAAAAACTTTGTGAGTGCAAAAGTGGTGGTTTACAGACTTGCTATATTCTCCGAAAGACTCTTTGATGGTGATTGTGCACCTGCACAGTCGCAACAGATGGCTGCTCGCCATTTATACAAGGACTACAGTGGGTCTGCATCTTTGATGGCCCACCAATATCATTATCTCTACAAGGACTGCAGTGGGTCTGCACCTCTGGTGGCCCACCAATACCGTAATCTCTACCAGGACTACAGTGGGTCTGCTCTATGACGACCTACCTGCCAATATTCTTCAAAACTTCGACTGACTCTGCGGTGGGTTTGCTCTGTTGTGTACCATTACCTGTCTGCATGTGAAGGGTCAGCATTATCTTTCTGTTGAAAGAACAACACTACTTCTTCAAGACTGCATGGAGATCCACTAGCTCCATGTGCATTTTCTTTTACTGCTCAGACTTTGAGAAAAACACTGCAATTTTACTGTGATGAACGATCAGTACTGTCTTTATGGACTGTGAGAAAATTTTAACTTTTGACCAACATTGTATGTGTATTTTTTAAATCTGTATTGGCCACTGCCCAAAACAATTTGTAAAATTTTTTGTGGGAAGCATGGGGGCTATGTAAGTAGGCTGTTTAGGTTTTTATATTGGTAACGCCACGTAGCGCTCTGTATGAAAATCACTGGCTGTGCTGTGTGGAGTCTGTGGCTTGTTTGCATTGTAGTTGGCTATTGTAGTGTTGGGCAGTTGGCTGTTAACAGCGCGTAGCATTGCGCAGTTGGAGATGAGCCGCCAGCAGTGGTGGATGTGGGGAGAGAGATGGCGGAATTTTGAGAGCGGATGATCTGGACGTGTGTCCATTAGAGACAGTACTTTTGTAACAGTGGATATCATGAACTGATTATATATATAATGACTTTTGAACACTATTAAGGTAAATACATTTTTTGTTCTCTATCAAAATCTTTCATTTGCTAACTATGTCTATCAGTAGTTAGTGCCTTCAGTATTTTGAGTCTATTATTTAGCTGGCAGTAGTGGCTCTCGCTGTATTGCAGTAGTTCGAGTAATGAGGATATTTGTGAGGTAAGTGATTCATGAAAGGTATAGGTTAATGTTAGTCAGGGCCATTCGTTTGTAGGGATTACTGAAAGTCAGATTGCGATACGCTAAAAAATATTGTGTGTCAGATTAAGTACAGTCATGTATAATTTTTCTAAGGGGGCGTTTCAACTCAGCTGTGGAAACGTCGTCTGGAAACGACATGTATCACTGACGTTCGTCACCGTAGCCAACATGAAGGCGGCGTTGCCATCCACCAGTTCTCGAACCCTTATTCTGTAAACAATGTCCCTGATAGGCCCTGATGCACTGAAATCCAGCGCATCCCATCCAACGCTCAGGAAACGTCTCCAGGAGAACAGTGGTAAAATTATAGAGGGGCACCATCCTGCTGCAAAATGAAGTAGCGAGGCATAATCGGAAGTGCATAGTTCACCAACATGTCGACATGGTGTGCCCTGTCACTGGCGCGCATGCGACTCAACGCTGTTCATGATATGGTGAGGATTACGTCCTGAAGAGTGTCTATCGATTACATTTATAGCCAACAGCATAAAACGTCGAGCTCTTTTGGTATAAGCAAAATAACGTAGATAGCTGTAAGTCGATAAACTGAGTCAACGATGAAAGTGAGGAATGCATGATACAACTAAAAAATCTACAACACAAATCTTTGTGCAAGAAACTATAAAACTGAAATATAAAGCAGAAGTTTAAGTTACATGTGTCAAAGGCAATTTGTTGTATGGAGTAATTAACAAGAGCTGGAATGTTAAGTTATCGAAGCTCCTGCAGTGGATCATGTGAGACTAAAGTACTGCATCAATGTTTTGGCCAACCCTCGTTCACTTTTACTAGAAAAATATAGTTAAAATAAGAAATTCTTTTTACAGAGACAGCCTTGTCACTCCTGTCATCTAGTAAAATAGGAACAAATTTTGTTCCTCAGAAAATAGATGAAATTGTACTATGTAAGAACTGAACACGGCAGTGTGGTATAAAAAATACATCACTCTCGTGGAGAACTCTTTTAACAGTGACAGAAATGTTGACTCCATAAACACGATGATGCAATCAGTTACCTGGAAACTTCCTGTTAAAAATATCACATGCGATAAATGTGGGGATAACGAGCTGTTACCATTCCTTGTTTTGAATTAGTTGCTATTGAAGATGAAAGTCAAAGAGACGAACCATCTGTTATTGAATGTTCTAATGATGAGGGTTAGAAATAAGAGCTGCCGTAGGTGTATAGGGAAGCATGGGAAGTCATGAACATCTATGCTGAACGTATTGCCCTCCCCCCCCCCCCCTCCCCGCACTCCCCTCACCAAACTGCGTCTTCATTTTTAGCGTTTCTGCACTGACACACACTGTCTGTCTGTCCGTCTGTCTCTCTCTCTGACACCCATACCCATACCCATATTCACCCACCCACACATACACACAAACACACACACACACACACACACACACACACACACACACACAGAAGCCAGACGGGGTAGCCGCGCGGTTAAAGGTGCCTTGTCAAGGGTCGCACGGCTCCCTCTGTCGGAGGTTCGAGTGCTCCCTCGGCCATGGGTGTATATTGTCCTTAGCGTGAGTTCGTTTAAGTTAGATTAAGCATTGTGTAAGCTTAGGGTCGATGACCTCAGCAATTTGGTGCCATAGAACTTACCACAAATCTCAAACTTACACACACACACACACACACACACACACACACACACACACACACACACATATATATATATATATATATATATATATATATATATATGGCAGAAGATATTTGACGTCCATAAATCTTATTGCACCGGATGGACGAAATAACACCGATTGGTACACCGTTGAGCTGTCAGCTTTACTCCTGGGGTGGACTGGGCGGTGGAGAGGGACGATATGAGACTAAAACATATAAAATATCACTCCGCTTTTATTAAAACTTGAACAATATCGAACATCTAACTTTGTTGCAATTCAAGTCCGCAGGAATGACGTGAGTATTTACTACTGCGACTAAAAATTAATGTGTCACTTGACAGAGAACAAGATACTATCCTCTTCTTACAGAGTAAATTTGACAATAAACGTTTATGGAGAGTTCTGTTTCAGTTTATATACTGCTGGCTCGCTAGGGAGACGACGCTCTCGACTACAGAGAACGGTACTGCGCCCAGACAGAAGTAAGCGTGCTGATGCGATGACGTATGAAAACTCTTGTGGACCTATCTACGCCACCGTTTCTCATTCATAGTCGCTTCTGGCAGATACTAGGTTTATGTGGTGTCACCGCCAGACACCACACTTGCTAGGTGGTAGCCTTTAAATCGGCCGCGGTCCGCTAGTATACGACGGACCCGCGTGTCGCCACTGTCAGTGATTGCAGACCGAGGGCCGCCACACGGCAGGTCTAGAGAGACTTCCTAGTACTCGCCCCAGTTGTACAGCCGACTTTGCTAGCGATGCTACACTGACAAATACGCTCTCATTTGCCGAGACGATAGTTAGCATAGCCTTCAGCTACGTCATTTGCTACGACCTAGCAAGGCGCCATTGCCAGTTTATACTGAGATTGTAAAACATGTACCGTCAAGAGCGATGTACACCAATTATGGTTTAAAGTTAAGTATTACATAAACTTCGTACTTTATTTACTATGCTCAACTACTTTACGTTGTTCCAGACCTCACGCCAGTCTGCGTGGGCTTAAACACGTGCATTTCGGCTTCCTCTAGCTACACGGTGTTGGCTCTTCTGCCAACACATCAGTTTACATGTGGTTCTGTCGCGAGGTAGCAGTCTTGCTTTGGGACATCGCTCTTTGGACGATACCACATGTCTGTACAGTTCACATGTTGCTGTGCCCTCTGCGCATTCTCGATGCAGGTCTCAGAAGCGAGCAACAGAAATGACTGTGGTCACCTGGAACAATAATGTTACCCTTGGGATTGCCTTATCCAGGGCAGTCCTTTGAGAGGATCACAGATGTTGGTCGGAATGGAGAGATAATATGATAAATATTAACATAAGTAAAAAATTGTAATACACACATCTAAAAAAAGGTTTTCCATCACCCTGGTTCCCAGAACTCCTGAAGAGAGACGTTGACTGTGGATACTGTATCACAGACACAGTCCCTTTGGCTGTTGAGAGATGTCACTAAACCCGCCCAAAGCTGTAGACAACCACGCATGACCTGCACCTATTAGACGGAGGGGAGGGGGGGGGGGCGACAGCCGATCAGTTCCTGTCATTCCACCAGGAAGGAGGTATACGGCTTGTGTTGTTTGTAGTTCAACCATGCCTAGACGGTAAGTACTGTCGTTCAATCGCGTCAGCATTGTTACTTTGTGCCAGGAAGGGCTCTCAACAAGGGAAGTGTCCAGGCGTCTCGGAGTGAATCAAAGCGATGGTGGTCGGACAAGGAGAAATACAGAGGGGCATGAACTGTCGATGACATGCCTCGCTCAAACCGCCCAAGGGCTACTACAGCAGTGGATGACCACTACCTACGGATAGTGACTCGGAGGAACGCTGATAGCAAGGCCCCATGTTGAATAAAACTTTTCGTGCAGCCACAGGACGTCGTGTTACGACTGAAACTGTGTGCAATAGGCTGCACGATGCGCAACTTCACTCCCAATGTCCATGGAGAGGTCCATCTTTGCAACCACGACCGGTACAGATGGGCCACACAACATGCCGAATGGGCCGCTCAGGATTGGCATCACGTTCCGTTCACCGATTAGCGTCGCATATACCTTCAACCAGACAGTCGTCGGAGACGCGTTTGGAGACAACCCGGTCCGGCTGAACGCCTTATACACACTGACCAGGGTGTGCTGTAAGGTGAAGGTTCCCTGGTGTATTAGGGTGGCATTATGTGGGGCCGACGTATGCCGTAACGGCTGTACGATATGTGAATGCCATCCTACGACCGAAAGTGCAATCATATCACCAGCATGCGAGGTATTCGTCTTCATGGACGACAACTCGCACCCCCGTCGTGCAAATCTTGTGAATAACTTCCTTCAGGATAACGACATCGCTCGACTAGAGCGACATTAAACCTAACGAACATGCCTGTGATTGATTGAAAAGGACGACGTGACCAACTAACCACTCTGAGGGATCTACGCCGAATCACTGTTGAGGAGAGGGAGAAGTGGACCAACAGCGGCTTGATGAACTTGTGGATAGTAGGCTATGCCACGACGAATACAGGCATGCATTAATGCAAGAGGACGTGCTACTGGGTATTAGAGGTACCAGTGTGCACAGCAATCTGGACCACCACCTCTGAAGGTCTCGCCGTATGGTGGTACAACATAAAATGTCTGGTTTTCAGAGGAATAACAAGGGCGGAAATTATGTTTATGTTGATCTCTATTCCAATCATCTGTACAGGTTCCGGAACTCTCAAACCCGAGGTGATGTAAAACTTTTTTTGATGTGCGTAGAATATCATCGAATTACATCACGTCAAGCTTGGGAAGTGTATTAGGAAATGATAGTTGAAAAATAATAGGCAGACCTCATTATTTGGACTGATAAACGACAGAAATAAAAGATATGAAATTTGTTAACATCGAAAAGAAATTTAAATGTTCGGAATAATTTTTTGAAGGTATTTGTCTGGATTGTAGCGTTATATGGGAGTGAACTGTGGAAGATAAAGATTTCAGGCAAGAGAATAGAGTCTTTTCAAGTTGGTGCTCACGCTGGGGCTACAAGAAACCGTCGCTTTGATAACTGAGGGAAGTGTGGGTGGTAAACATTGGCGGGAGACTACGGTTCGAATATAGTAAGCTGATTCAAATGGATGCAAGTTATAGTAGATATGAATACACGATGAGACTAGCACAACATACACTAAAGTGGGAAACCGCATTAAATCAGTCTTCGAACCAAAGAAGACAAAAGCAGCACCTAATTAATATGTATCCAGGAAGGAAAAAATGGTCACTGATTTGCAATTTTTTTAATTTTCTTTAGAAATGTGCTGAGAATCCAGACAGATACTGATTAATTTTCTGCATTGCTGTCACTGTGGCGCAGTGATCCATTTCATCTTATCGAATGCAATAAAGCGATTTCCACTGTATCGTCTTGTAAGAGCACGAAACTTCCGTCAGCCGTATTTTTTTGCGTGCCACTGAGGGACGGTTGTCTGGCGGCGGGAGGCGGGTATCGGCTGCCGGCGGCACTTAACCCGCTTTGACACCTTAATGGGGGATCGCCGCAACACAGGCGCCGCCGTAACCTGGTTATCACGAGGAGCTGCTGGCCGCCTCACAGTAATGGCGACGCCGCGATATCGGACCCCGCTGGCCCCAGCCCGGCCCACGAGCGTGGCGCGTCTTCTCAAGTCCGCAACAGCCGCAGCACATCAAGACGAAATCGACTGGTCTCTACTGTAGCAGGTAGAGCCGCTATTGGGCACATATACGGGCGTTGTTACGAAAACAACAGGTAATTATGTCTCTGTGTACAATTTATCAGAATGGCACACATGAAATTAATTTATAGGCTGTCACGCCGAATATCTCCCCATCACACACAATTTGTTACCTACATAGACATACGCTATTCCACCTACATTATTGCCACAGACGAAGTACCCACTGCCACTATCAATCAGCATTTAATTGGTGACAGTTCATTGTCTCCCTTATGATAACATTCTCCTTCCTCCACACCACACCCATTCTCAAATCATTTTCATTCCTGACGACATATTAGCACCCAAAAGTTTCTTTGTACATATGCCTTTGGATGTCCTCGATCTGACTGGAAATGTCCTGGATCTGACTGGAAATGTCCTGTCAATATCTGTTCTGTGCCGCACACGGACGAACCCATCCCCGTAATACTACACTCAAACTAGTCCAAGATTCAATGATACCGACTGAAATTCCTACTGGAAGTACAGAGTGGTCGGAAATTCCCGTTATGGACTTCTAGGGCTTGTTGAGGGGAGTGAGTACATCGCATTTTGAAGAGGGACCGATGTGCGGAAACGTCACCCAACGAGACTACAGAGCGTGAAAGTTATAGGCGCTGGCGTCTGTAAATGTACGTATACACGGGGTGACTCCGTGATGATGTTACAGACTTTCTAGGATGATGGAGACCGACAAATGTATTAATTTAAAGTAAGGATCCCTGTACCGGAAACGAACGAGTCGAAAGTCATAAATGAAAACCGTTGTGATACCTCTGATAGTTGAATACATGTACCGGTTCTTGCGTTGAGAAAATTGTAGGGTTGGTAACTTTCAGAAGTGGTAGTATGGACAAAAACAAGAAAAAATATCCAATAAACGTGGGCTCTAAAGTGCGTACCTTAACAACAATGAACACTTGCTCAATAGAGGAGATGTATTTCACGTTAGTCAAGACGAACGAATGGTCATAGCTCCTCAGGTATGCATTTTAGAGCCCAAGTTTATTGGACATTTTTTCTTGTTTTTGTACACACTACCACCTCTGAAAGTTACCAGCCGTACACTCACCGCAACACACGATCCGGTACATGTATTCAACTGTCAGAGGTATCAGAACGGTTTTCGTTTATGACTTTCGATTCGTTCGTGTCCGGTACAGGGATCCTCACTTTAAATTAATACATTTATCGGTCTTCATCATCCCAGAAAGTCTGTGACATCATCACGGAATCACCCAGTGTATACATACATTTACAGACGTCCGCGCCTATAACTTTGACGGCTGTAGTCTCGTTGGGTGACGTTTCAGGACAAGGGTTCCTATTCAAAATACGATGTACTCATTCACCTCCACAAGCCATAGATGTCTGTAACGGGAATTTCTGACAACCCTGTATTTTCACTTCCAGATTGGAAGCCACCACGTCAACATTACAAATCTAGGACACATCTCCACCATTGTTTCCATTCTTCTGCTTTCCCCACCAATTCCAGCAGTGTATTCCACCTGACGTCCTTTCCCCCTCATGTTGGCGTCTTTTTACGTTCAATTGGTTACATTCAGAATCTCTGTAATTGCTGGTGGCATGTCAATTTACCACACTGGGCTCGCATTTGGGAGGACGATGGTCCAACCCCGAGTCCGGCCATCCTGATGTAGGTTTTCTGTGATTTCCCTAAATCGCTCCAGGCAAAGGCCGGGGTGGTTCCTTTGAAATGGCATGATCGACTTCCTTCCTCGTCCTTCCCTAATACGATGAGACAGATGACATCGCTGTTTGGTCTCTTTCCCGAACAACCCATCCCAAACCTATGTCTATTACATGTTCTATGGCTCATTGGCACAATAAATCTTAATAATTTGGAATGAGTCATTATACATTCACATCACAAATGAATTTGTAAATATGGCTACTTGCAGAACATCTATACCTTCCTTGTTAATATATAATCACCACCTTTTACACTTTGCAACAGTAGAAATTCTTCTATAGAATAGAAAGAGTTGTCAAGGAAGAAACTTTATTAGACAGCTATGAAATTTTACTTTGCTCTCTGTCAGCCTTTGGATATCACTTGATATGTGATCAAAAATTTAGTTTGGAGAATTTGGCACCGCTTTTTGTGCTAAAGACAACTTAAGTGAGGAGCAATGAATGTCATTGTTTCATCTTGTACAAATTATTAGACGTTGACACTGAATCACAAAGTCAGCAGGAAGAAGTTTTCATTGGAAATTGGCAGAAAGCAATAGTCAGTATAGAACCAGAAATCAATGCTTTTGTGTTTGTTGGTTGTCAAATGTTTAGAAATTTTCCTGTGGTTTGCAATGAAATGACAGATTTTTTAAAAAGTAAATGGCGAATTTCACCCATTGTTGAAAAAACAGATGGAAGTGCTGCACTGGTATTAGTCTTAGTCGTAGAAAAGGGAATATTGTTAAAATCCAGTAAAGGCGCGGCTGGCGCTCGCAGTGTGTGGTAATAATCGGCAGCAAGCAGGGTAAACATGACACGGAGCTCTAGAGGCATATTGCACGTACCATTTGTTTGGAATGAAACAACAGCGAGGCAGGGAACTGCAGTGTTGCTTCAAGTTATTGCGACGTTTGAGGCGAGGCGGTAGGCCAGAGCCGGGAGTGGTGATGTGTAAATGGCTGACGTATGGGAATTTACCCCTGCCATAGTTTCTGTCTCTCTCTGACACCACGTCAGAAGCGAGGGGAAAAGCAGTATAAATAGTCAGGCACTTTTAGACTGAGGGGGGTGCCAGGTCGGTCGAGAGTAGGGTCGGACCTGTGCTGGTCTACGCTTATAGGGGCCAGTCTGGCAGCGATATTGTAAATATTCTATGTAAATCTGTACTTTGTTTCTATGTACTTGTTCGGGCTGAATTTCACCTTCGGGGACACAACACCGGGGCGGGACAGAACGGCAGAAGGGTACTTGGAGATTGCAACTTCTGCCTGAAGGAGGGCAGTGACAGCAATCTGCAGTGGGTCCAGGATGGGTCACGTTTGCTTCCCACCCTGTGCACCGGATCCAGGCGAGGTGTACGCTGCAGGAGGCGCGGCAGCACTGAAGCAGCACTAGAGACGGCGGCGGGTGTTGCCAACCGGCAAGAGTCACTAGCGGCACCGCATCCAGGATTGCGCGAGTGTCAGTGATTTCCGCGTGTTGTTTAGGAGCCCAGTTGAGAGCCTATAACACCTCTGTCTACATGCTAAACACACTAGCCGTACACCAGGAGTTATGGTCAGCGGTGCGATTTCGTATGACAGCTGGGGCACTCTAGTGGTTATCCCACGCACTCTGACTCAAATCTGACTCCGGTGATTCCACCTGTTGATCTGCCATTCATGAACAACATTCCAGGGGGTGATTTCTAACAGGATAACGCTCGCCCAAATACTACCCGAAATACCCTACAGATCGTTGACATGTTGCCTTGACCTGCTCAATAACCTGATCTGTCTCCAAAGGAGCACATATAGGAAGTTATCGGACGAAAATTTAGCGTCATGCACAAATAGCATTAGCCGTCCATGTGTTGACCGACTAAGTTCAACAGTCATGGAACTGTATGTCTCAAAATAATATCCAGCACTTGCGCAACACATTGCATACAGCCGGCCGGAGTGGCCGAGCGGTTAAAGGCGCTACAGTCTGGAACCGCACGCCCGCTACGGTCGCAGGTTCGAATCCTGCCTCGGGCATGGATGTGTGTGATGTCCTTAGGTTAGTTAGGTTTAAGTAGTTCTAAGTTCTAGGGGACTTATGACCACGGCAGTTGAGTCCCATAGTGCTCAGAGCCAGCCATTGCATACACGTCTGCACGCTTGCATTGAACATTCTGGTAGTTACACCTATTATTAATGTACCAGCATGTCATATCCACAATGGCTTATCTCGCGCTAACAATAACCTGCTACCTTGCAATGTTAGTTTCTGACGTACTTTACCTAGACAAATGTATTCCCGAAACTTCATTGATCTACATTAATGTCTTTTTGTGTTACGATATTTTTCCGTCAGTATATATTGCCATTAAGGCTAGAATTCAGAGAAGTATGTCGTTTTAAAGTAGGGTAATATTTGCATTAGTTGACGTTTTGTCTATTATATAATAGAGAATGAAGTTTACCACTAATGCTGTGGTGGTTATGGTACAGTTAAGTGCTTAGAGTCAAAAATTGTATGAAGAGCAATGCAGGTATTTGATTTTCAATGAAGGTATTATGAAGCGATAAATATATAAAGCAGTGAAATACGACGGACTAATGGTACTGGAGTAAGAAAACAGAAACGAATATTATGTGATGTAGTATGTGGAGAAGCAGTGATGATTACGGATACTGATTAGAAGATATTTCTGCTTAGCAAGAACGATAACAAACAGGTTTAAGATTACCTGTGTTACCAGCATGAAAATCTCGTCTCCAACACCTACAAAGATGAGTGTCAATGAACAAAGTTCGAGGGCGTTGAACAATTCGTTTTAAACAGGTATATTCCCTGAAAAGTTGCCAGACACGCCCTGGTCTGACAGCCATACGAGAAAATTGCGACGAAAGCAAAGAAAGCTTCACTGCACATTTAAACGTAGTCAAAACCTTACAGAAACTGAAAGAAGCCAAAATTTGTGTAAGGAGAGGCATGCGAGAAGCATTCAATAAATTCTAAAGTGAAATTTAGTCTAACGACTTGATAGAATATCCAGAGAAGTAAACGGATCATAGCTAACTGTTTAGACCCTCTGTGACTACTCTGTATAATGGCATTGAAATGGAGGACGACACAGAAGAGCACGGAATACGATATCTCTTTCTAAAAATGTTTCACAGGGGAAGACCGCTCCCTAATGCCTCCTTCAAACTGTCGGTCAGACGACAAAATTTTTGATACCAACACACGTGACCATGGCTTAAAAAAGAAACAGAAATCACGCACAGACTAAAGGCTCCTGGACCTGACAGGATATCAATACGAAGTTTTCCAACGGATTGGCAGCAAAGGACGCGTCATTCCGTTTTCAAGAAGGGTCGCAGAACAGACAAAAAAAACTATCTGGCTGCATCTTTGAAGTCGATTAGTCGTACGATTTTGGAACATGTTTTAGGCTGGGGTGTTATGACATTTTTGGGAGCCCCATATCTCCTCTGCAGCAACGAACATGTGTTCCGATAACAACGATCTTGTGAATTCCAGCTCGCTCTCTTCGTCCATGAGACCCAGAAAGAAGTAGACAACAGGCGCGTAGTTAGAGACGATATTCCTTGACATCCAGAAAGTATTCGATACAGTTCCTCACTGCCGCCTAATGAACGAAATACGAGCGTTCTGAATATTTGACAAACTGTGTGATTGAATGGTTTCTACCAAACTGAACATGCCATGTCATTCTGAAAGGAAACTTCGGGTGTGCCCAAGAGAAGTTTTATAGGGCCATGACTTTACACAGTACATATAACGTCAAAAGTTCCTCGATGGTTTTTACGAATAATGCCGATGAATACAAAGACGTTGCGAGCCTAAAATATAG
The DNA here is from genome assembly GCF_023864275.1 of Schistocerca cancellata. Lineage (NCBI taxonomy): Eukaryota > Metazoa > Arthropoda > Insecta > Orthoptera > Acrididae > Schistocerca > Schistocerca cancellata. Next base: position 641,918,018 of record NC_064627.1, read on the forward strand.
AATCTATGACTTACAGTGGATCTAAGCTTGGTGCGTGGAATAGCACTTGACGCACGACATAAACGAATGTAAAGTATACGTTAAGTGGTTTTATTTTATGATTAGGGAATTGAAGAATCATTGCTGGCAGCAGATAATTCCATAAAATATCGAGAAGTGTGCCTAGTGATGGATGTGAACTGTATCGATCAGATAAATTTAATCATTAGCAGAGTTTGTGGACACAGATTCACTGGAAGAATCCTCAAGAAATATAGTCCATCAACAAAGGAAGTAGCTTACAAAACATTCGTCCGACCAGTACTTGAATATTACTCGTCAGTGTGAGACCTGTACCAGACAGTACTGGCAGAGGAAACAGAGAAGATATACAGAGGAGCAGCATTTGGTAAGCACTAGAGCGTCGCAGAGATGATCAGAAAACTCCAGTGGCAGACGCTGCAAGAGAGGCGTTCTGCATCACGGTGTGGTTTATTGTTAAAGTTCCAAGAGCATACGTTACTAGAAAAGTGAACAACTACAGTACTTCCACCCACACATATCTCACGAAAAGACCCTGAAGATAAAATAGCAGCTATTTGAGCCCACACGGAGTCTTACCGGCGGTCGTTCTTCCCACGAACTATTGTGTGACGAATAGGTTCAATGGTTCAAATGGCACTGGGTGCTATGGGACTTAACATCTGAGGTCATCAGCCCCCTAGACGTAGAACTACTTAAACCTAACTAAACTAAGGACATCACACACATCCATGCCCGAGGCAGGATTCGAACCTGCGACCGTAGCAACAGCGCTGTTCCAGACTGAAGCGACTAGAACCGCTCTATCACAGCGGCCGGCTTAATGAATAGGAAATGAGGAAAGTGACAACACCGCAAGGTAGCTCGCGCAGTGTAGATGTAGATGGTTTCATTTTTATTTAGTTTTGCGAACGCACTACTCTAGTTAGCTGTGTTGCCAAGAAAGAAGTTAATGTAACAACAGACATAAGTGTCTGATGAAATGTGTAGTGGCTATAGGTGAATATTATTTTGTTGTGATGAAACATCTGCGTGAGTTAAGGCTACATGCAGAGTAAAATGTATGATTATTTCATTCTTTCCTCAAAAATGTATATATAAACATAATTCAAGTAACTACAAATAGATGTAAAATATTCTGTAATTATATATATATATATATATTGGAGAAAGATAAACGAAATAATTATACGTTTTACACCGCATGTTGCTTACGTTATGGCAAAATGCACTGTAAAATTATTTCGTTTGTTTTTCTCAAACACCATACTGAATTCCAGCACATATATAGAGTACATACATAATTTGAATAACAACAAATCACGATTTAAAATCTTATATATATATATATATATATATATATATATATATATATATATATATATATATATATATATATATAGATTAGGAAATATTTTAAATAGTGATTTGTTGTTATTCAAATTATGTATGTACACTATGTGATCAAAAGTATCCGAACACCCCCAAAACATACATTAGTGACCCCAATAGTCATTAGACATCGTGAGAGAGTACAATAGGGCGCTCCGCGGAACTCACGGACTTCGAACGTGGTCTGGTGATGGGTGTCACTAGTTGTCACTTGTGTCATACGTGTGCACGCGAAAGTTCTACACTCCTAAACACCCCTAAGTCCACTGTTTCCGATATGATAGTGAACTGGAAACGTGAAGGGACACGTATAGGCCGACCTCGTCTGTTGACCGACAGAGACCGCCGACAGTTGAAGAGGGTCGTAATGTGTAATAGGCAGACACCTAACCAGACCATCACACAGCAATTCCAAACTGCATCAGGATCCACTGCAAGCACTACTCGTATGAAAGTTAGGCGGGTGGTAAGAAAACTTGGATATCATGGACGAGCGGCTGCTCACAAGCCACACATCATACCGGTAAATTCCGAACGACGCCTCGCTTTGGGTAAGGAGCGTAAACAATGGACGATTGAACAGGGCAAAAACGTTGTGTGGAGCGACGAATAACGGTACACAATGTGGTGATCCGATGGCAGGGTGTGACTGTGGTGAATGCCCAGTGAACCTCATCTGCCAGCGTGTGTAGTGCCAACAGTAAAATTCGGAGGTGGTGGTGTTATGGTGTGATCATGTTTTTCATGAAGGGACTTCGCCCCCTTGTTGTTTTGCGTGGCACTATCACAGCACAGCCGGCCGTTGTGGCCGAGCGGTTCTAGGCGCTTTAGTCTGGAACCGCGTTGCTGCTAGGGTCGCAGGTTCGAATCCCGCCTCGGCATGGATGTGTATGATGTCCTTAGGTTAGATAGGTTTAAGTAGTTCTAAGTCTAGGGGACTGATGACCTCAGATGTTAAGTCTCATAGTGCTTAGAGTCATCACAGCACAGGCCTACATTGATGTTTGAAACACTCTCTTGCTTCCCACTGTTGAAGAGCAAATCGGAGATGGCAATTGCATCTTTCAACACGATCGAGCCCTTGTTCAAAATACACGGCCTGTGGCGGAGTGGTTACACGACAATAACATCCCTGTAATGGACTGGCCTGCACAGAGTCCTGACCTGATGATGATGATGTTTTGGTTTGTGGGGCGCTCAACTGCGTGGTTATCAGCGCCCGTACAATTTCCCAACCTTTGCTCAGTCCAATTTCGCCACTTTCCTGGATGATGATGAAATGATGAGGACAACACAAACACCCAGTCATCTCGAGGCAGGTGAAAATCCCTGACCCCGCCGGGAATCGAACCCGGGACCCCGTGCTCGGGAAGCGAGAACGCTACCGCGAGACCACGAGCGGCGGACAGAGTCCTGACCTGAATCTTACAGAACACCTTTGGCGTGTTTTGGAAGGCCAACTTCATGTCAGGCCTCACCGACCGACATCCCTCTCCTCAGTGAAACACTCCGTGAAGAATGCGCTGCCATTCCCCAAGAAACCTTCCTTCCGGCGCCTGATTGAACGTATGCTTACGAGCGTGGAAGTTGTCATCAAGGCTAAGAGTGGGCCAACACTATACCGAATTCCAGCATTACCGAAGAAGGGCGCCACGAACTTGTAAATCATTTTGAGCCAGATGTCCGGATACTTTTGATTACATAGTGTATATAAATAATGTATGTATTTATATATTTTATTTCAATTATACATGCAGTTTATCTTGTATTTTACATTGGTTGTGTTCTGTGGCGCCAATCTGAACGAGTTACAGGTCTAAATTGGTACACCACGTAATTTTCAAATTTAAGGGCCATTAAGATACCGTCTGCACTGAATTTTTGTTTACAATCCTACCCTTAAAATACACTTTCAGGTAAATACAGTGTCATATGGCCGTATTTGGCCTTCAGAAACGCGACGAGGCAGGAGCTTCGCCCATCGTGCCATTGTTGAGGACGAAGGTGAAAGGATCTATATATGTAAAGAGTGAGGAGGTCAAATGGCAGACTCGAGTTTCCTATAACCATCAGAGATCTGAAACTGAAAAATTTTTGAGCGTTGAAATTATAATGAAGACAGACTTCACAAATGGAAGTGCCAAGTCGTCAAATGTCGAGGGAAACCCTGTTAAATTAGTTTTCGGTAACTGTCTTTTGCAACATGAGTCGGGAATAACCTGCCTGAGATTTCTTGATCGATCTGAATTGCCACTAGAAGCAGAGACCCTTATCAATTACATACGTGGAAAAATTTTTCGTCTTCCGAAAATGGAAGAAATGAATTTCTTACTGAATTTGTGGAGGAGAGCATTGGTAGTATGGGGAACAAGTCATTGATCGACAAAACTGGGGTGAATCACATATGTAGTAACCACGCACAGTTATTTTCTGACATGCCTGGTGCAATTAAGGGTTTCATTTATGTTTCACAACTGCGCGGAACATCAGAAATTTCTCTCCGAACCTTGATTAATACGAGTAACGTACAATGCGAGGGTGAAGGCGGAAATGGCCAAAATGCTGGATTAGAGTCACCTGGTATCAGATACTATGTGTAAATTTATTGCGTGTTTGTGATAACCATGCGTACTGATATTAACGCCAAGTTTCAGAAGTGTATTGAGGAACCATATTAAAGAAATATTTTGTCGTGAGAGGAAAACCAACCAGACCGGAGCCAATAAGGATGGCCTGGAAGAAATAGGAATGAATAAAAAAGATGTGAGAGAGAGTTAGCCTCGTGAGAAGCAAGGCAAGGAAACAGACGACTGGCAGAGATGGATAGGAGTAACTGGAGAAATACTGAAAAGCAGTTGAATGATAAGGTGTATTGTTAGTCAAAGTGTCGTAAGTATGAATGACAGGTTTACTGTAATTTTTTTCATTGTAGGTAAAGAAATGTGTCACGTAAACAAAGACGTGTGTTGGTTCGGTTGAATTTTGTATCCTCTGTAATGATGAATTGAGTAGATTGAATTTTGTCCTGTATAATAAGGAAGAAGTGACTAGTGTTACCACAATTAAAGTTATTGTCCATGTAAAAACGAGTCACTATTGTTGGGCAAATTGAAATATTTGTATATTTAACTCTTATGTACATTGTAATGAAGTGTGTTTCGAATTTTTCATGGCTGTGTTTCACTTTTATAGATGTGTGTTTGGAATTTGGTTTCACCTATACATAAAATTATGTTACATATATGCAATGAATTTCTGATGACAGGTGTAAATTCACGAGAAGCTACCGTGTAAACACTGGGGAAAACTAGAGAGTAACATGAAGAACATGAGCCGAGCAAAAGGAGTAGCCCAGATATATAGTTTAGAAGCAGTAAAATTGTTTGTGTTGCGCCAAGAGTTGAGATGTGTTTCATGTAAATGGAATAATAATTTGCAATTTTAGTGGGAGTGTGGGAAGTGTAATATTTTCATGTGTTAGCATCTGTAATGTAATCAGAGCTGCAGATAGTGTCTGTGTGTTTGTAGTTGAACCTAAAACCACCGACATCCTGTAAGAATGAATCCCATGACGATGTGTGAATGTGTGTCGCTTATTTGGTATGAGGATAGACTGATTTGTCACAGACTGATTTGCTACTTAATTATCTGTCATTCCGAGAAAAGTATGTGGTTTGGTAAAGCCTTTAATTTGAATGTGCTGTCCCCATTTTGTGATTAGGGTTGGAACTTGTATTTGCCATTATTAGTTTCTTTTCATTTTGTCTATCCTGTAAAACATAGCTATAGATCAGTTTAAAACCTCGTATTACAATGCCCATGTTGTGAAATAAAATCCTTGGTGCAAGTCATTTTGTATTGTTTTCATTAATAATAGGTTTACAGCTGTGTTACATTGAAAACCCCCATGATGTAAAGCCACTATTGGGAAAAGTAAATGATTTTTTTTTTAATTTCTTACTTCAATATCAATTGTGTATTTGTCGGTGAATCCGGTCAGTGGTGAGAAATGCACACTGCCTTGATTCACCGCCGCTCACACAGGAAACAAGTCCATTAGCGATGGAGGAATGTGGGACATCCTAGGATCATTCTCTGTGCCAGCCTGAAGTCCTGCCAGTGGTTAACGTGGAGTATTGCAGGGGAGTGTAACGGTCCCCATCCTCTTCTGGCATCAGGGCAGCTGCTCTCTTAGTCTGGCTACAGCTCGGCACATCCCATTGTGCGGACGACCTTGGGTGATTGTTGGCTGTACAGGGAGGTCAGACACTGGCACACCTATTACTGAATGCGTCAATTGCGGCTGTCAAACATTGCACATTGCAGGTAGTGCGTACGCCCCCCCCCCCCCCCCACCAACCTGCCCACACGCCTGAAGCTCTGTCAAGAGACGTGTGTGGCTCTTGCCAGTGAGTCTGTATCGGGATGCTGTCAAAGACGAAGTCGAGAAAGAAGGTGAAGGGCGTATGCCATCTGCAACAGCAGTTATTGTCCCACTCACTGAAACCGCCACGCCATGACGAGGGGCACGAGCCACCCACCAAAACACTATCACTAAGCGTGAATGGCTTCCTATCACATGGTCATGCATCACGGTGCGATCAGAGTTGGGGTTGATACGATAAGAAGGAGACTGGTACACCTGGAGGATGTACGGTCCACAGTGTCTGTCAGTGCTTCACTCACTGACGACACCATGCACAACGAGATGTCACTGGGCAGAGGCAGTGCGCTCACATCAATCCAGCTGACTGCTGCAATGTGACATTTGGTTCGCTGTCTCATGTTTTGGTAAAGATGCCCGTTGCATCCCGTATATGAAGCAAAATCGGTGGGTGTTATTTTACAGCGTGGCGCATAGTAACCGCGCTGTCTTAGGCGCCTTGCCACGGTTCGCGTGGCTGCCCTCGTCAGAGGTTAGATTCCCCCTCAGGCATGGATGTGTGTGTGTTGTCCTTAGTGTATGTTAGTTTAAGTTAGATTAAGCAGCGTGTAAGCGTAGGGACCGATGATCTCAGCAGTTTGGTCCCGTAGTAACTTACCACAAATTTCCAATTTTTTTTTCACTTACAGTTGAACTGATAATTCATTATCTGTGTTGTTAATAATTTTGCATATGTTTTTGATAAACCTCAGTCAGTCCGCCTAATCTGTATTATTTTTCTTGTTGTCTTATCTATTTTATTTGTTTCGATTTATTCTTGACAGATTATATATTTTGCGACACTTGTTGTTGTTAATTGTTTCCATTTGGCAAATAATTAATAATGGTTTTGTTCTAACTTGATCTTGGATTCTGTATGTGATGAACTCCATCACGGCAGCATCCCTCAATTTCTTTTCAAATTTTTAACGCTGTGGCCGTAGGTAAATTTATTGAGTCCGCATGAGGCCTATGTTGATTATTTTGTCTAAGACCACAGTTAAACGAAGAGCGTAGGGGCAAAATGTTCATCATCATCATCATCATCATCATTTAAGACTGATTATGCCTTTCAGCGTTCTGTCTGGAGCATAGCCCCCATTATACAGTTCCTCCATGATCACCTATTCAGTGCTAACATTGGTGCCCCTTCTGATGTTAAACCTATTACTTCAAAATCATTCTTAACCGAATCCAGGTACCTTCTCCTCAGTCTGCCCCGACTTCTCCTACCCACTACTGCTGAATCCATGAGTCTCTTGGGTAACCTTGCTTCTCCCATGCGTGTAACATGACCCCACCATCTAAGCCTATTCGCCCTGACTGCTACATCTATAGAGTTCATTGCCAGTTTTTCTTTGATTTCCTCATTGTGGACACCCTCCTGCCATTGTTCCCATCTACTAGTACCTGCAATCATCCTAGCTACTTTCATATCCGTAACCTCAACCTTGTTGATAAGGTAACCTGAATCCACCCAGCTTTCGCTCCCATACAACAAAGTTGGTCGAAAGATTGAACGGGGCACAGATAACTTAGTCTTGGTACTGACTTCCTTCTTGCAGAAGAGAGTAGATCGTAGCTGAGCACTCACTGCATTAGCTTTGTTACACCTCGCTTCCAGTTCTTTCACTATGTTGCCATCCTGTGAGAATATGCATCCTAAGTACTTGAAACCGTCCACCTGTTCTAACTTTGTTCCTCTTATTTGGCACTCAATCCGTTTATATCTCTTTCCCACTGACATTACTTTCGTTTTGGAGATGCTAATCTTCATACCATAGTCCTTACATTTCTGATCTAGCTCTGAAATATTACTTTGCAAACTTTCAATCGAATCTGCCATCACAACTAAGTCATCCGCATATGCAAGACTGCTTATTTTGTGTTCACATATCTTAATCTCACCCAGCCAGTCTATTATTTTCAACATATGATCCATAAATAATATGAATAACAGTGGAGACAGGTTGCAGCCTTGTCTTACCCCTGAAACTACTCTGAACCATGAACTTAATTTACCGTCAACTCTAACTGCTGCCTGACTATCCATGTAAAGACCTTTCATTGCTTGCAAAAGTTTGCCTCCTATTCCATAATGTTGTAGAACAGACAATAACTTCCTCCTAGGAACCCGGTCATATGCCTTTTCTAGATCTATAAAGCATAGATACAATTCCCTGTTCCACTCATAACACTTCGCCATTATTTGCCGTAAGGTAAAGATCTGGTCCTGACAACCTCTAAGAGGCCTAAACCCACACTGATTTTCATCCAATTGGTCCTCAACTAATACTCGCACTTTCCTTTCAACAATACCTGAGAAGATTTTACCCACAACGCTGATTAAAGAGATACCTCTGTAGTTGTTACAACCTTTTCTGTTTCCATGTTTAAAGATTGGTGTGATTACTGCTTTTGTCCAGTCTGATGGAACCTGTCCCGACTCCCAGGCCATTTCAGTTATCCTGTGTAGCCATTTAAGACCTGACATTCCACTGTATTTGATGAGTTCCGACTTAATTTCATCCACCCCAGCCGCTTTATTGCACTGCAATCTATTGACCATTTTTTCCACTTCCTCAAATGTGATCCTATTTCCATCATTCCTATCCCATTCTACCTCGAAATCTGAAACATTACTGATCGCATTTTCACCTACATTGAGCAACTCTTCAAAATATTCCCTCCATCTGCCCAAGGCATCCACAGGATTCACCAGCAGTGTTCCTGACCTGTCCAAAATACTTGTCATTTCCTTCTTACCTCCTTTTCGAAGACTGCTAATTACACTCCAGAATGGTTTTCCAGCAGCTTGACCCATAGTCTCCAAACTGTTCCCAAAGTCTTCCCACGATTTCTTCTTCGATGCTGCAATTATCTGTTTGGCTTTGTTTCTTTCTTCAACATAACTTTCTCTATCTACCTGGGTTCTGGTATGTAGCCATTTTTGATACGCCTTCTTTTTCCTTTTACAGGCTGCCTTGACTGTATCATTCCACCAAGCTGTTTGCTTCATCCTACTTTTACACACTACTGTTCCAAGACATTCTTTAGCCTCTTCTAGTACTGTGTCCCTGTACCTTGTCCATTCCTTTTCCAATGACTGTAATTGACTACATTCAACTAACTGGTACCTTTCTGAGATCGCTGTTATGTACTTGTGCCTGATTTCCTTATCCTGAAGTTTCTCCACTCTTATCCTCCTACATATGGACCTGACCTCCTGCACTTTCGGCCTCACAATCCCAATTTCACTGCAGATTAAATAATGATCAGTGTCATCAAAGAATCCCCTGAGTACACGTGTGTCCCTTACAGCCTTCCTGAATTCCTGATCTGTTATTATATAGTCAATGACAGATCTGGTTCCCCTGCCTTCCCAAGTATACCGGTGAATGTTCTTATGTTAATGTTAATATGGTAAATTTTAGATATCGGATGCTTGGTACAGTTTTTCTCTTCAGTTTATGTTTTTTTTTTTTCCTTTGATTGTTTCTTTGCCATTTTTCTGGTATATCTTAGACAAAAAATGACTGAGAATGCCCTTCCATAGCAGGGTTATTCCTGCTCTTTTTTTCTCCGGAGGCTTAGTGTGATGGGACGTCATTATACGAGCCTTTCTAATGGTCTTATTGACTTGACTTCAGTTTTCCAGTATTTCGCAGAACCTCCAGTTCTCGATCCACCTGTCATTTGAACTACGGAGAAAGATAAATAGCAGTGTGTTTCATTCGACAGCCACTTCGGCATTTATAATTTAATTTTTATGCTTAAGCACCTACATGTCTATTAATGTTTGCGTATTCCTATAACAATGTTTATTATGAATGCATGCCATGTTTCTGTGTTTCCTTTCCTTCTCAGGTCTGCTAGAGAAAGTGCGTGAGAATCTGTGTGTGATGCTTCAAAATGCTGTAGTTCATGGACAGGGGCTCTATGGTTGATAGTGGCAGTATAGCCAAATTTTGGGTATAGTTTGAGGAAAGCTATGCTGGGTCGAAAAGACATTAGCTACCAGTCCATTACAGCTATTGTGAATGTTTGGAAGGTAACTGACACATATTTTATCTACTCTTTTCCACTGTCATCATATGGCTCCTGATCCGGTAGCGCTAGGGTCTCACTATTCTCTGGTGCTTCAGTAAGTGCAGATATTTTCCCACGTCATCTTTGTAGAGTAAATACGGAAATTGGAACTTGTATGACTTAGTTTAGCATGAGGTTGTAAAGCCTTTCTTTCTAGTGTAACCACTGCTAATCGTACTGTTTAGTTAATTTCAGTTTGGGAGTGTATTATGTTTATTAATATTCCGTTTCGTTAGCTTAATCCTTGTGTCCTAAGCAAACAGGGTGTTTTAGTCACCCTGTGTCTAAATGTAGTTCTTGTGTGAATGCGTTTCGTGTTTTCTATGTGTTCGTCGTACAGTTCGTATTCTGTCGATAGATATTATTTTATTTCATGAATTCCGTGTTTTATATTGTGTTTCTGGCCTAAGTTAGACCACTGCGTTATCGATAGGCGCTGAGCTCTAAACGAATGTTACAAGAATCAGTAAAAAATTAAGCCAAACATTTGAATTAGGCGCTATCCTGCAGATCTTTATCTCCAGTGCACTATAGTAGTGGCTTCCTGCATCAATGTTGACAGTACATCAGTCCTTTGCTAATTGGCCGCCATGTATGTTCGTATAAGACAGCGTTATGTGAATGTAGAAGAGGAAACGCCCATTCCAATTCATGAAAGAGTGAAAAATGTGTGTGGTTATGCAACAGAGGATATCAGTACTGTTAAACGATGGGCTCGTAGCTGTAACGAAGTTGAAGGCCAAACACCGTTGGCTGACTAAAGTCTGTGCAGCAATGACGCTACAACTTTCAGCAAGTCACTGGAATCATTCGTGATGACCGCCAGGTGACTGCAGATGACTTGTGTCACATTACCCTCTTCAGTAAAGGCAGTGTGAAAAATTGTTCAAATGGCTCTAAGCACTATGGCACTTAACATCTGAGGTCATCAGTCCCCTAGACTTAGAATAACTTAAACCTAACTAACCTAAGGACATGACACACATCCATGCCCGAGGCAGGATTAGAACCTGTTACCGCAGCAGCAGCGCGGTTCCGGAGTGAAGAGCCTAGAACCGCTCGGAAAGAGCGCCTGGCTTAGGCAATGTGATGACAATTATTTAACAACTGGATACTCAAAGTTTTATGCAAGTTGAGTACTAAGAATGTTACCTGATAAGAATAAATGTACAAGAAAAACAATTGCCTCCCAGCTGTTGCAGCGCTTTCATCTGAAGGGAAAGGGGTTTCTGGAAATATTCAGACGAAAGACGAAATACGGGTTAATCTTTTTTTTTTTTTAACCAGAATCGGAGAGGCAGTAAGTGGAATGGCATCACAGAAACCAACGGAGGAACATAAAGTTCAAAACTGCGCGACCAGCAGGAAAGGTTAGGCCTACAGTATTCTGGAATACAGAAGCTGTGACCATGGTTAATTTTTTTCGAGCAGGGACGCATAAAAAGTTCTGTCCAATGCGTCAAAGTCTATGGCGGATTTTCATATTTTACTTGACAGTGCAAGACCACACATCAGTTGAAGAGTTTGCGCAAATTGGATCGTAAGTCTTGCCTCACAACCCATACAACCCTGAACTGGAACTACCAGATTTCCATCTGTGCGGACCGCTGTAAGAAGCTCATTGTGGGATTCACTTAGAAGATGAGGTGGCCTTGAAAACGCTCGCGCGTCAATGGCTTCGGAAGTAAGTTTTACCACAATGGAATATATGCCCTTGTGAAAAGATTCACGAAAACTGTGGAAACGGACGGAGGTTGTATTGAAAACTCATAAATCAATCGTCAGTGTTTTAGGTTTCAACGTGTGTAGTTGTATTTGACATCCTTGACAAATAGAAAAACATAGGAGACATTACTATTTGATTGAGCCATGTAGACTCATCTCCTCGGTAAATGTTTCTTTCTGGTAGCATTTATCCACAGATCAGTAATTTTTATGCTACTGATGTTGCACTTCGTTTATTGCTGAATTGCATAGTAGTTGGAGTCTGCAAGTTCGATGTTAAGCTAAATTCCATATCGTGTCCCAGATTACTTGTGTTCCAAATATTCCGGTATTTTTCGTACCTATGAAGTTGGGAATGTCTGTGCAAATTACTGATCATGGGTTTGACCGTAAAACTAGTTACTCTCTGACCCAATGTGCATTTCAATTTGATGTATAGAAATATCAGTATACGTCCTATTCTTTCCTTTGTGTGGATCGTTAGAACGAATGTGCATGAGCGTGTATGCTTTGATAAATTCATTCTATTGTGTAATGAATATCAGGTATCAGAATTCCCTTGCGAATGTGTTTTCATTTGATATTTTTTTATGTTATGAATAACTGAACCAAGAAAAAAATGTTCAGTTATTTCTTAATGCCGATCCTAATGTTATTTTATTGAATCCATCCAACATTCCAGCTGGGACTAGAATCTGCTTATCCACATCCTCAAGAACTATTTGATTTCAATAATTTAATTTGTGTCTATTACAAGAATCTCTATTCCGATTTTGATCCAATTCTCCTCAGAGAGGTAATTTTCCTACTGTTCATTTTAATTGTGATTGAATTAACTGTAGATCAACTTCTAAATTGTTTGACTAAACAGATACTCTTTGATTGTGAGGTCAATAAAGGCCAGTGCTGTTTACGGCATTCGACGCCTCACATGATGCCTACCATGGAGCCACAATATTGGCTGCCATTGGCAACAGGAGGCGGGACTGGAGCTATCCAATGGTGAGAACAACATGAGGCTACAGAGCGTAGTTGAACTGTTTAGTCGACAAGTAGTCCACAACAGTGCTAGAGTGCCAGTGGTGTTGATCCAAACAGGGCAATGACTACGATAAACCAAGTAAACGTTGTATTACATCGGAAACAACTGCCGAAGCTGACATTTCGGCAGGAAGGACTCCAAAGAATTTTGACGAGTGAGAAAGTAGCAGCAGATGAAATGTTAGCGTTTCTGCAAGATGATTCACTGGAATGTGTGGTGTCGTATACTTTCGACCGTACGGACAATGTACACGAGTAGTACAATGATGACGATATGTGCTTAACAAGCGAAAGTGATACTGAAACAGGTGTCGAGCGAAATAGGTCATCATCCTTGTCGCACAGGGTACTACAAATCCTGTCTGAAATGAAACGTAGTAAAGAACAGTCGTTGTCCAAGGAGCGAATGCTAAATATTATTACGCACATGGAAGATCATCCGCTGCATAGTGAAAGAACAATTATGAACAGGTTTCGAATAAGTTAGTCCGCAGCAACATGACCGTGTACTGCTTAAGAGAAACTACGGGTATTCAATGGAAGATAGGCGTGCTTGTTACAAAAAGTGGTGCACATTTCGAAGAAGCTCGATACAAACTACAGCATGTGTATGATAATGACCTACTACGTCATGCACATCAAATTGCACGCGACATAGACTACAGTGATTGGAAGGGAAGCAGTAGACGGTTGCAGAACTTCAGATAATGCTACAGAACTGGAAGACGTAAGATAACGGACTTTCAAGCAAAGCGTCAACTTGGCGATGCACAACAAATGCGAAATCGACGCGAAAATCTGTAGATGAGATAAACGTGTCCCATCGTTCAGTAAGTTATTTGTTTTCAATTCTAACCAATCGGGATTTGAAGAATCTAGATTATAAATAACTTGGAAAGTTATTTATTGTGCTTTGAGATGTTGGAGGAGATCTGGCCCTGCGATCCTTTCTCGTGTGGTTCATCTTGCAAGAGCAGTAGGGACTATCTGCGTTACAGCAAGCAAGGGTGGGAAAATTGGCGTAACAGAAGTACAACTTTGGTATGAGCACTCTTTTCCGCCAATAATTGATCAAAATAACAAGCTTTTGCGTAATTCATGGTATGCATGTAAAATTCAAGCTCCTTTAGAGCACACTATCCCTCCTGATAAGAGTGTGACGTGGCAATTCATTCCACCTGGAACCACTGGACAAATTTAGCCTCTGAATGTTGGTTTTTTCCGTGAATATAAAACATGTTATCATCTATCTGCAGCTACGCCTTAAAAGATAGCCAGTTTCACAATAAACACGACGACAAACTGTTTTGCATTCGGTTGCATGCCATCACATTCCATCAGTTCTCATCACTCAGTTATATCAAAATGATTCTATACGCATTCTATAATCTGAACGTCCTGCACAGTTTGTAACTCCCAAGGAGTTGCCTGTAGATAATGCGAACCTTTGTGATCACTGTGGCGTGCCATTTTTTATTCGGTGCTCACAGATCAGGTTAATAGCTTGTTTTGAACATTTCTTCCGTGTCGACGATGTCCACTGTATGAGCTGTAATACATACGTCCAATAGAAGGTTGATCTCTGCGCCTACCAGACACTCATTTTCTGTCGCCTCCTTATGCACGTGGTGAGACATGAGCAGCTAATATTTTTCCTGTCGTAATTGTTAGAAAAATACTTTGAAATGAGCCTTACTAAAGGTTGAACTTGCGACCTACCTCTCAAGAGGCCCCTTGCGAGACTTATGCAGAGTAAACGAGCACAAGCTCTATCATCATGACCACTAGTAAGATGTGTTAGGTGAAAAGAATAGGAAGCGTTCACCTTGTCTGTTGTTGTCTTTCGTGGGTTAGAGAATTTACTCTGGCACTTCGTCTTTCGTAAATGCTGAAACTGGCATTAAGCAGATTGTCGAATGTTTCTTCGTGAGAGAACTATTGCTGAAATGTCATATGCAGCTGCAACGACCTTACCCTCAGATGTGAAGGTCTTAGGTTCTATACTGATTCTTTATAGTACGTCATAGTGAATAACAAAGGTGTGGACTTCACTTGAGTTTTTAAGATCTGTTACTATACTTCGTTCTTTACTCAAAACAATTATGTCGATGAATATCTCTTTACGTGCATAGACAGCGTCGTATATGGCAGCCCAAACCATTGAACTTAGTGTCATTACCGTTACTTTTTAAATAGTTACGGGATGAGTTTTAAATCCAAACACTGAAGCATTGTGAAGTCAAAACATTTATACATGTCAATAACTTCGCAATGCAGACCTGTTCCGGGATTAACTTTATACAGAGACTTTAAAAATTACATTTAAATTGCGACTTGATTCTCTTTTACTTGCAATTATATAGGCCATCTCTCACACATCATAGTCTCAACACAATATTCGGTCACATCTAGGTCCTTTCGTTCTACAAATTCAATTAGTTGATGTTCGAATCTTACTGCAGAGAGAGATCTTTAACCTAGTTAAAGGAGGTCCATGAGGAGCGTTGTCTTCACTTACGAAGTATTTCTAGAACCGCCGTTCATTAACTGAACATAGAGCATAAATTCACTTGACTCATCGACTTTATTAAATTCTCACTTTTCCTCATTAATGTTTCCTTTCTTTTTTCCGTTCTCTGTCCTCGGAGGGCCCGCAATTTAGACCCAGGTGTCCCAGCCTACTTCCGCACTACTGTTATCGATGGATATTTACCTTAATTACGCGTTTATTACTATCCACACACTCTCTAGCAGTAAACAAACGAACGGCGACGTGCCGCAGTTCTCAAAAATAGAGGGACCGCAGCAGCTCCAAAGTTGCTTAGTGTCGGTCTGAAACGATTGGCGAGCGAAGTTAATACATCCGTCCCAAGCACACAAAACAGTTGGAAAACCTATAATACAGTAACAGCATGGAGCAACGATCGCTGTTGGAAGGTAAGCCATCAGCAAACATCTGAGGTCTATAAGTCCGTAGCACCTGAAAGACAAGTATCAAATCGATTGCACCTTTCTGCGGACAAACAGTATAACTTCTCAAAGACGTGCAGCACATGGAGATCTTCGACACGGTAATTACAGTTACAGTAATTCGAGTTTGCAAACCAGCCCTCAAGTCTGTTTTGTATCGCTGTCTGTCCGCAGCAGATTGCGGTGGTGAAGTATGAATGTTTAAATCTTGTAACCACCGAAAAACGAAAATGTTACAGTCTCGTACGAAGTTTTCGTGCCAAGGACACTTCTACATTCGTTCATACAGATAATGGTCAGCAAATCGGCAACGGAGGCGGGTTCATTACAAAGAATACGTACAGCTTTGAAAATACATAACATACTCACTCCTTTTCATTTCAAACGACTTAGTGTTACAATGATTCACAGAGTTAAGGGAAATAAAACGTTTTGTAAACTCGACAATGCAACTGCTCTACAAGCACATTTAACTAGCTAAACTTCATTAGGATAAGTGGCAAAGAGAGTGTGAAATCCGTAAATTATTGATCTGTTAAGTAAACCTACTGTACAATGTTTTAAATGCATTGCAATCCTTTTTCTGGTCGGTAGAAATCAGAAAAAAGTCTCTAAATTCTTGCTGTTGCCATCTACAAGATTTTTGTTAACAATGACAGCAAGAAACAAAGCTAAGCGCCGGTCGGAGTGGCCGAGCGGTTCTAGGCGCTTCAGTCTGGAACCGCGCGACCGCTACGGTCGCAGGTTCGAATCCTGCCTCGGGCATGGATGTGTGTGATGTCCTTAGGTTAGTTAGGTTTAAGTAGTTCTAAGTTCTAGGAGACTGATGACCTCAGATGTTAAGTCCCATAGTGCTGAGAGCCATTTGAACCATTTGAACCAAAGCTAAACATCACAGTCACTTAATTTTATAATTATCATTTTTCAAACAATGTTATCCTCAATATCACCATTTCATATATGACTTATGTAACACGGAGCGTTTATTATTAGAGAAAACAGTTTACTTTTTCCATGATTACTTCTGAATTATTAAATATAATGAATCCGCCTCCATGGGCGAGGACGCGCGCTGAGTGAAAATATTCATGTGATGCTGTTGCCCCTGCCAGAGAGCGAGGAAATTGCGTTAGGGAGGACCATACCGTCAGCAGCATGAACTGGCAACTGGCAAGATTTGCGAGGTACTCTTTTGGTTTTAATATTTAAGCTGATATTTCTTATACTTTCTACCATCGTTCATTAGGAAGATACAGTCTTCAAAAATCAAATCAGCCTTTGTGAGACGCACTGTGGTTTGCAGTAGAACAGTTACACTTGAAGGATTTAGGATTCGGGAAGAAGCAGCTTTTCATAGTTATTTTCCGAGATCGTACTAAGAGAGCGGAGATAAATGAAGACAATTTGGCAAGCACTGTGGCCCAAGAATTAAGCAAAAATATAATAGAGTAAATATTCTAAATCAACTGATGAGACGGTTACTATGTAGTGCGACACCAGTGACCGACAAAACAAAAAAATGGCTCTGAGCACTATGGGACTTAACATCTTAGGTCATCAGTCCCCTAGAACTTAGAACTACTTAAACCTAACTAACCTAAGGACATCACACACATCCATGTCCGAGGCAGGATTCGAACCTGCGACCGTAGCAGTCGCGCGATTCCGGACTGACGAGCCTAGAACCGCTCGGCCATCGAAGGACAAAACATCCAGTGGCGTTAAATACCTCATAATAGTATATAATAATATGTTTAAGAACAAAACATCTGCTATAGGATTCAAAGAATTCTCGAATGCCAGTGCAAGGCTATACTGGATATCAGTAAAAGCTCGCTAAACTGTCGTTCCTTCCACCTCCTTCCCCCTGCAGCACCGTCCCCACAACCTCTCAGGTTGCCGATAAATGGAGGATCAAAGATCTGGTTGGGCGGAATGAAAGACGTCGAAGTCTGCTGCATTGGAATTCAGTTAGAGAAAGTACAATTAATTTACGTGTGTAAATCCAAATAAAATAGTTGCCATTTCGGCGATACATTAGTTTTGTCTTGGAAAATACTCTTACAACGTATTTAATTTCAGGAATGGGATTGAACTTTTTCTTACAGCGTGCCTAGAACCGTTGCGCTTATATTGATTTGTTACTCCGTCCTTGACAGACAACATTGCTTCTCTCCTGCTTAAGATGCCATGCTAATTACTCCCATCCTTTCTTATAAGACGTTTAGTACCTTTCTACCGGATTTTATATACGAATAGCCTATTATAACATATGTCTTCAGCCACTCCTTAACCACAAACGTTTACCCTGTTGCCTGAAAACAGGGACTAATTAAGCCTCTACCTGGAAAGGGCATTGCCACAGTACCCTCTGATTGCCGACCTATTGGCATTCTTCCTGCTCTGTCCAAGGCTTTAGAATATATAGTCCAGCTAGCCAACAAATTGCAGAAAACCTACTAGACGAATATCGACCAGGTTTATGTAAACATCGCAGCACATCTGCCTCAATAAATGTACCACATGACCTGAAGCTTGCCATGTGTGCACAAGAGGAGGCTGTCATGTGCTTTATAGACTTGAGCAAAGCCATTGACACTGTCGACTTCGACTGAGACCTCGCCGACATGGTCTGATGTCTGGAACCGTAAAGTCCCAATGAACGCCGGTAGTATCAGGCGACTCCAGGGTTGAGTATCAGGTACTGTACTAGTTTCATTGGGTGTCTATGATGAGGTCATTAGTTTCGTCCTACCGCAAATACCACATGTACGCTGATGACCTCGAATTGTATCTAAGTGGTAAATCAATGAACTAGAAGACAGTAACCGATAACTTCAATACAGACATGTATATGCTATCGAAATGGGCCCAAACTATATAGTTAAAGCTAAACCCATCCAAAACTCGAACAGTACTGGTTGGAAATTCTATGCCCATTGGCACGAAATATCGGGAATCCCTACCATCTCTAATCCTAATGGGTCAAAAATCATCTTATATCCTTCAGCAAAGAGTGTAGGAGTAATATTGGACTAAAATCTAAATTGGACTGAGCACGAAACTGCTATGTGCCAGTAGGCGTCAGCATCTCTACAAGTCATACAAAAATGTAAAAAGCTCTTCCCTCTTCGCCTGAAACAGACCTTGTACAAAACGTTACGCTTCCAGTTATTGATTACAGCGATGTTATCCTGCAAGGTCTTTAGCAAGAATGTTCACGGTGTTCACGTCCTAGGAACTGGTTGTGAATGCCCGTGTTCAGTATATCTGCGACGTTCGACTCTTTAGTCATATCACACTATCACATGCACAGCTGTCCTGGCTGAGTGCAGAGAATAAGATGTTCCTGACGATGACGATGGAGGCTAACGTCGAAAGCTGCGTGTAGAGATGTGCAGAGATTTCCATGGCTTATCAGCGTACACTGTCCCTCTTTTCTCCTATAGACCTTAAGGATCTTTTCAGAGCAATACGGCAAAAAACATCCGTTCTCATCAGAGAAAAACCCTTTCTGTCCCACTCCATTGTTGAGTCATTGTTTCGAAGTTCTTCTCAGTAGCATTAACCTGTCTCTGGAATAACGTCCCCCACGATATTCTGTAACTGTATAACACCTCCAGCTTCAGAAGACATTAATAACGTATCTAGTGGTGCAGCAATAATGACTAGCATTGTCCCAGTACGCACTCATTACCACTATGCATCCTCCTTTCCAACCAGATCTTCCTCATTTTACAGTATTCTTAGCTGATGCTGTCTCCCTAAATTTCCTTTCCACAGAACTCCATGTGTCAGGAAACATCTATTTTGTTCGCATAAAAATTCTTTTTATTTCTTCCACTATCATTATTCATATTATTGGCGTTATTGCTGTTATTATTATTACTTGATGATGATAATTATTATTATTATTGTTATTATCATCATTATTAATGGCAGCAGCAGCATCAGTAGTAGAAATACTGCTGTTACTAAATTTATTAGTATGTAAGAGTGTTATTTACTGACATTGTTTCTATACCCACTCATATCACTTAAATGCTATTATGTTATATTAAAATTGTCATTTCTGAGGTACTATGATGTAGAAAACTGCTGTATGTGTCGTGCCTTGGTCCGACGCAAGTGGGCCTGTTACCTCTAATCAGACCAGCTTAAATAAACACACAAATATTTTCTTGTGCTGTAAATACTCTCTATTTCGTTATTATTTAACTCATCTCCACGCCGCACACAAATAAACAACTTCTTATCCGAACTGATACGCATTCCCACCAAATCAGAAATAAGTTGTTTCTGACCTTGCAACGTCTTACTGTTGGTGGTGTACAGTAAAGTCCACTTTAAGTGAGGAATATGGGAACCATTTGGAGTGCCCAAATTTTCGTCCCTGCTTTCCTTTTTCCCTTTCATAAACTGCACGTTGGCGGGTCTTAAACTGAAAAATCGTTCCAGACGTGACCTTTTCCTTAACGTTCTTTTCAGTTCCATAAAAAGTGTTGCAGCTGCCGAAGTAATAATGCTTACAACTACACAAATTTACCATTCATACTACCAATTTCAACACGTGCTCCATGCCTGCTAATTTAGAACAAAGCAATTCTTGACGTACAGGGTAATGAATCCTGTACATATCATCTGTCGATCGTTGTAATTTCTTGTTCTTTCATCATCAAAAAATCTTTATATTCATTCTGCATGGTGTTGTAATGGCGATCCGCAGCAGATATAAGATCCCTGCAGGTCATGCGACTGCATGATGGGTATTGAGAATTCTCATCCTTCCCTTCTGTGACTCCCATTCATTTTAAGGGGCTATAAATCGCTAGACTGCCTCTTTTTCTGCTAACAGCCAGTGGGACTATTAACTTCCTTTATTCCACGAGCAGATAGGGGTAGAGGCTAAAAAAGACAGAGACTAGAATATATACTACAAATAATTGAGGACATAGGGTGAAAATGCCAGTGCAGGAGAGGACCGCACCAAATAATTCAAAAGACTCGTGGGACGAGAAACGTTATCGGAGGTGGGCTTACGAACCTCCCTGGATCATAAGACCTTACTCCAAAGGGAAATAAAGTGACAATAATACTCCTCTCTTACAAGAAATGGTGAGGTGAAGGTTGCCCGGAAGCAATGGGACTTCATACATAGTCGGAAGAAAATGGATAAACCATACAAACAAATGGGTAAATACACAGACATCACCGATTTTGACGATGGCAAAATGTTTACAATGTGGTACCCGAGAAAGAGGAATCCGGAATCGGTGAAGCTGACTCTCGTGAAATCTATGGAAGTGCTTGAAGGGTGACCAAACCACGAGTAGGCGACGAGACGTTTAACGTTTAATGTCAGAGGCTTTCTGTTTGGGTAAAGTTGGATAGTAGGTAACCCGTGACATAATGCCGGAGGGGTTACAGATGCTACAAAGTACACTGAACAGTACGTGCTACACAACGTGGGTCTTCATAGATGAGAATCCCTAGACTTCCTATGTTCATCCAACGACATTGTTAATTACGACTGCAGTGGATGGGAGATAATCGAGATCGCATGGAAACATGTCGCCTGGTCGGATGAATTATTTGTCTTGTTACAGTCGATGGTCATGTCTGGACACGCCATTATTATAACCGGCCTAATATTATTGTAGTTTATTTTTAAACAACGAAATTATGTAACCCTTCTTTTCTGGCTTGTGTTAATATTTCACGAGCGTCAGCTATAAATTTGTCGCAACAGAGAGAAATGTGAGCCAACGTTAAACAATATATCTGCGCTCTCCAGAATTATGGGCGAGGACTGCACATAATCATTTGTCTTTCATTCATTTCAGGATTAATTAATTCTTCTCTTTAGAAAAACTGTCAGACTTCTGCTCATGTCAAACTTACTGAGTAGTTTCGACTTGTGTTGTTGCTTTTGAAATGCGTTAGGTGAAAGTGACATTCAACGAGTAAACTAATAAAATATCTGTCGTCGTACAAAAATAAACTCTTCGCAGGTTCTATTAAATAGAAGTAACAAGTAATATCTATTAAACTTGGAACCACACTATCTTACCTAGGGACCATCACTTCAGATCTCTTTATTTATCAGTAATGTCATAGCTCACTAAGTTTTCATAAGTATTTAGCCTTATCGTTTATATTGTTCACAAGACAGTATGGATTAATCAGTTAACGCTAGTTCGGCTTGCCCTTTCACGATACCATTTCAACGAAAGTGTTAGAATTGCTCTTATCATCATGACTAATGTTCTGATATGTAGTTCGTGGTACAACCGCATTACTTCTATTGGGTTTGCTTTGTTTAGGCTTTTATGTCATTTGTAACTAATGAATATTGAATATTCTGTTTTATGGCTACAATCATATTACTATATGAGGAATGTCAAAAATAACGAATCGAGTCAGCTGTGCTCACGAATCAAGAAATCAATTCAAATTCAGCCCTCCGACAAAGGCCCATTAATAAAGTCTGAGCTGACAGACCACGACACAGCTGTGGGATATTACCCTTCAAATTTACTGACAATAGGCCTATTTATTGAAAATAACGTATTAGTACATGTTTCCCTTCTGTGCAATTGTAGGCCTAATACATACGATATCACGAACTTTATATTTAAATTACATCTCAACTCTAAAGTCTTTCATATTTACACAACCTGGCTTAATACGAGACACTGTTTATTTAGATACAGATTTTAAGAAAATTTTAACTATCAGTTTACGTCAAATGTTCTTTCATCAGACAAATTTAAATTTATATACATCACAAACTGACCATGGCCTATTCTATTTTGTTGAGAGATTTACCAAGGTTATCATAAATAAATTTTGTGTCAGCCGCTGTCTACCGCTTAACGAAGCTGGATCTTCTGGGAGCAGCCAGGATTGCGGACCGTAGGCGCGATGTCAGGATCTCCGGTATTCGCGATGTACAGTCGTGGTCAAAAGTATCCGAACGACCTGAATTGCATTTCGCCTGATTCTCATGCAACCCACATAGCGCAGCGGTCTAGCACGTCCTCTAATCGCTCCTTGGTACAGTCGTTTGACTATTGAAAACGGCTCCAACAAGTCGCCACTAGAAAACACTGCTCTGTATCCCAATATTTCAAGATGTAAAGTAATACCACGATACTACAAATGTCAGAGAATACCTTCTCACAGATAATACTGTCCTTAAGGCTTGTAAGCTCACATTTATTGCAATAAATAACATACCTGAAATGTTACTACTCTCATTATTACGTCAGATAGTTAATGCACGTAGTAAGTTCGTCGTATTCATGAATTCCTCTTCAAAGTAACATACCGTACTTGTTATTTAACAGAAAATGACATTAAAAATTTAGGTTATTCACGAGCAGCTAGTTGAGAATATGTATGAACTTCAAATGACACGACGAACCGTCTCGTTCTGCATTTGGATTCAAACCCAGGTCATGCAGACTAATTTTTCGTGACTGGCGGAAACTAACGGTCATTCCTGACTAGGCATACAGAGAGTGATATACCTCGATTTTAGACAGTATCAGTTAGCAAATAACTTTAAATTACATAACGTAAACATTTTTAACGGGCGCGAATTCCTACCCAGCGTCTACTGTCCCTGATAATGAACTACGAGAGATGTTAAATATTGCTTCTTCACAAGTAACTTACTTGAAATGCTGTGATGTAAAGATTTGTGTTGGACAGGGATTCGAGCCCAGAACCTAATCGGATTGTTATCGAAGCACAATCAAATGTGCATATCGGATTTTCTCGGCAGTAGCTATATGTTTGAACTGAAATTACTAGACGAAAGATTTATTTTTTCCTTCCCAGCAGTCCAACCCGGAAACTACCGCTGTTATATATTAGACAAAACGAACGTTAAATATGGGTTTGTTACATCAGCAGCGAAATATGAGCATGTTTTAACTAGAAATAATATGACGAAGAGTTCAATCGAACCCCACACATACCGTTGTTGAGTACACACAACCAGACGTCAGCTACAGAATTTTTCTCCACCAGCAGCTCGGAATAACATCCTTGAATTTAGAGTGATCTCTCAAATACACTCCTGGAAATTGAAATAAGAACACCGTGAATTCATTGTCCCAGGAAGGGGAAACTTTATTGACACATTCCTGGGGTCAGATACATCACATGTTCACACTGACAGAACCACAGGCACATAGACACAGGCAACAGAGCATGCACAATGTCGGCACTAGTACAGTGTATATCCACCTTTCGCAGCAATGCAGGCTGCTATTCTCCCATGGAGACGATCGTAGAGATGCTGGATGTAGTCCTGTGGAACGGCTTGCCATGCCATTTCCACCTGGCGCCTCAGTTGGACCAGCGTTCGTGCTGGACGTGCAGACCGCGTGAGACGACGCTTCATCCAGTCCCAAACATGCTCAATGGGGGACAGATCCGGAGATCTTGCTGGCCAGGGTAGTTGACTTACACCTTCTAGAGCACGTTGGGTGGCACGGGATACATGCGGACGTGCATTGTCCTGTTGGAACAGCAAGTTCCCTTGCCGGTCTAGGAATGGTAGAACGATGGGTTCGATGACGGTTTGGATGTACCGTGCACTATTCAGTGTCCCCTCGACGATCACCAGTGGTGTACGGCCAGTGTAGGAGATCGCTCCCCACACCATGATGCCGGGTGTTGGCCCTGTGTGCCTCGGTCGTATGCAGTCCTGATTGTGGCGCTCACCTGCACGGCGCCAAACACGCATACGACCATCATTGGCACCAAGGCAGAAGCGACTCTCATCGCTGAAGACGACACGTCTCCATTCGTCCCTCCATTCACGCCTGTCGCGACACCACTGGAGGCGGGCTGCACGATGTTGGGGCGTGAGCGGAAGACGGCCTAACGGTGTGCGGGACCGTAGCCCAGCTTCATGGAGACGGTTGCGAATGGTCCTCGCCGATACCCCAGGAGCAACAGTGTCCCTAATTTGCTGGGAAGTGGCGGTGCGGTCCCCTACGGCACTGCGTAGGATCCTACGGTCTTGGCGTGCATCCGTGCGTCGCTGCGGTCCGGTCCCAGGTCGACGGGCACGTGCACCTTCCGCCGACCACTGGCGACAACATCGATGTACTGTGGAGACCTCACGCCCCACGTGTTGAGCAATTCGGCGGTACGTCCACCCGGCCTCCCGCATGCCCACTATACGCCCTCGCTCAAAGTCCGTCAACTGCACATACGGTTCACGTCCACGCTGTCGCGGCATGCTACCAGTGTTAAAGACTGCGATGGAGCTCCGTATGCTACGGCAAACTGGCTGACACTGACGGCGGCGGTGCACAAATGCTGCGTAGCTAGCGCCATTCGACGGCCAACACCGCGGTTCCTGGTGTGTCCGCTGTGCCGTGCGTGTGATCATTGCTTGTACAGCCCTCTCGCAGTGTCCGGAGCAAGTATGGTGGGTCTGACACACCGGTGTCAATGTGTTCTTTTTTCCATTTCCAGGAGTGTAGTTCTGTGTCTCACTGGGAGTCAAAAACGTCAGATACCTTTAGTGTTGATAACGAAAGAAAATGCATTAAAAATAAAAATTATTATTTATCAGCAGATAGGTGTTCTCATGCTAGAGCTTGATAATACATAATGAAAAATTAAGTGCCGGGCCAGCATTCGAACCCATTCACGCGCAATATGCTGAGATGTTGAGGAATCTGCAGTTTTAAACAAACAACAAATTTTAGGCGAGCTATATTGTCACGAAGGGACCAGATTGCGGTCTGAGTTGCATTCCAAGTTCCGAACCAAATTTATCTACATACAGAAGCTCAAATAAAAGGCGGAATAAGGGTCCTGTGACTCTACGTAGCGTTTCTTTCGTCACTATAAATAAATAACTAGTATAAGAAGGGTTACTGGTGACAGAGTTACCACATTTCGCCACTCCTGACTTTATTGTTGTGCAACCTAACGACTACTTGGTAGAGAAGGAACATCATGTTTTATGTGAATTTCAGACCACAATGCCATTATACCTTCTTCACTTGGCGTAGCCAGAAGAGAATAGAATCTGTCTCTCCCTATTAAAAATTGTGGGCAGAAGTTGGAATCGAACCCAGACCATCATCATATGAACCTATCATCAATCCAACAGACCACAAAATCATATTCTGTATGACTCATTTTTCTTTCATAACACCGATGCGGCACACTCGATGAGAATTCTGACACACAGGCTCCCTGTAGTGGTTTGCAGCATGTTCAGTACATTCATTTACTTGGTTGACCGAATCGCCATGAACTAGCTGCCTCGGCTACCCAGTGCATACAGTAGACCCTATTTTGTAATCACCGAAATAAAATCATGTAACTGCCACCTACACAGAACTGCCAACAGTGTAGGATGCAGAAATTTAAAGAGGAAGTGTTCCTTTCCAGTTGAGCTACTCTATTGCGCTATCTGCTTATTGAAAACGTCGTGCAGTGCAAAAGAAAAGCTGTAACAGTCTGTCTCTCAGAAGTCTAGATCCGGCCATATGCATTATCTTACTCCACTGTGGAATGCATAAGTTCTGGAGGAACTATTGTTGACTTCTGGAGGTGCTGTAGGTAGATGACAGCTAGTAGCGTAACGGTAAGTGTCACGCACCATAGATAAGATGTCGCGAGTTCGCTGCTACATTTCTTACAACGCACTTCTGCTCTCTGCTTAAGTTACCAATTTAATGGAACTTAGAATGTAATTACCTACACTTCTCAACACAAAATATCCGCATGTGGAAAAAGGGCTAACTTCTGCGACATTTTGTTCTATACAGGTTTAATAGACGGCCAGGCAGCAGATGCATCTCGAAGCTTTTGTATTATGTATACGGAGAGCGCATTGTGCCTAAATAATCAGAAAAGTATTTTCTACATTAGCTGTCGTCAGGTAGTGGCATTTTATTCTTCTTCAAACCTTGTTTGACAGCTTTAACTCAGAACAAGTTTTCTACATGCATGTAATCAGTAAACTGCATGTGCAATGTCAGACAGTTATAGATCACATCAGAGAATTCGCATATATCGTTGATGATTAATTTCTCTCTCATGTTTAGTATTGTTTTAACAAGACTAAAGGAAACCTTACGAAAATTGTGCACTGTATTAAAAGAAATGAAATAAAACTACCCACGAGAATCTTACGGCGAAAGTCTGTTTTGATAAAACCGAGTATCTGTACACAAGCGTGCCTCTATCGGCATGAATTAGTAAAATACTACTCACTTACATTTCGACTGGGTCTGTGTTTAATTGGTATGCTGTGTCATACTCAACAGGTATGCAAATGTGGCATTTCATAAATAAAGTTATGTATCCCTAGAGCCCCAAAATTTGCTTGTCAGCAGCGGAACGAGGCGTTACCTGTTGTGCAGCATTATAACTTTTTCACCATTGCACTATGAGCTGAAAGTATTTTCTTGTGATTTCCTTATCGATGTTTGATCTGACTTCTTGTAGCTCTTTCACAGAAGGGATAAAAACGCTACATTCATGCGAGACTGGAACCGCGAACCATAACAGAGACTTTTTCAGATGTCTGCACGTCACCACAGAGCTAGCGAAGAAGTATGTGTAGCGCATTTCTCTTACGAGGCCAATAGAGTCTACAACTCGTAAACCGCTATTTAAAGGACGAGTTTGGTTGCGATTTACACATGCAACGACTTTCCTGTGCTGAAAACCGTAAATTTACAATCTTTTGTTACACCTGAACCGATAATATCTCAGATTATGCAATGGAAATCAAATGTTTTTTTACCAGCTGCTAGGTGTTTGGATCTAAAATAATGCAAATTTTTGTGCCTGAGCGACAATCGAACCGCACACCTATCGTTATTCTGTATCGTCCACGAATATAGGCTCTGAGCACTATGGGACTTAACATCTGTGGTCATTAGTCCCCTAGAACTTAGAACTACTTAAACTTAACTAACCTGATGACATCACACACATCCATGCCCGAGGCAAGATTCGAACCTGCGACCGTAGCGGTCACGCGATTCCAGACTGAAGCGCCTAGAACCGCACGGCCACACTGGCCGGCTCCACGAATATAGCTTAAGTATCAATTGCTTATTCACCAACAGTAAGATGTGTGCATGTTTGACCAGAAATTGTTGGCAACACATGAACAGGCGTTAAAAATACACGTTAATTTTTACTAGGAGTTCGGTGTGCACGTGATGGTGCTTCAAATGAAATAAATTATGAATATCTTTGTATTGGATCAGGAATCGGACCCACATACTTACCTTTTGAAGTGACCTAGAGAAGATTGCAGTCTTGGAAAAAGGAACGAAATGATTGAACTATCCTGTTCCGTGAGACATATATATCCTCGAAAGAGGACATACGAATTCGAATCATAGTCCAGCACCAAATTTTTCGACGTCTCTAGTTCAATCAAGTACAAGTAAAGTAAGATCCCTGTTCCTTTAAATAGCTATCGGTTCATGAAATAAAATAAAATTTTGTAATGTAAGTAAGTTTACTGGCGACAGTATTTCTGGTTGCAGTGACCTCCGCCTACGTCATTTCCCAAATCAAACCGGCTCTGTCCAGTTGGGAATGAAGGAACGTGATGTTTTATGCGGATTCTGGACTATAACGTCTTCCTCTTGAGGTTACCAGAGGTAAAGTAAATCTGTTTGTGCCTTTTAAAAGTAAATGCTTGTACCACATTTCCCAGCCCCAGGAGTGTGCTATAACGGATAATGTGCTTAGCTTATAAAATTAGTCACGGTGGAAAAAATGCGAGTCTATTAATTGGTTAAATGGAAGGAAGCTTCTGACCGGAGATTATGCTATTCTCAGGTCAGCACTATGTACATTCTAGCTCACAGTGACACCAGTTTAAGTAACCTAATGTAGCAAAGACTGTTTCCCAGTGCTCTTTCTCATCGGAAAATACGCAATTCACTCATTGGGCTCCATTAGTACACTGTAACAGTAATTTCTGTGTGTATGCAATGCATACGGATTGTAGAATTCAGTGGTGCTCTCTCTTCCACTTCTGTATACAATATGACTGTCCTAAACGGGCCCCCCACCATTACAGGCCCTGGGCGGTGCATCATCGTACTGACAACAGTAACGTGCTTATACTGACCACCTCACTGTTCGTTTTACCTGATTTTGTAATCATTTAAATAAAACAACATGACCTTCTAGTCGGAGACATTGCGTCCCCCTTTTCCTCGTGTGAAATTTGTCACTAAGTTTTTTGCGTTCCAACCAGCGAAATGCGGTAGAGTACGGCCGGTATACGATTCACAAACCACGATCTAGTGCCATTAAGACGATTTCTTCAAGCATTGGCGTAGCTGAAGGAATTAAGTATCTTCTTAAATTGTGTTATGCAGCAACGTTCACAGGTATCTCAAATAGGAAAAGCTCTTTATCCAGGTACGAAGATTGTAAAACAAACTTCCCACGGTTTGTGTCAGGTTGATCTTTTCGTCTGATAGCGCTGCGTAAGTATTTTGTCTAAGAGGGATCACAAGTAGTGTTCCTGTAGCTGCGGGAATCATTGGTTGAAAACGAGTTTAACACCAGTGGGTACAGCACTGCTAAATATTCAAAATGATTATCAACCTAAGTCTGAGTTCATCCCCAAACTGAGGCGTATTTATAATATTGTAGCTAGACTGTGTATCGTTGTCGTCCTTGAGTGGGGATCGGAAGGCGTTGACACACACGTATACGAGGGTAATCCCAAAAGTAAGGACTCCTAAGGGACACGCATGTGCGAACGCAAGCACAAACGAGAGATCCTTAATTTTAATGCTAAGCAAAAATCACAGTAGTACCTGCATAGTGGCAAAGTGATAAAGAGCAAGAGAACCGATGTATGGCTGCAGGGTTCTTTCTTTCCCTTCAGGTTCAATCCGTCGTTAGGCCCATGATTTTTACGTGCCATTTTTCCACTTATTTCCCGACAGGCAGTGTTTGTTGATGTGAAAAATGTCGAGTTGCACTGTGGTCTGAAAGCCACGTTGAGCTGTAGGTTCCCCTATTAACTGGCTGGGTAAGTCAACTCAAAGGTCGGTTGAAAACAACGGCATACCACCTCCAACAAGACCGTCCCTATTAAAGCACTGTGGTGTTGAAACCATTCTTCCGACTGATGACTGATTTACTCTCTATGGGTTATAAAGTTAAATACCTTCGGGTTATTAACATTTTTGTACTTTCATGCTGTAGCTTTGATACCAGTAAACGTAAGTAACCGGCCGAGCACTGTCACCGTTCGAGTTGTCAAGGTGGTGGACGACGATGCTGTCGACCCCAATTACAGTCTTGGACATCGCTATGTTTCAGTCGAATACCTCCATGTGACTTTCTGCGTATATCAAGATATACATTTATACTCTTGGTAAGCATCCAAATTTCTATCTGATAGAGGTGTATTTATCAACATGAATCAGATATGTTTTCCGTGCAATATATCGGACAACACGTCAGTGCAGCGAGATTTCGTTTGTGTGATGCGCATGGTGCAAGAAATATTTGTTTTGCTCGCTTCTGTGATGGGTTTCACCCAACTGAATGTGAGAAGTTCACGAATAGATTGTCAATGACTGGACCTACGCCATAATACACTGAAAATTTCATTTTTGCATTACGTATGCCAGTGAAAATAGCAGTAAACAGGTTATATGCCTACTTGCCTATTATTCGCGCTTCTCGATGCTTTCCTCAAAAAATAAAAACAAAAATAATAAAAAGAGAGACAGAGAGAGAAAACAGAAATGTATTTCAAATATCAGCTCGGTGACGCCATGTTCGTTTCATGATGAAAAGCGATAGCGATATGTATGGCTACAGGGTTCTTTCTTTTCTCTCTGCAAACAACCAGAGCAGAATTCAGTAACAAAGTGGTAAGAACACCTATGCAGTGGGCCAATAAAACACTCAGATTTTCTTGGTTATTTTGTTAATCGTCTGTAATGCAGTAACATCCTTGATTACTGTTTCGTTACTACTACCGTTTTTATTGTTATTCGTCAGCTCACAACAGCTTCCCTATCACTCATTGCTGCCGATGCATGCAGCGAATGTATCAGGATGAGTGGAATATGGAATGTTTCCTCACGAAGAATATACACATTTATCTCGGCGTCTTGTGTTCAGGGTAATATGAAAATCTCAATAAGAGAAGACGACAACGTTATGCCGGTGATGCAGGCAATAACACCCAACTATTTCTGTCCACTTAACACCATGACGACAGACAAACTGGTGTCTCCCTGTATTTTGATTATAATTAGTTAGCCTTCTTTGGACCTCGTTTTAATACCTCGTGGGAGCAGTCATAATATTTCGCTTTATGAACACCGAACAATAACACACAAAGATAGTAGATGGAAGGATACAAAGAAACAATCATATTCATGGGTGTGGATCCAGTTAATCACTAGAAGACTAAACAGGGGGGGGGGGGGACATTACGAAAGCAATGAATACGCTGGTTAGTAAACATTATTTGTATAGATCTGAAGATGAAAAAGTGCAGATCTGCACAGTGCCAGAATCTGCACTTTAGTTTCTGTCTTAATGGGCATAATTTTTAGTTTATTCTTTTCTGAAATTTCAAATGAATTGATTATTACGCGGTACAAAATAATTAGTTAGCTGTGTTTCTTACAGCTTCCATTCGCACCAACATTTTTCTACATTCTCGTGCAATTCATGAAATTCACCTTGTATGATCACAAGACTGCACATAGATACAACCGATTTCGAGGTGCAAAGTGTTTGTTATCTTACTTTTCGTGAAAGGTGGGCAAAGTTGATTTCCCAAAACTTTTTATTGTACTCAAATAATCTTTTGTCACAAAGTAACAAGGTAAGTGTTTTATTCGCATATATTTTGTGGGAAACTGTAATCGTGATGAAAGATTGCACACCTGAATGTTTGACGCAAATGGTAGGAGAAAACGATGCATATTAACCAACCCACGCGCCTACTCTCTGTACCCTATATTATGAGCACGGGATTCTCCTCCCATAACGCTACATTGATTTCCTAGCACAGCTGAGAACTGGCAGCATCGTCACAAACATTTGGCAGCACTGTGACAGTGCAACCACTTCCGCATATGGTACTGAATTGACTCACCTATCCATTTGAATGACTCGTGCTATATACACTCCTGGAAATTGAAATAAGAACACCGTGAATTCATTGTCCCAGGAAGGGGAAACTTTATTGACACATTCCTGGGGTCAGATACATCACATTATCACACTGACAGAACCACAGGCACATAGACATAGGCAACAGAGCATGCACAATGTCGGCACTAGTACAGTGTATATCCACCTTTCGCAGCAATGCAGGCTGCTATTCTCCCATGGAGACGATCGTAGAGATGCTGGATGTAGTCCTGTGAAACGGCTTGCCATGCCATTTCCACCTGGCGCCTCAGTTGGACCAGCGTTCGTGCTGGACGTGCAGACCGCGTGAGACGACGCTTCATCCAGTCCCAAACATGCTCAATGGGGGACAGATCCGAAGATCTTGCTGGCCAGGGTAGTTGACTTACACCTTCTAGAGCACGTTGGGTGGCACGGGATACATGCGGACGTGCATTTTCCTGTTGGAACAGCAAGTTCCCTTGTCGGTCTAGGAATGGTAGAATGATGGGTTCGATGACGGTTTGGATGTACCGTGCACTGTTCAGTGTCCCCTCGACGATCACCAGTGGTGTACGGCCAGTGTAGGAGATCGCTCCCCACACCATGATGCCGGGTGTTGGCCCTGTGTGCCTCGGTCGTATGCAGTCCTGATTGTGGCGCTCACCTGCACGGCGCCAAACACGCATACGACCATCATTGGCACCAAGGCAGAAGCGACTCTCATCGCTAAAGACGACACGTCTCCATTCGTCCCTCCATTCACGCCTGTCGCGACACCACTGGAGGCGGGCTGCACGATGTTGGGGCGTGAGCGGAAGACGACCTAACGGTGTGCGGGACCGTAGCCCAGGTTCATGGAGACGGTTGCGAATGGTCCTCGCCGATACCCCAGGAGCAACAGTGTCCCTAATTTGCTGAGAATTGGCGGTGCGGTCCCCTACGGCACTGCGTAGGATCCTACGGTCTTGGCGTGCATCCGTGCGTCGCTGCGGTCCGGTCCCAGGTCGACGGGCACGTGCACCTTCCGCCGACCACTGGCGACAACATCGATGTACTGTGGAGACCTCACGCCCCACGTGTTGAGCAATTCGGCGGTACGTCCACCCGGCCTCCCGCATGCCCACTATATGCCCTCGCTCAAAGTCCGTCAACTGCACATACGGTTCACGTCCACGCTGTCGCGGCATGCTATCAGTGTTAAAGACTGCGATGGAGCTCCGTATGCCACGGCAAACTGGCTGACACTGACGGCGGCGGTGCACAAATGCTGCACAGCTAGCGGCATTCGACGGCCAACACCGCGGTTCCTGGTGTGTCTGCTGTGCCGTGCGTGTGATCATTGCTTGTACAGCCCTCTCGCAGTGTCCGGAGCAAGTGTGGTGGGTCTGACACACCGGTGTCAATGTGTTCTTTTTTCCATTTCCAGGAGTGTAATCCTCATGTAATCTAAGCCACTGAGTCAGAAAATTCAATTTTTTGGCTAAAGAAATGCTGTTCTTCACATAAGTGACAACAATCTTTCACGATGCATTATGAGGCTGAGCGACCAACACCATGACTAGAGTGGCGGGTTGTTAGCAGTGTGTCCGCAGCTCCTTGGTACCGCCCATGTCTCGTGTCGCAACGGCTCAATAAGTCGTCAGTTCTAACTGTGGTAGTGGCCAGCGTGTGCAAGCTACTTTTCTGATTAAATTTATGGGGCTGGGAATTTCCAGAAAAATTCTGTAACGAAATCGGGAGAAACCCTTTACACATCAAATTCTCTTGGTAGCTCGACACAGTAAGTTGCGTAACAGTATATTGATAATTTTTACTTGTGGACCGTTGACATCAACTGAATAAAACACAATTTTAGTGTCATACGCGTTTCCCCTTTATTTTCTGCAAGCCATCATTGTATTGTATACGTGGGTGTAAAAGACTTCCGATGTCCACTCGAGGAAGACAACGATACACAGTCCAGCTACAACATTATAAATACGCCTCAGTTTGGGGATGAACTTAGACTTAGGTTGACAATCATTTTGAATATTTAGCAGCGCTGTACCCACTGGTGTTAAACTCGTTTTGAACCAATGATTCCCACAGATGCAGGAACACTACTTGTGATCCCTCTTAGACTAAATACTTACGCAGCGCTATCAGACGAAAAGATCAACCTGACACAAACCGTGGGAAGTTTGTTTTACAATCTTCGTACCTGGATAAAGAGCTTTTCCTATTTGAGATATCTGTGAACGTTGCTGCATAAGACGCCAGTGTTTAAAGAAATCGTCTTAACGGCACTAGATCGTGGTTTGTGAATCGTTTACCGGCCGTACTCTGCCGCATTTCGCTGGTTGGAACGCACAAAGCTTACTGACAAATTTCACACGAGGAAAAGGGGGACACAATGTCTCCCAACTGGAAGGTCATGGTATTTTATTTAAATGATTACAAAATCAGGTAAAACGAACAGTGAGGTGGTCAGTATAAGCACATTACTGTTGTCAGTACGATGACGCACCGCCCAGGGCCTGTAATGATAAATGGCTGTAATGAACATGCTGCAAACCACTACAGGGAGCCTGTGTGTCAGAATTCTCATCGAGTGTGCCGCATCGGTGTTATGAAAGAAAAATGATTCATACAGAATATGATTTTGTGGCCTGTTTGTTTGATGATATGTTCATATGATGATGGTCTGGGTTCGATTCCAACTTCTGCCCACAATTTTTAATAGGGAGAGACAGATTCTATTCTCTTCTGGCTACGCCAAGTGAAGAAGGTATAATGGCATTGTGGTCTGAAATTCACATAAAACATGATATTCCTTCTCTACCAAGTAGTCGTTAGGTTGCACCACAATAAAGTCAGGAGTGGCGAAATGTGGTAACTCTGTCGCCAGTAACCCTTCATATACTAGTTACTTATTTATAGTGATGAAACAAACGCTATGTAGAGTCACAGGACCCTTATCCCGTCTTTTATTTCAGCTCCTGTATGTAGATAAAATTGGTTCTGAACTTGGAATGCAACTCAGAACGCCCTTAACGCGCAATCTGATCCCTTCGTGACAATATAGCTCGCCTAAATTTTGTTGTTTGTTTAAAACTGCAGATTCCACAAGATCTCCGCATATTGCGCGTGAATGGGTTCGAATGCTGGCCCGGAACTTAAGTTTTCATTATGTATTATCAAGCTTTAGCATCTGCTGATAAATAATAATTTTAATTTTTAATGCATTTTCATTCGTTGTCAACACTAAAGATATCTGACGTTTTTGACTCCCAGTGAGACACAGAACTATTTGAGAGATCACTCTAAGTTCAAGGATGTTATTCCGAGCTGCTGGTGGAGAAAAATTCTGTAGCTGACGTCTGGTTGTGTGTACTCAACAACGGCATGCGTGGGGTTCGATTGAACTCTTCGTCATATTATTTGTATTTCAAACATGCTCATATTTCGCTGCTGATGTAACAAACCCATATTTAACGTTCGCTTTTTCTAATATATAACAGCGGTAGGTTCCGGGTTGGAGTGCTGGAAGGAAAGAATTAATATTTCGTATCGTCATTTCAGTTAAAACATCTAGCTACTGCCGAGAAAATCCAATATGTCACAGTTGATTGTGCTTCGATAACAATCCGATTAGGTTCTGGGCTCGAATCCCTATCCAACACAAATCTTTACATCACGGCATTTCAAGTAAGTTACTGTACTTGTGAAGAAGCAATATTTAACATCTCTCGTAGTTCATTAACAGGGACAATAGATGCTGGGTAGGAATTCGCGCCCGTTAAAAATGTTTACGTTATGTAATTTTAAGTTATGAGCTAACTGATACTGTCTAAAATTTAGGTGTATCGGTCTCTGTATGCCTAGTCAGGAATGACTGTTAGTTTCCGTCAGTCACGAAATCTTAGTCTGCATGACCTGGGTTTGAATCCAAATGCAGAACGAGACGGTTCGTCGTGTCATTTGAAGTTCATATATATTCTCAACTAGCTGCTCGTGAATAACTTAAATTTTTAATGTCATTTTGTGTTAAATAACTAGTACGGAGTGTTACTTTGAAGAGGAAATCATGAATACGACGAACTTCAAATGGTCCAAATTGCTCTGAGCACTATGGGACTTAACTTCTGTGGTCATCAGTCCCCTAGAACTTAGAACTACTTAAACCTAACTACCTAAGGACACCAACACATCCATGCCCGAAGCAGGATTCGAACCTGCGACCGTAGCAGTCCCGCGGTTCCGTACTGCGCGCCTAGAACCACTAGACCGCC
Organism: Schistocerca cancellata; assembly: GCF_023864275.1. Lineage (NCBI taxonomy): Eukaryota > Metazoa > Arthropoda > Insecta > Orthoptera > Acrididae > Schistocerca > Schistocerca cancellata. The sequence continues at coordinate 641,954,123 of NC_064627.1, forward strand.
GCGGCCGGCTACGACGAACTTACTTCGTGCATTAAATATCTGACGTAATAATGAGAGTAGTAACATTTCAGGTATGTTATTTATTGCAATAAACGTGAGCTTACAAGCCTTAAGGACAGTCATCTCTGTGATAAGGTGTTCTCTGACATTTGTAGTATCGTGGTATTACTTTAAATCGTGAATTATTGCTATACAGAGCAGTGTTTTCTAGTGGTGGCTTGTTGGAGCCATTTTCAATAGTCAAACGACTGTACCAAGGAGCGATTAGAGGACCTGCTAGACAGCTGCGCTATGTGGTTTGCATGAGAATCAGGCAAATGCAATTCAGGTCGTTCGGATACTTTTGACCAAGACTGTACCTAATAGTGGCTGCCAGCATGTTGCTGATGTCAGCACGTTACCCGGAGTAGACGAATATCTGCATCAGGGTTGACATCAGCTCGCACCCTTCCATGGACGTGAAAATCACACGGCAGTATCGCTATTTTCTTATGTATAATTACTACTTAGAAAAATTTCTCTTTGCATGCTGTTCTTAGCTACATGACAATTATCAGTACCGATAATAGAATTTGCCTTATCTTATTGAGAAGAAAGCTTTCATGGCAGTGTAGTAGATTAGTTTTTAATCCGTAACTGTTCTTGTCATTTTATGGTTGGTCTGCGAGTCCATTCATCCTCACTACCAATCACGGGTTACGTGCGCTTCTTATTTTCCTTGCAAATTCCATTAATTACATAGTTTCGCTTTACTAAGTTGGTCAAAACACTTTGCATTCATGAGCAACAGTTAGTCGGAACGCGGGATTTATTGTTGCGCAAAGTCTGTCTCAGCATCTGAATTCCTTCTGTGTTGCCAACTTAATTTCTCGTAATAAACTTCACGTCGTGTGCTGCTTGCTAATATCATCCGTAGTTCTTTGCGTTTTAAATGGATAATATACTTGCACCTGTGAAAGTCAACATCACGCGAGATTTAAGTAATGAATTAGTGTCTTGCAGTTATATTCACATCTTACAGAGTCATTCGTAAAGACGTAACATATTTGCAGTCAAAAGAGTGCCTATTGACTGTCATTTGAAAACGGGGGTACTCACACCAGATTGTTTACCGTTTATGTTAGCATTTTCACTTTCTTACATTAATGCCCTGTTCTAAAAACTATTCCCATGAGCACTTCTGTCACTATTACGAGTCATTTTCCCGTGTGATAAACATTGAAATATTTGATCCCCCACGGATAGCATTCACGTTAAATTACAAATGTTGTATCGCGGTTTCCTTTACACAATGTTTTAAAATAATTTCACTTTTCTCTTTTAGACCATTTGGCCAGGTATGCAATTACACAGATGTTGTTTGCTTTCTTGTATTTTTGTCTTGTTTTATCAGGTAATTTTGGATGTGAATGTTCGAGACTGTATTTTCAGAAAACTTCGCGTTTACCAAACGCTCTCCATATAAAGATCAAAGTTCTGCAGCAAAGCAGATGGCTAGCTCAAAAAACTCGAAACACTCATTATACTCGCGTTACGGAAATGTAAAAGTCAAAATCTCTCACAGACGACCCATGTCTCATATTGCTTTGGGCTAGTGATTCATGGAATCATCTATTCGTGGTCATACTCTGCAAAACATTTCAGTTGATATGCGTTATCCAAGAAGAAAAAATAAAACAATATATAAATTACAACTTTTATTAAATGTAGTAAATTTTGTATTTAATGCTACTTTACTAATTAATAAAATCATTTTGAGTGAATAAGCAATTATCTGGTATTTTCCATTGAAATGGTGAGTAGGCTATGCTCAGAAAATTCTTTTATTATCTCCTTATCTATTCTGCTTCATACATTCCTCTTTGTAGTGCACTTCAGTGCCTATGACTTAACGCCTCTTTAATATGGGATTTGCTTATAGATGACTTATAAACTGCTATTTACATATGTACAATTTGAAGTCTGCTGAAACAAAAATTCCTCGTCTTTATTCAATTAGTCTCATTTCTAGTACTGAGTTGATGACTTAGCATCATGTGTCTGCATCAGTACACTTAAATCACTTTTTCATACTTTATACATAATATCTTGTACGTCACGCATTAAAAAAGCTGTTCTATTTATGCAATTTTGTCATATGATGACATGATGGAGACCGTGGCTGTTGTTTGAAGACAAATGTTGATGATGTTAGGACAGTAACCAACCACAAATTTGCTTTCAATTCCTTTATTCAAAGGGTACCGTTACCGGTTTCGAATCGTTGTGATTCATCCTCAGACGGTTTACGCGCTTTCTTTATGACATGTGGTGTTTTTTTAACAGATTAACTGTCGTGAATCGTTTGTTTTGAGTGTTTGTTTTCATAACATTCGTCCAACAGATGTGAATACCTCCCCTCTGCATTCTTATTGTTGGACACGTCAATTGTTCTCACTGAATATTTTGGATTTGTCACTGAGAAGATTTCTAGCACGCACCACATGTGGTGCAACAATAAGAATGCAGTGGGAATGTATTCATATCTGTTGGACGAATGGTATACAAACAAACACTCAAAACCAACGTTTCACGACAATTAATCTGAAAAAAAAATAAAAAAAATAAAAAAATTACCACATGTCATAAAGAAGGCGTGTAAACCGTCTGAGGATGAATCACAACGATTCGAAACCGGTAAAGGTACCCTCTGAATAAAGGAACTGAAAGTAAATCTGTGACTGGTTACTGACCTACCACCATCAACATTTGTCTTGAAGTTCTATTTATATATTTTTTTTAAATCGTTGCTTCTCGTTTAGTCGGCGAAATGGAGTAGGTGGAATGATGCGAGGTTTTGAGAGGCAAGATATCCACGTTGTACACCTATCCGTTTATAAGTCCAGGGTTCGTAGAAAAAATTTGTATGTGTCGAGCGAGAAAATCATATAACCGATTCTGTTGTTGGTCATCCAAACATTCTGAGTGCGTTACCTTGTTTTGCATCTCAGACAAGCTCGTATCTGTGTTTTCAATTTGTGACGTTAGTCCCACAATATGTCTCCATCTATATAAAGGATTTTAGGCCTCTAATGTTTTGCTTTTAATTTATAATTGAATTTGCCGTGAAGAGCTTGCGTCTTTATCAAATCTATTTCCTTACCCTCCTCTCGTAAAAAATACTTAGCACTAACAAAATCTAGTCTTACTCCTTTTTCTCTTAGGAATTAAAGACATAGGATGCAAACTGCATATAAATTTTTAACCACGAGGAACGTGCACACACGGGTTCCATTTCCCATATGAATCGTAATCTGTTTTTGCTCGGACTCTGCGTTTTGGCACCAATAGCACCAGTCACTTTGCAATTATATATGGGGATAGGAAGTACGTGGATCTCATTACTTATTTTCTTAAAGAAAACATTAACCACATTGGTGGAAACTTCATTGTCCAGAATCACAGTTATCGGAATATTACATAAACTTGCTATTACTGCTGCTTGTAATGCATCATTATCCTGCATTTCGCATTTCTTTGCCTCAGTATATAATTCTTCTTCCATTTCCATCATTATATCTAAGCATATTAATGTGTTTAGAATTATTGTTATCTAATGTGTTGATTGTGTGTTCCGCTCCACGACCAATACCACAGGGTGAAATGCGGTCGCATTTAGTCTGACGGTCCAGTCGTGTTCAGTTCGATGTCTTGTACCGCTTCAGCTATCAGAACACTGTATGTTTGAAGTTGTCAGTTTAGCACTAGGCTCTGTTCCTGATACGGTTTAACATTATGATTATGTGTTGATACATTTTGTGGAGGCGGCAGACCACCATTTTGTTGCCACGGCTCTTCATAATTGCGTTGCGATCTGTTGCTATATTGATTTCTATTGTTGTTGCCATTCCGATTTTAGTTGTAGCATGGATGGAAATTGAAATGAGATCTACATTTCTTGCTACTATCGGATGTATAGTTGTTATTTAACTGCGGACGGAAATTAGTGTTTTGACTCCCCTGCATATGTCAATTATTATTCTGGGAAATGCAATTTCTCTTTCTGTTAGTATTGCCACTACCTGAACTTACGGACCGAGAATCGCGTCAATTACTGTTATTACCATTTTGTTTCGCTCCCTCGTATAACAAATGTACGGGATCCATCGCAACCATAAAATTTTCTAAATCTGTGCCTGATGCATTAACTAAGTTCTGCTGTACGTTCAAGACAGCGTGGGGTAGCCGTACAGTCTGAGTCGCCTTGCCAGGGTTCGCGAGGCTCCCCTCGTCAGAGGTTCGAGTACTCCTCGGACACGGCTGTGTGTGTTGTCCTTAGCGTAAGCTATATTAAGTAGTGTAAAAGCCTAGGGACCGACGTCCTCAGCAGTTTCATCCCATAGGAACTTACCACAACCACCACCTGTATGTTCAAAGGGAATTTAGCTTTTAAAATTCTTAATACATCTTGGTGTGAAATAGGATTGTTCCAGGACTTTGATTTATTCAAATACCGATGAAACATTTTCCCAGCGTACCCTGGTTGCTGTTGTACGGTTGTGGGTTATGAACTTGTTTCGTTAACTTTTCTTGTACACAGGCTGACCATTATTTCCAAGTATGCTGGATACTACGAGCGTAACACTCACAGCACCTAACGAAGGACTACTTGACATGTTTGGATTGTCTTCATGTTTATTGTACGGTCGTTCATAATGATCAACATCATAACGTATATTTCTACTTGGAGTTGCGGGCGTGTATTTATGTCCCATTTTCGTTACTTCCCGCCATTCACTTTGCAAATCTTTTCATTTACTGGTAACTTGTTGCAATCCATTTTTTATGCTCACTGTTTTCTCTGTTGAACCTAGAAATTATCTGTGAACTGACTTGCTGTATGACCTCGCGTCACTCATTACTTAAATTTTCAGATATCTGTGTGTCTTTAAACGCTAACCACTGATTGAATTCAGGCACTGCTTTTTGTTCGTGTTGTTCAAAGTGTTTTTCATCTGTTAATTGTTTGCTAAAGACAAAGTTCTACCTTCTCAAGTAAGCTATTAACTGTAATTTCTAAAGTGGCTTGTGCTGACTGCACATTCCGTATCTTAGCGTTAAGTTGTACTAATTTTCCGGGTGTGTCTTCATATGGTTGTTTGAGCCGAGTGACCTCGGTCACAGTACCCTCAAACTGTGTTTGTTACAGTTTCACACGTTCTTCTTGCTATTGTCTAATTCCTCTAAATTTTTCTTTCTCTGTTTAGCAAAGTTTTGTAAGGTTTCCGCTATATGATTATCCTGCTGCTCGGCGTGTACTTTTAACTGCTCCTTTTGTGGTTTAACAAAGCTCTCGAAAGTTCCTGCTAGCAGTTTCTTTGCTGTTTTAAAAATTCTCTAAAGTTTCTGCTTGTCGCTCGACCTGTTATTTTTGCTGTTTAGAAAAATTCTCTATAGTTTAGGCTTATAGTCTGACCTTTTCTAACAACTTCTTATCGCGTTCCTCTAATTTACCTAATAAGACTTCAGGTTAATACAAATTGCCTCACTGTAATCATTCCGGAAGGTCCAACTTCAGTTACGTTTTCACTTGAAAATGGGCAAATATTCTTAATTACTGTTTCCGTACTGTTTTCATGTCTTGCCAAAAGTTCGTCCGTAGAGTTGGTTGTTGAATCTGCCGTTACCTATTTATATGTTTACATGCAATATCACGTATTGTTCGCTGTTGAGAATACCAATCAAGAAATAATAAAAACACTAAATTTACAAGAATAGATCAAAATAGTTCAGTAATTAAATTTTTCTAACCGTTCTTTTTCCGTAAAACAAAAGCAGAAAACAGCATATGCCGCAAATGACAACAAGCAAAGGTTAGTAGAAATTCGTGCGTCTGTAAAAAGAAATATGCGCGAAGCATACGTTAGCAGAAGATCTTGCAGAGAAACCGAGAAAATTCTGCTCCTGTGCAAAATCGCTAAATGGATCTAAGGCTTCCACCTAGACACTTTTCGACCAATCTGGTATGGTAGTCGAAGATGGCAAAACGAAAGCCGACGCGTTAAACTTCGTGTTGAAAAAAATCGTTCACGCCGAAGAAGCGTACAAACATACCGTTGTTTGACCATCGAACAGATTCTCGTATGGACGACATGGTAATAAGCATCCCTGGAGCACAGAAATAACTGAAATAAGTCACCGGATCCAGGTGGAATCTCAATTTTCAGAGTACTCTACGACAATGGCCCCTTACTTGTCTTATATTTATCGTCAACCTCTAGCCCGGCGCAAAGCCCCAAGTTACTGGAAAAAAGCGCAGATGACTGCTGTGTCTAAGAAGGGCAAAAGAACGGACATGAAAAATACAGACCAATATCCCTAAGATTGGTTTTCTGCAGAATCCTCAAACATAGTCTAAGTTCAAATATAATATATTTTCTTGAGACTGAGAAGCTTGTGACCACGAATCAGCACAGTTATAGAAAACATCGCTCGTGGTAAACTCAGTTTTCCCTTTTCTCACATAATATACTGCGAACTGTGAATGAAGGGTGTAATTTCCCCCCTCCTCCCTTCTTCCATCTGTTGCCCACATTAACCAATGCCTAGTCCAAGTAATTAATAAGCAAGGTCTTTTATGAAAATTTGAGACGAGCCGATATTACAATGTACTCCCAAGTTTACTTAGCTTATGATGTTGAGATGGCTACAGTTCTTCTTATCTAGGGGTTGCGAGATAACATCCCAAAGATATTCGGGCTCACATGTGGTTCCTCCTCATCGACATGTCTTGTATCAAACTGGTCCAAGGGTTGAACCGCACGTGTCGCTATACACGCCCTAAATTAGACACTTGTGACCGTTTGCTTAAATTGTCTGGCTGATGGAAAGTTTTCGAAGTACAAATTTAACATAACATATAATAACAGTAATAATAATATTGGGAACTAAATTAAAAACCCATAAATGATGTAGGCCACACAGTTGCGATTTCGTTAGAATAATTTTATTCAGAAAACAAACTAACAGCGAAAGTGGTCGTATTTAGAGTTACTATTACACTCGAGCGCATATCCATTTGCCCGATTATTCACAATCTCATCGCGAATTACATGTCTAATATTCCACATCGTTATATAAGCGAAATGTCAGAGTTCACACCAGGCGCGCGGCTGCTCACCGCTCAGAGACCAAGTCCCGCGTTACCACACTACGCGAAATTTTCTAATTCGTTTCACTTCCTAGCTACCTAAAGACCGACCGTCCGCTTCCGCGTCTCCACCAGCACTGTCCCTTTGGTGTGTAGACCAGAACTGTCCTCTGCCGTTCTCCAGATGCGTTTCCCGAGCGCCGCACATCTTCGCTCAACTGACTAGCGCAGTTCCCTTTCCTGAAGCCGTCCACCTGATTGGCTACAGCTTATTCTACATTGCTTTACGTTTTAACATATTTAAATAATCGAAGCTTGATCATTTTCACGTTCTAAATAAAGTAGGCTAACAATAATAGCCATTACATAGTAAACGGTAAATTCTTTTACAAGAAACCAATACAATTTCCTACTTAACTTTGAATGTCGCGGCCACTAGTCTTGCACCAATGTGCTTTCTGATAAGTAAACAAAGTAACTATTATGCCCTAAACTTTCCAACAAATAGTCTATTCCATAATGATTGAATAAGGTGTCATGCTGTCCTCGTTCAATGTATTTTGTGTGGAGCAAATTATGATCTGTTGCTTAACTGAAAATACTGATAATTTAAATGTACTATGTCTTTTAAACAAATAAAGTTACAGTGTTGATAATTACACCATTTGTCATGTTAATGATACGCTTTTATATGAAATGTCGATCGTTAAGATCGAAAAAATCGTTCAGAATTTAGCATTCAGATATTTGTTACAAAACTTGTGAATTTCACTCTAAGAGTAAATCCTAAACTATTATAGATATGATCCATTTTCAAGTTTTATTGGGATCACCATGAAAATTTATGAAGGATGGTAGATTAAAATTACTGTCCCTTCATTCCCTGCACTACTACAGAATTTGATAGTTTCCATAAATGCTTCCCATTATGGCCGATCTTAGGTCCGCCATATTTAACACTGCTATGCTTCCCTGTGTTTCCCTATGACGTAGGTTCTCGTCTGTCTCACGCGCATACTACAGCGCTTAGGCTTCATTTAGCGCAATAGACGGTTTCCCCGTCTCGTGGCGAAGACGTTCGTTTCACATATTCCTGAAGGCTAACCCATTCGGTCATATACTTAAATGAGACCGAAATGCTCATTAACTCACACACCTCCAGTCAATAACATGTTGGCGTGCCATATATGTTATTAAGTAGCTCCCAAATTTATAAGACATAACTTCATAATACAATAACATAAATATGCTAAACGCCAGATCATTAGTGTAATTATTTGTAGTGGTGTTGATGCAGCATGGTTTAAATTTAAACAAACTTGTATCTAACATAAATTATGAATTGCGGCATATTAAACAAATGCCATATAAAACTATAGATTAACACAGTCGACTGTCTATTGAAATGCAGCAGAAGTATCAGCGCCACTGCGCTCACTTTCACACAACCTTTTTATCACAACGAAGACTTCAGCGGCGCTCCACGGATTCAGAGCCGAGTACCCCGCCGAAATTCTGTATGACTGCATTTCATCGCCAACGGTTTTCGGGAACAAATCTGTTGAAATTCGAATCAGTTTGTAGACACCAGGAAACAAACACTTTCCAAAACCACCCAGGATCTGCACTGAACGCTTCCCCAGTGGAATCGATACAGAACTACACAGTAAACAATTGATTTACAGCGTTTGCAAGATGCTCGTAAATTCTTCAATGATTCTGACGCGTTATTCAAGTTCCACCATAGACGTGCATCTCATACAAATACCCAGTCGACTTCATCGGCAAATTAATATTTTCTTTTGATTTAAATAACACCTTAGACTCAAAACTAACAACAAATATGGACAAATCTCCCCTTCGTTGAATTCCGTGCGTACTCATATCGTGACTCCGTACAACAATAAATTATTCCCCCAAAATAGTCTCAGATAAGTAGATAAACATACATCTGTCTTCCTAAGTAAGCATTATTAATTTTTATTTTCCATATTTCTCCGACATCCGTGCACCCAGATTTGCATGACCATAACTTTTAATTTGGAAATTACAACTAACATAAAACCATCCCAAAACTTAAGCCTAACACTTACACACATAAATAAATCCCTTATATACCCTCAAAAACCTAATTTATATGCATACTGTGCACTGATTTTTTTGAGTTGGTACCGTTCACTAAATAATTGAGTTCTCCGACCTCTTCGTACCCAAATGTGCTTCTAAACCATCTCTTTATAATTGCACAGACCTTGTGCCCAAAAAATACCCTTATGCGACGAAACAACAAAATAGCTACAATAAATCCTGAAAAAACATTGCAGATTACTCCTCCAAATAATCTTATAATCTAAACACAGATATACTTCTTTCTTAAACTACTTTCCCCTTGTCTTCCACCTCTAGAGTACACATACCCTGTTCGATCCACCCCTCAATTTCCTACTCGTCCCAAAACAATTCATTAAATGATTCTTTCACCCCAATTTCATTTTTTCTCCCTTCTAGATTACTCGCTACCTTAAACTTCTCTCGAGTCCACAAATAAGGCAATAACGATCGTAATGTTCTACCATACCCTCGCCAGTCAGTTATAGTAAAATCATCTTCCTCCTTAAGATACCATTCTGTCCAAATACCACTTTCTATATTAGAATCACACTCACTGTATTTTCCATTAAAATTATCGACATTAGTAGCTATAATGTCATGAAATAAAGCATTACTTTTTACTTCCACGTCATTACAAACACCTTTACAAACAGCACCTTCAACAGCCGCTGATACATCACACAGCTCGCTGCATAAAACCTCATTTACCTCCGCTGACAAATCACCAATATAAAACCAATTAATTAACTTTTCATAACTGAGATTCACAGTCACGTGAAATTTCTTGAAAGAAATCATGTTGACGTCAGTGACTGCTAAACGTTTTGTTTCCACTATTCCAATTTCTGCCTTAGGCCATTATCAAGTGCAGATGTTTTGGCTTTAAGCCATGTCTACTTTATACAAGCTGACACATTTATATGTGGTTGTCATTTGCTGTTATATACATTCGTAACGCTGCTAAGTAGTGCGAGCACACATGTCCATATATAAGTACATACATATGTTAGTTCCACCATCACTAGTAACTTTTGCACTAAACCACAGCAGCGAACTTCTGTCTGTATGCTGTTCATTTTGGGGACGCAACCTACGACCAGATTAGAGACAGAAGTAATGACACTTTCTGCAGGACCAGACCATCATTTTGCAGGACAATGCTCAAATACGTACAGTGCTAGCTGATACTGGTTCAAATGACTCTGAGCACTATGGGACTTAACTTCTGAGGTCATCAATCCCCTAGAACTTAGAACTACTTAAACCTACCTAACCTAAGGACATCACACACATCCATGCCCGAGGCAGGATTCGAACCTGCAACCGTAGCGGTCGCGCGGTTCCAGACTGTAGCGCCTAGAAGCACTCGGCTACTCCGGCCGGCTAGCTGATACTGATTTGTTTGACTGATGGGGCTGTTAAGTACTAAACCACCTACTGCACTCCTCTGACTTAAGCCATCGTGAGTTCAGTTCGATTTCTACACTGAAGGAAACACTTCACGGCATTCGCTTCAGAACTGCTACAAATTCGTCGGTCAATAGACCGCGCCGCTCGAACTGTCAACACAACTGGCACTGCTAAGAGTGTCCTACGACTTCCACATCGCTGGCAACGGGCTATACAGAATGCTGGTGACTACTTTGAAGGTCAGTAACACTTTGAAACACATACCTATTTTGTAAGAGCTGTAAATAAATAGTTGCCATTATTAAAGTTCCAACCCTCGTACATATACTATTTGGCGAACAGTGTGGGCAGTAGTGTGCGGTTGTTTGCTGATGATGCTGTGGTGTATGGTAAGGGGTCGAAGTTGAGTTAGTGTAGGAGGATGCAAGACGACATAGACCAAATTTGTAGTTGGTGTGATGACTGGCAACTAGCTCTAAGTGAAGAAAAACGTGAGTTAATGCGAATGACTAGGAAAAAGAAACTGGTAATGTTCGGATTCAGCATTGACAGTGTCCTGCCTGACACAGTCACTTCGTTTAATTTGGAAGGGGACGTGTGATATTATAAAGAGAGGAAAAAGGTTATGTATGAATCAGTGCCAAATTTAGTGTCAAATTAATTTTTTATTGAATTAATAGTTTAAATTGACACGAGTATCCTCTATCCTTAACCATATCTCTGAGTTTGGTCTGGTATTAATTCGTATTGAACTTGTCGCTCACTTAAATTAATTGCGCAACGCGATCTGACTAAATACTGTCAAAATAGGATGTCGTAGAGTTATGGCAAGAAAATCAGCCAACTTCCAAACGAATCTGAAAGGTTTTGAATGTGTCATGGAACTCACCGCTTTTATTGAATTGAGGCCCTACATTCTGCCGAGCTGTGGTATCAGCATATCCAAAACGACAGTGAAGTAACTGTTGCTATCTGACTGCGGCTCCTGCACCGTAGGTTGACGCTCGCTGCAGCTCTGTAATCCGCCCATTCACCTGAACTGATATAGTCCGTAATACTACTCTCTGTGTACTGCTCTGGTATCGTACCGGTGCGAGTGAGATCAGCTACTTGCCCACTGGCCAGATAAAGACAGAGTCTAACTACAAACACGCGAGGATATAGAGAATTTCAAATGCCCAACTCCTCTTAGAATGGCTAAATTTCCCCAGTCTGCTTATGGGATGACGAATACACAGCTCAAAGAGATGCGCTAGAACAACTACACGATAATCAGTAAGAGTCTAGGGGCATCTATATTGTGCAAAAAATGATTCACACAGAGACACGTCTTCTCCGCTCACGGAGAAGGCTCAGACCCGACTGCCCTTCTCTATCGCAAAAGAACAGCAGAAGGACCTCACTTCCCTGCCCAGTCACAGGGCTCGTCTCTAAACGAGTGACCCTTTCCTACTTTGAGCCACTCAGCCTTTTCGCCAACGCGTGCTAGTCCATGCAGCAGTTGAGTGAAAATTTCCAGCAAAACTACAGAACTCCCACTCTTGCCTAGTTTTTCAAAAGAGCTAAGGGCTTTTTTTCTTCTTCTTCTTTCTTTTTCTTTTTCTTTTTTTTTTTTTTTAAAAAAACTGTAGACGTTGGACGGTGGCTGGGCTGGAGCAGTTCCGCTGCCACATGCTTCACTTCCCACTCCACCTTCCGCAAACACGGAGTGACACTTGCACGGAGCCTGGGGCTCTTGCGGGCTAAGCGGCTTTTCACGGGTGTAGGCACACTAAGAAGGCTAGCAGCTGAGCACAGCTGTTGATGACAGGTGGCTCGCGCTCACACAACAGCATGTGTCGTTTCAGGGTAGGTCATTCACGCGTTTCGTAGCAAATTTATTTTTATGACTCTTTTTGTATGAATGAGAACTTACAATGAAATTCAACTTAATGAAAAATGACGATGAAATTCAACATCTCTTTTCATATTTTCATGATATAAAGAAAGGAGGGGGAAGGGGATGGACAGCTAAGTAAGGAAAAAAAGTTTCACAAATTTATATTTCATTACCCTTTTATTTAAATGTTAAACACAAGAACACAAAATGTCAATGAGTATTACTTATTTTGATTTTCAGTAAAGGATCTACGTCTGGTACGACTTTTCGAGTAATGGTAATTCGAAGACAAGCTCTTAAGTTAAAGTCTGACAGTGATCTTCGTTCTCTTGGTTGTGTAAATAAGCAGCATGTACAGTCATGCTCAAAAGTATCCGAACTACCTTAATTGCATTTTGCCTGATTCGCATGCAAACCACATAACGCAGCTGTTTAGCAGGTCCTCTAATCGCTCCTCGGTACAGTCATTTCACTATTGAAAATGATTCCAACAAGTCACCACTAGAAAAAGCTGTTCTGTATAGCAATGACTCAAGATGTAAAGCTATACCACGATACTACAAATATCACGGAACACGTCATCACAGATAAGACTGTCATTAAGGCTTGTAAGCTCGCATTTATTACAATAAATGACATACCTGCAATGTTACGACTCTCAGTATTACGTCAGATAGGAAACGCACGAAATAATTTCGTCGTTTTCATGATTTCCTCTTCAAAGTAACATACCATACTTATTATTTAACGCAAAAAGACATTAAAAATGTAAGTTATTCACGAGCAGCTAGTTCATAATATGTGTGCACTTCAAATGACACGACGAACCGTCTCCTTATGCATATGGATTCAAACCCAGTTCATGCAGACTAGGCAAACATTTCGTGACTGACGGAAACTAACAATCATTCCTGACTATGCATACAGATGGTGATATACCTCGATTTTAGACAGTTTCAGTTGGCAAATATTAACTTTAAATCACATAGCATAAACATTTTTGACGGATGGGAATTCCTATCCAGCATGAATTGTCCCTGTTAACGAACTACGAGAGATTGTAAATAATGCTTCTTCACAAGTAACTTACTTGAAATGCCGTGAGGTAAGGCTTTGTGTTGGACAGGGATTCGAACCCAGAACCTAAACAAATTGTTATCGAAGCACAATCAAATGTGCATATCGGGTTTTCTCGGCAGTAGCTATATGTTTTAACTGAAATGACGAGACGAATCATTAATTTTTTCCTTCCCAGGACTCCAACCCGACACCTATCGCTGTTATATTCTAAAGAATGCAAACATTAAATATGGGTTAGTTACACCAGCAGCGACATGTGTGCATGTTTGAACTAGACGAAGAGTTCAGTGCTGACTGGGAATCGAACCACACACATATCGTTGTTGACTACACAGAAAGAGACGTCAGCTACCGAAATTTTCTCCACCAGAATCCTTGAACTTACAGTAACTCACAGATATTTCCGTGTCACACTGGGAGTCAAAAACGTCAGATGTCGTTAGTGCTGACAACGAATGAAAATACTTTAAAAATCAAAATTATTATCTACCAGCATATAGGTGTTTTCATGCAAGAGCTTGATAATACATAATGAAAACTTTAGTGCTGGGCCAGGATTCGAACCCATTCAAGCGCAATATGTTGAAATGTTGAGAAATCTGCAGTTTTGAACCAACAACAAATTGTAGTCGAGCTGTATTATCACAAAGGGATCAAATTCCGCGCTGAGGTCGGTCTGAGTTGCATTCGCAGTGCAACATGTGTTCAAAATATTTCATAAGGCTGGAAAATTCAGATTGTTCGAAACGTTTCATCATTATGATGCTATGTTTTACTCGGTCTTATGTAGCTTGAGACCAATATGCTGAGAGGAACGCATGGTAAAATTCTCCTTCACTGTGACAATCGTGAATGACCGATCGCATTCTTACAGCTGGTTCATTCTCCAAGTAGCCACACATAAATTCTAACCTGTGCTCCAATGATCAGTTGGGAGGAAAACAATGAGAGAATTGATGGAGCCATGCTTGTGGATGAATGTCGTTGGCAGAGTTCTTAAACGTTTTGAATTTACGTGTAGTAATGAACAGCTTATAATCAAAATCATCATGTCGGCGAGTCACATATCGGTCATTGTTACGTCGTGTCGGCGGTTCCATCTCAAAATTCGGTGCACATTGCCAATTTCTTTCATAACTTCCGAAATGCCCTGTGTTATTATTTTGTGGCTGTTCCGTATTTCTACGTCCGTCTTCCCGTATTGGAGCGCGAGTGGCCTCTGAAATACGTAATTCATGTATTACCTGCGTCAGCTGATCTTGTACTTCCCGGATTTCTCTTTGGTGTTGCGTATTGATTTGATGCTGATTTTGTTTGAATTTCCTAATTTGTTCGCACTCTTCTGTGTCAGTGATGGCTACAGGTCTTGTGTCATTGAGATCATCATCTACCTTTGTAGATAAGTTAGTGACCTGACCCGAAAGTTCGGCTACTTTCTCCGATAGTGAACACATTTCCTCAGTGTGTCTTTCTACTGTGTCCTTTAGGTTTTCCTGAGATTTTGCAAGTTGCGAAACCGAATCGGTAGATGCAACTGAGTCCATTTTAGCTTGCAAGGTCTCACGATTTTCATGAACAATGGTTTGCAGTTCTTTTATGGCTGCTTCGTGATTCTGTAATGCATTTTCATGCCGCGAAAAAATAGGTTGAAAATGCTCACAAATTTGTGATTTTACGTCATTACAGACTTTTTGACATTTCGATTCAATGTTATGTAACTCAGTAGTTAAATCCTCATGTGTTTGTTCAAGTGTGGTGTGAAGATTTTGTTCCATTGCGTCTAACTGTTGCTGTGTTTGTCTCTGGTGTTGTTCCATTGTATCTAACTTTTGAAGCTTTTGCTGTGTTTGTCTCTGATTTTGTTCCATTGTGTCTAACTGTTGCTGTGTTTGTTTCTGATGTTGTTCCATTGTGTCTAACTTTTAAAGCTTTTGTCCCATTTGTTGCATTAATTGTAATAACAATGCACTGGTGTCTGAAACATGTTCCTCAGTGCTATTCGGCAACGCATTTGAACCGGCAATATTCGCAGTTTGAATAGCAGAAAATGTGTCTTGACTTATTTGAGAAAAGGGGTGAGGACGCAATACCTGAATCTACAGTATTTGCAATATTGTGTTCTGTCATTTCGGATTCCTGAGGCGAGCTGTTGCCGACCGATCGATCGATAATGCTTCCCTGTTTACTAATTGTTTCACCGTCTACACCATTATTTGCCGCCCGCTCCATTTCCCTATGCACAATTACCAAATTACTACTTGGAATGTCTGTTAATTCACTACACAGTGGTGCTGATAAGCTACGCTCGTCGTCACTATTATTTCTCAGTTTACTTTGGAGCCTAGTGTTACGTTTTTCACACGCCATTATTGTGACAATATTTCACACGATAACACAGAAAAACACAATTTGAAGAGCAAAAATAAGAGAACACATTAACATAGCACTGAAAATAATATCTAGTTAATTGCAGCTGCGAAATACTCGGTGCAAATCTACATGCATGCCACAACTGTTTTACTGTGCAACAATGAAAAACCACAACTACCAAGGAAATTCTCTCTATAATTACGCGCTAGCAATAAACAAAAGCTACACTAAATACACAAACTACAAGAAAAAAATCAGAAGATTCTAGTTAGGTATCCTAGGCTAAGGGTCGACATATGAAACGTCCCCTTTGAACAATTGTACACGACTGTGCTTAAACTGACACACAATAATTTTAGCGCAACGCATTTTGACTATCAAAAATCCCTACAAAAGAATGGCCCTGACAAACATTAAACTATACCTTTCACAAATCACTTACCTCACAAAAATCTTCATTACTCGGACTACTGCAATACAGCGAGCGCCACTACTACCAGCTAAATATAAGATTCAAACTACGGAAGGCACTATCTACTGATAGGGATAGTTAGCAAATGAAAGATATTAATAGAGAACAAACAATGTATTTACCTTAATAGTCATAATATATATAGCAGTTCATGACAAATTACAAAACTCCGCCATCTCTCTCCCCACATCCACCACTGCTGGCAGCTCACCTCCAACTGCCCAACGCTATGCGCTGTTAACATCCAGCTGCCGCTGCGCAACACTACAATGGCAGACAACAATGCAAACTAGCACACACAGCGCTACGTAACGTTGCCAATAAGAAAACATAAACAGCCTACTTACACATGAAATAGAAACAAATTATTTTACAAAAAATTCCACGATCCACATATATATGTTATATTACTATCTATATGTTTTTTGTGATCTGACGCGGTCGCTACTTTATAACTCACCTCGAATATTATTCTAATTTATTTAGAACAAGAAGACTGTGTAACCTTTCTTTTTAGGTTTTATTAATACTTCTTGAGCGACAGCTATAACTGGTTGCAACCGAGATGACGATGGAAATAAAAATAAGCGTTTGGCGTCATTGGTCGAGAGGCCCCTTGCGGGGCAGATCCGACCGCCTTGGTGCAGGTCTTATTACATTCGACGCCACACTGGGCAACCTGCGCGCCGGATGGGGATGAAATGATGGTGAAGACAACACAACACCCAGTCCCTGAGTGGAGAAAATCTCCGACCCAGGCGGGAATCGAACCCGGGCCCGTAGGACGGCAACCTGTCACGCTGACCACTCAGCTATGATGATTGGTTTCTGGGGCGCTCAATTGCGCAGTCATCAGCAGACATACAAAGTCCCAATTTTTACAAAGTCCATTCTAGCCACTGTCACGAATGATGATGATGATGAAGACAACACAAATACACAGTCCCCGGGCAGAGAAAAATATCCCAACCCTGCCGGAAATCGAACCCTGGACCCTGTGATGCGGAGGCAGCAACGCTAGTCACTAGACCACGAGCATCGAACGTTGCTACAGCCACAAAGGTGAGCCAGCGTTAAACGCTGTAAGAAGCGCCACATCGTCGAGGTCAACGGCTGCTCGAAACATGCACGGCTCCATAGATGCAAACAGATGGGGCAGTTACGTTCATTGGAGGTTTAATGGGACGTGTGCTAGTATCCAAAAGTGACAGTCAGGGAGTTGCTGTGTGACCATTACTGCGAATCAGCTGCAGCTCTTTATGCTTGATGTTTTCCCCGACAACGACGGCATCTTCCACCGGGATAAATGTTGGTGTCACAAGGCTACAACAGTGCTACAGTTGTTTGAGGAGCATTACTATGAACTCTTGTTGATAGAAAATGCCTGATGTCAACAAATGGAAATTTATCATGCACCACGTCTGCGCAAACAAACTACCGTTAGACAATTTACAGAATTTCTGTGACTTGTACTTAGACAATTGATGGCACATATCACCGATAATCTGCCAGGGACTTTTCGAATACGTGTCATGCAGAATCGCTGCTGTCTTCCTAATATTTTGGTATTTCAGTGTACTTCTTAAAAATTTTCCTCAGTCCTACGTCTGTTCCCAAAGCAGCTTGGTATTTAGATATCACAAATGAGAGAATCAAGATATCAGTTAAAGCGAATGAGGCAAACACGTGTTCAGGAATCACAGCACCATCCTTACGTTGCTTTATATGGTAGGCTGTACACAATTACTTTTATGCCCTACATCTGTGATATTTATCATAATAAATACAGATTTTACAAGTGATAATATGTTGAAATCTAGATGACGTTATACACATGTATGGATAAAATGAAGAGCAGAAAATTACTCATTCATTGCTACAGAACTTATGAATGGTAACCTGACAATACTTCAAACGGTGTATGCAAGTGGGGTGCTATTTAAACACATGAATAGTCAAAAAGGCAGATAATGCTGCGCATAGGCATATAAGTGTTAGCACAGTCCTCACAGCTTAATGCCTTTTTAAACAGCATATAGACGGAATGTCTCATGGCACCCAGCGTCACTGAAGTTAAGCACTAAATAAACTAAAATGCAGTTAATGTCTCATAGCTTTATCTTAATGATACTTACGAAACGTTCAAGGGGTCTACAACGAAAGCTACGCGCCTTTTTCCAAAAACTACTCAGTGTCTGTCACTCACAAAATTCTTCAGTATTGGCCCACCAAATTACAGTAAACTTTTCAGTATTCTGTACATCAAAAAGCGTTTTGTGTTAAATTAACAGATACGTAGTAAATTTTGTAAAGTGGCACGCATTATTACATCGTCAGTTGCAACAGTTTTTGAAGAAATTGGACGAAAAGTATGTAGGCGGTATATACACTCCTGGAAATTGAAATAAGAACACCGTGAATTCATTGTCACAGGAAGGGGAGACTTTATTGACACATTCCTGGGGTCAGATACATCACATGATCACACTGACAGAACCACAGGCACATAGACACAAGCAACAGAGCATGCACAATGTCGGCACTAGTACAGTGTATATCCACCTTTCGCAGCAATGCAGGCTGCTATTCTCCCATGGAGACGATCGTAGAGATGCTGGATGTAGTCCTGTGAAACGGCTTGCCATGCCATTTCCACCTGGCGCCTCAGTTGGACCAGCGTTCGTGCTGGACGTGCAGACCGCGTGAGACGACGCTTCATGCAGTCCCAAACATGCTCAATGGGGGACAGATCCGGAGATCTTGCTGGCCAGGGTAGTTGACTTACACCTTCTAGAGCACGTTGGGTGGCACGGGATACATGCGGACGTGCATTGTCCTGTTGGAACAGCAAGTTCCCTTGCCGGTCTAGGAATGGTAGAACGATGGGTTCGATGACGGTTTGGATGTACCGTGCACTATTCAGTGTCCCCTCGACGATCACCAGTGGTGTACGGCCAGTGTAGGAGATCGCTCCCCACACCATGATGCCGGGTGTTGGCCCTGTGTGCCTCGGTCGTACGCAGTCCTGATTGTGGCGCTCACCTGCACGGCGCCAAACACGCATAAGACCATCATTGGCACCAAGGCAGAAGCGACTCTCATCGCTGAAGACGACACGTCTCCATTCGTCCCTCCATTCACGCCTGTCGCGACACCACTGAAGGCGGGCTGCACGATGTTGGGGCGTTAGCGGAAGACGGCCTAACGGTGTGCGGGACCGTAGCCCAGCTTCATGGAGACGGTTGCGAATGGTCCTCGCCGATGCCCCAGGAGCAACAGTGTCCCTAATTTGCTGGGAAGTGGCGGTGCGGTCCCCTACGGCACTGCGTAGGATCCTACGGTCTTGGCGTGCATCCGTGCGTCGTTGCGGTCCGGTCCCAGGTCGACGGGCATGTGCACCTTCCGCCGACCACTGGCGACAACATCGATGTACTGTGGAGACCTCACGTCCCACGTGTTGAGCAATTCGGCGGTACGTCCACCCGGCCTCCCGCATGCCCACTATACGCCCTCGCTCAAAGTCCGTCAACTGCACATACGGTTCACGTCTACGCTGTCGCGACATGCTACCAGTGTTAAAGACTGCGATGGAGCTCCGTATGCCACGGTAAACTGGCTGAAACTGACGGCGGCGGTGCACAAATGCTGCGCAGCTAGCGCCATTCGACGGCCAACACCGCGGTTCCTGGTGTGTCCGCTGTGCCGTGCGTGTGATCATTGCTTGTACAGCCCTCTCGCAGTGTCCGGAGCACGTATGGTGGGTCTGACACACCGGTGTCAATGTGTTCTTTTTTCCATTTCCAGGAGTGTATTACTGCAAAGAGCGTTAGATAAGTCAAGGGGCAGGCCCAGAGTGATTTTTCGATTTAAGACCCACTACTGATGAGCTTCTGAAGGGAAAAAGGAAGCTAGAACGAAAATTAGAAGAACCTTAATGGATTGAAGACTTCTCGCTTTGAGTGGGCTTCGCTGCACTCTTCTATCATTAAGACGATGCAAAGTGAGAAACAATTTATATTTTATTGGGTGGGATGCATCTAAAAAAATAAAATCTTATGATGGAAGGGGCAACTTTGTCCACACACGCTTCCTAATAGCATCGTGCTTGTGTTGACTACGGCGAACAGACAGGAGAAGAGAGTTGATAATATGCAACCTAATCAGACGATCCGACATTTAGATACTCCAGCATGGTTATCAATTTTTCCGGATATTCGCTATCTGTCGATGAGAGATCTGTGTTTGCCAGGAGTGTAAATTTGGCACACTAGTCCGTGATTTGTGCCCACGGAAGAAATTTTTGCTAGCGTTTAAACAGGAATTTGTAGCGTGGACACGGTTACAGCTGCAGAAATCTGTATAGAAACTGTGAGAGTACTGGCTCGCGCAAAGCCGCGAGAAAGTAATTTAACTGTATGTGAGAGGAATGCCATAAAACGTCAGAATGAGCAGTACAGTATTACCGTTCTCTCCGCTGACAAGGGAAATGCGATGATTGTCCTGGATGTGAGCGACTACCATAGTAAAATTGAAGGCTTATCAGAGCCGTTAACGTACAGGAAACTGAGTAAAGACCCCAGTGACTAGGTTCTTAGTACTGTTACCCGATTGATAAAAAAATCCTTTATCGAATAGAGCGTTCGAAAAGTCTGTTCAAATAATTTGCACTACCACGAAGATCTTATGTGTTGCCGTAGGTGCCCAAGAAACGTGTATTTCAAAGACCTATGGTGAGTGCTATTGGTTCCCCCATCTATTCGATTGCCAAGTTCTTGACAATATTATTACGAAATATTATGGGAAAGGAATCCCATAAAACGTCTGAATTAGGACTACAGTATTACCATTCTCTCCGCTGACAAGGGAAATGCGATGATTGTTCTGGATGTAAGCGACTACCATAGTAAAACTGATGAAGAATCGGCATATTTTACGGGTATTAAACGGCATATTGGTCAAAACGCAGGACATTTTAGTTGGTTTTGATATGATATCGTCATTTACTATGGTTGCTTTCAATGAGTTGTTGCGAGAGTTGAATCGGTTTTTTCCTTCAGAAATTGCAGAACTGTTTAAATATTGCCTCACAACCACGCAATTCAAATGTAACGATGAGTTATACGAACAGACAGATAGCGTGGCTATGGCGAGGCCCTTTAGGCCGGTTATATCGATTTTTTTTTACGGAAAAGTCTACGAGCTGAAATTGGAAACTGCCAACAGGAAATCGAAAATCTGGTTCTGGCACGTGGATGATACGTTAGTTTTTTGGTGGCATGGTAGGGAGGAACTAGGACGTTTTGACAAACATCTCAACAGGATTAATTCGAAGATTCAGTTTAGCACCTAGAAGGAGGCAGGCGGAAGATCAAATTTTCTTGATGCTCTTGTTTTCAAGAAAGAATATGATAGCTTAGGACACACAGTTTACTGAAAATCCACACACACACACACACACAAACACACACACACACACACACATACACACACAGACACAGTTACGTAGAACTGGATTCGAAACACCACCTACAACAAAAACGAGAAACCATAAAAACGTTGGCGGATGGTGCACGGAAAATCTTCGAACCAGAGAAGCTTGGTGAAGAAGTAGAACACTCACCAGTGCATTGCTCAAGAATGGTTATTCGTCCGCTGAGGTAAAAGGAGCGTTAATACCAACGCGTAGAAATCATAGCGATGCGCAAGCGCCTGCAAAATCGAAAGTTTTCCTGCCCTTCATTAAGGAAGTAAATGACAGCATAGGAAAAATATTGAACAAATGGAACATTGTGGAAATCTGGGAACCCACCCATAAAATACAAGATCATCTTACGTCGGCCATGCATGCTGTCCAACCGCTGGAAAGAACAAGAATTCATAGGATTCCGTGTGGTTGTGGCAGGAGTACGTGGGTACTGCAAAAAGAACCGTCAAAAAACAACTAGAAGAGCACACTGGCAACTGCAGAAGGAGGGATACAGACAGAGCAGATGTTGCAGAATATGCTTTGCAGCCAGGAGGCCACCACATTTACATTCATAGGACTGAAGTACTGGCATCCCCAAGTGTATGCCATGAGAGGATATACAGAGAGGCAATAGAGATGGTAAAACACCCCAGGAATTTCAGTGCTACGGAAGAGGGCTTGAAACTGAATGACGTTTGGATCCCTGTGCTAAAAAGATGTGTAACAGTCTCACCCCCACTGCATGATAACTAGAACGGACGACGGCAGTCGACAAAGGCCAATTGCGCTCGGGTATTCAAACCATGTCACGTCACTCCACTGCAGAAATGAAATGAAATGAGCGTGTGGCATCGTTGGCCGGGAGGCCCCTGCCGGGAGAGATCGGGAAGATGAAATGATGATGGGTACAACACAGCACCCAGACCCCGAGCGAAGAAAATCTCCAACCCGGCCGGAAATCGAACCCGGGCCCGCTTGCACGGGAGGCGAGCACGTTACAACCCGGCTAAGCAGGCGGAATCCACTGCACAAACACACGTAAACGGAATTCTGCTACAGTTAGTAGCGCACCATCATCTGAATCAGACAGTGGAAGAAGCTACGATCCGCCTGCAAAAAATTTCCGCAGATGGAAATGAAACATTGGATTTAAATATGAAATCGATTCGACCACGTTGTAATAGCCGGGAACATTTTATTAAACTGTGACATTCCGGTTGTGAAAGTTTACATTTTACAATCAGGTATGGGATCGTAATCTTTTGCGCAGGAGATTGAAGAGTGTTGTCTCAAGTATTTTTAACAAATGGTTCAAATGGCTCGGAGCACTGTGCGACTTATCTTCTGAGTTCATCAGTCGCCTAGAATTCAGAACTAATTAAACCTAACTAACCTAAGGACATCACACACATCCATGCCCGAGGCAGGATTCGAACCAGCGACTGTAGCAATCGCTTGGTTCCAGACAGTAGCGCCTAGGACCGCTGGGCCACTCCGGCCTGCTATTTTTAACAGAAGTCTCCGTCGACAAAGTGATTTTTGCGGGTTTCTGATACAACATTGCCGGATTTTTTCGAGTTTGTCTTCATTTGTTCTTGTTTGGCCCATTAACGACATTTACGCACACTTCCTGTATTTTTATACTGTTTGAACCATCTACGAATAGCTTTGTTATCGGGTGCATTTTGTTCTGGATAAGCTTCATGAACATGGCGCAGCACACTGACAACTGAGTTAAACTCAGCGTACTAAAAAACACAATATGCTTTCTTTTGCACCGTCAAGATCATCAGACATTGTAGTGATAGTGGAGGCACGCCAGTGCTCAACTGTTTTTCGCATGTCAGTGTCAACGTTTGGCCCTGAAATGACCAAATAAACAAAACCTAATTATTTTATCTTCAGTTGAACATTTTTTCAGTAGCTCTAGTTCAAAATCCAGGCGTTCTTGTTGGGACACACTGTATCCATACATAGTTTTACTCTGTTCTTCAGTACGTCGCTCGTAAAGAACTTTTTGCAGCTTTCTAAATAGGTGATCGAAACAAAAGCACTGCGGAAAACACAGAAAAATAGAATACATCATACTTTTTATGGAGAAATATTTCACGCTGTAAGCTGGCACGTGTGATGCAAATTTAAGGTAGTACGCTGATGAATACTTAATGCAGCTATTTAGAATTTTAACTGCAGGGAATGTGCAGGTACAGTTACACCGTCGCTGGTAATAAACAGAGCATCCCATTAAAAAAGTAGAGAGACTTATAAGAATAAAACAAATGGAGCCATTTCGTTGGAAGAGGTTTCCTAGTAACGTGACCCGTATGATAATGGCTCTCTCTAGTTGCGTCGCAGCCTGCCTGCCTCAGATTTCTCGTGGACACTAAGCCGCACAGAAACCAGTAAGCAAATCAACGTCAGTCACAGGAAACTTCATGCTCCGCTGAAAGAGTGAAAGACTAAAAGTAGAATTAATTTCATGTTTCAAGAAGATGCGTCTTACAATCTCTTTATTATTTTTCCGTAACGTACTGTAATGTAATATTATTGTAATACTCAGGCAGCGAGTACCGCCGATGATGCGGTACAGTAATTGAGACGGCAACGCTCTTTGCTGTGACGACAACGCTCTTTGCTGTGCTTGTGTTGTCGTTGTTTTTATCATCTATGTTTTTTGCAATTGTTGAAGATAAGATACGCCGATTGTACATTGTGTGTTTTTTTTGTTTTGAGGTCAGGTAAGTTTGTATATAGACGTAATTTGAAGTGCCGAAGTCAACTTGTAATCGCAATTATCAAAGAATAAAAACACAAACAAATTTGTTGAAAAAAAATTCTCTTATGAAAATGAAGATACATATCATTTACGAACTATTATTCGATGTTGGATCCTCGAACCTTCATAAAAACAATTAGGGTGTTTAGCAATACTATGCTCAGTGATTTATTCGCGAATTTACAATACTAGGAGAATCTGCTACTATCACGGTCCGAGCGACGCGAAATATTCCGCCATCGGTTTGTGTGTTCAAGACGTTTCCTAAGCGACCAGTTTGTTAGCCAGAAGATATCATACTGCCACTGTTGTTCAACCTTCTCCTTCTGAAAGTGTTCCCAGAAATTCTTACGGCGAATGTGAGTATTTTAGCTGCCACGAGAGACGGGGTCTTCATCGCGAGTTGTGGCAGTTTTCTCCTACTTTGCCTGACGTTCTCTGAGAACAGGAGAAACGGAAACCTCTGACAGCCAACTCATCCTGTACCTAACCCGTTCTCTCCTTACAGCATCCACGAAGAAAACATATTCATCTACAGTCAAATTTTTTCACAAATTTTTGTATTAGACAGGTAAAAAATTTTAAAATTTCTGCATCTAGGTAAAAAAATCGAAAGAAAGTTTAGAAACAGTACCTGTCACATCTGTGTGAAAGTCAAAGAACAAGCAAGTGAATTAATCAATTGTTTCTTTACGGCGTACGGTTCATTAAAGTATGTACGACAGTTTTCGTCCCTGAAGACGGATTGAATGATGTAGTGCACACGTTTGCCATGCCATGTTCAGTTTTAGTTAGCCATATAGAGTAGGTACCAAATGTTCCTCATTGACAGTAAGAGCACACCATTTCTTGATATGCAGAAAATTATACTAAGAAATGATAATTTGAACCAATTTTCCTTTTATTTCATGAATCCTCTTCGATATCCATATTTTCTTATTTGCACAAACTTCGTTAGCTCAGCGTACCTGCTACCTACAACTTCCTCTACAATGTGTGTTGCATGTTCAAATCTTTGTTTTTGCATACCATTTCCTACTGTAATGCTGATGCCATGATCACATTGTCTATTACTGGGCACCGTAGCAGATGTCATACCAATTGTCCTTTCTTCTGATAAACGTCTTCCATCTTATTTTCTCAGCTAACCTTTTAGTTCTTCTTCATTTCATAGCTTTTCACTTAGTTTTTAACATTCTGCAGTAGGACCAGATTTCAAATGCTTCCAAAATATTTTGTTCAAATTTAAATTGTCCCACTTTTCATTTTCGTGCAATTCTCTGCTGTAGATGTACAGTAGCTGGAACTTCGTCTTCATTTCTTTGTCGATATCTGCTAGAAGTAGAGATTCTGCATTTATGAAACGTTTCACTGGCTGCGCAAATCTAATTCTGATGCCGCCTTAATTTTGCCCATCCGCGGTAATATTTCTTCCTAGACAGAAGAGTTCTTCCTTTACTTTGATTCCTGTGTCGTTATGTCAATCTATGTGCCTACGACATTACGTTACGTAAGTCAACGTACTTCAAACATTCACTATTCAAAGGGGCTACATGTAGTGGTACATATTATAAAGGACGATCTAGAAATATCCGTTCGGAGGCCGTACTGCCCGCAATCGGTATGGCAAAAACGAAAAATCGCAGTGAGCATTGAGGCAATCATTCCATCGACGCATCATATTTAAGATGCCGGTTTTGCAAAGCACCATGTCCTGCTGCGTGAAGAAGTCCGTTATTTCCTGCTGCACACCGTCGTCCCTCATAAATTCTCAACACATCAGGAGCTTTCTTAAGGACCGAAGGCGTGACAGTTACTCGAATGAGGGGAGGGCAGGGCCACAGGGCGCCTGCTCGATTGTCTCCCATTGGCGTAACTTCTGCGTTACGAAAGTTGCGATATGGGGACGTGCGTTATCTCGAAGGACCGGCACTTCACCCACAACGGCGGCTTTCGTCAGCCGTGCTGCCCCATACACATTCTTCACTCTGCGATGGATGTCTACCGATGTTTGTCCTTCGGCAGCCTAGAAAGAAATAACAAACAGCACGTTGATTCTGTATGGATGCATTTGGTAATATTTCACGTTTCCGCATTTACCGTGTGCACGTCGTAAAGCCACGAATGCCACACTAATCTTTTGCTCATATGTAGGCGGTTATGTACTCACGTCGGAATCGCGCTACGTTGCATATACGCTTCAGTAACACCCTAAAAGCGAAACTTTTTGATCGGCCTTATATACTACGTGCAGTGTAGTCTTGTGGTTGTACGTATAACATAGATGAAAATTGTTGCTCAAGTACTACACTGGATGAGGCACGTTCTCATGATGTCACTTCTCTTGGAATTTCATTTATAGCCTTTTTAGTTAAAAGAACATAACTACCTTCGTTCTAAATTTTTGAGAAGTAATCGGTACTGGCCTTATGAAGTTTCTAAATGAAGTACTACGTAGTGTGGAGAATGGTTATGACACTGCCATCCTTTTCCAAGCCCTAAATTTTTGGCATATCATGCTGTCTCCTTTTTTCATACACAGTGTACTGGGTGTGGTGACTAACATTTTCACTTGAAATAAAATTTGTTATGTTACAATTATTTTTTCGCCCAGACGACCAGAGAGGATACCGCATTACGCCTCCTCACCTCTCCAACTCCTGACTCTGTATTGCTCTTGTTGATAGAATGTACTTGTTTGGGCGCACAACATGTGGGTCTTAAGCGACCATTTTCAGATCTCTTACGACACAAGTGTTGTTGTAAAGAAAACATAAAACATATTCCCATACTAAAAATGGGAAGCACCCAGAAGATATGATCAGTGGCCAATACAATTTCGTACGTATACACATCATTGACACCTGTGTGGTTGGTTAGCATTGCAATAATTGTGATAGTTAGAACAGCCACCAGAGTGCATTAGCGTCTCTAGAGTTGTTACCGGCCCTGATATGGTACGTAATGAGGTCGTGTAGAACGTCAGACGTTGAGTGAATACTGTGAAGGACACGGAGGTGCTGCGTAGTACTGTGAGAAAGCGTTATCTATACCTGACCGAGCCTGGAAGGTATCTCATTGTTTGTCTTCATTTGGACGGCAGATCGAATCGTGCGTTATCCAGAATTGTGTACCATTCGGATGTGACAGTGGGCTGTTTTTCGACTGCGTGGAACGTGAGTACAGGTACACATGTGTAGGTTGTAGTCGACCACGTGTGACCGCCAGAAGGGAGGATCGCCGTTGTGTGCACCAAGCCCTTCACTTCTGTTGCTGCCATACGAGAACAGCAATGGAGTCCCTGCACCATTCAGTGTCATGCATACCACTTTTCGGAGACTAGCAGGAGCCGGACAAATGAACCATCGTCCCATGAGAAGGCTTCCGTCACCACCATAATGCAGTCAGTTGCATTTGGTGTGGTGCTTCCAACAGGATGCATCTACGGCTGATGAACTGCGTCACATTGTGTTCAGTGATGAATTGCGGTTCTGAATTAAAGTGCGTGAACGTCGTTGCCCATTACGGTGGTGACCTGGGGATAGGTCCCATTCTTCCAATGTTCTGAAGCACAGCGGTGTTGTCCTGGTGTGGGGAGCCATCGGGTATGATCTCAGGTCATAGGCGCTAATAAATGAGGGAACACGGACAGCACAACGGTATGTTCAAAAATGTTCAAATGTGTGTGAAATCTTATGGGACTTAACTGCTCAGGTCATCAGTCCCTAAGCTTACAGACTACTTTACCTAAATTATCCTAAGAACAAACACGTACACCCATGCCCGAGGGAGGACTCGGTCCGACGGGACCAGCCGCACAGTCCATGACTGCAGCGCCTCAGATCGCTCGGCTAATCCCGCGCGGGGCACAACGGTATGTCACAAACATCCACAGTCCTCAAGCGTTAGCTCTAATTCGACATCATGGTACCATTTTTAAAACAGGACAACATGTATGACACGTATTTTTATGAACTGTCTACGCGGTATTGAAGTAAATAAATTTAGTGTGACTAGGGCCTCCCGTTGGGTCGACCGATCACCGGCTGCAAGTCTTTCGATTTGACGCCACTTCGGCGACTTGCGCGTTGATGGGGATGAAATGATGATGATTAGGACAACACAACACCCAGTTCCTGGGATGAGAAAATCTTCGACCCATCCAGGAATCGAACCCGAGCCCTTAGGATTGACATTCTGTCGCGCTGACCACTCAGCTAACGGGGCGGATGGTATTGAAGTGATCATGTGGCAAGCAAGATCGCCATATTTGTCTCGAAGAAAAATGTGTGGGACCAATCCAGACCTTGACTCCGTCAAAGTGCCTGTGTCCAGAATATTTAGGGGCATTTGCAACAGTTATGGAGCAGCTTACCTCAGGAAGGGATACCATGGCCTTATGTCATCCAAACTGAAACAGTGTATACATCCTGGACAGAAGCGGTTTAGCGTCATAGTGTGGTTTTTCGCAAATGTGGATTTTGGGGTCGTTTAAATAACGTCATGCAACCTCTCAAGCTCTCTATTTTTAATTCCTTTCCCTCAACTTGTTCTACATGCTTCATTTCTTTGTCAGGTAGTGTGTTTCCAAGGGTTGTCCACTAACAACGGTTTCACGTCACCAACAGTCTAAACCATTGGTACGTAGTTCACTTGCAGAAGGAGGTTTCCCTCTGTATCGAGATTTCTATCACCCTCGCGATCCAGGCAGTTAAGCTGTTTCTGCAACACAACGTTCCACCGCCACCCCATATGTTTGTCGTTGGAGTGTATCCAGAGCTGACGGCTACAGAGGACTGGTTGCGGTCAGTAGAGATTAGAAACACAGGGAGTACTAGTATGATGTTCCGGGTTGTATGGTTTACAAATCAACGTGCTACTCTTATATCAGTACTAACGGACATCTTTCGTTCCCGCAGTAGTTCCGCGAGTATGACGAGTCTGAGAACTGTGGCGCTGCAGTCGCTTCACAGTCGTCGACTCGTTCTCTGTGTGTGTGTGTGTGTGTGTGTGTGTTGGGGTTTATGGGCGCTCAACATCGAGGTCATCAGCGCCCTTACACACATTAAAAGGAACGAATGTGGAGAGACCTAATAAAACTGAACAACACATTCAAAGAAAGCAGGAAAAGAGAGAAATTACTACATAAGAAAGTAAAAGCTAAGGGAAGGGAAAACATAGCAACAAGAATGACACAGGAAAGTGTCATTGGCTGGCCACTTACATAAAAGATGGGCGAGCTTGTCACACAGTGAGCAAATTAATATCCTCTCCCTAAAATCTTTGTAAAAACATTTGACAAGGCACAGAACTTTAAAACTTTAACCTAAAAGAGTTGGCAGGTCCGCTGGCAAATCAGCCGAGGCCCGCTGGTCAGAAAATAAAACACAATCCAGTAAAATGTGGCTCACAGTGACCTGGACGCCGCAAGCACCACACAATGGAGGGTCTTCTCCCCGGAGCAGGAAGCCATGCGTCAAAGGGCTGTGGCCTATTCGAAGCCGAGTGAGGAGAACCTCGTCCCGTCGACGGGGCTGAAAGGAAGTACACCACACACGCGTTGTGGGCTTGACTAGACGGAGCTTATTGTCAGTCACTTCCAGCCACTCATCCTCCCACCGACACATGACTCGGGAGCTCAACAGCGAAGTGAGTGCGTGCAACGGGATAGCACACTGAGATACGTGTGGATCAAGACACGCCTCCTTGGCTGCGAGATCTGCCCTTTCATTCCGACTCGTTCTCTCTTTGCATGCAGTAGCATGGGGCTAGTCGTGACTTACTGTTAATACCGAAGATGAGTACACGATCTTCCAGCTCTTGAAGAGCAATAACAATACGGAATGACCAATTATCGTTATTAGGTGGCCTAAGAAACATGAGTTTTGTGAGACGGAGGAGGCTGTAAACCGAAGATTAGTTGATGTAGTGTACACAATTTCAAATGTGCTTCATTAGAGTAGAAGTGATGTTTAGAATAACTTATGTGCTGTTAACGACGCTTCAGACTAAAAATTACGTCTAATGCAAATAAAATGGATGTATTCTTGTTTATTGCACCTCCATCATGAGGAAACGTGTGGTTCAAATGGCTCTAAGCACTATGGGACTTAACATCCGAGGTCATCAGTCCCCTAGGCTGAGAACTACTTAAACCTAACTAACATAAAGGCATCACACACATCCATGCCTGAGGCAGGATTCGAACCTGCGACCGTAGCAGCAGCGCGGTTCCGGACTGAAGCGCCTAGAACCGCTCGGCCACAGCGGCTGTCGAAACATATGTGCTGCGCCAAAATAAAATTGGGCACAAAACAACGACACGGTAATATCCCAGCGAGGAAAATGCGCACTGTTTCTCTATTCTTCAGGTCATGGCAATTTGCTTTTATGGACTACAGTGAATTGCGTAACTTAGCATTTGATTCGTCTCTGTATAGCTTTCGAAGGCTGTTATAAATTTATTTTAATAATTAATCACCATTTAGATGTAGCACTTCATCCTCATCTCACGTTTTCTTGTACTGTTGTTCCAGACTCAGTAAGGCTTCGAAAGTGTGTGTTAGTCAACGTAATTGTTAGACATTCTCAGAATAGACATTAAATACTAAAAGAAATTTAAAGCAGTCTCCTATAAGAATATTCATTGCTAACGGATCATTCATTATATTGGCTGTGGAATGGCTATAAAGCCGAAATTGTGATTGTGTGAATTAAATGAAAAGTAATTTCCTGCCTAACGGCGGAAATTTCTTTCTTATTTTGTGTATCTAGTGGGAATGCCGCGAGTCAGCAGTTATTCTTGCGAACTTGTGTATTCGCTCTCGTTTATGAAAGAGTCGAGTCCACTTGTAACCGACAACAGAGGCAAATGGCAAGTAGACAGCAGTAGAGAGTCACGAGTCAAGTTTAGGAGCCCACGAAGGTGGCGAATTCGGAGATGACGTCATAGGTATACAGGGCTCGTTTCTGATCTCTAGTGGTCACTCCTGTTGAGAAACACCAAGTTTGGAAAAACCGTACCCAGAAAATGTGCGTTGATCGCCGTGAGGTCCTCTCCATTATTCATGACTACTCGAATCCCACGGGCGCGGTTAGCATTGATCTAGCTATTCTTCTTCTCCAGTCGGTCAATCGTGTCTAGTAGACATTTAATTAATGGCAATGGTTCGATAATGATATGCGACGTAATTAAGCAGAAGATTATGATACAAATAATTAAGGCTGTGAATTACAAAACATTATAGCAGATCAAAAATGCAGTGTTTATAGCTCAAATTGTTCTAGAATTACAAGTGATGTTTTCAGACACCAGCACCCACTGAATTGGTTCACACTGAAAGCTCTTGTGCACTGAAAACCGA
This sequence comes from Schistocerca cancellata, assembly GCF_023864275.1. Classification (NCBI taxonomy): domain Eukaryota; kingdom Metazoa; phylum Arthropoda; class Insecta; order Orthoptera; family Acrididae; genus Schistocerca; species Schistocerca cancellata. The sequence goes on from NC_064627.1 coordinate 641,986,182, forward strand.
TATCAATGATTAAACTAAACGTTTCAAGGGGACTCCATTTCTTTCCTGACATCTCAAAACGCTTGCCTCAGTGGGTCTGCATCTCATGAATTTACAAAACGTAGCTACAGAACACAAATGTATGTTCATTCTTCCAGTTGTTCTCCTACCGCCAAAACTGTCAGGCGACTCTTTCATTCAGTAAAGTCACAGCACACAGATAGATCGCTTCAAACTGGAGGTTAGATACATATTAAATGACGCACGAACAATGAATATGAACATTTCGAGAGGACAGCAATACTTAAAAAATGCCAAAAAATAGTAGATAACTGCAATGTGTGAGGATATTGGATCCTTACAATGCTGTCCTGAAACACAGACCAACTATAATCATCGAGATGAAGATTATGATTGTTTATTTTTTCATTTATTTATTTATTTATTTCTAGACATCAGTGTTTGATGCGTCTCAGCAAGAATTCCTCTCCTGGGACAACCTCTTCATTTCGAAGTAAAACTTCCACCAATACACTCTAAATTATTTGTTGCTTGATTTATTCCAGTATCTGTCTTCCTCTCTACTTTTTGCCCTCTACGTGCCGTTTAGGGCCTTAGAGGTTATTCTACGATACCTTAACACATTTCCCTTCTTGTTGTCAGTGTTTTCCTCATGTTCCTTTCTTCACTGAATCTAAGGAGAACCTCCTCATTCTTGATAACTACACATTATTTTCAACATTCTTTCGTAGCGTCACATCTCATACGCTTTGATTCTTTTCTTTTCTGGTTTCCCCCGCTGTTCGTGACTAACTACTGAGCCGTCCCGGCTCTCATTGATCGCTTGGTCGCTACAGCCGTGTGGAATCTTTGGCCAGTTGCTGGGCGATGGTAACTTCGGAAATTTGCCTGAAGCGAGCTTATCGAGACCTTGAGTGCCCTTCCCTCTTGATTCATTTAATATTTTGTTGAGCTTGTTACTGTAAACTGAATGCTTGCCGCATTCACGTCATGGTACTGCGGTCAGTTTTCCCTCACTCATGTTGTTGTATTTGTTATCTGATAGGTTTAGTCCCGAAAGAAGAGAAGCTTATTCCAATGGCGAAGCTTACTTTAATAAGAACTCTCCCTTTCATTGAGATTATTATGGGTCACTATTTGTAAAACACTTTTGAGGACTGACATTTTGTCTTGACTGCTGCTCAAAAATAGTGAGTTTGTTTTAATAAGAGCTGCCCTTTCACTGCAGTCATTCCGGGCAAGCATTTGTAAAACTTTTTGGCATCGAAAGTTTATCTTATTTGCTATTTAAAAATAGTGGAGTTTTTTTTAATAAGAGCTTTTCTTTATGGGTCATTCCCTACGCAAGCAGTGTAACTGCATCAGGGCATTAACTAATTAGTACCTGCCTTTTGTTCTGTGTGTACGTCAATAATGAACCTGTGTGTGCTCTAACAGACTCTGGTAGCAGTGTTTACCTTATTGATCATCACTAGTACTTATAAACCTTTGGTCTGTAAGTTCACTCCCTTGCAAGTTACCTTAGAGAGATATCGAACTGCTAAAACGCAGATGTTGCATCTAGTGGGTTACCCGTTGGAAAGATTTGTTATACAGAGATCTTCGTGACGGTGGAATTAATAGTAGCCAAAGGATTGTCATTTAACTTTTTGTTGGGATCTACTTTCATGCAGATAACAGGATTAATTCTTAATTACGCTAACTGTTTTAATTCAAATTCTGTCGTGGTAGGGATTTTAAGCTTGACAGCATGTCCAAGGGGTCAATAGTTTTCCAGGTCAGTCATTTGGGGGAGTGCGAAGATAAACCGGTGTAGATGTACTCGGGCGATTTCCTGGTGTGTTGACTAATAAACTCGGAGTTACCGACAGGATTCAATATAAAATAAGGTTGGTGGGCGTTAATCCGTTTCGCCAAATTCCTCATCGGTTGTTGCCACACAAAATAAAATTTTAGCGACAGCCGATCGATAAGATACTCACCGTGCACATCGTCCATGTTCCTGGTACCCAAGGTGTGACCAGGTGATCGATTAAGAATTCTTACCCAGAAAGCAATATCAGATTTCGCACAACTCCTGGAGTTGCATAACTGTTTTATCTAGTTTATAGTGGTCCGGTATTTCACCGTCTTGAATTTCAACCGGGCCTAACACCAGATCCCTCTCACTGAGGTCTGTAACATGTCATTGCACTTTGCGCCGAAAAGAGCCTGTAAGAACTTAGTAGTGTTCCTTTCGGCTTATCTACCGAGTGGCAGTGTTGCCACATCTTTTAGACTCCGTTTATGGTGATCTGAAAATGAAATCAGTCTATAATTACTTGGACGACGCTGTCGTACATTGTGCCACCTTTTCTGAACACCTTCAGCATATTGAACAGGTCCTCATTTGACTGCTGGAACGGGGTTTGACCATTAATCCATCCAAGATAAAACTGGGTCGAGGAAAGATCTCTTTTTTAGTATATTTGATGTCTGTTGATGGTGTTAAAATATATCAGGTAAGTTCTTGGGGTCTCCGGAAATTTCCTCCTCCTAAAAGGAAGAAATGAGTAGCTCACTTTACTCTCATGGCAATTTGTTTAGAAAGTGTATGCTGAATTTCGCCCATCTGGCAGTCCCAAACATAGCGTGAGGAAGGAAAGGGTGATTTTCCGGTGTGGGGAAGGGGAGGGGGCTGAATGCAGCAGGCGGTCTTTGATGCAATTAATGTACACTCCTGGAAATTGAAATAAGAACACCGTGAATTCATTGTCCCAGGAAGGGGAAACTTTATTGACACATTCCTGGAGTCAGATACATCACATGATCACACTGACAGAACCACAGGCACATAGACACAGGCAACAGAGCATGCACAATGTCGGCACTAGTACAGTGTATATCCACCTTTCGCAGCAATGCAGGCTGCTATTCTCCCATGGAGACGATCGTAGAGATGCTGGATGTAGTCCTGTGGAACGGCTTGCCATGCCATTTCCACCTGGCGCCTCAGTTGGACCAGCGTTCGTGCTGGACGTGCAGACCGCGTGAGACGACGCTTCATCCAGTCCCAAACATGCTCAATGGGGGACAGATCCGGAGATCTTGCTGGCCAGGGTAGTTGACTTACACCTTCTAGAGCACGTTGGGTGGCACGGGATACATGCGGACGTGCATTGTCCTGTTGGAACAGCAAGTTCCCTTGCCGGTCTAGGAATGGTAGAACGATGGGTTCGATGACGGTTTGGATGTACCGTGCACTATTCAGTGTCCCCTCGACGATCACCAGTGGTGTACGGCCAGTGTAGGAGATCGCTCCCCCCACCATGATGCCGGGTATTGGCCCTGTGTGCCTCGGTCGTATGCAGTCCTGATTGTGGCGCTCACCTGCACGGCGCCAAACACGCATACGACCATCATTGGCACCAAGGCAGAAGCGACTCTCATCGCTGAAGACGACACGTCTCCATTCGTCCCTCCATTCACGCCTGTCGCGACACCACTTGAGGCGGGCTGCACGATGTTGGGGCGTGAGCGGAAGACGGCCTAATGGTGTGCGGGACCGTAGCCCAGCTTCATGGAGACGGTTGCGAATGGTCCTCGCCGATACCCCAGGAGCAACAGTGTCCCTAATTTGCTGGGAAGTGGCGGTGCGGTCCCCTACGGCACTGCGTAGGATCCTACGGTCTTGGCGTGCATCCGTGCGTCGCTGCGGTCCGGTCCCAGGTCGACGGGCACGTGCACCTTCCGCCGACCACTGGCGACAACATCGATGTACTGTGGAGACCTCACGCCCCACGTGTTGAGCAATTCGGCGGTACGTCCACCCGGCCTCCCGCATGCTCACTATACGCACTCGCTCAAAGTCCGTCAACTGCACATACGGTTCACGTCCACGCTGTAGCGGCATGCTACCAGTGTTAAAGACTGCGATGGAGCTCCGTATGCCACGGCAAACTGGCTGACACTGACGGCGGCGGTGCACAAATGCTGCGCAGCTAGCGCCATTCGACGGCCAACACCGCGGTTCCTGGTGTGTCCGCTGTGCCGTGCGTGTGATCATTGCTTGTACAGCCCTCTCGCAGTGTCCGGAGCAAGTATGGTGGGTCTGACACACCGGTGTCAATGTGTTCTTTTTTCCATTTCCAGGAGTGTAGATGTGAATAATCCACCGGTTTTGGGTATTTCGGATTTTGAACGCCCCTTTATTGTGCAAAACGGACACGTCTAATTCTGGAGCCGCTGCTGTCCTTTTACCAGAACACAATGGCGAGTGTTTTCTTGTGGCGTGTGCTTCGAGAGCCATGTCGCCCGCAGAACTGAATTACTCCGTGCCTGAGTGGGAGGTCCTAGCAGTTACGTTTGCCTTGGGAAAATTTAAGCTTTACTTGTAGCACGCAGTTGGGTGCTCGCCAGACCGAGGAAATACAGGGCGCATCACGCGGTGGGCTGTGCATATTTCCGCCTTTCGCTTCTCTGTCAGAAACATCCATGGTGCAGATAACCAGGTAGCAGACGCCCTTACCCTTACATTTCAGGAGCATGAAACTGAACAACAGCTGTGTCAGAATTTACTAGACTATAAGCGCGTTTCAGTCGTGTTAACTGAGGTACCTGACCTCTTTGGCACCTGAAGGAGAAATGAAGCCAGGATTCATAGAATCAGCGGAACAGACAAAGGCCTCTTCCTAGGGAACGGCTGCTGTGTTATGAACTGAGAAGAGGGATTATTTGTTATAAGACTAAGAGTGACAATCTTTTAAGATCAGTTTACATGAGGAACTGGCCCCAGCCATTTTTAAGTATTTTCACAACTCTCTTGCTGGAGGGCTTTGGGTATGAATAAAGCCATTTTATAAATTAATGACATGGTAAACAGCGCTTAAGAATGTGCATAAGTTAGTGGGGAATGCGAAGATTGCAAGGTCGCCAAATCCAACCCCAATTCGAGACAACGTTTATTTCGATCTATGCGAGTAGGTAATCTAATTGACAAACTGTTCATTATCTCAGACCACTCTCACGCAGAACGGATGGGAACTGTTATATTTTTGTGGCAGTTGACGCCTCTACTGGTTTGTATGGTTGATTCCGAGAAGTAGAGTGACTACAGTCTTAATCATTCGCCATTTGTCTAGGATATTCTTCCTCTCCCCCATCCCCCTCCCCACAGGTCAAGGGTTAGCGACATTGCTTCAGCCTTTTTGTCTAGGCCATATAATCGCGTCCTTAAAAATGGATATGAACAGTCACAACCGGAATAAACTTTTTTTTCTTTATATGAAGTTACCGGTTTTTGTCTGATTTAGACCGTCTTCAGACCTTACACCACGATGGTCGATAGTGGCTGTGAACGAAGCAGACGGTACACCTCAACGAACGCTACTGCTCAGTTGAACTGTTAGTGTTTGTGTAGGTGTAGCGCTTGCTTCGATCGCATTCACCATCCACCATCGTTGTGTAAGGTTTGAAGATAGTCTAAATCAGAGCGAAACCGGTAGCTTCATATAAAGAAAAAAAAGTTTATTCCGGTTGTGACTGTTCATATTCATTTTTAGGTACTAAATAAACCGCTGTACTCCAGAGAGACATGTTCTCAAAAGTGATTAATAATACATATCGTACAACCCTCAGCCTTAGATTTCTAAAAGGGTGAATCGTAATTTGAAATCGGCGCTGACCATCTTTCGCTCCGAATCTCAGCACTTGAGGGATGTGCCTATTTCATTGCTGAACTTAGTCTTTAACGAGGCTCATCGCGAGATTCCTAAAGCAATACCTGCCTCCTTGATGTTAAGTTAGCCTCTGAATTCCCCCACTGGCTAATTGATGGTCCATGAACGGTTTTTGTCTGACAAAGTCAATCCTGAGAACATCCAGCAAAACTGGAAGAGAGCCAGAAAGATCACCGAGTCGTACACCGGAGGCCGACGTGGCGCTATATTAAGGTTCACCGTCTTCGTGCAGGGTATGGGTTGGTGGTCTCGTTTTTATTTCAAATTTTCTTTGTCTTGGTCAAGATGACGCAGCCATATCTGCTAAGTTGGTTACTTTCTCTGTGGGTACATGAGAGGTCATCCAAGTGCTGAACCTGGTCAGCTTCTCGGATTGTGGCCTCGTCACTGGCAAAGTGTCCAGGATGCAGGTTTCTGAAATTTAAATGAGAAGTTAGAATGTTCCGTTAAACTAGAAGCCCCTGTCCTCTCTCACCTTCTGCAATATGGGACGGTTAGTAGTTTAGAGGGGAAGACTGATCACTCGATCGTGATAGCTGTGCTGAACTGCTGACGGTTCGCAGCGCCAGGCGCTTTGACGGCCACGTGGGTAGGCAGTTGAAGACTGTTAGCGGACATAGAAAGAGTAGCTGAGTGCTCGAGGACGGTGCACTATTATTAATTTTTAAAATTAGTTTTTAGTCGGTTGTAGTCGACCTTGTGCGGGACCCGCCCATTTACCAGTACAGCCAAGGATGGCGAGTCTGCACAGCCCATTCAGTCCGTTGGATTGTCATTACCTGTAACAGGGTTTGAACTAAATTCAAATAACTTCAATTAATTCTAAACTTATGTCACCAATAGGGGTCACGCATATGTTGTATATTTACTACCAGTTTGTTGTGAATTTTGGTGGCATTGTTTAAATTTTATATCCAAAGTCAGTTCAAGGGATTCGAAGCTTTAAAAAGGAAAGAAAGGGAATTTTTTGTTATTAGTAAAGTTCCATAACCAAAAGGCAGGTTTTGGTGGTTCCAGAATTTTTTTTGTAAAGAGTTCTATAAAAAACAAAACAATTTTTGTGAATGTTCTACTGAATAAAATAACGTTGGCATTGTCAACTGTGAATGCTATTCCTTGTTGTCTGGCCCAGGCCCACTCCTACCTCTCAACAGAGTATTAGGCTGGTTAAACGGTGTGCAGTACTATCATCATTACAACACAATGACTTCCTCCACACGTACGTTCCCAGAAATTCCTTCCTCAGTTTAAGGCCTATGTTTGATACCAATAGATTTCTCTTGGCCAGGAATGCCTTTGTTCGTCTGTTTCTTGTGTCGTGTTTTCTTCGTTCGCCATAGATTATTTTGCTTCCAAGGTAGCAGAATTCTTTAAACTCGTCTACTCCGTGGTCAACAGTTTTGATGTTACATTTTTGGCTACACTCACTCCTGCTACTTGTCATTACTTTTACTCCTTTCCGGTTTCCTCTCACTCCGTATTCTGTAGTCATTAGACCATTACATTGAACTTAAGCTGTCATTTCTTTCTCACTCTCACTGAGGATAGCAATAGCGGGCTGCACCCTGTCTTGCACCCTTTTTAATCAGGGCACTTCCTCCTTAGTCCTCCTATCTTATGGTTCCCTTTGGTCCGTCTACGTATTGAGCATCACCCGCTTTCTCTACTTTTCTCAGAATTTCGAACATCTTGAATTATTTCACGCTGTCTAACGCTGTTTCTAGATTGACAAATCCTACTAGCCTACTTTCATTTTTCTTCAGTTTGCATTTGATTCTTGCTACAACAATCAAGCGTAAAGACAGAACAGCCCCTTTCGTACCTTTACTTTTTCTTAAGCCAAACTGATCGTCATCTAACAAATCATGAGTTTTCATTTCCGTTCTTCTGTATATTACTATTGTTAGCAGCTTTGATGCTTGAGTTGTTAAGATTTTTGTGTAATAGTTTTCGCAACTATCTGCTCATTTTATCTTCAGAATTGCGCGGATGATATTTTCGTGAAAGTTTGATGTTGTGACACCAGTTTGTAAATTCTACACTCCAACATCAATACTCATTTGGTCGCTATTTCCCCCAATGATTTTAGAACTTCCGGTGGAATGTTATCTACCCCTTCAGTCTTCCTTGATCTGAAGTCTTCCAGAGTTCTTTTAAATTATACCTCTAAGACTTGATCCCCTCGCTTCCTCGCTGGCTCAAGTTTCTTCTTCTATCAAGTCCTGCCACTCATAGAAAACATCAATCCGCTCTTTCCATCTATCCGCACCTTCTCCAACAGTGGAATTCGCATTTCACTCTTAGTGTTACCACATTTGCTTTTACATTCACTGACAGATGTTTTCACTTTTCTGCATTCTGAGTCAGTCTTTCATTTATCTATTTCTTCACGACTTTCATACAGTCATTTAGCCTTCACTGCCCTGCATCTCCCATTTATTTCATTGCCATTTGATTTGTAGTGCTGTATTCCTATCCATCCCTCTCCATTTTTGTACTTCCTCCATTCGTCAATCTACTGAAGTGTTCTTCTCTTACTAACGTTTCTTCGCAGTTACCTTCCTTGTACCTACGGCTGACTGTTCCACATCTGTGACTACCCTTTTCCGACATATTCGTTCCTGTTCGACTGAACTGCTTACGGTGGTATTCATACAGCAGTATCCACATCCATAGAGATATTTAAACGAGTCTCATCATTCCTGAGTACACTGCCCACTTCACTCCACACAAATTCTTCCGTACAGTTCCCTTAAACTTCTGTCTACTCTTCATCATTAGTAAATTGTGATCCAATTTTTCATCTGCTTCTCGCGACGCCACACAATCCAATATCTGATTTCGGGTTCTCTGTCAGACCACGATGTAATCCAGCTATAGTTGCCCCGTGTCTCACGGTCTTTTCCATGTATACCTCCCCCTCTTGTGGTTTTTGAGCAGAGTATTCGCTACAACAATTTGAAATTTATTGAAAAACTCAGTATATCTTATCCCTCACTCCAACTGCCTGGATTATATTCTCCCCCAACCCTTTCTTCTATTCCTTCACTTACAATCGGATTTCAATCGCCTATGAGTAACAGATTTTTATCTCCCTTTACTCATTGAATTACCTGTTCAATCTTCTCTTATTCTTTCGCTGTCTCCTCCTCTCTTGCTTGCGACGTCGGCATACATACGTCAACTATTGCTGTCGGCATTGGCTTGTTGTTGAATCTGATCGAACAATCCTATCACTGAACTGTTCACAGTAACCCATTCTCTGCACTACGTTCCTACTCATAACCAATCCTAATCTCATTACACAATTTTTGTAGGTATTAATATTACCCCACAGCAGTTTGACCCGAAATCCTTATCCTCTCCCCATATCACTTGACCCTCTTCTCATAGACTGCGCCATTCCATTTCCATTTCCAGATTTTCTAGCTCTCCTACTATGTTCAGTCTTCCGACATTTAATGCTCCGATACGTAGAGTGTTTTCCTTTATTGGTTGGTCAGACTTTATCTCATGATCAATTCCCGTCGGCACTACCCTCCAGGAGATCCGAATGCGGAACTAATGCAGAATCCTTTGCCAATGGAGAGGTCTTCATAATTTTTTTGAACGACAGGGTACATGTCCTATGGGTACATTTGATGTTTCCTTAACGCAGTGGTTTCCATTGTTTCTTGTGTTCTCACAGCGTTCATCTTTAGCGCGTCTTCGGCCTTTTTGTGGCAGTTTCCCACCCCCTGTGGAAGAAGTATCCTGAACATCAGTCCACCCCTCCTCCCTCTTTGACAAAACCGTTGGCAGCAGGAGGATGACTTCATATGCGGGACATCTTCGGGCACCATTGCTGATGATTTTACTCAAAATTTAAACAGAGGCTCGGCTCTAAGCCGTAACCCCACGAAGGTTTGATTATTAGTCAAAGACGCTACCCCATACCACGGGTTCTGCACTTATCCTAATGAAACATGGGAAGTTACCCTGACATTCCTTCTCTTCATTATTCTTAGCACTACTCACCGATGTTCCCCTTCCTTAAAAGCTGTGACTTTTACTTTTCTTACAGTACTGTAATACTCAGGTTTCCATTGAATCACAAGACCAAATTCTACTTTCTCTCATTGTTTCCGAACTCCATTGGTAGTCAGAGACAGCAAACACGTCTCAGTTGTCTCTGAAGTAATGGCTATTTCTCTTTCAAAAATTGTCAAAGGCTTCCTATCGGTCTGGCGCATAGCAACATACACTCCTGGAAATGGAAAAAAGAACACATTGACACCGGTGTGTCAGACCCACCATACTTGCTCCGGACACTGCGAGAGGGCTGTACAAGCAATGATCACACGCACGGCACAGCGGACACACCAGGAACCGCGGTGTTGGCCGTCGAATGGCGCTAGCTGCGCAGCATTTGTGCACCGCCGCCGTCAGTGTCAGCCAGTTTGCCGTGGCATACGGAGCTCCATCGCAGTCTTTAACACTGGTAGCATGCCGCGACAGCGTGGACGTGAACCGTATGTGCAGTTGACGGACTTTGAGCGAGGGCGTATAGTGGGCATGCGGGAGGCCGGGTGGACGTACCGCCGAATTGCTCAACACGTGGGGCGTGAGGTCTCCACAGTACATCGATGTTGTCGCCAGTGGTCGGCGGAAGGTGCACGTGCCCGTCGACCTGGGACCGGACCGCAGCGACGCACGGATTCACGCCAAGACCGTAGGATCCTACGCAGTGCCGTAGGGGACCGCACCGCCACTTCCCAGCAAATTAGGGACACTGTTGCTCCTGGGGTATCGGCGAGGACCATTCGCAACCGTCTCCATGAAGCTGGGCTACGGTCCCGCACTCCGTTAGGCCGTCTTCCGCTCACGCCCCAACATCGTGCAGCCCGCCCGCCTCCAGTGGTGTCGCGACAGGCGTGAATGGAGGGACGAATGGAGACGTGTCGTCTTCAGCGATGAGAGTCGCTTCTGCCTTGGTGCCAATGATGGTCGTATGCGTGTTTGGCGCCGTGCAGGTGAGCGCCACAATCAGGACTGCATACGACCGAGGCACACAGGGCCAACACCCGGCATCATGGTGTGGGGAGCGATCTCCTACACTGGCCGTACACCACTGGTGATCGTCGAGGGGACACTGAATAGTGCACGGTACATCCAAACCGTCATCGAACCCATCGTTCTACCATTCCTAGACCGGCAAGGGAACTTGCTGTTCCAACAGGACAATGCACGTCCGCATGTATCCCGTGCCACCCAACGTGCTCTAGAAGGTGTAAGTCAACTACCCTGGCCAGCAAGATCTCCGGATCTGTCCCCCATTGAGCATGTTTGGGACTGGATGAAACGTCGTCTCACGCGGTCTGCACGTCCAGCACGAACGCTGGTCCAACTGAGGCGCCAGGTGGAAATGGCATGGCAAGCCGTTCCACAGGACTACATCCAGCATCTCTACGATCGTCTCCATGGGAGAATAGCAGCCTGCATTGCTGCGAAAGGTGGATATACACTGTACTAGTGCCGACATTGTGCATGCTCTGTTGCCTGTGTCTATGTGCCTGTGGTTCTGTCAGTGTGATCATGTGATGTATCTGACCCCAGGAATGTGTCAATAAAGTTTCCCCTTCCTGGGACAATGAATTCACGGTGTTCTTATTTCAATTTCCAGGAGTGTATATCCAATCACGTTTATCCATAATGTAGCATCTGTAGTAGCTGAAACGGTGTATATTCAACTACGACTCCGATGTTCCACAGATACCGCGGGTGTGTTAAGGAATGTTAGAATGAGTATTTTTTTCACCTGGGACTCATCAAAAAGGATAAAAGCTATAAAAACTGCAGAGCTGTTTAAACTCTTACGTTAGAATATTTGTAATTGGAGTGAACGCAAACAGACAACACTTTTTTCTCGGAATCTTTCCTCTGACAGCAGGACGAATTTATATTTTGAAGAGTCACTCCAAGTATATCTCAGCACGTTGGCTGATGTATATGGAGCCTCTGAGGATTTCTCTGAATAAAGTGGAGTTGATGGCTTGCCAGTCAGACGAGTGGAATTAAAGCAGAAGTGCCGAGCTTCGCAAAGGGAATAAAAGTTACTCCATAAACCGCGAAATGCTGACCTTAGGACAGAAAGTAGCTTTCATGTCCCGAGCGCTACTTTTTTCATAATACTTTAAGCAATGTGACCCAGAGATGTACACTCATCTTCAGCAGACAAATAAATATCTCTAGTGTCGCTACTAAAAAGAAGAAGTGGCTTACGCTGCGAAAACCCGGAAGTTAGTTTTCAGCAGAACGCCTTTTGAATAAATGGAACATTGCATCAGTCGTAAAAATTTTCCCTCTTTAATTATTTTCAACTTTTGTTAGTTTAAATTACACAACCCGTTATGATATTCTCACTGGATCTAACTTCATGAATTTTAATTTGCACTTTAACTTAAAACCTGTTCAAAACGCGAAAAAACTTGAATTCTTCCGCAATATTCATCAACGACTTCTGCACTGTAATATGAATTATCCGCAGTACCTTAATGGCGTTTCATTTAATAAATAAATGACATTTTACGCATCATTATTTTGTTTATTTTCACTTTAGTTTGGCTCACTGTCATATTGCGTTTACGAATTAACAAATCTGTCGCCAGATGTCTGTAGTGATATAATGTACCATTTTATTTCAGCATGCAAGTAATTTTGAAGCCATGTTTGCAACGAAATGTAGTCTCACTTGAATGAATTTATTTTTAGGCACATAATTACCACACTTATAATGCTACAATATAATATTCGTAAAATGTGGCTCAGGTGGTGAAACCAGATGTATTAATATGCGAGTCACTTTAGTAACCCATGTCTCCTGTCACGAGATACGCAGTGAAAAATATAAATAACTGAAAAGATGAATGAGTTAAGTTAGGAACACTATTTTATGCTTCATCGCCATTCTAAACAGGCACTGCTGTCTTCTAGTAGATGTCATGTTGTAATGTCCCAAGCTCTCTGAATGTTCGATGACAGAGAATGAATGTACTATTCCTCGATTGGCTAGCGCTCCTAAGACTAGAGACGGAGGCAACGGACCTCAAATAATTCGTGTGTCAATTTACCTTGATTCCGCACTAATTTTGAAACTAACGTCATCAAAAACACACAAACGTAAGAGCAGCCTCAAAAATATTGGGAAACATTTAAAAACCGTAATTAATAGGCAAAGATTACAAAAAACTGACACAGTGTGTTGCGATTTACAGGCACTGAACCTAGAATTCTTATAAATATAAGTCAGGACAGCTATTTACTTACAAACGTAAAATTTTGTGTTGATAGTGGTAGATCTACACTATGTGATAAAAAAGTTTTGGACACCTGGCTGAAAATGACTAACAAGTTCGTGGCGCCCTGCATCGGTAATGCTGGAAATCAATATGCCTTGATACCAGCTTCCACTCTCACAGGTGCTGGAAGGTTTCTTGCGAAATGGCAGCCCACTCTTCACGAGTGTTGCACTGAGTAGAGGTATCGGCGTCGGTCGGTGAGGCCTGGCACTAAGTCGGCATTCCGAAACATCCCAAAGATGTCCCATAGGATTCAGGTCAGGTCTTTGTGCAGGCCAGTCCCCACTCCACCACAGGCCGTGCATTATGAACAGGTGCTCAATTGTGTGGAAAGATGCAGTCGCCTTCCCCGAATTGCTCTTCAGCATTGGGAAGCAAGAAGGTGCTTAAACCCTCAATGTATGCATGTGCTGTGACAGCGCAACGAAAAACAAGGGGTGTAAGCCCCCTCCATGGAAACCTCGACCACATCATAACACCACCAGCTCACAATTTTTCTGTTGGCACTACACACGCTGGCAGATGACGTTCACCGGGCATTCGTCATACCCGCATCCTGCCATCGGAACACTATATTGTGTACAGTGATTCGTCACTCCACACAACGTTTTCCCACTGTTCAACCGTCCAGTGTTTACGCTCCTTACACCAAGCGAGGCGTTGTTTGGGGTTTACTGGCGTGATGTGTGGCTTATAAGCAGCTACTCAACCACGTAATCCATGTTTTCTCACCTCCCGCCTATTATATTGTATTGCATTGTATGGAACTGCAACCACAAAAGCGACGGAGGGGCTTCCTCCCTGCTGTAACCCTCAGTGGTTCACCACTGGCCACAGCAATCCACTCACCCCACCATCGCCCCACACCGAACCCAGGGTTATTGTGCGGTTCGGCCCCCAGTGGACCTGCCGGGAACGTCTCACACCAGACGAGTGTAACCCCAATTTTTGCGTGGTAGAGTAATTATGGTGTACGCGTACGTGGAGAAAGTATCTGCGCAGCAATCCCCGACATGGTGTAATTGAGGCGGAATAAGGGGAACCAACCCGCATTCGCCGAGGCAGATGGAAAACCGCCTTAAAAACCATCCACAGACTGGCTGGCACATCGGACCTCGACACTAATCCGCCCGGCAGATTCGTGCTGGGGACCGGCACGCCTTCCCGCCCGGAAAGCTGTGCCTTGGTCCGCACGGTTAACCGGGCCAGCTTACCTCCCGCCTGTCATAGTACTTGCAGTGGATCGTGATGCAGTGGGGAATTCCTGTGCGATGGTCTGGATACATGTCTGCCAATTACATATTGCGATCCTCATCAACTGTCGGCGGTCTCTGTCAGTCAACAGATTTGGCCGGCCTGTACGCTTTTGTGCTGTACGCGTCCCTTCACGTTTCCAATTAACTATCACATCGGAAACTGCGGACCTAGGGATGTTTAGGAGTGTGGAAAACTCGCGTACAGGCGTATGACTCATGTGACACCCAATCACCTGAAGACGTTCGAAGGCCGTGAGTTCCGCTGAGCGCCCCGTTCCGCTCTCTCACGATGTGTGATAGCTACTGAGGTCGCTGATATGGAATACCTGGCAGTAGGTGGCAGCACAATGCACCTAACATGAAAAACGTATGTCTTATTGGGGTGCCTGGTTACTTTTGATCACATAGTGCATAATAATTACACTTAATTATTCAAATAATAACATGAAACGTTAAGGTGACGTGAACCGTAAAATTGGTGACAACACCGATAACGGCGGTGCTAAAATCCAGTCAATCCATTATTTTTCAGTACCTTGCAAAGAAAGAGCTTATTTAGCCACATGACGGTTTGGAGTGGCTTAGGTTTTCACAGTGGCAGCTCTTAAGCACTGAAATGGCTCAAATGGTTCAAATGGCTCTGAGCACTATGGGACCTAACATCTGTGGTCATCAGTCCCCCGGAACTTAGAACTACTTAAACCTAACTAACCTAAGGACATCACACACAGCCATGCCCGAGGCAGGATTCGAACCTGCGACCGTAGCGGTCACGCAGTTCCAGACTAAAGCGCCTAGAACCGCACGGCCACACCGGCCGGCCTCTTAAGAACTGAAAATGAGCTTGCAACATTGTCAGTATTTTCCGTTGCCGTCGTGATTATTTTGTTCAGGTAGATAGATTTCAGATGCATCATTTGCTGATTCCTCGGCAATGGGAGTGATTTCAATGGTCATTCACCAATTGTGACGGGAAATATTGAAATGACAAATCGAATTGCCCGCCGGAGTGGCCGTGCGGTTCTAGGCGCTACATCTGGAACCGAGCGACCGCTACGGTCGCTGGTTCGAATCCTGCCTCGGGCATGGATGTGTGTGATGTCCTTAGGTTAGTTAGGTTTAATTAGTTCTAAGTTCTAGGCGACTGAGACCTCAGAAGTTAAGTCGCATAGTGCTGAGAGCCATTTGAACCATTTGAACAAATCGAATTCATCTAGTATTGAAGAGGCATCACTCCATTCGAAAATTACTTTCCTACCGATGCGTGCAAAAATACTAGATTATGGAATTACCGCGGCATGTACTCCAAAGGCTACGAATGTGATTTTCGGAATATGTGCATGAACAAAATACAGGGGACAGTTAACTTGAGCAGTTTACACCGCAAAGTATCTGTTTCTTTACAGACCCGTGTAACTTACATACTTGTTCGTCATTATAATTATTGTGTACATTGCAAAGTATCTAAAATAGAAGAAAGGAGCGCAGAACCAACGATTCACGCTCTACTACCGAATTAATCTAAGATTTAAAAAAATGTTCTGTAGGTACATTCACACTTAGAAGTGGCTCTGCACATCTCAGCACCTCAAGTCATATCAGAAAGTGTCAAAATGTATGACACCGTCATAGTCCACTTCGTTGAAGAGAATCATGGAATGGTGCCCGTGACTTGTCCCCGCCCACAACGTTGCACTGTCTCAGACTTAGAACGACTCAGCGACAGATTCAAATTGTACTGACTGTGAAAGGTGGCTACACTGAGCCACAGCGCCAAAAATCGCGCCAGAGAGTATTGTTCCGCCGCCTCCACTGGCAGTGATTATTGAGACGCAGCGACAGGCAGTTCTTGCCGAGAAGTTGTGGTGGACACTGCTTGTAGCTGAAGTTGGAATGAGATGGGGTAGTAGTGAGTGTTTGTTCGATGTTTTATGCAGCTATGTGATGGGAGAGATAGCAGATGTTATTCCAATGGAGATATTGTTATGGTCAGAGTGCTTTTCGTCAGTATATATGAAGGTAATAAATATTATGTTGTCTATTTATTTGTGTGTCCTGAATAATGTGTCATTACAAGTTCAGTCAACCAAGCATCTGGCTTGTGTTCTTGTATTAGAGTGTAATTCTGGGTTTCTTGCACAATTATAGTATTTCTAATTTTCTTTTATCACGTCAGTATAAATGATATTTAAAAATTCTTGTCTTGTTGAAGAAGAACCGTGCCAGATGTGCGTTGAGTCATACTACCACATACAGAACAGCTACACTTGTGCTTTGTTGGATTCGTAGATTTTATAGTTGCTGGGGACTTAATTAGTTAATTGTGTTAACAGAAATTTTCTTACATTCTTTGTTGTCATTCTATGCAGTCAGATAGCGTAACAATTAGTTGTCAGGGCCAGCCGTTTACGAGACTTGCGTATCCGACATACAGCTACTAAAAATATTTGCATTCATATTTAATTTTAATAAAGCCCCCATGCACGTGGCGACCGCTGCTTCGGATCGTCCCTTGGAATCTTCTGATTGTAAAAATAGTAGACAGTAGTATTGTAGTAGTAATTTGTAGTTTAGTAATTGTAGTCTATTTTGCATGTGTAGATTGGTAATTGTCATTCTTCTATTGTTCGTTAATCGTGTTTGAAGGAAGCATTTCGTGTGATTGATATTGTTGGTGATAAAGTGTCATTGTGTGTAATTTTCATATAGTGACGAGTTTTGTATGTTTTGTAAATGATTACGCGATCGATGAAAAAGGCAAAAATGATGAATAGTGAGAATGACGAAATTGTTAACATGGCGAACTCGCCAACAGAGGAAAACAGTATGATGGATAATGAAGTGGAAAACAATGTAATAAGTCGGGAAAATAGTCCGGAACCATATCAAAATTTTTCTCAATCAGAAAATTCACAGAACCCGAGATTAACGACAGAAGATTCTGGAATAGTGTCGAATACAGATAGCTTTATGGCTATGCAGAAGGAAGTTAGTTTTGTGGGAAATGTTAGGGGCGAAAAGAATTTCGAACAACTTAACACGGAGCAGTTGATGAGTGCAATATTAAATTTGGGATCTGAATTAAAAACAGTGGCAACACGGTTAGACTCACAAATAGTAACAATTAAAACTGAGATGGGAACAATGGGATCACAGTTACGATCTGAATTAAAAACAGATAGGGAAACAATCGAAACACAGTTAGACTCATTGGGATCACAGTTAGGATCTGAATTTAAAACAGAGATTGGAACTTTGGAAACACGGTTAGACTCACGAATAGGGACATGTTTCAAAAACATGAAAGATGAATTAAAGAAAGAAATTCGAGAAGAAGTACAACCGATTTTGAATGCTCTCAATAATAGATTAGTTGCAGTAGAGATTAGACAAAGGGAACAGGATAGAGAACAGGAAGAAAGAGATCGCGTGATAGTACAGAAATTTTCAGAGTTAAATTTACAACGTGCAAAAGTTAAGGAAGAAATATTTGAGAGAATCGAGGAATCCGTACCAAATGACAGATTAAATAACCTAACACAACAGTATGAACAGTTAACTACTAAATGCGTTAATACTGAAACGCGAGTCGCGACACTTACGGAAGACGTAAATAAACAGAAAGAACAAATTGGTGACTTATCGGAAAGAGTGGAGGAGATTTCAGATAAATTGACAAATCTTAGTTTAAATGGGGACAGAGATTCAGATGACACAGCTCCATTGCCATTTTCAGAAACCGAAGAGTACCAGAACATAAATAAGCATGTTGAAAATCAGGGAAAATTTAATGAGCGCGTTAAAAGGGAAGTTGAGGCATTACGAAAGCAAGTCAAGCAAATTGAAGGCGAAATCGTAGGAAAATATAGCAGAAGAAATTTAGAATCACAGGTAGCAGAGGGCTTTGAAGAAAGTAATTTATTTCATTTACGGGATGCAACAAGAGAGCACCAGGCGCGCGAACTAGACAATAATCGACATACGGACTGGAACAGACGCGGTAGGTCTTTGTCGCCACGAGGCGAAAACTTTGACTATAAACACTTTTTGACTGTTCGGAAATTTAAGATCTTCCGCAATTCTAAGAATGACATACATCGATGTGCATGGTTAGATCAATTTATGTACGCACTCCCACCAAATTGGCCGCTAAGTCACAAACTGAAATTAATGTGCAGCTATTAACGTCCTCAGGGGATTCAGTACTCTAAGTGAATATGTGCCGAAGCGAGCATACGGCCCCGAGCTGTAGTGGTGCTATTTCCCTTTTAGTTTTCTGTACCGCTGCCTACTCTTTTACTATTCTTTGCATCTATCGAAACAACTCTTCAACTATCAATCTATCTAGTGAGTAAGTAAACAATAACCGGATATGACTGTTTTACCCAAAAGTGATTTCGTAAATTACCGTTTGGACTTTACCTTCTGCAGCATTCATTTATAGTTTAAATGAAATTTTACCTGTTATCTTCGTGACAATATTACTTCATATGTTGACGATATTCTTATTGCTAAACGTTCTTGGAGTGAGCACAACAAAATTTTGGATTCATTATTACGTATTTTTTGCAAGAGTTGGCATTACTCTGAACTTGGAGAAATCTGAATTTGGTCGTTCACAGGTGAAATTTCTCGGTCACATTATTTCTACAGAAGGTATTCTTCCTGATCCAGAAAAATTAGACGCTATTCGTAATTATGCTGTTCCTACCACAAAACGTGATGTTCGTAGTTTCCTTGGTGTCTGTAAATTTCTTAGACGCTTTGTTAGATTGGACAATTTTGTCACACCTCGTTTTTGCGATCTATCTGGAAAGTTCTTTTTAAACGAAAATCGGTCGACAACTCTGTTTGGTTAGTTTGTATTCCTGATGAGTGGGTTAATAAGCTGATTTGGTATACGCATTTCAGTTATGCACACTTTGGTCCCAGAAAATGCTTTCATAAATTACGAGAAAATTGCTACTTCAATAATATGGAAAAACGTATTCGATTTGTTCTTGCCAAATGCAAATTATGTCAAAAGGCTAAGCCGCCGACAGTTTCTCACAGAGCACCATTGTTTCCTATCATTCCAGCAAAATTAAAGGACATGGCTGCAGTTGATTTGTTCGGTCCAGTGGTTCGATCTACTAATGGTTTTGCGTACATTTTCGTAGCAGTGGAGTTGACATCAAAATATGTGTGTTTTACACCGTTACGCAAAGCAACAGCTCGTTCAGTATCTAATGATTTCATCAAACATTTTCTTAAAGAAGTGGGTCATGTTGATAAGGTTATATCAGATAATGGATCACAGTTTCGTTCTAAAATTTGGCTTCGTACTCTACAGCGTCGTAAAATTAAACCAATTTTCATTTCACTTTTTCACCCTCAATCTAACGCTTCAGAGAGATGGATGAAGGAAATCAATAAATTGTGTCGTCTTTATTGTCATCAGAATCACAGAACTTGGGATCAGTATCTTCATATTTTTCAAAACATTCTGAATGAACTTCCTAATGACTCAACTTCTTTACCACCTATACTGATATTGAAAAACAAAGCACTGACAAATCGCATTTCTGAAATCGTTCCTTTTCCGCCTACACGGAAACTGCGGCATTCTGAAGTTGTCAACCTGGCTCTACAAAATATTGCATCTGCGGCTGCTAGAAGAGAGAAATCAGCTAAGCGTCCTGGTCGTTTAAAAATCTTGTCAGTTGGTCAGAAGGTGTTAATTACGGCTCATCGTTTGTCTCACAAAGGAAAAGGCTTGTGTCGGAAATTTTTTCTGCTTTATAACGGTCCATATAGAATTCGCAAAATTATTCATGATAACACTGTCGAAGTAGAAACTCTTAAATCACGACGCTCTAAGGGAATACATCATATATCTAACGTTAAAATTTTTGTGGAATGATATACTTTTGAAAAATTTTTGTAGAATGACATACTTTTGAGAAATTAACAGTTGTATGTAAACACACGGAGAGTACAAGGATACCGCGCTGTGTTTTGGCGGCGGCATATACTCAAAGCAACAGTCAAGTCTGCGCGCCGCACAAGCCAGTCGTTGACCGCAAACAATCACTTCCTACGTCACGCGCCTACAGCTGATCGAGCGCTCAGTGCGAATGCACTGACAGCCGTAAATAAATACACAGTCTAATTTCTCCGACTAAATTCAGTATAAAGCTATAGTGACTTGATGAATTCTGTTATTAACATTCAGTATTTTTCAGGATACGGTTCTCTAAAATATTTAAGAACTTCAGGTAAATTCTGTGCGTGTCCGACGTTAAGACGACTTGCTATCGAGAAAATTTCAGGAAAAATGTCATTTCGAAGAAGAAAGTAATAAACTAAAAAGGTAATTATTAATTGAGTTTATTTTTCAGGTAACATATTTCCACTTAGGTACGTACTTTAGACGTAATTTGCTGCTCGCGATTACGTGATTCATACTTTGTGCTAATTACATGTTCAATGAAATTACTTGTGAAGCGACGTGCTTGCGTACGTTAACTGATTTTGACAACGATTATTAATGAACTGGATTGTTACTTGTGTATATTATGCATCGCTTGGCTGCACTGCTTTTTCACTGATGTCATATTTTTAATTATGTGCCTGCTGTGCCTATTTATTTAAATTATAATTGTCACCTGATTAATTGTGCTGATGTGGTTAGGTATGTAAGTTATACTTTGTGATTTATCTGCTTGCGCCTTCATGTTTACTTATTAAGATACGATGCTAATGACCTGTTTAGTACGTAAGATATATGTTTACTGCTATGCGTATGGATTGCACATTTACACATTTCTGCTTGTTGTCATAACTATACTTTAATTTGGTATATAGCAATGCTGATGTACAGTGTACAGACATAGAGTTTAGGTTACACTATGGTACTAGTTACAGATTGTTCGCTTGGCAGAGCCTCGTTGTAAGAATTGTGCTGCATCCACTTGTTGACATTCTGTTCACTACTGGTATATTTACTCGCTATTGCTTGCCTTGCTTACGCTCAGTGCCTTATATTTTTAAGATAAGAAAATGAACTGCTATAATTCGACTAACGACATTAGTACAAGAAACTTCATAGAAGTCACATGAGCTGGAGGTTTTATGAAAGCTGTATAAATGTATGCCGATAGGAAGGAAGCTAACGACATGACATACCAACACAGTTATTACACTGCATTTTTCGTGAGCAATTGAAATAGGAAGTGACACTTGACACAAGAAATACTCCACATGTTTGCTTCTGTTTGCCATAATTCTTGAAGTGGTGTCCACACTGTGAAAAATTAGGATCATTCACACTCCGTAATCGTACTTAATTACTGAGAGTTATTCGAACTAAGTCTGTTAGAGGTCATGTATGCATTCTTTGTTTATAATTCATAATGAGTAGAAGATTTTGGTCAGATGGATTACACAGAGGTTGTGTGTTGACAGTGTGTCTTCGGATTGTATGGGATAAGGAGGTTTGCATTAGGATTTTATCTGTACTTATTCGAGGAGACTGACTAGAGGAAAGAGTTGTTATGGAAGTGAAATGATACTGGCAATAAGGTTTATATGTATCGACGTACTGAAGAGGTATTATTGAGGTATTGAGATTATATGAAGTTGATTGGAGTTTTGGTGTATAAGAGGTAAAGTAAGTGAGGTGCATATTTTTTTTTTTTTTTTTTTGTTGGTCTATATGGAACAAGGAGGATGAAGATAGCAGACTAGAACACTAAAATGGAAGGAAGATTGTCTACACACACTTTGTTAAATCACTAAGCAGTATGTACTTTTTTTTTTTTGGAGAGAGGAAGTTGCATATCTTGGCACACTGACAGTTGTTCAGCAACCGTACATTTTGATCTGGCTCGGCAAACATTGGTCTTGACATGATGACTATGACGTTGACTTAACTATTATTGACTGTTATACATTGCTGCCACTATTACTTGATACACATGATGAACATGAAATTTTGACAGAAGTGCATGTACACAGTTAACACTGTTCAATTACACAGTAGTACTTAATGTGGATGAAAGATGAGTGAGTGTGTTTTGTGTGTTTTCCTTTCCTAATCCTACCCACCTATCTCCTAAATATTATTTTATTTGTTTGTAGTGGCTTGCACTGACACCCATAAATATTATAGGTTACTGATGTTTGTGTACTTGTAATAGTTAATATGACAATTATCTGACATCATTTGTGTGTTTGTTATGATTTGTATGTTTAGTGTAAGAGCATTGATAATAATTTTGTAAAAGCAATTGTGTGTGCATTCAAACTGTTGTTCACACCTGCACCTGTTCAAATTGATGTGTGACACTTAGAAATGTTTAATTTCTGCTGATGAACTGTCTGATTAGTGATAGTGAATATTATGGACTGTTACCTGCACTTGTTCAACATAATGGGTGCCACCTGGAAATGTTTAATTACTACTGATGAACTGTCTAATTAGTAATAGTGAATATTATGGACTGTTACTTGCACTTTTTCTACGTGATTGGTGCCGCTAGGACATGTTTCATTTCTGCTGATAAACTCTGATCAACAGTGTGATTAGTGATAGTGAATATTATGGACTGATGTCTGCACCTGCTCAACATTGCTGGGTGCCACTGATGACTGCATCTATTGAAATGATGTCACTTGTTGGTGTCTGCACCTATTCAACATTGTTGGGTGCCACTGATGGACTGTTTCTACTGAGATGATGTCACTTGTTGGTGTCTGCACCTGTTCAACATTACTGGGTGCCACTGATGGACTGCATCTATTGAAATAATGTCACTTGTTGGTGTCTGCACCTGTTCAACATTGCTGGGTGTCACTGATGGAACTACTTCTACTGAAATGGTGTCACTTGTTGCTGTAGCACCTGTTCAACATTGCTGGGTGCCACTGATGGACTGCTTCTACTGAAATGATGTTACTTCTTGCTGTCTGCACCTACTCAACATTGCTGGGTGCCACTGATGGACTGATTCTACTGAGATGATGTCACCTGCTGCTGTTTGCACCTACTCAACATTGCTGGGTGCCATTGATGAACTGCTTCTACTGAGAAATGTGACTTGTTGCTGTGTGTACCTCTTCAACATTGCTGGGTACCACAAATGGAACTGCTTCTACTGAAATGATGTTACTTCTTGCTGTCTGCACCTACTCAACATTGCTGGGTGCCACTGATGGACTGCTTCTACTGAAATGATGTCACCTGTTGGAGTCTGCACCTACTCCACATTGCTGGGTGCTACTGCTGGAACTGTCAACCACTTGTTGTGTAAACACTTTATGTGAATATTTGTATAAACTGATTTTTTGTGTATTACTGTTTGTGAAAAGTTATGAGACTCTTACCTGTACATATTCGTCATTGCTGACGCTATTGATTGAACTGTTTAACCACATAATACTTGTGTAAACTATTATGTAAAGTCACATGTATGAAAGAATTTGTATTGCTTAATGTATTTTGTATATTAGGCTATTGAAAGGTCAGTGCAAAGCCAAAATTTTATCTAGTTATATGATATTTACGTATTAATATTATCTTTTATTTTTGTCTGTATTTTTTTTGACGAATTTGGTGGTATTTTCACCACCAATGCTGGCAAAAATACCATCAAATTCTAGCCCGTGGAGGAAGGGCATATGAAAGGTGGCTACACTGAGCCACAGCGCCAAAAATCGCGCCAGAGAGTATTGTTCCGCCGCCTCCATTGGCAGTGATTATTGAGACGCAGCGACAGGCAGTTCTTGCCGAGATGTTGTGGTGGACACTGCTTGTAGCTGAAGTTGGAATGAGATGGGGTAGTAGTGAGTGTTTGTTCGATGTTTTATGCAGCTATGTGATGGGAGAGATAGCAGATGTTATTCCAATGGAGATATTGTAATGGTCAGAGTGCTTTTCGTCAATATATATGAAGGTAATAAATATTATGTTGTCTATTTATTTGTGTGTCCTGAATAATGTGTCATTACAGGTTCAGTCAACCAAGCATCTGGCTTGTGTTCTTGTATTAGAGTGTAATTCTGGGTTTCTTGCACAATTATAGTATTTCTAATTTTCTTTTATCACGTCAGTATAAATGATATTTAAAAGTTCTTGTCTTGTTGAAGAAGAACCGTGCCAGATGTGCGTTGAGTCATACTACCACATACAGAACAGCTACACTTGCGCTTTGTTGGATTCGTAGATTTTATAGTTGCTGGGGACTTAATTAGTTAATTGTGTTAACAGAAATTTTCTTACATTCTTTGTTGTCATTCTATGCAGTCAGATAGCGTAACAATTAGTTGTCAGGGCCAGCCGTTTACGAGACTTGCGTATCCGACATACAGCTACTAAAAATATTTGCATTCATATTTAATTTTAATTTAGCCCCCGTGCAACTGATGAAAAATGGACCAGTGCTGCCAAACACTATTTTTGAAAGTCTGAACATACCGTAGCGTCATTTCCTGCTAGTACACAGGTATTTTTTGTCTAGTAATTGCGCACAAACACGGTGATTGACAGCAGTTAAGATATGTAATTCACGGAAACCAGTCAAAATGTTAAGAAGAACGCATTAAATAAATACGTGATTCAGCAGTAAAGTTATAGAGTGTAGTCATGAACTCAGAGTCAGTGTTGGTTCAGTTACTGCGTCGGTAGTTAGATATCTGACGAACAGATTTGAATTTTAGATTATATTAGGTTAGAAGTACTTTTTATTCCATAGATCCACAATGATGAGATCCTCAGGGACGTAGAACCTGTCATAAAACACGAATACACAATACATAATTAAAAAAAAGAGACCGTAATGAACACCCAACAGATACCAAGTTAAATGATTCTCATGGATGTGGAAAAAGTAATCAATAGCTTAAGTATATTATCATTGAATTGGTAATAAATGAGTTGTTTCCAAACGTGTGTAAGATGCAGTAAAATTAAGACGAGACACAAGGCAAAAA
The DNA here is from genome assembly GCF_023864275.1 of Schistocerca cancellata. NCBI lineage: Eukaryota > Metazoa > Arthropoda > Insecta > Orthoptera > Acrididae > Schistocerca > Schistocerca cancellata. Next base: position 642,011,463 of record NC_064627.1, read on the forward strand.
AGTGAACTGTTTATAATTTTAAAATTAATCAACATAACTGTTAATATACGCACTACACTATGAGATCAAACGGTCAAAGTCTTCATCGAAGAGGTTTTCCGTTATGCATGGAATCGTACCAGGCGTGCAACACTTCGTCCGAAGCAAACAGACGGCCATGAATGTCTCTCTTCAGGGTTCCAAAAATATGGATATCACGTAGTCGGAGATCGGGATTGGATGGAGAATGTCCAAGGGCTTGCCAGCAGAACTTCTGTAGCATTATCGAAACAAACTTGCAACATGTGGGCCTGCCCACATGCTATACTGACATATGCTTCCGGGGACCTTTCATAGTTCTGCAGTATATCTCGTAGTATTACTGGAGAAAGGTCGTTGATATACTCAAGGAAAAGTAAGGGCTTCAAGGTGGTGCCTTCTGCGACACCACATGTAACTAGACCTCTGTTGGATGACGTCTGATGACTTGATTCAATAGCCTTCCTATTAACAACCTTTCATCCCTGTCAGAGTGATGTAATTTGAAAGAATTGGATTAAAAGGGCATTGGGTATTGGGATATAACACAATTAAATGGCTTTTTAAGATCGCAGGATATGTCAGTAGCCTGTAAATTATTGTCTCATGAAATATGCACTTTACACTGCTGCTATACATGTAAATGGTCTGCTTAGTATTAAAATTTTAGAGATCCAAACGATGACTTTGATCATAAATTATTCGTAGTCAGATGGTTAAGAACTACTTGCATACATTTGTTTCCAAAATTCTCGAGATTGTTGGGAAAAGTAAAACTGGACGGGGTTTGACGGTATGCCTTTACCTCTGTTCGGAAAATGTTGCACCGATTAGTAATTGGTTACACAAATAACTTAATTCGCTACTAAACTCAGAGAATAACAAACTTTGATCAGGTTGGTTGGGATTTCATTATAACGATTGCAGCTTTCTGATTTTAAACATTTCATGGTGGACATTACTTCTACCGGTATTGCCAGGGTAATATTCAGATTACTGAAATTATTTGTAATGGCTAGTCAGATTTTCCATGGGAGCACCTGATGAAGTTGACGAACCCACCTTTTCAGTAGCAGTAACGAAATGTCAAAACTTTACAACACTCCAAATATTTGTAACCAATGTATCATTTGTTCTTAATTCTATCTAGTTCTCTTCATCTCTGGATCTAACAGTCTCATTCTTCACTATATTCCATACTCTTCTCACTTTTTATACCTAATCTGGTCTTCTTTCCTCGTAGCGAATAAGCTTTGAAGCCTGTACACTAGCTGCCATGCCTTGTAATGATCTGTGATATCAATTTCAGAACTGTTTCTGACTAACAGACCCAGTTTTTTTCCTCTTACATAATACATCTATCCCTTGAGTAATCCTTGGCCTCTTTGTAGAGTCTGGTTCAATGTAGATTCCTTTCGAGAGTAACAGCTTTCAAATTATGTAAGGACGTTATTAACCAAAATGTTAAGTTTCTTATATATACCATGAGTGCTGTATACATAATTACACTTCCCGACACTGAAGAGTTTCTTAAAAGAAAAAGTTTTTGGCTTACTGACTGCCCTCTTTATTCCACATGGAGCAGACTATGTCCTGACTAGTATTAGAATTTAATAAAAGGAACAGAAAGTCGTGGTCTGACTAGTGATTTGATGTCAGTTATAGCATCCAGGCTGGCTGTGCTCGATATATAAGACTATTCCCTAACGTTTTGTCTCCGACTGCAGATGGTCACTCCTGGGAGTTGCCGTTTTACCTCAGAAGACGTCCACAGCAGTCGAGGACGAAACGTCACTTCATAGTTTTATATACTGACCACGGCCTATCCGTCCAGAAATTTTAACAGAAGTTAACACTGTCCGTAAAGCGTACATTACGTGATTATTGACTTGATAATATACTTTTGTTTATTAGACGTTTCTATAAAGATATTATTAATGGCTGGTTTTGAGCAATTATATATCGTATTTGGAAAGTTTAAAGAAGGAATCAAGTGGAAAGATAATATTACTGATTCTGCTCAATTAGTGTCAATATACTTTATACAAAATTCCTGCTTTGAAAGAAAAAATAAATTTATTATGGGTCCAACAAACCCCCCTTCCCATTCCTTAGGCTTCCATGCAATACAAAATTTCCCTTAGTAGGATTTCGTATTTCTCATCTCTACAACAATGTAAGTTAGTTTCTTGTTGGTTGGTATTCTTGATATTCACAACAATCGGTTTACTTTCAGAGGAAGTGATTGTTGATGTCAGTCAGCAGTTATTTATCGTGTAAACTTGCAGTGAGTTAGTGCAGTTCCCTACTGTTCACACCCAGACTTAGAAATGACTAAAAGAATACGTGACTCGTCTTTAGAAAGAGTTTAATTGTCCTGAGGCCAAAACCTGCATAAAAAGCATGAATGAAAAGCAAATCGGATTATTAATTTCCGTGTGGATGGCGCAAACCATGTTCAATACGCTGTCCACCGTTTTCTCCAACGCACTGAAATCAAGAAACAGCATGTTCCACAACTGATCGAAGTGTTTCCGGGGCTACGTTCAGAACGGTTACGCAATGCGTCCCTTCAATGCAGCTAAGTTTGCACTCAGTACACTGAACACAACATCTTTCAGATAGCCGCACAACCAGAAGTCACACGGATTAAGATCAGGTGATCGGGACGGCGAGGCTGTAGGGAAATAGCGGCTGATAATTCTAGCACTTCAGAAATGGCACTTCAGAAGCTGCTTAAATAGATTTGCAATGTGCGGAGGTGAGCTATCTCCCATAAAAATGATCCAATCCACACATCCATGCTGTCGTAGAGCTGGAATGACATGGTTGCGCAAAAGACACTGATAGCGCTTACCAGTAAAGGTACAGGTAGCAGGACAGGAACCTTTAAATTAGTGAGATAAACATTTAATATAGTAATCTGTGGTTGGTTGTTTCTTTGCAGTAATAAGCTGTTATTCGCTGGAGAGGAGTGGTGGAGTGAGGTGGAGGGCGGGGGGGAAGGCATGATGACATTATTGTAATGAGGCGTGACTTTTCAGGTGATCACGATGACATCATTGATAAGAAGGGCGTCGCAAGTGACGTCATGGGTGATGGAGCTATGAGGTTTCTAGCCCATTCACATCTGCGATGTCATTTGTGGTTAGTTTTGATGTAAAGTCTCCATAACCTTCCTACTTATTGAATGTGCAGTATAATCAAGCTACAAACTATCTGCCTTTCATTGACGATGTGTACTGGGAGTCAGCCGGTCAGAGTGGCAGAACGGTTGTAGGCGCTACAGTCTGGAACTGCGCGACCGCTACGGTCGCAGGTTCGTATTCTGCCTCAGGCATGGATGTGTGTGATGTCCTTAGGTAATTTAGGTTTATGTAGCTCTATGTTTATGGGACTGATGACCACTGCAGTTAAGTCCCATAGAGCTCAGAGCCATTTGAACCTTTTATTTTCCTTTTTGTGGAGGTCATAGGGAGCAGTTATTGAATTTTGTTGTAGTCTGCTCAGCAATTTTCAAAGTTTGACATCTCGAAAATTAGATATCTCTCGTTGTATGCACGTGTCCTACTTTTACAGCGTCATTTCTTTTATTTTGTGCATCTTCTATATTTGCGTTTCCATAAATCTTTTATCTATTTTCACCAGCAGAGACATGTTTTTAAAGTTCTGCTCTCGCTATTGATTTTGCTCTTAATCATTGTATAATTAGCTGGTCTGAATGTTGTAAATAAGCGGTTCAGACGACAACAGATAGCATGTTATCAAAGAAAAGACTATGCGGAAACGAACATTTAAGGAACACTGCTACAGGCACGCGTGCAAGTATTTGATATTTATTCAAAATATATTCCAGCCTGCTTTGGGGGGTGTAACTCCCATGTGCAGACAGATTAAATAACGCGTCGATCCTCCATGTATTGAGGATAATTAAACTGGAATGCGAAAAGCTATTAATTAATTTATAGACCAGTCTGTATGTCGACGCGGTGCAGGTGGTCATATGTCATGTGGCACAGCTGGCTGCGTCGTATGATGCATCGCATGGGGCACGCCTCGGTATTGACCTGCATGGCAGCCTGCTCCCGATAACGGGCATAGACATACGTCCTTTAATTTTCAGAAATTATGTACTGCTTCGGGAATGTACGACGACAATACGGTTCCAACGATCATCAGCGCACGAGAGTTTTAATAAACAGTCCCGCCGAAGGCTGGAGTACTTCATCGGGCATTGGTGTGTGTTTTGTCCTTAGCATAAGTTACGTTAAGTTAGTTTAAGTAGTGCGTAAATCTAGGGATCAATGACGTCAGCAGTTTTGTCCCATAGGAATTCACACACATTTGAACATTCAATAAACAGTCTATATGAGTATTCGACGATGACTGAGTAAGTACACAAGTTCAAGCCAGAAAATTTCAGCTCTATCTCCTCCTTTTACAGTAGTTAACATCCCGTCTGCAGTATATCCTGAATGCAAGACAACTTAAAACAAATATATTCATTAGTTCCCCACGGCAACGAATCACACACACACATATCGTTTATGTCTTCTTCAGATCTTCCAGGTGCAGCCAATGTAAGCACTTTCCTTCATTTACAGATAAACGAAGCAGCTAAGATTTTACTTTGACATTCATTCTATTCTAATATAAAACAGCATTTTCAGCCATAAATTTATTTTTAAACAGTTACGTCATTTTCCGGAATTCTTTAAAGCATCAATTCGACAAGATTACATCCAGTGTTCCTTAGTAAGCTCCGAACTCACGGGTGAAAAATAGTGATACAATCATTCCCATTGCCCTACGGTATCTATAAATCTCTCCTCTGTCTTTCACGATGACATTTTCGATTGCATTGGTAAGTCATGCCTGTCCACACGTTACGACTCATTCGTAATATTATGCTACAATACACTCATTTTTCTCTATACACAAACTAACTTCCGTAAGAGTTTCCACAGTGGTAATTAGAAGTAATCTGCAGCACTCCCTCAGACGAAGAGCGAATTGTGTCAGGCGGATACATTTAAGAGTCCACATTCATTGATGCCCTCAAGGTTATCCCCTTTCAGATCGTAAAACCTCTGAGGACAGAGCGGAATTCCTGCTGCAAAATCTCTTTTACGTCTTGTCGTTAGCGAGCACTATATATATCTCGAGAAAGTCGGCCGTTCCCGTATTCATAAAGCCGCCTTTCTACTTTCACTCTCTGTGACTCGGCTTAACAGCATAACAGCTTGTTCTCAGTGGTCCTGAAATAAAAACATCGTTCGCGGCATGTTGTTCCTAGTGTTTCAAGTACAGGCTCGAGTGGTTATTCAACAAACTATGATGTTGTAACATAGAGAGATAGAGAGATAGCTATATAGTGAGAGAGAGAGAGAGAGAGAGAGAGAGAGAGAGAGAGAGAGAGAGAGAGAGAGAAGAGGCCGTCTTTGTTATTTCTGCCCAAGGGCACTCCTTTGCATGAACATTAATATATAATTTGCAGGCAAATAGAACCAGCATTCTGCTAATGGGCTTCAGCACGAAATACACTATGAGGTGAGAGCAGTCACAGCTGAACTAAATGCTAAACTATTCTGCCGTACGTCACGTTATATCTGTGTATGCAAAATCGAGTTAAATGTACAGGTTGATTATAATCAAAGATAAGCTTTCAAAACGCTGGAGAAATACCAGCACTGGTCAGAATGATGTCGAATTGTAACTGAAAATTATTGGACAAGGGGGAAAACGTAGGGCAGAAAATAATAGCGTGAAAATTGATTAATAGATGGTGCTACATGTGTCAAAATACGTATATGAAAACATCTGTCATGCGCAAGACCCATTGAAGTTGGTAGAAACACGCCGGGTACACGGCTTTTCCTCTTTTGTGTCTGCGACATTCCCCATGACTGTCTCAATGCAGGATCGCGCTCTGCTTGTGGTTCTGTATTACAAGTATGATTACTTTGCACAAGTCGCTCTGCAGAAGTTCCGGACACTGAAGGATTTGAAAAAAGGGCGTTGGTCCGATGACTGCCGTTCGTCTGGAGAGAATGGTTCGGGAATTCGAAAAGACACGTTCTTTTGGTGTGCAACCTGGTAGAGGGAGGAAACGAATTCATTCTACGTCAGTGGAAGAAGTGGCCAAAGCAGTGCTGGAGAAGACGAGTGGTGGAGTGCACGGAGAATTGCCCTAGCTTTGGAGATACCCGTGAGCACGGTGAGTAAAATCCTACGAAACATCCGTCTTTGCTATCCTTTCAAAATTACCCATGTGCACAAGATGCTTCCTGTTGACCTGCAAGCAAGAGAGACCTTTAAAATTTCTTGCTCGCATGGAAGCGGACAATGATTGGCTGTGGAAGATTTTGTGGACAGACGAAGACTTCCATCTGACAGGTTATGTAAATACACAGAATTGTCGAATATGGGCAACGGAAAATGCACACGTAAATCAATCAGCACCACTTCATTCTGAAAAGGTCACTGTGTGGTGCAGGTTTACGACATCATTTATCTTAGGGCCATATTTTTTAAGGTGCTTACTGTCCTGTTACCTGTGACTTCACTGGTAAGCGCTATCAGTGTCTTTTGCACAACCACGTCATTCCAGCTTTCCGACAGCATGAATGTCTGGATTGGATCATTTGTTATGGGAGATAGCGCACCTCCGCACATTGCAAATATATTTAAATAGGTGCTGAAGCGCCATTTCTGAAATGCTAGAATTATCAGCCGCCATTTCCCTACAGCCTCGCCGTCCCGATCACCTGATCTTAATCCGCGTGACTTCTGGTTGTGCGGCTATCTGAAAGATGTTGTGTTCAGGGTACCGAGTGCAAACTTAGCTGTATTGAAGGCACGCATTGCGCAACACGTTCTGAACGTTGCCCCGGAAACACTTCAATCAGTTGTGGAACATGCTGTTTCTCAATTTCAGTGTATTGCAGAAAACGGTGGACAGCATATTGAACATGGTTTGCACCAGCCACACGGAAATTAATAATCCTATTTGCTTTTGATTCATGCATTTTATGCGGGTTTTGCCCTCAGGACAATTAAAAACCGTGTTATTGATGATTTTTGGCGTCAGGACCATTAAAAACCGATTTTCCCCAACCAATGTGATATGACCTCGCCGTTGTGGATGGGCTTCCGTAACTAACAGTATCACATCTGTACATCCATGCACACAGAGTAGTACAGTTTGTTTAACGTCATACACCTTAGGCATTGTTGTATGATTCATTTGTCATTTGTAGTCGGCCATTATTATATCATGTTGCTTAACGCGCCATATATTGCTACACTTTGTAACTATTTAAATTTCTTCTACCATACATTATCTCCTTTCTACGATAATATTTCGTTGCAATTTGACGACATTCTGAGCAGTGGTGCTACTTCTGCAGTGGTTTGAAAGTTCAACTTTAATTATAATCACCCTGTACATAGAACTTGGCGGTTTGAACACACCGAACAGTACGATACTGCACACCCTTTGGCCCTGACGCATGAACTGATTCGGTTGGGAAGTGTGTCGTAAAACCGTTGTGTCTTCCCTTGAGGCAAGCTGCCAAACAGTTTTTGTTACTGAGTCATGACGTCCTGGATACTGACACTTGAACAGAGTTGACAACAAACATGGTGCCACGTGTGCTCCATTGGGGGTCAGAGATGTTAGAATTGAACCTAACTTCCAGTTTGAGAAAGATCGTAAACAATATAATTTTACTATGCTGAAGGCTGGTCAAGTAAGAATGGTGCACAGTTTAAATGACATATCCCAAGGATCCCAACTGACCCCACTACTTTTCAGTTTATACGTTGCCGGCTTATCAAAAACGACAGGAAAAACATTTATTCAAGCTGACGACATAGCCTTAGTGATGCAGTCTAATGATTTTACAATTTAAGGGGTGACTCTCACTCAGGATCTGCGAAATCTAGATGAAATTTTTAATGTATGGTGCCTCAAAGTAAATGAAAACAAAACTGAATCTCCCACCTTCCATCTGAGTAACAGGCATACTGGCTGTAAATCGGAAATTGCTGTCAGAAATCAGTTGCTGTCATATACCCCATTCTCAAAATATCTAGGCGTGATCCTGGATCGCTCTCTAACATATATAAAGTACGTAATTGAAACAGCCTCATAAATGAGAACCAGAAGCCACATATTACGCAATCTATCTGGAACAAGTTGTTGAGCTACGATGTCAGTTCAGAAAAAAACTGTCCTCTTATTTGGTATTCTGTTGGTGAGTATTACTACCCATTATGGTTGAATAGTGCACACACACACACACACACACACACACACACACACATACATACATACACACACACACTCACACACACACTTCATATATTCGTTTACACAAATGTAATGCCTTTTACACTAGTACAGAGAAATTGAATTTTTGAGTTGATATTGCTAAATTAATTATAAAGTTATATATATATATATATATATATATATATATATATATATATATATATATATCGAACTGTATAGGTAAAGTAGTATATTATTTAATTACATTTAGCATCATGAGAATTATAGTAAGATATAAATTTGCTACTTGATCTGCAGATAGGTGTACTCATTTAGCAATATCAACTCAAAAATTCAATGTCTCTGTACTAGTGTAAAAGGCATTTCATTTGTGTAAACGAATATATGATCCTTTCCAAACATAGGACATCATCGTCAAATGTTACGATATATCATAGCATCTGTGATACACATATGTTTTTAAGCTCTTTGTATGTATCAAAACATGTGGTGCGTGGTAGAAATCGGCTCAATGACAACTTTTAAGTATTCAGTGAGAAGAATTTTCGTGTGCAACAATACGAGTGCAGTGGGAATACATTTACACCCGCTGGACGAATTTTATGAAAACAAACACTCGAAACCGACGTTTCACGTAAGTCACATGCAACGAAAATCTGTAACGCAACAATCTATGTGTGGCGTGTTTATAATTATGTATTATTTATATTTTAGGACAATTAATCTGTAAAAAACACACCACATGTCATAAAGAAAGCATGTAAACCGTCTGAGGATGAATAACAACGATTCGAAACCGGTAACGGTATCCCTTGAATAAAAGAACTGAAAGTAAATTTGTGGCTGTTTGCTGTCCTAACACCATCAACATTTGTCTTCAAACAATAGCCACGGTCTCCATCATGTCATCATATGACAAAATTGAATGCAAGAGGTCTCTGACGATGTAGTCTCCTGGATGGAGACTTTAGATATCCACCTGTAAGCAACTGCTTGCAGATGTTAAAAACTTTCCTGTCTATTAGAATCTGAAATTTAGAATATCTATTCTATTTGTTAAAATTATTTCTTTTATTCGTAATTCATCCTATGGTGTTCTAATTTTATCCTACTTACGTGGATAAAACTGTCTTACCAACATACTCGAAGACTTTGTTACTCGTGAATGAACGTAACTTATTTTACCTGCACTTTTATGTACAATGGATTACCATTAAGAGCATTGCTGTTGAACCTAAATAATGTATTCTTGATGCCATACAAAATAAATTTCAAAATGGGTACAGAATTTCAAATAACGGCTGGTTCCGAATAAATAACAACTGGTTGACAGTTTTTTGCAAACAAGATATACTTGAATTTCATCCTGCGATATCTTAGTAAGTGTGAAAAACTAGCTATCTTTATTGCATCAAAACATGTGAGGACTGAGGATGAAAATTATTGATTTACATATATGTATTGATCAATTACAGTAATCAAACTCAGTTGTCATAATGTGCTTCTCCAAGCATCATACGTTCAGTTGTACTAATGTGTTAGGTGTTGCAGGATTTGGGTTAGCATCTTACATCAGTTGTTATATTCATAAGGAATCGTCATAAATTTAATAGGATAAACATTCATTAATTTTGCTTCTATCAACATATGGAAACTTGTGCGACAGGAATAGAATTTCGCAATAAATACATCATAAAAGTAAATATTTAGGGAACACCAACGGGTAACTTTACTCTGATCATAATTCACCTTGCTCTTTTTAAAAAAAGTTAGGTTCTATGAACACGTGTTCAGGAAGGTAGATAGGGCTGATGAATGAAAGTAGCTCTCACCACTTGCCGTGTGTTCCTAGTATGTTGCAGGTTGTGTAATTGCTACAGCGGGCTCTATGTGGCTGAATTACCCGGTATTCATGTCGGAAATAAACCGAGATGGTGTATATGTACGACCAAGCAAATAAAAACGGTCGAGGGGCAGCACGACTGCACCAAAATAAGTACCCTAATAAACATTAACCACATCACACCACATTTCTAGCCCTTGTTGGGGGTTTGTGTGATCGTGAGACTTTTCGGACAGACGAAAGCGCAGGGAGGTAACAAAATGTGCGTTGTGTATGCTCAACCAGTTCCTAATGGGCAGACACTTCAAAAACGTGTTCACGACACCTAAGACGCTATTCGACGAGGGATAGGAACGTGCGAAACAATGCTACATTCCATGATGCGACGTGTGAATGCATGCATTACATCCCATTGAGGCCACTTTGAACATCTGTTGTGATGTGAATGTGATGCAACTGTGTACTGCGTATCAGGACGAATTATTGTCGATGTATGCATACCGTACATTTCTAGTCACATGTTCATTGGATATTTTTTCCTCCATTTTCATTCAGGAATACCTCTCTGCAATTTGTCGGTTCTCTTGCTGCAAAAGATAATTATTCGTTCTCTCAAAAATAAAAGCTCATCTCGTGTTGATGGTGTTTCCAATGGGGTACTAAAAATTTGTTCCCAGATAATAAGTCTAGTGTTATTTGAAATATGTAACGCACCACTGACTCAGGAAATTTTTTTTAGTGACTGAAACATGCCGCATTTAACCGCCCTTTAAGAAAGGTAATAAGAGAGATGGTAATAACTACAGACTTGTTTCACTGCTGACATCATTCCCAAAATTTTTTTGAGAAGATGAAGTATTCAAGAGTAGTATCTCACTTTAGTAACAACAGAATCCTTAGAAAGACACAGTCTGGGTTTCAAAAGGGTTTCTCTACTGAGAATGACATTTACTTGTTCACTCACCTGAGTTTACAAACATTAAATAATAAAATACCGCCGGTCCGTATTTTCTGCGATATCTCTAATGCATTTTGCTGTGTGAATCACAGTATTCTCCTAGATAAATTGATGTCTTATGGTATTGATGGTATAGGTAATCAATGGCTAATGTCATATCTAACCAAAAGAACGCAGAAAGTTGTACTTAATAATTCAAGCAATGTAGTCCTAGGACATAGTTCCGACTGGGGAGGAATCAGGTATGGGGTTCTCCACGGTTCAATCTTTGGTCCACTACTGTTCGTCATATAAGTAAACGAATTCTGCCTAGTATACAACAAGCAGAATTAGTTCTTCTTGCAGATGACTCTAGTACTGTAATCAGTCCAAGCATTCATACAAAAACAGAAGGAACGGTAAACAAAGTTCTTAAAATTATCATTGATTGGTTTTCTGCCAATGGTCTCACTCTCAATTTTAAAAAGACACAACATAATGATTCTGCACATCTAGAGGTACTACGCCAATGATAAGTGTAACACATGGTGAGGAAATAATAAATAGGGTGGAAACTTCTAAACTCTTAGTCATTCATTTTGATTAGAATTTAAATTGGAAAAACACATTTTGGAACTCCGAAAATAATTTAGTTCAACCACATTTCCACATGAATCATTGCAAATCTTGTGGAGAGACAAATCAGTAAGTTGACATATTTTCGATATTATCATTTAATAATGTTATATGGAATAATGTTCTGAGGTAACTCTTCTTTAAGGAAAAAAGGTCTTCATTGCACAAAAACGTGCTGTAAGAATAATATGTGGTGCTCAACCACGATCATCTTGTAGACATCTGTTTAAGGAGTTGCGCATTCTGACTACCGCTTCACAGTATATTGGTTAATTCATGAAGTTTGTTGTAAATAATCCACTATGGTTTAAAAGGAACAATGATGTTCATAATTACCAGAAGGAATTCCACATTAAGGTTGTCTTTATCACAAAGAGGGGTGCACAGTGCTGCGGAAAAAAATCCCTGCTAACTTACCCAGTGGCATAAAACGTCTGACCGACAACAAAGTGAAATTTATTCTTCTATTCCATAAAAGAATCTCTATGATCGTAATGCATAAAAGACGGTGGGTAGAAACTGTTAACTCTTGTTTTTGTTGTTGTCGTCGTCTTCAGTCGAGAGACTGGTTTGATGCAGCCTTCCATGCTACTCTATCCTGTGCAAACTTCTTCATATCCAAGTAACTACTGCACCTCACATCCTTCTGAATCTGCTCAGTGGTCTCCCTCTACGAATTTTACACTCCACGCTGCCGTGCAACGCTAAACTGGCGATCCCTCGATGCCTCAGAACATGTCCTACCTACTGATCCCCTCCTCTAGACAAATTCCTCTTCTCCCCAACTCTATTCAGTACCACCTCATTAGTTACGTGATCTACCCATATAATCTTTAGCATTTTTCTGTAGCGAAACATTTCGAAAGCTTCTATTCTCTTCTTGTCTAAGCTCTTTATCGTCCACATTTCACATACATACACGGTTACACTCCACACAAATACTTCGAGAAAAGACTTCCTGAGACTTAAATCTATACTCGATGTTAACAAATTTCTGTTCTTCAGAAACGCTTTTCTCGCCATTGGCATTCTACAAGTTATATCCTTCCTACTTCGACCATCATCAGTTATTTTGCTCCTTAAATAGTGTCTCATTCACCTGATTTAAAGAGACTACATTCCATTATCCTCGTTTTGCTTTTGTTGATGTTCATCTTATAGCCCCATTTCAAGGCACTGTCCTTTCCTTTCAACTGCTCTTCCAGGTCCTTTGCTGTGTCTTACAGAATTTCAATGTCATCGGCAAACCTCAATGTTGTTATTTCTTCTCCCTGTGCCTTAATTCATACTCCAAAACATTCTTTTGTTTTCTTTACTGCTTGCTCAATGTATAGATTCAATAACATTGGGAATAGGTAAAACCCTGTCTCTCTCCCTTCCCAACCACTGCTTCCCTTTCATGCACCTCGACTCCTCTAACTGCCATCTGTCTTCTGTACAAATTGTAAATAGCCTTTTGCTCCCTGTATTTGACCCCTGCCCTATTAGACATTTGAAAGACAGTATTCCAGTCAACATTGTCAAAGGTTTTCTCTAAGTCTACAAATGCCAGAAACGGAGGTTTGCCTTTCTTTAATCTATCTTCTAAGATACGTCGTAGGGTCAATATTGCCTCAAGTGTTGCATCATTTCTGCGGCATCCAAACTGATCTTCCCCGAGGTCGGCTTCGTGTCAGTATATTGCAGCCGTGACTTATTAAACCGATAGTTCGACAGTTTTCACACCTGTCCACACCTGCTTTCTCTGGGATTGGAATTATTATATTCATCTTGAAGTCTGAGGTTATCTTGCCTGTCTCATATATCTAGCGCACCAGATGGTAGAATTTTGTCGTGGCTGGCTCTCCGAAGGCCATAAGTAGTTCTAATGGAATGTTGTCTACTTGTGGGGCCTTGTTTAGAGTTCCAGTCTTCCAGTGCTCTGTCAAATTCTTCACGCAGTATCATACCTCTCATTTCACCTTCACCTAAGTCCTCTTCCATTTCCATAATATTGCCCTCAAGTACATCGCCCTTGTGTAGACCCTGTATATACTCATTTGCTTTCCCTTCTTTGCTTAGGAATTGTTTTCCATCTCAGCTCTTGATATTCATACAAGTGGTTTTCTTTTCTCCAAAGTTCTCTTTAATTTTCCTGTACACAGTATCTATCTTACCCCTAGTGATATATGCCTCTACATCAGTTTAAAACCTGTTTCGTAGATCTCTGTCTTACCATTATACAATTCTCTGAAACCTTCCAGTGTCTCCAGGCTTTTTCCACGAATACAACCTTCTTTCATGATTTTTAAACTAAGGGTTTGTCTACGATTAAGTTCTGCTCAGTGCAAAATTCTACCAGGGGGCGTCCTCTTTCCATCCTTACGTCCATTCCATATTCACCTTCTACTCTTCCTTCTCTTCCTTTCCTACTATCGGATTCCAGTCCCTCATGACTATTTAATTTTCGTCTCCCTTCAGTATATGAGTAATTTCTTTTATCTCATCATACTCTTCTTCAATCTCTTCGTCGTCTGCGGAGCTAGTTGACATATAAACTTGTACTACTGTGGTAGGCGTGGGCTTCGTGTCTATCTTGGTTACAATAATGCACTCACTTTGCTGTTCGCAGTAGCGACCCCGTGTTACTATTTTTAATCACTATTAAACATACTCCTGCAATACCTCTATTTGATTTTGTATTTATAACCCTGTATTAACCTGACCAGAAGTCTTGTTCCTCCTGCCACTGAACTTCACTAATTCCCGCTATATCTAACTTAAACCTATCCATTTCCTTTTTAAAATTTTCTAACCTACCCGCCCGATTAAGGGATCTGACATTCCACGCTCCGATACGTAGAACGCAAGTTTTGTTTCTCCTAATAATGACGTCCTCCTCAGTAGTCCCCCCCCCCTCCACCCCGCCCCCCCCCCCCCCCCCGGAGATCCTCATGGGGAATTATTTTACTTCTGGAACATTTTACCCAAGAGGACGACATCATTACTTAACCATACAGTAAAGCTGCATGCGCTCGGGAAAAACTACGCTGTTGTTTCCCCTTGTAATCAGGTGTTTGGAGTACCAGCACAGCAAGTCCGTTTTGGTTAATGTTACAAGGCCAGATCAGTCGATCATCCAGACTGCTGCCCCTGCAACTACAAGGCTGCTGCCCCTCTTTAGGAACCACACGTTTGCCTGGCCTCTTAACAGATAACCCTCCATTGTGGTTGCACCTACAGCACAGCTATCTGTATTGCTGAGGCATGCAAGGTTCCCCACCAATGGCGATGTCCATAGAGTATATAAGTACATATACATAGCTCAGAGTGTAGCTGTAACCTGAAATTAATTTGTGATGTGAATGCAAAATCACTCATTTAACATCATTACGCTCTACTGTGCAAGAAGCAAGTAACTAACTTCCTATTAATTTTCACCCTGCATAAGGTACGATGTTGGCGATATCTAGAGTTTCTATCTAAGTTTCACAACAGAATTGTGAAATGACATGAACACTGCAAAAGTACAAGAGACGAAAAGAGAATAATCTAAATGATACCCATCTATTCAGTACATCAGCCTACATGGAGATACTAAACTACTACATCAAACTATCACATATATTACACAGCCTTATTGAATGAGAAAGAGGACCACTATGGCTCTGGTAGCTAGTATGTATGTATACTATTATTTCATATATCTTCCTTGCAGGAAAAGTTCAATTAGTTGTCAGTTAGTCGCCAGTCATGAACGTGTTGTTAATCCAAATTTTATATGACTACTATCTTACAGCTCAGATATAGTAATACTTTATAGTAGCACAAGAAAATCTTTAGAGTGTATTACATTAATTGTGTGACAGTAGTGTGGCCATCAAACCAATGGCAGTATAGATCTTACTTTCTTTGGAAGTTAGTATTAAATAGTGACCAAAAATATGTCAAGGAACATCATCGTTTTTGAATGACATTTCTAAGTATCCCTGAATCAAAAGGATGAAGAAATAATACCTATAAACAAAGCTCCAATCATATACATATGAAACTAATTCACAATTTCATAATTGCAAATCTATTCACTAACCTCACTGTACCTGGAGTAAACATCCCAATTACTCATCCAAGTTACCACAATGTTTTCTGTAATTACCCACAAAGAATTCCTCTCTGCAAGTTTAAACAAACTTTGTGCTCTTCATCCTTCTCAGCATCCTTCAGAACAAAATGACAACTCTCATGCATTATGTATCATGACAAGTACTCTTATTAATCTGCTCCACTTTAGAATATATGCCTCATTGCACTGATATATTCACATGAGTACTCATAAATTCCGTAGCAGTTTTCTTCATCACATTATCCGATCATTTTTTTCACATACATCGATAAATGCACAATAAAGCTCTTAATTCTCTGCTAAACTAAAAGTCCCTCATCCTCTAAATTACCTTTAGCCTCATATAATGTATCAGACCATTGTCTCTCTTCACAACTCCTTCAATCTTTACAGAGAGTACTTCTTCCTTAGACATTATTCGGGAATGATGGAACAATATCCAATAGCTTAGCACAAGTTCCTAGCACAAACATTGTACATAACAAGTCAGGAAGTATTACATCACGTACTGTTACACAATATCATGGTTAATCAGGACCTAACAATTGAAGGCATTCCACATACATAGTAAATAATCTGATAACAAAAAATTGTGACAAGAATATACAGTACTATAACATAAATGACAAAAGAGAATATGCAAGTTATTCCACAGTAGAGTATACTCGCTTTAGCACAAGCATATCTTGTTTTTATATGAACCGGCAATATCGCTTATTAAGCCTTAACTCTGTAATATTCCTATGGACAACACTGCTCTTCAAGAAGTCTGTATGGTTTATGATACTTTATAGCAATTTACTATCACTCTGGTAGTCACTCAGTGAGTAACTGCAAGATAACCACTACAATTTCCTTAGTGCACATACACGAAAGAAGACGAGAGGAATGGAAGTTGAAATAGTAAGCAAATTCCATACGACTGTGACATACCACCAAAAGAGTTGTTGAATCCCTAAGCCAAAGTACCTGTAATATGTTCCAGATGTCCTTGTTTTTCTTTTGGGAGGGAGGGGGGGGGTGAAATATTTTATGTGTAGGCCAACGTCTCTCATGGACGAAATTTTGTTGTTGTGATGGGGTTTCTAGTCTCGGATTGTTACGTGGGCCTGACCGACTGATTTCAGTGATATCAGCATTCTGCTCTAGGCTAAATCTTCTTTGCTCTCGCCAGTTCTGATTAGATCTTTTGCCATGCGTTGTGGGCGGTAATTTTGCCTTTTATTATCATCGTAATATTAATACCTGAACACGAAAATTGAAGTACCGATTTTTAGTATTAGTTGTACAATGAGGCCAATAAACCTTATATAATTTGGAAGGTACTTTGCCATAGATAATATGTGTATGTAACCGTTAACAGTGGAAAAAGGAAGTGGAAGCTTTCACATTCAAACACTTATGTTTCACTCACTATCACGCATTAAAATCTCCATTATCTGAACATCGAAATTGAAGAGCTACCAACCTCTGCCCTGCGCACTGATCAAGTGCTATGGTAGAAATGATGCACGAAAGTAACAACTTTTCATGAAATCGCGTTCTAGGTGTTTTCATGTTTACATTGTTCATTTGCAGTAAAACATACATACCGGCCAGCTGCAGTGCGACAACTGCTATGTCTATGATGTTATCAACAATGAAAATAAACATCGTAGTATAGGAGTCTGTAAATAACGTTGTATATTGATTTCGTTATTTTCCTTACATCTGATTTATTAAGCAATCATCATAACATTAATAACTGAGCATCGAAAATTGAAGTACCTATATTTAAAATTAATTCCACAAGGAGGCCAATGAAACTTATATAATGCCAAACAAATTTTGCCATAGAAGTGCACAAAAGAAAAAACCATGTTTATAGATAGCTGTTAGGAGAGGTTATAGGAAGTAGAAACACATAAGTAAATAATTTTCCTTTGGCTCTGACGCTGCTACCAACTTCTACCACGCCTAACAATCAGACGCTAAGATAGTAACGACACACGGAAGTAACAACGTTTCGTGAAGTTGCATTCTAAGGGGTTCATTTTTAAATGTTGCAGATAGTTCATTAGC
The DNA here is from genome assembly GCF_023864275.1 of Schistocerca cancellata. Classification (NCBI taxonomy): domain Eukaryota; kingdom Metazoa; phylum Arthropoda; class Insecta; order Orthoptera; family Acrididae; genus Schistocerca; species Schistocerca cancellata. The sequence goes on from NC_064627.1 coordinate 642,029,356, forward strand.
AGTAACACACACATACTGGACAGCTAAAATGCCGTAACTGCCATGTCTTTGATGTTATCAATAGTGAAAGACGAAACGTAGTAACGAAGCCGTCGGGGACAACAAACGTTGTTTACTAGCATCGTTTTTTCACTTACTTTTGTCTAAGAGTAAACAGCACTAACTTTGTGTTCGTTCGCCGCTGTCACCACGAAAGTTAGTGTTTTCCTAATTTTCAATATCTTTACTTTGAGTAGCTTCAGTATCCCGAGTTATAAGGAAGCTGTATTTGTTTCTGGCTGTGCCTCGGAGAAGAACAATAGCCGGTCGTACTGAAAGACGAAGAGCTGGAAACGCACAATTTATGCGTAGGGAAAGTAATAGGAATAATGCAGACGTTGATAAAGATAATTCTATTTTCGTTCTGAAAGATACGTTTAAATGTGCACTGCCCATAATTCCAAATAATTTGGAGAATTGTAATTGTGGTTTGATAAATTTACGGTGCAGATTTTGTGAGATGACTTTGCAACGACATTCACATTGTGTTCTCACAGGGGAAAATTTAAATCGCCGCCAATAACATAAAACTATTTTTTAACGCAGTGAGGAAAATACCGTCTTCAAACGAACGCACAATTGAATAAAGATCAAAGAATTATTACAAGAATACACGTAGCTAAAATGCAGCGTTTGCCATGGATCAGTTCTGCGGCTAAAATTTCAGACACTTTAAGATACATGACATTTGCTATCACAGATCAGGTCCATTGATGGAGTTAGTCGAATCTCGACCACAGGCGATACTAGCTACTATTATTACGTGATGGCCGTTCACGTTGTGGAATTTAGGCTCTTCTAACAAACCTCGTAATGCTTCTGTTTCATTCCTTCATGACCCGCAGAAATTAACCGAACTTGTAATTTCATCACACAAATCAGATTAAAGATAGTTCTCGCTTACTGTTCCGTCTCAATTGCACACTTTTAATTAGGTTATATGTTTTAGTCACTCCATCTCATGGACTATGGAGTTGCGGCAACAATCCGTTTAGTCTACTCAGAACCACATATCAGTTTCCTGTCATGTAACATGCAACTCTAAGTAGACAAGATTGGTTGCTGGCGAAGCTGCTTGGATCCGAAGATAGTCCTGAGTGATCGAAATATGTAATCTAATTAAAAATGTTCAACTAAGACGGAACAATAAATGAGAATTATCTTCAATATAAATACCGTTGTTGATTCTCGCAAGACGAATATGTCGACTATAGAGAAATTCGTATGAGTTTGGAAGGACTGTACGTATTTGTCAAAAACTCATACCTGCAAAACGTGGACTCGAAATACAGCAGTCCGCAGGACTTGAGAATTCGGACTCGTCAAAGATATTAAGCATAATAATTCTGTGTTTGATGTGGTTTTGTGTCGTCTGTGACCGGTAAGATGACAAAAATGCGTAACAGAGACTATGATAAATTTTACCTTCTCGAGTTGATGAATGAATAATTATAGCTATTTCACCGTCGAGGTAACTGAACATAAATTCTAACTGATGACCATCTGGCCACGTAAGTAGATGAGAATAATCGAATTGCTGCAGCCACTCTTTCGGGCGCATCTCATTACCAACATTTTGGAAAATTTTGAGCGTCCTGACGTTCATGTTTGTAATCAAACCCATCATTCTTGCGTGCACATGAATTATCTCTCCCAACACAAGTTGCATCCAAGCTATCTTGTCCTTAAAACGTATTACATTCACGAGTAAGCTCTCACACATGCCATGAATTCACCTGCTCATAAGAATTTCTGAATTGGAAACTACTTCTCCCATTATCGCAGCCTCCGTAATCGATTCTCTTTTGAATATGGGAAAGGTGTTTCAGAATTTTCTTAACACCTAGCTTATGTTGCCGATTTTTGGTCGTTCATGAGGTTTGAAACATTGCACTGGTACAAGTTCCTGAGAATCGGTAAACGGGAACGGTTGAATGTCAGTGGAATTTTTTATTAGAATGGTGGGAAATTGTGGTATACTTGTAATGTGTTTCTCTGCCTGTTTTGTAACTGTGCTTAAGTGTTGATTAATCCTTAAAGATTGTTTCCGTTTGTAACTTAAAAGTTTCTAGTTCCTGTATACAGGTGTTGTACTGATTACCTTGCTCTTTCATCTGCGAGGTTTCAACAACACCCGTCTGTTCAAGTCTGGACACTATTTTATTTATCTCAGACCTTAAAACTTCATGCATCTTCATCTGCTCTCATTAATTTCAACCAAAAGTTCATCTCTAAGCATTTCATTATTCTCTTCTAGCCTCCTAGCATTACTCTCTTCAAACCTCTTGAAATATTTTCTACCTGTGTTTCCTTTCCGTTATTTCTTCACCAAGGCCTTTAAAAATATTCTCGTCCTGACTTTTACACGCTTCCTGTAAATACTGTATCGAATGAGCTTCGATCCCACTTTCAGCATTACTGCTTAAAGAAGAAGAGGTTACATTAACCCGTGGAAGTTGTGAAGGGTTTTTCCTGCCAAGTTCTGCATTACTACATAGATGGAGAAGCTGTAACAGTTTTCATTGATGTATTTGTGGCAAGAACTAAATTTTGTGACAGTTCACTTCCTATGGTATTATCTTCGAATATGGAGTCTCCTACTGCACTCTAATGTTCATATCTAAGCACTGCATGAAAGATATGCCATTTATGTCTGTCTATTATTTTCATGCCCACCAGACGTAAATCACTAATCCAGGAAGACCTCTTTTCTCTTACATTCTATACATCTAATAAAGCATAAGACGCAGCTTCTTCAAGTCCTCTAGCATCTAAATTGGATCTAGTAGTTCTTGAGATGTTGTTATCAATATGTACTGCAACGAATCCAAACCTCAAATGTCCTAACAGAATTAGTGAATAAAAAAAATGGTTCAAATGGCTCTGAGCACTATGGGACTTAACATCTATGGTCATCAGTCACCTAGAACTAGGAACTACTTAAACCTAACCAACCTAAAGACACCACACAACATCCAGTTATAACGAGGCAGAGAAAATCCCTGACCCCGCCGGGAATCGAACCCGGGAACCCGGGCGCGGGAAGCGAGAACGCTACCGCACGACCACGATCTGCGGACAGAATTAGTGAATAGTTACTATACACAAATAACTAGTTAGACCATAATTAACTCCTAATCAGAAGTAAGAATTAATAAAAATACATAAAATGCTAGCAGTGTCCCTCTCTTCAGATAAACACTGCCAAGGAAAACTGCACATGTGTTCTACAGGATGAGAGAAGTACAAGACTGAGTATTCAGTGTAACGTACATCGTAAATCAATGGACAGCTCAGGTGTAGAGAATTCCAAGCAAAGTCTTAACTACTAACCCTGATACGTGATGAGCCGTCGGCCGGAGTGGCCGTGCGGTTCTAGGCGCTACAGTCACGAGCCGAGCGACCGCTACGGTCGCAGGTTCGAATCCTGCCTCGGGCATGGATGTGTGTGATGTCCTTAGGTTAGTTAGGTTTCATTAGTTCTAAGTTCTAGGCGACTGATGACCTCAGAAGTTATGTCGCATAGTGCTCAGAGCCATTTGAACCAATTCCAAGCAAAGGCTTATCGTAGATGCTGGAGGTTACTTCAAAATATTATGGAGTTTAAATGCTTCAGCCTCACAAATAATAAAGTCAATTACAGTACTAAGCAGCGCACAAACGCTTATGTCAATATTAATTTATGAAGCGTATAGGCAAAATATCAAGGCGCATACATAGTCTTTCATCGTAAATGCATTTACAGAGTATAACGTCTCATCTAACTACTGTGACAGAATCTACCAATGTAATCATATAATGAGCAGAAAAGTCGATAGATGAGACTAACAAACTATTGGGGAAACCAATTAGGTTAAAACATTTAATCTAAGAAACTTTTAATTCAGAACTGTGTGAATTGCAATTATTTCTTAACCGCAACAGATAACTCCCCTCTGTCCTGCTCAGTCGTAGGAATATGAAGTGTTAAAATGCATAATTCTGAAATAAATCACTGTGCGACTAACTGGTTTATCATCTACTTGAAGCTGTTTTGCAAAACAATATTTGTGGTATCCTTCCAAAAATGCAGCTAACTGTCCACACAAAAGTGTAGGGCGCGACAGTGTAGTAATGTTACGATTTGCATTCAAACTGTGAAAATAAAATGTTTTGTAAATGAGTAAAATAGTTATTGTAAACTGAAGTGGTGTTCAGAACTCTTTAATAACACAGAGGTAGATCACATTAACAACAAACTATGACGTTTCCTTGGCACTGTCATGCACAATAACAAATGACTCACACAAACTGTATATGAGCAACAAATTTACTCTTTTCCTGTATCATATTTTTAGCTAAAAATACACGGCGATGAATAGTAACTGAGATACTGAACACATGTTCGATAACTCAGCCTAGATACCAAAATGTAGATATTTTTGACCAGAATGGAATCGTTACATTACAATAATTACTCGGATAGACTCGCAGCAAGTAAGAACTGTATGTTACCTTTTTCCAAATGTGCCGTCTCTCCATCAGATCGTCTCAAAATTATCCTCTATCCTCAGTCATATCACGGATCGTACCAAATACAATTTATTCTCAGTCAAGCCACCAAAACGTCACAATCAGTGACCATACAACACATTTTCCACGCAGCCGACTCTGTTGTCTACTAATAGAATCTCAGGTAGTCAAAGAGTATTGTATCACTAAAGTTTTCAAGCATCCAAAGATGCTCCAAATGGCAAAGATCCCAAACAAAACTGTCATGTACATGATACAAAATCTAGCAATGCTGGGTACGGTTAACAGAATGCTTAACAGAATTCAGTCATATTATGGCTCTACGTTGACTGCTGTGTGGATTCGAAGTATGGTCTCTAACTACCAAAGAGTTACAGAGAACTGAAGCGACAGAAATGATATGTCTAGGACCTTTGGCAGGATTCAAATTAGATTATACGACGTAAGAGAAGAGCTCCGTGTTCTAGGGACAGTATAAAAGGCCATGCAGTATATAAAGGAATGGTATGACCATAGAGTACCTACGGATCAGAGCTGAATACCGAGGGAAACCTATGACTTTTTTTTTTAGTCATAATTCTTCTAACTGGTTTGATGCAACCCACACCGAATTCCTCTCCTGGACCAACCTCTTCATCCCAGAGTAGCACTTGCAACCTACGTCCTCAATTATTTGCTGGATGTATTCGATTCTCTGTATTCCTCTACAGCTTTACCCTCTACAGCTCCCTCCAATACCACGGAAGTCATTCTCTCATGTCTTAACAGATGTCCTATCATCCTTTCCTTTCTCCTTATCTGTATTTTCCACATATTCTTTTCCTCTCCTATTCTGAACAGAAATTTCTTCCTCAAATTAAGACCTATGTTTGATACCAGTGGACGTCTCTTAGCCTGGAATGTCCTTTGTATGATTGCTAGTCTACCTTTTGATGTCCTCCTTGCTCCGTTCGTTATTGTTTATTGTGCGCCTAGGTAGCAGAATTCCTTAACTTCATCTGATTCGTGACCATCAATCCTGATGTTGTTAATCCTTGTGGTCATTTCTGCTACTATTTATTACTTTCGTCTTTCTTCGGTTTACTACCAATACATATTCTGTACTCGTTATACTGTTCATTCCATTCAGCAGATCATGTAATTCTTCTTCAGTTTCATTCATGATAGCAATCTCATCAACGAATCGTTTCATTGATATCCTTTCACGTTGAATTTTAATTCCACTCTTGAACCTCTATAATATTTCCATAATTGCATCTTCCATGTACAGACTGAACAGTAGGGGTGAAAGACTATGTCCGTGTTTTACACCCTTTTTAATCCGAACACTTCGTTTTCGGTCGTCCACTCTCATTACTCCCTCTTGGCTCTTGTACGTATTGTGTATTACTCGCCTCTCCCTATAACTTACCCCTTTGTTCTCCGAATTTCGAACATCTTGCACCATTTGACATTGCCGAACGCTTTTTCCAGGTCGATAAATCCTATGAACGTGTCTCGATTTTTCTTTACCGTTGATTTCATTAACAACCGTAACGTCAGAATTGTCTGTCTGGTGGCTTTACCTTTTCTAAAGCAAAACTGAGCGTCATCTTACACATTCTCAATTTATTTTCAGTTCTTCTGTATATTATTATTGTCAGTAATTTGGATGCATGAGCGGTTAAGCTTATTGTGTGGTCTTCGGAATTATGTGTATGATATTTTTCCGAAAGTCAGATGGTATTTCGTCATACTCATACATTCTACATACTAACGCGAATAGTCATTTTGTAGCCACTGCCACCAATGATCTTAGAAATTCTGATGGAATGTTATCTATCCCTTGTGCCTTATTTGATCTTCAGTCCTTCGAATCCCTCTTCAGTTCTGCTTCTAATACTAATCCTTGTTTCTTCTTCTATCACATCAGACAAATCTTCCCCTTCATAGAAGATTTCAATGTACTCTTTCCAGCTATCCGCTCTCTCCTCTATATTTAGAAGTGGAATTCCCTTTTTATTTCTTTGGATGCAACGATTCAAAGGGAAAATTGTGCTTAACCACGCTAAGCTAAATGAGAACCAAACAGAACAAATCTTGTGCACCAAGATCGATTAAAATAGTGAAGCTGGTAATTTACAGAAGAATGATGATAGAAGATTGACAAAGGCAGACACTGATAAAAGGGTTATGAAGAAAATCACGTCCTTTGTGCAGCAAAGCAGAGGAGAGGCAGAAATAGAGTTATTGTTCCGGACAAATGTTTAAAATTTGCAAAATACTGGAGAAGCTGACTCAATCTATCCGTTACTCCTACAACATTGTAATGTCCTCGTATTGCAAGGAGTGTTATGTCCAATGAAAGATCTAATAGTGACGTTCTGTCTATTGGAAACTTATAGTATGTTCACCTAGTGTCCCCACTTGAGCCAATAGGCACAAGAAAAGAATGAAGACATAAAAGAAAATGATGAATCACAACAAATGTAGATAGTAATTTACTTAAAAGTGTTCATTATCTATGTACAGTACAAGTGCAGAAATAATATAGAACTTAAGTTATGTTGCGAATAAGCAACGTCATATGACAAAAATTGTAGGGGTGAAGCGTATTTAAAAAAGTTTCTTGCCCAATGAGAAAAAGAGCCTGTCGTCAACTGTACAATCTGAAGCATTGAAACTATTAACATCGTCTAACTTAAAGTTAACTGATGTGTTGCAAAACTACATTGCATGTTTTTCAGATAAATTGATAAAAATAACCGGCAAAACAGCGAAGTCAAGTTGATTTAAAAAAGTTTTGCCCCTAATGATGTAATGATAAAATGGGCGCATCATATTCATAAAACGTAGAATCCGAAAAACTGTGAACGTCCTTCAGCTTAAAAGAGTTACATTCTGATGTGTTTCAGAGTTACTTTTGCGTGTTCTTACAAATAAAAGCTGAAAGTACTTATTTCTAATTGCTAAAAGTGTAATACAGTTACAATGAAGGAAGTGTCCAAATCGAGCTGTTATTTATAGAAACGTAATTGTCATTCTGAAACACGTCATAAAATAATCTGCTCCGGAATCAGCAGCATCATCCCGACAGGGAGAAACTGATGAAAAGTTGCACGGTCAAAAGGTTTTGTTTTGGTTTATAGAAAGTAGGCGATACATAATACGAAGTGAGACTTGTTTGATTGGAAACATTCAGTTGTAAAAGTCGAATAATATTATCCTAACCACGTGATAAACTTAGCTGAAGTAGCAAATGGGGAAATATGACTGCAAATATTACTACAGTTGTCTCAGCCAGAAGACACGCCTGAACATATGGATGAAAAAAATCTGTGATTGTGAAAACGAATCAGCACCTATAAAGAATTGGTTTTACTATCCAGTGGACGACTAGATAGATCAGTGTCATATTGGGTACCCTTTTCAAAGCAATAACTCATGCAATTTTTCAAACAATTTAGTGAAACCTCAAATAACCTAAGTCTGGTTATCGTTGTCAGCGACCCCTTTCGAATTCGATTCCAGTGCCTTAATATCTGCAGCATCCAACTCAGCGAATTCGTTCGTCATACGTTGCTCTCTATTGGCGTTGTGAGTTTACAACAGGAATTTGCTAACAACCTTAATACAGAATTAACAGCTGGTGCTGTCCTTATTTCACTATTTAAGGGCTTTGAGGCAATGGCTTCCAGCATACTTCTGTTAAAATCATCGAAATGTTTTAAAATGAAGATTTGTAAGAAATTTGTCGGTGCACTGAACTAACTGTCCAGTAATCTCAATAACGCATAACGCTGTTTGGCATCGCATCTTCGGTTTAAACAGGATTTTAAAAAGAGCGTTGATTGACTGTCATATTTATCGTTCTGTTAGATCCTAGGTCTTGTGGGATTTGTGTCTGCTGTGATTTACGAGGTCAAGAAGCATCTGGTCATTCTGCAGTCATGTAATTTTATTCATTACAGAAAGTCTTCTTATTTTTGATAACACTGTGGGGTCCAGCCCTCAGTGAAACCCTTCCCTGTAAAGATGACGGATTTTCTTTGAGTAATGAGAAGACAGAGCCTCCTAACTTAACCTGGTCATTCAACAGAGCGAGGAGCAATTAACGCCACAAAGAACGCACTGCGGCCCCGCATTATGGAACCCGGAATACTGAAATGGGGAAGGCAAGGAACGCACGCTCGATTAATGAAGTACCATTAACTCCATTAAACTAACTAATGTGCGTCATTTAATTAAACTTGAACCTGTTCTTCCGATAATTACCAAACTTAAGACGTAGTATTGTTTTCCAATACCATCAATAAACAGCGAGACACAACGTTACTAAATGAACAGACTTTCATATAATTTGGAAATTTTTAATTGAAATCAGTTTTCGTTATTACTAATATGCTATTAACATGAAAATACTATGAGTAAACGTTTTAGCCACAGATAAAGAAAAAGGACACATCTAGGACGAGAATATCAACGGGTCATTACGTGTTCAGTCGCGGACGCCATATCATCACCAAAGCTGATAATAATGATTTTCAGTTGGGTGATGCAGAGTCTCTACTGGTTTCTATTCTCGGTCTAGTTCTAACAGCACTGGATATAAAACTTAATTATGTCTCCTCTCTGGTCTTTTAATTCAACATGTAAAACATTAATAGCAGCGGTATGGGCAGGCTGCCACAGCGAGAAACCTTACTGACACAGTACCTCACCTTGAACTTGATCATTTACCTTTTTTAAGGTGATGGATGATGTCATTGGTGACCTTGCATTCATGATGACATTAGTGAATATAATCATCAAATATAAGTGGAAGTGAATAGCACCATACCCCTCCACTTTTCTTCTCCCCTGCTCCCTATCGCTAGCAAGTTACAGGGTAGTATCAAGAATCCAAGAGGACTGAAGTTGTCTAGTTGTGTTATTAGATCTCGGCTTTCTGACTGCCACCAAGCTGCTTCACAATACAAGCATCTCTTAAGAAATTAGAATCAACCGTCAATGATACAAATTTCATTATTGTTCTTCACTTAAGACTCACATGACAGGGTGATAAGTATGAAGGAAATGAACCTCTTGATTGCTATGGGACCTCTATGCTAAATTTCCATAGTAGCAATTAGGAACTCTCTGCAGACATTTGCTAACAGCAGCTCTAGCAACCTACTTTTTCTCTGTATGGCTTCAAATATGGGCAATTTTGCGGCCTTAAATGCAATTGAATATTTTAAATATCACTTTTGAACAGCGATCACTTCTCCATCAATTAATGTATGGAACTCAAAATGAGCAATTTGCCTGAGTAGCTATAGAGCAGGTTCTGAAAGCTTTTGACACAATGTTTTGCATCAATTTCCCATAGGGAATTAATTTAAGGAACCAAGCACATTACATAGCATTTACTCTCAGTGCCTTGACTAACACATATGAATGCTTGACAAAAATAAATTATTTGAAGAATCTCCTGGGAAAGGAAAAAGAACAGGATGTGACACTTTAATTATAGCGCACTGGATCAGAAACAATGAAATTAATTCTGTGCCACATTGATGTATTGCATACTAGTGTCATAAAATATTCATCAAATAAAAACAGTTTTGTGCCTCCATTGCTATAGAGTGTGGAACACAAATCGTAGACAGGTTTTATGGGTCACCACTCAACAACATTAAAGCATTTTACACCATCAAGTCAGGAGTGGAGCAGATGTTGTCGGCAGAAGGCGGGGCAGTACAGTACCTCAGCCCCCGCCTGAATGCAGCAAAAGGGGTCCTAGAGAACTCAGACGGATGTGGTTTTCAGAGGCAGATGGTCAGCCAAGAAATCTCTCACCAAAACATTGTTGAACCAAACTGTTATTACCAATGTGACAGAAAGCGAAATATGTTGTAGATTCGCTTGAATTACACTCATAGCTTCAGCACTGAGAGGAAAGGGGCGATAAAAGTTTTGTTGACGTGTGCTTTCTGTTGCCAGACGTCGTATTAGCTAGTCTCGCGTTTTACCTCAAGACTACGGTCGTAATCAAGAGTGATGTATGTAGTCAAGACTTCCTCCGGGAAGTGATGCAATCTACAATGTTGCCAGATCGAGCATATTGCCGGACATAGAATTCTGAGAGGAGCGCTACTGTATTGTCCACCTTACGTGAATGACTCAGCGGTCAACCTTTTTTTTTTTGTCTAAGAGTGTATCTACAACACGTATTTCACGCTGAAGACCCAGAAGAATTAAAAAAACAAAATTAGTTTATGAGAGCAACGTTAACTATAGTGTTCGAAGTATTCATAGTATTGTAAACGTGTGTGTAAACGCCTTCCAATGCCCACTCAAAAAAAACAAGGATACACAGTCTAGCTTCAATATTATAAATACGCCTCAGTTTGCGGATGAACTCGGACTTAGGTTGATAATCATTTTGAATATTTAGCAATACTGTACGAATTGGAGTTAAACTCGTTTTCAACCAATGCTTCCCACAGCTACAGGAACACTACTTTGTGATACCTCTTAGAAGAAATACTTACGCAGTCCTATCAGACAAAGAGTTCAACTTGACACAAACTGTGGGGAGTTTGTTTTACAACCTTCGTACCTGGATAAAGAGCTTTCCCTATTTGAGATATCTGTGAACGGTGCTGCATAAGACGATTTAAGAAGAAACTAAATTCCTTCAGCTACAACACTGTTTAAAGAGATCGTTTAACGGCACTAAATCGTGCTTTGTGAATCGTTTACCGGCCGTACTATGCCGCATTTCGCTGGTTGATGGCAAAAAGCCTACTGACAAATTTCACAGAATGAAAATGGAGTATAATATCTCCCACTGGAAGGTCCTGTTGTTTCATTTAAATGATTAAAAAATTAGTAAAACGAACAGTGAGGTTGACAGTGTAAGCAGATTACTGTTGTCAGTATGATGTTGCACTTCCCAGGGCCTGTAATCATAAAGGGCCCGTTTAGGTCAGGCATATTGTATACAGATGTGGAAGAGAGAGCACCACTAAATTCTAGCATCCGTATGCATTGCATACACACCTAAGTTACTGTTACAGTGTACTTATGGAGCCCAACGAGTGAATTGCATATTTTCCGGCGAGAAGGAGCACTGGCAAACAGTTTTCGCTACATTAGGTTACTTAAACTGGTGTCACTCTGAACTAGAATTTGTGGTCGGCGACTAAGTGTAAGGTCAATCAGTCGGATGCAGGTTTTACAACTGTGAAATACTTTTCTACATTATAGAAAAGAATATCAAAGTTGAACTAATATTGCGAAAAATTTGAACTTGGATAGCTTAGAATGAAAACCTTTCTGTTTACTGATAAGGAAAAAAATTGATTTTCTAAAAAATTTTCCGTCATACACAACTTGATACAGGTCACGTCGACCAAATCATCTGGAAGAACTGACAGCGACGTATACCGGATGGCAGTAAGATCCCTTGGCTTTTGGTTTGGCAGTATCCGACAGCCATTTCTAGGCGCAAGTAAATGAAGGAAGGCGGCATGTTTTTGTTATCAAGTAACGTTTTCATTAATTTCTTTACTTATATCTAATCTACGAGTAATTGCTGATGTTTAATATTAGCATGGAAGGGATTCTGTAGACAGGGAAAGAACGTATTCTTGGGCATCTACTTCTATAATGACCAAAAGGCATTAAATGATCTTCAAGCACATGTGGTTCAGCAGAGGTATGAAGAAAATGATTGTAATAATGACGGTAATAATCGAATTATCCGGTAACTTTACACTTCACAGTGGCTTTTCTCGAACTAAGAAATTTGCTGAACTAGTGAACATTTCAAAATGGCTTCACATCGAGGCTATAATGCCTAGAAGGGTCTTTAAATCCTGCTGACATGAGAATAGCATAAAATCTTCGTCAGAAGCTTGCTCCTACTTAGCCATTTAATAGACTCGCATTTTTTCCACCGTGACTAATTTTGTAAGCTAAGCACATCATCCGTTACAGCACACTCCTGGGGCTCGGAAATGTGGCCACAAAGGTCTGGTGGAACGAACTATCACAGGTGCAATGCGTGGGTGCAGGAATTTACTTTTAAGAGGTACAAACAGATTTACTTTAGATCTGGTAAACTAAATAGAAAGACATTATCATCCAGAATCCGCATTAAACAAAACGTCCCTTCATTACCAACTGGGAAGAACCGGTTTGTGTTGGGAAATTACATAGGCGGAAGTCATTGTGAAGAGAAATACTGTCGCCAGTAAACTTACTTACATACAAAATTTTATTTTATTTGATGAACAGATAGCCTTTTAAAGGAACAGGGCTCTTATTGTACTTGTACTTGATTGAACTAGAGACGTTGAAAAATTTGTTTCTGGGCTGTGATTCGAATTCGTATCTCCTCTTTCGAGGATCTGAATTTCTCGGAACAGTATAGGTCTATCATTTCGTTCCTTTTCCCAAGATTGCAATCTTCTCTAGTTCTCCTCCAAAGGTAAGTATGTGGGTCTGAACCGTGATCCAGTACAAAAATATTCATAATTTCATTTCAAGCCCTATCATGTGCACACCGACCTGCTAGTGAAAATTAACGTGCATTATTAATGTCTGTTGATGTGTTGCCAACAATCGCAATAGGGGTCGTTATTTCTGTTCAAACACTCACACATCTTACTGTTGGTGAGTAACCAAATGATACTTAAGCTAAATTTGTGGATGGTAAAGAAGGATATTAGGTGTCCGAATCGATTGTCACTCAGGCACAAAAATTTGTATCCTTATTCAAACATCTAGCAGCTGGTAACAATAACCAATGCGTAACATTTGATTTTACTTTGTAAAAATCCGATTACGTGTTTGGTTCGTATCTCTGTCACAGAACTTAACATTATGCGCTTCACTTTAAATGCATGCACACTGTGTTGCTTCTGAATGGAGGTATATTAGACAACTTTCGTGGCTAGTTAACAGCGATGAAAGGGTCTTGATAGGAGCTCCGGTTTATTACAAAAACTGTCGTCTTTTATTTTCAAGTTTAGATTTGGTTACTCTTCATGGCTAGTCAGCAATATGATTACATTATTTTAAATTAGAAAAGATTAGATTAATATTTCTTCCATAGATCATGAATGCGACATTTCGTAATGATGTGGAACGTGTCATTTTAATGAAAGATTTCTTTACATACCATTAGTCAATTTCTTTATAACAATTTTTTTCTCTCTCTCTCATTCTTTTTTATATTTCTCTCTCTCTCTCTCTCTCTCTCTCTCTCTCTCTCTCTCTCACACACACACACACACACACACACACACACATACACATACACACACATACTTTTTTATTTTTATTTGTTTGTTGTGCTCGACTTTCGGCCAGGCACGAAAACGTCCGTGAATGAGTTTCTTAGTTTTGAGTACACTTACGAAAGAAATATAAAAGCAACTATGTGAGTTACTGATTTATGATGCTTAGTTTGAAGTCAGTTCTGAGTATTATTAGTAACTACGGTCCAGCCCTATACCTAGTTACACAAGTGCGATCAGACACATTACATATTCCAGACTGTGGCAGCCGCATCTTTGAGATGCCAGCTATGGTCACTTCCCAGCCCACTGTAGGAACACATCGGTTCGTCTTCTCCTGCTGGTACTGTACCTGACATTTGGCAACAAGGCAAGGTATGTTTGGCAAGTCTGCGATCGACGAGTTAGTTCGTGGTATCGCTGAATTAAGCCTCAAAGTTCACTTGATTTTTCCTGTCATTTCCATTGAATAATCTGAGTTATTATGACTTGAGGTGTAACAAAAGATTGTAAATTTATGTTTTTCAGCCCAGGAAAGTCGTTGCACGTGGAAGTCGCAACTAATATCGTCCTTTAAATTGCGGTTTACGAGATCTAGCCACTGTTGGCCTCGTAGGAGGAAGCCAAAATACATACCTCTTTGAGATAGCCTGTGGACCTGTGATAAAGCGTCTGTTATGTTTCGCGTTTCCAGTCTCGCTGCAGTAAATTTTTTATACCTTCTGTAAAAGAGCTACAAGAAGTCAGATCAAACATCGATAAGCAAATTGCAAGAATACTTTCGGCTCATAGTGCAATGGTGGAAAGCTTACAATGCTGCACTACAGGTAATGCCTCTTTCCATTGCTGACAAGCAGATTCCGGGTTTCTATGAATACATAACTTTACTTATGAAATGCCACATCTGCATACCTATTAGAGTATGACAGAGCATAGCAAATAAACACAGTCCCAGTCGAAATCTAAGTGAGTAGTATTTTACAAATTCGTGCCGATAGTGGCATGCTTCGTGGTAAGGTTAACGTGGGTAGTTTTATTTTATTTCTTATAATATGGTGCGAAATTTCTTAACGTATTTCTTAGTGTAGTTAAAACAATAGTAAAAATGAGAGAGAAATTAATCATCAACGATATATGCGAATTCTCTGACGTTATGTATAACAGTCTGACAATGGACATGCAGTTTACTGATTACATGCATGTAGAAAACTTGTTCTGAGTTAAAGCTGTCAAGCAAGGTTTGCAGAAGAATAAAAAACTACTACCAGACGACATTTAATGTAGAAAATATTTTTCTGACCTTTTTTGGCAAGATGCGCACTTCCCTATACATAACACAAAAGTTTCGAGATGCATCTGCTTTATGGCTGTCTATTAAACCTGAAAAAAACAAAATGTCGCGGAAGTTAGCCCTTTTTCCACATGCTACTATTTTGGGTTGAGAAGTCAAGGGAATTATGTTCAAAGTTCCATTACATTGACAACTTCAGCAGACAGCAGAAATGCGTTTTAAAAAATGTAGCAGTGAATGTACTCAAACTCGCAAAGCTAAGTGTTACACTACTAGCTTACACGTAGATAGAGCAGCTCAAGAAGTCAACTAACGTCCTCCAGAACTTCCGCATTCCACAGTGCTGTTCGATAATGCATATGGCCGGATCTAGACTTCTGACAGACAGACAGTTAAATTTTTCTTTCGCAGTGCACGATTTATTCAACAAATAGTTAGCGCAATACAGTAGCTCAAGTGGAAAGAAACACATCCTATTTAAATTTCTGCATCCTCCACTGTTGGTAGTTCTGTGTATGTGACAGTTACGTGATTTTATTTCGGCTATTACAAAATTGAGTCGAATGTATGTATTGGGTAGCTGTGGCAGCTAGTTCATGGCGATTTGGTCAACGAAGTAAATGAATGTACTGAACATGCTACAAACCACTACAGGGAGCCTGTTTGTCAGAATTCTCATCAGGGTGGTGAAACGACATTACGATAGAAAAATGAGTCACAAACAATAAGATTTAGTGGTCTGTTGGATTGATGATAGGTTCACATACTTATGGTCTGGGTTCGATTCCAACTTTTGCCGATGATTTTTAATACAGAGAGACAGATTGTATTCTCTTCTGGATACGCCAAGTGAGGAAGGTATAATGGCATTGTGTTTTGAAATTCACAGTAACCATGATATTCCTTCTCTACCAAGTAGATGTTAGG
Organism: Schistocerca cancellata; assembly: GCF_023864275.1. Lineage (NCBI taxonomy): Eukaryota > Metazoa > Arthropoda > Insecta > Orthoptera > Acrididae > Schistocerca > Schistocerca cancellata. Next base: position 642,045,394 of record NC_064627.1, read on the forward strand.
TTGAACCACAATAAAATCAGGAGTGGCGACATGTAGAAACTCTTATCACCAGTAACCTTTCTTATGCCGGCTGGTGTGGCCGAGCGGCTCTAGGAGCTTCAGTCTAGAGCCACGCTACCGCTACGGTCGCATTTTCGAATTCTGCCTCATGATGTGGTGTCCTTAGGTTAGTTAGGTCTAAGTAGTTTTAAGTTCTAGTCGACTGATGAACTCAGATGTTAAGACCCATAGTGCTCAGAGCCATTTGAACCATTATGAACCTTTCTTATTATAGTTTTTTTCTAGTGAAGAAACAAACGCTATGTTGGGTCACACGATACTTATTCAATCTTCTTTTTGAGCATCTGTATGTCGATAAAATTAGTTCTGAACAGGGGATGCAACTCATACCGCCCTTAACGCGGAATTTGATCCCATAGTTGAAATACAGCCCCACTACAATTTGTAGTGTGTTCAAAACCGGAGATTTCTTAACATCTCTTCAAACTGTAAGGTGAATCGAATCGAATCCTGGCCCAGCACTAAAGTTTTCATTATGTATTATCAAGCTCTAGCATGATAACACATATCTGATGGTGGATAATAATTTCGATTTTTAATGTATTCTCATTCGTTGTCAACACTAACGATATCTGACGTTTTTGACTCCCAGTGAGACACAGACCTATTTGCGAGATCACTGTAAGTTCAAGGATGTTATTCCGAGCTGCTGGTGGAGAAAAATTCGGTAGCTGACGCCTCTTTGTGTGTAGTCAACAGCTATATGTGTGGGGTTCGATTCCCAGTAAGCACTGAACTCTTCGTCATATTATTTCTATTTCAAATATGCTCACATGTGGCTGCTGGTGTAATAAACCCATATTTAACGTTCGTTTTCTCTAGAATATAACAGCGAAAGGTGCCGGGTTGGAGTCCTGGGAAGGCAAAAATTAATTTTTCGTCTCGTCATTTCATTTAAAACATCCAACTACTGCAGAGAAAATCCGATGTGTCACAGTTGACTGTTCTTCGATAACAATCCGGTTTGATTCTGGGTTCGAATCCCTGTCCAACACAAAGCTTTACCTCACGGCCTTCCAAGTAAGTTACTTGTGAAGAAGCGGTACCTAACATCTCTCGTAGTTCGTTAACAGGGATAATAGACTCTGGGTAGGAATTCGCGTTGGTTAAAAATGTTTACGTTATGTAATTTAAAGTTGATATTTACTAACTGATACTGTCTATAATCGAGTTATATCACTCTCTGTATGCCTAGTCAGGAATGACCGTTAGTTTCCGTCAGTCACGAAATATTTCCTGAGTCTGCATGACCTGGGTTTGAATCCATATGCAGTGCGAGACGGTTCATCGTCTCATCTGACGTTCATACGTATTCTCAAGTAGCTGCTCGTGAATAACTTAAATATTTAATGCCATTTTATGTTAAATAATCAGTACGGTATATTACTTTAAAGAGGAAATCATGAATACGACGAGCTTATTACGTGCATTACCTATCTGACGTAATAATGAGAGTGGTAACATTTCAGGTATGTCATTTATTGTAATAAATGTAACCTTAGAAGCCTTAAGGGCAGTCTTATATGCGATAAGGTGTTCCCTGATACTTGTAGTATCGTTATACAATTTTACATCTTGAGTTATTGCGATGCTGAGCAGTGTTTTCTAGTGATGACTCACTGGAACCACTTTCAATAGTCAAACGACTGTACGGAGGGGCGATTAGTGGTCCTGGCAGACTGCTGCGTTATGCGGGTTGCATGCGAATCAGGCGAGATGCAATTCACGTCGTTCGGATGCTTTTGTGCATGACTGTACATACATTTACCTCTAATGTAATATTCAAATGACTGCAAGGTCGAAGGTATACAGATACGAAAAAAATTGTCAAAACATCTGAAATCCCTAAAATTTGAGATGGCTTCACCGTTAAGAAGCGACAAACGTACAACTTCTGTACCTTGAATTTTCTCACCATCGCCAACAGGTGTCTGGACTTGTAAAAGCATTCAATATTCGATATATGGGCCACACTAGGTTTAAGATACAATGAAACCTTGAATTGATTATTTCTCACATATATGCTGTCACAGATTCTAAAATGTCTACAAAATACGTTGACAACTCAAAAGTGCGATGTTTGCATCGCTTATCACAGTGTTCAAAAAAATGGCTCTGAGCACTATGGGACTTAACATCTATGGTCATCAGTCCCCTAGAACTTAGAACTACTTAAACCTAACTAACCTAAGGACATCATACAACACCCAGTCATCACGAGGTAGAGAAAATCCCTGACCCCGCCGGAAATCGAACCCGGGAACCCGGGCACGGGAAGCGAGAACGCTACCACACGACCAGTTTTCACAGTGTTACTTTTACAACAAATAATATTTCGCCCACAAAACATGATTGTGATGTGCCAAGGGGAAAGGTGAGTGAAGACAATGTATCTCTAGAGATATATAATCGATAAAAAAAATATTACAAATGAGTGGAGACATTATGAGGTTAACTGGGAAGAAAAGGTTGTAAGGCAGCAATTAATTACTTTACTTCATCTGTAACGTTTTTCAAAAATGTCTCACTGTTCTTTAGCGCCGGCCGCGGTAGTCTAGCGATTCTGACGCTGCAGTCCGGAACCGCGGGACTGCTACGGTCGCAGGTTCGAATCCTGCCTCGGGCATGGGTGTTTGTGATGTCCTTAGGTTAGTTAGGTTTAAGTAGTTCTAATTTCTAGGGGACTTATGACCTAAGATGTTGAGTACCATAGTGCTCAGAGCCATTTGAACCATTTTTTCCTTAGCGCTACTTCAGGTGAGAGAGGTTCGAATTGTTTACTGAAGCCCTCCCACTTGAAAGAGCTAGGTAAAGGGATCTCTTTTGCTATATAAATCTTTCATCCCGTGTACTATTTCCTTATTACGACTATAGTAAAAGTTTTTTTTTCCTTCCTGACCCAATTTGTTCTTTATGTATCTCGTGTTTCTTTGTTTTGTGTTTCCTTTTTAACTAACGGTTCAATTATACAAAAACCAGGAAAGTACTAGAATTCTGAGAGGTGTCTAGTTTATAGTAGAAAATGACCCAATGTAGTTATCAAGGTGGTATAGGTCACTCTGTTATGTTAATAAGTAAATAAATATTAAGTAAATAAATAATCAGGTGTCCATGCTGTCTTATCAGTCTTGGTGGTTTGGTGAAACAGGTCCGAGGACTATGTCTGACGGCTGTACTCAGAGGCGTGCTTTAGCCCTGACTGAATTGATACCCTTTATCCAGTGGGTCACTCTATCGCCCTTCATACTTACAAGTGGTGGAGGCACGTCATATTGGAGAAACAATCCCATGGAGGAGGTTATGCGGCTTCCGTGAGACACGACTGATGTGGATATGTTGTAATTGTGAGAGGAACTTGCCCTCTAGTCACCATGCACTAAATAAGGGAATATATCTTTTCTCTTTTAAACTTTAGGGTGCTGTTTTAACGCACGATTATACTCATTCTGCAGTATCTAATTCATGAATGACGACATATCTGACGGAGTCATTTTAATGCACCCATGTTATATGGCTGTCGTGGGTTCTTGAAGGCTGTACACTTTAAAATGTTGGTCGTATTCTGCGATTATTGGCTAAGACTCACTTTCTGTGTGCTTCTTTCTAATGCATTAATGTTAATTATTAGTTTTCCACTTAGAGAGCTGCTACATTTGGAAAGTTTCGTTAAATCTATTTCTCATGGTTATGTGATTAATGCTTATTGTAGGGTCTGTTGGCTAGTTTCTTGTTAGTGTCAGACAGTTATTAAGTTCCCGCTGTGTGTGTGTTTTTCAATTATTTGTTCGTTGCTGAGTAAGTTTGTGATTGATACGTTGACAGATTCCTTGGATCTGCTACGTCAGTGATCATTACTTTGAGTTTTTATATCGGTTCGGGTATTTATTCCGATGCATCACTCTGTTCGAGTCCAGTCTGTATTTAAAAAAAAAAGTGGTACTGTTTTCTTAAGACTGTCTTTAGTTGCTATATATTCATAATTGTATTTCAGTATTGTATCTAAACTCAGGCTCAGCCAATCGCTCAGCGCTTTTCGAATTTGGTAGCAGAGTGAGCGCAATTGATTGAATGGGATGGGGATGGGCGAGGGGGGGGATAGCTTATATTAAGATCTAGTTGTGAGTACTCATTATTTTGTATGCCTGGAATTGTTAAGGATACGGCTTGTCTGAGGTGAAGTGAGCTTGTTCATAAATTGGGGCGATGGCGGCTTAAACCAAGGCCGCGGTACGGGAAGCTATGAAACTAGTACGCCGGTACTGTTATCTGCCGGTGGTACGTAAAGTGATCGCACCAAACGATTTAAGCTTGGCCGCTGCTGCTATTTGCGACGCCTTGGTGGAGATTGCAGAAGTTATACAGGACCTGGAGGGTCGTACAGCTAGTCAGTTTCGTAGGTTACAGGCATAATTCGATCATTATTTACACATAATGAAAGACTTCGTTGGAGTTAATCCAAGACAGGCCAAGGAGCTACAAAATTATAATGGGAATATTCAGAAAAATATTGTTCGGGAATGATTGGGGTACAAATGTGCAAGGTGAGTACCCTGTTAATAATTTAGGGGCGTACAGTGGAGACAGAAAGGGATCTATCCAGAATACTGTGTTTACCTAGTAGCAGAATCCGTTGCAAGATATTTTACAGCAGTGCGCTAGTACGTCACTTGAGTCGTCGATTCTATTTTGAAGTTTTTGTAATTCCAGCGAAAGGCTTTGACCATGGGAATAAGGGAAACTGACGACTTAAGATTAATTACCGTAACTTTTAAGGATGGTTTGCGAGAAGAGATTTTGCAAACTACATAACGTGAAGATACCTGACAAGAGTGTAGCCACCCAATAATTAGGCTCATTTCTTCTCAAGCTTTGAGGGAAAGGGTTTATTGGCAGTAAGAAAAAGAGCAAGAGTCTCATAAACCATTAGTGCAATACGTTGCCCCAGTTAAGAGAAACACATTAGCACTCATTCTGTGCACACGGAGGAACATGTCCTAACAAATTTATTAGAAGGGTTAAACCGAGAAAGTAGGCAGAGGGTGGTATTCTGTCAGGTACCTAGGACGTTTTTACAATTAGAGGATCTGATCAGACAGATTCAAGTTAAGGAGTACCTTTACTACCACAGGTAGAAACCGGAGCGGAAGAATTTTGTGAGCAAGGAAGTGAATGTGGTGAGAAATAACGTCCAGGTCCGGATACAGTCAATAGGCAGTGAAGAAAGAGATTCCGTGACAGGGGAAAACTCGAAATTCAAATGTTTGAGTTACAGTAGACCGGGTTATATGAAGAAGGATTGTATGGGAAAGACATTGCAACCTGATTTATGACAATAACTGTACCACGCCCAGGACAAGCTGGTATGTGCGATTAGGGACACGTCGAATAAACAACTGCCCTTGCATATATTGTTGCAAATTACGAGCCAGTTTGTGTGCTCTTGGATTTAGAGGATACCTATTCGGAAATAATGATTATGAGTGGTTCACCCAACAACAAGGTAAATGTAAATGGGAACGATTCTCATCGAATAAGGGGTTAATTATTATTGCGGATAAATCAAGTTTAACGGTTAAAGGGCGTTTACTGGGTAAGCTGACCTTCGTAGATTTTTAGTGAAAAATTAATATGAAGATTGTAAAAAATCTGGTCACATCAATCACACTAGGAGCTGACTTCATTGAGAAGGGTGGCTTAATTCCGGTTTGGTTTGAGAGGAGTTATTATTTAAGATTTAAACCTAGAACTCTTATCAAATTCTGGCAGTATGACGAGGGTATTGCCACGGTAGTTGTGAAGAAGCAATGCCAGGAAAGCAGGGCGGATGAGGGGGAGTCGCGTACATGTAATCATCAAAAAATGGTTCAAATGGTTCTGAGCACTATGGTACTTAAACATCTGACATCATCAGTCCCCTAGAACTTAGAACTACGTAAACCGAACTAACCTAAGGATATCACACACATCCATGCCCGAGGCAGGATTCGAACCTGCAACAGTAGCGGTCGCGCTGTTCCAGACTGAAGCGCCTAGAACCGCTGGGCCACACCGGCCGGCATGTAATCATCGACTAAACCATTTGAATGCGTTTGTTAAGAACAAAATCGAAGCCCTTTGTTTCCAATGTACGGATGTGCTAACAAAGAAATTGGGGAGGGGGGGGTCACCCCCTTGCTCGAGTACAGTATTGACCTAGTGGGCCAGTGGGCCAGGCACCAGCTAAGGCAACACCATAAGTTATCCCCGCCTCTGATGAAGATATTAAGAGAAAAATAAAGAAAATTTTGGATCACGGTGTCATTCGTCCCTCTTTGTCACTCTCCGCATCACCAATGTTTCTGGTGCTTAAATCGATTGGGGAATATCGGCCACTAGTGGATTATCGGGAGTTAAATAAAAAGTTGGTGTTAAGGTCGGTACTTTTCCCGGACCTATACTCGTGCTCGTGCTTTGGGTAGTTCCGAGAGACCAGGGTTATTTCCACAACATAGCTTAACCAAGCTTACAGACAGATACGTTTAGACAAAAACCAAATTCAGTCACTGTGTTTGCTGCTGATTGATATTTATTTGAATTTAATGAAGTTTCTTTCGGGCTGGCGTCAAGGCCTGTTCTGACACAATTGATGGATGTTATATTTTCTGATGTGAAGTTTCATGTACCAATATTTAGACGATTTAGTGGTATACCGTAGCTCGATTCAAGGGCACTTGGTACATTTGAAAGAAGTGTTTCGGTGGTTACAGAAGACGGGCACTTGGTAAATAATGAGAAGGTGATTTTTGTCTGTCTTTCGATGAAATTCGTGGGACACTTTATGTCCAGAGAGGGGATGCGCATCTATCCTGACTGAGTGGAGGTTATAAATCAAGTACCTTGTCCACATAATACTGAACAGATTGCTCAGTTTGTCGCAATGGCGGGGTTTACTGAAAAAGTGGCTCTTCTGAATGAGTTGCACCGGAAGTGGTGTAAATTTACTGTGGGTTTTTCTCAGGAGGCTGCATTCTTTGCATTTGAACAGGCGTTACAGTCTGTGCCAATGTTAGCTCTACCGGACTTTAATGAATTTATTTTATAAACTGATAGCTTGGGACAAGGACTTGGCGGGGTTCTGTTACAAGAAAAGGAAGGGGAGCGGAGGGTTATTGCTTATGCCTCTAGGGGTTTGAATGAGTACTCCTTGTATGAGCTAGAAGCCTTCGCCGTTTTTGGATGGAGAAAAGTACCACTTGGAACTCCAGAAGCCAGCCGCTGTGGCCGAGCGGTTTTATGAGCTTCAGTCCGGAACCGCGCTGCTGCTACTGTTGTAGGTTCGAATCCTGCCTCGAGCATGGATGTGTGTGATGTCCTTAGGTTGGTTAGGACTAAGTAGTTCTGAGTCTAGGGGACTAATGACCTCAGATGTTAAGTCCCATAGTGCCGTGAACCATTTGAACCAATTGAACACCCGAAATATATCCAGTAGACAATCAGTTCTTGAGCTGGGTACTCGCTGTGCTCCAAACGTCAGGACGAATTGCGAAGTGGAGTAACACATTCACACATTTAGATTTGAGGTCGGCAATATCAAGTGCTCTGAGAGCATGCTGGCCGATGGTTTAAGTTGTATGTGTGAACAGTTGAATGAGAGTCCATCAGATAATCCTCTAGAGAGTTAACAGAACAGGCAGGACAAATTTGCTCCATTGTGACTGAGATCCCCAATCTGTTCAGAGATATTTGAGAATTTCAAGATCTGAATGAACGTTTGAGAGTCATAAAGCAGAGGATTCAGAATGGGCAGTGTGTCGAGCTTTAATGAATGATGAGGTGTGTATTGTAGCACCTGCTATTTAAACATTTCCGTGAATCTCTGGGTGTGCGCAGGGGTGGCGGGGGGGGGGGGGGCTTGGGTGAAAATAAAAACCACGAAAGAAGATTCACGAGCTTTTCTTACGGCCGAATTTGGTCATGGAGATTCGCAAGAGAGTAGGTAATTGTCAGGTATGTGTTCAGAGTAAACCTCCTCAGAATACAAAGGCTTCGAAACTCGTTGATAAGGCATTTGATGGCATTATATTGATTTTGTCGGTCCCCTACAAAGAACTATGGATGGGAGCAGTACATTTTGGCTTGTGTTGATCCCTGTAGCAGATTCATATTCTTGTTACCTACTACCGAGCGAGGTGGCGCAGTGGTTAGCACACTGGACTCGCATTCGGGAGGACGACGGTTCAATCCCATCTCCGGCCATCCTGATTTAGGTTTTCCGTGATTTCCCTAAATCGTTTCAGGCAAATGCCGGGATGGTTCCTTTGAAAGGGCACGGCCGATTTCCTTCCCCATCCTTCCCTAACCCGAGCTTGCGCTCCGTCTCTAATGACCTCGTTGTCGACGGGACGTTAAAACACCACTAACCTAACTAACCTGTTTCCTACTGGAGAGGCGACGACCCGGACAGCCACATAGAATTTGAGTACGATTTTTTGGACAGATGGACGGATGAAATACATTAGTTCTGTTAGTATATCGCTCGCCATCGGACACGACGGTAGCAAGCGGATAAGCAGGTATATGGGCTAGAACATTCAGGAAGCTCCCTCTTTATAAACCACAAATCGGATGCTAACGATTTTACAAAGCGAAGAGTTAGTTTTTACGACTAATGTGTGTTTCATTATATCATGAGCTGTTTAACTGTCAACGCATTTAAACATTATTGTTTGGGCATGGGGTGCAATACACAGTCATGACCCAGTACTGTCCTAACTTCTCATGACCTGGTACTGTCCTAACCCCTCTTACGCTGACTGCCTTAATCACAGTCTCAGATCTGCGGTGATCGCCTACCGTCAAAAGGATCAAAGTAATTGGGATTGTTCTCTGCCATGGATGATCATGGCAATTATTACTGCGCTTCGTGAGGCTCCTTGATCAATGCCAGTGAAGATATTTCTGGGTTATCAGGTGGCAACTTGATGGCAATCGAGGGTCTATTGCTTCAAGGGAAGAATGCCCAACAGAGCAGTGGAGATTGGCCATTAGAAATATATGGGAGGCCTGCAGGAAGGAAGCTGTGTATTACAAACAGCAGCACCATCCAAATTCTTACCGAGTTGATGTTATCTTCATTAAGATTTACCTGGTGGTCCGTAAGGAGGTGGAATGAATCTATAAGAAACTGCTGCCCCAGTTTGAGGGCCATTGAATATTGGAAGATTTCTTACCTTGGTAACAGTGCTGTTAGGAGATCGGTACACTGGTGAGGAGGCCACAGCTCACCTCACTCAGATTAAGCCGAGTACTAAGAATTGATGCAGGGTGTTACCCACTTCGGCTGAGTGTCGACCCTGGTGCTGCCTATTTTCTATCTTCCTTCCTCTGTGAGGGTGGAGTTCACGGTCTGCACTGCCTCATGGCGTGACAAGATCTCATGTCGCCAGTGCATACTGCAGGGCATAGTGGAGGGTGGAGCACTGAGTAATAGCGAGGTTGGAGGTGGACACTTACGATGTGGCAGCGAACTTGGGCTGACTGTAGATTGTGTGGTGTGTGGTGTAGAGCACTTGCCCGCGAAAGGCAAAGGTCCCGAGTTCGAGTCTCGGTCGGGCACACAGTTTTAATCTGCCAGGAAGTTTCAAGACCCACCATTTTTTTGAAAATCGTACTAGAAAGATGGTACGAAAGTAAGGGGACCTTCATTGCAAATTTAAAGTAGTGCAAGTCTAAGAAAAGAACAAAAACTAAACGAGGTCAAAATTATTAATGCAGAGTCATTCACGCAGCATTCAACGAATTCGAAAGGAAATCTGTATTTCGGATTTGACAGAAAATTTTAAGAAGTTTTGGTTTGATGTAAAATTAGTAAACGGATCGAACTCATTTGTCCAGACGTGCTGTGGCCACAAAGCATCAAAATGGAAGATGATACTGAGTAGGTTGAAATACTAAACGAGCTTTCCTAAATTGTTTAACTGAGGAAGATCGCGCTGAAGTTCCTCCTTTAAACCATCGCACGTACGCAGGAACGACACATATCGAAGTGAGTGGCCATGTGATAGAAAAGAAAATGAAATCCCTCAAAAAAGAAACGCTACTGTCATTGGCAGTAACCTACACGATTCTACATGGAGTATGCAATAGAGTTTGCTCCTCTCCTTGTAGCGGGAAGATCGAAGAATTCCTAATGACTGGAAAAGAAACGCCCATCATTCCCGTATTTAAGGAGGGTCTCCGATGTCAGCCTGTTTTAGAATTTGGGAACATCTTTTATGCTCATATATTATGAAAATTCTGGAAACATAAAATCTCCTGTTTAGGAATGAACATGGGTTGAGAAATGAATGATGATGTGAAATCCAGCTTTCCCTGTTCGTTCACGAGACCCAGAAAGCAGTATATAAATACGCTAGCGTTGATGCTGTGTTGTTTGACTTACGCAACCAAGTTCCACACTATTCCATGATGATCAAAATACGTCCGTACGGAATATCGGACCAACTCTGTGAGTGAAGTAAAGAGATTGTAGGGAATAGATTGCAGCATTTCACTGTCAACGGGGAGATGCTTTCAAGTGTATATTAGGTTCGGATTTACTACAAGGGAGAATTATTTGTTGCAATTTGTAGCTGGAGGCAGCCCGCACAAATACTGCCGATCATGCATTCATGTGACGTCAAATGTCGACAGAAGGCGTCTATTTGTTTCCGGTCACACACAAAGTGATTTTGTAGCGGAATTTGACGTGCCCGTTCGTTTCAGAAGTCCCAGATTAGTCTACTGCGATATTTGTTTCACCGATAAGTTTTTATCGCTACTATTCCAGTAGCGACTGAGCAGCGTTTTTGCACAGTGGTAGCAGCGAGCGCGGGCTAGGCCCGTGCTGTCGTTAACCAGTATTCCAGCTAACCAATATTCCCAGCGGCGACATTACCGCCCAGGTCTGCAGTGAGTGCTAACGCCTGTCCCTCTCAATACTTGTCGATAGAATGAATACCGCACTTAATAAGGGTGCGCTCTATGGAACGGACATGCAAAATTCCGCTATAAAAGTGGTTTTATTTGTAACGGGAAGAAGCCGATGCTTTCCGTCGACGCTGGACGTCACATGAAAGACGTAATGAGCACCATCAGCTGCACTCCGCGAAAACGAAACTACATATATCTCCCGAAACATCAGAGAAAATACGCCTGACGCCTCTTATGACAGATAGCAGATGTATAGATGGCCTAGTGAATAACGTCTGATGTTCCATAAGGTTTTTCGCGCATGATGATGTTCTATGCGGATAAGACGCAACGACAGGTAGTATGATAACGAAATGTAGGGAGAACTGCAGAGGATCGACGTTAGGTGGTGGGACTGACAAATGACCCTCTACATAAAAGAAATGTAACGTACTGCACATAGATAGGAAGATAGATCCCTTATTATCTGGTTACACTATTGCATAACAATCACTGGATGCAGTCTGATCTATAAAATATCTTGAAATATGCCTATGGAGCAATATAAAGCTGGACGATCACGTAAAACCAATCGTAGGTAAGGTCTGCCACTGACTGAATTTCACTGGAAGTAACCTATCCTCAGGAAATGTTGTTCACGTACAAAAGGCTGTAGCTTACAAAACATTCGTTAGATCAGTACTTGAATACTACTCACCAGTCAGAGATCTTTACCAGGTAGCATCGAGGTAGTAAATAGGGAAGACCTACAGAAGAGCAGCACGTTTTGTCACAGGTTCATTTAGTAAGCTAAGCCAAATCCAGTGGCAGACACTGCAAGAGAGGTGTACAGCATCACGGTGTGATCTACTGCTGAAGTTCCGACATTGCACTGTCCTAGAAGTCAACCAATATATTGCTACCTTCTACGTGTATCTAGCGAAAAGCCATGAGGATAAAAATAGAATGATTAGAGCTCACAAGAAAGTTTACCAGCATTCGTTCTCCCTGCGAACCATTTGCAACTGAAACAGGGAAAGGGAGATGTGACAGTGATACGCAAAGTACTCTCTGCCACATGCCATAGGTTGACTTGCGGAGTATATACGTACATGTGGGAAGTCTATATTCACCAATGGCTTGATATTAAAAATTTTCTGAGTGTTATTATCAGATAGGAAGAGTTAGTTTTGACTTTTTTCTTTAGTTTGTGGCTCACAATGAGTCTGGTGAATGATGTCGATTACGTAAAAGAAAAGATGGTTGATTCGGTTCCGCCAAACAAATAGTTACTCATTGATCATAGTGCTATTACGTCACGCAGTGCTTACGTCACAAAAGCCTAGGCTACGTAATCTGCTACAAATACTGGATTTTCAGGTACGTGCCATGAAGAAAAACACGTCAGTAAACTTTTGATTGCTAACAATTTTAAGTACAAATGTGTTCCTGCAATTCAGTGGCTCTTTTATTTAGTGCTGTTTACCGTGTAAGCCAAAGGCCTTGCCGCAAAATGGTTCAAATGGCTCTGAGCACTATGGGACTTAACATCTGTGGTCATCAGTCCCCTAGAACTTAGAACTACTTAAACCTAACTAACCCAAGGACATCACACACATGCACGCCCGGGGCAGGATTCGAACCTGCGACCGTAGCAGTCGCGCGGTTCCGGACTGCGCGCCTAGAACCGCTAGACCACCGCGGCCGGCGCCTTGCCGCAGTCGTAACATACTCAGCCATAGTGAGACAAACTGAGGAGCTACTTGATTGAGAATTAGCGATTCTGGTCTCGTAAACTAACATCCTGCCAGGATAGCGGTGTGCTGACCACATGCCCCTCACTACCGGCATCCAGCGACGCCTGTGTTCTGAGGATGAAACGGCGGCCGGTCGGTACCATTGAGCCTCCCAAGGCCTGTTCGGACGGAGTTTAGTTTTAGTTTTTTGTTTACCGTGTATATGGGAATGACTGATATTCACTTTCGCATACAGTTAATTTTCCATTTGTTTTCAATCAAATATATTTCCCATAACAGTTTTACACACCCAAAAAGGAAATTACTATAATAATTATATATTGCTTAACTATATAGTCAGTGTGAATCACCCCTTTTATTTCGTGAACGGTTCATGATTAAGACTTTGCGGCCGAATTTCCGCGGATGGGGCCTCCCGGCCAACCACGCCATACGCTCATTTCATTTAATCGAAACGCAGTTTACGGCTAATGATGGTAAAGATAGGGGCAAATAATTTTTTCATCTCGGTAATTTGATTCTTGAATCAAGATGTAATCCAGTATGGTGGTTTAAATGAGACTGAAGTACTTTCTTTGATGCTATTTGGAAGTTCTTTGAAAATCGAGTTCAGTTATATAGCTTCTGTTAATTTTGGAATGAAACAAATCAGAAAAACACCTAGGAAATGTTCTTAAGTTGGAAACAAGGCCTCCATAATCTCATGCCAAGCTACGTCGTAGTATCAAGCTTTTCGGTTATTAGCTTGTTTCCATAAAAGTTGTTCACTTGTATCATTATTCTTATCTTTTTAAGCACTTTTAAAAGCCGTTAAAAAGTACACCGGTTATTTAAAAAAGGGAACGCATTCCTGCTATACTTTGGTCGATGTCTGAGTTACAAGTATAACTCGTATTTCGAGGTGAGGAAGCCATGACTTCGCTTCTATATGAAACTTGCCCAAAGTGCAGAAGTCAGTAGAGTGCTCTCACATAGTAAATCGAAAAACTCGCTCACCAGCACTCAGCTGAAGCTCTTCAGAATTAATAACAAAAATAAGTAAAACAAAGACACAAACAATCAACTGCATAGATATCCTTAAATGCAGAAGATATTTGCATTTCAGTTCTGTTTGAATAATAATGCAGTAGAGCCCCGGTAATTCGAGCTGCAGTATTTCGAGGTACCGTTTAATTCGAGCTGGTCCCAAGAAAATTAAAATTTTACATAAAACTTGAATAAAAACCCGTTTACATACGTCGTCGGCACGTGCCTTTCACGCACGTTCGAAAGTGTTACAGTTTGAACTTTCTTTCAAATCTCCATGTACGATACAGGTAAAACCGTCCCACTTAGGGTTTTCGTTCATAATTCTCAGAAATAACCGTGACCTCAGACTGCTAATGCATTTCTATTACAGATGGGCAGGTTACCATCAGGTTTCGAGTAGCGCTCTTGCTCATTCTTTGTCGACACTCCACTAACTGCAATAAGTTACAGGAGGGTGAGGACGATTTTACTGCACGTTCAGGATGGTTGGTTAGGTGAAAGAAGCGATACGGTGCAAGGCAGCTTGAAATTTGCAGTGAAAAGCTTTCTGCAGTTTCTCATACTTTTTATACAATGTTCTGAGAAATTAAGAAAAATAATAAAAGAAGAAACATTACTCCTGATCAACTGTATAACTGTGATGAAAGGGGGATAAATTATAAAATGCTTCCATCTAAAACTCCAACCTCAAAATGAAGAAAAATGTGCTCTGGGCTAGAAACAATGTAAAGAGGGGTTAACAGTTATTGTTGCATCGATTGCAAGTCGTGGCTTTAAACGAAAGTTGCTAAGCCTAGAGATCTAAAAAATATTACTGCTTACGCACTGCCTGTTACATATGTCCCCCAAAAATCTGTTGTGATGGACAAAAACGTTTTTAAGAAGTGGTTTCCGAAGATTTTGTTAAAGAGACCAAGAGATACCTAAAAAAAGTGCTTGTCTTCCAAAGCAATCTTAAGGCTTGACAACGTTGGTCGACACCCTGACGTGTAAGAATTACAATGTGACGCTATTCGTGCATTGTTCTTACGTAAAGACTTTTATACAGCCAATACAGCCTATGGACAAAGGCGTTTTGCAATTCTTGAAAAAAGGAATCGTCGTTGTTTGCTTCAGGAGATTCTACAAATAACCGAAGATGAAGCAGCCATCAAAGAATTTCTAAAAACCTACGATAAAGCTACCATGGGTCACCAGCCTTTGCAGCATTTTTCCCTTCCGTGCTGCATGTCTATCCTTTTGCTATTCTTGTTTTCCCACCTTGCGGAACATGTCTGGGGAACTCTTGGGAATGTTCTGCACTTTTTCACTGACGTACGAACAATCCCATCTTTGTTTCTGGCTCCCTTTTCCTTTCTTTGTTTCCCTTCTCTTCTCGTTCCCCGCTTCGGCGTTTGAGGATCCTCTTTTTTCTTCTTCCTCCGTTTGCCCTCCTAAAGGCTGGCCCACGCGTCTGATATGTAACAGGTGACTGGTTAACCACCTGGTACAGGCCTGGCCCAGGGAGGGGTGATTACCAGAGCTGCAACCTTCCAAAATTGCAGATTGGTCCCTCTGTCAGATGTTTGGGAGGTGTGACCTGAGGTCTGAATAAACACCTAAGGCAGGTACGTGCGCCCCGTTGTGAAGGGAGCCCCCACTTGGAAGGAGCCTGCCATCGGAGACGCTAGGAATCATGGGGTATTTTCTCGCGATTAGTCAATCATCTCCCCATGCAACGTCTACCAAACGTAAACGTAATGAGGCTATTGATTCAAAGACCTTTCCTTCTGCACCACGGTTCCTTGTGTTCTCACGTACTGAAGACGGTCAGTCCTCCACCACGGTCAATCTGTTTATTATTCAGAAAGGTGTGATAGCAATTCAATCGCTGGCCCTGTGAATCCTACTCTCGATTATGGAATGGCACTTTGCTTTTGGAGACGGCTTCTGATTACCAAACGCAACAATTGCTTGCTGCCTTGCTTCTCCACAGCTACTCTGTTCGTGTCGAGTCCCATCGCAATTTGAATTCTTCCCATCGTATAATTTACAATAGGCTGCTCGACGGTCTGACTGAGGCCGAAATACAATCTTACCTCTACAATCAGGGTATCATTGCCATCCATCGTGTATTGGAAAAGGTAGATTCTTATTTGGTGCCCGCATGCACTCTTTTCCTCGCCTTGACAGAGTGGTGCTGCCATCAAAGCAGGCTATGAAATTATCACAGTCCCGCTGTACATTCCGAACCCGATGTGTTGCTACCAGTGTCATTGGTTCAATCACACTAGAACGCCTTGTCGACACCTAGCAAACGTGTAACCTGTGGCAGGGATGCACATGAGGGCGATTGTCCGTCTCCTTCTCCGCGCTGTATCAACTGCAATGGTGGCCACGCCGCGTCCTCTCTGGATTGTCCCGTGTACCTAGATGAGTGGGCTGTCCAAGAGATTCGGGTAAATGAAAAGGTGCCTTACGCAGTAGGTCGAAAGTTACTGGATAGTCGTAAACCCTGTGTTCTCCGGTCTGGCACCTATAGATCTGTTCTTGTTACCCCCCGCTCCATGAAGGACATGGCCACGCAGACATGCGACCAGAAATTCGGCTCTGAGGTTGTAAAGTTGCCCAGTGTCAAGGTAGCATTGCCATCGCCCCGTCCCGCTGTGCAACAAACCATCCAACTTTTGCCTCAAGGGGCGAAGCCACCAACTACACAACCAATAGTCAGGAAAGGACAGAAGGAGTACTCCCGTGAAAATTTCCTCCATCCCTCCAGCCAAACACCACCTGAGTCTTCCTCTAACTGGAAAAGCTTGAAGAAGTCCGCTAAAGACAAACGGTCTTTTCCTTCACCAACTCGAAGATCCTGTTCGACGGTGTCGCCGTGTAGTACCTTAGCCCAGAAGGTCTCTGTCTCGCTGGTGCGCACCACCAAATGTTTTTTACCGTTGAACTCCATAGATGGGCCGGACAAAGAAGCTGATGCTTCCGTGGACCCCATGGAGCAGGATCCTCCTGCCTGTGTTGCAGTAGCGACTCCACATCGGCTTTCACTCGGATGCTGCCGTGTTGACACCCCTACATCTCTTCCTCCTCATAACTGTCCTCCAATGGAACATTCGCGGCCTTCAGTCCCACAAAGAGGATTTACGGCCGCTTTTAGCATCACAGCATCCCCTCGTACTCTGCCTTCAGGAAACTAAATTGCGCCCGCATGACTGCTTTGAGCTTTCACATTACTTACCGATTTGTTTTGACCTTTTCCCTGAGGTTGGCATTCTATCTCATGGGAGGTCAAGCTGCTCATACAGGATGGCCTTCACAGTCAACCCATTTCCCTGACTATCCATCTTCAAGCTATTGCAGTTCGCCTTTTCCCTCCCCTCCTGTCTTTTTCCCTCTGTAACATATGTACTTCCGTCATTCGATGTCACCAGGGCAGACTTCCTACAGCTTATTGGGCAGCTACCTCCACCATTTTTGCTACTCGGTAACTTTAATGTGCTCCCAGGACCTGTCAGAGAAGTGCCCTCATGACTGGCCTTCTTAACCAACTTAACCCCTTCTGTCTTAACACTGGAGCACCCACTTTCCTTTCCGACTACTCGCACACCTATTCCAATTAGGACCTGTCCTTTTGCACTGACCAGCTTGCCCATCATCCTGAGTTGTCCATTCTTTCTGACACCTACTCGAGCGACCATTTCCCATTTTTACTCCTACCCCACCTGCATGCATGCCCAAATGGCAGCTTACTAAGGCTGACTGGCAGGTTTACTCGTCCTTGGCGACCTTCGAAGAACAATATTTCCCCAGTTGTGATGACCAGGTGGACTATCTCCCCAACATTATTTTTACTGCTGCAGAACGTTCCATTCGTCGCAGTTATTCGTCACCACGTCTTGACCCAGTCCTTTGGTGGACTGAGGCATGCCGCTACGCAATTCGGGTACGTCGACGAGCTCTCTGCGTTTTTAATCGCCACCCTACACAGGCGAACTGCATTCATTATGAGCAGATGCATGCGAAGTGTCGTCACGTTCTTCAGGATAGCAAAAGAGCTAGCTAGATTTCATTCTCTAGTGACTTTAACAGTTCCACATCTTCCTCTGTAGGGTGGACCAACCTCCGATGGCTCTCTGGCACCAAGATACATTCCCGAACTTCCGGCTTGACAGTGGCTGACGATGTCATTGTGGACCATCTTGTTATCTCCAACACCTTGGGCCACCATTTTGCCAAAGTTTCGAGCTCTTCTCACAATCACTGTCTTCCTCCATCGGGAACGAGCGGAGGAGGCTAGGGTGATACCCTTCTCTTCTCTCAATCGTGAGTGCTACAATGACGCCTTTACTAAGAGGGAACTAGATCATGCTCTTAGTTCGTCCCAATCCTCTGCCCCAGAGCCAGACGCCATCCACGTTCAGATGTTGCAGCACCTTTCTCGTGCGGGCAACACTTTCTGCTTAACACATACCACCGCGTCTGGGCGGACAGTACATTTCCTGGACGCTGGCGTGAAGCCACTGTAGTACACATACCAAAGCGTGGTAAGGACAAAAACCTTCCTTCCAGCTACTGGCCCATCTCTCTTACCAGCTGCGTTTGCAAGGTGATGGAGAGTATGTTTCATGCGCGGTTGGTGTGGTGGCTCGAGTCTCGCCATTTACTAACGAATGCACAATGTGGAAATTGTGGGATGTGAGGTCCGCTAGTTATGTAAAACACCGTTTTCTCTCAGTACCCAAACGTGTTTCAGCACCACTGTGCCATCATGAGTGGGTTTCCGTTTTATTTATCCTGTAACGTGAACATTTTTGTTAAATTATTACAAAATTACGTGGATGTTTAGTTCAAACAATAGTTCGTCTCTTTTTGTTAATTCCTTTACACTTGGTGTGCATGAATTTTTCGGATCACTTGTGTATTATTTATGACAGGTAGCTTGTTATCTGCAACCAAACGATGTTGATTAGAAAATTTTGCTCGAGTTAACCTATCACCTAGAATGTACCTGGCAGAAGTAAAGCTGTGAGTAACGGGCGTGAGTCGTGCTTCGGTAGCTCAGATGGTAGAGCACTTGCCCGCGAAAGGCAAAGGTCCAGAGTTCGAGTCTCGGGCGGGCACACAGTTTTAATCTGCCAGGAAGTTTCATATCAGCGCACACTCCGCTGCAGAGTGAAAATCTCATTCTGGACCTAGAATGTAATTTGGTTTGTTGCCATGTTTTCGAGCCTATATTCGTTCTTACTTACATTTTCGTGAGGTAAATCCTTGTATTCTGGGCATCATGGTGGGATGTCGTGATGCCCACGTAAATATAACACGTATTTTCCACAAATAAGGTAGTAAAACACTTTTCACTTCGCCAAAACACAGTGTGATTATGGTTTGTTGTGTGTCCCAGACCAGTCAGTGTTCATTTGCTCACCAGAGAGTTCGGCGCCAAATTTTAATTTTGTTTAAATTTTATCTTTGTTTGTGTGTGTGTGTGTTTTCTGTATGCTTCTTAGCTGTTTGTGTTGTCTTTTACATGGTATTCCTGTTTTCTTCGGCCATTTTTACAAGACCGAGTTTTCAGGGTGCATGTGGGTTCTGCCTTGTCGGACACCTCTATCCAGGAAAATGGTTTACCTCAGGGTTCCGTCCTGAGCGTCGTCCTCTTTGCTATCGCCATTAACCCTATAATGGCCTGCCTCCCGCTGGTCGTCTCTGGCTCTCTTTTTGTTGACGATTTTTCCATCTATTGCTGTTCTCCACAGGCCTGTCTCACTGAGCGGCGACTTCAGCGCTGTCTTGATCATCTTTACTCCTGGAGCATCGACATTGGCTTTCGCTTTTCCACTTATAAAACCGTCTGTATGAATTTCTGGTGGCTGAAATGATTTCTCCCAGCATCCCTCCAACTGTAAATCTTGGGCCTTTACCCTTCTTTTCGTTGAAACCACGGCTTTTCTGGGGCTCTTGCTTGATAGGTAACTCTTTTGGTCCTTCCATGTGTCTCACCTGGCAGCCCACTGTACGCGGTCCCTAAATCTCCTACGTGTCCTCACTGATACTTCCTCTTCCTGGGGTGCCGATCGAACCACCCCCCTCTGTTTGTGCTTTGGTGCTTTGTTTATGCGTCTGGAAGCCCATCCCTCTTACGCCGTCCCAACACCAACACATCATGGCATCCGTTTGGCCATGGGCGCCTTTTACACCAGCCTGGTTGAGAGTCTGTATGCTGAAGCTGCTGTCCTACCCCCGTGACTTTCTACTCAGCAGGTATGCATTGCGTTTGTCTGCCATACATGGCCGCCCATCCTAATCCTCCTCCTTTGATGATTCCTTTGATCCTCAGTATGGTGCTAGTCCCTCTTCTCTACTACCTCCTGGAGTCCGCTTTCGCCACTTACTACGGTGGCTTGATTTCACACTACCTGCAACTTTCCCAGTGGGCGTGAACCCTTCACCAACTTGGCTTCGTGAAGCGGCCTATGTTAGCCTTGGCCATCATTCGCTTCCTGACGACAGTACTCCAGCCTCGGTCTATGGCCTCCAGTTTCACGACCTTCGCAAGGAACTTTACGATAGTACCTCTGTATACACTGATGGCTCTCGTATTGACTGTGGGGTCAGGTGTGCCTTCGTCATTGGCCTCTCCCAGCATCTTGAACCACCTCCTCTCGGCCTTCGCGCCAGGAGGAGACAATTTTAACTCGGCTGCGTATCGGGCACTGCCTTTTTAGCCATCGTTATTTGCTCAGCGGCGCAAGCCCACCACTGCGTCCTCATTGCCCACAAATTTTAACTTTCTGCCACTTCCTGCTGGAATGCCCTTTTTTTAACCATTTACGTTCCAGCTTGGGTTTGCCGCCTGATTTATCAGACGTTTTAGCGAATGACGCGCGGGCTGACGACTGCGTATTACTTTTTATCCGCCGCAACAGTATGGCGAAGGCCATTTAATTTTTAGTTTTGAACCTCCATTAGTGTATGGTGTTAAAAGCCCTTTTTCCACGTGCGTTTTTTAGCTGTCACTTATTCAGTGTACTGGGACTGACGCATAGTCGTTTAACTCCAATCTGTATTCGTGTTCTCTAGTTTTGACTTGGGCACGTATGACCCCAGCTATTTTCTGCGCCTTAAAGCAAAACAAAATTAAAAGAAAACTGGATAACAGATTCAGTAATCAAAACAGTTTCTTAAAGTAGTAAGAGTTAAAACGAGACACTAAAAATGTTGTTTCGGAACCAAATTTTACGAGACGGAAAGGGTAGCTACAGTACAGACGAAGATAACCTACCGTTGGTAAAACTGATGGAGAAACCTGCTGGATGTGAAAACACGAATGCGAGTGATGTTTCAGAATGGATGAATAGTTTGAAGTGGCCGATCTTGCAGTTGTTGATATGTTATGTGTGAATAGAAATCGAGAAATCCTAGACACCTCCACTGAAGAATTATAAAAATAATCAGCCAGTTGACGGCACTAAAAGACTCTAGAAGAACATTTACGCATAGGGATAGAATGCTAGAGCTGTTGATTAAGAGATCTGGAAAACGACTCAGCATAAACGTGTAAAGGATTTTATTTTCATATTTCTTTAATTACAATAAACAACTAAATAAAGCGAACAGATTTAATGCAGTGAGATACTGAAGATCTCAAGTACGTAATTCCGGAAGCTTAAATAACTTCCCCGTTTCTTATGTGTTATTGGGACAAGTTACATTATTTAAGCATTAATTTTAAAATGATTGTGCATTATTGTAATAAGTATCTAAATCTGAACGTATTTCAATCGGCAGGGTGCAAAACAGTTTTTTTAAAGGTGTTAGAGTTAAAATGAGATCATTTATTGGAACTTGCCAGATAATAATAGTTTCAGTTGCTATTCATGTAAATAATTAAATATTATTATTGCAAGCACAGGTTCATTTCGGTGAACGTTCCTGGTAATGCCTTGTAAATGTCCAACAGTAATGCATACTATATTGTTTGCAGTGTCCTTTTTCTCCTTGTAACTTCAGTATGTGTGATTCCTATGTTTACTGCGCATTGGAATCCGATAACAGACTGTTGCTACAATGTACTGTGAATTACATTACGATCCGCATTCTTTCACGTGCATGGTAGTCATTAGGTATTTCGATAATATAGTTCCACTTCCAAAATTAAGCTTTTTACCTTAGTTGCTATTCAATTCTTAAGTAGTTCATATGATGGCTAATCGTCATGCAGGCAGTAGTTACCACTGATATGTTCACTGTACAGTCTCATTATTTTGCAGATAATACATGCTCTTTGAGAATACCACAGTCACGAACATATTAAGAATCATCATCGTGATAACGCAAACGTCATTAAAAGTTGTAAAATGGGTGTGATATGCAATAAATAGACATAAGATTTTCACTTATCTTGCAGGGAACAGATCTAGCTTCTGATACGGAACTTTGCCAAAAGTGTTGTTGTATTGTTGCTGTGTAATGGTTTTTCTGTATTTTTTTTGTCATCAGTCTTCTGAATGGTTTGATGCGGCCCTCCACGAGTAGCGCTTGCAACATACGTCCTCAATTATTTGCTGGATGTATTCGAATCTCTGTTTTCCTCTACACTTTTTGCCCTCTACAGCTCCCTCTAGTACTATGGGAATCATTCCCTCATGTCTTAACAGACGTCATATCAGCCTGTCCCTTCTCCATATCAGTTTTTTCTACATCTTCCTTTCCTCTCCGATTCCGCGCAGAACGTCGTCATTTCTTACCTTACCATTCAACCTAATTTTCAACATTCGTCTGTTGCACCACATCTCAAATGCTTCGATTCTCTTCTGTTCAGGTTTTCCCACAGTCCATGTTTCACTACCATGCAATGCTGTACTCCACACGTAAATTCTCAGAAATTTCTTCCTCAACTTAAGGCCGACATTTGATTTTAGTAGTAATGTTATCAATAGCCAAACATTGGCTTGTGCTAATAACATAGGTGTTATTAGCACAAGCCAATGTTTGGCTATTGAGACTGTAGTAAATATTATAGCGGGACATGGTTTGTATGCTGTGTTACCGTTTGGCAACACGAAAAACACCACAAGGGACACAAAAAATTACATAAGTCAGTAATGATTTCACATAATTAAGGGTAATTAAGTAGCAGATTTCGTAAACAATAGCAAAAATATGTATGTATGATTAGCAAAATGAAAGCAACAAATGTAAATTTTGCAAGGTTGCGTTTATTTTGCCACGGAACATTATAAACAGGTGAAAGCAAAGTAGAAACAACGTAAATGATACAGAACGTAAATAACTGCAACATACATAATAGTAGACGAAAATGTTTTTTGGTTTTTTCCAAAATAATAGATTTGCACACACATTGCAGTAATACAGGTCTGAAAACTACGGGGAATGCTGTGAATAATGTCATAAATATAATTTTGAGGCAATAAAGCAAAACTATCTGTGCAGCTGCTCGGAGGTCTTGGACAGTGGTTGGTGGATGTTGACATGATGCAACCCGTCTCCCTAATTCATCCCAGACATGCCCTGTGGGACTGAAATCAGGGGAGCGAGCAGGCCACACTATGCGTGCAGTATCTTCCGTTACCAACAAAACATCAAGCACTCGTTCTCTAGTGCGTCCACCAGTACGAAATCTGGGCGCACAGCATCTTCTACAACCGTACATAAGGTCACAAGACCTCGTCACGATGCCTTACAGCAGTTAAACCTTTCCGATTTACCCATACAATTTCATGATCAAGTGTTCGAGCGGCCAACATAATTCCTGCCAACACCATATCGACCTCTTTCCACAATGTGCCGGTCTCTAAATCGTGTTCCACATTCCCTTCAATGCGAATCCGTCGAGAATCACTCTCCAGATCAATTCGGGACTTATATGTGACAACATTTGCCCACTCTTCGACTGTCGAGGTGGCATGTTGACGACTCCACTCTAGACCTTCCCTTCTGTCAGAGGCACACATACAGCAGGTCTCCGACAGTAAGGGTCAGTCTGTCGAATTCTTTTCTACACTGTTTCCCTCGATACCACATGGCCAGTGGATGCTGCAAGGTCCGACACCTGTTCCTGGACAATACTAAGGTGGTGCCGTCGTGCTCTTACTGCCAAATAACGGTCCTCTCTTCTGGTGGTACACTTGGTCGGACCTGCTATGGTCTTTGGGACACAGTTTCTGGCTCTGTAAACTGTAGCCACATCCGAAAAACAACAGAATGATTCACATTTAGCCATCGGGCCACATTACTTTGAAACTGTCCTGCTTCATTCTTCCTATGGCCCTCCACTGCAGAGAGTCTACCAGACACTCTTTCTGTCTTCTTCGTGCCATACTGCACCGTCTGAGGCTGTGTACACATCTATTGTGGATGTTGGACCGTCCGAAAAACACTACTCCGATGATAAGTGCCCTGACGTCATCGTTGGCGGGGTTTTCGGTTGACCGAAATACCATCTTCCGTACAGAACTCGATCGTACGTACATCTGATGACAGTTTGTATGATTAAATCGTGAATTATACACAGGATGGGAAAATAGCGGTTTGTTGCTTTAATGCTGGACGCCAATGGAGGTTGGTCGAAGTACGTTGCGGTTATACAGGGTGTTACAAAAATGCGCGGCCAAACTTTCAGGAAACATTCCTCACACATAAAGAAAGAAAATATGTTATGTCGACCTGGCTCCGGAAACGCTTACTTTCCATGTTAGAGCTCATTTTATTACTTCTCTTCAAATCACCTTAATCATGGAATGGAAACACACAGCAACAGAACGTACCAGCGTGACTTCAAACACTTTGTTACAGGAAATGTTCAAAATGTCCTCCGCTAGCGAGGATACATGCATCCACCCTCCGTCGCATGGAATCCATGATGTGCTGATGCAGCCCTGGAGAATGGCGTATTGTATCACAGCCGTCCACAATACAAGCACGAAGAGTCTCTACATTTGGTACCGGGGTTGCGTAGACAAGAGCTTCCAAATGCCCCCATAAATGAAAGTCAAGAGGTTTGAGGTCAGGAGAGCGTGGAGGCCATGGAATTGGTCCGCCTCTACCAATACATCGGTCACCGAATCTGTTGCTGAGAAGCGTACTAACACTTCGACTGAAATGTGCAGGAGCTCCATCGTGCATGAACCACATGTTGTGTCGTACTTGTAAAGGCACATGTTCTAGCAGCACAGGTAGTGTATCCCTTATGAAATCATGATAACGTGCTCCATTGAGCGTAGGTGGAAGAACATGGGGCCCAATCAAGACATCACCAACAATGCCTGCCCAAACGTTCACAGAAAATCTGTGTTGATGACGTGATTGCACAATTGCGTGCGGATTCTCGTCAGCCCACACATGTTGATTGTGCAAATTTACCATTTGATCACGTTGGAATGAAGCCTAGAGGACATTTGCACTGATATGAGGATTGACACATTGTTGGATGAACCATTCGCAAAAGTGTACCCGTGGAGGCCAATCAGCTGATGATAGTGCCTCCACACGCTGTACATGGTACGGAAGCATCTGGTTCTCCCGTAGGACTCTCCATACAGAGACGTGGTCAACATTACCTTGTACAGCAGCAACTTCTCTGACGCTGACATTAGGATTATCGTCAACTGCACGAAGAATTGCCTCGTCCATTGCAGGTATCCTCATCGTTCTAGGTCTTCCCCAGTCGCGAGTCATAGGCTGGAATGTTCCGTGCTCCCTAAGACGCCGATCAATTGCTTCGAACATCTTCCCGTCGGGACACCTTCGTTCTGGAAATCTGTCTCGATACAAACGTACCGCGCCACGGCTATTGCCCCGTGCTAATCCATACATCAAATGGGCATCTGCGAACTCCGAATTTGTAAACATTGCACTGACTGCAAAACCACGTTCGTGATGAACACTAACCTGTTGATGTTACGTACTGATGTGCTTGATGGTAGCACTATAGAGCAATGAGTCGCATGTCAACACAAGCACCGAAGTCAACATTACCTTCCTTCAATTGGGCCAACTGGCGGTGAATCGAGGAAGTACAGTACATACTGACGAAACTAAAATGAGCTCTAACACGGAAATTAAGCGTTTCAAAACACATGTCCACATAACATCTTTTCTTTATTTGTGTGTGAGGAATGTTTCCTGAAAGTTTGGCCGTACCTTTTTGTAACACACTGTGTAATTAAGGTTCAGTTAGTAACGGAGTTCCAGTTGGTATGTGCAGCGAAACTAGGCATACATGCTAATGCGTTAATGCAGAACCGATAGACGTTGCAAAGCGAACAAGTTCCATTTGTGCTACCAGGTGCACGCCTAGTGCATTCTTTGTATGACGGTATGAAATCCACACTGTCATTTTACAAGCCATAACGTGAGTGAACAGTGTAGCTATCGAGAAGAGAGACCACGGGCTGTTAGAGAAACTGTTTTACGTGAATGGCAGCAGTTACAGCGCTGCATTGAGAGAGTATCGCCAACTGGTAGGTCTGAGGATAGGCCCGATGTCATAAAATGCTTCAAAAAAGGTGATAATGAAATTCGAAAACATGGGCTAACTTGGCCCCAGGTAAAGCTAGAGCTCGTGCAGTATCACGAGTTGTTCATCCCATGGTCAACAGTACAGAAAGTTTTACTTTATTTTATTTTACTCCGGTACCCGTGCCACATCGAGACAGTGCAGCAACTGAAAAATCATGATCCACAGCAACGTTCTGAATTTGTTCGGATTCTAGCACGCATCGAAGTTCATCACACGTGATCGAGCAATATACTATAGAGTGACGAAGCTCGTTTTACATTACGGCTTACAGTGAATACACACAACTGCCGAACCTGGGATACTGTTAAACGGCGTGTTGTGGGCGAAGAGCCGTTGCACTCGCAGTGTGTGACTATATGATGTGGATTCACAAGCACCTTTATTCTCGATCCGTTCTCATTTGAAGAAAATACACGTCTGCACGTTATCGCGACATCCTAGTACGCAAGATGGGCGAAACCTCACGTTGCTCACCCAATGAAAGACGTGCTTAATGCAGTCTTCACAGGATGTTTTCTTCCCAGAGATTTTCCAGATGCATGGCCTGCAAGTTCACTTGATCTTAATCCGTGTGATTTTTGCCTCTGGGGTTAGCTAAAGGAACTAGTTACTAGCTAAAGGAACTACGAACTAGCTAAGGGAACTAGTTACTAGTTTATTTTTGTAATTTATTGCGTGTTTGAGTGCTTACTAGGCACAAATTTTGTTTTAATAACATAGTAGCATGCAGTACTGCCGCTATCATCGACTCTTGTATCGACTCTCGTATCGTAAAGGCCTTTGTTAGGTATGGTTAGGATAACTCAGTGTTAGCCAGACCATTAGAGACAGGACACCTCGAGTTCCTGCTGCTAATAAAGTGAGTTCACCTTTCGTTTGTTACATATTTTTACGTACTTCAATGTTGTGTACAGACGCGAGATGAGTTAGGGACCCTTCACTCACAGCTCCAGGTGGCGTTGGCTTCTGTCACACTTGAGGCTGCTGGCTGGCGAGGGGCCGAGGGGCATCACTGTGGGAAGGGGGGGGGGGTCGAGGGAAGTCGAGCATGTACAACGTGTCGCCCGATCAGTCCACTGCTGTGGCCGTCCCTGGTACTGCCTGGACTGAGGATGATCCCCTCACCCGTGGTCGAGCGAGAGATCTCTCCAAAGTCTGGCAGGCAGCGAAAGACTTTCCAAGGGCTGATCGTAGGGCCCTCCCAGTTCATTTGATATACAGGTTTTGGACATTATCTGTGGCTGACGAAGTCTGGATGCAGTTGTCCATGTGGACCGTGCCCTGCTGGGTGCGACTGTCTGGCGCCGGATGGCCGGTGGACTAGGCAGGTTATTTTCGTAGTCGGTCAAACGGCAAGTTCAGTGCCCTCAGCTGAATAGCGGAGGCGTGATTGGTCAACTTAAACTGGGCCCACCTCATATTGGTACTGGTGGGAGAAACTAAGTCATCCCTGCTACCACTACTGGGCGTATTCCTTGTAGGAGTGCTGATGGACAACACTTTTTCATGTCTGTATCACAAATGTAGGATGGCGTCCCTGTGGAGGTGTGCCACAACGGTCACAGTGACGCACACAGTGAGCAACTACTTGCTGTTCATTTACGAAGGGATAGCAGACGCACAGGCAGCGAAAGACTTTCCAAGGGCCGATCGTGGGGCCTTCCCAGTTCATTTGATATACAGGGTTTGGACATTATCTGTGGCTGACGAAGTCTGGATGCAGTTGTCCATTCTGTTCCAGAGGAAGCTTCTCGGCTAGCAAGGTCTGGGCATTCACAGAGGGTGTGTTTGCTGGTAATTGGGAACTCCAACGCTTAATCGGTCCCCTTACGAACTTTGCTGCCAATGAGTAGAAGGAAGCCAGTGTGCACTCCGTGTGCATACCGGGGTGAGTCATTCCAGGGTGCTTCCGGATTCCATGAAGAGTACATGGTGCAGCCAACTGCAGGTGGTGCCTCATGTCGGTAACAATGGAATGTGTCGCTTTGAATCACAGGAGATTCTCTCTGGTTTCGGGCTCCTTGAGGAAACGGTAAAGGCTGCCATTGTTGCTTGTGATATTAAGGCGGATCTCACCATCTGCAGCGTTGTCGATAGAACTGACTGAGGTCCTTTGGTGAAGAGTCGAGTGGAGGGTAGGAATCAGAGACTCGGGCGGTTCTGTGACTGTGTTGGCTGGAGATTTCTTGATTTGCGCCATCGGGTGGTGAGTTTCCGGGTTCCGCTTAATAAGTCAGGAGTGCACTACACATAGGAAGCCGCTACACTGGTAGCGGGTACTGTATTGAAGGGGCTGGGCAGTTTTTAGGTTACAGGGTCTCAGTAAACCACAGAAACGGCGTCCATCTAAAAGGCGACAGGCAAAACACATCAAGGTAGTTGCAGAAAGGACTGGTATTGTAGTTGTAAACTGTCGTAGTTGTGTTGGAAAAGAACCAGAGCTCCAAGCCCTCATAGAAAGCACTGAAGCTCAAAAGCCGAAAATAAGTTCAGCCGAAATCTTTTCAAATGACCTAACAGTGTTACAAAGGATTGATCAAATATAGTTCGTGGTGGAGTATTTACTGCTGTCAGAAGTAGTTCACCTTGAAATTGAAGTAGGTAGGCTCTGCGAGTTGCTGAACGGTTCAAAGGAAACTTCTGTCTCATTTCAAATAGGTACCCCACTCACACAATTACAGTCGGTGATGACTTCAATCTACCCACGATATACTGGAAAAATTATACGCTTAAGGCCGGCGGCAGGCATAGAATGTCATCTGAAATTGTAAAGAACGCTTTCTCAGAAAATTATTTTCAACAATTAGTTCATGCGCTCATTCGAAGTGTAAATGCTTGCGAAAGCATACTTCACCTTTTAGCAACAAATAATCCTGGAGAAATTAGGAGTATCGTGACGAATAGAGGGATTAGTGACTACAAGGCGGTTGCTGCTACGCTGAATACTGTAACACCCACAACCATCAAAAAGAAACGCAAAGTACATCTGTTTAAAAAGGATGATCAAAATGTTCTCAGCGCCTTTTTAAGAGATAGTCTTCACTCCTTCCGATCTGATCGTGTAAGAGTAAAAAAGATGTGGAATGTTTTCTAAAAAACAGTATGTACGGCAATTGAGAGTACATACGGCATAAATTACGAGCCATAAGTGATGTTATTGATCCCCACGGTACATTAAACGGGTCAGATCGCTGTTGCAGAAGCAACGAAACGAGCATGCCAAATTTAAAAGAATGCAAAATCCCCAAGATTGGCAAAGTTTTGCAGAAGTTCGAAATATAGCGCGTAATTCAATGCGAGATGCTTTTAATAAATTCCACAACGAAACTCGATTTCGGAATCTGGCAGAAAACCCAAAGACATTGTGGTCATACATAAAGCACACCAGTGGCAAGGTGCACTCAGTACCTTCACTGCGCTATAACAACGGTGAAATCACTGATGGCAGTGCCACTAAAGTTTAGTTATTATACACGATTTTCCGAAACTCCGTCACCAAAGAAGTCGAACTAAATATTCCTGAATTTCAATCAAGAACTGCCATGATGAGAAACATAGAAGTAGATATTTTCGGTGTAGCAAAGAAGCTTAAATCAGTTAATAAAGGCAATTCCTCTGGTCGAGATAGCATACCAGTCAGGTTTCTTTCAGACTATGCTGATACAATAGCTCCATATTTAGCAGTTATATACAACCGCTCGCTCACAGAAAGTTCCGTACCTAAAGACGGAAAATTGCTCAAGTCACACCAATACCCAAAAGAGAAATACGAGAACGCGCGGAATTACAGACCCATATCACTAACGTCTATTTGCGGTAGTGTTTTGGAACATGTACTGTGTTCGATCATCGTGAATTACCTCGAAGAAAACGATTTATTCACACATGGTCAACAGATTGCAAATTTATTACGTATTTTTAAATTTCCAGAAGGCTTGCGACACCGTTCCTTACAAGCGTCTTCTAACTGAACTGCGTGCCTATGTAATATCGACTCAGTTGTGCGACTGGATTCCTGATTTTCTATCAGCAAGGTTATGGTTCGTATTAATAGACGGAAAGTAATCGAGTAAAACTGAAGTAGTAACCGGCGTTCTCCAAGGAAGTATTATAGACCCTCTATTGTTCCTGATCTATATTAACGACATAGGGGACAATCTGAGTAGTCCTCTTACATTGTTTGCAGATGATAGTGTCATATAACGTCTTGTAAAGTCATCAGATGACCAACACGAATTGAAAAATGATTTAGGTATCTGTATGGTGTGAAAAGTGGCAATTGATCCCAAATAAAGAAAAGTGTGAAATTATTCACATGAGTACTGAAGTAAATCCGCTAAATTTCGATTACGCGGTAAGTCCCACAAATCTGAAGGCTGTAAATTCAACTAAATACTTACGGATTACAATTACAAATAATTTAAATTGGAACGATCACATAGATAATGGTGTGGGTAGAGCAAACCTTAGACTGCGTGTCATTGGCAGAACACATAGAAAGCGCAACAGGTCTACAAAAGAGATTGCTTACACCACGCTTGTCCGCCCCATAGTGGATTATTGCCGTACGATGTGGGATCCGCATGAGATGGGACTGACGGATGACATCCAAAAACTTTAGAGAAGGGAAGCTCGTTCTGTATTATGGTGAAATAGGAGAGATAGCGCCACAGACGTGATACGTGAATTGGAGTGGCAATCACTAAAACAAAGGCGTATTTCGTTGCGACGGGATCTTCTCAAGAAATTTCAATCACAATTTTTCTCCTCCGATTGCGAAAACATTCTGTTGGCCCCCACCTACACTGGGAGAAATGATCATCACGGTAAAATAAGCGAAATCACGGCTGGCACAGAAAAATTTAAGTGCTCGTTTTTCCTGCGTGTCTATCGAGAATGGACCGGTAGAGAGAGACAGCTTGAACGTGGTTCACTGAACCCTCTGACAGGCACTTTATTGCGAATAGCAGGGTAATCACGTAGAAGTAGATGAACGCAGTTAGCAGGGACATTTTAGGTCTCTACCTGATCTCAAGGCCAGTGTACAGAAACACGTTGCTCAGATCCCACCGGAAGTGCTGCGAGGAACTGTTGATCATATCGTTTTAGTGGTGCAGCATCTCGTCGATATCTCCTGTGCTCATACTGAACAAGTTGTGTAAGTGCCGTTAATAATAAAATCAGCATTATGCCATTCTCACTTGTTTGACCTTTTATGCCCTCGTCCCATTCCTAATTCGTTAGTACGGAAACATTTCTGTACGTCTTTCTTGAATTTCCAGCCCCGGATTTGCACCTGCTGGCCAAATTTGGATCTATTTTTTTTTCCGAATACAGCATTAGAATATCTACCAAGTTTTGCTGCAGTATGGTAATTACAGCTCACACTGGCTCCCTATGAGTAGCTGCAATTTAATTATAACCACCCGATATTACTTAAAGAACCACATTTGGCAAAGACAGAAAGTAGGAGGAATATCAGAAACCTGTTCTCTATCTCTAAGTTCTCATTTAAGAGAAGGGATGCTACCCTAGAGAAACTATTAATTACAGACAACAAATTATACAAAAATACCTTGCGTTCTATACAAAGAAGACAATTCTGTTACTTACACTGACAAGAAAAAACGTTATGAGTACCTGCGAAATAGAGTGCTGTTGCACATTTGTAATGCAAAACAGCAGTGATCTGCATGGCACGAATTCGACGAGTCCTTGATAGGAGTCCAGAGTTACAGTGACACCAGATGCCTCCGCTAAGATCACACAATTCTTGTCGGTTAAGTGCCGGTAGTTTGCGAGCAGAGAGCTGTCACCCGATAGCCTCCCAATGATGGATCACGGTTTCAGATGAAGCGCGTATGGTGGCCAAGAGATCAATACGAATTCACTGTTAAGCTCCTCAAATAACTGTAGCACGATAGCAGAAGAAGCCATTGCCGTTGGGGAAGACACCAAGCATGAGGAGCGCTGAAAGTCTGCATCCATGCCACAGGTACCATAGAGCTCCGTGTGAATGTTCTCCACAGCATAGTACCCAGCGACCTGTACCCGTGGTTCGAGCAGCCCTTCGCCTGAATGATAGCGGATCCGGGTCCGACAGTTAACTTGCTCTGACAAGGAACGTGACTAATCCGACCTGGTGACAAACAGCCATTAATCCACAGTTAAGTCTCGACGAGCCCTTGGACGCGACAGTGGTCAATGATCACGCCGGTGGATCAACTTGGGGAAACGTAGGGGTCGTCTGCTGCGAAGCGCCATGTGTGCTGCGAAACTGAGCCCGCATCAGCAGTGTACTCCGACCAAGTCGCAGCCTGTTCTGCTTCACAAAGTGGTCAAGGCTCCGCCCTCCACGCTATGCGATGAAGTATAGATATTCAACACCTTGGCTCCTGCTCGTGGTTTCAGCATCCGTCGCCATCGCTAATCACATTTGCCATGATGTGTAACGTTTACGGTCTAGAGAGTGTGACGTACCGTGTTAGGTATTTCGTAATTAGAAATGTAGGCTACATTTTCATAACACAGCCTCTGTTATTATATAAATTGCTGCATCAACGTCCTTCGACCAATTTCCAAAGACGCTTACGTCAGAAGGACGCGAAAAGCCGGCCAGGTTCGCCGTTTACGAGATGGTAGTTGCCAGGCCATGACAGGTTGAGAAAGGCGAAGTCGTTTATGTCAGTGAAGTTCCCAATTGCGTCACAAAAACGATTCCTCCGTGTCACGTCACCTGCCAGCATTGACACAAAGCAACGTTCGGTCTCATTGTAGATGCATGCTTTACAGAAATTGGCAACAAAAATTCCGCTTTTTTGTATTTGCGTGTCCAGTGTCAGTTATCTGTCAAAGTAAAAGTGAAATAAACCCTCAAGAGTTAACAGTATGGGGACAGATGAATAAAAAAATATAGCGTTCTGACCAGTACTGTATCCTCTAACATGTTTTTCGTTGCTGTCATTTGTCTTTATAATGAATACTGAGTGACTTAATATTTCTGGTTCTCTTCGTCAGTTCATACGAGTCCCTCTCCGTATTTCAATTCAGATTTGTGATGAGAGTAGGCTGTAGTCGCTTATTGAGCCCGTGCAATATAACGATGACCTCCGGTGCCCTTAAGTTTCACACTACGGTCCCGTGACCATACCCGCTTCTGAAATTTTTCCCTTAGTTTGCAATTCTTCCTAAGCAAATCATGTTTTTAGAGTTAATCACGTCGGCGTTGCCTACGGAACGTTATCAATCGTCTGAGTTCTTCTCGTTTGTAATTCCGTTTGAAGCAGCATCACAGTAGGCTCATCGGACATTCTGTGATGCGTGCAGATACCTATATTATTAGTATCGCCGCATGTTTGGTCATAATTCGCAAATAACTCTAAAGTAACCCTTCATTCCCTGCTGGCATCACTCTAACTGGACAAATTTCCAATGAAGTCTTAACTCCATCTGCATGAATTATATCTCCCAGACTTAACACATCGCTATAAGCCGGATTTCGGAAAACCCCCAAACTTTAGTCCACTTCAATTTAGAACTTCTCAGAAGTGTAAGCTTCCAATTAGAATATGTTGACGGGAACAGTTCTGAATGCTCTGAGCTATAAGTAAAATAAGAATATTTTCTGTTCAATCTGCAACAGTAGGCAGATGTGCAAAGTGGAGATAAAATACGAATAGTACCCACTGATAACCAACACTGAAAAATTATATCGATTTATTATAATGTGTGGTTATAATATAGAATCCTTACTTAGGGCATAAACACATGTACAAAATTTAGTTCCACCTGAAAGCTTCAGTTTAGAAAATGTAGTGTTCCTTGTGGCCATAGCAGTGGTTTGTTTTTCACGAAGTATGTCATAAATATCGTGTTTATGCAAATCATTGTAGAGTTCATATGACTTAAATAGCATACGAAAATTAACTGTTAGTGTTCCGCTACCGTTGGTTGCAATTAACAACACCGGCTGATGACCACTAACTGAAAATTACGGCGTTAAGGTACACCGAGGACAATGCAAAGAATTAGAAACTGTCTTTCCAGAGCTACTGACACAGCTGTGTTTGGGTTTCAATTCATGAACTGAGTCTGAACTGTGACTGAGTTTGAGAGTGTAAGCCTTGTAATATTTTCTGCCACTAACCAATACTTAGGTTACTACATTGTGTGCCTCTTAGACTTTAATTATATGTGATTACATGAAATTTAAAGTCAGTTAACTTTTAGTTTTGAGCATCGTATTTTTCCAGCTGTTTTTAATATATTGATTTTTGTGTTATGAGTTCGCTGTCCACTTTTACTGGGAACTCAAGCTACTTTCAAGCCCATCATATAGCTGCTTTCGCCACCCTACAAATCAGTGCGTGTAGTTTTAAGAACAATAGCTAAAACTGAAACACTGTAGTTGTGGTAGATGATTCCACATACATTGCACCTTCGTTCAAGCAGGTAATCATTTGTCAGCGAGATTAGTATTTTAGAGGCTAATTATTAGTTTATTATTTATTTCTAAACCACACAATATAAAAGGTTAGACAGTAAAAGCCATCAGGTGTTATGAGCATTCTATGTGGCAACCAACAGATGTAGATCATCATTAGGCACACCCAAGGAAAATGTGTTGAAGCCCTTGTGGTTAATGTTGTATATTCACTACCTGGCAGACGATGTTACTGATAACCTGAGACTTTCCGCATATTATGCAGTTATCTACCGGGTGTCTTAGAAATATTCTAACAGACTTTGAGGCGTTGTAGAGGGTTTGGCCATGGGTTCATAGACTGCAGTCGCCGCACGTAAGACGCGCCCACCGCCTTCTCGAACATCGTGTGCCAACGCTCCAATGGCAGCAGCGCGGTGTACTTCAAAGTGTTCACACCGGGTGGGGGGGGGGGGGGGGGGTGGTCGCCACAATAGATGCAGACATCATACCGCTAGAGTCGACGGAGCCAATCAAGATGCAACCCCACGTGTTTATGTCGCGTCGTGGCGGCCCTGAGGGGGGCGTCGTCTGGTGGGCTTTCTGGAGTACGGAGCAGGTCTCCTCTCAGTTGCGACACTGTTATTGTGATAATAGTGCTTACGGGAGATGAACTTTGGCTACGGACCTGGACACGGGTGATTACGCTGGGTTATGTTTCACTTTATTTTCTGAATAAATCTTCTAAGTTGTAATTAATTCCGACTTCCCATTTGGTGGTTTGTACATGGGACACAACACTGAGAAACAAATCAAGGATAGGAACCAGTGTCTGGAAACATAATCCAAGTACGCTACAGAGTGTGGAAGTTATAGGCGCTGCCGTTAGTTACTACTGTTAACTGGATCTCACGCTGTAGTACACAGCATGTAATAGGATTAGGTTGGCCACAGACCAGTCACGCTCCCTATCTCTATGTCGAGCATGGTAAGCCACCATTTGTATCAGGTGGCAACTCTTCATAGCGCGACTAGGACACAAATCAGCAATACCACGAGAAGCCTCCACCACACAGGCAAAATCACTCTCATGGTGCCGAATCAGTTCCGTATACTCAGCTCCACATAGCGCTCGATAATCAGGACTACACCCTGCTTCCACGACACGTCCCTCAGCACATCACACAAGCTGTCTGACAGTGTTGCCAGCTACCAGAGAGAGCGCTGTTAACAGCGGAGTATTTTGTAATTTATCCCAGAAATTCGACTTAAATGTAGCAGGTATTGCTGTCATACCTAAAATGACATATGAAAATTTATTCCAGACTAGGACTCGAGTCCGTATTTCCCACTTATCACCGGCTTATCACATCCGGATTTCCCACTTATCGCCAGCTTATAACAAGGTGTGCGATTGTTGGTAAAAAAATTAATAATCTATGAGTCGAAATAGATAAGTATATGACATACAGAAGTTTGCATTAGTCTGAGAAGTGTGTTCGGATAGCCTAAGTGCTCAGGCAACCACTCACGGTAAATGGAAAATCCTGGTTCGAGTCCCAGTCCCACATGTATTTTTATATGATGCTTTAGGTAGTGCTTCGATATCTGTTACCGTTAAAGTGAATTTCTGGAACAAATTTCAATATATAAAACTGTAGTTTCTCGTCAGATATAAAACGCTTCACTTCTGCCTAGTACTGGTATGGTTGGAGACTCTTCCACCATGGCCAACAAAGGCGCAGCCGACACTCAATAACTTTCACAATTAGCCTATTTCCTACGCTACAGAGCACCGTTTCGCGAGTTCCATTCAGAACACAACTGTTCCAAGTTACCATTCACTATTTACAGAGCAATAAGAAAAGTCAACTAAGAGTGTCTGGGTAGGTACTTTCAGTCATACTGATAATATCATGAACTGCCTATGTACAGCAACGTTATTAGATTTCATTGTGTTGGGTGTGAAGATCCACACATGAAACTGTTACCAGAGCTAAGAACAACTATGTACCATAACTATTAGTAAATGTTATTGATTATTTTTTATTGTGTAGCCACAGTTCTGTTCCAGTGCCGTTCTGTTAAGTAAGAGTATCAGCGAAATAAATACTGCCACCATTTTACTGAAGAATGTCCGAAATACGTTTTCTGCTAATGTGGATGTTTCTGCCGAATTGACACTACCATTCACTTCCAGCCTACCAAGAGCACTGATGTATATATCCTGTAATTCAGAGCAGCAGCCCTAGGCAGTGGAGAAGCCATACTCCTTTATTTATTCGTTCTCTCGAAGGTGCTAGTTCCACAGCACCAAGGAAGAATTTCGGTAGAATTAGGAATGAGTGCCAATTTGAAGCTTTCACTCAGTGCGTAAGGCGTTCTCTGAGTATACAGGGTGGTCATAAACAGTCCGAAAAACCTGCAAGGATGTTGGAGGAAAGGTTCTGCTTGGAAGTAAGTGTAGAGATAAAAATTCTAAACTTTGAAACGTTTCAGAATTAACTGTCATTGAAGTTAGACACTTAGGCCGTTGCGCGCCATGAGCGGTGTCGCTAAATGTGTTCTTCGTTTGGTTTACTAAAACCGAACAAGAGACCGACACAAAAATTGGACGTGGGACAGTACTAATCGTCGAACCTAAGCCAAAGGCTGAGCAGTCTCGTCCGCTACGAGAACAACTGGTACTTAATTCTATCTAGCGGTCTTCATGATTTGCATGAGCCTGACTTGATTGGCTAATTTAAATGTCAAATAACTTGGAAACGGAGCCACGTATCTGATTTTTCCTCAAGACAGTCTATCTATAACTCCCTTACAAGCTTTTCACGCTGTTGCTGACCATCCTGTGTAACTGGTGGCGTCAAGTGATCTTCCACTTCCTCTAGCGCTTGTTGAATCATGGTGTACTTACGGAAGCTCATCCTAATTCTTGTTTCCATTTCTATGCAGCAACCAACTCGGCTAACCCCCGATAGTGCATAAAATAAGGGAGCGTACTGTTTATGAAAGACAGAAATATTGGTTCAGACCCCAGTCCAGCACACTGTCTTCTTTTATCACACGATTATGAACCAAATACGCCGCATAGAGTTAAATGATTATCAGCAATTATATGTGATTATATGCCTGCGCTCTTCATGGCGTGTGCTCAGAGGCCACGTTTAGATGGATGATTTAATCATCCAAAATATGTGTAGTAAATACCTGTAGTAACTCATAAGCCCGATCTTGAACAGATGCTTTTGGGCGATGTTCCACTTCTGATATTAACAGGCTTTATCACTACATCCATAGTTTCATAAAACCTAAGTTCTCATCCTTATTGATTTTTAGCAGCTGTGTGCATTTCTGACTACAACAGTAAAAGCAAACGCAATAAGGCTCATCACAATACTAATTATTTGACAAAATAGTATCGATTTAAGTAATACACATTAACTTGCGAGGAATTAAAAACAGAGACCATTTGTGACCGATCGATAAGTACGCCATCAAGGTTGATGAGTATTTATCAACTTATTAGAGTGCTTATAACACATCGTAGAACATTTTATAACATTACACAACGTTATGTAATTTTTTCCCGTTCTGACTCTTCCATCAGCTTCGCCCACATTCGTGTGGTACATATATTGCACACCTTTCCTGCCCCCTCTCTCTGTCTACCTCCTCCTTCCACTTTCTGTTCATATCCTACACACTTCTCTCTCTGTCTCTCCATTTACTCCTCCTCCTCTCTGACCATCTCCTCCCCTTACTTTGTCTATCTCCTCCGTCCCTTCTTTCCATCTACGAGTACTCCCTAATTTCTCTGTGCATCTTCTCTGCCCAACCTCGGCTTACATCTCCTTCCTCTCTGCCAATCTCGTCCTCCCACCTCTCTCCGTCTGTGAATATCCTCCTCTCTCTACAACTTCTACTCTCCCGTGTCTCTGTCCATCTCCTCTTCTCGTCCGTCTCCTCCTCTCCCCCCTCTCTGTCCGTCTCCTCCTCTGTCCATACTCTCATCGCTCTTCTGTCGACCTCCATTTCCTCCCTTCTACGTTCATCCCCACATCATCACTCACACCCTAAACATAATGTTGAGGGGTAGTCTCCCCATAGTACCTTTTTCAGAAGTAAGTGATGCAAGGACTAGTCAAATTAATGTGACCACCGCCATTGTTCCTCCTCTCCCCTCTCTGGGTCCGTCTCCTCCTCTGTCCATACTCTTATCGCTCCTCTGTCCATCTCCTTTTCATCCCTTCTACGTTCTTCCCCATATCATCACTCTCACCCCAAACACAATGCTGAGGGGTATTCTCCCCATAGTATTTTTTTCAGAACGTAAGTGATGCAAGGACTAGTGACATTAATGTGACCACCGCCATTGTTCCTCCTCTCCCCTCTCTCTGTCCATCTCCTCATCTGTCCAAACTCTCATCGCTCTTTAACATTTTAATGTTCGGATAATAAATTGCCGTCTCTTTATCTAAGAATAGATGATGAATGCAGCTAGCCGCTATTTCTGTGTAATATCTTGTCTGTATAGACGTGTATCTGTTGCCTTTAAGATCCCTTCACCTACACACATAAATCTATAAAGTAAAGTAAGGCCCTCCCCGTTCTTGGCTGATCCGTGATAACACAGGCGAAAAATTAGACTAATGGAGGATTATTAGTATTATCTCTATTTTCATTCGCTCTCTCTCTTCATCTCCTTTATCTGTGTACAGTTTTTTATACAATTTTTCATTACGTGAAATCAGCCAAATAGAATCTTTGGTGGAGTCCTTCTTCTTGGTAATCAGCGGCTGGCTTGCTGTAAGAGATCTTTAAGTTTATTATTACTGTTAAACACTGCAGTCAGTCGGGAGAATCAATCGTGAGGACAATTTGTTCCTTTCACGAAAGATTGCTAGTTCCAGATGGAGTTCCAGATGTGTACGAAGCCTTTTTGGATGATTTAACACAGACTCAGTAATTGCAGGCTCTCTTCGACACAGCTGAAACTTCCTCACTAATTACAGGGCCAACGTGATCATCAAATGATTAAGAAAAAACTCATTCTTTCATTCACTGCAGAACAAAAAAGTCACAAACCTTATTTATGGAGGAAATCGTGTATTAAATCCATCTCCATTACATGTCCAGATCTCCGGTGATTCGACGCCTTAATTATTTTCCTTTTACAGTCTCTTTCTCTTCAAACAAACCGCTAGCGGCACAAATGTTAATTGGCTCTTTTTAGCGAGAAGAAAAGCAGAATATGTATCTCTCAGAAACACGTCAATCTCTCAACAGATACTCCAGAAGCTGTCCTCGTTACCAGTCCAACAACCATGGAGAATGCATATATGCATCTCTGTTATTTCAAAGAATAAACGCACTACAAAATACTTAGGCGTCGTCGAGCTGTCGCCGCATATATTACGAAAAAATCAGATCAGATAACTTTTCCAAAGTGAGTGAATGTGGATGGTTTGAGAAGTTTGTGAGCCTAATTTTGATTTGCCGAACACACTTCGCGAGCTATCTATTAGTGTGGGTAACCCGGAAGTGATGAGTGTCACTCCTTCGACTGAAAAAAAAAATTAAGTTTAAGACAGACGAAGAAAAGAAACATTGAAAACAGAAGAAAGAATGGCTCTGAGAACTATGGGACTTAACATCTATGGTAATCAGTCCCCTAGAACTTAGAACTACTTAAACCTAACTAACCTAAGGACATCACACACATCCATGCCCGAGGCAGGATTCGAACCTGCGACCGTAGCGGTCACACGGTTCCAGACTGAAGCGCCTAGAACCGCACGATCACACCGGCCGGCGAAAACAGAAGAAATGAAGAGACAGGTACCGCAGCTGTATTGCTTTTACGTGCATCAAGGTTTTATGTCTGCTGTGCATAACCAAGGAAGATGTTCTTTCATGAAACTGTTATCAGGGTCTACCCATTCGGGAACTTTCTTAAGCAGGGAAACCTTGATAAACCTCTTAAGCCTAGACCCCCAGCCAACTGTACATAGAAGATAGGAAAGACTTTTTTTTTTTTTTTTTGTTTTGGTCATCAGTCTACCGACTGGTTTGATGCGGCCCGCCACGAATTCCTTTCTGTGCTGACCTCTTCATCTCAGAGTAGCACTTGCAACCTACGTCCTCAATTATTTGCTTGACGTATTCCAATCTCTGTCTTCCTCTAGAGTTTTTGCCCTCTACAGCTCCCTCTAGGACCATGGAAGTCATTCCATCAAGTCTTAGCAGATGTCCTATCATCCTGTTCCTTCTCCTTATCAGTGTTGTCCACGTATTCCTTTCCTCTCCGATTCTGCGTAGAACCTCCTCCTTCCTTACCTTATCAGTCCACCTAATTTACAACATTCGTCAGTAGCACCACATCTCAAATGCTTCGATTCTCTTCTGTTCCGGTTTTCCCACAGTCCATGTTTCACTACCATACAATGCTGTACTCCAGACGTACATCCTCAGAAATTTTTTCCTCAAATTAAGTCCGCTATTTGATATTAGTAGACTTCTCTTGGCCAGAAATGCCTTTTTTGCCATAGCGAGTCTGCTTCTGATGTCCTCCTTGCTCCGTCCGTCATTGGTTATTTTACTGCCTAGGTAGCAGAATTCCTTAACTTCATTGACTTCGTGACCATCAATCCTGATGTTAAATTTCTCGTTGTTCTCATTTCTACTACTTCTCATTACATTCGTCTTTCTCCGATTTACTCTCAAACCATACTGTGTACTCATTAGACTGTTCATTTCGTTCAGCAGATCATTTAATTCTTCTTCACTCTCACTCAGGATAACAATGTCATCAGCGAATCGTATCATTGATATCCTTTCACCTTGTATTTTAATTCCACTCCTGAACCTTTCTTTTATTTCCATCATTGCTTCCTCGATGTACAGATTGAAGAGTAGGGGCGAAAGGCTACAGCTTTGTCTTACACCCTTCTTAATACGAGCACTTCTATCTTGATCGTCCACTCTTATTATTCCCTCTTGATTGTTGTACATATTGTATATGACCCGTCTCTCTCTATAGCTTACCCCTACTTTTTTCAGAATCTCGAACAGCTTGCACCATTTTATATTTTCGAATGCTTTTTCCAGGTCGACAAATCCTATGAAAGTGTCTTGATTTTTCTTTAGCCTTGCTTCCATTATTAGCCGTAACGTCATAATTGCCTCTCTCGTCCCTTTACTTTTCTTAAAGCCAAACTGATCGTCACCTAGCACATTATCAATTTTCTTTTCCATTCTTCTGTATATTATTCTTGTGAGCAGCTTCGATGCATGAGCTGTTAAGCTGATTGTGCGATAATTCTTGCACTTGTCAGCTCTTGCCGTCTCCGGAATTTTGTGGATGATGCTTTTCCGCAAGTCAGATGGTATATCGCCAGACTCATATATTATATTCTACACACCAACGTGAATAGTCGTTTTGTTGCCACTTCCCCCAATGATTTTAGAAATTCTGATGGAATGTTATCTATCCCTTCTGCCTTATTTGACCGTAAGCCCTCCAAAGCTCTTCTAATTTCCGATTCTAATACTGGATCCCCTATCTCTTCTAAATCGACTCCTGTTTCTTCTTCTATCACATCAGACAAATCTTCACCCTCATAGAGGCTTTCAATGTATTCTTTCCACCTATCTGCTCTCTCCTCTGCATTTAACAGTGGAATTCCCGTTGCACTCTTAATGTTACCACCGTTGCTTTTAATGTCACCAAAGGTTGTTTTTACTTTCCTGTATGCTGAGTCTGTCCTTCAGACAATCATCTTTTTCGATGTCTTCACATTTTTCCTGCAGTCATTTCGTCTTAGCTTCCCTGCACTTCCTACACTACTGGAAATGGAAATAAGAACACCGTGAATTCATTGTCCCAGGAAGGGGAAACTTTATTGACACATTCCTGGGGTCAGATACATCACATGATCACACTGACAGAACCACAGGCACATAGACACAGGCAACAGAGCATGCACAATGTCGGCACTAGTACAGTGTATACCCACCTTTCGCAGCAATGCAGGCTGCTATTCTCCCATGGAGACGATCGTAGAGATGCTGGATGTAGTCCTGTGGAACGGCTTGCCATGCCATTTCCACCTGGCGCCTCAGTTGGACCAGCGTTCGTGCTGGACGTGCAGACCGCGTGAGACGACGCTTCCCAAACATGCTCAATGGGGGACAGATCCGGAGATCTTGCTGGCCAGGGTAGTTGACTTACACCTTCTAGAGCACGTTGGGTGGCACGGGATACATGCGGACGTGCATTGTCCTGTTGGAACAGCAAGTTCCCTTGACGGTCTGGGAATGGTAGAACGATGGGATCGATGACGGTTTGGATGTACAGTGCACTATTCAGTGTCCCCTCGACGATCACCAGTGGTGTAAAGCCAGTGTAGGAGATCGCTCCCCACACCATGATGCCGGGTGTTGGCCCTGTGTGCCTCGGTCGTATGCAGTCCTGATTGTGGCGCTCACCTGCACGGCGCCAAACACGCATACGACCATCATTGGCACCAAGGCAGAAGCGACTCTCATCGCTGAAGACGACACGTCTCCATTCGTCCCTCCATTCACGCCTGTCGCGACACCACTGGAGGCGGGCTGCACGATGTTGGGGCGTGAGCGGAAGACGGCCTAGCGGTGTGCGGGACCGTAGCCCAGCTTTATGGAGACGGTTGCGAATGGTCCTCGCCGATACCCCAGGAGCAACAGTGTCCCTAATTTGCTGGGAAGTGGCGGTGCGGTCCCCTACGGCACTGCGTAGGATCCTACGGTCTTGGCGTGCATCTGTGCGTCGCTGCTGTCCGGTCCCAGGTCGACGGGCACGTGCACCTTCCGCCGACCACTGGCGACAACATCGATGTACTGTGGAGATCTCACGCCCCACGTGTTGAGCAATTCGGCGGTACGTCCACCCGGCCTCCCGCATGCCCACTATATGCCCTCGCTCAAAGTCCGTCAACTGCACATACGGTTCACGTCCACGCTGTCGCGGCATGCTACCAGTGTTAAAGACTGCGATGGAGCTCCGTATGCCACGGCAAACTGGCTGACACTGACGGCGGCGGTGCACAAATGCTGGGCAGCTAGCGCCATTCGACGGCCAACACCCCGGTTCCTGGTGTGTCCGCTGTGCCGTGCGTGTGATCATTGCTTGTACAGCCCTCTCGCAGTGTCCGGAGCAAGTATGGTGGATCTGACACACCGGTATCAATGTGTTCTTTTTTCCATTTCCAGGAGTGTATTTATTTCATTCCTCAGCGACTTGTATTTCTGTATTCCTGATTTTCCCGGAACATGTTTGTACTTCCTCCTTTAATCAATCAACTGAAGTACTTCTTCTGTTACCCATGGTTTCTTCGCAGCTTTCTTTGTACCTATGTTTTCCTTCCCAACTTCTGTGATGGCCCCTTTTAGAGATGTCCATTCCTCTTCAACTGTACTGCCTACTGCGCTATTCCTTATTGCTGTATCTATAGCATTAGAGAACTTCAAACGTATCTCGTCATTCCTTAGTACTTCCGTATCCCACTTCTTTGCGTATTGATTCTTCCTGACTAATGTCTTGCACT
This sequence comes from Schistocerca cancellata, assembly GCF_023864275.1. Classification (NCBI taxonomy): domain Eukaryota; kingdom Metazoa; phylum Arthropoda; class Insecta; order Orthoptera; family Acrididae; genus Schistocerca; species Schistocerca cancellata. The sequence continues at coordinate 642,089,704 of NC_064627.1, forward strand.
TCAGCCTACTCTTCATCACTACTATATTGTGATCTGAGTCTATATCTGCTCCTGGGTACGCCTTACAATCCAGTATCTGATTTCGGAATCTCTGTCTGACCATGATGTAATCTAATTGAAATCTTCCCGTATCTCCCGGCCTTTTCCAAGTATACCTCCTCCTCTTGTAATTCTTGAACAGGGTATTCGCTATTACTAGCTGAAACTTGTTACAGAACTCAATTAGTCTTTCTCCTCTATTATTCCTTGTCCCAAGCCCATATTCTCCTGTAACCTTTTCTTCTACTCCTTCCCCTACAACTGCATTCCAGTCGCCCATGACTATTAGATTTTCGTCCCCCTTTACATACTGCATTACCCTTTCAATATCCTCATACACTTTATCTATCTGTTCATCTTCAGCTTGCGACGTCGGCATGTATACCCGAACTACCGTTGTCGGTGTTGGTCTGCTGTCGATTCTGATTAGAACAACCCGGTCACTGAACTGGTCACAGTAACACACACTCCGCCCCACCTTCCTATTCATATCGAATCCTACACCTGTTATACCATTTTCTGCTGCTGTTGATATTACCCGATACTCATCTGACCAGAAATCCTTGTCTTCTTTCCACTTCACTTCACTGAACCCTACTATATCTAGTTTGAGCCTTTGCATTTCCCTTTTCAGATTTTCTAGTTTCCCTACCACGTTCAAGCTTCTGACATTCCACGCTCCGACTCGTAGAACGTTATCCTTTCGTAGATTATTCAATCTTTTTCTCATGGTAACCTCCCCCTTGGCAGTCCCCTCCCAGAGATCCGAATGGTGGACTATTCCGGAATCTTTTGCCGATGGAGAGATCATCATGACACTTCTTCAATTAGAGGCCACATGTCCTATGGATACACGTTACGTGTCTTTAATGCAGTGGTTTCCATTGCCTTCTGCATCCTCATGTCGTTGATCATAGCTGATTCTTCCGCCCTTAGGGGCAATTTCCCACCCATAGGACAAGAGAGTGCCCTGAACCTCTATCCGCTCCTCCGCTCACTTTCACAAGGCCGTTTGCAGAATGAGGCTGACTTCTTATGCCGGAAGCCTTCGGCCGCCAATGCTGATTATTTATCAAAATTTAGGCAGTGGCGGGGATCTAACCCGGGACCGAAGACGTTTTGATTATGAATCAAAGACGCTACCCCTATACCACGGTGACCTAGCGTTCAGAAGAGAAAAAATAGTTTTGAAATTGATCTCTAAAGGAAAGATAGGGATCGATTTATATAACGATTTGGAGAAGAGTGATTTGTGCCTCTAGCTAAAAAAAATTTTACAATCAATAACTCGACGTTTTTTTTTTTTTCTTTTTACAATCTTGTTCCCAGGACAATATCTTGCTGTGCTGAAACTCCCCCGGATCTTGCATGTCCCCGACGTCCACATCTGTAGTCGGTCTTCTACGCGGCGCACAATGGGAAGAGTAGAAGGGACAGGGATACCAGATTTTACATGCAACATTCACTCCAAAAGAATTAGCAATGACCGAAAGGAAAACTCTTCCTGTAAAAGAACTGGTTAGGTTGCACCGTCCAAGATTCTCCTTTTTGAAAACAAAATCCCTATGGCTTCATGCATCCTTTTCCTTACGATGTACTGCAAGGAATTTAGCCATTGACTTAAGGTTTCCGTTTATCCATTGACTAATGCTGTTGCCGAAAACATCATAATATTTACTCAAGTTTAAATTTTCGTTTGGACTTCGCATCACCACTTGTGCTTGTAAGTCCATAAATTCTGACACATTTTCTGTCAATGATTTATTCTTCGTAATTTAAAGGATTCATGCAACTTGCAGTAGATTTTGGATTCTAATCATCGAATAATGGAAAGTGTGGTTCATTTTATACAAAGACATAATCCATCATTTCCTTGAAAATTCATATCATTTATCTATACTCACAAAAATTTTATCTAAAATTCATATATTTCTCCGCTTGATTGCTGTAATGTAAAAGTTATTAGTAGTGAGGAATGTGGATTCACTTCTTTCATTTATTCTCTGATTCATCCGGCATTCATACATGCACATATATGGAAATGGATTTTCAAACAAAATTCCAAAGTGAACAAGACCCATTAAATAACTACTCAATTCTGTGAATATTACTTTCTTTTGACATTCAACAATAAATCAAGAACTCTTAACGTCTAATTATGACACTTTTTTTAAGTTCAACATCAATCAGTTTCCCCTCGTGTTTGATGCGAGTCTCTTACAGAGCATATCTGTGTCGTCTGCACCGTTTCTACCTCTCGCGCCGACGTCAATTGTTTTGCGCGGGAAATTATCTCTGCGGCGTTAACCGTCACTCATGATTCACTGCCTAAACGCATCACTTCACACGTTTACACATCTAAGTGTGCACTTGAAATTATATATGAACATTCACTGGGAACCTCTTTTGATTATGCAGCGTCATTTTCGGGAAATATTTCTTTCTTCTTAAAGGTAATTCAGATCCTTTATAATTCTTGATGACATTAGCAATGCTTAAGTTCCGTTTACCCAAACACAGGTGAGGCCTATCGCCACTATCTTCTTTGCAGCACTCGATAGCAATAGTTAGTCACTATTTCTGCAATCTGTGTCACTGATTAATTATTTCAGTTTAAAGTTTTCTAACACTAAACACACACAGTTTATTGTTATGTTTTTACGAGCGTTCATCTCTGTCACTCGCAACACCATTCCTCCCTATCTTCTAATCTTCATTAAATTTTTTCAAGTCGTTATGGGAAAATAACCCTTTAATTTTGTTAGATCCCGCGTATGCTAACAGTTAAGCCCCAGGTTTCGGAATTTGTAGAATGATGTATGGGCCAGTATATAATAACTCCCATTTCTTTATACTCTTCTTTATTAAGGATGATTTGGTATGTCTTTTGTCTAGTACCTTCTCTCCGACGTGGTACGCCTGTACCCTCTTGATTAATTTGTCATATTGTTGTTTTCTCTGATCAGCCTTTTGCGTCATATGTATGATGGCTTGTCTTATTTTTTCTTCCCGAGGCATCTCAGTTTTCTTATTTTGCCTCGAACATCAATTCATGAGGTGCATATCCGTTGGAGGAGTGGGGCATGTTGTTGTATATCTGCTCAAATTCTTCCACATAATTTGCCCACGCAGTCTGCTTATTATGGCAACAGGTCCTCAAACTCCATTTCAACATGCGATCCATTTCCTTTTGAACTTGAGCCTTTAACCTCCGGGGAACAGGGTAGAAAGTTCTATAATACGTTCCGTGCGGCTTAACGTAGAGATGGCACGTGTATCCCTTAATAACTTCTGGCCTTTCATCAAAAAAGTTTTCATACTTTAATAATAATTCATTGAGCTGCTTCTTCTGATCTTCGATAATGCAGTCGGATTCATTTAACTTTTCAAACACTAATTGACCGAAATCTTCTTTGACTTCGAACTCATTAATTACGTGCTCTTTAGAATTTTGGGCCGTCCTGATTACTTGCACACTGATCCCACAATTATATTTTCTCGTAAGGCTTTTTTTTCAACATCTCCAACTCAATTTCTTGTTTATTAACATTCAACCAAATTTTTCCTGTTTTAAAATCTATTCTGCATCTGTATTGACGTAGGCTGTCGACTCCGATAATGCAATCTACCACCAAATTTTTCACAACAAGGAATGTGTTTAATATTGCTACATTTCCGAATTCCACACCAAGTAGTGACTGCACCTTTACATTAGCCAATCGAGCCCCAACGGCGCCTATTATTCAGCAATTTTGAACTGGATATACTGGTACTCGTCTTATATTTCTGATCCTGTTGAATAGTGCCTCCGAAATAAAATTTGTGGTTGCAGCTGTGTCTAAAACCACCAGTATAGGTACGGTCTCCATAATGACTTGCACTTCGGCTACTGCCACCTGTTCCTTATCCTCATCTTGTGGTGCTAAGTCCTCGGTCAGTTCATCTGCCAGTAATCGTCATCATTAAACGTTAGCATGGGTACACATATCCTGTTGCCCCTCAACCAATTGTTGACCGCTCCTCCGGGGCACGAGTGGGTCCTCACAAGTTTGTTGGATTTTGATTTGTCTGCTGGTTGACATCATCCGTCACTTCGGTAATTACCGGTTGATTCGTAAATGTCTGTCCCCACTGATATTGGCTATTTGAATTCATTCCTCCCGGTTGATTCCAATTTCTATTATTGTTATTATTCCAGGCTTGGGGTCTGAAATTTGTTTCGTTCCCCCACACGGGGTTGTATCTTTGCCCGTTCCTGTTGTTCGTTGAATAGCCCCTCGCAAGACCATTGCAGGGATTAGTATTGAGATTTTGAGGGGTTCCTCCATTATTTAACGATCTCTGTTCATTCCTTCTAAGTGTCGATTGATCGCCATTGGTATAACCCATACTTCCACCTTGCCTACCGTTTGGCGGAGGTTCTATCTCCCTGTATTGAAATATGTTATTACGGGCTTTCTGGTAGTTCTCTTCGATAATATCTATATGGTCTAACGTCGTGAGGAACGACTCCAAGTATTTGTCGTTGCCGTAAATCAATTGATTCCGGATGCTAGTTGGTAGTCTTGCCTTAAGTATGTTTATTATGTCTGGCAAGGGCATAGGTCTGTCTCAGTATCTCGTTTTATTTATATATTTTCGAAATACCTTCTAAGGCTTCCTTTCGAAAAGGAGAAAAACAATTGGATGGACCCCCCTTTTGTCAGGGTTAAAAATCTGGAATTGCCGATGCTTTACCATTTTTTCTTCGGCATGGCAAAGGCTTTCGTAATCTCCGTTAGATTCTAATTCACGCGAACAACCAGCTTGTGGCAATTTAATGTTTGAATTACTTACACGAGTCGGTATTGTGTGCGAATGGGCAGTAACTGGCTCTATAGTCGCTGCCAACTTCTGCTGCTGCCCTGTATTCATTTGTTCTGAGCTTTGTTGTGAAGCGAGCATAGACTCTTCTATCGTTTGTTTCCAATGCTCCAAATCAGCACCTAACTGCTGTCGCACCTCCTCAAGTCCTTTCGCAAATTCTCTTCCTGTCTGCGAGATAAACTCTGGAATGTTGCCTTAACATTTTGCTCAACGTTTTCACACATTAGCCTTTTGTTGTCTAATGTGATTTCGGATAATTTATCCGTTAATACGTAAATTTGGTGGTCTATAACGTCTCGACGCTCTGTTAGATGTTCAACGCTTTCCTTTAGGTTAGTCTGTGTACGTGCCAATTCAGGAAGTTGCGCAATTGCACATGACATGGCGTCTTGCTTTTGTACTAATTACGGAACCATTTCCACTTGTCCCCGTACAGTATCTATCTTAATAGCCACATACTCCTTCATGTCGACACGTACGCGGTGAGTACATTCCTCACATTGTGCTTTCACCAATTCTATTTGCGCAGTTAATTTTCGTTCCGTCTCTTCGGCCTGATCTTTGAGTTCCTTGGTCTTCGCCTCTATCCGCTGCTTTAATTCGGAAAAATTGTCTTGTAACTGCTGCTTAATCTCAGTCTGGACTAATTTCATCTCTTCTTGAGTTTGAGTGACTGTCACTAATTGTGCTTTAATATCGGTTTTCAGATTTTCCTGCCCTTCAGTAACTGAGGCTAATTTTGCGTTAATGTCGGTTTTCAGATTTTCCAGGCCTTCAGTAACTGAGGCAAATTCCGCATTAATGTCGGTTTTAAAAGTATTCATGCTCTCGGTTATCATCTGAATCTGTCTCATGATAATTACCAATGGATCTAATCCATGCTGCGTACTTTCTGTTACACCTCCAGCCGTGTCTGCAGGGCGTTCAATTGCGCTATCTGTAGCCATCGGTCCTACAACACTTCTTACTGCATCATTATTATCAGTGCTAACAGCTGAAGGCTGATGCGTGCTGCTTTGCTCTGCTTGACTCATCCTAAACATTGCCCTAGTTAAAACCATGTAAATGTTCTACTGTCACTATATATAACTCCCTTCACACAAGAGAACTTCTGTGTCTACTTTTTTAATGCACATATACCGATAAATGCAACTAGGACAGATCACTTAAAAACACTTCATACATCTCACATGAACAAAACTAATCAATGCTATAATGTCAAATACATCTCACATGAACAAAACTAATCAATGCTATAATGTCAAATAACACTAAACAGAAGAGAGTATACCTCAACTGGATTAGCAAGCCTTAATATAAACTCTGCGCACAGCTTTTTTTTTATTTAATGGACTTGTAGTCCGGGGTGATATGTTACAATACAGCATCACCAGTCTATTGCGGTCTAACTGTGTTGGTGAGGCAGTAAATTTCCACAGGGCAGTGACTACGTCACTGCAATTCACTTTGGAGGTGTGGCGGTGGGACTTGTAGTCCCATACCACTCTCTGACGGAGCTGGTGCTACATAAGTCAAGCAGAAAATTTTGCCTAACATGGGCAGGAGAAGGTGTGGTGGTGGCACAGCGAGCTGTCTTTCGGATTTATATGTAGATCCAATTATTTCACCTGCGAGTATTTCCTCTCTTTTCCAAGCGTCAGTAAGGTTAGCTCGTCGTAGTTGACTTGAAACAAAGAACAAAACTATTTTAACAACGTAAAAAAAAAACGTGTCCTGTCACGGATTGGCCATTTTAACGTTTTACTGTTCGGATAATAAGTTGCCGTCTCTTTATCTAAGAATAGATGATGAATGCAGTTAGCCGCTATTTCTGTGTAATGTCTTGTCTGTATAGACGTGTATCTGTTGCCTTTAAGAACCCTTCACCTTCACACATAAATCTATACAGTGAAGTAAGGTTCAAATGGCTCTGAGCACTATGGGACTCAACTGCTGAGGTCATTAGTCCCCTAGAACTAAGAACTAGTTAAACCTAACTAACCTAAGGACATCACAAACATCCATGCCCGAGGCAGGATTCGAACCTGCGACCGTAGCGATCTTGCGGTTCCAGACTGCAGCGCCTTTAACCGCACGGCCACTTCGGCCGGCAGTAAAGTAAGGCCCTCCCCGTTCTTGACTGATCCGTGATAACACAGGCGAAAATTAGACTAATGGAGGATTATTAGTATTATTTCTATTTTCATTCGCTCTCTCTCTTTCTCTCCTTTATCTATGTACAGTTTTTTATATAAATTTTCATTACGTGAAATCAGCCAAATAGAATCTTTGGTGGAGTCCTTCTTCTTGGTAATCAGCGGCTGGCTTGCAGTAAGAGATCTTTAAATTTATTATTACTGTTGAACACTGCAGTCAGTCGGGAGAATCAATCGTGAGGACAATTTGTTCCTTTTACGAAAGATTGCGAATTCCAGATGTGTACGTAGCCTTTTTGGACGATTTAACACAGACTCAGTGATTGCAGGCTCTACGACACAGCTGAAACTTCCTCACTAATTACAGGGCCAACGTGATCATCAAATGATTCAGAAAAATCTCATTCGTTCATTCACTGCAGAACAAAAAAGTCACAAACCTTATTTATGGAGGAAATCGTGTATTAAATCCATCTCCATTACATGTCCAGATTTTCCTTTTACAGTCTCTTTCTCTTCAAACAAACCGCTAGCGGCACAAATGTTAATTGGCTCTTTTTAGCGAGAAGAAAAGCAGAATATGTATCTCTCAGAAACACGTCAATCTCTCAACAGATACTCCAGAAGCTGTCCTCGTTACCAGTCCAAAAACCACGGAGATTGCATATATGCATCTCTGTTATTTCAAAGAATAAACGCCCTACAAAATACTTAGGCGTCGTCGAGCTGTCGCCGCATACATTACGAAAAAATCAGATCAGATAACTTTTCCAAAGCGAATGAATGTAGATGGTTTGATTGAAAATGATTAATTGCTACGTGGTAGAGGGTATTTTCTGTGGGGGCATTACAGCTCCTCTGCCCACGTCCTTTTCCTCCCTTCTACGTTCATCCCCACATCTTCACTCACACCCCAAACCCAATGTTGAGGGATATTCACCGCATAGCATTTTTTTCAGAAAGTAAGTGATGCAAGGACTAGTCACATTAATGTGACCACCGCTGCTGTTCCTCCTCTAAACCTCTCTCTGTTCATCTCCTCCTCTGTCGATACTCTCATCGCTCCTCTGTCCACCCCCTTTTCCTCCCTTCTACGTTCATCTCCACAACATCATTCAAACCCAAAACACAATAAATAGGGGTATTCTCTCCACAGCATTTTTTTCAGAATGTAAGTGATGCAAGGGCTAGTCACATTAATGTGACCACCGCCATTGTTCCTCAACTCCTCTCTCCCTGTCCATCTCCTCCTCTGTCCATACTCACATCGCTCCTCAGTCCACCTCCCTTTCCTCTCTTCTACGTTCACCTCCTCAACGTCACTCACACCTCAAACACAATGTTGAGGGGTATTCTCCTCATAGTATTTTTTTTTCAGAATGTAAGTGATGCAAGGACTAGTCACATTAATGTGACCACCTACATTGTTCCTCCTCTCCTCCTCTGTCGATACTCACATCGCTCCTCTATCCAACTGCTTTTCCTCCCTTCTACGATCATCCCCACATCATCACTCACATACCAAACACAATGTTGAGGGGCATTCTGCCCATAGCATTTTTTTAGAACAAAAAAGATGAAACGACTAGTCACATTAATGTGACCACCGCCATTGTTCCACCTCTCCCCTCTCTCTTTCCATCTCCTCCTCTGTCGATACTCTAATCGCTCATCTATCCACCTCCGTTTCCTTCCATCCACGCTCATACCCACATCATCACTCACAGCTGCCGGAGTGGCCGAGCGATTCTAGGCGCTACAGTCTGTATCCACACGACTGCTACGGTCGCAGGCTCGAATCCTGCCTAGCCCATGGATGTGTGTGATGTTCTTAGGTTTGTTAGGTTTGAGTAGTTCTAAGTTCTGGGGGGCTGATGACCTCAGCAGTTAGGTGCCATAGTGCTCAGAGACATTTTCATCACTCACACCCCAAACACAATATTGAGGGGTATTCTCCACACAGTATTTTTTTCAGAACGTAAGTGATGCAAGGACTAGTCACACTAATGTGAACACCGCCATTGCTCCTCCTCACCCCTCTCTCTGACCATCTACTCCTCTGTCGAATCTCTCATCGTTCCTCTGTCCACCCCCTTTTCTTCCCTCCTACGTTCATCCCCACATCATCACTCACACCCCAAACACAATGTTCAGGGCTATTCTCCCCATAGTATTATGTTTTCAGAACGTAAGTGTTGCAAGCACTAGTTACATTAATGTGACCACCGCCATTGCTCCTCCTCTCCCCTCTCTATGTCCAGCTCCACCTCTGTCGATACTCTCATTGCTCCTCTGTCCACGTCCTTTCCTTCCTTCTACGTTCATCCCCACATCATCACTCACAGCCGCAAATGTGGCCGAGCAATCCGAGGCATTATAGTCTGCAACCACGCGACTGCCATGGTCACAGGTTTGAATCCTGCCTTGGGCATGGATGTGTGTGACGTCCTTAGGTTAGTTAGGTTTAAGTAGTTCTAAGTACCAGAGGACTGATGTCCTCAGCAGTTAAGAGCTCAGTGCCATTTTCATCACTCACACCCAAAACACAATATTGAGGGGTATTCTCCCCATAGTATTTTTTTCAGAACGTAAGTAATGCAAGTGCTAGTCACATTAATGTGACCACTGCCATTGTTCCTCCTCTCCCGTCTCTCTGTCCATTTCCTCCTCTGTCGATACTCATATTGCTCCCATGTACACCTGCTTTTCCTCCCTTCTACGTTCATCCCCACATCATCACTCAGACCCCAAACACGATGTTAAGGGGTATTCTCTCCATAGTATCTTTTTAAGAATGTAAGTGATGCAAGGACTAGTCAAATTAATGTGACCACCGCCTTTGTTCCTCCTCTCCCCTCTTTCTGTCCGTCTCCTCATCTGCCCATGCTCTCATCGCACCTCTGTACACCTCTTTTTCCTCCCTTCTACGTTCATCCCCACATCATCACTCACACCCCAAACACAGTGTTGAGCGGTAATCTCCCCATAGTATTTTATTCAGAAAGTCAGTGATTCAAGGACTAGTCACATTAGTGTGAACACCGCCATCGTTCCTCCACTACCCTCTCTCTGTCCGTCTCCTCCTCTGTCCATTGCTCCTCTGACCACCTCCTTTACCTCCCTTCTACGTTCATCCCCACATCATCACTCACACCCCAAACACAACGTTGAGGGGTATTCTCCCCATAGTATTTTTTTCAGAACGTAAGTGATGCAAGGGCTAGTCGCATTAATGTGACCACCTCCATTGTTCCTCCTCTCCCCTTTCTCTGTCCGTCTCCTCATCTGTCCATACACTCACCACTCCTCTGTCCACCTCCTTCTCCTCCCTTCTACGTTTATCCCCACATCATCACTCACACCCCAAACAGAATGTTGTTTGGTATTCTACCAACAGTATTTTTTCAGAACGTAAGTGATGCAAGGACTAGTCACATTAATTTGACCACCGCCATTGTTCCTCCTCTCCCCTCTCTCAGTCTGTCTCCTCCTCTGTCCATACTCTCATCGCTCCTCTGTCCACTTCCTTTTCCTCCCTTCTACGTTCATCCCCACGTCATCACTCACACCGCAAACACAATGTTGAGGGGTATTCTCAACATAGTTTTTTTTTCAGAAAGTAAGGGATGCAAGGACTACTCATATTAGTGTGACCACCGCCATTGTTCCTCCTCTCCCGTTTCTCTGTGTGTCTTCTCCTCTGTCCATACTCTCATTGCTCCTCTGTCCAACTCCTTGTCCTCCATTCTACGTCCATCCCCACATTTTCACTCACGCCCCAAACACAGTGTTGTGGGGTATTCTCCCCATAGTATATTTTTCAGAAAGTAAATGAAGCAAGGACTAGTCACATTAATGTGACCACCGCCATTGTTCCTCCTCTCCCCATTCTCTGTCCGTCTCCTCCTCTGTCCATACTCTCACTGCTCCTCTGTCCACCTCCATTTCCTCCTTCTACGTTCATCCCCACGTCATCACTCACACCCCAAACACAATGTGTGGGGTATTCTCCCCATAGTATTTTTTTCAGACTGTAAGTGATGTAAGGACTGGTCACATTAATGTGACCACCGCCATTGTTCTTCCTCTCCCCACTCTCTGACCGTCTCCTCCTCTGTCCATACTCTCATTGCACCGCTGTCCACATCCTTTTCCTCTCTTCTACGTTCATCCCCACATCTTCACTCACGCCCCAAACACAGTGTATTCTCCCCATAGTATATTTTTCAGAAAGTAAGTGAAGCAAGGACTCGTCACATTAGTGTGACCACCGTCAATGTTCCTCCTCTCCCCTCTCTCTGCCCGTCACCTCCTCTGTCTATACTCTCATTGCACCTCTGTCCACCTCCTTTTCCTCTCTTCTACGTTCATCCCCACATCATCAGTCACACCCCAAACACAATGTTGAATGGTATTCTCCCCATAGTATTTTTTTCAGAACGTAAATAATGCAAGTGCTAGTCACATTAATGTGACCACTGCCATTGTTCCTCCTCTCCCGTCTCTCTGTCCATTTCCTCCTCTGTCGATACTTTCATCGCTCCCATGTACACCTTCGTTTCCTCCCTACTACGTCCATCCCCACATCATCACTCAAACCCCAAACAGAATATTGAGGGGTATTCTCCCCACAGTACTTTTTTCAGAGCGTGAGTGATACAAGGTCTAGTCATACTAATGTGACCACCGCCATTGTTCGGCATCAACTTACTATAATCTGTCAGAGACTGCAGGAGGCTGCAATAACAGTAGAGGGTTTGAGGGTATATAAGAACTGTCGTGGGATGCAGAAACAGTGCAGCCATTGTCGTAATGTGGAAACGTACCTACTTATCTGACGCTCAAAAGGGAACGATGATTGATAATCGGACCAAGGGCGGAAGGTCTTCCGAATCGGTCAAGTTTTTAAACTAATCGCATAGCGCCGTGGTTAAAGGATACAGCGCATGTCAAAATTGTGCTGTCAAAAATCAGCCTCGAGGCAACTGTGCTGCACCACATGCCATAAGTGACCAGGGTGAATGACGGCTGGAGGTGTGTGGTGTGCGAACAGGCGAATAGATGTGCAACTGTTGAACAACCGACTACCAAGATGAACCAAGTGGTTCTCGACAGCGTCTCGTAAACGACCGTTCAACTAAAGTTGTTGCGTAAGCGCCGCCACAGCAGTCGCCTGCTTCATGCACTCATGGTGACTGCTGTTCATCTGTCACTATGGCTGGAATTTGCACGTCAAAACGCAACTGGACGTCCATTGAGTGACGACAAGTGACCTTTTCAGATAAATCACGTTACATGCTTCTTACAGCGTGAAACATCAAAAGGCAAAGAACCTGCAACAAACGCAACAACCGGCGAAAAGGAGGAAGCCTGGGGAATATTTTCGTGGCGTTTTATGGGCATCCTCATTGTTCTGGATGGCAAAATGGATCAACACAAGTGTGCATCTACGCTTGGGGACCATGTTCACTCCTTTTGCTTCTCCTCGGCACGAGGAGATGTACCAGGAGGACAATGCGATGCGTCACACAGTTCGCCGTGTAGCTGCGTGATTCGAGGAGCATCATTAAACTCCTCGGATTTATATCCAATCGAGAGTCTGTGGGCCACCTCGATCGGATTGTTTGCGGTATGGATCTTCAACCGAGAAAGCTAACGCAGCTCACCACGGCACTGGAACTAGCAAGTCTGCAAATCCACATCGGTATCTTCCAGAATCTCACCAACTCTTCGTATACGCCGCGCAGCTGTCCGTGCTGCAAACGATATTTATTCGGGCTGTTCACAGGTGGCCACATTAATGTGAGCGTGTAGTGTATGTGTACCAAATAGTTCAAGGGCCTTAGAAAGTGGATCTGAACGTACACACATTTGGCTTGTTGTTTAACACCATATGATTCCAAAATACGTTTTCAAAATTATTTACTGGCTGTGAAACTAATTCCCATGGCCTGACTGACGCACTGAACAGCACAAAAAAGAGAAAAATTGCTGTTGAAAGTCAACTAAATACAGGAAATAAGTAGTAACAGGTCAATTTGGAATAACCTTCTCATTGATACCCCCATCCCTAGTGGTAGTGGAGACTCTCAATTCCTCAATATACCTACACAAATAGTAAGGCATGTACGTACCAAATTTTGAGTTGCTCCCGCTTAAAACTTATGAGAACTTTTACAAATGAGTTAATGTGTAAACTATGCGACGCTAAGCAGTTTTGCGAGGAAAGTTAAGAAGAGGCTTCAAATGAAGATTAAAATATTTTAGAAGTCGGTAAGTACCCTCATTAGTAAATACTGGATGGGAATAGTCTTGGTAATTCCTGCAACGTAAAAAAAAAAAAAAATAAAATAAAGTAAAAAAAGCTTGGTTTTTCACGCTTCTCAGTGTTTCTGACGCCTCATTTTTTTTAACTTTTTGTCATGCAATGAAATAATTTTGAAGGTACACTCAGTGCTTCATGTCAATACTGTCTGAAAAATATGTAGTGAATAAAGGTATCAGCAAAGAGGTAATAAATTAAATATCTGAAGTTTTGCTGAATGAGCAGCGCAAGTGTAATAAGCGATAAACTATTTTTCCTTTCGTCATTTTTTGGGGAGTGTCAGCGACGAACTGATTCGTCAAGTTTTGAAATTACGTGTAAAGTTTTTTACAAGACGCGAAGTGCTCTCATTCTCAAATACTGGGTGAATGTAATTTGAACATTAGTGCACGGTACGTTAGCTTCTTTTTCTCTCCCTTCCCAGAGTGTTAAAATGCTTTTTTCAGGTAGCAACTGATATGTGTACAAAGTTTAGTTGAAACTGCTCCCGTAGTTTAGGAGGATATATATATATATATATATATATATATATATATATATATATATATATATATATATATGCATTTTTGTAAAATATAGAGATTATGTATCTGTGATGTTTGCCTCGATGTTGAGCGGTGGCCGTGTGTGACTACCATGCGGCCGCCTCGAGTTCAAACCCAGTTGGTGCCTAGGATTTTTCCTTGGTGAGAGGACTGGAAAGACAAGCACTAATTCTCCTTAGGACAAATTCAGAGCTACTTCACTTCAGCTTCTATGGTGTGGAAAGTAGACAACGGTCTGGAGAGCGGTGTAGTGATCCCGTACTCCTGGATACAGGATTAAAACGACATAGTATAGCACGGAACCACACTGCGCGGCTGTCGCTCTTCACGTGGTCCTGATCACGGCGGTTGATTCGTTTTTATTATACGTGTGAGATGCAAATCTTCGTTCTTAACTATACATGCTTCCCCTGTTTCTGAAGTACACTTTTAGCAACGAGAGGGATACGCAGAAAGTTTTAATTGCCGTCTCGAGAGATTTAGCTGCTACTGTGAAAGGAGGTAATTATCTTAGCGTTCCTCAACATATTCAAACTTCAGTGCGACCCATTTTACGCACCGACACATGGCTTGACAGAGACATCTATTGTATGTGTCAGCATTTTGTCGAAATTCATCTCGTACTCAGGAAATGTGAGCCATGCAATAGTCTCTCCAAGCGAGGAAATAGGACTGTTCGAATAATTCAACCATTATTTACGTCTCGGCAGATGTGTACTACACTACTAAATGCTATTTCAATATTTGATGTATAATGTATAGCTAAAAATAGTCCAGTTACGATTTGAATGTATTTTCAGAGTAATACAGGAGATGACGCTAAATTCATTATTCCAAAACAAAAAGGTAGCGTAGCGCAGTGGTTAGCAAACTGCACTCGAATTCGGGAGGACGACTGTTCACACCCACGTCCGCCCATCGTGATTTAAGTTTTCCGTGATTTCCTCAAATCACTAAAGCAAATGCTAGGATGTTTCCTTTGAAATGGCACGGCCGCTTTCTTTCTCCGTCCTTCCCTAGTGCGGTTTTGGGCTCCGTCTCTAATGACCTCGCTGGCGACGGAACGTTGAACACAAATCTCCCCCTCCCTCTCACAGAAAAGCATCACGTTTCAAGAACGAGCTGAGACGTTGTCGGGGAACAAAAACACTCTCTTTTACAGAATCGTCTGGCTCTTGTCTCGACAGTCTGTCGTAATCTCTTCGGTAGATTTCAGCAGTGTGTTCCTGTGTCGGTTGGCCACTTGCGAACGTAATATGTTAGCAGCATCAAGTTTCCCAGTAAAGGTTGTGTCTTCGCCTATTTTCAGGGCTGGTGGATCCACTTGTCCCGTGTTAGGTTTAAAATGGTTCAAATGGCTTGAGCCCTATGGGACTTAACATCTCAGGTCATCAGTCCCCTATAACTTAGAACTACTTAAACCTAACTAACCTAAGGACATCACACACATCCATGCCCGAGGCAGGATTCGAACCTGCGACCGTAGCGGTCTCGCGGTTCCAGACTGAAGCGCCTAGAACCGCTCGGCCACCAACGGCTGGCCTGTTAGCTTTACTCACGGAATAATAATGTTAATGATAATAAAATTTTTGTGGACTGGGTGGGGGAGGGAGGAAACTCTCCCTAACTTCTTCGACAAAAATATCAACACACGGGTTAGGAGGGAATTTATTATGTCACAATGAGCACCTATCTCAACCAAGTTCTTGTGCCAAGATCAAATTGTAGAAGTGCTTGGTGGTTCTTCGGCGCGAAATTTAAGCCGAAAAGTTGTTGCAGAGTTTGTTTCATCAAACCAAAGCACACAGGGAGCACACTCCTCTCTGGTGAAAGTACGATTTTAACTGTACACTACGCTGGCGCTCGTGGTAGCCGAATGGGATATGATGTACTCGTGAATCTAAATTGAGGTTGTTTACTTCAAAAGCACACATCTACCGGTTGTGTAACTTATCTCAGTAAATTTCTATATCATTCATAAGTTGTTGCCGGCCGCGGTGGTCTAGCGGTTCTGGCGCTGCAGTCCGGAACCGCGGGACTGCTACGGTCGCAGGTTCGAATCCTGCCTCGGGCATGGGTGTGTGTGATGTCCTTAGGTTAGTTAGGTTTAAGTAGTTCTAAGTTCTAGGGGACTTATGACCTAAGATGTTGAGTCCCATAGTGCTCAGAGCCATTTGAACCAGAAGTTGTAAAGGCCTTTCCGACTCACCCTGTATTTTACATGTTTGTGATTATGTCGAGCACGTTACGGAAAGCTTCGATTACAGTCCACAAAAATCAACGCGACGTGCGTCTCACGTGACAGGCATTCCACAAAATACTGTTTGGTGAGTACTGCGTAGACGTTTACACTTGACACCAAACAGGAAGGTCGTTACAATATGATGTAGCACTGTTGCCATTAACTGACACTTCGGTATTCGTGCACGCTTCCTGGACCGATCCAAACCTCCACATGCCTTACTTTCCACATCCCTTAATGCCCATACATTATGTGAACACCGCAACAGGAGGAGATTAATGTTACTATCGTCGTTTTAACCGGTATGGGCATGTAATACTACACTACTGACCGTTAAAACTGCTACACCAAGAAGAAATGCAGATAATAAACGGGTATTCATTGGACAAATGTACTGTACTAGAACTGACATGTGATTACATTTTCACGCAATTTGGATGCATAGATCCTGAGAAATCAGTACCCAGAACAACCACCTCTGGCCGTAATAACGGCCTTGATACGCCTGGGCATTGAGGCAAACAGAGATTCGATGCTGTGTACAGGCACAGCTGCCCATGCACCTTCAACACGATACCACAGTTCATCAAAAGTAGTGACGCCTATTGTGACAAGACAGCTGCTCGACCACCATTCACCAGACGTTTCCAATTGGTGAGAGATCTGGAGAATGTGCTGGCCAAGGCAGCAGTCGAGCATTTTCTGTATCCAGAAAGGCCCGTACAGGACCTGCAACGTGCAGTCGTGCAGTATCCTGCTGAAATGTAGGGTTTTGCAGGAACTGAATGAAGGGTACAGCCAAGGGTCGTAACACATCTGAAATGTAACGTCCACTGTTCAAAGTGCCGTCAATGCGAACAAGAGGTGACCGAGACGTGTAACCAATGGCCCCCAGTACCATCACGCCGGGTGGTACGCCATTATGGCGATGACGAATACAAGCTTCCAATGTGCGTTCATCGCGATGTCGCCAAGCACGGATGCGACCATCATGATGCTGTAAACAGAACCTGGATTCATCCGACAAAATGACGTTTTGCCGTTCGTGCACCCAGGTTCGTAGTTGAGTACACCATCGCAGGCGCTCCTGTCTGTGATGCAGCGTCAAGGGTAACCGCAGTCATGGTCTCCGAGTCGATAGTTCATGCTGCTGCAAACATCGTCGAACTGTTCGTGCAAATGGTTGTTGTCTTGCAAACGTCGCCATCTGTTGACTCAGGGATCGAGACGTGGCTGCACGATCCGTTACAGCCATGCGGATAAGATGCCAGTCATCTCGACTGCTAGAAATATGAGGCCATTGGGATCCAGCACGGCGTTCTGTATTACCCTCCTGAACCCACCGATGTCATATTCTGCTAACAGTCATTGGATCTCGACCAACGTGAGCAGCAATGTCGCGATACTATTGACCGCAATTGCGATAGGCTACAATCCGACCTTTATCAAAGTCGGAAACGTGGTGGTACGCATCTCTCCTCCTTACACGAGGCATCACAACAACGTTTCACCAGGCAACGACGGACGACTGCTGTTTGTGTGTGAGATATCGGTTGGAAATTTTCCTGATGTCTGCACGTTTTAGGTGTCACCAGTCGGTTAAATTTCGCGTCTGTAGGACGTCATCTTCGTGGTGTAGCAATTTTAGTGGCCAGTAGTGTAATTTTTATGTTGCGTATGTGAAGGAACAGACGTTTCTGACGATCCGTAGCCGTATTAAACATTATGAGTCTGACGTCAAATGAATTCAAACTTTGCGAAGAAGTTTCGAACGTATCATACAGTTGTGGATCGTCAACAATGTCTGTTCCTACAGACATGCAAAACAACAATAAATAAATGATTAAGTAAGTAACTTTCTTTTGGAGGTTATAAACTAAAACCATAATACTACCTCTTGTGCAAGAGTAGAAAATCCAGTAGTTTTTTGTAGCACGACGTCAATTCCCGCAGGAGACTGCGTTATTTCCCACGAAAGGAACCCTGTAGGAGATTATCGTCGGCAGAATGGCATTTATGCTTCTCTTTGTGCGGTCACGTTGTTTCTACAACTTGCCCCTCAGGAAGTATTGTTTCGTTTCTTCTGACGATGCTTGCAGTAAAGATACTCCTGAAGGCACTTTTCCGCCTTAAAGCGACATTTTCGCTTCGCTTTCCGGTTCTAATTTTGTTTGTGGGTGCAGGAATTTTACCCGCCTCGGATATAATAGAGAGAATTAGAGGAAAGTCCCCTTCGGCAGGCCGGCAGCCGCACTGCTGAAGCCGGCAGAAAGCCAACGGACCGCCTGCAGGGCCGACCAACCGCCGAGGGCGTTCGGAAGCTGGCGCTGATGGCCGCTTTTACGGCCACATCAAACCGTTTATAGATCCTGCCACGTCCAAAGAGTACCGCACACTGCCGACACGAAAGGAAATAACCGTCCCTTGGCGAAGAATCTGATACGCTGTTAAAAAGTCACCATAAATTGAATCTTGATAGCCGTGACACTCCAGATTTACACAGTGATAGACGTTGCTACCATTGCTGTGGAAGGATCCCAATTTACATGTGAGGAACACACATCTTCCAAGAACAATACGTTTTCGATAGAAAGAGAATCTTAATGTAGCACGATTTTGCCACGTGCCACACATTTTACAAATACACGGACTAGAAAAAGAAAATCCTGTTGTTGTACAGTGATGTCACAACGTGAAAGAAAGTAGGAGCCACCACAGTCAACCTTTAACAGCCACTTTTTGCGACACTGAAGCTGGACATACTACATCGTACACGAGTCCTATTGTAGTCGACCGTAACCAGGCTTCTAGTTTTATTTCATGTACCTACATCGCTATCTATACCGATATCTGCGGAAAACAAGCCTCGGTCATACGAAGCCCATTATAAAGCATATATATATATATATATATATATATATATATATATATATATATATATATAGTGTTAACGACGACCTAATTCGATTTCGTGTCTATTTCTTTCTGATTCAGTACACGGCATGGTTCAGGTATGCATTTTTTTCAGTTCTATTAGTTCATCCCCTCCTACCCTCTCTCTGTCTGTCTCCTCTGGCCACCTCTCTGTCCATCTCCAAATGGTTCAAATGGCTCCGAGCACTATGGGACTTAACTTATAAGGTCATCAGTCACCTAGAACTTAGAACTACTTAAACCTAACTAACCTAAGGACATCACACACGTCCATGCCCGAGGCAGGACTTGCACCTGCAACCGTAGTGGTCGTGCGGTTCCAGACTGTAGCGCCTAGAACTGCTCGGCCACCCCGGCCGGCTGCCCATCTCCTTTCCATCCTTCTCTCTGTCCACATCCTCCAGCCTCCACTCATTGTCCGCCTGCATCTTCTCACTCCCTTTGTCCATTTCCTCTTTTCTTCTCTTCTCTAAGTCCATTTCCTCTTGCATCCTTTGTTTTCTCACTCAATATTCCTCCTCCTTCTCCTTCAAGTCGATCTCACCCCCACTTCCCCATCACCCTGTCCAACTCCTCCTCTCCCCTGTCTGTGCATTTCCTCCTCACCTACAATTCATCTCCTCCCCCGCACCTGCCCTTTATATCTTTCTCCTCCACCGCCGGCCGGTGTGGCCGTGCGGTTCTAAACGCGTCAGTTTGGAACGGCGTGACCGCTACGGTCGCAGGTTCGGATCCTGCCTCGGGCTTGGATGAGTGTGATGTCCTTAGGTTATTAGAGCGCTCTCCAACTTCCATGTACTGTATTTTATTTATCTGACAAACCCTATTCTCAGGGCTATATTTTATTTGGACTAATGGAGCTATGGAGTTGTTCGTAAAAATGGCAATGACATATCACTCCATGTTAATGTAATACTGCCGCCTTCTGAAGAAGATAGATTTAAATCTATCGAAACCTAGGTAAAGATTACTTTATCCTTTGCAACTGGTCGGCTGTTTTTAATCTAATTACGTGGAACCGTTGCTGTTACGCAGCTATGTTTAAAATAATGTCCTTAGGTTAGTTAGGTTCAAGTAGTTCTAAGTTCTAGGGGACTGATGACCTGAGTAGTTAAGTCCCATAGTGCTCAGAGCCATTTGAACCATTTTTCTCCTCCACCCTATTTCTGTGTCCAGTTCCTCCTCCCTGTCTCTCTAACTCCTCCTCCTCCCTCTCTCAGTTCACCTTCTGTACCCCTTCTGTCTCTGTCCCCCTCGTCCTCTATCCTTCCTCTGTCCATATGCTCCTGTCCCCCTCTCTGACCATCTTCTCGTCATTCCTTTTCTCTGTTGACTTCCCCCTCCCCCTCTCTCTGTCCATAGCCACCTCCCGCACACATGTATCAATCTACTCCTTCCCCCCCCCCCCGCCCCCTCTGCCTGTCCATCTCTTCGTCCCCCTGTCTTCTCCTCACGCCGTAACCGCCATAACAGTAGGAGGTTACTGGTTCTTACCCCACCGCATTTCATTCCAGATAGTAAGTGAGTACAAAGTTTGGCTGACATCGATCCAGGGGTTTAGAAGCGATTCCTCATCCATGACTTTGCCGAAATATGCACATTTTAAATATATTTACCATATTTCACAAATATTTGTACACATATTTGGCCTGAATTTCTAGAGAATTACGTCATGCCTTTTTTCTTTTCACGCACCTCATCGTTTATGAAGTCGTTTCTCCTGAATTATGTCTCATCCAATCATATAACTTTGTAGATACACTCAGTGGCATATGTGAACAGTGACTGTGAAGAGTGTTGCTGTTACAGTTAGTAGTAAATAATCAGCATATTTAAACGTCAAGGAAACGGCAGCTTTTCACGCATCTCAGTGCTTATAACGCCATACCTCCTGATCTTTATGTTGTACAATGATATAATTAACAGGCACATTCATTGGTATATGTAAATACTTTCTGTAAAGTGTGTCATGAGTACAGTTAATGGCAAATATTGGATGAATAAAGTCTGGGCATTCACTCCTCGGCTCCTACAATTCTTTCCATCCCAGCCCCCCCCCCCCTTCCCCCCGACCTTCTTTCATAGGTACTTGCTCCCACAGCGATTTTTTTTCCAGATGGTAAGTGATTTGTGTACGAAGTTCAGTTGAAATAGGTTTACTGGTTTGGTAGGAAATTGGGAACGTACGCATGTACACACATTTTCATAAAACATATGGGCATCTAACATAGAGATACTAATCTTCAATGTGTCACCCAAACTGTTCGCACTGACAGTTTGATAATGTGTTTACGCCATGAGTTTACTGTTTCTAACGATATCCATTATCAATATACTGGCAATGATAGCCAGGAAGAGATAAATGTGCTGCATCTGGGTTGAGGGCTGCGAATGTCAAGCAGCTTACATTGGCGAGACGGTAAGGGCTTTTAAAACTAGGCTATAGGAACAACTACTTACAAGAAAGACGCAGGATGAACATAATTCCGCGTTTTCGAAACACCTCAACTTGATTGCCCACCAACTACCCTCACTAGAGTACCTAATGGTTTCCCACCACGCTCCAAAGTGCAGAGAGTTATCCACTTTGAAGCGATTGAAACTGTGAAACATTCGTACGCTAAGAAGCATATGTTGCTTAATGATTAGCTGACCAGTAAAACTTATACGCGTGACCTGTGTGAGTGCGAAAGTGTCCCTGGTGCCTTTCTGGTCCGGGACCATACATACAGCTTGTGCGCATGGTCTTGTTCTGCGCTGCTATGACTTTTGTCATTAACAGTCATGAGGTACCTCGGGTGTCTCATTTTCTGCTTTTCTTCTATATGTCTCCTTGTACGCAGGCTCGGATCAACTAAATACTGAGAGGCTAGAATTACAATAAACTTAAACTGGGACAATCACATAGAAATTTTTGTGGGGAAGGCTACCAACAGTGGACGTTTCATTGTCAGAACACTTAATAGAGGCAACAAATCAACTAGACTCTCTACGTTACGCTTGCCTGTCCTCTTATGAATAACTGCAGGGTGTAATGGAATCATTACCAGATAGGATTGACGGACGGCATCGAAAAAGTTCAAAGAAGGGAAGCTTGTTTTGTACTACCGCACGGTAGTTGAGAGAGTATCACGGATGTGATAATCGAGTTGAGGTGGCAGTCATTAACGCAAAGGAATTTTGGCGATATCTTTTCACAAAATTCAATTATCATCTTTGTCCTCTGAATCTCAAACACATTTTGTTGACTCCCAAATACAGAGCGAGAAATGACCATCGTAATATAATACGAGAAATCAGAGCTCGCACGGAAAGATTTATACGATTTTATTTTTTCACTTGTTCTTCCAGTGTAGGACGTCGGAGAAATAGTATGACTCCCAATCCATGAACACCAAGCCAAACACTTAAAAACAGTCACGTAGACAGAGAACGATAAAGCACGACCTTGACATGCTAGGATCCTGACTCTGTCAAATGCCAGCACTAGCTAATAGATCTTTCTCCTTCTTACACAAGATGTAACAAAATTTCTCACAAACATTACAATGACATTTCTGAATGAGTTACCCACTGCGTAATTTTCCTTCATAAAATTAATGTAGATAGCGTTACATCAATCTACTTCGTGCGTTTACGCAGAAATTTGCATGTTTTTCTTTGCAGATTTGACGCTTGTTGCATGTCTCCTACGTGGTGTTGCAGTTTAAATTGCTGGAAGTGTAGAGAAAGAGTAAGACATTACCAACACCATATGAGGCATCATGGAAAGAGAATCATTTTTATAGCCAGTTATCTGTCACACAACCATACAATCGAAGAGAGAAGAAATATTAATTGATGCTTGGAACTACAGTCTGAGTTTTAACATGGAATATACTATCGATACGACATCGACATCTGAAACCTGAAATGAGGAAACACCTGAAGTCTCTTCTTAGAAACGAATGAGTATGCCCACCTACCTCAGCCCCTACCACGGCTGTGTGCTTGTTTGTTGGACTGGGCACACCGCAGTTGAATTTTCCATGGGAATCCATTGGGGTCGAGAACATTACATAAATTGATCCATCGACTTTTTCCAGCCCCCAGACTAGGAGATGTAATGTCCCATTCCTTTACGCTGCGTCTTTGCAAAGAAATGGTTCTCGTTTGAGAAACTTAACACTTCTTCAAATATGGTTACACGAGGATGGTGAGGTATGAGTAAGTATAAATATAGAAAGATTACTCGATGGAAAACATGCAGTTTAGTATCTAATGTATTATTTCACTTGAAAGTACCCATTACAATTTATTTTTATAATTTATTCTTATATATGATGACTCTGTATTGAAACTTCCATGTAGATTAAGAAAGTAGTATATGGGTAGGTATGGGACAGACAATAATTATGGTCCTCATCAACGATAAAAAATATACTCTAAAATAGTGGTTCAAGTAACCATAAACATCCAAACAGCCAATAAGGAGTTATATAATGGCCACACCAACCATTAAAAGTATTCCATAAAAAACAATGCTTAAATAATGGTCTCCACTGACCTTTAACCACCCTCATACAACCATTAAGGTACCAATCAGCCATAAATGGCATCAAAAGAGTACAGGTCCAAACTTAAGGTACTAAGGAACCATTATTTTCAAAAGAAAAACAACTGAGAAATGGTACTAAAGAACCATAACTTGACCAGCAATTTAAAGGTTCTAAACAACCACTAATTTTTTCAAAAAATTATTTCAATGTAAGAGAAATTCCTTTTTTAAGGTAATAAAGAACCATTAATTATACTACCCCTTAAAAAGGTAACAGAGAACCATTAATTTTTCCCGAAAATAAAAATAAAATTTCAAAAAATGTTATTTAATGGTTCAAAAGACCATTAAATTTGAAAATACTTTTGAAGTCACGTATAAAGGTACTAAAGAACCACAACTTTTCATCCAACACCTTTTTCGTTGAAAGGTACTTAAGTACCACAACTTCTTACCCAAAGTCTTTAATATTTAATGCTCGCACCTACCATAAGTCAAAAATTTATAGAGTTTATAAAAATGAAAAATATAAATAAAATATAAGACAGTTAATAAATGGAATACAACAAACAAAATGGTATGCGCCGCAACGACGCAACTATTAAAGAACTAAGGGCTCTGGCTAAGGAGCTCAAAATTACAGGTTTCTACAAGATGAAGAAGGTGGGTCTTGCTGAAGCTGTGACCAATGCAACGTCCAAGGCTATGAATAATGATTTATTTAATTATACAAATGAAGAACTGTCGGCAATGATTGTTCGCCAACTGAAACGATTTGCAAGAGAGAACGGAATTAAGGGCTACTCAATGGTTCATTCAAAGAACGGATTGACGGCCTTGATACGAAGTGAGAAGGAACGGTTGGATAAAATCAGGCACTTCAACTTTGCTGAAGACTTGTTTGAAACTAAAGTACCCCCTCAACCACAGGCGAACCAACCATGCAAAGAAATAGTAATTAATGAGAAGTTAGGTCAAATTTTCCCATTCAAACAAAAATTGTTCGATCGAAGTGTGGAGAAAAAAATCTCCTTTTAAGATTCATGAAGGAGACCGTACCTTTCTTAAGACGTTCAACGTTTGGCAAACTAACTACACCGTACAGGTAAAAGATTTGAAAGGAACACCCCTTGAACAAATGAAAGCTGTTAGGGCAGCCGTCCATGCAACTATAAAAGCTGTGAAGAAAATGAGTAATTACAGTCCAGGAGATCAGATGAAAATAGTCACAGATAATGAAAATTTTCACCATACAATTTCGGCCAAAAGAAATCAGAAAATCAACGCCTCCCTTTTACTCAATCAAATTGAAAGAATTGTTACATCTAATGAAAATGTAGATATAAATGCAACCTGATTTACTTTCAAGTTTATAAAATCCCCAGAGGCGGTGGTAATAAAGGCAAAAAAGTAGTCAACCTTCAGAAAGACGTTAAGGCTAAAAGATGTATTAACAAAATAGATAATAAGGACAATATGTGTGGTCCAAGAGCTATAGTTACGGCTTGACATACGAAACAAACATCATTCTTGATAGGGAACTCACCAGTAATGACTTAATCTATATAAGGAAAGGTAGGAAATTGCAAGAAGAGTTGTCTAAGGAACTATGTATCAGGATGGGGAAGAATTGCGAAGATATGTTCACCTTAGAAGATATCCAGGATGCTGAAGAGTTTTTGGATGTTCAGATAAAGGTGGTTTCGGCTGCACATTTCAACGCAGTCATTCATTCTGGAAAAGAAAGAGACACTACAATCTACCTATACCTTCACAACAATCACTATGACACAATCAATAACATGAAAGCGTTCTTTGGAAGCGTATACTACTGTCAAAAGTGCGACAAACCCTACAATAACAAGGACCAACACACCTGTAAAAGTAGATCTAAAAAATCTGTGTGTAACTTGTGTAAAGGACCACAACATCAAGATGGTAAAGATCGTGTTAGGATATATTGTAATAAGTGTAATAGATATTGTTTTGGTAAAGATTGTTTCAAAAACCACGAAGAAGTGTGCAAGGAAGTCTACAAATGCAGAGGATGTAATTTAATACTTTTAAGGTCTAAAGAGCACAAGTGTGGATATTCCTCTTGTTATAACTGCATGGAACCGTTTAAGGTTGGTGAACACCAATGCTACATCCAATCCAAGGGTCAAAAAGGTGGTAGATGTGAAGGCGAATGTATTTGTAATGCTAAAGATAAAAGTAAGTTTCTAAAATGTTATATGGTTGCAAATAGGTTAGAATTGTTCAAAATACCAAAGATTAAAGAACTCCAAAAACAATTTTTAGCTGGAAAAATTTCTAAAGAAAGATATAATTTATTATTAAACAATATTTTGATCGACATTATCACATACGAAAACGGTTGTAGTTACACTGAGAAGTACTACTTCTTTGATTATGAAGCCGAGCAAGATACTGGTGTGCACAACCCTAATTATGTAGCCGTTCATGATTTCAGTGGCAATAGAAGACATTTTCTAACTAATGATGAGTTTTGCCAATGGCTTATTAGCGAAGCCCACAAAGGATACACATGTATTGCTCATAATTCTAAAGGTTACGACTCATACTTTATTCTTCAATATCGTGTCAAAAATGGAATCAAACCCAAGACTAATTACTCAGGGTCTAAAATAATGCAGCTTGAAATACCTTGTTTAAGAATAAAAATAATTGACAGCATGAACTTCATCCAAGGAGCTTTAGCATCATTCCCGAAAACGTTTGGTATAAAAGAAATTAAAAAAGGATACTTTCCCCACTTTTTCAATACAAAAGAAAATCAAAATGACGTTGGACCTATTCCACCCACCAAATTCTATGGTGTCAGCACTATGAAAGATGGTCAACGTGACGACTTTTTAAAATGGCACGGTGATAAGGTAAAAGAAAACTATGTATTTGCTTTAAGAAGGAACTAGCAGAGTACTGTCATTCGGACGTTGATATATTGCGTAGGGGGTGTCTTGAATTCAGGAAATCATTTTTAGAGATTGCCAATATAGATCCTTTCCAATACGTAACCATCGCTAGTGTATGTATGGCTATTTATAGATCAAAGTATCTCCAAGAAAATACTATTGCAGTAGTGAAAGACGATAAGAAGGAAATGTTTAGTAAAGAATCCATAGCCTGGTTGAATACGTACCGTAATGTACGCCACGCACTAAATGGTGGTGAAGTAAACATATGTGGTGCTAAAGTTGATGGTTATGATAGAACCAGTAAAACAGTTTATCAATATCACGGTTGTTTCTGGCACGGATGCCCCGACTGTTATAGCGGCGACACCATCAATAACGTAAACAATGAAACTATGGATGATTTGTTTAGTAAAACTATGGACCAAACTAACACACTGAGAAATGCGGGTTACAATGTAGTTGAGGTGTGGTCTTGTGAGTGGAAGAAATCCAAAGCTTACAAACAAGCCCTAAATAAAACGATCAACGTTGTGGAACCTTTAAAGCCTAGAGACGCCTTTTTCGGTGGGCGAACAAATGCCGCAAAACTGAAAGTGACTGCAAAGAAAATGCGGTATATAGACATATGCTCTTTGTATCCAACTGTAATGTTCTACGATTGGTATCCTGTTGGCCATCCTACTAAAATATTGAAACCAGAAGAATACAACAAGGAATGGTTTGGTTTGGTCAAATGCAAGGTACTAGCTCCTAAAGGTCTTTATCACCCCGTACTTCCCATTAAGCAAGAAAAATTGTTGTTTGCTCTCTGCGCCAAGTGTGCTGATAAGACGACAGAGCGTTGCAACCACAACAACGAAGAGAGAGCTTTCACAGGCACATGGACTACTGTATAAATATATAAAGCAATCGAAAAAGGTTACAAAATACTTGAAACTTACGACGTGTGGAATTTTAAAAATAAAAGTAATGCCCTGTTCAGAGATTACATTAAAACTTTCATGAAAATAAAGCTAGAAACTAGCCCTTGGGAAGACGATTACAAATCAAAAGAGGAATATGTCCAAGCCATTAAAGAAAAACAAGGTATAGAGCTTGACATTGACAGAATCGAACCCAATCCTGGAAAACGTGCTGTCGCCAAGATTTGTTTAAATTCTCTATGGGGTGAATTTGGCCAAAGACAAAATATGACACAAAGCGAGTTCATCACTGATCCGCAATGCTGGTATAAATTACTTCTAGATGATAAGATAGAGATATCTAATGTGATCTTCATTAATGAAGATATGATTGAGGTTACCTACAAGTACACTGACGAATATGTAGAGGATAGTAATGCCACCAATATATTTATAGCAGCCTTCACCACTTCCAATGCTAGAATACGATTGTATGAGATTCTAGACAGATTAGGAGATAAGGTTGTATACTATGATACTGATAGTGTTGTATACATTGATGATGGTACGAACACTGTAGAAACTGGGTGTATGTTAGGAGAATGGACAGATGAGTTGGGAAAGGATGATTATATCACAGACTGGATAAGCACTGGTCCAAACAGTTATGCTTATGAAACCCTAAAAGGCAAACGTGCGACGAAAATAAAAGGTTTTACCCTCAACTACGAAAATAGTTTGAAAATTAACATGAAGACAATGGGTAAACTGATATATGGCACCAGTGATAAAATAACGACAAATAACAATATGATAACTAGAGATAAGAAAAATAAAAGATTGGTAAATAAGCTTATGGTTAAAGAGTTCAAAGTAACCTACGACAAACGAATGGTCTTGAAGGAGACAGATGGAATAATTGACACACTACCTTGGGGATACTGAAAAGTAATTACACACAGTTAATAAATGAAAACAATCATCCTAACATTAATATTTAGTGGATTTGTCGCTGCTGATGAAGAAGTAATCAAATATTTACATGATTTTGGGTATCTTGAACCAGATTCTGCAAATGTTCCAGAACTTTCAGATGTGAAGAATGCTTTAAAACTATTTCAACAAAAGTTTAATTTGAAACCCACAGGTGAAATAAGTGATGAAACTTTAGAACTGATAAGGAGACCTAGATGTGGCGTTGAAGATCATGCACTATCTTTTACTTCACATATTGATAAATGGAATAAGAAAAATATAAAATGGTATTACACTGGTTCATCAAAGAGAATGAACTTAAAGTTAGTTTGCCTGAAAGGTACAACAAAATCCTAAGTTGGGAAGACTCTAGGTCTATTATACACTCCTGGAAATTGAAATAAGAACACCGTGAATTCATCGTCCCAGGAAGGGGAAACTTTATTGACACATTCCTGGGGTCAGATACATCACATGATCACACTGACAGAACCACAGGCACATAGACACAAGCAACAGAGCATGCACAATGTCGGCACTAGTACAGTGTATATCCACCTTTCGCAGCAATGCAGGCTGCTATTCTCCCATGGAGACGATCGTAGAGATGCTGGATGTAGTCCTGTGGAACGGCTTGCCATGCCATTTCCACCTGGCGCCTCAGTTGGACCAGCGTTCGTGCTGGACGTGCAGACTGCGTGAGACGACGCTTCATCCAGTCCCGAACATGCTCAATGGGGGACAGATCCGGAGATCTTGCTGGCCAGGGTAGTTGACTTACACCTTCTAGAGCACGTTGGGTGGCACGGGATACATGCGGACGTGCATTGTCCTGTTGGAACAGCAAGTTCCCTTGCCGGTCTAGGAATGGTAGAACGATGGGTTCGATGACGGTTTGGATGTACCGTGCACTATTCAGTGTCCCCTCGACGATCACCAGTGGTGTACAGCCAGTGTAGGAGATCGCTCCCCACACCATGATGCCGGGTGTTGGCCCTGTGTGCCTCGGTCGTATGCAGTCCTGATTGTGGCGCTCACCTGCACGGCGCCAAACACGCATACGACCATCATTGGCACCAAGGCAGAAGCGACTCTCATCGCTGAAGACGACATGTCTCCATTCGTCCCTCCATTCACGCCTGTCGCGACACCACTGGAGGCGGGCTGCACCTTGTTGGGGCGTGAGCGGAAGATGGCCTAACGGTGTGCGGGACCGTAGCCCAGCTTCATGGAGACGGTTGCGAATGGGTCCTCGCCGATACCCCAGGAGCAACAGTGTCCCTAATTTTCTGGGAAGTGGCGGTGCGGTCCCCTACGGCACTGCGTAGGATCCTACGGTCTTGGCGTGCATCCGTGCGTCGCTGCGGTCCGGTCCCAGGTCGACGGGCACGTGCACCTTCCGCCGACCACTGGCGACAACATCGAGGTACTGTGGAGACCTCACGCCCCACGTGTTGAGCAATTCGGCGGTACGTCCACCCGGCCTCCCGCATGCCCACTATACGCCCTCGCTCAAAGTCCGTCAACTGCACATACGGTTCACGTCCACGCTGTCGCGGCATGCTACCAGTGTTAAAGACTGCGATGGAGCTCCGTATGCCACGGCAAACTGGCTGACACTGACGGCGGCGGTGCACAAATGCTGCGCAGCTAGCGCCATTCGACGGCCAACACCGCGGTTCCTAGTGTGTCCGCTGTGCCGTGCGTGTGATCACTGCTTGTACAGCCCTCTCGCAGTGTCCGGAGCAAGTATGGTGGGTCTGACACACCGGTGTCAATGTGTTCTTTTTTCCACTTCCAGGAGTGTAGGATTAAAAATGGTTTACAAAGGTATGACACACGGAGACATTAACATAAAACCCAGACACATCATAGAATTTTTATAAAATACATTTTTAATTTTTAATGCCTGAGAGGCATTAAAAATAGGCATTAAAAATAGACATTAAAAGCTTTCATTTACTATTCCATGCTTTGCATCATAGATCAAATTCTTTTTGGTATACATCACAATATAAGCAGTAGTGTTTTCAGGTATGTTAGCATTAAAAGTTGCGCACAACTTCATACTTGTTTTGTTTGCCGCTACAACATTTCGCCTCTTGGTCATATTAATAACATAAATGGGATACGAATTAATGAAGCTGTAAGGACTAATTTTCGAATCACCTCTTAATTCGGTTATCCACTTAAAGTCTAAGAATGCATTGTAGGCCTTGAAGTAAATTGAAGGAGGAGCAATGTTCCACGCTTCCTCAGGAAATATTTCGTTTCTACCATTCTTTAGATAAATATTTTGAAGGTTGACATGATCGTACTGTGACGAATCTCTTTCTTGGTTACCTTTTCGGTTAGTCTGGAACACAACAAAAATAAAGTAAGGCATATCAAACTCTAAGGATGTGTAGTAATTGGTAATGTCAATTTCAAAGTTCCTCCTACCACTGAGGCCCGCTATCTCTTGAGTCTGTAGTTCAAAGAATGAAATGAGAAGTTTAGGTTCTCTGAATATTTTGTCTCTTAGATCGAGCTCATAAGTTGGCTCATATTTAACTACAGGTATTCTTATTTCCATACTTGTGATGGTTACTTTCCCTTCTTCTGGGCAACTCCCCGCAATGTCAGTGCCATCATTATTCTTTGAAAACCATCTCTCCAAAGCATCTCCACCACTCGCGCTCCAAGTGAAACAAATCGTTATATCTCCTTCCCACATAATTTCTTTGTAGTCTTTAAAGTCCCACCCAGCATTTTCAGTGGGTACAATACTTCATTTGATTTTGACTTTAGCTTACCATTGTTTACAAAGTTCCCTTCATACATTACATCCTCAGCAATTGAAGAGGTGAGGTGATACAACACCGTTGAAGAAATACTGGGATGTTCAATTCTGGAGATGATAACTCCTTTCTTTTTAATGGTAATTGCGGAAAACAACTGCGATACAAAATTGTCGATCAGTTTTACATTAGATTTTCCATCGTAGCTAGTGTAATCAGAACCATTAACGTGAGTTACATTAAAATTCATATAAAGAAAAGCATTCTTACTGTCAATCCAACCATCACCAACTTTGATGTCTATTTCAACATCTTTGTTTGGTATGTTTGCATTAAATTTCGTCTTCTCATTTACGGGAAAAGACTGGTATTGATAACTTTCTATCTTGTTCATTTATTAACTGAGTTTTTCAGTTTAAATTTTTACTGCATTTCTAAAATTACCGTGACATCGGCTCCACCAAAATCAATCAAATTATCGTCTTCATCAGTTACAGTTACTACCAATTACTGAATTCTGTCGTGAAGGGGGACAA
This sequence comes from Schistocerca cancellata, assembly GCF_023864275.1. Lineage (NCBI taxonomy): Eukaryota > Metazoa > Arthropoda > Insecta > Orthoptera > Acrididae > Schistocerca > Schistocerca cancellata. The sequence continues at coordinate 642,121,480 of NC_064627.1, forward strand.
ATGAGTGGTTCTGTGGTTCATAAATAATAGGGCCACCAAACTCAACACCGATTTTAAAAGAAGCTATAATATTAGTTTCTCTGTGGTAGTGTTCACCACCCTTAACTAACATTCCATCTGCCAAGTTGAAATGAACATTAATCGTTTCGAAGGGAATAAATTTAGGAATACCAGTACCAATAGTCTTTGTGTTAGGTTCAACGATTTGATTATCAAACCCCAGCACACTTCCTATGCTTTCTTCTCTGTCCATAAATAGCTTCACTTCACTTTCTATAACAACTCTGTTTAAAACCTGGTCTGCCTTAATACTTATTTCAGGGTTTTTGGTACGAATGTATTTTTCTAAATTTTGTATACTGTACTGCCCAGGAGGAATATTTAACATGTTAACCACACCATCTTTCTCATAGTGCAACTTATTATTCTTTGTGGCTACATTTGGAATCAAGAACGTCGTGTAAAATCCTTTTAAGGCCACACCTTTAAAGTGGTCTCTAATCGGAACTGTCAACCTCTTTTCTAGTACAGAGGACCTAACGCTCAGCTTAAATAATCTTGTCATTTATTAAATAGAGAATAAAGAAAGGAGAAATGAAGACAGACTGGGAACCTAAAGTTAGAATACCAGAAAGGAAAAGAAAATTGAAGCATGGGAAGCTTTTACCTAATTCGATACGTTGTGGAATTATCGGTCCAACCGGATGTGGTAAAACAACACTAATGATCGACAATTACCTTCTTGCACCAGGGTGGTTGAACTGGGACAAAGTAAATCATGTATACATATATTCAAAAAGTCTAGATCAATCAAAGTATCAAGAACTAATGAAAATGTGTGACAAACTAGAAGAAAAAACAGATTTAAAAATAGCATCATTCATTGAAGCTGCGCAAGATATAATACCTTTAGATGAATGTACAGAAAATTCGGTTGTGATATTTGATGACTTTATTTTGGAGAACCAAGATATAGTTAGGAAATATTTCACCAGAGGTAGACACAAAGGTGTAGACTGTTTTTACTTAGCACAAACATACACCAAGATACCGAAACAACTGGTTCGCGATAACCTGAACTTCCTGAATGTTTTTAGACAAGACAATAGGAATCTAAATCATATTTATAACGAATTTGTTGGCGGTGATATGAGATACGATGATTTCCAAACCATGTGTAGTAATTGCTGGAATGAAGACGATTTTGGTTTTATAACGCTAGACTTCACGCGTAAATCTAACGATGGCAAGTACAGAAGTAAGATCAAAACATTCTTAAACTGTGTAACGTCCAACGATTAACGCCCAACGCTTAACGTCTAACGCTTAACGCTCAACGCTTAACGCCCAACGCTCAACGTCTAACGCTTAACGCCCAACGCTTAACGCCTACCGTCTAACGCTTAACGTCTGGCGCTTAACGTCTAACGCTTAACGCCCAACGCCTACCGTCTAGCGCTTAACGTCCAACGCCCAACGCTCAACGCTTAACGCTTACGTTTACTATAAAAAATCACATATAATAAAGATGTTTGCAAATATACTCCTGATGCTATTAAGAGTGGACGGAAGAACAGAAGAAAGTTTGAAGAACTCAGGGAAGGTTTTAAATCGTGGAAGAAACAGCCGATAACAGAGTATGAAAAGTATAAAAAAGAAGACCAACCTGTTATCGATGCAATTAAAGAAGTTAAGGGAGAATTGGAGGGTTTGGGTGATAATGTAATAAAAGCAATAGAACTAAACAGAGAAGTAGAAAAGCAGCTGGTTCCATATAAAAAAACAGATTTCGAAGACATGTTTCCTATTCCCTCAACACCTGATGAAACGTCATTTGAAAAGAGTATATTTAAAGACAGGCATTATGATACTGACAGTGATGTTTCACCAAATACAAAACAAAGATTAGAATCAACCTTAGCAGAAATTGAAGCGAATGAAAGGGAAAAGATGATCAGGAAGGGTGAATTAACTAGTACACCAAAGGCTGCTGTAACCAATTATGCAACAACATATTTAGGCCCTGTAGTATCCAAGTACTTAGGAGGTCTACATGATAAGGTATTTGGTTTAAGATTCGATAATGGTAAGCATTTTATTGGTGATTCAGAAGTTAATTTTCAGAATGACGACATTATCATTAAAGATAAACGAATTAAAGCTACCAAAGGGTTAATGAATCTTCTAACACAGAAAGATGTAGATGAGAGTGTACCACTTGATGACCATGACAATTATGTGGATATATTAAAATTAACAAATGCAATATATCAGATCAACGACCCCACAAAAGGACCTAAATCAAGTGCAAGCAAAAAATATAACAGGTTAATCAAGCCCATATACAAAGCAATAAAGAGGTCAAAGGTAACTCCCACAAAGACTGGAAATGGTTTCGTGAAGAAATATAGCGACAGGCCGATTGAATACATCTGGATGGATGATGTCTGGGACTTAATTGATAGACTTACGGTTATTCATGGGGAAGAAAATGCTGGAAACACCAACTATCACAATGAAAAAGTTGCAATTACTAAAATGCTCAGTAATAAGTTTAATGACTTCATTATCGATAATCCGAAGGGGATCCCTTACCTAATTAGATTTCTAAACCACCTCCCTCACACCTTCTGGAAGTCAGAAAAACATGGGAAAGGTTTAGTGAACACACTAATTAATAATCTCCCGGTAGAATTGCACCTTCCTGGATACAACTACTGCGCCCTGGCACCAAATTAGAAGAAAGATTAGCTAGAGGAGATGTAGGAATCAATCCTTTAGACGAAGCATGTAAACAACATGACATTGCTTATAGGGATCATAAGGATTTGGAGAATAGACACGTAGCTGACAAAGAACTACAAAAAGCTGCAAAGGAAAGGATGTTCAGTAAAGATGCTTCACTTGGAGAGAGATTAGCTTCCACAGCTGTTGCTGGAATAGTGTTCAGGAAACGGAAACTGGGAATGGGGTTGGAAGTCGATGAAAACGGTTTTGGTTTGTGAAAAGGTGTAATTTTAATGCAGATTTTATGCTTTAAAGCATAAAATTAAAATTGAAATAAATTAATAAATAAATGAGAGGATTTAGTATTGATTACAATGTTTCCCCCAGAGGGAGTCCAAAAGCAAAATCTATTAAAATAAAATTGTCCAATGATGATTTGAAAAGTCATGGGTTTCTTGATGGTTTCCTCACAGAGGCTCAAATGAAACAGAAAGCAAATAAACTTAAGAAAGGTGGTAGTTTACTTATAACACTATCTATACCTATCGTGAAAAAGATTCTTGATTACCTTAACATAAAAAACGGTTCTGGTATGAGTAAGCACGAAGGAGGATTCCTACCACTGATACTGGCTGCCTTAGGCGCAATTGGTTCATTGGCTGGTGGAGCTGCTGCAATCACTAGCGCCGTTCATAAAAAACAGAAAGAAGATGCAGAACTGGCTGAACAGAAGAGACACAATCTAGCAATGGAAAAGAAGGGATCTGGAACGAAAAAAAAAGTTCAAAAAAATAATCGCAGACTACCCTCATGCTTTAAGCAACTTTGACATAGAAAAACTAGCAAAAGAATTGAAAATTGAATCTTTCAGAGGTGTTTACATGATTGATGAGTTACCTAATAAACCATTAAAGTACGAATCAGGAATTGTGAATTTAGACTCGTCTAAGCACACTGGTTCACACTGGATCTGTTACTTTAAAAAAAAGCGACGAAAAGTTTGTTTTTGATTCATTTGGAGGAATTGTACCTGATGAACTGGTCCGTTACCTAGGTTCAAAGAATTTATTCTACAATACAGAAAGAATACAGTATTATGACGAGTATATTTGTGGCCACCTGTGTATGCTCGTACTTAAGCTATTTACAGATGGGTGGAATTTTAACGAAATTTTGAATGTAATAAATGGACGTTTTAGGGAATAAACAAGCTGTAGCTACTGATGTAACGTTTCGAATGACGGAAGAAGAGTTAGATAAGATAAAAAATGTCGAAAAGAGTTTTACCAAGTTTCAGAAATATTTCACAGATGTGATGAAGAAATCAAAGCGTTATATAAATTTTCTAGGTAGAAGATTAGTCGATGTCGATGATCCTGTTGATGATATGGATGTAGTTACCAAGAGGTTTCTGCAAACAAAACTTGTAGAGAGTAGTGCACAATACACAAGTCTCTTAACACAATTCAGTAATTATTACAGCAAGAAGGAGATTGAGAAAGTTCTTTCAGATTATTTTACTAAATCAGATTTGAAGCCGTATATTGAGAGTTCTCAGAGCACTATACACGATAAACAAACAGTTGAATTCATATTAGTGACAGGTGATGAACAAAAAATGCACAACTCTGAATACACCTTTCAGTTAAGAAGAGTTGTTGCAATTGGTGAAAACGTTAATGGACGTCTGTCAACTAAGGACTTTGATATGACAGTAAGTGTATATGACAAAATACATCTAATTAATGGTGGAAACCATTCAATAACAATAAATGAGGGAAATTTTCTCTCTGTAAGTGTTAAAACCGTACCTGTTAACGTGAAATTTCTAATTTATGGTGAACTTATACCAGTTGTCGAGGATATTGAGAATTAAGAATGACTTTTTAAAGGTCTTTAGGATTTTTAAAAAGTGTTTACTAGTAAGAGGATTATATTTTAGATGTAACACTCAGTTAATAAATGGACGAGTATCATATTTGGTGTTTAAAGTGTAGAAAACACACGAACACCCTTCATCCACACCGTGTTATGGCTAAAAACGGGCGAACAAGAATTGAAGGTATCTGTTCGGAATGCAAAAGCAGGAAAAGTAAATTTGTAAAAAAAAAAGACGTAGAAAATGTAGGTTGTGGTATATACCAACCATCTGTTGGTGAAGGTATTGTAAACGAGCTTCACACACCATCGAGAAAGAACTTCCCAAGGAGAAGTGTCATAGCTTATGGCGTAGATGATTTGTGGCAAGCTGATTTGGTTGAGATGGATTCTGGACACCTAAAAGGGGTGTCTAAGATTAATAAGGGATACATGTACCTATTAACAGTTATTGATGTGTTTTCAAAGTATGCATGGGCTATTCCTGTTAACGACAAATCAGGTGTGAATGTGGCCATTGCTTTTAAAAGTATTCTACAAGAAAGGAAGCCAAGGAATCTACAAACAGATAATGGTAAAGAGTTCTACAATAAACACTTTAAGGAACTGATGAAACTTGAAGGCATAAACCACTATTCCACATTTACAGAACTTAAAGCATCAGTAGTTGAAAGGTTTAACAGAAAGCTTAAAGAAAAAATGTGGAAACAATTCTCGATTCAAGGTAATCAAAAGTGGATTGAGTTACTTCCAAAGCTCATATATGACTACAACAACAGAAAACACAGAACAATAGGGATGAAACCAATAGAAGTGACTAAAAAGAATGCAATTGAACTTAAAGCAGACCCACCAAAGTTCAAGATAGGTGATAAAGTTAGGATCAGTAAACTGAAAGGTTTGTTTGAGAAAGGCTATACTGCTAACTGGTCGATAGAAATATTTGAAGTGAGTCAGATCAGTAACACAATTCCAACCACGTACAAGCTGAAAGACACAAATAAAGAAGAAATTGAAGGTAACTTCTACGAACAAGAATTACAGAAAACTAAGTATCCTGACGTCTATCTTGTAGAAAAAGTCATAAGGAAAAGGGGTGACAAAGTCTATGTGAAGTGGCTAGGGTTTGATAACTCACATAATAGTTGGGTGAATAAAAGTAATGTAATATTTTAATGGTTTTTAACCATTAAAATCTGATAAAAGTTTTGATTTTGTTACGTAAGGTTAACCATCAACGTTTCAAATTCTTGTTCTATTTGTGATATACTTTCACCTATTTTGCAGAGGTCAGTCTGGTCTTCTACTAATTCCATAATGGTCAGTTGCAAATACTGCATTTTCTTTAGATAATTAAAAACGATAACGAAAATCGGCAAATGACTAATAAAATAAAGGTCAAACGTACCAGGCAAGAAAGGTAAAAAAGAAATAGCAAGTAAGGTTAAATCGATCCATTAATAATAATTAATAATTAATAGTTCTGGAAAATATTTATGGTGGAGTGGGAGTTTAAAATAAATTAATTTATTTTAGAAAATATTTATGGTTTGGGGTACCTTTAAATGAATAAGGTGTTGGAGAAATATTTATGGTTCCTTAGTACTTTTATACGTGACTTCAATAGTGTTTCAAATTTTAATGGTCTTTTGAACCATTATATGGAATTTCTTGAAATTTCATTATTATTTTTTCGAAAAATTTATGGTTCTTTGTTACCTTTTTTAATGGCTGCATAATTAATGGTTCTTTAATACCTTAAAAAGGAATTTATCTTACATTTTGATATATATATTTTTTAAATTAGTGGTTGTTCCAAACCTTTAAATCGTTCCACGAGTTATGGTTCTTTAGTACCATTTCTCAGTTGTTTTTATTTTGAAATTAATGGTTCTTTAGCACCTTAAGTTTGGACCTGTACTCTTTTGATGCCATTTATGGCTGATTGGTACCTTAATGGTTGTATGAGGGTGGTTAAAGGTCACTGGAGACCATTATTTAAGCATTGTTTTTTATGGAATATTTTTAATGGTTGGTGTGGCCATTATATAACTCCTTGTTGGCTGTTTGGATGTTTATGGTTACTTGAACCACTATTTTAGAGTCTATTTTTTATGGTTGATGAGGACCATAATTATTGTCTGTCCCATACCTACCCATATACTACTTAAGAAGGATATGTTGAACCAGATTCGAACCTGGTACATTGCCTTGTCGGGTAATTCTCTTATCGACTTTTTCATTTTCACCTCTCTTCGCATTTTGTATTAGTTATTCATTTATTCATTGTTACTTTTATCTATTTTTTCTTAAGGGGATGGAGGAAGGCTGCTTCTATCTCTCCAAAAATACTCTCCTTATTCTCGCCAAACTAACTTCCACCAGTTTACTATGTTGTTAGTTGTGAATATAACTTGCGTAAAGAGTCATCTGGTTCTCTTGATTCCCACTGCAAATTTCGTCATTAGCGATATCACTCCACACGAAAGGTAAATTCATTCCAATTATTAGAGGTGACGAAACGCCAATAAAATGGAAGAAAATGCATAAAAGCATTTCTTACAATCGTTATCTATTCACTTCACTCATTACTACGTACCTTATTATAGGTTTAAAACGTTGCACCGAAGAAGCATAAAAGACCCAGACAAAATGAAGAGAAAATCACTTCGATGTAAGATGCTGGTCTGTTAAATACACTAGAAAGTCAAGTACATCCGGTTTTTTTTGTATGAGAGGAGTAAGGAATAAGACGGTCGGTCAACAACACATACATGCCATTTGGCTAGTGGAAAACAGTTCCAATCCATCCCTAAGATACATGCATACATATACCTCATATATATAAACAATCTTCTGTCGAATAACCAACAGTCGGATATAGTTCTTTTTGCAGATGACACTTACATTGTAATCGATGGAAACATTGTTCAAACTGTAAGTGAGTAGTTTTCTGCGAATGGTCTCATTCTTACATTGAAAAGACACAACACATTCAGTTCTGTACCTCTAGAATTACTACACCAATGATAAGAGTAACATACGGTAAGTAAGTAATAATTAGGTGGAAACCTTCAAATTGTTAGGTGTCCATATTGATGAGAATTTAAATAGAAAAATATACATTTGTGGACTCCTAGAACAACTTAGTTCAACCGCATTTGCACTTTGAATCGTTGCAAATGTTGAAGAGGAACAAATTTGTAGGTTGATATGTTTAAGACGTTTTCATTCAACAGTATCATAACGAATAATATTCTGGAGAAACTCATCTATAAAAAAGTCTCTAACACCTCAGTATATCTAGATGAATACTGTGATTCACTCATTCAAATGTCTTAGATAGGTCGCAGAAGATACCAACCGTTACTATTTTGTTATTTAATGCTTGTTAGATTTGGTGAATGGCCACGTAAGTGGCATTCTCAGCTGAAGAAATCTTCTGATATCTATATTGTGATTTCCTGATGATGTTACTGTTGCTTATGTGGGATATTACTCTAGAAGACATTATCATCTTAAAAAGTTTGGAAATTGATGTCAATAGTGAACAGGGCCGGAAGTTACTGGCATCTTTCCTATTACCTTCCTTGTTGAGATGTTTAACAATGGAATATTTCAGCCTCTCTGGAAGAAATGCCTTGAATTAGTGATGCATTACGTATTTCATATGATGCACAGCTTATTATGTGTGAACAAATATTTAGTACTTGTTGTAAACACCAGCAACTCCAGATCAGCTTTATATTTGAGAGAATATATAATTTATCTAATTTCAGAAGGAGAACTTGGTGATACATTCATATGATAGAATTTCATGAGAGTTCCGTTTCAATGTACTGCTGTGACTTTGTCCCTACATTTAAAAAATGATTATTAAACATATCTGACATCTGTGCCTGATCATTTACAGCCTTCCATTTAATTCAATAATGATGTTTTTCATGTTGTGTAGCCTCTTTTCACATTTCTCGTTTCACCACATTCCATTTAGACTGGGTAATAGAAAAGTAATAGAGCGATAGCCTTTTTCTGCGTAAACAAAATTTACAGCTGACGTGACTAATTTACAGTGATATGTTAGCAACAGGTTTATTGATAATTATTTTACGATCATGCTTTCTATGGATATCGCTTTGTGATCTTCCGATAACACCACCATCATATGCTTGAGCAGCCAAGTAAATTTTAAAAATGGATTAGAAAACAGTCTCAACCGCAAATTGAAAGTTCTTCACAATGCACCTAAGGTATTGTTACTTAACACGTTAAAAGAAATAGAAACTTATGGTGACTACAAAAATAAACCCTCGTTGAAACTTAAACGAGCAGTTAGGCTTAAGAAAAACACATTTCTATGACCTTTTTGAAGACTTACTATAGAATGTTCCTCGTCTTAGGTTCCCGTTTTATTCTGTCTTTTACTTTTTATGGGATGTTTTCATGACTGTAAAAGTTTTGTTAACTTTACTTTAAAATCTTGTTTGCTTATGTACTTTTAATTTATGACTACCTTAGTAGGTCCGGTTTGTTTTATGACAATTATTGTGCAGTGAATCCTTTGATATAAGATGATTTTTTTCTCTAGGCTAATTAAAATATGCTATTTTACTTCTGTTCGTCTTTCCCCTTTTATTTTTCAAAATAATGATTGTAACTTCATGCTTATTGCTATTTTATGGACTTTTTGCGACTGCAGACAACTATGTTCACAGCGTATTTTAACTTTAGACTTATTATGCGTTTGTTTTACATTTATAACTACTTATATGGGTATTACAGCGTGGTGATGTAACCTATATTTCCGTACATCCGACATTATGTACGCCTGTTCTGTGGAATTACGTGGGATATTTACGCCAGTAAACGACTATACTCACAGTTCTTTTAAACTTCAGTTTATTATGCTTGCTGTTTTATGTTTTTTACAACCTCTAAGGGTCAATGAGATTTTGTGCCGTAGTTCTTTTGAAGTAAGTTATTTTTTCCATTCTTCAGGTATCATGTATCGTACTTTACCTGTTATCTTGTCGGTTAATTAGTATCACCTGGGGGATGTGATACGTATTCCAACAGTCGTCTTACTTGCATGTCAGTATTTTGTAACAGCTAGTCCCTGTCGCCACTTTGAATTAGTCTTCTGTTGAAATGTGTTCAACGTCACCTCCCTGCCGCTTCCATGGTAAATAATGAAGTCGTTCGAGCAGTATTTGCGCTGGCACCACGGTCCAGGTAGAATCTGCAATACCTGCCATACATTTCTACAAGTCGATCTGCAGGACAGTACGTATTTTACATCCAGTGACTATTGTATCTATGTAATCATCTTCTGCTGGATGGCGCATATCGACACAACGCCGTCTCCGTGGAAACCACTGACGTCGCTTAGCCACTACCTTTGCTGGCATACAATCTACAATCCCAAAAGATGTTTATCGGCTTTCTCACAATCGATTATTACTAGTGATCTCTTTTTTGTAAATTTTTACCGCATACTGACGAAATGCCGTTAGGAGCAGCTACTTTATATAATGTAATGTATCTATTTCTTCATTTGTTAGTATTTTTAATGTAACCATTCTGTATATACCTTACTGTAACAACTGTTTCACGTCTTCTGCGCCTGACTGGCTATCGCTGGCGTAATTCGGTATCAAATGGACGGAGCATGGCGTATTTAAGCAACAGCTACGTTACTTTCCTTAGCAGTTGGCGTTCGTGAACTTACAACGTCCACTTTATTCATCGCCACAGCCTCAAATCTTTAGTATAAATTTTTCATTTAATATTTGTTATACACACTGAAGGGCCGAAGAAACTGGTATAGGCATGCGTATTCAAATACAGAGATATGTAAACAGGCAGAATACGGCGCTGCGGTCGGCAACGCCTCTTTAAGACGAGAAGTGTTTGGCGCAGTTGTTAGATCGCTTACTGCCGCTACAATGGCAAATAACCAGATTTAAGAGAGTTAGAACGTGGTGTTGTAGTCGGAGCACGAGCGATGGGACACAGCATCTCCGAGGTTGCGGTAAGTGGGGTTTTTCTACGACCATTTCACGAGTGTACGGAGATTATCAGCAATCCGGTAAAATGTCAAATCTCCGACGTCGCTGCGGCCGGTAAAAGACGACTGAAGAGAATCGTTCAACGGGACAAACGTGCAACCTTTCCGAAAATTGCTGCAGATGTCAATGCTGGACCATCGATAAGTTTCAGCGCGCGAATCATTCACCGGAACATCAGCGATATGGGCTTTTGAAGCCGAAGGCCCACTCGTGTACCCTTCTTTGATGACTGCACGACACAAAGCTTTACGCCTCGTCTGGGCCCGTCGACACCGACATTGGACTGTTGATTACTGGAAACATGTCGCCTCTGCGTACGAGTCTCGTTTCAAATTGTACCGATCGAATGGACGTGTACGGGAATGGAGACAATCTCATGAAGCTGGTGGAGGCTCTGTAATTGTGTGGAGCGTGTGCAGTTAGAGTGATATGGGACCTCTGATACGTCGAGATACGAGTCTGACAAGTGACACGTACGTAAGCATCCTATCTGATCACCTGCATCCATTCATGTCCGCTGCGCATTCCGACGGGCTTGGACAATTCCAGTAGGACAAAGCGAAATTCTACACGACCAGAATTGCTACATAGTGGCTCCAGGAACACTCTTCTGAATTTAAACATTTCTCTGGCCACCAAACTCCATCGAATATGTACATTAATGAGCATAACTGGGATGTGTTGCAACATGCTGTTCAGAAGCATGATGTATTGAGTATGTTCCAACTATTATAGACCTACCAGGAACGTTTATGCAGTGAAAAAAGCCTAAAAAATCAGGTAAATCAGCTGTACAAGGTTGTCGCAAGCAACATAAAGTATGCACTAAGCAGCGTAAGTCGTCGAATGTCTGTTACTGTTTTATTTGTGCGACTTTTGGAGTAAGAATGGATAACAATGTGTAAACGTGCCAGGATGGCTCAATACGTTAAGCAAAGTGTTAAAATGTTTGGTTACTTGTTCAACTAGATGCAGCCAGAAGTGGGAACTAACTTTTATTTGGGAGTACGGTCCCGCTAGTTGATTTATCGGTTTGAGAGTTCAGCATAACCTACCCACAGCGACCGGTCCGATCAGAGAACTTATCCGAGATCAGTGGAAGTACGCGACGTATGAAGCCAAGGAGACGTGTAGTATAATTGTGAGGGACAATCAAAAACATTCCTTGATATGCACCTATGTGCTGACGAGAGCATCCATGTAGATGTGAAAGATTTCAAGTAATGACCAATCCCATTCGTCTCCTGCATCAAATATTGGACAGATTGCGTGGATTATGAAATATTAACCACGTGTCGAGAACGAATACTGTGGCCGGTATATGACTGTCGGAAAATGGCGGGCTTTCACGCAATCATTCAATTTCTTACGCAAAGGTCGGGCAGATATAATGGTTGCAACCATTTTGCTCAATGTGTGGTACTATGTAATACAAATGGCCTCTGGTAGCCTCGTAAAATGTCTTCTTCGATAGTCCCCTAACGGTGTTTATTAAAAACTGATTTTCGATTTCTATAAATATGTTTAGTCACATGGTGATCACCTTTGTAAAATGCAGGACCATCAATATTTGAAACATATTAGTACGATGCACCAATTAATACCACATTGCAAAATTCACTTGTGGCTAAATAATTTATTGCTTTACGCGAGCCGACGTAGCAGTCGCACTGTATGAATGAAGAAACATAGATTGTTCTCAAGTTAACAGCTAGGGCCTTACCAACTCACACATAGTAACTATACTTTTTACTCATTATGATAGCTAAACACAAACAAACTAAAAATATGTCAGATTAAAGCTATATGCCGGACCGTAACTCGAAATCGGGACCTTCGACTTTCGCGAACAAGTGCTTCACCAACTTCTTTTCCTTGGTTTTTTAACGAAAAAAGAATTGGCTTGAGGGAGGCTTGAACACAGCTGACCCGCTTAGCAGTTCAACACCTTGACTACTTTTCTTTCCTCCCTAGACCTCTTCCACTTTAGGCGTTGGTCCTATCATCCCTAGTATCCCCCAAAACCTATCTAACCTACAAATAAAAACAATAGCTAGTGTCACCATTTCCACCCTAAAAGCTAACTAGGATGATTGTATGCAGCCACTTCAGGCAGCCCACGAACAAAAATTAAATACCCCATTGACCGTTGTTTTAAAAAAGGCAAAGGAGAAAAGGAAGGGTACAGTACTTTTAATATATTATAATTGTTTCATTTTTTTATTGTTATGTTTTTATTTGTTATTTTTTTCTCGTCTTCTTCCCAGGGTGTCCACAGCAGCCAGACAGTGGGATGTTCACTTTGTCTTCTCGTTCAGCGAGGATTGAACACCCCCTAATTACCGCCATGTCTCTCATCTGTCCATCGTGTGCTATATCGTCAATTTATTGTGACACCAGGTGCACATCTATGGTCTGGAGGGTGCGTAAATAACGACCCCAATTTATTCGCAAAGAGCGAACCATACGACGCCTTGCACCGTAGGACTGTGTAGTTGCTCGTTAAATAGTGCCAAAAATCTAACAACCCTGCAACGCCTCACTAAAAATGTGTGACAATGCCGTACCCTTAACCTACATCGTGGCGTTGTGATGAGTAACAGGGATGTAAGTGACGTCGGGGTGGGTCATTTCGGTGGGCTCTATGGACTGAGGCGTCCGTCACAGCAAAAATGTCAACATGCGCTTTGTGAGGAGCCAGCACCCTGCAGCCGTATGACAAACGAAACAGTTTGTCAGTGTCGACAGCGGTGCAAATTGGCCAGATAGGGTCCTCGGCAAGATGTATAATGTATAAAGGTTGTCGTGTGTGGCGTTTTTCAGTTGTTATCGCATACAACAGCGCCTTCAACGAAATGGGAAGGAAAGGCGAGTGTATGTTGCTCCACACCCGCTTCCAGCCAACAGCCGGATTTCGGCGTCCAGTCACATTTTCAGGCAGTGTCCGTTGAAAGTAGCGGTAGTAGTCCTTGGTCCTAGCAGTCCGTGTGGTCGGTAGGACATCCAACGGATAAGTCATGCCGATCGCTAGGTGCGAATGTGACACAGTGGTGGCGCGATCTGTGCAACAGGAATCGGCGGCCGGAGGGACTGAGTCGCTACCTCCTCAATTAGTGTACCAGTGAGGGTATCCTTGCCCGAAATACGCAATCGATGCGCGCTCCCTATTATTTCATCATTTCAATGCCGCCTACATGTGTGGGCAGCGTCAATGCATCGTACGGGTCATGAACGCCCTACAACGCTGACGAAATGATCTAAGGCCGTCTGGAACTTGGCAGTTACTGTGGACAATACACTCGTAATGATTAAATTTCGGGGTGAGCCAGACGCTGAAATAATGTAGCCCCATGATCAAGTACAAATGATCGAAAGGTATGGAGACAAACTTGCGTGCGGATCACATCAAGCAGTCTGCGATACGTAGCTGCTGCTGCTTCCCAAGGAAGGTCACTCCCAAACATTTAATCGCCAGGACATTGTTAATGAGCACTGGCATACAGATATTAAGTTATCTGCCGATATCCCGGTAGTGCGACTTCCGCAGACTGATACGACTCCGGGCCACTCCGCTGTACCGCCGAAGCCATGCGGTCGCCATACATGCACCTTCTGCCGACATCACCAAAAAAACTACACATTTAAAATGCACATTGCGAAGGCGAATGCCTTCCAGACGCTGTCGTAGACCGTGAAGTGCAGGCTCGAGGGCGGCAGCGAAGAGAGAGGCTGACAAAGAAAATCCTTGTCACACTGAGCGCTCAATAGTGAACGGAGGTGAGCGGTAGCCATTGACCAGGACTGGGAAGGGGCACCCTGGATGAGACGGAGAACCACATCTGCCGATATTGGGGAGAGGCTCATCTTTTCTGAGACAGCCTGCAAGAAATGGTGCTCAGCTCGGTCAAATGTGCGATTTAGGTCCACTGCTACTAAGGTGCTTTCTAGGATCTATTATGCTGTCGTAGGCGCCACCACATCTCTATAAGGGCTTAACGCCACGTGTATATCACTACCACCTGCCAGCCGTGTTTTGTTCGCGTAAATAGCATCTTTGAAAGTAGAGAGGAGGCGAGCACGAAGTATGCGTGCGAACAGCTTATAATCCAAATTCACTAATGTCAACGGCCGGAAGTCTTGCGATCAGCACTCCCGTTTCGTTTGGGCACAGAGATAATCACGACCTCCATAAATTCGAAAGGGGACGCGAAAGTATGGATCCAGGAGTTCGCAGCATCAGGTGCTATAAAATTCGGGCGGAAGACCATCAGGTCCAGAGAATTTTTTCTTGCGCCCAGCTGTAGGACCATGAGCATTTCTTGCAGCTTGACGGCCTCCAAGAATGTGGTGTCGAGTTGCGCCCCACACGAAGGTGGTAGCTCGTGTATGGCGTATTCAACGTCATTGTCAGGCCGTTGACCTGTCCGATAGAGAGTGCGACAGTAATCTGTGAAGACAGGAGAGACGGCAATGTGTGTGTTGCCCGTTCGTCGCCATAATTGCCGCGATGAATCGCCTCTTACGATGTCTCCGTTTTCTGACGATGTGACAAAGACAAGAACGTTCCTCTGGGATGGAATCTTGCAGTCTCGCTCAGAACCGCATGCCGTCCAATCTGCTAGCTGTGATCTACAAAAGCCTTGCCTGTGTCATGTGGATGGCCGTTTGGCGCTCTGGCTAATGTTGTTCCGACGCTCGTTCTTCCAAAACCGTGTAGTAAAACTCAGAGGTCGATCGTTGGCAAAGCGCCTGTCTCGTCAACACGTAATGATGGTGCGGCGGATAGCTGGTTTGGAATAGTGTATCCACCATCGC
This sequence comes from Schistocerca cancellata, assembly GCF_023864275.1. Taxonomy (NCBI): domain Eukaryota; kingdom Metazoa; phylum Arthropoda; class Insecta; order Orthoptera; family Acrididae; genus Schistocerca; species Schistocerca cancellata. Next base: position 642,136,968 of record NC_064627.1, read on the forward strand.
GTGGCGGAATCATAGTTATTACGTCATCACTCACGATTGTGCCAGCAATCAGTGACGGCTATATGACAAACTTCTTCCTGGAGAATGTTGACGTTAATAGTCTAAGATCCTCTCCTACAGCTCGTCTGTTGTCATGGCAGTCACCGCACAGATGTAGGCCCGATGGTCGGTGAATGCAGCGGGCCACAGCTCGGCACCAACAGTCGCTGACAGAAGACCTCGGGAAACGTAAATCCTGTCCAACCTGCTGGCCGAGTGGCTCGTGGAAGTATTTTTCCGCGTGGTTCACGGTAGATCATGCATCCATGGATCATGCAAAGCGAGGTCCCTGACCTTAACATGAAGGCCGGACAGAGGACATGGTGAGGGATCTGATCCTCAGGGCGTAAGACACTGTTGGAGTCCCCGACCGTCACGAAGTGCTCCGTAGAACCTTGAAACAATGCAGCTACCTCAGCAGAGTGATAGAGCCTTCGCTGTCGACGCTTCGCAGTACCAGAGGGGCATACAAATTCACAATGCGGACTGCACCAATGGTGAGCGCAAAGCTCGCGCTGTTGGCACATACTGAACATCTGTTGGTAAAATGCCATCGCGTAGTTGTATGGCCGTACCACCACCACCGTCGGTAGTTGGATTGACGTAACACGTATATCCATAAGCGCACAGGCACAGATCAGCCCGTACTTCTTGTAGAAAAAAGATACCAATGTCCATCGCCCGAGTAATGTCCTTTAACAGCTGGGTTTTGATCGTGGCACTAATGCCGAAGCCATTGACTGCACCTATCCGATACACTAGCATCACTGGGTAGTACGACGACATATCCTGCAGTCGTTTAAGCCAGTGTCACTTCGCCCGTCTGACCGTCCCTGTCACCTGTGACATATATATATTACTGATCGGCCGAGACAAGATATCCGTCCAACGATCCGCCGGCTGCGGCGATCAGATAGTCGCTCGAGTCTGACATAATTCTGTCCATCTCCGTTTCGAACGCCCATCCCCAAGCTCGAGTCGCACGTTAGGTGTTGGGTGACGTTCATCTGATGTCTTAGCCGCCAAATCGCCAGGGGGCTGGTCAGTGAGTGGCACATCATCAAACGTTGTCCTTGGCCAGACTTTGCCAGCAGGTAACCAGGAGCCATTGGGATGGGGTCAACAGCCCGGGGCGCAAAAAATGGTTCAAATGGCTCTGAGCACTATGGGACTCAACATCTTAGGTCATAAGTCCCCTAGAACTTAGAACTACTTAAACCTATCTAACCTAAGGACATCACACACACCCATGCCCGAGGCAGGATTCGAACCTGCGACCGTAGCAGTCCCGCGGTTCCGGACTGCAGCGCCAGAACCGCTAGACCACCGCGGCCGGCTCCCGGGGCGCAGAGAGATTGTCCTCATCCTCCTGTCATCATCTTGTGAAGCATTTCCTGCAGAAAACCTCCTGTTCTTTCGTCTCTGTGCGACTTGCGCTTGCGGGAACGTGTGTCCGCGTCCTGTGGATCACGACGAATCGTAGGCATCTCCCGTAATTCGGTGTCCCAATCTGAATCGATCTTCTGGTGCTCTCTTTCCTCACACGGCTAAAGTGCAGACGCGGTCGCTGTTGTCCAACACGTCGACGGTACCGATACACGCCGTGGCATCGTGGGCGTGGACACCGGGCCTGCGGGCGTCGGTAAGTGGAACGGATCAATGACGTCGTCCGTCACTTTCCTCGCTGCCTCGGCGTATGTTATCGACAGCGTCATCTTTTTGTGATCTACGCGTCGTGTCTGCAAATGGTACGTGTACGAGGCATCTCTGCAGGCTTTCAGAGCGAAGATGACCGTCCCGCCCGCACCCCGCACAAGCCAGCCGTTGATCGTCATTAATCACTATCGCTCGACAACCACCAAAGGTCACTTAAGGCGGGATGTGTTTGCACAGTTCGAATTGCACCTGACGCACTCCGCCCAGGACACGATACGTCTCTATCTTGTGACTCTTTTCTTGCACGTGACGTACTACTTGCCCGGAAGGCCGCAGCGCGTCCACGACAAGTGTGGCCGTAACTTCATACTGCAGTTTGAAGATTCGTATGTTCTGAACGCCGAGGCCCGCATGGTCGACAGTCACTACAGCCCCATGGCCGTCCGAGTGGTGGAAACGATATACGTCAGTGGAACGGTGAATAAGCCGGTCACATGCTGCTTCATCGATAATTTCAGGTAAACCTCGCTCCAGACGATCGAAAGATTTATGCCAGGAATTTCACGTGGATCACCGTGCATTACTTCATCCAGGAAACGCCCTTCTTCGTATCCCTTAGGTCGTGAGTGCTGGGCATGGAACGTTAATTTTATCGTTTCCCTTCCGTACGAAAGTGCCACCGTCGTTCGCGGTGATCTGTTGACACTACAGTACCGCTACCCTCGCAGGGAGAGAACGGGCTCCCCGCTTTGCAAAACGGCTGAGAGCCGAATGCCGACCAAATGAGCTACCCAAGCACGACTCACGATCCCTCCTGCCTGCGAAAGGCAAAAGTCCCGAATTCAAATCTTGATCCGGAACACCGTTTTAATTTGCCAGTAAGTTTTAAATCAGCGCACACTCCGCTGCAGGGTGAAAATATCATTCAAAAAATTACATGATGAAACGCAGACTGAGAACTACACGATGTTTACAATTTCACTAGTGGACCAGGGCTACATAACGCCCACTGAATTGGAAATTACTTGATGAGACATAGATTGTTTGCTTAATGACTGCTAGCTTTCGACTGACTAAGGCTGCGTGCAACAAGTCTAGTTTTAGACGCGCGTAATATGGAAAATTTCAATTTGTCAAAATTGAGCGCCACTGCATTTTAAATATCAACATATGAATCAGAAAAATTAAAAGTTGCAAAGGCAAAATGGATAGTGATGTGAGCTCGTTTAACTAATAGCAGTGTCATTAGAAAACGGTAAAATTTTTGGTACTACTTTAGAGAAAAGCAGTTTCATTGTGTAAAGGGATCCCCAAAATCCGCCAGAAATTCCGGGGAAAGTGCTACATTCTAACTGAAATAAATGACAAACTACCAAGTTGTTTTTGTGAAGATTTGCACCTTTAGACACAAAAATCACGGCTGTAAGATTCTGACACAAAATTTTGGAAATAATACCAATTTAGATAGCAAAATTTTCGTACGGGACTAACTTTTTAAATATAAATATTTTGGGAAAAGTAAAACATTCTTTGAAAACAAGAGAATGAGGCCTTTCAAATGAGCTATACAAATCTACAAACAAAGAAAAATTTTGCTCATCAAAAATTTCACCTTCTTTTGGTTTGCATTCATTAAATAAAATATTTTCAGGTGAACTCAGCATACCACGGTCATCAGTAATGGGTGAATTATACAGATGATGATAAAGTTTTATGTATCCCTGCTTGCATAAGAAATGTGATAATTCGAGTGACTGTTCTACAGGATGGTCAGAAAGAGACTGAATAGCTTGTGAGGGTATTTCAGGGAAGGTGGTGCTCAAAAATAATTGTTAAGAAGTAAATTCGATACGCTGCACCGGTTCCGACTTTATCCGGACTGAAGTTAATGAATCAGGCTGCTGCACGCGCAAATTCAAGTGGTCCTCCAGAAACCGTATCACTTGTTCTCTGGATGGCTAACTTAGTGTTAATTACCTCAGAAATGGCGCAGCGTATCGAATTTTATTCTGAACAATTATTTCTCAGCACAACATACCCTGAAACACCATCACAAGCTTCGCTGAGTGTTTCTGACAACCATGTATATGTACCATTCACGATACAAGATCAGAAAAAAACAACAAAATGATTATGTACTGTGTTACAACTTCCTTAGGTCTTCAACTATTTTCGCTCTAGCTAAGTGGTTCTACCATTTAAGAAGTATGTGAGATGTAATTCATGACGGGAGGTTCGAGAAACAGACTCTTCATATCCTTTTTATGTTCTTCCAACATACTGCATCATAGCCCTCGACTTTTATACACTTTTCGGCATCGATGCTATTAAGAAATTTGAAAAGCGGCATTGTCGGAGAAGAATACTGCCCATATCTTACGATTAAAAATGGACATTTACATAGCTTTTGGTATACAGAAGTGCTACAGCCTGCTACACGTCTGTGCCACCAAGTGTCAGCAAATTGCATTTCCTGAGGAGGATTTGCAGATATTCGGGTAAACTGAAACTTGGTGATTGTTCTCCGAGTAGAATGACACGTTTGAAATTTCCAGCTAAAATAAGCGGCTTGTTGATTACTATAAATTACTTTATCTCTCTTATGTGTGTTGAGGCTGTTCATGCAAAAAGGTTGATTAAAACGAGTTCGTAGAAGTGGGCTGTGGTACCAAGCCACGAAGAAAGAATAGTATGAACGGAGCAGAAGGTATTGTTTCAACTTTATCTCAGCCCCATCCTCTGGTCCTATTCTGACTTAGGTTACGATCACTGAAAACGTGTGAAGCTGCTAGAGGACATTTCCCATAGTAAAATTATATCGATCTCAGCTTCTTGCATGAGTTGGCAGAAGCTTAAACTATTAATGACTGAGTATCGTAGCGCAGTGATTAGCACACTGGACTCGCACTTGGGCGGACGATGGTTTATATCAGCGTCCAACCATACAGATTATCGTTTGCCGTGGTTTCCCAAATCCTTGGAGACAAGTGCCAGGATGTTTCCTCCGAATCGACGCAGCTGAATTCTTTCCCAATCCTTGAAGCATTCCGAGGTTGTGCTCCACCTCTTGTGACCTCGATGTCGATGGATCGTTGAAACCTAATCCGTGCAATCCTAGTCAACATCTTCTTACGTTGAAAACAAAAACCACTGCGGATTCAAACAGTATAGAATAATATAGTGGTATCATTAAGTACATGAAATCATATGCCTTCTAGATGAAACATCGGACTGTGTACAGCAACTCCACGGTGGCATAAATGCAGTCCAGCCAAAGGTAAAATTTACCATAGATTCATAAAAAGACAAAAAGCTAATATTCTTGGTCATCAAAATACAGAAGAACAACCAACACCAGTTTTCCATATTCAGGGAACTCACAAGCTTCAATACAAACATCAAAACTCAAAACTCCCGATTACACAAAAACCAGTGTGTCTCCGATACATGCTACACAAGGTGAATAAACCTCCTCTCAATGATGGCAACTAAGAAAATGAGTTAGAAATAATCAGACAAACTGCAGTTCAAGATGACTACAAAAACAAAAATGGCAGAGAAACTAAACTAAGAAATTAAAACAAAATTGAAAGCTGAACTCACTACACGGCAGCAAACAGATCAACACCAACACAACACGCAGAACACAAACACACACCACACATTTGTAAAAGAAATATCGACAATAATAAACAAATGCCTCACACTATGCTAAAACAACAAACCAGCTCACACGATTGGCAACAAACTATAAAAAAGAAAAAAATGAACGTAGCTTACTGCACAGAAAATTCCATACATGCGTGGCTGAGGGTAACGAACAGTAACACAGAGAAACACAACACATCTGGAGTCTACCTACTCACCTGCCAGGCTGCAACTGAGGACAGAGACCAGAGAAGAAATTTCTGGAACGGATACACTGAACACAGAAGTGACTTAAAAGTAACGGCAATCATTCTACATTTTCTGTTCACCTGATGGACAGGAAAAACAGACCAACAGACATAAAAGCAGACTTAAAAATTCTGAACTGTAGCAGCGGCCTTCCACAGGAACTTGTAGAAGAAAATTAGATTACAGAAAAAGCCATAGTTGAAGGAAAAGAAGTGATGAATGAATGCACAAGTCTCTGTACTGAAACCCTTTTGGCAGACACATAAGACGCGCACGCACACACGCACACACGCACACACACACACACACACACACACACACACACACACACAAACACACACACACACACATACCTACAAACATACGAAGAGACATCCTCGAAAGCGCAATGTCAATGCAACATTTAAAATTCCCACCAAAAAATGGTTCAAATGGCTCTGAGCACTATGGGACTTAACATCTGTGGTCATCAGTCCCCTAGAACTTATAACTACTTAAACCTAACTAACCTAAGGACATCACACACATCCATTCCCAAGGCAGGATTCGAACCTGCGACCGTAGCAGCCTCGCGGTTGCGGACCGAGCGCGTAGAACCGCTAGACCACCGCGACCGGCATAAATTCCCACCCTGAACACATAGAACAAGGTGCCGGAACAATGAAACAGCGTACGTTACGAAGCATAGATTAACCACACTGTAGAAGCATGAAGTGAAGTCTAGAAGAAGTGCACTTAATTTACGTACATAGCCCCTCCATCCCCACCAATCAACAAAATCTCATCGTCATCAGCAAATCCCCAAATTGTCTAAAACTAAAAAAAAAGAACGGTTGACGAATAAAACAACGAATATTTGTTAACAACAGAGCGTCACATCATGACAGTACTACCGTATAGCACGAGATAAAGGAAAAAGCGATAAATTCATTTTAAGGCTAATATTTTCAAATTACGTGTCAAAATACGAAAAATGCTAATGAACTGCAGCTGTCAATGAGGAGCAAAATGATAGTTGTGCGGCTAATGAATATCAATATGTACATGAACATCAATATGTAATACTCAATGCTGGCCTCTGTGGCCGAGCGGTTCTAGGCGCCTCAGTCTGGAATATCGCGCCTGCTACAGTCGCAGGTTCGAATCCTGCCTCGGGCATGGATGTGTGTGATGTCCTTAGGTTAAGTTAGGTTTAAGTAGTTCCAAGTCTAGGGGACTGATGACCTCGGATGTTAAGTGTCGTAGCGCTTAGAGCCATTTGAACCAATTTAATACTATATTTTTCCTGCTAGAACAGTCCACGGGTGTACTGCCGGTCAATAGTGTCCAACGGGAACAATACTTCGGCGATCAGACACGTCACCATCGTCAAGTGCGCTGACGAACTGAGTTCCTGAGGGCGGGAGGCCGTCTCAAATCCCCTCCACCTCCGAGGCGTTCTCTCCGCGGACCAAGCCAGCGGCCGCGCGTCGGCGGTCACTGAGACGTTGGCTTCGGCGTCTGTGGTGGCGTCGGTGTAACTGCCTCGTCCGCACTGGTCGCCCGTTCGTTTGCTGAGTGTCATTTTAATTAGACTCAATGCTGGTTCCCATACCTTGTTCAGGTTATATCCTCAATCTCGATTGATGAGTCCATCCCTGGTACGAATTTCTATAGCCTCTCTAACGACGCTGTCCCAGTATTTAGATGCCTGTTCCAAAACCCTGGTATGTTGGTAGTACATTTCATGATTTTCGGAGAAACAGTGCTGTGTAACCGCCGACTATTTCGGGTACCTAAGTTGAGCGTGCCTCTAATGATCTCGGCAACGATCTTCGATGGTGCGCACTGTGTGTCAAATATAAGTCTTCCCACACTGACACGGAATCTGGTATACGCTGGTCTTTAGCAAACCGAGATCGTCTTTTACACTTCTCAATAATGCTTGTGTTTTATTGGGTGGGCAAAATACAGTTCCTACACGATGTTTCCTCAATATCAGTCCTACTTTTCCCCGACAGTGCACCTGTATACGGTATATAGGCAGTGACTATGTCTTCCTCCGTGACTTCTACCGTCTCCACATGCTGTACTGTAAAGGTGGGGTGCAGAGTGCGTCTGATCTACCATTCCGAGTACCCGTTTTTTCGGAAAACAGTTTTGAGGTGTTCCAGCTCATGGGGCAGATTCTCTGCGTCAGTGATGGTGCGCGCCCTGTGCACGAGAGTTTCTAGCACTCCATTCCTCTGCGAAGGGTGATGACAGCTATCCGCCTGTAAATGCAGGTCGGTGTGCGTTTTCTTCCTGTATACCCAGTCGTTCAGGGTGCCATCCGCTCTTCATTTGACCATAATGTCCAGGAATGGTAATCCTCCTTCTGCTTCGGTCTACATAGTGAATTTGATGTTCGGATGTATGGAAATCAGGTATGTAAGGAAGTCTAGGTGCTTGTCCCTTCCATGGGACCAGATACGAAAGTGTCATCCACATAACGGAGAAAACAAGTAGGTTCCCATTTGGATGAAACGAAGCTTCGTCCACGAAGTCCTACACATAGAATTTCTCGACCACAGGCGAGAGTGGGCTCCCCATTGCGACTCCTTCTGTCTGTTCATAGTATTCTCCATTAAAGAGAAAATACATGGAAGTCAGAACGAGCCTCAAAGGTCGGTCATCTTCTCGTCAAATTTCTGTGCAATAAGCTCAACTGACTTTCGAATAGGCACCCTGGTGAAAAATGAAACAACGTCAAAACTCACCAGGATATCTGAGTCTTTCAGCTTGAAGTTGTCGAGACGTTTTACCAAATCCACAGAGTTACGAACGTGATGAAGACATTTACCCACATAAGGCCTTAGTAATTCTGTCAGGTATTTGGCCAGCAAATATGTAGGTGCCCTAATGTTGCTGACAATTGGGCACCACGGGACCCCTTCTTTGTTGACTTTAGGGAGTCCATAAAGTCTTGGCGGTAAAGGTCCTTGAGGTGTTACACCTATGAGGGCGCTGGAACGTCGCGAGTATCTTGGGACGGTACTGCTGGACGTTTCCAGAGCCTTAGCTAGCGTGTGGCACGACGGCCTTGTGTATACACCGCTTACACAAGGGGTACTGGTGTCGTACGCCCGCCTGCTCAAATCCTGCCTGACTGGGTGCACCTTCCACGTACGCGCCGTCGACGGGACGTCTACATCGCGTCCCATTGTAGCTGGGGTACCGCAAGGGTCCGTCATCAGCCCCTTGCCCCGTTCCCTATACACCGCCGACGGCCCGAAGAGGCAGGGCGTGCACGTTGCGCTCCACGCGGACGACACGGCGCTTTAAGGAAGAAGCATCAACGCGAGGCTGATGCGTCACCGTCTGAAATCGACCTGCGACGTACTTGGAGCTTGGGCCACCAAATGGAGGCTCAAGGTCAACGCAGCCAAACGCCAGGAGGTGATCTTCACAAGGAAGAAGATTCCTGGCGACCTACAGCCACTCAGCATCATGGGAGGCCCCATCCCATGGTCGAACACCGGACGCTCCGAGGCGTCAATCTGGACCGGCGTCTGACGTGGAAGGCGAACATCACAAAAGTAAGAGGTAAAGAGTCAGGGAGTCGCGCTTACTATACCCCTTACTCAGTCCAACGACGACCCTGCCCCCGCACCGCGGCATTACTCTGTACCTAACAATTATCAGACCAGTGGTAGAGTATGCAACCGTGGTGTGTGGCAACGCGGCCGACTCGTCAACAGCAAAGCTGCACACGGTCCAGAACAAGGTGTTTAGGTTAGCGCTACATCTGCCACGAGACTACAGCACCGGAGAACTCCACAGAGTAGCAGGAGTACCTTTGCTAAAACACCGATTCCGGCAAGCGGCACATGGTTTTTATGCGGCCGCGCGGACGTCGGAGAACGACCTCGTCCGCAACTTGGGCATCCAAGTGCACTGGCGCCCGACCACAAGGTGGCTAGACCATATAACTATCTGGTGTAACAGAACGCCGCAACACAAGTTGTAAGTAGGCTGTTTAGGTTTTTATGTTGGTAACGCCACGTAGCGCTCTATTTGAAAATCACTGACTGTGCTGCGTGAAGTCTGTGGCTGGTCTGCATTGTTGCAATATTGTTATTGTAGTGTTGGGCAGTTGGCTCTTAACAGCGCGTAGCGTTGCGCAGTTGGAGGTGAGCCTCCAGCAGTGGTGGATGTGGGGAGAGAGATGACGAAGTTTTGAGAGCGGATGGTCTGGACGTGTGTCCGTCAGAGGCAGTAAATTTGTAAGACTGGATGTCATGAATTGATAATATATATATATATATATATATATATATATATATATATATATATATATATATTTTATGACTTTTGAACACTATTAAGGTTCAAATGGTTCAAATGGCTCTGAGTACTATGGGACTCAACTTCTGAGGTCATTAGTCCCCTAGAACGTAGAACTAGTTAAACCTAACTAACCTAAGGACATCACACACATCCATGCCCGAGGCAGGATTCGAGGATTCGAACCTGCGACCGTAGCGGTCTCGCGGTTCCAGACTGCAGCGCCTAGAACCGCACGGCCACTTCGGCCGGCTACACTATTAAGGTAAATACATTATTTGTTCTCTGTCAAAATCTTTCATTTGCTAACTATGCCTATCAGTAGTTAGTGCCTTCAGTAGTTTGAATCTTTTATTTAGCTGGCTGTAGTGGCGCTCGCTGTATTGCAGTAGTTCGAATAACGAAGATTTTTGCTAGGTAAGTGATTTGTGAAAGGTATAGGTTAATTTTAGTCAGGGCCATTCTCTTAAAGGGATTATTGAAAGTCAGATTGCGTTGCGCTAAAAATATTGTGTATCAGTTTAAGAACAGTCATGTATAATTTTTCTAAGGGGACGTTTCATAAAGTAAAAAAGACCTCATAACAGTAACGCAACCGCGACGAAAGTCCCAACCGAGAAGGCCACATAAAACAACCCCAGGTAGAAGTAGAAAAAGGCGTGATCCGCCCATCCAACGACACATCGGAGCACGAAGTTCCGTGAATTTGCGAAACGAAGCGAACGAGCTCAGTTCGTCAGCGAACCTGACGATGGCGCTATGTCTGATCGCCGTAATATTGTGCCCGTTGGACACTATGAACCGGCAATACACCCGTGAACTGTTCGAACAAGAAATGCGCCGGGAGTAACTGAAGAATCACATTTTTTCTGTTAATATTTTTCTGTTTATACTTCTATTAATGCAACTAACAGAATCTCAAACGCTCTTATGTGTTAGGATGTAAAAATGCCTTCCATATTATTTTTGGGACAGTAAATAAACACGCTGATTATGGAAAACTTTTCCAAAACATGTTTGCGTATTAAAACGAGAAGAATGTTGGTAGAGTATTAGCCCGCAAAAGGCAAAGGTCCCGAGTTCGAGTCTCGGTCCGGCACACAGTTTTAATCTGTCAGGAAGTTTCAATGTTGTTAGTGTCAGGCAGAACCTCATACTCGATATTATATATAATCAGCTTTCCTTTCGTACCGTCAGTGATGGAACATATTGAAGTGGCACCAGAGTGGTTATGAAGTAGGCTTCTATGGTGAAATGCGTAAATACTCTGTTTTTCTCAGCCCTCTCTATGGAGGAAGGAGTAGTTATTGAGTAGACGTGGCGCTGTAGTGATGTAAACGGTATCCGTGTGGGCTAATGAAGGGCGCGATACGTCCTTTGCAGTGGATGACTACGAATATTGTTCGGACTCAGTGTCCTTTTTGCATGGTCGTCGCACACACTTGCTAGCCTTCCTTGGTCTCTGCATGAACACGTCGCTAGTAGCATGTAAAGTCGCGTAGGGCGTGAGACTTGAGTAAAGGCACTAGTAATAGATTTCTGTCTGACAAGGTCGTAGAGAAAAATAACGTGGGAGGTGGTTGAGATCGCATCACAACATTAAACGAATGGTCTGATAAACGGTCTGATTCAACAAGAGGCAGGAAGAATTCAGTTTACATTTGCAACATGGGGAACATACGACTGATTATTTGTTCCATTCTCAAAGGACATTGCCGAGGCTGAAGAATTGTTGTTAGTTGAGTTTGGCAGGTTAACCTGATGTTAATGGGAATGTAGATCCCTGTATGCCGCTTTCTCCCTCATGCAACGACTGGTCGCTATGCTTCAATCATCATTCTGTGCTGTTACCTTTCTAGTCATGTATAAAAAGCGATCTGTGGTGACCTGCAGAGCTTCGACACTAAGGAGTGGTTTACGAAATCTGGACTCGATGGACGGAACGCTGCACTCACGAATGAATATTACAGGTGCTTATGGTGCAAGACCCATTCCTGTATACGGGGTAAAAGTTAGGTCCTGTGTAGCCTACCTGACTAATAAATAACACTTGACCAATTTAGCAAAAGCTGGGCTCTCCACAATGTCGTATTATGATCCTAGAATTTCATGTTGCCAGATATCAGTAATACACTCCTGGAAATGGAAAAAAGAACACATTGATACCGGTGTGTCAGACCCACCATACTTGCTCCGGACACTGCGAGAGGGCTGTACAAGCAATGATCACACGCACGGCACAGCGGACACACCAGGAACCGCGGTGTTGGCCGTCGAATGGCGCTAGCTGCGCAGCATTTGTGCACCGCCGCCGTCAGTGTCAGCCAGTTTCCCGTGGCATACGGAGCTCCATCGCAGTCTTTAACACTGGTAGCATGCCGCGACAGCGTGGACGTGAACCGTATGTGCAGTTGACGGACTTTGAGCGAGGGCGTATAGTGGGCATGCGGGAGGCCGGGTGGACGTACCGCCGAATTGCTCAACACGTGGGGCGTGAGGTCTCCACAGTACATCGATGTTGTCGCCAGTGGTCGGCGGAAGGTGCACGTGCCCGTCGACCTGGGACCGGACCGCAGCGACGCACGGATGCACGCCAAGACCGTAGGATCCTACGCATTGCCGTAGGGGACCGCACCGCCACTTCCCAGCAAATTAGGGACACTGTTGCTCCTGGGGTATCGGCGAGGACCATTCGCAACCGTCTCCATAAAGCTGGGCTACGGTCCCGCACACCGTTAGGCCGTCTTCCGCTCACGCCCCAACATCGTGCAGCCCGCCTCCAGTGGTGTCGCGACAGGCGTGAATGGAGGGACGAATGGAGACGTGTCGTCTTCAGCGATGAGAGTCGCTTCTGCCTTGGTGCCAATGATGGTCGTATGCGTGTTTGGCGCCGTGCAGGTGAGCGCCACAATCAGGACTGCATACGACCGAGGCACACAGGGCCAACACCCGGCATCATGGTGTGGGGAGCGATCTCCAACACTGGCCGTACACCACTGGTGATCGTCGAGGGGACACTGAATAGTGCACGGTACATCCAAACCGTCATCGAACCCATCGTTCTACCATTCCTAGACCGGCAAGGGAACTTGCTGTTCCAACAGGACTATGCACGTCCGCATGTATCCCGTGCCACCCAACGTTCTCTAGAAGGTGTAAGTCAACTACCCTGGCCAGCAAGATCTCCGGATCTGTCCACCATTGAGCATGTTTGGGACTGGATGAAGCGTCGTCTCACGCGGTCTGCACGTCCAGCACGAACGCTGGTCCAACTGAGGCGCCAGGTGGAAATGGCATGGCAAGCCGTTCCACAGGACTACATCCAGCATCTCTACGATCGTCTCCATGGGAGAATAGCAGCCTGCATTGCTGCGAAAGGTGGATATACACTGTACTAGTGCCGACATTGTGCATGCTCTGTTGCCTGTGTCTATGTGCCTATGGTTCTGTCAGTGTGATCATGTGATGTATCTGACCCCAGGAATGTGTCAATAAAGTTTCCCCTTCCTGGGACAATGAATTCACGGTGTTCTTATTTCAATTTCCAGGAGTGTATGTACTAACCACTCTTCCTCTGGATCCATTTGAACGTTCCTCTGTATTCTTGACTATGAGGGAAACGGAATATCAGTGTTCCCTTCCTGGTGGATGACATCATTATAAAGACAGAGAGATACTAATAGAAAACCAGATAGAAATGTGCTGCCGGTCGTGTACCATAGCATACTGATTATACAACGAGTCAACTAACGTTGTAGATAACATTGATATCTGCTCCGCCGGAAAATTCCGACAGAACAAACACCACTCGTATCTATAATCCTGTAGCCACGGGAACTGCTGGATGGAAAAGGTTCAGAGCGGATGTACAATCAATCTCGTAACTCCTAATGCTATCATAAATCTTTGATTTTGGGGTCAGTGGTGGTCTTTGCGGTGCGGCGAGTGGGAAGTTGGGAATCTGGGTCTGACGGAAAGCGTGTCCGGATGGCTGACACGACTGATGCAATATTCTAGAGAAGTGAAGCGTTCAGATTCGAGTCCACTTACACCACAAATTTCAACTCTCGTCGTTGCATTGCCGCAGTGCCCTATGCGGTGGGAAGTTATAATCTCTGTCGTGTCCGACCCATTCATCTCATATAGGGTGCCCCGGAATCTGTTTTCTCGGATAGCTAGACAACAATTCAAACAAATAATATTAATGGAATTGTTACAGTAACTTAAACTCACAAAGGTGGGTCGCATGCAAATAATCAATGTCCTTTGATATATACAATATCCATGCAAGCAAGTAATACGGTCACGAGTCACGGCTAAAGCGTTTGTATCACGGCTCGTCTTCTAGTGCGGCTGCAGCTGGGCGGAATGGCGCTTATATTCTCTTCTTATAGGGACCGCTCCTGTCGTGGTGTCGTCCTAGCGTACTATTGGCTGACGTCGTCTCACAGCCTTCTCTGTTTTAGCTTTGCAGACCGACGTGCCCTCGCTTGATGTTTCACCGGAACAATATCCTTCCTATCGGTTTCCCATCCCGTTTCTTTTCCGTTCGTTTCACACCCACTGCTCGCGAGAAAAGTGACACCACCTGCCAAAACTGCTAATGTCATCAAGTGACCTTCGCACAGCTGCCAGGGTGAACCAGGCACGACTAAAGCCTTACCCTTACAGACCCACTGCAATAGCATTTCTTTCCCACTTTCAAAACAGTAATGAAGGCAGAAGGACAGAGAATGACATAAACCAATTTCATGGTATAATTGGGATCAAGGGTGTGTGCAGCTTAAGTGAAAGTGTTGATGCGTAGTAGAATGAAAAATAATAAAACACAAAACTGGGACAGATGCAGTATAAGATTGTTAGCATGATAATGAAGATTTAAAAAACTTCCACAAGGAGATACATACCTTCATTGTACGACGCAAGTCATTTGAAGAGGCTTTTTGAATGTGTGACGACTCTAATGTCAGCGGTTGTCATGGAATTGGAACTTTTCAAAGTGTATTTCAATACACCCAGATTTTACGCAAGTGAAAGGATAACCGAATATCTGACGTGAAGGAACAAAGAATTTAGAAAAGTAATAGCACTGAAACTACGTTTACAGATAAAGTTCGAAAGTAAGACGCACATAAAGAAACCGCGCAACGGAAATTTAACAACTGGACTTCGGATGTACCGACAGCGAATGAACGTCTCTAAATGGCTGAAAGAGAATTATGAAAAGCAGTTCGGGACAATGAATAGGTTAGTGAGGCACGACAGATAAATATACTAAAATTTTGAATAGTCTATGGCTGTTGGAACATGATTAGCAGGAGAGCATAGTAAACATTCTTGGTATGCATTGAGACATATATTGGTTTAGAAACTGCGTCAAATATGTCTTCAAATGGTTCCATTCTTGCTACTTTTGTTTCACTTTCCCAAAGTTCGTTCATTTCTAATTCAAAGTATTCAAATCGTTTGTGTCCCACTTATAGAAATTTGTTGTACAGTAATTTGTTGTATGACACATATTAATTATATCAAGTCTTTTGCTGTAAGTTACATACAATACTGCAGCGTGTATTAATACAGAGACATTTGTATGGGAGGATTTCCTTGAATAATTCCTCATCACATTTTGAAATTTCTCAAAAATGATGTGTTGCAATGGAATGAATAGAATGTTACTCTTATATATTATAGCAATTGCAGCAATTTCTGTCTCGTGATGACTGGGTGTTGTGTGCTGTCCTTAGGTTAGTTAGGTTTAAGTAGTTCTAAGGTCTAGGGGACTGATGACCATTGATGTTAAGTCCCATAGTGCTCAGAGCCATTTGAACCGACTGCAGCGATCTGTGATTTATTTTTGTTGATTCTGTTTGCTTTTCCTCTCTCTCCTTTATCTGTTTTGTTTCATTTTAGAGCCCTTTTATGGCCTACTAGCATATCGTACACAACTGATATTTGTGACTTGAAATATTATTTAGGTGTGTTACAATAAGTAACCCGTTTTCTAGGAAATATTTGACAAAACAATATTCGCACAAAAATTGAGAGAAATAAGTTGTAGATCAATCACCACGCACTTCGTGTCAACAATAGTGAACACTTCACTTGCTCTTTGCAGCAGGTGATCGCACTGAAAATGATTGACTTGGAATGTATCGATACTTCCTATACACGACAGAATCAGTTTTTAAGTGATTCTGCAAGCGTTGGTGACATATTCCAATAGCAAGTGTCCTGATTCCGTGGAGACTGTGCTCCACTAGAAGTCACCTAGTTATCATAAGTGAGTAAGCGACGACTGGAGTTCATTAGCATTTCGGCACATCAGATAGTTTGAGCGCTATTCATAAGTCACTGGAGATTACTGTAGTTCCAGTCACATTATCGTAACACGTTCTTCCCTCCTAAGAGACGTCTTCAGAGAGAATTGCGTGATTCGTGGCAAAGTTATTCGTCTAAGTCCATTGTGAAACTGGTTAGGTGGCAGTGAAATATTCGAATGCAGGGAACAGCTGATATCATCCTAGTGAATACTGTCACAAATTTTAACTGCCCTTACTTCCATACACTTGCGAATATATATTCAGGATGACTGCCGTGTAATCCTGCTACTGCAGACCTTCTGTGCCATTACAGTATGTCTTAATCTCGCTGCTCTAGTGCTTGCCTGAAGGCATTTAGACTTGCCATTCTGTCTTCAGGGTGTTCTAATTTTAGAACATTTTTAGAAAATGTTCACAATGGAAAACACAGATTTCTGGTGTGCACTTCAGCCACCAGTTTTATTCGTTTCTTATGACAGACGGCAGTCATTCCACTTTTATGCGATTTTGTGGTTTTATCAAGTTCTGCAGTGTGCCTTTTCTCTGCCTGCGTTTCCTCATAGTTCTATGTTGCCAGGGGCGACGATTAACATGGGAACCATATAGACTGACTGATTTTCATTTTCATTCTTATTACGTATGTCTTCAGAAATCCATGTATCTCTAAACACATTTCCTAAACATTGATGATTTTCAGGTCGTATGGATGTGGATGTAATTTTCAAAACATGCACATTGATAATTCAGATGGACTTTTTTGCTTCAGATTTGCAACAGGGCCTGGAAACGGTCTTTGAGTTTAATTTTTCGAAGCTGGCTTGCGATGCAGTCTGACGGGACTTTTGTCAAGCCGGACATTCCTATCACACAACTTCGGGTTTGGATCTCTCACAGCCACGAGCAAGGCAAGCACTTCTTCAGATTATAAACGATGAACCTATGGAAAATTTTGAGCAAACGAACCAGGTGTTGTATCTCCTGTCTCCTAACTGGAGAAAATGCCGAGTACCATTGAAAAATTCGTATTGTCGATTGGTTAGTTCAGCCCCTCCAAGTTTCAATCGGTCTCTGTCCACGGAGTCGAGGCAGGTTAGGTTCTGTACAGAGTAATAGTCGCTGGGCCGGTTTCTGGTTAATAGGACATGCCGATGATTTTGTGTGATATTGATGGCAGTTAGTTCAGATTTTCGTTTCGGGTACATTCGATAATTGTTAAAGTCATTTGTCAGAAGCACTATGGGGTTCCTGCTAGTGATAACGTTCCTATCATTTAACTAGATTCAGAAAGAGTCGAATTTTATCTTTATCCGGTCACGATTCGCCTCGTTCTCAGAGATTACAAGTCAGTTCTGAAGACTGATCCTTTGCTAGGAAATGGTGAATTCTATTTGCAGTTATTTTTTCAGTGTTTGAAAGCTTTGCGTGTGAGCAAATGATCATCCACGTTGATTTCATTAGTGAAAATAATCATGCCTGAATATCGATTACTAATGCAATGACAGACAGTTTTCCCTTGCGGAACTACAATTTACGCATGAGAAGCATTCAATGAAGTTGAGGAGTATGCTCTATTTTGTGAACAAATGACAATGATGATTTCTATTCAATTTATTTCACTAAAATTTTCTCCAAAGTGCCATACCAGCACCTCATGGCACCTCCTGCGGTCTTTTAATGAAATCATCCTGTAAGAGAAAGAAGCTAGAAGGCATTTAGAGACGTTCATTCGCTGTCGGTACATCCGAAGTCCAGTTGTTAAATTTCCGTTGCGCGGTTTCTTTATGTTAGAACGTAGAGCTAAATTCAGTTGATAATTATGCGACGTCAGACCATATGAGAATGATGAGCATTGTTCTATTCAATCGGAGGATCGCGGATACGAAAATGTCCATGTTATAAAGTGAAAATACGTCCCAACGGATATCCTGTTGCCATTGTTTAGACGTTTTTAATATTTCATGAACAGTGGGTGGCACTTACAATATTCTATGCCGAAGAACTAAAACTTGAAAATGTGGGGCACTATACTTGTACTAAATCTACATTTTTGTAGCTTATTTATTTTTTAAGCTTATTGCTATTGAACCAACGGGCTTGCCGCAGTAGTATTCCATTTCCCGTCAGATCACCGAAACTAAACGCTGTCGGGCTTGACTAGAGCCTGGATGGTTCACCGTCCGGGTCTGCCGGGTGCTGTTGGCAAGGGGGGTGTCCTCAGGCCTTGTGAGGTCAATTGAGGAGCTACTTGACTGAGATCTAGCGGCACCAGTCACAGAAACTAACAACTGCTGGGAGACGGGTGTGCTGACCACAAACCCTTCCTTATCCACATCCAGTGACGCCTAAGGACTAGGGATGACATAGTGGCCGTCGGTACCGTTGGGCCTTCATGTCCTGTTCGGACGGTGTTTGTTTCTTTGTTTATGTTCACTGACACACACAAATCAGACACGTCAATATACCGCTTTGGTTTTTGCATAAGAGTGAGTAGTGGCTTCTACAGTATCACGATATTGATGTGTCCTGTTTAGATTGTTTCTTACCTGAAATTGTAGACACATACTCCCTTAACTCATTCAGCTTCTTCACTTACAGAACGCAATTAATGAAGTATTAATTAACTTACGTTGTAGCGTATCATGGTAAAATTTTAGGTCTTTGTTTGAGAGTCAAGCCAGAAAACTTTTTCCCCAATCGACAGTAGCGGAGCGTTATACTTTGGAGTATTTTCAGGCTATCACCTCTAGCTATCTCTATAACAGAAGTTTAACTCATTTTCTTAATCCATCGTCACATTACGACATTTACTTTTTATATGCGGCAATCCTTTTCTGAAACTGCAAAAGATACTCCAGAAAATTAAGGGTACTCCGAAAGTAAAAATATGTTGCAAGGTACAACATGATCATGAACATAGGAACGAATACACTATCGAAATTTTAAAGCTTTGCAATCGATAAAACCTTGTCAGCGCTGTATTTAAGCGTGTAACTGTTACATTATTACTCAACTAAACAGCAATAATCAGTAATTGAAGTCAAATTAAGCAGAAGTATTATCAGAAACCAGTCACAAGTTAAATATATTTAGAAACTGAAGCTACTGGAAACTAGCATAAATTTCCATTTTCTAGACAGACAAGTTTATTACGACTCAATCAAAATGCAAATATCTCACGCTTCATGGTAAAGACCTCCTTTTGTCTCAGTGCACATGATGGTATATGTCCCGCAAAGTTGGCTTTACCTCCAACATGTAATGTAACTAGTTTTAAAAATATATAGTACCTTACTTGCAATAAAATTCTGTAACTGATAAATTAAAGACATATTCCAAATAGTATTAACATGTTATACAGAACTTATACGTGTAGGACTGTAAAAATTTATAAATACTGCACGAAACAAACCTCACGTCTAGCAATAACAAAAATAATATTAAACGGCAGAAACTCGCTTAGGCGGTATCTAATGCGCTTTCCTTCATGTGATTCTAAAATCGGTCACTAGACTGATGTCCCGACAAAAAACATTGTGTGTTCCTAGACAAACTCTCCTGTAGGCACAGCACTCTCCCCTACTCTGTTATCCTAGGAGGAAGAAGGCTGACCTACGCTCGTTGGCAGTGGTACTTTTACAAGTGTGATTAGCTTTGGACGTTTCAAACTACAAAGAAGTAAAAATTTGTGTTATAAAGAAAGATTGAAGTAGGTACGTTTGCCGAAATTTTATGTTTCAGTAATATTCAGCCTAAAGTGAATCACTACAGCGCTGGCATACCTTAAGGCTTTAACCAAAGCGGGGCAAAAGTATCTGAACCTTATAGGAATACCGTACTATGTGTGCCATGGAGCGGACGCTGCGTTTCAGTGGGTGAAGCTAAAACGTCAAGAATGCACCTGAACAACCTCCCTCTATTACCATGGAAGCAATTATCTGATGCCTTAACAGATGTCTCTTCAAGTCAGTGTTTTCTATATATTCTTTATCTTACCGGTACTGCTGTGAAACTCCTCATTCCTTACTATATGAGTCTGGCTATTTTTCGACATTCGTCTGTAGCACCACTTCTGAAAAGGTTCCATTCTCTTCGGTTCAGGTTTTCCCACAGTCCATGTCCCACTGCCATACAGTGCTGTGCTCCAGATGCGCATTCAGAAATTTCTTCCTCAAATTAATACCTACGTTTATACTAGTAGACTTGTCTTGGCCATGAATGCCCTCTTTGCAAGCACTAGTTTGCATTATGCGTACCCCTCGCTCCGTCCACCACCGATTATTTTGGTACCTAGGTAGCAGACTTCCTTAACTTCTTCTGTTTCGTGATTCCCCATTTCTGATGTTCAGTTCGTGTCTGTTCTCTTTATTGCTACTTCTCATTTCTTTCGCCTTTCTTCGGTTTACTCTCAATCCATATTCTTTACTCATTAGACTGTTAATTCCACTCAACAGATACTTCAGTTCTTCTTCACTTTCACTAAGAATAGCAATGTCATCAGCGGATATTATGATTGATATCCTTTCACCTTGAGCTTTACACCCACTGTTGAACCTTCTTTTAATTTCATTACTACTTCCTCCATGTATGAAGTGAACAGTAGGGGTGAGGGACCACATCCCTTACACCTTTAACACGAGAAAAGCGGTGAACTTCTTGTGATACACATAACGACACTGTAATGCCCTATCACTTGTCCTCACATCATGGATCATCATAATTGCCCACTAAGAGCTCCGTAAACTTATATTTACCTGTTGGTTCTTGGAGAAACTGTACGTTCCTAGTGCAAATACCACCGTGTGATCAATTTAGGCATTATTCTTTTTATGTATTTCGGTTCTCGTTGTGATGTCAGTCTTGTAACTTCCCTTTCGCTATAAAATACATCTGACGGTGAGTTACACTGCACGCGAAGGATTAGATATTCCACAGCGCAGTTGAATTCGTACGCCGTTTAGCAGGCAGCACCAGCTTACCACCATAGGGCGCATGCGTGTCTGCTAAGCTGCGGACACAGTGTCATGCCGAAATGAGTTGGAAGCGAGTTGGACAGTGGAGGGCTTTCGCGATTGGAACTGTGGCAACATCATCTTGGAGCCAGCATCTGGGGGTCATCAACAATGTCAAACAAGCTGTCAGTTCCGCACCAGGGCCACGCTTGACATGCTGGTCGAACTTATTTGATTATCAGCCCAAGAAGCTGCTGGTGTCCGCGCGACTCCCTGTATACAGAGGTTGTTTACAACATACAGTGGAATGACCTTCCATGGTAATCAGTTGGCATTTAATCAAACTGAGGACCATGGGATCTGGCCATGTTATACGCCCGTGGCTAAGCTGGCGAGAGATGGTTAAGGTTCGAATTGACCTGGAGGACACAGTGTGAGACTGTGTCATATGACCATGCATGCAGTGGCGACACAGTATTTATGTCTTACAAACAATTTCATTTTCGTGAAGATATGCATTTGAACACCTTTGCATTTGAGCAAAAACTACAAAATTCTAGACCAGCAGACAAAATTACTAAGAATTAGTACAGTTTTTGATCAATGCTTTGAATCCTAGGAGCAGTATCTCAGTATTCTGCTTCTCATAAGATTCTCTAAAGCCTCACGTTTCTTCAGTTCATCTCACGTCATTTGTTCCATTCCCTTTTTCTCTAAGCACTTTGCTTATATGTTTCATTGTGACTATCTATGTACTCTATATAACAGTTGTTTTATTGTATGCACATCCTCCCTAGATTATGAGAAATTATTCTTGCCATTCATATAAAATTTAGTTTATGTATTTCCTGTTACAGCTATCACTTCTACCTTCTACTCTTGTTCCTGCGCCGCCAACAGTATGGAATACATCTTCCACCTGTTCTTCAGTATTCTTATCTTGTATCAATTTTATTTCATTGCCACTGTTGATTAAGTTACTAAATATGCAGATGGATCGTCTTACCAATTGTGTGTCTACTATTACGTTGAGAGTATTCTTTGATAATGCTGTGCTCCTCATGCCCCACCTCATCTTCACACGCACGCACGCAGGCACACACACACACACACACACACACACACACACACACACACACAAAAGCACGCAGTTTTTCAGGTTTTTTTTAAGTGTTGAGTGTTAATGTTTTCTAGTTTGCTCCTTCTATGCTTACTTACTATGTAAGTAGTTAACACTACACTGTCAAAGATGGCATATGTGTTGCGCCTGCCCACGTGCAGCACCTTTTGTAATGTCGTTCATCGCGATGGGCTCCTCTTTGACGGCGAGAGTCAGCTAAAGTCTGGTGATGAACATAGCCGAAATCCGGCTAGTGAAATAAATTACTACTGTCCAGAGTACATAGCTCTGTGCTTTTCATTTATAGTTATGAAGTTATTCTGTCAAGAAGTGACGGAAGAATCAGTTAACAATATGATAATGATAAATAGTGGAAGAAGTAAAATCTTACTATACTACTTCTGGTTGCACTTATTGTTGAGTCCTCTTTCGATTTCTTACTTTAAAGAAAAATAGATTCGGTTTGCAGTCTTTCGAAGTGAACAGAAGCTAATGCCAAACAGCACTCGTGTACCCAATCTTCGTAAATCCACGAAACGTTCTGTGAAATTTAAGAACAAAGCGCTTTCTATTTACTAATTATCTTTTCATGTGGTCTCGTCGCGTTACTCCACGACATCTGATGGTAGCAACGATGACGACGTTTGGTTTGTGGGGCGCTCAACTACGTAGTCATCAGCGCCCGTACGAAGTCCCAATTTTTACGCAGTCCGATTTTTTTATACATTCCGATCTAGCCACTGTCACGAATTATGATGATGAAATGATGAAGACAACGCAAACACCCAGTCCCCGGGCAGAGAAAGTCCCCTAACCGGCTGGGAATCGAAACCAGGATCCCGTGATCCACAGGCAGCAACGCCTGCCACTAGAACAAGAGCTGCAGACTCGTATCGTAGCGATTATCCACTCATATGAAACTCCTTATACCTGTATAAGCACATTTTTCCTTCAGTTAGAGAAATTTTTCATACCACAAATATTAAATTTAGTCTATGTATTTCCTGTTACAGTTACCTGTTCTACCTCTTACTCTTGTTTCTTCATTACCAGACAGTCACCAATCACACTTATTTTTTCTCTTTTCAGTGCCCCACACGACCAACACTTTAATTCACTATATAAATCCATTTCTCGTATGTGCATCATATTTCACTTTTCCACATTAGTACTGTATTTCAGTTCACAACATAAAGTGTAAATATTTTTTGCAATTACCTACGTTAATGCACCCAACGGCATCAAACAGAGTACGATTATATCATAATTTAGTCTGGTCAAAATTTTCTGTCTCTGGACACGATCTGTCTCCTTGAAAGGATTCTCGACAAAACCTCTCTTTCTTAATTTTTTCCCCTGATCAACTATTAAGTGAACGGAAGCTTCTAACAGGCTAACCAATCATGCTAGAATTATTTGAAAGCACTTTTATTTTTCCAGCTTCTTTCAAACGTACGTTCTTAAACATGTACTACCATGCTCAAAAGTATGAGAACGACCTGTATTTTGTTCTACTTGACTCACAATCAGCCCAAGTAACGTCACTGTGTTGCAGGGAATGTAATAACTTTACGGTACAGTCTTTTGGCTGTACAAAATGGTTACCACATGTGACCACTAGAGAACAACGTTCTGTGTGGTAATAACTACTGATGTGAAGAGTACGACCATATTAAAAATGTCAGGAAACACGTTATAGTGAAGAGAAAGTCCTTAAATAATTCTTACTCAAAACTAAATTCATTTTCGAATAAGAGATTTTTCAATAATGTCTGAAAAAAAATTACATGAGAACTAGAAGTACTTTCAAAACATCCTTAACTGTCATTCGGCTGGCGAGTGGTTTGTATAAGCTGGTTAACAAACTGACAAGTCATAAAAACCATAATTAAGGGTGTCAAGCGGTCGGTTAACACATCCAACAACATATCATTAGTAGTTTCACTGTACACGTGAAGGCGCGTAGATCTATGTGAGTTAAGAAGTCATATATCGCCCTTGTTAATTAACTCGAAGTAAAATATAAAATCTGAGTTATTCATGATATTCATGAGCAGCTAGTTGTGCACGTGTTCGACTTTACAGCGCATGACTAACTGATTTGTTCTGGATCTGTATTCAAACCTTGGACCTATAGTCAATGGAGCTACGGAAAGCTATTGTACCTGACCGAGACTAGAACACAGGAATGATTTTCAATGAAGACTAGCCCTAAAGAACGTGATACACCTCATTTTTATGTAGTAACAATTTCTATATTTGTACTTGAAATTACAGGCTGAAAATATTTGTATTGGTCTAGGACATGGTTAACTAAGCAAGAAAGGTGTTAAAGCACAATCATTCGCAATTAACATAATGTTTAGCGCTGGACGAACATTCGAGGCCAGCACCGAATCGGAATGTTAACTAAGCACAATGAAATGTCAGGTATCGAATTTTTTTAGCTGTAGCGAATTGTTTGGAACTAAAATGACGAGGAAAATTAATAAAATGGGCCCTTCCTGGAATCGACCCAGCACTTATCGCCGTTGTTTTCCAGCCATGAGTGTTTCTTTCATCAGTACCAAGATGTGCGCATGACTGAACGAGATACTCTATAACGTGATCAAGAGTTCAGTGCTGAGTGGGAATCGAATACATCTTCATTGACTGTAGACAATGATACATTAAATATCGAATTCTTGTTCACCATAAGGAAAGAGAAGCATGTTAATACCTGAAATGATGTGAAGAGAAGTTCTCTGTCTCACTGGGAGTCGAAACTGTCACATATCTTTACTGCTGTCAAAATTGGAGAGACTTTAAAAATCAAAATTATTTTCTGTTAGGTATGGTCGTGCTAGTACTTGAAAAAGACATGATGAAAACTTTTGTGCCAGACCAGGATTCGAACCCAGACACGCACCTTACGTGGAGATGTTGAGGAGTTTGAAATCTTTTGCAGACAACGAATTGTTGGAACTGTATTTTCACGAATGTATCAAATCCCACCAACGGGAAGATCTGAGCTCTAATCCCAGCCGAAGGAAAATATATTCAACATCTCCAACTCAAACAAAACGTCAGATAAGTGTCTTGTGATATTACATAGGTTTTGGTTCACTAATAAAGAAAATTAATAATGTAGGAAAGGTTAATAGCGACAGGTTTTATAAGAGCCGCCACTTCCGATTCTGTCGTTGCCCAACCTAGCGAAGAGACATGACGTTCAAAGAGACACTGAAAGCACAATGCTATCGTACGTTTTTCACTTGACGCTAGCAAACATGAAAGCATTTGTTTGTTCCTACTAAAAGCCACTGCTTGAAGTGGAAATCTAACCCATACCTTAGGTATACCAACCTAACATCAGTCCACCAGACCAACGACTCCATTCGTGATTTAGTCGTAACGCAGGTGCTCAACCATGGATGAGAATTCTGACTCCCTTGAGTGGATTAAATCCCGTTCATCATATTCGTTTCCCTGTTCGATCGAATCTTCACTAACCAGATGTCCTGGGTACCCAGTGCATCTATTAGACTTGATTTTGTAATCATTGAAATACAATTACATAACGGCCACCTACACAAACTGCTAACACTATAGAGTGCAGAGGCGTCCACATGGACTTTTGTCTTCTACTGAGTTAATATTCTGCACAATATTGTCATTGTAAACGTTGTGGTCTGCAAAAGAACGGGGGAGTTACTAAACCCGACTTTTTCCATATTTTAATAAGCCACACCTCGTCTGTCTCAGTCTGCTAACAGTATCGAGTTCAGAGATAAGGAGGAGGAGGAGATTACTGTTTAACGTCCCGTCGACAACGAGGTCATTAGAGACGGAGCACAAGCTCGGATTAGGGAAGGATGGGGAAGGAAATCGGCCGTGCCCTTTCTAAGGAACCATCGCGGCATTTGCCTGAAGCGATTTAGGGAAAGCACGGAAAACCTAAATCAGGATGGCCGGACGCGGGATTGAACCGTCGTCCTCCCGAATGCGAGTACAGTGTGCTAACCACGGCGCCACCTCGCTCGGTTCAGAGATAACTTAATTCATTTTCTAACCCGTCAGTAATAGCAAAACCTTAGGAGACAATTTCCGTATAAGATATCAGGGCTGCCTATTCTGATCAGAACAATTTCTGCTCCACCGTCCTTCGGCAGCCGGATGCTTGCCGGCCTCAGCCCAAGTGATGGAGACACATTGCTCTTTAAACCGATGATCTACAGCAGAAGTTCCTGCACTCACATTGTCATGCATAGGAATATTTAACCTCGTAGTCTGGTTTTCAGTGTGAAATAATTACAACAACCTGAGTGAACACCGTAGAGTAACAAAAAACAAAAGCAGTCCTCATGTTGCATAAAACGTGGGACTATTAAGTATATAATCTACTACTGTGGGCAAAATTTACCCTGTAAAAGGGTAAACGGACGTAGGTTCCAGTTGCGCGAGAAAGTCGCGCAGGAACTTTGCGACCTGTGGGTGTGTACTAAGGGCGTAGTTTCCCACCGCTTCATTCGGTTGCTAAGAAAGCTTGCTGTCAAAAATCTATTTTTTAAAATTTTGCGATAGAGCATATCATCAAAAATCATGCAAGTGGATGTAATACATCAATTGTGTCACATGATTTCAGTCTTAACATTGGTGCTGAATTAAGACTGAAATCAGGTGACACGACCGTAGGTTTGCGTAAAAGCTGTCTGAATCGGTTAATAAATTTCTTTAATTATTACTTCTTTTGGACTATTGCCATAATCGGATCAAAGACTATGTGTGAATTCTTTTATATGATGTTGTGATGATAGGATATGCTTGGAAAGCATGTAGAAACAAATTTTAAGCAATAGGTAGACCGCTATTACTGTCTACCAAGCAAAGCAGTGAACAGAGGCGTGCCCAGTATTATCTGACACAAAAAGGATTGTACTGTCTGTGGGAATAAAAAGTGTTGATACCGTTCACTATCTGTTGAAGAAGTTTGAGTGAAAACCTTGTCGACAACTAACCCTGTTTATGAATTCTGATAGTCTAACATAGTAAATCTACAGTGTGTGGGTAGTCTCCACACGTTCCAACACTGTCTGTTAATCTGTACCGTCGCATTTGTTTCCCAAGATGTTGCTATGAGTCGCTGTGTGCAGAAGCCACCGCAGGCTACTTAAGTGATTGCTGTCATTGAGCCCTTTATTTGAATTATTACTCATTTTCTTGTTTGTACTTAACGTAGCATACCATTCTGACAGCTACTCCTCGGCATTTCTCGCATGAATATTATGATAACTTAGAGATTAAAAAAAAATAATGAAGCTCTGAGGTAGAGAGTCATCCATTTAACTTCCGCTCCTCTTAATTTAAAGTGTTTCGTTTGGATTTTATATATTTGCTTACACCAGCCACATTTCAAGTATCTGTGAGTTTGGTAGCTGCTTCAACTGCGTCTTTGAAGCACAATCTTCACTCCTGGATTGGCAGGCTGCTCAAGAGACACAACGGCAGCATTCCTTCCTGCGGCGAGCTTGATTTGGATTTCGAAACAATGTAGAATGTATCTGTCAGCAGCGTGATAGTCGAGTTCTTCCTGGAGTGACGGAGTTATCCTGCTAAATTTTCCCCGTCTGAGGTTCGAGTCCTCCCTCGGGCATGTGAGTGTGTGTGTTGTCCTTAGCGTGCGTTAGTTTAAGTTAGATTAAGTAGTGTGTGGGCTTAGGTACCGAAGACCTCAGCAGTTTGGTTCCATAGTCCTTACCACAAATTTCCAAATTTCGTGCTAAATTCATGATTTCACTATCGATATGTCATCTATGAAATTCATGTCTTTTGTCCACGAAAGTCATTCGATGCAGACGCTACAACTATTTTCAATATTTCACAGTGAATTATCTATCTTTGCCATCACTAGAACAATGAGCCAGCAGTGACAGACTTACAGTCGTTAGGCTTCCTGAATGTGGCGAGTAATTCAGGTCAAAACGATTCTACATAAGGCGAGAAAGTAATTTTCTGACTTGATTTCTTCTATAGCACTCATCCCATAAACGGCCCAGTCATTCGAGCTTCTTCTACTTTCTTCACTCTTCTATTATATCGAATGAGAACAAAATAGTCCAGGACCGGCTTGGCAATCAGCCAAAAGTGGCTCTGAGCACTATGGGACTTAACATCTATGGTCATCAGGCCCCTAGAACTTAGAACTACTTAAACTTAACTAACCTGAGGATATCACACAACACCCAGTCATCACGACGCAGAGAAAATCCCTGACCCCGCCGGGAATCAAATCCGGGAACCCGGGCGTGGGAAGCGAGAACGCTACCGCAATCAGGCAAACTCGCTGTGAACACTGAGGCAATCAGCCCACAGCCCCCCCCCCTCCCCAGATGGAATATACCATTTGGTATGACACCGTGTTCTGCTGTGGGAAGAAATGCGTAACTTCCTGTTGTACACCCTCATCCGAGAGGAATCGTCGACTCTTCAAGGCCATTTTTACGGGAGCGAAGTCGTGATAATAGCATGGGGAGCCATCAGGAGTGTAGGGCGGGTGCTCCAGTGTCTCCCCCTTGAGTGGGAGTAACGTCTGGCATATTACACACGCGATATGCGGACGTGCGTTATCATGAAGCAGCAGCACCCAATGGCGCGCCACTACACGGCGGTAGTTTTCGACAATCAGGCTGCCCGATAAACATCCTTCATTCTCCGATGGATGTTAACCCTTCGGCAACCAAGTAAAGAATGTCTGCACCTTCGTCTTGTTTGGACGCATTTTGATAATAAAATCGTTACAGTTCCTGTTTCTGCATTTATCGCTCGCTCGACGGAGACATATGAACGCCACACCAATCCCTTGCCTACATGGGGTGCTTATACAACTGCATCGGCGCCGCTCTACATCGCATATACGCGGCAGCAACGCCCTCAAATGGGAACGTTTTGAACGCCACTGTTAGCAACGTACGTAACAACGCATCAAATACTTTCGTATGCTGATGCCTTTTTGTAGACGGTTTAATATCTTCCATAGCAAACTATCACTATAATATGGAGTTGATTAACAAGGCTAACAGATAACCACATTACTGTGCAACCCTCCTACACTCCCTCTTATATCCACTGGGAATTTTTCATAAATTATGATACTCAACGAACACCTGTTTTACGGATATATTTCCTCGTTTTAGCTTTGCTGACGAGATACTGTATACCAACAAATTCACGTTGTGGTAGACAAACAGAATAGCCTGACATATTCAAAATCGGAATACAGGTCTGCAGCCTGTTGTACAGACTTAATAACATCTCCAAGATATTAATTATATTTATAGCACATGCTGGGTGCTGGCAAAAGTTTCGCAGTCACAATATAAATCAATATAGAATGTACAAAAGTGTGTGAAGTGATATACCAACTGGCCATCAAAATGGAAGCAGACAGGTGGATACTAACGAAAAAAGTCGCCCACACAGTCCCAAGCCAGCACACAGATCTATGCTAGAAATAATGACGTAACCTCCAGAAGCCATCTGAAGATGAACCTGAAAAAGTTAGAAAACTGGTTTATGGAATAATAAATAACTATTCAAAAAAGTGACAGGTTGCAGTTTTATGTATTCATCTTCAAAATAGCTCTCGAGGACATTCACTTGCCTGCAGATACCACTGGTGCGGAGTTTCTTAAGCGAGAAAACCGGGGTCGCACAGAAAGATCAAAACCAGAACGAAAAATAAACATGCCAACTCATGTCCTCATAGCCTCTTTAACGTAACCCGTAGCGGATGGCGCATGCAGAAAGTAGGAGCGTCCTTAGGTAGCAATTAATAACAAACTTCACTTCTTCAAGAAAACATACGGGAAAACATGAACAACTTAAAACATATTCTCAGTGAAAGGAACGTAAGATTTCATCCTGATATACTAGAAGAAATATCACTCATTCAATACCGTTAAGCTGTGCCTCATTGGGTTTCAGTGCTGTAGGCAAGGTCGAAATTGGTCGGCTCCGCTAGCGTTCCCTTGGTCCCGACACACTGTTTCGGAGACTCCTCATATGGCAATCGAATTGATACGTGAATTTTCGGTCAATTTCACACTGCTGGAGAGCTTTGGACGGAGGTCTCATGAAGGCCGCCGGGCACCCGAATTCCACGAACAGGAAGTGACCCACGTGGCTTTACCGATGCGAGCTAGTGCCGGCCGTGGCCGGAGAATATGGCGCCCTAACCAGTCGTTAGGTAAGGCAGTAAGTGCTTTATACTGACTTGCAAGCGTCTGACGTGGCGGCAACCCGCGGGGCTATCGTGTGTGGCGTGTGGCTGGACCATCAGGTAACAGCGTTGTTAGTCTCTTTTTGTAAGCTTGAGGTCGCTGTAGAATGTATCAACGAAGTTAACAGTTTGTATATGGCCCTACCGCTGAAATTTGGTGAGAATGTCAAAATGCTGCCCATTGTCGCTGTCAGACGTCCGCAATTTTTTGATAGTGGTACACACTGATGAAACGTAGCTGCTGATTATTTTCAAATAAAAAATTAGTGTTAATCTTGCTACTCGAGACAGCCTGCTTCGAGACAACTTTTACCAAACGAGTTCGGATTTTCATTTAAATAATGATTTATTTACGCACTTTAAGTCGTAAATATTAATTTTTCGGAATGAATAACACAATTAATTATTTTTACACCGCTGTTAAATTTTTTAACGCTATTTACAAAATACCATCCAGCTGAATTTCGAAGGACATCTTTTAAATTTAGCATCAGATTGAATAATCTGTCTTAACAGATATAAATATGAACAGTTGTTCTATAAATAGGATTAAAATTACAATGAAGTTGATTATTGTGGTGAGTATTTTAAAGCTACAGACATTTCCAGAACAGATTGTACCATCTGTTAACAACTGAAACAAAAATCAATATTCAGGTTCTGTGTACCTTGATTAGTTTAATAATCAGGCCACTGCATTATTTATTTACTTCTCTGAATTTGGTTGCCTACTAGTTTTATGAACGATTGATGCTGTGGTTCGATTTATGCTCTTTCTTATGTGGGGTAGCGCCATCACTAAACATATACTGACGATACGATAAAGTTAATGTCCCATTACACCGATGTCAAAATTAATGTTTGAAAAACACATACATTGTGTCACTGAGCAAATGATGTAAGTCACTTGATGATTTAGAGTTTTGTCTCCCTTTCCTAAAGTCAGGCAACTTACATCTGAAGATATTTTCTCAAAAAGTAACAAACCCGTGCCATTTGTCAGATAATATTTCTGACAGCTCCTATTTATAATGGGGAATTTTTTGCTGTTATAGTGAGAGAACCACGAGCAAATTCATGAGTACAGCAGCAACTGACACTCTGGTGTTTATGTTTCGTTGTTAGTTCATGCTCTATGAACTTTTGCAACAATATTCAACAATTGTACAGATTGCTTTCTCTATCCAGTTTACATGCTGTAAGTAGGCTGTTTAGGTTTTCTTATTGGTAACGCCATGTAGCGCTCTGTATGAAAATCACTGGCTGTGCTGTGTGCAGTCTGTGGCTAATTTGCATAGTTGTCTGCCATTGTAGTGTTGGGCAGTTGGTTGATAACAGCACGTAGCGTTGTGCAGTTGGAGGAGATCCGCCAGCAGTGGTGGATGTGGGAAGTGAGATGGCGGAGTTTTGATAGCGGATATTCTGCACAGAGACAGTAAATTTGTAAGACTGGGTATCATGAACTGATATATATATTATGACTTTTGAACACTATTAAGGTAAATACACTGTTTGTTCCCTATCAAAATCTTTCATTTGCTAACTATGCCTATCAGTAGTTTGTGCCTTCAGTAGATTGAATCTTTTATTTAGCTGGCAGTAGTGGCGCTCGCTGTATTGCAGTAGTTCGAGTAACGAAGATTTTTGTGAGGTAAGTAATTTGTGAAAGGTATAGGTTAATGTTAGTCAGGGCCATTATTTGTAGGGATTATTGAAAGTCAGACTGCGTTGCGCTAAAAATATTGTGTGTCAGTTTAAGCACAGTAATGTATAATTTTTTTAAGGGGGCATTTCATATGTCGACCCTTAGTCGAGGATACGTCACTGGAATCTTCTGATTTTTTCTTGTAGTTTGTGTAATTAGTGCAGCCTTTGTTTATTGCTTGCGCGTAATTGTAGAGAGAATTTCCTTTGTAGTTGTAGTTTTTCATTCTTGTACAGTAAAACAGTTGTGGCATGCATGTAGATTTGCACCAAGTATTTCGCAGCTGCGCTTGCAATTAACGAGATATTATTTTCAATGCTATGTTAATGTGTTTTCTTATTTTGCTCTTCAAATTGTGGTTTTCTGTGTTGTCGTGGGAAATATTGTGCCAATAATGGCGTGTGAAAAATGTAACCCTAGGCTCTAAGGTATACTGAGAAATAATAGTGACGACGAGCGTAGCTTATCAGCACCACTGTGTAATGAATTAATAGACATTCAAAGTAGTAATTTGGTAATTGTGCATAGGGAAATGGAGCGGGCTGCAAATAATGGTGTAGGCAGTGAAACAATTAGTGAACAGGGAAGCATTGTCGATCGATCGGTCAGCAACAGCTCGCCTCAGGAATCCGAAATGACGGGACACAATCTTGCAAATATTGTAGATTCAGGTTTTGCGTCCTCACCGTTTTCTCAAATAAGTCAAGACACATTTTCTGATTGTCAAAATGTGAATGCTGCCGGTGCAAATGCACTGCCGAAAAGCATAGAGGTACAGGTTCCAGACACTAATACGTTATAATTACAATTAATGCAACAAATGAAACAAAATCAGAGACAAACAAAGCAATAGTTAGACACAATGGAACAAAATCAGAGACAAACACAGCAAAAGCTTCAAAAGTTAGACACAATGGA
The DNA here is from genome assembly GCF_023864275.1 of Schistocerca cancellata. Classification (NCBI taxonomy): domain Eukaryota; kingdom Metazoa; phylum Arthropoda; class Insecta; order Orthoptera; family Acrididae; genus Schistocerca; species Schistocerca cancellata. The sequence continues at coordinate 642,170,134 of NC_064627.1, forward strand.
ACAAAATCTTCAGAAGTTAGACACCACACTTGAACAGACACGTGAAGATTTAACTACTCAGTTACATAACATTGAATCGAAATATCAAAAAGTCTGTAATGACGTAAAAACACAAATTTGTGATCCTTTTCAACCTATTTTTTCGCGGCATGAAAATGCATTACAGAATCACGAAGCAGCCATAAAAGAACTGCAAACCATTGTTCATGAAAATCATGAGACTTTGTGGGCTAAAATTGACTCAGTTGCATCAACCGATTCGGTTACGCTACTTGCAAAAACTTAAAAGACACAGTAGATACTCTGAAAATTTGTTCAGAAAGACACATGGAGGAAATTAGTTCATTATCAGAGAAAGTAGTCGAACTTTAGGATCAGCTAAATAATTTATCTACGAAGGTAGATGATGATCTGAATGACACAAGACCTGTCGCCATCACTGACACAGAAGAGTATGAACAAATTAAGAAATTCAAACAAAATCAGAATCAAATTAATACGCAACAGAAAAGAGAAATCCGGGAAGTACAAGATCAGTTGGCACAAGTAATACAAAAATTACATATTTCAGAGGACACTCCGCTCCAACACGAGAAGAGGGACTTAGAAATACGGAAAAGCCACAAAATAATAACACAGGGCATTTCGGAAATTATGGAAGAAATTGGCAAGGTGCACCGAATTTTGAGATGGAACCGCCGACACGATGTAACAATGACCGGTATGCTAGACACGATGATTTTGACTGTAACCTGTTCATTACAACACGTAAATTCAAAACATTTAAGAATTCTGGCAACGACATTCATCCACAAGCGTGGCTCCATCAATTCTCTTATTGTTTTCCTTCCAAGTGGTCATTAGAGCACAGATTAGAATTTATGTGTGGCTACTTAGAGAATGAACCAGCTGAAAGAATGCGATCGGTCATTCACGATTGTCACAGTGAAGGAGAATTTTATCATGCCTTCCTCTCAGCATAGTGGTCTCAAGCTACACAAGACCGAGTAAAACATAGCATCATAATGATGAAACATTTCGAACAATCTGAATTTTCCAGTCTTGTGAAATATTTTGAAGACATGTTGCACATGAATCAGTACCTGTCAAACCCATACAGCCCCTCAGAACTCATCCGCATTTGCTTAATCAAACTACCTGAACATTTACGACATATTATTTTGGCTGGACGTTGCAAAGATGACATTGAAGCTTTTCAGGGACTGTTACAAGAATAGGAAATTGACACTGACAATCGCGGGACGCGAAAACAGGAACATTATTATTACAGGTCACAATTCTGCGATGAAAGAAATAATAACTGGACACGACAAGGCTATTCTTACAACGTAAATCGTGACCAAAACAGACACCACCCATATGACAACCACTGGCATGGTAATAGTTACAGAGAAAAATCGCATTTCCGTAGTAATGAATATAACAGAGACAACCATCGAAACAGACAATATGGCAACCAGAACTATTATTATCACGGGAGACAGAATAACTTCAGACGCGACGGTCCACCGTGCAGTGTTAATTCAGAGAGGAATTCTCCACCACTTAACCGACTAGAAAGAAATTACAGAAATTACCGACATGACGACAGACGATATAATCGTAACGACAGACCTGAATTTCATCAGAGCTGGCAGGATTCAAACAGGGCTGGGCCCTCTCGACAAGGTAAATTTGTAGAAGTTAGACCTCCAAATCCCAATAACGATGCGCGCCAACAAAGAGGCAGACAATGACCTGCACTGCAGGCAGCCACATGCGCCGGCTGGCTCAGAGAAAAATAACATAGACGCTAACCTTGAGAAAAATTTTAGCATTCCTTACCGACGTATACAACATGATAATTACTATGAAGTAGAAAATCTGCGCGCTAGAAAGGGTAAAGGATTGCACCACATTTCACATGTAAAACCGTTTATTGAGAGATAATCTGCTTTTTAACTTTGCCATACAACTTATCACTTCACTTGACTAGTATGCTTTGTCAGACTTAGAAACTGTTAACATACAACAATGTTTGAAGTTAAATATCCAGTCAAGAACCAAGAGAACTTATTTAAACAGAAATTACGAATTCATTGTTATAGTGAACAGACAACACAGTGTTATTGTTTGTGTACATTCTTGCTTGTTAGCTGCATGATTACGTGACGACCATAAGGCTCACATACTTAGAACATGTACCGGTACTGCTAATGAGATTTTAATGCAACATTTTGGTTTACTTGAAAATACATTCTGGATTTAAAGTACTTTCTGAGAGATATCAGATGACACAGTTGTTAGTTTATTTGACAGCTACAAGATTATATCACGACGCTTCTAATGAGTGACACAATTAATATTATTGCTTTTGCGCTGTATCTGTTTTATATCTGCATAGTTTTTCTGAATTCTTCTGGAAAGGAAAACATGTTTTAGTAGTAACTTTTGTGGTATAGCTACAATGAGACAGCCTTTTCTGTAGCACAAGAATACGTTACAGTATGTACATACTTCATCACGGCAATAAGCATAACAACTACGATATCTATACGCATAGCAATTCACTTCGTTTATTATGAGGTAAGTACATTTACTTCTACAGAACTTTGCTTACGGACGACGATAATTACGACACTTGGCACATTTTTTACCCTTAAGTAATGACAGAGATTATGTTACAACAAGACACACAATTTAGCGCTACAGGACACGCATTTGAGAGATTAATTTTGTACTTAAAACATTTGTTTTTAAAGATTTTTGAATTACAATGATACAAAGGTTTTCCGTGATACATTTCATTCCATTGCTGTAATCTGTAACACCTGAGGGTATCATTACATTAATCCTCAGGGGGGTACACACATACGTTGTGTACCATGTGTTTGACAAGCACAAGGAGCCATAGCTAATATGGTATTTGCTTATACAACTTTACACATCGATACCATATTTCTGTAACACAGAATTACACAGCTATCTGATCATTTAACTGAGAGAGACAAATATTTATTTTACTACATCAGTGACAGATGTTTACGTAATTACACAGTTGGATAACTTCATACTTATGAAATTGTATTTTGTCTGTACTTTGTGAACTGTTCATATTTTTTCGGAACTATTGTGATACTATGAGAGCTTTGAATGATGTATTTCGTAAGAGAGCATGATTTTAAATTACGTTTGAGGTAGATGACACTATTGAAATGAGCAGAGAATTTTTTTAGATTTTGACATTATTGCAGAAAGCTACGACGTTTTTGAGATTTGCTGAGGTGTTATGATGTTATTTTTACGACGACGATGTGTATTATGCTGTTGAGATATGTTTATGATCAATAAGCTGATGTTATATGAGGAATCTGATTATGCTATGTGGTTATTATGATGAAATATTGAAGACGTGTTGATGAATATGAATATGTACATGTGTAATAAGGTAAGGATTAAGGAGTAGTGGTTAGGGACTCTGATTTATGAAAAGGGTGTTGGAAACCAAGAATCGTACTTTAAGAGTTATGAAATGTGTGCATATGTGTGAATGTATCACAATGCAGGAGAAAATTTTTTGTACATTGTTATATTTATATGATTTTGTTTCTACACATTTGCAACGCAAATTCTCGACCTGTGAAATTTTTGATATGAGACTGTCACTGTAATGCAAACTGGTGTCGTAAATATTTCAGTAAGAAAGTTAAGTGACCACCTTCACGTAATGAGTCGTGGGCACTCAGATGCGCGAAAGTCACCTGGAAAAAAGCAATTAGTGTGTGCCTTTCAGAGGCACAGGTGAAAAAAAGGAGGCCATTATCCTCGTTATTGACTTTTCTTTGTCGAAAGCATCGCAAATATGACACACTCAAACTTGAAAACATATGATTACACTGTGGAGCTCTTAATTTATGATATTTACTAAAATGCCTAATGAAATGATGAGAAACATTTTACATCTATTGTCTTTCTAGCTGTGAGATTGCTCATTGTGTTTAATATCTGGTTTCCAGCTGTGTTGCAGCATTGGCTTTACAAAATAAAATTAAGTGCATTCCCTAATGTGAATATTTTCTGCCAACAGATCTATTAAATATTAATTTTATGATCCATATTCTTCGAAAAAGGAGCACTTGGAATGGAAAGAACAATAAGAAGGGATTAATAATAGTAACTGCATACATAATTTTCTTTTCAACTACTTGGTAATTTTTTTTGTTGGTGTAGGTTATCGTGATGCATCACTCTAGTGTTAAGATGTGACATAGGTATTAAACATGGCCATTTTTACTGTAATATTTTTTCTGCTTGAGCTTTGTCATGTTTAGATATAAGTTATTGCATTTGCTGCGGCTGTTTGCCAAGCAAAGTGCTACTGAATTTGACTTTGTATTACTCTGTTAAGCTAGTTTTACTACTGATTTATTTTTCTTGTTGCTGCACATTGGCTCATATTAGTTTTAATGTTACATTTGCTTGGTAATTTAGATTTACTGTAGCTTGCTTTGCCAATTTCCATTTTTTTTTGTCGTCCTGTTTGTGTTAATTGTTTTGTGCTGCTGCATTGCCTCATCCCTTAGTTTAGCATCTGAGCTCAGTAGATTTAAGTTAGTTTAAGAGGGGGTAGACTATATATGAGAACGAGTTGTGATGAATTGGATGAAATGCATTGAGAAGCTATAAGAAAATGGTTTGGCCAAAAAACGATTTTGAAAGAGGATATGAACAAAAATGAGGGTATAGGGACAACAGGTTTAGGTAGGATTTGCTTGGACATAAATGATGAGGTAAGATAATGGAAAATAAATAATGAGGTAAGAAATATGTGAACATATAAATACAGAAAGCATGCATGGATAGGATTTTTTGGTGAAACAAATGTTGAAATAAGACGAAAGATCTATGGAATGAAGTTTTGGGTTGAACTGCAGTACCAAATGTTACCCTGAAAACGAACCCTGTCTTTCCTTTTGTATTATTCCGCTATGTGTTTATGTATGCTTGTGTATTTGTCTTTTTCCTGTCTTTATGCGTTTAGCTAATAAGATTTATGTTGTAGAATTTTTCAAATACTATGTTATTTTCTTTGTAAAGATGTTTAGACATTATTTATTCTGTTTTGTTTTAATTCTCATGTGTGAAGTGATGTTTCGAAAGTTATTCTGATCTTTTATGTCTGTACTTATGTCATAATTCCTGAAACACTGATGTATATGTTATTTCGATTCTTTTGTAAAGCCTGTACTACTACAAATGATGTCTGTATTATTATGTTTTAATGATGTTTTCTGTATCTTTGTAATTGTATTCTAATGTTATAAAATTGTAATGGACACCAGTTCAGCAAATTAAGTAACTTGTAAGCATTCATTTCAGTGCACACGTTTCTGATGGTCATAGTATATGCACAATATCTGAAAAAAAAGAGAACTGTTAGTGTTTGCACGTGTGTTAGTAATTCAGCAAGTGACTGGATAACAGCATTGCTGGTTCTAAGGACATCCCTAAAAGTTTTGTGAGTACACCATTGGTAGTTTATGGACTTGCTATATTGTCCACAAGACTCTTCGAATGGTGATTGTGCACCTGCACAGTTGCAACAGATGGCTGCTGGCCGTCTCTACAAGGACTGCAGCGGGTCTGCATCTTTGATGGCCCACCAATACCATTATTTCTACTAGGACATCAGTGGGTCTGCACCTCTGGTGGCCCACCAATACCATCTCTACAAGGACTACAGTGGGTCCGCATCTTTGATGGCCCACCAATACCATTATTTCTACTGGGACATCAGTGGATCTGTACCTCTGGTGGCCCACCAATACCATAATCTGTACCAGGACTACAGTGGGTCTGCTCTGTGATGACCTACCTACCAATATTTTTCAAAACTTCGACTGACTCTGCTGTGGGTTTGCTCTGTTGTGGCCTATTACTTGTCTACATGTCAAGAGTCAGCACTGTCTTTCCATTAGAAGGACAACACTACTTCTTCAAGACAGCATGGAAATCCACTACTTCCATGTGCATTTTCTTTTACTGCTCAGACTTTGAGAATAACACTGATATTTTACTGTGATGAACGATCAGGACTGTCTTTATGGACTGTGAGACAATTTTAGCTTTTGACTAACATTGTATCAATAAGTGTGTTTATTTGATTTCTTTGTTATTGTAATTATGAGAATTTTTTTCAAATCTGTATTGGCCACTGCCCAAAACAATTTGTAAATTTTTTTTGTGGGGAGCATGGGGACTATGTAAGAGAGCTGTTTGGGTTTTCTTATTGGTAACGCCATGTAGCGCTCTGTATGAAAATCACTGGCTGTGCTGTGTGCAGTCTGTGGCTAATTTGCGTTGTTGTCTGCCATTGTAGTGTAGGGAAGTTGGCTGATAACAGCACGTAGCGTTGTGCAGTTGGAGGTGAGCCGCCAGCAGTGGTGGATGTGGGGAGTGAGATGGCGGAGTTTTGATAGCAAATGATCTGCACAGAGACAGTAAATTTGTAAGACTGGGTATCATGAACTGATATATACGTTATGACTTTTGAACACTATTAAGGTAAATACACTGTTTGTTCTCTATCAAAATCTTTCATTTGCTAACTGTGCCTATCAATAGTTAGTGCCTTCAGTAGTTTGAAACTTATATTTAGGTGGCGGTAGTGGCGCTCGCTGTATTGCAGTAGTTCGAGTAACGAAGATTTTTGTGAGGTAAGTAATTTGTGAAATGTATAGGTTAATGTTAGTCAGGGCCATTATGTGTAGGGATTATTGAAAGTCAGATTTCGTTGCGCTAAAAATATTGTGTGTCAGTTTAAGCACAGTCATGTATAATTTTTCTAAGGGGACGACTCAAAGCGAAACGCTGGCCCCGTGTCATAAGATGGGCTTCTGAGCAGAAAGTTGTCGATAGTTGACAGCGTAGCCACAACTAATTCTAGAAATATGGCTACGCAATCTTTACCATAGGAATGGCTCTCTCCAGAAATTTTACGTAAGAACATTCATCTTTGACAACTATCATAATGCACCTATGTCTTTATTGCAAAACTACTCATATATACATACAATGACACAACTGCGTAAACCACAGAATATTTTACTTGCATTTAACATGTTCCTGTGGTATTATACAATTACACAACTACATATATAACAGAATATTTTACTTACTTTCACCACCTTTTAATATAGTATTATACATATTCACATAATTATAATTACCAGGTAAAATCTGTGTAATAGTCATTGATATATTCTGTAGTCGAGATGTCCTGCAAGACTGAGTAGCAACACTAGAACGAGGACTGGATAGCCACATCATAAATCATCAAGTAGTCTAAATACCTGAGGCTTGGCAACATACACAGTCTGTTCGCCAAGTATGTGATCGTCGACTTACTTTCTGGACCTGAGCTGACTTATTCTTCCAAATTCACTGGATACTTTATCTGTAATTTTGTTGAAATATTCTGAACAATTCTTATGTAACAAGTGAGAAAATTTAATATTTCCACTGCAAGGTGGTAATTTTACTAGTAAATTACAATAACTTCAATCATCTTTTTCTTGAGCAATTTGCTATCCTTTCCGACTTAGCTGCTACTACAGCAGTGAGACAACGTTCGCGGCGTCTATGCCTTGCTAAGCTCTGTCATAAAGTGATCATTTGGTGACGCAAATTCGACTGTAGCCAGAGGGCCGAGTATCGCTGCAAAAGTGGTATACGTGAAGTCAGCGGTCTCTAGCCCTTCTAGCCCCTGATAACGCAAATGGAAAAGACCTGAATGAAATTCGGAAACGTAGTCTTAAAAAAATCTCTGATTTCGTACTGTAGGTTTTAGTTAGGTTCAACAAACAAATTTTGATAACCATCAGCTGAATGATGGAACGTTGAATTGGTTTTTTCACTATTACAGAATTTTTATTATTGTTATTCGTTCATTCTTCTAAACGTGTATGTCGCGCTCTGACTCTGCTTTCTGAATGGTGAGTTGGAAATATGAAAGTAACGGATGTTCGCTACACGTAATATTCTCCAATACCTCAACGGTTCCCTTAATTTTCAGAGCAAGAGGACAACTCCCTGTAACGAAAGTTGATAACAGAAAACCGATACTCTAGGTATGAATGAAACAATGGAACGAACAGAGAGATCTTCTGTGAATTAAACGTGGTATAAAGTGTGGTTACACAAGCTGGGTGCATCCATTCGTATACAGTAATTACTAATAAGGTAGCTGCTATTTGTGTGGCCTGTCTTCTAGTTGATGTCAAGTGAACTACCCTCATATTCAAAGCGAGGGAGTTACTTGAGCGTTGTGAAATAGTATTCTTAGGGCAAAGAGCCACAGGTGGTACAAGATGTCAATCGATCTATACCTATTAAGCTGATTTGCGTAAATGCATATATCATGAACTAACTGAAAGGCCATTTTGAATTCGCAGAAGCTAGAAGTCACTGGTTATACGTCATAGAGAGTAGAACAGACATGCCAGAGCCCAGTAGGACGAAGGATATGTTAATTATTTTCGGTATATGCCAAACTCATATGACAAACTGTCGAGATCCATAGCGAATTTGCGGGCTTACTACGAGAGAGGAAAGATAACAAGACTGTAAGGTATATTTCTGAGTATAGGATCCTATTTCACGAGATATCCACTTTAGAGGTAGTGGATGGACAGAGTAGTAGCGATATATGATGGCGGGGTAGTCTGTCACTCATGGTTATCGTTTGCAAATAAAGAGACGGTCTGCTACGAAGAAATTAAATCGTCTATAGAAAGGAATAAGCACAGGGTGCATTGACATGATTAATTAGAATGTGATGGGATTGTGTTGTGTGTGGGTGCAAAGGCGTTGAAGCTGTTCATAATTTGTTCAGCAGTTCCTCCAATGGCGACAATTAAGTTTAAGAGTCTGGCCGTCGAACCCAAGAATCGGGCGAACAAGCACCTTATAAGCCACTTCTTTCCTTCAGAATCTCCGATGAATCTGAGTCTTGTGCCTGCTTTTCCCACTATCTGTTTTATGTGGTCATTCCACTTAAGGTCGCTCTGGATAGTTATGCCTAGATGTTTTACAGCAGATGCTGTGTCCAGCTGTTTGTCATCAATAGTGTAGCTGTAGAGTAGTGGATTTCTTTTCCTATGTATGCGCAATATGTTAAATTTATTTACGTTCATGGTGAACTGCCAGAGTTGCACCATTCATCAGTTCTCTGCAGGTCATTCTGAAAATTCTTACTATCCTCTGGCGTTGCTACTTTGGTACCAACAACTGCATCATCTGGGAATAGCCTTAAAGAGCAGCCGACTTTTTCTACTAGATAATGTATATATATTATGAACAGCAACGGTTCTGTCACTCTTCCATGTGGTACTCTGGATATTACCTTTACATCTGTTAATTTAGTCCGGTTAAGATCAACATGCTGAGCTCAATCTGCAATAAAGTCTTGAATCCAATAGCAGGTCTGCTCCAATACTCTGTAAGCTCATAATGTTTTCATTAAATGGCCATGCAGGACGGTGTCAAATGCGTTACTGAAATCAAGGAACACGGCACCAGCCTGAGCGCCGTTGTCCACTGCGCTGTGGATCTCATGGAGTAACGGAGCGAGCTGAGTTTGGCAGGATCTCTGTTTGCGGAATCCATGTTCATTTTTATAGAGGAGCTGTTCATTTTCCAAGAACATCACAATCCTTGAGCATAAAGCATGTTTCATAATTTTGCAGCAGATTGACATCAACGATATAGGTCTATAATTGTGCAGATCTGTCTTATGGCCTTTCTTAAAAACGGGAATGACCTATGCTTTTTTCCAGTTGTTAGGTACCCTCCTTGCTCAAGCGATCTACAATAAATTACTGCTAGAAGGGGAGCAAGTTCCTTTGCATAATCTTTATAGAATCTTATAGGTATCTCATCTGGTCCTGAAGCCTTTCCACTACTAAGCGATTGTAGCTGCTTTTGAATTCCATGATCCGGTATATCAATATCTGCCATTTCGATGTCACACGACAACTGAAAGTGGGGATGGTGTTATGAACTTCCGAGGTGAAAAAATCTCAGAAGACCGAATTCAGTATTTGGGCCTTCCCTTTGTTATCTTCCGTTTACGTTCTGCTGTGATCGCTGAGAGAATGAATAGATGATTTTGAACCACTTACCAATAATCATTCTTCCCACAAGGTTGGAGGGATCAGATAGTGGTACCGAAAGTATCACACATCATTTGGTGGCTTGTGTAGTGTGGTGTAGCTGTAGATAAATGAGAGCTATGGTGAAGAGGGCCTTCCAATTGATTTCCCATGCTTTCCATTTTCAGTGTGTCACTTGGCTTCCACACACTGCTTATATCACTCACTTATCGCATTTCAGGAAATTGTCAATTTGGTGGTTGTTTGCACTGGGTTTTAGAAGTAAATGCTTCCTGCTCGATTGATAGGCCGTTGAAGAAACAATTCGGCTCTGGAAACGTAGACCTTCCAGCGAGGCGGTACTGATCCTACAACTTATCTTAGAAGATATGTTAAGTATAGGCAAACCTACGTTTCTAGCATTTGAGAAAGCTTTTGAAATTCTCACCTGGAATACTCTCTTTAAGATTCTGAAGGTGGCAGGCGTCAAATACAGGAAGCGAAAGTCTATTTACAGTTTGTACAGAAACCAGATGCAGTCATAAGTGTTGAGGGGCACAAAGGGGAAGCAGTGTTTGAGGACAGAGTGAGATAGGGTTGTAGCCTATCCCTGATGTTATTCAATCTGTATATCGAACAAGCAGTAAAGGAAACAAAAGAAAAATTTTGGGTTGGAATAAAAATGCATGAAGAAGAAATAAGACCTTGATATTTGTTGACAAAATAGTGGCTCTGTTAGGGACCGCAAAGGACATGGAAGAGCAGCTGAACGAAGTGGACAGTGTCTTGAAAGGAGGATATGAAATGAACATCGACAAAACCGAAACGAGCATAATGAAATGTAGTCAAATTACATTATATGATTCTGAGGGAATTAGATTAGAAAATGAGATGCTTAAAGTAGTAAATGAGTTTTGCTAATTTTGAAGCAAAATTAGTGATGATATAGGAGTAGGGAGGATATAAAATGTGGACAGTTACAGCAAGGAAACCGTTTCTGAAGAAGTGAAGTTTGTTAACATCATGTATAGATTTAAGTGTCAGGAAGTCTTTTCTGAAAGTATTTGTACTGAGTGTAGCCATGTATGAAAGTGAGTTTTTGGCGATAACTAGTTTAGACAAGAAGAGAATAGAAGCCTTCAAAATGTGGTGGTACAGAAGAATGCTCAAGGTTAGATAGAATAATTTTGTATGTTCTGTCTCACTAACTCAATGTTAATATAAATTCTATATTTTATATATAAAGCAACATTATTTTAAAAAATCACATTGTGAACATTATAAAAATAATTAAAATGTAATAGTTAGCAATAGTAAATTATATTACAATTTTCAGTTTTTATTTTTTCTATCTGTCTTAAAATGTTTCAGAAATGTATATAAGTATGAAGTTAACACTTTCATAATTTTTTTAAGTTTTTCTTTCATTTGTATAGAAGCAAATAATAATAATTCAAAATTTTCACAAGTAATTTATGTTGCACATCATATGTAAGATTCTTTTTACCATACATAATTATATAAGCAACTGTCTCATCTGGTATTTTATCATTAAAAGTCGCACAAAAGTTTCATGTTTGTTTTTTGTGTAGTTATAATATTTTCCAACATTTGACATTGATTACATAAATTGGATAATTATCCACTAAATGGATTAATAACAATATCTAATTTTAGCAAAGTAATTCTTTTAAACTCTAGAATAGCAACATATGCTTTTAGAAAATTGTTTGGTGGATTCATATTCGACATTTTTGAGGAAATACTTCATTTTTACTATTTTCTAAATATATGTTCTGTAGTTTAACATGATCAAATAATAATGAATCGACTAATTGATTATTTTAACGATTTGTCTCAAATAGAACAAAAAGTAAACATGGCACATCAAATTCTGTAGAGTTACAGAAATTTGTTATATATAGTTCAAAACTTTTTTTCTAGATAAACCAGCAATTTCTTCTGTTTGAAGTTCATATAGAAAAACAGGAAGTTTAAGATTTTAAAAATTTTTTCACGTTGCGCAAGTTCTTAATTTGATTGGTATTTACCAACTAGTACACGAATTTCGATAGATTATATAATAACATTACCTTCTTTTGAAGAGTATCCTTTATTTCAACACCAACATCATTTTTATCAAACCAATGTAAAATTGCATTTCCAGAAGATGAACCACAGGTAAAAATTACAGTTCAGTAAACTTCAAACATAATTTCTTTATAATCTTTAAAGAATCCACCAAGTAATGATAATGGATAAAGTACTTCATTTCTTTTAGTATTTATTTTTTCCTGTATTAAGAACATGTCCTTCTAAACTTACTTTGTGAGACACACATGAAGGTAATACAATAAAACTGTTGATAAAATGAAAGGATGTACAATTCAAGATAATATATTATTTCCTTTTTTATCGTATCAAGTCAAACAATTATCAAGTAATTTTTTGTTTTATTTTCCATCATAAGTTGGATAATTGGTACAATCATTTCCAATAATAATGAAATTCATATACAATTGTGAATGATTTGCATGAAGCCATTCATCGGCAATATTTATTTCGATTTCTGTAACTTTGGTAGGAAAATTTAAATTATTTTTAGTTTCTTAATTAAAACAAAATGAACAAAAGTGATAACTTTCTATTTTATTCATGATTTATTAAGGAAAAATTATTAAGTTATTTTTAAAGTAACTGTTATGGTATCACCATTAAAGTCAATTAAATTATCATTTTAAGCAGTTATAGTAACTTCTAAATCTTGAATTATATTAAAATTAGGTTCATTAATTATTGGTCTGCCATATTCAGCATTATGTTTAAGTGAAGCAATAATATTAGATCCTTTATGAAATTGGTCATTATGTTTTACATACATTCCATCAACAAGATTAAAATTTATATTTATTAATTCAAAACCTTGAGCTACAGCTATTTCATAAGCTTGAACAATTTGATTATTAAAACCAAGTATGCTACCAATACTATCTGCTACATCTGTTTAAAATTTTATCTGCTTTAATATGTGTACTGGGTTTTTTCAAATGTGTAAATATTTTTAAATTTTTAAAACTATATTGACCTACAGGAATTTTTATTGTTTCTCCATCACAATGAAGTTAATTTTTGTTGTTGTTGTTATATTTGGTGTAAAAAAGTGGAATGAAAATAAACTACTGTGACACTAGTATAATTGTCACATATTGGAACAGTTAATATTGCTATAGAGGATTTATCCCTCTAGTGGAAATAATCTTTTCATTTACTTCTGAAATATTATTAATAATTGTAAAAACAATTAATAAATTCAAGAATATAAATATATGGAAAATTTATTAATAAATGAACAAAGCAGTTTGTGAATCTGAAGTATGAATTCCAGAAAATAATTTAAAAAAATAAACATGGTAAACATCTATAAGAATTGCAATAATTTTCACCAAGTGGTTGTGGAAAAACAACATTAATAATTATACTTATAGCTCCAGGTGGTCAATTCGAATAAAATTAATCATTTGTATGTTTATTCAAAAATTTAGAACATGCAAAATATCAAAAATATAAAAGACAATGTACAAAAATTGAAGATAAAATAAGGAAAAAATTATTAGTTTTATTGAAAATAAGGAAGAAATCATTCCTTTAGAGGAACGTTAAGATAATTCAGTTGTTGTATTTGATGATTTTTTATTTGAATATCTAGATATTGTAAGAGAAGATTAAACTAGAGGTGGACAACAAGATAGATTTATTTTATTTAGCACAATCTTATCCAAAAGTACCAAAACACTTAGTTACAGACAATTTAAATTTATTAAATATTTTTAGATAAGATGATGCAAATTTAAATCACATTTATCATGAATTTGTTAGTGGAGATTTACAGATTAGTGATTTTAAAGAATTGTGTTGTAAATGTTGGGACGATGACTTTTTTTTAACAATAGGTATATCTAGAAAAGCAAATTGATGTAACTTTAGAAATAAAGTACAATATTTCTTATCAACATAAACATAAAAATAGACTTAAATATGAACAAAAACATAATTAACGTTTTTCTACATTAATAAAAGTTTGCAAATTATCATGAAAAATTCCTTAAGAAAGATAAACAAAGTATAAAGAAAGCTGAAGAACTAAAAGGAATATGTATACACTGAAAAAAGCAACCATGCTTAGAATATGAGAAATACAAAAAGAAAGATCAACTTATTACTGATGTTACTGAAAAAGTAAAAGAAGGTATTGAAGGTTTAGGTTATAATGTATTAAAAGGAACTGAAGAAAATTAAGAAACGGAAAAACAAATGATTCCATATAATCATCATATAGGACATTTAAAAGATTTATCACTAATTAAAAATTAACCGATTAGTCTGATGATATTGCTGGAAAATATGGTTATACGATAATGCATTTAGAAATTAAAAGTTTATTCAATAAATAAGAAAGAGAAAAGGAATCAAGTATTTGTCAAAATGAAGCTAAAAAGGTAATTTAGTGAAAGAATGTGAAAGTATATTAATTGTAGTGAAGATAAGGTATTTGGTTTAAAACCTGTTGGTATATTTAAATATGTTACCAATTTATCAATAGAATTTAATGCTGATAAATTAAAAATTGTAAAAAACATATAAGGGTCCAGATAGATTAATGAGACTTTTAACTGAAAAACATATTTCTGTAGGTGATTTAAAAGAAAAGTTTGATGGTGCATATATTATACAATTCAAGAACATTGTAATATGATAATAATCCAAATAAAAAAGGTCAACTAGAGGCAATAAATATAATTACTTAATAAAAACAATTGTTATTGATTTATTTCGTACCTTAAGAAGAAAATAAACTATAGATTCTTCAGAACTAAGTTCTCCTGAAAAACACAAAATAGGTATTGGTCTAGTTTAAAAATACAGATATATCAATTTAATACGTTTGGTTAAATGATGTTGGACAATTAATTGATAGATTAGCAATAATTCATGGTGAAGAACTAGCTGGAAATAATAATTGCCATAGTCAAATGTATTGCACAAATGTTAATAAATAAACATACTGATTTTATAATTGATACTCCAAAATTAATGTCATATTTAAATAGTTTCTTAAATAATCACACATATAAATTTTGGAAAAGTGTTAATTATGTTAAAGGATTAGTAAAATTATTAAGTTACGATTTGAAATGCATCTTTCGGGTTATAATCATTGTAGTCCAGGTACATAATTAGAAGAAAATTAGCTAAATATGATAAACATATAAATCCAATAGATGAAGCTATTCCAGTTGTTCAGAAATTATTGTATATTTAACAAGAACGAAAGGTGGTAAAGAACTAACACAACATGAAGGTGGTTTTTTGCCATTATTATTAGCAGTATTACAATACTTAGCAACAACTGGTTCATTAGTGCGAGGATCTGCAGCAATTGCAAATGCAGTATTAAACATCAAGAAAAATGTTAAAGAAGAAGAAGAAAAAGAAAAATATAACTTAAAAATGGAATAAAATGTTGGTGATGGAATAAAGGGAACAAAAACATCAAAAAGTAATTCACAAATATGCGAATGTATTAAGTAAAAATTTTAAAAATTGTAAATGTTATTAAAAAACTACAATCATCAATAGATTTAAAGATAACTAATGCAATTAAAAAATTCCAAAAACAATTTAGTGCTATTTTTAAAATAACTAAAAGTTATTTTGACTTTAAAAATTCAAGACTTGTTAATGTAAATGATCCAATTGATGCAAAAGATGTGGTTAACAAACGATACTTAGAAAAAGAATATGTTACAAAACCAGACTACAGAGGGATTTTAACACAATTTAATAATTACTATCCCAAACATAGAGAAACGTATTTTACAGAACACATTAACTATAAAATTAAAAATTTTGAAAGAGATAATTAATGATAAAGAAAAAGTATATATTAAACAAACTATTGTATTTCCTTTTACGACAGGTGCTGTACAAAAAATGTACAATTTTGAATATAATTTCATAATTTGAAAGGATTATTATTTGTCGTAAAAATACAAATAGAGATTTTAACTTTGATGATTTGGATATAACAGTAAGTGTAGCTGATAAACTAAATCTAATAAACAATAATAATCAATCAATAATGGTACAATAATCTAATATTATAACTGTAACATTGAAAGATTATTTACAAACTGTCCATGTTAATGTAAATGTAGTTGTAGTTTGTGAATTAATATAAAAAAACTAACTTTTTTATATATTAAATTGAATAATCGCAATTAACATTTGGTTAATAAAGACAATCATATTTGTTGATTAAAGTGTAAAATATTTACAGAATCATATAAACGACACAGAGTATCAAAAAAATGGTAGGCAAAGAAATGAAGGTATTTGTACAATTTTAACTCTAAAAAGAGCAACTTTGTTAAAAAAATTGGTAAATGATTATGTTTTAAATACAATTCGTATGATATTATTAACGAAGTAGAGAAAACAATTAGAAAAACATTAAAAGAAGAAATGTTGTTTCTATTGGTAAAGATTATTTATGGAAAGCTGATCTCGTTGAAAGGCATTCTGGTAATTTCATCGGAATTTTAAAATTATATAACTGTTGAAATATTTACTATCGATAATTGAGGTTTTTTCAAAATAAGCATTTGCTGATCCTATTAATGATAAAACAACTAAAATATAGTTGATGCTTTTCAAAAGAATTTTATAATTATAAGGCCCAATAATTTTCAAACAGATAATTGAAAAGGATTAATGGAAAAATATAACATTAATTATTTTTCCACTTTTTCAGAATTAAAAGCATCTGTTGTTGAACGATTTAATAGAACACTTTAAAGAAAAAGTAGAATAATTTGTTTTTCAAGGAAATTCTAAACGCTAAATTCTTTTAAAAATCGAATTGATGAATATGATGACACAAACATTCTAGAAAAAAAATGAAAGTAATTGAATTTAAAAATAAGTAATATTGCATTTAATGAAGAACATAAATTTAAAAAAGATATTCATCCTTATCATCATCATCATCATCATCATCATCATCATCATCATCATCATCATCATCATCTAAGACTGATTATGCCTTTCAGTGTTCAGTCTGGAGCATAACCCCCCTCTTACAGTTCTTCCATGATCCCCTGTTCAGTGCTAACATTGGTGCTTCTTCTGATGTTATACCTATTACTTCAAAATCATTCTTAACCGAATCCAGGTACCTTCTCCTTGGTCTGCCCCGACTCCTCCTACCCTCTACTGCTGAATCCATGAGTCTCTTGGGTAACCTTGCTTCTCCCATGCGTGAAACATGACCCCACCATCTAAGCCTGTTCGCCCTGACTGCTACATCTGTACAGTTCATTCCCAGTTTTTCTTTGATTTCCTCATTGTGGGCACCCTCCTGCCATTGTTCCCATCTACTAGTACCTGCAATAATCCTAGCTACTTTCATATCTGTAACCTCAACCTTGTTGATAAGGTAACCTGAATCCACCCAGCTTTCGCTCCCATACAACAAAGTTGGTCGAAAGATTGAATGGTGCACAGATAACTTAGTCTTGGTACTGACTTCCTTCTTGCAGAAGAGAGTAGATCGTAGCTGAGTGCTCACTGCATTAGCTTTGCAACACCTCGCTTCCAGTTCTTTAACTATGTTGCCATCCTGTGAGAATATGCATCCTAAGTACTTGAAACCGTCCACCTGTTCTAACTTTGTTCTTCCTATTTGGCACTCAATCCGTTTATATTCCTATCCCACTGACATTACTTTCGTTTTGGAGATGCAAATCTTCATACCATAGTCCTTACATTTCTGATCTAGCTCTGAAATATTACTTTGCAGACTTTCAATCGAATCTGCCATCACAACTAAGTCATCTGCATATGCAAGTCTGCTTATTTTGTGTTCACATATCTTAATCTCACCCAGCCAGTCTATTGTTTTCAACATATGATCCATAAATAATATGAACAACAGTGGAGACAGGTTGCAGCCTTGTCTTACCCCTGAAACTACTCTGAACTATGAACTCAATTTACCGTCAACTCTAACTGCTGCCTGACTATCCACGTAAAGACCTTTAATTGCTTGCAAAAGTTTGCCTCCTATTCCATAATCTTGTAGAACAGACAATAACTTCCGGTCATATGCCGTTTCTAGATCTATAAAGCATTGATACAGTTCCCTGTTCCACTCATAACACTTCTCCATTATTTGCCGTAAGCTAAAGATCTGGTCCTGACAACCTCTAAGAGGCCTAAACCCACACTGATTTTCATCCAATTGGTCCTCAACTAATACTCGCACTTTCCTTTCAACAATACCTGAGAAGATTTTACCCACAACGCTGATTAAAGAGGTACCACTGTAGTTGTTACAATCTTCTCTGTTTCCATGTTTAAAGATTGGTGTGATTACTTCTTTTGTCCAGTCTGATGGAACCTGTCCGAACTCCCATGCCATTTCAATTATCCTGTGTAGCCATTTAAGACCTGACATTCCACTGTATTTGATGAGATCAGACTTAATTTCATCCATCCCAGCTGCTTTATTGCACTGCTATCTATTGACCATATTTTACACTTCCTCAAATGTGATCCTATTTCCATCATCATTCCTATCCCATTCTACCTCGAAATCTGAAACATTACTGATTGCATTTTCACCTACATTGAACAACTCTTCAAAATATACCCTCCATCTGCCCAAGGCATCCTCAGGATTCACCAGCAGTTTTCCTGACCTGTCCAAAATACTTGTCATTTCCTTCTTACCTCCCTTTCGAAGACTGCTAATTACACTCCAGAATGGTATTCCAGCAGCTTGACCCATAGTCTCCAACCTGTTTCCAAAGTCTTCCCATGATTTCTTCTTGGATGCTGCAATTATCTGTTTGGCTTTGTTTCTTTCTTCAACATAACTTTCTCTGTCTACCTGGGTTCTGGTATGTAGCCATTTTTGATACGCCTTGTTTTTCCTTTTACAGGCTGCCTTGACTGTATCATTCCACCAAGCTGTTTGCTTCATCCTACTTTTACCCACTACTGTTCCAAGACATTCTTTAGCCACTTCTAGTACTGTGTCCCTGTACCTTGTCCATTCCTTTTCCAATGACTGTAATTGACTACATTCAACTAACTGGTACCTTTCTGAGATCGCTGTTATGCACTTGTGCCTGATTTCCTTATCCTGAAGTTTCTCCACTCTTACCCTCCTACATATGGACCTGACCTCCTGCACTTTCGGCCTCACAATCCCAATTTCGCTGCAGATTAAATAATGACCAGTGGCATCAAAGAATCCCCTGAATACACGTGTGTCCCTCACAGCCTTCCTGAATTCCTGATCTGTTATTATATAGTCAATGACAGACCTGGTTCCCCTGCCGTCCCAAGTATACCGGTGAATGTTCCTATGTTTAAAAAAGGAGTTTGTGATTACTAAGCCCATACTGGCACAGAAATCCAAGAGTTGTTTCCCATTCCTGTTGGCCTCCATATCCTCTCCAAATTTACCCATAACCTTTTCATACCCTTCTGTTCGATTTCCAATCCTGGTGTTAAAATCACCCATGAGCAGAACACTGTCCTTGTCCTTTACTCTAACAACTACATCACTGAATGCCTCATAAAATCTACCCATCTTATCTTGATCTGTCCGTTCACAATGCGAATATACTGACACAATCCTAATTTTCTTGCTAGACACTGTCAAATCTATCCACATCAGTCGTTCGTTTACATACCTTATTGCAACTACGCTGGGTTCCATTTCTTTCCTGATGTAAAGCCCTACACCCCATTGTGCTATTCCTGCTTTGACTCCTGACAGGTAGACCTTGTATTCTCCCACTTCCTCTTCTTTCTCACCCCTTACCCGAATGTCACTAACAGCTAAAACGACCAGCCCCATCTTACTTGCAGCCTCTGCCAGCTCTACCTTCTTCCCAGAGTAGCCCCCATTGATATTAATAGCTCCCCATCTCATTACCATTTGTTTGCCAAGTCGTATCTTAGGAGTCCCTGGTTTGTCAGTTAGACGTGGGACTCCATCACCTCCAAAGGTCCGAGGCATTTTGCTCTGATTGTTGCCAGCATCATATTTAAAGTACCAGGGAAGCAGGTTGCTAACCTTACTTGCCCCAAGCCCCATTGGGTTTTACCCCTAATGGCTCAGGGAGTAACCGGTGGATTTGGTAGTCTTTGCCATATGAGCACAAAGGTGACCACAACTCAGAATATGTCCGAGATGCCCAGCCTTATTCGAAAGTAACTGGTATCCTGACTGTCGGGACCACTTACTTGGCCACTCATACGTTGCTAGTGGTTCATGAACTAGGACATCACTACAGGAACCCACACCATGAACCACAAAAAAAGAAAGATTATTAAGTTTACTAATTCTAACTTTACCATCTAAAAAAACATGTTAAACTTAGAATTAGTAAACTTAATAATCTTTTTGAGAAAGAAGATAAAACTAATTTGTCAACAGAAATTTTTCAAATTGATGATGCTATCTATCCTAATGCAATTTCAAATAAATAAAAAAATAAATGTAAAATTTTATGAACAAGAATGACAGAAAAGAAGGTATCAAGAAGTATATTCAGTTGAAAAAGTTTAAGAAAAGAAAGATAATCAAATTTATGTTAAATGTTTGGTTTTTATAATTCACAATACAATTGGATAAATAAAGACAATATAATTCTATAAAGATTTAGTTTACTATTTAGTTCAACAATCAATTAGTTTTTAAATAGGTATATGATACTTCCTTCAAATTTTGAATCGGAACATTTTGTAGTTAAATTATTTCATGTTTTGCTAAAATAATCTTTCATATAAATTGTTTCATCTTATAATTTAATTATTACAGTGCATAATATAATCAGTCTTTATAGTTTTTGTATTCAATAATGTTAGTGTTTCAGTTGATGTTTGGAAAATTTTATTTTATATTTGTAAAAAATTTGCATTTATATAGAAAAATGTTTGAGATAAATTTTATTTGTATAAAAAATTATTAATTTTGATAGAAATTATTTTATTAATTTAATAATTTATAATGACCATATCGTAAAGTATCTAATTGATTTTCGAATAATTATTATTTATTATCATGATGACTTAGTGCTTTTTTGTTTACTTTATGTATCATATATATTTCATGTTTATGAATTTTACTTAAATTAAATTTTCTATATTTTTCTATATTGTTAAACAAACAGTCCTTATAATCTTCTAAACTTCTTTTGTTTATATCACCACATTTTTTAATAATTTTAACATTAACGTTATAAGCATACATTTTTGTTCTTAAACAAAAAATTCTTCAGGTACCTTTCCACTATATTCATCTTTCATTTTCCCAACAACTATTTTGTTTGTTTGTGGAATATAATATATATAATCTGTTGGATGATTATTTGGATAAAAATAATGAATCTTTGATTTTAAATCTTCATGACAGTCTTCAGTTTTAACATCGTAAATATAACTATCTATATCTTAACAATAAAATCAATATATTCTCAATATATGTTTCATAATTCTATGGTGAAAACGATACATAAATACTTCAGATAAATCAAGTACACTTAATCCAGCATAAATACGTTTATCAAACGATATTTTAGTTTTATTCATATGAATACCAGCTAGATTTTCATTAAATATAGTTCTACATTTAATGTTTGGTTTAGATATAAGTTTATCAGATATTTTACTATTTCAAACTGATTTGTATCCAGTATATTTTTTATATTCCACATTTTGTAACCAAATACAGAATTATTCAATAATTTGTGGAATTGTTTTTCATAATTATTCATAGCTTTTGTTCTTAACTGTGTGTATTTTTGTGTGTTCCATACTTAGAGATACATATTGTTTAAGATTTCTATAATGTACGACATAATTATGGTTTTATCTATAATAGGTATTAATTTACTTTGATTTGGACCTGGAACAAGTTTTGATTCAGGAGTTAATAATAAATTTTTATGTAATTTGAGAAATCCTTTTGTGTATTCGAAATTTGTTTCAAATATATAACCATTTTCACAACTGTTCGAAATTTCATTTATTTTTGTACAATTTTGTGTATATTAACAATATTTAAGAAATACACATTCTGCTTTATTTGGCATTTCAACTTTTATGTTTTTTCGTTAATCAATTTGGTGTATCATTATCTAATTATTCTTTACTATTAAAATGTAGTAAAGAAATACACATTCTGCTTTATTTGTCATTTCAACTTTTATGATTTTTCGTTAATCAGTTTGGTATATCATTATCTAATTTTTCTTTACTATTAAAATGTAGTAAACAGAAATCACACATAAATTTGACTTCAGTATGTTTGATAATTTGACTTGATACAAGTCTAGATAAATTTATTATATAACAGTAGTGTGAATTATTACTTTCATGAATTAAAGAAGATTTAAATGTATTTCAATTTTAGATTTTGTAATTTTAATGGATACACTAATAGTTTTCGTCTTCATCATGAAATGACGAAACATATATTTTCTTTTTTGGGAATAGGATCAACTAATACAGGAAATTCAAAGTTTTTAAGTTTTCATTAAGATAAAAACCAACGTTTTCAAATTTTTTATTGTATCAACATTTTTAACTACAGGAAACAAAACTGCTTTTATATACCATAAAAACGTTTTTCATTATTATTTTTTACGATAAAACAAACATTTCTATAATTTTCATTTATTTCAGATGTATTATTCTTAACTCAATTTGTATTAGTTTCAATTACTTCAGATTTATTATTTCCATATATATATATATATATATATATATATATATATATATATATATATATATATATATATATATATATATATATATATATAATTTCAATCAATAATTGAAAATCTACTACTAATAAATGTAATTAAATCAGCTTTACATAATATTCTCATAAACTGTTTATTTTACAAAGTTCACAAACTTTAGCAACAGTAAATTGTTCTACTTTTTGAGCAGAAATGTAACTTTCTATTTGATCTTTTATTTATTACAATCAAATTCAGTAGTTTTGTAAAAAGCACCTTTTAATAAAAAGCTAAATACTTAATATATGGATATGGATTTATATGTAATAGATAGTTAATCAAAAAATAATTATAATATTTAGTTTAACAATTAGTTTTTAAACATTGGTAAACCATCATTACGAACGAGAAGATCTAGTTTACAAAAGAATTTGTTTACTCTTTAATTTAACAATCATTTAGCTTAACATTCAATTAGTTTTTAAACAAATTACTTTTAATGAATTTTTACTTAAAAAAGCACTATTATTATTTAATAGATAGTTAATCACATAGTTCAAGATCATTCTTCTTCTTTATCTTTCTTATTCTTTATGTATTATAAAGTATATTTTTTACATTTATTATTATCTTTATGTTTATGTATAGAATTACATAAAAACAATGGAGATCTTTAATCTCTTATCAACTTTTACATTCCCTGGAGATGTAGTTGTTTTTTCAGGTTGTACATCTTCATTATTCTTTCTGGATGTAGATTTTTCTTTATTATTCATTGTTAATAATATTTTTGAATGTTCTTCACTTGGATTTCATGGTAAAAGGTCGTCAGAACAATATTTAGCACATTCTTTTCCACATATATATAAGGAATTCTACTTTAACGTATTTTTTACGTGATATTTATTTATACATGGTCTACATATAGTTATATAACCATTTTAATATATTTCTGCAAAGTAAAATTATCAATTTATTTCTCTGTATTACAATATTTACAAAATATAGATTTTACCGAAGTCTCTTGTTGAACTTTCTCCATTTGTATACGAAAAATTATTAGATTTGTAAAAATGTAAATTTATATCATTGTTATAAATTTTCATATTTTTAATTTCAATTTTTCATATAGATTATCTAAAAATATCATCATCAAAATCATCATCAGATTCATATTGCTGATATCTAAATTATTGAATTCTATGAAACAAAGTATTAAAATATCTTGTCTCTGTTAAGTCCCATACTCCTCCACAGAGCATAAGGGAGCAAAGCGGGAGACCCGCGCCGCATTACTAGGCAAGGTCCTAGTGGAGGTGGTTTGCCATTTCATTCCCTCGACTGTAATGAGGATGAATGATGATGAAGATGGCACAACAACACCCTGTCATCTCGAGGCAGGAAAAATTCGTGACCCCGCCAGGAATCAAACCCGGACCCTGCGCTTGGGAAGCGAGAACACTACCGTGAGACCACGAGCTGTGGACAAAATATCTTGTAGTTAGTGGTAAAGAATCAAATTCAGCCAATATATCTTCTAATGTTGGTTCTTTACTTTTAATAATACCTCTACAAAGTGTACAAATTTGTTTTCCCTTAATCCACTTATCAATACATTATTATGAAAAATATGATACCAATTTGTTTTAACGAATTGATAATTATATTTATCACTTAAACAAATAGGAACTTCAATATCTCTTTCGCATAACTCTCCATGTATAAGAAATAATTTTTATTAGATTTATATAAAAAAAGGATAATTTTCAATGAGTCAAGGTGCTATTGTGTCTGCCTATTCTGAAAGGAACCTGATTGGTATACCATCTGGACTGGAAGACTTTCATTTCTTAAGTGATTTGAGTTGTTTTGCAACACCTAAGATATCTACTTTTATGTCACTCAGGCTAACAGCTGTTCTGTTTCGAAATCTGGAATATTTACTTCATCTTCTTTCGTGAAAGAATTACAGAAAATTATATTTATTAACTCCGATTTAGTGGCACCATCATTGGTAAAATTTCCATCACTATTGTACAGTGACGATATTGGCTGTTTTTTGTCACTGGTGTACTTTATATATGACCAGATTCTCTTTACGTTTTATACCATATTTGAGACAATGTTTCATTATGGAAACTATTAAAAGCATCTCTCATTGACTTCCGCACTGAATTTCGAGTTTCTGTGAAACTTAGCCAGTCTTCTGAATCGGGCATGCTTTTTTCGTTGCTTCTGCAACAGTGTTCTGACGTGTTTTGTGTGCAATGGTGGATCAGTCCCATCTCTTATTAACTTATGCGGTATGAATCTATCTATTGCTGTCGCTACTGTAGCTTTGAATTTGAGCCATATCTGGTCTACAATTACATAATTAGCTTGGAAGGAATGGAGACTCTCCTTTAGGAAATCAACAAGCGAATTTTTATCTGCTGTTTTAGATAGATATATTTTGCGTTTATTTTTAGTGGTTTTGGTAGATATGGTTTTAAGCCTCGCTACAATTACCTTGTGTTCCCTAATCCCTGTATCCGTCATGACGCTATATGTTAGATCAGGATTATTTGTGGCTAAGAGGTCAAGAGTGTTTTCGCAACCATTTGCAATTCGTGTAGGCTCATGAACTAATTGTTCAAAGTAATTTGCAGAGAAAGCATTTAGTACAATTTCGGAAGATGTTTCCTGTCTACTACCGGCTTTGAACATGTATTTTCGCCAACAAATCGAGGGCGGATTGAAGTCTCTACCAATTATAACTATATTAGTGGGGTACTTATATGTAATGAGATTCAAGTTTTCTTTGAACTGTTCAGCTGTTATATCATCTCAGTCGGTGGGTCGATAGAAGGAGCCAATTATTACATTGGTACTGCTGTTGAGTATAACCTCTACCTCTTTCCCGAGGCTGTGTAACCTAAAAAACCGCCCTGTCCACGCCAAACAGCCCCTGCTACCGGTGTAGACACCTCCTGTCTGTAGTAGTCATCTGACCTATTAAGCGGAAAGCGAAACCCCATCCCAAACGGGCTCCATCACCCGCCTAAGATTGGAGCTCCCAATGATAAGTAATCCCACCCTCTTGCGCTTGTCCGGACCTCTACCTACCTAACTTCAGGACATCACTCATATCAATTTCCGATGCAGGATTCGAACCTGTGACCATAGCAGCAAATAGGATTCTCCCCATGTAAGTTACAAATGTTCGAGCTCCCTCCAGTAGTTTCACACCTCTACTAGATGCAAAGAGAGAAAAAAACTATGCAATGATCAAGACGTCAGTGCAAGAAGAAAACATGGTGCCCTCGAATATAAAAAACTTATTGGTGTAAACACATACAGCAAACTGCGTACAACACTCCAAAAAATAAATCATCTACATATAAACCGACTTCTTTCATCATTACATCTTTGGCCCACAATTGTAGATTACATACTTGGTATCCCCCATGCCACATACTACGTGAGCACTGGTTTCAACATAGTTGTTACTGCACTGTGTACACTCCGTTTACTGACTATATTTCACATGCGACGCAAAGCTACAACGTTAAATAATCCTATGCTTGCCAGTACGAGTGCTGAAATCTCCGCTATAGACCACAGGCTCAAAGAGGAATGCGTCACCATCATCTGGACTGACACCGACTGAGCTCAGGCGGTCGTAGGCCGGTGGAGCAGAAATTGTTTTGGTCCGGATAGATAGCCGCGAGCTGTTTCTCGAAAACTTTTTACCAGGGTGATGCTTCTACTGGCTCATTACAAAATAAAGTTAATTATTTCTGAGCTTTCCATTGATTAATGCTGTTACCAGACAGACGATGTGTGATTTACTATATTGCGGAAAAACCGGGTTCAGCAACAGAGCTTACTATTGCTACTGCGTCACGATTACGATGAACAAAGAGAGCACAAGTGTAACTCAAGTGGAAAGGAAAATTTTCTGCAAAAACTTCCGCGTTCTACAGTGTCGGCTGTTCGTGCAGATGGCTGTTACGTGATTTTATTTAAATGATTAGAAGATCAAGTCGAAGGTAAGCATTGAGTAGCCGAGGTCGTTGGTTCATGGTGCTTCGATAAAACAAGGAAGTAAACATACTGAGTGGCCATAGTCAGCTTCAGGTAATCAGGGAGCCAAAATTCCCATTCAGTATGGCGCACATTTGTGAAGACAGAATCATTACCAAACCTCATGTGGAGTTTTGACGTCTTGTGGATCGGTACTAGGTTTGTATATTTAGGGTCTGGATTCAGTTCCCTCTTCAGGTGACGGTTTTTAATAGACACAAAAAGATTCTATTCATCTCTGCTGACGGCGGATGAAGATTCTAAGATTGCATGTGATTCCAAATTCATGTTAACATGATGCCCTTTCGATAAGGACAAGAGGTTAGGTTGGGCAACAACAGAGGCGAAATTGTCAGAAGGTAATGAAGTCACCTTATGTAGTGTCACTGGACATCTTTAATATTTCGCAGGGACACTTCCCTTCGTGGCGTTACAGTTCCATCAATTCTTTATCTGCTCAAGATTGCAAAGTCTTCAATGTCTCCATGTAACGCACTTGTCTGGGTTAGTATTCTGATCTTACAAAAAAATTTGCATAATATCTGTTCCAGCTCTTATATGAGTTCACCTAACTTGATTTCTAACTGATCCTCATTCGCTGTCAACAATAATTCTTTTAGATGCTCTAGATTCCCAGTAAGACACAATACTTTTCATCAACTCATTTCAAGATCAAACATTCCACTCCTAGCTAATGGTGGAAAGGTCGATAGTTAATCTCTCTTCCTGTGTAGTCAATGGCAATATACACTATGTGATCAAAATTATCCGGAGACGTGACTGAAAACGACTTACACGTTCGTGGCGCCCTCCATCGATAATGCTAGAATTCATTATGGTGTTATCCCACCCCTACCCTTGATGACAACTTCCAATCTCGCAGGCATACGTTCAATCTGGTGCTGGTAGGTTTCTTGGAGAATGGTAGCTCTTTCTTCATGGAGTGCTGCACTGAGGAGAGGTATCGATGTCGGTCGGTGAGGCCTGGCACAAAGACGGCGTTCCAAACCGTCCCAAGGTGTTGTATAGAATTCAGGTCAGGACTCTATGCAGGCCAGTCAATTACAGGGATGTTATTTTCGTGTAACCACTCCGCCACAGTCCGTGCATTGTGAACAGGTGCTCGATCGTGTTGAAAGATGCAATCACCATCCCCGAATTCCTCTTCAACAGTGGGATGTAAGAAGGCACTGAAAACACCAATGTTGGCCTGTGCTGTGATAGTGCCACGCAAAACAACAAGGGGTGGAAGCCCACTCCATGAAAAACACGACTACACCATAACGCCACCACATCCGAATTTTACTGTTGGCACTACACGCGCTGGCACATGACGTTCGCCGTGCACTCGCCGTATCCACACCCTGCCAGCGGATCGCCACATCGTGTACCGTGATTTATCATTCCACAGAACCTTTTTCGACTGTTCAAGCTACTGTTCAATCGTTCACTGTTTACTCTCCTTACACGAAGTGAGGCGTCGTTTGACGTTCACTGGCATGATGTGTGGTTTATGAGCAGCCGCTCGACCATGAAGTCCAAGTTTTCTCACCTTCCGTCAAACTACCACAACACTTGCAGTGGATCCTGATGCAGTTTGGAATTCCATCACACCTGTGTGAGGCCTGGATAGGTGTCTGCCTGTTACACATTACGACCCTCTTTAAACTGTCGGCGATCTCTGTCAACAGACGAGGTCGGCCTGTACGTTTTTGTGCTGTACGCGTCCCTTCACGTTTTCACTTCACTATCAAATCGGAAACTGTGGACCTAGGGATGTTTAGGAGTGTGGAAATGTCACGTGCAGGCGTGTACCACAAGTGAGATGCAGTCACCTGACCGCGTTCGAAGACTTTGAGTTACGCAGAGCGCTCCATTCTGCTCTCTCACAATGTCTAATGACTAATGAGGTCGCTGATATGGATTACCCTGCAGTAGGCGGCAGCACAAAGCACCTAATATGAAAAACTATCTTTTTGAGGGTTTGCGGTTACTTTTAATCACATAGAGTATGATGGGTTCGATTCCGATTAGGCACCATAATTTTCGTAAACTTATTTCTAGATCAAGCGTCCGCACACCGCTATTTGTGAAAGAAATCTGTATATAGCATCCATTTTCACTAGAAGACAACAGCAATAGATGGGTAGGATGACTGTTTGCAAACCATCTCTTTTGTAGACAATTTCAATTTTAACAGTATCCCACAAATGAATCAAAGTCTGTCGCCTGTTTTCACCTGCGACTGAGCCTACCTAGGTGATCGAACTACTTCGCGTCCTTAAAAATTGTTACGCTCAGTTATTTAAATGAGTTGACTGTCCAAAATTGTCTTCATTGATACCTAGTCTTAGGATACTACATTTTTTCGTATTATGCCATGCACTATGTGGAAGAAGGCGAAGATGAAGATGAGGTGAGAGATAAGGTACTGCGTGAGGAATTTGACAGAGCACTAAATACCGAAGTCGAAACAAGGCCCCAGTAGTAGACAACATTCCGTTACAACTACTGATATCCTTGGGATACGAAACTCTCCCATGTGGTGAGCAAGAAGTATGAGACGGGTGAAATGCCCTCAGACTTCAAGAAGAATGTAATATTTCCAAAGAAAGCAGGTGCTGACTCGCGTGAAAATTATCGAACTAGGAGCCGGGATTTTCTGTTGTAGATTAAGAAGCTGTCTTCATTTTGGGTAAATCGTTTGGTTCTTTGGGAAAATTTTAAAGAGGATGATTGCTTGTGCTATTTATCGTAAGATGTATCCACGTCTTATAAACTGAAGTGGAAACTGAAGATATCTTTCTGCTTTTTTATTTGTTACATTTCCACTGTAATTTTATATTAAGATGCATGTGCTTTAAAGGATTTTATAGAAGCGAAATCTGCCAGTTCTTTCGAACTGACCGTACTGTAAGGAATCCCAAAATTTTCCAGTGGCATCAGCTAGTAGCTCTATGCCCTACAATTTCCTTCTTTGTAATATTTACCTCTCATTTTACTGTCCTGATTCAAATTTTAATGTTTTTTTGTAAATTTGGATTACTGATATTTCAAAGGTAGCACAATTTCTGTATAACATGTGAAATTTTAAGAGGTTCCAATATTTTCTGTTCACATTATTTTATTTTATCTGTTTTTTGTAAGAAAATGAATAAAAGGGAACAAAGGACGATAGTCATTTGCTTGGGTTTATAAAATTGTTTCCTTAACGATTGAAATTAATCTTCAGATTTACTTAATCATTACGTAAAATAAAGTAGCAAGAAAATTGTGATGGTATTAAAAATGGTGATATGTATAATCGTTATCAAAGATGTTAAATGAGTTAAGGCCAGTGCTTCCCCCTAAATGAATCGAAATGCAACTAGTGCGCTAAATCATGCTTGTTTAATTCCGATGCTCGACTCGCCGACATTATGTGTAGTTTTCTGCTGTTGTTCTCAAAAAAGTTCTGTAGATACTACACCCTCTCTCCACCCTCTGTCCATCTGCTCCTCCGCATCTGTCTATCTGTTTATTCCCTCTACGTACATCTCCTCCTCTCCTATCTCCTCCTCCCCGTCGCTCTGTACGTTCTCTCCTTCCCCTCTCTCTGTGCATTACCTCCTTCCCTCTCTCTCTGACCATCCCTCCGCTTTCTCTGCTCTTCCCCTCCCCTTACTCCATCCATTTCCTTCTGCCCACCCTCTGT
The DNA here is from genome assembly GCF_023864275.1 of Schistocerca cancellata. NCBI lineage: Eukaryota > Metazoa > Arthropoda > Insecta > Orthoptera > Acrididae > Schistocerca > Schistocerca cancellata. The sequence continues at coordinate 642,200,862 of NC_064627.1, forward strand.
CCATCGCCTGCTCCCCACCTTTCTTTGTCCATATATACCTCCTCCCTCTCCTATCCATGTCCTCATCTTCCATTTATCTGTCCATCTCCTCCTTACAATCCATTCCCCCTCCCACCTGTCAGTCTACCTCCTCCTTCCGCTTCCCTGTCTTCTCCTAACATCTATTTGTGTCAATTTAACTCGCCACCTTTCTCACCACAAGTCATCAGACCTACTATAATAGGAGATTTCTCCTTCTGACACAAACAGTACTTATATATATGTATATTAAATTCCTTAACTGTCGATTTGCTCACGTACGCACATGTCACATGCATTTCATATGCAGGAGACTCACCTAAGACTTGCAAATCAAATATTGCAGAAATGGAAAGTAGTGTTGATGTTCGGTTTTCACAGAATGGATTGGTAGTCAGTGGCTCGTATTGTTAGCCAATAAACAGACTGAAATATTACTTAGAAACTGAATTATTTGTGCACTACCTATTGGCATTAAGAAACTAAATGTAATGCAAATTAGAATGTCAGTGGAGATTGTTGCAGAAGTCTAGACCGAGTTGTATAAGATATATCGTATTGTGCAAAGGTTCCATACCGACACCTGTTTCTGCCATTCAACTGTGTAGTTGCTACGTACGATGCCGTTGTGTATGCCTTACAGTGTGCTTGTGTTCCTTGAGTGCATTGTGACTTGACAGTCAGTTAGAAAGTGAGAGTCCAAGCAGTAGGTCATGAGTGGACTGTGGGATTTACCGATACAGCAAAAGTAGTTCATGGTATATCGAGAGTGTAGGATGAATGCAGTTCGTTCTTGTACGGTGTATGCGGGAGATCTCCCAGTAGATGTCAATTATCTCAGTAGCGTAATACCTAGACTACGTAAGAGAAGGATACAAGTGCCAACAGAAGAGGGAGAAATTAATGCTAGGCTGTTGTTGCAGTTGCACGCAAGTTAGCTCCCACGCTAAGGCACGACAAGCAAAAGCAACATTAAAATTTTGTCTACATTAGTAATTTAAAAAAATGACTTTGGATTGTTAATAGCCGCCCGTTGTTGCCGAGCGGTTCTAGGCGCTTCAGTCCGGAGCCGCGCTGCTGCTACGGTCGCAGGTCGATTCCAGCCTCGGGCACGGATGTATGTGATGTCCTTAGGTAAGTTAGGTTTAAGTAGTTCTAAGTCTAGGGGACTGATGACCTCAGATGTTAAGTCCCATAGTGCTTAGAGACATTTGAACCACTTTTTTTGATTGTTAATATTTTCAATCAAATTCTGTTAGGGCAACGGACTTTGGCACTCAAACAATTAATAAATTAAACAGCTACATAAAATTTTAAACGATTCTTAAGAAGAAACAACGGACTCTGGCTCTTAAAAATGCCAAGAATTTAAATAGTCATTAAAAGTTGTTTTTATAAAAGAGCTCTACACATTTTTTTCAGGCATGAATAAGAAACGCCTTTGAGGCGTTAAGTCAAAATTCAAGTATCTAAATTCATCATAGACTGGGACTCGATTATTTAAGATTCTGAATCCTGAAAACCCTAATAAGCTTTCCACTCCTTGAGGAACTGAGAAATATAATGCATAGCTGGCAGCTACAATTTATTTTACATTACCTGGCTCAGTTCTGTCAATTAAAAATATAATAACCGAAGCCTTAACAATTAACAAAAACTGATAAAATACAAATGCACAGAGAGACAGCAATATTAGTAAACGTAATGGTTCTTTGAGATTAAATCTGATGGTGCTGTTTACCCAGCGTTATAGACAATGATTCAGTGGCACGCAGCCAGGAAAATGGCGTGTACTCTGTCATATCTGGCGATGGATACATTCTCAGACATTCACTTCTACAATTCGTCAGTGTGTCCACGACCCCTTCCAACATATACAACAGGCTTTTACAACAGAGTGCAGAAAACAATTAATTTGCATATTACAATAAGGCAATTCAATTATACATGAATTCACAGTATTGAAAATGGCTGAATCTGGCGATGAGAAAAATTAACTCTCAAGCAAATGAAGTCCATGTTGGTTAATACCCCATTAATACAGAGAGAGAACGTGTATTTGTAGTTCAATACCCAAAGAGCGCACACTTGTACCCTTGCATTTTATAAGCGCAACGTAGAATTCCACACTTTATCCCAAACGCTCAAAATAACGGCTTATAGTTCTTCACCGATACGTGACACCCTGACCGCCTAATGAATTTAAGGGGTCAGTCAATCTGAAGAAACTGTACTCTAAATGGAGTATCCGACGAGTTCTCGCCGTTAATCGGGCGGAGGAGACGAGAGCAAGACCACAGACTTCAGCATGCTGCAGGTTACATACACTGCACCTCGACGTTTTGAGCGAGTAAAAGCATGCTGCATTCTCAGTGTTATTTCTCGTTTAAAAGCCATAAAATTCTTCTCCAGGGTTCAGTCCATTGTTTGACTGATATTACAGGAGATGAGGCACGACGTAACAGACAGGATACGAGGAGGAAAACAGATAGTAGTGTGGGTATTAGTTCCCTGAGAAACTGCGCCAGATCAGTAGCAGCATAATCTGGAGCCGACAAAACATCAGCGCCCCAAATTTCTTAGAGTAGTTTATTGCTATTTAATGAAGAATAATTCAGATTTAACTGTCTATCGTGCTAAGTAGGCTCTGAATACCAAGCTATAATCCACTTACTTCAGATTCAATTTTATAACAATTTTTATTAACATTGGAATAACGATACTTAGGCGAAGAACTTCGTGAACCTTCGGCTCCTACCAAAGGTGTGCTCCGGAGCGAAAGTAATTTGGCCTGTATGGTCAGTTTGGAACGAGGGGTTGAACCGTACGGTTCGCGGTGTTGGCCATCCATTTAAGATGCTGGATGAGGGCCACATAATTTATTATCCAATAAAGCGACTCTGGGATACAAGTAGAGAAGACTGTGAGTAATTTTTATAAGAAAATTTTGTACTTGTGACTTAATGTAAGCGGATTGTGACTGATTCTAACACGAACTGTAAAACAAATGATTTTGCAATCGAAAGCATGCAGAAAGTTTAGTTAGCAGTTTATAGCTTTATCTGCTTCGTGTGATGTAAATGAAAAGAAAAGCTATGGGCATCTTTAATTTGGAGCTTCTCAGATCATTTGGTAGAGTCGAGAGCCTTAGGGCAACTCACTTGTTATTTTACAGTGACCGTTATTTTACAGTCTCCCTCCAAGGACAAGGAACTCGCGACCTGAGCTCCACAACTAAGCTAAGGCAACTACACCTATACAAGGTACCAGGTTAGTAAAGCATAACAAAATCTCTGTTTCACCTTGAACCCGCAAAGCACGACTAGGACACCGGCATGTCCTGCATTCTGAGTAGAAATGGAGACAGTTACATGACATTCATAGTAACACGGAGGATGGTAAAAGAACGAAGCATTATTATGGGTAATGGACGTTGATTTCTAAACAGACTATTTTATTCGAATTGAGGCGGCTTGGAAACTAAGAAAATGTTATTCAGACTGTTATCGTCATATTCATTTTTTCTTTTCGTACCGCCAAATCTGGTGTGTATGTTCTGGTCTGTGGCGATTACAAGACTACCTGCGCCGCTGCCTGTCCATTTCGGGCAATGACCAGCACGTGATCCCGACAAGGGGAGGCTGCCTGTTCTGACCAGCGTACGCTCCACTCTCTTCTCAAAAGTAGAAACAAGACCCCTTTTCCGCGCCTTCAGGCCGCTTGAAACTGCTCCAAACCGTTGGGCGCTCACTGTAGCTGCGAACAGGACGTGTAACTCCTTGCGTCACCGGAACCAACACAGGGTGAAATCTATTCGTACGTATGTTGATGATTTGTTGTCAGCACCATAACTGAGGAGCAGCAGGATGGATTTCAGTGTGTTACAAGCGGATGAGATTAACCAGTTGGGGCAAGAAGAGGTACCAGAACTCGAAAGCACAAAATGCTTTGCTGGTATGGCACATCTGTTAGCAGACATAATGAACAGTCGTGGGTTCAGTACCAGAAACAAATACCTGCTGTCATGAGCGATCAGAAAAAATTGTCTGGTTTGTGTTATGTGGATACTTTTCTTTAGTCGCTCTTCATACATTCTAGGTGCATGTTGTGCTAGTGTGGCAGGTGATATTTGGGCATGATGTATTGTCCTTCCTTGTCGGTGCAACTCCTGGGGAAGGCTCCTCCCAACCCTAGACAACGACAAGAGTACTAGGCATAAACTGACTGTTGTCTGTATCTTATTTGTACTGGTATCTCGATAGCAGGTTCTGTGACCACGTCTCGTCGAGTTTGTGAATTTGATTTATTATCTTTGTAGTCGATATCTGAAATTGTTCGTCCATCTTGTGAGGTGAGGGCGGCGAGCGGTGACCGGGTTTGTTGGGAGGAATTTTTGCCGTCAAATGAAACTTCGCGGCATAGTTCTCATCCTGCCTATGCAGCTGTTTGTGCCTCTTAGGGCTATTGAATAGTCCAAGGAGAAGACGCAGGCCAAAATACGGTGAACAAGTTAATCGCTGGGACAGTGTGTGGATGTGGCCACTTCAGCCTGAACCAGCGCCAAAGTCCGCTGTGGGCTGTGAAAGTCAAGTAATGGGTTTTGGAGTTGGACATATAAGGCGCATGGACCATGCTTCTCTTCATATTCGGTGTGGCTGGCGATAGCTTGGCCATAATTGTCAAGCAGTGACAGAAAAACAGCAAGAAAAAGAGGCTGGATAGCAAAGAGTACCATGGAATTGTACAGGGTGATACGGCAGTAGTATGAACACTCAACACATGGCGTGGAGAGTTGTATGCAGATATCTTCGAGCTCGATAGCAAATGGTGACTTTTTCCATAGTCCACAGGAAGCTCAGAGTCACAGTGGAGGAACACAGCTGAATAAGTATCCAAAGAAGAGGGCACAGCACGGAGTGTGCCTCGGTGCGCCCCATCTCTTAACAGCAGGGACTGACAGAATTATTTCTTGTAAATGAGATGGATGCAATGAGCTTTGAGATAAGTGATGTCGGCCTGCGTCTGTTATTGTGTTACTGGTCAACGATAAGGCCGCGAGAAGTTTGTTATGTTGTGAAAATATTGTACGTGGAGACACGTGTTCCTCCACTGTATACTGGTGATAAGCTATTGTTGATTGTACTGCATTCTTCGTGCATGTCGTAGTTAGTTCATTGTAGTTCCGTGTCCTTTGCGATTAGTTTGGCAGAAGGGGAAGTCTGCTGGAGTGTATATGTTTACAGAGGCACTTGCTTCTCTTTGTGTTCAGTGAGATTTGCGTGCCGGTTTGTAAAGTATATTACGGGCCCATACTAGTCGTCATCTGAGCTGGTCTGTACTAGATTTATTTCTAATATACACATGCTGCGGGGGTAGCCGTGGGGTCTAGGGCGTCTTGCCACGGTTCGCGAGGCTTCCCCTATCGGAGGTTCGAGTCCTCCCTCGGGCATGGGTGTATGTGTTGTCCTTAGCTAAAGTTAGTTTTAGATCAAGTAGTTTGTAAGCCTAGGGACCGATGACCTCAGCAGTTTGGTTCCATAGGAACTTGCCACAAATTTCCAATTTGCTAATAAATTCATGCATGTGGTTTAGAAAATGTTTTAAATTTAATTTTTGAAATTTTTAAGTAATAGATGTTATTTCTGTATCTGGGTGGTATATTGCTTGTATCTTGAGATGGCGCAGCCTTTTCCGGAACACCAGAGACTGTTTTCAAGCAGACGAGGCTGTGTGCGCACCCCCTGTAAACATCGAGTACTCGCGGGTTGCCTGGGTGGCCGCTTGACAGTTTTAGCAGGAGAGAGTTTTGTGTGGCGGCGGGCAGTAGCACCTTAACGTAGCGCTGACGTGTGATGCGTGATTATTGGCCACAAGATATGAGAAATACTCTTGATTCAACTCTTAGTCGCTCGTAACGCATGGTGGTCTGGGAATACCCGCTGCTCTGATCGTTGAAGGGAGCTGGGTTATATAGAGCAAATCTAGAACAAAATACTTGAATATTCGGTAAATACAAAACTGGAGAAGCGACACAGAACACAAGGGTGTCATATTGAAGGGCAAAATTTAGACTGTTGTACAGATATTCATTCGCTTTAATAGGTGCATTAATGTGTCAAGGCATAGAGCACAATAATTACACACTGAAGACCTAAAGAAACTGTTACACCTGCCTAATAACGTGTAGGGCTTCCGCGATGATGATGATGATGATGATGTTTGGTTTGTGGGGCGCTCATCTGCGTGGTTATCAGCGCCCGTACAATTACCCAATCTTTGCTCAGTCCAATTTCGCCACGTTCCTGGATGATGATGAAATGATGAGGACAACACAAACACCCAGTCATCTCGAGGCAGGTGAAAATCCCTGACCCCGCCGGGAATCGAACCCGGGACCCCGTGCTCGGGAAGCGAGAACGCTACGGCTTCCGCGAGCACGCAGAAGTGTCGCATCACGACAGTGGCAAGGACTCAACTAACGTCGGAAGTAGTGCTGGAGGGAACTGACACCATGAATCCTGCAGGACTGTCCATAAATCCGCAAAAGTACGATGGGTTGGAGATCTCTTCTGAACAGCACGTTGCAAGGCGTCCTAGATATGCCCAATAATGTTCGTGTCTGGGGAGTCTGGTGGCCAGTGGAATGTGTTTAAACTCTAAAGAGTGCTCCTGGAGCCACTAAGTCGCAGTCCTCGACGTGCGGGGTGTCACATTGTCCTGCTGGAATTGCCGAAGTCCGTCGGAATGGACAATGGACATGAATGGATCCAGGTGATGAGACAGAATGATTACTTTCGTGTCACCTGTCAGAGTCGTATCTAGACGTATCAGTGGTCCCATAACATTCTTAACTGCACACGTCCCACACCATTACTGAGCCTCCAGCAGCTTCAACAGTCCCCTGGTGACATGCAGGGTCCATGGATTCATGGGACTGTCCCCATATCCGTACACGTCTCTCCGCTTGATGCAATCTGAATTGGGACTCATCCGACCAGGAAACATGTTTATCTGATAGTCAAGAGAAGGCAGGATTCCGCTACGATTGAGGAAAGGGCCGTAATCAGTTACTAATGGTTGCCTTTTACAGTTACACAAACTTTATTTTAAACCAATAATTTAAGGCTCAACAATAAATAAAAATACCACAAGTTATTAATGAAGGAATAAACAACTGTGTAAATAATAGTGTTTTCAGTGGGTTACAATTTAGCAAATCACCCTTCAATACAGATACAGCAGAATGTTTTAAAAGCAAGCCACTGTGATTTGGGCAGAAGGTCTTACACGCCAGGAATGGAAATAAATTAAGAAGTGTTTAAAACTCGCTGAAACTTACAAATTAGGTACTGAAATATTAAAGGCAAGTCGCCACAAACACAGCAGGAGGCGTCAGGCGCCAGAGTGCTCAGAGCCATTTGAGCAACGATGAACAATACGCCAAAGCCGGAACCGGCGGTCTGCACTATGTCCCCTGAATACTGTGCTTAGCAGCCGCAAGGCTAGGAAACATACACTGCCGTTACGTACACTTACCCCCAGGGCAGGTAACCGGGGCTTTAGCGGCCACCAGGCAAGAAAAATTTCCGCTGGTTGGACTTAGGAGATTGTATTAAGTTGAACGCAGTAAAAAATAGTAATAAGAAATCGAGGAAAGCTAATCGGATTCCCCTTCCCCAAGCACTCGACTCGCTGCTCTTCGCCTCGGAGACAGTACGAGCAGCAGCACGAACACAAGTCATTGGAGATTCGAGAGAAACCACAATGGTGGATGTTTCTCTACTTGGTTTGAAATGCACTCATCTTAAAGGTTGCTGGGTCCGGTTTACGACGAGATCGTGTAAGCTCGTGACCACAGCCCTTCCATCCGGCATTCCATGTACGCCACCAGCGGTCCCAGCGTGTTCTTGCACTGCGCGGACCTGGCTCCTCCTGACCCCCCAAGCGAACTCGCCTTACTCACACGACACGGAAAAACAACGACGTCGCCCCAAAGATAGAGCAACAGTTACTACATACCGATAACCGCCGCTGCTGTCACTAGCTGACAGGGCACGCTTGCGAAACCGAGTGGAGCCAGTCAACACGAGAAGAAGACAAATAACCGGAACCATGCCAACTAAACGATACCGTTTTGCCTCCGAGTGAGGGCGAAAACCTACAAACGGCGCCAACGCGAGCGGCAGCACGGCTCAATCACCAGTATAATGTCGCTTTTGATGGACCCAGGTGAGGTGTAAAGCTTTCTGTTGTGCAGTCATAAAGGGTATACGAGTGGGCCTTCATCTCAGAAAGCCCATATCGATGATTGTATGATGAATGGTTCGCACGCTGATACTTGCTGATGGCCCAGCATTGAAATATGCAGCAATTTGCGGATGGGTTGCTCTTCTGACACGTTGAACGATTCTCCTCAGTCGTTGTTGGTCCGATTCTTGCAAGATCTTTTCGTTCCTCATTGAAGTCGGAGATTCAATGTTTTACAGGATTCCTGATATTCACGGCACACTCGTGAAATGGTCCTACAGGAAACTCCCACTTCATCGATACCTCGGAGATGCTGCGTCCCATAGCACGCGCCCCAGCTATAACACCATGTTCAAACTCACTTAAATCTAGATGACCTGCCATAGCAGCAGCAGTAACCGATCTAACAACTGCGAGAGACACGTGTTGTCTTATATAGGCGTTGCCGACAGCTGTGCCGTATTCTGCTTGTTTACATATCTCTGTATTTCAATACCCATGCCTATAACAGTTTCTTTGCCGTTTCATTGTAATAATATCGTGTGGCACGGTAGCTTCATGATTGTCTGTCAGTTGGGTGCCACGTCGGCGACTTGCGTGACGTTCAGCGAACGGCACCCTGTTTTTGTGGACGGTCACCTATCGAGGTACTAACCAGGCTCAACGTTGCTTAATTTAGGTTATCGGGTGGGAATCGGTGTTACCAATGTGCTAAGGACCTTGGCATAACGGGTGATGAGTGGTATCCAGTCACACTCATCTATTTTCTGTAAAACATACACATTTGGAACCAAGATTCGGAATATGCCTTCCGCCCCTTAAAACATCAGTTTCGCCGAAAAATATTGTTTGAGTAGCAACTGTATCGACAGAATTTAGTGGAAAACTCCTTGTACGAGTACGTATTATGTTCTTTTATTTTATTATTAATTTTTGTCGACGACAAAATCAAAAGTAGCCGTGCGATGGACTAAATCAATAATAATACGAAAATTGTTTGCCAACTGTAAATATGAGTGCAAAACTGAAAAAGTGGCAAAATTTCTTACTGTTTTTTTGTATCATACACACATTTGAGGTAGAAAAAATAATTTTATATATTGCAAAAACCCAAGTTCATGTATTTGACCAGTTTCAAATAGAGGTTCCAAGTGGCGATGGTCACCTTTTCACGGCATGTTCGGCGTGATTGTGTACTCAGCGATCGCACCTGAAAATGCCGGCCAGACAGACTGCCGTAATATCGTGTAGCGAGGACGAAGGTATCCGGCAGCATACCCGTGAAGAGCATAAACATGTAAGACACCGGGAAATTCTACGGAATCACATCAATCTGGCGAGGTGTCTGCAAAAATCTGTTCATATCGAACAGAACATCAATTTGAATCGAGTGATACTTAAGCGAGAGAGTGAATGAAATCATTTATGACCTCAAAATAGATTACCATAGGACATATATAACAAATATTACCGAGAAAATGGCCGTTAAGATAATAAACATCATTTGTCGTAAATATACCAACCACAGTGAGTCGCTCTGTGGTTTCTTAACGGTAATAGTACCTGCTTCCATTGTGTGACTATTTACAGCGCAGACGCGACAGTTCTGTTTGGCTGACGCCAAAGACGTTGAACGATACCACAATTAAACTCCAGTTACACATATTTGGGCCTTAAGATCTGTGGTGCTTCGACTTAGGTTTTATTTTAATTCTTGCATGGGTAGGTGGAGATTTAAGAGTCAAAGTATCGTCCTACAGGTCGGCAGCAACAGAAATGCTCTCTTTTTCGTTCATTTTTTAGTAGCACTTTTATGTACAGAAAACAGTATTTCCCGTCACAAACTGGTAATCAGTGCTTCATTAAAAATTACACTACTGGTCATTAAGATTGCTACACCACGAAGATGACGTGCTACAGACGCGAAATTTAACCACCAGGAAGAAAATGCTGTGATATGCAAATGATTAGCTTTTCAGAGTATTCACACAAGGTTGGCGCCGGTGGCGACACCAACAACGTGCTGACATGAGGAAAGTGTCCAACCGATTTCTCATACACAAACAACGGTCGACCGGCGTTGCCTGTTAAAACGTTGTTGTTCAAATGGTTCAAATGGCTCTGAGCACTATGGGACTTAACATCTATGGTCATCAGTCCCCTAGAACTTAGAACTACTTAAACCTAACTAACCTAAGGACATCACACACATCCATTCCCGAGGCAGGATTCGAACCTGCGACCGTAGCAGTCGCGCGGCTCCGGACTGAGCGCCTAGAACCGCTAGACCACCGCGGCCGGCAAAACGTTATTGTGATGCCTCGTGTAAGGAGGAGAAATGCGTACGATCACGTTTCCGACTTTGATAAAGGTCGGATGGTAGCCTATAACGACTGCGGTTTATCGTATCGCGATATTGCTGCTCGCGTTTGTCGAGATCCAATGACTAGTAGCAGAATATGGAATCGGGGGTTCAGGAGGGTAATACGGAACGCCGTGCTGGAGCCCAACGGCCTCGTATCGCTAGCAGTCTAGATGACAGGCATCTCATCCGCATGGCTGTAACGGATTGATTCCTGAGCCAACACATGGCGATGTTTGCAAGACAACATCCATTCGCACGAACAGTTCGACGACGTTTGCAGCAGCATGGACTATCTGCTCTGAGACCATGGCTGCGGTTACCCTTAACTCTGTATCACAGACAGGAGCGCCTGCGATGGTGTACTCAACGACGAACCTGGGTGCACGAATGTCAAAACGTAATTTTTTCGGATGAATCCAGGTTCTATTTACTGCATCATGATGGTCGCATCCGTGTTTGGCGACATCGCGGTGAACGCACATTGGAAGCGTGTATTCGTCATCGCCATACTGGCGTATCACCTGGTGTGATGGTATGGGATGCCATTGGTTGCACGTCTCGGTCACCGCGAAACCCTACATTTCAGCAGGACAATGCACGACCGCATGTTGCAGGTCCTGTACGAGTCTTTCTGGATACAGAAAATGTTCGATTGCTACCTTGGCCAGCACATTCTGCAGATCTCTCACCAATTGAAAACGCCTGGTCGATGGTGGCCGAGTAACTGGCTCGTCACAATACGCGTCACTACTCTTGATGAACTGTGGTATCGTGTTGAAGCTGCATGGGGAGCTGTACATGTACATACCATCCAATCTCTGTTTGACTCAATGCCCAGGCGTATGAAAGCCCTTATTACGGCCAGAGGTGGTTGTTCTGGGTACTGATTTCTCAGTATCTATGCACTCAAATTGCGTGAAACTGTAATCACATGTCAGTTCTAGTATAATGTATTAGTCCAATGAATACCCGTTGATCACCTGAATTTCTTCTTGGTGAAGCAATTTTAATGGCCAGTGGTGTATATCTGTAATCAAGCACAGGGATGTAAATGTATATTTGTTTAACAAAAGGATTCTTGATTGAAGTTCATACTTACACAATCCTCAGCCAATCCCACTCCTGCGCTACAACTTAAACGTGGCCTAGTGGTTAACGTCGCTGCCTCTGTTTCACTGGGCCCTAGGTTCGATTCCCGGCCAGGTGGGAGATTTTCAGCCTATGGGCACTGGATGCTTTGTTGCACTTATCATTTTATCTCATGTCCCCTAAATGCCGTCAAATAGGAAGAGTTGCCCGGGATGGCCGAATAACCCCAGATCAGCTGGCGAGCCAGGTGTTGTGGCGGCTGCTAGGGACGATTGTAGCGCAACAGCAGGGTAGTGAGGCTGTTGTGTCTAGACAAGACAGCGTAGACACAATGAGAGGAAGCCGAAAGGCACGCGCTTAAACTCACGCAGGCTGGCGTGAGGTCTGAAATAGGATACGTAATGAATGCTATAAAGAAAAGTACGTAGCTTCTGGAATACTTAACTGTAATCCACATTTGTAGAACATCGCTCTTGATGATACATTAATAGAATCTCAATATCACCTGAATACGGTGCCTTGCTAGGTCGTAGCAAATGTAGCTGAAGGAAATGCTAACTATCGTCTCGGCAAATGAGAGCGTAGTTGTCAGTGAACCATGGCTAGCAACGTCGGCTGTACAACTGGGGCGAGTGCTAGTACGTCTCTCTAGACCTATCGTGTGGTGGCGCTCGGTCTGCTATTACTGACAGTGGCGACACGCGGGTCCGTCGTATACTAGCGGACCGCGGCCGACTTAAAAGCTACCACCTAGCAAGTGTGGTGTCTGGCGGTGACACCACATTCCTCTTCCGCAAATCGGCGGACGGTTGTGTTATAAGGCTTCCGCCCGCCGTGGGGAGGACCCCATGTTGACGTATGCGACGAGGAGGGGAGCCTAACAACAGGCGAGGCTGTGCCACCCGCACCCGGCCATTCGGTCCGAGGGGAGCTAGGAAACGCCTGAAAACCTAGTCCAGGGTGCACGCCAACATGAGGTGTATGCGCCCGTAGATAGTCAGGAGGGGCCGAAGGGTCGACCTCCATCGAGTCGGAGCACCCGACTGGCGAAGACGACAGATGGTCCGGAGCGGGCCAGAGTTCCATGCCGGAGGACATCTGGTCACGGGAAGGTATCGGCGACGCGTGACCCAGGGAGGCGCCCGGCGGTTGCAGCGACGCGTCCACTGCGGGCGTAGCCGGCGAGAGAACAGACGGTGGCGGCGGCGGTGGCGGCGCGTCGCCATGGGGCAAAATGGAAGGCAGCGCCGGTAACACCTGGGGATGAGGCGAGCCAGTAGATGGGTCCCCAGGGCGCTGACCGGACGGCACCGTCGCTGAAAGCAGAAGGGGAGCGGCAGAACCCGTGCGACGACAGAGGCGCAGCTGATTGAGATGCCGACGCACCTCACCAGAGGCCCCCAAAACCAGATACATCGCGCGGCCGAGGCAGCGAAGAATGCGCCCTGCGAGCCAACGCCGTGAACCGCGATAGTTGCGATAATATACAACGTCGCCAGGAGCAAAAGCAGGCGTCTGCCGCTGCACAGGAACCTGATGCGGCGGATGCAGCAATGACATCAAGGTTCGATGAGGGTGACCGTGAAGCAACTCAGCCGGCGAGCGACCATCGCGGGGCTGAGAGCGATACGAAGACAAAAAGAGCAATAACGCGTCCTCCCGAGAATGCGACTCTTTCAAGTTCAACATCTGGGACTTGAAAGTCCTGACCAAACGTGCAGCGGCACCGTTTGACTGTGGCGAAAACGGCGCGGACGTCAGATGTTGAATACCATTGGCCTGGCAGAATGACTGAAATTCTGCGGACATGAATTGTGGGCCATTGTCGGAAACAATAGTCTGTGGTAGACCTTCAATGCAAAAGATAGCGGACAACCCTTGGATTGTGGCAGATGACGTCGTGGAAGACATCCGGACAACAAAAGGAAAATTACTGAAGGAATCGACCACAACCAACCATCGAGCATTCCAGAATGGATCAGCAAAATCGATGTGTAAGCGTTGCCAAGGGGAAGTGGCTTTCGGCCATGCAAAGAATTTCTGCGGTGGTGCGGATTGTTGTTCGGCACACGCCATGCAAGAAGAGCACATATTCGTAATCGCAGCATCGATTCTGAACCAAGTACAGTGCTGACGAGCAAGTTGTTTCGTTCTCACTATACCCCAATGTACTTGGTGGAGAAGCCGTATGACAGAGGACTGTAACGAACGTGGGACCCCGACCCTGGACTGATGATTATCAGAACGCAACAACAAAACACCACGTCGTACAAAAAGTCTGTCCTTGTGAGCAAAAAATCGGCGAACCAACGGATCCCCGATCCGTGACTTTGACTAGGGCCATTGTGTAGCAACAAAACGCACAACGGTAGCCAGGACAGGGTCGGCAGCTGTGCGTGTAGCTAAACGACGAAAATCAATCGGAAACGATTCGACCACGTCATAGGTTTCCGCATCAATGAACATGCAAGCAAGTTCAGAAGAATCAAATGCTCTATCCCCAGCAACTGGCAAACGGGACAACGCATCGGCGTTTCCGTGCTTAGCAGTGGACCGATACAAGATATCGTAGCGATACTGCGAGAGGAAAATAGACCAGCGAATGAATTTCTGCGCTGTACGTGGAGGTACAGGCTTGGACGGATGAAAAAGCGATGTCAAAGGTTTGTGGTCTGTGATGATGGTAAAGTGACGACCATACAAGAAATCGTGAAACTTTGATACACCAAACACGAGAGCCAAAGCTTCTTTCTCTATCTGTGAATAATTTCTTTGCGCTGACGAGAGCAATTTGGACGCAAAGGCAATAGGGCGATCATGCGAGCCACCTTTGTGCGCAAGCACAGCTCCGATCCCGAAATCCGATGCATGTACCATCAACAAAAGGGGTTTCTAGGGATCGAAAGGCGTAAGGCAAGAATTAGAAAGCAACACCGATTTCAACTTGCGAAAGGCGCGTTCGCATTCCGTCGACCAGACGAACGATCACCGTTACGGCGTAAGCGATGAAGCGGAGCTGAAATGGAAGAGGCATGGGGGATATAGCGATGGTAATAATTTATTTTACCCAGCACACTCCGTAGCTGCTTCAAATTCTGCGGTGAAGGCAAGTCTTGAATGGCATGAAGGTGCTCTGGACATGGATGTATGCCTTGGGCATTGAGTACATGTCCCAGATATGGCAAGTCACGAGCAAAAAGCACACATTTGTCCTTCCGCAAGCGAAGACCATTTTGTCGCAAGACCTGAAATAATGTTCGGAGGTTGGCTAAATGTTCTTGCGACCTCATCACGCTATGCGTGGGGAACATTGCACGCTCTGAAAAATTTCGGTTGCGCGTTTACTTTCAGTTCCAAATGTGCTGCATAGTTCTTAGCGCAACCAAGGCCCGGTGCAAAAATGTCTGCAAATTCTTCACATAGACGAGAAACACTGGCTGAAGGCACAGTCTGGTTCACTGATAGGACCTGATTGACTATAGACAAGTTAAACAACTGAAATAAATCTAAACCAAACAAGTTCACTGCAGAAGAAGAACGAAGGATGTAAAATGACAAGTTTTGTTTTTCCCTTGTATGTTGCAAGAAGGCTGCACTGTCCTAACACCAGGATATGCTGTCCGGAATATGTAGTTAGCTTAACATTTGCGGCACGCAATGGAGGTTTGCCCAGCTGTTTGTACGTGGCATGATTGATTAGGGAAACTGCAGCTCCGGTATCGAGCTGGAATGGGATCACATTGCCATTAATGTCCAAGTCCACAAAAAGTTTATTGTCCTGCTGACGACAAGAGCGACTGTTTTGTGCAACGTGAACAGACACTGGTACAGAATCACTTGCGACGTGACGGGATTTCCGTCGACGTCGATGCACACTTTTTGTGGGATGAACACAGCCACTGTTAGAGAGAGTAGCATGGGGCGGAGTGGCATTAACTACATGAATGTCCATGGGTGAAGGTTCACGAGGCCGAGTATTCTTGGTTCGATTCCGGCGCGAAGCAAAGGGCCTGAAATGGTTGTTAGTGTCCGTTCTAAACTTTTTCTGGCAAACACTTTGAACATGACCTTTGTTATTACAGAAAAAGCAAATAGCTTGGCGTGACGGGCAATTCTCACGCGAATGTCTAGTTGCACACCGCGGGCATGATTTCACTGCATTTGCGTGCTTGCGCAGCACACGTGGCTGCGCGGACGTGCGCGAGGGCTGTTTACAGTTCCGTGCATCTCGCCCGGCGGGCCGGTTAATGTGACACACAGCTGGCAAAGTTTCAAATGACTCCTGAGCAAAGTCATGTGTGTCTTGCCTATTCAATATGTCTATCGCTTGTTGAAGGGAGGGATTGTCTAGTTTCAAAATCTGTTCCCATATACGAACATCAGAAACGTTCTGTGCAATTGCATCACGCACCATAGTATCTGAATAAGGGAGTCCACATTCACACTCGAAAGCACAATCCCTGGTAAGTCCCTGCAACGTTGCAACCCACTCCCGATTAGTTTGACCGGCCGTACGTTTGGTACGAAAGAAAGTATACCTTTTTGCAACCACATTGACTGATTCCTTGAAATAGGCATCTAAAGCAGACAAAATTTCTTCGTAGGACAGAGTTGCTACGTCGCGTCGGGGAAACAATTTCACTATCACACGGTAGGTGGACACACCGACACAAGAAAGGAGATGAGGCTGCCGCTCGTTACCTTGAATTCTGTAGGCGGCGAGTTGGAATACAAATTGGCGTGACCACTCCATCCAGCTTTCCACTTCCGCTTGAAAATTAAGGAAAGGTGGTGCAACTGCGTGTTGTGGCTGCTGTAGCGGTGGAGCGGCGGCGGCCGCATCGTTTTGCAGTGCACGTTGACCCTGGACGAGCTGTCCAAGGGCATCCATTAAGGCCTGCGTCTGCTGATTCTGCAAGCGATAAAATTCGGACAGTACATCTGGAGAATGTGGCGAAGCCATGACACAAGTAAATTAAGCAAATAGAAAGAAGAAGAAGACCCTTTGTAGACTCGTCGCCAAATATGTTGTGTCTAGACAAGACAGCCTAGACACAATGAGAGGAAGCCGAAAGGCACGCGCTTAAACTCACGCAGGTTAGCGTGAGGTCTGAAACAGGATACGTAATGAATGCTATAAAGAAAAGTACGTAGCTTCTGGAATACTTAACTTTAATCCACATTTGTAGAACATCGCTCTTGATGATACATTAATAGAATCTCAATATCACTTGAATACGGCGCCTTGCTAGGTCGTAGCATATGTAGCTGAAGGCTATGCTAACTATCGTCTCGGCAAATGAGAGCGTAGTTGTCAGTGAACCATGGCTAGCAACGTCGGCTGTACAACTGGGGCGAGTGCTAGTACGTCTCTCTAGACCTGCCGTGTGGTGGCGCTCGGTCTGCAATTACTGACAGTGGCGACACGCGGGTCCGTCGTATACTAGCGGACCGCGGCCGATTTAAAAGCTACCACCTAGCAAGTGTAGTGTCTGGCGGTGACACCACACACGCACAGCAAAATACCAAATGAAAACATGATGTCTAGAGTGTAACCTCCTGTCACAGATAAAGGCGGAGATTACTCTCTGCTTGGACAGTCGTATGTACTGAATCCGACTGAACACTTCTTAAATGAACCATTCCAGCCAGCCGCTGTGGCCGGGCGGTTCTAGGCGCTTCAGTCCGGAACCATGCTGCTGCTATGGTCGCAGGTTCGAATCCTGCCTCGGGCATGGATGTGTGTGATGTCCTTAGGTTAGTTATGTTTAGGTAGTTCTAAGGTATAGGTGACTGATGACCAGAGATGTTAAGTCCCATAGTGCTCAGAGCCATTTGAACCATTTTGAACAGGTGATTCAAGAATACACTGGACAAGGATCCTGGGTGGCAGAGATAGTATAACTAGTGGAGTGAGTCAAGTACTCTGGCCCTAAAAATGTGGATTACGCGTTCTGAATTGATTTGACACTGAGCAGACTTTGATTGATCAAATGTACTGTAGCTTCTCTACATAGGTGCAGCCAAGAGCACGTGGCGATAGAGATCTGTACGCCCTGACAGGGCTGAAGCAGCAGTACGTTACCCTGTTTGCTTCGTGTGGCGACGTAACGTGCAGCTGGCGAGATGTGTGGGGCGGAGACGTGGAGGTGGCCCCTGTAAATCGATCACGCCCACGATACAAATGCAAAAATCTCACGGTCTAGCGATCAGGCAGACGGATCGCAATTTACTCTCTACCAGAGCCCTGAAAGCATTGTAGATTTCAGTGCGTGACACACCCGTTCGCTGGTGACACAATGATCAATTTGGCTCACTTATACGACAGAGCGCACAAGTATACCAAACGTCAAGACTGGTAAACCGAAAACGAATAAATGTGTCCTCAGCTAACGAGTAGTCCGAGACGTTTGAAGTCACACTGTTGGTACATAACAGCGTCACCACAGTCTCCCCAGTTTAAACTACTGGCAAGTGAAGTCAGTCTCAGGACAAGTTCCAAGTACCACCCACACATGCCAGAGCTTCGGCCAGAAATTCTCACCAGACCAAAGTCGTTCAGCCGAGTGCTTTGCACCTCTCCAGAAAAAAAAATCCATTTTCCCACAAAGTGCACGAACGACACTGCCTTCACACCATCTTGAGCCAATCATAGGGCTCCAGAAGCGCTAAATCTCCTCTCCCACACGATAGCACAAACTCCTGTCGAACCAGGGCCTGTATATGTATGTTTGAATTCTGGCAGGTGGATATTTTGCTGAAAGTTAGTGTTGTTCTGCTATCTTTTCATTTAGTGCGCCGTCAGCCATTTGAAACTTTAAGGTTTAAGGCATTTTGAATTTTTTGAAAATCAATTGTGGGCCTTTAGCCGCTTAAACCTTATTCTTAAATTTAGTTATTGTTTTTGAGTAGCTATTCAATTTAGTGTGCTTTCGGACACTTAAAACTTAAACGTTAAGGTTTTTTTTTTAATTTTTGGAGGATCAACTGTGGGCATACAACCGCTTAACGCCTTATTCTCAAAATTTCCTCTTAAGCGAAAACATTCTGCCTTATGCTTTAAAAGATTATGGTAATATATTTTAAAATTTTGAAATTTAATTGTGGCGTTCAGCCGTTTGTATTGCACTTTGTACATGTTTGTTCTATCCACTTTTTCCTTGAGGCTTTCAGCCTAGTTGTGATATATAATTTGTGTGTGTGTGTGTGTGTGTGTATTAATTATTTTATTTGCAATTTTAACTGTGTGTCTTCAGTTACTTGAAATTTATCTTCTTGATTTTTGAGATTTCTTGTTTGGAAGCCTTCAGCCATGAAAGAATTGGTTATTGAAACTCGTTGTTGTAAAGGTTCGACCATGTGCCATTTTGGTTTAAATGTGTTATTAAATTACAATAAATTACAATTTTGAAGTGAAACTGACCGCCAACATACACTCCTGGAAATTGAAATAAGAACACCGTGAATTCATTGTCCCAGGAAGGGGAAACTTTATTGACACATTCCTGGGGTCAGATACATCACATGATCACACTGACAGAACCACAGGCACATAGACACAGGCAACAGAGCATGCACAATGTCGGCACTAGTACAGTGTATATCCACCTTTCGCAGCAATGCAGGCTGCTATTCTCCCATGGAGACGATCGTAGAGATGCTGGATGTAGTCCTGTGGAACGTTTTGCCACGCCATTTCCACCTGGCGCCTCAGTTGGACCAGCGTTCGTGCTGGACGTGCAGACCGCGTGAGACGACGCTTCATCCAGTCCCAAACATGCTCAATGGGGGACAGATCCGGAGATCTTGCTGGCCAGGGTAGCTGACTTACACCTTCTAGAGCACGTTGGGTGGCACGGGATACATGCGGACGTGCATTGTCATGTTGGAACAGCAAGTTCCCTTGCCGGTCTAGGAATGGTAGAACGATGGGCTCGATGACGGTTTGGATGTACCGTGCACTATTCAGTGTCCCCTCGACGATCACCAGTGGTGTACGGCCAGTGTAGGAGATCGCTCCCCACACCATGATGCCGGGTGTTGGCCCTGTGTGCCTCGGTCGTATGCAGTCCTGATTGTGGCGCTCACCTGCACGGCGCCAAACACGCATACGACCATCATTGGCACCAAGGCAGAAGCGACTCTCATCGCTGAAGACGACACGTCTCCATTCGTCCCTCCATTCACGCCTGTCGCGACACCACTGGAGGCGGGCTGCACGATGTTGGGGCGTGAGCGGAAGACGGCCTAACGGTGTGCGGGACCGTAGCCCAGCTTCATGGAGACGGTTGCGAATGGTCCTCGCCGATACCCCAGGAGCAACAGTGTCCCTAATTTGCTGGGAAGTGGCGGTGCGGTCCCCTACGGCACTGCGTAGGATCCTACGGTCTTGGCGTGCATCCGTGCGTCGCTGCGGTCCGGTCCCAGTCGACGGGCACGTGCACCTTCCGCCGACCACTGGTGACAACATCGATGTACTGTGGAGACCTCACGCCCCACGTGTTGAGCAATTCGGCGGTACGTCCACCCGGCCTCCCGCATGCCCACTATACGCCCTCGCTCAAAGTCCGTCAACTGCACATGCGGTTCACGTCCACGCTGTCGCGGCATGCTACCAGTGTTAAAGACTGCGATGGAGCTCCGTATGCCACGGCAAACTGGCTGACACTGACGGCGGCGGTGCACAAATGCTGCGCAGCTAGCGCCATTCGACGGCCAACACCGCGGTTCCTGGCGTGTCCGCTGTGCCGTGCGTGTGATCATTGCTTGTACAGCCCTCTCGCAGTGTCCGGAGCAAGTATGGTGGGTCTGACACACCGGTGTCAATGTGTTCTTTTTTCCATTTCCAGGAGTGTATTTGGCCCTTTCCACAATACCAATCACCTGTTCTGCGCTACGGGTTTAGCGTGCATTTCATACATAATGATATTACAGAAAGGTATCATGTCCGCCGCACGTGGTCTCGCGGTAGCGTTCTCGCTTCCCGAGCACGGGGTCCCGGGTTCGATTCCCGGCGGGGACAGGGATTTTCACCTGCCTCGAGATGACTGGGTGTTTGTGTTGTCCTCATCATTTCATCATCATCCAGGAAAGTGGCGAAATTGGACTGAGCAAAGATTGGGTAATTGTACGGGCGCTGATAACCATGCAGTTGAGCGCCCCACAAACCAAACATCATCATCATCAGGAAGGTATCATATCGCTCCCTCCACAAGGGTCCCTATGCAGACGAATTTTACAGTTGAAAAAGTCACACGAATTAAGAACATGGCACTGTGCACACGCACAAACCGTTACTAGTAGGACTGAAGAACAGCAATTTGCGCCAGAATGGAATGGCCTCCCATTCAGTGCATGACGTGGCAGAGTGCTGGCAGATGTCTCTGGCGTTCCCTCTTTCCTGGATATTTCTTATGCAACGGAGGCGGCTGGGGGAAATGGTTCGCTGGCCTATTTGAACTTTCGGCGAACATGAAAACTTGTTAATTTTTATTACGCATGGCTCTGCACACAATGTGCGGTTTACGATTCCACTGTGTAGACACATTTCCTCGGACTGCCGCCCTCAGCCCAGACTACAGCTGGCACCAAGGCAGGTATTGCGGCATTGTTCTGCTGGGGACCTGTCTTTACAAGGGGCTGCCCTGTCTGCCTTGTACAGCTGCAGGTCTGTCCTGCAAGATTTGCTGGGGGATGGGCTGGCCGCATTGCTAGCAGCAGTATAATCTCAAATGGTGCTTAGAATCAGAAATACAGTAGTAAGTAATCAGGTAATATGTACTAATACTTACGAAATGTAATATTAAATCATTAAATAAAAACAGTGTAAACGATTCTATGTTGTGGCAAATGGTAAGGCTGAAGGTTTTTGAAATCAACCCTGTTTTTGATTCTAGAAGACCAGTAAATGTAGCAAGAGTATAGACGCTTTGTCAAAACCATCGTTATTAATAAACGACATCATCATAATTATCTGTTTAGGCTGCTTTGCACCAAAATAATATGTAGGTAGCTTGGCCTCAAAATCTAATTACTCCGCGTGTCATCCGTATGACGATGTTTGAATTTGCTCTGAGAATAGCTCAGCGATATTACCGCTTATTTTGAGCTTCAGGATTTCCTGTCAGTGTGATTTCTGGAATAATTGATTCCTGACCCTGTTAGTGTAATAAATCAATTTGCGTGGAGGGTAGACTCATTTGCAGCTGCTGTGGCTATAAATCCAGAGGTCAAATTACTTTTAAACGTTATGCTCTTAGCGAGGATTTTAAAATTCTGCCCGTGTTTTATTCCAGCGTAACCATTAACGCATCGATGACGTTAAAGCGGTCGCCGATAGTTGGCGCTGATCGCCACTGTAACGAGCGCATTCGAGACCAGATTGCAGTTCGTAATTCCCTTCCACCTCGATGCTCTAAAAACAATTCTGTCGTCGCCTTGCATTATCGCTTTAATGCTTATTCTGTGATATGCAATTGTTTCGTAATACGAGCTGTGCACGAAAGCGATGGAGAGGAAATCAGCATTGAAAAAGGCATACGTCATCTTCCGTAAGTCGGAAACTTTTGATATACTCGTGAAGATAGCATACCAATATCTCAACATGATACAAAAAGGAAATTTTTCGTCTCAACTGGCCTGTATCGTAGACTGTGAACTTTGCTAAACAACATCTGGGAATACTGCATGTAGCCTACAGAACCAATTGACCATAGACTCTGAACTTTTACATATGAAACCAGGAAACACACTCACACACACACACACACACGCACACACGCACCAAATCTAACAGTATTAGTAACAAAGAGCCCGTAAATGGTACTAACATCAACATCTCTAATTTTCGTTGCTATGTAGTGTGCAGAGAGTTGTGTTTCACATCTATCGTAACGTGTTATAAATACCAAATTCACTTAAGAAATTTAATTTCCTTTCTTTCCCTGTCGGCTCACAAAGAGACTAGTTATAGGTATATACAACGGGTGATGTCTGCGGAAAGGGGCTGTCTTACTGGGAACAAGAGTACCACTGGAGTGCAGTTTGCTAAACAGGACTCACCACTTTCCCTACTAATTGTTTGGGTCTTGTGGAAGTGACGTTATTATCGACTGTGTATTACTGTTTTTCTTGTTAAATGTCATGGATGCTGCACAACCGCGTAGCAATATTATTGTATTTAGAGTGTAATAATTGTTTAAAAACATTTGTTTAAATATAACTCTTTTTAAACCAAGCTAAAATATATAAAACAATTTCTCCTAACCGCATACAGAATGTTTTTAATAAAAGACTAATTGCAAAATTGAAAACGAAACAGTGAATTACATGCAGTGTATGCATGATACACGAATAGTTCACCTAAGTCACCAACAATTTTTCTACACTGCAAATGACAGGAAATTCTATGTGATTTTTCCCAGTGACAGCTAATCTCTGCACTGTTATTTGTTGCATCATCCCCAGCTGTTTTGTTTTAAATTTCACAAGTATTTCCACTGCAACTAAAAATTCACAAGCATAAGAAATTATTTTGTACTTTTCAGTCAGTTTAAAAAACATATTATATTAAAAACTGTTTTATATAAATAATTATTTCCTGCTGTTTAGTCCTGTATGTGAAATTTTTCAGTCGATTTGAAACATACTGGAGAGATTACAATAGAAATGTGGTTAATTTCATGTTTGAACTGTGCCATTACTTGTGTCCTATGCACATCTCATGAAATGACCATCGAGGTAAAAATTAGAGAGAATTGAGCTCAAGCTGAGGCTTACCAGCAATCGTTCTTACGGCAAAATCTGACACCGGAACAGGATACGGGGAAAATATAAGTGGTGCACGAAGTACCCTCCATCACACACCTAACGTAAAAGCAAGTTAATATGGCATCGTCGCAAAGTTTTTGGCCATATTGAGAGTCTGAACTTCGTTTCTCATCGGAAAGTTAGTTTAAAAACAATTGCAAAACCTATACCGAGCAGACAAAAAAAAAAAAATGGCTCAAATGGCTCTAAGCACTATGGGACTTAACATCTGAGGTCATCAGTCCCCTAGAACTTAGAACAACTTAAAGCTAACTAACCTAAGGACATCACAAACATCCATCCCCGAGGCAGGATTCGAACCTGCGACCGTAGCGGTCGCGCGGTTCCAGACTGAAGCGCCTGGAATCGGTCGGCCACACCGGCCGGCCCGAACAGACAAACAGAGAGAAGAATTAAGTACGCTGCGTCACACATCAGATACGAAAGCTAATGAATGTTGCATTGTCATCCAGTTCTGTGTTAAGTTGGAAGTTGCAAGTCTGTAGCTCATCGGGAAGTTAGTTTAAACTGAAGTTCAAAATTTTTACAGGACAGATGGACAAGAAAGGAACCTAATAAAACTTGTTAAAAACGCACGACAAAAAGACTGCGAACATAAGCTGGTGTAGATATTGTAACCATTCACTGCAGCTGTGTTGCAATGGATGTGTTGCAATGTGATAATCATTGCCACAAATTGTCACCAGTCGTATTCGTATTGACGTCCGATCCCCACTGTTGCCGGTGGATAACAGACGAACTGTTGCATACTGTCCATATTTACTAAGCCGGCCGGGGTGGCCGAGCCGTTCTAGGCGCTACAGTCTGGAACGGCGCGACAGCTACGGTTGCAGGTTCGAATCCTGCCTTTGGCATGGATGTGTGTGATGTCCTTAGGTTAGTTAGTTTTAAGTAGTTCTAAGTTCTAGGGGGCTGATGACCTCAGAATTTAAGTCCCATTGTGCTCAGAGCCGTTTGAACCATCTCCACTGCGTTTTGATTTTAGCCCAACAATCGATTTCTGCTATTATTTTCCTTTCCATGCCTTTTATTCAGATGCGGGTGTAGGTGGTTATCTGTACACTGTCCTGTTGGCTACATTTCAGACCAGCATAAACCCCCCCTCCTTTTCCGCGCCATCCCCTACGGCAGAGCAGTATCGTCCTTTCTCAGTACAAGCGACTTCCATTTTATCTTCATTAATTCGTGCGCATCATTATTGAGGCAGATGAATTAGTGGAAGGCCGAATGAATAATTTCTGTCCGTCGGAAAGAGTTTCTTATACGTAGCTGGTAACATCAGTCCTGCAGAAATGAACCTCAGAAAGTCAACGCTTTCATCGAGTTCAAGTCTCTCGAACGAATGTGGCTCTAAGTCTCAATTCCCGTCCAACGTTATCGTACAAAGCTTTCGTGGAATTCACAGTAGGGAGAAATTGAAAAGATTTGAGAAGTCAGAGTAAATGACGGATAATGTTCCAACACAGATCGAAATTCCGCTTTATTTGTGGCATAGAACTGTTTCCAGTAGAAACTTGTAAATAGCAGTAACGTTTAAGAAAAACATCGGACGTTTTTGCAACTCAGCACATTTCCTTTGTGAAGTGCAGAACACAACTCTGTTTTTATGCCGTGTGCGCCATTACTGCCTAGGTTGGCACTGTCATGCCGATGTTAGAGGCCTGTCATATTTCCAGTCTCTTATGGTCTGCTCTCTCTCGTTGCGGAAGCGTTTATTTGGCCGCAGTGGGGACACGGAAGTGGTCAATAAGTCGGTGCATGGAGGTACAAGGGAGGGCCGTTACTCGCTCTGGAGGAATCTAGCCGCAAGTTGTGGATTCGGTTTGATTCTAGGGACCGCGACACAAAAATCAGTGATCGCGAGCATGCGGTATTTTGGATTCAGCCTGAACTTCAGGCGGTAATTATAGTTTTTCTAACGAAATGGGACGCACATAGTCAATTCTGGGCGTGATGCACGTATGCCTGATGTCAAATCAACAACCAGATTCCTCATTGCACTTTAAGGTTGTTCTACATTGACAGGCTCTGTATGAGTGCACGTTGTTGATGCACAGCTGGCTTATAAGATCGGTTACTCTATGACATTACTTTATATTTATATGAGCTGGAGTGGACCGATGTTCATACGTTGGGCTGTTTCAGAGTTATTTAGCAATGAATTTAGACAACCAGGCCGTTGCGCACACAAATCCAAGCACGTGCACTCTCCGAAATGCGGTAATGGACACACATGTGTTGGTACTTAAGTTACCACTTTTTCATATCCGCATTGCCAGTTGCAATGTGCCTTTTTCGGAAGTGATAAATTTAAGCTAGACGAGTAAAAGATACGCTTCTTCGGTTTGAGGAAACCAAAATAGGACCACTTTTGGCGACTACTCCTCTGGCAGGCTGCTTGAATAGCGCGCGCTTCGGTCTCTTTGGCTAAATTCAATGCTACATAGGTCGGAAATATGCCAACGTATCGAATTTATTTTTTAACAATATTTCTCAGCACATCCTCCTCTGTAACCCCCCTATGAACCATGGACCTTGCCGTTGGTGGGGAGGCTTGTGTGCCTCAACGATACAGTTAGATGTACCGTAGGTGCAACCACAACGGAGGGGTATCTGTTGAGAGGCCAGACAAACGTGTGGTTCCTGAAGAGGGACAGCCGCCTTATCAGTAGTTGCAGGGGCCACAGTCTGGGTGATTGACTGTTCTGGACCTGTAACACTAACCAAAACGGCCTTGCTGATTTGGTACTGCGAACGGCTGAAAGCAAGGGGAAACTATAGCCGTCATTTTTCCCGAGGGCATGCAGCTTTACTGTATGACTAAATGATGATGTCGTCTTCTTGGGTAAAATATTACGGAGGTAAAATAGTCCCCCATTCGGATCTCCGGGTGGGGACTACTCATGAGGACATCGTTATCAGGAGAAAGAAAACTGGCGTTCAACGGATCGGAGCGTGGAATGTCAAATCCCTTAAACGGGCAGGTAGGTTAGAAAATTTAAAAAGGGAAATGGATAGGTTAAAATCAGATATAGTGGGAATTAGTGAAGTTCGGTGGCAGGAGGAACAAGACTTTTGGTCAGGTGAATACAGGGTTATAAATACAAAATCAAATAGGGGTAATGCAGGAGTAGGTTTAATAATGAATAAAAAAATAGGAGTGCGGGTAAGCTACTACAAACAGCACAGGGAACGCATTGTTGTGGCCAAGATAGACACGAAGCACACGCCTACCATAGTATTACAAGTTTATATGCCAACTAGCTCTGCAGATGATGAAGTAATTGATGAAATATATGATGAGATAAAAGAAATTATTCAGGTAGTGAAAGCACATGAAAATTTAATAGTCATGGTTACTGGAATTCGACAGTAGGAAAAGGAAGAGAAGGAAACGTAGTAGGTGAATATGGATTGGGGCTAAGGAATGAAAGAGGAAGCCGCCTGGTAGAATTATGCACAGAGCACAACTTAATCATAGCTAACACTTGGTTCAAGAATCATGAAAAATGTTGAATACATGGAAGAACCCTGGAGATACTAAAAGGTTTCAGACAGATTATATAATGATAAGACAGAGATTTAAGAACCAGACTTTAAATTGTAAGACATATCCAGGAGCAGATGTGGACTCTGACCACAATCTATTGGTTATGATTTGTCGATTAAAACAGAAGGAACTGCAAAAAGGTGGGAATTTAAGGAGATGGGACCTGGATAAACTGAAAGAACCACAGGTTGTACAGAGTTTCAGGGATAGCATAAGGGAACCATTGACAGGAATGAGGGAAAGAAAAACAGTAGAAGAAGAATGGGTAGCTTTGAGGAATGAAATACTGAAGGCAGCAGAGGATCAAGTAGGTAAAAAGACGAGGGCTAGTAGAAATCCTTGGGTAACAGAAGAGATACTGAATGTAATTGATGAAATTAGAAAGTACAAAAATGCAGCAAGTGAAACAGGCAAAAAGGAATACAAACGTCTCAAAAATGAGATCGACAGGAAGTGCAAAATGGCTAAGCAGGCATGGCTGAGGACAAATGTAATGATGTAGAGGCTTATCTCAGTAGGGGTAAGATAGATACTGCCTACAGGAAAATTAAAGAGACCTTTGCAGAAAAGAGTACCACTTGCATGAATATCAAGAGCTCAGATGGTAACCCAGTTCTAAGCAAAGAAGGGAAAGCAGAAAGTTGGAAGGACTATATCGAGGGTCAATACAGGAGCGATGTTCTTGAGGACAATATTATGGAAATGGAAGAGGAGGTAGTTGAAGATGAAATGGGAGATATGATACTGCGTGATTACCTAAGTCGAAACAAGTCCCCGAGAGTAGACAACATTCCATTAGAACTACTGACAACCTTGGGAGAGCCAGTCCTGACAAAACTCTACCATCTGGTGAGCAAGATGTATCAGACATGCGAAATTCCCTCAGACTTCAAGAAGAATATAATAATTCCAATCCCAAAGAAAGTAGGTGTTGACAGATGTGAAAATTACCGAACTATCAGTTTAATAAGTCACAGCTGCAAAATACTAACGCGAATTCTTTATGAGGTGCGTTCAAGTTCTAAGGCCGCCGATTTTTTATCTCCGGACTGGAAAGAGATAGAAACTTGCGAATTGTTTTAAAATGAGGCCGCGTTCATTGTCAATACGTCTCAGACATGGCAGCACCGTACCGCAGATGGAATTTTACCGCCAGCGGCGAGAAAGAGAACTGTTTTAAATACTTTAAATGGCGACGTTTTCCTTACTTGAACAGCGTGCAATCATTCGTTTTCTGAATTTGCGTGGTGTGAAACCAATTGAAATTCATCAACAGTTGAAGGAGACATGTGGTGATGCAGTTATCGATGTGTCGAAAGTGCGATCGTGGGTGCGACAGTTTAATGAAGGCAGAACATCGTGTGACAACAAAGCGAAACAACCTCGGGCTCGTACAAGCTGGTCTGACGACATGATCGAGAAAGTGGAGAGAATAGTTTTTGGGGATCGCAGAATGACTGTTGAAGAGATCGCCTCCAGAGTGGCATTTCTGTGGATTCTGTGCACAAAATCCTGCATGACGACCTTAAAATGCGAAAAGTGTCTTCCAGGTGGGTGCCACGAATGCTGACGGACGACCACATGGCTGCCCGTGTGACATGTTGCCAAGCAATGTTGACGCGCAACGACATCATGAATGGGACTTTCTTTTCGTCGGTTGTGACAATGGATGAGACGTGTATGCCATTTTTCAATCCAGAAACAAAGCGCCAGTCAGCTCAATGGAAGCACACAGATTCACCGCCACCAAAAAAATTTCGGGACACTGGCAGTGTTGAAAAAATGATGGTGTCCATGTTCTGGGACAGCGAGGGCGTAATCCTTACCCATTGCGTTCCAGTGGGCACTACGGTAACAGGTGCATCCTACGAAAATGTTTTGAAGAACAAATTCCTTCCTGCACTGCAACAAAAACGTCTGGGAAGGGCTGCGCGTGCGCTGTTTCATCAAGACAACGCACCCGCACATCAAGCTAACGTTACGCAACAGTTTCTTCGTGATAACAACTTTGAAGTGATTCCTCATGCTCCCTACTCACCTGACCTGGCTCCTAGTGAATTTTGGCTTTTTCCAGCAATGAAAGACACTCTCCGTGGCCGCACATTCACCAGCCGTGCTGCTATTGCCTCAGCGATTTTCCAGTGGTTAAAACAGACTCCTAAAGAAGGCCTTCGCCGCTGCCATGGAAACGTGGCGTCAGCATTGTGAAAAATGTGTACGTCTGCAGGGCGATTCCGTCGAGAAGTAACGCCAGTTTCATCGATTTCGGGTGAGTAGTTAATTAGAAAAAAAAAATGGAGGCCTTAGAACTTGAATGCACCTCGTACAGACGATTGGAAAAACTGGTAGAAGCCGACCTCGGGGAAGATCAGTTTGGATTCCGTAGAAATGTTGGAACACGTGAGGCAATACTGACCCTACGACTTATCTTAGAAGAAACATTAAGGAAAGGCAAACCTACGTTTCTAGCATTTGTAGACTTAGAGAAAGCTTTTGACAATGTTGACTGGATTACTCTTTTACAAATTCTGAAGGTGGCAGTGGTAAAATACAATTTGTACAGAAACCAGATGGCAGTTATAAAAGTCGAGGGACATGAAAGGGAAGCAGTGGTTGGGAAGTGAGTGAGACGGGGTTGTGGCCTCTCCCCGTAGCTATTCAATATGTATATTGAACAAGCAGCAAAGGAAACGAATGAAAAGTTCGGAGTAGGTATTAAAATCCATGGAGAAGAAACAAACACTTTGAGGTTCGCCCATGTCATTGTAATTCTGTCAGAGACAGCAAAGGACTTGGAAGAGCTGTTGAACGGAATGGACAGTGTCTTGAAAGGAGGATGTAAGATGAACATCAACAAAAGCAAAACGAAGATAATGGAATGTAGTCGAATTAAGTCGGGTGATGCTGCGGATATTAGATTAGGAAATGAGACACTTAACGTAGTAAAGGAGCTTTGCTATTTGGGGAGCAAAATAACTGATCATGGTCGAAGTAGAGAAAATATAAAATGTAGACTGGCAATAGCAAGGAAAGCGTTTCCAAAGAAGAGAAATTTGTTAACATCCAATATTGCTTTAAATGTCAGGAAGTCGTTTCTGAAAGTATTTGTATGGAGTGCAGCCATGTATGGAAGTGAAACATGGACGATAACTAGTTTGGACAAGAAGAGAATAGAAGCTTTAGAAATGTGGTGCTACAGAAGAATGCTGAAGGTTAGATGGGTAGATCATGTAACAAATGAGGAGGTATTGAATAGGATTGGGGAGAAGAGAAGTTTGGGGCACAACTTGACTAGAAGAAGGAATCGGTTGGTAGGACATGTTCTGAGGGATCAAGGGATCACCAATTTAGTACTGGAGGGCAGCTTGGAGGGTAAAAATCGTAGAGCGAGACCAAGAGATGAATACACTAAGCAGATTCAGAAGGATGTAGGCTGCAGTAGGTGCTGAAAGACGAAGAGGCTTGCAAAGGATAGAGTTGCGTGGAGAGCTGCATCAAACTAGTCTCAGGACTGAAGACCACAACAACAAAAACGACATAGCTCGGAAATTGGCCAACGTATCGAATTTATTTTTTAACAATATTTCTCAGCACATCCTCCTCTGTAACATCGTTACAAGCTTTAAAGACTGATTTTGACCACTCTGTATAAGAATCACTGACATAATTGTTTAGCTCTTCTACATCAGATTGAACAGAAAGTGTTGCTCAATCAGTATCCTTTTTAATATATTTGCAATTGTATTTGATAGACTGGACGGAACTCCAGAATTCTACATTTATATTTGCATCAAAACTTCTTTGTAAATATGGCTCAAAATGGCTCTGAGCACTATGGGACTTTACTGCTAAGGTTATCAGTCCCCTAGAACTTAGAACTACTTAAACCTAACTAACCTAAGGACATCACACACAGCCATGCCCGAGGCAGGATTCGAGCCTGTGACCGTAGCGGTCGCGCGGTTCCAGACTGTAGCGCCTAGAACGGCTCGGCCACTCCGGCCGGCTTAGTAAATATGGACAGTATGCAACAGTTCGTCTATCAGTATACGTTTCAACCTCACGTACCCTTAAGGTAGTGGTATGTCCTCGATTCTCAGGTCTCCTCCGACGATAAGCTGAAGATCCATCATCACCAGCTTGTGTCTGTGATATAAAAGTGGAGATACGTTTTAGAATACCTGTCATATTTCATGTAAGGTGAAGGTGCATTCAGAACGCCATAAGGGCCATGTACCATAGTTTTAAGAACAATGTCGATCAGTGAAGGCTCATCAATTTCGTTTAGAACTTCAACAGGAATGATGAGATCAGTTTCATTTGATTGAACTTTCGTGTCCAATTATATTGTAAATGAGCATGTGATTATCTACGTTTTATCCATTCTACACTATCCATACCAGTTGTGTTTACCAATTATTTGCTGTTTAATTAGCTGGAAGTTTAATTTAATCATTATCAAGTGAAAATCTCGAGACACGATTTATTCTCTATCTGACGATTTTTTCTTTCATTTCTAATTTCTTGCAACTCCGGATTACAGGTGAAACTTAAAAAATTGTACTTCCATATCTGCGTACACGAGACATGACAACTGTGTTTTTTGTGCATGTATCGTGGTAAACACCAGTAGAAGGAGATATTTTTACAATACGTAGGCTAGTATTAGTAGACTCCCAATTTGCATCTTAATTAACTGTATATCTCTCACATATATGCAACTGCGAAGGATTGTGCCCAGTGTAATTTAATCTTTCTGTGATCATTTGACCATCTTGTCAACACAATACTGACAGAAAATATCTTTAATATAATGCGGATAGTCCACAGTATTTGTTCTAATCATAACCCTTTATGCATAAAGCCACATGCAAGGTACGGTTTTATTTTGACGATTGCTTGAGTTTGACTTGCGAATCGCTCCATGTACGACAATGCATGGTACCAGTATGTTCCAAAGAGCACAAGGTGAAAATGCAATGTTTTCTACAGATCAAAGAGAGAAAGCGTCTAGTGGAAGCGATACGGAGCTAGCTGCGGAGTGGAGACGTAATGGGATCGCAGATGAAGCACCATTAGAGGACTATTTATTAAAAACAAAATCTTACAGACAGAAAATACGCCAACAAGGCAATCACAGCAAGTAAACATCATAAAATTTCAAAAAGTAATCAACAATGAATTAGGCCAAAAAGAATTTTATACATGGTTTAGGAGCAAATAACAGATGGCTTCCACAGCTAAACTTAAAGTTCTGAATTGTTGCAGTGACAAGCAAAGTGCCACAAATCGGACTGCTGCTAAGTAGTTAATCGCCTTGTGGTTTTGTTCATATGCAGAAAAGGAAATCGATAGGCAACTTAGCAACTGAAAAACTGGTTTAAGGCTCCTTTAAACGTATGTTTCACAGGCAACGCAAAAAAATTTAAGTAACAAGCATTTACAGTACAGTACAGTTAACAAGATAACTGTCACGGCAAATCCCAAATTATTCTTAGCATCTGCACCAGCGCCTTAAGCCCAGTGGCAAAAGCGCATGATAATAATATATGCAAATACGAGGAACAGTAAAGGATTCAGTGACTACACTTGGTAATTTGATCAGCGGCACATGGCACAACGAAAGTCATTACCACAATGATGTCATAACAATTTTTAAATGGGCTACAAATTTGACAGACTCTGAAGTTTAGTAGTACCTAAATGAGTAAGGCATTTACAGATGAATGTGCTTTAAGGTTCTTCCGAAATTTGGTGAAAACACAAGAAGTCATTAAGTTACTGTACAACATGTTGTTGGGTCACAGTGGCCAAGTAAAGCATTAACCTGAGCTTATACTATATCTACATCTACATGTACGTGATTACTCAGCTCTTCACAATAACGAGTCCAGATATCACTTATTTTATAGTGATGATCATTTCTCCCTATGTAGGCGTGTGGCAACAAAATGTTTTCGCAATAGGAGGAGAAAACTGGTGATTCAAATTTCATGAGAAGATCCTGTCGCAACGAAAAATACCTCTGTTTTAATGATTGCCACTCCAATTCACGTATCATGTCTGTGGCCCTATCTCTCCTATTTCGCGATGATATAAAACGAACTGCCCTTCTTTGAACTTTTTCGATGTAATCCTTCAGTCCTACCTGATGCGGATCCCACACCGCTCAGCAATACTCCAGAACGAAGCGGACAAGCGTGGTTTTAGCAGTCTCTTTAGCAGATCAGTTGCACCTTCTAAGTGTTCTGCCAATAGATCACAATCTTTTGCTTGTTGTAACCACATTGTTACCTATGTGATCGTTCCAATTTAGGTTATTTGTAATTGTAATCCCTAAGTATTTAGTTGAAAATTTGAAAATTTGTGGTTAGCTTCTGTGGGACTAAACTGCTGAGGTGATCGGTCCTTAGACTCACACACTACTTAATCTAACTTAAACTAACTCAAGCTAAGGACAAGACATAAACCGATGCCCGAGAACCTCCTACGGGGGAAGCCGCGCGAACCGTGACAAGGCGCCCAAGACCGCGCGGTTACGCCGCACAGTGATTTATTTGAATTTACAGGCTTCAGGCAGATTTCTTATATTTCCTAAAAGACTTAATTTATAAAACACAATTTATAAAACAAACCACATACATTTACACGGTGAATAATTGAAATATTCTTATCGAGACCAACAACTAACCTCAGTGACATCAGACAATGGCAGTCGCCACTCAAATACATAGAGTGTGTAAGATTCAGCGGGCAGCATGCCTAAATAAACAAACGAAAAATAAATGACCGAGAGGTAGTTCACCATTTAACAAATGGTAAGTAATACGGAGTTTAAGCAATCAGCTGCCCAGCGGTCTTACCAAAATAGATGTCTTTAACGAACGTATTAGAAATTCTGGTTGGTGTCTGTCACAGCACTAACTGAGGCATGCAATGTGGTCTCCAGCAATAAACACACATAATTAAACGGTATGAAATGAAAGTCAATGCTTAAAGTAAATTTAACAAGAACGGAAAGCACCAGCAAACCAAATTAAATAAATATGACTTGTATAACACTCTGGACAGCAGATAACATGTGAGCCAGGCAAATTATTGGTAACTTTAAAAGCAGGTGCCTTGAATACCGTCTACATAAAATAGCAAACACCTTAAAACACTGGCAAACATGAGACAAGAACAGGTCAGTAATCTACAAACATATGTAACAAAAAGTACCTCTTACACACTACTACAAAGCATCCAAGCTTCTCAACAATGTGGAGAATAAATGAAACTATTTTTAAATTTAACGCACGCTCACCACAAGCCGCGAGGAAGTGCTTCGTTATGGAACACAAGCGAGCAGCTTTGGCCCACAATATCAGACTGGAGCTAAGACAAAAATATTAAAAAGGTGTGAAAGGAACCGGGATGCGTAAACTTAATGCCTGGTATCAAAGGATCTCACAATAGTCCCTAATACGGGCGGGCAACAGTTACCCAAGCTGGCTCGCGTACTTCAACAGTCCCAGCCAGTCTGATGGCGCCCGCAACTCTCCACGTGCGAGGCCACCGCCTTCCAGCAATGTGCCGCCAATGTGTAACGCTCCCATCTCCTCAATTAACACGAACCTCCACCCATAACTCTTTCGAGCTAGTCGCTCCCCTGTGGGAATTCGAGCAACGATCTACACTGATGAACCAAGCTGGTCGGACTGGCTGAGCGGTTCTTGGCGCTACAGTCTGGAACCACGCGACCGCAACGGTCGCAGTTTCGACTCCTGCCTCGGGCATCGATGTGTGTGATGTCCTTAGGTTAGTTAGGTTTAAGTAGTTCTAAGTTCTAGAGGAGTGATGACCTCAGCAGTTAAGTCCCATAGTGCTCAGAGCCTTTTTTTTTTTTTTTTTGTTAACCAAAACATTATAACCACTTGCGTAATAGCTTGTTTGTCCGTCTTTGGAACGAAATACGTCACTGATTCTGCGTATCAGGGAGCCGACAGTTGTCTGGCAGGTTTGTACAGGCAAGTGGCATTAAATATCTACGACAAAGTAATAAAATTCGTGTAAATAACAGGCCGCCGAACTGCGTATGTGGTGATGAGGCCCAATGGCGACCTAGGTGGCTTCCGTAGGATTTGCATCAGGCGAATTTGGACGCCGAAGCATCAACGTGCGCTCTCTATAATTCTCCTCAATTCTCTCGCTCCGAGACGCTAACAGTTATAGTGCTGAAAGATGGCGTGCCGTTTGGGAAGACGTCAAGCATGAAGGGATGCTAGTGGTTCGAAGCTGTCAGCCTGTCTTCCATTACTACCATAGGCCCCATGCAAGCGTTGGAGTATGTCTCCCATAGCATAATACTCTTACAGTACAGGGTCAAAATTTAAACAGTACACATTTCCTCCAGCGCAGGCACAGTGAACAAATCAGTTTTGCATTAGGTGTCGTCTAGGGGGTCCGTAGGCGGTTTATACGATCGCAATTTGTTCATGGGCGGTTCCTCAGAAAACCCCAAAACAACTTGATTTTCGAGTACGAAAAGTATCTATTGTGGTTATGGCCACTTCTGTCACTTCTGTTCATGGAAGATCGTCGAAAATTTTATCATATGTTCTTAGGAAGATAATTTCAGGGAACTTCGCACCTTTTATTCGTATAATTATCCGTTACCGAGACCCAGAGTTTCAAAGTTACCGTAATTCTGCACTTAATATCTGCATATAATATCCCGTCTGAGGTGTAAATATGTTTTGAACTGATGTAGTGAACACATGGAAAGGGTTCTAAGGTAATGCTAGGATTCTGGGTTCGCTAAACTTTGTTTTTAGTCAGTTTTTTTTCCACCAATAAAACTTTATGACGCGCTGTCTCTGTGTAATAAGCACTTGACGCATACACAAATATGACCAAAGTGGTACAGCAACTACAAAAACGAGCTACGAGTGCCAGAAAAGGATTTTAAATTACTGGCAATAATCATTTAAAACTGAAAATTCAGTGAAGTATTGCCAATAAGAGTTTTGTGCTTTTGAGATGCAAATCACAAGATGGGCATTTTCAATACACTGCGATCGATGAGCAGGGTATCCAGAAAAAATGTAAGCGAACCGATTTTGTGTAAAATTCACATTATGCGCATTTACTTGTTTTTCTTATGTCTCAAATCATATAAATGCAATCTGTCGAAGTAGAATAGGTTTTATGTAAACAGCACATCCTATCGCAGCAGGGAAAAGAAGAGAACCAACGAAAAAAAATAGAAAATGTTCCTCTTTAGAAGACTCTGACTGAAAAGTGTGGAACCAGTTGCCTCAATCCTCAGTCCGCCTTACTCGCCAAAAATTTTGACATGTGAACGTATTCGCGCTTTTTTGTGGCGAAACAGTGTAGCGGAGAGACAGTGACAGTGAAAGAGAGAGGAGAAAGTGCCAATGGAAGTGAAAGAGAGAAGAGGCTTTTATGGTGGGAGAGAGGATCGGAAATATGAACGAGCGATCTGTTTTACTTGATAAAAGTTTTTGTATGGCCAAGACCGCATACAT
Source organism: Schistocerca cancellata (assembly GCF_023864275.1). Classification (NCBI taxonomy): domain Eukaryota; kingdom Metazoa; phylum Arthropoda; class Insecta; order Orthoptera; family Acrididae; genus Schistocerca; species Schistocerca cancellata. The sequence goes on from NC_064627.1 coordinate 642,237,490, forward strand.
TTTTGACGACCAGAAGATGACAACAAAGTCTGTAGGAACCGGTCGTGGAAAATAAAGAAGTATTTATGCGATCTTGGCTACAGAAAGTTTCTTACCAAAATAGAAACAGAGATGAATGGAGATGGAAGCAGTGGGAGCAAAGGAGAGAGGAGACAGTGGAAATGAAAAATACAGATCAATGGAGACCGTAGACGTGCTTGCCGGGGAGGAGCAACCTCCAAGGGCGGCGAATTTCAGTACATATGTGTAGGGTGTTGAGCATTTTGGACATTCGACTATAGGGGAAAAAATAAGTTGCACACTCTCTTCCCCCCCCCCCCCCCCAAGAAATTTTGAGCTGCCGAGGTCTGGTAGAGAGAGTGAGAAAGAAAGACGAAAAGAAAGAGACGGAGGTAGTGGGAAAGGAATACCAAAGGAGACAGTGTAAATGAGGGAGGAGACAGTGGCAGTGGGACATAATGTAAATGAATAGGAGAAGAAGGAAAGAATGGGGAAGCCGCATACTCGTATGTAGACAGTGGCAGTGAAAGGGGAATGCCGAGTATGGATGCCTAACTACAAAGAAAGAGCTTAAAAGAGCGTCAATATAACACCATGCCAAAATGTTTTGGTGGAGAAGACGGAATGAGGATTGAGGCTGTTGGTTCCCGACTTTCATACCAGTTTTTTTAAAGAGGAACATTTTCTTCTAACTTGTGTTCCAACAGAAGCATTATTTACCGGTTCATCAAGATAATACCCTTCCTCTACTATAGGTAACATCAGAGGACATTGTAGAGGATCGTATGAACGATGAAACTGATAGTCGTGCCATTTGAATATATTGACAGCGTGGAACGATATCTCTGTCATCTTTGTCTACGTCTATCAAAAGAACAGAAACTTAGTTTACAACGGGTGCTTTCTGTCGATGCTTATGCTGTTTTGCAGGCACTCCATCAGAATCAATAATAAATTTGAAATTGTCTTTTGAACATGGTGGCAAATTTTCCTTGTTACATTTAAATCTTGTCAGTAAGTTATTATCTTTTTGGAACATATTATGTAAAGTTTCAGCTAGTACTCTTTTTAAATTTGTGAGGAAATTTGATCGAAGTGATGCCTGATCAGCTTCTGAAACAAAGTAAATTTGTAGAAATTGGTGGTTTGCATTTAGTTCGGATAGTAAACCGCCTATTACACGTTAAATTTGCACTTGAATCTTAAAGGTGGGAATGTAATTGTCGTCTGCAACTTATCTCACACCGAAAGAGGTTATCTGAAACAGTGAGTAACACGGAAAGTGCAGATAAAATACTTCCTGCACCAACAAAAAATTTTCGCTGTCTAATATCCGTTCTTACCTTTTATTGTACTTATCATTTTGAGGCCTTAAGCTTTATTACAGAAACTATATTTAATAGATAATCTATGCAATAGTTATATTTATTTCTGACTGTATACAACCGATTGTAACTATGATGAAAATATTGTAAATTGCTGGAAATATCCAAGGAAAACTTTTGAAATGTATCGATAGCAACAACGAAATGGTAGCGGCTGTGCCGTTGTTTATCTTTGCATACGGAGAGTCTCTGTAGCGTTGCGAGCAGAGAGGACGCAGAGCAGCTTGTGTCATGAAAGAGTGCGGAAGTGTTTGTTGGGCGCTGCCTGATATTGTAACCCGTGAGTACTCGGCGCACGATATGAGTGGACAGGTGGAGAAGGCAGGTGGAGGAAACCGCAATTCCAACTGTTGCCTGTCCCATAATGCTCTGTTGCTCTGAAGACAACTCGGGCTTCTTATCGAGCAGCAGCAGCAGCAACAACACGGGCAGCTCAGCACTGTCGTCGTCTACAATCTTTGTCGTCCGTACAGCTTCAACATCGTAAGACTGTTAAGTGAAAAATTATAATCTTACGTAAGCATTATCCAGCAACATTTTTTTTTCACAAAGTACGGCTAACCTGAATAATAACATGTAATACTTATAACTTGTATGGCACCTGTGTTGTCATTGTCCCCAGATGTTATTAGTAAGTAGGGTACCCCTTCCTTTCCATGCAGTCACCGAGTGTTGTAAGAAAATGAAAACTGATTAACTACTTACGGCCCAGTTTTGTGTGCTTGCTAATGACCAGTTACAGTCTAAATTTTCTGCCTTAGTAACTGTTCATTCTTGTATTGCATAACAGAGGCTACTTAAAGTAACGGAAAATTTCAGTGGCAAAATTAATAACTAAGGATACAGCACAAATTAAGAGTGCGCAATTTCATTTATGCTGCACTTAGAATAACGAGTGATTTCTGCTGGCTTGGTATGTATTTTACTTTTGCTATTTTGAAAGTAAAATCAATTGCTGTTTTCTCAAAGTAAATTCAATTCAACCTTTTAATAATCAAAAAGTAATTGCTAGCCTGTTTCTGAATTTAGCATTACGTTACACTGAGATTACTGAAAGTTTTTTTTTTCATGATGAAGATTAAGATAAGCCAATCATTTACTTATCCGGTAACATCATTTAAATTTAGTTTCAAAATTTAGTAATTCAGAATAAGTAACTGCAAACCCAGTGCTTTATGATTCAATTATTTTCTCGTGAACTGTTGTGCTCAGTAAAAGTGTAACAACCTTCTGTTGCCAAGCCAGTTGCTTAAATTTTTTTGACATTACCATTCTGATTCTGAAGACTCATTGCCCATGTGGGCTGGCGACCGTTTAATTATCCCTTTTTAGCTAACCAGTGTTTTCCTTGTATTATCAGTGAATTTCGTAGTAAATATTACTTGGTACCATATTACCCCCTGGGCCGTTCGTGAAAGATTGCACAGTATTCCACCCTTATAAAAATTATAACTGACTGAAAACCTCAATTGCCGACAGGTGTTGTTGATATACCTCGATGTGGACAGCTGAAAATGTGTGCCCCGACCGGGTCTGGAACCCAGGACCTCCTGCTTACATGGCAGACGCTCTATCCATCTGAGCCACCGAGGACACAGATGAACTCGCGCATCGAGGTATATCAACAACACCTGTCGGCAGCTGAGGTTTTCCGTTAGTCATCATATATTCCAGGGAACAGATGCACGGTCATCAACAGTAACTGATCTTTCGAGAACACGTTACTGTCTTCGTATATATAGTTAAAGGCTACCCAGCCATTGACCTTCGCCTGTGCGAATGCGCACAGGCTGCCCAAACTCTTACGGGAATCGCCAAAGCGTGCGCGAGTAATGAGTGGGTGGGCCAGTGTCTATAAGGTACAATACATAGGTACAAATGTGGGCAGTTGGGAATGTGAGTCTCACGGGAAGCGTGCAAGGGATAAGTCCCTGCAGTCACGTTATTCATCTGTGTCCTCGGTGGCTCAGATGGAGAGAGCGTCTGCCATGTAAGCAGGAGGTCCCGGGTTCCAGTCCCGGTCGGGGCACACATTTTCATCTGTCCACATCGAGGTATATCAACAACACCTGTCCGCAGCAGAGGTTTTCAGTTAGTCATCATATAATACGGTCAGTTATATCGCAAACCAGTAGGCCGATGGGCCCGCCGGTGTGGCCAAGCGGTTCTAGGCGCTCCAGTCTGAAACCGCGCGACCGCTACGGTCGCAGGTTCGAATCCTGCCTCAGGCACGGATGTGTGTGTTGTACTTAGGTTAGTTAGGTTTAAGTAGATCTAAGTTCTAGGGGACTGATGACCTCAGATGTTAAGTCCCATAGTGCTCAGAGCTAGTTGTTTTAGTAGGCCGATTAGGAATAAGGAGGTTACTAATGTAACGGTGTGATAATGGATGAAGCCCGACAACTAATTCCTTCAGGAAACGCCTGGTACTTCTAATTCTGGCAAAGAGGAACACTTACCAGGAGCTTCGTCTTCCCATTTCTTGGCCCAACAAATGTTGCAATTTTTGTCCATTGCACCAGTTCTTATTTGTAATCAAAATGTGGAATATATTCAATGGAGCCCTAGGCACATGAGCGCCTCTGCTTTGCAAAGAATGTACACATTGGACATCAAGTCCATGTAAATTTTCAGATGATTATTCGTGTCGTCTTTTAAACATTTATTTATTTGTTTGTCTCAGTCATCAGTCTTCTGAGTAGTATTATGCCGCCCGCCACGAATTCCTCATTGTACCATCCCCTTCAACTCAGAGTAGCACTTGCGACATATGTCCCAAATTATTTTCTTGATGTACTCCTCCCTCTGTCTGCCTCTACAGTTTTTACCCTCTACAGCTCTCTCTAGTACCATTCCGTGATGTCGTCACAGATGCCCCACCTTTCTGTCCCTTCCTCTTGTCAGTGTTTTCCATACATTCCTCTGAGTGCTGATCCAGCGAGAACATCCTTATTCCTTGCCTTATCAGTCCAAATAATTTTCAGTATTCTTCTTTAAACCTCATCTGCAATGCTTCGATAATCTTTTCTTCTTGTTTCCCTACCGTCCATGTTTCACTACAATACAGCTCTGTGCTCCAAAAATACGTTCTCAGAAATTTCTGTGTGCCGTTAAGAGCTATGTTTGATACTAATGGATTAGTCTTGGCTAAGTAGCCGTTTTTGCCAGTGCTAGTCTGCTTTTTATGTCCTCCTTGATCCGTCCATTGTAGGTTATTGTACTCCCATGTGGAATATTTCTTTAACGTAGTCTACTTCGTGAGCACCAATCCTGATTTTAAGTTCCTCGCTGTTCTCATTTTTATTACTTCTCATTTCTTTCATCTTTTGTCGATTTACCCTCAAGCAGTATTCTGCACTAATTAGACTGTCTCATTAGACTGTACACTCCATTCAAGAGATCCTGTAATTTCTCTTCACTTTCACTGACGACATTGATGCCCTTTCACCTTGAATTTTAATTTCACTCGTAAACCTTCCTTGTATTTCCATAAATGCTTCTTCGAAGGATAGAGTGAACAGTCTTCATCGATGTCTTACACCCTTTTCAAACCGAAGTACTTTGTTCTTGGTCTTCCAGTCTTATCGTCCACTCTTGGTGTTTGTGCGTATTGCACAATACCCATCTTTCCCTCCAGTTTATCACTGTTTTCTCAGAGTTTCGAACGTCTTGCACAATTTGACATTGTCTAGCTCCTTTTCCAGGTGGAAAAATCCTGTAAAAATGAAATGATCGTATGGCATTGTTGGCCGGGAGGTCCCATTCGGATTCGGCCGCCAAGTGCAAGTCTTATTTAAGACGGCGTCACATTGAGCGACTTCCAGCCGATGATGAGGATAACACAACACCCATTCCACGAGCGGAGAAAATCTCCAAGCCGGCCGGTAATCAAACCCGGGACCAGTAAATGGGAGGCAAGAAAATTACCAGCCAGCTAAGCAGACGGACAAGAAATCCTGTGAAAGCGTCTGGCTTTTTCTTTAGTATTACTTCCATTAACAACCGCAACGTTAGAACATCCTCTCTGCTGCTTTCAACTTTTCTAAAGCCAAACTGATCGTTATTTAACGCATCCTCTTGCCTGTTCTTCTGTATATTATTCCTGTTGACAACCCGGATGCGTAAGCTGTTTAGCTGATTGTGCAATAATCCTCGCACTTGTCAGCTCTTGCAGTCTTCAGATTTGTACGGATGATATTTTCCTGAAATCTGATGGTTTACCTCCAGACTCATATATTCTACACACCAGCGTGAATAGTGGTTTTGTTGCCACATTCCTCAATGATTTTAGAAATTCTTATGGAATGATATCTATCGCTTCTGCCGTATTTGATTTTAAGTCTTCCAAAGATCTTTCAAATTCTGATTCTAATATTGGATGCACTGTCTTTTCCATATCGACTCCTGTTTCTTCTTCTGGTACGCCGTCAGAAGAGTCTTTCCCTCATATTGGCGTCCAATGTACTCTTACCAGCTCTCTGTTCTGCCTTTATCAGTGGAATTTCCATTGATCTCTTAATGTTGCAACACTTGCTTTTCATTTGCCAAAGGTTCTTTTGACATTTCTATATATTGAGTCAGTCATTCCGACAATTATTTCTTTTTTGATTCTTTGACATTTCTCATGCAGCCATTTCGCTTTAGCTTCCCTGCACTTTTTGTTTGTTTCATTCCTGTGTGACGTTTATCTCTGTATTCCTGAATTTCCCTGAACATTTTTGTACTGCCTTCTTTCATCGATCATCTAAGATGTTCCTTTTGTCACCCATGGTTTCTTCGCAATTCATTCGTTGTACCTATGTTTTTTTTTTTACCAAATTCTGTAATTACCCTTTTTAGATATGTCCATTCGTCTTCAACCGAACTTCCTCCTGAGCTATTCCTTTTCTCAGTATCTACAGTCTCAGGAAAACCTCAAGCGTATCTCTTTACTCCTCAGTACTTCAGCATATCACTTCTTTGCGCATTAATTCTTCCTGATTAGGCTCTTAAGTTTCAGGCTCCTCTTTATCAGTACTAAATTGTGATCTGCGACTATATCTACTCCTGAGCATGCCTTACAATCCAGTATTTGATTTCGTAATCTCTGGCTAATCATGAGGTAGTCATCTTTCGGTATCTCTCGACCAATTTCCAAGTGTACCTCCTCCTCTTGTGAGTCTTGCATGCATACATGCATACATACATACATACATACATACATACATACATACATACATACATACATACATACATACATTAAAGGGGAATGTAATGGATTTTAGTCAAAAAAATCGATTTTTCAAAAAATCTATTTTCTTGATTTACACACTTTAATCTATGTTGTGTGCTAATTTTATCTTGATACCAGCTTTAGAAAGGCCTTTAAACTGTTAAACTAATTAACTTGGCACTGGCTGCCACCTGCACTTTTCCGACATTTGAGAAACTGCTTGATTCAGCGGAATTTTTGTCAGTATGGAGGCTATTATCTTTCGATATCTTTGGCTGACATCTATATATCTTTGCCTGAAAACGTCCTTGCATGTGGTTTATTAACGTTTTGACAATACTAACACATATTAGTAGGTTGAAGGTTGAATTCGCAACATTTACGTTGAAGTCAAGATTTATGCATAATGCGTGGTGGAAAAACTGTGTTTAGGAAACGGGGGTTTCATGGAAATCAGTTACCAACGGAGAAGACGAAGCAGCTCGAAATGAAGAACATAAGATCTCAGCTTCAGCATCGAAACTTAGGACAGGAGAATTGTACAGGTGCGTGAATAATGTTGATATGGATTCCACTGGATTCAGACTTACTGATTTAGAACATCTCAGAGAAGCTACAAAGTTTTCATGCTCATGTGTTAGCTGTAAAAATATGGAATTCGTGATTGTTGTTGAAGAAAGAAGAACGGGAACAGCTTGTGACTTAATCGTGCTGCTATAAATTTTCATTTTCTGCACCAAAAAAAAACTGGTACTGATACCTATGAAAGCAATTTTAGGTTAGCATATGCTCTCAGATGCCTTGGACAGAGCAGGGAAGGAGGTAATTTATTCTGTGGTTTTCTGAACATTCTTCCACCACCTTGTGCAAAGTTTGAAAAAATAAAGAAATATCTGATGCTGTATGCAGTACTGCCAAAGTTTCTATGAAGAAAGCAGTGGAGGTATTGTTGGAAATAGACCAAAAAGAAAGAGGGCCTGGGTTAGATATTCATGACAGTGAATTTCTTACAAATGTTACTGACTTGTGTGTGTCTATAGATGGGACCTGGATGAAAAAGTGTCACACATCTCTGTATGGAGTTGCTTCTGTCATTAGTATTGACTAAGGTACAGATTTAGATGTAGAAATTACGTCTAAATACTGCCACCAGTGTGCAACAACGAAAATGTCCAACAATGAACACAGTAGGAAACTGTGGCACGAAAAGCATGCAGCAGCATGCTCTAAAAATTATAGTGGCTCAAGTGAGGGCATGGAGGCTGCTGCAGTTGTGAGGATGTTCTCCAGATCTGAGGACCAGTATGGTGCTAGATATACACTCCTGGAAATGGAAAAAAGAACACGTTGACACCGGTGTGTCAGACCCACCATACTTGCTCCGGACACTGCGAGAGGGCTGTACAAGCAATGATCACACGCACGGCACAGCGGACACACCAGGAACCGCGGTGTTGGCCGTCGAATGGCGCTAGCTGCGCAGCATTTGTGCACCGCCGCCGTCAGTGTCAGCCAGTTTGCCGTGGCATACGGAGCTCCATCGCAGTCTTTAACACTGGTAGCATGCCGCGACAGCGTGGACGTGAACCGTATGTGCAGTTGACGGACTTTGAGCGAGGGCGTATAGTGGGCATGCGGGAGGCCGGGTGGACGTACCGCCGAATTGCTCAACGCGTTGGGCGTGAGGTCTCCACAGTACATCGATGTTGTCGCCAGTGGTCGGCGGAAGGTGCACGTGCCCGTCGACCAGGGACCGGACCGCAGCGACGCACGGATGCACGCCAAGACCGTAGGATCCTACGCAGTGCCGTAGGGGACCGCACCGCCACTTCCCAGCAAATTAGGGACACTGTTGCTCCTGGGGTATCGGCGAGGACCATTCGCAACCGTCTCCATGAAGCTGGGCTACGGTCCCGCACACCGTTAGGCCGTCTTCCGCTCACGCCCCAACATCGTGCAGCCCGCCTCCAGTGGTGTCGCGACAGGCGTGAATGGAGGGACGAATGGAGACGTGTCGTCTTCAGCGATGAGAGTCGCTTCTGCCTTGGTGCCAATGATGGTCGTAGGCGTGTTTGGCGCCGTGCAGGTGAGCGCCACAATCAGGACTGCATACGACCGAGGCACACAGGGCCAACACCCGGCATCATGGTGTGGAGAGCGATCTCCTACACTGGCCGTACACCACTGGTGATCGTCGAGGGGACACTGAATAGTGCACGGTACATCCAAACCGTCATCGAACCCATCGTTCTACCATTCCTAGACCGGCAAGGGAACTTGCTGTTCCAACATGACAATGCACGTCCGCATGTATCCCGTGCCACCAAACGTGCTCTAGAAGGTGTAAGTCAACTACCCTGGCCAGCAAGATCTCCGGATCTGTCCCCCATTGAGCATGTTTCGGACTGGATGAAGCGTCGTCTCACGCGGTCTGCACGTCCAGCACGAACGCTGGTGCAACTGAGGCGCCAGGTGGAAATGGCATGGCAAGCCGTTCCACAGGCCTACATCCAGCATCTCTACGATCGTCTCCATGGGAGAATAGCAGCCTGCATTGCTGCGAAAGGTGGATATACACTGTACTAGTGCCGACATTGTGCATGCTCTGTTGCCTGTGTCTATGTGCCTGTGGTTCTGTCAGTGTGATCATGTGATGTATCAGACCCCAGGAATGTGTCAATAAAGTTTCCCCTTCCTGGGACAATGAATTCACGGTGTTCTTATTTCAATTTCCAGGAGTGTATTAAATACCTTGGTTTTCGGGACTCCTCTTCGTTGAAAGCTGTAACAGATAAAAATCCATGCAATACAACAATAGAAAATTTGGTATTTGTGGCCACATCCAAAAGAGGCTTGGTGGTAGGCTTCGTCGCTTGCTGAAAGAGAAGAAAGATTAAGTTCTTGAGGATAAAGAACCAACAGGAGGAAAAGGCCGGCTCAGTCTGAAAGAAACTGATTCTCTACAGTTATTTTATGGGAGACCTATCACGAGAGAGATATATAATTTTGAGGCAATGAGGCGCACTGCGTTGGCAATTTTTTCCACAAACTATCCAGTGACCAAACAACAATGCACAATGTGTGTCAGAGAGGCGATTGATGTAAGTTCAACAACAGAAATGAGACATACTCACATAAGCACTCATCACCAGAACCTGTTTGAACGCAGTTTAGCCCACATTCAGGTTTGTTGCAAACCCTGATTTATTGAGGAACTGTCTTCACGGAAAGACCCAAAATGCAAATGAAAGCCTCAATAATTTATTTTGGATCAGAAGCTCGCAAAGGACATTATATAGACTTGATTACTGAAAATAAGTGTCTATGATGAAGTTTTAAGTTACAGTAATGGAAGTAATGGCAGAACTGAAGTGCTGATGGGAGTTGGTATAGATTCTGGTGTGTTTACAACAAAAGCATTTTACACCATCAATGAGAGCAGGGTCGAGAAAGCCAATAGATCAATGTCTTACCAGCAAATACAGGCCAGGCAGATTCGAAGTGGAGAGAAGAGAAACTGGAGGATGAGGAGTATCAGTATGGAGGACTTTAAAATTAGGATAAGATTATTACATGTAGAAGTATGAGAAGAAAAGTTTTGAACTGCATTTTCTCTGTTCTGCATTTTTTACGTTATTAGAAAACTTTTCTAAAAAGTAGAAGTGCTAATGCCGTGAAATTGTCAGGAACTGTTCGCAACGTGTTGATGTCTCCCTAGAACTAAAAAAAATACGAGATTCTGCAATTACACTCAGATTTTTAGAGGATTGTATGTGTAAAAAAGTTAATTTTGGATGTGCAAAATTAAAAACTCTGTTAACAATGCAAGTTGTACCATAAATTATTAACTGTAGTTCAGTGCTCTTATAAACTCCTAGGGACACTACAATAAAATTTTCAGGTTAATCGCATGATTAGAATTTGAGTAATGGCTTTTAAAAAAAGACAATAAAAATTAAAATTTCATATATCAGGCAAAATATAAATCCTGCATATTTTATAATATTTTTCAGTTAAAACACAGCTCTTTTGCTTTACACATGCCAAATTTTAGATTTGTACACTAATAAATATGGCTGAAATGATTTTTAAATAAATGTTTACATTTTCCATTACATCCCCTTTAATATCTGTCCCATATCTTATAAATACGACATTTCATAATGATGAGGAACGTTTCATTTTAAGATCTCTTCTTTACACTAAATATATTTCTTTACATGCACTGCTTCACATCTAAAAATTCATCTGTTGAGTAGGAGTAGACATTCAGAAATTCGTTTAATTTGTTTTTAATGTTGGTTGGCTATTTGTCGGACTTCTAATGCTATTTGACAAATGACCAAAGATTCCTGTAGCAGTATAATTCACCCCTTTTGGTGCCAAAGTCAGATGTAACCCAGAATAGTGAAGCTCATTCTTTCTTGTAGTTTTGTAGCTACACACTTAACTATTTTTATTTAATTGGAATGGCTTATTAATAAATAAATATATGTAATGCAAAGGTACTTTGAAAACACTAAGTTTCTTTAATAAATGTCTGCAAGGTGATATCGTGAGGGCTCCAGCTATTATTCTGATTCCACACATTTGTGCAATTGATACTTGTTCTTTTTATGATGAATGACCTCAACACATGATGCCATATGAAAGCAATAAATGAAAATAAGCATAGTCGACTAGTTTACTGATATGTCTACCACCAAAATTTGAAATAACCCTAATAGCATAAGTAGCTGAACCTAACCATTTCAGCAAATCATCGATGTGTTCCTTCTAATTCAATTTCTCATGAATGCACACTGCAGACATTTTGAATATTCTGCCTCAGCAACAGACTTCTGTTCATAGTATATATTTATCAATGGTGTTGTGCCATTTGCTGTACAGAATTGTGTAGATTGTGTTTTCTCAAAATTTAATGAGAGTTCGTTTGCAGAAAACCACTTAATAATTTTCTGAAAGAGATTATTTACAATTTCCTCAGCTGATTCTTGTTTGTTGTGTGTGATTGCTGTGCTTGTGTCATCAACAGCCATTAATACATATTAAGAACAATGAAGGACCTAAGACTGAACCCTGTGGGACACCATTCTTCATACCTCCTCAGTTAGTAGACTATGCTGATTTTTGCAGACTATCTCTGCTGTTAATTTCAACCTTCTGTATTCTTCCAGTTAAATAAAAATCAAACCATTTGTGCACTTTCCCACAAAACCCTAATGCTTAAGCTTATGTAGAATAATTTCAAGATTCACACAATCAAAAGCCTTAAATACATCACAAAATATCCCAGAGGGTGATGTTTGGTTATTCAATGCATATTTATCAGTAAAATAATATATAGCATGTTCTGTTGAAAAGCCTTTCTGAAAGCCAGATTGTTAGTACTTCATTTTTACAGAAATGTGATGCTACTCTTGGTAACATTACTTTTCCTAGAATTTTGGATAAAGCAGTAAGGAATGAGACTGGGTGGTAGTAGTTAGTATAAGACCTATCATATTTTAATGCAATTTTTCAACAACAGTTTAGTCTAACTGGAAAAACGCCCCATTTCATTGAGCTACTACATATGTGGCTGAGAATCCTACTTAACTGTTGGGAACGAGCTTTTAGTACTTCTTTTACTTTTGTATGAATTTATTATTTTCTAATTTCAGTGTGGGAGGTGGGCTGAATTTCTGTTTTATCATATTTCATAGGTATTGCCTCTTCTATATAGTGCCTTGCATTTTCTGCTGAATAAGTGGATCCTGTTTTCTCTACTACACTTTAAAATGTTTATTAAAAAGGTTTTGTACTTCTGACTTCTTGTTAAGAAACTTTTCATTGACTTTGATCGAAATACAGTCTTCCTGTACTGTCAGCTGCCCTGTTTCCTTTTTAACAGTATTCCAAATTGGTTTAATTTTACTATTGGTTATGATAGTCTCAGACATAATACACATACTTCTGGACTTTTTAATAATTTTTCTTTATATAGCACAGCAGTTTCTATAATAGTTCACTATATCTGGATCATTACTCCTCCTAACTATAAGATACATTTCCCTTTTCAGTTAACAAGATATTTTCATCCATTTAGAAACCCATGGTTTTTAGATGGTTTCTTAGAATTATATTTCACTGTTTTCTGAGGGAAACTGTTTTCAAAGATGCTCACAAAGTTTTATGGAATATGTTAAATTTTAAATTAGTCTCAGGTATCCTGTAGACCTCATCCCAGTCTAACTGTTGGAAGCTTTCCCTAAAATTTTCAGTTGTTAAATCGTTAGTAGAATGCACTATTTTGGAAGACTGTTTTGCATTACAGTATGGAGCTATGTTATACATTACAGCTAGCTGTGCATTATGATCAGACAGATCATTCTTAACAGGAGAAGATTCTATTTGATTAAATTTGTCTTGGTCTACAAAGCCATTGCGTATCAGTGTGCTGCTTTCCTGTACCACCCAAGTAGCAAAATCAATAACTGATGTCAAAGAACCAAGTAATACTTCAAGGTCAAGCATTCTGTTGGAATCTTTCAGAAAATCTACCTTGTAATTCCCACAAACAATAATTTGCTTCCCTCTGTCTGACAGACAGGACAACAAGGATTTCAAGTTTTTCAAAAATATCTAAAAATTTCCCAATAGGGAACTATACCTGGCTACAATTATAAAAGTATCAGTATTTATTTTACGCTAACATGCACATGCTTCTACATGTTTCTCTACACAAAATTATTGAACTACCTAATTCTTCACGCTGTGACAGATTTTAACATACATGGGAACTCCTCCTCTCTCCATAGTATCTCTACCTACATGTGCTGAAAGCTTATATCCACCTACATTTATCATTTCCATACCTGTGACTATATGATGTTCAGACAGGCATAGCATCTCCTGATATTCTGATACAATATATTAACATTATTTTTCACTGTGCTTTTATGAGAATCTTGTGATATACTAACATAAATTGTCGCTGTACTGTTCTGAGAATATTGTGATATTTTAACATATTTACTACCTGCCGGTCTTAGCTTCTCATTAAGTTTAATTTCAGTCAATGTTGGTTAACTGGACACTGATCTTACCCTAAAAAACAAGTTTTCTCCATGAGTTTCAGTGGCCGCCCTTAAGGATTTTACTGTCATTCCTGCCAGTTTACCCTTCCCATTACTACTGAGATACAGGCCATGTCTTGTCAAGTTCCACCTACCAATACCATCAACAGTAGCCAAAACTATGCCTGACAAAGTAGCTGCCCCAAGCAGCTGATGTAGCTTCATGTTGACCATCGCAACAGAGCTGTTCAATTGGGGCTGATCATAATGCATGAAAGCAGGAACCAAGCCCACAGTTGTATGGTGCATTGCAGATTCTATTTGTACCAGGTCACACACGATATTGGAGCCCTGACCACTATCAATGCTGTTTTCCACTCCACCCACTCCCACAACATGATCCTGCTTTGTAAAACCCTTTCACAATGATCCTACATCGTCTATCACTTGGCTAAACCATGCACTGGGCTTGAAAATACTTGTGAGCTGGTACCTGCCACCTAATTTTTCCTGCAAGATCTGGCCCACACCTCTTTCATGGTTACTGCCTAATAACAGAACTTTGCTCCTACTTTCTACTTTTTTTTTTTGAAACAGTTTCCTATTGAAACTCTGTTGAGTGCTGGTTACACTTACATCTACTTCAGCCTTTTCCTTAGTTGACTGAGGTAGCAAGGCAAATCTACTGTTTGTGTGAATGATGGAACTATCAGATTCTGTTCTCTTTCTGCAGCCCCCGTTCCTTGCTACCACATCCAAACTGTCTCTACCCTTCTCCCCCCATACTCTCATCAGTTCCTCCCTAGCAGTATCCAGTTCAGCTGTACAGGTTGTAATCTTCCCTTCCTGTTCAGCTAGTTTCCTATCCCTTGTAAATACCCTGCAATACCCATTTACATTCCCAATTCATATGCCACTACATTGCCCTCAGTGTAACTATCTGTCACAACAGCTGCACAGACCCCCAGAGCTAACTATCCTATGACAGCTCAGACACTTCTCCCTCGTGGTTATTTACAATATTTTTACAAAACGTATCTAGGCAATAACAGTAATATTCTGTTAACTAGAAATCACATGTCACTAAAGTTATGCGGAACACTAATATACGCGTATACTATTAATATAGTAATGTGATGCACTTAAACTAACTTTAAAAATCATTATCTGCATTCCCGAAAAATTAGGCCTAAGACTGTTTCTGTGCGATATGTACTTTGCGCGTTTTGATAGGAAATAAAAAAATAGAACTTTACATCTGTCTCTACCTGAGTAGATACGGCACTATGAAAATATGTGTAACGAAAACAACCTAAATTTTTCATGTAATACTTAAGAAAATGTCTTAAATTTCTACGTAAGCCTAAGTATAAACTACGCGGAAACCGGCCCTTTCGTTGTTTTTTCTTTTTTTTCTTTTTTTCAAAAAATATTACTTTGAAACGGATGCAACCTTCCATTGATAATATGAAACAGACTAATTAATTCCTTAAAGTAATATTAACTTTATTGACAGTTATTATAAATTAAACTACTTATCTTCACGAGATCAATATTGAAGCGTGTGCGGTCTGCGCCAGGGCTGCCAACCAGTGAACAGAGTATTCGCTATCACTAGCTGAAATTTATCGCAGAACTTAATTAATCCTTCTCCTCTCCTCTTTCATTCCTGGTACCAATACAATACTGCCCCGTAACCCTTTTTTCTTTTCCTTCCTCTACAACCACATTCCCGTCGCCAAAGG
Source organism: Schistocerca cancellata (assembly GCF_023864275.1). Lineage (NCBI taxonomy): Eukaryota > Metazoa > Arthropoda > Insecta > Orthoptera > Acrididae > Schistocerca > Schistocerca cancellata. The sequence continues at coordinate 642,252,890 of NC_064627.1, forward strand.
GTATTAAATATCCATCTACCTTTACGCACTGATATACCGATTCAGTATACTCAATTACTATCTCTATCTCTTCATCTTCCGCTTGTGACGATAGCATGTATACCTGACCAATGTTTGAAGGAGCTGGTTTATTGTCGATTCTAATGAGAACAACCCTGTACTAAATTTTTCACAGTAACTCACTCTGTGCATTGCCTGTATATTCATAACGAATCCTACCCATTTCCACCATTTTCTGCTACTGCTGATATTACATTACACTCATCTGATCAGAAACCTTTGAGTGCTTTCCATTTCACTTCACTGACTCCCACTTTATCTAGATTGCGTCTTATCAGTCCCCTTTTCAGATTTTCTACATATCCTATAACGTTTAAACCTCTGTGATTCGTAGGAGGTTGCCCTTCCACTGGTTGTTCAGTTTATTTTCATGTTCATCTCTCCCTTGGCAGTGCCGTCCTGGAGATCCGTATGAGGGACTACTCCGGAATCATCATGACAGTTTTTCAATTACAGGCCGTATGTTCTGTGGATACAAGTTATGTGCAATGGTTTCAATTGCCTTCTTCTTCCTCATGCCGTTGATCATTGCTGATTCTTTCATTTTCAGTGGTAGGTTTTAGCCCCAAGGGCCAGAGAGTGCCCTGAACCTCTGTCTGCTGCTCCTTCCTTTTTGACAAGGCCGCTAACCCAAGGCCACATTTATATGTTGGTGCAACAACTGCATGTCTCAGATTGGGTCAATTTTGTTTGAAAAATTAATTGTTGGTGAACTTCTTTATAGCGACAGTCAAGCAGGATGGTCTTCTGGACTGTCACTCATTTTGTTATGCAATACGTCTTGCTTGAGCTGTTGTTCCAGACGAATAAATTTAAGCGAATAATATAATATGTATAATGAAATGAAATAACTGTATGGCATTATTGGCTCGGAGATCCATCTGGGGTTATTCGGCCATCTGGTGGAAGTCTTTCTATTGGCCGCCTTTTCGGCCAATTTATCTTAGAGATCGCTTCTGCGCGTGCTCTGCTGCTTCGTAGAAGCGAATCTACATCGTTATTTTTGGTCATATATCATGAATGTTTGAAAACAAAGACGAGGAGAACTTTTCTTATCGTATGTGAGAAAGACTCTGTCATTTCGACGATCATTCCTTTTTGCTTTATTCAGTTTTCCAGTAGCCATATTGCCTATTTTGCCTCATCTTCTCCGCACTCCCTGTTTATTTTCGTTCCTAAGTGATTTACAACGCTGTCTTATGATGGACGTTCCTGTACTTCCTTGTTTCTTCAGTAATTTTAAGTGTTTCCCAAGGCCAGACTGATCGTCATCTAACAGACTGTCACTTTTTCTCTTCGCAATTACCTTCCTTGTAACTTTAATTTGTACGTCCAGCTTCTGTGATGGTCCTTTTCAGAGATGTCAATTCCTTTTCAACTGAACTACTTCGGTATTCACTATCAAAGAATCTACAGTCCTAGAGAACTTCAAACGAACATCATCATTTCGCAGTGCTTCGGTGTCTCCCTTCTTTCCACGTTCATACTATCTGACAATTGTCCAAAAGTTCGGTCGACTTTTCAGTATTATTAAATTTTGAGCTAAGGCTATAGTTGCTCTAGAACAGGCCTTTCAATGTAATATTTGATTTTGGAATCCCTTTGTGATTATTATGAAATCGAGCTGGCATCTTCCCGTGTCCACAGGTCGTTTTCATGGGGACTTCCTTCTCTTTCGTAAACAGTGTATTTGCTGTTAACAGGCGAAGTTTATTGCAGATTTCTGTCAGTCTTTCTCCTTTCTCATTCCTACTGTGGAGCTCATCTTCTGCAGTAACACCGTCTTCAGTTCCTTCGCTCACTGCAGCGTTGTAATTTCCGACGATTATTGGATATCCATACTGAGGTACCTGTAGTCAGCTCTTCATATGAAATGTTTATCGCTAACAATATTTCCCGTTGGTTTTTGTTGGTTATCATCTTCGAGTATGAGGGAATCAGTTGCTGTGACGTAGTTCTGCTTATGCAAAAGACGTTTGGCCCTCGGACATGTCAATACGTTTTGTTCCAGTGCGGTGATCGGGCGAGCAGTGTGGCATACCGACAAGTGCGGTCGACCTGCTGTCCTGATATAACTAGCAGCCAATAGCACCGCAACCAGTTCCCTTGATGAGGGTTGCTATAGTCCGGTTCAAGAACGAGGGCAGTTCGGGCAGGTCGAGGCACGAACAGCGATAGCAACATAGCCGGTTCCAGGCAACAGTTGCGTACGTGCATACACTTGTTTAGGGCCTGAAGAAACCCAGCATCCGGCTAATTATGTCTCTCGCTTGCCTACCACCATAGTCAGCGAAGACAACTTGCAATAAATGAAATAAAACTTCACAAAATAACTCGCTACTCTCACGTTTAATGCTCGCATTGGGTACGAAATTCACAGAAAAACGTTCATAACACCACTCACGTGACGTGATGGCGCAGAGCAAGCCTAAATTCGACCGCCATTCGTGACTCCAACTATAGGAACTGTAAGCGAAATACAGGCGTTGAATATGTTCTGGACGTGGCGAAATATCCTGAAAATTTTTGATGAACTGCTCGTTTAACGTTTTTTCCAGTTTATAATGTCGTATCTCAGTGTGTCAGTTTGATACTCCATAAGATTTCTCATATTCGCATGTGGATGTAGTGTCTTTTTATTCACTTCTATAGTATAACTTTTATATTGGTCACTTCTCATCAGCTTTATTTTTATACGCCCCTATTAAAGAATTTTTGTTCTTCAAATGTTATCTAATTCTTTGCAAAGGATTTCTTCGCCCCTTTGGATTTCTTGTACTCTTTTCCGTGGTTTTGTCGGAATACATCTTCAATAGTAATCCGACAAATTCCGTCACACTCGTCCCACTAAATTGATGCCGGATCTTGTATCTCCATTTTCTTTCGTGTCTATGGAAGATAATAGTATTGTGCACCAACCTGTATCTTAATATTTCAAAATTACCGCCATCGATCATATATGTCGGTTTTTATTCTTTTTCAAGACTAAGACTCTTGCCTTGCTCTTGTTTGTTCTGTCACTCGATGACTACAGACCGAGATCACATTTTGGTAACCGTTCTATCGTCAGTTCGTAATAACTTTAAATTGAGTAGTTTCAGCGATATGCTGTGTAAGGATGTTTGGAAAGGTGTGTATAATGTACTGTCGACAGATGTTACTAATCTCTTGCCTGTGCCTATTAATTTTAATGGAAATTTGTATTAGCACGACTGTGCGTATTAGGTGTCTGTTGCTCAACTTTAGCATTAAATGGGTACGATTATCTGCTCGCTCCATCACGGCTTTTTGTAAATTTTGTGTGAGAAAGTTGTGATACACACTCACTCTTTTATATACATCTCTAATTTCGTTCGTTGTTGCGAGATTCTGATTCTACTGGAGTTTCTTCAGTATTTAACGCATTTTCTGGATCTTTCAGTAGCGAACTGCTGGTTTCTGTACACAGGGCGCTGACGTGCCCAGACTGTCATTAAGAGAATTTTAGATCTTCGTAATTTTAGGATGTCTCTGGCAGTGGCTCATTTACTTTGTGAAGGCCGAGAAAGGACGCTGAGTTACTGTTAGAAAACGACTTAAGTATCCCACAAAAGGCAAAAATATGCGAACTTTATTCGGTATGGATGGGCGAAATGACGGGTACGATCACTGGCTGATGTTGGTTGACATTTTGTCACCACGAACATGTCAATATTAGCACTGCAGTTTTACAACTAAAACAACGTGTACAAAACATAATCAGTACCTATGTCTTGGAAATGTAATCGATGTTTCCATACTCTTCACAAAAAGTGGGTCACTCTGCACAATGTCTTTGTATTGTGGAAGCTATAAATTTATTCTGATTATTACGTTTTTATGACATAAACCATAAGTTCAAACTGTGTTACATTTTCATAGCATTTTTATCAAATGAAAGCAAAATAAGATCAAGCTTCGATTTATTACGGTCCCTCATAATATCATACACGTATGTTGCACTACATCTGAGGAAAAGCTGAAATACATTGATTTGCACGATCGTACCAGTACTTTCCTCATTAAACGTTTTTTACTATTTTTCCCTTCGTCTAATGTCAGAATACTCAGAGAATGCAAGTTAATTACTATTTTCTTTAAAAAAGTGGTCGGGGGTGAAAGCTTTTAGTGTAGCCGCCTTTGTCATCATACAGTATTTCAATGTCATTGCCACATCTTTGAATCGTGTCATAGCAATGTAAATATCATTAATATCTTTCTAAATGCCTAAGATAAACATTCGTACGTGAATCCGCTTTCCAGATCTCCTAGACCTCTTATTTTTACGTGTATATGTCAGCTAAGCCTTGTTGAAGATTGTATTTCATTGCGTTTCAGTGTAGCTGCAGCAATGTATCTCCCCATCAGATTTTAAACCTGCGTCTTGTATTGCTACGTTCACAATTAATAACGTCTACCATCTGGCTGTGGTAGATGATCATAACAAAGCCTGTACCCTTCATGCTACCTTGATTTGAATATTGCGGTAAAATAAGCCGACAGTAAGAAAGTCAGTTCGTAATTTCACAGGCATTGGAGCTTATAATCGTTGTTTCTGATAGTTTTCGGGTGACAGAAGTGGAAACGTAAACCAAGCAAAGTAGAAAATAAGTTTAATCTTAGTAAATAAGTGATGGACTAGTTAGTAGCTGAGGTAACCGATCCAATGATAACGTGTAATAAACTGGAGTGTGCAATGGGAGGTCTGTTTCTCCCAGTATTTTTTGTTCTCTGCTCGCATTTCACACAGACATGGAACGACGCACCCACACGATCTCTCTCTCATCCTCCCCCTCTCCCCCCCCCCCTCTCACTCATGCGAGCCAGTGACAGAGAGGGAGAAGTATAGGAAACAGATAGCTTGTCGGAGGCAGCTGTCCGCTCAGAGTGAACAGAAAGTGCGCCACGAAATCGCAGGGGCGTTGTCAGCGTGAATCGAACTGCTCAGGGGATCTTGTTTCGGCCTCTTCTTCCGTAACTTAGTTTGGACTCCGCGATGGGATTCGGCGGCTGGTGTCGAAGGGCGACTAATAGGATTGCACACTTCCGGTGCTCTCAGGAGTGCCGATACTGTTGCTAAGCAACAAACACTGCGACTCAAAGTTCGCGATCCTATTTCTATGAGTTACACAGATTGGTGCGATTCTTATGGGTTAAGCAAACGTGCTGCAAGGTTCTACCTCAAACTCTCATAATATAATTGAAAACAAAAGGGACTTACGATTAGCATTCGTATAATCCCTCACAGCAAATCAAAGTAAAAAAGGAGGGGTCTAGTGCAGCAGGGGATACAACCCGTCGGCTTTGAACAATGACGTCATTCCTTAATCATAGATCGTAATGTCTTCACTTCGAGGCATAGATAATAAAGCAGTTCTGTGTTCTAATAAGCACTATCATTAAAATAATTGAATGTAAATCTAAAAGCGATCGCTTGATATTGGGTGCATCATTTTACTGATTGCTTAATGAAGTAGGATCAGTTTATTCTATCTCGTGAGATTTTTTTTTTTAAAGCCAAAAAACTCTTATTACGTACTGAAGGGAGCTATAACACTAAGAAGAATCGCTTCTCGGCTTTTGACAAGATATTGCTTAATAAAGTAGGATCAGTTTATTCTATCTCGTAAGATTTTTTTTTTTTTAAATCCAAAAAACACTTATTAGGTACTGAAGGGAGCTGCTTAATAAAGTAGGATCAGTTTATTCTATCTTGTGAGTTTTTTTTTAAGTCAAAAAATCAATTCTTTACTGATTGCTTAAAAAGTAGGATCAGTTTATTCTATCTCGTGAGATTTTTTTTTTTTTAAAAAGCCAAAAAACTCTTATTACGTACTGAAGGGAGCTAGAACACTAAGAACAATCGCTTCTCGGCTTTTGACAAGATATTGCTTTATAAAGTAGGATCAATTTATTCTATCTCGTGAGATTTTTTTTTTAAGCCAAAAAACACTTATTAGGTACTGAAGGGAGCTGCTTAATAAAGTAGGATCAGTTTATTCTATCTCGTGAGATTTTTTTTAAAAAAGTCAAAAAACACTTATGCTTTTGACAAGATCAATGTTTATCTCTCTCGCATTCCTTTGTTTCTCAACATTCTCCTCAGCTCTTTCATCTCTGTAATACATGCTCTCTGGCGACTTGTGACGTCATTGTTCAAAGCCGACGGGTTGTATCCCCTGCTGCACTAGTCCCAAAAGGAGTGTCCTCCGACATCTTGTTGAAATTACAGCGTACGTCTGACGTAGTTATCGAACGCAATTTGAGGATATGCTCGCGATAACTTTTGGTATGGTATGTACTTTGATGTCTGTGTAAACTTAGTATGTATTGCAAAAGGATATTCAATAACTGCATAAATTATTGTTATATGGGATATAATAAGAATTCGTGGAAGTCTGTCCAGCTCACTCCCCTTAAATCTTACAAGCAATTTAGTTATTGGCTCTGTAAGTTATAACCTTGTCTTTACACAGTTATAATTGACATATATTATTTAGAAGTAAACTGGACTTTCACCGGAAGGGCGGAACTAATACTATTCTTTGCGTTCCTCTGAGTGGTATCCTTTCCTTTTTTGTCCCTGACGTGTGAACCAGCTGGATCAACCTGCTGCACAGGTAGCTACAGACATTTTAGACAGTGTAAATTTCGCATAGCTTCACGAAACAGGAAGCGTTCCCAAAGTTACATGTCACCTAATGTAATAGAAAAATTCCTATCATTGTCCCCATATCGACAAGGGAACGTTCAAAAACCAATTGTGTGACAGGCTTACTTTTCTTAATTCCCTTTTTTCACAACACACATGTATTTTCTCCTATTTCGACAGATGGGCGTCCATTAAATGGGAACTCTTCCACCAGATTTACTGAAGCAAGCTTTAGTTGCAAGACATCAATAATTGTGCATATTATTGCAAAACAATGGATGTTGCTCGAGATCGTTCCTAACATCGTGCATGCGATCTTTAGCACCTATCACTGCTTTGATAATAATATTAACCGCGTTCTTGTGTGTTCTCACTGGTGGATGGTAGCCTTATTTAACCGAGCTGAGTGGCGCAGTGGTTAGCACACTGGACTCGCATTCGGGAAAACGACGGTTCAATTCCGCCCCGGGCCTTCCTGATTTACGTTTTCGGTGATTTCCCTAAATCGCTACAGGCAAATGCCGGGAAGGCTTCTTTGACAGGTCACGGCCGACTTCCTTTCCCATCCTTCCCGAATCCGATGAGACCGATGACCTCGCTGTTTTTGTCTCCTCCTCCAAATCAGCCCAACCCCAAACCCTTATTTGACTGTTTTCTTTTGTAAAGCTGATAAAGATCTCTTATGAAATCGTCGTTCTCTGTTATATGATTCGTATTTAAAAGCAAGCACAATCTAGAATTCTTTGAAAAGAAAACCTGTAGTTAATAAACACTGACCTTTCTACATCCTTTCATACGTTTTGCTGCTGTAGATGATGCGAACTCATTAAAAAACTAGTTATCAGTTAATTCTTTCCTGTCACTCTGGTTTCTTTACAAGTTGTAGATAATGTTTCATTCCCTGTACATTACCACTGCCACCTTCAAAGTTTCAAAGAGTTTTGTCCAGGCAACACTGTCCAGTACCTTCTCTTAATTTAAAAGTGATAGAAACGTAGGTTTCCTATTATTCAACTTTTCTTCTGAGATAAATTATAGGAGCAGTTTTGCTAGAGTTCCTTATATTGCTCCGGAACTCAAACAGTTCTTCCCTGAAGGCCTTTTTTGTTTGTTTTTTGTTTACGTTCCGTAACAAATAATTCGTACCAGTACTTTAGAACTATGAATTATTAAACTGCTGGTTCAGTAATTTCCATACCTACCAGCGTCTGCCTTCGTTTCAGTTTCAGTACGGTACATCTTCGAAGCAGAACTAATTACTGATAGTCATGAAGAAAGGGGCCTCCTTAGGAACGCAACAAGATTGTCCACTATGAGTGGAATGGCGACTGCATACTAAGGTAACTTATGTCTCAGCAAGTAATATATAAAATCGACGTTGTCAGCCTTAAGGCAATATGCTACCACTTCTTACTGGTTGAGAAGTGGTGGCCTGGTTGAGAAGGGCTCCTCTTGGCACATAAGGACGTTTTAAGAGATTTCAATAACTCATTTCATTGCGACGCCGTACATCGTGCAGTGCGTACGACTTAACATTGTACTTCCGATATGCATAATGTAACACAGTCCTAGTCATCAGAGTGATGTTCTGCTTTCTGTGAAAACTATCGAGCACAGGTCGGAACACTAGTCATGAAGGAATCGAATTACTGGCAACAAACAGAACTGACCTCTGCGAGGGTAATCACCTTGAAAATATTGTCTGTGACAACAGGCTTGTAGTGGCAACAGTGATTAATAAAGTACCAAGCCCTACACTGAATGTCCAAACAAATTGCCTAGCACGCAGAAGTGCCACAAAAAGACGTGGGATGGACTCGATTAATGTCTGAAGTAGCGCTGGACCGAATTTACGCCATGAATCCTGCAGGGCTGTCCATAAACCCGTAAGAGTACGAGGGGGTGGAGATCTCTTCTGAATGGCACGTTGCAGGGTATCCCAGATATGCTCAATAATGTTCATGTCTGGGGAGTTTGGTGGCCAAAGGAAGTGTTCAAACTCAGAAGAGTGTTCCTGGAGCCACTCTCTAGAATTTCTGGACATGTGTGGTGTCGCATTGCCCTGCTGGAATGCACAATGGACATGAATGGTTGCAAGTAGTCAGACAGAACCTTAACGTATGTGTCACCTGCCAGAGTCGTATCTAGGCGTATCAGAGGTCCCATATCACTCCAACTACACACGCCCCACACCATTACAGGGCCTTTACTAGCTTGAACAGTTCCCTACTAACATGCAGGGTCCATGGATTCATGAGATTGTCTCCATACAATCTGAAACGAGGCTCGTCCGACCATCAACAGTCCAATGTCGGTGTTGATGGGCCCAGGCGAGGCGTAAAGCTTTGTGTCATGCAGTCATCAAGGGTACACGAGTGGGACTTGTGCTCCGAAAGCCAATATCGATGATGTTTCGTTGAATGGTTCGCACGTTGTTAGTTCTTGATGGCCCAGCATCGAAATCTGCATCTATTTGCGGAAGGGTTGCATTTCCATGATGTTGATCGTTTCTCATCAGTCATTGTAGGTCCCGTTCTTCCATGATCTTTTTCCGGTCGCAACTACGTCGGAGATTTGATGTTTTACCGCATGACTGATATTCGCGGTACACTGTTGAGATAGTACCCACTTCAACGCTGGCTAGGAGATGCTATGTCTCACCGCTCATGCGCCGACTATAACACCACGTTCAAACTCACTTAAATCTTGATAAACAGCCATTGCAGCTGCAGTACCCGATCATTTAACACGAATAGATACTCTCCCCACCCCACTGTTTACTATTACGTATTACTGCAATGCACCCTGATCCCGGCGGAGGTTCGAGTCCTCCCTCGGGCATGGGTGTGTGTGTTTGTGCTTAGGATAATTTAGGTTAAGTAGTGTGTAAGCTTAGGGACTGATGACCTTGGCAGTTAAGTCCAATAAGATTTGACACACATCTGAACTTCTTTTTTTTTGCAAAGCACCATGTGGCATGCGACAGTTTGAATATTTATTTAGAAATAGAAATCTAGATTAGCCACTGCCTGTTTGCAGTTTGATGTTGTACTTCCGAAAAATCTGCAACAATGCTGGCAAGACGCGTGTTAAGTGGAAATTTTTATTTGGGCCGGACTAGTTTTTACTTCAGTTTAACATTTAAGTTGCATTCAGGCCAGTTACAGTTCAATTCAGATTAGGTTCTGCTCAGTCTGAGATTAGCATACGAGTGTTAAGTTTGATAGCAGTTTGTGAGTACATGCTTTTGGTAATATGGAGGCTTTTATAGAGTGAGGTGTAAAGTTTGGCTAAATTCCAATCAGAAATAAACATATAGTGGGAACATTTCAAAGAAACAGCTCCTACTGAACAATACGTGGGAAACAAGGCATAGGTTTGTAGTTGGAAATATGCTAGAGGAAAGGCGTTTGGCTAAAAAGAAAGGGTGACAGTGTGATGTAATCTGTGGTAAACTATGTACAGTTTCCTAAAATGAATCTACTTATGTGTCGAAATCTGAAAGTTTATAGCATCTTAGAATCACCAGTTTCGACTCATGGCGGTGTGAGACGGATACTGAACGTGAAAACCATCCAAACAGTTGTGGTTCCTCACTGAGCGACAGTGAGATGCAGGTGGAAAATTCTGAAAAACTTGGAAAAACCTAGCAGTAGGCAGATTAAATGACAAAGAGATAAATGGATGGGAGAAGGGCGAAACAAGTTTTGACATATTTCAACACATAAAACGATCTAAAGGATGTCGCTAGATAAAACCAGTGTAAATGTTGTAAAATGGCTGAAGACGAGTGCAAGGTACATGAATAAGATATAAATTTTAGTCTTCTTATTCATTACTAGCTCATATGGTGGTTTCAAGCTATTGTATGCTTATTCTAATTTAATATCGTACGAGAGACGTTCAGTACGTAATGCAACACATCTTTTTTTTCTGAAAGCAGGTTGGCCTTATTCAGGATTCCCAATGACCATTGTATTCCGCACTGTTCTGGCTACAAGAGCCTATTTTTGAATATAGCCTCTGTTCAGTGTGACTGTCTCACGCCCCCTGACAGAGAGGCTGTATGCCTTTATGGCACTCCACTGGTCGACGTCGTGGCCAACGTCTTGCAGCAACAATAACCTCCCCGTCATTCACATAGTGCTTCTCGTGGAGTGCATCCTTCATTCAGCCAAACAGAGGGATTTCGGAAGCTGCGAGATCCGGGTTGTAGGATGGATGAGGAAGAACAGTCCATTAAAGTATTGTGAGGTCATCTCGGGTGCGCAGACTTGTGTGGCCATACGTTGTCATGGAGGAGCATAAGTTCATTTACATTTTTGTGACGACTAACACACTGAAGTCGTTTCTTCAATTTCCTGAGGGTAGAGTTCATAGTGCACCATGAGGGAGTACATGAAACAGAGTAACTCCTTCAGAGTCCTAGAAATGATAAGCTTAACGGCTGATGATGCGGCTTTGAGCTATTTCTTCAGCGGAGAGGTTGTGTGGCGCCATTCCATTGATTACCATTTAGTTTCAGGTTCTAAGTGACGCACCCATAATTCATCGCCTGTGACGATGTTAGACAAAAAAAATGTCACGGTCAGCCTCGTAACGCGCAAGCAATTCTGCACAGATGATACTTCGTTGCTTTTTAAGGTCTTTTTTGTTAGGCGACGAGGAATCCAGAGGACACACACGTTTGAGTACTCAAGCAGTGGACGAGTTTGTCAGCATTACTAACAGAGACGTCCACTTATGCAGCGAGATGTTTGATTGTGATCCGTCGATCACCTCGAATGAGAGTTCCAGCTTTGCAGGAGTTACAGCTTTTTGCGGTCCGCCAGTACGCGGGAGATCGGACAGGAGTGCACGACCTTGTTGCGATGATAATAGATGCCTCGCCCGACGACTTACCGCGCTTTTGTTCAGTCAGTCTGTGAAGACCTTCTGCAAGCGCCTATGAATAACTGCGATGCTCTGGCTTTCCGCCAAAAGAAACTCAGTGGCAGATCTCTCCTTGGAATGCACCTCTGTTACAGAGAACATTTTGGAAGGCAAGTATAGCGCCGTCACCTATGGGAACTTTATTAAAGTATAGTGGCTGAAGCAAGAATATTCCTCGATGTCTCACAGCAAATTCCGCATTTTTTAAACCAAAGTTATCAGTGAAAATCAAGTGTCACGTTACTTATTGAATGTCCTTCCTTATTATTTTATTAAGGTGCGTGACGACTTACATTGCTAAACGCAGAGGATTGAGGAAATATGTGAAAAGAGTACACTGTACGTCTTTACGAGAGGGAAGAGCTGCGTGATGTGATAGAAGAAATGGGAGTCGATATGTATGACATAAGTGGTCTAGTATTACAATAAGAGGTTAGAGGGGTTTAAAAGATTTCCTGTGGATTAGGCTGAAGACATAGATAACATTCTCATAACATTCTTTCTGAGATTCTTAAACCACTGGCGGAGGGGGGGGGGGGGGGGGGCGGAAGTAACAACCGAACGACTATTCGAGTTCGTGTGTAATATATATGAGAATGGAGACTTACCCTCAGACCTTCGGAAAAATATCATCCACACAGTAAAGGAAACGTAATAGAAACTACAGTATAATTAGGTTAAAAGCACATCAAAGTTGTTGTCAAGAACAATATATAGAATGACTGAAAAGAAAAACAGACAATGTTTTAGATGACGATCAATTTCGCTTCAGGAAAGGAAAATGCAACAGCAGACTTTCGGAAAAATATCATCCACACAGTCACGGAGACATAAAAATACTACAGTATAATTAGATTAAAAGCACATCAAAGTTGCTGTCAAGAATAATATACAGAATTATTGAAAAGGAAACTGAGAATGTTTTAGATGGCTTTCAATTTGGCTTCAGGAAAGGAAAATGCAACAGACGGAGATCTGTTGTTGGGTTTGATAATGGATGCAAGACTTAGAACAAATCAGTATTCGTTCTTAGGGTTTCGATTAACCAAAAATATCAAATCGTGCGAGGTGTTCGATACTGTCGGGAAAGAAGGTATGAGATACATGGAGAGACGGGTTACATATAATATGTATAAGAACAATGAATGAGCGATAATAATGGAAAACCAAGAACGGAGCGCACCGATTAGAATGTGTGTAAGACATGGATACTCACTTTATCCCTTAGTGTTCAGTCCGCAAGTATAAGAACCAAAGACGGATATAAAATGTAGTTTCAGTAGGGGGATTAAACTTCAAGGAGAAAGAATATCAACGTTTCGGCTAGCTGATGACATTGCTATCCTCGGTGTTAGCGAGGAAGAACTGCAGGACCTGCTGAATGGTATAAACAGATCTTCCGTGAACTGAGAATGAAAGAAAGAAAGACGAAAGTAATGACGATAGTAGAAATGAAATTGATAGAATTGACATCAAAATTGGGAACAGCGAAGTAGACGAAGTGAAGGAGTTCTGTTTCCTTAGGAGCCAAATAACAAACAAAATAAGTAAGGTAGACACAAAAAGGGGACTAGCAATGGTACAGGGGGCCAACTGAAGTCTGCTAATACGGACTTTGGCAGTAATTTGTGGAAGACATTTCTGTGATTATGAGGCTTGAGCACAACGTTGCATGGAACTGATGCAGGTAATCCAAGAAGAAGAGGTTTGAAGACGCGTTGGACGTGCGGTGCTACAGAGGAGAGCTGGAAATTAGATGGAATAATAAGATCAGAAATTAGAATGTTCTCTGCAGAATCGGCGATGACAAATATATGTTGAAAGCATGACAAGGAGAAGGTACAAGGTGGTAATACATTTGTCAAAACCTCAGGGATAATTTCCATGGAAACAGAGGCAGCTGCAGAGAGTAAAAACGACAGGGGAAAACCGAGTAGGAAGATATCAAACAAGTAACTGTGGTCGTTGGGCGGTAATGCTACTCTCAGATGAAGAAGTTGTCACCGAAGAGGAAACAGTGGCGGACCACATCTCAATAGCCAGATGACAAATTACAAAAGAAGTAATTACACCGCGTTTGTTTTTCGGCATATTAGCTGATCAACACTTTTGTATACATGAGTCCGCAGCCGATGTGAATATAAACTGATCACTGCGTGCTTTTAACAAGGCTTCACTATTCCTACAGTGGTCCTTCTATTGGTGCATGATACGAGGAACTAAATGACATCTAATGTAAAGGGTCATTAAAACACTCTTTGAGTATCAGCGTGAAACATCGGAAGTTTCCCCAAATCTTTTCAGATTTTCAGGAGAACTTACCCGTGTTCTAAAATTCGATTACCGCCAAGAAATATTTCTCTTGAAGTTAGTTACATTCTGGAGATATATCGATAGCTACAAGTTTGATTAACGTAATCGGTAGCCAAGCGACAGCATACGCTACTTAATATGTTCCAAAACGCCACTCATACAAACGAGATTCTTCCAGGCCTCATATCTCGGGTGCTGTCTGCGACAGAATGGTAGGCTCATGTGTGTTGGATAGTTCATGGACTAGGGACAATTTGTATACCCCACAGAAGTATTATCCTAATGCCACTATCCTGCAGTAAAGGATGAAATTATGAACATTACACACTTATTCCTGCTTAGGTAAACTGCGCAAATCGGTTGCTCCTTTTTGCATTTGATGCGGTCGACGATATGCATTACGGATTTTGTGGAGCCACCATTAGTTCATGGGCTGTTCCTTAGAACACCACCCCAATTTCTTTACCGTTTTTTCGTACCATAAACGAGCCCAGGATTCCAAGATAGCTATGAATAAAAATTTCTGAAATGCTTACGATATATTCCTAAGATCCAGAACTCGGACCACCAAGAAAATTATATTGATGTCTTTATCCGTTTTGAGAGGTTCAAAGTTATCTTAAAGGTACACGTAAAACACGCACGTAAAATCCGGTATGACGAGAAAACGTAGTTTATAAACTGCTGTCGCACAGACAAATATGTTTTAAATGTCAGTGTTATCACCAGAAGCGTTCTGGGAACCCTTTTTTGTAGTACTGAATCACTCTGAAAATTTTTGTGCAAGTAAATTACGATCTGAGGTGTAAAATTAGTTTTACGTTACATTTCACGTAAGTCAACTATCAAAACTGTGCTACAGCACGAAGTTCTTTTCATATAAGTGACATGCCCAGCTGTTACTGAGAAAACAAGGGAAACAGCGAAAAATGCTCCTATCGAAGAACGAAAAAGTAGAATATAATCCTTGTTAAGGGACGCGGAAAAATGATGTACCTTCTCATTCATACTCAATCTCAGGACCTTTAAAAATTTTCGCGTTGATTTTGGAATGCGAACGTAGTCGCGCTTTTTCTTATGCTGAGAGAGAGACAGTGACAGTAGGAAAGAGACTGAAAAATAATAGATACTGAAACATGGTAGTCAGTGGTAGTAGTATAGAAATAGCGAAAGAGGCAATGCCAGCGGGAGAGGAGTAAACTGACGGAGAAAATGGAGGTGGGTGAGGGCCAGTGACACTGAGAGACAGAACTGTGGCGAACACAATGAGGAAGAGATAGTGACAGTGAGGAGAAACTTCAATAGTGAGAAGGAATGAAGAAAAAATTAGTAGTAAGAAAGTACAAAAGGGAGACAGTGGCCACAAGAGGAGACAGCAAAAGTAGGACGAAACGAAAGAGGCGGCAGCTGCTAGACAGGAGACAGAGAGATAATGTCAATGAGATGGGTTGAAACAGTGAGTGAGGATGAGCCAGTGGGAGTGGATGGGTACGAGCGACTTACAGCAATCGACTAATGGGTGCGAACAACCTATATTTAGCGGAGCCTGTGGGGGTGAGAGATGAGTTGAATGTTAAAAAGAGCACGAATATGTTAGCGTGCCAGATTTTTGGAAAAAAATTGTAATGGTGCTGAGGAAGGTAGAATGAGGCAGATGGTACACCAATTTTCAGTCAGTCTTCCAAACAGAAGCATTTTCGCCTTTTAATCCTCCGGCATGTGGACATGTCATCGTCGAAATAGGCCTTTTTACTGTAGGAATACAGTAACATCAGACGAGTGCAAAGCTCTGTGCATCAATTCTGCAGTGGAAAGGCCTATTTTAGGCGGTGATATGTATAGATATAGGAGGATTTTAAAGTATAGCACATGCTGAAGCTAAATTCTTTGCAGTACCACTTGAAAATGGCCCAAAGGCCGATATTTAAACTGCGAAATAATTAATTTCTGTAATCAACGGCGAATGTAACATCTTTTAAAAATTCTACAGGACTGAGAACACCGTTCATGAGAAATAAATCTATATTTTCTGTGTGTAGTTGGTTATAACTACGTTGTAAGTTACAGAAGGACGATCTGACCATAAGTACTCACCCCTTATGTATCGTTGTAGACATTATTTTAATTTCTACTGTGTCCAGTATTACTGTGCATGGTTGAAGGGGAATTTTTTTATGATTTAAATATATGCTGTAACTGAGACATGGATTTGATAAGCTTTACTGTTTGATACTTGCGCTTTATGGAGAAGATCCTACAATAGACTTCACAGTCTCGAATTATCGGCGTTGACACTATTTAGAATTGGTTAACACTGCAGACGTAAGTAAAATGTTTCGGAAAAATGTGCTAGTGACTATGTGTATATTGTCTTATTGTACCTAAGGAAAATCGGATTACATCATGAAAATCATTTCTCTTACATTTGCAGAATGGCTCATTTTGCAAATCAAGCTCAATAGAACTTCAAAAAGAAACATAAAAATAATAAAAATTTCGTAATTAGTAATTATATTAAACAGTACAAAATTAAGTAAAGGAATGAAATGAAACGAAACACTAATAGCAACAGTAATAAGCAGAAGAATAATTCTTAAGCAGAGAAATTTAGGATTGCAAAATTTGACAGATATACTAACTTATACGAAAAAGTCTAACGAATTGTGTTGCTGAAATACCAGCTTAAAGACATCCTTGTACGATTATGTCTTTGGTCAGAAGAGTGTATTCAGACTTCATCATTCACTTCTTACATTAGTCCCACGGTTTTAGATCAAATGGTTCAAATGGCTCTGAGCACGACGCGACTTAACTTCTGAGGTCATCAGTCGCCTAGAA
Source organism: Schistocerca cancellata (assembly GCF_023864275.1). Lineage (NCBI taxonomy): Eukaryota > Metazoa > Arthropoda > Insecta > Orthoptera > Acrididae > Schistocerca > Schistocerca cancellata. The sequence goes on from NC_064627.1 coordinate 642,269,703, forward strand.
CATAGAGCTAATTAAACCTAACTAACCTAAGGCCATAACAAACATCCATGCCCGAGGCTGGATTCGAACCTGCGACCGTAGCGATCGCTCGGTTCCTGACTGTAGCAGGGTTTTAGTGATTTTCCTGAAACTGACATTTTTCACAGTCATAAAATGTGCCTTTCTCATCATGTTAGGATCCTTCTTCTCGTCTACTGTAGCATCTATGGAATTAGTTTTGGTATATTTCCGTCACAAAATATTACTGAATTACACCAGCATTTGATATGGGGCACAGGTATGCGTAATATTTTCTTCCGATATTTTATAGAGTACGAAAATTTGAATCTTAAAGGTGTATTACACCCCATTATTTACAAGAGGCACTAACGTGATATTTTTGTTACCTATTCATCGTCACCAAAAGCACAAAAGTCAATATCATTACTATTCCTTTCCGATATATTAATAGAAGTCCTTAGTTTTAGCGGTAGCATTTCTTTAGAATATTCGGTGAGCAGAACTGGAAATTCGTCTGACTTATTTCTCATCCACATTTCCTACAAAAACCGCACTGCTGGGAATTTCATGTCATTTTCGGTAACTGGCTACGGGTAGACTTCCGTAATAGCCCTTAAGTTTAGGATTAGTAACCTCTATCGTGCGGTGCATGGTATTAAGCACCACCTGATTAGGAGCTTTGCATGTAGATACTATAAGGCTACTGCAGCCCTTGCTTACTCTGAGTGCAACCGATTAAATCATCGCAGAAGCACGAGGGCTCCTCAATCAGACATGCAGATTGGCTCTGGGATCTCTTAGCTCAGTTGCTCCACGGGTTACCCTGGTCTTTAGTTCAAAGACTGGTTTGATGAAGCTCTCCATACTATTCAATCCTGTTCAAGTCGCTTCATCTCTGAGTAATTACTGCAACATACGTCCATCTGAATCTGCTTACTGTACTCATCTCTTTGTCTCCCTCTACGATTTTTACCCCCCACGCTACCCTCCAGTACTTCATTGGTGATCGCATGATGCCTCAGAGCTTGTTCTACCAACTGATCCCTACTTCTAGTCAGATGCTCCTCTCCCCAATTCTATTCAGTACCTCCTCAACAGTTATGTAATCTACCCATCTAATCTTCAGCATTCTTCTGTAGCACCACATTTCAAGAGCTTCTATTCTCTTCTTGTCCGTACTGTTTATCGTCCATATTTCGCTTCGAAACATGGTTACACTCCATAAAAATACTCTCATAATGGACCTCCTGACAATTAAATCTATAAACGATGTTAACAACATTCTTTTCTTCAGAAACGCTTTTCATGTCACTGCCAGTCAACATTTTATATCCCCGTACTTCCACCATCAATATTTATTTTGCCTTCCAAATAGAAGAACTCATGTACTACTTAACTGCCCCATTTCCCAACTTATTCCCTCGGCATCAGCTGATTTCATTCGAATACATTCCGTTATCTTCGTTTCGATTTTGTCGATGTTCATCTTATAGCCTCCTTTCAAAACACTGCCCACTCCTTTCACCCGATCTTCCAAGTCCGTTGGTGTCTCTGACAGAATTACAATGTCATTGGTAAACTTCAGTTTTTTGATTTCTTCTCCCTGGACTTTAATTCCTACTCCGAATTTTTCTTTCGTTTCCTCTACTGCTTGCTCAGTACACTGATTGAATAATGTCGGGGATAGGCTACTACACTGTCTCACTCCCTTCTCAAGCACTGCTTCTCTTTCATGCCCCTTTACTCTTCTGCCATCTGCTTTCTGTACAAATTAGAACTAGCCTTTCGCTCCCTGCATTTTATCCCTGCCACCTTTAGAATTTGAAAGATACAGAACTACTTAAACCTAACTAACGTAAGGACGTCACATACATCCATGCCCGAGGCAGGATTCGAACCTGCGACCACAGCGGTCGAGCGGTGCCAGACTGTAGCGCCTAGAACCGCTCGGCCACCACGGCCGGCCCTTTGAAACTCTCTACAGCCTATCGTTCTTTCAGTTTATCCAGGCCCCAGCTCCTCAAATTCCCGCCTTCTTGAGTTTTAATCTGCAGTTCATAATAACTAAATTGTGGTCAGAAACCACATCTCCCCTGGAAATGTCTTAAAGTTTAAAACATATTTCTGAAATCTGTCTTACCATAATATAATCAATCGGAAACCTTTCAGCGTCTCTAGGTATCTTCCACGTATACAACTTTTTATCATGAATCTCAAACCAAGTTTCAGCTATGATTATGTTATGCTCTGTGAACAATTCTACCAGACGATTTCCTCATTCGTTCCTTTCCCTCAGTCCATATTCATGTACTGCTTTTCCCTCCCTTCTTTTTCCTACTATCGAATTCCAGTCCCCCATGACTATTAAATTTTCATCCTCCGTATCTGTCTGAATAACTTCCTTTATCTCATCATATATTTCCTCAAGCTCCTCCTCATCTGCGGAGTCTGTTGGCATATAAACTTGTACTACGGTGGTAAGTATGGGCTTCATGTCCATCTTGGCTGCAATAGTGAGTTCACTATGCTGTTCATAATGGCTTACCCGTGATCCTATTTTGTTATTCATTATGAAACCGGCTCCTGCATTACCCTTATTTGTTTTTGTATTTATAATGTTGTATTCATCTGACCAGAAGTCCTGTTCTTCCTGACACTGAATTTTACCTATTCCCACATACTTTTAACCTATTCAGTTCCCTTTTTAAATTTTCTAACCTACCTGCCCAATTAAGGGATGTGATATTCCACGTCCGTTTCGTAGAACACCAGTTTTGTTTCTCCTTATAACGACATGCTCCTGAGTAGTCCCCGTCTGGAGATCCTAATTGGAGACTATTTTACCTCCGGAGTAGTTTACCCAAGAGGATGCCATCATACAATCGAGCAGCATACCTTCGGGAAAAATTAAGACTGTAGTTTGCTTTCAGCCGTTCGCAGTACCAGCACAGCAAGACCGTTTTGGTTGATGCTACAAGACCAGATCAGTCAATCATACAGACTGTTGCCCCAGCAGCTACTGAAAAGGCTGCTGTCCCTCTTCAGGAACCACACGGGTAAGCCTTTAAACTGCTGACCCTTTGGGGACTAATACTGGGCTATGTGATGTAGCCAATGCGGAATTCTACTCATCTTTCAGAGATGAAAATGTCGAAAATGACCTAAAACAACTAAAGTAAAGACGGAATACACGCTATTATTATTTCCAGTTTCATTATTACCTTCACTCGGTCTTTTCGTTGTTCAGTGGTGCATTGGTTGGATTTCTACTTCTAAAGCGTATGACGTATTTTAAGATATGGTCTGATGGTCTGTGACTACGTCACTGACACACGTCCAGTGGGATAAAATGTTGTATAAAATGTCACTGTAGCCAGTTTGAGTGAATGTAAAGGCGATGCTAAACTGCTCATGTTTACACGTAGATCTCATATACAAGCCTTCAACTAAGAACAAACTACGTAGGGCATCATTTTACAACAACTTTTCGATAAATAAATTATTTTCGTGTTTCTCTTTCATCTATTAAAAGTCTGTTTCCTCAGGCCATTTAATTTATAAGAAGTCTTATCGTGATTTAGCTTTGAATAAAGTTTGAGACAGACAGCAGCACTATTTTACAGATTACAAAAACAAAATGGGATACATGGTTAATGTGAAACATAAAAGGTTAGCTACGTATTGAACTGACGACCTACGCATAAAGTCCGGTTATATGAGGCTGGTTTGGGAAATATTGCACGGTCTATATTCTGTAGATCTCGCAGGCGGAAGTTCTCAGGACGTCAATAAATGTCAAACATCCGGAAGTTGCATTTTTTTGAGGATTATAGCTTAGCTTTCTGCATTGAAATGTTGTAAAACAGAATGATCGAAATTATGAAGTATCATAATGTTAATATAACCCCAATATTATTTGAATTAAAATTAAAGGTATTAGCTGTGATATTGTCCTGACGATACTATACAGTGAAGAAGGAAATTTATGTTAAATTTAGCCTTGTTGTCACAGCAAATTTAGAAGGCACTGTCTTCCGGAACGAATATATTTCTCTTCAGTGAAGAGCGCTGTAGTCAAATTTACCGATTGTTTGCACTCCGACTGTCGAACTTTAACTCGAAGTTACCTTGTGTTCCGAAGGCTATGTCTCCATTGATCGATCTCATGAACACGACTCGCGACTCGTCTTCACATTTTCAGTTCTGTCACTATCTCTTCCTAGTTTCTAATTTAACACAAGTGAACTGGTCCCGCCAGTTTTGCTGTCTAGAATTTCTGTTTCAATGGTTCAAATGGCTCTGAGCACTATGGGACTTAACATCTGAGGTCATCAGTCCCCTAGAACTTAGAACTACTTAAACCTAACTAACCTAAGGACATCACACACATCCATGCCCAAGGCAGGATTCGAACCCGCGACCGTAGCGGTCGCGCGGTTTCAGACAGAATTGCCTAGAACCGCTCGGCCACTGCGGCCGGCAGAATTTCTGGATGAGAGGGTGTCGCATAGGTACACCTTATCCGTATCCTAGGCGGTTTTCTTTGACCTGTCACGAGGTTTTGAAAATGCACATACACCTCTTCAAGGTGAATGATTTCATCTGGAAGGAACCACCAAGGCTGTCGGAAGGTTATTTCCTTGTATCATCCGTTCTGGCCGAAATAGTTGTTCATTGAGACATGAAGGAGAATTGTGAAGTTCGGAAAGTAGGAAAGGGAGAGATAATGACAGAAATCAGACCGTGGAGACAAATAAAAGAGTCGCCCCGAAAAGAATGTGTCCAATTCGAGTCTAAAACTAGAAAACAGTTTTAAACTGTCAAAAAGTCAAATGATCTGGCGTGTTGTTGAATAAATGTGTACTCCATAAATGACAATTTTCTTGACTTATTTTAACTTCAGAGGTTACTGTACACATTTTGTTTTGGTTTCGCATTATAATCACACTTTAAGTTGCTTTTTAATGATAGAAGATGTCACTGAAAATGTATGTTGATGACAAGAAGTCCTTTTTGGCGTTTCAAGAGTAATAGAGATATAATTCTAATAATGCACTGTTATTCTGAGGAAGCTTTTCACCAGAAAGATACCTTTCTTCGAAAAGTTTTACCTTAAATCACTGTTATACGTAAATACAAAATGATCATATGTTCTCATGTGTAAACAACATAAAACTCTACTTGTTGATAACGCAGTGACATTATTTTGTTCTTAGGAGTAAGTATTCCATTTGAAGTTGTGACCTTTGTCTCAAAGACTTAATGCTATCAATTCTCGGATTGCATGGTTTTGATGGATTATACTTGCAGTTTCTGGCATACTATCGAAAGTGCTCTGTTTTATATATTAAGTCTGTCGAAATCCAGTGACATAGCGTTAGCTATGAACTACCGGTTCAATTTTTCAATTTATTTCACTAAGAGAATTTTAATTTTGTCGTCGTAGTTCTGTAATCTTGTTGAAGGAGAAAAATATATATCTTGTAACATCTCTAGCCAAAATTCAGAAATCTACCAGAAATAGGAATTTCTTCAAGACCGAACAGTGTGTCAATCAGTCGCTCCAAATTCAAACATCCTGGCACTCTTTAATATGCACTGATCTCTTATACACCGTTATTCATAACACTGATTACATTAAACTAACAGTTATATTTATTTGTCTGTTTCTCGACAACTGCCAGTTGTTCATCTGAAAACATTTAGAACAGGAAAACTTCTGGAACAAATTTTACTTAAGTAACGGACAGATGGTGCATACGGTGTTCCTTCCCTTCGATTATAATCATATGCATGAGGCAGGGAGGGAATGTATGCATAGGAAGAAATGCCTGACGCACGGTGATGAAGTGATTTCATATACCAGCGCCGTAACTGACTTCACAAGCCTTGCGTCATTCTGCAATGTTAGTGCCCGGCAATGATCGCTACCAACTACTTACGAAAATGAAAGATGTAAATTATCCACAGATACGAGCGGCTTAGTAAATAAAGCCTCAGTGTCCATATCGCAGTTTTCCTTTTTTTTTAATTTTATATGTCTAGTTCCCTAGGACCAAATTGAGGAGCAAATCTCCATGGTCAGGAACGTGTCATTACATGAAATTACAATACAAAAAATATATAACATAGATAAAATAAAACGTTTATGAATTCTAAAAACACAACAAGCTATACGTTTATCTAAATGAAATCAACAGTTAAACACAGGAAACAGCTTAATATGTCAAGGAGCTCCCCGACTGAATAGGAGTGACCCGTGAGAAAACGCTTCAGTTTGGATCTGAAAGCGTGAGAATTACTGCTAAGAATTTTGAATTCTTGTGGCAGCTTACTGAAAATGGATGCAGTAGTTTATTGCGTGCCTTTCTGTACAAGAGTCAAGCCGATGCAATCCAAGAGCAGAATGGATTTCTGCTTACTATGAACACAATTTTCTTGGGAATAAACTGATGTTGTTCACAAAAAACGACATTAAAGGACATAAATATTGAGAGGCAAATGTCAGAATACCCTAGAAAAAGAAAAGTGTTTGGCAAGACATTCGCGAACTTACACCAATTTTTGCCCGAACTACCAGTTTCTCATCAATTAATAGCCTTTGATAATGAGAAGAATTAGCTCAAAATATAATACCATATGTTACAAGAGGATGAAAGTAACCAAAGTACACTACTTTTCATGTCGAACTATCATTTACTTCAGATACTGTTTTAACAGTAAAAATGTCAGTACTTAGCCTTTGAACAAGATCTTGAACATGGGCTTCCCACGACACTTTGGTATCTATCAGAACGCCCAGAAATCTGAACTGCCCAGTCTCACTAATCATATGCCCATGCCGTGTAATAAAGCGTCAGGTTTCGGTTGAATTCTGTGTTGTTGTTGTGGTCTTCAGTCCAGAGACTGGCTTGATGCAGCTCTCCATGCTACTCTATCCTGTGTAAGATTCTTCATCTCCCAGTACCTACTGCAACCTACATCCTTCAGAATCCGCTCAATGTATTCATCTCTTGGTTTTCCTCTACAATTTTTATCCTCCGTGCTGCCCTCCAATACTAAATTGGTGATCCATTGACGCCTCAGAACATGTCCTACCAACCGATCCCTTCTAGTTCTGTGTTAGAAATGGTAAAAACTGAGTCTTACTGCGATTTAGAGCCAATTTAGTTGCTACAAGACATGAATTTACGTCTTGAACTGCACTATTTGAAACAGTGCCAACATTGCACACGACATCCTTTATTACCCAAGCTGGTATCATCATCAAACAGAAATATTTGAGAATCACTTGTAATACTAGAAGGCTTGTCATTTATATAAAGGAGGAACAGGAATGACCACAGTACTAATCCCTTGGGTAACCCCCCCCCCCCCCCATTTAACCAACTCAGACCCCACATCATAGCTATTTTCAGTGCTGTGGAGAATGACCTCTTGCTGTCTGTTCTTAAAGTAAGAGGTGAATAAGTTGTGAGCTACTCCCAATATTTCACTTTTAGAACAATATTTTGTGATCAACACAACCAAAGTCCGCCCCAAGTAGCTGAGTGGTCAGCGAGACAGAACGTCAATTCTAAGGGCCCAGGTTCGATTCCCGGCTGGGTCGGAGATTTTCTCCGCTCATGGACTGGGTGTTGTGTTGTCCTAATCATCATCATTTCATCGCCATCGACAAGCAAGTCGCCGAAGTGGCGTCAAATTGAGAGACTTGCACCCGCACGAACCGTCTACCCTGCGGGAGGCCCTAGTCACACGACATTTATTTTAACACAGCCTAACGCCTTAGCTAAATAAAAAAAAAAGATGCTCAGCTTTCGAAATCTTTTGTTTAATCCATCCAGTATATCACACAGAAAACAGAATGTAGCATTTTCAATTGTTAAACCGCTTCTAAAACCAGACTGTATATTTGACAGCAAATTATGTGAAATGAAACAATCAATTATCCTTACATACATAAGTTTTCATAACTTTAGCAAACACTGATGGCATAGAAATAAGTCTAAAATTGTCTACATTATCCCTTCCCCCATTTTTATAAAGCAACTTTACTAATAAGTACTTAAATCGTTCAGGAAACTGACCACTCCTAAAGGAAAAATTACAAATATGGCTAAGTACATGGCGAACATGTGCAGCACAGTGGTTTAGTATTCTGCTAGATACTCCATCATATCCATGAGAATCCTTAGTGTTCAATGACTCAGTCTCCCCCCTGTCAGTATCACGGGGGAGAATTTTAGATATCAGGCTCGGAAAGCGATTTTCCAAAAGGCAGTTACGTATCAATCCTTGTAGGAACTAGGTTTTTCTTTAATTCACCAGCTTTACTCAGTCAGTGATTGTTAAATGCTGTACATATATCTGATTTATTAGTAACAGAAACATTTTAACTACGTACTGACTTTATATCCTCGATCTTCTGCTCTTGGCGTCACTTCCTTGTCGACTGAGCATATGGAATTTTATCCAATGAACTTGCTGCTGTATTTGCGTACCACAGACCCTATGACGTCCTAGTAACATCTTTAAGCACCATACTGTACTGTTAGTAATGGTCTACTGTAGCTCGATTTTGACTACTTCTGACATTTTGATATAATTCCCACTTTGTTCTACGTGATATCCTTATCCCACGAGTCCACCACCCAGGCTGCCTTTTGCTGCTATTACCCCTTGTTGAACGTTGTAGTGGAAATCAACTTTCAAAGAGCATGAGGAATCCGTTAAGGAAAGCATTATATTTGTCATCTATGTTATCAACACTATAAACATCCCCCCATTCTTTATCGTTAACAAGATATAAAAAACTCTATATTGCTAGTAGAGTAGCTGTTCTACATAGTTTGTAATTCTGTACAACATATGTTTGAGTACAAAAACCTTTTAGTGTTAAAATTTGTGCATCATGGTCTGAAAGGCGATCCACCCTTTCACTAACAGAATACACATCAAGTAAAGAAGAATGAATAAAAGTTAATGTCTATATTTGTGCTACTGTTCCCCTGCACCCTGGCTGGAAACAGTCTGCAAAAGATCTTCCAAACATTTTTCATGCACAATCAAATACAAATTAACACTGAAGTCACCACCTACAACAAGCTTTTGCTACTTCATACAAAATGAACAAAGAACCCTCTCTAGCTTGAGCAGAAATGCTCTGAAGTCAGAGTTAGGGGACATATAAATAACAAAAATTAGCAGTTTGTTTCACTAAATTCAACTGCTTGCACAACATTCAAATACCAGTTCAGTCAACAGACCCAAATAGAATTCTGGTTTTTAGGTACATGTCCACTCCCCCACTCTGCAAGGAACTCCTTGAAACATAGTCAGTTAATGTGTATCCTGGTAACGGAAGCCTCTGAACTGTCACATTATTTAACTGTGCTCTGATGTACCAGTACTGTCAGAGTGAACATCTTTAAGCAGTTCACTAAATTTATCCTAATATTCTATGTGATCAAAAGTATCCGGACAACCCAAAACCATACAGTTTCTATATCAGGGGCATTGTGCTCCCACCTGCTGCCAGGTACTCCAAATCAGCGACCTCAATAGTCATTAGACATAGTGAGGGAGCAGAATGGGGCGCTACGTGAAACTCACGGACTTAGAATGTGGTCAGGTGATTGGCTGTCACTTGTCATACGTCTCTGCGCGAGATTTTCACACTCCTAAACATCCCTAGATCCACTGTTTCCGATGTGATAGTGAAGTGGAAAAGTGAAGGGACACGTACAGCACAAAAGCGTACAGGCCGACCTCGTCTGTTGACTGAGAGAGACCGATGACAGTTTAAGAGGGTCGTAATGTGTAATACGCAGATATAGGCAGAGATCAATCCAGACCACCACACAGGAATTCCAAACAGCATCAGGATCCACTGCACGTACTATGACAGGCGGGAGGTGAGAAAACTTGCATTTCATGGTCGAGCAGCTGCTCATAAGCCATACTTCATGCCTGTAAATGCCAAACGATACCTTGCTTCGTGTAAAGAGCGTAAAAATTGTACGATTGAACAGTGCAAAAATATCGTGTGCAGTGATGAATCACGGTACACAATGTGGTGACTGATGGCAGGGTGTGGGTACGGCGAATGCCTATTGAACGTCATCTGGAAGCGTGTATAGTGCCAACAGTAAAATTAGGAGGTGGTGGTGTTACGGTGGCAATGTTTTTCATGGAGGGGGCTTGCACACCTTGTTGTTTTGTAGGAACTATCACATCATAGGCCTACAGTGATGTTTTAAGCACCTGCTTGCCTCCTACTGTCGAAGAGCAATTCTGGAATAGAGAGAGCATCTTTCAACACGATCCAGCACCTGTTCATAATGCACGGCCTGTGGCCGAGTGGTTACATGACAGTAACATCCCTGTAATGGGCTGGCCTGCACAGAGCCCTGACTTGAATCCTAAAGAACACCTCTGGGACATTTTGGAACGCTGACTTCGTGCCAGGCCTCACAAACCGACTCGATACCCCTGCTCAGTGAAGCACTCCGTGGTGTTTGAGCTACCATTCCCCAAGAAACCTTCCAGCTCCTGACTGAACGTATGCCTGCTTGCAGTCTGTCAACAAGGCTAAGGATGGGCCAACACCAAACTGAATTGCAACATTATCGATGGAGGTCGCCACGAACTTGTAAGTTATTTTCAGCCAGGTGTCTGGATACTTTTGATAAGATAATGTAAATGTTATGTTTTCATGAAATGTGCTATTTCCTTCACTTATTGGATACCTAACCTTCTTTGAAGGTGCATCCTTTGTTAGAGGGGCTTCCTTTAAGCAAGGAAGCCCATTAGCTGACTTCAGTCTAAAGAAGTTGCGACTCTAACACCAACTACTACAGGAATTTTCCCATGAGTGATCCCACCACCGCCAACTACACTACACTACACCTACAAGCTTAGCTATATTCCCCTTAGCATACCGATTTAAGAAGTCGAAGCAGTTTGTCCGTCAAACGGCGAATTGAAAGTTGGGCAGTCCAAACGACATGACTTTATAAGCATAGCGGTTGTCAGAAATTATGAAGGTACTATTTTCTCGATTAGTCTCATCAACCACGATTTTGCAATAGCCTTGCAGCATGTCCATAGGTTAGTATTATTTTGTTTCTTTAAAGCACTCTAGGGTTACATCAATGTGTGACAATGAATAAACATCTTTCTTCGTGATTTTGTTCAACAGGGTAGATGGCGTAGAAAAGCATGTGCAGCCGATCTTCATACGGGAAACGGAAGCCGACCAAGATCCCTCTGAAGGTTCAGTGATATCTTGCAGCATCTTCTTCTCTTACTTCCAGATTATCTGTCATTCTGCTGGTGACACTCTATATGAGCGCTGGCTAACTGGTGGATGATCGCCAATGTTGATACAGTGTTTTACGACAGAACACTCGGTCTGTGCTCCACTCTGTATTTGAAAATGTTCAATGATTGTTGTAGAATGGCTATCACTTGCCAGTATTGTTCTTCGATATGGCAAGGTCCTATTGGAAGCTCTACAGTAGCTCCCTATTCTGCGTTGTCTATAGGGATGGTGGAGCAGATTTGTCGTCCAGGACACAAAGATGCCCTTCTTCTGTTGGTTCAGCTGTCCCTATGCACATACTTTTAGCGATCAGTTGTGGCTGCTCGTAACAATTAGCGATCTTCGCTGGCATGTGGATTTCTTTTGTGAGCCTGAATAACATTTTGCACTAGTCAAAAGCTTCGCACTCTAGCTGAGCATCTCGATTGCTAGACTGGAATTGGTCTCGTTCATGAGAACGTATAACAACGTCTTTAGCGGCAACCATCCAGAAAGATCTTCATTATGTTTGCTTGTTGGAATAGCTTCGGCAATTTGTAGCTCCAATCCTCCACAGTTCATGACTGCCTTTGATGTCTGCTAGAAGGCTCATGCCTTCACGACTACATTATGATAAAAGGAAAAATTCGAAGGGCTGTGGTATATCATTCTGCTGCTGATAATTATTCCTGCAATACATGTTCCTGTCAGGTGGAGGTAGTTTCCTTTTGAGACGTTAAACTAAGTCGCTTTTGTATCACGGAAAATAGCCTTCTTTAGCTGGCTGCGATGAACATTACAGAAGAAGAATCGACTTGCACCTGGACAAACTTTCGACAGCAAAGAAGAAGCCTCTGACTTGACTAACACCTGGACCACTAGGTCGTTCATGATGACGTCGGTGATATTTCCTGTCGTCCACGGAGGATTTTCATCTGTGGCGGCCTGACCAACACAGATAGTCGCCGCACTTAGTTTTTTCTGAATGTGGTGGCTAGGAAAGCGGCTGATACTTGTGCACAGCGATAGAGAACGGCTACAGTGTCTTCGATGGCGACCTCGCCTATGGTACGGTGATGAGCTTCATCTCGCAGGTGGACTGTAATCGTTCGCAGTTGACTTTCACGAAAACAAACGTTGTAACGGTTGACATCTTGCGGCGTAATAGTCGTCGACTTCATGTTCTTTTACTGCAGTAGCGTAATACATGTACTTGGCGCCCACAGTCAAAACAGACTGGCATGTTGTCCTTTGTCCTCCAAATGTCTCTTCCTCTGCGTTGCGCTAACCTTGGTGACAATTTGGTTCTACCTGCATTGGTCTGATCCGGGTTTTCGTTTGACGGCAGTGACGAAGGCCGAGTTGATTGAGGATATTCCTCACGGCACTTTCGACTGATAATGGAAATCTGTACCGAAGGTCGATACACCTCCGCTTCGTCATGCTCTGTTACTCTCTGAATCATGGGGGCGAAATTCATAGCTGCTATCTCTTTAGATCTCGACTCGACATCTCTGGCTGCCACAACCAGATGTAACTTTTATGTTACTATCTGGCATATAAGAGAGGCGAGCTCATAATGGCCTTCCACAGCTACCATAGGTACCACATTGGGCAGTTAGTCACATTCTTTTTTCCATATTTTTTCTGTTGCATTTCCTTGATTCGCTGGCACCATTCATCTGTTGTTGTGGTATTTTTAGTAGGAAAGCTGGATATACGTCTTTTGGGCTCCTTTCATCAATTCTGAAATTTTGATGGCTTCTGTTATATTCGGATTCGCGATTTGGCATAGGTCCAAGATATTCTGCACATACGACAGTGTCTTTTTCACATTACGCAGGTGGCCATTCTTCAGTTGATCTTATGCTAAATGGATTTGTTGCAAATTGTCAATAAACATGTTCCTTAGCTTGGTCAGGAATTTGTCCTGGCCATTGTGCTTCTCTTGGCTGTTCTTGAACCACTGCTTGGCTGTGCTGTCCAAGTAAATGTACACATTTCCCAAACACATAATGTCATTCCTGCTGTATTTGGCGACGTTGTTGAATAGATTCACCTGTTTCACCTCCAGAAGACGCTGATGGGTATCTGATACGACTAGTAGGACAACAAGGACGTCACCCCACTCTCCATTGTTGCCAAATTTATTCTAAATGGCGGATACAAGATGGCGGCGACAGATATGGCCACATTATAATGGCGTCATGGTGGGAAATTCAAATTTTGGCGGGAAAATTGGTCAGTCGGGCTACCTCCACCAACGTGACGCCCTCCCCTTCACTCTCCCACGCCTCCCCTCTATCCACCCTCCTCCCCACCCACAGAAAATGGCGAGAACATCAAATTTGGGAGGAGAAAAATGGGCACTTTGGCTTCCTCCACTAACCTAAGAAAAAGGATAGAAAAAAGGTCACTTGGGCTACATTCACCAAACGAAGTCATCTGAACCTCACCTCTTCCTAGGAATTGGTGGGGGAAAGGACTCAGCCTGTGCTGGGCTACTTGACAGGATAGATGTGAGTCTTCATTTTGCATGCAGTCTTTACTTAACAATTTGAGGCAGTAGCTCCATTCAGTTCGTCCACCATGAACTCCAGAATCCAACTGACCAAAGGGCGCTATCGACCAATGGCGGTCTTGGGAAAAATGGCGGGAAAAGGACTCTGCCCGTTCCGGGCTGCTTGATAGAGGGAGGAGTGTACTTTAATTATTTTAGAACAATTTATTTATCGGCGGATTTCACGTAGTTAATTTATTACACTGAGACAAAACACTCGCTCTGACATGTGTGGGATCCCAATACACAGCCTACAGACCTACAAACTTCTCGTAAATCACCAAAATAATGCATCTAAATCTACGTGGATACTCTGCAAATCACATTTAAGTGGCAGAGGGTTCATCGAACCACCTTCACAATTCTCTATTATTCCAATCTCCTGTAGCGCGCGGAGAGAATGAACACCTATATCTTTCCGTACGAGCTCTGATTTCCCTTATTTTATCATGGTGTCCTTCCACCCTATGTAGGTCGGTTTCTACAAAATATTTACGCATTCGGAACAGAAAGTTGGCGATTGGAATTTCGTGAGAAGATTCCGTCGCAACGAAAAACGCCTTTCTTTTAATGATTTCCAGCCCAAATCCTGTATTATTTCTGTGGCACTCTCTCCCATTTTTAGCGATAATACAAAATGTGCTGCCTTTCTTTGAACTTTTTCGATGTACTCCGTCAGTCCTACCTGGTAAGGATCCCACACCGCGCAGCAGTATTCTACCGCGGGACTGCTACGGTCGCAGGTTCGAATCCTGCCTCGGGCATGGGTGTGTGTGATGTCCTTAGGTTAGTTAGGTTGAAGTAGTTCTAAGTTCTAGGGGACTTATGACCTAAGATGTTGAGTCCCATAGTGCTCAGAGCCAGCAGTATTCTAAAAGAGGACGGACATGCGTAGTTCTTCGATATGGCAAGGTCCTATTGGAAGCTCTACAGTAGCTCCCTATTCTGCGTCTCCTTAGTAGGTCTGTTAAATTTTCTAAGTGTCCTTCCAATAAAACGCAGCCTTTGGTTAGCCTTCCCCACAACATTTTATATGTGTTCTTTCCAGTTGACGTTGTTCGTAACTGTAATACCTAGGTATTTAGTTGAATTTACGGCTTTTCGATTTTCGTGTATCGTGTAACCGAAGTTTAACGAGTTCCTTTTAGCACTCATGTGGATGACCTCACTTTTCGATTACTTCAGAACACCAAAATTGCAGTATACTGCAGCTGGAAGTATTACGTGTTTTAAGGAGTGTCACTCGGCCAAACAAATAAGTTTATTTTCTATATTAATATTTATATGTCGCCTATAATCTTCTGTTTTAAGAAAAAGTGCAAATTTCATGTCAATGATAAATTCAGTACATAATGCTGGATGTTTGCAGAGTCTTCCTACAAATCAGATCACGTTTCGACCTTTGCTTCTGTCTTTAGGGCAGCAACACCGAAGAAACGTTGAACACAGCGTGGATATCGAGTTGAATCTCTACTTAGAACCAAAAATATGTGCTGTAAATTTCCCGAGGCATTAAAAAGGAGAGAGATTCAGCGTTATTCGAAGCTGATACGCCAGTTCATGTCCAACGCCCAGAAACAAAGGAGTCAATGGAACAAAATCAAACAAGTTACTCAAATTAAAAACTACATTTAGTTTTCGTATTCTGCAAGAATTATGAGCCAAGAAGGAGCTTAGTGCTACGCTATGATTCTCCGCGGTGTGACAGTGATATTGAAGGTCATGGTTTCTCTTCTTCCATCCATCATTGCATAGTGACTATGGCAAACGATACTAGCTACTACGAAAAGAGGCAGGTATACCACGAGTACGTAATACAGTTTCTGGTGTTACATAAACTACAGCACGCACTGCAGCAGGAACTGAAAAACTACATCAATGCGAATATTTCGCTATTTTACACATTGGCAACGGCGACATCTAATCTGATCCCAATGAGATGCATGTCTTCTAACAACACTGCGCTGGCGAAGCGTAGCAGGAAGAGCTCTACTTCTGCCAATAACATATCGTTTAAATGCCGTTGGGCTAATACAGACCCATCAACATGTATCAAGCAGCAACACTAACTGTAGCAAAAGCCTCATCAAAATTTATGTTCGTTTTTTGTAATCATTACAGCGCTATACGACAAGAGCACCCTAGAAGTTTCTCAAATGTGTTGTTACAGAAGAGTGCCGAAGACTTGAACGGTAGATCGAGTTAACTGATGTGCAGACACGAAAACAACTCGTAATTTACCAAAACAATGCATAGCACGGCATACAGATCTGTTCGCAAAATATTGCAACAGACAAGCAAAGGACGCGTAAATTGACAAAATAGTGCATGTAAAAGACTCTGCAAACACGCTCACAACGCTTAAACAGCCGAAATTAATGCAGTGGACAAACACTCAGTCACGTAAAAACCGTTTTCGAACTATCGTTAACCGCCACGTATCAGCAAACTTTTCCAACACATGCACATACCGACGCCGCCGACACCGCACAGGCGCTTTGCAGGGCGAGCCGGACGCAAGCGAGCGTCGGAGAGGCGAACTACACGGCGCGAGTCATCGCTCTCACGGCGCTGCTTCCCGCAGCCAGCAGGTCAAAGTCGCGTCAGATTTCGGGTATAGAGTTCTTCGGGTGTTATATTAATGTCACATATATACGTAAATAAGAACAAAATCTCCCCTATGAACGCGCTATAGAAATCTGTTGAATGCATCCCCGAATAGGGTAGGGTGTATTGTTCCTAACGATCTTAACCGGACACACGAGACGCGTCGCCCAAGTGCACGTGTTTACTTGCCCAGCGAGGCTGTCGCATCGCCACGAGATGTGTGTGTAGCGTTGCTGGAACTTTCGGTGTCCTACAGCTACTGGTCTGGAGATGTCCTAATACCACGATGTCAGATGAGCGACAGCATCATGCCAGGGATGGATGGTCTGCTTCAACTTGTCTTTGAACACCTGAACAAAGAATACATCACACTGTGCTAGACCATTATCCCCTCCTATGTAAATCGTCTGGTTGACTACATCTGCGTATTTCGCG
Organism: Schistocerca cancellata; assembly: GCF_023864275.1. Classification (NCBI taxonomy): domain Eukaryota; kingdom Metazoa; phylum Arthropoda; class Insecta; order Orthoptera; family Acrididae; genus Schistocerca; species Schistocerca cancellata. Next base: position 642,286,607 of record NC_064627.1, read on the forward strand.
CCTTTATTTGGTTGAGAGAACTTCGATTGTGGTGTGTGCATCTAGCAGGTGAAAGACGGGCGGAAGAGACGATTGCTGGTTCTCTAGACACAAGAAACACCTTAGTTGGCTCTGTATATTACTGGGATGATTTGGACTCTGTTACATCACCGACATTGGTATTCGCAACTGGAAATATCAGTTTCCTCTAGTTGTTTCGAGTTTTGACGTAAAGGTCTTCGTTGACGGGAATTAGTTTCTAGTTACTGCGCCTCGCTGAAGTCTCGGGTTTCTAGAGACCTAATTTCCTGTCTATATCTTCGCAATTATGTCGCGCGAGCGATCGGTAGCATACTGCTATGTGCGTGATATAGAGAAGTATCGCGTAAATGATATAATATTCTTTCAAAACATGTCAAAATACATGTGTTCTTGTAATCGCATAGTTTGGAGATGAGTGTAGAAAGCAAGCAAGTAGATCGGGGCCAGAAACAGTGACGCCTTTGTGCCGAGGGGAACCGACCTAGCCTTTGTACAACAGTCTTTGCGTTATATGTACGAGCGTCTGGTGGTCGCTACTGCGCGTCCTATTCTGAGGAAGGTATAACTTCAGCTCATCAATAGCCGTAAGGGGAATTCAAGACTATTTATTACATGGAAAATTATGTGCACTATAGATATTCAGTTTCGTTCCAGAACCACAGTCGTAAAGAGAAGACATATTCGGTACACTACTCGGTGTCAGTCTGTGGCAGCGATCCTAATATTTACTTGTAGTTACACTGATAAATATAGGTCTTGTTCCCAATATTCTTGTGAGTCTGGAGATGGCCGTAGAAAGCATAGCAGCAAGGAAGCAGGTCGGGGCTGAAAACAACATCTCAGTGGACCCCTTTCTTCTGAGCTGAGACTTGCCCATTCTTTTTACACCGGTTCAGAAAATCCGAGAAAGCTTGTGGCTTATGATAGTTTGGCTCATGGCTCCCCTGGACGGGTGAATAGTGAACTAATACCGAGTTTGCCTTGAATGCCTTCAGGACCGCTTTTGTCATGTGTATACTCTTCAGAAATTTGAGAAGATTCAATACGATGAATGTTTGCGATGGGAATATTGATAGCATTCGAACTCCTACCACTCAGGTACTCCAGATATGCGGGGTCGTCCACAGCCGGCTGGCCTGTCTCTGGGTGAAACGCTCCTCCACGACTGATGTCATGGGACGCGTTTATGATGGCAGTTTCCTCTGTCGGGGTTGCACAGTGGCACGGTGAGTACGTGGGGTGTATTTGACGATCTGTAGACCAGTTTTGAAGGGTTTAACTGTGAGTGCAATATGGCGATCTGAACAAAAAAGTTTGTCGCTGAAACTCTCATCTGCAGAGACAAAAGGCCGACAGTGGTTCCACACTGGCAGCGTCAGTAATTTGTATGGTAAATTCAGTAAGAGCCAATCAGAATGCTCCATTCATTCACGAGACATTCTTTGTGCTGTGACATAGGAGGCCCCACAGACTGATTCGAACAAGATGGAGGCGCAAGTTATCTATGGAAAGTTCTGAGTATAAGGTGATGTATTCTTTGTTCTGGTGTTCAAAGACAAGTTGAAGCAGACCATCCATTCCTGGCATGATGCTGTTCCTCATCTGACATCGTGGTATTAGGACATCTCCAGACCAGTAGCTGTAGGACACCGAAAGTTCCAGCCACGCTACACACACATCTCGTGGCGATGTGTCAGCCTCTCTGGGCAGTAAAAACGTGCGCGTGACCGACGCGTGTCGTATGTCCCGTTACGATCACTAGGAACAATGCACCCTGTGCTATTCGGGGATGCATTGCAACAGATATCTTTAGCGCGTTCATAGGGGAGGTTTAGTTGTTATTTACGTAGACATGTGACATCAGTATAACACTCGAAGAACTTTAACTGTATACCCTGAAATAAACGCGACATCACCTGCTGGCTGCAGGCGGCAGTGGTGTGAGAGCGATGACACACGCCCCAGTGTTCATCTGTCTGGTGCTGGCTTGTCAGGCTGGCCCTGCAAAGCGCCTGTGCGGTGTCGGAGATGTCGGTTTGTGCGCCAGTTGGAAAAGTTCACTGATACGTAGCGGTTAACCATAGTTCGAAAGCGTTTTTTATTCGCATTGAGTGTTTGTGCACTGAATCATTTTCGGCTGTTTAAGCGTTGTGAGCGTGTTTGCAGAGTGTTCCACATGCATTATTGTGACAATTTACGAGTTGTTTGCGTGTCTGTTGCATTATTTTGCGAACAGGTCTGTAGGCTGTGATATGCATTATTTCGATAATTTACGAGTTCTTTGCGTGTCTGTACATCAGTTTACTGCATTATTTCGACAGTTTAAAATTAGTGAGCGTGTCTGCAGAGCGTTTTTCATGGATTATTTCGGTAATTTGTGACTTGTTTTCGTGTCTGCACATCAGTGAACTGCATTATTTCCGTGATTTACGAGAAGTTTACAGGTCTTTAGGCTGTGTATTGTACTGTGACGCCAAGCATCTCAGAGCGAGTTTTTTGTATCATTGTAACAAACGAACTACGTGACATCCGTCCCTAAATAAATTGGTCCAAATGGCTCTGAGCACTATGCGACTTAACTCCTGAGGTCATCAGTCGCCTAACTAACCAAAGGACATCACACACATCCATGCGTGAGGCAGGATTCGAACTTGCGACCGTAGCAGTCGCTCGGTTCCAGACTGTAGCACCTAGAACCGCACGGCCACGCCGGCCGGCAAATTGTTCCAAAATAAATGAAGTACACTCCTCCCCCTCTCAAGCAGCGCAGAACAGGCTGTGTCCTTTTCTCGCCATTTATCCCCAGACCGCCACTGGTTGATAACCCCCTGTGGTGGCAGTATTGTGTACCAGGTCAGTTGGAATACGGACCTCATGGTGGACACATTGGATGCAGATACTGCCTCAAATTGTTTAAATAAAGGCTCCCTGCAAGATAGAGTTTCATCCATCCTATCCAAGAGTCCAGTACAGGCTCAGTCCTTTCTGTACCAATTCCTAGAAAGAGATGGCGGTCGGACGAATTAGGTCAGTGAAGGTACCCCAAGTGCCCTTTTTTTGCTGCCAAAATGTGAACTTAGTTCCATTATCTCGGGGAACTGGGGGGAGGGGTAAGTGAGGCGATTAGGTTAGTGGAGGTTGCCCAATTTTTCCTCCAAAATTTGAACTTATCATGACATCATTGCGTTATTGCCATCTTCAATAAATTTGGCAACAATGCACAGTGGGTCGACATCGTTGTTGTCAGACAACTGATGGGGAGCTGAGTTACTGCTCTTGTGGATGTTAGCTGTCTGAATATATGGATTTTAGGAACGTAGTACTGCTTGCATTCCTGTTCCTCTCTGTGTTGGTGATGGCTATACGTTGCCTAATTGAAGCCACTGTGATGCAGAGTTTCTGAAGTATTTAGAGTCTCAACCAAAAAGTGTCATGTCGAAACCACAATCAAGTTCAAACCCGAAGGCAGGGTCGCTAACCAAGTACAACACTTTGGACTGAACGCTTGTTTATTACTGCTACCAGCATACAGCGACAACATAAATGTTCCTGTGGAAAGAGTGTGCAGCTATCTGTACCAACATCGAATATTGAAGAATACCTGTTTAGCGTCCCCAGTGCTATATTACGAAAAGACTTAAAAATTGAATAATATATTTTTATCATGTAGCCGTAAAATAATAATTTCTCTGTGTAGGTTTAGATTGCAAAGAAATAATTAATGACAAAATGATCTAAAGAGACAAGATGCGCTCTTTTGTTAATTTTTTAGTCGACTTCACTTCCTCTTTTGTCTTGAGTGTATATAGACGGACATCTTTCGAGTGCTGACAAATGTAAGCATATTTGTATGAGGTAAGCAGATAATATATTAATTGAATATTATTGTGCACTTTTAATTTGTAAGAGGTGATCCCGATTTCATGTCCGCCTTCTTTGAATTAACCTGCATTCAAGTAATTTACAGTTCAACAATCGCAGCGGCCGATGTAGCCAACGACACCATTACGTGGCAATATTAACTTATGAAAATTAGCGGAAGCGAAATACTCGCCCGCTATTAACATAATATTAACTTTTCTCCACAGCCGCCCGACGTTGCAGAAAATACTTAGCTTTAAGATTCTTATTTTCAGTACCATAGCCGAGACCCAGAGCCAGGGCTCAGACTACAAATACAATAGTTAACGGAGGTAAGAAAAAATACTCTCGCGCGTGTGTGGGCCGCAATTATAATTAATAACTAAAGATCTTTTGCTTTAAAGTGAATTGACTAGCCGAGGAAATTAATATGAAAAGTTTTTTACATTGTTCAGCTTGTATGCTCATGTTTTAAGATGCCACGAGTCTAACATTCATTAACGTAACAAATAATTTGAGATTAATATTGTTAAAAAGGAGAACTTCAGGAAAGCATTTAACCGTAAAATCAAAATTAAATGGAATATCATTTTTATTAAGGCCCACCACGTAAGTCGGCAACAATCAAAAAATAATAATAAAAATAAAAATATATTAAATTACGACGGCCGACGGACGCGAGATTGGCCCCGCAACTTTGGGGCCCGATCAAAGAAAATTCGAGATTTATTAATATAATACTATTGTAAGGAATGTAATTATGTATGTGTCTAATTGTTGTAAAATATTAATGCCTATATGAATTCTTTTACATGTACAACAACAAAACCACACCCTGAGGAGATCTGGAGAAGAAAAAGGGTAGAAAAGAAAAAGGATTGCGAGAAAGAAAAATAAGTAAGGTAAGGCCTATTGTGCAAGCATCCTGTGTAGCTCTGTGCGGAATATCGAACCCATGTGCACATGAGATACCTTCGGTGTTTTGTGTATTTATGTGTTTATTTTTGGACGGGATAATAATTCGTTTTGTGTATTTATATGTTTATTTTTGGAGGGGATAATTATTTGTGTGTATATCAGTGTTAAAGATTCGTCAGTGGCTTAAAGTGAATTTAGTATGGGTAAGATTGGACAACCTAAAGCATCCGTACCAGAAGAACAAAATTCTGTTAATATGGAAAGTGAGGGTCATTTGCAATACGTAAACGAATCCCAAGCCACCGCCTCGGATAACATAATTTCCGGAGCGGGGGTGAGGATCTGTGGACGGTGAATGACGCTCCATAGCAGAATGGGAATAAAGTAACAACTCCACTGCCTGGGCAGGGGGGCCAATCGAGTGCTAGATTAAGCGGGGCACCAGTATGCTCACCGATTGCAGACCCATTTGCAGAATTTCTGCGCAGGTCAGAAGAAAGAGATAGGGAGCGAGATCAGAAACTGGCTCAGATGCTCTATGAGCAAGAGCAACAAAGAGAACAGAAAGAAAGGGGAAAAGAAAGAATGTCAGAACAGAGGGAAAAAACAAAGAGTCGAGAAACTGGCTCAGATGCTATATGAGCAGGAGGAAAAATTAACGCAAATGCTACATGACCAGGGGAAAGAATTTACGCAAAAGCTCAGTGAGCAAGAGCAGCGCAGTGAAGCGAAACTAGATCGTATACAAAGCGAACTTGCCGAGATGCGGGACGCGTGCAAAGAAATACCCGATCTTGTGAATAGCTTAGCCGGCGAGATGCAAAAACTACAGATATCGCAGGCTAGGCTTGAAGACAATGTCCAGACTTTAACCACCCGCGTGGATAATGTGGAGATAGAGGCACGGAAAAGTATTGATGCATATTTGCAAGTGCAAGCTCAAAAAGTAGAAAAAAGAATTAAATGAATGGCTAGAAGTAAAGGATCGCGAGATATCTGCGAAGATTGAAAGCGACGTAAAAACAGCTGTAAAACAAGCGACTGCGGCCGCGAGTGTAAATATTGACGCTAGTGCTGCTGCACTACATGCCGAATTAACACAGATCAAATCCCGTGTGACTGCGGAGTTGCCAAATTGGCAACAGGAGGTCGCGCGGAGACTGTCTGCGTTGGAAAGCAATGTAAACAGTTTCGGACAGATGAATCCGACTCCGCGTACTGACTACTATAATAACGCAGACTGTATGCAGGGTGCGAGTGCGCAACCGCAACCTAATGTGAATTATGAGCACGAACAACATGCGACACCGTACAGCGCACATCACGAAGTAATGAATGTCACAGAATGTAGCAATCAGATGTGCAAAAAAGAGGACACGGTAATAAAACACAGAACATTCCAACCCTTCAATAGAGAAAAACGAAATGTCCACCCTGTGGTATTTATTAAGAGCTTCAGGAATGTGTTTCCCAGGACATGGACGGGAAGACAAAGAATACAGTTCGTGGTCTCCTTTATTCAATGTGACGCGGCATTGTGGGCCACCGACGTGTCCGAAAAATATCTAACGATGCAACAGTTTGAAGGTGCTTTCTTGCAAAAATTCTGGTCCGATAGCGTCCAAGAAAGATTACGAAAGGAGTTGTACAGTCCAGAAATGTACAATCCTAAGATGGGAACGTTACGCAAATATTTCGAAAAGTATTTAAACAAAACCAGGTACTGGGACGAGCCAATGTCCGATCGTGACATAATCAGATTGATAAAAATGAAGTTGCCCAGTGAAATTAAAAGATATTTCACCAATGTGCCGGAATACGATATAGAACAATTCATGGAAATAGTGGGTTCTGTTGACTTATTGATCGAAGATATGAAAACCGAAAACAAGTGGAACCATGCAGGCTGTAATCAACAAAAAGCCGATTACAATAGCAGCCACAGTAATGGTAGTAACTTAGTACCAAATGGTAACGGGAATAGGGAAGAGCACCGGCAACAGACTCGAGGCACAAACAGTGGCAATGGTTATAACGGTAACGGTTATACTCGTCAAAATCGGAAGAGACATCATGATGGACGCATTACTAATGGATATAATGGTAACGGCAATCCGCAATGGCGGAACAACCGAAACCAGTGGCGTGGTTGTAATGAACCGACACCACAGTGGCAACAAAACACAGCGCCACAATGGAACGCCAACCCAGGTCCGTCACAGAACATGTCAGGGAGTTACAACCGACCACCGCAAAACCAGAGCCATACACAATATCAAATTACACCATAGGGGAGGCAGGGTGGCCAACCCAACAGCAGCAACAACAACAACCAGAACCACAATGTGAGGTTAGTGGAAGTGACAGACAACTGTCAACCCACTAATGCTCATCCGTTAAACTAAAGACAGCCACAATACGCTCTCCGTTGTTGGCTGCAGGACGATGTAGTGAGGGCACATTCACGGATGACAGCCATAAACTTTGTATGCTGAGATACAATGAGGGAGTGAAAATAGAAAAGGAACTTGTAGACATACCGCATAAATGTAACCGAACAGACAAAAGTGTTGTGCAGGCTATATTGCAAGCAGATATGTATGGAGCACCAATACACATAATAGTCGATACCGGTGCGTCAACCAATGTCATGAGTGCAAATTTTTACAAGTACTTTAGTCAAAATAACAGAATACCAATATAGCCAGTGAAGAATTGTCGTGTAACAGGTGCAATAGGTGCACAATCTCATATCATAAAGCACCAGGTGCAAGTCGAGTTAACGGTAGGAAATGAAGCAATGAAAAGCTCGTTCCTAGTAGTTAAAGGATTAGGTGTTGCTTGCATCCTGGGGATGGAATTTTTACGCCAGAGGGACGTAAAAATCGACCTCTTGTGCGGGGAAGTAAGGCTTATGAATGAGGGTAGACGTGTAGTTATGCCATTGTTGAGGACACGGGAAGTGCACGGTAAATATTGCCGGAGCTTTCAGTCGAGATTCGAAGGAATACAGGTAATGAATTTATATTCTGACTTAAGTACAAGACAAGCATACTATAAAGAATTTATTACTGAAGACCAAGAGGAAAAAAGGACACTGATAGCCATGAAAGTCAGGGACGCAGAACATTTGACCGAAGCACAACAAAACGAATTGACTCAGCTACTTACAGATTATGAGCATGTGTTTTCGGAAAAACCCGGTGTTATCGAGGGCTACACCTATAAAAGCGAAATGGTACCTCGCGATACTTTGTCACGCAAACTACACCATCCTGTAGTCAAATAAGGAGGCAATTACGAAGGAAACAAGGAAACAAGGAAAATACTTACAAAGACTTACAGACGTTCGCTCAGTAGAGCAACTTTTACATATGTGAATAACAGGTTAAGTTTAGAGTGTATTTTTTTTCTGTGTGCAAATGTTCAGATTTTAGTGTAACATTAAAAGACAATGACGCGCACAAGATTAGTGCGATTCAATTTTGTAGATGTTAAGGAATAATAGTATTTTTAAGCAATTGCATTTTGAAAGAAAAAAATGAACGTAGGTTTAAGAATATTTTACAAATTTAATTTTTAAAAATGCTTTAAAAATTTTTTAAAAAATTCAACAGCATGTAATGATGAAAGAATTTTTCATTAGTGTGTCATGAATATTTTTGAACTGTAGAAGTAATGAAACTTATGAAATTCAATATTATAGTGTGTATGTTGTTCCATGTATTTATGTCTATATCGATCTTGAAATATGCTCAATCATAATTTACTGAACAACATGAGTGCAGGGTGTACATCACCCAAGGTACCTCATGTGTTGTGGACAAGGTACAAAGCAAATCAGTAAACGCGACTACCGCTAAGCACTGTTAAAATATATTGCCATCTGCTAAGGCAGAGATTTGCACGAATCTGTAGTGTAAACAAAAGTCACAAATCAAACACTAATCTAGCAACTTGCACGCTAGGCCTAGATTATAAAATGTGTACGATAATGCGAGAGGCAAAGTTTTGTAAAGTCGAGCCTGGCTCTGGAGGGCAAGTATGCAATGAGTGGGCAGACATGACATGGGGACTTACATCAGATGAGACGGAAATACAATTGTATAGTCAAAAAATCTGAAGGCAAGTAACACTCTAAGTGGAAAATGAAAAGAGATAATTAGTGCGAGAGACTGGTAAAATCCAGCACGAGCCAAAATCCAGTTCAGACTGAATGAAATACATTAGTGTTTGTGAACTAATCGAAACAGTTACTTTAAGCAGTGTGAAAAACTGTGAAGGTGAAACTGTGGTATGGACAGTGAAGTGCTGGTATTGAACGTTCAACAGCGGTGAGGACGCCAAACGCCAATATTACACACGAAAAACTGTGAATTTGCTTATAAATGTGAACTGTTAACGTGAACTATTAACGGGAAGTGAACCCACAGTCAATATTTTTGGGACAGACTGTAGTTTCAGTGAGCACAATAATGCGAGATTGGAATGCGATGCGTGGACTGTTGCAAAAACAGCGACCGCAGAAACGGCGAATGTTTGTGCTAAGCTCGTACTGGGACACTCACCAGTGCCTGCGAGTGCGGCGAAAACATAAATAATTGTATCAAGACAAAAACTGACGCGTAATGGAAACAGTGGCGCATCAAAACTTCATTCACGGGAGAAGATCCGTGTCATGTATTCTGCAAGACAGTACTAGCTTGACACTCGGAAACTGTCGAAAACTTAACAACTGCCGCACTAATAAATGCTTCTTTCCCACTAGCGTAACCATCAGCAGCGGGAAACAAATATTACGTTGGTCGTGTGTATGTTTCATGTACTACGTCGGAGATGCGTAGCAGAGCTGACTCCTGCCAACAAGCGCGGGAGGCGGAGATCATCCCACTCCGCCACGCCCGGCCGAGACAGAAGCGCAGCGCCAACCGTGCAGCCGATCAGCTGATTCTGACGTTCCGCGACGGCGAGAGACGCGCTGGCGACGAGCGGGCATTGACCTCTCCGCAGCCGCCGCGGACGCCGAGCACCGAACACACCAAACGGCGCCGTCGCAAGCTAAACGTCGCGGCGTAGATCATCGACACCGCAACCAATTGCTATAATGACCTCATTTCTTTGCATAGTGCAACAAAACATTATTTGTAATGTATGCACATCCTGTACTCCAATGACATCCCAGAAACAAATAAGTGAAAGTAACCAAAGCAGTTAGTCTGTCGCTCCGCCGAGGTTTTCCCCAGGGTTTCCCTACGGCCGCGCCAAATGGGGAGCGAACAGGTGACACCCCTGGGACTTCAAGTTTATGGACTAACTCGTGATTGTATACCTTTGAACACTGCAAAAGTTGCAACCCTAAAAAGAAGCAGCCAAAATGAAATTAATTGTATTCTATGTCCTTTTGTACATGACTGTATACGTAACCAATTGTATATTATATTGTTATGTAGATAACTTCATCTGTATTACACTTTGTGTGCAACACACCTCAGTAATTCGATGTTACATATGTAAACTGTGAAAGAGAAATCTGCGTGTGGACACTGTGGACATGAAAGAGGAAATATTTATGTCAAAAAACACGAACATTTTTTATGACAAACGTTTCGGGGGGCAATATAGCGTCCCCAGTGCTATATTACAAAAAGACTTAAAAATTGAATAACATTTTTATCATGTAGCCGTAAAATAATAATTTCTCTGTGTAGGTTTAGATTGCAAAGAAATAATTTATGACAAAATGATTTAAAGAGACGACAAGATACGCTCATTTGTTAATTTTTTAATCGACTTCACTTCCTCTTTTGTCTTGAGTGTATATAGACGGACATCTTTCGAGTGCTGACAAATGTAAGCATATTTGTATGAGGTAAGCAGATAATATATTAATTGAATATTATTGTGCACTTTTAATTTGTAAGAGGTGATCCCGATTTCATGTCCGCCTTCTTTGAATTAACCTGCATTCAAGTAATTTACAGTTCAACAATCGCAGCGGCCGATGCAGCCAACGACACCATTACGTGGCGATATTAACTTATGAAAATTAGCGGAAGCGAAATACTCGCCCGCTATTAACATAATATTAACTTTTCTCCACAGCCGCCCGACGTTGCAGAAAATACTTAGCTTTAAGATTCTTATTTTCAGTACCATAGCCGAGACCCAGAGCCAGGACTCCGACTACAATACAATAGTTAACGAAGGTAAGAAAAAATACTCTCGCGCGTGTGTGCGCCGCAATTTTAATTAATAACTAAATATCTTTTGCTTTAAAGTGAATTGACTAGCCGAGGAAATTAATACGAAAAGTTTATTACATTGTTCAGCTTGTGTGCTCATGTTTTAAGATGCCGCGAGTCTAACATTCATTAACGTAACAAATAATTTGAGATTAATATTGTTAAAAAGGAGAACTTCAGGAAAGCATTTAACCGTAAAATCAAAATTAAATGGAATATCATTTTTATTAAGGCCCACTACGTAAGTCGGCAACAAACAAATAATAATAATAATAATAATAATAATAATAATAATAATATATTAAATTACGACAGCCGACGGACGCGAGACTGTATTTACATATGAAGGGTGATTATAATTAACCTTAAACTTTCAAACTGCTGTAGAAATAACACAACTGGTCTGAATGACGTCAAATTGCAACGGAATATTAACGGAGAAGGGGGAAAACGTATGGCAGAAGAAAAATAAGTAGTTACAAAATGTAGCAATAGATGGCGCTGTAAGCATAATAACTTACTGATAACAAATGACAAACAGAGCATACAAAAATGCTTAAGGTGTACATTTGATGTTAAATAAACTGTGCTACTCAGTGTGCATGCGTGTACAAGTGTGACACTGTTAGTTACATAAGCCCAACCGTCACGGCAAGGTCATATAACATCGGATGGAATGAAAATCGGTTTTTAATTGTGTTGAGGCCAGAAACCTCATAAAAAGCATCATTCTCATCGGTTTTGAATTGTCCCAAGACCAAAACCTGCATAAAAAGCATCATTCAAAATCAAATCGGATAACTAATTTCCGTGTCACTGGCGCAAAACATGCTCAATATGCAGTCCACCGTTTCCTGCTACAAGTTGAAACAGAGAAAAAACATGTTCTACAACTGATCGAAGTGTTTCCGGGGTAACGTTCAGAATGTGTTGCGCAATGCCTGTCTTTAATGCAGCTACGTTTGCGATCAGAACACTGAACATATCATCTTTCAGAAAGCCCCACATTCAGAGGTCACACGGATTAAGATCATGTGATCGGGACGGCCAGGCTGTAGGGAAATGGCGGCTGGTAAGTCTAGCATTTCCGAAATGACGCTACAGTAGCTACTTAACTGGGTTTGCAGTGTGTATGTTTCACAACAGATCGAAGTGTTTCCGGGATCACGTTCAGAATGTGTTGCACAATCTTCCATAAAAATTATCCCATCCACTAATCAACGCTTTTGGAGAGCGGGAATGACGTGGTTGCGCAAAAGACTCTCATAGCGCTTACCAGTGACGGTACAGGTAATAGGACCGGAAGCATCTGTCTCGTGGTCGTGCGGTAGCGTTCTCGCTTCCCACGCCCGGGTTCCCGGGTTCGATTCCCGGCGGGGTCAGAGATTTTCTCTGCCTCGTGATGACTTGGTGTTGTGTGATGTCCTTAGGTTAGTTAGGTTTAAGTAGTTCTAAGTTCTAGGGGACTGATGACCACAGCAGTTGAGTCCCATAGTGCTCAGAGCCACCTTTCTCTTCGAAAAAAATATGGCCTTGTGATGAATGATGCCGTAGAGCCGCACAACAAAGTAACATTTTCATCATGAAGTGGTACTGGTTGATTTGCGTGTGGATTTTCCGTTGCCCACATTCGACAATTCCGTATACTGACATATCCTGTCTGATGGAAGTGGGCTTCGTGTGTCCACAAAATCTTCCACGGCCAGTCATTGCCCACTTCCAGGCGAGGAAGAGATTCTAAAACAAAGGAGTCTCTTGCTGGCAGGTCAACAGGAAACATCACATGAACAAGGATAATTTTTAATGGATACCAAAGAAGGATGTTTCGTGGGATTTTACGCAACATGCTCACGGGTATTTCCAACGTCCGGGCAATTCTCCGTGCACTACCCGTTTGCAGACCACCACTTGTCTCCTCCTGCATTGCTGTGGCCACTACTTTCATTGAGGTCAAATCAATTCGTTTCCTCCCTCTACTAGGTTGCAAACCAAAAGAACCTGTCTTTTCGAATTTCTGAATCATTTTCTCCAGACCCACGGCAGTCATTAGACCAACGCCGTTTTTCATACCCGTCAGTGCCCGGAAGTTCTGCAGAGCGATGTGCGAGCACAGTCATCATTCTTTTAATGCAGCTTTACAAGCAGAGCGCGATCCTGCATTCAGACTGTCATGGCGAACATAGTAGAAGAGAAAGGAGGAATGACCGTGTACCAGGCGTCTTTATGCCAACTTCAATAGGCCGTGCGCATGACAGATGTTTTCATTTACGTATCATGACACATACCGCGCCATATGTTGATCAGTTTTCAGACTACTTTTTTTCTTGTACCATACGTTTTCCATTACATTCCGTTGCAATTTGACGTCATTCTGACTAGTGGTGTCATTTCTACAGCGTTTTGAAAGTTAAACTTTAATTACAATCACCCTGTATGTCGGATAGTTCAGAACAAAGAAGTATTACATTTGATACCCAAGAACTTTCCAGCAATTATGAATACTAAATACATTAGAGGCCATTAAAATTGCTACACACGAAGATGACGCGCTACAGATGCGAAATTTAACCGACAGGAAGAAAATGCTGTGATATGCAAATGATAGCTTTTCAGAGCATTCACACAAGGTTAGCGCCGGTGGCGACACCTACAACGTGCTGACATGTGGAAAGTTTCTAACCGATTTCTCAATAATGTATGAAATCTTATGGGACTCAACTGCTAAGGTCATCAGCCCCTAAATTATTCTAAGGACACACACACACACACACACACACACACACACACACACACACACACACACACGCCCGAGGGAGGACTCGAACCTCTCATACACAAACTGCCGTTGACCGGCGTTGCCTGGTGAAACGTTGTTGTTATGCCTCGTGTAAGGAGGAGAAATGCATACCATCACGTTTCCGACTTTGATAAAGGTAGGATTGTAGCCTATCGCGATTTCTGTTTATCGTATAGCGACATTGCTGCTCGCGTTGGTCGACATCCAATGACTGTTACCAGAATATGGAATCGGTGGTTTCAGGAGGGTAATACGGAACGCCGTGCTGGATCCCAACGGCCTCGTATCACAAGCAGTCGAGATGACAGGCATCTTATCCGCATGGCTATAACGGATCGAGCAGCCACATCTTGATCCCTGAGACAAAAGATGGGGATGTTTTCAAGACAACAACCATTTGCACGAACAGTTCGACGTTTGCAGCAGCATGGGCTGTCAGCTCGGAGACCATGGCTGCTGTTACCCTTGACGCTGCATCACAGACAGGAGAGCCTGCGATGGTGTACTCAACGACAAACCTAGGTGCATGAATGACAAAACGTCAGTTTTCGGATGAATCCAGGTTCTGTTTACAACATCATGATGGTCGCATCCGTGTTTGGCGACATCGTGGTGAACGCAAATTGGAAGCGTGTACTCGTCATCGCCATACTGGCGTATCTCACGGTCACCTCTTGGTCGTATGACGGCACTTTGAACAGTGGGCGTTACATTTCAGATGTGTTACGAACCGTGGCTCTACCCTTCATTCGATCCCTGCAAAACCCTACATTTCAGCAGGATAATGCACGACCGCATGTTGCACGTCCTGTACGGGCCTTTCCGGATACAGATGATGATCGACTGCTGCCCTGACCAGCACATTCTCCAGATCTCTCACCAACTGAAGTCTGGTCAATGGTGGCCGAGCAACTGATTCGTCACAATACGCCAGTCACTACTCTTGATGAACTGTGGTATCGTGTTGAAGCTGCATGGGCAGCTGTACTTGTACACGCCACCGAAGCTCTGTTCGACACAATGCCCAGGCGTATCAAGATCGTTATTACGGCCTGAGGTGGTTGTTCTGGGTACTGATTTCTCAGGATCTATGCACACAAATTGCGTGAAAATGTAATCACATGTCAGTTCTAGTGTAATATATTTGTCCAATGAATACCCGTTTATCATCTGCATTTCTTCTTGGTGTAGCAATTTTAATGGCCAGTAGTGTAACTACTAGTGGTTGGGTTTAAACTGGAGATCTTCAGCTTGCCGCTACCTCCACTAACTACTACGCTACACTGAATGTACCGCGGCTCACTGATATATTTTTCTGCATCAAGAAGTAGGACAACCGTTCCTGGTTACTTCTGCGTATAGCCTACCAATCCTTAACTTTCTATAGTTGCGTTGATGTTGGCTGTAATTTCTTATATGTCCTGCTATGAAATTTTATCTGTCTACCGAAAATGGAAGCACGTTACCCATGTTCGGAAGCTGAATGCTTGATCGAATCCCGGTCCAACAAAAATTTTACCGTGCCACAAACTTCCATTCCAGCAGCCTATTCTCTACCAAAGAATAAAATCCCATCTCAATTTAGCCTGTATTAATAAGTTCTGCAAATACCACTGCTTAGCTTCCACTGTCCACTCCACGCTGTACGGAAGGCATGGCGCTCCCAGTTTCGTCACGCAGCAGTCGGGCGAGACGTAGTGATACGGATCGGAGTTCACGCGGCCGCTAATCAAACTTGCCCCACATAGATCTCCGGTCACGCGGCGACTGCGGCCTATCTGGCGCCCCCTGGAATTGGATCTTACCAACTGTGAAATTGCTCCGGATGTCTCAGTTGTGCCAACTCCCACAGAGCTGCAGCGGACATACGTCAGCCTCCTGAGGGTGGATCATCACCGCTGTGCTAATTGCCCGTGGGAAGCTTGCTGGTGACGGTTCCTGATTTGCAGGAGATATAAACGATCGTAGCTGTTACGGGTCTATAGCTGTCGTTGCTGTAAACAAAACCTACCTGTTTTTGTTGTTCCATTAAAAAAACTGTCTCCACTTGCAGCCTTGCTACACCCTTCATGATTAAGTGTAGCTAGTTATCGGGAAAGGCATCAGTTCCGAAGAATGTAAATAGTAAGAATGTGGATAACTGTGCAATTGTTAATGACACACAAATATTTTGCCCTAATAACGATCGAATAGAAATACGTTTAATTATGAAGATAAAATACAATCACTACGTTGCATGGCCTGTGTTTTACGATGTACTCTACAATGTCCTACTTGCAATTGCAATCAGTTAAACGAATTCGTTACTAGTTATGAAACTACAGTTAACTAAAAGCTTATTTATTCATTAAAAAATATGTTCTTCGGTCCTGAAGTGACAGTAACTTTGAAATTGTGTTAGATTGAATCCGAACTTAGGTAACAATTAAGATAAGTTCTTAGTCGCTTAGGGTTACAATACACGACGGATCTCAGTTGAATATGCAATGTATCACAGAATTTAGGTGTTCACTTAAATTATGTTCAAGACTTTAGAATTATTCACAAGCAAAATTGGCTGAGTTATTGTCTCACAAAGCACGATAAAGATTAACAAGTGTAATCTGACAACGTTCGTTGACTGAGATAACTAACGATTCTTCCACATGATCAAAATTCATTGCAAAGAACATAATCATTAAGTATAAATGCCGTCACAGACAGCAACAATCTAATAAGGTAATGGCAAAATATGACACTCAAGATCGAGAAAGGAATTTATAACATGCACAAAACTGAATAATGTATCAGAATGAGAGAATTTGCTTTGACAGTTAATTAACTTGCTTCGAAGACTTGTTATTAAACTACTGAAGTACCAGATTCTTCAATATCTTTGATTAACCACTTTAATAAAGTAAAGAAAAATTTTACTTTACTTCCTGGTACACTCATTACTTCCATAATGAAACCCTTCCTTTCTTTTACAGAGTTGTAGGATGATGGGAAATGGATTCTGTCTGCGGTAATAACGACTTAAGTGAATAATTAACATAGGTATAGGATAAAGTTTTACTCACGCAGTATATATCGTCCATAGAATTATTCTACGACAGTGACAAGTATTTCACAGCTCTAATTGTCTACGATGATAGTCTTAATTGGTGCGAGATAATAGTTCGGTGGCAACAGCTACTTTCTGAACTCTTCTTCCGATTCTCGATAAATTTGAATGTGTTTTGGCAAACGATTGTCTTAATAATTTTCGTGAAGCTTTTTCTTAAATGACGTTTTACTACGGCTCGCAAGCAGCATAGTTACGACATCGAAAAAGCCTTATTAAAGGAGGTGGACGAAAATATGGAAACATCAGAAACAGAACACATTATCGTGCTTAAGATCGTGTAGGAACACCGTTGGCATTCTAAACAGCTTTCAGTCGCCTCGAAATTGGTAAGTACAGCTCCTGTATGATTTTCAAGGGAATCCTATGCTTCCTGCAAAGCAATGGGATGTTCAGGTAACCCTGGTGTGGTGGGTATCCATCAGGCACCCTCCTCTTAAAAACAGGCCACAAAAGTTCAATAATGTTGGCATCTGGTGACTGTGGATGATGTGTCATTCTTGTCCCGACAAAACCAGTCCTGAGCTGCGTGAGCTATGTGAACAGGGCTATCGTCGTAGAACACAGCACTGTACCACGAGATGGATCTGATCAACCAAACTGGTCCCGTAAGTCTTAGTCTCAGTTCAAATGGCTCTGAGCACTATGGGACTTAACATCTGAGGTCATCAGTCGCCTAGAACTTAGAACTACTTAAACCTAACTAACCTAAGGACATCACACACATCCATGCCCAAGGCAGGATTGGAACCTGCGACCGTAGCGGTCGCGCGGTTCCAGACTGAAGCGCCTAGAACCGCTGAGCCACAAAGGCCGGCTAGTCTCGGTGACGTGCAGAGTAACCATGAGGCCCATCGAATACCTCGATATGGCTGCCTAAATGATCACCGAAATTACTTTCTTCCGTAGCTCCATTGTTCTTTTCTTGTGGCTTCAGCAGCACGTTTACCTAATACAGGCTTCGCATCACTGATTAGCAGTTTTGGAATTCCAGTTCGCTCTCCAGTTCCCTGTTCATACAGCTCTCTTCGTGTTTCTCTGGTCCTGATAGGGTTCGCTAGTGCCACGTTCAGTTCTGCAGCGACTTTTTGCAGCTGTCGCCGTCTTATTTTTCCTCATAACTGTCTTCAATGACTGTCTGTCACAAACACTCACTACACACTCTCGTCCACGTTGTGACTTAACAGATGTTTTCCGTTTTCATCGCATGCTACATAAACCTCTGATAAGTATCTTATTGAAACACCCAGTACTTCGGCTACCATGGTTACGGGAGCAACCACCGTACGAACACCGACGATGTGTAAACGTTCTCATTCACTTATCTCCCACATAATCACTCATAATTACACAGAACTCTGTTATGACAACGACTAACACAACCATCGTTTTGAGGTCAGTTAAAAGATGCCATTCGTCTAAAAACACAACAGCGCAACCTGCAAGTTTAGCTAACATCTACATTTATGCTCAAGCATGCAGTTCTCGCGGGATTTCCATATTGTTGCCCAATTTCCCTACGTCGTCACCACATGGCCGACATAATGCAACATGTTTTGCGCGCTTTTCTCTCAGTAGCAGACAATTTCAGACTAGGTACACGCTCTCGTACACCACATATGTTAATACCGTGCAGAATATGTGTTTGATTTTACATAGTGCAACACCCCTGACATTGCCAGATGTCAACTAACAAAGAAAATCTCTTTTCACCCATTTACAAGAAAGTCATTTCATAATACTAGAAGTAATTTTGACACATAAATAATGAAATACACACATTCACGATTAAAGAGCGGCATTGAAAAATACAAAAGAGGTAGTGTATCAAAGTGTGACATACTGTATTGTACTGTTACATACATACTTACTAGACCAGAGTCTCACTTCCTTAGTAGTTTCTTTTTTTTCAGAATTTTTTTCCAGTAACACTTAATTAGTCAATCAGTTTATAGACACAGTATTGAGGATGAATTTTTCCGAGACTGCTATTAACAGCGATTGATTATGATTCTTTGTACAGTTTTGAAGCTCGATCCCAGAATGTGTCACTCTCTCCTCAAGGAAAAGGCCCTTAACACCTGAACGATACAGGTACAACCAACCTGTCGATCGCTCAGAGTTTCCTACGTTGGGAAGCCATACAGCACGAATAACTATTAACAGCGAAAATCGACACTGATGAAACCGTACGATACTGTAACCAAACACATTGCACTCATCAGATGCCCATTTAAGAGCCGTTTGCATTATAACTGTGAATGTGGCAATAGAAGCAGAATAAAAAAAAAATTATTCGTTACAGTAGGAGACTTTGGGCTGAGAAGTGTCCGCTCCTTTCAACACGGCCGTAGTCACGGCCGCTCCCAACGCCCTCTGAAAAACTACACTGGTGCACATCTACAACACACCAGACACTTTAAACTAAAATTTCTAACAACTCATACAGAAACATTAACTATGCACCCCGTAAGAGGGCTGGAAATGGTACAGACACTCACACTAAGAATTTATTTTCCACCAAAAGTGCAATTTGCTTTTAAAGGGCTCTTAAGGTGGAAGGGTGGCAACTTTGTGAAAATGACTATTTAAATAAAACCCATGATATTCAGACTTACATAAAGTGTACAACATGCTCTACATTACACATATACCGCCTCGCAAGATGACAGGCAACATAAAAACATATTTCAGGAATTCGGCCCTTACCTTAATTCTATAAATTCGTTAACACCGAATCCGACAAACATGACAGAGGCAGTTATTAACGTATGGCAGATTGATAGGGTGGGGGGGGGGGTTACTAAACAACCCGAACCGCAGATGTCGTGGTTCAGCTCCTGTTGCTCCCTTGTGAAGCGCGAAGGCACTACCCGTTTGTACTGCCACAGGACTCACATGAGGACCTCACATGCGCCAACGCTCAAGGCGGACAAGTCATGTCGTGTCTCAGTGCACGACCAACCAACCGACCAATCCAACCGCCAATGACCGTTGCCCGAACAACTCGAGCAAACTGGCGGCCTAACGCGCAGACTCAGATGCAGGAACTCAGCCCCGACCGGACGACCACTAGCTGAGTTCTGTTACTGACGGAGTGGCAAGACTCTCATTTCCTGGCTTAAATTTTGATCCAAATTACAGCCATACTCGCACTCCGACGACAGACAGACACTGAGTGCCCCACACTGAGCCGGCTAACCAAATGACTAGACTTGCCTCGACTGACCGACTCCCCCTCACAGAGCTCATAGTGCCCCTTAAATGCATGTGAACAGGCAACCTTTCCGTTTTCCCACAAGAGGGGGACACCAAAGCTGCGATTACCATAGCGGCACCACCGCCAGAAACGGAGGGCGACTGCTTCACACAAAGCGCTGTGGCGCGCTCTTCAAAATAGCAAATTTTTTGCCATGGATCAGATCGTGTTGAAAGATGCACTCGCCACCCCCGAATTTTTCTTCAACAGTGGGAAGCAAGAAGGTGCTTGAAACATCAATGTAGAGCCGTGCTGTGATAGTGCCACGCAAAGCAACAACGCGTGCAAGCCCCCTCCATGATAAACACGACCACAACATAAAACCACCGCTTCCGAATTTTACTGTTGGCACTATACATGCTGGCAGATGACGTTCACTGGGCATTCAGCATCGTATCGCCATGTTGTGTACCGTGATTCGTCTTCCATACAAAGTTTTTCCACTGTTCAAATGATTCAAATGGCTCTGAGCACTATGTGATTTAACTTCTGAGGTCATCAGTCCCCTAGAACTCAGAACTACTTCAACCTAACTAACCTAAGGACATCCATGCCCGAGGCAGGATTCGAACCTGCGACCGTAACATTCGCGCGGTTCCCGACTGTAGCGCCTAGAACCGCTCGGCAACTCCGGCCGGCTCCATTGTTCAATCGTTCAATCTTTACGCTCCTTACATCAAGCGAGGTGACATTTGGCATTTACCAGTGTCATGTGTGACTTATGAGCAGCCGCTCGAGCGTGAAATCCAAGTTTTCTCACCTCCCGCCTAGCTGTCATAGAACACTACGTGATAAAAAGTATCCAGACAATCCCAAAACATACATTTTTCTTATTACTTGCATTTTGCCGTCACCTACTGCCAGGTACTCCATATCAGCGACCTCAGTAGTCATTAGACATCGTGAGAAAGCAGATTGGGGCGCTACGCGGGACTCACGGATTTCGAACGTGGTCACGTGATTGGGTGTCACTTGTGTCATACGTCTGTTCACGAAATTTCCACACTCCTAAACATTCCTAGGTCCACTGTTACCGATGTGATAGTGAAGTGGAAACGCGAAGGCGCTTTGGAATTCCTGGGTGAGGATAGATGTCTGCCTATTACACATGACGACCCTCTTCAACTGTCGGCGATCTCTGTCAGTTAACATACGAGGTCCGCCTGTACGCTTTTATGCTGTACGTGTCCCTTCATGTTTCCCCTTCACTATCACGTCGGAAACAGTGGACCTAGGGATATTTATGAGTGTGTAAATTTCGCGTACAGACGTATGACACAAGTGACACCCAATCACCTGACCACGTTCGAAGTCAGTGAGTTCCGCGGAGTGCCCCATTCTGCTCTCTCACTATGTCTAATGACTACTGAGGTCACTGATATGGAGTACCTGGCAGTAGGTGGCAGCACAATACACCTATTATAAACAACATAAGTTTCTGGGTGTGTCGGGTTATTTTTGATCACATAGTGTACATATTTCAGATGTAATATTTTCGATTAGGTCCAAATGCAACTGGACAATAATTTCACCCATGATCAGTGATTGGTGTATGTGTAAAATGTATGATTCCGCTACTAATGTAACAACTTACATCTTGTATCTACAGCACGATACCAAGGTCGTACACCAGCCTCCATGACATCTGACCCGAGTCCTCAACACTTTTCTGCGTGTGGTCATCTAAAACGAGAAGTGCACACAATTATCGTTGACAGGAACTAGAGAAGCGAGATGTACAGTCTCGTCAAGTTTTAAAAACATATGCATGCTTTAAAGGTATAACTGAAGAGAGTTGATCTGACGTTATCAATGAAAGAGTAATTGGCTTGTTTGAGGAAAATGGAAAATGTTCATAACACACAAATGTATTTAATCAAGTATCTTCATACTAATTCCAACACTTTTTCAGTAATGATATCCACGTGCGACGTATCTGCGTTGATTTATCACAATGAATATAGTGCTGACGCATTACATGTGCCCTTATTCTAGACTTGTGACTTTCTGAATAAGCGCAAACAGACACTGTGTAACTTTAGACAAAGAAACAAAATTTTCAATTTCGTGAGCTGATTTCTTCGTACATCTTCTATGGTACCTGAGTCGTGATTCTGGTTTCTACGTGCCTGTATACTACTTGAATTTCTGTATCATTTCACGTGTTGCTTGTTTTCTTATCCATATTGTTGAATTCTCGCTTCTAGACGCTTGGACCTTTTAACCTCTTTTATTTCGTTATTGTCTGTTAATAAATGTTTTGGCGCATCTTATAAGTTCGAGAAAACGTAAGTTTTTCTAAAGAGATTCTTAAGCTTGTTGTAGTAGCGTCCGTCTTAAGATTTCTGTTACAAGAACCGGCGCCGTTTTGCAGCGCCTTTTGGATTCTGAGATAAACCAACATAATCATCTTTAAAGGTATGGCAGTTTACTTCAGTAAAATGTTTTTTTGTCTTCAGGTATTCGGTATTACTTTTAACATTTCTTTCCAATTTTAAAAGTGATTGTAGTTCGTTAAACACACAATAAAAGAGGATTGGAAATTAAACCGTCACCTCGTCTTACACCGACGAATCTTACTGTTGAATTACTGCCTGTAAGTAGCTATGCATATTGTAACCTCTAAGCTAAATTCTTTTCGCTTAGGAAAGAATCGTGCTTTTTTTAATGTTGTTGTAGACCGTTTCTAAAACTTTTCTAATGTATGTCACTCGGCTGCAATTAAACTATGAGACCACCAAATCTCGGGACAGTAGTGTTATGCACAGCATCTTTGTATGAATGATTTTCTCTTTGGTGTAAATAAATGTTCTTGTTGTGAAAGCAAGCAGGGTGTGTTACTTTTTTAACCTGGAGCTGTACCGAATATTTTGAGGCTCCAACCCGGGAAAGGATCGCCGCAGGCGACGCGTGGAGGAATTTCTGTGAGCAACACTTCTGCCTTTGCTAATAAGGAGGAGCAACCGCATAACGTTATTACGGTATGATGAGCAACATTACATTCATGCTTGCGCAAAGCGACTGTTTCACCGCATTTTATGTAAAACGCCTTGATCTGCCGTTTGAGAGAATTTCGAGACCATCACAAGTCCGTTGTACTGCCATTAGTACAGTACTGCGTCTGGACGTTTACTGCGCGTCGTAGTGTACTGGATTTCGGCGCTGCTCGCGATTGTTAATATCTTTAAATGAATATTTCTTCCATAAGGGATGGCATTATGAGTCCGACTGTTGATCAATACAAATAAAACAGTTTCTGCGTCAGTCACTTGCTTATTTTGCTGCGAGTTTCAGTGGTTCACACCATCATCTTCAGGTGGATAATTGTTTATTTACATGGCTGGTGTCGGAGTAGAGTACAGATGTCTTCTCGCAGTTGCGGACAAAGGGCAGTGTAGGCTATTTTGCGTCTTTCGAGGGACAGTAGAGTTGTAAAAGGTCCGCATACTGTTGCCTGATGTGTGTCTTCTCCACTGCGCATTGTATTTACACTGTTGTTTCATAATGTGCAGTGGAGAGGACATACATCACGCAACAGTATGCAGACCTTATACAACTCTACTGTTCCTCAAAAGACGCAAAATAACCTATATTGCCCTGATCTGCACCTGTGAAAAGATGGCTGTACTTTTCACCAACACCAGTTACGTAAATAAACAGTTGTCTACCTGAAGATGATGATGTGAACCACTGAAACGTATACTGGCCAAATAAACAAGTTACTGACGCAGAGATTATATTATTTGTATATCTGAATGATTCCCACGCTGCTTTTGTCACCAGCAACAGTCACCTTTTGTTCACTTGTGGAAACCATCATTTTGATTCTTACACGGCAACCACTATCGTTTGAGAAGATTGTTAAATTCTGACAGGCATGTCGACCGAAAGGGTATTTATCCTGAAAAGAAAGTGAACTCATCAGGGATCGAACATTACTCGATTAGGCACCGCATTCGGGAGTTCTCAACTGATACAGTGCCCTTCGAATTTAGAATTATGAGGCTCGTCCGTAGGACACGCTGTCAATTGGTGTACTTCTGGACGACCAAATTACGGCCTTTTCTCAGCGGAGGATTAAAATACTGATATAATTTCATGTGAAGATTATATTGATGAAACGAGGCGAGCACTTTGAAAGTTAACCTGTGGGGCTGTATATAAATTAATGAGTGAAGCAAAATTTACTTTGTTTTTCCCAAAACAAAGACAGCCACAACTTATGCTAAAGAAAATATGATTGAATACTGTAAACAAGTAACAGGTGGTTTAAGACCACAATGTACAAGGATCCTGGGTGGCAGAAGTAAGTCAAGTACTCTGGCCATAAAAATATGGATAACACAATTTGAATTGGTCTGACGCTGAGCAGACTTCGATTGTTCAAATCTACAGAACTTTCTCTTTATAGGTGCAGCTGAGAGCAAGTGGCGATTGAGATCTGTGCGCCCTGACAAGGCCGAAGCAGCAGCGCGTCACCCTGTTTGCTTCGTGTGGTGATGTAACTTTGACAACAAATGGCTCTGAGCACTATGGGACTTAACATCTGAGGTCATCAGTCCCCTAGAACATAGAACTACTTAAACATAACTAACCTAAGGACATCACACACATCCATGTCCGAGGCAGGATTCAAACCTGCGACCGTAGTGGTCGCGCGGTTCCAGACTGTTGTAACTTGCAGCTGGCGAGATGTGTGCAGCAGAGGCAAGACATGAGGAGGCACCTGTGAATCGATCGCGATCACAAAAGAAACGCAAAAATCTGACGGTCCAACGGGCAAGCAGACAGATCGAAGTTTACTCTCTACCAAAGCCCTGAAATCACAGTAGATTTCAGTGTCTGGCACACCCGCTCGGTGGTCGTACCAAGGACTAATTTGGCTCACTTATACGGCAGACTGCACAAGGATACCAAACGTCAAGACTGGTAAACCAAAAGCGAATAAGTGTGTCCTCGGCATATGAGTAGTCTGAGATGTTTGAAGTCACACTGTCGGTAGAGTAAGGCTGCCCAGTCCAAACTACTCGCTATGAAGTCAGTCTCAGGCCAGGTCCCAAGCACCAGCCACACATGCCAGAGCATTGACCAGACTATGCTTCCGAGCGCTTCGCACCTCTTCGGAGAAAAAAATCCGTTTTCGCATAAAGTGCACGAACGACACCGCCTTCACGCCGTCTTGAGCAAGTCATAGGGCTCCAGAGGGGCTAAATCTCCCCTCCTACACGATAGCACAAACTCATATCGAACCAGGGCAAGAGTTACTAAACGTGCATCTCTGAAAAAAAAAGGAAACCACAGATTACTGGCTTTTTTATGTTTTGGCGAAGGGGAAGGTGTTTTCCTCCGATGTCACGTTGCCTCCCATAGAAACAAGCGAACATATACAGTCTCAAGGATCTTGAGCTAAATCGCATGTGCCTTGGAGCGTGTTAGTCCTAGCTATCAGGTGTAATAAAGATTCTATCTCTAAATGTTTTTCAGACACCAGAGTTTCTTATACAACCGAGGCAGCCGATGGAATTCGGTCACAGTCCTATTTGCAATATCGGCAAACACGAAAACTTGTGAAATTTTATTTCGCATGGCTCTGCACACAATGCCCAGTTTACGACTCCACTGTGTAGATGTGTCCGTTCAGTCCGTCACCCCAGCCCAGGCTTTGGCTGGCACCAGTGCAGGTACTGCGACATTGTTCTGCTCGAGACCTGTCTCGGCGAGAGGCTGCTCTATCTGCCCTGTACAGCTGTGGACCTGTCTGGCAAGATTTACTGAGGGATGGGATTGCCGCCAATTGCTTTCAACTCCAAACATGCAGTTTCTATGACCTAAGAACCATTAAAATAACTCACGCTTTTAGAGCCCTAGCGTACTCCATCAGCGTCTGCTCAGGCAGTTAAATTTCTAGAGTCGCACTCAAAGTACATCAGCTTGTGATAAAATCTTTAATAATTATCCGTATACAAAATATAGGTGCGAGAGTAACTTGTGCTCTCTCAACTTATCGTTGTGTTCGATGATATCGAAACGAAACTACACTCCTGGAAATGGAAAAAAGAACACATTGACACCAGTGTCTGACCCACCATACTTGCTCCGGACACTGCGAGAGGGCTGTACAAGCAATGATCACACGCACGGCACAGCGGACACACCAGGAACCGCGGTGTTGGCCGTCGAATGGCGCTAGCTGCGCAGCATTTGTGCACCGCCGCCGTCAGTGTCAGCCAGTTTGCCGTGGCATACGGAGCTCCATCGCAGTCTTTAACACTGGTAGCATGCCGCGACAGCGTGGACGTGAACCGTATGTGCAGTTGACGGACTTTGAGCGAGGGCGTATAGTGGGCATGCGGGAGGCCGGGTGGACGTACCGCCGAATTGCTCAACACGTGGGGCGTGAGGTCTCCACAGTACATCGAAGTTGTCGCCAGTGGTCGGCGGAAGGTGCACGTGCCCGTCGACCTGGGACCGGACCGCAGCGACGCACGGATGCACGCCAAGACCGTAGGATCCTACGCAGTGCCGTAGGGGACCGCACCGCCACTTCCCAGCAAATTAGGGACACTGTTGCTCCTGGGGTATCGGCGAGGACCATTCGCAACCGTCGCCATGAAGCTGGGCTACGGTCCCGCACACCGTTAGGCCGTCTTCCGCTCACGCCCCAACATCGTGCAGCCCGCCTCCAGTGGTGTCGCGACAGGCGTGAATGGAGGGACGAATGGAGACGTGTCGTCTTCAGCGATGAGAGTCGCTTCTGCCTTGGTGCCAATGATGGTCGTATGCGTGTTTGGCGCCGTGCAAGTGAGCGCCACAATCAGGACTGCATACGACCGAGGCACACAGGGCCAACACCCGGCATCATGGTGTGGGGAGCGATCTCCTACACCGGCCGTACACCACTGGTGATCGTCGAGGGGACACTGAATAGTGCACGGTACATCCAAACCGTCATCGAACCCATCGTTCTACCATTCGTAGACCAGCAAGGGAACTTGCTGTTCCAACAGGACAATGCACGTCCGCATGTATCCCGTGCCACCCAACGTGCTCTAGAAGGTGTAAGTCAACTACCCTGGCCAGCAAGATCTCCGGATCTGTCCCCCATTGAGCATGTTTGGGACTGGATGAAGCGTCGTCTCACGTGGTCTGCACGTCCAGCACGAACGCTGGTCCAACTGAGGCGCCAGGTGGAAATGGCATGGCAAGCCGTTCCACAGGACTACATCCAGCATCTCTACGATCGTCTCCATGGGAGAATAGCAGCCTGCATTGCTGCGAAAGGTGGATATACACTGTACTAGTGCCGACATTGTGCATGCTCTGTTGCCTGTGTCTATGTGCCTGTGGTTCTGTCAGTGTGATCATGTGATGTATCTGACCCCAGGAATGTGTCAATAAAGTTTCCCCTTCCTGGGACAATGAATTCACGGTGTTCTTATTTCAATTTCCAGGAGTGTATTTCAGCTAACGCCATCTTCAAGGATCCAATGCAGTTACTACAACAGTAATTAAATTAGAGCTATTTTCAGAAGAAGTAAGCCGCTGATCTAGATTTTTGGAACAATTTAAATACTGAGTAGACAGCAAGTCCCCATCGGCCACTGTTAATATGCATGTTTTTCTTCGAAGTTGTCTCGAAGGCAAACCTAGAGCGCTCGTCGGTTGTATCGCTGTAACAACATCCATGAAGAGGATACAAAGAAAATTCTATGGGAACAGTATGCATTTAATAATAGAATTTTCAGGGGCGCCTTGGTTATTTGAAAGCTATAGTACCGATTCAGTTCGTGTCTCCGGAAAACCTCAATTTAACATTCATAGAATGTAACCGAAGAATACAGGCAGTAAAATCGTTAGAGGGTGACGTCAGTACTTATGGCAGAGTCTTACTACCAAAGATATTACACACCTTCCCAGAAGAAACCAGTTGTCGCTGAAAAATTCGTGTGAAAAGACATAACTACTTCGAAGGAAACGTTCTAATGTTAATGGAGTTTCTAATGTAAGTAGTAGACGGAACGTTCGTTGCTCAGAGGATCCGCGAAGAAGTACATCCATTTTCAAATGCCCTATCTACAGCTTTAGCAGTTAGTAGACAGCCTACGCACAGTACCTCTAAACCTTTAAAAATTGCATGAAGAGAGGCTAGGCCTTCCGCCCACTCTTTAATGGCTGAAACGTAATACTTCCGAATTCCTTACGTGAAAACTCTTAAACATTTGTTGAATAAAACCAATATTATTAGGCTTCTACATCTTTATTCTTCATGTATACATATTTGAAGCCATTTGTCGTTAGAGTACTCCGGATCGTAGCGTCTAATACGGCGTGTGTAATGCAACAATGTCGGTGGGTGAGAAACTCTGTGCTATAATCGAGTTTCGAATTCGAAGAGTTGGTCCACACTTGTAGCATCCTCTCCTTCAGTATGACAATGCCAGACCTCAGTTACCACGTCTGAATCACGCAGACTCGTCCGTTTGAATTTAAGAACAATGTGGAATATTGAGCACATTGGTACAAACGTTGCTGCGAGTTCAAATTCCTTCAGCGTCCACCCACCTGTACAGGGTTATTACAAATGATTGAAGCGATTTCACACCTCTACAATAACTTTATTATTTGAGATATTTTCACTATGCTTTGCACACACATACAGAAACTCAAAAAGTTTTTTTAGGCATTCACAAATGTTCGATATGTGCCCCTTTAGTGATTCGGCAGACATCAAGCCGATAATCAAGTTCCTCCCACAGCGCAGCATGTCCCCATCAATGATTTCGAAAGCATCGTTGATGCGAGCTCGCAGTTCTGGCACGTTTCTTGGTAGAGGAGGCTTAAACACTGAATCTTTCACATAACCCCACAGAAAGAAATCGCATGAGGTTAAGTCGGGAGAGCGTGGAGGCCATGACATGAATTGCTCATCATGATCTCCATCACGACCGATCCATTGGTTTTCCAATCTCCTGTTTAAGAAATGCCGAACATCATGATTGAAGTGCGATGGAGCACCATCCTGTTGAAAGAAGAGGTCGGCGCTGTCGGTCTCCAGTTGTGGCATGAGCCTATTTTCCGCGGGCTACGCGTGAAACGCCCGCACGCGTTCAACCGTTTCTTCGCTCACTGCAGGCCGACCCGTTGATTTCCCCTTACAGAGGCATCCAGAAGCTTTAAACTGCGCATACCATCGCCGAATGGAGTTAGCAGTTGGTGGATCTTTGTTGAACTTCGTCCTGAAGTGCCGTTGCACTGTTATGACTGACTGATGTGAGTGCATTTCAAGCACGACATACGCTTTCTCGGCTCCTGTCGCCATTTTGCCTCACTGCGCTCTCGAGCGCTCTGACGGCAGAAACCTGAAGTGCGGCTTCAGCCGAACAAAACTTTATGAGTTTTTCTACGTATCTGTAGTGTGTCGTGACCATATGTCAATGAATGGAGCTACAGTGAATTTATGAAATCGCTTCAATCATTTGTAATAGCCCTGTACCACGAGATGCGACCATTATGGGACACTCATGTAACCTATCGCTGGCCTATCCTACTGACGTTCCCATTCATCTGCCTATAGGCGCCAACCAATAATGGAAAACTGTTCATGACAGTTCGACTACATGAATATCTCATTCTCTACTATTAAGGCCCTCAAAGTTTGCAAAAACAGACATTATGTCTTATTGGATAACAGCAATCAGTGATTTTATAATGATACTTAAAATCCGTCTTGATTGCAAATTTTTTATTCATATGACCGGTTTCGGTTCATTCAGAACCATCTTCAGATCTGACATTTCCGTTACAGGAGTAACCCGTCCAAATCCAGCAACTTTCACATGCTGCGTCCCTCAAAGTTTGGCTGCATCCGTAGCGGAAGTCGAGAATATGTTCCAGCAATTCACACCGCCATCAACCTTTTTAACCTCGCGTCACAACAGGCCACGGATGTAATGCGTCTTATCTTACCCAGTGCAGGCAACACGTAGTTCATCGTCCGTGTAAGCTGACATTCGTTCTTCCTAATAACTTTGAAACTCTGAACGACGTATTGCTTCATTGTTAAAACGTCTGTAAAAACGTCTGCTAAAAACTAAGAGCTAAGATATCCTCACGACACTCCGATAGTAGCATGCCACCACCACTCCATGTTGATAGCTCCTTGTGTGGCTATACATAGACAATTTTTATCTGCCACATCACATGGTCCATACGGAAAGACACAGATTAACGGTTCAGAAAGTGGTCCTAACCTTCTACCAAAATTAATGTCTTTGCTGCCAGTATTCCTTCAACGATGCTTCGGGTTTATAGCTGTTATTACTCAAGATTTCCTTCAGCTTTCTTTTCACCGGAATGACCGAGATCTCACGAGATTCATGTGGTATAAGCTTCACGTCAGTGAAACTGCACTGTCAAATCTGCTAAGGGAGACGACTTTTTACCGCTTCAGACGCCTCCCTTTCTGTCTTACATGCAACCCCTCTCAAGGAACTGACAATTATTTACAAGTCACAATTCCCCACGGCTGCAACCTTAATACATAAGAAAATCTACACAGATGACGTTGTGACTGGAACCGAAGAACAAGACGAATTAGTGTCTCTCCACTAGGAGCTTATCTCATGGATGCGACAAATATATTGCCTTTGTCAAAATGAGAAACGAATTCACCATTATTGACTGAAATATGGAAGACCCTAGGACAAGACATAAAAACGAACGCTACAGTAGTGGATTTATCTTGGGCCACAACAAACAAAATGCTTTCCTAACCTCAAAAGACTATCATTGGCAGAACATTAGACATGATACCAACCAAAAAGTATTTCTTACGAGTTGCTGAAAAGTTTCTACGATTCTCTGTATTTAGTCCCGCCAATATCCTTCACCGGAAAGATTTTAGTCCAAGGCACTTGGCTATTAGGATTATGGTGGAACGAAATGTTGCCTCATCAGCTTGTCTCGAAGTGGCGGACGTGGCTATCGTGGCGTCTATCTAATATATCTGTACCCAGGTGGATGGCAGCCTCTGAGACCTGAAGCTCGCGCTTTCACTTTTTTTTTTTTGACTTAATAGGGCATACGGTGCGGTCTTGTACGCAACGTGTGACAAAAACTGAAATACTTGTACACACCTGATTTGCTGTATAGATCTTTCAGCGCTCGTGAAGACAGTGACAATTCCAAGTCTAGAATTTCTAGCTACATTATTGAGAATGAGACTACTGCGCTTTTACTGCAATGCTGTCAACTGTGATACTAGCAATGTGACCCTTTGTACTGACTCATCCATAACTGTAACTATCGGACCCGAAGATCTGGTAGGCATTTATTTGTAACAGAGGCACCGAAATTCAAACATTCTCTACGCCATCTCAACGGAGACACTGCCCGGAGAGAACAATCCAGCTGTTTATCTTTCAAGAGGAGTCCCTCAGAAAACACTACAACGTATATCTGTTCGTTGGAGTGGACCGAAGTGATTATCTCAATTCCCATCTCAGTTACTATATGACCGACACGAATTTTCCATCCTGGTGATTCGTTGTAATATAAGAGACCATACAATATTTCGCAAGTTTCAGTTGTGACAGATTATAAAGCCAGTAATAGAGTTCAGTAGGTATAGTTCTTATTTGAAGCTTTTGCGCACTGCTCCATACATTCTTCGCTTCCGAAAGAGACTTGTCAACAGACAAAATCTCCAGTGAAAACGTGCTACAGAAGAAATGACCGAATCTTGGACTTTTGGATAAATCAGTACAGACAGAGTGCTTCCTCCCAGAAATTACAGCGCTGTTGGATAATATGCCACATCCCAACAGTGCAAAAATAAAAATCTAAATCTATACTTACATAAAAACCTCCTGCGTCTAGAAAGTCGTCTACAATGCTCAGAATTTACTTCAGAAGAGCATCTATTCATTCTGGAAGGAAATCATTATTTCACAAAGCTGCCGATAACATACAAGCATATTCGATTACACCATCTTCAAATTCGAATTGTACATTTTAAGTTAGATCTTTACTCTGAGTTGCACAGGCCTGGCGTACTATAAAATTTGTCCTCTACCAGTGTCTAGGACGCAAAATAGATCGTTGGGTTGCTGATCAAGTAACAGAGGCCCCAATGCCTACAGGAAGAGTGACGCCACGCAAAACCTTTGAAGTATCTGGAATCGATTTCACAGGACGTTTATTCTCAAAAATTGTCAGCCTTCAATAGCAAATGTCACATTATTTTATTTACCAGAGCGACAAACCTTGAGCTCGTTACCGTCGTAATGGCATGTAAATCCTTGTTAGCCAAGCAAAGATTCGTTAGAAGACGAGGCGTCCCGCTTACAGTATACAGTGACAACGCTAAGATCATTCAGACAGCTAACCGGAAGCTATCGGAACTATGGACACCCCTTACATCTCATCGAACCTACTATGTTATCGCTGAAGGAAGTATTGCCTGGAAATATTTTATGGAGGTGGTAATGTACAGCTTCACTGAATGTTAAGAACAGCATTATGCAATACACAGCTGTCACGGTACATTTTGTAAGAGACGATCGGTTTCGGTCTAGCATCAGACCACGATCGGGTTCAAGAGGTGTCTCAGCTATGGCCTCGCGAAATTTGAATAACACTTATCAGGTATACACAGATCCATGCCTGATAGTAGTAACAATTTACATCTGACAACTGTTACTCCAATTACTTAAATGCGTAGCTGACATGATTTTCGGACACAATGATGGTCTGGTCCTAGACCGCAACCGATTGTATCTAGTATATTTACTTCGTTGCAACTATGTATTACCTGGAAGCTCATCGCTCCACGTGCGATTTGGTGCGGAAGCTGGTGAGAAACAAAGGTCTGGTAAAACTATGCCTTTGCAAATTAATCGTCCATAGCAGTCTGGACGCAGAGAGACTTCAAACTGTTCTGGTAAGCACCGATGCAGCAGTCAACTCGCGACCATTTCTCCCAGAGTGATTGAGTAAGTGCTCACACCAGCGCGCTTCCTGGTAGAAGGAAGACATACTACTTTATTAAGGGGAACCCAGCCCTCCAAGTCAACCGGCTTAGTAAAGAATTGAGGCTCCAGTAAAGTAAAAGAATTTGAGCTCCAGCAGAAACTAAGAGGAGACTTCTGCAATCGTTGGAGCAAACACTACTTCATGCTTCTCACCAGCTTTCAGCAAGTTCAGAAAGTCAGTAGAAGCCAGAAGATCAGAATCGGAGACATCGTCCTTCTCAGAGAACGTATCATCTCCCGATATATTTGGGAAAGAGCAAGTGTAACGGACTTACTAATTGGCTGAGACGAAGTTTACCAGACTGTTACTCTCACCAGATCGAAGAGAGATTACCATGCCAGTCTAAATGATTATACTGTAGAAGGTTGTCCTGGGTACGGAGAATGTCATGGCGCAGTCGAATCATGTACAATACAGTTCGTATTATGTTCAATGCTGTTCATAAAAAGTGGTCTGCAACATGCCACGATAAGAGGACGAGTATAACAACGGAAGCATGATAAGGAATTTTAATGGTACAGAAGTGGCGTGCACGTAGGCCCAAAAGTGCCCTCATTTGTGTAACCTGGCAGGTCAGCGTTCCGCAGCTGTCATTAGGTTCGGAGCCCTCATACGAAGTGAAAACATGAAACAAAGTGACACTATGCCTCGTCGACACCTAAGGGTGGAATATCTGTATATGAGTACATTCGAACGGTGCAGAATGATTGCTCTCTTGTAGGCTGGTCTGTCTTTCTGTGACACTGCCGCTCGTACAGGACACGCTGCATCAAGAGTGAGGAGTATGGGTGACCCGTAGTGAGAAGAGGGCAGTACAAGTGCCAACAGGGTACTGGTCGACACAGTGTAAACACAGCGCGCGAGACGGCCGTGGTGGTCTCGCGGTTCTAGGCGCGCAGTCCGGAACCGCGCGACTGCTACGGTCGCAGGTTCGAATCCTGCCTCGGGCATGGATGTGTGTGATGTCCTTAGGTTAGTTCGGTTTAAGTAGTTCTAAGTTCTAGGGGACTGATGACCACAGCTGTTAAGTCCCATAGTGCTCAGAGCCATTTTTGAACAGCGCGCGACGAACGCCATCTTGTTCGCTTGAGCGTAATGTACAGAATAGCTTGGTCCACAGTGTTGGCACTACGTTAGAACATTGCAAAGCGTGCGGACATGTCTGCGTCGACGGTTCTACGCCATCTTCTGGGGTGACACATATGCTACTGCGTCAGCTTCCACCCATCAGAGCCCTTCGACGCCGCAGACTGCAGTGGACTCGTGAACACGGACGCTGTCGTCTTTTGTGCCAAAATGTAGTGTTTTGGAAGAGTCCCGCTTCAGCTTGCTCTACAGTGATGGTCGCATACACGTTCCGCCGTGGTGAAAGTAATCGGGCAGACTAATTGTCGACCGGTGTAGTGGACAATCGTCTCCCACATCTTCACGACAATCTGAACAGATACCGCCAACAGCAGGAGGTTTCACATCCCGAGACGCTGTCCCTCCTGCAGGCACTTCCACATGCCATATTCCAGTAGGACAACGTCTGGTCGCACACGACAGCGAATGTGCAAGCAGGGTACCACTGCTTACCTGGCCTGCCAGTTCGCGTGATATGTCACCCATCGAACGTGGCTGGTCGGTTGGCAACTTTTTCGTTCAGGTCCTCGTGCAGCCACAGTGGACGCGCCTACAAAACACGTGGCAGAGTATTCCCTAACAGCTTATTCAGGCGCTCCTTGGTTCCATGGCACGACGTCTAGTTGCTCTGACTGCATCACGTGGTGGCGCTACTCCGTGCTGAAGTTCCACTTCACAGTGCATGTACAAGACTGTAGTACTAATCACTTGTGTAGCATCATCTCCCCCCCCCCCCCCCCTAGTCGTTGGAATAAATTTCATTGTGACCACATCTGTCGGTTTTGGTGTTTCACTTTTTCCAAACGGTAGTGTATGACACTTTTTCACTTCGGTGTAAATAAACGTTCTTGTTGTTGTGAAAGCAAGCAGCGCGTCTTACTTTTTTAACTTGGAGCTATACCTCATACGCTCAAATCTTCCTTTGAGGCTCACTATCATTAACCGCGTTTCGTATGTTCCAGTTTCATTCACGAATCGCCTGTCTCTTCCCACGTACATTTTATTTCTACAACATACGAAGGCCAAAACAAAATGGACTTGTTTTATTTTTTCCGTTTACAATCACACGCTTGATTTAGCGCAGTAATTCCTACGCATTACGTGTAATTTAGAATTAAATCGCACCTGCCGGGACGCAGCTCGTCCGAACTACGGCCGTTACTCACATTTGCTTTTTGCTGTGCCCTGCCCCCGGATGGAGTAGCGTTGAAATGGAATCGCTGGTAATCGCTAAATAGCTCCGATAGCCGCACTCGCACACACACAGAGCCAACGTGGGACTGCTACGTGCAGCGTTAGTCAGCCGATCCCGAAATAATCAGTAGCCCACACACGCCACTCCCACTGCCTCCCCTAATGGAGCAATTTGGGCAGTCGGGGGTGCGAGGGTGCTGTGTGGGCGGCTATCGACTGCCCGCCACATGCCTGAGGGGTGCAGGGCCGGAGTGGCAGGTTCGCGAATTAAAGCCAACGTATCGCGCGCCGCACACTTGATTCATGGGCGAGCACTCTCCATCAACTGCACTCACAGGGTAACAGCTGACGTGACTTGCTGTTTTGTTCCCATGCGTGCACTGTTCATTGCTGGTGTCTACAGCGTGGTCCATAGATGTGCGGCCATATTTCTGAAACTAAACCAGGCGAATAAACAAATACACCGACGGAAGAAAAATTACAGTACCAAGAAGGAGTTGTACGAGATAAACGAAAGCTGGTACACTTGTTTCTAAATCTGAAAGATGATGTGTACTCCAGTTTCTCGCAATTGCATAAGCAGCGCCACTATGACGATGGAAATCGTATTTGCCCTGAATGTACGCTGTATCGGTCATGGGCGTTACTTACCTTTAAGATGTGACGTGATGAATTGCTGTTAGTGAATTTAAGTCTTTAAGGCGACAAAGACGCCATTATCAACACCTCCCTGGATATGAACGAGGTCGTGTTATAGGGCTACGAGAAGCTAGATTTTTCGTCCTCGATATTGCAGAAAGACTTGGCAGGAATACAGACGCTGTAAATGATTCACACCAGCGGCGGAATGT
The DNA here is from genome assembly GCF_023864275.1 of Schistocerca cancellata. Classification (NCBI taxonomy): domain Eukaryota; kingdom Metazoa; phylum Arthropoda; class Insecta; order Orthoptera; family Acrididae; genus Schistocerca; species Schistocerca cancellata. The sequence continues at coordinate 642,323,010 of NC_064627.1, forward strand.
GAGCTGGTTATAGGGCTTGGTGGAGGTCCATTGTGTTTTCCGATGAAACTTAGTTCTGCCTCGGTGCCAGTGATGGCTGCATGTTGGTTAGAAGAAGACCAGTTGAAGGCCTCAACCAGCCTGTCTGTGTGCTTGACACACTGGAACTACACCTGAAACTATGCTCTGTGGTGTGATTCCGTATGACAGTAGGGGCACTCTCATGGTAATCCCATGGATACTGACAGAAAATTTGTTCCTCAGTTTGGTAATTCGACCTGTTGCCTTGCCATTTATTTAGAGAATTCCGAGGGCTATTTTCCAACACAATAGCGCTCGACCATATACCACTGTAGCAACCCAACGCGCTCTACAGAGAGTTTACATGTGGCCTTGGCCTGCTCGATCACCACACCTGTCTCTAACTGACCACTTATAGGACGTCATCGGGAGAAAACTCCGGAGTCATCCGCAAAAACCATTAACCGTCCCGGTATTCACAGACCAAGGGCAACCGGCGTGGAACTCCACCCACAATCTGACACCCAGCACCTGTACGACACAATAGATGCACGTTTTCGTGCTTGCATTCATCATTTTTGCGGTTACACCGTTTATTACTGTACCAGCGTTTCACATTTACATTGACTTTTTTCGCGCTTACATAACCCGCGAACTTGCAACGTTAATTACTGACATAAGTTACCAAGGTATCTCCAGAATTTCATTATTTTATATTAATAATTTGTTGATGTCGTAATTTTTTTGTGTCAAGATTTTAAAGTCAAACAGTACGGGGTGGTTCAAGGGGTAAAACTTGTTTGACTGTCTCATCAGAAGGCGACCATTTGGAAGCCGTATTCCTTATTGTTGCTTTTAATATGAGCATAGTTTTATTCATTCTTGAGGTGTAATGAATGTCGGAACGACTGATACAGTATATAGAATAGTCAAAATGGTCTTCAATGAAATCAAAAACACGGCGGCAAGACCATGAGTGCTGTAAGAATTCCACTGTTAAACGCAGAGGAGAGAGCGGATCGAAGGAAACAGTACAAGACCCTTAAGAGCGGGAGGTATTCAATGATGTGTTAGAAGAAGATGTGAAAGTCGATATGGAAAAGGTAGGGGCTGGGCTCCAGTACTAATGGCAGAATGTCTTAGAGATTTGGGAAACCTTCACACAGACAGGTTGATTGCAGGCCGTCAGCTGACCTCCTTCTAACGACCATCACTGTTACCGACTCATAGACAGCTTTCATTAGAAGACGCAAAGGACACCACCCCGCCTTCCAGTGAGCTCTCGCTTGACACCACTGAAGTCGAAGATGGCGTTGGTGTTGGGTTAGTGTAATGCACGCCACAGGCCAACTGGCTCGGAGATATCTTTGAAGCAATCGATTTGTAACAATTAATTCTGTCACTGTGGTGTCAGCTGCTGCTCAGATTGTTTCTGCAGACGTAGTACGATGAGTCAGAGCCACACGCTGAACACGGTGGTCTTCCCTCTCGGTAGTGCCACGTCGCCATCCCGAGTCCAGTCTTCTTGCGAGCGTACATTCTTGCGACCACTGGTGCTAGAAATCATGTACAGTGGATACGTTTTTGCCGAGTCTTTTTGCAATATCCAGATCTTCGTAGTCTTTTTTGCAAGACCTCATTCAAATTTTGTGAGATAATCTTGATAATGGTGTCTTTGTCGCCTTAAGGGCATTCTTGATTAACTTAAAGTCACAACGTCAAATATAATAGCTAACTGATACTCTCGACCTTTACAATGTGTATTTAAGGCACACCTGATTCTTATCTTCTTGGTGAAGACAACTACTCTCCTGAGCAGTTGTAGCAAAATTTGAACAGATACAACCTTCCAGGCGCAGAAGTGCGCCTACCAACTAAAAACACGGTTACTAACTTTCTTTTACGTCGCGAAACTGCATCTTGGTGTTGCGACCTTGTTTCCATCAGCGTCGAAGAAGGGTTCAAGAGTGGGATTAAATAATGAAAGGATATAAGTGATGAGAATCATTGATGACATTGCAATTCTCAGTGAAATTGAAGTGGAATCACTGTATCTGTTGAGTTGTTTGAATAGTCTGATGAGTACAGAAAGTGGACTGAATGGACAGAGAATAAATCGAAGAACGAGGAAAGTAATGAGATCAGAGAGAAACGTATCACGCAATAGACGAAGGTCCGGATTTCTGCTACCTTGCAAATAAAATAACTCATGATGGACGAAGCAAGGAGGCTATGAAAACCATATTATCACAGGCAGAAAGGGTATTCCTGGCCTAGACAAATGCACTAGCATCAGACATTTCTGAGAATGCACGTTACGAGCAAAAGGAAATTGAAGCATTTGAGATGTGGTGTAACAAAAGAATGTTGAAAATTAGGTGGACTGAATTGGTAAGAAATGAGGTTCTGCGTCGAATCAGGAAGAAAGAACGATATGATACGGTGTGATCTGATTATGGTCCGCCCCGATAGCAACATGGTCAGCGTGACCGACTGCCTTCCTAAGGAGCCAAGGTGCGATTCCTGGCTGGGTCGGGGATTTTCTCCTTTCAGGAACTGGGTGTTGTGTTGTCTTCATCATCATTTCATCCCCATCCAGAGCGCAGTTCACCCAATGTGGCGTCGAATGTAATCAGACCTGCACCAAGGCGGCCGGATCTTCCCCGTAAGGGGCCTCCCGGCCAATGACGCCAAACGCTCATTTCCATTTCATCTGATATATGAGGGAATAACTTCCATGGTGCCATAGAGAGTAAAAACTGTGGAGGAATAGCTGAGGACGTTGGGTGCAAGTGTTACTCTGATTTGAAGAGGTTGGTACATGAGGAGAATTCGTATCAGGCAGGTCAAACCAGTCAGAAGAATTACAACCAAACAAAAAGTGTTAATACAAGCAGAACGCAAGCTGAATACGAGCTGAACACAATGTGGTCGTTCTGGTGTCATGACACAGAATCACACGTGTTCAGCAACGCCATCCAACGCAACCCATAGTGCGTTGGTGAGGCTTATGTGATATTCTGTCGTTCTGGCTTTGTCTCAGACGAACTGGAAGGTGGACGCTGGAAAATGGCTACGTATGAAGCAACATCAACCGTTGTTCTGGAATTGTTTAGTAAGGGTTCAGATCGCAGAAAGTCCTTAATCTCGCAGAAAAGTGGGGGTCAGTCGCAAATTACCATCTCAACGTGCCGAGTGATGATGATTGTGCTAGCATGCTCTGGTTATATGTGTCCATGAAGAATGGGTGAATTGGATAACAACAACCTTACGTGTTGTGTAACAAGGTGAGCACATCGCGTAGCTTCCGCTGGCGGTGCTGAATGTAGCCCCTCAGGCCAGGAAGAACGATGCGATAGCTCTTGATGACCGCTGCAGCAACTTTCGCTGTCTGTACTACACTGTACTATGTAAACGCACTGCCTTCCAGCGGTGTGCATCACCTGCAGGATGGTCCGCCTCCACTCCACCGGTACGAAGACGCTGTGGACCGTCGGCAAGCAGCGGTCACTGGACGATGGTGCTAGCTCTGTGAACATTTTTTCTGCACTCCGTCTACCATGCTACCGCCACCTTTACCTCCGACAAATCCCTGTGGTCCCCGCCAACATTTATTTCACAGTAAACTAGGAGGCAGAGCAGATAAGCATTTCTAACTAGAACGGTAGCTCTCCCACTACTCTCCCACTACTCACGACACAACTGTTGCTGTCTTAAAAGTTTTTCTTACACTCTAATGACCCAATTAAAGGCAGAACTCCTAGAGCAGCATCAGTACCGTGGAACTTGACGAATCACCGGTTACCGGCTCAGGTTTAACTGAAGGGCCGGCCAGCATGGCCGAGCGGTTACAGACGCTTCAGTCTGGAACCGCGCGACTGTTACGGTCGCAGGTTGAAATCCTGCCTTGGGCATGGATGTGTGTGATGTCCTTAGGTTAGTTACGTTTAAGTAATTCTAAGTTCTAGGGGACTGATGAACTCAGAAGTTAAGTCCCACAGTGCTCAAAGCCATTTGAACCATTTAACTGAAAGTGTTTGAGGCGATCATTTCACCCAACTACCAATCCTTTAGCGGACAGACATCTCACTCGGAGACTGCAGCACCCTTAAGATTCGCCTCAGTGGCATACTCTGCCTATAGAACTAATGCATCTTGAATAATTGAAGTACCTGTGGACCAGTAGATGAACTCTATATACCGTATGATCAAACACCAACATGAACTAAATTGTGGAACTCAAAGATTCTGGCTGCTCTTGTACAAATGGTGGTACTATGAAGCACTACGAAATGACGACCACGTCAGTCAGGGAAAGTATATTAAATAACTGTCACGTATGCCACACCAAGATTAGAAGAAGGGGAGACAGGTAGTTTGGTGGGACGGAAGATTTAATTTGGGGACGTGGGGTAGACACAGAAGACAACGTATTTGTATAGATGGAAGACGATGGAATGCATTCTCGATTTTCAAAGCCACCGAAAGCAGCACAAAAGCGAACAGCGTCCGCCTAGAGAAGGTTTGAGTCATGTTGAGCACAAGACGCCTACAACTGCAGGTAGAACGTAGTAGTAGCCCAATTCAGTTCCCCTGAAAATGCCCGTATTCAATTCCAAGAAGTCTTTCAGTCTGTTTTCTTGTTCAATAATTGTTTGAACTTCTCTGACGTCATTTATTTATGAGAATAGAGTCCTAAAACCGGCTATTCCACTGAACAAAATCAGTCCCCATCATGATAAGATTCAGCATGTGTGTGAATATTTGAGCAAATATTCAACTTAATCATACCACACCATGGCATCTGAGAGCCGGAATAAAATTTAAATCATTACAGTTAGATCCAGTCATGAAATGAAACGACCAGTCAGAGAGGAGATAATTATAAAATTTCCTCATTGATTAATCACCCAAACTCATCTGTTCAATAAAGAATTAAATTTTTAGAACGATGTTTGATACACAAAAGGATGAGAGAACAACAGAGAACCAATATTTAAACACCACGACTCCACCCACCAACTTAACTGCTGAGAAAATTCACTCAGAAATGCGTTCAGCTTGAAGCTGTTGGCATCGGCGTGGAGAACTGAGCAAACAGCCGACAGCAGTCAGAGCATCGCGAATTGCCTAACCCAATTACAGAGCGCCAGGGCTAATCTGCAAAGATGACATCTGGCGGGAACATCCCGTCTGCAAGTCTTCCGTTCACTTACATTTTTCTAACGCCATTCTTTGATTTCTCAGGTGGAACAAAGCGGAACGAATAAGCACTTATCCCTAGCTTCTCACTTTCCACATGTTGGAATTACGCAGAAAACCTCTTAGTTTCATGCTAATCGAAGCTAAACAGTCCTCAGGATATGAACTAAATGCATTTCAGAGTTGTTGTAATATCAAAAATTATTTTTTTTTTTGTAAAACGAAACAATTCTAGGTATTAGGCCCCGCCTGAATTTGATGCACGCCGCTGGAAGGCGTGTGCACTGTTGAACATCATCAACAGCATTTAACGGTTTCAGTGGGCAGTACTATTATTCTGAAACCCATTTCACAACATTCAATCTAGTTGTTCAGTGACATGCAGTACAGTTATATGGTCAAAGATATGATGTATATTTAATTCTTGTATCCAACAGAATAATTTTTTTTGAAAGTTTGTGATAAGGTCTTATGGGACGGAAATGCTGAGTTCATCGGTCCCTAAGCTTACACACTACTTAATAGAACTTAAACCAACTTACGATAAGGACAAAACACACACAAATGCCCGAGGGAGGACTCGAACCTCTCGACGGGGGAGCCGCGAGGATCATGACGAAGCGGTTAAGACAGCTTGGCAACCCCGCGCGGCAACAGCATAATTAAAACTCTTATCTACAACATACAAAACCAGATATTATACACAATCCAGTCACACTAATATCAAAAGACTGATTAAACGCCTCTTGCAGAGTGAATGTGCAGGAAGAATGTCACTGAAGTTCTGAAAGGCATCGACAGGGGGCCATGCCAACCACAGTGCTGTGCCCAGCACTGGTTGAGGATCCATGACGCGAACAGCTCAGTCAAGATGGTTCTACAGATTCTCGATTGGATTTTAATCCAGGAAGTTCGGTGGACAGGGGAGTATGGCAAAAGCGTCCTGATGCCACGGACGTAAACTGTGATCTGTTTGACTTCTTGCATTTTCCTGCTAATATGTTCCCCAATGCCGAGGAAATCCCTGACTGCATGTAGGGATGGACATGGCACCCAACGATAGAAGCATATTTGTGTTGATCCAGACTTCCTTCCTGAATAACTGTATCACTGAGGGAAAGCCACGAAAATTACCCCAGGTCATAACGCTCTGCCCTCCAGCCTGGAACCTTCCAACAATTGTTTCCCAGTGTTGGCTTTCAGACGTTTTACGCTGTACACGATAACGGCCATCTGTTGGATGGAGGGTAAAACATGATTCACCTGAAAAGGATCGTGCAGCCACTCGCTGGAAGTTGGGTTGCGGTACTGGCGTGAAATTTCAAGCCTTCATGGCTGATGAACTGCAGTCAGCATAGAAGCATTAACCAGGCGCCTGCTGCAGAGGCCCGTACGCAGAATGTTCACTGAATAATCGTTGAGGACACACAAATGGTAGCCCTTGATTCTTGTGGGTGATCAGTTGCTCAACAGTTGTACGTGTTTCTGCCCATACACCTCTCCGCAGCCGCCATTTACTCCTATCGATTGCGGCCTGTGCTGGACAACAGTTGTCTCATCGACGGTCTTGGATAGCGACATTTTAGTATGCACCGTATACTTTAATCGCCATGGTGGCCCGCAAACAGCTTACAAACTTAGTCCTTTCAAAAATGTCTCCACTCTTAGCCAGAGAGCCTTTTGAAGATTAAATAAAACGGTACCTTTCCACTCTACTATAATAACTGAAATAGTATTCACATTCCCCTTGCCCCCCCCCCCCCGCCCCCCCACCACCTCTCCCGGGTGACACGCTTTATATTCCTTTCACTGACGTCGAATATAGCCTGTAGTCCACTAACATGACTGGAATATGTATATGTCATAGTATGCTTGGCCTATTTTAAACGTGAAAAGGAGATTAATCTCTTACTCTTCTCCTTATTTCATCAGGAACTTGAAATTATTATTATTTTCTGAAGAAAAATGGTATTCACATCATTCATTATAACATACTGTGTTTGGCTGTAAGTAACTTGTATATCCATGAACACATTTCAAATTGGTTTAACGAATTTTCTGCCTCCACATTCTGCTCGATAATTTCTTTTCGGCTGTACTGTTATAAACGTGAAATATGTAACAAAATAGATAATGATAATAATACAACTTGCATTTTCAAAATGATGTTAGTAATCTTACACCCTCACAGACCGCCTAGAGAATCAATGCTGTGCTAAAGTACTGAATTCAGACATGAGAAAGAAGATTATAATTGGCATGAAAAAGACAGGAATTGTGATCACTTCATACATAAGTATTGCACCTCCTGATAATTATCTTACTCTACCTTCAAAGAGTCGTCATCACTGATATGTGTATTTTGAACCGAAGGACAGCTAAAAAATTGTACCATGACTATCACACATAACTAAACTATCGTGGAAGTTTATGAAAATTGGTGCTCAGACCAATCTCTGGGTTGGGCCCACAATTTTCATCTACTACTACCACTCCTTTTCCCCATAGATCACCCTCTTTTATTCAGTTAAAAAAAATTGAACTGAATTTCATGAACCAAACAAAATAAAAAATCAGTTACATTATAAAGTTAACCAGTTATGAAAATTATTTGGAAATCAGAGAAATTATAAATTTTAACCATATACAAAGGTAATTGAAATCAGTTATCTATAAATTTTTAATTCAATAAAAAATTAAATACCTCACATAAGAAAATTTTTTTATTATTCTGAAAATAAATTCCAGAAATATGAACCCCATAGTAAATTAAAAAATACATTCTCATTCTAACATTTTAAAAATGTAATAAATACTAGTACTGAAATATTCACAACATATATAAACTTGTTTTCTCATTTCAAGTAACATATAATAATCTTTACCTCATAAATGAATGAGGTGTTAAACAAGTTTGCTGTAGTCAAAAACACATGTTGTGAAGAAAATAATTTAAGAGGATCTTATACACTAACAAATGTTAAAATAATTGATTTTATAACCAACCTCATTATGAAATGAAGAATAATGAAAAGAAAGAAAATTGGAGATAATTACCCTTTACTAATACTGAAAACAGCGGTGAAGCTTTTAAAAATAATGAAGCTATACCATTCCAAGAATTTTTTTAAATCAAGGGAAACAAAGAAACAGAAAAACATTTGATCAAAACACAGTTGATGAAGTGTTTAAATAACATTACGAAATATTAATTTAAAAATAATATAAACTAAACTGAATGTAGTCAAAGAAAATTTAAATTGCATAATGGAATAAAAATAAATTTCATAATTTATTGTGGGTACAGAGTGAGAAACATAATGAAGTTATGAAACTTGTACATGAAACTAAAAATTATATGGTTGCTAGTGAAAAAAAAAATCTAAAAAATTAAAGAGAAGAAAACAAAACGTTTTCACATAAATGTTTAGTTTTCAAGCACTTTGTTCTGGTAGGACATTAAATAGAATTATTGGAATACTGTTAGCATGTACAGGCATGTTCCATTGAAAACATTTGTCTTATATTGAACTAACGCAAAAAAAAATAAAAACAGAGAAACCAGCTTGTCATAATATTTGAAATGATGAACAGAAATGTTATCTGTAGTCAATAGTTTTGATTTTAAATCTTGTTGGACAAAATGTAAAAGTTGTGACTAAACAGTAATTATAAAAGGCTTGCTACAGACTTTTAAGGAAAAAATAATTAATATTTCTTTTCATGTTGAAATTCACAGTATTTAAAAAAACTGAGAGTAAAATTGATGTTTCTAGTAAAGTTCATTAATTTGACAAAATGTCAAGTATACCTATAAAGAAATGACAAAGTCTAAAAAAGAAAAACATATGAATTTATTATGTTTTAAAGAAGAAAAATATTCACACTGCTGTTAGACAAAAGATTTATTTAGATTCATTCAGCTAAGAAAACTAAGTATAAGGAACCAAAATTTTTTATGTATTACATTTTTATAATAAACAAAAATTAGACAATCACTAAAAAAGTTGTCTAATTAATAAACCATGAAAAGGAGACATGCAAGAATTTTTCGATACACAAAATTTAGAATTGTAGGTACACTCAAAAAGTTTTATTTGTTATTTCTGCAGATTCTGAAACTTCTAACAGTTTTTACAGAGAAAAATATAAAACTTAAATGTGAATAAATAAATCAAGCAGAATTAAAAAGAAGTTAAAAAAATTAGGTAAATTCATATTTTAGAGGACAAAATGAAATGTTAGCCTACTGGAGACCAATACAGAGATAATAAACCTGAAATTTGGATATGATTCTCATTCTATTGGATAAGGTATTTGGTTCTGATGAAAAACAAACAAATGTAATACCAAATACTAAAAACAGATATATTAGTTTTAGTGAAAAACAGAAAATAAGTTTCTTGATACAATTAATTATGTGGTTTCAAGACTTGATAAAGTTTCTTCAAATTTGAAATGTATCAAATAAGAAATGTTATAGAAAACCTGATAAATACTTCAAAAATAATCTTCAAAATTATTTCTTAAAATTTATGAACAGTTCAGTATCTGGGAAAACATGGAATTGTAATATATAGAGTAGGTATAAATTTAGTCACAGTGGCAGAACTAAATGGTAAATTACTAGCAAAGCCAAATTTTAAAAATTAAACAATATTTAACGAAAATTTAGTCACTTTCCATATGAATAAAAGTAAACTTTGTTACTAAGCCAATTTATATGTATAATTGTGTAAGTAACTGAATGTAATTTAGTAAAACTTATTTATGTAGTCTGTAATTACTAGAAGAGGTTCTTCAGATTAATTTTGAAAAACCTTTTCAAGTTTCTAACCTCAAGTCAATGTCAGACTACTCGGTGCCAACAACTGCAATCATATTTTGCCCCTTTCTAGTTCTTGGTTAACGTAGCTCAGTATGCATATTAACTATCAAAGAATTACATTAACACCACAGATAATCATTTGGAAAATAAATGAGTTTACAAATAAGTTTTCCTTGGGATAAGATACTTAACCCTGGCAACATCTGTGCCTTTGCCCCTAATTAGATTCATAAATCATAGGAGCACCAAATTCTAGACTAGATTCAAAAGAGCCATAATGTTAGTTTCTTGATGAAAATATTTTTCATTTTCTACAAACTTCCCATCACCTAAATTAAAATATCTATTTATTAATTCAAAAGGTATAATTTTAGGCAAATCACTGCAAAATATTTCTTGTCAGCGTCAATAATTTGATTATTAAAACCTAAAATGTCTCCAATACTATTTATTATATTCATATGTATTTTAACATCTCTCAAATAATGTCTTTAATTAAAATTATATCTCCTTCAATACATATTTTTTTAGATCGAATAATTTTTTCTAACCTCTTCAAACTATACTGACGTATAGGAATTATTACAGTTTTTCCCTCAAAATATGTTTTGTTGTTTTTTTGAAGTACTATTTGGTATGAAAAAATATTGTATGGAACCAACTCCTAACTGAGAACCTCATATTTAGCTGTGCCTCTTGGATGTGGAGTTTGTTGCATTACTATCTGTCTTTAATTTGTAAATGATAGTTGTGTAGATGAGAATCTCTGATACGTTCGTCTTTATATGTTCCTAATGTTGTTAAACTAAGTCTCATGTAAGTAGGTTCACTTTCTCATGTTAGTTTCCTGGGTTTTCATATTTCAAGAGTCACATTGCCATAAGGTTCCATTCTGGATTTCAAAATCGAATAAAAGTTTAGTAGTTGTGAAATCGACTTTCATTTAGAAGCCCTACTTCCTATAATATCTCCTATGAGTTGGCGACCCTTATTTAAGAAGTACATGAAGATGTTGTCTCATTGTGATGGTGTTTTCCATTGCGCACACTGGGAAAAATTATAAGTGAAATTTTGTATAATATGCAATGTTGTTACTAGCGTTAATGCAAGGATAACACGTTCTTATTCTAGAGCTCATAATAATTATGAATGCAGGTAAGTTTCAAAACTAAAAAAATCTTAAGGTTCTGATGAAGATCCTAGCAGCAACATGGATTCATAATCTCTTTTAGTGTAGCGATGAGGCGGAGTGGAGCTTGTCTGGGGTTGTGCAGGTGTGGAATCGATAAAGAGTTTATTAAACATAAAATGTTTTTCTCAACGATGAAGAAATGGTAACAAAACAGAACTTAATTTAGAGACCAAAAATATTTGAAATCTGAGCTTAAAAAGAGAATAACAACAAAAAGTACATTTTCCAAAAGCCAAAAGAAATTCAAACATTCTTTGCATCAGCCGATAGAATCAGATCAACAGCAATAATAGTAATAAATACACTTCCCAAAGCCACAGGCAGAAAAATTACAATAAAGTGAGGTCCTGCAACAAACTCCAGAACTACGAACTAGAATATAACATAAAAATCTTAGGTGGTACTTCTGGTAAGGCATCAGTTTAACTGTAGATGATACCAATGAATCTCCAGACTGTTATTTACAGAGAAACACATAGTTCCAGGAATAATTCACAACAGGTAATTTCCGTCTAGGGGATTTGTGCTGGTGGAGAGGCAACAAGAAATATCGATTGACAATATTCACCACAGAAGTATTTGTTACGCAAGATATCATTAGTCATAGTTATTTTAATTTATCAGTCTTGGCTAGTTTCCAAATTTCACTTGTATTCATCTAATTTTGACCTAATTACATTATTTTTAACTAAATTCGTTTACAAGCTAAGCTACAGTGAGTGAGAAAGCAGTAATTATGGAGCAGGTCCAGGACAGGCTATACAGGGCTATTACAAATGATTGAAGCGATTTCATAAATTCACTGTAGCTCCATTCATTGACATATGGTCACGCCACACTACAGATACGTAGAAGAACTCATAAAGTTTTGTTCGGCTGAAGCCGCACTTCAGGTTTCTGCCGTCAGAGCGCAAGAGAGCGCAGTGAGACAAAATGGCGACAGGAGCCCAGAAAGCGTATGTCGTGCTTGAAATGCAGTCACATCAGTCAGTCATAAAAGTGCAACGACACTTCAGGACGAAGTTCAACAAAGATCCACCAACTACTAACTCCATTCGGCGATGGTATGCGCAGTTTAAAGCTTCTAGATGCCTCTGTAAGGGGAAATCAATGGGTCGGCCTGCAGTGAGCGAAGAAACGGTTGAACGCGTGCGGGCAAGTTTCACGCATAGCCCGCGGAAAATTGGCTCATGCCAGAACTGGAGACCGACAGCGCCGACTTCATCTTTCAACAGGATGGTGCTCCACCGCACTTCCATCATGATGTTCGGCATTTCTTAAACAGGAGATTGGAAAACCGATGGATCGGTCGTGGTGGAGATCATGATCAGCAATTCATGTCATGGCCTCCACGCTCTCCCGACTTAACCCAATGCGATTTCTTTCTGTGGGGTTATGTGAAAGATTCAGTGTCTAAACCTCCTCTACCAAGAAACGTGCCAGAACTGCGAGCTCGCATCAACGATGCTTTCGAACTCATTGATGGGGACATGCTGCGCCGAGTGTGGGAGGAACTTGATTATCAGCTTGATGTCTGCCGAATCACTAAAGGGGCACATATCGAACATTTGTGAATGCCTAAAAAAACTTTTTGAGTTTTTGTATGTGTGTGCAAAGCATTGTGAAAATATCTCAAATAATAAAGTTATTGTAGAGCTGTGAAATTGCTTCAATCATTTGTAATAACCCTGTAGTTCTAAAGAAACTACCCACGTCATTTACAATTTTCTGTACAGTTTTTGTTCAAGGGATTTAACAATTAGGATCTTTCTCAAACATGACTTTCTCAGTGTACATTTGTTGCACGTTCGTTGTCGTTTCACTGTTGTCTGCCTCTTCTAAATTTACGTTTGGTTGAAATCATTTCGGTAAGGCAAAGAGTGAGGGTATTGAGTGTTGTAAGGGCAAATGCTTGTGGAGAGTTATGCCGTGCTCTTTCGTATTCCTCATGCTGCTGCTTGAGAGTCAGAATGAAGAGTATGACAATAGATATCGACAAATAATTTGAACAGAAGAGCTTATCTTCGCCATCTGATGGACCACCGTACCATCTGACTGATCACCTGTCTTCATTCCAGTAGACGCTGCAGAGAGGTACTGAACGTAATTCAGTGCACTAGTGCAATCTCAAGTTATCAAGAAACACTTTTCTTATCTGTTCCCGACCTAAAACTTAGTATTATTTAGTTATTTATTAGTTTAGTTATTTGCAGCATTGTAACTGATGGTTTCCTTGTCGAGTGCTACTCCATCCGCCTACATTAGCGACCTTGACTACAAAGGGAAGTATATAACACGGCAAGTTCCTTACATGGACAATAGCAAATTAATTGTGTGATTATCAAACGCTCAACGGATCGTGTTAAGGAATTGGTAAACGAATTCACGAAGTAGTTGCAACAACATGGCACGTAAAAAATCTACCATCATAGGGATCTAAGTACGTTTTGTTACGCCGCAACCGATCCCATTGAAGAGACATTTCGCCTGTGCGCATGAACTGATATCGCTTTTCATTACCCATCAATACTACGGGTTTTATCACTGGCCATAAATTGAGCAACTGATAGCTATTGTGTGCGCTTCGTTTTTGTTCATTCTGCATATTAATTAATGGGGTAACTGATCTGGTGCAACAGATTGGCTCCCAGCGCTGACAGACGTCAACGATATTACCACAAGAAAACTGTCCGACCACTAATGACGTCATTATGTTCACTGAAACAATTACTTTCGCTTGCAGTTTTTTGCGACTTGGCTTAATGTTCCCGCCGCATAATTAGACCACTATGGATCCTGTGACGACAGAATAACCTCATCTCGCGGAAATGAAACAATTATGGGCGATAAACATAAATGGCTGTTTAAGCGTTTATTCATGCATGACTACTCATTGTGCCGAACATACGTACTTACATGAGGATCCAGCATTTATGTACAGCATTACGATGGCTCTCAACTGTATTTCATTTTACAGTAACGTAACTATTTATGAACATAACCGCTACCGGTCAATTCAGTCTTTCGTACAATGACGGGATTCCATATACCTTTTTATTACAGACACATTTATGCTATTATATTTATATATTTATATTATTGATTAGCTTTCTGTCTCTGTGGCTTACTTGGCTGACGATGTATCACGCTAAGTGCAATGCGTCCATTGCTTCCTTTCCCGATGTTTAGGAACGAGATTTCTTGTTCTACTAATTAGTGAATGAAAAATTTGCTCCATAGATTGCAGGCTCTGTTTTTACTACCATCAACTCGACAGACAACAGACACACTTTCATAATATGCAGCGATGCCGACGATTCCGGCAATAGAATAAAACACTACTAGCTGTTGTGCAGTGCTCGGTAAACTTTAGATTTAGATGTTGCTGCAGCGGTTGCTTTACAGAGTTCCACCGAGGATCTGTATCTTGAAACTTTGAGATCTTTGTAAACATATAATACTTTCCTGCGGGCGTCATCTTTCATGCAGAGTACCCTAACTTCTGGAGTTCGTTCACTCGCATTCGAGATTTTATGTAGGCGTTCAGGATGACGTTGCAAGGCATCTGCTGCTATATTATCCTTGCTTTTTAGATATATGATCTCAAAGTCGTACCCTTGAAGGGCTATAGGCCATTTAGCAAGCAGTGCATCTAACAGTTTTCAGTTTTGAAAAAAACTCAATGTTGGTCGTTACAATAAACTTTTTTTGTATTCTCCAGACAGGTAATAGTAGTAGTAGTAGTAGTAGCAGCTTTATTCATCAGTAGATCTCTTTTTACAAGGATATGGGACATGTCAAAATGTTTACATGTTTGGATCAATTTAAAATAAGCTAATTTGTAGACACATATATTTACAGACTTCTAGTTAGAGTCAGTCATTAGATTTACTCCTGGTGTACAATACTTTTTTCACAAATAAGTTATTAACTAATGTAATGCCACACTGTTCACTCCTATCGCACTATCACTTACTGCACACACTGTACACACATTGTTTCATAAAACTCCACTCACTAAACACACACACACATACACACACACACACACACACACACACACACACACACACACACTAGTGATCTCTGGGTCCATTTCTGTACCGCAACTTCCCAACTGAGTCAGCATCCCAACATAACGAGTGAGATGTTGAGCTCAGAAAGAGCAAGACGTGTTAGTA
This sequence comes from Schistocerca cancellata, assembly GCF_023864275.1. Taxonomy (NCBI): domain Eukaryota; kingdom Metazoa; phylum Arthropoda; class Insecta; order Orthoptera; family Acrididae; genus Schistocerca; species Schistocerca cancellata. The sequence continues at coordinate 642,338,413 of NC_064627.1, forward strand.
TTGTGCTATGCACAGTTTGGGGGTAAGTATTTCTGCGCCGGCCGCGGTGCCAGTGCAGTTCTGGCGCTGCAGTCCGGAACCGCGGGACTGCTACAGTTGCAGGTTCGAATCCTGCCTCGGGCATGGGTGTGTGTAATGTCCTTAGGTTAGTTAGGTTTAAGTAATTCTAAGTTCTAGGGGCCTTATGACATAAGATGTTGAGTCCCATAGTGCTCAGAGCCATTTGAACCATTTTTTAAGTATTTCTGCAAAGGAAAAAGGAAGGAGAAAAAACGTAAAGTGAAGGTGTTATGTGGAATGTAAGATGTTTTATAATAATTATTTTTATTTATTTGTATAACTTTATCAAACCCCTACCCTGTTTATTTAGGTAAAACTTCATTGTATAAAATTTATTGCTTAACATGTACCTTTTAGCTGCCTTTTTAAATAAGTGTATTTTTGCAGTGTCTTTAATCTCTTTTGGTAATTTATTGTACAGTTTTATTCCTTGGTAAAAAATGCTGTTTTGAGTCTTATGTCTATTTTTTCTTGGTAAATCTCAGTTAAGTCCACCTCTTGTTGCATGGTCATGGACAGAGCTGTTTGTGCAGTAATTACCAATGTTATTTTTTATGTGTATAAGTGACTCATAAACGTATTCATATGGAGCGGTTAAAATACTGAGTGTTTCGAACAGATCTTTACAATGAGCTCAACCTGAATTTTTGGTAATTATTCTTATGGCTCTTTTCTGGAGTTTGAAAACTGTGTTCATTTTTTGTGCATTTGTTCCCCAAAACAGAATGCCATAGCTAGAATTGAGTGTACATACGAATAATATGTAACTAAAAGACACTGCATATTACACACTGATGTTAGCATTATAAGTGAATAACATGCTGATGACATTCTGTTTGCACACAACTTCAAGTGAGAGTCAATATACATTCCTAAAAGTTTTGAATTTGTTACACGGTTTAGAGAGGTGCCATCTACATGTAGTTTAACATTGTAATTTTTCCTCTTCAAACTGAAATTAATTGCATTATTTTTCTTTATGTTCAATGTCACTTTATTGTTTATTGAGCAATCACTACAGGATCTTTCAGAATGCTCAAACAAATGCGAATGCTTTCGAATTCAGTATGTCGAACACCCTCTTACAACCAGATAAGTTTAGACTACAGAAGGCGATAGTACAGAACGTAAGTGTTCCATCTACATTACTTATTTGGAAGAGGCTTGCACCAAGCCTACACGTGACGCATCTGTCAATATAAATACTGGCATATCTGGGTGGTATAGCATCATGGAATTCACTAGTTCTTGTTTGGTATTTTCAAACACCAGTTGGTTGTTCTGTGACCATTACCACTGCACATTTTTTCCCAATAAATTTAGAAGTGGTTTTGAATTCAGTAGCTAGTCTGGAAGGAATGTCTGGAACAAAGACGCAAGACCAATGAAATCTTTTAAATGTTTCGTCATCTGAGGAGATGGAATTTTTGCTATTGCACTGATTTTTGCATTGATCAACAGTATAACATTTCATGTGATTAGATGGTCAAAAATCTTAATGTACTAGTGCGAGCCCTGTCTACTTTCTATGTACCCATATACCATGAAAATATCACATGCTTTCCTTAATCAACTCTTTTATTTCGCTGAATCCCTTACGGTGATTCATGATTCACTCATCCAGAGTAGCATTCTGTACGTTATGTTCAGATCATGTGTGTGTTGCTTTTGGCAAATCATCCACAAACAATGTCACCTGGTCTCGGATATCAGGTCCTAGGACAGTATGAAGTGATGCTGTAGTGCACTTGAGCTCATATTTCCCCTGAAACGCAACACTTTAAATTAGAAGCACCTCCTGGCATGTATGAAAACTGTACGCACACAAAGACAAAAAAGGATGCGTAACATGTACCATGAAGGAAATAGACAGAAGTAATGTGCATGTGTTGACAAACATGATCCAAATTTCAGAAAAAATTGCTAATTGATTCAAGAGGAAAAACTTCACGAACTGAGAAAGTCAGTAATAAATTGGCCCGTATGTGGCCCTTATGCAAACGGTAATTCGGCTTGGCACAGATTGACATTGTGGTTGAGTGTCCTCCTGAGGAATAATGTGTCATATTTTGGTCAACTGGCGAGTTAGATGGTCCAAATCCCGAGCTGGTTCTTAAATGGGGAGAGATCCGATGACTTTTCTCGCAAGGGAATGGTTTGGAAAGCATGAAGACAAACAGTAGAAACTCTCGCCATGTGCGAGCAACATCATCTTGCTGAAATGTAAGCCCAGGATGGCTTGTCATGACGGACAACAAAACAGGGCGAGGAATATCTTCGACGTGCCGCTGTGCTCTTAGTGTGCCGCGGATGACAACCAAAGGGGTCTAGCTGTGAAATGAAATGGCACCCATGACCATCACTACTGGCTGTCGGGCCGTATGGCAAGCGACAATAAGGTTCGTATCCCACTGCTGTGCAGGGCATCTTCAGACACTTCGTCGCTGATCATCGGGGTCAGTTCGATGCGGGAGTCACTAATAGAGACAGTTAACTTCAGTCGATGAGAGTCCACGCCGAATGTTGCAGACATAAATCACGCATGTCGGAGTAAAGCGCTCAATCCCTTTCTGCCTTTCTGTGGGAGACTGTTAACAGTCATTGTGGTCACTGAAGCACAAGTTGCACGTCGGATCGACGATTATGAAGAATCTTGGCTGTGAGTGCCTCCTTGACGATTGCTCCGTCCATACGTTCAGTCGTCTCTCCAAGTCGACCACTTCCTTCTTGATGTTGTGTTCGGTCATGGTTGATTCTTTCCTGCCAACACTGTCGAACAGTTGCATCGATTGTATTGAAACCTCAAGTGATTCACCGATTACTCCAACCGATTTCTTTCAGCCTAACTAAACGTCCGCTCTAAAATTCTGACGTATGCATACATTGTTCATGCGCCATTATGCGAGGCATAATTAGTGATCAACAGAGTACAGAGACTGTAAATCGTAAAGACTTCTTTATACCTCTGTTTATTATCGTTGCCTGCTGTGAGGCGAAAATTCGCTGAGCCATTTTTGGTCTTTTACTGTATTTACACGAAATCGCTGCCAGCAGGATCTGCCAGTATTAAGCATAGAGGCGATTACTATTTGGATATTCTGCCCCATGGAACGTTTCGACTAATTAATCTTCGTTTGCCAGTCTGGTTTAGACACTCAGAATAATCTGATCATTGGCTTTCACATCTGGGACTGCACTGACGTTTCCACTGGGTTTTGCTTCTCTAAGAAATGGTCTGCAAAATGGGCAGTCTGACAGTTCAATAATGTCTCATTCAAGTACCTTCCTCATCCCTTTGTTCACATCAAGTTTTTTCCACCATGGGACGCCGGCTGAGGTGGCCGTGAGGTTCTAGGCGCTACAGTCTGGAACTGCGTGACCGCTACGGTCGCAGGTTCGAATCCTGCCTCGGTCATGGATGTGTGTGATGTCTTTAGGTTAGTTAGGTTTAAGTAGTTCTAAGTTCTAGGGGACTGATGACCTTAGAAGCTAAGTCCCATAGTGCTCAGAGCCATTTGAACCATTTTGAACCACCATGGGACGGGATGTGAACTATGGCAATATGCAGTGCAGATAGCCATGGATCGTTACAGGTTTCACCTCAGGCACATCTATATACTCAGGAAATAAATCTAGCAATTGAGAACATTGTCTTCTTGTTGAAGAGTTTCACTGTGACTTCCAAATCTATAGAATCCCTTGTACAGGGGGCGTCATTAGCTACGGGCTACTGTTTGTTTTGTTTGTCTCTTTGGTCATCGAATTTACGTTTGACGCTCTGATAATATTTCGGAAGGGCATCATCAGTTTTCAGTAAATCCACTGGAACTCACACATCGTATCCCGTAAAATAGCGCTTTCCTTAGGAAAGTGGATCTTTACGTACTTATGTCTCAGGAAATCAATGCCAATAATGCAGCTCGCCGCTGGACTATCCATTGCCAGAAAAGTGCAGCACATCACTTCACTGACTAGCGTAAGACCGAGCCAGATCTTGACTTTTACACATCTTGATCTGGTGCCAACAGCTCGCTGGATTCTTCAATCACTTACCAATAAAGTTGTTGTGTTTCCTCCTTTATATAATCTTTAGAATAGATCTGTGAACACAACACTTGCACCTGAGCCTTTGTTTAAATTTATTGTAACAGGTAAGTTCGCTACTGCACATTTACTAGGGACTGTGATAGAGCTTAATAGTCAATACTGAAATTATTAACATTGGCGCATAGATCCTGCTTAATTTCTGTGGCATCGTTGTAACATAACATATTTACAAATCCACGACCGCCCCCATTCCATCCTTAATCGACATTTTGCGGCTAGGTGCGGCCGTGTGTGATCTCCCTACCTTGAGTTGGTCAAACGATTCTTATCGTCGACTACCTCTGTGATTACTATCAGTTTATTTCTCCACTCCTGATTATTTTCCCCTTTCTGCTGGCTGCAGGGCCAGTGAGTGCTATTGGCGGCATATAACAAGAATGATATCGGCTTTCTTATTGTTTCCCTATGTTTCTGTCATTCTCATGGTTTCTGCAATAGCAATTATCTCTTAGCTTACTTCAAATATTCGTATTATGTCCAGTGCAGGCCGCATGCCAGTCATCGGATGTATTCTACCTGTGAGCATTGGTTCTGTCAGCACCAATCCTATATTTATTTCTTGGTCTGTTCTTGCATTAGCATCTTCGTGTATCAAATCTACTGAAATGAATTCCTCTAAATTCGACTCCGGTACATGATTTAGTTTCTCTCGTATGTCAATTGGTAATATTGTCCTCAAGTTTCGGAGGATGTCTTTGTAAGATTGGTATATCCCATTATCGTCGTGTCTTGTTAATATATTTCTCAATGTAGTGTGATGATGATGGTTTGTGGGTTTGGGCACTAAGCAGGGAGGCCAACAGCACCTCTAAATAACGTCTCAGACTTCATTCGCAGAAGATGAGCAGCTCTGGAGTGAACTGAACACTTATTTGGGAGGTATTCTTGATACCATTCTGCCAATATTTGACCACAAATTGTCTTTCACACTCATCGAAAGTATCTCATAAGTATGCTGCCACCGTACCGACAGTGCAGTTTCTCCATGTATACATGTAAGGACGCGTATCTGTTGAATATTACTCCATGATCATTGGAACACCCCGTGGAATCTACATGTAACACAGTAGTGTGTATACTTTTTTCAAGCGTATGGCAGCTTGAAAACTGTAAAGAAATAGAAAATGAAATGATTGTCCCAAGACTGACTCTGCATACAGTAAAGTCAAAATAATCTTCGATGTAAATAAAAATAAGGATGCTAACATTAAGACTGCAGCGGGAGCTCCGCTCTGACGTGCAGAGGAGAGGGTAGAAAGATGGATAGAGTGCACTGAAGACCTCTATGAAGGGAACATTTGTCCGATGTGGTAGAAGAAACAGGAATCGATTTATAAGAAATAGGGGATCCAGTATTAGAATCAGAATTTAAGAGAGCTTTGGAGGACTTAAGATCAAATAATGCAGAAAGGATAGATAACATTCCATCTGAATTTCTAGATCATTGGTGAAAGTGGCAACAAAACGACTATTCACGTTGGTGTGGAGAACGTTTGAGCCTGTTCATACCATCTGACTTTCGGGAAAATATCATTCACACAATTCCGAAGACTGCAAGAGAATTATTGCCGGCCGGTGCGGCCCTGCGGTTCTAGGCGCTTCAGTCTGGAACCGCGTGACCGCTACGGTCGCAGGTTCGAATCCTGCCTCGGGCATGGATGTGTGTGATGTCCTTAGGTTCGTTAGGTTTAATTACTTCTAAGTTCTAGGCGACTGGAGACCTCAGAAGTTAAGTCGCATAGTGCTCAGAGCCATTTTGAGCCAAGACAATTATTGCACAATCAGCTTAACAGCTCATGCATCCAGGTTGTTTACTAGAATAATATACGAAAGTATGCAAAAGAAAATTGAGGATGTGTTAGATGACGACCAATTTGCTTTCGGAAAGGTAAAGGCATCAGAGAGTAGGCAATTCTGACGTTGCGGTTGATAATGGAAGCAAGACACGTTTATCGGATTTCTCGACCTATAAAAAGCTTTATACTACGTAAAATGGCCCAACATGTTTGAAATTCTGAGAGAAGCAGGGGTAAGCTACAGGGAGAACGGGTAATATACAATTTGTACAAGAGCCAAGAGGGAATAATAACAGTGGACGACCAAAAACCAAGTCCTGGGATTAAAAATAATGTAAGACAGTGACGTAGTCTTGCGCCCCTACTGAACAGTCTAATGAGTACACGATATGGTCAGAGTAAATCGACGAAAGGCGGAGGTAGTGAGAAGTAGCGAAAATATGAACATCGAGAACCATGACATCCGGATTCATGGTCACGATGTAGATGAAGTTAAGGAATTTTACTTCCTAGGCAGTTAAAAAACAATGACGGACGAAGCTAGGAGGACATCAAAAGCAAAGTAGCACTGGTAAAAAGGGCATTTCTGTCCAAAGAAGTCTAATAGTATCAAACATGGGCCTAAATTTAAGGAAGAAATTTCTGAGGTGGTGCGTCGCGAATCACACCATTGTATGTCAGTGAAACATGGACTGTGAGAATACCGGAGCAGAAGAGAATTGAAGCATCTGAGATGTGGTGCTACAGATGAATGTTGAAAATTAGGTGGTCTGATAAGGTAAGGAAAGAGGAGGTTCTGCGCAGAATTGGAGAGGAAAGGAAAATGTGGAAAATACTGGCAAGGGGAAGTGACAGGATGACAGTACATCTATTAAGGCATCAGGGAATGACTTCCATGGTACTAGAGGGAGCTGTAGAGGGCAATAAACTGTAGAGGTAGACAGAGATTGGAATACACTCGGCAAATCATTGAGGACGTAGGTTGCAAGTGCTACTCTGAAGTGAAGAGGTTGGCACAGGAGAGGCATTTGAGGCCGCTACAAAGCTGTCAAAAAACTGATGACGCAAACACACAAAAAAAGAATAAAAATAAATAAATAAGTAGCCTGCGAGGTGGGTCAGGGGCAAAAACGGCAGGGGTCGCCTCCCGAGTCTTGGCCTCAATGCCTCGTTCCTGTCCTCGCAGAGTCAAGAGAGGAACGGGGTCTTACAGGATCAAGAAAGCTTTATTTGGACCAATGTATTTATTTATTTATAAGAATAAACATTATTTTAATTTTTCCAATTTTTATTTTTATTTATTTTTTATTTACTTTTTTTAAATAACCAGACACTACAACCGACACCCGCAGCCTTCAAGTCGTCTACGCAAATTAATGGAGAGGGGACTCCTTGTAAACCGTTTCTTCAGAGGATCAACCATGAGCCGTGAATTGTCTTGAATTGTGCCTTCTGGTACTCGTAACGCCCCTATGGGCAAGAGGATCCTCGAATAAGGCGCCTAAATAAATCGATAGTCGTGTCTGTCCGGTACAATGCATGACGGCGGAACGCATCATTAGTCGTCGTCACGTGAAACCACAAGTCGAGAGCGGTTTCGGACGCAGCTTGCAAAACTTAACACAGCACCATGTCCTTCAGCCAGTTAACGGCGTTCGTTTTTTGCGGTGGGAAAGTACCTGGGAGCAGGACTTCGTCCGTCGTGATGTACTCTGGCTGTCGTCGCAAGAGGAGCGCCAGCGTACGTTGTATAAGATCCCAGCAGCTGCCTGTCGCAGCACATATTAAGCGGTGAGCGTCTGAATCGGCGACAGCGCAGTGAGGGCACAAAGGATCATCGGTAAGATGGAATGTAAGCCCTGACGTGTGCTGCTAATTTAACGTTCACCACCATGTACCACAAGGAACGATAGTATGGGGTGTGGATGGGTCGTCACGTCCTGGCCCAGAGGATGATTGTCGGGTGGTGCTGTTCGACGTTGTTGCTGGGTAGTCTTGCTTGATAGATGCGCCTCGTTGCCGGTAGATTCTTGGTCATGTAGCTTAGTTCGAGCAGCCCCTCAAGCACGTATCCGTACTTCAGGAATAAACTTGGACCAGCGATTAGGTGTCGTACTATCTTTTCCGTTCTTGGGCCACCGAAGTCAACGGTGAGCGCCCGTGCTCCAGCTTTTGTTTCGAGGGATTTTAAGAGATTTTGCTTTCAGAATGGTATATCTCACATGACACCACTCCTCATTACCCTCAACCTTCATTCACTGAGAGAGGGAATCGTAATTTGAAGTCAGCTCTAATAATATTACATCCACGAACACAGACTAAGTGGGACAGGTCTATTCCTTGGTTGAACCTAGCGCAAAATACTGCCACTCACGAGGCTCATAAGACAACCCCTGCAGTTTGAATGTTTGCTTATGCTGTCATTTCACCATAACTGGAGGTAGGCAAAGTTAATATATATCGTGCTCATCGGAGAGAGCACGCCAAATTGAATACTGGAGATATAGTTTTCTTCAAGAACTTGAGTAACAATGGAAGATTAATAAGAAAAGCACAAATAACGTGTACCCAGTTTCATGGGACGTTGTAAGATTGCAACAGCTCTCTCCATAGTTAGCCTTCTGTTGGAGAACCAATCCGCGGGCAAGGTGCACCGAGTTCACCCAAGTCTTATTAGACTGGTCCTGGTACTTACATTTTTGTAAGAACCCCTCCTCCACTTTCCTGTGTCGGCTCTCATCGATACTGAGCGTGGTCATTGACTGTTACCCAGCAACTGCATCACGAGGGGCGCCCAAGAGGTCGTGAACAGCGACTTCCTAACCTTCCACAGGTTACTGGCGTCGCGTTGTGGGGTTTTTAGTGGTCAAGAACACAGATTCCAGCTGGCATCGAAAGCCCCAACTCCACTCCGAACGGACAAACCGGGTGGGCGCCTTCTGGGCAGCTTGTGGACGAGTACACGACGCCAGTCTCGGGGTCTTTGCGAGGTGCGGACAGGAACCGAAACAGACATCTGTGCATAGTCTGAACGAATCATCAGGACTCGGAGCGCGGCCAAAGAGGGCATGGTACCCCAGTTGCAATTTCGGACAGACACTGTTCTACCAAGAAGAACTATACCTGCTGAGAACGCCTCTGAACATTGCCTGCTGCCGTGCTACCCTGGAGCCGACTATAAACATAACGTAGACTCTGTTTAGCGCTGTTTGATAATCTCCACTAACCACTGAGTTGCAGTCGGTTTTTTTGCTTTGTGTTTGCTATTGGCTCCGTCGGTTTCGAAAAGACCTGATTATTTACTGCTTCACGTTTATCTGCATCCACTCCTTCATTTCTTCTTGTTATTGCAGGTCGGAATTAAGTATTTTTGCCTCAGGTTTGCGGTCACTTAGTAGTTCCAGTTCCGGGGTAGACAGGCAGAACACATCTGACTGGTACAACTGATTTGATTTTCCTCAGTGACAGTACCTAACTATCAGAGTTTTATTATGTGAATATTGAAGCTCCTGTTAGTAGATTTAATTCTGTTTCGTTTGGCTTCCAACTGGCCGGTGTGGCCGAGCGGTTCTAGGCGTTTTAGTCTGGAACCGCGAGACCGCTACGGTCGCAGGTTCGAATCCTGTCTCGGGTATGGATGTGTGTGATGTCCTTAGGTTAGTTAGGTTTAATTAGGCGACTGATGACCTCAGAAGTTAAGTCGCATAGTGCTCAGAGCCAGCTGACCCATTTTTTTCCCCACTGACGAACGTCTTGGAGGAAATGCAACTCTACAGTCGCATGAAAAGAAAAGTGGATAAGTTAGAACGATCAAACAGAGCTGAGGGATAAGCAAAGTTGCCTCGTCAGGTTCCTATTCGATACATTTTTGATCTGCAGTTTACTGTATTTGTTACTAAGCTGTCCTCCTCCCCAGTTCTTAATCACTTGCAAAGTTTTATCAGTTTCTCCTCCCTCTATCCCTGTTACGTTGCCTCTCGCTTTTGTGTGTCCCCTTCCCCCGACCCCTTTCCAACCCCGTGACTGATATACCCATACAATTCTTATAATTTGCGAGATGTAGCGTCGCCGAGAGGCTCGTCGTGCACATTGACACTGCTCGGATATACACGAAATCGTCAGCTGACGGATGCCAAGTAATACTTAGCTACACTACGCTACCGTCCCCTCTGGAGGCTCCATCTATTTTCAGTTCTTACAATGTCTTCTTCTACAAAATTTTCGAAGCCGTCGGAGTCTGTGTAGCGGCCGATAGTCGACCGCGTGCGCGGAGCCAAGGCGTTGATAGGTGCAGCGGCGGCGGCCAGCTGGGCTGCAGCTGAGTCGAAGTGCATGGTCACCCGGGAGCCGTGACATGGACCCGGAGTCGAGATGGCTAAGTAGCCGACTGGCTTAATGAGAGCGTGTCGAGTACCAGCGACTGCAACACTCGAGGGCGGGGATCGTGTCAGTGGAGGCTGAAGTGACTCACAATAAACAGGGGGTACTCTAACAATAAGTGATAAATCCGAACACAGAATGAGCCTGTAAGAGGCGTAATTGGCAATTGATCAAAGCAGGTATCAAACACGAGGGTTGTAACTTTAATGGATCCCGGGTTCGATTCCCGGCGGGGTCAGGGATTTTCTCTGCCTCGTGATGGCTGGGTGTTGTGTGCTGTCCTTAGGTTAGTTAGGTTTAAGTAGTTCTAAGTTCTAGGGGACTGATGACCATAGATGTTAAGTCCCATAGTGCTCAGAGCCACTGTAACTTTAATAGTGGAAACTATTCTGTTACAAAGATGGTTCAAATGGCTTTGAGCACTATGGGACATAACTTCTGAGCTCATCAGTCCCCTAGAACTTAGAACTAGTTAAACCTAACTAACTTAGGGACATCACACACATTCATGCCCGAGGCGGGAATCGACCCTGCGATCGTAGCGGTCGCGCGGTTCCAGACTGTAGCGTCTAGAACCGCTCCACTACTCCCGCCGGCCTATTCTTTTACAGCTCGTACAAAATAGATACGTGTTTGAAAGTGCTACTGACCTTCAAAGTAGTCACCAACATTGTGTATTACCCGTTGCCAGCGATGTGGAAGTCGTAGGATACTCTTAGCAGTGCCAGTTGTGTTGACAGCTCGAGCGGCGTAGTCTATTGCCCGACGAATCTGTAGCAGTTCTGAAGCGAATGTGAAGTGTTTACTTCAGTTTAGAAATCGAGTTGAACTCACGAGGCCTTACGTCAGGGGAGTGCAGTAGGTTGTATAGCGCTTAGCAGCCCCGTCAGACAAACAAATCAGTTCGCAGGAGAGCTTCTGTAAAGTTTGGAAGATACGAGACGAGGTACTGGCAGAATTAAAACTGTGAGGACGGGGCGTGGGTCGTGCTTGGGTAGTTCAGTTGGTAGAGCACTTGCCCGCGAAAGGCAAAGGTCCCGAGTTCGAGTCTCGGTCCGACACACAGTTTTAAAATCAGTAACAGCTTGCACTGTACGTGCTTGAGCATTGTCCTGAAAAAATATGGTGAGGTCCTGCAGAATGAGTCATCACTTCCGTCTCTATGCTGTTCATTTTTGGAACACAACCTAAGACCATTCCGCTGCAGAGTTAAAATCTCATTCTGATCAACAATGGTTGCAGACAAGACACCTCTATTACAGTATTCTATCGAAGCCAGTTCATAGATGTTGGCCACTAATGAGATCGTGTATGCAATTGGAGTTCACTCTGTCTGTGTCTGTTAAGGTCTGAAGATAGTGTTCTGAGTCACCGGAATTACTAGCCATCAGAAATATCAAAACGACAGCTGTAGGTGTTTCATTTTATTTCGTGTGAGAATATTTTGGTCAGCTTCGGTACTGTTCGTACAATTTATAGCAATAACAATACGCAATACTCACCATCAGGAAGCCATTACATTGACGTACTGAAAGTTATACTGAACGTGTGAAGCCCCCTTTCATTCTGCGTAAAATTTCTACCATTACATATGACAGTCATGAATTGTATCAAATGGTTCAAATGGTTCTGAGCACTATGGGACTCAACTGCTGAGGTCATTAGTCCCCTAGAACTTAGAACTAGTTAAACCTAACTAACCTAGTGACATCACAAACATCCATGCCCGAGGCAGGATTCGAACCTGCGACCGTAGCAGTCTTGCGGTTCCAGGCTGCAGCGCCTTTAACCGCACGGCCACTTCGGCCGGCTGAATTGTATCTTGATATCACTGCATGAAATGCCCGAAACTACTGAAACCCATGATAGAACAGCTCACTGAAACGTTTACTCAGGTCAACAGTAAACCAGCACTTACGTGACACGATTGCAGCATCTCTAACGCGTAAGTTCTAAGATACAGCGTCGATGATGTTAATGTTTAAGCATGATATATTTTAAGTCGGTGCTAAACTTTCCAGCAAGCCACTGCAATAAGTTATACATCAAAATACGCCTTTCCGAGGGAACATGACTATGTATTATGATAGAAAGCAGTTTTCAAAATGAAACTCAAAGAGTACAGGAGGGAAAAGTCTCTCTCTTCCAAGAATCTCTTCCAAGAATCTCTTCCGCAGGTCGTACTGAAACCAATCGCGCATCGGATCCATCTGCGGGCCGCCGGTTGTCCATTCGTGGTCTAAAATGTACATTATATCATTGACTAGTGATGCGTGCAAGCGATCCTCGATGTAAATGCCAAAAAAGAGGTCTAATCACATGACACAGGCAGAGCGCTGGAGCCATGTTATGGGATTGTCATGAACCATCCACCTCTCAGGAAATGTGTCATGCAGCACATAGAAGTTCAAACTCCAACGTAGATGTGCGCCATCATACTGAAAGATGACGGCCGGCTGCAGGTCTTCGACATGTGTTACTAGGAACTATTGAAGCATGTATGACGTGACAGCCCCCAAAATGGTGTCCATAAATCTTGATAGCAGACGCAGCTGCTCCCGCACGGTTTGTTGTGGTTTGAATGGCAGACGTAGGCGCACGAAAAGGAGTTTGACAGTAACAGAAGGGCTCAAACAGGCCACGTGGGGGGTCCGCTAGACGTCGGTGGTCTTTGAGCTTCTGCTATTCTGTCTTTCTGGAAGTATGAAACATCCTGCTGACTGCAGACGTTGAGAATGTTATGAAAAACAAGTGGTCGGAATTTTCCGTGCTCGCTGGCCACTGGGGCCAAAGAATGGAGAAAGAGACCGCCAAGACTGACCAGCGGAACCATCTAAAATGGTGAATACAAGATATCCCAGCTAATAATTAAATCTATTAAAATAGTGGAAACCAGCACAACACATAAAAGGAGAAAATTATGACGAGTCCAAGGGAATAGACGCTCCCTCGGTATGATGTACAGTTTCTATTTTATGTTAAACAATTTGTGTATAGACGTTAAAAGTCAATAATTTGATGACAACTTTACCGATGGTTATAAACGATGTGTCTGTAAATATGTCTCGTAGAGATGAATAAAAGAAAAAAAAGAATTGTTATAAATACCATCAGTTTTTAAATAAAAGCTCGGATGTGTATCCCGCGCCGGAATATAGTGAATTTTAGCCGTAAGGTTAGTTAATATGTTAGAAGCTACGTCAGTACTGGAAAATAAACATGGTTAGGATAGCATGAGCACGCTTACTGTTAATTGTCCACATCTATTAACGACAATATGACAACAAACGTATCCCATGATAAAATTAGAATTTACGAGAAAACTAGTGAGTGTAATGAAAAACTGAGTGCAGCAATGAAGAACTGAGAAAATGTTAATGCAAATTCAATAAAATGCGTATGTTTAGCAATATATTTATGGTTCTTATATCTTCCGGAAGAAAGAGCGTATACCTTTTGACTCTTGTTACATTGTGAGGATATAAATACACGGCAGCAGTCTTGGCGCGGACCGTCTGATTTTGGCGGTGCTAGGAGGTGGACATCTACATCTACATCTATACTCCGCGAGCCACCTTACGGTGTGTGGCGGAGGGTACTTATTGTACCACTATCTGATCCCCCCTTCCCTGTTCCATTCACGAATTGTGCGTGGGAAGAACGACTGCTTGTAAGTCTCCGTATTTGCTCTAATTTCTCGGATCTTTTCGTTGTGATCATTACGCGAGATATATGTGGGCGGTAGTAATATGTTGCCTATCTCTTCCCGGAATGTGCTCTCTCGTAATTTCGATAATAAACCTCTCCGTATTGCGTAACGCCTTTCTTGAAGTGTCCGCCACTGGAGCTTGTTCAGCATCTCCGTAACGCTCTCGCGCTGACTAAATGTCCCCATGACGAATCGCGCTGCTTTTCGCTGGATCATGTCTATCTCTTCTATTAATCCAACCTGGTAAGGGTCCCATACTGATGAGCAATACTCAAGAATCGGACGAACAAGCGTTTTGTAAGCTACTTCTTTCGTCGATGAGTCACATTTTCTTAGAATTCTTCCTATGAATCTCAACCTGGCGCCTGCTTTTCCCACTATTTGTTTTATGTTATCATTCCACTTCAGATCGCTCCGGATAGTAACTCCTAAGTATTTTACGGTCGTTACCGCTTCCAATGATTTACCACCTATGGCATAATCGTACTGGAATGGATTTCTGCCCCTATGTATGCGCATTATATTACATTTATCTACGTTTAGGGAAAGCTGCCAGCTGTCGCACCATGCATTAATCCTCTGCAGGTCTTCCTGGAGTACGTACGAGTCTTCTGATGTTGCTACTTTCTTGTAGACAACCGTGTCATCTGCAAATAGCCTCACGGAGCTACCGATGTTGTCAACTAAGTCATTTACGTATATTGTAAACAATAAAGGTCCTATCACGCTTCCTTGCGGTACTCCCGAAATTACCTCTACATCTGCAGATTTTGAACCGTTAAGAATGACATGTTGTGTTCTTTCTTCTAGGAAACCCTGAATCCAATCACAAACCTGGTCCGATATTCCGTAAGCTCGTATTTTTTTCACTAAACGTAAGTGCGGAACCGTATCAAATGTCTTCCTGAAGTCCAGGAATACGGCATCAATCTGCTCGCCAGTGTCTACGGCACTGTGAATTTCTTGGGCAAATAGGGCGAGCTGAGTTTCACATGATCTCTGTTTGCGGAATCCATGTTGGTTATGATGAAGGAGATTTGCATTATCTAAGAACGTCATAATACGAGAACACAAAACATGTTCCATTATTCTACAACAGATTGACGTAAGCGAAATAGGCCTATAATTATTCGCATCTGATTTATGACCCTTCTTGAAAATGGGAACGACCTGCGCTTTCTTCCAGTCGCTAGGTACTTTACGTTCTTCCAGCGATCTACGATAAATTGCTGATAGAAAGGGGGCAAGTTCTTTAGCATAATCACTGTAGAATCTTAAGGGTATCTCGTCTGGTCCGGATGCTTTTCCGCTACTAAGTGATAGCAGTTGTTTTTCAATTCCGATATCGTTTATTTCAATATTTTCCATTTTGGCGTCCGTGCGACGGCTGAAGTCAGGGACCGTGTTACGATTTTCCGCAGTGAAACAGTTTCGGAACACTGAATTCAGTATTTCTGCCTTTCTTCGGTCGTCCTCTGTTTCGGTGCCATCGTGGTCAACGAGTGACTGAATAGGGGATTTAGATCCGCTTACCGATTTTACATATGACCAAAACTTTTTAGGGTTCTTGTTTAGATTGTTTGCCAATGTTTTATGTTCGAATTCGTTGAATGCTTCTCTCATTGCTCTCTTTACGCTCTTTTTCGCTTCGTTCAGCTTTTCCTTATCAGCTATGATTCGACTACTCTTAAACCTATGATGAAGCTTTCTTTGTTTCCGTAGTACCTTTCGTACATGATTGTTATACCACGGTGGATCTTTCCCCTCGCTTTGGACCTTAGTCGGTACGAACTTATCTAAGGCGTACTGGACGATGTTTCTGAATTTTTTCCATTTTTGTTCCACATCCTCTTCCTCAGAAATGAACGTTTGATGGTGGTCACTCAGATATTCTGCGATTTGTGCCCTATCACTCTTGTTAAGCAAATATATTTTCCTTCCTTTCTTGGCATTTCTTATTACACTTGTAGTCATTGATGCAACCACTGACTTATGATCACTGTTACCCTCTTCTACATTCACGGAGTCGAAAAGTTCCGGTCTATTTGTTGCTATGAGGTCTAAAACGTTAGCTTCACGAGTTGGTTCTCTAACTATCTGCTCGAAGTAATTCTCGGACAAGGCAGTCAGGATAATGTCACAAGAGTCTCTGTCCCTGGCTCCAGTTCTGATTGTGTGACTATCCCATTCTATACCTGGTAGATTGAAGTCTCCCCCTATTACAATAGTATGATCACGAAATTTCTTCACGACGTTCTGCAGGTTCTCTCTGAGGCGCTCAACTACTACGGTTGCTGATGCAGGTGGTCTATAGAAGCATCCGACTATCATATCTGACCCACCTTTGATACTTAGCTTAACCCAGATTATTTCACATTCGCATTCGCTAATAACTTCACTGGATATTATTGAATTCTTTACTGCTATAAATACTCCTCCACCATTGGCGTTTATCCTATCCTTGTGGTATATATTCCATTCTGTGTCTAGGATTTCGTTACTGTTCACTTCCGGTTTTAACCAACTTTCCGTTCCTAATACTATATGCGCACTATTTCCTTCAATAAGAGATACTAATTCAGGAACCTTGCCCTGGATACTCCTGCAGTTTACCAATATTACGTTAACTTTTCCTGTTTTTGGTCTCTGAGGACGGACGTTCATTATCAACGATGATAATGTCCTCTCTGGTAAGCCGTCAGGTATTTTATCGTTTCGCCCAAGGGGGGGTCCCTCTAACCTAAAAAACCCCCGTGTGCACGCCACACGTACTCTGCTACCCTAGTAGCTGCTTCCGGTGTGTAGTGCACGCCTGACCTGTCTAGGGGGGCCCTACAGTTCTCCACCCAATAACGGAGGTCGATGAATTTGCAACCATTATAGTCGCAGAGTCGTCTGAGCCTCTGGTTTAGACCCTCCACACGGCTCCAAACCAGAGGACCGCGATCGACTCTGGGCACTATGCTGCAGATATTAAGCTCAGCTTGCACTCCGCGTGCGATGCTGGTTGTCTTCACCAAATCAGCCAGCCGCCGGAAGGAACCAAGGATGGCCTCAGAACCCAAGCGGCAGGCGTCATTCGTTCCGACATGTGCTACTATCTGCAGCCGGTCACACCCAGTGCGTTCAATAGCTGCCGGAAGGGCCTCCTGCACATTACGGACGAGACCCCCCGGCAAGCACACCGAGTGCACACTGGCATTCTTCCCCGACCTACCCGCTATTTTCCTGAGGGGCTCCATAACCCGCCTAACGTTGGAGCTCCCTATAACTAATAGGCCCGCCCTCTGTGACTGTCGGGACCTTGCCGGAGAATCGGCCACTGGCCCAACAGGCGAGGCATCCTGTGGTGGCTCGGAAACGATGTCATCACCACTAGGAAGCACCCCGTACCTGTTGGAAAGGGGTAAGGCAGCTGCCACGCGGCCAGATCCCACCTTCGCCTTTCGGCCAGGCACGCGCGAGCCCACCACTGTCCGCCATTCACCCTGGAGTGATGGCTGACCGGTAAGATGCTCACTGCCGGAAGACGCAGCGACATCAGGGGTTCCATGTGATTCCAAGGCCACCGAAGTAGGCATAGGTCTCACCACAGTTGCCCCAACGCCACTACGAGCCGACGCCTGCGCCTCGAGCTCGATGAGCCTAACAGACAAAGCCTCAACCTGCCCCCGAAGAGTGGCCAATTCTCCTTGCGTCCGCTCACAACAACCACAGTCCCTACACATGACTATGTTTACCCTACCCTATACGGTGACAAATTCCCAAGATAATCTTCTGATGAGCTACTCTGATAATCAAGAAACACTCACTGAAATACGAGACGCGAAAACTACGCTAGGTTTTCCCAGAAAAACTATTTAAAAGCTAAGCGCAGCAAATAAGTACAAAAACGCTTTATACAAACAGTACTCGCTGCTGCTGGTGCTCTCGCTCTGGCTGTCACAAGACAACTGCTGATTCAAGTGACTAGTGGCTAACGGCCGCGAAACAAACAAAGACGGTTTTAGGGCGCTTTCTGTTCTAAACGATCAAGAAAACACTAAGAAATCTAACACGAAAACTACGTAAAGTTTTATCAAGAACTGTTAGTTACTACGCAGAGCAGATAAACACAAATAGAATCCCTTCCTTAGTGGAAGGTCGTAAACAAAATGCAAAATAAACGCTTTATACAAACAGTACTCGCTGCTGCTGGTGCTCTCGCTCTGGCTGTCACAAGACAACTGCTGATTCAAGTGGACAATCTCACTATGGGAGTATTCGCAGGTAGATCGTTGTGGTGTTTTTTGAATTCGACGCTTCACGAAAGTGTTGAAATTTTTTTAAGTGTCCAAACATGGACTTATAGAATTTTCTCGTGTTTGGTAGCAAATTTCTCGAACTGTGAGCTTTGAAGATTTTTCGAAATTTCACCGTCAACCTTAGCTGGTGTTATTTGGGACTTGCATTTATTGCCTGTTCCCAACTGAGGAACCGTAACTTGAATTTTAAGTGAGTGATACAAAGCATTGTTGCGAGATTTCGAAGATACTGCCTGAGTTTATTTATGTTCTCGAATTGTCGTAATGGCATTCAGTATTGGTAATTCATAAATTTGTTACTGTGAGAAAAATAGGAAATAAATCTATTTTCTTGATAAACTTCAAACCACGCATGTAGTAAGCACTCTTTACGCAAATTTCTACCTGAATTTAGCTGGAGGATCCTTTATTTCAAGATGAGGACTTTAGGGCCAAAGCGACGAGTGATTGGTTGACCACTGGACTTATTATTTAAAAATAATCCTAACCATTCTCTGTAGCACTTGGTAGAATGCTACTAACTGACATATTGATACAGTGATAATCTGCACGACGGTGACGGGGGCTCAGAGTTAATTAATTCAGTGTTAGGACATAAACTTTAACATAAAGTTCCAGTTCCATTTTTATCATTATTTCTCTACAAGATAGTGTGCACCTGAATTGAACACTGAAGTCTCTCGAAGTAAACATTTACCGTTATGATTTTATCTGCGAAGAAAACTGGGCCTCTCACACTATCGCACCACATCAAACAACAAGTATCGGGCTATCACGGATGTGTTGTGTGAGTTTTCTGAGCCCCAGATCCTAATGCTGTGGCGATTCATATCTTCAGAAACGTGGAAATTAAAATAGGCACTCTTTCGTGTAACTATTGTCAGCGTCTACGGAGGGCAGGATGGAACCCCGCGAATGCATGCCGTAGAGGACGATCGTTGGACTGCGGTACTTGGACTATTAGCACTTTCTACGCAAAACGGCTTAACAGTTTAGAGAAAATTGATCTCCCTACCTAAAATCCTCGTGATGCAGAACGAATTGAGCTCTGGAGGCTGCGCAGAAATGCATCTTGCTCTCTGGCAACGCATGCTTGAGACACAGGAGGAAGCCGACATCGAGGAAGGTCTTTCACACTGGCTGTCTTTGCTTGTAACTGCCGATAGTACCCTCCCATAAGGTCGAGAATATTCCCGCAGTACCATCGTCACAGATTTGGATTCTGCATACCTGTTGATAATATTGCGCCTCCTACTGGTCTGTCCCCATTCTGACGCACTCCTAGTACAATATGAAACAAATGACTAAGAAAATTGAGAATTGGTAAACGGTTTACAAGAAACTACGACTCTCTGTATCTAATATTTTCGAAGATATGATTTTTTGAAGTGATAGTAGTAGTCTATGGGCACTCTGTGAACGGAAAGTCTGTGCAAGGGTAATGAAGAAAATAGTGTATAAAGGGAATAGCAAGTAAATGATCATAAACAGGGAGATCTACTGCGAGAAGAAATTGACAGATTACTGGCAGAACCAATTGGCAACAAGGCGGCTGTGCTAGACAAAATTTCGTCACAATCTTTGAGATCGTTGGGAGAGCTGACTACGACTAAACTGACCCACGTGACATGCAAAAAAGTCAACATGGCTAAATATCGTCAGTGGTCAAGAATCGTGGTGTAACAGTTTTAATCCGAAGATGGCAAATGCTGACTGACGTGAATACGACTTGTCAATTTGAAAGGAATTATTTATAGAACAATAGAAAAAGTGTCGACCTCTGGATAAAATCAGCCTTGGTTTAGGTGAAACGGATACCATCATCGTACGTCGCACATTGACTTTAGCGGTTTTTTCAGACATTGTGTGAAGTGGTGGGTGGTAAATTTTTTATTTTCTATTATTAGTTGTCATTCTCAACACAAGCTCTCTTACTACAATGTTGGCAACCAGAAAGTGATTAGCAAAAACGGGATGCGTGTAATTAAAGTTTGCTGTGCCCACTCTGATGGAGAAATAAAGTTATTGATCATTGAAGTTCATTACGGTGAGGATTTAGGATGATGTCTGGGATTCATAGAAAATGCAGTTTACTATAACAATTTTCACTATATTCTGAAAACGATAAAGTGTAATGTTTAACCAAGCTAATCTACTATCAGCTTTGCATTAGAAAATTGTAGCGAAATGCAGGAAGATCTGCAGCAGATAGGCACTTGGTGCAGGGAGTGGCAACTGACCCTTAACGTAGACAAATGTAATGTATTGCGAAGACATAGAAAGAAGGAACCTTTATTGTATCATTATTTGATAGCGGAACAAACACTGGTAGCAGTTACTTCTGTAAAATATCTGGGAGTATGCGTACGGAACGATTTGAAGTGGAATGAACATATAAAATTAATTGTTGGTAAGGCGGGTACCAGGTTGAGATTCATTGGGTGAGTCCTTAGAAAATGTAGTCCATCAACAAAGAAGATGGCTTACAAACCACTCGTTCGAACTATACTTGAGTATTGCTCATCAGTGTGAGATCCGTACCATATCGGTTTGACGGAGGAGATAGAGAAGATCCAAAGAAGAGCGGCGCGTTTCGTCACAGGGTTATTAGGTAACCGTGATAGCGTTACGTATGTGCTTAGCAAACTCAAGTGGCAGACTCTGCAAGAGAGGCGCTCTGCATCGAGGTGTAGCTTGCTCGCCAGGTTTCGAGAGGGTGCGTTTCAGGATGAGGTATCGAATATATAGCTTCCCCACACTTATACCTCCCGAGGAGATCACGAATGTAAAATTAGAGAGATTCGAGCGCGCACGGAGGCTTTCCGACAGTCGTTCTTCCCGCGAACCGTACGCGACTGGAACAGAAAAGGGAGGTAATGACAGTGGCACGTAAAGTGCCCTCCGCCACACACCGTTAGGTGGCTTGCGGAGTATAAATGTAGATGTAGATGTAAATCAGAGCTTTTCAGAGTCTATCGCATGGATCCCATTATCCCTAGATAATGGAACTGTTCAATAGTCGTTATCGATGTAAATGTTCAAAGTAAACGATCGCCAAAATTTTATGTTAATACTCATCAAACGCCACACTAGTAATGATAGGTCTGTCCTGCGGCGACACGTGAAAATACGAAATACGCAAACAGAATAAATCACTGGAGTTGTTTTGCGATTAAGACTTTACCCTAATGCTAACTCATTGCTACGTGCATACCGAGTGATGTAACATGGCATCAAAGGCTGTTCCTTGCACCTGCACAAATACGATGCAGCCTCCGACACGGAGTGCACGCTGATACGAATCTAGAAGAGAACTGGGGCCTTACTTTAGCCCGCAGCGCTCTTATTTATATAGCCGCGATGCGGACCGCTGAAGGCGCAGCTGACATTTGCCTTCCTCTCTAGCCATTGGGGATAGCAGAGCACCACTTCAAGTTACTGAATAATTAATTGCTCCATTCCCTGAAGGCCAAATACTTTTGGCGAGAGAATTACTTTAGTTGCACTGATGAGCTCTAAACTTACCCTTTGGAGAGACGCTACAGCTATAGTTTTATAGCTACCTTTTGGAAACTTCGCACATTTTTGTTACTATAGCGTATCTCCATTCTACCTCAATTTAAACATTCTAGCTTTATATAATCACTTACTGAATCAATCTTGCTTCCATACTCTTAGGACACAAAAAGAGAAAATCATGTATTTCAACCAAAATATTACTTTGTGAAATCCAGAATGCTATTTCCATTAAATTACAATGAAAAGAGAATTCGAATATAAATTTTGAAGCTTCTAGCTCCTTCCTGTTGTGCTGATGATCTTTGCGTAAAATGTCCAAATTTCGAAAACTGTTAAAGTTACTAAACAGAAATTTTCACATTATTATTTTAGCATCACTCCTGAGGTGCTATTAAATTTTCAGATCATTTACTTTACTTTTAAGGTATTGCTCAACATTTGTGACATCATAGGTAGTTACAGCGGACTAGGCTGGCACACCATGGAAAGCACAAGAATTCTATATGGCGTGAGTAGGCTGCTTCCCTACAAGTGCTTCTTGTCTGTTAACACTGACAACTCTATGCAAACAACGCTACTCTCGGTCGTTAAGTTAAGCCCATCGGCCACTGTGTTATCTATGGTTGGAGGTTACGCCTCAAATCTGATATTCTCAGCAAGATCTTGTCACTGTGGATATGGAAATGTCGAATTACCTAACGGAGTGTCCCATGTGTGTAGCTCCAACTACCAGTCCGCGTTTATTGTCCGCTATTGTGCGCCTGTAATCACATCGGAGACCTTCTCACACTAATCCCTACAGTAAAAATGACAGTTCCACCAATGCACTACCCACTTAACTTTGTGTGCATGATTCTACCGAGATATGTATATGGGCATATCACTATCCAGTGTCTTTTTTCACCTCAGTGTGCACATTCCCCCCACTTGGATAAAACACTTAGAACGTTCATACAACCATGTGAATCTGCCAGAAAAATTCTTCTTCGGGATATTGTTCAACTCGTGCATCACATTCGCAGTTTCTTGGGTATTGTCAAGCTGTCAGACACTCATTATGTACTATATTATTTTGTGGTAGGTTTGTATTGAAAATAATAAGTTTTGTCGAGAGTTGACGATTTTTTTCGGAAAAGAATTGTCTGTGTTTTTCATTCTGTCCAAGCGTTGAAGGCAGCCACATGTTGTTTTTCATTCGGGAATCAAGGTATGCAGCGAATTCCTTTGCTCACACTTTTCTCTTCTTTGCCGCGCGGGGTTAGCCAAGCGGTCAGACGTGCTGCAATCATGGACCGTGCCGCTGGTCCCGGCGGAGGTTCGAGTCCTACATCGGGCATGGGTGTGTGTGTTGGTCCTTAGGATAATTTAGGTTAAGTAGTGTGTAAGCATAGGGACTGATGACCTTAGCTGATAAGTCCCATAAGATTTCACACACATTGTTTTCTCTTCTTCAAAACATTCTGGAAAATATCTTGAACAATTGCTTTAGAGATTTTCATTTCGTTGACACTTGCGACTTGTGGCACAACAACGTTGACACTCTATGGCCTCACGTCCACTAGTAAACATTGGCGGCTGCCAAGTGCCTGGTTGAATACATGTCTGTTGTTTTGATTTTCTAGTTAAAGATGCTACTGAAACTATTTCGCTGACGTCGTTTATACGCCAGGATTCAAATTAATCTCGGTAGCTTTTGGACGGACGCCATATAGTGTTAACAATGCACTCGCGTTACTGCGAAACGTGCTTCCTGGTAAGATATAATGGATAAACGTAGTGATCGAAGGCTATTGAGACCATCAAGGTTAAACTGTAATATTAAATAGTGTGATTAAGTACATACGTCATAGCAGATCGCTTAATGTGAAAGGAATGAAGAAGGCTGAATTTCCATAACTGTGTTGCTATATTTTAATTTGACGCCTGTACTTCGTCCACCGTCAATGCCCTGTTTTCCAGGAATGACCAGACCATATTTTTTATGCTCATTGATTTCAGCATACTTAGTCATATTTTATGGTCAGTAATGTTAGATGTCTTGTATCTAAGAATGCACCTGTTTAGAGTCACCGCACCGCTGAACTGTAATATAACTGATTTTGGACTTCCACAATTTTGATAATTAGACAATACTTAAAAAATAAGGTCGAATTTCTTCCAAAAATTCACTAGCTTACGTTTCAGAACATTATAATTGTTGAGAATATTGACAAGAGTATTATATGTATGCACTTTTATAACTGTTTGTCATTATTTTTGGGTAGGACTGACACAACACTTGCACAAAGTTTATGGTCTGGGAATTTACATTACATAATTCGTGAAAGAAATTATGCTGTATATGGGTTACTTCAGTTACTTCACTAAAAAGATTCGTGTCTCGTCTAGGCTTGCTGACATTTAACATTTAAGTAACGCTTGTGTGTTCAAAGTTTTATTCTTCGAATTTATCAGCTTTGCGTAGTTAATAGAAATTAGCAGACTTAGTTATCCGGAATTGCAGAGAACGTCAGCATTTGATTTTAAGAAACTGAAGTGTAACTACGCATTTCCAAAGTCTTCGAGGGTTAGTTAGTCTTCACATTACTTAATACTAGCGAATGCACACTCTTACCCGCTCGAATTTTTAATAGTATCGTAGGATAGTACTGCAGATTAGTAGATAGTTCTGAGGTACCTTTCTACACAAAGGATTCACCAGTGCTGCAAAAAAGCAAAACTTTAGACTAATGAATGAAGGTTTCTGGAGATATAAAAGAAGCGTTCTATAGGGCTGGGAATTGTAGGCGTGGATTGTGAGACGCTCAGAGATGTTCTCCATTGTTCCAGGTGATTAAAGGAGCCGAAGAAATAGAATGACTCACTTTGGCGTAATGGTGCCAGTTGAATACAGCCCATATGCGGTGTTAAATTAAACCGCAGACTCTGCTCGGTACAAAGCTTTGTTCGCGCAGGCAGCGTTAAGTAGCAGAGGAAACTTCATTACGGACTGGTCCCTTGTGGGTAAAACAGCGCGCCGCCGTCTCCTGTACTTTGAGTCGCAAAGAAACCGTAGAGAACGTCAGCACAGGAACATTAACCACTCGCGTTAACTTACTGACGTTTGAAGCTTCAAATCAGCATTCAAATAAAGTGTCGAGATGGATGGAGCAGACATCGTCTAGGGAACCGACAGAACTACTAGGTCAAGAAGATAACTCCACGCAAAAGTTACTGCCTTCCACAACAATGCAGCATATGCTTTTTGGTATAATGGGTGTTGCTTGTGCATTGTATTTATTTTGTAAGTCTAAAAACTGCTGTAGTTATTGAAACCGTTTTACAACAAGTTTATCCTGGCAGCGACGTACCTCAATTATGATAACTGCCTACAATTTTTTAGGTCATCGCATGCGACTGACTTAATGCTGCGTTCATATGTTGTGCCAGTCTTCACCATCACTACGTAACTGCTATAACTGGCATCCTGTACAATCTATTAAGCTTATTCTAATCTTTGTGTTCCCCACATTTTTTAAAGTTTGCTGCTCCTTCCAGAGTGAAAGCGACATTGTGTGTGCGTGTGTGTGTGTTCCGCTGAAATCGTGAGACTGTATAATAAATGCATAATCAATCCAAATTATTTGTGAATGACAGTTTTGTGCGAAGAACTATGTATAAAGAGCGTAGGAATATGAACGTATTCAGAAGTTTCTCGGATAACATTCTTTTGGGTATAACAGCGTCATGATAGGTCTACATACGTTTAGGTGGCCCTCATTGACAACTTGCGTTAAACGTTATATTGACGGATGAACTAGGAATCAAAATTTAGTGAAAGACATTTATGAGAAAAGAAGTTTATGGAAATTTTATCAGAACAATGGTGAGGTTGATGGGACATCAAGTAATAACTACACACTGGAAGAAGTATTAGTGGAAAAATAGTAAGGGAGGACCGCATTATTGCGAAATATGTTACATTATGATGAAAGACAGGGGAAGTAGGCAATGGAGCAGGTGGAAGCTGTTAACAAAAACAGCTGCTTTGCATGTTTTCTGGTGGGTGTAGATCAATCAGTGATTGCAGTTCCATTTAATGAAATATTTTTTCCTTCCATTTTATTTTATGTGGTACAAAGCACTCCATCTTCAGGCCACAAGTAGCCCATTGGGACCATCCGACCGCCGTGTCATTCAGATGAGCTGAGCAAGCGGATAGGAGGGCTGTGTGGTCAGCACACCGCTCTCCCAGTCGTTTTGATGGTGTTCTTTGACCGGAGCTGCTACTGTTCGGTCGAGTAGCTTCTCAATTGGCATCATGAGGTTTTTATGTGGTACAGGCCCCTGTTAACAATTGGACTGTAATGTGGCAGTCGCTAAAACAAGTATGAGGGCGTATAACCTCCTCAGTACACTCTGGCTGTTTTGCTGCTTCACACGATTACCACCTGCCTGGCTGAAATCGTGATTAGTATGAATTGTTTGTGCCTGCCGAACTATTCATAGAATACTGTCGCCACAGATTTGTTAAGGTGATGATAGAGAGATGGTACGAGTGCTGTGCTTGTACGTGTGTGATTAGGGTGATCCAGTACAGAGCAACAGCTAAGGTGGACGATGTCTGACGTGTGAAGGTTGTCTACTCTGGTGGATCGAAGTTGCAACGACACCGTCTTCATGTTCGTTAGACGGTGTTCGACTCCCTCCTTGTTCAGATGATGGCGAGGGAGAGTGGTGTGACTCGAGGCGATGGAGACAGACTGCAGACTGACATGAGTGCGAACGTAACAATCCTTCGCTATTCTCAGGGGCTTGAAGGATGTACTCGAGCGCACTCTCGTTCCGGGCCTCCCATGGTCCCTCCTACAGATTACACGTGAAGTGATCAGAGTGGCAGTGTGGAAGGTAAGCTGCTTACTCGGAGAATGCCGATAAGGCGGATGTTGACACGGCGGCGGCCTAGTGGAGCACTCATAACTCTGCGATTAGCAACAGGCAGCTAACGGCGTCTTCTAGCGTCGCTACCTCACCCACAGTCAAACTCTGGACTGTTGACTGGTGAGCAGGGGTGGGCAGCTGCCCGACCCAGCGACATGGTCGTCCGCTCGTGCGTCGGACCACGTGGCGGTGGCAGGTTGTTCGGTGGGCGGTGAGGCGGCGGTGGCAGCTGCGGCATGAATAAGGCGTACTCCCCCCACAGCATGGAGCAACTGCACCGATTAAGACTGCGTCAGAACGTCGTAGATCTCGCGCCAGTGAATGACACATGGCAGGCGTCCTAATACAGCGATAGCATGCCAATGACGTACATGGCTGTGCCAGGGGTTTAAACACAGCTGTTTGGAGCTGAGCAAGAAGATGTACCACTGTTCTATGGCTCCATGACTCCATCACATCCTCTTGAGTAAGAATCCGAAACACAAACTTCTTCTTCACAGTAACTCAATAATCCACACAACATTTCAATATCTTCCGTAATACAAGACTATCAGAAGCGTAGCTCTTCATCATAATGCGAGGGTTGCCCAGAAAGTAACGAATCGCCTTTTTTTCTTCAACAATTCTCTATTGAACGTAACGAGAATTACACACGCGAAGAAATGGTGTTTTATCTACACACCTTCCACGTGATCTCCATCCCGTTCTGCAGCCTGCCTCCAGCGCGAAACAAAGGCGTGTATGCCCTGTCGATACCTGTGTGAATCACTTCCTCATAGTCCTCAAAATGTCCTCCATGAATGCGTCTGTCCTGGCGAATGACATCAGATCGCTGAAACACGTCAAGTGTGACAGCCGTAGTTGGTCTCCCCGACCGCCGCAAATCGTGGAGCTCCTCCTATCCGCCTTCTAATGACCTCACCCTCCGTGCCCAGCGAGCAACTGTACTTCTGTCGACAGCAAATGCTCCTTAGATTTTCCATAGGCGTTAGTGAATATTCCCCACAGCTCCTTTCTCTGCAGTGAGAAATCCAATCACCGCACGTTGCTTGTATCGTACATCACCTACAGAGGCCATTTTGAAACATTCCTGCAGCTACGCCGTCGGTAGAAAGTGAAAGAAACTTGGCGCGCTCACTCAGGAGACTTCAAACAATACATACGTAATGTTTCGCATTCGTAGCATTGTTTTTTGCTGAGAAAGAAAATGCGGTGCATTACTTTCTGGGAAACCCTCGTAGCATCAGCTCATAAGAAATCCTCGACTCGTCATAAGAAACGTTAATACTCAAGTGACAGTTATCACTGCAAGACTAATCCCGTGGCGCCACTCCATAGAGCTCTCCGATACCACTTCCTCGGTATCACTTGTTTTTCAGCTACCTCCCTGTGGGCGCAATACACTTCTGATACACTGAGAAAACCAGTCCTCTGACTGGATAGATGGGTACCACAAGGAATTCATCTCCTGTGTCAAAGCTTTCATCTCAGAGTAGCAATTGCAACCCACGATCTCAATTATTTGCTGGATGTATTCCAATTCCTGCCTTTCTCTACAGTTTTTACCTTCTAGTACCATGGAAGTTATTTCCTGGTGGCTTAACACATGTGCCATCATCCTATCCCTTCTTCTTGTCAGTGTTCGTTTCCTCACCGATTCTGCGGAGAATCTCCTCATTCTTTACCTTATCACTCCACCTAATTTTCGACATTCTTCTGCAGCCCCACGTCTGAAAGCTACGATTCTCTTCTGTTCCGATTTCCCCACAATGCTGTGCATCAAACGTACATTCTCAGAAATTTCTTCCTGCGATTAAGACCCATGTTTGATGCTCGCAGACTTCTTTGGCCAGGAATACCCTTTCGCCAGTATTAGTGTAGTTTTTATGCATTTATTGCTCCGTCTGCCGTGGGCTGTTTTGCTGCTTAGGTAGCACAATTCCTTAATTCCGTGATCCCCAATTCTGATGTTAAGTTTCACGCTGTTTTCATTTCTACTGTATCTATTAACTTCGTCTTCCTTCGATTTACTCTCACTCCATAATCTGTACTAATTATACCGTTCACTGCATTCAACACATCCTGTAATGATTCTTCACTTTCACTGATGATAGCGATGTCATCAGCGAATCTCATTACTGATACCCTTTCACGCTGAATTTTAACCCTATTCTTGAAACTTCCTTTTATACCTTTCATAGCTGTCATTGCTTCTTCGATTTATAGAGTGAACAATATAAGCGAAAGACACTATGCCTGCGTTACACCTTTTTTAATACGAACACACCGTTCTTGGTCTTCCACTCTTATTGTTTCCTCGTGGCACTCGCACATATTGTGTATTACCCGTCTTTCCATACAGCTGACCCATATTTTCCTCTGAATGTAGAACAGCTTGCACAACTGGACATTGTCGAATGCTATTTCCAGGTCAATAAATCCAGTGAATGTGTTGATTTATCTTCAGTCTTGCTTCCACTGTCAATTGCTAGGCAGATATGTCCCTGGTGCCGTTACGTGTCCCTGTTCGTCGTCTAACAGATTCCTAATTTTTTTACATTCTTCTGTATGTTATTCTTGTCAGCAACTTGTACGCATGAGCTGTTAAGCTGATTGTATGATAATTCTAGCACTTGTCGGCTTTTACAATCTTCGGAATTGTGTGGATGTCGTTTTTCCGAAAGTCACATAGTATGCCAACTGTCTCATACATTATACACACCTACACCAACAGTGGTTTTGTTGACACTTCACCCAATGGTTTTAGAAAAGCTATTCCTCCTTTTTGCCTTATTTGATCTTAAGCGGTCTACAGGTCTACAGGTTCACCTATCACTTCCCTGTCGAGTCCAGTTCCTTTTTCTGTCACATTATCAGACAATTCCTCACCCTCACAGAGGCTTTCAGTGTATTCTTTATACCTACCCTCTCTCTCCTCTGCGTTAGCAGTGAAATTCCGATTGCACTCTTCTTGTTACCGCCTTTGCTTTTAATTGCACCAAAGTTTGCTTTGGGTTTTGAATATGCTGAGTTTGTCCTTCCAACAATCATTTATTTTTTGTTTCTTCACATTTTTATTGCAGTCATTTCGCCCTATCTCCTTTGCACTTCCTATTTATTTAATTCCTAACTGACTTGTGTTTCTGTATTTGTAATTTCGTAATTGTCCGGAACGCTTTTTGCGTTCTTCTTTCGTCGATTAGCTGAAGTATTTCTTCTGTTACCCAAAGTTTCTTCGCAGCTAACTTCTTTGTACTACAGATTTCCTTCCATCTTCTCTGATCGGCCTTCCATTCCTCTTCAACTGAACTGCCTACTGAGATATTCATTATCACAGTATCTATAGCCTCAGAAAATTTCAAGTGCGACTCTTCATTTTTTAGTACGTCCGTTTCCCACTTCGTTGTGCACTGATTCTTCCCAACATTCTCTTAAACTTCAGCCGACTCTTCATAATTATAAATTGTGATCTGAGTCTGTATCTGTCTCTGGATAAGCCTTACAATCCTGTATCTGATTTCGGAATCCCTGCGTGACCATGATGTAATCCAACTTAAATGTTCCCGTCTCGTTTACTCCTCTTGTGATGATTGTACACAATATTCGCTATTACTATCTGATATTTATTGCGAACTCAATTGGTCTTTCTCCTCTCTCGTACCTACTACCTAGCTCATATTCGCCCATAATCTTACAACCGGATTCCAATCCTCATGACTATTAGATTTTCTTCACCTTTACGTACTGAATTACAATTAGTTGGTCATTCTATCATTTTCTCATGTTAACTTTCGCCCTGACAATCCGCTCCCGGGGATCTGAATTGGAAACCAGTCCGGTATCCTTTGCCTACAGGGCAGTCTTCCACACCAAGGGAAAGAGAGTGCCCTGAACCTGTGTCTGCTCCTCTTTCCTCTTTGACAAGTCTTTTGGCAAATCGAGAACGACTTCTTATGCCGGAAGTCATCGACCGCCATTCATGGAGATTTTTATTCATAATTTTAACATTGACGGGGTTCAAACACGTGATCGAGAATGTTTTTGTATGCATAGTTAGCTTCAGGCTGGATGGAGACATCGTGTGCAGAGGTCGAATCACAATGCCTGGCCACAAAGTCTCCCCCCCCTCCCCCACCTCCCCCCTCCCCCCCTCCCACCATCCACCGTCTCCTCATCCGTCTTCCGTCTGTTATTGCGGCGGCCTCTCACATGGTACTGCCCTTATTCTATTTTTGTTTTTTATTTCTTTTTTTTCTTTTGAGTCCTTACATTCGCATACACAAAAAAACCATAGCGGTAGTTCATCCTGTATGGCTTCCGCTTTTTAAAAAGAAAAAAAAATGATTTTCAAGTCGTTGCATGCAAAACATGTTTTTGTTTAATTTTTTTATTAAGTAAAATAGTAAACTCAGACAAACAGGTCTACAAAAATGAAATAAGCTGCGTAAAAATACTTCTGAACAGGGACCATGACGAGAATACGACAAGGATCGGTTTACTCAAGCGATACCTGGACGACGAAAAAAGAGGTTCAACATTTTGGCGTAAAGTCGCAATACCGTGGCAGGTGCAGATACTTCCAATATCAAAAGGCCAGTGGGGCCCTATCGTCCCCTCCATCTGTAACGTAATGAACATAGTGGCCCAACAACCGAGCAATGTTAATTGAATTTGTCCTCGGAAAGTAGGACGAGCCTGGACGCAGTAGGACAGAAGCCGAAAAGATAGTCTCAACTGATTGAATTAAGACTACTAATTGAATTTGAGCCAGTGCCAGTTTGCGTCGTGACCAGCCGGCCGAAGTGGCCGTGCGGTTAAAGGCGCTGCAGTCTGGAACCGCAAGACCGCTACGGTCGCAGGTTCGAATCCTGCCTCGGGCATGGATGTTTGTGATGTCCTTAGGTTAGTTAGGTTTAACTAGTTCTAAGTTCTAGGGGACTAATGACCTCAGCAGTTGAGTCCCATAGTGCTCAGAGCCATTTGAACCATTTTTTTGCGTCGTGACCTTTAGAGGTAAATATGTGTTGCAGAGTGTCTATGTCGGGACAGCGACCACACTGATCCGTGACACTAAATCTGATACGAAGTACGCGCTCTTTGGTGGATAACGGATTGCGTCCCACGTAATACCACGGAGATTCCACCACAGTTGACGAAACCACACCGCCATTGATGAAAGGACACGGTCTTCCAAGAACTTTACGGTGATACCCGTTCAACCAGCGCCGTAGAGTCAATACCCGCGTGTGAACAAAAATGTGGTGCTGAGATGTTGCCTCCGTAGACAATCTGCAGCTTAATAAGTGAGAGCAATATAAAATCCACTGACTTGTTTCAACTGCCAATTCACTCTGCCAACATATAAAGTCAGATCAAGACTGCTCGGCTGCAGACAATAAAATTACTGAAACGTGAATATGTGGACTGCGTCAGATACAACAAGCACGATGAGCCGAACAAATAACGCAGACTCTTTCCTTTGACTATCACAAAGTGTTGACCTGCGAGAGAACGCGCACTCTCAACCACCTTTTATCATAATCGTAAAATTGATACTTTCATATAAAACGACTAAACAGGTGTCTCGGTTTCCTGGCCATCATCGAGGGAAGGGGAGAGACCTGAATGATGTAATATGTTTTGAACAAAACCTAGGTAATCAGAATCAGAACTTTCTGCCGCAGGTTACCGGAAAGCCGTATATGTCTGAGGATTGCTCCTTGTCTCTTCTCCGTAAACGACTTCCACTTAAGCGTAGCCATTTGGAGTATAGAACGGTCAATCACGACTCCCAAAGATTTATGCCTATCGACCACCGTCACCCACGAGATGACAGCTTTATCAAAACCCCGTAATTGCATCGACATTTCCCTTCGTTGATGCGGGCACCAGATACAAGGAAAACGACATCCAACTTAGCCTTGAACAGTGGAGTCTCAGCGGGCGGAGTAACACCATCACATCATCTGCGGTATGGGCGCATCGAGATCGTCTCGCCCATAAGTGTCCGTTTTGTAACTGTGCGACGATTCTTTGGATAAGGGTCTCAAGTGATGGAACGAACAATAACACTAAATTCGGACTACCTGGGGGGCTAATTGGCCGTTGACAGCGACCGAAGCTCGGATACAAGCAAGCACACACATAAGACCCTACAGGGGTCAATTGTGAAGCCGACTGCTTCCAGCTACAAGAAGCCATGGCTGACCCGCTCGAACGTCTTGTCAAAATCCAAAACTGCCAGACCACCAGGAACAGAAGTAATACTGGCTACCAATATGATATCACGACATTCTGCTACCGGTGTCCGAATAGTACGACCAGGAATACAACTTTGGTGGTCAGTAACAACAGTCCTCGGCACCTCTGACAACCGGGTATCCATCGCCCTCTCCACAGTGGTAATTTAAAAAAGTGATCGGACAAAATTTATCAGTTGCTGCCGGACCAGAACTTCTATGAATTAATACAACTGTTCCAACTTTAAAATACACTGGTACAAAACCTCCTCTCAAGATTCGTTCAAAAGCAATGTAAAAGTAGTGGCCAAAAAAAGACTAAAATCGCACATAAAACTCCAGCCACGGCAACTTGCGAGATAGCGATCTGACAAATACGTCACAGACAGTGTCACAATAAAAGCTTCTAAGAACGCAGCATTATGAGCGGGCGTAGGTCTACGATCCAGAGCCTGAACAAATAAATCGGATAACGTGTCGACACAGCCGAACAAAGAATTGACGTAGAACACGCAATACGTCCTCTTGTGCCGTCACACTGTCGCCCTCTCTCTGCCTAGACGACTAGTTTGACTTCGAATCAGATGATGTAAACATGTCACTTCATCTACTACCGCGTAATGTGGATTGAATCGCATCTTTAACCCTTCCATTTGACAATCCTCCAACCGCAACAATTGTAACTATACATTCTTGACATCTGCAATACGAAGCGGATCCTGAGAAGCACTTTCATAGATCACTTAAGAGAGAGCAGTAAAATTCTTGAGTCCTCCAGGATTCCCGAGCTCTCTCAGCGCAGAATCGTACCAACATTTATCTGAGCGTCGCCTTTTCCAGTTGCACCCACCATTCCAAAATAGAGGCGTATCGCGTAGTTGAACGGAGACTTAGGTCTCATACTCCTCGAAACACCTCACAGAGAGAGCTATTCTCCAAGTGCACCACATTAATGCTCCAGGGCGATCGAAACAGTTTCACAGACAGTCTCGTGTGATCTAAAGTAACAGTCACAGCACAGTGGTTAGTGAAACTTGCTCCTATCACACGTCCTATCACAAATACAATCTGTCAATCATGCTGCTAGAAGTAGCGTCAAAATAGGTGTATTTGACAAGATTCTGATGTATACAGATCCAAATACTTTGTAGTTTCAAGGAACGAATGATATCAGTTCCTGACAGAATTTAAAATTGTTGAAGTGCGCTACGGGTCGCAACACACAGTTAAAATCACTGACTTTCAAAGCCCAGCCGCTTTGCGTTCTAGGCGTAACTTCCCCGTAAACCACGGGTGCACTTCAAAATAGTCCTTAAAACCTGACTCGTTTTCCTGTCATGTCAAATCTCTAGCCCTGAGAGACATCGCAGGTGGATTTTTTGCTATCATGCTCACTGGATCTGGAGTGATTTAGTGACGATTTCACGTCTAACAACCATCTCGTACCCATGATGTAACTTTCAGCTATTCGTTATAAAATCGGGAACGATCCAAAATGCATCCGGTATCGGCTTTGCATAAAGGAGAATCAAGGTCAATTGAAGAAAAGTACATCATATTCCTCTTCCTTTCTCAAGAACTTCAATCCCTAGTCAATCCCTTCAATGGAAATGCTCTCCACAAAAACAAGGCATTCCCTGTGAAATAGTCGGGAACCAGACTAAACACAGAGCAGAAACCAGGGAGAAAAATGCGAGTAGATCGCACTTCTCGTAGGAATACAGCATCAGTATAGGAGTGATGAATAAACTGACGCAACAATTCGGGCCGCGGAGCCGATTCCATGCAGGCGGTTTTTGAACATTAATTAAGGTGGATGACAAACTGGAAGCGGCAGAGGCCCACTCCATAGAATGGGATCGTTCAAATACAAATCGATACACAAGAGAGTGGTCAAGCATCACAGCATCTGGGTTAACTGGTAGGATTTCATAGCCACCAATCACCTCTAATGGAGTAACAACAGTTGGTCATTTTGACGTCACATGAATGGGTGACATCAAGTGACAAGTACACTCCTGGAAATGGAAAAAAGAACACATTGACACCGGTGTGTCAGATCCACCATACTTGCTCCGGACACTGCGAGAGGGCTGTACAAGCAACGATCACACGCACGGCACAGTGGACACACCAGGAACCGCGGTGTTGGCCGTCGAATGGCGTTAGCTGCGCAGAATTTGTGCACCGCCGCCGTCAGTGTCAGCCAGTTAGCCGTGGCATACGGAGCTCCATCGCAGTCTTTAACACTGGTAGCATGCCGCGACAGCGTGGACGTGAACCGTATGTGCAGTTGACGGACTTTGAGCGAGGGCGTATAGTGGGCATGCGGGAGGCCGGGTGGACGTACCGCCGAATTGCTCAACACGTGGGGCGTGAGGTCTCCACAGTACATCGATGTTGTCGCCAGTGGTCGCCGGAAGGTGCACGTGCCCGTCGACCTGGGACCGGACCGCAGCGACGCACGGATGCACGCCAAGACCGTAGGATCCTACGCAGTGCCGTAGGGGACCGCACCGCCACTTCCCAGCAAATTAGGGACACTGTTGCTCCTGGGGTATCGGCGAGGACCATTCGCAACCGTCTCCATGAAGCTGGGCTACGGTCCCGCACACCGTTAGGCCGTCTTCCGCTCACGCCCCAACATCGTGCAGCCCGCCTCCAGTGGTGTCGCGACAGGCGTGAATGGAGGGACGAATGGAGACGTGTCGTCTTCAGCGATGAGAGTCGCTTCTGCCTTGGTGCCAATGATGGTCGTATGCGTGTTTGGCGCCGTGCAGGTGAGCGCCACAATCAGGACTGCATACGACCGAGGCACACAGGGCCAACACCCGGCATCATGGTGTGGGGAGCGATCTCCTACACTGGCCGTACACCACTGGTGATCGTCGAGGGGACACTGAATAGTGCACGGTACATCCAAACCGTCATCGAACCCATCGTTCTACCATTCCTAGACCGGCAAGGGAACTTTCTGTTCCAACAGGACAATGCACGTCCACATGTATCCCGTGCCACCCAACGTGCTCTAGAAGGTGTAAGTCAACTACCCTGGCCAGCAAGATCTTCGGATCTGTCCCCCATTGAGCATGTTTGGGACTGGATGAAGCGTCGTCTCACGCGGTCTGCACGTCCAGCACGAACGCTGGTCCAACTGAGGCGCCAGGTGGAAATGGCATGGCAAGCCGTTCCACAGGACTACATCCAGCATCTCTACGATCGTCTCCATGGGAGAATAGCAGCCTGCATTGCTGCGAAAGGTGGATATACACTGTACTAGTGCCGACATTGTGCATGCTCTGTTGCCTGTGTCTATGTGCCTGTGGTTCTGTCAGTGTGATCATGTGATGTATCTGACTCCAGGAATGTGTCAATAAAGTTTCCTCTTCCTGGGACAATGAATTAACGGTGTTCTTATTTCAATTTCCAGGAGAGTAATTTAAAGGACGCCTCAAGAGGAATTCTAGGAGAAACGCTACAGACTTCAGTATCTACACTCCTGGAAATTGAAATAAGAACACCGTGAATTCATTGTCCCAGGAAGGGGAAACTTTATTGACACATTCCTGGGGTCAGATACATCACATGATCACACTGACAGAACCACAGGCACATAGACACAGGCAACAGAGCATGCACAATGTCGGCACTAGTACAGTGTATATCCACCTTTCGCAGCAATGCAGGCTGCTATTCTCCCATGGAGACGATCGTAGAGATGCTGGATGTACTCCTGTGGAACGGCTTGCCATGCCATTTCCACCTGGCGCCTCAGTTGGACCAGCGTTCGTGCTGGACGTGCAGACCGCGTGAGACGACGCTTCATCCAGTCCCAAACATGCTCAATGGGGGACAGATCCGGAGATCTTGCTGGCCAGGGTAGTTGACGTACACCTTCTAGAGCACGTTGGGTGGCACGGGATACATGCGGACGTGCATTGTCCTGTTGGAACAGCAAGTTCCCTTGCCGGTCTAGGAATGGTAGAACGATGGGTTCGATGACGGTTTGGATGTACCGTGCACTATTCAGTGTCCCCTCGACAATCACCAGTGGTGTACGGCCAGTGTAGGAGATCGCTCCCCACACCATGATGCCGGGTGTTGGCCCTGTGTGCCTCGGTCGTATGCAGTCCTGATTGTGGCGCTCACCTGCACGGCGCCAAACACGCATACGACCATCATTGGCACCAAGGCAGAAGCGACTCTCATCGCTGAAGACGACACGTCTCCATTCGTCCCTCCATTCACGCCTGTCGCGACACCACTGGAGGCGGGCTGCACGATGTTGGGGCGTGAGCGGAAGACGGCCTAACGGTGTGCGGGACCGTAGCCCAGCTTCATGGAGACGGTTGCGAATGGTCCTCGCCGATACCCCAGGAGCAACAGTGTCCCTAATTTGCTGGGAAGTGGCGGTGCGGTCCCCTACGGCACTGCGTAGGATCCTACGGTCTTGGCGTGCATCCGTGCGTCGCTGCGGTCCGGTCCCAGGTCGACGGGCACGTGCACCTTCCGGCGACCACTGGCGACAACATCGATGTACTGTGGAGACCTCACGCCCCACGTGTTGAGCAATTCGGCGGTACGTCCACCCGGCCTCCCGCATGCCCACTATACGCCCTTGCTCAAAGTCCGTCAACTGCACATACGGTTCACGTCCACGCTGTCGCGGCATGCTACCAGTGTTAAAGACTGCGATGGAGCTCCGTATGCCACGGCTAACTGGCTGACACTGACGGCGGCGGTGCACAAATTCTGCGCAGCTAGCGCCATTCGACGGCCAACACCGCGGTTCCTGGTGTGTCCACTGTGCCGTGCGTGTGATCATTGCTTGTACAGCCCTCTCGCAGTGTCCGGAGCAAGTATGGTGGGTCTGACACACCGGTGTCAATGTGTTCTGTTTTCCATTTCCAGGAGTGTATTTGCACACTGTCGACCCTACTAAGAATGCAGGACTCAGCCGGCAAAGTAACTTGAAGGAAGGGTTGGTGCGGAGTAGACGTATTTGACTCCTCACCAGCCTGCGTACGCTGCTGCTACGGTCGCAGGTTAAAATCTGGCATGGACGTGTGTGCTGTCCTTAGGTGAGCTAGGTTTAAGTAGTTCTAAGTCTAGGGGACTGATGACCTCAGATGTTAATTCCCATAGTGCTTAGAGACATTTGTACCAGCCTGCGAACGAAATCTCTTATGTTGCACTGCAATCACTGTCGCCTTGACCGAGCGAGATGGCGCAGTGGTTAGACACTGGACTCGCATTCGGGAGGACGACGGTTCAATCCCGCGTCCGGCCATCCTGATTTAGGTTTTCCTTGATTTCCCTAAATCGCTGCAGGCAAATGCCGAGATGGTTCCTTTCAAATGGCACGGCCGAAGTCCTTCCACTCCTTCCCTAATCCGATGAGACCGATGACCTCGCGGTCTGGTCCCCTTCCCCGAAAACAACACAACAACAACAACAACCACTGTCGCCTTGGCGAGAGTGCTGGGAGCGTAAAGCTGGGAATTGGGGAGCAATAAACTGCGTATCGCTCTCTTATTCCATTGCACCCGGGGAAAACGTGCCACCAACCTCGTGAGTCGTTGAACTGAGATCAGCTAACGCCCATACCCGCCGCGGTGGCAATTACTTTTTTGGTGGACACTTTCATAGCGCAGGAAGCATGTGCCCACTTGCCCTCATTCGTTACATGCCTGTCTTAACTAGAGACACTTAGATAGGAAAGAATGTTACGTTTAATTATCATATCTACTCAACGGATTCCGCTATACTATTGTAACTGGTGTTCAGTGGATCAGCGTTCGCATCATATACCTTCACTTTGCCGTCTGACATGAACTTTCTGCGGGATATTGAACAATGGGACACAGATATAATCCAGTTCGACATTGACATAAAGCACCAGACTTATGGAATCAACACGATGATTAAAGGGAACTTGAGGAGCACGACGCCATAAGCTACCTATCTACCCGTGGTGGATCCAAATCCTTTATGAATTAGATACAGATGTTAGAATAAAAACAGGCAGGATGAACCTGATCAGATATAATTACATCAATAGGTCAGTCATGAATATCCTAGGATCCGGGCTGCACGGCAGGGTCGATTTGTTAAAACTAAAGCTAGATTACACCTTTTCTTGGAACACACTTGGAACCCATGGCTGACATTATGTGTGGACTATGCCGCTGCTGGCGGGCACACAGTAACTAACGCTACGGAGGAAACAGCGATACGACACACACGAAGATACAAAAAAGGCTGAGGAAAAGCTGTCTAGACGCGCGCGACGCTGCGGTTAGGCGATAAACCAACAGCCTGGCCACCATGCGTTCTAGGCGGAACTTCCCCGTAAACCACGGGTGCACTTCATAATAGTCATTATAACGTGACTCGTTTTCCTGTCATGTCAAATCCCTACCCTTGAGAGACATCGTAGGTGGATTTTTTGCTATCATGCTCACTGTACCTGGAGTGATTTGGTGCCGATGTCACATCTAAAAACCATCTCGTATCCATGATGTAACCTTCAGCTGTCCTTTATTCTGCACAATTCGCTACTAGTTTCGGTGAATTACCGTTATCAAGCATAGTTAGCCTTATCGGGTGGAAAGTTATACAATAATCTGAACAAGAGTAGCCTAGTTTTCTGTTTTGAGCCAACCATAGTACGCAAAAATATTTCACAATAATAACTGTGTATAATAGCTTTCGTCAAGAAGCAAGTCCACATCGACAGCTAGTAACATACTGACAGATGGCAGTTATCTGGCGGCTCAATATCCACACCTGCAAACATATGTACATACATTTTGTATCCGTGTGGTATCTCAGCATACTGCTGCTTTGAGTCAGTATCTAACAATGCAAAGACAACGAATACCAAACATCCGATACCGCTGCAGCACTTGTATTATATTCTACATTGTCAGCGATGAACCTCTATTTACACCAACCTCACCATCTTCCTTACACTTCTGAACTAAATAGTATTCAGTAACTATGGCCCTGGTGGTCACCATACCACCAGGCCATCCTACCACCTAACAAGCACTTTAATAAATATTCAAATAATCGCACTAAAAGATAAAAGCGTTTCTTACTGAAAAAGACACACTAAGTTTCTACTATTCACATTGCTATGGTGCACATTCTACGTAACATAAGAGTCACCTAAAAGGTCCTTTACTCTATTACCAGAACTTGTACATTAACTATTCCCAGGACTCACTCTACTGTAAAATACCTATTTAGAAGCAACTTCATATAGCTGTTCTCGCCTTTTCCTAAGTTTTCGGAGAACCCATGGATTCCCACCCATTAACTATGCGCTCTCTCTGCACTGTTTGGCAACGCCCTTTCTGTCAGCGCACCAAGCCAACCACATTAAGTGATGCAGTACATGGAGTCCTCAGGGGCCCAGAATTCGTTATCTGGGCTCAGGCTTGGCGACCCAACGTTTCCTGAGCTGGGGACTAGCAAGCGCCGCCACTCCTCAGTTACCTTAAGCTCTGGGCATAATTCAGCGACCATTGTACGGCATAGTGGTGGAACGTCCTGTGTCAAAGGGGACAGAGATCATATTTTGACAGCCCGAGTGACAAGCATGAAAAAACCTATATAAATAAACTCAATCTCAAAGTGTGCTGCGTGTCGATGAGACGCGTGGCTGTTGAGGTGGAACAGTCGTTAGCAAGAAACCCCCGGGGAAACTGGCACATATCAGTTATATAAGGCTTACCTAGGAACACAAGTCTCTGTGTGTTTGTGAACCCTTACTTCTTCTGCTCGTGTGGCCGAGATGGAACCCTCGAAATAAAATTATCCCACTCCCAGCGGAATGAATGTACGCCGGTGGGTAGGCCTATCAACACTCAGTCCAAGACGAGGCCTCGTACGTCCTGTCCTCCTTATTCAGGGATTTTCAAGGGTTCTTGTGTTAATAGTAACAGAACGCATGCTGCTGGTCAGAATGTGTTGTTAGTATTTAAATGGAAAGAGTACAACTTCGAGAAACGTGCTCTTTTTACGTGAAAAAGGGTTCAGTGGGCACTGCAGTAATTTTAAAATTTGTCAACCGATTGTAGAATAGAATACTGTTGGTAGGTATGTACAGCTCCCAACAAGTATGTAACCGAAACTGCACTGCATAAAATCTTGAAGAGCAGTAAAGGTGTTGTGTCATGCAGAGATCTGGCTAATAACTTCAAAGAGTAACTGAAAACTGAGTTGGCCAAAGAAGGCGTTGTTGGCGTGTCAAATTTAATGAAAAATGTGGATGGCGGTCTTACTAAATTAGACTTGTTTATACTTACTTACAACAGCATGAAACTTCCAGAGCATGTCAAGGCAGGTTTACTCCACTTAAAGGTGCAGCCTTATGCCCCACACGCGGTACGCCGCTTTAAATGCCAGCCCTTTGGCAGACCACTATCGGTTGTAAGGGAGAAGCCACTTGTGGCAAATATGGTAGGGCCACTCACAGAGGAGACGTTTGTTCATTTCCTCCGGGCTGTGTGAAATGCTCTGGGGTCAATTTGTGTGGCGGAGGGACAGTTTGTCTTCCGTGAAGAAAAGAGGATACAGATGATTAAAACAACATACGGCGTCTCCTATGGTAATGTAAAATGATGTATAAGGCTATTCAGCCGTCCCACCTCCTTTAGTTCTGTTCTTAAACAGCCAGTTCAGTTAATCTATGCTGCTACACAAACGGAGGTTTCCAGTGTCAGCACTAGGACCTACGTCTGTCAACGTTCTTGTGCTGCTGCAGTCAGTTCCAAACTCATATTTTCTATCAGTACAGGACGTCATTGCCGACGTTGCAGATTTCCCTGTCGCACCTACGGTTCAGTTTGGTCCACCGTCCAGCGCTGCGACTACCACTGCCGAGATTGTGGATTGATGACTCCTCAGGCCAACAAATCGAAGGCAAAGCGTCACACGCTGATGGAGAAGGGAAGTAAACAGTCCGAAGAATTCGACGTTACTCTTTCTGACGTCTCTCATCATTCGTTTTCAGAGCTGATGAACACTGATATCGGCCTGGAGTACTCATCTCGCCCCAAGACTGAGCCTCTACATACTGCAGGCTCCCTTTCTGGGAGGAAAGACAAGGTGAAAGTGTTAGCTCCGTGATAAACGGCTTTCATTACTGAGATCAGGACATGATGTGCAGGAGCTAAAGCTCCTAGCACATGAATGCCCTTTGCTATTTGCAAAATGGCTCTGAGCACTATGGGACTTAACATCTGAGGTCATCAGGCCCCTAGAACTTAGAACTACTTAAACCTAACTAAACTAAGGACATCACACACATCCATGCCCGAGGCAGGATTCGAACCTGCGACCGTAGCAGTCGCGCGGTTCCGGACTGAAGCGCCTAGAACCGCTCGGCTACAACGGCCGGCTGCTACTTGCAGAAAAGACATTTTAAAGCACGTGATGTCATTGTACCACAGTGCTATACCCATTATCAAAAGAAAGGATGAACTGACAGGGGAAAGGGCCAAATAACTGCTCACTGTGTTTGTCAATAACGCGCACCATTCCTCTGCTCTCCCCCACACTACTGACCTACAAGGGGCTGCAGTTGAAACTAATTTACGTCAGAGGATCACTGCTAGAGCGCTGTATTTACCTCCGCAACATACGACTAACTCTGGGGGTCTAACAGATCTCACAGAACAACTCACTCAACCATTTATTCTGCTGGGAGACTTCAATGCCCATCATGTATTGTGGAGCTTGACTTCTACTTGACCTCAAGAAGGGTTTTAGGAGAGTCTGATAACATCTCACGAGCTATACATCCTCAACACCGGCACTCAGTTTCATTTCTGTGCTGCTACTGGTCCATCATCAACCATTGACCTTTCTTTCTGCTCTCCTGCCCTAGTGTACTCTGTTCAATAGGAGGCCACTGACGACCTTCATTCCAATGACCGCTTTTCATTCGGGATTGATTTGCTGGATGGAGCTCACCCCGAAAGGACTCAGCCACGGTAGACGATCAACAGGGCTGCCTAGATGCTGTTCACTTAGCTGGCTGTGTTTGAACAACGCGACAGCTTCCAGGGCTGGGGGAACAACATTAGATGATTGATTCACCATGCAGCTAACGTTTATATCCAGAAGTCCTCTAATCGTAACGGAGTCAATCTATTCCTTGATAGGGGCCATTCAGTAATTGGGGTCAAGTGTACGGCTCTACGAGGGTTTAAGTGCCACCCTATGGCTGAAAACCTCACAACCTTTCGACTGGCGATGTCCAAGGTTCGATGCATCATTACGCAGAGTCAGGAAATATCATACGAAGTGTCTCTGGGCTTTACCCACCGTTCCACTTCCTGTACAAAAGTATAGGATATCATCAGGATAAACTCCGATGGGAAGCCATCAGGATGATTTCCAGTAAACACAGTTGCTTACAAATAGCAGCAGTACTGAAAAAAAGACTGTCTGCAAACAACACCGAGCGATATCGCCCAGACGATGGCATTCTGCAATGGCTAATGCAAATTCCAGCCAGCACCGGCGTTCCTACGATACTGCACGACCACAGAGAGGGGCCAGGTGAACTTCCCATCCAACAATTCTGAGTATTACAACTGCGCACTATCCGCTTGAGAATAGGATTCCGCACTGTCTGAGG
This sequence comes from Schistocerca cancellata, assembly GCF_023864275.1. Taxonomy (NCBI): domain Eukaryota; kingdom Metazoa; phylum Arthropoda; class Insecta; order Orthoptera; family Acrididae; genus Schistocerca; species Schistocerca cancellata. Next base: position 642,382,101 of record NC_064627.1, read on the forward strand.
CTTGCAATACTTCACCCAGTGACGACCAAATCCGGCACAGCATGTTCCCACATTTTTAGCTTACGTCAAAGAAAAACGTCCTCGAACGTTTTATGTTTGTATGGCAAACAGGCCACTTTCCCAACACTCGGAGAGAGAATTTAGACACTTCTTCTCAAACCGGATAAGGACCGAATACGTCCCAGTAGTTACCAGAGTATCGCTTAACGAGCTGCTGGTCTGGATGTTAGAGACCAGGCAACTCCATAAGCGCTCTCAATGTGGATTTAGCGTATTTCGATTCACTGTCGACAACCTGACACTGCTAGAGGCGACTATCTGGCGGGCTTTCCTACGTAAGCATCACTTCCTCTGTATACTCTTTGATGTCAGTAAGGTGTACATTACTTGGAGAGACAGTATTCTATGGCATCCCTACCAAGGAGGCTTTCGTGGCCACCTATCCATCTTCATATAGTCCTTCCTATCTAAGCGATTTTTCCAGATGCAAGGTGTCGACGTGTTGTCAGTTCGTTTTGGACAGTAGAATGGTGTTTCTCAGTGCAGTGTTATTAGTGTTACCCTCCTTGCAGTAGCATAAACAATATAAAGTCGATGGTAAGACGTCTGCACAATGCTTCTTACTTTTGGACGATTTCATAGTTTTTGTTATTCCTCCAGTATTGCAACAGAGACTAATCAGCTGCAGCTTACAGTGCAGAGGTGGATATGGCACTGGGTCCTCGCTTTGCTTTTGTCATGATACTACACCATCGTTGAACGAACCCACGAAATCACTGATTCCCTTGGTACGCCGTTCAGCTATTACTAGCTTATTTGGGAGAAACGAGATATGCTCGGTTCATCCCACGATTTGAAAATGAGCTGTAGCCTACCGTTGAATAAATATATAGAGACAATACATGGTCCATTCACCTTATTGTGAAAGCTTGTCTAAAGTCTGAATACCTAACATTTGCGTTGCGGACGTGCAGGAAGTGAGGCAGTGGGCTTCTGGAAGGTGCAGACAGGAACGTTAGTGCCATGACCACCTTCTCCATGTACCTCAGTTGAGGATACATGACCAAAACAACTCAGTCTAGGTGATCGCATAGATTCTCGACTGGATTTGAATCCGACCAGTTTCATGGCCAAACTCATCCTTGTGCTCTCTGAACCACGCACGTACAGTGCGAGCTGTGTGACACGTTGCATTTTCCTGCTCGTAGATGCCATCGTGCCGAGAAAGACACAAATTGCGTGTAGTTGTGGACATGGTCCACAAGTAGAGATACTTACTTGTGTTCATCCATTTGCCTTATAGAATGACGACATCACACACTGAATGACACGAAACATTCCCCAGACCTTAACGCTCCCTCCTTCGGCCTGGGCCCTTCGGACAACCGTTACAGGGCCAAACATGCCAATGTCAGTCAGTATGATGGAGCATAAATCGTGGTGATTCACCTGAAAGTCCACCTGACGCCACTGAGTGGATGCTCAGTTGCGAAACTCGTATGCAAATTGCAGCCTTTATCGCCGATGAATAATAGTCAGCACGATTGCATGAAACAGGGATCTGCTGCGGAAGCCCATATGCTGCAATGTTCGCGGAACGGTCGTTCAGGCGAAACAGTTGGTAGCTCTTGGTTCTCCTGGGCGATCAGTTGCACAACCGATGCAGTCTATTCGCCACTACACATCTGTGCACCTATCGCTCACCACTGTCATCTGTGGCCTGTGGTGCACCACACGTGCCTTGGCGCTGGTTTTTGATAGCGGCATTTGGCCATGCAAGGTATGCTGTTATCACGGCGGCAAGCGAACACTTTACAGACTTAGTGCTTTCAGATTTGTTTCCACGTTTGGCCTGAAATCCAGCAAACATGCCCATTTGAACGTCAGAAAATTCGTTCAGTTTCCACATTACGAGAACTACGGCACTGGTTTCCGAAACCTCCCGACATGCTTTATATTGCCTCCAGTCCTGGTGCTGCCACCTGCCATCTGTGAGTGGCTATTGCACATTGATACCGAACATAATCAGTCGGAAGATAGCTTTACTGGACCGTTTAGCTATTCAGAAAAATATCGTTAAAAGATTAACGGAATACAGTGCAGTCGTTATGGGGCGTCATAATGATGATGCAACAGCAAATTTATCTGTGAAGAGGTTGATATATTTGAAATGAGAGCCTGTGTCTGCATGTAAAACCGTAATCCAAACAGATCTAATACAATTTCAGCTTGTGTGCTTCCACATCTGATAGACATTCGTCTATCAGTCATACGGTCGTTTTGTGGTTACCCTCAGTCACTGCTAATATTGTTCCATACTGTAACAGCCGAACACTGGAGGAGGAGATAGAGGTCTAGCCAGATTCTGTGGCCTTGGGAAATGAAACTGGGGTTACATACGAAATCATCAAGAATGATGAATAGAATAGGGTCCTAAAAAGCAATGGAAAAGCCTGAAGTAAGCTTATAACAGAGTTTGCTTAACCTCATCATGAATTCTGAAATAACTCGCAAATGTCGCCAAATCTCAATTGTGTTCCGCTATGGAATAGTCAGAAAAATGGAGAGCGGGTGTGTTACCGGCAGGATAAGCCAGTAGTAGAATGTTATAAGAAGCTGGAAACAGGGAGAAGTGTAGCTTAGAGGTACTCTTGGCTAATGTTTTAATGATCGAAACAGTGGAGGCACACGGTTTCTGTGTCTCCATTGCTCACTTGTCAGTGACCAGCGAGTGTGACTGCTGAGCAGTGCCGGCCGTTGTGACCGAGCGCTTCTAGGCGCTTCAGTCCCGAACCGCGGTGCTGCTATGGTCGAAGCTTCGAATCCTGCCTCGGACGTTGATGTGTGTGCTGTCCTTAGGTTGGCTAGGTTTAAGTAGTTCCAAGTCTACGGGACTGATGACCGCAGATGGTAAGTCCCATAGTGCTCAGAGTAATTTGAACCATTTTACTGAGCGGAGGGCCCAAGTTCGATGTGGTACTGACAGGGATTTTTCCTTCGTAGGACTGGAATGGAGTTTAGCCCACGGAGGAGCTACATGACATAGAAGGAGCTGATCCTAGGTCTAGAAAGCTGGCAACGCCCAAGAGAGCGGTATGAAGACCCCATGCTCCAGATTCTGTGGCCTTGGGAAATGAAACTGGGGTTACATACGAAATCATCAAGAATGATGAATAGAATAGGGTCCTAAAAAGCAATGGAAAAGCCTGAAGTAAGCTTATAACAGAGTTTGCTTAACCTCATCATGAATTCTGAAATAACTCGCAAATGTCGCCAAATCTCAATTGTGTTCCGCTATGGAATAGTCAGAAAAATGTCCTTAGGTTGGCTAGGTTTAAGTAATTCCAAGTCTACGGGACTGATGACCGCAGATGGTAAGTCCCATAGTGCTCAGAGTAATTTGAACCATTTTACTGAACGGAGGGCCCAAGTTCGATGTGGTACTGACAGGGATTTTTCCTTCGTAGGACTGGAATGGAGTTTAGCCCACGGAGGAGCTACATGACATAGAAGGTGCTGATCCTAGGTCTAGAAAGCTGGCAACGCCCAAGAGAGCGGTATGAAGACCCCATGCTCCTCCATACTGCATCCGAATGACACTACAAAGCAGGGGATAATGCGGAGGTCGGTCGGTACCGAATGGGCAGACAGGTTTTAGAACTAAAAGAATTTTGTCTGGTAAATAAACTACGGCAGAAATCCTTGCATACTTATCTGAGGATCAGTTTCTACTCATTGCATCTCTCTCATATCCATGCCCGGTTTGCAATCATTGTTAAGCGTATCGTTATTCCACGTCCTCGGTGCGAATCATTCCGTGTCACCAGGTTGTTGGTGAACCAGCTGCTGTTTCTTTTTTCGTATGAAACACACGTTAAGGGCGCCGTTAGGCTTATATGGCACATGCGTGGTGATTAACGCCTTTCATTAAACCAGAATACCTAATTTAGGCATAAGCTACTACCATGGAAAAGTTTAGCTGTGCAAGTAAGCAAGGAACACCTAGCGAAGACCTGCTTTAATGACGTAAGTGTCTCTTTACCAACGAGGGTGGGATTTGCCTGCCGCCTGATAATCGACGTGGAAGAATGAGGCAGCACTCAGCTATATACTAGTACCGGTTTATTTTAAGCATACAGTGCTGCAGGTCATTCAGGGACGTGGGTTAGTCATGTCCCTGGCCGTGTCATGCACAGATGTTGGCGCCTCTTATTGCTGTCGAAGGTCATACTGAGGGCTGTACAGTATTAGGAAAAAATGCTCCAGCTTATCGTCTGGTCGGAGAGTGAACATTCTGCTGATAGGTTCGTCTTTCAAGACAGTATTACAGGAAAACAATGCGACCACCTCAAGGCAGCCTTTCTCTAGGAGCAGGAATAAACTGAATGAGATTACCTGCAGTAGCAGCTGACATGAATTCGTCAAGAGCTTACTTCAGATCAGCTGAAATTTGCATTGCGTCGGTCACAGGGTTTGTCTCAACACATTGGATAACTTTACGGCGCTGTTGTATGAGACTGGTTTCAAGTACTCTCGGTATTCCTGTCGGTAGCTTACCAAGAAGGAGCCACGAACTTTGCAGTGCTCAATGTGGAGCAATAGGGTTTGATTATTACTCAGAAGCAGCTTTTGAGTTCCGTAGTTGCAAGTAGTTATAGAGTACTGTTACAAAGACAGGTAAGCACTAGCCAGTGAAATACGTCTGGTGACAAGCTAATACAGTAACTGATTACTAACAGCTATATAAGGCAGGTTCTGAACAACCTCAGCGTCCAGTATCAGGTTAAACTTCCGTTGTAAGGTTACACATGATCTTTAGAGGGGGTATCATGTTACAATGGAGGCAACTGGGCGCACTGGATTCGTGGTCTTCCCCTCCCCCTTTCCCTACCGCTCCGCTTTTCCTCAGGACTTTGCATGCACCTGAGAAACTGCTGGTTCTGGGACCAAATTGTATGTAACTGATTCAGTCCACCGTTAGGATTTGTAGAAACCCAGCTCATATGCTTGCATGTGGTACATTCAAGGACCTATTTACAACCAAATCAGTGAAATTTAATAAGAGGAGGTTCATAAATCCGACATAGTGCATTCACAGCACAGTGTAGTTAACAATGAGTACCACCTGTCTTTATTTAGCGTCAGTGATCACATACTTGTTCCATCTGGCATGATGGACAGCGATGAAGTGACTACCGAACTCAATGTATAGTCTTTTATACCGAAACCAAATATGAAATTTAAAACGTATTGTATAATCTTCAATGCCGCTTTGTTCTACAGAAACGTTCACACTCTGTCAGCGATACTTGATGATCAGAGAACAGCAGTTATGCAATTCAGCATTCCCTGGAATGTCGACTAAGCTGGAAAGTGCATGTCTACCGATTCCACGATATATCGTGGAGTAATAAATTGCAGTTAACTCGCCAAGGCGTCATTGCTCAACTCTACGATTTTTGCTTTGGTCGGTACAAGCAGAAATATATGAGCTAATTGTTCCAGAAGTATTGGCATAATTACATTAGAGTTTATAAATAACAAAAGTTAAAGAGTTACAAGTCTGTGTGTTCTCTATGATATGTCATGACCAAATGCATGAAACACTCCCATCATAAGAGTCTTCTAGTAACTGAATGATCTTGGAACGTGTTAAATTGGACCGTTTACCAATTGCGGGAAAGGTCGATATCGTGTTGATGTATGGCTATTGTGACCAAATGCTCAACGGGCGTGTCTATGTATGCTGCTCGGTATCCTGGACGACATCATCCAAGGGTCCGGACCGTTCGCCGGATAGTTGCGTTATTTAAGGAAAGAGGGGGTGTTCAGCCACATGTGAAACGTCAACCACCACCTGCAACAAATGATGATGCCCATGTGGGTGTTTTAGCTGCTGTCGCGGCTAATCCGCACATCAGTAGAAGCCAAATTGCACGAGAATCGGGAATCTCAAAAACGTCGGTGTTGAGAATGCTACATCAACATCGATTGCAACCGTACCATATTTCTATGCACCAGGAATTGCATGGCGACGACTTTGAACGTCATGTACAGTTCTGCAACTGGGAACGAGAGAAATTACAAGACGATGACAGATTTTTTGCACGATTTCTATTTAGCGACGAAGCGTCATTCACCAACAGTGGTAACGTAAACCGGCATAATATGCACTATTGGGCAATAGAAAATCCACGATGGTTGCGACAAGTGGAACATCAGCGAACTTGACGGGTTAATGTATGCCGCGGCATTATCGGAGGAATGATAATTGACCCCATTTTATCGACGGCAGTCTAAATGGTGCAATGTATGCTGATTTCATATGTAATGTTCTACCGATGTTACTACAAGATGTTTCACTGCCTGACAGAATGGCGATGTACTTCCAACATGATTGATTTCCGGCACATAGCTCGCGTGCGTCTAAAGCGGTATTGAATAGCATATTTCATGACAGGTGGATTGGTCGTCGAAGCACCATGCCATGGCCCGCACGTTCCCCGGATCTGACGTCCCCGGATTTCTTTCTGTGGGGAAAGTTGAAGCATATTTGCTATCGTGATCCACCGACAACGCCTGATAACATGCGTCAGCGCATTGTCAATGCATTTGCGAACATTACGGAAGGCGAACTACTCGCTGTTGAGAGGAATGTCGTTACACGAATTGCCAAATGCATTGAGGTGGACGGACATCATTTTGAGAATTTATTGCATTAATGTGGTATTTACAGGTAGTCACGGTGTAACAGCAAGCGTTCTCAGAAATGATAAGTTCACAAAGGTACATGTATCACATTGTAACAACCGAAATAAAATATTCAAACGTTCCAACGTTCTGTATTTTAATTTAAAAAACCTACCTGTTAGCAACTGTTGGTCTAAAATTGTGAGCTATATGTTTGTGGCTATTACAGCGCCATCGATCAGAAAGCGAAAAAGGTGGTACAACTAAAACATTCATATTTCTTTACGTACTACACGAATATGTAATAAAAATGGGGGTTCCCATTTAAAATAACGCAGTCTATATCCGTTTAACCTATGGCAGTGCCATCTAGCGGGCCAATCATAGCACCATCTAGTTTCCCCCTTCAAGCTACGCAAGTTTCGTTCTTTGTAGTTTTTCCGTTTGACGCTTATTTCGTGACATATTTGGCCCGGTAACAATCGATATACCACCCTGTATATATAGGGTGAATCATGAATGAGGAAAAATGTGTCGAGGAGCGCATGCTGCTATGCGTAACACGCGACGCACCGTTATTAATTTCGTTCCCGTCGGTGTACTGTGTACATGAAACAAAAACACCTGTTAACCATTGAACCAGATACCGACGAGCTTCACGATCACTACATCTCATTCACCCATAGATACAACACGTGACACACCAATGAGCTGATGTGTATCTGCCAGTGTTTGAAAGATACGAGAAAGAACAAAACCCATCTTAATGTACCGGTATTTGAAATTGTATAAGAAATTGTGAGTCACACGTCGCCGGCGGTAACGAAGAGTACAGTCCCATGTTAGGGAAAGTGTGTCCTGTAAGCGGAAAGAGTGGTCAACGGCGGAAGTAAAACCGAGGCGTGCATGACGTGTTTAAAACATATCATATAGGATTAAACGTCTTCTAACTAAAAAATATAACTGTAACGTCTCCTTTTCTACAGACAACAGTTTAAAAAGAAATCTTATACATTCAGTAGAAATCGCTAACGATTGGTTTTCTAATTCAGGTGTATACAAAATAACCTGTAGTAACTGCCCCTCATATTATATTGGTCAAACAGGCAGAGCTGTTAAAACACGATATAAAGAACATCTATTAGGAAAAAAAGGAACTAATGTTCACAACTCTACTTTTGCTGAACACCTCTGGTTAGCCGGCCATACGCCTAAACAGTTAGAAGACACGGTTATCCTACACAGACAAGTTAAAGGACGGAGATTAGATCTGTGGGAAGAGCTATTTATTTTTAAACATCTGGAGCTAAAAGACGGCAATATACTCAACGATCAGTTGAACCTTGCCTGTAGACAATTTTTGGAAGGCTTTAAACCCGTATTATTTAATTCATAACTTTAATGTTGTTAACCTCAGTAGTCTTTTTCCTCAGGAAGCTATAATGCACTTTTATATCTCTAAGCTCACTACCTTTTATGCAATGTGATTTACTCATGATGTATGGCTGCCACTACACTAGCCCTCTTGTAATTCTCGCTTATCTTAAAGCCTCGGATCCCAGTGAATGTATAATAACTGAACTGTGCACCAGTTTTCGTAATTTATGTCTTGAGATGCCATTACTGTTTATGCTTAACGTTTTGACTTATATGGTTCTGTGTGCTTCACTAATGTGGTAATATAATTTTATTTTGGCTGTATATGCCACTGTATGTAACTCATGGCGTATGCGCCACCTGCCTTTTGATATATGTTTCTACGTTACTATTTCTAAGGCTCCCACATTGTTATAATGGGAATGTTAAACGCTTTCAGTTTGTTCACTGTCACTTCTTCTAAAGACGCAACTAATATTTATATTTTACATGTTGCTTCAGTACGCCAATCGGCACATTGTACGCGACATGAGCGCCACCTGCCCTGGCCGCATTGCTACCACGCAGGCCGATTTTACTCAGTTGCTTATACGCGCTCCGACCTCCATGTACTTAATTTTATTTATTTGACGAACCCTACTCGTAGGGCTATATTGTATTTGAACTAATAGAGCTATGGAGATGTTTGTAAAAATTGCAACGACGTATCATGCCATGTTAATGTAATACTGTAAGTACAAGAAATTTATCTCATATTTTGTAACACAAGTGCCTCCTAATATATGTTAAACTCTAAACTTGACCTATGTGTATACCTTTCATATAAAACATGATGTTCATTTTCCTCAGGCCGTCTTCTGAAGAAGATAGGTTTAAACCTATTGAAACCTAGGTAAAGTTTACTTTATCCTTTGCAACTGGTCGGCTGTTTTTCATCTGATTACGTGGAACCGTTGCTGTTACGCAGCTATGTTTAAAATAAAATAATGTTTAAAACACCTCTGCGCTGCTCGCTCTGCCCGATACTCGCCGTGTAGACAGCTGCTAACGGTCGCATGGTAGTGTTACTACAGTACCATGGCAAGTTTCACAAACGAAGAATACGCCGACATCCACCTCACATACGAGCTTTCAGATGGAAGAGCTAACGTTGCAAGGCAACTGTATCACGAGTGGCTTCCTAGCCGGCGCTTTCCATCCGCAAAAACGTTTTACTCTGTGGACAGGCGCTTGAGGGAGTATGGTGCATGTGCAGCACATCCAGGATTTAGTGGTTGTGGCCGACCCTTGACGTACAGTGCGGACGACGAAGAAAAAGTGTTACAAACTGTTGCGGAGATCCGAACAGTAAGCACCAGGACTCTCGCCACTGCGGTCGGTATGTCACAATCTACTGTTATGCGAGTACTCCACAGAAACCATTACCATCCCTTTCGCATGCTGTAGGTACAGGTTTTATTGCCGGAAGACTACCAGAGGAGGCCGGACTTCTGCATCTTTATCCTACGGCGTCAGACCCACGTCCAGCATTTCTCACGAACAATACTGTTCACCGACGAAGCCTATTTCACGAACGAGGGTATAGTGAATCCGCATAATTGGTATGAGTGGGTGGTATAAAACCCCCAAAGCACAGTGATACGAGGGTACCGACAACCATGCGGTGTCAATATCCGGTGTGGTATTGTTGATCACCATCCGATAGGGCCACATGTGCTACCACAGAGGCTTACAGGAGAGCGGTATCTGCGTTTCCTGGATGCTACATTATCGTAATTGTTGGAAGACGTTAGTTTTGCCTCTCGTATTAACCTGTGATTCATGCATGATGGTGCCCCCGCTCACTTCAGCGGCACAGTGCGAAGCCACCTGGACAATGCCTTCCCTTCGAAGTGGATCGGTCGTGGAGGCCCTGTAGCGTGGTCAGCAAGATCGCCAGACCTGAATCCACCGGATTTCTTATTGTGGGGCCACCTGAAATCTGTGATTTATGAAGGAGAGGTTGTTGATGTCAACACCCTTCGACGCAGAGAACAACATACCTGTGATATTAAGCAAAGAGATACAGACGTGTTGGATTGTGTTCAGCTATCCTTCATGCGAAGAGTTCAACTTCGCCACACACATCGTGGCCGTCATTTCGAACAGTACTTACAAACTGTCACTACAGCTTCTGGTCATGTGTTTCTATGTTAGTTTTGATTTGTACAGCTGTATTCTATTCGTTTGTATTAACAGCCACATACCTGTGTAGTTGTATTTTGTATTCTGCATCTATGTACTCGTTTCTTAAAACTAAGTCTGGGACAAAAAAAAAAATTATAAAACATTCATGTACAGTACTGCAGCTTCCCTCACGTTCCTTTCCCTGTGCCAACTAGCCACGATACATAATACCGGCCAGCGTAACCGGTATGAAATAGATGTGGGCGCTGTCATTGCTCCCAGTGTCACGCAGACCGTCGCTTGACGCTGCATGCCTCGCCTTCTCGTGAGCCTCTAGACTACCTTCAACACTCGCGTGTTGTGCCCCGTTGCTGATCTGTCCCCTTGGGCAATGTCGGCGCACAGTAACACCCAAACACTCCCTACTTCCAGATTTTTACATTCGATTGCATTGCTATTTATTGACATAGGAACATGCGGAAAACGAATTTATGTTTGTAGCTCAGAGTGTGACGATTTCCATGACATATTTTTTCTCATTTATGACTCACCCTTTACAATTTCAAAAATTTTATCTCAGCTCAAATATCAGCCATCACAGAAGGTTCTGCTTTGCATGCATGAGGTAACCTGCCAGACAATCAGAGAAAATATTGGTATTCCATCTCAAGCTAAGCAGCTTATTCACATTTTATGGCGTCGCAGTGTAAAAACTGGATCAGATACGACAGTATTATTGTTTTGCCTGTCATATGTCATACTGAAGTTGATGTCTTCTGTTTGAGCCAGACATGCTACAGATTCTGATGGAGTTGTTGATGGATGATGTGAACCTTGTTGTTCCTTTCAGTCAAGAGAAAATGAATTTAAGCGTATATAACCATGTGTATGTGGCAACCAACAATACGTCAGATGAATTTCTTATCCTATGAGGGGACTGCAGGAACAACACACTGTACAGCTATCTGGTTCAGAATATAGTTTTCTGGTTACTGATAAAGTCAAAGAACTGAGTGATGAACGATACAGCCCAAAGTTCAAGGAGATTCTACTTAGAAGGTAATACACCAATATGTGACTGTTCAGCATAGCGTAGTCTATGGACTGATTCACATGTAAGCAACGAGCCATTTCTGGCGGTACGAAGAAGAATATAATTTTTTTTATACAGTAACAGAAAACTCAATGCTGTACGAGCAGTTGTTAAATCCTCACACATTCACCACAGTAACAGATGTCAGATGTTGAAAAACACCAGCTCAGCATTCCGGTTCTATTTGCCACTTCGATATTCATTTCTACTGCGGCGTCCTGCTGAATAATGTATCTTTCGTTAGGAATTGAACTACACCATACTGGTGACTTTTTTTTCGCATCAATGTTACGGACTGCCGGCTGGGATGGCCGAGCAGTTATAGGCGCTTCAGTCTGGAACCACTCGACCGCTACGGTCGCAGGTTCGAATCCTGCCCCGGGCATGGATGTGTGTGATGCCCTTAGGTTCGTTAGGTTTAAGTAGTTCTAAGTTCTAAGGGACTGATGACCTCAGATGTTAAGTCCCATAGTGCTCAGAGTCATTTGAACCAATGGTACGGACTGGAGCTTCCGATGTGATGTCGCTAAATAACACTACATATCCGTCTGTGAATTTACGAGAGGGAAGGAAGATTAGTGTCTAACATCCTGTCGACATCGCGGTCGTTAGAGAAGGAGCACAAGGTAAGAAACGAGAGGAAGTCACTTGATCAATATAGCACTGAACTATATTCAGAACTGAGATGTTCTTATTTATTCATGTGATTACGACTATAATAAGTTTGCGAGCCTGCGTGAAAACTTACCCTGCAATAGAGTGGGATTACTTCGAGTGTTCCGTACACATTTCATTTTGTATACAGGTAGTTTATCCATCCCTGAACCGAGAATATTCACAACTCTTGCTTGCTTTTTATATCGATACTGGTAAGATATTGTTTCTAGGAATTCCAGGACTGTATCAAAATCTCCAAATAACTTCCTGAGACAAAAGAAGCGAATAGGGTACTTCAGTGTAGTGGGGAGAAGATTTAATAAAATATTTGTATTTAGAAAGTAAAACATGACTGGAAGTCACAGTTTACGTGTGTATGCAGTACTATTTCTCAGCTGATGAATGCAATGTAAGTTCTAATGACAACAGCACATTCTATGTGAAATAACAACAGTTGGACAATTTTCGGATTGTTTCGCTTACTTGCACTGTGAAACCTTCTTTGTTGCTAGATTTCATGAGTCTAGGTCAACTAGAAGTACGCTATAGGTTTTCACGAGTGAGTTCGAGAGCATCAAACACGTAACATTGAGTCGCCGCATCTTTTGATTGCATTTACTTGACGGCTTAATACTTTTTAGACCGCCAAGCGACCATTGACCATACTTTGTGACAAAAATTTAAACTTCGTAAGTCTACCCGTCCCTGAGAGAAATGGGATCTTAACAGTCGGTCAGACAGACAGAGGTAAGCCAAAGCGATCCTATGAGGGCTCCGTTCTTACCGAATGAGGTGCGTAACACTAATTCCTTATTAGTGTTACGCGCCTCATTCGATAAGAACGGAACCGAGTTTCCTTAACTCGGTTGTTGGGATGGAAACTGTTGCCGCAACTTAGCAACAGCTGTTCACAAGCAGCGGGCACTTCATTCTGAATTCCATCCTTAGTACGATGATACAGCAGTAACTGTCTAATTATGAAACGATTTCTTTATTACCTTCTTGATATACTCCAATTTCGGCTCTGTATACATTACCAAGAGATTCATTATTATCCAATATTAACGAATCACTTGAAAATGACTGCAGAACCAAAATTTATGCAGTGCTCAAAAATCAGTAAGAGAATAATTAAATGCTGAAAATGTTATCACTTAGAAGATTCTTCATAACAGTCACCTTCATGAATAAGAAAATAATCGACATCTTATTAAGTTTTATACAACGTTTAGATCATTTTGCAAGCAATCCATCGTATTTATGATAAAATTTCTACCAAAGTCGTAAAATCACCATTTACAGGTGTCTAAAAAAAAGTTTACCCGCTTTGCATCGTCTTTGTCTATCAACTGAACAGTGTTTTAATCAGACACTTTTAACTCTTGTCCTTCTTTTAAGTTATCTTTTTTCGTTTGATGAAGTGCATGAAATTTTTTGATTGCAGCGGAATCTACATTTTATCTGCTGCAATTGATACTTCCAGGTATTGAACATAATGAAATAAAAGCCAGGTACTGATAGGTCATAGATTTCTTGAGTTCATAGCCAGGAGTTCGCAAAGTAGAATTTAAAATTAAAACTAAAGAAAAGATTTAATTAATTGAAATTGCTTTCAGAATAAGTTTGAACACAATTGATTTAATTACTAATCAAATAAATGTGATAGAAAAGGGCATATCTAAGAAGTCATAGGCTCAGTAGCTTGAGAGTGGTTTTACAAAAATGGTAAGAATCTTTTCTAAGAAGCCAACTTTGCAGCGTAACATAGTCTGGAAAAATATATAATACTGTAACTAACGTGAACGACATAGAGTAGCAATACATTATCATAGATGCAGTAATAGTTTAGTGTTAACGAGGCATATTAAATAAACAAAAAACTACAATCACAATGGTTTTAATAAATGAAGCATACAACAGCGAGTTGCATAAGTTTATTTTAGAAACACTGACCAGGTTTCAATATAACTAAGAGTATCTTCTTCAGAAGGAAAGTCACATAAATAACATGACTTTAAGATCGTGAACGTACGTCATGGCCTTAGAAGCTCAGGCCGAACAGTAGAAAATATGGAATAAAGTCCTCCATGGAAATATCAAAAATTGTTACAGGGGTACAGCCTGTTAAAATAGCCGATATTTGAATACTTTATTTACGTACATCATAAAGTGCAACCGTCGGAAGCACCAGCTTTCTATAATGATAAAAAGTGTTTGCACTGTTCTTCGGTCTATCGGCTAAACTTTGCCGAGGCTATGTTTTCTCTTTGTACCTTCCGAGAGCTCTTTGTTTACTCACTGTTGTCAAGTCGTAGTTTTGTAAGAACAGAATAATACCAGTTTATTCGTTTACATTCGTACTACTGAATTATTCCCGTGTGTATGTTGGAAACATCATGAAAAATTGTGGTTCCTGGCATTGAAAGAAACACAGCAACCCCAAGCGATGTACAAAATCAGTCTGTGATTTCACATCATGACTTCAAAGGGGTTCAAATGGAAAGACAGCTTTTTTGAGTACAAGAAGTTTTACAAAAGCAGATTAGTGCTCTCCAAACTGAATCTGCAACACGTAGAGACATTAAGTTATTCCCGGAAGCGGCAACAGAGAGACCGCAGGTATGACAAACAACTCATCCGCAGAAACCAGCGTAGTTTGCATACCGCGAATGAGAAGCTTAAATTCCAAAACGCAGTGACGTTAAGTTATTCCCCCAGGCTGCGGGAGAGACCGCAATTATGATAAATAATTTACCCGCCGAAACCAGCCTAGTTTCCATACCGCGGATGAAAGTAAAAGTTCAGAAATTCCTAACGGAGAAACTGGAACTGCAGTTCTCAGTGATACGTTTGGAGATCACGCCAAACTATGTTACTGTTGATTATGCAGAAATTGCCATGGTGGGTAACAGCTTAAATGCCTGAACATTTACAACGCTTACGGAAGTCACCCTCGTCACAGAAATATCTCCACTTGAGGGTCAGTCAAGACAACCGAGTGCGTTAGTCAGTGGACCAACACAAGCCACAAGTATTACAGTTTGAACGTATGGACGATAGAACACCGTCGGAATTTTGGCACCACCTAAGAACATTGTCGCGGAAGAAGCGACGTCGGATTCAACAGTCCGTCATTTTTTGCTAACACAACTACAGTTACCAATAAAAACAGGTGTGATGACGTGTGAGAAAAATGATACTAAGCGTTTACTATCAGTAGCAGACAAAGATCACGCTTTGGGGGAACAAGCAAACAATTCGATTTCGCCAGCAACTAAGATCGACAGAAGAGGTGAGGCCACTGCTATACGACTGGAAGAGCAAACGAATATTAAAGAACAGCTCCGAAGTGTGCTAAGTCAAATGAACACACTTCGAAAGTAGATGCTGGCACTGACTATAATCAGGCGGATCCTCATCAGGAAGGCTAAAGAAGATAGTGATTCTTTACGCTGGCGAAACCAAACGAACTATCAAACGGCACAAGGGAAACATTATCCGGTGAAGTGATTCCGCATTCGTTTTGGCGGTCACACCGCAGCGTCCATATATCTCCATGCGCGTTCCCAAAGCTCCTCAGCGGCCTGCAATGGGCGAAGTAAGCAGCACTGTCCCACAAAAGCGCCAAATCGTAAAAGAGGGTGCCATCATTAGTGCTGGAAGCACCATCAACGACAACACAGACGCAGCTTGAAAAATGGTTCTGAGCACTATGGGACTTAACATCTTAGGTCATCAGTCCCCTAGAACTTAGAACTACTTAAACCTAACTAACCTAAGGACATCACACACATCCACGCCCGAGGCAGGATTCGAACCTGCGACCGTAGCAGTCGCACGGTTCCGGACTGAGCGCCTAGAACCGCGAGACCACAGCGGCCGGCAACAGACGCAGCTTGTTTGTTTACATTATCACGCTATTTGTATATGACGGAAGGCAAGCAAACCGTTGTTACTTCATCGATGGAGGTTCAGGTGCAAGTACACTACCATACATACAGAAAGAGACTGCACCAGTCGGCACACCTTTCCACCTTCTTGCAGCCAACAATTCACCAATTACAATGTATGGTGAACGTGGGGAACAGTTAATCTTTCTGTCGAAAGTTCAAACGGAGGTTCCACTAGCAAATGTTATTGAACCAAATAGGGAGCGGATTTCGCATACCACGGAGCAATTGAAAATAAGCCTGTGTGTGGCACAGATCAATATGGATAGTGAGATGGCCACAGGTAACACAGGCAAAAGTGCTACGTATACCATTAACACACCATCCAATTCTGTTCGATCAGAGGCCGGAAAGGAAGTTATCGACCGTTATCGTAAAGTATCACATACCACAGTGCATCATGTTACGGCAAGACTACACAGCTTGGCACACAACATTTTATCTGCTGTAAAAATGACTTTGAGGAAGTGTTAGAAATGATTATCAATTATCATATGCAGAGCCGACAGTCCGTGGGCATCACCTTTACACACAGTAAAGAAGAAAGAAGACATCTCGAGGCCCCGCGTTACCATTCCCGATTGATACCATTTCTCTAAAATGCGGAACATGTAATCTAATAGCGAGAATGACGATTTTTAGTTTGATTGAGAACATTCCTCTGGCAGAACGCAACATCTCAAATACTGCAGTGATAACACGTTTCGCCTTTTCCAATTATTATGCATGCCATTTGGTCCATAAATATTGCCATCCAGTCATAGCAGCCTTCAGTACATAATGTGCTGCAGGCACCGAATTTCTGTTTCGTCGAACTTGTCGACATTTTGTGATTTTTTCAGTCAGCAGCATTCTAGAACAGTGTTCGACAGGATACGATAGATTCTAATTCAAACAGAAATTGATGTGTACCAAAAATAGGTAACATCCTTCAGCCATACCGTATCTGCGGCCAGTTTTTGGCCTCTGAAGGAGAAGACAGAAGTCCTTAAAACTCCAGTGTACAACGGATTTTCAGCAGCCAGAAGATTCCAGGGAATAGTTAACTTCGACAGATGACACCTTCAGGGGTAGCAGAGATACAGGCACTGCTGACGCCAGCACTGACAGGTAGCAACGCCATCGGTTGATTCCCACTGCCGTGGAAGCTAGAGATGCAACTCATCTTGAAAAGGTAAAAGCTACGTTACAAACAGCCGTTCCTTTGTCTCACCCCGTCCGTAACACTCCATTTCCAATTAGTGGTAAACGCTACCCAGCTGGTTATCAACGCAGCTTTCCGTCAATCTGTTGAGAGGTGCTGGAAAGCTTCAGATTTTTGTTCCTGTACACTGATGGTGGCGCATACCATCTGGAAGGCGTACGACCGAGAGCTGATGACTATCTACGAAGCTGTGCGGCATTTCCGCCCTTATGTGGAAGCCAGTTTGTGGTCTAGGAAAAAGGTGAAAAAAAAAAGAACCAGCCATGTCAGTTGTAATGGTACAAGGTTTACTAGAAGCGCCTTAACCTGGGTTTCGACCTCTTCAGTAACTTTTTTCAGAGTGATAAATGAGTAACATCTAAAATGATTAACATTAGATACATGTTAAAATACATGTATGAGGGAAACGTAAAATCAAATCATTGACTTAAGACAATTTTCCACTTACTGGGCACACAGTGTTTTGGATGTATGTTAAATACGTAACCACAAGGTACAAATGAAGATCAAATTCATCTCCAAAATAATAAAACTACAAAATATCGTGCTCTCTGTCATTAGAAAGGGATTCACAAATGCAATTAATGAAATGACATTACGCCGATGTCCTGAGGTGAGGAAAATGCACAGTACGTGTACGCGTGGAATAGGTGCGCGAACGAATAGCACTGAAATAGCTAGAAAACGACTGCGCATGCATGTACCGTCCTCACGAGTCCTACATATTCCTCAGCTCTTAAGACACTGCTGTGGCATCAGTTCATTAGTCTTATTTGTGAAGCACTTTTCGATGACACTCAGCACAATATTTTGCAGTTTTATTAGTATGGAGGGGAATTTGATATTCATATGTGTCTTATGGCTAAATATTTAGTGTACCTCCATAACAACATATTACCAGTAAGCGAAAAATTCTTTTACGCCAGTGATTTGATTCTACTTTTGCTGTATACCTACATTTTAACATTTATTTGATGTTAACCATCTTAGGTTCTTTCGTTGATCCTTCTGAGGAAGAGGTCTCTAAAGAAGATGAAACTTAGGTTAAGGGGTTTTCAATAAATCTTGTACTAAGGAACTGATTTGGCTGTTTTCTGAAATTTTCCTACACGATGAGTACATTACAATCACTTCTTCCAGCCGAGTTCAAGATTTTAAAGTCTATAGGAACAATAAACCAACTACGTTTACTTTTGACAAAGTCAAGGAGGGATTGTTCTCCCCGACAGTTTCGCCAACTACAGCTCATTGGTCAATTTACGACAGACTCTGACACATAAGAGCAGGAGAAAACGCCGATATTTTTTATCCACGATTGGTGCCATCGCTTACACAGTAAATTACATTCAGCTCAGTGCAGCGCGAGCCATGGACTAATAGCTACAGAAGTGTTTACGAAGCAGTTCACCTATCCACCAGCTCATACACATGTTTTCAGTAGGTACCAAATACCATATTAGGTTTGATGTGTCTCGACTCTCACCCACACCATTCGTCCTCAAATGCTACGTAAAGGAGTCATGTCATGTGAGTAGGGTCTCCCGTCGGGTAGACCGTTCGCCGGGTGCAAGTCTTTCGATTTGACGCCACTTCGGCGACTTGCGCGTCGATGGGGATGAAATGATGATGATTAGGACAACACAACACAATCTCCGACCCAGCCGGGAATCGAACTCGGGCCCTTAGGATCTGTCGTGCTGACCACTCAGCTACCGGTGGCGGACACGTATAGAAGTATTTAACAGTGTTCATGACATTGACCACGCCAGTACATAAGCTGCCATTAAATTAAAAACTTATATGTTCATGTGGCCCACCATTATGAAAGACTGTAACCAGAGGCCGAGAAAGTGTGCAGCATGGCTACAGTGCAAAGTTGGAAAATATATACACAAGTCAGTGACAGAGTTTCCAGAAGTGGCCTTTTCTCCCATGTACACATAGACCTTGTGGTCCGCTTCCATCATCACAGGTGTATCGATAAGCTGCCATTGATAGATAAACGCGGTGGGTGGATGCGACGCGTGTCAGTGACTTCAGAGCGGAAACAACAGGAAGAACATTTTTAACGACTTGGATTCCCAATTTCGGCTGCACAGCTTATGCAAGGGGATGGTAGAGCTATAGCATAGGAAGTTATAAGCTATGTGAACAGCTGGACTGCTGCACCGCCACTGGGTTTACTTGGCCTTCGCACATCTTTCAAACCAGACGTTACAGCATCGACAGCGGAAATGATTTATGGGGAGACATTACACCTGTCACCTCAGTTTACACAAAAGCTGTCAGGCGAACTAAAACTACCACTTTTGCTGCAGCATGTCAAGATCCAAATCTCCAAGCTATTCTCTGCGGCAGCATCCCGCCACGGAAACCAGGAAGTTATTATGCGCTTGGTCCTTAAAACGTGCTCGCACTCTATGCTAATGACAACTACAGTGCGCCCACTCTTGCAGGTGCAATATTCTGGACGTTAGAAAGTATTCAAACGCGATGAACACACGATACAAAGAATGTGCAACGGTAAACCTCTAAGGGTATACCTGGGACCCAGTAGCAGTCGCTGATCACTCAACCCCAGAGCCGCCCTCACCTCAATAAACAAGCGGGCGTTAAGCACCTGAGACACTGGCAAGTTACACTTGGTCACGCCGACTCGTGTTTTATAAATACCAGCACATTCCGCAAGCTCCACTGTACTGTGATGGTACGGTGGGAGGGGGCTGTGTGTGAATATTTCACTTCTGTTACTGATTAAAAGTGTGAATATTGTGCTTTGCTCTGCCGACTCAACTTTTTTTAGTTTTTTAGCAGTTTTTTGTTTACTTTTAGTTGTCAAGTTGCATTTTCGTAATCGCAGGAATAAAAACAGTTCATTCGGTTACGTGGGTGTTACTGAATTACCACCACGTTTATATTTTGGACGAAATCTACACAACTCTCATGAAAGGCAGAATGCATTTGATACACTTCAAAATGTACTGGTCTGAGCACAAAGGCGCTACAGTTGATATTTAAGAACCGAATATCGCATCTATATATTTCTGTGCAAAGTCATTCTGTTAACTTCTAACGGCACAGAGAGAGTGGAAATCAGAGGCTGTGTAATGTCCAGCTACTGTTCACAGCTTCAAACCACAAAATACTGAAATCACCACAGATCGATGATATTATACAGAAGCAACCATACATTTCTCTAGTAATCACGACATTATCGTCACACAACGTAATTTAAGCCTTAAATGCGTAATTTTCTGAAATACCATGCGATTAATATGGCATCCCCTTCTCACTGTCCAAATCTCTCTAAACGAATAGATTATACCTCAGATACAGTCAAAATATCTGAAACAGAATATATTATAAGCCTTGTGTTTGAATCAATGAAAGAGAGATAATCACTCCATTTCATCAGAAATTAGCTTCTCGAAATGCGACGCAGGACATAAATTAACGAGTGATATCAGAGGTAATACAATTACGCCATATCCCGGATTCGCATTTCGAATTGTTATATCTGAACTCAGCTGAAGATTAAAAAGAACCTTTTGATGGCTCCGGTCATGGTAATGAACTCTCTGAGTAAGATCTACTACAGAAAATGAAATTAGCTGCAAATTTATTCCACATTTCTTTTTTACGTTCAGTTTCAAAATGTGGAAAGTCACTCGTACTGTGCGATTATGTCTGTTACATGTATATGTGGAATACGTCATATGTAAATTACAACTGCATCAATGGCCATCGAAATGTACGCCTATGTAACAGTTTATTTCTCCGTTATCCATTCAGCAAACTATAAGCTGCCTTCACTGTTTTTTAATTTATTGTTCTGCTGTAAAATAAACTACTGTTGAAGTTATTATAGCACGCATTGTGCTGAAACAAACATGATCTTGGAAAATATCAATAAAATTTGGAATAATAGAAATCAAGATCTCCAATATTCAACATATACCTTTCAATCCTGACATGGATGCCATGCTCCCTGTTAAACGGATGACACAAGAAGACGCTATGATTCTAAATACAGCAGCATTTTTACGCTTGTAACGAAACTAAATAGCAACTTCACTGAAAAATTGAAATGTAACATAAAGAAGTTACTGATAAAACTGTTTTAGACGTGAGAGGCTGTGCAGGAAACGTAGAAAAATTATTAGCAATTGCATAGAGCTTGGCGTTCATTTTGTAGAAACGTCAATTGAAACTCTGCGTGATGGAACTATGGACTATGATTATTATTACTTCATTTATATACGAACTGAAATAAATATATATGCAAAGTTAGATGCTTAATATTTTAGAAAACGGTTAACTGATAAAGCGTTCAGAAGAAATGTTTGTTTGTTTTCCGTGTCCAGATCAAATATTATGTTTCCAATAGTTAGCCACCACAACGGCTTTGTCGTTGGCTTGTAGCAGGTCACTAAAACTGCAGGGCTCCGGCAGTAGTCGGCACATGAGCAGATGTGCCTCGTCTTGTACCTCTCCGCATCCGCAAAGAACATTGTCATCGCTAGTGAGCAGTCCCCACTTACACAGATAAGTTTTGCATCTGGGTACACCAGCCCTCAGCCTATTTAGTGTTCTCCACACTGTATAAGGAAGTTTGTTTCCAGGTGCCATTTGCTCTTTTGGTATTATCTGCAGTGCGGTTTGTTCATTCTCCCGTCTACGGACTCTATTATCTTCCTGTGAACCGTCAAGGATCTTGGTTCTTGCAATAAAGCTATTTCTAGACTTAAGCCTCCGAGCCTGAGTGACGTGCCCATTCAGTGGGTGTCGAGAATCTGTTTCTTTCTTTGTTCTCTCAGCGTCTGCTGCCACCTGCCTTCTGATCTTGGATGGGGCAATTCCAGCAAGTAGGTACAAATTACCCGTTGGTGTGGGTCTGAGACAGCCTGTAACAATTCGCATTGTCTCATTTACACTTACATCAACCTGTTTAGCATGTGCAGATGCTTCCCATACTGGCGCTGCATAGTCTGCTGCAGAAACACACAGAGCAAGTGCTGATGTTCTCAGTACTGATGGTTGAGCTCCCCATTCATAGTTTGTCAGCCTGCGGATGATGTTATTCCTGGAGCAGACTTTAGCAATGAAACAGATTCAGTTGCGTATACTGCCTTTTCGAAATCAACGCAGTCAAAAGCTGAGTATGTTAATAGCCACTTCTACACTAGCCATCTATTGGAATGACAATATTTGTCTCGAAAGTCGGTATTACGATGAACAGATAAACCAACAGTAAAATTAGAAGATACTTACATCTATAGTATGAAAATGAACAATAAACGATGTCAGAAAAATGTGTTTTTTAAATTGCAAAAATATCTACCCACAATCTGACACTCTGTGAGAGGGATGGGTTATAGACAGTAACTAATTAATAAGTTGGCATTGCGGTGTAATATGTTCTCGTATCTGTAGCATCTTACAAACGAAAGGCGACACATGACATGCAGAGTAACAGTCGCATATAGCTTTATCTCATGGATTACATAAAGAAAAAAGAAGCTATCTCCACTGCAGTGACATGATAGCGATCTGACATGTAACATGTAAGTCAGTGTCAGTTACTGAGAAGTTCATCTCTTCTGCATCAGGCGAAAGTCTGGAAGTTCAGCTTGTATCCGCTTTTACGAAATCAACACAACATTTGTACTTCAGTATTCATATCCCCGGCCTAGAAGGCGAATTAATTTAGCCAACATGTGCACACATTACTCATATTCAATGTTATGCAAAGTAATGAAAAATATATTATCTTTAGAACAACTCGTGTTATTTAAGGATAAGGCACCCATATTCTATCGAATTCATATTTCACATTAATGAACAGTGACGTAGTGTATTGGTGAGGCAATTTCTAACTCTTAGGAGGTTGTACACATCATTTTCTAAAAATTACCCCAGAAAAGTATTTTACTCTAAATGCGGGGAGCTCTAGCACTCGGGTGTAGGTGAAAGTGACAGGAACGAAAGCTAAGCCTGACAATGAACGCATTTAAAGTCATCCAGTACCCATGATGCCCACATACCTAACATATTCTTAATTCTGCTGAGAGAGAGTGGGAAAACGTGGAAGAACGGGGTGGGGGTTGGTAGAGCTGGAGTGTTGGGGGAAGGGGTTGGTGGATGTAGACAAACGTTGCTTTCCTGTAACAGTTTTCTTGTTTCCTGTAAAAGCGAATTACCTGGCCTCTTTCCTCAATTTACTTACCGATCTCCAGTGAATTATTTGCAATCTGCTGTCAGATGGAACAGAGTTGCAATTCGTAGCGCGATCGAACGAAAAACAAGTTTGATATAAATCTGTAGTTATCTCCCAAAGGTAATATGATCAAGACTGCATTGTTTTATCCTATCTGAGGTTCCGTTACTACGTTGCTCGTAAATTATAGACATTATAGTCAGCTAGCAAACTGGTAGGGGGAGGAAGTATTGATTTCCCTTATGTGGTAAAACTAGACGAATTTTTAAGAAATATTCGGTCCTAGAACTTACTGTCATCTGCAAGACGAAAAAATCTTGTAATTGGTATCCATATCACTCCTGATTTAATGTGTGGGAATACTGCATGTCGTTGTAAACTTTGTCGTCGATGATAAAAGATGGCGCCCCATAATATCAGACTCACTGTTTGTCCTCTCCCAAAGTACATCGTTGGTCTGTCAACCGCTTTTTATGTCGCTTTCTCTCTTTATGCTGTACTGCTCATCTCTAAGCGTCTGTGGCTGCTGCAGCAGTTCCACAGATTCTTGCAACTTTCTGATACCACTGATTTTATTTTCCGTTCTCATCGAGTGCTCAGTTAACCATTCATAAATGTCTTTGTGTAATCAGCATATTTCACATAAATTTATATTTTTCTACAGCGGGTTTTCCGTACATTTACTTTCATGTGTTTCACCATATCTTGGTTTTGTACTTTAGCAGTCTATGTAATTTTTTTTTATATTCTTCTTGGCGTTACTTCTCAAATACATCCAGTTTGTTCTTGTATGCTTTTCCCTCAGTCACACTTCACTTTCATACACAGTTAACTAAACTTGGAGTTTCAAGATGTTAGACCCTATCCTAAATTATCATGTAAACACTACTGGCGTTTTGCTGAAGGCAGTTTTCTTCACCTCTGCCTCACTGTTGTTCCCAGTTGCGTCAACCACCAACTGTAATCTAGCTTTGGCCAATAGTCAATATTTTTACCTTTTGATAGCTTGCACCCCTTGATTAACTATTCTCAATCATTCTTGTTAGACTATTCTCGATAACTAGTGTATTATTTTTCGATAATCTTAAGTTAGTAGTGGGAAGTAGACTTTCCATTGTACTGAACAGCTGGAAGTTGGACGTAATTCGTTCAGAAACTCCATGTGATCTTTGATTCTAACTAATGTTATTTATTTTACAGGCACTTTCTTTCAAGTTCTGATATTTCCTTTCACTTCCGTTTGGTTATTCAGACATCCATTGGTGTACAGTATGATAACTGATCACACTCAGCAGGAAAATTATAAAAATAAATCAACTCTTAGACTACAGTGAAAAATTTCAAGCCAATGCGCAGCACACATTTGGGCACACAGACCAACAAAAAACACAACACAACATAACGGCTGGAATGTGTTATCTCCCTCTATTGCATAGAGTATACCTCAGTAGTAGGGCAAAGGGTGTTCTGAGCCATTTTGTTTGTATGGGTTGCATACATTAATGGCCAAGCATACACTCAAGAGGAAACCTATTGTTAGCCTAACTGATTTGTGATCCAGTAGGTGTTGATTTATGACCCTGTGTCGATAAACTGTCCCTCTAAAAACACCCCACTCCTCCTCCCTCCAATCCTGTGAGTCATCCCCAATACTCCCTCCCTTCCCTCACCAATACAAGCACGCTTTTGATTACAAATTAATGAACCAATTAATTAAATCGATCAATTGATTAATCTCCCAATCTGGGAAAACCCCCAGCACTTTCATCTGCCCCCCCCCCCCCTCCTCTCCACCCAACTCGAAACTGACAGAAAAAAGTCCTAGTCTATGTTGAGCTGCTAGAGAGGAGGGACATAGTGTAGTTTACTTTCTTTACTTTTGGTGCTAACCTGTTGGATAATGATGGCAAATGGTCAACTCTCCCCTCCCCCAACCTAGAGATGCATAGGAAATACTCAGTTTGTGATGTCTTGTTGGACTGGAAGGTGCAAGTATTACCTTGTCCAGCAACTATATGTATTAATTTCATAACTATACTGCTGCAGATTGGAGGTGCTCTGTTGTTGGAAAATTTTTGTGTGTGTACACACCTTGATGTGCAGGGATTGGATCAACTGAACTAGAACATAATGTCACTACTAGAGGGCATCTCATCCCCCAGCCCCTCGCCCCCTCCCAGGAAAAAGAGGCAGGATAATGACTTAATATGTGCTGGAGAGGAAGGATCTGATGACACAAATTTCAAATCATTCTGAATAATGTATTACTAGACATTTTTTCATCTGTTTGTGGTAGACAGGACACCTTCCTGGTGGGAAATAGCTCAATTGAGGTACCTCCATTCTTATGAGATCACCTCACATCCTGTTAGTGGATACTTGTGTAGTTTGGCAAAAATCCCTACTGCATCTATCCCCAATCCATATGTTCCCCAGAAATATTCAGGCACAACTGATTAATTACATGCATCTCTGGAGGGAAATATCTCATTAAATTGATTGACTTTGTGTAATATTGCAATCTGAAGGAAAACGCCTGACATGAAATCAATGTCGACATAACTCACCACACATAATTAAAATATCAGATAACTGTCAAAAAACCTCCTATGTGCATATTTGCACACACTGCATTGCAGCATATGTGCTGGACCATTGCCAACCCTTTGAGTCCCAAGTGCTGAACTGGGAGGAGCTACACACCTGTGGAGGAATGCATGATACTGAATGTCAGCTTCCTTTGAATTTTGATACCAGACTGACTTCTTGTTTTGTACCCAAACACCCACTTTTCACACCAGGAAAGTGGAAGCAGCTGCTCTACATGCTCGCTCTGCTGTGCAGATAGTGACTGAGTTAGTACACAATACCACCAGCAGAGGACGCTGAGACAATAAACCTACTCACCTATCCTCCCTCCCATCCCCTCATCTCTTGCTCTTCTGACTACTTCCTATTGAAGAAAGCATTAGGTGGCAGTAACTCTTTGATACTGATACTTGGGGAATTACTATCACAACACTTGCTCTCTCTCTTCCTATATCTCTCTCTACCCCTATGCCTCTCTCTCTCTCTCTCTCTCTCTCTCTCTCTCTCTATCTATCTATCTATCTATCTCTTGAATGGCTACTTTAAGCACCTATTGTGTGCCACTGGAAACCACAGCAAAGCCTCTTTTGTCCTGTGAAGAGAAGGGATTTAGCTTTTCCAACAATTTAGAACTCAAAATAAACAAAAATAAGCTACCCTATGGCCTTCCTTCCCAGAGGTTCAACACAGCTTGGGTCTTTTTCCCACCAATTTACAGATAGGGAGTAAGGAAGGATAGAGGGCAGGGGAAGTCTGGTGGATTTACAAAAGTTGGAAGGGGATAATTGATTAACAGATTTAATTAAATAAGTCAATCAATTTGAAATAAAAACTGTTCAATGAAAGGGACAGGGGAGGGGAGTGTTGGAGATTTTCCAGATGGCCCGGGCCCGAGGAATTGGAAGGAGAGGGGCAGAGTGTTTCTCATATGGGCAGATGATCTCCCGGAGGTCATAAATCAACACCCAGCTGGCCATAAATCAATTAACTTAACAATAGGTTTGACCCTGAGTGTATGTTTTATCTTTATTGTATGCAGTCTGCACACAGAAATGACTTAGAATTCGCTTTACTCTACTACTTACCTAATTATCTCCAGACAGCCTAAAAGCAATAACCACAACTATGTAGAAACACTTGGGGTACGAACTACCACTGTTATTATTATGCTTATGACGTTGCATCCAATGATCTGTAAATAGTATTTTATCTTTGTGTTAATGATAGCTGAGCTGCCTGTTTGTGGGCTGAATTGCTTCAACATATACAGAAATTATGAATTTTTGTACAGCTGTAAATCTAAAGCATGGCTTCCAATCGCGATCTCAAATTCCAGACTGATCAGTTTATTGTTTGCACTATTGATATTGGCAGCACAATCCAGTCAAAACCCTGAACTACCTCCTACAGCCTTTCATTCACGTTAATTTGGAATATTACATTGATACATTTGTCTGTAAAATGTTTTTCTACCGTGTAACGAATGCAGCACTGGATCACTGCAGTAGCGAACCTAGAATTGTTTTTGCTCTTCGTGTAAACGCGGAGAAAAGACCTATAACTTGTAGAACAGAAGGCAGCTACAGCATTCAAAATTCAGTAGACAAAAACTTTATTCCAAAGAAGATCTAAATGTTTTACGCCACTTGAAGATGGATGCAAGTCTGAAATATATAAAAAAGAGACAGATGATAAGCGTGGTTGTTATATTTCTTCAAGAAACCTAATCCCTGTGCGTACGACGTCCTTGTAGCTGAGAAATCGACTTGTTCTGCCCTTTGTGTATCTCTGCCCCATTGCTAGGGTACCTGGGGATACCTGCCCACTAGAGACCGCGTAAGCAACAGCAACCAGTGATGAAGGGGTTACTCGGCAAGTGAGCAGGAAGTGACTTGCCGGCGGAGGTATGGTCGTTTGGAGTTTCGGGCTTACCAAGGACGTGCAAGTGCTCTGTTGGACTGAAGATAGCTGGAAGGCGCGACCTGGCCTGTGGGGTGTTGATTTTTGGGGTGTACTGCACATGTTATTGGTATCGTGAGCTGGTTGTTTCTCTACACGAACCTGCACTTTTTGTCGAATTTTTGTGTAAGGCAAATCGTCAATTAGTTGTCCAGCAAATTACCTATTCAGTGTTTAGCAGACTTGTATTCATTGGCGTTTTGTATTTTATTAGAAAAATTTGTAGCACTTTCAGTGGTGGCCAGTCTTGTTTTATTCACTGGTGTCTTGCAGTTTATTAGAATAGTCGTTAATAGCGCTTATGTGTCTGTGTTACTGGACAAATTAACCATTATTTATTGTCTCATTTATAACATTCGGGAGCAAACTGGGATATCGAACTCACTGTATGCTTTGATTGGTGTTGTGGCATTTACTAAATCATTTTGTTACGTTAATTTCTCATATATCTGTAGAACATGTATCTGTTTTGTTAAGACAGACGGCCAACTGATTGTAGGAATATCGTTTAGTTGGTTTATTAGAGGGAGGGGACCAAACAGCGAGGTCATCAATCCCATCAGATTAGGGAAGGATCGGGAGGAAGTAGGCCGTGCCCTTTCAAAGGAACCATTCAGGCATTTACCTGAAACTATTTAGGGAAATCACGGATATCCTAAATCTGGATGGCCAGATGCGGATTTGAACCATCGTCCTCCCAAATGCGAGTCCAGTGAGCGATTCTAGTAAATTTGCATTAGTTGTCATTAGTGTCTTCCGAACTAGCCGCTTGCATAATAATTACCTTGTGATTTGTTTGTTTGCTGCTTCTGCCCATTGGGCTTAGATGGTTCCTTCTGTATATCTAATCGGCTATTTCCATTTTTCGCTGACCGATGATCCTTGAGATTAAGCGTTTGTCTTGCTTTGGTGTTCTATTAAGTGTTTGTCTTGCTTTGGTGTTCTATATTTCAGTGCTACATCATACCGATATATCTGTAGAAAGGAGAGGTGTGACCTGGCAGCAAGTGGAGGAAGAAAATTGGTGGGAGGACCAAGCCAAATGGAGAGTGGAGAGCACTCTTCAGCACCCAGACCCGCCAGTAGCTGGAGAGGGATTCGGATATAGACATAATACCGATAAGGGAATCTTTATGTTTATCATTTCTCATATGACTTAATGACCTGATTTCTTCTAAATCTTGCTTAAATAAGTCTAAGCAACACCGTCTATAGGTGGCCTTTATTATAAGTTGCACCTAGCGTTTGGTCAGCCATTAAGCCGTAAAGCTCTCTTTCTTTGGAAGAGCGATAACCTGCTTGCCCACAGAGAGGTGTTCGGACGTAATCTTAAGATCACTCAAATTAGCTAACAACGTCCTTCGCCAATTATAAAGCTTGTTTTCAGTTTTCCTGTATCTGACTTAAATGCAATTCAAGTTCATTGCAGTGACATTCTGTTCACTTAATATTGATTAGTGTTACTGTAAACTAGTGTTTATGGTGGGGGCACAGCTTACCTCAATAAATTGTGTATGTATAATTTATGTACTTCAAATTGTTTTGGCTTCACCGTAGTTGGCATTTATCACTGGGCCTTGAGGCATTCGTGCATTTGCTAAGTGTAGTTATTTGATCGCTCTATTAACGTTCTTGACCTGTAACTGTCTGTTAACGAACAACACCGAATGGTAGTAATTTACTGCAACTACTTAATGATATTGTTTCGGCCCGTTTAATGTGGACAGTGATAGTTTCTTCTTTTAAATAATCGTTTTGCAACCATGCAGTTCATGGAATGTATGTCAGTTTTTGACAAAATAGCATTTAATATATTCACCGATGAAGTGAGTCTTGGTTTTAAGTGCCTTATTCAGTAGTCAATAAGTGCTCCCAGTATTAAATTGTGTATTTTACCGTTGTAAAGAGCTTAATTGTTTCTGATAATAAACTGCTGCTCAAATATACTATAGTTTGTGATCCCACAACTTTGTTACTCTACAAGCAGCTATATCGAAATCACCTTAGGCAGGTGAGATCCAATAAACTGTTCGCTATCATTTTGTACTGTATAAATATGAAGTATTACATTTCCAAACGAAACAAAACGTATGTCTGTGGTTCTGCAGCACTTGTTCCTGCTGGAGTCCCCTCGCTGTCGTCCATCTCATGTTTTCCTTTTTCATTCCCCGTGGTGTCATTTTCCAGGAGCGCTCAGTGTACAGACCACTCTGCTGTGATAGTTATGGTCTTTGTCGACTGCACTACCTGCATCTGCCGTCCCTCGCCACTTATATTTCTTCTGCAATGTGAATTGCTCTCTGGAGATCTCAAAATTAGCATCCTGATTAAATTCGCTCCGTACATGGAGTATGGTTCCGCGGTATTTCTTTGACTATTCTGGAATGTTAATTCCAGAAAATTCGGCAAATGTCATCTATGTACCTCATGCATGTAAACATTGGTCTGCATATCTCTTACTACATGATCCGTGTTTTACCAAGTTTGTACTGAAAACAGTCTTACTCTGACACTATATGTCTTCCCTGAAATAATTTACTGAGCTGCTCTCCGTCTGACTGAAGCATTGAATACGACAACATTTACATTTTACCTTTCGCCCCTAAGCACAGTAACTTATGTTTATTGTTGTTAGTTTTAGATAAGAACTGCATATCTGAATAACTGATAAGTACTCACGTCTTCTACTTATCTCGAGTACAACTTCAACAGTCCTAACTTTATGAAATGTTTTAATTATTTGCAGTAGAAAGCTACCGAGGAACGTAAAACTACCTCATATAATCCCTTCTTTCTCCAAATCCATGTACTTCATTAACTGATTTGTCGACTTGTGTATATAACTGGATCGATTGTAGTTCCGTTACACATTCTCAATATTAAAACTGAAGTGTATCGATCGGCAGTGAAGAGTCCTAAGTACAAATTCCGGAAAGGTTATTCTTTTCGCTCATTCTGTAGTGATGGAAACTAAATCATTTGCTTCTACCCTTTCTCTTAGACGTGTCAGCACGCCAGTCTGTCTTATTTTGTGCCTCTTCCTGCACTGCTCCAGCAACAAAGGATTAGTGAATGTTCATATTCCTTCATATATTTCACTAACTGCCTGTTTTCCTCACTAACACATTCTTCATTAACGCATCTCGACTTGGATCTGTATCCCAATACCTTAGTGTTTGACGATAACACCAACTTAGTCTTCAGAAAGAATATGGTCACGCCAGTAGTCTTTGAAATTCTTAACGACTTTCATATTCACATCACACCTTGTGCCATTCACTGGTACCGTTATTGTTTCCTGCCCGAGCAAAGTCTCTGGCCTTTTCCCGACAAGAAACTTTTCCATGTCACCCTCGTAATAACTGCAGGTGTAGAACTTCATAGTAGTCTCACCTAAAGATGGGTGGGACAATCTTCAGGACAGCGTTGTGCACGTCATTTATGGTGGGGATCTGTTAATGAAACATTACTATCACTTAACACATTTATTAACAGCAAGTACAGCCTTGTCCTCCCCATGTCGCCAGTGACCAGGGGAGCCAATGGAGCCCTCGTCAGGCTGTTTCTTCATGACGCAGGTGCGCCCCTCAGTGTCGCCACTACAACGGCCGCTCACATAGCAGTTGTAATGGGAGAGACATTGCTCTGGGAAGGCACCCACAAGCGCAGAATGAAGTAGCCGAAGTCGTGAAAAAGTATGTCACAGTCTCTGTGCAAGAGAGCGCCATAGTTCATATGTATCGATTAACTGGGGGTAGCAATTACTTTGATCTCCCAGAATTATGGTGGTTGACCAACTCTCCAGAGAACATTAAAGGCCTGCAGTTCTCTGGTGCTGGAAGGCACCAAGTCCTGCCATCAGCGAAGGTGAGAATCAGGCAGCAGTAGCTTTCAATAGCGGAGTTCACCTGAACTAGCTGTTGGTGGAATCATAAATCACAGTCAACAGATCATCGAAGGAGCATGCCAAGTCCCGCCCCATAAATGTTTCGCTACGATAATGAGAATCTAATTGTGCAAGTCAAGATATTTGTACTTGATGAGCTACACCAATGATATTAGCCTTTACTGGAGAGGGATGAATGTATCCAAGTAGTCTGATCTCACGAGTGCTCTGAAACATTCTTCATTTCATGTTTTCAGTCTGTTCATTTCTGCAGCATTAGCGTCCTATACAGTCGTTATTGTGTCACGAGAGTGATGTAATGAAGTCTTCTCAAAAAAATGGCTCTGAGCACTATGGGGCTTAACTTCTGAGGTCATAAGTCCCCTAGAACTTAGAACTTCCTAAACCTAACTAACCTAAGGACAACACACACATCCATGCCCGAGGCAGGATTCGAACCTGCGACCGCAGCGATCGCGCGGTTCCAGACTGAAGCGCCTAGAACCGCTCGACCACCATGGCCGGCCGCTGTCTTCTCAGAGATGCCATTCTGCTACATCGGTATCTGAGTCATCTGAGTCAGGTGATGTGTAGCAGTGCCAATACCGCATGCCATGTTGGTTGTTCTTCCAGGTTGGCATTCTGATGTTGGAGCTGCATACTCAAGAGCCTTGCTTTAGCTCTTATCTTGACGCTGTCCAGGGAAAACGTGAACAATCACTAATATCCACTGGGTTTATTAGTCGGGGGCGCTATAGCCATATCATGCCACCTGCGATCAAAGCTGTCAGACTTCATTCTGGGCTAGTATCCTTCCAGATTTCCAAGTTTCACCATAACATTCAAGATTCTAACATTGTACGACCCGAGTTGTAATCAATGGTGTTCAGTCCCCACAATAAGATCCACGAGGAAACTAGGTTAGCTTCAGTACTGTTGTAGAACCAGTCTTAGTTGGAATGTCTTAGAATGTGTGTTTTTTAATTCTGTGATTTATGTTACTTCTGCATGGGCATGTCTGTGATCATTGCAAAATTTTCCGCCTTTAGAGACCGTTTGCTAGTCCTACAGGAGGCTGCTAGCCTGTCTACATCTACCTATCTGTGCACTTTTGAAAGTATCCTTGGCAGGGAGAAGACATTTTATATCAGGCTATTATAACAATGAGCCAAAGTATTATTCCATCTATTTCCTGGAAGGATTTAACGCGAAGAGCTACTTTCTTTCATACAAATCATGAATTTTGTTTACCCACATCTTTATCTTTTGTTCTACTGTCTAAAAAAATGGCGCTGAGCACTATGGGAGTTAACGTCTGAGGTCATCAGTCCTCAAGAACTTAGAACTACTTAAAGCTAACTAACCTAAGGACATCACACACATTCATGGCCGAGGCAGGATTCGAACCTCCGACCGCAGCGGTCGCGTGGTTCCAGACTGTAGCGCCTACAACCGCTCGAGCACCCCGGCCGGCTGTCTTTCTCAGTTGCGTGCAGTATTAAGTAGGCAATTTTTACATTAGGTCTGTCTACACACAAACAAAATGATTTTTATCCTGGCATAAGTGTTTGACCTTAATTTTTGGCAACTGATCATGAGTTGCATGAATTATAAACGTATTTATCGGCGTGCTACTTTGCTTTACTTACTTCGCTTTACTTACGAAAGGTTGTTGCTATTACTTATTAAGGGGTGGCTTATCATGTGACCGTGTCCGGCGAGCGCTCCACTTATTTTCGCGTTTGTGGTGGGAGAAAGTGGTCGGAGAACAGTGCAAGTTTCTGCATGAATAGCTGAAACTGTAATCTGCCATGTTAGACAACAAAGACCAGTTCAGCTCTGTAGTTCGGCCGTGTGCGATTTTCCGTGATAATGAGTGTGTTCTTGCGGGCCTTGCGGCAAGTTTAGTCGGCGGAGCGGGAGGCCACTGTCCTCTCTGGCAGCGGCGATGCGTGGCGCCTTCCGCTAATGGTGCGCAATGCAGGTGGGTTGGAGGGGAGGGGGGGGGGGGCTGACGCGGACGTTGCTGACAGCGCGGCTTGCGGCGGGCTGACTGCGCAAGCTACATCTGTTCGTTGCGTCACGCGACCCAGACAGCGGCAGCCGACTCAGCAGGTACCCTCTACAGAAAGCTGGCTGCAGGTGTTGTCCTCCGGCGTGTGGCCCTTGTTTCCTCGCGCTTCTTTAATTCTGGCACTGACACAATGCTTGAATACGAAAGCCAAGGTAACAGCGTTTGACAGGACTAAGGGTGTTTTTCACTTACATTACACCTAGATATCGGAAGCTGGCTGTTTTTTACCAAATATTTCACGGTGTGGGCTCCCTCCACCTGTCTTTGAGGAAGATTTAGGGTACGTCCATATCAGCTCATAATGGAGCATACATCGTGGGCCAATCTGGTGTCGGCTGCATCAAACACCGCTGAAGGCAGCCAGACGCCTGAATTAAACATTACAGTACATAGTAGGAAATGGGAATGACAACACGCCAACACTGAAACAAGAAGCCACCAGACAATCTAGCTCAACGCGGGATGTAGCACCCAGAATCAAAAATAATAGAGGCTGCAGACGAAATTCTGACGGTTTTTCGATTAGAACTAAAGCAGAAATGAGTCCCCACCGCAAATACTGCACCAGTTAGGAATAAAATATGGATATTAGAACCCAGTCAAATCCGACTTCGTGGACATAATGATAAACTGACAATGAAAGACAGCATAGGGAATTAGCACTGGAAGATGCCCCTAACCAACAGACAGAATTTCATGTTTGCGAAGTGAGATCGCAGCCCTAAAGGTAGAAAATAAAAAATTACGCACTGAAACTAGGCCAACACGATTAACTTTAGCTCCAGTCTGCGGCATCATGTCCAGGTACCAAGCCGAAAACCAAAGTTGGAAAAAAAATCGAATCAGAGAATAACCAGGATGGTAAAGCCATAAGGGAAACCTCAACAACAGCAGTAAACCCTAGGGTTGAAAAAACAAAAGTTAAATCGATAAGGAATGCAGCAAAATAAAGTAATTCTAGAAACTGAGACACAAACGACAAGAGGAAGAGTGTTGAGAAAGCATCAACTTAAAGGACAGTCGATGCGAATAAAAAAAAAAAAATAAATAAATAAAAAAAAAAAAAGGACCACTGCTAACTGCAAACAGCGTTTCTACAACGTTTTGAGATCAAAACTTTCTGGAGTAACTGTTTGAGATCGATCTCAGCGACCACATAACCAAAGTAGAATTTCAAGAACAAATCAAAATACGCGTCAAAACAGGTCCGAAAGACAAAGGAATGGTAAATAGTATTCTAGAGGTGACCCCAATGGTCAGAGTACTGTTATTATAGAGGGATAAGGTTGTGACCTCCCTTTTTTGGCCATCTCTTCCTTTTCTTCTCTCTCTTCTCCTCTTCCTTCTTTCTTCGTCGTACCGCGGCTGTATCTCAGGGTTTTCAACACAAAAAGGGAGGGAGAAAGGGAGCATATGTGTGTGGTTGATCACGATAACGTAGTGCTGTGTGTGTCACCCTTATCTCCGTTTTGAGAAGAGTGATGACTGAAGCAAAAACATTCCTCTAAAAGAAAAAAGGCGTCTTCTCTTTTTTGAAAAAAAAGGTAAATATTAGTGTAGACTATAATGTCTATCGTTCTACCAAACTGAAAGAACACGACACAGTTTGTAATGTTTCAACTTCGGATGAAGTTAATTGATGCCCAGGAGCTGAAACAAAACTCATCCGTTCCAAATGTCATTCACGACGAGAGTAGTTAGTTTTCTGGTGTATGTGTGTAGTGGTCACTAATAATTGAAATGATCGTTCCGGTAATTCTATCACAATCTGTTCATGGGTTGCTAAGCAACGTATCAACTAGCTGACTATTCCGTGATTAATATCTGTCGTATTCAAACAGTAAATCAACTCACACTTGCTTTAAGCATCAAGAACACTTACTATCCCTTCCGATGATTCTTTGATAGTTATTATTAGGTTAATGTCAATAAATCACGGTCAGTGTCACTTAATCCTTCACGCGACTATAACACGCGATAGCCTATCACGTATCTCAAACTTCGCGCCGATATTTCAAAGTCCACGTGCAATTTTTTTGTAACAACCTTTAGCCGTGGTTCCCTAGAATATTTTCTAAACCAACACCCGGTTATGAATTATGAGTTCTATGTCCATCCATAAAAATTACAGAGGACCCGCACTCGATTACGAGTTGTCCACGCACTCGAGCAACTCAGAAGGTATCATCTTTCTCAAAGACAAAAAATATCACGCATAACTCAGCATTGTGATCTGCTATGTCAAAACACATTAATATCCATCTCATGAAGATTCACTACCTACTGATCCTAAAAATATTGTATTTAAGTAAATTCTTTACTCCATAAGTAACTAATAAAATTTAGAAATGATTTACGTGCATACTGTGTCAGACACTCAGCAAAGATTTCACAACAAAAAAATCTCGACTTGAGATGACGTCATGGGTTACCTGTTTTGACTCTCCTACTCTCACGTGACACAAGGTATATCCGACTGTAGTGGAGATCCCCACAAGATTTTTTCTTAAAGATTTCGAGAGCAATACGGACGATTACCCGTGTAGTGCTACAAGGTGTACAAACAATTTGAATCTTTTCGCATTAGAGACTACGTGTCAGTGCAAAGGTGCCTCAAGTAATGGGATTTTGGCCATAAGTGGCAGGGAAGCTATCTGTGGCAAATTTGCGAAACCTGATCAAAGAAAATTCGAATGTCATGAAGAACCAACTGGTTGCTGTACTCCTTGCAATAAAAAGGGAAAAAAAACAGGTACCAAAACTCTGGGGCCAGAACGCCCCACTTACAATGAACTCTGCAAAAGATAAATAGAAAAACAGAGTATGATGTCACCAACTATGTTCAGTAGGACACGCCAAAACAAAAGCAGTGAGACAGCAGTACTCTTTGGAAATTTAGATATGGATATGAATACAAATATCAACAACGGAAATGTACAGACGTCCTCTCAATAAAACACGGATATATAAGGAAAGAGCACCCCAACCAGTCGTCCTTTCTTGCAGGTTTTATTTGGCAAATCCTGATTTCAGCTAGTTCAAAAACTGTGACTGACGCCCGAACAATAGGTATTGTTGTTGTTGTGGTCTTCAGTCCTGAGACTGGTTTGATGCAGCTCTCCATGCTACTCTATCCTGTGCTAGCTTCTTCATCTCCCAGTACCTACTGCAACCTACATCCTTCTGAATCTGCTTAGTGTATTCATCACTTGGACTCCCTCTATGATTTTTACAATCCACGCTGCCCTCCAATACTAAACTGGTGATCCCTTGATGCCTCAGAGCATGTCCTACCAACGGATCCCTTCTTATAGTCAAATTGTGCACCAAACTTCTCTTCTCCCCAGTCCTATTCAATATTTCCTCATCAGTTATGTGATCTACCCATCTAATCTTCAGCATTCTTCTGTAGCATCACATTTCGAAAGCTTCTATTCTCATCTTGTACAAGCTATTTATCGTCCATGTTTCACTTCCATACATGGCTACACTCCATACAAATACTTTCAGGAACGACTTCCTGACACTTAAACCTATACTCGATGTTAACAAATTTCTCTTATTCAGAAACGCTTTCCTTGCCATTGTCAGTCTACATTTTATATCCTCTCTACTTCGACCATCATCAGTTATTTTGCTCCCCAAATGGCAAAACTCCTTTACTACTTTAAGTGTCTCATTTCCTAATCTAATTCCCTCAGCATCACCCGACTTAATTCGACTACACTGCATTATCCTCGTTTTGCTTTTGTTGATGTTCATCTGATATCCTCCTTTCAAGACACTGTCCATTCCATTCAACTACTCTTCCAAGTCCTTTGCTGTCTCTGACAGAATTACAATGTCATCGGCGAACCTCAAAGTTTTTATTTCTTCTCCATGGATTTTAATACCTACTCCGAATTTTTCTTTTGTTTCCTTTTCTGCCTGCTCAATATACAGATTGAATAACATCGGAGAGAGGTTACAACCCTGTCTAACTCCCTTCCCAATCACTGCTTCCCTTTCATGTCCCTCGACTCTTATAACAGCCATCTGGTTTCTGTACAAATTGTAAATAGCCTTTCGCTCCCTGTATTTTACCCCTGACACCTTTAGAATTTGAAAGAGAGTATTCCAGTCAACATTGTCAAAAGCTTTCTCTAAGTCTACAAATGCTAGAAACGTAGGTTTGCCTTTCCTTAATCTCTTTTCTAAGATAAGTCGTAGGGTCAGTATTGCCTCACGTGTTCCAGTGTTTCTACGGAATCCAAACTGATCTTCCCCGAGGTCGGCTTCTACTAGTTATTCCATTCGTCTGTAAAGAATTCGTGTTAGGATTTTGTAGCTGTGGCTTATTAAACTGATAGTTCGGTAATTTTCACATCTGTCAACACCTGCTTTCTTTGGGATTGGAATTATTATATTCTTCTTGAAGTCTGAGGGTATTTCGCCTGTTTCATACATCTTGCTCACCAGATGGTAGAGTTTTGTCAGGACTGGCTCTCCCAAGGCCGTCAGTAGTTCTAATGGAATGTTGTCTACTCCCGGGGCCTTGTTTCGAATTAGGTCTTTCAGTGCTCTGTCAAACTCTTCACGCAGTATCATATCTCCCATTTCATCTTCATCTACATCATCTCCCATTTCCATAATATTGTCCTCAAGTACATCGCCCTTGTATAGACCCTCTATATACTCCTTCCACCTTTCTGCTTTCCTTTCTTTACTTAGAACTGGGTTTCCATCTGAGCTCTTGATGTTCATACAAGTGGTTCTCTTAACTCCAAAGGTTTCTTTAATTTTCCTGTAGGCAGTATCTATCTTACCCCTAGTGAGATAAGCCTCTACATCCTTACATTTGTCCTCTAGCCATCCCTGCTTAGCCATTTTGCACTTCCTGTCGATCTCATTTTTGAGACGTTTGTATTCCTTTTTGCCTGCTTCATTTATTGCATTTTTATATTTTCTCCTTTTATCAATTATATTTAATATTTCTTCTGTTACCCAAGGATTTCTACTAGCCCTCGTCTTTTACCTACTTGATCCTCTGCTGCCTTCACTACTTCATCCCTCAAAGCTACCCATTCTTCTTCTACTGTATTTCTTTCCCCCATTCCTGTCAATTGTTCCCTTATGCTCTCCCTGAAACTCTGTACAACCTCTGGTTCTTTCAGTTTATCCAGGTCCCATCTCCTTAAATTCCCACCTTTTTGCAGTTTCTTCAGTTTTAATCTACAGCTCATTACCAATAGATTGTGGTCAGAGTCCACATCTGCCCCTGGAAATGTCTTACAATTTAAAACCTGGTTCCTATATCTCTGTCTTACTATTATATAATCTGTCTGATACCTTTAAGTATCTCCAGGTTTCTTCCATGTATACAACCTTCTTTCATGATTCTTAAACCAAGTGTTAGCCATGATTAAGTTGTGCTCTGTGCTAAATTCTACCAGGCGGCTTCCTCTTTCATTTCTTAGCCCCAATCCATATTCTCCTACTACGTTTCCTTCTCTCCTTTTTCCTACAGTCAAATTCCAGTCACCCATGACTATTAAATTTTCGTCTCCCTTCACTATCTGAATAATTTCTTTTATTTCATCATACATTTCTTCAATTTCTTCGTCATCTGCAGAGCTAGTTGGCTTATAAACTTGTACTACAGTAGTACGTGTGGGCTTCGTATCTATCTTGGCCACAACAATGCGTTCGCTGTGCTGTTTGTAGTAGCTTACATGCATTCCTATTTTCCTATTCATTATTAAACCTACTCCTGCATTACCCCTATTTGATTTTGTGTTTATAACCCTGTAGTCACCTGACCAGAAGTCTTGTTCGTCCTGCCACCGAACTTCACTAATTCCCACTATATCTAACTTTAACCTATCCATTTCCCTTTTTAAATTTTCTAACCTACCTGCCCGATTAAGGGATCTGACATTCCACGCTGCGATCCGTAGAACCCCAGTTTTCTTTCTCCTGATAACGACATCCTCTTGAGTAGTCCCCGCCCGGAGATCCGAATGGGGGACTATTTTACCTCCGGAATATTTTACCCAAGAGGACGCCATCATCATTTAATCATACAGTAAATCTGTAAAGCTGCATGCCCTCGGGAAAAACCGGTAACTGATATGCATTGAAACTAGAAAATAGTGCATTGATAATGGCTAGGCACAAGCCAAAATCTCGATTCGCCAGATAAAACCCATAAAAAAGGACGACTTCTTCCTGTACTCTATCATTTATAAATCAGATCACAGCCACTGAGTGCACCCATGTTCCTGATGGAAGGCAACTTGAAAAACACGGACATGAAAACCAGCATCCCACTTTACAGAAGCCATCACAAATCACCAGCAACCTAAACAAGAGCAAGGCGAAGTGCAACAGCTTGAAGGCAACAACCTGGGCTGCTGCTGTCCATAGGCTCTCCAACGGACATGAATCCCTCAATAGTTGCAACGTTGTGCAAGAAAAATATTTTAGTCTAACAGATTACTTCGAAGATGCGTCTTTCTACGGTCCCACGGTCTACAGTGCGGCGGCGCACATTAAACACGAACATTTTCATTCTACAACACTGAAAACGGCGAACTTTCTTAGAGTAGAAAAACTGAAAGAGGAATCCCTCAGTAAAGAAGACTCTGAAGACAACTCACTACATTCAACAGCACATAAGAATTACGGTAGACATCCGAGACCAGGTCATGCCCACCAAGAGCAGGATCGTGGCTCAGTCGTTAAACGCAACACACCACACTTAACAAAAGTACATAGAAATGACGATGGACATTCGAGACACAGTTAAGACCAGCCAGAACTAGGTCATGACACAGACGAAACACCAGTATATCTGCTCACACCAAACGTAAATTAATTCCTACCTCACTAGAGGAGAGATTATCGTATAAGGAAATAACAGCTATAGAAGCATATGAAAATGGCGCATCAAAATATAAGCCACACAAGCAAACTGTACATCTACATCTATATCTACATGGATAGTCTGCATATCACATTTAAGTGCCTGGCAGAGAGTTCATAGAACCATCTTCACAACTCTCTATCATTCCAATATTGTATATGGCTCTGAGCACTATAGAATTTAACTTCTAGGGTCATCTGTCCCCTAGAACTTAGAACTGCTTAAACCTAACCTAAGGAC
Source organism: Schistocerca cancellata (assembly GCF_023864275.1). Classification (NCBI taxonomy): domain Eukaryota; kingdom Metazoa; phylum Arthropoda; class Insecta; order Orthoptera; family Acrididae; genus Schistocerca; species Schistocerca cancellata. The sequence goes on from NC_064627.1 coordinate 642,423,107, forward strand.
ATGACACATATCCATGCCCGAGGCAGGATTCGAACCTGCGACCGTAGCGGTCTCGCGGTTCCAGATTCTAGCGCCTAGGACCGCTCGTCCACCATGGCCGGCCCAGTCTCGTATAGCGCGCGAAAAGAATGTACACCTTTATCTTTCAGTACGAGCTCTGATTTCCCTTATTTTATCGTGGTGATCGTTTCTTCTTATGTAGGTCGGTGTCAGCAAATTATTTTCGCATTCGGAGGAGAAAGTTGCTGATTGGAATTTTGTGGGATGATTCTGTCGCAACGGAAAACGCTTTTCTTTTAATGATGTCCAGCACAAACCCTGTATCATTTCTGTAACAATCTCTCTCATATTTCGTGATAATACAAAACATGCTGCCTTTCTTTGAACTTTTTAGATGTATCCCGTAAGTCCTATCTGGTAAGGATCCCACACCGCGCAGCAGTATTCTAGAAGAGGACGGACAAGCGAAGTGTACGCAGTCTCCTTAGTAGGTGTGTTACATTTTCTAAGTGTCCTGCCAATAAAGCGCAGTCTTTGGTTATCCTTCCCCAAAACATTTTCTATGTGTTCCTTCCAATTTAAGTTGTTCGTAATTGTAATACCTAGGTATTTAGTTGAATTTACCGCTTTTAGATTAGACTGATTTTTCGTGTAACCGAAGTTTAACGAGTTCCTTTTAGCACTCGTGTAGATGCCTTCACACTTTTCGTTATTTAGGGTCAACTGCATTTTTAGCACCATTCAAATGTCTTTTCTAAATCGTTTTGCAGTTTGTTTTGATCTTCTGATGACTTTATTAGTCGATAAACGACAGCGTCATCTGCAAAAAACCGAAGACAGCTTCTCAGATTGTCTCCCAAATGGTTTATATAGATAAAATGGATAAAGAACAGCAAAGGGCCTGTAACACTACCTTAGGGAACGCCAGAAATCACTTCTGTTTCACTTGATGACTTTCCGTCAGTTACTGCGAACTTTGACCTCTCTGACAGAAAATCACAAATCCAGTCACGTAACTGAGACGATATTCCGTAAGCACGCAATTTCACTACGAGCCTGATGTGTGGTACCGTATCAAAACCTTCCGGAAATCCCTTGTCAATAGCACTCAACACTTTATTTGATTAAAGAGCAAGTTGTGTTTCACAGGAATGATATTTTCGAAACCCATCTTGACTGTGTGTCAAAAGACCGTTTTCTTCGAGGCAATTCATAATGATCTTACACAGTATATGTTTTGAAATCCTGCTGCATATCGACGTTAAAGATATGGGCCTGTAATTTGGTGGATTACTGCTACTGCCTTTCTTGAAATTGGTGTCACCTGTGCAACTTTCCAGTCTTCTGGTACGATTCTTTCGTCGAGTGAACGGTTGTATATGTTTGTTAGGTATGAAGCTAATGCATCAGCATACTCCGAAAGGAACCTAATTGGTATACAGTCTGGACCGGAAGACTTGCTATTATTGAGTGATTTAAGTTGTTTCACTGCTCCGAGGATATTTACTTCTACGTTACCCATGTTGGCAGCTGTTCTCTATTCGAATTCTGGAATATTTACTTCGTCTTCTTTTGTAAAGACATTTCGGAAGGCTTTGTTTAGTAACTCTGCTTTGGCAGCACTGTCTTCGATAGCACCTCCGTTGCTATTGCGCAGAGAAGGCATTGGTTGTTTCTTGCCACTAAAATTCTTCTCATACGACCAGAATCTCTTTGGATTTCCTGCCCGGTTTCGAGATAAAGTTTCGTTGTGGAAACTGTTTTAAGCATATCGCATTGAAGTCCGCACTAAATTTCCAGCTCCTGTAAAAGATCGCCAATCTTGGGGATTTTTGTCTGTTTAAAGTAGGCATGTTTGTTTGTTGTTTCCGCAACAGTGTTGTAACCAGTTTTGTGTACCAAGGAGGATCAGCTCCGTCATTTGTTAATTTATTTGGTATAAATCTCTCAATTGCTGCCGATACTATTTCTTTGAATTTAAACCACATCTGGTCTACACTTATATTATTAATTTGGAATGAGTGGAGATTGTCTCTCAGCAAGGCGTCAAGTGAAATTTTATCATCTATGGGAATACGCACGAAAAGACAACTCAAGTGCAAGAAACAATCATCACTGAGAAACAAACGCAAACAGAAAACTTTAAACAACAAAAAGAAGCCAAACACCATATGTATATTAAAAACAACACGCATACACAAAAACCTCACACTGAAAAATCGTAACCGTCTTCACCTGATGAAACACGACTTCAGCCAAAACCGGGAACTACATCAAGAGATAAACACCTCGATCCAATACATCAAAGCCACGAAGTAAGAAATAATAGAGACTATATTGATAATGAAGAGAAGTTGCGCTTAAGTCAATTGAAAAATAAAGGCGTTTTAGAAACTGCACTAAGATTAGTAAGAATACTGAATCACCCACTGGGCGACACTATTGGCTACCCCGTGACTGAACAAACAGACAGAATGATTCTACGAACCGAAAATCTACTAGCAGGTAGATTTAAAATCTGTAGTCTTCTGCGGGACGAAAAAATGAAGATCTTAACCTCGACAAAGTTTACAAGTACCTGGTAAAAGCCCGTGGACGCATTGACCATGCTCACACTCAAAGCACGCCGATATACTTAGTTTTTACTAAATTCTCGATGTGAAAAAGAACCGTACACATGAGGTGCAAGAATTCCAGATCTTTCATGGTAGTGCATCCAAATCACAGTCGCAAACAAGTCCATGGCTGCAACCGTGGTAGTAAAGAGCAACTTCACAGTAAAACAAATAACGCAACTATGCACACAACATACTGTTACAGTGGAAATAACTTCAGGCAGGGACACATGAGTGGTGTCGTCGATCCACGCCCAGTACTCCTTTGATCTAGAGCCTTCTGCTGAAGTAATAAAAGAGTCAGCGTGATTTGCAAATGGCAGACGTCTCCTCACTCACAACAGCCAAGGTTACTATTATGCAAAGCAAACTGGCAAAAACTAAGCCACGTGACTTCTCTATGCATCATACAAGGAAGCACAGATTACAGAGCTCGCGTTCTTACAGCCGAGTACAAGCTACAGCAATACCTGCCGCACTCGACGCACCCAAACAAAGGGCAGCATGGTCAGCACTATTAACAAGACTAAGAAAAGACACTCACAATAAACGACGAAGTCAAAGACAGCACAGGAAAGAGAAATTAGATTTTAACATTACCGTTACGCTGAAACACGATGCAAGGACGAGCTAAATAAGACCAGGAAAGACCACTGGGAAACTACGTGAGGACAAACTTACAGAACAACATCTGGGAGAAGCCGTTTTAAACTGCAGACAGAACGCATCAGGACTCCAACAGTATCACCAACACTGAATAAACCAGATGGTAAAAGAGGCTGGAATGCACAGCACTGTATCTCCTCAACAAACTACAGGGCTATTACAAATGATTGAAGCGATTTCATAAATTCACTGTAGCTCCATTCATTGACATATGGTCACGACACACTACAGACACGTAGAAAAACTCATAAAGTTTTGTTCGGCTGAAGCCGCACTTCAGGTTTCTGCCGCCAGAGCGCTCGAGAGCACAGTGAGATAAAATGGCGACAGGAACCGAGAAAGCGTATGTCGTGCTTGAAATGCACTCACATCAGTCAGTCTTAACAGTGCAACGACACTTCAGGACGAAGTTCAACAAAGATCCACCAACTGCTAACTCCATTCGGCGATGGTATGCGCAGTTTAAAGCTTCTGGATGCCTCTGTAAGGGGAAATCAACGGGTCGGCCTGCAGTGAGCAAAGAAACGGTTGAACGCGTGCGGGCAAGTTTCACGCATAGTGATGTGAAAGATTCAGTGTTTAAACCTCCTCTACCAAGAAACGTGCCAGAACTGCGAGCTCGCATCAACAATGCTTTCGAACTCATTGATAGGGACATGCTGCGCCGAGTGTGGGAGAAACTTTATTATCGGCTTGATGTCTGCCGAATCACTAATGGGGCACATATCGAACATTTGTGAATGCCTAAAAAAACTTTTTGAGTTTTTGTATGTGTGTGCAAATCATTGTGAAAATATCTCAAATAATAAAGTTATTGTAGAGCTGTGAAATCGCTTCAATCATTTGTAATAACCTTGTACTTCCTGATGATGCCCACACTCAGAACAAGCAACTTCACACCAACCTTCGCAGATTATTTTATGACAAATATGAAAACGAAGGAATCATAATCCCTAGTGAAATGGTAATAAATAAAATAAAGAACGAAAAGGTTCCGGGCCCAGATGGTACTCACCACCACTTATCGTGCCATACCTGACAGCCCTGCTACAAGGAAAACACTGAGTATACAAGGTGACAGTAATTGAACTATATGGAGAAAACGAAAATTAGTTACAAAGTACGGCATGCACACACCTTATTAAACATGTCTACTGCACAACAGATAATCTAATTTACATTATGGCATATACGATAGGCCTGCCATCATTGGCGATGATGTGGCTGAAGTGTCGAAACATCGATGGTGTCGATGTTTTTAGCTCAGCAATGGTTTTGGTGTTATTGCTGTACACCTTGTCCTCAATGTACCCCCAAAACAGGAGTCGCATGTGTTCAGCTCCAGAGAATATGGCGGTTAATTGTGGCCAAAGCCAGTGGCCTCTGTCTACCGCAGGCCCAGAATACGGTCCCCAAAATGCTCCTCCAGAACATCAAACACTCTCCGGCTTCGATGGGATCGAACTCTCATTTGCATGAACCACATCTTGCCGAAGTCAGGATCTCTTTGGATAACCGAGATGAAATTATGTTCGAATACCTTCATGTACCACCAAGAAATATCGCGCCGACGATTATTCCGCTGACTGGACACCACATACCACACAGTCACCCTTTGAGGGTGAAGAGACTTCTCGATCGCGATATGCGGATTCTCAGTCCCCCAAATGCGCCAATGTTGCTGATTGACGAACCCAACAAAATTAAAGTGGGCTTCGTCGCTAAACCAAACCACTATTTCCCACCATGCCCTGGGCCAACCGTGCAGTTTGAAAGTCATAACGCAAACCGTTCATAAGTTATGACGATTTTATTTCATGTAGTTCAAAAATTGTCAACCTGTATGAAAGACGGTAAATGCAGTCACAGTCAAGAAAGCAGAAGACAAAGACCCGAGTGAACCTAAGACATACAGACCAATATGCCTTATTAACATTCTGGCAAAGGTACAGCAGCGATTGCTATGTGTCAGATTTCAGTCGCACTTGCAGCTCTTCGGCTTTAGCCCACGTCAGTTCGCCTTTCAACCACATAAATACATCGAAGATGCAGTAAAGAAGACCATAGAAATGACACAGACAGTACATGACAAATGCATAGAAGCAATCGTAATTTACATAGCGGGAGCTTTCGACAACCTTCGTCGGCCGACGCTGTTTGCAAGACTTAGAGAGATGACTCTTCCGCTGGCTCTATATGACATCCTTGGAGGTTATGGTAAAAACAGGAGCACTGGTAACCAAGAGGTTATAAAGAGTGTAACCAAGGCTTATCCACAAGGAGCCATATGCGGACTGATTTTCTGGGACACAGTCATAGAACCATTACTGAATGCAGTAGAAGACAACGATATAGAAATCGGGGTACGCGGATTGCTTTACGATCATAGTATCTGCAAATTCCAGGTCGCAATCACAGAGTAAGACCACGCTGCTCCTCGTGTTCATCGGTGAATGAACAACTAACTCACAACAGCAACTAACAAAATTGTTTACCTACTTCTAAAAGGCCCACTGAAAGTAAATCCAGTTACACAGGTAAACAACTTATCTATAAGACGGAAAACTGTGACAAGATACTTCGGCATTTCTTTTGACGAACATTTACACATTAACGGACATGCCAAATTAACTCATCCACCAACTTGCAAGACTGAACACTTTACGATACAGGATACCTATGTGGTTGTTGTTGTGGTCTTCATTCCTGAGACTGGTCTGATGCAGCTCTCTATGCTACTCTATCCTGTGCAAGCTTCTTCATCTCCAAGTACCTACTGCAGCCTACATCCTTCTGAATCTGCTTGGTGTATTCATCTCTTGGTCTCCCTCTACGATTTTTACCCTCCACGCTGCCCTCCAATACTAATTTGGTGATCGTTTGATGCCTCAGAATATGTCCTACCAACCGATCCCTTCTTCTAGTCAAGTTGTGCCGCAAATTTCGCTTCTTCCCAATCCTATTCAACACCTCCTCATTAGTTATGTCATCTACTCATCAAATCTTCAGCATTCTTCTGTAGCACCACATTTCGAAAGCTTCTATTCTCTTCTTGTCCAAACTATTTATCGTCCATATTTCACTTCCATACATGGCCACACTCCATACAAATACTTTCAGAAACGACTTCCGAGCACTTAAATCAATACTCGATGTTAACAAATTTCTCTTCTTCAGAAACGCTTTCCTTCCCATTGCCAGTCTACATTTTATATCCTCTCTACTTCGACCATCATCAGTTATTTTGCTCCCCAAACAGCAAAACTCCTTCACTACTTTAAGTGTCTCATTTCCTAATCTAATACCCTCAACATCACCCGACTTAATTCGACTACATTCCATTATCCTCGTTTTGCTTTTGTTGATGTTCATCTTATATCCTCCATTCAAGACACCATCCATTCCGTTCAACTGCTCTTCCAAGTCTTTTGCTGTCTTTAACAGTATTACAATGTCATCAGCTAACCTCAAACTTTAATTTCTTCTCCATGGATTTTAATACCTACTCCGAATTTTTCTTTTGTTTCCTTCACTGCTTGCTCAACATACAGATGCCTATACAGACAGAGAAAATATATTACACAGAATTCTTTGAATCTATAACTTGTTTTGTGGCTTGTGCTTGATAACATCGATTATGCTTAGGCACGCATACTGCCATTGTTGTACGTAGACTGTATAGGTTTTTTTATTGGTAACGCCACATAGCACTCTGTATGAAAATCACTGGCTGTGCTGTGTGCAGTCTGTGGCTGGTTTGCATTGTTGTCTGCCATTGTAGTGTTGGGCAGCGGCAGCTGGATGTGAACAGCGCGTAGCGTTGCGCAGTTGGAGGTGAGCCGCCGGCAGTGGTGGATGTCGGGAGAGAGATGGCGGAGTTTTGATAATTTGTAATACTGGATATCATGAACTACTATATATATTATGCCTGTTAAGGGAAATACTTTGTTTGTTCTCTATTATCATCTTTCAATTGCTAACTATGCCTATCAGTAGTTAGTGCCTTCTGTAGTTTGAATCTTTTATTTAGCTGGCAATAGTGGCGCTCGCTGTATTGCAGTAGTTCGAGTAACGAAGATTTTTGTGAGGTAAGTGATTTGTGAAAGGTATAGTTTAATGTTTGTCTGGGCCATTCTTTTGTAGGGATTTTTGATAGTCAGATTGCGTTGCGCTAAAATTATTGTGTGTCAGTTTAAGCACAGTCGTGTATAAATTGTTCTAAGGGGACGTTTCATTGTGATACGCAGCCCGGGGAGTATTCTACTCAGAATCTAGGGGGCTTTAGGTACGACATCCTTTGAAGGACTGTGTGTGGTATTGGGAATTTTTCCTATAACTATTACAGTTCGCCACAGAGCAGCGGCGTACTGGCCAAAGAGAGGAATACGCGACAAAATAATACAAATAATTGGACACAACGTGATCTACAAACGGAAATTAAGCAAGGGTGAACTGGTACATGGCAGACAGAATAGTACACAAGTGACAAGAGATGGCGGGACTACTGTTTCTCTCCGAGTATCCGAGAGGGGATGATTTAAAGTCCATGAATCCAACACGTGGCTTGGTGCACTTTTTCGCAAGCCACGGCCCATATCCTGTGCACCACTATAGGTCTGGCCGCACACTTCTGTGTTACAGGGTGAATGGAACTCATTAAACAATATTGCAGATGAAGTGTCGCGGGTAGTACATGCCGCATACAAACAGACCATAAGATAGGTTCCACATCTGACGGATCAGCCATACATGGTAAGCTACACGGATACAAACACAGACTCACGTGCTGTATCACACAGAGAAAGTGAAGACGAGATACACATACATAGTTAAAATAAGCTGAGGTTTCTAACACTAAATAGAAGCAATCTGAAAATGTAACTGTGTATGTAGTTAGTTTTTATACCATTTACACTATCTGTAGATGTGATACTTCTTATTCTTTCGCTGGATCAGGTGTGACAGGCTCGAAGCTTTATCGAGCTCTCGCAGCTGATGCAGATGACTATGACATACTAAATCGCCTTATTAAATCGCCTCCCACCTTCCACTGTTAAGTTTGGAAATACATTATAACTTAATTAATCAGTACATCATTAATTATTATCACAGTCAAGACAACATACGTAACAGACGTATAGGAAACACATGGAGGGCTAAAGGGAAGATCTCTCTTACTGTATTTAAATCAATATCGTTATCGTCTCTCATTTCTTCTACGAGATATCATTTTAATTTTAACCTAAAATACATTCACGACCCATTAAGTATGTATTTATTATCATTAGCTAAGTTAGCAACAAATTTAAACAAAATTGTATATATACACTTGTACTTTGTATTTATTTTATTTTTTATCCATCCTTTTTCAAAATGCTCAAAAGATATACTAGTAATAAAATTGAATTACTATGATGCATGCAAACTCACAAAATATAGCAGCTGTTATGTAGTAATAGGCAGGAGGTCTTTACTTGAAAAATAAGTAAACAAAAAATAAATAAAGTTTCTGATAGTGTGCAACGTAATAATATTCCGCATTTTTACTTAACAGGCAGAAAGCAAAAGAAGAGCTCTAAAACCAGAACAAAACTAGAACAACAAGAATACAAGAACAGCACCTACAAGCCTCGTAAGTCGAAATTTGAACATAATAGCGTCGTAGAATATCAGAATATTTCAAACCTGTCGCTAAACATAATGTACAGTATTAAATATATAAAAATAGTATACAAACAAATATGCAAATATTTCAAGTCACTAACGCAGTCTTTCAAAACCTACAGACAAAACGCGTGTGGCTCGATAAAATTCGTTTCATTCAGTTGTAAACAGACCTACCTAGTTTCAAAGTTATCAATATAATTTTTGTTTACCTACACCTATCAAAATTTTCTTTCGTCTATGTTATCAACAATGTATACTGTTGCAGAGCAGAATAACTTAATTGTGTAGGCTTTAAATGTTTATTGAAGTTCCATCAGGTGTGCTCGGAACAGAGTGAGCTGAACTGATGTGCCAGTTGTTATGTCAGTATGTTTTTTGACCAATGCACGAGATCCTGGGACTGGGGCAGACAGAAATGTAAGCAGCACTGTACTAATAACGTTGTGTCAGACAACACTACGAAACTGCGGCCGAGAACCACTACCAAGTCAAACATTAATGGCAAGGCTGAGCCCGATGACCTATAATCATCACAGATGAGAAGACCGGTGACCAGCCAAGCATCCTTCTCCTCTGCGCCTTTGAGGATGATCTACAAGCTGCCATTTTCGCACCGACCAATCGAGCCATTTCTGCGCTGTTACCTGGCCTGCTTCTGAATGTCTGCTAAAGTCTTGGTCGATTGGTAGTGGATGGCCAGTGTTTCTCTGCACGAATACTGGCATCCTGGACCACGGTCAGCAGACTCCACAGGACGGGCTGATCACCGAGAGCACTGAAGTGGCAGCTGAACAGGCTAATAGAAGCGCATCGGCGTCCAGCGCCTACTTCACCTGGTGCTGATGTCCGCTCTACACTCAGCCGAAATATCGGCCAGCGGCAGCAACGTCACGTCGCGATGGCAAGGCGTCAGCATCCATCACGGATTGTGCACGTCGCGTCTGGGCACTGCTGCAGCTCTGAAGAAGCCAAAACCTTTGTAAATTTTGTTTGACAAGAATCGTGTTTGCAAGTAACACTGTCTCACTCACGCCTCGTGCGTGCACTGGATCACTCTCTCTTCCTCACACTGCACTAGACCTCCTGACTCAATGTGAACTTAGGGCCAACTTGTCACAAAACGCAAAAAACGGTTTATACCACTTCCTTACGTCTTAATATTGTGTCTTATGATGCAGGAATTTTTAATTGCATGCAGTGGGAATTTAAATCTTTATTAGTTATCGCTCGAAATGAGAAACGATTCTAACTTTCTTTACTTGGTTGTCGGTAGGAAATTCTCCACCAATAAATATAGGAACACTTTCGAAGCTACATGCAATTTCGACTACTACATTTTAAGGGTTTTATTAACTGCTACCTCATCATCAGGATACTCTTAGAGCCCAACATTGAAGTCCTTCATGTGTCTTATTTCATCAAGACAGTGTTCGGTGAGATGTGTTTGCATGCGTTGTAGAAAAAGATAGAATCTTTTTCGATTGTGTACTCACTTGAGACATGTTATCCATTGCACATGTGTGAGATGTTACAGGTCGGTTTCTGATTTGACACGGTGGCCCAAATATTCATAATGAGTATTTACTGCCTTTTACAAAAACTGGGTGGAGGGAGATTAACCAAGAACACAAGAGTATCCTCTTTGAGCCCTTGTCACCATAAATTGTAAGCTCTGGTGACACCATGTGGGAGTTTGAAACCACACTGAGTTCTCAGAGAGATCAGTTCTATAAAGCTCATTAGCCTAAATATGTTATGCACTGTTATACGGATCAATCTCATACCTCATACATCCTTCTGGCTGTTGCAAGAACGTAGCCAAGTGAGGTGAATGGAAGGGGAGGGGGCGGCTCTGTCCAGAAGATACGGACCTCGTGTCACCTCTAAACGAAATTACACATGACCTGTTTGTCGTGTAGTGAAACTGAAAATTATTTTGATTTTCAGTCATACGATGGAAAAGGTATATGCACTATCTAGAGGCAGCAGGGCTAACGATAGATTTAAACTATCTATACGCCTAGAGCACTATCGACTACCGCCCATTCCTATTTTGGCCGAGACCAACTGTGGGCATTGCTCGAGCTCAGTTGTTGTTTTGTTACTCTGTTCAGCTCTTGCTGGCAGCTGCAATTAATGTAAATATTACCAATTGTTGTTTGTGGTATGTGTGATGTTGTAGGTATTTTCTAATTATGAGTAAATTTGTAACAGGAAACAATAGGAAAAGTGATTCCGATTCCTCCACTAGCGTTACGGTAAGTTAGAAATATGTACGAACTACTATAACAGCCTAATTTTTAATCTATCGCAGTTCAGTGTTAGCAGTGGACTAGTTGTTTTGAGGTAGGTAGAACTTGGGTGTTCCAGTATTTCAGTATTTCACAAGGCAGTGGAGCGGTAAATGTCATTGAAAATATCAATAAATTAAAATCAGTGCATAGAAATACCCGTGGATTTGTTTGTATTGCATAAAAACCGCATTGATCAACAAAAACATAGCCCCAAACACGATTGTTGCGCTTCTTTAAATGTCTAGTTAATGTTCTATTACTAGCAATACAAATGGCAAAATATCGCGGAATCTGACCATCAGGGAGTTACTCAAATATGAAAACTATTTCCTATACGGAAAGATGAGGATGGGTTTGTAGAGAACGGAAGGGGTAGGTCCTTACGGCACTTCTGTCGTTCCTTTACTCCTAAAAGATTTTCTCAGCTGGCTGCTTGTACGTCCGAGTTCACTGCGCCCTGCATCCCGCCCTCGTCATTTCATACATAATCTGTGTATTCTCTTGTATTAGCATTATAACAGAAGCCAGAAATTCCATGCACAAATTTTGAAATATGCATGTATCTATGGACTATCAAATGACTAAACATACACAATTAATGGAAAAACATGCAATTTCAGAATTAAAGAAATCAATATTTTCTTGTGATGCATTTTAATTTATTTTAAAACAGTACACTACGACCAGTTTTTCTAAATTCTTCACTTACTTGGGGTAGCGCTGCGTGGTGAGGCGCTGAGGTAGCAACCTCTATAACTGCGAGGCGAGATGGCTTGAATCGATCTGCGCGCAGCCTCGAAAATGGTTTTCTGTGATTTCCCATTTTCAGTTTAGAAAAGGAACGTTCTTTGGTCCCTTACCATGGGCCACAGTCAATTCCCTCCGAACGCCTTCCTTTCCTGACAGATACTAATTCGTTTGATGCAGCCCCTCTGCGTAGATGAGAACAGCTGCGTTGAAGGCGAGCATCTCTTCAGAGACTCGTGGGATTGACATCCATATGATAAATTAATAAAAACCCAAATTCTTCTCATTTAGGCTCGCGCAATTGTCTGCCAGGACATTCTTCAAAGCAGAAAGGATCTTTCTTACAATGCAAGAAGTGACAGTTGTATATTGAAATGAGAAAATTTGGGAAAGTGTAAACTGAATAATTCCAGATCCTTTGCATTTTCGCGACCCGAAATTGTTCTACCTTCTCTGTCGTACTGAGATCTCTTTATTCCGAAGTAATTGTCGGTAACAATCACGGTGTCGCAAGAAATTAGCTCTCGTTCATTCTCAACCACTTCCTAAGTTGAAATCCAGACCGAAAGAAGAAGTGTAAAATGACTGTGGAGGGCGAAGGAAGTAACAGGATTCCTGGTCAGGTGACTATAGGATTATAAATATAAAATCAAGTAGGGGTAATGCACGAGTAGGTTTAATAAACAGCAATAAAATACGAAGGCGGATAAGCTATTGTCAACAGAATAGTGAACGCATTATTGTAGCCAAGATAGACACGCAGCCCACAACCGCCTCAGTGGTAAAGGATTATATACCAACTAGTTCTGCAGATGAGGAGGCGATTGAGGAGATCTATGATGACATAAAAGAAATTATTCAGATAGTTAAGGGGGCCAAAAATGTAATAGTCATGGGGCACAGGAATTCGATAGTAGGATAAGAAAGAGAAGTAGTAAGTGAAGATGGACTGGAGGAAGTAATGAAAGAGCAAGGCGCCTGGTAGAATTTTGCACAGAGTATAATTTTATCATATGTAACACTTGTTGTAAGAATCATGAGAGAAGGTTGTATATGTGGGAGAGACCTGGAGACACCGAAAGGTTTCAGATTGATTGTATAATGGTTAGGCAGGGATTTAGGAACCAGGGTTTAAATTTTAAGACAGTTCTAGTGGCAGGTGTGGACTCTGACCACATTTTTGTGATTATCAACTGCAAATTAAAACTGAAAAAACTGCAAGAATACAAGAATTTAAGGAGGTTGGACCTCGATGAACTGAAAGAACCAGAGGTTTGTAGACGGTTTAAGGGGGAGTATCAGGGAATGATTGACAAGAAAAGGGGAAAGGAATCCAGAAGAAGACGAATGGCTAGCTTTGATAGATGAAATAGTGAAGGTAGCAGAGGATCAAGTAGGTAAAAAGACGAGTGCTTGTAGAAAATCTTGGGTAACACAAGATATATTGAATTTAATCGACTAAAGATAAAATATAAAAATTCAATAAATGAAGCAAGCTAAAGGGAATACAAACTCCTAGAAAATAAGATCGACAGGAACTGCAAAATGGCTAGGCGGGAATGGCTAGAGGATAAATGTAAGGGTGTAGAAGCATATATCACTAAGGGTCACGTAGATGATGCCTACAGGAAAATTAAAGAGACTTTTGGAGCAAAGAGAACCACCAGTATAAATATCAAGAGCTAAGATGCAAAACCAGCCTTAAGCAAAGAAGGGAATGGAAGAAGGTGAAAGGAGTTCAAATGTTTCATATGGTTCTGAGCACTATGCGACTTAACATCTTAGGTCATTAGTCCCCTAGAACTTTGAACTACTTAAACCTAACACACCTAAGGACATCACACACATCCATGCCCGAGGCAGGATTAGAACCTGCGACCGTAGCAGTCCCGCGGTTCCGGACTGTAGCGCCTTGAACCGCACGGCCACCGCGGCCGGAAGTGAAAGGATTATACACAGGGTCTATACAAGGGAGATGTTCTTGTGGGCAATATTATGTAAATCGAAGAGGACGCAGAGGAAGATGAGAAGGGAGATATGATGCTGCGTGAAGAATTTGACAATGCAATGAAGGCTTGATTCGAAACAAGGCCTCTGGAGTATGTAACACTCCGTTACAGCTACTGATAGCATTGGGAGAGCCAGCCGTGACAAAACTCTTACAGCTGGAGAGCAGTCATTTTCTGAGCACATGGCCAGGGATGTAAGTACTTGGCATCCTGAAGTGTAGTATTAGTCGACCACAATATTGTTGCACTTGGGAGTGAGGGCGCCTCGGTCGACTTATTATGTGTTTTTTCGTGATATTTCACAATGACACGCGGAAACGCTAGATATATTTTGCAGAACTGTCCTGAAATCATTCACAAAGCGATGGATTTTCTTTAATCACCAGTCTACTTGTTCACTGTAACGTCACTGTGTGTTTCCGATAACGGCCTCAGCAGCCCTAGTGCAGTAATGTAGTCGTCGGGTAATACCTTGGATGGTCGGCAGTTTTTAGCCATACCTTGACCATTATTGCTTTCCTTTCATTATTAATAAATCTGTATTGTATTTTAATATCTTTTGTACCTCTTACAGCTTGCGCTCTATATTAACGGAGTGATAACTGAAGGAACAGACGAGATACAGCAAATAAGAACAGTGAACCATATGAAAATTTAAAAGAAAAATTTCAAAATTTATGCTGAACAAGCCTTTAATATTTCTTACACTCAAAAATTTGAGTGATCAGCTTTCACACATACATATACATATACATATACATATACATACATATTCTCAACGCAAAGAGCAAGGCGAGAGAGGAACACTTTGTTTGCATACATCGTTTCGTGGATTTTCTTCCCTGATTTAGAATGACGTGTTATCTTAGGTGCTAGATTGAAGAAAGGCAGGTCTACATTTATGTCATTCGTAGATTTAGACAACGCTTTTGACGGTAATAAACATCTTGTAGTTATGAAGATGGCAGGTGTGAAATACAGAGAGTGAAAAGTTTTCTACAACTAGAATGGAAATCAAGCAGCAGTTAGAATAATCGAAGTACACGAAAAGAAAATAACAATTGAGAAGGGCTTTAGACAGGATTGTATCATACTCCCGATTTTATTCAACCCATGTATTCAGCTAGCTTCGAAGATAGCCAAGGAGAACTTTGGGAAAGGAAATAAAGTTCGGAGAGAGGAAATAAAAACTTTGAGATATGGAAGTGTCATTTGATCAGCTGAACAGAATAGATTTTGTGTTTAAAATAGGTTATGATATGAATATCTACAGAAGTAAATCAAAGTTAATGGGATGTAGGAAATGACACACTAAAAGTAATCGATGAGTTTCGCTCAAAACACTCACGAAGGCTGGATGTTGAAACAAAATGCAGACTGGAAATAGGAAGAAAACCAGTTTTGAAAAAGATTGATTTTTTAAAGTCAAATATAATATTTTTGAAGTAATTCTAAACATATTGGTCTGGAGGGTAGCTCCATTCCGAAATAAAACGTGGATATTAATCATTTCAAACTAAAAGGGAACAGAAGCTTTTGAAATCAGTAGGAATTTGAAAATTAGATATATGTATCGAATAATAATTGAGGACGAACTGATTCAAAATGGAGAGAAAAAATTTATGGCACAACGTAACCAAAAAGCGATCGGTTGATATGATGCATCCTGCGACATCAATGATAGGTAAATTTGGTAAAGGAAGGAGGTGTGGAAGTAAAAACTGTATTTGGAGAACAAGTCTTCAAAACAGTGAACTGGGGCAGATGAATGTAGGTTACAGTTTTTGTACTGAAATGAAAAGGATTGCACAGGAGAGTCTAGCGTGGAGAGCTGCATCAAACCAGTCTCGGACTGAAGACCATAGAAAAAATACATGTCGAGAACGTTTAGTTCCCAGTACACCGTATAAGACGTAAGGGTACAAATTGCATGTAATATGTACTGTACTTCATGTTACTTGAAGGATGAACCCAAGTACATGGTGTTTGAAAAAGAATACCTAATACAAAGTACTCGGTTATTGGAGGTACGATTACTTTGTCTAGTTTATATTCATTGTAGTTGGAAGTTAGTTGTCTTCTGTATATTACTTACCGTCACATGTTGCAAATTGGTATTCCGCAGCATAATACTTTACGTTCTCGAGTTTGCGAAGTGTAGTTCTGTGATTACAGTGCTAAGATGCTTCATGAGGTACCACGCCGATCCTCCGAATTGATGAAGCATTCACATTTGGTATCGATAATTTGTACACACAGAATATATATGTAAAGGAAAAAGTCCTGGCGTCCATCAGGTTTCCGATGAAAATGTCGCACGAATTCAAACCGCTTTCCGACGCCGTGTTATAAAACCAACTGGTTGTGCCAGTCGCGATTTGCGTCTGCCTACCACAATAATTTGGTGTGTTTTGAGACGTCGGTTGGTTATGAAGCCGCACTAGTTGCCGCTATTACAGGCCCTATGTCGCAAACGCAAACGTGTTGCATTATCTGATGAGCATGAGATTGCTACTTGCAATGGTAAAATTTTCGCCCAACGCATTGTGCTTAGTGATGAAGTGTCTTTCCACATCCGTGGGAAAGAACGCATACGCACACATTGAGCGTGTACGAGATTCACCAAAGTTGTAGTGTTTTGTGCGACATCTGACTAATTTTATTACGGCAGATTCTTCTTCCTTGGATAAACGTCGTTGTCTCTTGCTACGTTACAAAACTGGACGAGGAAAGCTTCACTTTTTAACAAGACGGGCCATCCCATCACTGGAGTCATCAAATGGGTGAATATCTGAACGAAACTAAGCGAGGTCGTTGGATTGCTCATAAAACAGCCGGCGTCCACGGTCACAAGATTTGACACCCGGTGACTTCTTCCTGACAAGTTTGATTAATGAGAATTTTTACGCACCAACACTACCACAAAACCCTGAAGATTTGGAGAACCGGATCCCTACTACCATAACATCAGTGACGATGGAAGTGCTTACCAGAGTATGCGAGGAATTCGATTATCGATTTGGTTTTGTTCGTGACGCTGGTGGTGGACATATTGAACATCTGTGATCCAAACTTGAGAGATCGGTAAATATTGTCCCAAATTTTATAGTTGTAAGTCATACGGTCCAATAAATAAATGCATTAGAAACACGTGAACTCTATTTGAACCTTCCTGTATTTAAGGTTGTAATATTCCGGGTGAATGTGACATTATTTCGGTGGTTGTTCGGTAATATTTTCTCAGTGATTATATTTAAGACACCCATGATTTCAAATGGTTAGTTACAGGGTAATGATGAAGTTATTTGTGTTGTTTGTTCCTATACTTATTATTAGTGTCTCTAAAAATATCTTAACAACAGTGATAAATACCTCAATATGCAGACAGCAAAACGTAGTTCACAAACACACAGTAAAGTAACAACCCTCAGATATCTCCAAAAGTGTCGTGTTGTGCTTGAGTCGCTGCTTGTACAGTCGTGGACAAAACGAGCGAGACCCCTCGCCTTTTCGTTATGCTGATCCGCACGGCTTTAAAGTCTGCTACACAGCATAACAGGCAAGGCGACGAAGTGCTACCAACATACTATGCACTTGCGTGAAATTGACAAACTATCTGAACTTTTTTAGGCTGTTTTCAATAATTTGTAAGACTATATTAATGCTGATTAGTGTGTTAAATACAACACGTAAATATAAGACAGAACTGAAAGAAGAAACGCTAATTGGTATGAACTGTACCAATAATAATGAATTTCAACTTATCGAGATAACATAATTGTTTTAGTAATACAAAGAACGCCGGATCGTTACGTATTAGCAAAATATTATCCGCTTTCGGCCGCGAAACGGTCTGTGTCAACGTTCAGACCAGTCATACTGGATTATCGCTGCTGACCTACCATGAAAGTGTGCAAATTTAACAATGCGTGAAGATTCATAACGAAATTCAGTTAAAAATCATTCAGTGCCACACTTAAGTCAAATCCATTATTGACAGAAGCGGAAAAAGTAGGCAGTAACATGTATGAAATTCTACAAGAGTGTCATATTGACATGCACAGGGCGGCAGTACAGAATAAAGGTAGCGATAAAAAGTATTGAGGGCGCGAGAATTTCTTAAAATTGCTTTACTGATATTCTACCTGCCTCCATCGGGATTAGAACCGAAAACAAACCAGACCTTCCTTTCACTACGCTAGCAGACAACCCAGGCAAACAGCCCTCTATTATTACCCCAGACATGAATAAGCCGGCAATTTCGCAATGAAAATGGTAAAATGATCTACAGATTCTGTTCCATAGAGCTTTCTGGGCTCAAAAACATGAATTTTCTTCCTTTATGTCACCGCTTATGTGACAACCATTCGGGATGTTTATCGAAATAGCAAAATACTGTTATTAGAGAGTAAATTTAGTAGGATATTTCTGCACCACCCCAGGAAATAAACGGCTCCACAGCTGCTAAACGTATTCTACACAGTTTCGAATTCTCCACTAGACTCGCCACAGCCGCAAAACGTTCATTAGCCTCAGTGTTTCTTAAGCTAGCTAGCAATGGGAATGTTGGCACTTCTAAAACGCGGTAGCATTAATACTGGGATGTGAACTACCACGTGTATAGGTAAATGGATTCTATTTGCATTCCTGTAAACGTGATTTGGATTGAAAGCGTAGCTACGATTAATATGCTGATGTATCGACTGCAACTAGAACATTTCGAATAAAGAGTAGGGGGTGTTATTTATGCAGCCCTTTTCTTCAGTATCTGTCGTAGCTGTTTTCGTTGTTAGGATTTCGTCACCTAAACCGGTAAAAACGGAACCCTACAAGTCTCACTTTCTTGACCGTCTATCGGTCTACCCAAACTTTAAAACCCGTTTACCTCCAGAACGGGTAGACATAATAAGCGGAAATGTATCGCACTTCTTGTGGTAACCGGTCCCTTGGTGGTGTAAAAAAGTGAGCTTCTATGTCAACGCAATCTAAAGATACGGCCGTTTATGAAAAAAAAATTTACGTGAAAGGTCAAAAAATGGCTCCAAGAACTATGCGACCAAACTGCTTACGTCATCAGTCCCTAGCCCTATAACTACTTAAACCAACCTAACTTAACACACATCCACGCCCGGGGAAGGTTTCGAAGATTCGAACTGACGGCGCAAGCAGATGTGCGATCCGCGATATGACGCCGTTGAAAGCACGGCTAACCCGCGCCGGAAAGCTGTTAATATCATCTGATGTTGCTAACAAGTTATTTACTTCTGGTGAATGATTTTCTGCACAGTTCATTTAAGATAGAATAACTAAAATATATTTGATGTTACGGAAGACGAAGGGTGCCTAATTCATTTCCCTCTCTTTACTTATTATGTTACATTCGCAATCTGAGCATACGTATTATCCATAACCACACTTTAGCGCCACACAGATACGTGAATGAAACACATTGGAGTACAGTTTTAGACATAAAAACTGACCGCCGGCCGCCTGCCACAGAGACTAAGTCCGAGTCTATTCACTTTATGTAGCCAATAAACTGACCGGCCATCTGCACAATCTGGCAATACTGTAAGATGCGGAAGCGTTAGGAGGAAGTGTTGTCTACTTCCGAGTTGTTCTCGGATTGTGTGAGCCCGTGGTCTAGTGCTAGCCGGCACGGTAGCTCAGCGTGTTCGGTCAGAGAGCCGGTTGGCCTCTGTAATAAAAAAACTGAGTGGAAGGATCAACCAACGAACTTGAACAGGATGTCCTTCGACGTCCGCAATGACCAAACACAACGATCGATAATGAACAATAAAAAAAAAGAAAAGAAAAAATGGTAATCGTCATGCATTCTAAGCTTATGGTCTCCTGTTCGTGTCCAACAATTTTTTTTTTCCACATTTCGGTCTAAAGTTATGATTCTGATTGAGCGTCGAAGATAATTCGCTTAACATTCTACCCACCAGCAATGACAAGTATTCCAGAAACAACTCCGCAGGACAGCTCGTGGCTGCGCCGCGATCATAACAGCTTACGCTCGAGCGTTTCCTCACAATGCAGCGGCTACCGGCCACTGGCCAGACGCCACCCGCCGCCTGAAATCCGGCGCCGCCCATGTGAACGCGGCGCCGCGTTGTCAGTGTATGTATCAACTGTCATTTTCGAATTTGAAGTTCTAGTTATCATCTTGCAGTTAAACATTCGATTTTGCATACTTGAAAATCATGAACTACAGTTAAGCATTGTAAAATTGAGTCGCAAGTGGGAAAAGGTGTAACACCTGAAACACAACGTTTATTTTTGGTATAACAGAGGGGTGAATGCAGAGGAGGCAGCTAGAAAGATTTGAACTATGTTTAGAGCGAGTGCTTTTGGTAAAAATACGCCAGAAAAAGATATTCGTGTTTCAACAAAGATCGTTCTGGCATGAATGATTTTCCACATTAAGGAAGTCTCGACTACTGATATATGTGATAGATTACCATTTAACCATCATGCGACATTTGCATTCAACAGGCAAAGTTCAGAAGTCTGGTGTAGGAGTACTGCATGCTCTAATTCGAAACAACAAAAATCAACGGAGTGACTATTATTGAACGTCATCAGGTCACTCATCGAGCATTCCTTTCGGTCGGAGTGTAAGAAAATCGAGCAACAAAACTACATCACCTGTGCTACTGTATGATAACGCACTATGTTGATTTGAGAAACAAAACAATCCAGGAGATTGATAGAAAAGTCGTCTGTCAGGCACTTGTATTGATAGGGAAGTCCTCTCTCAAGCACTTGTCCCTCTCGTCATATATTTGTAAAATTTTACCTTTCCCGCTCTTGATCGATCAACCGTCAAGGCAATTCATTTCTAGACGGAAATTCTCTTAAAACTACTCTGGTTTAATGACATCGTTAGAACCAGTAGGCTTCTACAGGCGTAGAATTTGTAAACAACTTTAGCATTGTCAGATCGTTTTAGATATCGTGATAGAAAATTCTGCTGCTGATTAATTTCTCTTTGATAATTACTGTTGCGTTTAGTAAACTAATGGAAAATGCAATTAAAATATTCACTGTACTAATATAAATTAAATTCAGCTTCCTACAGAAACATCACGACGGCAGTCTATCTTAAAAAAGCATTATGTGTCTGTGAGACGATCGAACCTATTTTAACACGAATTAGTAGGATATTACCAACTTTTGACTTCGAAAAGATCTGTATTTATTTCATTTCCTGTACCATTCGCAAGATTATGAAAATGTGACATTTCATAGGTAAAATTATGTATTCACAACAACAAAAAATATGTCGGCAGAAAACAAAAGTGGCATTATGAATTTGGCAGTACCGTAAGGTTTTCGCTCTGACACTAAGAGTTACTGAAAGTAGCAAGACGAATTTTGCTCGAGCGTTGTCTTACGATTCCCTTATTGAGTTTTTATCAGCCTGCTTGTAGCTGTGCTACAAAAGAATTAAAAATCTGGCTTTCAGCGAGTCGCGAATGGCGAACGAAAGCAGCTTGCACCTGTTAGCTAAGCATGTTACCTGGGAACTGGTTTTTTCCTAAACTGGGAAGACGTCCTTTTGTGGTTGAATTGTTGGCAAATGTCAGTCAGACGTGTGCCGTTGGTCTAAGTGTTACGGTGTGTTGAATTTGTGCCAATGATTTTTCTACAGGTTTCTTCTGTCCCAAATAGAGAGTTGAAGTATCCCACTAGTATTTTCACGTCATCCTGGTGAATTTTGCTCATAGTATTTTCGAGTGTGTTCCAAAATTTTTCGACATTTTCGGAGTTTTTCTTATTTTCGATGTTGGTGGGGACACGTGCATTGATGAGTGTATATTTTTTACTGTGGCTCTGAATGAGCATAGTCATAAGTCGCTTGTTGATGGGCCGGCCACGGTGGCCGAGCGGTTCTAGGCGCTTCAGTTCGGAACCGCGCGACTGCTACGGTCGATGGTTCGAATCCAGCCTCGGGCATGGAAGTGTGTGATGTCCTTAGGTTAATTTAGGTTTAATTAGTTCTAAGTTCCAGGGGACTGATGACTTCCGGTGTTAAGTCCCATAGTGCTCAGAGTCATTTGAACCTTTTCATTGTTGATGGGTGTGATTTCTTTGACAGAGTTGATGATAGATCTGTGTTCGAGAAATGCAATGCCGAAGATTGGTACGCCTTTCGCTACCTTTTGTTGTATTTTGATTTTGAAGACGCAATGGTTTCCCTAATGCAAGGTTTCATTTTCAGTTAGTCGGGGTTCTTGAAGAGCAAGGATGTGAATTTTTTGTCGGTGGATTTCTTTTGTGAGATTATTTAGTTTTCGTGTTTGGATCGTTGGATCGATATTTACTTTTAAATGTATGTTTCTTCCTTGTGGGGAAATTTACCAGAGATCTTCGATATTCTCTGCCGTGCTAACCTGGACTCCCCAGAATTCGAAAATCCAACTGCCGCCTGTCGACAGCCGGGTTGTGTACCACCTGGGGTAAAGTTGACTTTGCTTGCGTAGTTCATGTTTGCTTGTGTTTCATTGGTTTGGCTTGGGTGATACGAGGACCGGACAGGACCAGAGGGTGTTGAAGCCTTTGAAAGCAAATATTTTCAGCCAAGCTCATTGAGCTAAGAGACGGTGACCAGAGTAGCGGTCAATTTCACTCAGACGTGTCTGGATTTTGGGTTCAACGGATTTGGTAGCCGTTCAGGATTGTGTTAGTATTTGGTTCACCCCTAGTATTTGATTTCCTCGGTACCACCCATATGGGGGAGGGTTTCCTATACCCGCCACACGCGATTATTATTATTATTATTATTATTATTGTCATTATGTCATCAGCAAATCCGATATGGTGAATCTTCCCACCACTGAAATAGATGTGTATTGTTCGATTCAGTATTTCCATCACATAAATGTGGGTTATAATTACGTTACATTGCTGCTAGAAGACATATTTCTCACTTTTTCTTAGCCAGTTGCTACCTGTTACTCCATCATAGGAATTTATGTGCGCAGCATTGTTGCAATACAGACGTTCAAATTATCCGATTTCTGTAATTTCGTTTCGATACCAGACAGTTCTAATCGGATTCAGCTAGGCAGTCTTAATGTGGATATCTGACTACGACTCTCATCATGTGATAGACTGGGCAAATCACATTCTTAATCGGACTGTTGAATATAGATCACTTATCTCTGATAGGGCCTGAATTCTTAAACACTGTGGAAAATAATAATCCAATGTGCTTATTACAAATACGTTATTTAAATATAAATACATGGACTAACGAGATAATAGTTTATTTACAGGAGCAGAGCCCCATCCATCATAGCAGAGCAGTGCGTGATTGGTTTCAGGCCCAAGAGAGGATAAAGCTGTTGCCGTTTGTTCCACGATCACCAAACATCAACCAGATAGAGAATATGTGGGCAGAGGTAACAAGGCCATTGCCACGTGGATCTACAAAAGCAAGCGACCTTTGGACAAATATAGAAAACATATGTTGGGAAGTAAACCATCACGCTACACTGTCGACGACTTAATGAAATCAATTCCCTAAGCCTTCCAGAAATCTTACGTAATGATCGTGGGTGGGTTGGTTACTAAAAGTATAAAAAAATGTTCAAATGTGTGTGAAGTCTTATGGGACTCAACTGCTAAGGTCATCACTACCTAAGCTTACACACTACTTAACCTAAATTATCCTAAGGACAAACACACACACTCATGCCCGAGGGAGGACTCGAACCTCCGCCGGGATCAGCCACGCAGCCCATGACTGCAGCGCCCTAGACCGCTCGGCTAATCCCGCGCGGCTACTTAAAGTATACTCGTCCACAAAACCCATGTGGACAATTATCTGATAATCGGTCAAGATTTGCTTTGTGGCAGCTCTTTACCATACAAGACCATTTACTTTCAGGCTCCTCCTTACAATTCTTGCAGTGCAAGCTAATTGAAAAAACTCATCCACTCGACGCTAACTGAGGAACTGACTGGTGCATGTGTTGTTCAACACACAGTAGTTGTCAGCCTCACTAGAATCAATGACTGTGTGTCTGTGTGTGTGTGTGTGTGTGTGTGTGTGTGTGTGTGTGTGTGTGTGTGTGTGTGTGTGTGTTTTCGTGTTCATGCACAATCTGAATCAATACTATTAACATTAGAGAGACAACCAACAATAAATAATTCATCAAATATGACTGTAAAGTATTTTAATGCGATGGGAAGTTACTAACTGAATTTTCACCCAACCCACGTCCAGAATATTACGTTAAGTAAGATGTATTAACTCCATAGTATCGTTAGCAGAGACAGTGCGCTCTTGTTGTCGAGGCTCGCGACAAGCGCAGCGATCAGCAGTGCCCAATGCCGCCGCGATTTGTTTATGTTGGCTGAGCGTGGACACTGCAGCAGACGCTTCGCCATAAACAGAAAGAAATCACCTTGTCTCTGACCGCAGTGAGCGGATATCACTGCCTGCGTGTTCTTATAGTAACCAACGTGAGACTCTACTCACAGGAGCCATGGAGCAATTGCAATGGGTATCATGTCATTAGTCATCAGAATATTAACCAGTGATGAAATGTCCACTCTATATGAATCCCAAGAAAATAGGAACCTTCTCACAAAGGAATGTGAGGTGATATCAAAATTTATCCAACATACAAAAATTAACTGCAGGGCTTTCATGTATGCAGTAGTAGCACACAAGGAAATATTATGTCTTGGAAGCGTATATTTCATTTCTTCTTCTCATTTTAACGCCCTTGTTTTAGTATGAAGTGGGAAAATAAACACGGAAAACTCAAGTTCCTGAGAAGCATATAAGTCATTTCCTCTTCTCATATCATAACCTTTGTTTTAGTATGAGGTAAAAAAATAAACAGTTTAGGGTTCTGAAACATAATATGACACCAGATTCTTATCGTAGGCGCTATCGGAAACGCAAAAAGCAGTGAGCTGTCCATTGTTTTGTCCAAAAGTCTGTTTCCTTTCATGCATTACTCACGTTAGGAGATTCTTATTTAAGGACTTGTGGGCATCAAGTTCTTCAGCAGAACAAGCCTTATGTTATTGTGCTAATTACGGTATGGAAAAAATGCAACAAAAACGAGTTCCCCTGGAGCACATGTCTGTATTCAGCAATGACCGCCAGCTGCCACAACATTTCACAGAATCCTTGCGGCGGGCAACACAACTGTGCGTGCACTTCAGACTTCATTCAGTAAGACGTCAGGAGATGGATGGAATCGTCAAATTAACGTTTCTTTCCGAGTCGTATTCAACCCAGAATGAGGTGTTATTAAGGTAGTTGAACGTTCTAGCAATTACACTTATATAATTCCAATATGAGTATTCAGATAGCCAAAAGAACCCGTTAGTGCGAAACCATGTGGAACTGCATTAACATCAAACTGCAAGAACTTGAGTCAATACGTGGACTCTTCTCATCGCTAGGTGACCTATTACTGATATTTAGGATTCTCACCTGTCTAGGCGTAATGGAAACGGAACTTCAGAGGCGCTTTCCGCTATTCTTGACAAACATGAGAAACTTGTAATCACTGCGAGTTACAACTGCGTGATGATAATGGTTCAGGTTGTCAGTAGTTGTGGTGGTGTTATGCTGTCAAACTGCTTACAGCAACGTTAACGGTGGCGCACATAATTTAGCGCTGACTACCTACCTAAGTAAAGATAGTGTTGTGGCGTCGTCGCTTGTCTTTATTTGGCCTCAGCTTGAGTAATCCGATTTAACGAACACAGTACTACATTCGCGGGCTGCTAATGATACAGTATGACTACAGAGATCATCGTGCGGGTATTACATTAATTCTGCAATGAATTGCTTAAAAAATTTTACCCTCAGCTATGCAGCTGGAATGACTCATTACACAGGTACTCTATGTTGCACTTGGTTAAGTGATCAGTTCGCTGCAATCCTGCTTCTTCTGTTTGTAAATGCTTGTATACGTCAAAAATGATTCAAATGGTTCTGAGTGCTATGGGACTTAACATCTGAGGTGGTCAGTCCGCTAGAACTTAGAACTACTTAAACCTAACTAACCTAAGGACATCAGACACATCCATGTCGGAGACTGGAGTCGAACCTGAGACCGTAGCTCTCGCGCGGTTCCAGACTGTAGCGCTTAGAACCGCTCGGCCACTCTGGCCGGCATACTTGTATACTGACCACTCGTTATTTGACTAAATATGAACTACAATCTAATTCGCATGTATATGGCATGGGTTAGCTCCGGCACGAAGGTAGACTAAGGACTGGCTTCCGTTGGAGTCCCGTTAGTTTGATGGCAAGACTAATGTTCGCAAATCACCTCTATTGCCTCAAAAAACAATTGCATCTTAAATATCGAAGGACCGACGTCCGCACTGTCACAGCGCGTTGAAATACAGCAACGACAGCAGATGAAAATTTGTGACCGACTGAGCTTCGAACCTAGACCTGCTGCTTACTAGACAGACGTTCTGACCACTGCACTATTACTTTTTTTTAAAGTTTGAGAAGAATTTCAGCACCAGGTAGACGGAGGCAAAGAGGGCAGGGGTCGAAAATCCGAGGCCTGGCCACAGTGCCTCCCCCATACCTGTCACTGAGCAGCTGCATTATTCACATGTATTCCATGTTTGCACTCATATATTCCTTTAAATTGTTGAACAAAATTGAAGTAGTAATTAAGGTAAAATAAATTACAGATTGTCGCCTCCAATCGCGTGCGATCCTTGTGGAACATAACTTATAACAGTGAACAGGGTGACGGAAAAATAAATAACAACCATTCATTCAGAAATATATTCACAATTTAAGTTATTATGCACTGGATGCATATGAAGTCTGTAAGGAAGCCATATATTTTTCAACAAATGGAAGAAGTTTCGGAGCCGGAGGGGGTTTGCCAAATTAGAACAGTTGTGATTTAAGAACCGACGTAAAAGAATATTCCAGGAATAAAAAAAAGTGAAAGAATAGTATTCTGCTTCTAATCAATAAAACTGTCCATCTCTTTGTAGCCCACATAAAGCAATAGATAAAAATTTTTTAAAAACATTCCTTATATTTGTTATTCTTCTTCAGCTTAAAATGTTCTTCTGCAATATAAAACATGCACTCTTCTAAGTTCTAAGTTTTGTTTATTACGACGTACCACACAAACTGTCCCAGAAGCCACGAATAACTGTTATTCTTTGCGGACGGGTAACATTTCCAGTCAGGTTTAAAGCTTCAGTTATCGGTATATGACTTTCTGCGGTTCTGTGGATAGTGCTAATTTCTTCGTAGTTCAGTTCCAAATTCTGATTCTATTTTCACATAAGAAGATGTGCGCTACAGTTTCTAGAAGCCCACATTTGTCGCAGTATGAAGATGGTCTCAATTTGATTTTTCATAATCGTTCCGCTGAGGGTATGGTTTCGTTTACAACGTCGCACCATACGGCACTGACTCTAGTTGGTATAATTTTATTGTTGATATTTTTCCAGACATTTCTCCAGTTTTTTGTAGGTTAATTCACCGTAATTGGTTTGTGTAGACGATGTCTGGTAATATAATCATAGACGGTTCTAGTGTTGGTTTGTGCTGGTGGAAGTCTTATACAGCTCCAATCGCCATAGTACTTTTGGACGTAATCTAGGCTGGCGTGCTACATTAACAGGAGCGTTCCTATCTCCAGGATCTAGCGAGAGGAACAGAAGTTTCGTGATGCTTGTCTTAGTGGCATGTATTAGTTTAAAGGCACGTCTTTAATTCCAAGTCCTCTGTTTTGCCTGTGCAAAGTCGCCGTGTGGAAGGGTACTTTGAAGATATTTTGTTTCCACACATACCAAGAGGCTACAGCTAATATTTTATGTGCAGTGACCTGCAGTATCGGTAAGACAGCTGTGACATGATAAATTTTGCTACGTATGTATGTATTTATAAACTGAACTTTCTGCAGTCACTCTAACGATCGCATATCATGGTCCTTCAACACGGTTCCGATGACATTAAGTTTCCGCTCCCAACTGTTCGTGGCCATTCGCTTGGGGTTCGCCCTTAACCACAATCCGAGATGGAGACTCACTTCAGTTACATCTAACCAGTGCGCACTTATTGCACTATTGTAGGAACCGAGATGCAGTATTTTGGATTTAAAATTTTGTAAATTTGTGGTGAGAACGTATGGGACCAAGTAAGCTTACACACTACTTAATCTAACTTAAACACGCTCCTCATCAGACGCGAATTCCCATCTTTGCCGTATACCACATGTGCGGTACTCCCCCCTCCCTCCCCCACCACCCTCCTCGCGGACCATTATTCCACTCGCTCGCGGCCACACTGTATTCCCGCGAGGGTTCGGACGATGTCGTGCGTCAGGGTTCGGACGATGCCGTGCGTCTAGCACTGAAAACTTTAGATGACCCGTCGAGAGCCAAATAATTATACAGGATGTTTCAGGAGAAATAGTAATTATTGTAAGAGATGGTAGTATAGACAAATTGCAGAAACAATGACATATAACATGTGTCCAATTTTTATTGAACATACATATAGCTGGGTTGTAATGTATCTAGAGGTAGCCCTAGATGGAAAAATATTATGAACACCTCACATAAATAATTTGTTCCACTGCGAAAGACAATCTTATAAGCACTAGAAGCTGCTGTAGGGTAAAATTGGGTCTAAACCCAGTACTTACTGGATATACACCTCTGTAAAAAGACCATTGGTAATTTATAGGCCTATAATATGAACAAAGTCGAACAGAAAGTGGCTGCTAGGGAGTCTGGCAAAGTGCAGAGACTGATCTGCTTTCACAAACAGATGGAATTAGCAGGACATCCACTCTTGGGATTGATATTACGCTAGACATGCCAGCCTTACACCTGTGGCTTAAAATGGAGACAGCGGCAGGGACATAAAGGCTAAAAATTGGAAATAGCTGGATATAGTTAGAATATACGGAATCCCAAATTAGTATGGCGCTGGCTCGGGAAATGCCGACTAACTATACAATAACTTGTAGCTGTTTCAATAAACCCTGCCATGTAACAGTTGGAGGCAGGGAGCAGTGGAAGAACGAACCACTAAACCGTGCAGGAGACATAATATAGTGGTTTGCTGAGAGGTCGAGAACAGATGAATGTACCGGGTCTGGTGTACTGCCTAGAATCTCTTTAGGGAAGATGGCCACAGTATTACATGACATCTTCTATCAGCAAATGCACGGAGGAGAATTAGAGTAGACCCTACAAAAATCGTAGCATCCACTTTTATTCAGACAGCCAAGCAGCTCTGAAATCTCTATCAGCCTGTACAACTAGATCGAAGGTCGTTGCAGAATGCCATGAAACATTTTCTTTCGGACGTGTCCGAAAGAACAGACATCACACATATATCCATATACAGGGTGTTTCAGGAGGAATAGTAGATATTTTAGAAGGTGGTAGTACAGACGTAATGCATAAAGAAGTTCCATATAAATGCGTCCACTTTTTATTGAGGACAGAGATACAGCTGTTAGTACACTCTTTGACATAAAACTCGACCGGCGGCCGGCCGCTTCAGAGGCTAAGTCCGCGCCGATCGCGACATGGGACAAAAAAACTGGCCAACTCGCTAATTCTCTAAGTCTGGTTATCTGCACAATCTGGCAACACTGTAGACTGCGGCACTTCCTGGAGGAAAACTTGTCCCAAGATAATGACACTCTAGGCTGGTTACGCCTGTGGTCTTGCGGTAGCGTGCGTTGTTTCTGTTCATAATGTCAGTGGATCGAGAGCAGCTGGCATAAAATATTTTTATAGCCTCTTCTGTCTGAATGCTGAAGACGTGAATGTAATGGTAGCGCAGATTCAATCTATTTCGCTTTGTGACACACCGATATCAAAATTTTATCTAGTAACGATTTTGCGGCAGATTTCCTGCAGACTGTCCTCCTCTGGACGCCGTATGCGGCAAAGCTCCGGGATCCATTTGCTGGCTACTGGCAGCGGCCGTGGCGACAGCAGCGGCGCTGCACTCCCCCGTTCTTGATCGAAAGCGCCTGCTACCGCTCATCGCTTTTGATGATTTAAAACGCTTTATTATTAAATGTTTCTCCACAGAAAATTTCTACAATTTCCATTCACGCTCAAAAGCAACGGAGACAGACAGACGCCCTGATTAGTAGGCGGGTAATCGGCAAGAGCTGAGTATGGCCCGAAATTAATTTTATAGACTGGGACGAAATTAAACCACCTCACTACATTCGATGAATTTATAAATGCTTCATACCTCGTTTCTTTTCCTTTCAAACTTAATTATTTGTGCAACTTTTGGTCAATGTTTGGATGTTTTCGTCAAGCCAGAGTGAGCGTCTGTGGTGTAAAGTGTATTACAGCTCTTGTTTCATTCCTTATGGTAAGTCTATGCGATAAACTGTGTGAATACCTTGCAATGCATGCTCTGTAGCAGTGCAGGCACACTGCACATTTGGAGTTCCATGTACGGGTTCATGAAGTATTTATTGTTGATCGGAAGTGATAGTTAAGGTCATCAGATTTCAACCAGAAAAATTTGTCGTTTTGAAGGTTTCAGAGAACGGAAAGGAATTGCTAACGCCGGTGTTAGAAAACGTCTACAGTTAAATGCTATTGCAAAAATTTAGAAGATGGGAACTATATTAATGAACAGGTGCACTTCATAAACAACCTTCCGACATGTTAGACCTATATGACGAACAAAGCTCAAATTTATATCGTTGACAGTCGGTTTGAATCTTTTCAGGACCTATTTTACAGTGAAGCACCTTGGAATTTGCAAAGCAGAAATCCATGATATTAACTTAATTTACTAAGTCGAAATCGGACGAAGATTGATGTTTAAAGGCATTCTTCAGATTTCGCATAAGAAATTTTTACTAGCAGTTTGCAACTCCATTAATTAAAATGAAAAATAAAAGGTTGTAGTCAGCGGCTTCTACCGTGATTCGAACTTATAGTACAAGCACTGCAACGCACAAGGGAACCTCTGAGCTAACGACACACTGGCGGCCAGAGGCGGACTATAGTCACTGCGATGTTGCCTGAGCCTCAAAACGCAACCTTAAACACACAAACAGAGGAGGTGGAGATTACTGTTTTAACATCCCGTCGACCACGATGTCATTAGAGACGGAGCACCAGCTCGGATTAGGGAAGGATGGGGAAGGAAATCGGCCGTGCCCTTCCTAAGGAACCATCCCGGCATTTTCCTGAAGCGATTTAGGGAAATAATTGAAAACCTAAATCAGGATGGCCGGGCGCGGGATTGCACCGTCGTCCTCCCGAATGCACACACAAACAGGTGTTACTTATGTGAAGAACGCCGTTCTTGGAGTCCAGAAATTAAATATACTTTCTAATTGTGTCATCTTGCAGTGGATTATATCGTACGAGTCTTCGATGTGAAAAACGAATGTCAAGTGAATTTAGCGAGGTAACGCCGACCTACACCCGGAAGTAAATGCACTATCAGAGTGTTGACAAATACTTGCTACGACGCTGCCATTTCTCGGCTCTCTGACGAGGCAGCTCTTCAGCGAAATGCTTGCCGTGATTCTCCGATACGGTTCTTCAGAGTGGAGACGCGCGCGCACGTTTGGTTTTTATGCGGCGTTCTCCCCTGATGGTTTCTGACGTCGCCTTGTGGGCTATGTATACATATGAGACATTCAATTATCATTAATCCAGAATGATACAAGTTTCAGCTTCCGGCGTGGAAGAAGGCTGTTGACGCCGACATTATATCATTTCAACGTAGGGAAAGCAAAACGGATCATTCAATGTTTCTCATTCAACATAAAGCATGTGAGATAAATTTCCGTAACGTTCATAATCATCTAAAAATACAAACGAAGTAAAAATACACCGGAAGCTTATTCGAATTGAATATAATGTAAGATACCAAACGCTTTGCACCTCGATGTCGAATTTGTCCACTTGCAATCGTTTGCAGCATGCACATAGAATGTCATGATTACCACGAGAATGAAGAAATATGTTGGTAAGGATGGAAGCAAGAAGAGACGCAGTCAACAAATATTCTATTCCTCATGGCATTCATTTCATTTGACACGTAAGAAGAGGTAAAGCGGGAATTTACTTTCGTTAACACGAAAGATATGCCGCACATATTGATAACGAGGAAGTCTGCGTCTTCATACGTTTCCTCCTTGAAATCTGTATGCTCTATTATATACTAAGTAGCCCGATCATTGTTTCAGTAATGTTACCCTCTTGTTTGACCCCGTAACGATGAACAGATTCCAAATGCATGTCTCTGCGTGAAAGTAGCTGTTCGAACCCTTCCTGGGTTGTTTTTTGTGTTTTATTGCTTGGAATTCCTGAAGCAGACCACTGTGCCTTCCCCCCTCGTGGGTTAGGTCTCAAAACTAAACCGCTTTGTATCCAATGGCATAATTTATTCATACAGCATCAGCATAAGACTCTTCCGAGTGAGAGAATGACAATAACAATCGTAACAAGAACAAGCAAATAATGAATGATGTTTATTCCAACACAGAACGAGAATGGCTTTAAATATAAAAATCTATATCTATATCCATATCTATTGATCTTTGAGTTGGCACAATGCAAATATATTCTTAGCATTTAGTTACTGAATTTAGTTCTGGATGTTTGCAGAGAAAAGGAAAAGTCGGTACTTCTCGCTAGTGTAATATAATGTGAACCAGCAACTACCCTTTCCTTAGAACACGACTCAAGCAGGTCCTCAAGCAGGCACTGCTGCATTCTGTTCCCTGACATTGCTCTGATGACGGTTAATGCACATAGTTTCGATTATGAAATACAAAACTTATTGTAGGTTAGTTCCTAGGATAGTAACATTGAATTTGCGTTGTAGATGGCACATGAACGTGATGACTATCCATATTACTCATCAATATAAAAAGACAATATTTTGGGAATTTAGCGGGATTACTCAAAATGAATTCTGAAATTGGGTGACTGACCGCACAGGTGCTAAACGTCGTCAAGAGTATACGATGTCCTAATCGCATTAGGAATATGAAGATCGTCTTCGACAGCTCGCAACTTTCACATTGCTATCTCCACCCTACTCCAGACAGCTCTCGGTGGAGTTGCACTACGTTGCCGATGTTATGGAAGGCCTTCAAACCGACAACAGACCACATATTGAAAAATACAAGCGAATTCTCTTGCAGCGTAAGCTTATTGTAACTAATCTAAAAATTATTGGAGAGGAACATTGTCCTATTCAAAAAAAGTAAAATGTTGCACACTATTGACGTCAAACGGACATTATCTATGTCCTGTCTTGTGTCCTACTCATCTATAATATCAAGTGTACTATGAAAATGATTATATATAATGGATTATAAGGTAATGCATTGATACCAGATGGTGGGGGCCGGCCGATGTGGCCGTGCGGTTCTAGGCGCTTCAGTCTGGAACCGCGTGACCGCTACGGTCGCAGGTTCGAATCCTGCCTCGGGCATGGATGTGTGTGATGTCCTTAGGTTAGTTAGGTTTAAGTAGTTCTAAGTTCTAGGGGACTGATGACCTTAGAAGTTAAGTCCCATAGTGCTCAGAGCCATTTGAACCATTTGAACTATTTAACACAAAATGACATTAAAAATTTAAGTTATTCACGAGCAGCTAGTTGAGAATATGTATTAACATTAAATGACACGACGAACCGTCTTGTTCTGCATATGGATTCAAACCCAGCTCATGCAGACTAAGCAAAGATTTCGTGACTGACGGAAACTAACAGTCATTCCTGATTAGGCATACAGAGAGTGATATACCTCGATTTTAGACAGTATCAGTTAGCAAATATCAACTTTAAATTGCATAACGCAAACACTTTTAACAGACGTGAATTCCTACCCAGCATCTATTGTCCCTGTTAACGAACTACGAGAGATGTTAAATATTGCTTCTTCACAAGTAACTTACTTGAAATGCCGTGAGGTAAAGCTGTGTGTTGGACACGGATTCGAACCCGGAACCTAATCGGATTGCCATCGAAGCACAGTCAAATGTGACATATCGGAATTTCGCGGCAGTAACTAGATGTTTTAACTGAAATGACGAGACGAAACATTAATTTTTTCCTTCCCAGGACTCCAACCCGGCACCTATCGCTGTTATATTCTAGAGAAAACTAACGTTAAATATGGGTTTGTTGCACCAGCAGTGACATGTGAGCATGTTTGAACTGAAATAATATGACGAAGAGTTCAGCGCTCACTGGGAATAGAGCCCCACACATATCGTTGTTGACTACACACAAAGAGACGTCAGCTACCGAATTTTTCTCCACCAGCTGCTCAGAATAGCATCTTGAACTTACAGTCATCTCGCAAATAGTTCTGTGTCTCACTGGGAGTTAAAAACGTCGGATATCATTAGTGTTGACAGCGAATGAAAATACATTAAAAATCAAAATTATTATCCACCAGCAGATAGGTGTTCTCATGCTAGAGCTTGATAATACATAATTAAATCTTTAGTGCCGGGCCAGGATTCGATCCCATTCACGCATAATATGTGAAGGTGTTGAGGAATCTGCAGTTTTGAACAAACAACAAATTGTAGTCGAGCTGTATTGCCACGAAGGGATCAAATTCCGCGTTAAGGGCGGTCTGAGTTGCATTCCCAGTTCAGAACCAATTTTATCGACATACAGAAGCCCAAATAAAAGATGGAATAAGTGTCCTGTGACCATACATAGCGTTTGTGTCGTCACTTGAAATAAATAACTAGTATAAGAAAGGTTACTGGTGATAGAGTTTCTACATGTCGCCACTCCAGACTTTATTGTGGTTCAACCTACCGTCTACTTGGTAAAGAAGGAAAATCATCTTTAATGTGAATTTTCAGACCACGCAGCCATTATATCTCCTTCACTTGGTGTAGCCAGGAGAGAATGGAATCTGTCTCTCCCTATCTAAAATCATTGACAGAAGTGGGAATCGAACCCAGACCATAGGTATAACAACCTACCATCCGTCCAACAGACCACGAAATCCTCTTCTCTGCGAGTCATTTTTCTATCGTAACGCAGTTGCGCCACACTGGATGAGAATTCTGACACACAGGCTCCCTGTAGCAATTTGCAGCATGTTCAGTAAATTCATTTACTTGGTTGACCGAATCACCATGAACTAGCTGCCTCGGCTACCCAGTGCATACATTCGACTATTTTGTAATCACAGAAATAAAATCACGTTACTGCCACCTACACACAACTGCCAACATTGTAGGATGCAGAACTTTAAATAGGAAGTGTTCCTTTCCACTTGAGCTATTCTATTGCGCTATCTGTTACTAGAAAACGTCGTTCAGTCCAAAAGAAAAGCTGTAACTGTTTGTCTCTCAGAAGTCAAGACCTGGCCATATGCATAATCTCACAGTGCTGTGGAATCCAAAAGTTCTGGAGGAATAGTTGCCGAGCTCTGGAGCTGTTGTAACTACGTGTCAGCTTGTAGCATAGATAAGATGTCGCGAGTTCGAATACATGCAGTACTACATTTTTTAAAACGCAATTCTGCTCTCTGCTGAAGTTATCAATCTAATGGAACTTTGAACATAATTCCCTTCACTTCTCAACCCAAAGTAGTCGCATGTGGAAAAAGGAATAACTACTGTGACATTTTGTTTTATTCAGGTTTAATAGACAGCAGGCAGCAGATGCATCTCGAAGATGTGCAGGGAGAGCGCATCGTGCCATAATATGTCAGAAAAGTATTTTCTACATTAGCCGTCGTGTGGTAGTGATATTTGATTCTTCTTCAAACTTTGATTGACAGCTTTAACTCAGAACAAATTTTCTACATGCATGTAATCAATAAACTGCATGTGCATTGTCAGACTGTCATAGGTAACATCAGAGAATTCGCATATATCGTTGATGATTAATTTCTCTCTCATATTTACTATTATTTTAACAACACTAAAGGAAACCTTACGAAAATTGTGCACTGTATTATAAGAAATGAAATAAAACTAACCATGATAACCTTACGACGAAAGTATCTGTAAGCAAGCATGCCTCTATCGACACGAATTAATAAAATTCTACTCACTTAGATTTTTATTGGGTCTGTGTTTAATTGGTATGCTGTGTCATACTCAAGAGGTATGCAAATGTGGCATTTCATAAATATAGTTACGTATTCCTAGAAACCCAAAATTCGCTTGTCAGCAGCGGAAAGAGGCGTTACCTGTTGTGCAGCATTGTAAGTTTTTCAACATTGCACTATGAGCTGAAAGCATTTTCTTGCGATTTCCTTATTGATGTTTGATCTGACTGCTTGTAGCTCTTTCACAGAAGGGATAAAAACGTTTCAGTCAGTGAGACTGGAACTGCAAACCGTAACAGACGCTGTTTCACAGCTCAGCACGTTACCACAGAGCTGGCGAGGAGGTATGGGTCTCAGCTTCCTATTACGACGGCAATAGTAACTAGAACTCGTAAACCGCTATTTAAAGGTCGACATTAGTTGCGATTTCCACCTGCAACGACTTTCCTGGGCTGAAAACCGTAAATTTTCAATCTTTTGTTACCCTTCAAGCTATAATAACTCAGATTATTCAATGGAAATGACAGGTAAAATCAAGTGAACTTTGAGGCTTAATTCCGTGCACACCAGGAAGTAACTCGTCGATCACAGAGTTGCCAAACATACGTTGCCTTGTTGCCAAATCTCAGTTACAGTACCAGCAGGAAGAAGACGAACCGATGTGATCCTACAGCGGTCTGGGAAGTGACCATAGCTGGTGTCTCCAAGTCGCGGCTGCTACGGCCTGGAATACGTAATGCGTCTGATTCGCTTTCTGTAACTAGGTTTAGGGACTGGAGCGTAGTTACTAATAATACTCAGAACTGACTGCAAACTGAGCATCATAAATCAGTAACTCTCATTATTGTTTTTATATTTCTTTCGTAAGTGCACTCAAAACTAAGAAAGTCATTCACAGGCGTTTTCGTGCCTCGCCGATAGTCGAGCACAACATACAAATAAAAATAAAAAAGAATGTGTGTGTGTGTGTGTGTGTGTGTGTGTGTGTGTGTGAGAGAGAGAGAGAGAGATAGAGAGAGAGAGAGAGAGAGAGAGAGAGAGAGAGAGAGAGAAATAAAAAGCAATGAGAGAGAGTGTAAAAAATTGTTGTAAAAAAATTGAATCATGGTATTTAAAGAAATCTTTCATTAAAATGAAACGTTCCACATCATTACGAAATGTCGTATTCATGATCTATGGAACAAGAGTTACTCTAATCCCCCTAATCTAATCACATCATATTGATGATTAGCCATGAAGAGTCATGAATTACCGAAAGTTTTGCCAATACCAGTAACCAAATCTAAACTTGAAAATAAAAGACGACAATTTTTGTAATAAACCGTGACTCCTATCAAGACCCTTTCATCCCTGTTATCTAACCACGAAAGATGTCTGATATACCTCCATTCTGAAGTAACAAAGTGTGCATGCATTTAAAGATGAAGTGCATGATGTGAAGTTCTGTGACGGAGATACGAACCCAACACGTAATCCGATTGTTAACTAAGAAAAATCAAATGTTACCTATCGGTTTTTCTTACGAGCCGCTAGGTGTCTGAATCTAAAATAAGGATACAAACTTTTGTGCCTAAGCGACAATCGAACTGCACACCTACCGTGCATCCACGAATATAGCTTAAGTATCAGTTGCTTACTCATGAACAGTAAGATGTGTGCGTGTTTGACCAGAAATAACGACACCTGTTGCGATTGTTGGCAACACATGAACAGACATTGAAATTGCGCGTTAATTTTCACTAGCAGGTGGGTGTGCACTTGATAAAGCTAGAAATGAAATTATGAATATTTTTGTACTGGATCAGGTTTCAGACCCACATACTTACCTTTGGAGGAGACCTAGAGAAGATTGCAGTCTTGGGAAAAGGAACGAAATGACTGAACTATACTGTTCCGAGAGATTCAGATCCTCGAAAGAGGAGATACGAATTCGAATCACAGTCCAGCACCAAATTTTTAAACGTCTCTAGTTCAATCAAGTACAAGTAAAATAAGAGCCCTGTCCCTTTAAATGGCTATCGGTTCATCAAATAAAATAAAATTTTCTAATGTAAGTAAGCTTACTGGCGACTGTATTTCTTTTTACCATGACTTCCGCTGTGTCATTTCCCAACGTAAACCGGCTCTGCCCAGTTGGTAATGAAGGAACGTGATGTTTAATGCGGATTCTGGATTATAACGTCTTTCTCTTGAGGTTACCAGAGGTAAAATAAATCTGTTTGTGCCTCTTAAAAGTAAATGCCTGAACCCACGCATTGCACCTGTGATAGCTCGTTCCACCAGACCATTGTGGCCACATTACCCAGCCCCAGGAGTGTGCTGTAACGGATGATGTGCTTAGCTTACAAAATTAGTCACGGTGGAAAAAATGCGAGTCTATTAAATGGTTAAGTAGAAGCAAGCTTCTGACGCAGAGATTATGCTATTCTCATGTCAGCAGGATGTAAAGACTCTTCTAGGCATCATAGGCTGGATGTGAAGCCATTTTGATTTTTCACAAATTCGGCAAATTTCTTAGTTCGAGAAAATCCACTGTGAAGTGTGAAGTTGCCGGATAATTCGATTATTACTGTTATTATTAATATCATTTTATTCATACTGCTGCTGTAACACAAGTGCTTGAACATCATTTAGTGCCTTTTGGTCACTATAGAAGTAGTTTCCCAAGTACAGGTTCTTTCCCTGTCTACGGAATCCTTTTCATGTTAATATCAAACACCAGCAATTACTCGTAGATTACATTAAAACTAAAGTAATTGACGAAGACGTTACTTGGTAAAAAAAAACGCACTGCCTTTTTTCATTTACTTTTGCCTAGAAATGGCTATCGAGTACTGACAAACCAAAAGGCAAGAGATCTTACTGCCTTCCGATATACGTTGCTGTTAGTTCTTCCACATGATTTGCTCGACATGACCTGTTTCAAGTAGTGTATGACGGACAGTGTTTTAGAAAATCTATTGTTTCCCTTTGCAATAAACAGAAGTATTTTCATTCTAAGCTGTCCAAGTACAAAATTTTCGCAATATTAGTGCAAATTTAATATTCGCTTCTACAATGTATAAAAGTATTTCACAGTCGCAAAACTCGCATTCGAAACGTTGACCTTACACTTAGTCGCTGACCATAAATTCTAGCTTAGTGTGACACCAGTTTAAATAACCTAATGTAGCGAAGACTGTTTGCCAGTGCTCTTTCTCACCGGAAAATACGCAATTGACTCATTTGGCTCCATAAGTACACTGTAACAGTAATTTCTGTGTGAAATTTGTCAGTAAGCTTTCGCCTTCCAACCGGCAAAATACGGAAGAGTACGGCCGGTAAACAATTCACAAAACACGATTTAGTGCCGATAAGACGATTTCTTTAAACATTGTCGAAGCTGAGGGAAACTAGTTTATGCTTAAATCGTCTTAAGCAGCAACGTTCACAGATATCTCAAATAGGAAAAAGCTGAATATCCAGGTACGAAGGTTGTAAAACAAACTTCCCACAGTTTGTGTCAGGTTGATCTTTTCGTCTGATAACACTGCTTAAGTATTTTGTCTAGGAGGTATCACAAGTAGTATCCCTGTAGCTGTGGGAATCATTGGTTGAAAACGAGTTTAACACCAATGGGTACAGTGCTGCTATATTTTCAAAATTATTATCAACCTAAGTCTGAGTTCATCCACAAACTGAGGCGTAATTATAATATTGAAGCTAGGCTGTGTATCCTTGTCTTTCTTGAATGGTCATTGGAAAGCGTTTACACACACGTATACAATACTATGAATACTTCGAACGCTATGGTTAACGTTGCTCTCATAAACTACTTTTTTTTTTAAATTCTTCTGGGTCTTAAGCGTGCAATATGTGTTGTAGATACAGTCTCAGACCAAAAAATTGACCGCCGAGTCGTTCACGTAAGGTGGACAATACAGTCATGCTCCTCTCAGAATTCTATGTCTGGCAATATGCTCGATCTAGCAACATGTAGACTGCGGCACTTCCCAGAGGAAGTCTTGACTCCAGTCTTAGTACATTACTCTTGACTACGACCGTAGTCATGAGGTTAAACGCGAGACCAGCTAATATGATATTGTAGATTCGCTTGAATTACACTCATAGCTCCAGCACCGAGAGGAAAGGGGCGATAAAAATGTTGTCTATATGTGCTTTCGGTCGCCAGACGTCATATTAGCTGGTCTCGCGTTTTACCTCAAGACTACGGTC
Organism: Schistocerca cancellata; assembly: GCF_023864275.1. Taxonomy (NCBI): domain Eukaryota; kingdom Metazoa; phylum Arthropoda; class Insecta; order Orthoptera; family Acrididae; genus Schistocerca; species Schistocerca cancellata. The sequence continues at coordinate 642,463,390 of NC_064627.1, forward strand.
GTGTTCCATCAGCGGTATGAATAAAATGATATTAATAATAACAGTAATAATCGAATTATCCGGCAACTTCACACTTCACAGTGGATTTTCTCGAACTAAGAAATTTGCTGAATTTGTGAAAAATCAAAATGGCTTCACATCCAGCCTATGATGCCTAGAAGAGTCTTTACATCCTGCTGACATGAGAATAGCATAATCTCTGCGTCAGAAGCTTGCTTCTACTTGACCATTTAATAGACTCGCATTTTTTCCACCGTGACTAATTTTGTAAGCTAAGCACATCATCCGTTACAGCACACTCCTGGGGCTGGGTAATGTGGCCACAATGGTCTGGTGGAACGAGCTATCACAGGTGCAATGCGTGGGTTCAGGCATTTACTTTTAAGAGGCACAAACAGATTTATTTTACCTCTGGTAACCTCAAGAGAAAGACGTTATAATCCAGAATCCGCATTAAACATCACGTTCCTTCATTACCAACTGGGCAGAGCCGGTTTACGTTGGGAAATGACACAGCGGAAGTCATGGTAAAAAGAAATACAGTCGCCAGTAAGCTTACTTACATTAGAAAATTTTATTTTATTTGATGAACCGATAGCCATTTAAAGGGACAGGGCTCTTATTTTACTTGTACTTGATTGAACTAGAGACGTTTAAAAATTTGGTGCTGGACTGTGATTCGAATTCGTATCTCCTCTTTCGAGGATCTGAATCTCTCGGAACAGTATAGTTCAGTCATTTCGTTCCTTTTCCCAAGACTGCAATCTTCTCTAGGTCTCCTCCAAAGGTAAGTATGTGGGTCTGAAACCTGATCCAGTACAAAAATATTCATAATTTCATTTCTAGCTTTATCAAGTGCACACCCACCTGCTAGTGAAAATTAACGCGCAATTTCAATGTCTGTTCATGTGTTGCCAACAATCGCAACAGGTGTCGTTATTTCTGGTCAAACACGCACACATCTTACTGTTCATGAGTAAGCAACTGATACTTAAGCTATATTCGTGGATGCACGGTAGGTGTGCAGTTCGATTGTCGCTTAGGCACAAAAGTTTGTATCCTTATTTTAGATTCAGACACCTAGCGGCTCGTAAGAAAAACCGATAGGTAACATTTGATTTTTCTTAGTTAACAATCGGATTACGTGTTGGGTTCGTATCTCCGTCACAGAACTTCACATTATGCACTTCATCTTTAAATGCATGCACACTTTGTTACTTCAGAATGGAGGTATATCAGACATCTTTCGTGGTTAGATAACAGGGATGAAAGGGTCTTGATAGGAGTCACGGTTTATTACAAAAATTGTCGTCTTTTATTTTCAAGTTTAGATTTGGTTACTGGTATTGGCAAAACTTTCGGTAATTCATGACTCTTCATGGCTAATCATCAATATGATGTGATTAGATTAGGGGGATTAGAGTAACTCTTGTTCCATAGATCATGAATACGACATTTCGTAATGATGTGGAACGTTTCATTTTAATGAAAGATTTCTTTAAATACCATGATTCAATTTTTTTACAACAATTTTTTACACTCTCTCTCATTGCTTTTTATTTCTCTCTCTCTCTCTCTCTCTCTCTCTCTCTCTCTCTATCTCTCTCTCTCTCTCTCACACACACACACACACACACACACACACACACACACACACATTCTTTTTTATTTTTATTTGTATGTTGTGCTCGACTATCGGCGAGGCACGAAAACGCCTGTGAATGACTTTCTTAGTTTTGAGTGCACTTACGAAAGAAATATAAAAACAATAATGAGAGTTACTGATTTATGATGCTCAGTTTGCAGTCAGTTCTGAGTATTATTAGTAACTACTCTCCAGTCCCTAAACCTAGTTACAGAAAGCGAATCAGACGCATTACGTATTCCAGGCCGTAGCAGCCGCGACTTGGAGACACCAGCTATGGTCACTTCCCAGACCGCTGTAGGATCACATCGGTTCGTCTTCTTCCTGCTGGTACTGTAACTGAGATTTGGCAACAAGGCAACGTATGTTTGGCAACTCTGTGATCGACGAGTTACTTCCTGGTGTGCACGGAATTAAGCCTCAAAGTTCACTTGATATTACCTGTCATTTCCATTGAATAATCTGAGTTATTATAGCTTGAAGGGTAACAAAAGATTGAAAATTTACGGTTTTCAGCCCAGGAAAGTCGTTGCAGGTGGAAATCGCAACTAATGTCGACCTTTAAATAGCGGTTTACGAGTTCTAGTTACTATTGCCGTCGTAATAGGAAGCTGAGACCCATACCTCCTCGCCAGCTCTGTGGTAACGTGCTGAGCTGTGAAACAGCGTCTGTTACGGTTTGCAGTTCCAGTCTCACTGACTGAAACGTTTTTATCCCTTCTGTGAAAGAGCTACAAGCAGTCAGATCAAACATCAATAAGGAAATCGCAAGAAAATGCTTTCAGCTCATAGTGCAATGTTGAAAAACTTACAATGCTGCACAACAGGTAACGCCTCTTTCCGCTGCTGACAAGCGAATTTTGGGTTTCTAGGAATACGTAACTATATTTATGAAATGCCACATTTGCATACCTCTTGAGTATGACACAGCATACCAATTAAACACAGACCCAATCAAAATCTAAGTGAGTAGAATTTTATTAATTCGTGTCGATAGAGGCATGCTTGTGTACAGATACTTTCGTCGTAAGGTTATCATGGTTAGTTTTATTTCATTTCTTATAATACAGTGCACAATTTTCGTAAGGTTTCCTTTAGTGTTGTTAAAATAATAGTAAATATGAGAGAGAAATTAATCATCAACGATATATGCGAATTCTCTGATGTTACCTATGACAGTCTGACAATGCACATGCAGTTTATTGATTACATGCATGTAGAAAATTTGTTCTGAGTTAAAGCTGTCAATCAAAGTTTGAAGAAGAATCAAATATCACTACCACACGACGGCTAATGTAGAAAATACTTTTCTGACATATTATGGCACGATGCGCTCTCCCTGCACATCTTCGAGATGCATCTGCTGCCTGCTGTCTATTAAACCTGAATAAAACAAAATGTCACAGTAGTTATTCCTTTTTCCACATGCGACTACTTTGGGTTGAGAAGTGAAGGGAATTATGTTCAAAGTTCCATTAGATTGATAACTTCAGCAGAGAGCAGAATTGCGTTTTAAAAAATGTAGTACTGCATGTATTCGAACTCGCGACATCTTATCTATGCTACAAGCTGACACGTAGTTACAACAGCTCCAGAGCTCGGCAACTATTCCTCCAGAACTTTTGGATTCCACAGCACTGTGAGATTATGCATATGGCCAGGTCTTGGCTTCTGAGAGACAAACAGTTACAGCTTTTCTTTTGGACTGAACGACGTTTTCTAGTAACAGATAGCGCAATAGAATAGCTCAAGTGGAAAGGAACACTTCCTATTTAAAGTTCTGCATCCTACAATGTTGGCAGTTGTGTGTAGGTGGCAGTAACGTGATTTTATTTCTGTGATTACAAAATAGTCGAATGTATGCACTGGGTAGCCGAGGCAGCTAGTTCATGGTGATTCGGTCAACCAAGTAAATGAATTTACTGAACATGCTGCAAATTGCTACAGGGAGCCTGTGTGTCAGAATTCTCATCCAGTGTGGCGCAACTGCGTTACGATAGAAAAATGACTCGCAGAGAAGAGGATTTCGTGGTCTGTTGGACGGATGGTAGGTTGTTATACCTATGGTCTGGGTTCGATTCCCACTTCTGTCAATGATTTTAGATAGGGAGAGACAGATTCCATTCTCTCCTGGCTACACCAAGTGAAGGAGATATAATGGCTGCGTGGTCTGAAAATTCACATTAAAGATGATTTTCCTTCTTTACCAAGTAGACGGTAGGTTGAACCACAATAAAGTCTGGAGTGGCGACATGTAGAAACTCTACCACCAGTAACCTTTCTTATACTAGTTATTTATTTCAAGTGACGACACAAACGCTATGTATGGTCACAGGACACTTATTCCATCTTTTATTTGGGCTTCTGTATGTCGATAAAATTGGTTCTGAACTGGGAATGCAACTCAGACCGCCCTTAACGCGGAATTTGATCCCTTCGTGGCAATACAGCTCGACTACAATTTGTTGTTTGTTCAAAACTGCAGATTCCTCAACACCTTCACATATTATGCGTGAATGGGATCGAATCCTGGCCCGGCACTAAAGATTTAATTATGTATTATCAAGCTCTAGCATGAGAACACCTATCTGCTGGTGGATAATAATTTTGATTTTTAATGTATTTTCATTCGCTGTCAACACTAATGATATCCGACGTTTTTAACTCCCAGTGAGACACAGAACTATTTGCGAGATGACTGTAAGTTCAAGATGCTATTCTGAGCAGCTGGTGGAGAAAAATTCGGTAGCTGACGTCTCTTTGTGTGTAGTCAACAACGATATGTGTGGGGCTCTATTCCCAGTGAGCGCTGAACTCTTCGTCATATTATTTCAGTTCAAACATGCTCACATGTCACTGCTGGTGCAACAAACCCATATTTAACGTTAGTTTTCTCTAGAATATAACAGCGATAGGTGCCGGGTTGGAGTCCTGGGAAGGAAAAAATTAATGTTTCGTCTCGTCATTTCAGTTAAAACATCTAGTTACTGCCGCGAAATTCCGATATGTCACATTTGACTGTGCTTCGATGGCAATCCGATTAGGTTCCGGGTTCGAATCCGTGTCCAACACACAGCTTTACCTCACGGCATTTCAAGTAAGTTACTTGTGAAGAAGCAATATTTAACATCTCTCGTAGTTCGTTAACAGGGACAATAGATGCTGGGTAGGAATTCACGTCTGTTAAAAGTGTTTGCGTTATGCAATTTAAAGTTGATATTTGCTAACTGATACTGTCTAAAATCGAGGTATATCACTCTCTGTATGCCTAATCAGGAATGACTGTTAGTTTCCGTCAGTCACGAAATCTTTGCTTAGTCTGCATGAGCTGGGTTTGAATCCATATGCAGAACAAGACGGTTCGTCGTGTCATTTAATGTTAATACATATTCTCAACTAGCTGCTCGTGAATAACTTAAATTTTTAATGTCATTTTGTGTTAAATAGTTCAAATGGTTCAAATGGCTCTGAGCACTATGGGACTTAACTTCTAAGGTCATCAGTCCCCTAGAACTTAGAACTACTTAAACCTAACTAACCTAAGGACATCACACACATCCATGCCCGAGGCAGGATTCGAACCTGCGACCGTAGCGGTCACGCGGTTCCAGACTGAAGCGCCTAGAACCGCACGGCCACATCGGCCGGCCCCCACCATCTGGTATCAATGCATTACCTTATAATCCATTATATATAATCATTTTCATAGTACACTTGATATTATAGATGAGTAGGACACAAGACAGGACATAGATAATGTCCGTTTGACGTCAATAGTGTGCAACATTTTACTTTTTTTGAATAGGACAATGTTCCTCTCCAATAATTTTTAGATTAGTTACAATAAGCTTACGCTGCAAGAGAATTCGCTTGTATTTTTCAATATGTGGTCTGTTGTCGGTTTGAAGGCCTTCCATAACATCGGCAACGTAGTGCAACTCCACCGAGAGCTGTCTGGAGTAGGGTGGAGATAGCAATGTGAAAGTTGCGAGCTGTCGAAGACGATCTTCATATTCCTAATGCGATTAGGACATCGTATACTCTTGACGACGTTTAGCACCTGTGCGGACAGTCACCCAATTTCAGAATTCATTTTGAGTAATCCCGCTAAATTCCCAAAATATTGTCTTTTTATATTGATGAGTAATATGGATAGTCATCACGTTCATGTGCCATCTACAACGCAAATTCAATGTTACTATCCTAGGAACTAACCTACAATAAGTTTTGTATTTCATAATCGGAACTATGTGCATTAACCGTCATCAGAGCAATGTCAGGGAACAGAATGCAGCAGTGCCTGCTTGAGGACCTGCTTGAGTCGTGTTCTAAGGAAAGGGTAGTTGCTGGTTCACATTATATTACACTAGCGAGAAGTACCGACTTTTCCTTTTCTCTGCAAACATCCAGAACTAAATTCAGTAACTAAATGCTAAGAATATATTTGCATTGTGCCAACTCAAAGATCAATAGATATGGATATAGATATAGATTTTTATATTTAAAGCCATTCTCGTTCTGCGTTGGAATAAACATCATTCATTATTTGCTTGTTCTTGTTACGATTGTTATTGTCATTCTCTCACTCGGAAGAGTCTTATGCTGATGCTGTATGAATAAATTATGCCATTGGATACAAAGCGGTTTAGTTTTGAGACCTAACCCACGAGGGGGGAAGGCACAGTGGTCTGCTTCAGGAATTCCAAGCAATAAAACACAAAAAACAACCCAGGAAGGGTTCGAACAGCTACTTTCACGCAGAGACATGCATTTGGAATCTGTTCATCGTTACGGGGTCAAACAAGAGGGTAACATTACTGAAACAATGATCGGGCTACTTAGTATATAATAGAGCATACAGATTTCAAGGAGGAAACGTATGAAGACGCAGACTTCCTCGTTATCAATATGTGCGGCATATCTTTCGTGTTAACGAAAGTAAATTCCCGCTTTACCTCTTCTTACGTGTCAAATGAAATGAATGCCATGAGGAATAGAATATTTGTTGACTGCGTCTCTTCTTGCTTCCATCCTTACCAACATATTTCTTCATTCTCGTGGTAATCATGACATTCTATGTGCATGCTGCAAACGATTGCAAGTGGACAAATTCGACATCGAGGTGCAAAGCGTTTGGTATCTTACATTATATTCAATTCGAATAAGCTTCCGGTGTATTTTTACTTCGTTTGTATTTTTAGATGATTATGAACGTTACGGAAATTTATCTCACATGCTTTATGTTGAATGAGAAACATTGAATGATCCGTTTTGCTTTCCCTACGTTGAAATGATATAATGTCGGCGTCAACAGCCTTCTTCCACGCCGGAAGCTGAAACTTGTATCATTCTGGATTAATGATAATTGAATGTCTCATATGTATACATAGCCCACAAGGCGACGTCAGAAACCATCAGGGGAGAACGCCGCATAAAAACCAAACGTGCGCGCGCGTCTCCACTCTGAAGAACCGTATCGGAGAATCACGGCAAGCATTTCGCTGAAGAGCTGCCTCGTCAGAGAGCCGAGAAATGGCAGCGTCGTAGCAAGTATTTGTCAACACTCTGATAGTGCATTTACTTCCGGGTGTAGGTCGGCGTTACCTCGCTAAATTCACTTGACATTCGTTTTTCACATCGAAGACTCGTACGATATAATCCACTGCAAGATGACACAATTAGAAAGTATATTTAATTTCTGGACTCCAAGAACGGCGTTCTTCACATAAGTAACACCTGTTTGTGTGTGCATTCGGGAGGACGACGGTGCAATCCCGCGCCCGGCCATCCTGATTTAGGTTTTCAATTATTTCCCTAAATCGCTTCAGGAAAATGCCGGGATGGTTCCTTAGGAAGGGCACGGCCGATTTCCTTCCCCATCCTTCCCTAATCCGAGCTGGTGCTCCGTCTCTAATGACATCGTGGTCGACGGGATGTTAAAACAGTAATCTCCACCTCCTCTGTTTGTGTGTTTAAGGTTGCGTTTTGAGGCTCAGGCAACATCGCAGTGACTATAGTCCGCCTCTGGCCGCCAGTGTGTCGTTAGCTCAGAGGTTCCCTTGTGCGTTGCAGTGCTTGTACTATAAGTTCGAATCACGGTAGAAGCCGCTGACTACAACCTTTTATTTTTCATTTTAATTAATGGAGTTGCAAACTGCTAGTAAAAATTTCTTATGCGAAATCTGAAGAATGCCTTTAAACATCAATCTTCGTCCGATTTCGACTTAGTAAATTAAGTTAATATCATGGATTTCTGCTTTGCAAATTCCAAGGTGCTTCACTGTAAAATAGGTCCTGAAAAGATTCAAACCGACTGTCAACGATATAAATTTGAGCTTTGTTCGTCATATAGGTCTAACATGTCGGAAGGTTGTTTATGAAGTGCACCTGTTCATTAATATAGTTCCCATCTTCTAAATTTTTGCAATAGCATTTAACTGTAGACGTTTTCTAACACCGGCGTTAGCAATTCCTTTCCGTTCTCTGAAACCTTCAAAACGACAAATTTTTCTGGTTGAAATCTGATGACCTTAACTATCACTTCCGATCAACAATAAATACTTCATGAACCCGTACATGGAACTCCAAATGTGCAGTGTGCCTGCACTGCTACAGAGCATGCATTGCAAGGTATTCACACAGTTTATCGCATAGACTTACCATAAGGAATGAAACAAGAGCTGTAATACACTTTACACCACAGACGCTCACTCTGGCTTGACGAAAACATCCAAACATTGACCAAAAGTTGCACAAATAATTAAGTTTGAAAGGAAAAGAAACGAGGTATGAAGCATTTATAAATTCATCGAATGTAGTGAGGTGGTTTAATTTCGTCCCAGTCTATAAAATTAATTTCGGGCCATACTCAGCTCTTGCCGATTACCCGCCTACTAATCAGGGCGTCTGTCTGTCTCCGTTGCTTTTGAGCGTGAATGGAAATTGTAGAAATTTTCTGTGGAGAAACATTTAATAATAAAGCGTTTTAAATCATCAAAAGCGATGAGCGGTAGCAGGCGCTTTCGATCAAGAACGGGGGAGTGCAGCGCCGCTGCTGTCGCCACGGCCGCTGCCAGTAGCCAGCAAATGGATCCCGGAGCTTTGCCGCATACGGCGTCCAGAGGAGGACAGTCTGCAGGAAATCTGCCGCAAAATCGTTACTAGATAAAATTTTGATATCGGTGTGTCACAAAGCGAAATAGATTGAATCTGCGCTACCATTACATTCACGTCTTCAGCATTCAGACAGAAGAGGCTATAAAAATATTTTATGCCAGCTGCTCTCGATCCACTGACATTATGAACAGAAACAACGCACGCTACCGCAAGACCACAGGCGTAATAAGCCTAGAGTGTCTCTATCTTGGGACAAGTTTTCCTCCAGGAAGTGCCGCAGTCTACAGTGTTGCCAGATTGTGCAGATAACCAGACTTAGAGAATTAGCGAGTTGGCCAGTTTTTTTGTCCCATGTCGCGATCGGCGCGGACTTAGCCTCTGAAGCGGCCGGCCGCCGGTCGAGTTTTATGTCAAAGAGTGTACTAACAGCTGTATCTCTGTCCTCAATAAAAAGTGGACGCATTTATATGGAACTTCTTTATGCATTTCGTCTGTACTACCACCTGCTAAAATATCTACTATTCCTCCTGAAACACCCTGTATATGGATATATGTGTGATGTCTGTTCTTTCGGACACGTCCGAAAGAAAATGTTTCATGGCATTCTGCAACGACCTTCGATCTAGTTGTACAGGCTGATAGAGATTTCAGAGCTGCTTGGCTGTCTGAATAAAAGTGGATGCTACGATTTTTGTAGGGTCTACTCTAATTCTCCTCCGTGCATTTGCTGATAGAAGATGTCATGTAATACTGTGGCCATCTTCCCTAAAGAGATTCTAGGCAGTACACCAGACCCGGTACATTCATCTGTTCTCGACCTCTCAGCAAACCACTATATTATGTCTCCTGCACGGTTTAGTGGTTCGTTCTTCCACTGCTCCCTGCCTCCAACTGTTACATGGCAGGGTTTATTGAAACAGCTACAAGTTATTGTATAGTTAGTCGGCATTTCCCGAGCCAGCGCCATACTAATTTGGGATTCCGTATATTCTACCTATATCCAGCTATTTCCAATTTTTAGCCTTTATGTCCCTGCCGCTGTCTCCATTTTAAGCCACAGGTGTAAGGCTGGCATGTCTAGCGTAATATCAATCCCAAGAGTGGATGTCCTGCTAATTCCATCTGTTTGTGAAAGCAGATCAGTCTCTGCACTTTGCCAGACTCCCTAGCAGCCACTTTCTGTTCGACTTTGTTCATATTATAGGCCTATAAATTACCAATGGTCTTTTTACAGAGGTGTATATCCAGTAAGTACTGGGTTTAGACCCAATTTTACCCTACAGCAGCTTCTAGTGCTTATAAGATTGTCTTTCGCAGTGGAACAAATTACTTATGTGAGGTGTTCATAATATTTTTCCATCTAGGGCTACCTCTAGATACATTACAACCCAGCTATATGTATGTTCAATAAAAATTGGACACATGTTATATGTCATTGTTTCTGCAATTTGTCTATACTACCATCTCTTACAATAATTACTATTTCTCCTGAAACATCCTGTATAATTATTTGGCTCTCGACGGGTCATCTAAAGTTTTCAGTGCTAGACGCACGGCATCGTCCGAACCCTGACGCACGACATCGTCCGAACCCTCGCGGGAATACAGTGTGGCCGCGAGCGAGTGGAATAATGGTCGGTGAGGAGGGGGTGGGGGAGGGAGGGGGGAATACCGCACATATGGTATACGGCAAAGATGGGAATTCGCGTCTGATGAGGAGCGTGTGTAGATATGTGCTGCAGAGAGGTTGGTTGCTGTGTCCCGACAGTGCCCACCGTCGGAGCTTCGAGTCCTCCCTCCGGCATTGTCCATAGTTTAAGTTAGATTAAGTAGTGTGTAAGCTTACTTGGTCCCATACGTTCTCACCACAAATTTACAGAATTTTAAATCCAAAATACTGCATCTCGGTTCCTACAATAGTGCAATAAGTGCGCACTGGTTAGATGTAACTGAAGTGAGTCTCCATCTCGGATTGTGGTTAAGGGCGAACCCCAAGCGAATGGCCACGAACAGTTGGGAGCGGAAACTTAATGTCATCGGAACCGTGTTGAAGGACCATGATATGCGATCGTTAGAGTGACTGCAGAAAGTTCAGTTTATAAATACATACATACGTAGCAAAATTTATCATGTCACAGCTGTCTTACCGATACTGCAGGTCACTGCACATAAAATATTAGCTGTAGCCTCTTGGTATGTGTGGAAACAAAATATCTTCAAAGTACCCTTCCACACGGCGACTTTGCACAGGCAAAACAGAGGACTTGGAATTAAAGACGTGCCTTTAAACTAATACATGCCACTAAGACAAGCATCACGAAACTTCTGTTCCTCTCGCTAGATCCTGGAGATAGGAACGCTCCTGTTAATGTAGCACGCCAGCCTAGATTACGTCCAAAAGTACTATGGCGATTGGAGCTGTATAAGACTTCCACCAGCACAAACCAACACTAGAACCGTCTATGATTATATTACCAGACATCGTCTACACAAACCAATTACGGTGAATTAACCTACAAAAAACTGGAGAAACGTCTGGAAAAATATCAACAATAAAATTATACCAACTAGAGTCAGTGCCGTATGGTGCGACGTTGTAAACGAAACCATACCCTCAGCGGAACGATTATGAAAAATCAAATTGAGACCATCTTCATACTGCGACAAATGTGGGCTTCTAGAAACTGTAGCGCACATCTTCTTATGTGAAAATAGAATCAGAATTTGGAACTGAACTACGAAGAAATTAGCACTATCCACAGAACCGCAGAAAGTCATATACCGATAACTGAAGCTTTAAACCTGACTGGAAATGTTACCCGTCCGCAAAGAATAACAGTTATTCGTGGCTTCTGGGACAGTTTGTGTTGTACGTCGTAATAAACAAAACTTAGAACTTAGAAGAGTGCATGTTTTATATTGCAGAAGAACATTTTAAGCTGAAGAAGAATAACAAATATAAGGAATGTTTTAAAAAATTTTTATCTATTGCTTTATGTGGGCTACAAAGAGATGGACAGTTTTATTGATTATATGCAGAATACTATTCTTTCACTTTTTTTTATTCCTGGAATATTCTTTTACGTCGGTTCTTAAATCACAACTGTTCTAATTTGGCAAACCCCCTCCGGCTCCGAAACTTCTTCCATTTGTTGAAAAATATATGGCTTCCTTACAGACTTCATATGCATCCAGTGCATAATAACTTAAATTGTGAATATATTTCTGAATGAATGGTTGTTATTTATTTTTCCGTCACCCTGTTCACTGTTATAAGTTATGTTCCACAAGGATCGCACGCGATTGGAGGCGACAATCTGTAATTTATTTTACCTTAATTACTACTTCAATTTTGTTCAACAATTTAAAGGAATATATGAGTGCAAACATGGAATACATGTGAATAATGCAGCTGCTCAGTGACAGGTATGGGGGAGGCACTGTGGCCAGGCCTCGGATTTTCGACCCCTGCCCTCTTTGCCTCCGCCTACCTGGTGCTGAAATTCTTCTCAAACTTTAAAAAAAAGTAATAGTGCAGTGGTCAGAACGTCTGTCTAGTAAGCAGCAGGTCTAGGTTCGAAGCTCAGTCGGTCACAAATTTTCATCTGCTGTCGTTGCTGTATTTCAACGCGCTGTGACAGTGCGGACGTCGGTCCTTCGATATTTAAGATGCAATTGTTTTTTGAGGCAATAGAGGTGATTTGCGAACATTAGTCTTGCCATCAAAATAACGGGACTCCAACGGAAGCCAGTCCTTAGTCATACCTTCGTGCCGGAGCTAACCCATGCCATATACATGCGAATTAGATTGTAGTTCATATTTAGTCAAATAACGAGTGGTCAGTATACAAGTATGCCGGCCAGAGTGGCCGAGCGGTTCTAGGCGCTACAGTCTGGAACCGCGCGAGAGCTACGGTCTCAGGTTCGACTCCAGTCTCCGACATGGATGTGTCTGATGTCCTTAGGTTAGTTAGGTTTAAGTAGTTCTAAGTTCTAGCGGACTGACCACCTCAGATGTTAAGTCCCATAGCACTCAGAACCATTTGAACCATTTTTGATGTATACAAGCATTTACAAACAGAAGAAGCAGGATTGCAGCGAACTGATCACTTAACCAAGTGCAACATAGAGTACCTGTGTAATGAGTCATTCCAGCTGCATAGCTGAGGGTAAAATTTTTTAAGCAATTCATTGCAGAATTAATGTAATACCCGCACGATGATCTCTGTAGTCATACTGTATCATTAGCAGCCCGCGAATGTAGTACTATGTTCGTTAAATCGGATTACTCAAGCTGAGGCCAAATAAAGACAAGCGACGACGCCACAACACTATCTTTACTTAGGTAGGTAGTCAGCGCTAAATTATGTGCGCCACTGTTAACGTTGCTGTAAGCAGTTTGACAGCATAACACCACCACAACTACTGACAACCTGAACCATTATCATCACGCAGTTGTAACTCGCAGTGATTACAAGTTTCTCATGTTTGTCAAGAATAGCGGAAAGCGCCTCTGAAGTTCCGTTTCCATTACGCCTAGGCAGGTGAGAATCCTAAATATCAGTAATAGGTCACCTAGCGAAGAGAAGAGTCCACGTATTGTCTCAAGTTCTTGCAGTTTGATGTTAATGCAGTTCCACATGGTTTCGCACTAACGGGTTCTTTTGGCTATCTGAATACTCATATTGGAATTATATAAGTGTAATTGCTAGAACGTTCAACTACCTTAATAACACCTCATTCTGGGTTGAATACGACTCGGAAAGAAACGTTAATTTGACGATTCCATCCATCTCCTGACGTCTTACTGAATGAAGTCTGAAGTGCACGCACAGTTGTGTTGCCCGCCGCAAGGATTCTGTGAAATGTTGTGGCAGCTGGCGGTCATTGCAGAATACAGAACATGTACTCCAGGGGAACTCGTCGTTGTTGCATTTTTCCCATACTGTAATTAGCACAATAACATAAGGCTTGTTCTGCTGAAGAACTTGATGCCCACAAGTCCTTAAATAAGAATCTCCTAACGTGAGTAATGCATGAAAGGAAACAGACTTTTGGACAAAACAATGGACAGTTCCCTGCTTATTGCGTTTCCGATAGCGCCTACGATAAGAATCTGGTGTCATATTATGTTTCAGAACCCTAAACTGTTTATTTTTTTACCTCATACTAAAACAAAAGTTATGATATGAGAAGAAGGAATGACTTATATGCTTCTCAGGAACTTGAGTTTTTCGTGTTTATTTTCCCACTTCATACTAAAACAAGGGCGTTAAAATGAGAAGAGGAAATGAAATATACGCTTCCAAGACATAATATTTCCTTGTGTGCTACTACTGCATACATGAAAGCCCTGCAGTTAATTTTTGTATGTTGGATAAATTTTGATATCACCTCACATTCCTTTGTGAGAAGGTTCCTATTTTCTTGGGATTCATATAGAGTGGACATTTCATCACTGGTTAATATTCTGATGACTAATGACATGATACCCATTGCAATTGCTCCATGGCTCCTGTGAGTAGAGTCTCACGTTGGTTACTATAAGAACACGCAGGCAGTGATATCCGCTCACTGCGGTCAGAGACAAGGTGATTTCTTTCTGTTTGTGGCGAAGCGTCTGCTGCAGTGTCCACGCTCAGCCAACATAAACAAATCGCGGCGGCATTGGGCACTGCTGATCGCTGCGCTTGTCGCGAGCCTCGACAACAAGAGCGCACTGTCTCTGCTAACGATACTATGGAGTTAATACATCTTACTTAACGTAATATGCTGGACGTGGGTTGGGTGAAAATTCAGTTAGTAACTTCCCATCGCATTAAAATACTTTACAGTCATATTTGATGAATTATTTATTGTTGGTTTTCTCTCTAATGTTAATAGTATTGATTCAGATTGTGCATGAAAACGAAAACACCCACCCACCCACCCACACACACACACACACACACACACACACACACACACACACACACACACACACACAGACACACAGTCATTGATTCTAGTGAGGCTGACAATTACTGTGTGTTGAACAACAAATGCACCAGTCAGTTCCTCAGTTGGCGTCGAGTGGATGGGATTTTTCAATTACCTTGCATTGCAAGAATTGTAAGGAGGAGCCTGAAAGGAAATGGACTTGTATGCAAAAGAGCTGCGACAAAGCGAAGCCTGACCGATTATCAGATAATTGTCCACATGGGTTTTGTGGACGAGTATACTTTTAGTAGCCGCGCGGGATTAGCCGAGCGGTCTGGGGCACTCCAGTCATGGGCTGTGTGGCTGATCCCGGCGGAGGTTCGAGTCCTCCCTCAGGCATGAGTTTGTGTGTTTGTCCTTAGGATAATTTAGGTAAAGTAGTGTGTAAGCTTAGGTACTATGCTCCTTCAGAGCCCCAGTAAAAAATATACACTCATCAATGCACGTGTCCCCACCAACATCGAAAATAAGAAAAACACCGAAAATGTCGAAAAATTCTGGTTCAAAATGGTTCAAATGGCTCTGAGCACTATGCGACTTAACTTCTGAGGTCATCAGTCGCCTAGAACTTAGAACTAATTAAACCTAACTAACCTAAGGACATCACACTCATCCATACCCGAGGCAGGATTCGAACCTGCGACCGTAGCGGTCGCTCGGTTCCAGACTGTAGCGCTTAGAAGTGCATGGGAAAAATTCTGGAACCAAGTCGAAAATACTATGAGCAAAATTCACCAGGATGACGTGAAAATACTAATGGGAAACTTCAACTCTCTATTTGGGCAGAAAAAACCTGTAGGAAAATCTTTGGTACAAATTCAACACACCGAAACGCTTAGACCAACGGCACACGTCTGACTGACATTTGCCAACAATTCAACCACAAATGGACGTCTTCCCAGTTTAGGAAAAAACCAGTTCCCAGGTAACATGCTTAGCTAACAGGTGCAAGCTGCTTTCGTTCGCCATTCGCGACTCGCTGAAAGCCAGATTTTTAATTCTTTTGTAGCACAGCTACAAGCAGGCTGATAAAAACTCAATAAGGGAATCGTAAGACAACGCTCGAGCAAAATTCGTCTTGCTACTTTCAGTAACTCTTAGTGTCAGAGCGAAAACCTTACGGTACTGCCAAATTCATAATGCCACTTTTGTTTTCTGCCGACATATTTTTTGTTGTTGTGAATACATAATTTTACCTATGAAATGTCACATTTTCATAATCTTGCGAATGGTACAGGAAATGAAATAAATACAGATCTTTTCGAAGTCAAAAGTTGGTAATATCCTACTAATTCGTGTTAAAATAGGTTCGATCGTCTCACAGACACATAATGCTTTTTTAAGATAGACTGCCGTCGTGATGTTTCTGTAGGAAGCTGAATTTAATTTGTATTAGTACAGTGAATATTTTAATTGCATTTTCCATTAGTTTACTAAACGCAACAGTAATTATCAAAGAGAAATTAATCAGCAGCAGAATTTTCTTTCACGATATCTAAAACGATCTGACAATGCTAAAGTCGTTTACAAATTCTGGTTCTAACGATGTCATTAAACCAGAGTAGTTTTAAGAGTATTTCCGTCTAGAAATGAATTGCCTTGACGGTTGATCGATCAAGAGGGGGAAAGGTAAAATTTTACAAATATATGACGAGAGGGACAAGTGCTTGAGAGAGGACTTCCCTATCAATACAAGTGCCTGACAGACGACTTTTCTATCAATCTCTTGGATTGTTTTCTTTCTCAAATCAACATAGTGCGTTATCATACAGTAGCACAGGTGATGTAGTTTTGATGCTCGATGTTCTTACACTGCGAAAGAAAGGTGTCTCAGTTGTGGCAACAAATGCCAGCTGTGTTGCACACACCCTGGGGGCAGAATTCGTAGCCCAAAACACACTTTTGGAATTATCAGATGTTAAATATCATGTTCACGTTACTCTTTCCTCGAGTTTACGTCTTTTGGTGGGGCACAGCCTTTATTTGTTCTTAGGAAGTTGACAATAAAGGCAACAAAATACGTCACCAGTAACAGTACTGCATAGGAATGGTCGATGAGTGACCTGATGACGTTCAATAATAGTCACTCCATTGATTTTTGTTGTTTCGAATTAGAGCATGCAGTACTCCTACACCAGACTTCTGAACTTTGCCTGTTGAATGCAAACATCGCATGATGGTTAAATAGTAATCTATCACATCTATCAGTAGTCGAGACTTCCTTAATGTGGAAAATCATTCATGCTAGAACGATCTTTGTTGAAACACGAATATCTTTTTCTGGCGTATTTTTACCAAAAGCACTCGCTCCAAACACAGTTCAAATCTTTCTAGCTGCCTCCTCTGCATTCACCCCTCTGTTATACCAAAAGTAAACGTTGTGTTGCAGATGTTACACCTTTTTCCACTTGCGACTCAATTTTACAATGCTTAACTGTAGTTCATGATTTTCAAGTATGCAAAATCCAGTGCTTAACTGCAAGATGATAACTAGAACTTCAAATTCGAAAATGACGGTTGATACATACACTGACAACGCGGCGCCGCGTTCACATGGGCGGCGCCGGATTTCAGGCGGCGGGTGGCGTCTGGCCGGTGGCCGGTAGCCGCTGCAGCGCGAGGAAACGCTCGAACGGAAGCTGTTATGATCGCGGCGCAGCCACGAGCTGTCCTGCGGAATTGTTTCTGGAATACTTGTCGTTGCTGGTGGGTAGAATGTTAAGCGAATTATCTTCGATGCTCAATCAGAATCATAACTTTAGACCGAAATGTGGTAAAAAAAAATAGTTGGACACGAACAGGCGACCATAAGCTTAGAATGCATGACGATTACCATTTTTTCTTTTCTTTTTTTTTCTTATTGTTCATTATTGATCGTTGTGTTTGGTCGTTGCGGACGTCGCAGGACATCCTGTTCAAGTTCGGTGGTTGATCCTTCCACTCAGTTTTTTTATTACAGAGGCCAACCGGCTCTCTGACCGAACACGCTGAGCTACCGTGCCGGCTAGCACTAGACCACGGGCTCACACAATCCGAGAACAACTCGGAAGTAGACAACACTTCCTCCTAACGCCTCCGCATCTTACAGTGTTGCCTTATTTTGCAGATGGCCAGTCAGTTTATTGGCTACGTTAAGTGAATAGACTCGGACTTAGTCTCTGTGGCAGGCGGCCGGCGGTCAGTTTTTATGTCTAAAACTGTACTCCAATGTGTTTCATTCACTTATCTGTGTGGCGCTAAAGTGTGGTTATGGATAATACGTATGCTCAGATTGCGAATGTAACATCATAAGTAAAGAGAGGGAAATGAATTAGGCGTCCTTCGTCTTCCGTAACATCAAATATATTTTAGTTATTCTATCTTAAATGAACTGCGCAGAAAATCATTCACCAGAAGTAAATAACTTGTTAGCAACATCAGATGATATTAACAGCTTTCCGGCGCGGGTTAGCCGTGCTTTCAACGGCGTCATATCGCGGATCGCACGGTGCTTGCGCCGGCGGTGTTTTTATGTCTAAGGCTGTACACTTGAGATATTTCGTTTCCCATGAAATGGTGGCAGACGATGCTGTGGTGTCTTCGAAGCGCGAGCTTCGTCAGTGCAAGATATCTCATCACAGCTGAGCGTACGTTTTCTTCCTGCTGCTAGTCTAATGGACAATGGCAATACTGTAGACTACTTTTTTACAACTATGTGATCATCGATTTATGTTCGTGGGTGGTTTATAATTATGTTAGTAAAATCACTCGATATTTTTATGTCCTTTACATTACATTTGCTTCATGATTCGTATTGAAGACGTAGGAAACGTATGTTATTTGGTCGAGGAAGCACGTTCCAACATAAATTGATGCTTACACTGACATTTATGTTGCGAATTAGTCGTCTTATCCATCACATGGATAACGAGGATGCTCAGTTTCGCTACAGTTGTTTCATAGCTAACAAGGGAACCTCCCTATAAGTTGGGGCAGTGGATAGGCCTTGAAAAACTGAACACAGATCAATCGAGAAAACAGGAAGAAGTTGTGTGGAACTATGAAAAAAAAAGCAAAATATACAAACTGAGTAGTCAATGCGGACTGTGATGTCCTTAGGCTAGCTAGGTTTAAGTAGTTCTAGGTCTAGGGGCTGATGACATAAGCAGTTTGGTCGCATAGTTCTTGAAGCCATTTTTTGACCTTTCGCGTAAATTTTCTTTACATAAACGGCCGTATCTTTAGATTGCGTTGACATAGAAGCTCACTTTTTTACACCACCAAGGGACCGGTTACCGCAAGAAGTGCGATACATTTCCGCTTATTATGTCTACCCGTTCTGGAGGTAAACGGGTTTGAAAGGTTGGGTAGACCGATAGACGGTCAAGAAAGTTAGACTAGTAGGGTTCCGTTTTTACCGGTTTAGGTGACGAAATCCTAACAACGAAAACAGCTACGACAGCTACTGAAGATGAGGGCTGCATAAATAACACCCACTACTCTTTATTCGAAATGTTCTAGTTGTAGTCGATACATCAGCTTTCGATCCAAATCACGTTTACAGGAATGCAAATAGAATCCATTTGCCTATACACGTGGTAGTTCACATCCCAGTATTAATGCTACCGTGTTTTAGAAGTGCGAACATTCCCATTGCTAGGTAGCTTAAGAAACACTTAGGCTAATGAACGTTTTCTGGCTGTGGCGAGTCTAGTGGAGAATTCGAAACAGTGTAGAATATGTTTGGCAGCTATGTAGCCGTTTATTTCCTGAGGTGGTGCAGAATTATCCCACTAAATTTACCCTCTAATAAGAGTATTTTGTTATTTCGATAAACATCCCGAATGATTATCACATAAGCGGTGACATAAAGGAAGAAAATTCATGTTTTTGAGCCCAGAAAGCTCTATGGAACAGAATCTGTAGATCATTTTACCATTTTCATTGCGAAATTGCCGGCTTATTCATGTCTGGGGTAATAATAGAGGGCTGTTTGCCTGGGTTGTCTGCTAGCGTAGTGAAAGGAAGGTCTGGTTTGTTTTCGGTTCTAATCCCGATGGAGGCAGGTAGAATATCAGTAAAGCAATTTTAAGAAATTCTCGCGCCCTCAATACTTTTTATCGCTACCTTTATTCTGTACTGCCGCCCTGTGCATGTCAATATGACACTCTTGTAGAATTTCATACATGTTACTGCCTACTTTTTCCGCTTCTGTCAATAATGGAATTGACTTAAGTGTGGCACTGAATGATTTTTAACTGAATTTCGTTATGAATCTTCACGCATTGCTAAATTTGCACACTTTCATGGTATGTCAGCAACGGTAATCCAGTAGGACTGGTCTGAACGTTGACACAGACCGTTTCGCGGCCGAAAGCGGATAATATTTTGCTAATTCGTAACGATCCGGCGTTCTTTGTCTTACTAAAACAGTTATGTTATCTCGATAAGTTGAAATTCATTTTTATTGGTACAGTTCATACCAATTAGCGTTTCTTCCTTCATTCTGTCTTATATTTACGTGTTGTATTTAACACACTAATCAGCATTAATATAGTCTTACAAATTATTGAAAACAGCCTAAAAAAGTTCAGATAGTTTGTCAATTTCACGCCTGTGCATAGTATGTTGGTAGCACTTCGTCGCCTTGCCGGTTATGCTGTGTAGCAGACTTTAAAGCCGTGCGGATCAGCATAACGAAAAGGCGAGTGGTCTCGCTCGTTTTGTCCACGACTGTACATGTCGAATAGTACCATTGTGCTACTCATCGATCGCATTCTGTAAATTCATTACCGAGGTAAATACAGCTCTACTCTTCATCAGTAACTCTACAAAATTTGCTGTTTCATTTTTACGTACAACAAATACAGTCGGAGAAATACGCCGAAATGTATTGAATACAGGTGCGACTGCCACGACGTAAGTGAAGCTTTACAGTTTTAAACAGCAATTACGTGGAGTTAATTGAACAGCCTGTCCACAAGCATGACCACCGGCCGATGTGGCCGAGCGGTTCTAGGCGCTTCAGTCTGGAACCGCGCGACCGCTAGGATCGCTGGTTCGAATTATGCCTCGGGCATGGATGTGTGTAATGTCCTTAGGTTAGTTAGGTTTAAGAAGTTCTAAGTTCTAGGGGACTGATGACCTCAGATGTTAAGTGCCATAGTGCTCAGAGCCGTTTGAACCATTTTGAACCCAAACATGACCGTAAAGTATGCCGTCGGTATTTTCAATGTCCTGTAGTTATTTTCAGTGCAATGGAGATATAAAGCTATATGTAGGCAAGAAATTAAAGGAAATACAGTTATTTTGCAACGAGCCACGGACGATCACAAGTCCATTCTACCAATTCTCTCAGAAAATATACCAGGAAAACCTCTGAATTTTTTTATATGGTGTTTCAATTAATTCTGTGGACTTATTCCCGTTATTTTCGTATTCGTTCTGAAGAGTCTCGGTAAATGCTAAAACTGGTTCAGTTGTTGTACCGAAGAGAAATTTCAAAAGTGGTATACCATAAGCCAGCCAAGTTTCTCGTCATTGAAAATGACATTTTTTCTAGGTATCCCTTCATACGCTGTAACAATAATCCTGCCGACAGCGAAATTCGCTGCATTCCTTGCAGTAAGAAGCACGGATATACTCGATCGGCTTCGACCAGCACTCTGTGTGATTATGCTGGCAATGACGATCATATCCATTGCACAGTAGACACCGACCGAGAGTGATAAAAATGTAATATTAATGGAGAGTCTCGTTAGAAATGACCCCGCATTTGAGTCATCATGATGGAGTTATGGATAAGTAACGTTAGTGCTGGTGATTGCTGTTCAATAGCATTCTAGTCCGACGTCGAAGCCGTGTTACAGTGACTACTCTTTGGTTTCCTAATAATGTTACAGCTACGCTATAGACGACGTAGTTACTTTATTTTCAAGCTTAGACAGCCTCAACAAGCCGATCCCCATGTTTAACCCCACAACGGCCAAAACGTGACGCTGTACAGCCGATACTGATGATTGCAAATTCACCCCGACGAGTTTTATGGAGCTTGTACTGCAGAAGTGCTGCCCTGTTAGGTTTTTTGGTTCAAAAGCCTACAGCTTCAGGGCTTCTATTTCTTGTTAAAGCAGATTTTAGGTTTTTCTAAAAAATTCCATGGTTCTCTATACGGCATAGCATAGTAATGATTGGACCATGACGAAACTCTAGCAACAGAGAATTGGCCTAATACCCATAAAGAAACTCAACACGGATGTAAATACCGACTGTGGAAAATTTTCTTTCTGTGTTCTTTGTATGGACCTGTCTCACCGACATACGTATCTTCATAATGATACAAAATTCAGTGAACCGCACTTTTTCTTTCTTTTTTTCCTCTGTGGAGGAAAGTCGTGTAACAATCCTAAACTTCCAGCTCCTTAATGATGCTCTCGCTCCGGACAGCAGACTCCATATGCCGATGAGAGCGTATACGAAAATCTGGCTGTTTCACTGACTCGGAAAAGTGCAGTAACACCACAGGGAGCGGTGGCAGCAAAACGACCCGCTGCCGTTCTCCGGTAGAAATGCTGGCGGTGCACGCTGTTCAGCACGCAGCTGTTACCTCACCTGACCTCCACCGTGAGCGCCTCACGTTAGACACGACTCACTTGCCGCCGCACTTATCCTGTTTTACTAAGCAAAACAATAACATCGACTAGGAATCAGAAAAGGTCGTCACTAAAACTGAGACGAAAATAAGACCTATTGGTAATTCGAAGTGCGACATCGTGGGAGCTGTAATAAACTCCTTCTTTAGCAAATCGTACAGTACAACTTCAAAACATCTATCATTGTCGTCAAATCATCAAATACTAGATGCACCGACATTGTGTTGGAAATAATGAAGCTTGTTATGGACACTGAACTGTTCGCAACAACAGATATCTTTGGTTGCAAGCACTTTTACAGTGGCGTGGAAAATTGGACTTCCAACTCATTACCCAAAGACACTGTTATGCAACCTCTATTAGTACAAACACTTGTGTATTGTTTCGGTTCTGTTGAAGATATGGAACATACAAACGGTTTACCATAATTCATAGTAAAAGCTGACACGGGCAAGAGTGTATGAAAATAGAACCAAAACTGCTCCAATAAACATGACTCAGTAGATAAGCATTTTGCGAGATAACTGCAAATTTTCTGTTACCAGCCGCCACTGGCTACAATGTGAAATAAAGCCCTAGTTGGTACAAACGTATTTGAAATGTGAACTATCCAATTAAGTACCTCTGTAGTGAGACTGAAATTTTGTCCACCGTCCATTACTGAGAAGTGTGGTACATACGTTATAGAACATAAGCACATCTTTCAGAAGATGTAAGACGACATTTGACACTCCAATAATGTCCAGTTTGGACAGGTCGAGCAGGGCCTGACCTCAAGTCTCTGAAAATTTCTGTCTGTTATGATATCATCATCATCCTGTCATCAGGAAGAACAAAACTTTCATTCCATGGATTGGTGCGTGGAATGTTAGATGCCTCAATAAGCTGGTAGGTTACAAAATTTAAAAGGTGTGACCGATGTATCTAAATCTGTTTCCCCATGGATATTGTCAGTGACTGAAATTTAGCGAAAAGTTCCGTCGCAACGTAAGACGCCGCCCCAAATCGTGAATCGTATCAGTGACACTCTCTTCCCTGTTCCTCGGCAATACAAAACGCGCTGCTCTTCTTTGAACTTTCTCGACGTACTGCGCTAATTCTATATGGTAAGGATCACACACCGTGCAGCAGTACTAAAAAAGAGACCGGACAAGCGTGTAGGCAGTCTCTTTAGTAGATCTTCGCACCTTCTCAGCGTTCCGCCAGTAACATGCAATCTTTGGTTCGCCTTCCCCACAACATTTACTATGTCTTCTTTCCAATTGAAGTTGTTCGTAATTGTAGCTTCGAGGTATTTAGTTAAATTTGTTGTTGTTGTTGTGGTCTTCAGTCCTGAGACTGGTTTCATGCAGCTCTCCATGCTACTCTAACCTGTGCAAGCTGCTTCATCTCCCAGTACCTACTGCAACCTACATCCTTCTGAATCTGCTTAGTGTATTCATCTCTTGGTCTCCCTCTACGATTTTTACCCTCCACGCTGCCCTCCAATACTAAATTGGTGATCCCTTGATGCCTCAGAACATGTCCTACCAACCAATCCCTTCATCTGGTCAAGTTGTGCCACAAACTTCTCTTCTCCCCAATCCTATTCAATACTTCCTCATTAGTTATGTGATCTACCCATCTAATCTTCAGCATCCTTCTGTAGCACCACATTTCGAAAGCTTCTACTCTCTTCTTGTCCGAACTACACTCCTGGAAATTGAAATAAGAACACCGTGAATTCATTGTCCCAGGAAGGGGAAACTTTATTGACACATTCCTGGGGTCAGATACATCACATGATCACACTGACAGAACCACAGGCACATAGACACAGGCAACAGAGCATGCACAATGTTGGCACTAGTACAGTGTATATCCACCTTTCGCAGCAATGCAGCCTGCTATTCTCCCATGGAGACGATCGTAGAGATGCTGGATGTAGTCCTGTGGAACGGCTTGCCATGCCATTTCCACCTGGCGCCTCAGTTGGACCAGCGTTCGTGCTGGACGTGCAGACCGCGTGAGATGACGCTTCATCCAGTCCCAAACATGCTCAATGGGGGACAGATCCGGAGATCTTGCTGGCTAGGGTAGTTGACTTACACCTTCTAGAGCACGTTGGGTGGCACGGGATACATGCGGACGTGCATTGTCCTGTTGGAACAGCAAGTTACCTTGCCGGTCTAGGAATGGTAGAACGATGGGTTCGATGACGGTTTGGATGTACCGTGCACTATTCAGTGTCCCCTCGACGATCACCAGTGGTGTACGGCCAGTGTAGGAGATCGCTCCCCACACCATGATGCCGGGTGTTGGCCCTGTGTGCCTCGGTCGTATGCAGTCCTGATTGTGGCGCTCACCTGCACGGCGCCAAACACGCATACGACCATCATTGGCACCAAGGCAGAAGCGACTCTCATCGCTGAAGACGACACGTCTCCATTCGTCCCTCCATTCACGCCTGTCGCGACACCACTGCAGGCGGGCTGCACGATGTTGGGGCGTGAGCGGAAGACGGCCTAACGGTGTGCGGGACCGTAGCCCAGCTTCATGGAGACGGTTGCGAATGGTCCTCACCGATACCCCAGGAGCAACAGTGTCCCTAATTTGCTGGGAAGTGGCGGTGCGGTTCCCTACGGCACTGCGTAGGATCCTACGGTCTTGGCGTGCATCCGTGCGTCGCTGCGGTCCGGTCCCAGGTCGACGGGCACGTGCACCTACCGCCGACCACTGGCGACAACATCGATGTACTGTGGAGACCTCACGCCCCACGTGTTGAGCAATTCGGCGGTACGTCCACCCGGCCTCCCGCATGCCCACTATACGCCCTCGCTCAAAGTCCGTCAACTGCACATACGGTTCACGTCCACGCTGTTGCGGCATGCTACCAGTGTTAAAGACTGCGATGGAGCTCCGTATGCCACGGCAAACTGGCTGACACTGTCGGCGGCGGTGCACAAATGCTGCGCAGCTAGCGCCATTCGACGGCCAACACCGCGGTTACTGGTGTGTCCGCTGTGCCGTGCGCGTGATCATTGCTTGTACAGCCCTCTCGCAGTGTCCGGAGCAAGTATGGTGGGTCTGACACACCGGTGTCAATGTGTTCTTTTTTCCATTTCCAGGAGTGTATTTATCGTCCAGATTTCACTTCCATACATGGCTACACTGCATACAAATACTTTCATAAACGACTTCCTGACACTTAAATCTATACTCGATGTTAACAAATTTCTCTTCTTCAGAAACGCTTTCCTTGCCATTGCCAGTCTACATTTTATATCCTCTCTACTTCGACCATCATCAGTTATTTTGCTCCCCAAATAGCAAAACTCCTTTACTACTTTAAGTGTCTCATTTCCTAATCTAATTCCCTCAGCATCACCCGACTTAATTCGACTAAATTCCATTGTCCTCGTTTTGCTTTTGTTGATGTTCATCTTATATCCTCCTTTCAAGACACTGTCCATTCCATTCCATTAAATTTACGGCCTTTAAATTTGACTGATTTATCGTGTAACTGACGTTTAACGGATTGCTCTTAGCCCTCATATGGATGACCTCACACTTCTCATTGTTTAGTGCCAAGTACCAATTTTCGCACCATACAGATATCTTCTCTACATCGTTTCGCACTTTCTTTTGACCTTTTCATGACTTTACTTGGCGATAAACGACAGCATCATCTGCAGACAACCTAAAACGGCTGCTCAGATTGTCTCCTAAATCGTTTACGTAGTTAAGGAACAGCAGAGTGCCTATAACGCTACCATGAAGATCCTCGGAAATCACCTCTGGTTTACTCGATGACTTTCCGTCAGTTATTACGAACTGCGACCTCTCCGACAGAAAATAACAAACTCGCTAGTATAACTGAGACGGTATTTCACAAATGCGAATTTCGACTACAAGCTGCTTGTGAGGTACAGTGTGAAAAGCCTTCTGAAAATGCAGAAATACGTAATCAATTTGAAATCCCTTGTCAGTAGAACTCAATACTTTGTGTGAGCAAAGAGTTAGTTGAGTTTCACAAGATCGATATTTTCTAAACCTGTGGTGACTATGTGTCAGTAGACCGTTCTCTTAGAGGTAATCCATAATGTTCGAACTCAATATGTTCCAAAACCCTGCTTTATATCGATGTTAATGATATGGGCCTCTAATTAAGTGGATGACTCCTACAGCCTTTCTTGAATATTGGTGTAACGTGAGCAACTTTCCTGTCTTTGGGTACGGATCTTCCATCGAGCGAACGGTTGCATATGATTGTTGAGCATGGAGCTATTGCATCAGCATACTATGAAAGGAATGTAACTGGCATACAGTCTGGATCGGAAGACTTGTATTTATGAAGTCGCTTCACTAATACGAGGATATCTACTTCTCAGTTCTTTTCTTGTTTCGAATTCTGGAATACCGGGTAGTTATAATTACACTTTAACTATTCAACCCGTTATAACACCGAAACTAATTACCGTACGGGTAAAAAACGTGCTAGAATTAATGTACACAGTATGTTGTGTTTAATTTCCATGCGTCAAAATGCCACCGTCCAGTTCCAGCTGTGGGCACCAGGTGCCGTGATCAGCCATCGTGATTCATAGTCCCACACAGCTGACCAGTCGCAGTGCACTTGTTGAGTTGTCAACATGAGCTTGGACAAAAGGAGCAAGACATTACTGCTGAAGCTCTGTTATCAAAACAACAACAATGCTGCAGCTGCACTTCCAAAATATTGTCGGCTGAAAGGGTTACGGAACGTTGCTCTTTCTCCACCTGCTGTTCGGCGCGTGGTGAAGAAGTTCGAATCAACTGGAAAACTGGGCGTCGCTCCGGAAGTGGGCGACTGCACGACAGGTGGTTGATGAAATCACTCTTGCTACTGCAGACAACGCTGCGCGCAGTTCCCGATCGTCAGGCTGTGTGCATGCTGTGTTACATCAGTTGAACATCCCGTGGTCCACCGTACGGAAGGTGCTTCAAACCATTCTCAAATGGTATCTGCACAAGATCCGTATCGTACGGCAGCTTGCGCCAGAGGACGCACAACGACGTGTTGACTTCGCTCTCCACTTTCCCGCAAGGACTGAAGTTGACGAGGGCTGGCCCTAGACCGTCCTATGAACAGAAGAACCTCATTTTTCTCTGACGGGTGAAATCAACATACAGAATTGCCGAATGTGGGAATCTTCACCTCCAGTTTCTGTATGGTGAACATGTCATCGGATGGTGTGGCTTCACGGCTACATTCGTCATTGGCCCATTCTTTTTTGAACAGGTTTTGCGCTCAAGGTGCAAAGACGTGCAGTGTGACTGGCCAGCGTTACTGCGATATGCTTCGGCAGCATGTCATACCCGTCCTACAGGAGAGAGACGCATTGAACCTAATAGTTTTCATGCAAGATGGGGCCCCTCCACACATCACTCGTGAAGTTCACCTGCTTCTCCAAAACACGTTTGGAAACGATCAAACTACCACCCAATCATTTCCAGATGATTATCCGGCACGATCGCGTGATCCCACTCCCTGTGATTGCTGGTTGTGGGGCTATCTAAAGGACAGGGTTTACTGCTTGAATATTCACACATGTGCAGACCTGAAACGCAGCATATCAAGAGATGTAGCCAGCATACCTACGGACATGCTTCGTTCTGCTATTCAGAATGCAGCCCTGAGCTTTCAGACTCTTCTGGACCCTGATGGGCGCCATATTGTGCCCCTATTGTAGCAGTATTGGTACCGGTATGAGATGGTATGATGTACGGTAGCAGCACATTAAAAGTGTTTCAATCGAACTGATCCAGCATTATTTCTTTTTCGCATATCATTGACATTAATGCCACCAAGTTTGGTACTCGTACGGTAATTAGTTCCTATTTATAACGTGTTATGTAGGAAAATTTAGTTATAACCACTTTTTATTTACTTTGTCTTATTTGGCAAATGAATTTCTTATGGATGTATTTAGTAATTCAGCTTTGGCAGCGCTGTCGTACATACTTCCATTGCTGTCTCGCAGAGAAGATATTGCCTACCTAGCCGCTAGAATATTTTACATACAACTAGAATCTCTTCGGATTTTCTGCGAGTATTCGACACAAAGCTTCGCTGTGGTAACTACCACAAGGATCTCGCACTGATGCCCACGCTAAATTTCGAGCTTGTGTTAAAAATCGCCGATCTTGGAGATTTTGCTTTCGTTTAGATTTGGCATGCAGTTTTCTTTGATTTTGCAGAAGTGTTTAATAGTTTGAAGTTAGATATAGTGGGAATTATCGAAGTTCGGTGGCAGGAGGAACAGGACTTCTGGTCAGGTGAATACAGGTTTATAAATACAAAGTCAGATAGAGGTAATGTAGGAGTGGGTTTAGTAATGAATAAGAAAATAGGACTGTGATTAAGGTACCACGAACAGCATGGTGAACTCATTATCGTATCCGAGATAGACAGGATCCCTACGTCTAACACAGTAGTGCAAGTTTATAAGCCAAGAAATTCCGCAGATGACGAAGAGATTGAAGAAATGTATGATGAGATAATAGAAATTATTCATATAGTTAAAGAGGGACGAAAATTTAATTGTCATAAGGGATTGGAATTCTATAGTAAGAAGATAACAAAATGTAGCAGGTGAGTATGGAGTGGGAGTAATGAATGAAAGGGAAATTTAAAGGAGCATAATTTGATCATAGCTAACACTTGGTTTATATAATGGTAAGATAGAGATTTCGGAACCAGATTCTAAATTGTAAGAGTTTTCAGGGGCAGATATGGACTCTGACACACTTTATTGGTTATGAACTGTAGCTTAAAACTGAAGAAATTGTAAAATCGTAGGAATTTAAGGAGATGGGACCTGGATAACCTCAAAAACACGGACGTATTTGAAGGTTTCAGAAGGAGCATAAGGCAACAGTTGACTGGAACAGGGGAAAGGGGTACAGTAGAAGATTAATGAGTAGCTTTAAGAGATGAAGTGGTGAAAGCAACAGAGGATCAAATAGGTAAAGAGACAAGATGTAATAGAAATCCTTGGATAACAGAAGAGGTATTGAATGGAATTGATGAAAGGAAGACATTTAAAAATTCAGCAAATGAAGCAGTCGAATGGGAATTCAAAAGTTTAATACTTGAGATAGAAAGTAAGTGCGAAAAGGTTAAGCAGCAATGGAGAGAGGAAAAATGTAAGAATTTATAAGCATATTTCAGTAGGGGAAAGATAGATACCGCCTACAGGAAAATTAAAGAGCCCTTGGGGAAAAGCGAAGCAGCTGTATGAACATCAAGAGCTCAGATGGAAAACCGGTTCTAAACAAAGATTGGAATGCTGAAAGGTAGAAGGTGTATGTAGAGGGTGTGCACAGGGAGATAAGCTTTAAGGCAATATTATCGGAAGGATAGTGGACATAGATGAAGATGAGCTGACAGATATGACACTGCGAGAAATATCTGACGGTGCTCTGATGATGTTTGATTTGTGGGGCGCTCAGCTGCGCGATGATCAGCGCCCGTACAATGTCCCAGGTTTTACACAGCCCAATTGTTTGTACACGGTTCAGTCTAGCCCCTGTCACGAATTATGATGAGGATGATGATGATGTTGAAACGATGAGGACAACACAAACGCCTAGTCCCCAGGCAGAGAAAATCCCCAACCTGGCCGGGTATTGAACCTGGGACCCCGTGATCCAGAGGCAGCAATGCTAGCCACTAGACCATGAGCTGCGGACATGACAGGGCTCTGAAAGATCTAAGTCGTTATAAGGGCCTGTGAGTAGATAACATTCCTTCAGGAGTGCTTATAGTCTTCGGAGAGCAAGATAATGTGACACTTAGTGTAGCAGATAAATTTCACTGTTTGGGCAGCAAAATAAGTGATACTGGCTGAAGTAGAGAGGTTATAAAATGTAGATTGGCAGTGACAAGAAAAGCATTTCCGAGGAAGAGAAATTTGTTAACTTCAAGTGTAGAGAATAGAAGCTTTCGTAGTGTAGTGCTACAGAAGAATGATGAAAATTAGATGGGTGGATCACGTAACAAATGAGGAGGAGTTGAACAGAACTGAGGAGAAAAGAGATCTGTGGTACAAGTTTACCAAAACAAGGAATCGGTTGACAGGATAGGGTTTGAGGCATCAAGGATCACCAGTTCAGTATCAGAGGTAAGTTTTCTTTTTTTGTGGGGGGGGGGGGATTTGAAATCTTAGAGGGAGACAAGGAGATGATTATAGTGGGTAGGTTCAAACGGATGTTGCTTGCCGTAGTTATCCAGAGATAAAGAGGCTCGCACAGGAGAGAGTAGCATGGAGAGCTGGATCAAAGCAATCATCGGACTGAAGACAACAAAAACAACAAAAACGACAACAACAACAACAGTGATCTCAAAAGTGAAGTGTACAGGATTATCGTTGATACGTTTGAGAAACTGGGGCGGTGACTTATTCAGTCTACATAAATAAAAATATAAGTGCTCGTTTGTTCAAAATCGGACGTCGCCAAAAGTTCTTTACTGATTTCTTTCTAATTTTGAAACAACATTGCATTCGAACAAGCTCGTGCTTTTACATACCTAGTGGACCACCACACATAGTTTAAATTATTATGTAATAACTATACTGGGGATCTACATAAAAATTAAATGTATGTTCAGAAGCTATAGTCCCCGAAAGTTGTTTTGAAATCTAGACACAATGTAGCATTTCTATGTATGTGTGTTTTATATACCTATATGTGAGTTCCAGTGGGTCGCGAAATGAAAACCACAGTGAAAATCAAAAATGTTTTATCTGCAACAGTTAGCTAAAACCTCCAGCTACTTCTCCACATAGTCGCTGCTCCGACTCCATTTATCGTAGCGTAATGCCAAGTTTCCAATACTTCCATCATAGCCATTTACGGACAGTACTGTGGGTGATAAAACACTTCCCATCGAAAATGCTACAGGAGCACCTTCATTGCCCCTGCAGAGTATGGCTGACAATTATCATGAAGAAGGAGCCGCATGACAATTGTGTTATGTGTGTTGCGTGACATCGGAGAAATTTCTCATCAGGCCCACGTATTTGGCGGGAGACACAATTTGCTAGGCATTTTTACATGCTCACTGTGCTCTCAGAATTGAAATCAGCGACGTGACACGATCGAAGGGCATACTAGAGACATTGCACAAGGAGTCTGTGCACAGCTTCATTGGGTTTTCACAGTGGTTTCCATTTCGCGACCGATCAGAACTTTCTTTCCGAATATCCCTTGTGTTTGTATAGGGGAAACTTTATTACCAAAAACTCGAAAAGTTCTTGACCGATTTACTCCACATTTTTACACAATATTCTGATGAACATCTGGACAGACGTAAGGGGATATATATATATTGTTAGGAAGTATCTCCAAAGTACTCAACTGGTTTACTTCAAATTTTTACACGTTACTATAACATATGAACACACATAGCCTATATATAAATATATATAAAATTTATAACAGTTAAACATACTCAACAAACAGGAAAGTTATTTTTCTGGCTTATCTGCTAATGATTCGATTAGTACAAAATCTGAATGTGCAATAACAACAAACAAGACTCAAGGCTGGACACACGGGGAATAGGAGATGGGCAGAGGAGAGGGAGGAAAGGGGCATAGAAAGCGGAAAGAAGGAGATGGACAGAGGGGGAGAAGATGACCGACAGAGAGAGGAGGAAGAGGAGGTTGATGAAGAGAGGTTAAGGGGGAGACGGACAGAAACAGAGGGGAGAAGCAGTTTATGATGTATATCCAATTCGCTTTCATATTAGAAACATGCACTTTTTCTTTTCTTTCTTTTTCATTTAAAAAGTCTGAGCCACAGCATCGCGAGGGCGGGAACAATTGGTCTTTCAACAAGATATGCAGATGGTAACAAGCGCCAATGAACGCAAATAGATGAAAAACAGTGAATATAGCTGCCACAGTCTTCGAAACCCTCATCGCGAAAGTATAAAACGACAATCGTAGCTAGTTCAAAAGAGAGAAGGCATGTAATAAAGAAACTAGGAAAAGAAATGGAAACTTTCTTCTATATAAATTACATGAAAAGAGAACAGAAGAACGATGAAATAAAGACTGGAGAGCAAAGCAGCGTATCCTGGGCAGACAACCCACCGGTCCCCTCTTAGGAAGTCTGTCTTCGTTTGTACAATAGGTAGTAATGAATGTCTGACACAGAGTTATATATACGATGTACAAATCCGTCCAGCTAAAAAACGCAACTTAATGAAAGAAACACATAAATGTTTCCAGGATCGCCCAAGGATGGAAAGATGAGATATGGCAACGAATCCGAAACTGGGACAAAATGTAGCACATACATATACGCAGTGGTATAGAACCTAAAACAAAGTTAAAATTTTTTCTTCTCTTTCTTGTGCCTGTGCCTTCTATCGGCGCTGGATCCGTGATTGTGTACAGATCTGGAGCGGTTAGTTTAAGTGGTGGGCGGATGTTCTTTCTATCGCCAACCCGTTACATTTTTGCTTCTGTTATCGTATATATGCATGCGGGGTCAGTTATGACACACGAAATACTTACCGGCTTTATAGTGACCATTGACAAGCTACAAGATTACCAATCACAACACAACATCTGATTTAAAAAGGATGGTGGGTATGTTTTAACGTCCGGTTGACGACGAGATCATTGGAGCACAAGCCAGGATTGTTTCAGGCATACGGGAGCAATTCGGCCGTGTCCTCTAAAAGGAAACATCCCGAAATTTTCCTGGAGCGATTTAGGAATATCGCGGATTTGAACCGGCATCCTCCCGAATGCGAGTGCAGTGTACTAACAACTGCGCCGTATCGCTCGGTAACATCTGATTTAACAATAAGAGACAGAGTGCCTGAAAATAAGGTACACTTTCCGCGCGCATCTAAGGCTTCAGAAAACGTCTTTCACAACGCTGACGTGGACAGCGTACTTGCCACACATGATAGTGTAACGTCTTCACAGAATGTAGTAAAATGATTTCTCTCGCACCTGCTTTTCCACCAACAATGCGCAACATCTGGAACTATGACATAATCGGGACGTGCTTCATTTGGTGTCCCCTCTGTTTCGATGATATATCCCAAAGTCTTTCATTGTGCATTAGTGATCTGTCATCAGTTCTGGTCGACTGCAAATACCATATGTATGCTGATGACCTCCAGTTTCGATTGAGAACAAAATCAGATCACTTGAATACTGCCATCGACAGTCTTAATGTAGTACTGTGTGTGCCAATGGGCACAGAATAATGCGGTGACAGAAAATCGATATGGAACAGAACTGACTCTAATTTGTCTGTCATGAATCTCCCACATAAATTCTTTATTAAACAGTCTAGTGGTAATATTTGATAAAATCCTAAATTTAGAGGGAAAGGCACTGCAGCCTGCAAGATAACATCTGCATTTCATAACGTTGAATAAAAATGTGAAAAACTCTCCCCTTTAGATTTCGAGAAGAAGCTTTTACAAATGACTGCAGTGGTTGACTTTACCAATGTTGCCCTGAAATAACTTTCAGAGGAACCCTCACGGATCATGCAGCAGGTACTGTTCGGCTGCGTTCTGTGTATAAGCCGCGTCAGTAATTTTAATTATACTACATACTTCATCTGCTTATGCATAGCTAAGCATAGATGTGCAGAAATAGCTATACATTGAATTTATTTCATCTTCTGATCACTGTATTAAGTCACTCCTCTTTCTTTACTTGTCAATAACTTTTATTTTTGACACTCCGTCTTCAGGTCATAAGTAGCACATCGGGACCGCCGTGTCTTCCTCAGCTGAGGATGCGGTTAGGAGGGGCGTGTGATCAGCATACTGATCTCACGGTAGTTATGAAGGTTTTCTTTGACCGGAGCCGCTACTGTTCCGTCGAGTAGCCCCTCAATTGGCATCACGAGGCTGAGTGCACCCCGAAAAGTGGCAGCAGCGCATGGGGGCCCGGATGGTCATCCATCCCAGTGCTGGCCACGCCCGACAGCGCTCAACTTCGGTGATCTGACGGGAACCGGTGTATCCACTGCGGCAACGCCGTTGCCCCTGTCAATCATATAGCTGAAAAAATCGTTCTCAGGGGAAAAGTGTTTCTGTCACACTCCATAGCAGAGCAACCTTTTCCATGACCAACTTTTTTCCATAACATGAACCCTACCTTGGAATTACCTCTACATCAGTTTCAAAGAGCTCGATTACATTTATAGCTTCAACAGACAATTAATTGCCTTTCTCCTAATACACTAAACATTTCGTCCCATCGCTTTCCCCTCAAATTACTAGCCTCCAGTACCGCTAGACTATCCCCACAGCTGAGGCTGTATTTCTTCAGTCCCCTTAGATCTAGGAGATAGTGTGCACATTAGTCTTTTCTGCTGACACTATTAGCACTATTACGATTATTATCGTTTTAAGTTCTTAGAACAGTTCACATCGTTAGAAAGGTTTTTGCTTCCGATGTCTGTAATATTAGTTTAAATCGTCGCTTATTATGGTTATTCTGATGCATAAATGTAATTCTACAATCGCGATCATTATTTCATTAAAGGAAATAAGTAAAGTTCCGCGTTCTGGCCCTAGACAAGCCACACCCTCCACCGTGTCATCTTCTGCCAGTGACATCAACCGATGTGTTACGGAGGAGCATGTGATTAGCACAGAGCTCTCACGGTCGTTGTCGGGTTTCTTGACCTACGAGCCGAGTGGCTCCTCAGTTGGGCTCACGAGGCTGACTGCAAGCCGTACCAGTTCTCACACCCAGGAAAAATTCCTGGCAGTACCGGAAATTGAACCAGGGTTCTCCACATGGCAGTCAGCCACGTTGACGGACAATTCAGCTACGGAGGCAGAAATTTCATTAACGTGTAGTGCAAAAAGGTTCGTACGTGTTAAACCTTGGTACAGTGCAGGAGAGAGCTTGAGACCCTTATATAAACTGGTTAAATAGACAGGCACAACGAATGAAAGACTTTTACTACTGTCATGGATCTTCAGCAGCTGTATAATAATTAATACATCAGGACATTTTATTATTATTATTATTATTATTATTATTATTAACCTTTGGGCCCTGCTACTGCACGCGATGTATAACAAGAGGTATTTTCAGCGCTTGTTTTAATATTTTTTGTGCCCCTGTAACTTAAAATCTCTCAGAAAGTACATACCCTTAGATGTTAAACTGGCTCAGTTGCAAAAAAAGTCGTACAGCAGGTGAAGAATGCCTTTATTGATCATGAAGTATGCATAACGTTTTTCGGAATTATTTACATCTTCAAAAATCCAAGTGCAAAGGTAGCAAAAAGACAGGAGCCTTACCAGTTGTGTACGTAACATGAGATGATAGGTAGTCCGTCATCACATGTTACATGCACAACTGATAACGCTCTTGTCCTTGTGCTACCTTTGCGTTTGCATTTCTGAAGATGCAAATAATTCCGAAACGCACCATGTATACTTCGCGACCAATAAAGTCATTCGTCGCCTGCGGTAATACTTTTTATGTCACCCAGCTAGCTTAACTACAGATCTACAGATATTTACTAAAGTGGTCGCTATCCTCCTACGTGACTTTAAGTGACACCTTCATTACTCTTAGAACTTGTTGTTCTCCGCCCATCAGACCAAGTTACTCAGGTCTTCTTGGGTTTCTCTGCCAGGTCACTGTCCAGTCGTGAATTTTCCGCTTAAAAATATTTCTATCGCGTGCATCAAGTTGTATGCTTGCTGCTCCATTTAATTTTTTATTGCATCAGTGCATTTTATTCTTTCACTTTTTACTTTTCTCCAATCTGGTACAATTATGCAACCTGTCTAGTTAATCTAATCTGGTCCATTCTTTTAATATGCTCGTACTAGTTTAACGTACATTTTTTTTGATCCAATAAATGCTGGTATATTCCTCAGTTTCTTAATTTACTCTATTCTGTGTGTTTATTCCTCAGTATAATTTGGACCTAATACTTTCCTGATTACTCTTAGTTCTGCCTTCTAAATTTCTTAAATGTCCTTCTTTCTATTTACGATGAATGTTTCCATCGCGTAAAGACTCGCAGGTACGATGGTTTCGTTGCAGTGTCTCAATTTTGTGTATTTTGAGGTAATTTTTTGTCATAGGTGTCTTTTGTAACGTTGAAAGCTGTTTCCATTTCTACCAACGAATTTCGTAACGAGTCTTTTGCAGGCCAGTTTAGTTACATGATGCGCCTACATATCTGAACTGAGAAACTGTCGATTTTCCGCGCCTACATATTTGAACTGAGAAACTGTCGATTTTCCCGCATTTAGTTTTAAACCTTTGGTTGTCAGTTTTAGACATCTATTTGGTTTTGTCACCTAATATTTTGAGCCCTGCTATTCCTAGAGTTTCTTTAAGATATTTTTTGCTTTTTTTGAATGTTCTGACATATAATGACAAGGTTGTCTGCGAAAGTTAATGAGTCTGTTCTAACACTGGTTTTAGTTTTCGCTACTATTACATTACTTTTTTAAAGTCACTGTTAAAAAGTAATGGAGAAAGTTCATCACCTAATCTCACACCTATTTTAATTCAAATGTGTCCCAAAATTTCTCCGCTGAACTTAGCCATACATTTTGTATCATTTCGAGCTTCATTAATTACTGTAAGGGTTTTGAGGTCCAGACCTTGTTCTTTCAGAATATCAGAGAGATTTTTACGATCCACTGAGGGGATCGGCTTTTTTAAAATCTTTAGAGGTACAAGCATCTTTTTTATTACAGTTTTTTTCAAATTTCGTAATTAAAACTGGTTATGGGGAAGAGCTATTTGATCTGAAACCTGTCTGATATTCGCCAATTTTGTATACAGCTGGTTGTTATACTTGGCCCCGGACATACTGTGATTTTGTATGGGAGAGGAAGAAGGGAAAGCCATTCGTAACTATCAGTATCAGTTCTATCTCCCTTCCTATGCAGTCAAT
Organism: Schistocerca cancellata; assembly: GCF_023864275.1. NCBI lineage: Eukaryota > Metazoa > Arthropoda > Insecta > Orthoptera > Acrididae > Schistocerca > Schistocerca cancellata. The sequence continues at coordinate 642,500,704 of NC_064627.1, forward strand.
GTGTCAATACAATTTCGCAGTCTTTCGGAATATTCTGAGTTCGACGTATGCTTTGCATGATGAATTAATATAATCGGGGTGATAGTTGCCACGAAACACATACAGTATTAATTGTATAACATACATAAAAGATATAAAAACCCACAATTTCTTATTATTCTGCTATTTATATTGCAATCTTGCCTATACTGTTTCCCCTTGCTTGCAGTCATTAAAAGTGTTCTTTTGCTAAGTTTGGGGAATGTCTAGTACACATACCCTGCTTGTAATGCTGGAAACTAGTTTCTTTTGTTCAAATGTGTGTGAATTCCTAAGGCACCAAACTGCTGAGGTCATCGGTCCCTAGACTTACACACTACTTAAACTAACTTAACGCTAAAGACAACACTCACACCCATGCCCGAGGGAGGACTCGAACCTCCGGCGTGAGGGGACTAGTTTCTGAAGACACTAGTCAATCACACCGCAGAATCCACACACCGGCCTGTACACCCTCATTAACGGGCACAAATGTATACATGATCTCATCATGAACAACGAGATTGTGTGCGTAGGGAACATTCAAGCAGTTTATTGCTCCCGCTCAAGCTACCAGTCTGAATGCGATCACAGTTTTGTTGAGAATTAGCTATTTTCTGCTTCATTCCTGCTGTAATTGCCTTGACATTGTACTTTACCTGTCCACTGAATCGTAGCTTGCCTTTAATCTGATTTGTATATATAGGGATTTACTATCGCCTGCATATTACTAAGCCAAAACGTGTTTTTAATCGTAATTATTTTGTATCTGTTTATTTATACCTGCATTCAAAGCAAACCTGTAAGTCATCTAGAATTTTAGGCAAAAATTAGTAACTTCTGATTTGCTGTTCTGAAACTATACTTAACGGAACAGAGATTTTATAAAAATATCCGTAGTTACCAAAATTCCACGTATGTTCCGCCGTCATTGGTAACGAAAGAAGAATCTGACAACATAATCCGCTTCTTGAAACAAAGTTAGTTGTTTGTTGCATGGTCTTCTGCCTTGTAACGGGCAAGTGAAACACCATGTTCAGAAATGGCTGATTTCTGGCATTTGGCAAAATATAAAACCCTCAGTAGGAATCTAATAGTAACTCTCTCGGTGTAATAGCGCACGCAAAATGCCAGATTAATGCACGAGGATGACAAGAACACGAGAGAACGGTGTTCACAGGCATTCTGTCGAGAACTGAGTGGAATTCGCATCACGAAGTCACGATTTATGTGCTCAGAGCACTGTTAACTACCTCCATACGACCCTAGATATATTACCGTCCGTGTCAGATCCTCCTAAATGAGGGCCTTCTCAGTGATGCAAGGCCACGTTCTCACTCCTGGGGACGCAAGTGTATGATGTTTCCGCAGGAGAACTCGCAGCCAGCAGTAGCAAGGAAAGTGTTGGTCGGGATTAAACATTTTTTACTTTTAATTCTATGTTGATTAACGAATTAAAACACCTTCTACAATGAAATAACTTCTTAAATATGTTATCTATTTCAGTCACAATTATTACATAACTTTGCCGGCCGTGGTGGCCAAGCGGTTAAAGGCGCTACAGTCTGGATCCGCGCGGCCGCTACGGTCGCAGGTTCGAATCCTGCCTCGGGCATGGATGTGTGTGATGTCCTTAAGTTAGTTAGGTTTAAGTAGTTCTAAGTTCTAGGGGACTGATGACCTTATAAGTTAAGTCCCATAGTGCTCAGAGCCATTTTATTACATAACTTTGAATATATGAGCGTAATACAAAGCGGTCGAGGGAGGTAATTCTGCGTAAATCAATAGACCATGGTCCGAAACTACTAGCCTGACAGCCAATATAAAACAAAGTTTAAGCTCGCGTGACTACAGAAAGACCCGATCTTTCTGAGAGTGATAGCAATAACTGAGTAATTAGAGATCAAGATTCTATTGCAAGAATGATGGTCACTAAAGGCAATAGGTCACCAATAAAGATACAAGAGCTCTACTTTTGGTATATGATAAACTATCAGTAACTTAAAAGAATATCTGACAACATTTAGTGCAGGCCGGCCGGAGTGGCCGAGCGGTTCTAGGCGCTTCAGTCTTGAACCACGCGACCTCTACGGTCGCAGGTTCGAATTCTGCCTCTGGCATGGATGTGTGTGATGTCCTTGGGTTAGTTAGGTTTAAGTAGTTCTAAGTTCTAGGGGACTGATAACCTCAGCTCTTAAGTCCCATAGTGCTCAGAGGCATTTAGTTCAGTTCAAACAAGCAGAATAACTGTTGGGGCCCTAAGACACTAAAGTTTAAATAGAATTATTTGATGGTGGACACTTCTCACGATGGAGTTTATTACCAAACTCTCAGCGTCACGCCCGAATCGTTCGCCATTGCAAAACTACCACGAAATTGGTCAGTTCACTTCGCATTCCTTGTCCAGTTCCATGGTGAGATTAGATCCCGAATCCTGGGTCTGACGCTTTTATTTCATCACGCATGACAAACATACCAAAAACAACAATCATAAATATAAAGATACTAACGAAACACACTCTTTTTATACAGAGCGCTAACCAAACACTACTGTATCCTTCCGCATCAAACATGATTCGGCTTCAGATATACAGTTAATATAACCAAAGAGATCGGGTAATATTAAATAAGTTTCGCATGATATTGCGAGAAGTCGAATTTTTTAAGTCTGCATTTCCTTGTTCCGAATGGGCCTTCAGGGTCAAATTTAACATTTGTCGCAGTGTACTGTCTCAGTGCAAAGGTCAGTAGGTAATTCCCATCTGTTGATGGTCGTATGTTCGAGTCCTCGTGAAACACAGTGAATTTTTTTATTTCTAAATTTAATCAAAAGACGGACTGTTAATTTTATTCAGTTAATTTATGTAAATCTATTTTTTTTACTTTACCATATCACTTACATCATCTAATTGACTTTCTTATTTGATCTTACTTTTCTTCCTAACATTCTCTTTTCTTTTGGTGTCTGCCTGTGTCGCCTATAAGCTGCAATCAATTGCCAACCACGACTGTTCACTGAGTGGTAACGTGGCAGTGTGAGTATAATTTCAGGTAACTAATAACAGCGAGGAATTATGGTTTGCCTTTAGCGCTGTCTTGCGTTTGCACGTGGAGGTTAGCATTAATCCAGAGAGATTTTAGTTCTACCGCAGACTGCTGACCGCTGTTTTCTCGGATAAATTGCACATGACGAGGTTATGGTTAGGTTAGGGCATGAGTTTAAATTCACGGGTATAAAACGCGTCGCCTGCTACAGCTCAGTAACTGGTCACTTAAAATCAGTTGTAGTCAGAGCATTTCGCATTTGGGTCATCCCTCGGGGCGGATGCTTCCAGCATTGTTGCGCGTTACACGTTAACAGCATTTGTGAAGTGACGGCAGCCGATGTGGCATAATTGTAGCAGCAAGTGACCAACTGTCATGTAATTGTAATCGTACCATATAGCCGCTCACTTGTATAAAAATATACCAAGTAAATACAAGATGCCAAATGCCAATTTCCATTTATTTATTGGTACCACTAGAAGAATGTTTCAAAAACAGAATTTTCTACGGTATAGCTAGAAAAGGGACAACTGACGATCCTAAAGAGAAAAAATTAATAGGAATCCTCAATAAGTAAGAAGAGTAACCTAAACTCAGATCCTCGAGAAAGCTCTCTCAAGAAAATCTGAGGAAGACTTAGTCATGCGTGAGAGTAATAAACGTACCCAAAGAAAGCATTAAATCACTTGCGTTCAGGTCAGATGTTACACTTGAGGACACCAGAAGAAGGCATGAATATAAAACTCCGCATTTAAAAGTACAGTAACACTGGGGATACCAATGCTTGACTGTTGCTTAGATTCACAAACGAGAAATTTTGGTATCTGTATCCCTGCAGTGGAAGCAGAGACTACTCAAAGTAAACAAAGAACCAGGCTACGATGGAACTCCATTTTGATTTCTGACTAATATGTCGCAGAATTAGCCCCTTTCCCAGCTTGTATTTATTGAGTATATATTGCTCAGTGAACACCTCGGCTTTATTGGGAAACCGGTTACTACCGCTTAAAAGAAAGGTCAACGGATGCTTAGAATTATGGGCCACTATCTTCTACGTCAGACTCTGGCAGGATCTTAGAGTATATTACAAATTCAAACATTATGTCCTGTTTGGAAGAAAGACGATTCCCTGAATGACGAAATTTTAGACATAGGGAAAATTGCTAATATCAGACACATTTTGCATTACTAATAAAGAATGACTTAACAACAGCATTCGTGAATGAAGATGTAGCTTCGTATTACCTGGCCTTCCCAAAATCGTTTGATACTACACTACGTCGTCTACCAGTAACCAAGACAAAAAATGATTCAGCTGGCTCTGAGCACTATGGGACTTAACTTCTGAGGTCATCAGTCCCCTACAACTTAGAACTACTAAAACCCAACTAACCTATAGACATCACACACATCCATGCCCGAGACCGGATTCAAACCTGCGACCGTAGCGGTGTAACCTCCCCACAAAAAATAATAAAATAAATATTATTATGGATAGTGATTCTAATTTTTGTGTAACCTCAGAACAAAATTGGTTCCCATTTATAACCTCCCTACAAAAATTCATTCACATTTAATGTACCCACAAAATTCTTTTCTTATCTAATGTAAGCCTGAAAGAGAAAAATTCCTAAACCTCGTAATAAAAAATAAATTCAGTAACCTGGTAAAATTTGGACGACAGCAGCGCTGCGTCATGGCCCTGTAAGATCATTCTGAATAAAAAAGAAGCAAAAATTCTTACCTCAATAAAAACGGCGAATATATCTGCTCTTATATAAAATTTTTCCGACACAGCTCTGTGCAATGCTGGCCGATAGATTAGTCATTTATGAAAGGAAGCAACTGATTTTTCTTTTGCAGCAATAGGAATGATCATGGATTGAAGAAATTAGTAAATTCTTTAAATTGAAATGAATGTTTTTTTTTAAATTACTTTATATCACGAAGATTATTACTAGGACATTTTTAAAAGATTTACATGGGACTTTACATGACATTACTAGATTTGCGCGAGGCTGCTTTTTTACCTTATACAATAACACTCAGGCTCCGTCATCGCTGCACCGCGACCGGCCCAGCCAACAAGATGTCCCAGACCAGAGCAGACAGGCGACTGCTCGCTAGCAACAACTTACTGCTACTGCTACACTGTTCGTACTGCAGTCAACACTGCTCTTCGGTCTCAGATTCTCTTATAGCTTACATATCGCAGGCAGCACATACCTCTTACATAACCCTCCACTGGGGGGGCAAAAATTTGGCAGCGATGGTGAGTCAATTGGACTTTCCATGAGCAACAAATTTTTCTAAAATCTACTTAATTAACTAAGTTGACAGTCACAGAGTATATACATATATATATAAGTACAGAACATAAAATGAAATAGAGTGCACATGCACTGAGTACAGAACATATCAAGAAATCACAAAATATATACGCAATGAGTAGAAATCATATTAACAAATGACATAAAGTGCATACGCACTGTAGTATTTTTTTTACTGTTTTACTAGAACTAGGATAGGAAAGGGAAGGATAGCATCATGGTTGTAGCACATTAGGTTGCACGTAGCTGCACTGAAAGTCCATATCTTTCTACAGAAAGACAACACCAAGTGAGACAATCTGAAGTTCTCTTCCCTGAAGTATTAATCAGTGTAGCCAAGACACTGAAATGTCGTATTAATATTCCATGTTATCATTTTGGAAGTACATTAGGTACACCAAACAGTCGAACCATAATAACATCTCCATTGTTCAAGGTGATGGACACGATGATGTGTCAACACCACACTCATTCACCAACGTAGAATTAGTGCAGAAACCAAATATAGTGCTCCATGATCAGAAGGATAGACAGGACAAACGTATATTGCAGTAATTTTTGGTAACTAGGTCAGAAGGTGAAGGACATTAAGTCTCATGCTAGTCATCAGTGAAAATTACAGTAGTCTATCAACCGATTTGACTAATTGTTGGCACTCATTGCCTAGTTACTGAACACTTCTGTACTATGTACGAAGTATTACAGAATAATGTTCATAAATCATCTGATTACAGTGAACATTGGCACTCATTGGCCAGTTACAAACCATTTTTATTCATTATTTAAAAGTGATGATTTAAAGCAAGAGTTAATTAATGGCATACCATTTACATAATTCATCTAGTTATAGTAATCATTGGCAATCATTGGCCAGTTACAATCCATCAGAAGTCATCATTTAAAACAGGAGCTAACGAGTGGCATAGTATTAACATAATTCACCTAGTTATAGTAATTATTGGCACTCACTGGCCAGTTACAAAACATCAGAAGTCATCATTCAAAAAAGGAGCAAATGAATGGCATAGTATTAACATAATTCAACTAGTTCATTGGCCAGTTACTAAACGTATAGCAAGTATAGAATATTACAAAACGTTTTTCGTCATTCAAGTGACATATGACATATTTAAAATAATTATTGGCACTCATTGGCCAGTGACTAAACATATAGCAAGTATTGAACATTACAAAACATTTTTCATCATTCAAGTGACATATGACATATTTAAAATAATTATTGGCACTCTTTGGCCAGTGACTAAACATATAGCAAGTATTCAATATTACAAAACATTTTTCATCATTCAAGTGACATACGACGTATTTAAAATAATTATTGGCACTCTTTGGCCAGTGACAAACCATCAGAAATCATAATTTAAAATGAGAGTTAATTATTGGCATAGCATTTATAGAGTATAACAAAATATTATTTACAGAAATTATTGGCATGGCATATATCCATTATTACAAAATACCATTCACTATTACTCAGACCTCATCATTCAAGTGACATAGGACATATTTAAAATGTAACACACTGTAACCATTACTCAAGGTCTGTGGTTAGAAAACATTATTCAGTATTACTCAGAACTCTCTTAAACTTGTAGCGTTATTTGGGACTGGTAGTACATTTTTTTTTTTTTTGTGCTAGCAACGCATTGCGTTGGGATCTCGATAATTAATGGCCTGGGGCATGAAAATATTTGCTTTTGACTTATTGCTACAAATGAGGATAGGTAACATCATTCGTCATGAGTCAGCTGTAGCAAGGTTATGAAACAAGTAGTGTATATGTGAGCACATTCATGAATGACACACACAAATGGGTAAAAATATGCAATTACTAGAACAGGTTTAATGACTAACTGCTTATAGCACATTAATTTCATGAATAGCTTCTCCTAGTAAAAATACAAAATGGATTATTAAGCTGAAAGAAGAAACGTATATTATGCTGAAAAGTAGTGAACTTCGAATTAACAGGTAATGAAATGTGTACTCAATATGTATGTACTCTAGCTGTCCTCTACAAAACATTCAGTCAATATACCATGCGATATAAGACATACTGTCAAAACAAACTGCAACAAAATACTTAAATAAGTACATAGCATTTCTTAACTAACAGTAAATATATAAACTTCCTCATTATTCTCATCTGCAAAGAAAAACTTAAAAGTGGTGCGTTAAGTGGCCATATAAAATTTATCACTATCATCACCTGCAAAGAAAAACTTCATTATTCATATTACCATAACTTCATTACTATCATCACTTGCAAAGAAAAACTTCATTATTCATATTAGCATATTCTTCATACAACTATTCATCACTATTCATTATTATCTGCAAAAAGACACTTCATTATCCCTTATTCATATTACAATTTACTTCATATAACTATTCATAGTATAGAGTTTCTTATTTCTAGCATATTTCATCACTAAAACTAAGATGTGTTGTTCTGTCTGACAGCCTGCATCCATCGCCTCGTATTCTGAAAGAAAAAATTAGTTAAAACCACTATCGTACGATGTGTATAGTATATTTATGTTAATGCTTGTTAAATCTGATCCATTTACTCTTCATGACGAGGTATTGCATCTTCTTTCATTCATTCCGAAAGTGAAATTCCTACTTCATAGTAATCCACTGTGGTTTGTTTAATTTATTTCTTTTACACATTATTGCTCTATGAAACTGATGAACAACGATTAATGTCTTGCATTTAAATCATATACCCATTAAATAAAAACGAGTTTCTAGTGATAAAATTAAGCATACGGCATAGCATGACAGAAAACGTATTATGTCAAAAACATAGACAGTTTTCAAGTGCAAAAAATTGTTTACACAGAGTATCATAATGTAGTAGCAAAAAAAAAAAAAATGTAAAATAGTCACGATCTTGAGATATGGTAAGACAAAATGTCAAAGTCAACTTGTGTTTGTTACAACTTAAACATTTCATAGTGCATACAAACAAACAGGAAAACAATCACACATACATGAAAAAAGGAAAATGTGCACGGTCTGATGTGTAACGACAAGAAAAGCGACCTGCTAACCTTACCTTGCCGGGCACTTGCCAAGAAAAAATACGATAATCATCAGTAAGTAGTCACATAAATATAATTGGATAAGTGGTCATATAAAAATCAGCAAATGGAATTACAGTGTGAGAAATCATAAAGTATGTTCATTCAATAAAGGGTTTAATATTGGAGGCACGGTGATTGCCTTTACTTTTTCTGATTCTCAGAGTTTCGACGTGTACTACATTGGTGTGTGGAATGCTGCGATTTCGATATGGACTTGCGTATAGAAGCTCAAATTTACTGCACATCCTTTTCCTCTGTTGGATAGATAGTGTGTACGTACTAATATCTTCTGTCCAATGTGAAAGTCACGACGTGTACAAACCTGTTTTTGCTGTCTTCTCCGGCGCTCTGCGGCACGTTTGATGTTGTTCAGCGCAATGTCAATTATTTCATGGTGTCGTAATCGACGAGATGTAGGAAAGGATACTAATTCTTTAATTCTGTTAGGTGGTTCAACATTTTTCAGTATAACAGTCGGAGATAGCATAGTAGATTCATTTGGTATTGAGTTAATTACATCCTGGAATGAGAGTATGTGTGTGTCCCAATCAATATGTCTTTTATGGCAGTATATTCTACATAGTTTACCAATTTCTTTCATTAGTCGTTCACAAGGGTTCGAAGAAGCGTGGTACCTGGATATATAGATCGGAGAAATGTTTCTAGCTCGTAACATACGTGTCCATATAGCAGATCGAAACTGTGATCCTGTGTCGGAAATTACTTTCAATACATGCCCTACATGGAATAAAAAATGTTTTACAAATGCATTCCAAACAGATTTAGCAGTAGCTTTGCGTAACGGAGTGAACGTAACAAATTTCGAAGAGAGTTCAACAGCGACAAAGATGTAGCAAAATCCTCTATTAGTTCTGGGAATCGGACCAAAAATGTCTACAGCGGCCATGTGTCTCAATTTAACAGGTACAATGGGATGTAATGGAGGAATATGTGAAGTCGTATCTGACTTAGCTTTCTGGCAGATTTTACATGACGCTAAAACTCGTCGAGTACGTTTCTCCATGTTGGCAAAGTACAAGTTCTGTCTCAGTATAAGAAAACATTTTCTGGCTCCGTAGTGCGCGTAACTTAAATGAGTATACCAAATTAGTTTGTTAACAAGTTCGTCAGGAATGCATAGTAACCAGTTGTTGCTGTCAGGGTGAGAGCGGCGAAACAGAATATTATTGCGTACAGTGTAATTGTTTCTAATGGTAACATTATTCCTATCTTGCCAAAGATGTTTAATTTCTTTCCATACGTTGTCTCTACTCTGCTCTTGTGCTATGTCTCGTAATTACGACGAAATGCAAATTTCAAATGCAACTAGTTGAATATACATGACGCTGAAATTTGCTTTGCAGAAGTTGGTTGCGATGTCTTGCTGATTGTTGCTGAGAGAACGGGATAGTGCGTCTGCTACAATATTTTGTGTACCGGGAATGTGAACAATTGCATAATTAAATTCCTGTAAATAAAGTTTCCATCTTCTTAACATGTCGTGTGTAAATTTTGCGGAAAGTAAAAACTGTATAGCTCTATGATCTGTGTAAACGGTAGTGTGTCTTCCATAAAGGAATTGCCGAAATCTCGTTAATGCCCATACAACACATAATGTTTCAAGTTCTGTAACAGAATAATTGCGCTCAGCAGGTGACAGAATGCGACTCGCAAAGGCGATGTTTTTAATTACTGTAGTATCGTCTTCTTCAATTTCCTGTAAAATGTGTACGCCTAAAGCGGTGTTAGAACTATCGGTGGCAATGGAAAAATTTCTAGTAAGATCTGGATGTGATAAAAGTGGTGCATTCAACAAAGCTTCTTTCAGATTCACAAATTCAGATTGTGCTTGGTTATCCCAGGACCAAATAATTTTTTTACCCGTCAATTGACATAATCTAGGGGTGTCTGAATAATGAATAAATTTACGATAAAAGTTAATTAAACCCAAAAAGCTGCGTAATTGTTTCTTCGTCGTAGGAACAGTAATGTCACGTAAAGCTTGAAGTTTTTCCGAGTCTGGCGCAATGCCTTCTGCTGAAATTATATGTCCAAGAAATTTTATAGAAGTTTTCCCAAAGTGCGATTTACTGAGATTAACTGTGAGTCCTTGTGCACGAAAAGTTCGCAACAGTCGTTCAAGAATCAGATTGTGTTCAGACCAGTTAGCTTCTGCAATAAGAATGTCGTCTACATACGTTGTGATTGTGTCTTTAAGTTCTGTCGGAAGTATAGTATTCAAACCGCGAATAAATGCTGCTGAAGAAATTGTTAAACCGAACGGTAATTTGAAAAACTGGTAACAGTCACCAAAACAGAGAAAAACTGTGTACTTTCTACAGTTCGGATGGAGATGAATTTGCCAAAATCCCGGTTTCAAATCTAATGTGGAATAAATAGCAGTACCATGAAATTTCTGTAGAAGTTCTTCCAGTGTCTGTGGGCGATCTGTTTCATTAATAATAATGTCATTGGTGTGACGCGAATCAAGTACGAAGCGAAGTGAACCATCCGTTTTCTTAACAATATGGAGTGGGTTTATGTACGGACTAACTGCCGGTTCAATAATTCCTTAGTCAAGCATAGCTTGCAATTCTTTCTTAACTTGTTGTCTGTGAATATACGGAATGGGATAATGTTTGGCTTTAAATGTGTCGTGCTGTTTAACTTGAAATTCATACATAAAACCGGACATAGTACCAGGGACGTTGTCAAAAACTGGAGCTTGCTGTAAAAGAATTTTGCATAGTTGTGTGCGTTCGTCGTTTGAATTTGCGCTGCTCTTTTTAACTTTATCGGAAATCATTTTTATAACGTCATAGTCGGCTTCGTCTGGAGTATTATAGTTGTGTACGTACGTATCTGTGAACAATGTGGAATGACAGTCTATGTTACGTGATACGGAAATAACCTCAGTACAATTAACTGTTTGTTCTTCTGCAGATAAAGAGTGTTGAAATTCTAAAGCCAGTTGTACATTTTCATCCTTTAACATTAAATAGGAGTTTTGAAAGTCAATAATTGCGTCGTGTTGTACCAGAAAATGCGTACCTAAAATAACGTCTGTTGTCCATAAGGGAACAATCCAAAAATTTGAGGAAATGTATGACCTGCAGTACAAACTTATAAGTGTGTCTGTAATTTTACATCTACTCCTTTACCAGATACTGCTCCTTTTACTTTAGTTTTGCCTAATGGTAACGTAGGATAGGTATTCTCTTTGTTACATTCGTTGAAGGTTTCTTCATTTATAACTGACATAGGTGATCCAGAATCGATTACTGCTGAAAATTTAGATGATCCAATCTTTACTTCAATGACAGGATGTGAAATGGTTTCTTGAATAACTGGTTTTTCCTGCAAAAGTGTGTCTCGGATGTCGTCAAAAGTAATAACATTTTCGTGAACAAGATTCTGCGTGTCAAAAGCATTGCTTGCGTTGCTGGAAGATGCAACCTGTACTGTATCTAGTCAAATTCTGTCATGCTATTATTTTCGGGAGGATGCTGTGGCATTTCCACTATTTCTTCCTGACGTATTACGTTCGGGATGATATCTACTGTCTGGTTCATTCATGATAATATGTTGTTGCGGATGATTTTGCTGCTGATAAGACCGACTGTTATTAAACGTACCCTGAAAATTGTGCTCATTACTTTTACGTCTGCCATGATAACAATTGCTTTATGGCGCGTTGCGATACGAGTTAAAATGATGTGTTTTCTGTACGTAGTTATTTCCTTGTTGCGGTGCGTTGCTATTTGGTGGAGCCGACGCTATACACGTAGGCGGCGAAACATTAAAGCTTGGTTGACTTTGTAGACTGCATTGTTGGTTAGGTATGCTAACCGGATGGTTTTGTTGCTGTTGTGGAGAAAAGCCTCTATTGTTACCAAAATGTATTTCCAGTTGCTGATAATTTTGTACATACTGATGATTAAATTTCTGCCGGCTATTAAAATTACGCTGGTAGTTGTCATTTCGGGAGTGTCTAAAGAAAACTGTCATGTTCAGTGAAACTTGTCGTATCAGGTTTTCTTCACTCATTCTTAATTCTAGATAGATCGATAGTTCAAGAGCTGTTTTGATAGACATAAAGGATAGTAGAAGAGAAGGCAGCAGTGCACAAAACTAAAGATGAAATAGCACTACTACGGCTCGGGGCCCTGTGCACGCTACGGCACATATTCATCGAAGTGTAATGAATCCCCTGAAGTCACTTACGCGCTGCAAATGAATTTTAGTTCTTGTGTTACTCGCAATGCCTGTGAAAATTCAAAAGCAAATTGTTGTATCCAGTCCAATTCTAGTTTCTGCATTACACGCCAAGCTGATGAAAATACAAAAGCAAATTGTCGTATCCAGTCCAAGGGGTGAATCTGTGTTCTGTCATTATTAAGCACTTTAAATTTCCTAACAGATAGAAAGTGTTTGTAATAAAAATTATCGTCTCTGTATGTCTGAGCAGGTTCGGGATTGCATGAGAATCTATTTATCTGCGTCTGTTCGGATTCTAAGTCACGTAGTCTCTGTAAATTATCTAAATTATACTGGCTGTGTGAGTGTGGCAAATGTTCGGAAAGTGGCGTATGCTGTGATGTGTTAAAGGCTGAAACATTTTTCATCTCTGTTACCTCTTGCTGTAAAGTTGACAATTTTCTACCTAATGTACACTCCTGGAAATTGAAATAAGAACACCGTGAATTCATTGTCCCAGGAAGGGGAAACTTTATTGACACATTCCTGGGGTCAGATACATCACATGATCACACTGACAGAACCACAGGCACATAGACACAGGCAACAGAGCATGCACAATGTCGGCACTAGTACAGTGTATATCCACCTTTCGCAGCAATGCAGGCTGCTATTCTCCCATGGAGACGATCGTAGAGATGCTGGATGTAGTCCTGTGGAACGGCTTGCCATGCCATTTCCACCTGGCGCCTCAGTTGGACCAGCGTTCGTGCTGGACGTGCAGACCGCGTGACACGACGCTTCATCCAGTCCCAAACATGCTCAATGGGGGACAGATCCGGAGATCTTGCTGGCCAGGGTAGTTGACTTACACCTTCTAGAGCACGTTGGGTGGCACGGGATACATGCGGACGTGCATTGTCCTGTTGGAACAGCAACTTCCCTTGCCGGTCTAGGAATGGTAGAACGATGGGTTCGATGACGGTTTGGATGTACCGTGCACTATTCAGTGTCCCCTCGACGATCACCAGTGGTGTACGGCCAGTGTAGGAGATCGCTCCCCACACCATGATGCCGGGTGTTGGCCCTGTGTGCCTCGGTCGTATGCAGTCCTGATTGTGGCGCTCACCTGCACGACGCCAAACACGCATACGACCATCATTGGCACCAAGGCAGAAGCGACTCTCATCGCTGAAGACGACACGTCTCCATTCGTCCCTCCATTCACGCCTGTCGCGACATCACTGGAGGCGGGCTGCACGATGTTGGGGCGTGAGCGGAAGACGGCCTAACGGTGTGCGGGACCGTAGCCCAGCTTCATGGAAACGGTTGCGAATGGTCCTCGCCGATACCCCAGGAGCAACAGTGTCCCTAATTTGCTGGGAAGTGGCGGTGCGGTCCCCTACGGCACTGCGTAGGATCCTACGGTCTTGGCGTGCATCCGTGCGTCGCTGCGGTCCGGTCCCAGGTCGACGGGCACGTGCACCTTCCGCCGACCACTGGCGACAACATCGATGTACTGTGGAGACCTCACGCCCCACGTGTTGAGCAATTCGGCGGTACGTCCACCCGGCCTCCCGCATGCCCACTATACGCCCTCGCTCAAAGTCCGTCAACTGCACATACGGTTCACGTCCACGCTGTCGCGGCATGCTACCAGTGTTAAAGACTGCGATGGAGCTCCGTATGCCACGGCAAACTGGCTGACACTGACGGCGGCGGTGCACAAATGCTGCGCAGCTAGAGCCATTCGACGGCCAACACCGCGGTTCCTGGTGTGTCCGCTGTGCCATGCGTGTGATCATTGCTTGTACAGCCCTCTCGCAGTGTCTGGAGCAAGTATGGTGGGTCTGACACACCGGTGTCAATGTGTTCTTTTTTCCATTTCCAGGAGTGTATTATTAGACGAACCTACCTCACTGATTGACTGCTGTAAATTTTGGAATTCGGGTGTTTGATTAAACGAAACAGGTGACGTATCGTCTGATTTGGTGTCATTATTACTTTCGATAACGTCAACACGACTGGCCAATTCATCATATTTTTCAGTCAGTGCTTTTACCTGATCATCGTTTTTATTATCACAAGCATTAATTTGTTTTTGTATTTTACGTGTGGTTTCGTTCAATTTTTTAACTTCTGGTTTGATGGCATCGGGATCCTGTATTAGTTCCAACTTTTCAAGTCTGTTGGTCATTGTCTGAAAGTCTAATGTGTGTGTGTCTGTTTTTGATTTAAGATCGGAAATTTCATCACGCAATTCGGTATTCAACTGTTTGATAGTATTAATTTCGTCTGATACTGTAGCAATATTGTTGTCTACGTATGTTTTTGCTTTCGTAAATAGTTTACGCTTATCTTCCTGTCTCTGTGCAGTAATTGTTTCCATGACTTGTCGCTTTACTTTATTCTGCTTCTGTATAAATTTACGGTAACGCGTTTCACTATTTTGTAGGTGGTGATTAAAACGTTCGTCAATTTGGCTGTTCTGTTGGTCAAATTTCGCGTCTACTTTTGCATCCAGTGTGCGTGAAAGTTCTGCTGACATTAATTTAAACTCGTCGAATAACTGTGTTGCGTTTTCAGAGCATTGTTTAGCGACTGCACTAACTTCATCTCTAAGTAATTTCGTTGTAGCTGCTTGCGTATTCCTTAATTATTGAGCCACAGGTCTAATTTCTTCACTACAGCTCCTAGCACAAGCCTTAATTTCCTCGCGTAATTGTTCTTTAGTATCATGACTGCGCGGCAACGGCTGTAATCTGTTCACTAAGTTGTTTGTTCTGTTCATTAAGTTGTTTGTAATTGTTGTCTTGCTTATCATTCGACTGTTTAAGACTTTCATTAATTTGTTGTTTGAGATTTTCATTCAACTGTTTGTTCGATTCATTGAGTCGTTTGTAATTGTCGTCTTGTTCTTTCTTCGACTGTTTGGAATTTTCATTAATTTCAGTAAGTTGTTTGTTCTGGTTGTCGTATTTTTCATTCAGTTGTAGTAATAATGCCATAACTTGATCCATGCCATAATTAGCTACTCTATTCTCTGTGCTGTTTAATAGCGTACCTGCAATTGTCACGTTTTGTGTAACCATATGGTCATTCTGTGATTCTTGAAAAGGTTTGCCAATCGGATGTGCACTGTCGGTCACTACCTCGGAATCAAATAAATCTGACATATGTTGACTACATTGTTCATCTTCGTGAGAAAAATTTATCTGTTCATTACGTAAATTTTGCAAACCGGGTGTGTCAAACTGGGCAGCGTTCATTGTAACAGAACGTGCCGCGTCATCAGTTGTCTTTAAATTAGCAGAGGACACAATTGAATTTGTTTGCTCCTCATTAGCATTAAAATAATTACTAGTGATCGGTAGGCACTGATTATCTGTAATTAGACGATTATCACTATTACACGGAGTGTCGCAAATATTATCGGTCAAACTATTCGAGTCGCCTATTTCACTCATTGCACCTCGCGATGTACTGTTAACAGTTTTTCGCGGCATTTTTCACAAATCAAAATTAAGCACAAAAATGAAACAAAGACAAAGCAAAACTGGAACAAACAAGTACAACAAAGAGCAATAAATTGCCGATGACCTGTGAAGGAAAGTGTGACAAATTAGTAAATGCGTTGCGCGAGATGCAAACTACATTTAAGTAAATAAGAGCAGATATATGACTACTTCTCAGAGATTCACAAAGAAATACGATCCTGGCTGATTGTCGCCAAGTGTAACCTCCCCACAAAAAATAATAAAATAAATATTATTATGGATAGTGATTCTAATTTTTGTGTAACCTCAGAACAAAATTGGTTCCCATTTATAACCTCCGTACAAAAGTGTATTCACATTTAATGTAGCCACAAAATTCTTTTCTCATCTAATGTTAAGCTTGAAACAGAAAAATTCCTAAACCTCGTAATAAAAAATAAATTCAGTAACCTGGTAGAATTTGGACGACAGCAGCGCTGCGTCATGGCCCTGTAAGATCATTCTGAATAAAAAAAAAGCGAAAATTCTTACCTCAATAAAAACGGCGAATATGTCTGCTGTTATATAAATTTTTTCCGACACAGCTCTGTGCAATGCTGGCCGATAGATTAGTCATTTATGAAAGGAAGCAACTGATTTTTCTTTTGCAGCAATAGGAATGATCATGGATTGAAGAAATTAGTAAATTCTTTAAATTGAAATGAATGTTTTTTTTGAAAGTACTTTATATGACGAAGATTATTATTAGGACATTTTTAAAAGATTTACATGGGACTTTACATAACATTACTAGATATGCGCGAGGCTGCTTTTTTACCTTATACAATAATACTCAGGCTCCGGCATCGTTGCACCGCGACCAGCCCAGCCAACATGATACACCAGACCAGAGCAGACAGGCGACTGCTCGCTAGCAACAACTTACTGCTACTGCTACACAGTTCGTACTGCAGTGAACACTGCTCTTTGGTCTCAGATTCTCTTATAGCTTACATATCGCAGGCAGTACATACCGCTTACAGCGGTCACGCGGTTCCAGACTGTAGCACCTAGAACCTCTCGGCCATTATGGCCGGAGTAACCAAGACACAATCGTACCGAATGTCGTGAGAACATGCTCTGACTCGATAAATTTTCGTATAACAGGGCCCAGCTTTTTGATGACTGCTGGTCCAAGGCCTTAGCATAATTATTGAAAGTATACATTCTGCGTGTGTCTGGTAAATTAGTTTTTCAAATTATTGTGATTGCAATTTCGACACACAGCTATTGTCCAGAATTCTGAAAGCAGACAGACACCATTTAAAACTCGTTAAGGATAAAAGTTATGTAAGGAATCTACAAAACTAAAAACATAATTCTACTTATAGGTGTTGGACAAAACATAGAAACACAAAAAGCGCAGCACTTTACCACGCCTATTACACTTTAAGAAACCCTTGGCATTCGAAACAGACCCCAGTCTCTCGGAATGGATAAATACAAGTCCAGTATGGTTTTCACGCGGAGCTTAGACCATTCATCCTGCAGAATAGTGACAAGTTCAGCAAACAATGATTGCGGTGGTAGCTATCACGCACCCTTCTCTCCAAAGTAGATCGCATGGGCTCGAGTATACTGAAATGTGGTGGCTGCGGTTACCAGGGGTGAAGCGAAAATTCATCCGCGTTTTCACAAAACCAGTCCTGGATGATGTGAGCTGGATGAACGGGAGCCGTGTCATCTTGAAATAATGCATCGCCATTGGGGAACAAACACTGTACCATTGCATGGACCTGATGAGCCAAAATGGTCACACAATCTTTGTAGTAATGAGACCTTGGACAGTAACCATAGGACCCATGGAGTGCCACGATATGTATGGCGAAATCGTCAACGAACTCCCACCGTATTTAACTCTCGGAACGTAAACTCTTCTAGATGTTGAAGGCAGTTTGAAACAAGAGGCACCCGATCAAATGACCTCCTTGTACTGTTTCATATTTCTTCGGTATCACGTTTTCCTGTAACTGGCATTTGCATTACTGATGATGGACTCTCGAATCAAGTTCGCCCTGTAATTCCCTGGTTATGGAGTTCTCTTCGTATTGTTTTGGTGCTGACAGGGTTCAAGAGTTCGACGTCTAGCTCTACAACAACTTTTGCAAGTGTCGTCTTCAATTTTTCGTCACAATCCTCTTCAGTAACCGTCTGTCACGATCACTAAACATACATTTTCGTCCACGTTGGAACTTAGCGGATGATTTTTTTTTTGCGTTCTCTGTATGCGGTATAAGTCTTTCATATGGTGCCTCTTAAAATAATCGTCGAACCTCTTGTCGACCTCTGTTAACGAGTCTGGGTATTTTGACATTGGCCTCTCAATATGTATATTCCTTATTGTCGTTCCTTGTTACCAATATTAGTTTATTTCCAACAATAAGCAGCTTTCACTCGGTTAATACTCGGCAGAAATCAAACCTCCATTTGGATCGGACTTCCTTAACTCTTGTGCAAAAAGGTGTGCAGTATACTGCTGCATCCATTTTCAATAAGCTGCCACTCGAATTCAAAAGTCTTAGCAGTAATCCACGCACTTTCAAATCGAAACTGAAGAGTTTCCTCATGGGTCACTCCTTCTATTCTGTAGAGGAGTTCCTTGAAAAATTAAGCTGATTCTCATTGTATTGCTGATAGCGTTTCTTAAACTTATGGACTGTTTTTCTTTCCGGTTCATGAACATTTATTTTTATCTGTTATTACTTTTATGTTGTAAGTTCATGTGCTGACACGTTCCATGACCTTGGAGATTTGCTCCTCAATTTGGTGCTACCGAACTTGACATGTAAATAAAAAAATTAATAAACTAAATGCTTTGGCTCCCTTGGTTACGAACATCTTAAATTTCTGCACGTTCGATTTCACTTTGTTCTGACATAATGATGTCACAGCCATACAGAGCACTGTTATGGCCACGACTGACCCTTGCAACGTATTGAGGACGTTCAAAAATGCCGTTCATGGTCAAACAAAAGATGGGAACCTGCAGGCTTGGTATCATCAGTATTTATGTCCAAGCATTCACTTCTCGCTGTGTTTCCACGTTTTTCTTCAACCCCTGTACGTGGGATTTTGAAACTCTCTCTGATACATTATGGCACGATTTGCTGGAACAATGGCTATATATAGAAACTGCAGTAAATAAAAAGAAAAAAATTTGATAGCCTCACTCGGAATGTGTATTTTTATTGCAACAACAATAATAATTATACAAACATAACCCACTTTCTTAAATGATTAATGGGTCCCAATTTTATCCAAACATTAATTGCAGCTGGATACAGATTTGATTAATTTGTGAGCTACAGCTATAACTAGATAACAATGGGCAACTAATTTGTCTATTAATATTAATATTAATTTATATTACCTGCGCTTAACTAAACTCTATTGCCTGCAGCGTCACACTTGTGTCAGTAGTTTATAAACCTACTTTTTGGAGCCTTACCCATCGAGCTAATCCCGATGGGCGTGCCCCTGACACTTGGCAGGCCAAGGACGTTATTCGCTGCAGGTTCCTAAATAGCTAATTTCCTAATCTAAGTCCTACTTACTAGTTCTAACCTAAGTCAAGTTCGGTGCTTTGTCCTGTATCGGTGGTGCCGTACCCCACTCCCCCTAGTCCTGTACGCGGCGGATTAAAGACTTGAAGAAAGTCGGCCTGTCCACGCACAGGCGGTATTGGAATAGGGCGCAAAATTCAGTATTTGGTGTGTCTCAAATTGTTAAGTTAGTTTACGTCCCTTATGCATTCTTTTAACACTTTTCGTGATCTGCCAATTGGTTAACATGTAAGTAGGCTGTTTATGTTTTCTTTATGTAAGTAGGCTGTTTATGTTTTCTTATTGGCAACGTTACGTAGCGCTCTGTATGAAAATCACTGGCTGTGCTGTGTGCAGTCTGCGGCTAGTTTGCATTGTTGTCTGCCATTGTAGTGTTGGGCAGCGGCAGCTGGATGTGAACAGCGCGTAGCGTTGCGCAGTTGGAGGTGAGCCGCCAGCAGTGGTGGATGTGGGGAGAGAGATGGCGGAGTTTTGTAATTTGTCATGAACTGCTATATATATTATGACTATTAAGGTAAATACATTGTTTGTTCTCTATTAATATCTTTCATTTGCTAACTATCCCTATCAGTAGTTAGCGCCTTCCGTAGTTTGAATCTTTTATTTAGCTGGCAGTAGTGGCGCTCGCTGTATTGCAGTAGTTCGAGTAATGAAGAGTTTTGTGAGGTAAGCGATTTCTGATCGGTATAGTTTAATGTTACTCAGGGCAATTCTTTTGCAGGGATCTTTGATAGTCAGATTGCGTTGCGCTATAAATATTGTGTGTCAGTTTAAGCACAGTCTTGTATAATTGTTGAAAGGGGACGTTTCAAACAGTTCGATAAGTGTCTTCTTGTCTTAGTAAGTGGTATGTGTCATGGTCAGGTAATTGGTCACGTAATGTGGATGCTACATCATTTAAAATGGGGCACTCATAGACCACATGATCGGGGGTACCCTCTGATTCACCACATTCACACGTAGGTGTGGCCCTTTTCCCAAACCGACATAAATATGTCGGGTATGACCCATGACCAGTGAGAAAATGGATCAGTCCTCGAGTAGATTCAAAGTATCTCATGTCCAGTCGTTCCCTGACGCTAGGAAGAAATTCAAAAGTTTTACGTCCTGCTTCTTCAGCTTCCCATAATTCTTTCCACAACTGCTCGCCTCTTTGCCTTTTATCACCATTATCCTCAACCCCAATGCCTAATATCTCTTCTATCTTCACTGTATTCCCTTTCTTAACGCAGAGCCACGCAGCCTGTTCTCGAATTTTGTTGTCCAGGGGGCAGAGCCCCAATATGGCTAATAGGGCTCCCCCGGCGATGTTCTATAGGTCCCCATAGATCTCAGTATCGTATTTCTCTGCACCCTTCCCACTGTCATGACGGGCACAGCCCTCGTGAGCCTGAGCCTGTGTGCGCAGACTCCCGAGCCGTAACCCACTATTGATGTTAGAATACTGTAATTGCCTATCGTACCTATCATATGTTTGAAATTGGTAATAAAGATTTTGGTAAATCAGCTTATGACTCAATCTCTCCAGATCTCACATAAGTTGAGTCAGAAGCTGATTTACCAAAATCTTTATTAGCAATTTCAAACATATGGTAGGTACGATAGGCAATTACATCTCTATCATTAAAAAAAGTCCAGGTACACTAGCAACTCCACTACCACCTCTCATTATGGCAACAGTGAACCATCCATTTCCATGTGAGAATGTGTCGTTTAGGTCCAAGCTAAAATTAAGTGAACATGCAAGAAATACATGTTTAAAATCTTGAAATACACAAGGCCCATCGACGAGGCCCATGAGATGATATGAGATGAGGGGGAAGATGAAATCTTTTGTGTCCGATGGAGACGAGATTGTTTAGTGCTTGAAGAGCTTTCTGGGTTACGGTGTCAATGTGTTTCCCGAATTTCCACCTTTCATCAAAGATGATTGCCATGTCTCCCGTCACCGAAGAACCGGTGAGCCCTCAATTCTCACAGTTGCATTTCTGATTAATTGTCCTTTTAGTAATAGGTAAGTTGACGTACTTGGTGATATTTTAATTTTGGTGTTTTGGCTCCACAGCTGCATTTTATTCATGACCTTCGACCATAGATACTAGTAGACTGGCCTTGCTGTGCAGAAGCTATAGAGCTAGTGTGGCTCCAACATAAATCACGTGACTGTTGGCAAAATGGGGCGGGATTTCAAATCAGCGGTCTGCTATCCTATGTTTGTATCGCATTTTACCCACATTTCTCAATTGACTGCCAAACGCTTCCAACAAAAATTACTTTTTTATTTGCGAAAAATTATGTCAGAACTACATTTGACCTGGATTTGTTCACAGTACCATTTATAAAATCTAACAAATACATCGAACGCCCCTCTGGTGGGCAGCGGGGCGAAATTACTATAAACTATCAATTAAAGTAAAATGTTGTTAAAATTCTTTAAACAGTAAGAGTGGGCTCGTGTCAAAACTTTAAACATTGGATTCGCAGCGTTTTGAGCTCTAGTCACTTATAAAAGAAAATTGGATATGGGAATTATGTCAACTATAGGTGCCAAAATTGTCGACTTTAGGAGCAGGTCCATTTTAGAGTATCAATTTTAGGTGCACTTCAAAGGTTCAGTTCCCACTACTTTTACAAAAGTTTAAACTATCATTTTGAAAAAAAAAAAAATGATATTTTAGATGAAAGGTGAGATTTTGAAGTTTCAGAAAATAATTTTCGAGCCCACATTTGTTTAATAGTATTCGAAGGTAGAAAAAGAAATTCTCTTCATGTGTGGACTATATGTGCTCTTGAAAAAAAATATGAAGTCCCATGCTTCTTTACAGAGCGTAGGGGAACGATGCGGGAGACACCGCACCGCCTTACTACGCAAGCTTCTAATGGAGGTGGTTTGCCATTGCCTTCCTCCGACCGTAATGGGGATGAATGATGATGATGAAAACGACACAACAACAGCCAGTCATCTCGAGGCAGGAAAAATCCCTGACCCCGCCGGGAATCGAACCCGGGACCCCGTGCTCGGGAAGCGAGAACGCTACCGCGAGACCACGAGGGCGGACATACGTGTTCTTACCTTATTATAATCTTACTTGATATACAAAAAGGCGTGTATGTACAGAGGGCTAAAAGTTTTTCCGTTTCAGGGTCTGTATCCAAAGCTGCCTTCAGTTTTCATCCTTAGGGAACCTATGAGTGGAAACGAGAAACAATTATACTTACTTCTGTAACCGAATTATCACAGATACTTTCAAAAATGTAATATGAGTCTGACTTTAAAGGCATCACTTTCAACACTTTAATTTACATGATATTCTATTTCAAGTGTAAAAAACATATAAAAGTCACTTCAGCAGATATCAATAAACGCCTCTCCACTATCATAGAAATACTTACAAGTGAAATGTAATGCCATTTCCCCGGACAAAACGCTGAGTACAGCTATAAGCGCAACACGAAACAACCATGTTTTGCCAACATTCACGTGACTTTAGCCCAGAGATGTTGGAGCCACGAAAATGACGTCAGGGCCAGTCTATTATATTTATGGTCGAAGTTCATGACTCTTTCTATTTTGGGCTCTATGACCTCGCGACCACGGCCGCCTACCAACAGGAGGAGGTCATCTGCGTAGGCTATCCCCTTTAGCACTTCTTCACTTTGTTGTGAGGTGTCCAATAGCGGCTTCATGGGGATGTCCCAAAACAAGGGTCCTACTACAGAACCCTGGGGACTTTGATTAAATGTTTCTCACACATTTGTTTCATAAGGGTTTTATCACTAGATGTCACGAGAGCTATTTTAAAAGAAGGCGCGTAGTACTGTGTCTGTGTTGTCAGTAGAGAAACAGTAACAGCAAAATGGGTCGATCAGGAGAGCTGGAACGTGGGCTAGTCACTGGATGTCATCTGACTATCAAATACACCAGAAACATCTGAAACCTTTTGAAGCTGCCCATTTCGACTGTTGATGACAGTATTTTGAAATGGAATTGCGAAGGGAAAACCACAGCTAAAGAAAGAACAAGCATAATTTGTATACCGACGGACAGGGGGCGTCGAGGATGGCAGAGAGTGGTTGTATAAAATCGCATGAGGTTAGAGGAAAGAATCCTTCATGAGTTCAAAAGAGCTACCAGGAGTGCATTGAACAAAATTCCTGTGCGAAAAAAGTCGAACAGAGTAACGTACAAAGTTCGAGCAGCTCCTCATAAGCGTCACATCAATACTAAAGAACACTTGATGAGTGACTAGAAAGGAACGATTTGCAGTGATAAATCAGACTATACTCTGTGGCAAACTGATGAGTTTGGTGAATGCCAGGAAGCCGTTATCTGTCATCATGTGTAGTGCCAACAGTGAAGGACAGTGTTCGTGGTTATGCTGTTGGGGTATTTTTCGTGATTTAGGTGTGGTCCATTTATTGCACTTAAGGAAACACTGTGGAAGGAATTGAGCACCTTTCACGCAACTGCGTACTGCTTGCAGCAGAGAGAGCAGAGAAAGAGTTCGGAGACGATGATTGTTGGTGTTCGTACGACACCGGAGGCTGTAATAAGGCAGCATCTATGAGGAACAGGTTTATGGAAACTAACATTCCTGAAATGGACTGACCTGCCCAAAGGTCTGAAGTGAATCCAGTGGAAAGGCTTTGCAATGATTTAGAACGTCGACTTGACAACTGAGCCCAGCATCCTCTCAGGTTCTCACTCTTGAGGAAGAATGAGCTGTCTTTCCTCCACAAATACTGAAACAACTTTTTGTAAGTGTCCTCAGCAGAATATAAAATCATCACTATGGCGAAGAGTGAGCACACTAATATCTACTAATAAGTGCCCGCATGATTTTCATTAGCTAGTATAATTTTGTAATTAGTTTTAATAAAAATGCAGCAAGAGTGACTTAAATGAATTAAGTAACTAAATGACTTAAATGAACTAAGTTAACTAAAAATTAGGTTTTAGTATGACGCGTAAAGAATAACAATTTTTATGTGCTACTCATTAATACGAGGGAGAGTCAAATGAAAAGTTTAAATTTGTAATAATAAATCGAAATTTCTAGCCGTTATCCTGTAAGTTGTTAAGCGTGCTACAAACAGCGTGCAGAATGGTCTGTAGGTGGCAGAATAGTGCAGATGCACACATACCGTTGCAGTATCAGTATAAAGATGGCCGCCCCACTTGCGACTTGCACCAAGGAAGAACAGCAATCTGTTACTCGGTTTTTCCGTAGTGAGGGTGTGAAACCTATTGAAATTCATCGACAAATGAAGGTTCAGTACGGTGATGCATGTTTGTCACAGCATCAAGTCTACGAATGGAGTAGGAAGTTCGCAAATGGTGTCATTTCAGTGGAAGATGCTCCTCGTCCAGGTCAGGCACAAGGAGTTGTGACTCCACAGAACATTGCAACAGTTGAAGCCATAGTGAAGGAAAACCGCCGAGTGACACTGAATGACATTGCAGCGTGTTTACAGATTAGTCATGGGTCAGCACACCACATTGTGTATGATGTACTCCAATTTCACAAAGTGTCTGCCAGATGGGTGCCGCGGCAGCTGACTCCTGAAATGAGAGAACAACGTGTTGATGCTTGTGAAGAACTTCTTTGGCGCTTTGAACGAGAAGATGATGGCTTCCTTGCAAGAATCGTTACTGAGGACGAAACCTGGGTTCACTTCTACCAACCACAAACGAAGGGAGCTAGCAAGGAATGGCGCCATCCTCATCACCAAAACCAAAGAAGTTTCTAACAGAACCATAAGCAGGGAAGGTTATGCTGACTCTCTTTTGGGACGAAGGAGGCGTCATTTTGGAGCATTACATGCCTAGAGGGACCACTGTCACCAGTGCATCATACACAGATCTCCTACCAGATCATCTGCGGCCTGCAATCAAATCAAAGCGTCGTGGATTGCTGTCAGCAGGTGTCCATTCGCAACATGACACTGCAAGGCCCCACACTGCCCGTTCAACAGTTGACACAATCACAGACCTGCATTTTGAGTGTCTTCGTCATCCACCATACTCACCAGACTTTCCTCCAAGTGATTTCCATATGTTTGGACCACACAACGGCCCAATGGGAGGAAAGACGTTCCGTTCTGATGAACAGGTATGCCACGCGGTCCATGACTGGATGCGCAGACTACCAAAAGAAATTTTTTCTAAAGGAATTTATGCACTTTGTAAGAGCTGGAGGACGTGCATTGAGCGTGGGGGAATTTATGTTGTAAAGTGATGCAGCTTTGTACCACTTGTGCACAATAAATAATATTCAAGTTGTAAGTAGGCTGTTTATGTTTTCTTTATGTAAGTAGGCTGTTTATGTTTTCTTATTGGCAACGTTACGTAGCGCTCTATATGAAAATCACTGGCTGTGCTGTGTGCAGTCTGTGGCTAGTTTGCATTGTTGTCTGCCATTGTAGTGTTGGGCAGCGGCAGCTGGATGTGAACAGCGCGTAGCGTTGCGCAGTTGGAGGTGAGCCGCCAGCAGTGGTGGATGTGGGGAGAGAGATGGCGGAGTTTTGAAATTTGTTATACTGGATATTATGAACTGCTATATATATTATGACTATTAAGGTAAATACATTGTTTGTTCTCTATTAAAATGTTTCATTTGCTAACTATCCCTATCAGTAGTTAGTGACTTCCGTAGTTTGAATCTTTTATTTAGCTGGCAGTAGTGGCGCTCGCTGTATTGCAGTAGTTCGAGTAACGGAGATTTTTGGTGAGGTAAGTGATTTGTGAAAGGTATAGATTAATGTTAGTCAGGGCCATTCTTTTGCAGGGATTTTTGAAAGTCAGATTGCGTTGCGCTAAAAAAATATTGTGTGTCAGTTTAAGCACAGTCCTGTACTATTTTTCTAAGGGGACGTTTCAAAGTCAGTAGAAATTGGCAGCCATTGTTCAGGTTAACATACGTATTTGCTTCAGCACGAACTGGCTGAATTTTGAGATCCTACAAAACCGTAGCGAAGTAGCAGGATGAACGCCGTGTAAGTTGTAACTATGTCAACCAAGCGCACTGTTGTCCTCACAAACCAAGTTCAGTATTAATTGTTTGTTTATTACTCCACTTGGACGAAAATGATACTGAGACCACAGCCTTCGCTTACAGCCGCAGGCCGTTCGCTCTGATTTTGCGACACTTCAGTGCCAGTGCCCTCGGTGGGGGCCTATCTCGTCACGCCCTCGTTAAGGGCCTGACTGGAATACTGCGTGACAACTCTGCAGCAACAGAAACGTAATCGCATTGGTTATTTCAGGAACTGGAGTGGCTCCTATGACGCTGGCACTTGCGTATTCTCTCCTGTGTTAGGGGATTAGATAGAATCTGGTGGGCTCCCCGTAATACGGGAGAGCCCAGCGGGTGTGATTCGGATAAATGGAGAGTCGCCCAGGCACTAGGCATGAATATGCAAGCGAGGTCTGGCCGGATAGTGAGCGGACAGCTGCGCCTCCCTCGCTGCAACGGCTGCCGCCGCCCCCATCTAACGCCTCTCACTGGCTGCAACTCCAAGCTGCTCTTCACTAATTCAGAAATGTCACCCAGTACGCGAGCATCAGTGCACAGTAATGAAATAACAGCCTGATGCAGTGAGTAGTGGGTATGATTTCTCATATCATTGCACCTTTCTGACTACGTGGTAGGCCCCCTGATAAAATATCAGTCACTCCCTTAAAAAACGGACTGGTTGCTAGCAGATTAGTAGATGATGTCGAACTGGTACCAGGTTGCCATGTGAACCTCCATCGCAGACCTATTTATGGGAGAGATGTGGTGACAGCCGAGGTGGCCAAGCGGTTCTAGGCGCTACAGTCTGGAACCGCCCGACCGCTACGTCCGCAGGTTCGAATCCTGCGTCGGGATTGGACGTGTGTGATGTCCTTCGGTTAGTTAGTTTTAAGTAGTTCTGAGTTCTAGGGGACTGATGAAATGGTTCAAATGACTCTGAGCACTATGGGACTTAACTTCTGAGGTCATCAGTCCCCTAGAATGTAGAACTACTTAAACCTAACTAACCTAAGGACATCACACACATCTATGTACGAGGCAGGATTCGAACCTGCGACCGTAGTGGTCGCACGGTTCCCGACTGTAGCGCCTAGAACCTCTCTGCCATCTCGGCCGGCAAGGACTGATGACCTCAGAAGTAAAGTTCCATAGTGCTCAGAGCCATTTGAACCATTTTTAAGAGATGTGGTGTGCACGTGGCAGTCTGTTGTATGGGATCACCGCAGTAAGATGGGTCAACGTTTAGACGGGACAGAATGGCAGAAAGGAGTGTTTGGACGATGTCATGACAACAAGTGTATGAAGTTGTCTGATTTATTTGTGTATCACAGCGAACTATTCAACCTGTCTGGAAGGATGGTGTAAATCATCATTCGTAGCCATCTGACACGTAACAGGTGGTAGATACCTATTTATTTATTTATTTTTGGCTTTGGACAGAAAAGATCATACTTCAGCAACAGTTACAAAAGTGCCATATTAACATAAATGCAATTTCCACTGTAGAACAATAAAAAGAGTTCGATGTACAAACGTAAGCTCTTAATGTAAAATAAAAACACCAAAAGACGAAAACCATATAGCCAGCTTAACGCAAGTGCAGTTTCACAGTAGATGAATTACAAGAGCGTGAAATACAAAGACAAGCGCCTAATATAAATCAAAAACACAAAATTACGATCGGTGTTCCGAACATGGGCGGATTCATTGGAGAATTACATTCACAGCAACATATAATTGAAAGCTGAACAATGGCGTCGTTTACAAAGAAAGGTCCATAATGCACAGAGAAAACACAAAGAGACGTCTTAGTTTCCAAACCGAAATAGTTACATGGAAGGAGAAGATCCACACCGATTATAGCTCAAAGCTGCATACCGGTGTCTTTTAAATAATTCGTATAATAAGTATGTATATCTAACCGGTGAAGCAAAGCAGGTACCCTTTTATGGAGGGGGTAGCCCCTCGCAACCAACTTTTTTACAAGACCGCCTGTGCCGCCGAATACTTAGCACACCCCAGTATGAAGCAGTTCACATGCGCCACTGACGTAGTGTGCGTTGTGAGTGGGTGCCGACTGCGCACAAAAAGCATAACTGTTTGCCGAACTGTGCGCGACAGCAGTTTCAGCGTTACCTGTGCAAATAGGTCGACTGAGTGCGATGACGTATGTCTTAAACGCGTCGACTACGAGCCTGTATTTTATGTGCTACTTGGAAAGGTTTGCATTGAACTGTTGGTAGCACTGTCATCATTAGTCACTTTCGCCGAGTGCTGTGGTTAGTGCCAGTTCTTACTCCTCGTATTTGGCTACGAAGTTAGAAATAGACTGTAACGTTCCAGTGGAGCACATGACAAACGAAATAGGCCGTAAGTTCATCGTTGCTTCCAGCCGCTGTGGCCGAGCGGTAGCCGGCGTGGTAGCTCAGCGTGTTCGGTCAGAGGGTTAGCTGCCAACTGTAATAAAAAATAAAAAATAAAACTGAGTCGACGGCTCAACACTGAACTTGAACGGGTGTCATGGGACTACCGCAACGAAGAAAATCGCCTTGGGCATGGATGTGTGTGTGGTGTCCTTAGGTTAGTGAGGCTTAAGTAGTTCTAAGTCTAGGGGAATGATGACCTCAGATGCTAAGTCCCATAGTTCTTAGAGACATTTTGCTATCGTTCTTGAAGGAAATAAATTTCAGAAAGACAGAGAAGTACGACGTGGAGCAGCCCTTAGGTGCAGAGATTTGGAGCAGCGTTTATTTGCACAGCAATAACATATAAGTACTACGATTGTAGAAAAAACATAACATACCGGAAACGGCGGCCATTGTCGGTGACAACTACGTAGATTCAAATCAGTGTTCCACATTTATCTCAATCAGTTTCGCCATGATCATTGACGACAGAACTGCGTGCGATGGATATTTGATGTTGAGTGTCTGGAAGATGATCATTGCTCACAGCCTTACATACAGGGTGAGTCACCTAACATAACCGCTGGATATAATTCGTAAACCACATCAAATACTGACGAATCGATTCCACAGACCGAACGTGAGGAGAGGGGATAATGTAATTGGTTAATACAAACCATAAAATAATGCACGGAAGTATGTTTTTTTAACACAAACCTACGTCTTTTTTAAATGGAACCCCGTTAGTTTTGTTAGCACATCTGAACATATAAACAAATACGTAATCAGTGCCGTTTGTTGCATTGTAAAATGTTAATTACATCCGGAGATATTGTAACCTAAAGTTGACGCTTGAGCACCACTCCTCCGCTCTTCGATCGTGTGTATCGGAGAGCACCGAATTACGTAGGGATCCAAAGGGAACGGTGATGGACCTTAGGTACAGAAGAGACTGGAACAGCACATTACGTCCACATGCGAACACCTTTCAATTGGTCTTTTTCACTGACGCACATGTACATTACCATGAGGGGTGAGGTACGCGTACACACGTGGTTTCCGTTTTCAATTACGGAGTGGAATAGAGTGTGTCCCGACGTGTCAGGCCAATAGATGTTCAGTGTGGTGGCCATCATTTGCAGCACACAATTGCAATCTCTGGCGTAATGAATGTCGTTCACGCCGCAGTACATTTGGTGTAATGTCGCCGCAGGCTGCCACAATACGTTGTTTCATATCCGCTGGGGTTGTAGGCACATCACGGTACACATTCTCCTTTAACGTACCCCATAGAAAGAAGTCATCGTAAACATGTCCCTGCGGATGCTGCTCGCCGACCGTTGCCCGTGTTTGTTACAACACGCAACTGAACGTCGGAGGTTTCAAGCGTCAACTTTAGGTTACAATATCTCGGGATGTAATTAACATTTTACAATGCAACAAACGGCACTGATTACGTATTTGTTTATATGTTCAGATGTGCTAACAAAACTAACGGGGTTCCATTTAAAAAACGTAGGTTTGTGTTAAAAAACATACTTCCGTGCATTGTTGTATCGTTTTTATTAAACAATTACACTAGCCCCTCTCATCATGTTCGGTCTGTGGAATCGGTTCGTCAGTATTTGATGTGGTTTACGAAATATATCCAGCGGTAACGTTAGGTGGCTCACCCCGTTTAGCAGTACGGTCTGAATGGGCCAAGCTATAGAGAACTGACGAGACGAGTAGTATGATGTGGTCCCGAGAGTCACGATTTTCACATTTCAAACGAAAGGCTTTGAGTGTATGGACGGCCCTGTGTGGCGTTTGACGTGCAGTGGGTGCAGGGTGTAGCGCACACCGGAATCGGAGGTGTTTCAGTGATATTTTATGAGTGTTTCTGAGCTATGATTTGATATTACTAATTCAGAGTACTGTGAAAATAAAAGACAATATTTCTTTCAAAATTCTCAATGACTAGGCAGTGTCCTTTTTTTCTAGAGGGTGTCTGGGAAATATGGACGAATATTAAAGTGCTTTAAAACATATAAAATTTATTGAAAATGTAATATTTGTTTTACAAACACATTACGCAAATTATCCCATTTAAGTATGAAAAATTATATCCTCCACACCAACAACCAAGGCAACGAGCAATGCTTTCATTAAAATTCTCGATGACTCATTCACAAACAACTGGTGGGATGGCGTTAATAACCCTTTCATTTCGTACTTCATTGGTGTTGTGTTTGTGTTTTGTTCACGTACACTTACTGACCCCCACAAATAAAGTCACAAGGCGTAAGGTCGCATGATCTAGCAGGCTATTCCTGGTTGCCATGCAAAGAGATAATTTTTTGAAGAAACTTTTCATTCAGCAGAGCAATCGTTTCACGGGATGCGTGACATGTCGCTCCATCTTGTTGAAGCCAAAAATCGTCATTTTGAGGAATAAGAGAGAAAAACCAATCAGAAGCTATGTTTCGGTAACCGTCGCCGTTCACAGTGACGGCAGATCTCTCACCATTTTCAAAAAAATTACTGGCCGATCACTCCTACCGCCGACAACCCAAATCAAACAGCTGAATATTTTGGATGCACCTCATGTTCCACGGTCACTCGCGGATTTTCACTAGCCCAAAATCTGCAGTCTGCTTATTGACATACCCAATGGGGTGGAAGTGCACCTCATCTAAGAAAGTTTTTCTTTGTGTGAAGTTCTCGCTCTCCTTTTGTCGAGCCAAAAAGCACACTTAGAAATTCGATGTCGCTTCTCGTGGTCTTCAGGCATAAACTATTGTTTAAATTGTATCGTGTACGCATGCAATTACTGACCTTTTGAAAGGATTTCATGCAGTGTAGTTGGTGATAAACTCAACTGCTGAGCTCGTTGGCGAACCGATTTTCTGGGATTTACGGTAACATTGTCAAGCACGACAGCAGTGATTTCTTGTGTTCGAACAAAAAGCGATCGTCCTGTTTCCTTAACGTCTGAAACAGAAAACGTGATCTCAAACTTCCGGATCAACTCCCGAACTGATGATTCGGTTGGAGAAGCATTACATCCGAGTGTAACAAGCATTTCACGAGCAGTTGCTGTGGGTATTTCAGAGTTATTGTAATAACTTTTTATCACTTGGATATATTGTTCAGTTGTCATTATCTGCTCCATGACGAAAATAAACAAGACTCACAAAACAAAAGCTATCAGGCTACTAATGGGAAGGACTGCTAATAGCAAACATGAAAAATTCACGGCTGCCAACAGTGATGTGACAAAATGGCGCAAAATTCAAATTCGTACTTACTTTCTGGATGCCCATTACGTCTTCATGCTGTGCGCTCTCGCAGCACTTTCGTCTTCGAAGAAGACAATAGCCGTATTGACATGGTTGCGCTCTTAAATTCCTGGATTTATGAGTACTCAGGCAGCCTGTCACCTGCATGCTGGTAGGCTCAGTCAGCTAATATTAATCCAATTCAAAAAGTCTGGGACAGTTTGGAACAGTGGGTGAAATGCTACCACATGGAATTTAATAGCACTACATTATCTAATTACCAATATTGCCCTCAGCTGCACATGGTATATCTAAAGAACGTTGTGGACTCTGTAACTCCTCAAACAGAGACAATTATCAACGAATGAGGCGAGCTTACATGGTATTAGCGTGGCATTCCCTGGGAATGAGTATCGTAATTGTATGATGTAATTAATGTGTATCTCTGAGCGTATGCGACTGAATTTTAAGTGTGTGTGTGTGTGTGTGTGTGTGTGTGTGTGTGCGAGAGAGAGAGAGAGAGAGAGAGGTCTCTGTGGCAATGCTACTGCGTAAGTTAAAACAGCATCATGTAGCTGTGTGAAGCTCGTTCCAGAAATTCATACCAAGAGAACTTGTTAACTGTTACCAGCTATTGCACCAGGAACCTACCTACGAGTATTAGTAAATACTGATAGGTCAGACATACACATCAAAAATAGTTTTGCATCACCTCGGTTCCGAGAGTTCCGGAACCTGTGCAGAAAATGGGAATACAGATCAACATAAACATCATTTCCGCCCTTTTCATTGCTCATGAAAACTGCACATGGCATGTGTAGCACCACACAGCGAGACATTATCAGGTGGTTGTCCAGATTGCTGTACACATGGGTCCTCTAACACCCAGTAGCACGTCCTCTTGCATTGATGCATGGCTGTATTCGTCGTGGAAGACTATCCACAAGTTCATCAAGGCACTGTTGGTCCAGACTTTCCCACTCCTCAACAGCGATTCGGCGTAGATCGCTCGGAGTGGTTGGTGGGTCAGGTCGTCCACAAACAGCCCTTCTCAATCTATACCAGACATGACCGATAGGGTTCATATCTGGAGAACAAGCCGGCCACTGTAGTCGAGCGATGTCGTTATTCTTGGGGAAGTCATTCACAATAAGTCCACGATGGGTGTGCAGATTGGCGTTCATGAGTGGCTCGCCAATATGCTGCCGGTATGGTTCCACTCTCGGTCGGAGGGTGGCATTTACGTATCGCACACCGTTACGGCGCGTTCCATGACTTCCAGCGGCGTACGTCGGCCCCACATAATGCCACCCCAAAACAGCAGGGTACCTCCACCTTGCTGCACTCGCTGGACAGTGTCTAAGGCGTTCAGCCTCTAAACACGCTTCAGACGATTGTCTGGTTGAAGTCATATGCAACATTCATCGGTGAAGAAAACGTGATGTCAATCCTGAGCGGTCCATTGGGCATGTTGTTGGGCCCATCTACACCGCGTTATATGGTGTCGTGTTTGCAAAGATGGACCTCGCCATGGACGTCGGGAGTTAAGTTGCGCTACACGCAGCCTATTGCGCACAGTTTGAGTCGTAACATGACGTTCTGTGGCTGCAAGGAAAGAATTATTCAACAAGGTGGCGTTGCTGTCAGGGTTCCTCCAAGCCATATCCGTAGGTAGCAGTAAACCACTGCAGTAGTAGCCCTTGGGCGGTCTGAGGGTGGCATGTCATCGACACTTTCTCTTTCTCTGAATCTCCTCCACGTCCGAACAACATCACTTTGGATCACTCCGAGACGCCTGGACATTTCCCTTGTTGAGAGCCCTTCCTTGCACAAAGTAACAATGCGGACGCAATCTAACCACGGTATTGTCGTCTAGACATGGATGAACTACAGACAACAAGACCCGTAGACCACTTTTCTGGTAAAATGACTGGAACTGATCGACTGTCGGACCTCCTCCGTCTAACAGGCGTTGCTCATGCATTGTTTACATCTTTGGGCTGGTTTCAAATGGTTCAGATGGGTCTGAGCACTATCGGATTTAACATCTGAGGTCATCAGTCCCTAGACTGAGAACTACTTAAACCTTACCAACGTAAGGACATCACACACACCCATGCCCGAGGCAGGATTCGAACCTGCGACCGTAGCAGCAGAGTGGTTCTGGACTGAAGCGCGTAGAACCTCTCGGTCACAGCTGCCGGTCGGGAACTTAAACGTAGAGGGCTGACAGGCATATGATTAGCCGTCTTTCCGAATGCAAGTCCAGTGAGGTAAAGTAGTGTTGCTTCTAATGACTATTTCCAGATCGACAGAGTATCTCCTGCTCAGACTGCAGCCAGACTTTCTTTGGGTTTTGGTCACGACTAGCAAAAGTCTTATGCTGGTAATGCTTTGTTGTACAGTATCACATGTCATAGTGTCATTATTCACACTGTACAGATCCGTATGGAAACAATGCGCAATAGTGAAGATTTTCAGTTACAGTATGTTTTCATTAAACAGATTGTTCCAAACACGTAAACCTACGTAATGATTGCAAGAATTTAGCATAGATTTGTAAAATCCTACCTTAGTATAATTATTCTGATAGAGATGGTGTTTCGGTTTCGATTAAGACATGCAGTGCTTTCTGTCTGAACTGTGTCTTATTTGACATAAATTCGTAATATCCTATATATGGGAGTAACTGAAAGACATCAATTCATTGCAGCTCGCAGTAATTACTGAAATGTTTTATTTCTGTATAAATCTGGGTTCCACAGAATCGAAAAGAATTTACAAAATTTAGATGGAATTTTCATTGAATTTTGTGTGAGTGGTGCCCCTCAGCTCGCAAACATTTTAAGTCGAAATTGAGGTGCCACTAACAGTTGCTAATGAGTTAAACCTTTACTCACTATCAGTTTCGAACTACTGATCGTAATTGGGTATAACAACATTATTTGCATCAGCGTGTATGGTATCGTTTGTAGCAGCACAATCACTTCCAGGCTTTAACATACAATTTTTCTTTTCCTTCTTCCTCAGATTATTATTTAATTTACTTAGCAACCTTTCAGTAAATGCACTAATCTGTTATAAAAGTAACAACCACCTGTTAGTGGTATCCTGATATTTCAATTTAAATACTGTCTGTGCAAAGCTGTAATTTTTTATTATTATTCAACAACATAATTTCATTTGTTATGTTAGGAATTTAAATAACATGCAAAGAGTAGAATTTAAGTGAGGAAAATTAATTTATTTGAAAACTTAATGCTAACATTGGAGAGGGCAGCGCAAACACGACCTGGGATAAGAATATTATTTGTCGCTGATCCACTAGTGGTCTGTGCGTGTGTGAAAAGTAGTTTTATGTAATGGTGATGCCTTGGAGATCTGTTGATCACCGGAAGTAAATTGGCCGTCCGTTGAGAGACAATGCGAGAGAGAGCGAGAGAAAGAGAGAGGAAAATGCCAGTCTGCCACTAAAATCACGAGGCTACAATGATTACTTCGGCATGCATACGGGCAGTAGCTCTAAGTCCAGCTCTTAAAATTATTTTCAAAATACACTATTGTAATTGTTTTCGGAATTTTATTGACAATGAAGAAATGATGTAATATTAAAAGTGGCTGAAAGATCTAACTGTTGCTTACATACGTAGAAGATAATTTTGAGTACCCTCAATGAAGTTTATTACCGCTATATGGCATTAAAATTCATTTTGAATACCATACTTCCACATCATCAAATATTTCAGTAGCATTCCGTATTGAAAAATGTACACAGTAGTTTCGCACAGTTGTACTAGCTGCTCAGTAATTTGTTTTCAAAATTTGCAGTAGTATAGGTCCTATGGTTGATAACAACGTAATGTGCATGAGTGTGTCTGTGAATCTGCTTTTCTGTGATTATTTTTATTTATTTGTTACGTAAATACGATTCTGGCAGTCCTCGTTATACATCATCGATCACACCTTCGTCAGCATAGATTATGTTATACGATTTTATTCGGTAATTATATCATTTCATAAATAAGTCAATGTACAATACTCATAGTTCGATAACATAGAGGATGACATAAATAATTCCACGGCACCTGAAGGTCAGTTGATCTAAGCTGTTATTTCTCTAGCAGATTTTGAAGATTCTTAAACATGGCATTGTTTAAACATTTTTTCATCTTAACCCTAGGACGCCTAAGGGGGTTCGTTGAACCCAGAATTTTTTTTATGTCCCTTGCTTTTTCTAAAGTAACTTTCATACTACGTATTCCCTCTGAGTTATTGTTTGTTGGCTGTTTTATGAAACGTTAGTGTCAATATATTTCACAGAAAATTCCTGCTTTGAAAGAAAAAGTAAATAAACTTATTATGGGTCCAACAACCCCCCCCCCTTAGGCTTTCATGCTACAGAAAATTTCACTTGGTAGGATTTCATATTTCTCGGCTCTATAACAATCCAAGTTAGTTTCTTGTTGGTTGGTATTCTCGATATTCACAACAATCGGTTTACTTTCAGAGGAAGTGATTGTTGATATCAGTCAACTGCTATTTATCTTGGAAACTTGCAGTGAGTTAGTGCAGTTCCCTACTGTTCACACCCAGACTTAGAAATGACTAAAGGAATACGTGACTCGTCTTTAGAAAGAGTTCTGAATGAAATTTTAGATGAAGATTTTGACTCGGGGAGTGAATGTGAATATGAGGATGGTGTTATGGAGTATTATTCAGATCGGGAAAGTGATGTGGTTGTTAGAGAAGATGAAGATATCGCAGCTTCAGGCAGTTACCATCAGGATGTTATTGTGGCCAAGTCTGGAAGAAGGTACGTAATCACACAGCCTAGAATTCCTCGGAGGTCTGTTGCTAATATAGTAATAGAGCAGACAGGAGTAACTCCAGCTGGTGTTTGCCATTCACCTGCACAAGCCTTGAAGTTACTTCTTACACCTGACATCATGGATGTTATAGTAAAACATTCAAATGAAGAGGCAGTTTGGAGAAATGTCACTTTGACTAATGAGGAAGAATTGTATGCCTTTATAGGAATGCTGATACTTATGAGGGCAAATAAGGACAATTCTGTCAGTGTACACGATCTTTGGTTAGACCTAATGGGTCGGCCAGTTTACAAGGGTATTATGGCAAGAGAACGTTTCAAGGAACTTATTGCAGTCATAAGGTTTGATGACAAAAGTACCCACCAGCTAAGAAGGGAAGCAGACAGGTTCACAGGAATCCGTGATGTTTTTAACATAGTGAATGATAGGTTTCCACTACTGTGTAAACCAGGGGTCCACCTCACCATTGATGAGATGCTCAGCTTGTTTAGAGGACGCTGCCCCTACAAAGTATTCATGAAGGATAAACCGGGCAAGTATGGCATAATTATACGCATGATGGCCGATGCAGTTGACAGATACGTCTTGAATATGGAACCCTATGCAGGTAATGTTCAGAATTTGTCGAAAGAAGAACGGAGTTCAGCAGCTGTCGTCAAACGTCTGGTAGGACCTGTGGAGAATATTGGTCGAAATATTACTACAGACCGATACTACACATTGGTGGATTTGGCGGAAGAGTTATACCAAGACTACAAAGTTACTACAGTAGGAACTCTCCAGTCAAACAGGAAGCATATTCCAGACATAATGAAGAACACGTCAAATCGAGAGCTATATTCATCAATGTTCTTGTTCACAGACGAATCAATAGTAGGCCTCCAGTAACTTTGGTGTCCTACATAGCAAAAGCGAAATCAAGTAAAAACTTACTGGTGTTGTCAACAATGCACCAAGGTAAAGGCACTGTTGGAGAAGAGAAGAATAAAACCGAGATAAATGCATATTGTAATTCCACTAAAGGTGGAATTGATACCATTGATCCAATGGCGCATATGTACACCTGCAAGAGGTGAACAAAGAGATTGCCTCTATCTGTATTTTACTCTCTCATCGACATTGGTGCTAACAATGCAACCACCATATTCATCCAGCAACATTCAAAATGGAATGAAAAGAAACACAACAAAGGGAAACTTTATCCTCTGCAAGCTGGGATGGAACTAGCGAAATTGCAGGTAGAAGAAAGAAGTACCAATGCAATAAGGTTATCTAACCAAATTGTTCAATCAGTGGAGAATCAAAGAAGTGACAGCAGAAGCACGTCAGCCTCCTGCGGGGAAAGATCGGTGCCATATTTGTGTAAGAGAAGCTAAAACAAAGAAGCAGAAGTACAA
The DNA here is from genome assembly GCF_023864275.1 of Schistocerca cancellata. Lineage (NCBI taxonomy): Eukaryota > Metazoa > Arthropoda > Insecta > Orthoptera > Acrididae > Schistocerca > Schistocerca cancellata. The sequence goes on from NC_064627.1 coordinate 642,539,410, forward strand.
CAATCTAAGTAAACCAAAGCAGTATTGTGGACATTTTCATAAACGTGTGTGTAACACACATTCAGAAATAAATGGTGAAGTGTGTCTCTTGCCCTGAAATTGAAGACTCCGAGTAGTCTATTGTACATGAACACATCTGTATTTTGTGTTGTAACATGTCAATTTTTTGTTCACTCAATCCAATTCTGGAGTGTAATTAGCAGTCTTCGAAAGGGAGGTAAGAAGGAAATGACAAGTATTTTGCACAGGTCAGGAAAACTGCTGGTGAACCCTTTGGATGCCTTGGGCAGATGGAGGGAATATTTTGAAGAGTTGCTCAATGTTGGTAAAATGCGATCAGTAATGTTTCAGATTTCGAGGTAGAATGGGATAGGAATGATGATGGAAATAGGATCACATTTGAGGAAGTGGAAAAAATGGTCAATAGATTGCAGTGCAATAAAGCGGCTGGGGTGGATGAAATTAAGTCGGAACTCATCAAATACGGTGGAATGTCAGGTCTTAAATGGCTACATAGGATAATTGAAATGGCCTGGGAGTCGGGACAGGTTCCATCAGACTGGACAAAAGCAGTAATCGCACCAATCCTTAAATATGGAAACAGAAGAGATTGTAACAACTACAGAGGTATCTCTTTAATCAGCGTTGTGGGTAAAATCTTCTCAGGTATTGTTGAAAGGAAAGTGCGAGTATTCGTTGAGGACCAATTGCATGAAAATCAGTGTGGGTTTAGGCCTCTTAGAGGTTGTCAGGACCAGATCTTTAGCTTACGGCAAATAATGGAGAAGTGTTATGAGTGGAACAGGGAATTGTATCTATGCTTTATAGATCTAGAAAAGGCATATGACCGGGTTCCTAGGAGGAAGTTATTGTCTGTTCTACAAGATTATGGAATAGGAGGCAAACTTTTGCAAGCAATTAAAGGTCTTTACATGGATAGTCAGGCAGCAGTTAGAGTTGACGGTAAATTGAGTTCATGGTTCAGAGTAGTTTCAGGGGTAAGACAAGGCTGCAACCTGTCTCCACTGTTGTCCATATTATTTATGGATCGTATGTTGAAAACAATAGACTGGCTGGGTGAGATTAAGATATGTGAACAAAAAATAAGCAGTCTTGCATATGCGGATGACTTAGTTGTGATGGCAGATTCGATTGGAAACTTGCAAAGTAATATTTCAGAGCTAGATCAGAAATGTAAGGACTATGGTATGAAGATTAGCATCTCCAAAACGAAAGTAATGTCAGTGGGAAAGAAATATAAACGGATTGAGTGCCAAATAGGAGGAACAGAGTTAGAACAGGTGGACGGTTTCAAGTACTTAGGATGCATATTCTCACAGGATGGCAACATAGTGAAAGAACTGGAAGCGAGGTGTAGCAAAGCTAATGCAGTGAGCGCTCAGTTACGATCTACTCTCTTCTGCAAGAAGGAAGTCAGTAGCAAGACTAAGTTATCTGTGCACCGTTCAATCTTTCGACCAACTTTGTTGTATAGGAGCGATAGCTGGGTAGATTCAGGTTACCTTATCAACAAGGTTGAGGTTACGGATATGAAAGTAGCTAGGATGATTGCAGGTACTAGTAGATGGGAACAATGGCAGGAGGGTGTCCACAATGAGGAAATCAAAGAAAGACTGGGAATGAACTCTATAGATGTAGCAGTCAGGGCGAACAGGCTTAGATGGTGGGGTCATGTTACACGCATGGGAGAAGCAAGGTTACCCAAGAGACTCATGGATTCAGCAGTAGAGGGTAGGAGGAGTCGGGGCAGACCGAGGAGAAGGTACCTGGATTCGGTTAAGAATGATTTTGAAGTAATGGGTTTAACATCAGAAGAGGCACCAATGTTAGCACTGAATAGGGGATCATGGAGGAACTGTATAAGGGGGGCTATGCTCCAGACTGAACGCTGAAAGGCATAATCAGTCTTAAATGATGATGATGATGATGATCCAATGTTTATAAGAATTAACATCATTTATAAACCGATACCTTTGTTAAAATACATAAGCCATTGTGTAAGTTGTAATTTTTCGTCAGTTAACTTATTTGATACCTGTGGGCTCGCCGAACCCCACATCCAAGCCAGAAAAAAGGCTTGGGCGTCCTAGGGTTAAAGGAATCGGTTATACATAACCAAATTTAGTACATAATGTAGTACATAAATGTAGTACATAAATGCTGTACACAGCAGTTCACAGGAATCTAAGAAATAATAACACACAATCTTAAAAACGTTTCATACGTGTATATTGTTTAGATAATTGGACAGGACATGTGTACTCCAGCGACCAACAGACGAGTTACGAGTGCGGTGTAGAAATGTCCACAGATGGACCAGATGGCGGTCGGCAGCAGCGGCGAGAAAGCCGCCGGCGGATTTCTGCGGTGTGGCTACAGCGGTTGTGGGCTGCGTTAGCGCACCAGTGCAGCAGCAGCTGCGCTTAATGAAAGAAATTCCACGCATGCTCAGAGCCAACGTGGCGCTCACCGGCCGACGGCAGCTGGCATATTTTGGGCGCACGTTGCTACGAAGAGGATTACGTTAATCCTGCCAGCTTCACCAAAGGAACCCCTATTGGGCTGACCTCATCGCGCTCGATATGGTTCGTAGAGAACTTTACTAATCACCACAGAGAAGCTTATGAGTATTTCGTTATAATCATCTTCCAATAAGCCCTCCATAGACTGCACACTCTGCGCTCACTCATTATAAAATCAATGCGTTATTCGTCGATTCGAGAAGAATACAGACCAGCTTCACTGCTTACCATTAAAAATGCAGCACCAGAAAGGATAACAAATAACAAAATTATACCTGCTGTGCATATAGGGAGTATAGTGGGACGAATACGCTACTACTAGCAGATTTGGGAGGTATACAGACTTCGACATTTTGGACAGGGCTTTTTAACATCCCCCTTATTTTCGAACTACATTTTATTTCCCTTATTTTCCAAATTTAAATTTTAGGTCGTGTCTGCAGATGTCAGTTGCTATCAGTGAGCTCAAGTAGTACTGCTGAATGCATTAGTAGAGCGTTAAGATATCAGTTCTCACACTAGCTGAAGTAACCGCTAGATCATCTTGCTTTGCCAGTAGCCAGTGGGGTGAGGTGAAGTGGCTAGCCGTAAGAGGAGCAGGTACATCTGGTCAGGTACGTAGGGAAACTGCAGCCCTTCTCAAGGGAAGAAACTGATTTTGTTTAGTAAATATTCACTCATAAAAGCCATTTTTTCCACTGCAAATATTAGGAGAATCCTACATGTAATAAGCACTTTCTTACATCAATATTAATTCGCAAGAAATCAGTCGTTTCAGTAAACAAATGAATAACGTTTAAGCTAACGAAATAGTACGAACAGCTACGGCATTTCACGATTGTAAGTACGAGGTCTCGAGTGCGCACCACATCCGCCAGTCGCTGATAGGGTGGCTTCCGAGCGAGCTATTTCGTAAGACCCTGTTCTCTAATTGTGCTAGTGTTTTTAGTTAATTAGTGATATATTGCTTCATTTACGATATTTTAGTAAATAAGCACATCATAATAGCATTCTTAAACGCACTTCAAGTAATATAGGTAGCCACAACGTCACTTAAAATCACAAGACATAGAAGGGCACTCCCTAGAGAACTCGATGATGCTGCGATAGCCTCTGCGAGCGACATAAACCACTGGAACTTCACGGAAAAACGGATAGGAGGAAATCCTACGTAACGACTCAGTAAGATAATTGACGGGTGGGTTGTCTTAATCTCTGCAAATTTCGAAAGGACCAGCAGGCCAGTCATACTGTACGCCTCTTATACGATTTTCTACTGACTCTCTAGCTGTACCGAGACATTTCAGGAGTAATTACTGGAAGCAACAGTACTGGGCATCGAGTCATACTGAGATTGTATGCCATAAGGGTACGGCATGCCACTGTGCTTCAACTTTATGCCACAGTTCGTCAATAGTAATGAATGGCAAGAGATGGCATGATTGTCTATCGGCAACCCATGACCAGTTGTTTCCTATATCCAGAAAATATGATGGTCAGGGAAACAATCCAACACCGTTTATAATATAAATTATATTATATTAATTATAAATTAATATTATCAAGGCAGATAAAAACACCAGGCGCAACATGCGATCTTGAATTGTCTCCTCGAAAGATAACGTTGTAGTCACAGACCTTACTATGTCTGAAATGTAATGACTACTGCCCAAATTACCGGTCATGTGTACCAGAGGTGAATATAACGTATACCCAGAGATGTACATCACGACCACGCCTGGTACTGGGCCCATATGATGATGACGAAAGCGATCTGGCAACTTACATTCTCCTCGGGGTCTACACACACGCACACACACACACACACACACACACACACACACACACAGAGAGAGAGAGAGAGAGAGAGAGAGAGAGAGAGAGAGAGACAGAAAGCTATCGTGATACTGTAGGTAGGACTAGGGCACTGAAAAGACAACTTAGTACCATTCCGAGTCCAGTGTTTTCGTTGGGTGTCCATCTCTCTGATGCACCAACAGTGTTCACCGCATCGATAAAACCTGGTCAACTATAAGTCTCTTGTTGATACTAGTGCCTACCAATTGTAATTGTATATTACAGCACTGAGGACGGTCACTAAGTGACCGAAAATCGATTTTGCGGATAATAAAACAAAATAATAAGACTAATGCTGTGTCTCCTTCCAATTGTATTCATTATCTGGTCGTGGTGCACAGAACACTCCATGGAGTCGCCAATAAACTAGAAGTCGTCGCACTGTTATTGTGAGTGCTTGTCTAGATGCTTACAAATCAACCTCCTAACTAAAGATAGATGTCGTGGCTGTACAGTCCTCTATGAATGATGGTACAATATGTCTATCGTCTCTGGCCATAGTAGGCCGTGGTTAGAGAGACCAGACATCGAATTGAGTATGGACCTCCTTAACTCGTCGATTCAGTAATCGTATTACAGTTGTGGAATGCAAACTAACCCAAAGAGCAACATCGCTGAACTATAAACCAGTTTTGATTGGCCTCGAACCCGTCGTTGCTGTATTCCAACATATGCTGGTAGAAGTTTCACCTTTTTACCCGAAGCGTAATATTATCCTATCACAGTCACTGAAATAGCATTTGTGATTGACAGATCCACTAATATATCGTTATAAGCAGACTGCAAATGGTGTTACTCCCAGGTACTTTGTGCGTTTGCGTTGAATCCGTGCGTATGGTCACATTATGGAAATTTTAGCTCTGTTGCATGATCTTTTCATGCTGCAGGAAATGTAAAGGGACGAGTGTATGTCCTGGGGATAGATTATGTCATTGCGAACTAATACCTTCTATAAATAAAAAATTCCTTGGACGCAACGAATGAAATCGGTCCTGTGTCAAAGTTGCTTATGTCAGCGGATTTCTTCATTTTCGGCCCGTCTCATTGTTAGAATGGTTTCCCATTTGTCTTTCCTCGGACTGTGCTTTCTCTAACACCTCACGTGCCCGCAATCCCCACCAGGCAGTAGTCGAGCTCGTGGCGGACGTGGTCATAAAGCTTTGGCTCATCCATGTATATCTGAAACCTAGTCTAGGTCTACAACATGGCTTCCGCCGTTTTGCAATAGACGCCAGTAGCGGCAAGTGGGGTTCAGGTGGTTGGTGATAGGTGTAATACAATAAGCTTAGGCATTTGTAAACATAATGCATAAAAATATTAGTCAATTTGTGATTGTATCATAAGATTATTCTAGATTAAGTATGTCAATTTACGTACCCATTTCTTGCCATTTGCGGGAAGTTTTAATTTTCTGCTTTAACATGAAGAAATCTGCGGCTGTGGCTCTTAAAATGCTGGGTAAGGCCAATGGTGAGGGAACTATTAGTGGAAGAACGTGCAGCGAAAGTTTTCAACGCCTTAAGAACGGTGATTTTGATGTTGAAGACCGGCATGGCTTTCGTAGCTACTGAAACAGACGAAGACAGTCACAGGACATCATTATTGAAAGCAATTCATGCGTTCGAGCCGGGCACTAAAACACAAACGGCCACCGTACAGCGATAGGCACGTGAAGTTAAATTTGCAGCGGGTCAGTGCTCGACCCCATGTTGCAAAACCCGTCAAAATATACATGGAAACGTTGAAATGAGAAGTCCTGTCTCTCCCGCCGTATTCTCCATAGGTTGCTCTCTCTGACTACCACCTTTACCGATGGGTGGCATACAGTCTGGCTGACCAGCTCTTCCGATCATATGACAAATGCAAAATTGAATCGATTCATGGATCCCCACAAAAGACGCCCAGTTCTTCGGGCTCCGGATTCGTATTCTGTCCGAAAGATAGGAGAACGTAGTGGCCAGCGATGGGCAAAACTATGAATCATAATTTTTTTGTAAGTTTTTCACAATAAAGCCCAAAACTTTGGGAAAAAACAGCGGAAGCAAAGTTGTAGCGGCAATAACTACTGATGATTTCTACAAAAGGTTTTTCTTAATAATATGTCTTCATAAAAACTATATAGTATTTTGATAACTCGCCAGTAAATCGATTACGTTGTGTCGCTGGAATGACGAAGATTTTAGGCTTGATGCGCCAGGGGTGTGCGTGGATTTAGCGCACAGTTATTTCATGAAGTATTATGTTGTTAATTCTGAAAAGTCTTAGTATTTGTAGAAAGTGTAAGTGTACCAATGTTATTGTATATGAGAAGTCATACCGCGCATTGGTATAATTCTGGCAGTCTTATATAAATGTAGCGTGGACTAACACGGTATCAGTAGAAAAGCATGGACCATAGGCCCAAGTAGCGGTTCTAAATGGATGCTGTAGTTAAACCTTATAAATAAATTACAAAGGCAAAGGTGCAAGAACCTACATACGAAACTTTAGTACTGTATCTGATCAAAAATATCCGAACAGCAGTATGTAATGCGTAATTAAGCACTAGATGTCACAAAAATTCGATTTTCCAGTATTAAAAGGAAGCATGGTGTACTGTGTTGTTAGTAGGGAAGCAGTAACACCAGAGTGGGGCTGTCGGGAGCGCTCAGTTACTTCGAACAAGCACTAATCACTGTACGTCACCTGAGTAACATATCCATCACGGACTTTTCAGCCTTTCTCAAGCTCCCCAAGTCGATTTTTGGTGAGGCGATTGTGAGGTGGAAAGGCAAAGTAACTGCCACAGCAGAACTAAGACTGGTTAGACCTCATGTGCTAACGGACGAGAACCGTCGGAAATTGCGAAGCGTGGTTGTAAAACTCGCACGAAATCGCTGGTAGGAATCCCTCCTGGGTTTTTAAGTGCCATCAGCAAAGCAGGTAGCACAATGGCTGTGCGTAGGGACTCAAAAAGAACTGCGGGCAATGGTCGAGCAGCTCCTCATAAGCCACAAATTTCGTTAGTCAGTGCTTAGGGACACTTGAGGGGCTGCCGGCCGCGGTGGTCTAGCGGTTCTAGGCGCTCAGTCCGGAACCGCGCGACTGCTACGGTCGCAGGTTCGAATCCTGCCTCGGGCATGGATGTGTGTGATGTCCATAAGTTAGTTAGGTTTAAGTAGTTCTAAGTTCTAGGGGACTGATGACCACAGATGTTAAGACCCATAGCGCTCAGAGCCATTTGAACACTTGAGGGGCTGTAAAGAGCGACGCCACTGGTCAGTGAAAGGCTGGAAACGACTAATTTGGCGTGGTTAATTACGCTGTACCCTGTGGCAATACGATGGAAGGGTCTGGGTCTGCCATTTTCTGGAGAAAATTGCCCACCACCATGAGTAGTGCCGACAGTGTAGAGCACAAGAGCAGTATTAATGTTACGCTACGCGTGTGTTTACCATGGTTAGAGTGTGATCTTCTTATTAAGGAAATGCTCAAATCGGAAGCGTATGAAATTGTTTTGTAGCGCTGTGCACTGCCTACACTGCAGAAAGAGGTCGGAGTAGATAACTGTTTGCGCCAAATTGACGACGCACTCTGTCTTAAAACATCTTCTTAAGGCAATGATTTGTGGATAATAAGATTCCTGCTATGAACTGGCCTGCTTAGGGTCACGACATGAAGCAATGCAAGACCTAAAGGTTGAGTCAGGTCGTTGACTCCGCTCCAGAATTCAAGAGTCAGACAATATTACCTTGTCAGGTTTCGCTTCTGAAGGAAGAATGGGGCGTCCTTCTTCCACAGATATTCTGACACCTCACTGAGAATGTCTGCACCAATTCAAGTCGTTGTAAGGACAAAGGGTGGACCCAAACCATATTAATATCAACTAATGGGTATCAGTATAATTTTTATCGGGCAGTGGACGTAAGACCACATGCATTAGATACTGTTTCATATTTTCTGAGTTGGCATGGTACATTTGCATTCAGTTGTACAGTAAAGCGCTAATACGTGCTTTTGTGATCATATGGTTCCAATGACGTTCAAAACTTGTTGATGTTGACGTTAAATGCACATCACTATATAAAGCGCAAATCCTACTTAGGGCTGTAATGATTTCCCTACAGCTCTCTCTGTGACAATGTCTTTTCACCAACTGTGTAAAATTTTGCTACTATCTCATTGTAGACATTTCGCTGTTTGTCACTCTATAAAATTAATGTGAACTATCTTATTCCAGTTTTTGTATCAAACTGGCACATTTCATTAAATAAAAACTGCGACAATCCTAAATAAGTTGATTTCAATATTATCATTTTTGATGCTATTTAAATGTAAATACTAAGTTCTGAAATGTTACTCCTCAGAAACGATAAATGTTGCAACCACAACTGAAACGTCACTGAACAGAGAAATTTTGACAGACGTGTGCTCCCAATACAGGCAGCTTTTGCAATAATAGTACCTTCAAAATGTTAACTCCTCTCTGCAACACAAGAGTCACAGGGCCCTTGGTGATTTTATGCAAGGCTACTGCACTTCAGTAGCGTATATATTGAGCAATTGCAACACAAGTGGAACAAAGGTACTGTTCTGTACATTGACAACAAATAATAATCGCATGGCATCTGATCGAAGGGACCCAGAGAAGGAGCATTTTATTGTCCGCATCTTCTCGTTATTCAGAATTCCGAAATGGTGTTACATAAAAAATATGGACATTAATGTCGATGTAAGTGAAGTCGTTACAATTAATTCAACCTAGGGAACCTAAGCTTCTACAGAAATTACATACTGCAGGTAAATCTAATCAAAACGTGGCTGTTTTATCGGAAAAAATAAAATCATTTCGAAATATTTTCGAGATATGTGGCGTCTGGAATGTAGCTTAATATTCAATTCTTCTGTTGTGAGCTGCAGTATGTTACGACTATTAAAACTACCGCTTGTAAAAGTTGTATTTTGGTGTTATATTAGAGACACGTCATATAACTGACGTAGAAATGTAATAATCACCTCCTAACAATCAGTTCCCGGTATTCTTTTCGAAAGTGGTTCAGAAAAACTCTACTTTTCCATGTGAGGAGTGTGGAGCACTCGTATTTTTCCGTTGTGCAAGCAAGCGTTTGTTTCCGTGAAGCTACCGCCTCTTGAATTGGCTGTGTAATGTCCGTTGCACCGTCAGATTCATCACACTGTGAGGATTATACCATGCTAAGCGGTTGTTCCCATGTGGTCTTTCCTGATTCCTCATAGAACATCAATCGTGGTACTATGCCTTCTACGTGAATCATTGAAACATTTGAACCCTTTCTGCCTCGAAAATCCTCAATATTATGGTTCTGGCACTTATAATTTCAAAGATACCGTCCTTCTGAGTGGACCTGTACCCATCAAACTACAACCTTTCTATATCTCTGGGCAAAATTGTACGAAACAACTCATAATCCCTTGCTGTTCATAAGCTAAGTTGAATCATGCATTTCATACACTGATAACTTCTTTCAAGAAAATCTTCCTAAAACGAAACAATCTCTAGGCTATTTAACTACTAAAAATAAAAAAAAGGTATAGCTCACACAAAAAGAGCAATCCAGTCACAATTTCGCTTCATTAATTTCTAGACTTTTTACTTATCTTGTCTCACTTTACAACTCTAGTAGATTACAACAAAAAACTACACTACAGAAATAGATTATATACACACACCTGTCACCTAGTGTAGATTATGCAGAATGCTCGTACACTTCTATGTGGTCAGCCCACATCATTTTAACAATGTATGATTATGCGATCTTTTAGACTCTTATCTCAGTACGTCCTTCTCATGGGTTATGCTATATCCACGTGAAAATGGCTACATAGACGTAGCTTTCCTATAATGGTGATCACAGAATAAGAGAATATCTTCTTCCAGCTAAGGACGCCAGTGCAACAGACTGTTGTCATTCAAACCATTTGTTTCGGCTGTGGATACAATCAAATAAGATATTGAACATACATCTGTTTGAAGGAAATAATATTAGCCTTGTGATATTGTTTAACACAATGAATCTGAATAATATGTGAATGTCTGCAGTTAGTGAGATGTTTTAGGCTATCATTGAGCGCTGACAGTATCTCAAATGTCTATGTAGTGCTCTTTACATCATTAAGCGAAGTAAACTGTTAAATATAAGTGTAAGCTTCCGTGGCCATTGTCACAATCAATAAATTTTTTCTGGGTTGTGACCATATTGTCCGACGGTTTGGTCACAGTTGCAAGTGACCTTTGTCAGGGTGTTTTTGTTCACACCAAAACCGTGAAGAAGATCACTTGCAGTAGTGACTGAAATGTCAGAAGTTTTATACATTTAAAATGTTGTCACAAACACAGAAAAATTTAATTGACTGAATCAAATTGTTGTTTGCCTTAAATCAGTATGAAAGTCTGTATAAAACAACAGAGACAGTACAATCATAAATTAAGTTGTGAGTTACTTACACCATCCATACTTACTTCCTTGTCTCTGAATATACTCCTTCCGCCGGCCGGGGTGGCCGAGCGGTTCTAGGCGCAACAGTGTGGAGCCGCACTACCGCTACGGTCGCAGGTTCGAATCCTGCCTCGGGCATGGATGAGTGTGGTGTCCTTAGGTTAGTTAGGTTTAAGCAGTTCTAAGTTCTAGGGGACTGATTACCTCAGGAGTTAAGTCCCATAGTACTCAGAGCCATTTGAACCATACTGCTTCCCTTTCTCTGTAAACCTTAAAAGTGAACATTTTCCTCTCTTTGAGCAATAAATATATGGTACTAAGATAAATATACTCCTAAATCTAACTCCAGCATCTATAAAAAGTACTTCCCTTCCAGGCTTCAATATATTTCACCACAAAAGGCTTGAGTGAAAGTAGTTCTAGCTTCTGAAACCGACGCAGTTACGACGAGAGCAAAATTATAAACGGCTACTAATTATAAGCGTTACTCACTTTCTTCTTAATATAACGTAGGAATACGTTAACATAATTATTTCAGCCATTCCTTTAATATGTAAGCTACCATCGAGCATTGGATGCTACAAGCAGAGAGAAAAAGAAATTAAATGCCACACACTCGCAGACACGTTGATATTGTTGTACGGCATCATCAGTAGTGGAGTAAGAGAGATATGAGGATACTTTTGATATCAGACTAATGTTAATTTAATTAATTTTGGATACCAATTTGATATCAAAAAAGTCCTTGTGCCCCTATTATCCCATTAGTGTTGTCACCTACAATAATGAAAACTCGTTAGTGAAAGCTTTACGCTGTGGTCGATTCGGGTTCATATTCTCTTTTCTTAGCATACTTTTCAGATTTTCTTCACCACTATGAATATATCTGGACAATTCGTTTCCTAGTTGAAAATTCTTAAGTTTCAGAGTGTCTCGAATGGACTGTTCATCTGACTAGTACTGAAGAAACATGTTTCATAATGTAACTCTTCAGGCTTTCCCGGCGATCTAATGACATCTTGGGTTGTCTGCCTGATATCAGCGTCGTACTTGCGCGATATTTCGGTCACGTAGCTCGTGACCTTAATCAGGTGCGACCTGAGACTCGTCGCACCTGATGAAGGTCACGAGCTACGTGACCGAAATATCGTGCAAGTACGACGCTGATATCCGGCAGAACACCCGACAACACAAGATGTCATGTTTCATAATGATGTTCTGTAACTCTATTGGTTATTTCTTTTATCTTTATTTTTACTTCCTTACTATAATCCTGTTACGTAAGTTTGGTTCTGTTTCAGAATTACTTTAAAATCACATAAAAATCAAATACGCTACGTCATCTCAAGTTAATCTTAAAATTTTGGACAATTCTGCTGGTACATTTGATACGCTACATGCTGTAAATTAGACTACTGTTTGCTACAAAAATTTATAATTAAAATACAACCAGCAACAATATAGGTACCTTGTTTGAATACTGATTGTTATTATTACATACATTTGAACCACTGAAACACAAAGTGAATATAAAACCTGTTCACCTGCGAGAGTGTTTCAGAAATGATTTCTTTTATTTAATGTGTGAGAAAAGACTATAAATGTATTTTTGATTCTTGCTACGTACACCTGCCACTGTTTGATTTGTTCAGTTTTGATGTCAGCGTTCTTCATTGCTCAGAAATGTACGAAAAGAAGTCTCTCATACCTAGTGAAGTACAAAGTCGGCGAATGATGCTGCTATCTCTATCTTGGCTGATTTTCCTAAGATGGCGTAGCACTTCTCTTGATTTAACGCTAATGTTTATTAAAATAATTACTGACGCTCTGTTGTGACACACTGGATTGAATAAAACAGCTTTACTGAAACGCAGAACCAAACTGGGAGCATTATATAAAGAAAAACCAGCTGGAAAGAATACGCATTTTAAGATTACTCAGAAACATTGATTAGCACCCCTATTTGATCGCAACACCTTGTACATCATTGTAGGACCCCGATTCTTTTTTAAACAAGAAAGGCACATAAAATAATTAGATGAGCTGCAGGAAGTATTGTTTAATAGCTAATCGTTCCTCAAGACAATTAAGTAAAAAGTCACGTTCTTCCGTAATTTATAGTCGACACATCAACACCTCTGTGAACACAAATAACTTGTAGAACTCAACAATGTTAATGATATGGAATCAGACGTGGGTTACACCATCTTCGTTCTCCTTTTTCACAAACTCATAGCCCCTAAATCATTCAGATCCTCATTTTCATACACTCAATGTCCAGAAAACCTCATGCCATTTCTGCTTGATTGGTCACTGTCCTTCACCTCTCCGTTGATCTGATTTTATACAGATATTAATCATGTTGGGCCTAGCAGTCATACAAGTGAATACATCTACATCACTTAAGTGCACCAAAATTTACATATTTTAGGTAACATAGATGTCACTAACAGAAAGAGAAAAGAAAAATTAAACATATTTAAATCAGTGTACCAGGAAAATTCCGCCGAACTTCTGCATGAATAATGCCACATTTTTGTTCAAATGCATAAGCTGTAGACTCATGTGACTTACCACCACGAGTTCTTGTAAGATTGTAAGTCAGTAGACTGAGAAGAACTCAATAACATTGTATACAAGAAAGGAAATATTGCAAGCCGAGCCCCTAGGCCTAGATTAATAGAGAAATAATTACTAAGTGGCATAAGGGCACTAACATTCTATTACATGCAGGTTGTTAGGGGTATAAGCACAGATATTTATGATGACTGAGGACAGTTTACTGCAAGACAACTTCAATATTAACTTCATTTGCAGACTAATAATTCTAGCTGTTAGGAGTAATATGTTTTTAAAATGGTTAATATCTCGAAGTAGATGTTGCAAGAGCAAGCCATTAATGCTCCCGTGGGCAGAAGGGGAGATTTTGAAATGTGGATGCATAACTGTTAGGTATACTGAAGGCGTAGCCCACTTAGTGGTGCATCTACGATCATATAGAAAATGTTGCGCAATATATTGTGTGACGTGTTTCCGAGGACATTGTTTGAAGCAGAGAAAATGCAGCTAACACACTGCAGCAGGTATATATAAGGGGAGTAAGACGTCAAAGGGGCCGACTTGGAGCAGGAGAGGCACCTCATATTTTAATTTTCACTGTCTGTACTTTAGCAGATAAATTCATAAATCTTCGTCAGCATAACCAGGAAGGATTCAGGATTCACATCCATAGCAGTGGAAGTTCAAAAGTAGAAGAACAAAATAATTTTTGACATGTGAAATTTCGTAATTTTTTCTCTTACTATTGGCTGCATTTGTTGTTATAGGTACACTTTTATTCATAAGTAAGAGAGATTCTTCGATGAACTTTGCACAGCATACAAACAATACTTACAGGTGAATGAAACTCCAGAATTTTCCAAATCTGTTAAAAACTGTGGTTAAAATTGAGGTAGTTAACTATAAAATTCGAGTTTTTTCTAAACATGAAGTTTAAAATGTACCAGCTCATTCATTTTTCCATAAATTAATTAAATTCTAGATTGTCATACAACTCTAAATGTGCTTTGTATGCTGTGTAAAATTCATCGAAGAATCTCTCTTGCGTATGAAGAAATATGTACCTATAGCAACAAATGCAGTCAATAGCAAGTGAAAAAATAGTGAACTTTCACATGTAAAGAAAACTTATTTTGTTATGTTTTGTAAGTAGGCTGTTTATGTTTTCTTATTGGCAACGTTACGTAGCGCTCTGTATGAAAATCACTGGCTGTGCTGTGTGCAGTCTATGGCTAGTTTGCATTGTTGTCTGCCATTGTAGTGTTGGGCAGCAGCAGCAGGATGTGAACAGCGTGTAGCGTTGCACAGTTAGAGGTGAGCCGCCAGCAGTGGTGGATGTGAGGAGAGAGATGGCGGAGTTTTGAAATTACATATATTATGACTTTTGATGATATTAAGGTAAATACATTGTTTGCTCTCTATTAAAATCTTTCATTTGCTGACTATCCCTATCAGTAGTTAGTGCCTTCCATAGTTTGAATCTTTTATTTAGCTGGCAGTAGTGGCGCTCGCTGTATTGCAGTAGTTCGAGTGAGGAAGATTTTTGGTGGGGTAAGTGATTTGTGAAACGTATAGGTTAATGTTAGTCTGGGCCATTCTTTTGTAGGGATTTTTGAAAGTCAGACTGCGTTGCGCTAAAAATATTGTGTCAGTTTAAGCACAGTCATGTATAATTTTTCTAAGGGGACGTTTCATATGGCGACCCTGCCAGGATACCTCACTGGAATCTTCTGATTTTTTCTTGTAGTTTGTATAATTAGTGTAGATTTTGTTTATTGCTAGTGCATAATTGTATTGAGAATCTCGTTTGTAGTTGCAGTCTTTCATTGTTGTACAGTAAAACAGTTGTGGCATGCATGTAGATTTGCACTAAGTATTTCGCAGCTGCGCTTGCAATTAACTAGATGTTATTTGCAGTGCTATGTTAATGTAGTCCCCTATTTTTGCTCTTCAAATTGTGTTTTTCTGTGTTGTTGTGTGAAATATGGTGACAATAATGGCGTGTGAAAAACGTAATACTAGGCTCCAAAGTAAACTGAGAAATGACAGTCAAGACGAAAGTAGTGTGTTAGGGCCACCATCTAATGAATTAACTAATGTTCAACATAGTAATTTGGTAACTGTGCATAGGGAAATGGAGCGGGCGGCAAACAATGGCGTAGGCAGTGAAACAATTAGTGAACAGGGAAGGATTATTGATCGATCGCTCGGCAACAGCTCGCCTCAGGAATCCGAAATGATAGGACACAATTTTGCAAATACTGTAGATTCAGGTTTTGCGTCCTCACCGTTTTCTCAAATAAGTCAAGATACATTTTCTGCTTGTGAAAATGTGAATGTTGCTGGTGCAAATGCACTGCCGAAAAGCGTAGAGGAACAGATTACAGACACTAATGCATTGTTATTACAATTAATGCAGCAAATGGGACAAAATCTTCAAAAGTTAGACACAATGGAACAAAATCTTTAAAAGTTAAACACAATGGAACAAAATCAGAGACAAACACAGCAACAGTTAGACACAATGGAACAAAATCAGAGACAAACACAGCAACAGTTAGACACAATGGAACAAAATCAGAGACAAACACAGCAACAGTTAGACACAATGGAACAAAATCAGAGACAAACACAGCAAAAGCTTCAAAAGTTAGACACCACACTTGAACAAACACGTGACTATTTAACTACTGAGTTACATAAAATAGAATCGAAATGTCAAAAAGTCTGTAATGGCGTAAAAACACAAATTTGTGAGCATTTCCAACCTATTTTTTCGCGGCATGAAAATGCATTACAGAATCACGAAGCAGCCATAAAAGAACTGCAAACCATTGTTCATGAAAATCATGAGACCTTGTGGGCTAAAATTGACTAAGTTGCATCTACCGATTTGGTTCCGCAACTTGCAAAAACTCAAGAAAACTTAAAGGACACAGTAGATACTCTGAAAATTGGTTCAGAAAGACACATGGAGGAAATTAGTTCATTATCAGAGAAAGTAGTTGAACTTTCGGATCAGCTAAATAATTTATCTACGAAGGTAGATGATGATCTGAATGACACAAAACCGGTAGTCTTTACTGACACAGAAGAGTATGAACAAATTAGAAAATTCAAACAAAATCAAAATCAAATCAATACACAGTACAAGAGAGAAATCCGGGAAGTACAAGATCAGTTGACACAGGTAATACAAGAATTACATATTTCAGAGGACACTCGCGCTCCAATACGGGAAGAGGGACGTAGAAATAAGGAACAGCCACAAAATAATAACTCAGGGCACTTCGGAAATTATGAAAGAAATTGGCAAGGTACACCGAATTTTGAGATGGAACCGCCGAAACGACGTAACAATGACCGACATGCGACTCGCCGACATGATGATTTTGACTATAAGCTGTTCATTACTACACGTAAATTCAAAACGTTTAAGAATTCTGCCAACGACATTCATCCACAAGCGTGGCTCCATCAATTCTCTCATTGTTTTCCTCCCAAATGGTCATTGGAACACAGATTAGAAATTATGTGTGGATACTTAGAGAATGAACCAGCTGTAAGAATGCGATCGGTCATTCACGATTGCCACAGTGAAGGAGAATTGTACCATGCCTTCCTCTCAGCGTATTGGTCTCAAGCTACACAAGACCGAGTAAAACATAGCATCATAATGATGAAACATTTCGAACAATCTGAATTTTCCAGTCTTGTGAAATATTTTGAAGACATGTTGCACAAGAATCAGTACCTGTCAAACCCATACAGCCCTTCAGAACTCATCCGCATTTGCTTAATGAAATTGCCTGAACATTTAAGAAATATTATTTTGGCAGGGCGTTGCAAAGACGACATTGAAGCTTTTCAGGGACTGTTACAAGAATTGGAAATTAACACTGACAATCACGGAACGTGAAAACAGGAGCACAATTACAGGTCACATCCGTCGCAATTCCGCGATGACAGAAGTAATAAATGGACACAACAAGGCTATTCTTACAACGTAAATCGTGACCAAAACAGACACCACCCGTATGACAACCACTGGCAGAGTAATGGTTACAGAGAAAGATCGCATTTCCGTAGTAATGAATATAACAGAGACAATCATAGAAACAGACAATATGGCAACCAGAACTATTATTATCACAGGAGACAGAATAACTTCAGACGCAACGGTCCACCGTGCAGTGATAATTCAGGGAGAAAGTCTCCACCACTTAACCGACAAGAAAGAAGCTACAGGAACTACCGACATGACGACAGATGATATAATCGTAACGACAGACTTGAAGTGCATCAGAACTGGCGAGATTCAAACAGAGCAGGGTATTCTCGTCATGGTGAATTTGTAGAAATTAGGTCTCCAAATCCCAATAACGACACGCGCCAACAAAGGAACCGACAATGACTCGCACCGCAGGCTGCCGCGTGCGCCGGCTGGCTCAGAGAAAAATAACATAGACGCTAACCTTGAGAAATATTCCAGTATTCTTTATGGACGAATACCGCATGATAATTGCATTCAAGTTGACACTCTGCGTACTGAGAAGAGCAAAGGTTTACACCACATTTCACATGTAAAACCGTTTATTGAAAAATAATCTGCTTTTTAACTTTGTCTTTGCCATAAAATTTTTCACTTCACGTTACTAGTACTGTTTGTCACACTTACAAACTGTTAAGTTGCAACTATGTTTTAAAGCTAACTAACTATCCACTCAAGAACATAGGTAACTTAGACAAGTAATTACGAATGCATTGTTATTTACGCAAGGCATTTCACTTTTGTGTATCATGATATAAGTACATTGACTTCTGCAGAACTTAGCTTTTGGAGGACGATAACTACGACACTTCCACAGAGATTATCTTACAACAAGATGCACAGTTTAGTGCTACAGTACACGTATTTGAGTGATTAATTTTGTACTTAAAACATTTATTTTTAAAGATATTCGAAGTACAATGATACAAAGGTTTTCCGTAACACATTTCATTCCATTGCTGTAATCTGTAACACCTGAGGGTATCATTACATTAAGCCTCAGGGGGGTACACACTTACTTTGTGTACCATGTGTTTGGCAAGCACAAGGAGCCCTAGCTAATATGGTATTTGCTTATACAACTTTACACTTCGGTACCATATTTCTTTAACACATAATTACAGAGCTATCTGATCATTTAACTGAGAGAGACAAACTTTTCTATTACGTCAGTGACAGATGTTTACGTAATTACACCGTTATTTAACTTCACACTTACGAAATTGTATTTTGTCTGTACTTTGTGAACTGTTCATATTTTTTCAGAACCATTGTGATATTATGAGAGCTTTGAATGATATATTTGGTATGGGATCACAATTTTTAAAGTATGTTTGAGGCAGATGACACTTTTGACATGAGGAGAGAATTTTTTTTAATTATTGGAGGAAGCTACGACGATTTTGAGAGTTGACTGAGGTGTTATGATGTTATTATTACGACGACGATGTGTATTATGCTGTTGAGGTATGTATATGATTAATAAGCTGATGCTATATGAGAAATTTGATTATGCTACATATTTATAATGATGAAATATTGAAGAATGTCGACGAATATGTATATGTGTAACAAGGTAAGGAATAAGGAGTAGTGGTTAGGCACTCTGATTTGTGAAAAAGGTTGTTGGAAACCAAGAATCGTACTTGTAAGAGTTATGAAATGTGTGTAAATGCGTGAATGTATCACAATGCCGGCAAAAATTTTTGGACACTGTTATATTCATAAGATTTTGTTTCTACACATTTGCAACGCAAATTCTCGACCCGTGAAATTTTGTATGTGAGACTGTCACTGTAGCGGAAACTGCTGTCGTAAATATTTCTGTAAGAATGTTAAGTGACCACCTGCACGTAATGCGTCGTGGGCACTCAGCTGTCTCAGACGCCGGGAGAACAAGTCATTAGTGAGTGCCTTGTCAGAGGCACAGGTAGAAAACAAAAAGAAAGGGGAGGCCATTGTCCTCGCTATTGACATTTCCTTGTTGAAAGCATACTGTGGAGCTCGTAATTTATGATATTTACTAAAATGCCTCATGAAATGATTAGAAACATTTTACATCTATTGTCTTTGTAGTTGAGAGATTGCTCATTTTGTTTAATATCTGGTTTCCAGCTGTGTTGCAGCATTAGTTTTATAAAATAAACTTAGATGCATTTGCTAATGTGAACACTTTCTGTCAACAGATCTATTAAATAATTATTTTATGATCCACATTCTTCGGAAAAGGAGCTCTTGGAATGGAAAGAACAATAAGAAGGGACTGATAACAATAACTGCATATATAATTTTCTTTTCAAGTACTTGGTAATTTTTTGTAGAATTAGTTTTTGTGGTGCACCACTTTAAATACATAGACATTAAGATGTGAATATACATTTCCCTTATCTGCTTTGTTGTTTTTACTGTAATATTTTTTCCGCTTGAGCTATGTCATGTTTAGGTATAAGTTACTGCTGTATGCCAGGCATAGTGTTACTGAATTTGACTTTGTGTTACTCTTCTAAGCAAGTTTTACTACTGCTTTATTTTTCTTGTTTGCTGCACAGTGCCTTATATTAGTTGTAGTACTGCAATTGCTTTGCCTATTTAAAATTTTTGTCCTTGATGTTTGTGTTAATTGTTTTATGCTGCTGCATTGCCTCATCCCTTAGTTTAGCATCTGGGCTCAGTAGATTTAAGTTAGCTTAAGAGGGGGTAGACTATATAAGAAACTAACTATGATGAATTGGATGAAATGCATTGAGAAGCTATAAGAAAATGGTGTGGCCAAAAAAAGAATTTTGAAAGAGGATATGAACAAAAAAGTAGGGTTTAGGGACAACAGGTTAGGGTAGGATTTTCTTGGAAATAAATGTTGAGGTAAAATGATGGTAAATAAATAATGAGGTAAGAAATGTGTGAACAGACTACAGAAAGCATGCTTGGATAGAATTTTTTGGCTGGAGCAAATGTTGAAATAAGACGAAAAATCTATGTAATGAAGTTTTGGGTTGGACTGCAGTATCAAATGTTACACTGAAAACGAACCCTGTCCTTTCCTTTTGTGTTATCCCACTATGTGTTTGTGTACTCTTGTATATTTGTGTTTTTCCTGTCTTTATGTGTTTAACTGATATGAGTTATGTTGTGGAATTTTTCTAATAATATGTTATTTTCTTTGTAAAGATGTTTAGACATTATTTATTCTGTTCTGTTTTCAAGCTCATGTGTGAAGTTGATGTTTCGAAAGTTATTCTGATCTTTTATGTATTTACTTATGTCATAATTCCTGTAACACTGATGTATATGTTTATTTCTATTCTGTTGTACAGCCTGTACTACAAATGTTATCTGTATTGTTATGTTCTTTAATGATGTATTTTGTACCTTTGTAATTGTATTCTTATGTTGTAAATTTACAATTGTATAGGCACCAGTTCTTCAAATTAAGTTACATTTCACTGCAGACGTTTCTGTTGGTCGTACTATATGCACAATATGTGAGAAGTTGGAACTGTTAGTGTTTGCACGTGTGTTACTAATTCAGCAAGGGACTGGATAACAGCATTGCTGGTCCTAAGGACAATTCCAAAAACTTCATGAGTGTACAAGTGGTGGTTTATGGACTTGCTATATTGTCTGCAAGACTTCTAAGGACAATTCCAAAAACTTTGTACGTGCACAAGTGGTGGTTTATGGACTTGCTATATTCTCTGCAAGACTCTTCGATGGTGATTGTGCACCTGCACAGTCACAGCAGATGGCTGCTGGCCGTCTCTACATGGACTACAGTGGGTCTGCACCTCTGGTGGCCCACCAACACCAATACCATACTCTCTACCAGGACTACAGTGGGTCTGCTCTGTGATGACCTACCTACCAATATTCTTCAAAACTTCGACTGACTCTGCTGTGGGTTTGCTCTGTTGTGGCCCGTTACCTATCAGCATGCCAAGAGTCAGCACTGTCTTTCCGTTGGAAGGACAACACCACTTCTTCAAGACTCCATGGAAATCCACTACTTCCGTGTGCATTTTCTTTTACTGCTCAGACTTTGAGAAAAACACTGCAATTTTACAGTGATGAACAATCTGGACTGTGTTTATGGACTTTGAGAAAATTTTAGCTTTATTAAGGTAAATACATTGTTTGTTCTCTATTAAAATCTTTCATTTGCTAACTATCCCTATCAGTAGTTAGTGCCATCTACAGTTTGGATCTTTTATTTAGCTGGCAGTAGTGGCGCTCGCTGTATTGCAGCAGTTCGAGTAAGGAAGATTTTTGGTGAGGTAAGTGATTTGTGAAACGTATAGGTTAACGTTAGTCAGGGCCATTCTTTTGTAGGAATTTTTGAAAGTCTGATTGCGTTGTGCTAAAAATATTGTGTCAGTTTAAGCACAGTCGTGTATAATTTTTCTAAGGCGACGTTTCAGTTTTTGAACTTCCACTGCTATGACTGAGAAACCCGAATCCTTCCTTGTCATTCTGACAGAGTTTTATGAATTTATTTGTAGAAGTATAGACAGTAGAAATTAAAATGTTCTGTGGTGCCTCTCCTGTTCCAAGTCCGCCCCTTTGACGTCCTACCCCCCGTAAGATACCTATGGGCACAGTCTGCACTATTATCCAAAACACCATATATATTTATAGAACAAATATTCTTATGTAATGCTTGTTGGTAAAGTCAACCAACTTCATCAGGAGCTTCTGGAATTAGAAAAAGTAACTGTTTCTGTTCGTTTATCGCATAAGCACACTTGCACATGTATCGTGTGTATACATAAATATGAACGAAAAATGTAGACAGGTGCTCCCTTCCTTATGTCCCCCCTTCTGTTTCTCTTTCACACACAGACACACACACACACACACACACACACACACACACACACACACACACACACACAAACACAGTTTAAAATGGTTACGAGCCATATATAACATGTGTACTCATTTCTTCCAAGCCCTTTAGTTTTCTCTACTCTAGTTTTATAGCACTGTGTTAGCCTTCGATTTTGAATCCCATTTATAAACTTCTGTCTGAATGATCTTTACAAATGTATCTATCCCTTCTAGTGAGATACCTCATTTTATTTCCTGCAATTTGTTTAGGCTGCCGACAAAGCTTTTATGGTCTTACAAACAAGCTCGCATTGGTTTTAATAACCTTTCAGTCAATGCATACTAGAGACATCTACTGAACACTTTACTTCTATTTCCGTATTTTTCTGAAAAAGACAATATTTCATGAGCGTGAATTTTGGCCTAGGTTTTATTTATGTTATCGTAAACTGTAAGTTAAATGATTATTTCAATAATGTACAGTTTGTGTTGTTAGTGTACTCTTACATGGTATCCATTAGACTCTCTGGTAAGTAGCCAAAGTGAAAAAGTCTAGAAGTAAGTGAAAAGATTGTATGGCATTGCCTTAGTTCTTTTTATGTGTGTTGTAATGTAAACAACACAGATTTAATTATTTCCATTTCTCTGAAAGTTTTGAACTAGTATCTAAGCTTTCTTAGAAAGTTAATATAATAATTGTGTACTCTAGGTAGTTATTCTTGTTTTTATTCTTGTTTAATTTCGACTAAAGCTAAAATTTGTTTGCCATAAGTGAGAACAGAAGTGAATGACTTGCCTCTGGATTGCTTCTTTTGGCGTGTCATGTGCAGGTTGCTGTTGTTTCTCTTACGTGGGTGACTGTAGTGGTGTAGGCATTGGGGACAAAGCAAGTCTCACTGGTTTTGTACGATTTACTAAAGAGACAGGAAAATAGTGGAAGAGGACAAATAGATTGCTGCCTTTCACTAAAAAAGATGTGGTAGGTTTAAGTGGGGAAAAGCCAAAAGAGAGGTGGAAGTGACAACATGTTATAGAAGACATAGAAACAGGACTTTCTCTGACACTTTTGTTTTGTATTGTTGGATACAGATTTGATGTATTGTCACAGTTGAGATCTGATGAGCCAGAAGTATATGTAGAAGTAGGCAGGATGCAACAAAGTTCCTAAAAGTGACTGGGAAGTAAGAAGTCAGAAAAAGTTGCAAAGAGAAAGAAAGTTCTCTTGTTAGGCAGTGAACATGGTGGAGTCGTTGACCATCTGTTGCAAGGTGAACTACAGTTAGGTTACAAGATCACAAGTTTTTTAAACCTAGTGCAAGACTCAATCAGGTGATAGAGAATGTAGGCTCACTTTGAAAGGACTTCATGAAAGAAAACACCATGATAACAGTGGGTGTAGGCAGGCAACAGCAAAGACAGGGACTATAATTAGTCAACAAAGGGTGACTTGGTAAATGTAGCTTCAGAACGACAGGTACTGGTGTTGGGCTTGTGTCTGCTCTGAGGTGCCATGTCCAGCCTCATTTAAACTCTTATGTTAGGAGAGTTGATTTGCAATTGGGACAGTGTCTTGGATGAGGTGTGGTGTCTCATATTGGTGTGGATTCTGTTGATACTACCAGTAGGATTTTGCTATATTAGGCATGACATTCACCTTAACAGCAAAGGGAAGGGAAAACTTTTTGGGCTACTAACAAATATCTTTCGAGGGTGGGCACTATCCCTTGTGGTAAAGTACCAGTGGCTACATGTGACAGAGAGCACAATTTTTTGGCAAGAGAGGGCAGAGATAGGTCGAAAATCACATTCACATTGATAAAACAGGTAGCCACAAAGAAGATTTTAATACACAAAATTCATGCAAATAGCCTCCAATTGAAACTGGAGATGTTCACAAATTGACTGAAAAATTAGGTCCAGCCAGTTGTAATTTAGCCAGTGCACAATGTCATTTATATATACTGCATCAGAAAATCCTAGGACTGAGGGTTAAATGTAATATGTTGCTTATTTATACTGAAGAACTAGAGTTGGGCAAACCAGTTGATATAATCTCCCTCTCTGAACATCGTGTGACAATTGGTACTGTAAGCCTCTTACTTCTGTAGAGAAAATATGGAGACAGGAGGATTTGTCACACTTGTCAAGAACTGTTTTAATTTAAATATTATTGCTTTTAATTAATTTTGCTCAGAGCAGCACCTAGAAGCTTTTGCAACAGAGGGAGAATTTCATGACAAGTCCTTTATAACAGGAAGCATACACAGAGCCCCTCCAGGAAACTTTAACCTCATCATAGGAAAATCTGGACATTCTTTTGTACATGTGTTGCTGATTTGCTGATGATTTTGATGTGAGTTCATTGGAAAGCTCTATCCTTATTCAGTTTTTGATTCTACTGTAATTCTATTTATTTCCTAGATTGAAGTTTTCAACTAGAGCTTGTTAATGCTCTGAGACTGCAACTGATAATATGTTTGTAAACAAATCTAGGCGAAAAATCGTATCAGAAAACCAATAGTACATGGGATACTTGATCATGACATGCAGCATATTATGGGAAATGTTTAAAATTGTCAAGATATAAAATCTACTAAGCCTTTGTATAGTAGGTTAATAAATTAGTTGAAAATAGTGGCTTTTAGATGATTGTGCGAAGACATGAACTGGAGAGATGTTTACAATCTGCAAATGGTAAAGGCAAAGTATCCAATAATAAAGTTACTTACTCATTTGAAAAATGTTTCCCCTTAACATAACTCAGATCATACAGAAGTCTAAAAATAAACCATGGATTATCAAATAATTCACGTATCACGTGGGACGAAAAGGAACCCATATCCACTATATAGGAACAGCACTTCTGTCAACATTGTAATGCATGAGAAAGAACACTGTCAAATATTGAAGCATGTAATCCAGAATTCTTTTCAGCTTTATTGTGAGAAAAGGACAATTACATCAGGTAACAAAATAAAAACTATTTTGGATGTAGTGAAGATAGAGACATGTGGCGCCAGATGTGAAAAGGAACAAGTAGCTCTAAGAACAAATGGGGCATTGGCATTAAGTGCTTGTAGTGTTGCAAACCTCTTAAACAAGAATTTTTTGTCTGTTACGAATAGCTTGGGCTTATCAGGTTCAGTGAACAAGGGATGGAAATGACATTCACTTCTCCCAAATAAATAGAATCTATCATAGAATAATTAAATTCAAAATATTCTAGTTGTTATGATAACATATCAACGAAGTTAATCAAAGAATGTTCATGTGAATTGAGTCCTATCTAAAGTTATTTGTGTATTTCAGTCTCTAATCAGGAGAAAATTTTCAGATTGGTTAAAATATGCTGAAGTTAAGCTTCTTTATAAGAAGGGATATAATGAGGTACCGTTAAACTATCGACCAATTTCGCATTTGCCAGCTGTTACAAAATATTTCAAAATGACAATGGAATAATACACTGTCGAAGTCAGAGTTTTAGGTGTTTAATGATTCTGATATAGAGAAAGGCTACTAATGTGTGCAGAGAGAATGTACTTAATTCATTAGATACATTTTCTGTGACCTGTCAAAAGCCTTTGACTGTGTGAATCACAGCATTCTCTTAAGTAAATTACGTTATTATGTCACCAGCAGTGCTGCAAATGGTTTGAGTTCTACCTAACAGGAAACAAAGGGCATCACTGCAAAATACATGTGGAGTAAGCAGACTGCCTTCATCTGATTGTGTATTAATTACATGTTGTATCCATTACTTCTTTTGTATACATTAATGATCTCTCGTCTGTTACATTGCCAGATACTCAGTTTTTTTTGTTTGCAGATGATAGAAACATTGCAAAAAATAGCATGTAAAATGCAGATTTAGAAATGGCTGCCAAATTTGTACTGACCTTAATGAGTGGCTTAAGGCTACTTCAGTGCCATTAAATTTGAAAAAGACCCACTACATTCAGTTAAGAAACTACAAGGGATTTCTTCCAGCGTGTGTATAACATATGAAGACATGCCGATAGGAGAGGTTGACAGCGTAAAATTTCTGCGATTACAACTCGATAGCTCAACACATAGTATTAATACTAAGAATAAGAACACTACATGAAGAGCTAAAATCACTTACCCTGGTACAGAGATGGGTCCAATATTCAGGAACACCCTTTTACAATAAATTTCTAGCAACCATTAAAACTGTTTCAGCTAAAGCACAGTTTAAACGGAGTTTGAAAGATCTGTTGTTATGCAAATCCTTCTATTCTATAGATGAATATCTTAACAAAGACTATTAGACCAACTCAAGTAAAAATGTCTGTTATGTATCAGTTTTGACAGCAACTCGCCACACCAGTCAAGATTAGGTATTTTGATTATGATAAATTTATTAAAAACATATAGCTATGTTTCATCCTGACAGTGTATTAATTCTGTGAATATTAGCAATTCCAATTTTCAGTAGAGTATTCACATTTCTTGAAAATCTCCTGAAAAATTATCAGGGATATTAAAAAATAGTATGTTTTTTATTTTGCAATTTCTGACATATTTCACTCTCACGAGAATCATTTTGTTTTTAGCTGCATGGAAGGGAGGCCAAATTTAATAGAATCTAATCGAATCTGATCATTTATTTTTACGTGACATGGCAATTCCTTATTGTTTTACATATATAAAGAGCATCTCACCCATCCCTTTCACTGTTAGAGCCTTTTGGGTGTTGTTCCATTGAACTTTGCAGCAAAAACAAAATATTTACAATGATGACTGTAGCTTTGCTCCATAATTTCTTCTCGGTACTATGAAGAATTTTTATGGCTATTTGTTTTGTAAAGCACACAGTAGTGAACTAAAATATAGTTTGTTTTGAGTTCTATGCGTTAGATACTATTCTGGTGGTTTGTAACGTTAGGTAACATTATTACACATGTTATTACTATTGGTGCATCATGTCATCAACTCACCAACACTATTGTGCACGAAAATACTTTTGATGTTTGGGAATTTACAACGTTGTTCTACGTTTCCATCATCTCAGCTTTTTATGTTCTTAACAAACATTCTATAAACGTCAAGAATTTGCTGTACAGTAATTGTAATTACATATTACATTGTATGTATTACTTTTGGCAAGTTAACCGTGAAGACGTAATATTGTAAAAATATGTTTTATATGATGCTCAGCTTTCGTGTCTTATGTAATCTAAAGACAACTGAATACAGACCAAACTCGGTTACTGGATCGTAAATAAAAACATGTGCGGATGTTGTACGTACAGTTAAATTCATAAGCTTTCAACGACCGCTTACATAAATAGGCAGCTGAAACAAATTATTGACCTGAATGATCAGTGAACGTACGACGAGAAAACATCCAGATCTCTCGTAAAGGCATTTGTGACTTGTAAGTAGTTTATGGCATCTCACGCACCTTCAATACACGTTGAATTGGTGATAGGTAGTGGGAAGAGTGAGCAAGTAGTATTGAATAAATACGTGGTTGCAAAACTGAATGATAATCGAAGGAATAAAATGTAACTTTCCCATAATGTCGCTTTTTAAATTCTGGAAAGTCCTTTTGAAAGTCACCTCCAATAACTGGTGAAGGCCGACTGCCGCTATTGGTTTCATATGCGTCGGAGATGGCTGCGGCCGAAATGGTTCTCACCGGCTTCGGCCAGCTCATTTCACGGCAGATCGGTGCGTCTACTAGATGCGAGGCCGCCAACCCGGATCACGTCGACAGCTACGAGTGTCCCGGGAGGCGCTGGCAGCGGGCAGCGGCGGCTTTGATGTCGCTCGCGGCGTGACGCTGCCACCAGTGTGTTATCCCAGCCTTGTTTATCGACATGCAATCGTGTTTGCAGTGCTGCTCATACGTAATGGGTGTCCACGTCGGCGTGTGCTGTGTGAGGTCAGCCAACAGCTCGTATGTCCCGTATCCTCTCCAGATATCCTTCATCTCCTGCTGCGTGTAACTCCCACGGTGAAAGCGGATTTCTGCACTTACAGTTACTTTGCAGATATCGGCAATAGTGCTTACTTCGTAACGAAAAGTTGAAAGTAAGTGCACTTATTACGATACTTGTTTGTTTGTATTGCATGTAAAAATGCCAGATACCTCGTATTTTACATTTGTGTACAGCAAAACCTATACAAGCCCGGCCTACCCGGACTTAGACTTTTCAGCGATAAATCCCCTTTACAAGATCTAGACGTAAACTAGACAAATTAGTTTAAGCATCAATAGGGAGATATACATGAAGGATATACAGGGTGCGTCAAGAGGAAAAATACATGTACGAGGGGTGACAGTGATTCTGAACAAAAAACGTCACATGAACATATATCCCGTTCTTATCAGCCTCCAAAGACACAAATGAAAACAATGGGTAACAGGACAAATGCAGGTGATAATAAATGAAGCACAGTGGCCTTACGATTTCCTTAATAGCGTACGTTTCCTCACAAAATATCTTCAGAAAGTCCACTGTCAACTGCAATGCATTTTGCAGCTCTTGTAGACACTGTTAGTTACTGCTCTGAGCTCTTTCGTACGGTCGCTTGCTTGAGCACAGGTATGTAAAATATGAAAAAGATGTTCCTTCTTTCTGATGTCTGTGACCAAGAAACGGCTCCATGGCGACCGATCCAGTAGCCAGGATACATTTCAGTGAGGTAATGTGTCACTGACCATACGGAATGTCCTCTGAAATGGTCAGTAAAGACAACACTACGTAGCCTAACGTCGCTTAGGTTTTATTCGCATGTGACTGCTGGTGAAGAAGGACGAGCGACTCACGCCCATGAGGTGTGTGTCAGATAGGGTTAAGAAAAGGGCATATGTTCATTTGAAGTTTCTTTTCCAGAGTAATATGGCCGAATGATATTCGTTACATCTGTGTCCCATATTTTTCTTCGTAGACTGAACGAACCTGAGGCTTGCTTATACTGCAGCATCGCTGCAGTCACGTCGTCCTAGGTTAGTTGAGTACGTTACTTGCATTGATGTGAGGCGAAGACTTGTCCTGAAGCAACCAATCACAGCCTAAGTTTTCGACCATGGCGGCAATATGCGAGCAGTGAGGCTGCAGCATAAACACAGCCTAACACAATCTCACAACCAGGCTATGTACACAGCGTCCCACAAGAATACATCATTATTTATTTTGTTTAAGAAAAACTTTTAGTTTTCTCTAAGATAATCTGAAGCCCTTATAAAACACCCAGCAATGAAGAAGACAGGGCGCTCACTTGTCAAAACGGCCAAATTATACAGCTGTTTACCGATTATTATTTAATTTAAGCACTTTTAATAGTGATCTCGCAAAAGACTGAGTTTAATAAACAACTGAAAATTAGCACTTGACAGGGGAAGCTCCCCACCACACACTCCTCACATTTAGTGGTAAGAGGGCCCAGCAAACAGTCCGTCAAAAACTGAAAACAGAAGCATAAAACCAGAAGAAGGTGTAATGACTACGAAAAAAAAGGCAAAGTAGAAACAGTGAATGGTTTGAAGGACAACAAGTGCGAAAGAGAGGAAGCACGAACGGCGACACTGTCGTCGGCGAGTCGTCACAGTGTTGGACTGCCAAGCGGGCGATCCGTGTTCAAACCTCCCTCGTGCCAATTTCTTTTCCGCTGTTCATTGCATTCAAATTTGTGTCTGTGTCGTTTGTGAAACGTCTGTTTGCAACGTCGGGGTGTAATGAAGGGAGCTGACAGCAGCCGAAAGGAAGTAGCTTTGGAATGGGAACCGCAAACGTTTGATGACAAGGCGACAAGTCAACTGAATTCTCCTCCGAAAAACACGTATAGTGTGTCACAGAAGGCATTAGTTACATTACATGTGTCATATGATAGATAAATGAGTGAGATATGCCTCCTGCCCGATCAATGTGAATGTGATCACTCCCAAGAAAATGACGAAAACATAACAGTTTGTCAAATAAGCTTTAAAAAATGAACGCAATAGTTTCACAATCACACAATTTCTCTGTGCTCTTTCAAAACATACGTTTTCAACGTTTTTGAAGTTGTGTTTCGTTTTGGAAGTTTTGACTGTTTAACTCGTTTGTTCTAATATAGTTAACACGCAGTCATTTGTTGTTTTCATTACTGTGAGACGTCAATGTCGTATACGCCTGCTCTCACTATTCATCACTTTTACTTGCAACGGTAACGTATTCTTACCACATGACTCATGTTCTACAGCTAGCTTATAGAATGACACTGCTGAGACTACAGAAAGAGCACTAACAATTGATAATGTTGTAGAAAAAAAAAGAAAATTTGCAGGAGAATGTTTTGAAATGGTTACAGTTCAACACCGTGGGCTCTTAACCACAACGCCACGGCAATGCGATTTCGCTCAATATTTCAGTTGTTAAGCTTGGACCGTTTACTGTTTCTATTTTGCTTTTTTCACAGTTCAGTACATCTACCTCTAGCTTTCATGCTTCATCTGTGTTCAGTTTATGCCGGGCTATCCACTGCGCCATCTTACCACTCTTACCACTAAACCTGAGTGGGGTGCGATTGGGAGTTCCCTTGTGAGTATTTCTGACTGACATAGGTAGTCCATCTTGTAGGGTAAGATGTCCAGCTGAATATAACGCCGAGTCTGGCTTTTCTATCTTATTTTTCATCTGACAGCCCCAATTGCATGGCAGCGATAATAGTAATTATAATACCAATAGGTTACAGATTTTGACAGAAGTCCATGATTGCGTTACTACGCATCCTGCAACTCACAAATTTCTGAAAGTATTTGCTTTACTTTCTCTCCTTTTAAGGAAAAAACTAAAATCAAAACAAACTGTTTCATTCAGTCTTTAGTTTTGTCCAGAATAATCTCCATATCGCTGTCAGACGAGTTCTCACTGATTATTTTTATGTTTTCTTGGTAAACAGGCACGGTATCATTGTTTTCTTATTGAAGTACTCTCACGGGGCACCGAAATATGTATGTACTTTTTAACAAATACCTTGATGGCTGGATATTTCACCTTACTGAGTGGAATTCCTACTAATGTAGGAGCTGCAGACAAATCAATACTGAATTCCTTCAAACCTTGTCTTCTTGAGCAAAAATGATCAAATGCACTTTCTAATAGGGGTTGTCGTGCTTCATTTGTTAGAACAATCTTGTTTATATGATGTTTAGAGGTGAAAATGATTCTTTTTATGCGATCTCACTGGTGTCCCGCATGTAACAAAATTCTTCAATTGCAAGTAGTACATTGCTAAACGGTTGATTCGGTATCCGTGGACTCTCGTTTTAATTCCTGTTCCAGGACAAAATAAATAAATAAAAAATAAAAACGGGGCACTGGACACCTTCGGCATGGTAGAATATAGAAGTACACTCGTTTAGCAACACAGTTACATTCACAAACAGCAGGTTACCGATTCAGGTGAAATTAAAAGGATAGAATCAAATACGCTCACTGTTATTTGCAATGTTGCAGGTTATGTATGGTGGTAAAGTAAGAGACAGAGAATTTGTCGTACACACAACTGTTCTCAGTAGTTACAGGTATGCTTTCAGATTCGCGTTTGCTGAAAGAGGTGCGCTTATTATTCTCATGTACACTGTAACCTGAGGAGACGATGGTTGGAAGTTAAATGTTTTATACTTATAGGAATCCATGCACAAATGGAATTTAGCTCGCAAGTAATTTCTCTTACAAATAATTAAATGCGCGTTACAAGATTACCGAAAACCCACACTAAAAGAGAAGAAAGGGGATTAAGGACATGGATCGAGGAAGAAAAGGATTAAATGTCCCAAATGAAAGAAAAAGGTCATGAAAAATCTGCTTTTCGCAACCAGGGAAAAATTTATCTCTCTGGTATCTACCTCAAAATCTCTAATTTACCCTAAGGAAAGAGGTGCGCACGTAAAAATCTTAGCCATGCTAATTTTATAACGTACTGTTCATGCCGTATGAAGTCTCCCAGTTGCAACAAAAATATTTTCTTTGTGCACATCCTGAAATTGACAACTTATTTTCATTCGGTTGTAATTTTCATTTTCCAAACAGAACTTCCTTGCATAACTGCGTTGTATAACGGCACGTGTTGTTGGGATTGTGATCCAAGAACAGGAAAAAAGGTTAATAATATAATTAACCATTCTTTAGCAGGAAAAAAGACTTATTTTATTTATTCAGTGACTTGTAATACTTTCCTCAGTACAATTCATGAATTCTCAGAGAAGTTCCCTTAGACGTCTTCTGCAGTTGACCTCAGACTTTTCGTAAACAAACAATTCGCTCATCATTCTGTAAATGAAATCTCATTTAACTTCGCTGTACAGAATTATACGAATAATTTAATAATCCGCTGCTCTTGTGATTCGCAGTAATTTGACAACTCCACCTCCCGCTATAACTACAGGAGATGAATAAACTCAGAAAATTCCGTCTTATTCAATTATACGCCAGTGCGAGCTCGAGTAACTGTATTAATAAATTATTTCCAGTCAAGTAACACTGAAAGTTATGTTTCATGTTACGGTAGACGGGCTTAACACACACCATAACGTTTCCGTTTTATCGTCTACTTGTTATTACCCTTCTTACATTGCAGATGATATGCTGCATTATGTATGGCAAATATAAAAATTTCAGCAAATTCAGCGCAGTATAAAAATGTAATTTCAGGGATTAGTTCTGTAATATGTAAACCAACGTAAGATTTAACATCTTATTATTATTTTGTTTATAGAAGGAGGTTTAAGTTGAAATTCATATACCTCCACAACATATTATCAAGCTACACTAATTTTCAGACTAAATAATTAACAAAAACCAACATAGCTGAAACATGTTTGGATGGATGAAAAGTAAACCAACGGTGCCTGCCAAGACAGAATTTCTCTTAAATTTTTAAGGGAATTAATGACAAGGTTTCTTTTTGATACTAACACGAACTTTGTTAAAAAAGCATTCTCCTTGTCGGGAAACATTTTATTATGAAAGGTAGAACAAAGTATCTTACTTATTGCATGTTACAGGTATTACTTTTATAATACCAGCTACACAAAGAGACAAGGTACTCATAAAGTAATGACTAGCTTATTTTACGTAATCTTACTAATATTGAGGTACTGTAGTGTCTTGGCTTACAATAGCAGTTCTAGAAGAGTAAACTACTGTGACAAATATTTCATTCATTAGGTAAGATATTGCAGATGAAATCGGTAGGTACGGCACACCAACCTGACATTCATGTAACTTTCAAATTTACACCCCTCATCTGAAGGCTCATACATTTGCTTAGAATGATAAGAAATCGGCATTCTTTATATGGCACGCAGAAATTGGTTAATAGCATGATCTTAAGAAAATTCCGTTGCATAATCTCTATTAATTTGAAAGTATTTTTGTACCTAATATCATATACACTCCAGGAAATTGAAATAAGAACACCGTGAATTCATTGTCCCAGGAAGGGGAAACTTTATTGACACATTCCTGGGGTCTGATACATCACATGATCACACTGACAGAACCACAGGCACATAGACACAGGCAACAGAGCATGCACAATGTTGGCACTAGTACAGTGTATATCCACCTTTCGCAGCAATGCAGGCTGCTATTCTCCCATGGAGACGATCGTAGAGATGCTGGATGTAGTCCTGTGGAACGGCTTGCCATGCCATTTCCACCTGGCGCCTCAGTTGGACCAGCGTTCGTGCTGGACGTGCAGACCGCGTGAGACGACGCTTCATCCAGTCCCAAACATGCTCAATGGGGGACAGATCCGGAGATCTTGCTGGCCAGGGTAGTTGACTTACACCTTCTAGAGCACGTTGGGCGGCACGGGATACATGCGGACGTGCATTGTCCTGTTGGAACAGCAAGTTCCCTTGCCGGTCTAGGAATGGTAGAACGATGGGTTCGATGACGGTTTGGATGTACCGTGCACTATTCAGTGTCCCCTCGACGATCACCAGTGGTGTACGGCCAGTGTAGGAGATCGCTCTCCACACCATGATGCCGGGTGTTGGCCCTGTGTGCCTCGGTCGTATGCAGTCCTGATTGTGGCGCTCACCTGCACGGCGCCAAACACGCATACGACCATCATTGGCACCAAGGCAGAAGCGACTCTCATCGCTGAAGACGACACGTCTCCATTCGTCCCTCCATTCACGCCTGTCGCGACACCACTGGAGGCGGGCTGCACGATGTTGGGGCGTGAGCGGAAGACGGCCTAATGGTGTGCGGGACCGTAGCCCAGCTTCATGGAGACGGTTGCGAATGGTCCTCGCCGATACCCCAGGAGCAACAGTGTCCCTAATTTGCTGGGAAGTGGCGGTGCGGTCCCCTACGGCACTGCGTATGATCCTACGGTCTTGGCGTGCATCCGTGCGTCGCTGCGGTCCGGTCCCAGGTCGACGGGCACGTGCACCTTCCGCCGACCACTGGCGACAACATCGATGTACTGTGGAGACCTCACGCCCCACGTGTTGAGCAATTCGGCGGTACGTCAACCCGGCCTCCCGCATGCCCACTATACGCCCTCGCTCAAAGACCGTCAACTGCACATACGGTTCACGTCCACGCTGTCGCGGCATGCTACCAGTGTTAAAGACTGCGATGGAGCTCCGTATGCCACGGCAAACTGGCTGACACTGACGGCGGCGGTGCACAAATGCTGCGCAGCTTGCGCCATTCGACGGCCAACACCGCGGTTCCTGGTGTGTCCGCTGTGCCGTGCGTGTGATCATTGCTTGTACAGCCCTCTCGCAGTGTCCGGAGCAAGTATGGTGGGTCTGACACACCGGTGTCAATGTGTACTTTTTTCCATTTCCAGGAGTGTACATTGGGTTGAGAGCAACCATTCTGGCGGACAGAAGGAGACACGTGATGAAGCCCAGCCCTCTCGTCCGTCCACTACAAAATATGACTGTTGATATTTTTAAAAATATCGGGAAACAGATATATCCAAATTTAATAAAATATCTTTGCTGGCTCAACACATCCTGAAGAGTATAGATACAGCAATATATCGACGGGGGAATTATCGATGTACTGATCTATAAAAATATCGGCTGCACACTGTAAATATAGGGTCATTTTTAGAGCTGCTTTTATAAGTGTTGATTTACTATTATCACTCTGTGCACCAACAATCTGTCAGCCTGTTTATCCCCATTAGAGCAAGAATTGAAAGGAATGCGATGCACGTTCACGTTCGGTGATAACCACTTTGCTAACAGTGGTACCTGCATGTAAATGGCTCGATGAAAGTTGTGCGATGGGTCGGCCATTCGTATTTCATTACTGGCAACGCCAGCGACCTAGCGGTTGCAGAGTCAAATTTGCGTGGTGACATTAAACTTTGAAGCTTCTGTTAGTAGCCCCGAGTTCTGATTACGTCAGCATTTCGCCTCATGCGTCTCCGCCCATCGCAAAGACCAATCTTTTCATTTGGATTTTAGTTCTTCATTTTCAGCAAATTGTTTGTAACGCAGGCCTTGTGCTATTTCTTCGTATCGAAAATCTTGTTATCCCATTCACACCGCCCCCCCCCCCCCCCACCGCAATCAGGCCCCTTTTATGTTCCACCTATACTTGGTTCACACAATCAACGAGGAAGACTAAACGTGATGAAAGCTGAAAAAGTAGTAAGACTCCTTCACACAGCGAAATTAAAATTATATTCGAAAACAGTTTCAAAAGAACTATATTAAATGTTTATGGAAAATTGCCAAAAAAGAATATAATATAAATTAAAATTATCGGCGGTCGATGTCCGCATTCCAATATCGATATAACGGGTTGAAAAATATCACCGACATATATCGAAGTTTTCTGTAAAAATATCGACATATCGGAATTCTCTCAAGTGCCCTATTACAAACATCGCCCCGTGACTAATTGCCGAGTGCACCAACCCCGGTCAAAAAGCATGATAACCAAGGTCCCGCGATCATGGTTAAAAGTAAATCGCGTTTAAAATGTTTCTGCAGTGCACCAACGTTAATCGCTGGTCAGCAAACTGTCGTCAGCCAACTGTGCATTTGACCGTGGTTAACTCTCTACATTGCAATGGAACGTGCCCTGGCAACGCAAAGATGTTAGTAAACAAGAAATTGCACAGATAATCGCTGGTGCCACGTTCTATCTTTGCTGTTTTTTCCGTCGACAAGCAGAAGTGTGTTTACGTACCTCGGTACCTATTTCTGATCTGTTGGTTTCTTTTTTGGAGAATAATGGAGAATAAAAGAAGAACACCAAATTTCTCGAAGTACGAGATAGATGTACTTCTTGAACTGGTGGGTGCAAATGCATCCGTTCTTGAAAATAAGAAAACCGACGGCTGCAGCTTAAAAGAAACACAGGCAATGTGGTCCCATGTGGAGGCGCAATTTAATTCTACTCCTGGTAAGTTTACTCATAAATAAATAACTTTTCTAGGTTCATCGTAAGCGTAGGATATTGGACACACTGGCTTTTAGTTTGAAATTTAAAACTGTTATTGGCGTACCACTGAAATACGTGATAGGACTATGCACATTTACGGTTGGAATTGTTTTGTTAGTTTTAAATTTAAAATCCAATGCCGTGCTACTGTTAACTAAATATTATGTGACTAACGGAAGCTTTTATGTTGAAAATTGTGAACATACGTTTCTCACTTAGCCCTGTGCCGTATTCTTCATATATGCCTATACCACTTTCTTTTTAATGAACTGATATGTAAACCCAAGCCATATAAGGATCTTAGATGTTTATTGCAGTTATAAGTTAAGAGCCTCAGAATGCAAAATGGACTTATGAATGCAAATAATATAAGAATTAATTTATGGTACTACAAACTACATTTATTTAATTTCAGGTATGACAAAAAGATCCTGTGACAGGCTGAAAACCTGTTATGAAAATATGAAAAGAAGACTTCGAAAAGACCTTGCAGAAGAAAAGGTGGAAGTGTATAAAACAGGTGGGGGGAAGCCTACTCAAAAAACCACGATCCATGATCGGGCTAAACTATTAGAAATTGTTGGTTCCTCAATGAAACCGTTAACAAATGCATATGATTCCGATGCACAGTTCAGCATGATTGTGGATGTTGTCAACATGGAGAGCAGTGAAGTGCAGTGCAGTGAGAATACGCCACCTGCTTCAGTTGTCGAGTTAGCAGAGTGCACACAACCTAGCACTTCTCACACACCTGTCGTATTATTAAGTAAAGAGACACCAAATAATGTTCTGGCGGATGTCACCCAGTTGCAACCTGTTTCACAGTCTCCTGATCAACCGAATAAAAACATTTGCACGCCAAAAAAAAAAAAAACATGGAATCGTCGCAGGATGCCTGCAAAACCAAGGCCATCAGGTTCGGGAACAGTGATTGACAATGTGTGCAAGAAGAGAGTGGAACTACTGGAGGCCCAATTACTCATGATGAAGGCAGAGCACCAAAAGGAGCTGAGGATAAAAAATTTAAAGATTCTGGCCCTGAAAGAAAAACTGAAGTACTGGAAGAAGAAAAATGCCAGTGACACGTGACTTTTTTTTCCTGTGACAGTGAATTTTTTTAATTTTTTGTGCTATGTTGTATTTTGTCTAATGTATTAAAGTTGTCTCTCAGTTCAAATTGTTTCTCTGTGTTTGTCCTGTTAGTGATACTGCTTCTATCCTAGTTGTTGTCTGTCTAATATCTGCTTACAGCTTATTTGGTCTGGACTAAGTTTCATCCAATCACTTAAAATTAGAATTACTTCATATATAAAAACAGATTAGCAACACTGCAGTTTACACAAGTAAGATACATGTCAGTTGCAGGCCTGTAGCCATAGCGTCAGGTGCCAATTTCTACTTAAATGACTTAACAATGAGGTAGACTGTTAATGAAACAAAATAATAGTAATAAAGCATCCTTGTTACTCTAACTTTGGAATGAACATATGTGCTGTAACAGTTATGTACATGAGGCCCAATGTTATCATGTTTTCCATTGTTTGTACCAGAATATCCCAACATATTAAATTATGGGGGAAAGTGCTCCAAATCATAATTTTGTGTGTGCCATTTCCCGTGCAATACTCTGCACCAGGTAATGTTTATAATGGGAACCTATATCTTTTATGACAATACAATTTGAAGTGAGGCATGTTGAGAAATACATTGCTGTGGTGGGTTCCCTTTTCTGCAAAAGTAAGCATAGCATACGTGGCTTTCCTAGCCACACCACTTGGTAATGTGAGTGGTGGAAACCTGTAACATTTATCATAACAGTATTTGTAGAGAGGCATTATTGAATAATACATTGCTAATATGGACAGTAGTGAGATTAGAATTGTGTGGCTTCTCTAGCAATATTCTGCACCTGTTAATGTTTGCAATGTCAGCCCATAACTTTTATCACAGCAAAATTTGTAGCAGGATATTTTCAGAAATGCATTCCAATGATGGGTCACTGGTTTCTGCTATAGTAGTCATAGCATGTGTGGCTTTCTTAGCAATATTCTGCATCTGCTAATGTTTATGATGGCAACCCAGAACTTCTGCCACAACTGTATTTGTAGTGAGGCATTTTTCTGTGGCGCTATGCAATGACAAGGCATTCCCTTCTCTACAGGTGAGCATTAAATATGTGAAAAAACTGCATCAATATCAGTGACAGGATGAGGGAGGGAGTTTTCAGTAATAACTTAAAGTATGACACTTTGTACTGTCAACTCACAGCATTACAGTTCTGCTTTCATATCTTCCGAAGTAGCACACTCCTTATCTAATTATTACTCTTGCACTGATCCACAAAGTATTAGACATTGCTGACAACATTCAATTGCCTTTTGTAGCAATGAGAACTTGTTTTTGGTAGCAATTTCTAAACACAAATTTGTCTTCAATTTCATGTATTTTTTTTAATGCCATACAGTTGTGCATAATATTGCGTAAAGTGCTGCTACACGCATGACTGACTACAATTAACAACGTAATACAATTCTTTGCACAACCTTATGGCCACACACACTTATGTTTAAGAAAATCATATTGTAAATAAAGAGTAGTGATTAATATGGAAACAATTTAACAAATAAACAATCCCAATCTTTAAAAAGGGCACGGCCGACTTCCTTCCCCGTCCTTCCCTAATCCGATGAGACCGATGACCTCGCTGTCTGGTCTCCTTCCCCAAAAACAACCAACCAACCATGCTACAGCAGTGCTCACCACAAAATCCCAACACCAAAGAGTTATTAAACAACGAAATTTTGCTGACGGAGCGTATAAAGCACAATAGAAAGAATATGTAAAGGAATTATTAGGTTATTTGTGTGCACGGGTGAGTGTGGATTTCAGTACAACCGCCAACTCTGGCAGACAGAAGGGCTGCCTTAACGACAAATCCCATGCTGCTTCGGTATGAAGCGAGAGTTTATAGATTATAGTGATTGGTGAACTGTGAAGTGTCAGTCTTTGGAGAACACTTTACTAGATGATTTCAGTGGGTTAGAGATCAGATGAAAATGCTGGCGACGTCAACGAGCTAACACTCTCTGTATAGAGGTGGGTCAGGTCAGCATTGACAAAATGCTGTCCAGTGTCATCAGGTTGAAAGATAGTGGCGTGGACACTTCGGACGTAGATGGAGACCTTGAACATAGACTACAGGCACCAGCCTTCATACGTCAGAAATTTAGCACATGCAGTCCCAAATATCGGCAATGCAAATCAAACGTGACTGTCGTCGGTACTCAGTGGCACCCTCTATCGCCCGACCAGCTGCTGGGCCCTTTTGATGATAATGACAGCAGTTTGGCGACGTTCATTCTGGTCAGAGCATCACTACACAAGTACGTACGTCGTGAGGCTGTATGAAGATCCTATACTCGGCCGGGAAAACGACGTGGGCCATTCCAGTGTCCGGTTTTATTGTCACTGTGGGTACAACTGTTTGCGTTTCTCTCTAGTGGCACTTGAAGAGAAGCTACAGCAATGGTCGCCATGGTCACCTTGCTGACATTTTGTGTTGCTTCACGTGCCGTCGCATCGTCCTTGTGGAAACTTGTTTCGTCTCTTCCTGACATAAGGTAGCTGACTTGCGTGCATGGCAGTGCGGCAAATACATACGTATTCTTCCTGTGCTAGCCGCATGGGGGCGTTGGGAACCTGCATAGTATTCACATAGTGTTCACATGATAGTCATCGGATCCCGACCACCGCTAAACGATGAACAACGGGCTCGCCTGCCACCGTCGAATTTCAACATATGCTGGCGGACGTCTCTCGTTCTTACATGAATCGTATCGTAATCATCTCAGAATCAACAAACATTCAAATGCGATTTTTGACCGAGAAACCCGTAGAGTAATCTTTCCTTAAATGCACAATGTAGGTAGTGTAGCTCCTACGTACTTTGTGACGTTCCACTGACATGTTAATGAGCTTGTAACTACGACTTGCGAATCACTCGCACATGATGTAGCTGTACCATGATCTTCTAGCTGAGCCCGGACAGCTCACTCGGCAGGGCATTAGACTTTCTAACCTGTGGGTCTAGGGTTCATGTCTGTAAGACAAGGCGTTATTTAACTTTATCAGAAATCTGGAGAAGTTCTTGACCCACTTACTTCAAATTTTACAAAATACTCTAATAAAACTTTCGGACGGATATAAGTTACACATTTTTAATATACATGGTAGATAAATGTACATCCAAAAAGTAAAGGAGAAAGGTTAACAAGTATTTCAAAAAGTTCTTGATCGACTTATTTCAAGTTTTACAAGCTTCAGTAATAAACATTTGAACTGATATAGGCTGTATTTTTTTAAAAATATGTTGTAGTTGTTGTAGCTGTGGTCTTCAGTCCTGAGAGTGGTTTGATGCAGCTGTCCATGCTACTCTATCCTGTGCAAGCTTCTTCATCTCCCAGTACCTACTGCAACCTACATCCTTCTGAATCTGCTTAGTGTATTCATCTCTTGATCTCCCTCTAAGATTTTTATCCTCTACGTATAACTGCAATACTAAACTGGAGATCCCTTGATGCTTCAGAACATGTCCTACCAACCGATCCTTTCTTCTAGTGAAGTTATACCACAAACTCCTCTCCTCCCCAATTCTACTCAAGAAAATATTCTATCCAATAAAATATGTATGATATGTAAACAGTACGATAAGGGTACCTAGTTAGAAAAATTTTTGAAAAGTACTTGACCAGTTTACCCCAAAATTATACACGCTGCTCTTATAAAAATTCGTACTGACATAGGCTACATTTATTTTCTTTAAATAGATATTTGCAAGTTTATTGTTAACATCTACGATGAGTAAGGAAAAGCTGTGTTGTTCTGTGAAAATGTGTGATTTCGTTTTGTTCTCGCTGTCAGTTCTAACAACGATAGCTGGGCAGTTAAATCATTAGAGTAACGGTTCCTCTCAAGTTTAATCTTCCTCTTTATACATAATTTTAGACAAAAATTGCATATACAACTACACGCTGCTTTCTTCCTCACAGGTGGAGTTAACAGAAGTTGGGGTTGTGTTGTTTGGGGGAAGAGACTAAACTGCGAGGTCATCGGTCTCATCGGATTAGGGAAGGACGGGGAAGGAAGTCGGCCGTGCCCTTTCAAAGGAACCATCCCGACATTTGCCTGGAGCGATTTAGGGAAATCACAGAAAACCTAAGTCGGGATGGCTGGATGCGGGATTGAACCGTCGTCCTCCCGAATGCGAGTCCAGTTTGCTAACCACTGCACCACCTCACTCGGTTTTAACAGCAAATGGGAAAGTAGTTTTTATGCTTGTTGATTTATGGTTAGAATACTACTATGGAACCTGAATTGTCCAAAGTGGTGGAATGCTGCTCTATGCTAAATACTGTCGTTGAAGCTACTTCCCTGACAAATTTAGCAGCTGGAAAGATCTCTCTCATATCCTGTATACCACTGATACCAACCAATTTCCCATTCATTTTAAGCGATTGGAAAGTATCATTTGCAATGATAGTGAACGGGGCTGAAGGTAATGGAGAGAGTGGGAGAAGAGAGAGGGGAGCGGTAGGAAATGGACATAAAGATGGGTAAAAGGAACAGAGAAAAAAAACGGCGGAGTTAGATGTCGAAAGAAAGGGGTGAGGAGGGCAAGATGGACATAGAGAGGGAGTGTAGGAGATGCACTGAGAGAGAGAGAGAGAGAGAGAGTAGAAGTAGATTAGAATGTATTTCCTATTTCCATACATGGTTAGCGATTGCGAAGCGTATCGGGTTCCCAGTTTTCATATAAAAGCGAGTAGTTTGCCCCATGTGAATCTGACATTTGTTGCATACCGCATTTGTTGTTTCGCAGTTTCAATAGCCAGCACTGTACATAGGAATGTTGGATCGTCAAGAAAGACCGCTGGTGAAGCAAACAAATATGAGGTCAGTTAAGAAAATCAGGCTTCTTTGTGCAATACGTACTTCTATATAACTTGAAAGTTATGAGTCCTTGTCACGTTTCAAGGTAACATCCTTCTCCGTTTACACACTTTTCCCACGAATGTCTCCATGTCGTTCTCGAAATTTTCTCTCGGGAACCCTTTCAGACCCATCTGGAAGTTCTTGTAAATACCACCAGTGATCCTTAACGGTGCCTATTAGCCCATTATTTTAGATTTGAAATCCAGAGAATGTAACATGTGGTGAGGTCA
Source organism: Schistocerca cancellata (assembly GCF_023864275.1). Taxonomy (NCBI): domain Eukaryota; kingdom Metazoa; phylum Arthropoda; class Insecta; order Orthoptera; family Acrididae; genus Schistocerca; species Schistocerca cancellata. The sequence goes on from NC_064627.1 coordinate 642,582,355, forward strand.
GAGAATACATAGGCAGAGGAAGTAAAATTATCTGTTTTTTTGATACAACACTAGCGAATTGGTTAAGATGAGTGAGAAATTGGACTATCATGTTAAAACAATTAAGAGTTCTCTTGCCGCAACGAACGTTTCTACCAACAAATTATATAACACGACGTTTTCTGTTAAGAGATGACTTGCCACAGCGATTGTCTTGATTTCAGGATTTTTCGAGCAGTCATTTAAATACACTTGATATGCATCAAGGACAGTCTTTTAGTACTACATTGTATGAAAAAGTACGAATATGCGTGTAACACAGTAGCTGTTCATATTGACTGACAAATTTAGATTGTTTTTGTAGTGACAATTTTTCTCTCTGCGTTTCCCCCTCTCTCAGACATTATTAACATTTAACATTTGTATACGCTCTCACTAATCTATTCTAAAACAACGTGAAACCCAAGCACAAAATCGAAATTAACAGTTCTATATCAAGTGGCAATTTGTCTTTACTGGTCCGCTCACTGGTAATTGTGAAGGAAGCTAATGAATGACTTAGTGAAAATGGAAATAGCCCGGGGATTAAGAGAATAGACATTGAAGACCCACATTTGTATCTCTTGTCCTCCAAAATAGTATCAGTTTGCTCCTAAAACAATATCGCCTAAACGCAGACGTGAAGTACGTCGTCCTAGTTACCCTAAAACTATTTTTCTTTGAAGTAATTTAGGGTATTTCAATAAATGTCTTTCTTCATTAGTTAATTTTTCCGACTACACTGTTGCAATACACTTGATTACAAGCACCGCTGATCTTTACTGAAAAACTGGTTTTTGCAGTTTCCAGAACTGACCACTGTAGCTCGTGAAATGCCACTGTTGTCGGAACGGAAGTGATTTCCCATTGTATTTGACAGTGCCGTAATTACTGCCTCTGGTCACCATGAGCCGGAACCGCTTCTACATTTGGGCACACAACTTCGGCAAAATGCCAGAACCTGCCGATATATTGGGAGCAAAAATCGGAAGCGGACACAGCTGCGTGAAGAGGGTCTCACACAAAAATAAACGGACGGGCGCACACACGGCTAGAGAGTAATCTAGAAAGAGGAAGAGGAGGAGAGAGTGTGTCAGAGACAGATGAAAACAGAGAGAAGCTAACAAATCAAATGTGGTTAGATTACGCCCGCCAACACAGAGTCGCCACCATGAAACAACTCAATTTAACACGACGTGCCGCAAGCACCATAAGACAACGATTTTTTAGAAGTGTCTCTGTTATGATATTTCGTATGGACCCTACTATGCTGTTAAATGACGAGGGGATCGCGTTATTTTAACATACAGGGTGTTGGAGGTATGAGTGCAGATATTTTTATTGACGACTCTGGGCAGTGAACTGAACAACAGGACATTAACATTTCTTTCATTTACAAACGAACAATTGTGTTTACACTACTGGCCATTAAAATTGCTACACCACGAAGATGACGTGCTACAGACGCGAAATTTAACCGACAGGAAGAAGATACTGTGATATGCAAAATATTAGCTTTTTAGACCATTCACACAAGGTTTGTCCCGCTGGCGACACCTACAACTTGCTGACATGAGGAAATTTTCCAACCGATTTCTCATACACAAACAGCAGTTGACCGGCGTTGCCTGGTGAAACGTTGTTGTGATGCCTCGTGTAAGGAGGATAAATGCGTACCATCACGTTTCCGACTTTGAAAAAGGTCGGATTGTAGCCTATCGCGGTTGCGCTTTATGGTATTGCGACATTGCTGCTCGCCTTGAACGAGATCCAATTAGCGTTGTTGCCAAAAATGTTGGAAAGTACTTGACCGATTTACTTAAAATTTTTATACATCACCCTTATAGATTTTCGTCGGACAGATACAGGTCATATATCTGTAATATGTATAGTTTATGAATATTTATATTATATGTACTAATCTATGAAGACAAGTCGTTGTTTTAAATTCTTCTGTAATATATCAGAAAGAGCCTGACCGATGTACTTCAGATTTGTACACGATACTCTAATAATCATTGGGACGGACATAGGCTAGATTTTTTTAACAAGTAAATATATATGTGTAATATATAAAGGGGAAACGGTGTTACCAATAATTTCGAGACGTTGTTGGCAGATTTACTCTAAATTTTTACGCGATACTCTTATGAACAATCGGAAGGACATAGGCCACATATTTTTTAATACATACAATATACAATTATGTACGTAATATACGAACGGGAAAAGTTGCTACAAAAAATCTCGAAAACATCTAGAGCGATTTACTTCAGATAGACGATACACTGAAGACCATTCGGACAGTAATAGGCTACACATATTTTTAATCAGCGAATATATACGTAATATGTAAATGAGAAACTCCGTTAACATAAATCTCGAAAAGTTCTTGACCGAGTTACTTAAACTTCTACACTGTGATGTAATACACATTCATACAGACAGAGACTGTATATTTTTCTAAACAACAATCTAAGGTATTCTATAACACCTAACTATGAGAAAGAAAATCCTGTCTTTTGCTGTTATATGAAACTGTGCAGTTTCTTTTTCTTTCTCATAGTGAGCTTTAACTACAATAGCAGGGCATTATTCCGCATAAATTCTTTCTCCTTATATACAGGTTTTAAAAAATCTCATACAAAGTTAGCAACTGCGGAACATCGTCGGGTTCGCTAGAATTTATTTATGCACAGGTATTTCATCTCAAAACAGAGCACAGTTTCCTGCTGTTTTACTTGGTGTTCTTAGCTGTTGTGTAGTACGATCGATTTAATTGGTGCCTGTCTCACACAGTTTGCGTACTACTTAAGAGACACAGAACTATGTTACCCGTCTAAACATAATTATATTTAGGGAGAATGACAACGTGTATGCTAAAACAATGTGACGTCATGAAAATGCGATTGTGGATTATATTTAGTTACGGTCAATTTATGTGAGCAGTCTCCATGCTCAGGAATCAATTTAGTTCCTGATAAAGTATATTAATATGTGTGTGATCTGAGGTTTTCCCGGCGTACAGAAAATTTCTCGGGTATTCAACCAAGTAGCGTCGTCCAGAAGGCGCGATATTTCGGCAAGCCGACTTCTTGCCATCTTCAGGCGTTCTTGGCGTCTGATTGATCTCTGATGGATGCCGACTTTATATAATCTCCACCCCTCTCCCGCAGCCGCCGTCTGGGCGCTTCCGAGCAGTCCGCGGCCCGGACGGTGGTGGGGGAAGGGCGGCGCTGGGTGGTGGGGGAAGCGCGGAGCCCCGCGACATATCATGGGTCACAGTCCTTCCGCGGCTACGGCCGCTTGCGTAACTCTGCCGTCGTGGTGACAATGCTTCTTCTTCTGCAGGTGTCCTGACAGGAGCGGATTTCCGTGTAGACTGTCGTTGTGTTTTAATCACGCTTAAAGCTGGATTCCAGGCTTTGCTCAACGAAAACCGCTATCTTTATTTATTAGTTCGTCATGCAGCCGGTTCTCCACTGCCTCTTTGAGGAGACAATCCCAGAAGGTGTTCGATTGCTGTGACACCTTTGTGCCATCGTAGTTCATGCCATGTCCATGTGAGATGCAGTGCTCTGCCACGGCGGACTTGGTCGGCTGTGCGTTGTCTGTGTGGCGTTTATGTTCACCACATCTCTCCTGTACCGTCCGGATAGTCTGGCCTATATCCATTTTCCCGTACTGGCTAAGGATGCTGCAAACTCCCGGTTTCCGGAGTCATAAGTCGTCCTTGACTGATCCTAATAATGTTTTCGTTTTGGATGGAGGGCGAAACACGCTCTTGACATTATATTTTCTGAGTATTCTGCCGATCTTTGCCGATGTGTTCCCGACATATGGTATGATCGCTGTCGCAACCGGTTTGTCCTCGTCCTCGGAAGGCTGCGGTCTCGGCTTCTTCCGCCTTAAGGCCCGTTTTATCTGCCAGTTGTTGTAACCGCTCGTGCGGAACACGGCCTGCAAGTGCTGCAATTCAGCCACTAGGCTGTCACAGCCCGAGATTTCGCGTGCTCTGTGCACCAGTGTGCTTAAACACCCTCTCGCTGTGAAGGAGCATGACAGCTGGAGGCATGTAGGTACAAATTTGCATGTGTCGGCTTAAGGTAGACGCTGTGTCCTAATGTGCCATTTGGTCTTCGCTTGACGAGCACATACAGGGGTGGAAGCTGTTTTTTTTCTTCTACTTCCATCGGGAACTTGATATCCTGGTGCAGAGAGTTCAGATGTTGCAGAAAGTCTTGGAGGCGTTGTCGTTCGTGCGGCCAAACTACGAATGTATCGTCTACATATCGAAAAAAAGCAAGAGGGCTTGTAGGCTGCCAACTCGGGAGCTACTTCTTAAAAAGCCTCCATATACATACTGGCCACTACTGGTGATAGCGGACAGCCCATCGGTACTCAATCAGTTTGTTCGTAGTAGTTTCCATCGAACAGAAAATATGTTGACGTAAGTACGATTTCGAAAACTTTCGTTACTGTTGGTCCGAATTTTTCTCCTATCATGCTTAGGGAGTCTCTTAGAGGTACCCTAGTAAACAGGGATACCACGTCAAAGCTCACCATGAGATCTACGTGGCCCAATCGGAAGTTCTGGAGCTGCTGGACAAAATGCGCTGGACATTTGCCCACAAAGGGACTGAGCATTTCGTATGCAGGCAATCCATCCTTATACGACGGTAAAGATGCCGTGTACTCACCAGGGCGGCTCCCCGAAGCCAAACATCTCCAAGGAAGAGAGGAAAGCACTGAAGCGACTCCGAGAAGATGCCGAGACTGTAGTCCTTCCAGCAGATAAAGGGAATTGCACGGTCCTACTACCATGTAATGTATACAAACAAAAATTTTACGACCTATTAGAAGACGAAACCTACTGGAGAATCGAAGACGATTCTACAAACAGAGTGAAGATTAAGACTATTGCGCTTCTCCAGCACACCTTCGAAGATAAGAAGACCGTGAAGAAACTTCGTCCACGAGCAGCTGCTCCTTCTAGACTTTACCGACTACCTAAAGTCCATAAGGATTGGTTGCAATTACCGTCCCATGCTTAGGTTGCAGTTAACACCAGAATGAAAATGGCTGCGTTTGGAGTGGTTCCGTTACCTGGATGTATGCACTATTGATGAGTGGCCTCATACTGTGATGACTCGTGGTTGAGCATTATCGCGGATGGTCGTCGTCGGTGAGTATGACGGCGACTTGGAGAGAGGTCCCTTTATTCCACTGTTTTGCAGCAGCACAGCGCCGTTTCTCCTGGTGTCATGGTATGGGGAGCCATCGGGTATGACTTCAAGTCACGGCTAGTAGCGACCGATGGAACTATCATGGCACCACAGTAGTTCATGGACATATCTTACCTATCATCCGACAGGGTGTTGATGAAACTTTTCACCAGGAACATGCTCTCCCACCCACGGCACGTGTCCCTATGATCTCTCTGCTTGATGCTGAGGTACTGGCCAGGGAGATTCCCAGATACTTCTACAACAGAACGTGTGTGACGAGTTGGTGCATCCATGCCATCGGTGGTGCAATGTTCTGCAGCTAAGTGGGCTCATACTGCCAGTGTAATATTGGTAACTCAAGAAAGAGCGAAATTTCCAGATATGCAGCCTCCAAGAGCACTTTCAGGGAACTCCATCCCGTGTACCTGCGGTCACCGTCCTTTTTACTGAGCACCCAATCGTTGCTAATCCTGTGAATACCCACCTCGCCACTGCCCTACGCTTCCAGGTCAAGCCAAGGTCTATATGGGCCTGTAAACGCATCACTAAAATAAACTTGCTTTCACCATGTCAAGATCTATCCCACCACAAAATCAGTATCCAGTAGTTTTCTCGAAAGTGGGCATTTCTCGTATACCAGCGTCTATTGTTTCTATCTTACTTTTTCTTTCACAATTGGGCCACCACACTCGATCGCTGAAAGGGCTTCAAGAGACAGACGCAACTGGTTATACGTGGGTAAAAATTTAATCTAACTCTTTCTTTGGGTGGTATTACTCTCATGGTGGATTTCCAAGTAATGCTTCCAATATCTGAGCCTTGCTCTCCTATAATTTGTGGCCGATCGAAAGTATAAACACAAAAAATTTACAGATTATTCTTCAGAGTGATTCTGTGATAACTGTATACGCTTTCAAGGACGACGAAGGGCTTAAAAGCAAATTTGACATAGGGAAGCCTTGGGACGTACTGAAGATGTCGAAAGCTCTAAAGTGAAAACATAAAAGTTTATGATTCACTATTGGATTTACTAATAAAGAAAATGAAATACATTTAGAAATTCAATACGTCGTTTCGGCTACTGCAGTCATCCGATCGAAGCTTTGAACTTCTACAGCAACGTTCAGTTTTAGTACATAAAAGTGTACGTGTAAGCTGCCGCTGTTCCATAAGTTCAAAGTTCTGATCTCATGAAGGAAGTAGAAAAGACGCAATAAATAAAGATATATACAATGCCAGATAGATAAATACACAGGAAGAGTGAAGGAAAGGACATGAAACATCAGGGCTGAGAGAGCATGTGATGTCGTTTCTGTGATTACAATACCTAATCAAATTTACAACCAACTTGGAGTATGAGGAGCCTGTCAGAGGAAGGTTGCACCCATTCTGGCATGGATGTATGCACTGATTCGGTTGGGATGGGTGAAATAAAGCCACTTTATCCTATTTTGACGCCAAGTGTCCCAAAACTGTTGCAGTTGGTCTTTGATATGCTGGATATTAACGCAGGGACGAATATGACGTGTGAAATGGTCCGCGTTTCACTGGGTCACATCTGGAGATCACCTAACTGCGAAGTTGTTGCCGTAGATATTCTGCTGATAGTTCTCACATATGTGATTTAGGCAATGTATTTCAAACTGGAATTTATTATGCGTCTTCTGAATAACTATTCTGCCACTGTCAAAGAGCAGAATACTTATTTGTGTGTTCTGGAACTAGTGCAACACCATTTCCAACTTCTCCTTTCCACTGTCTAACCACGTACAACATTAAATACAGTAGGTGAGAGACTACACATCTGTCGAACTCCTCTGTTGATCTTTATTGGTACTTTTTCTACGTTTCTGTGGAAAGTTAATCCTAATAATAAAGTTCGTCAGTTTCCTTCTTTATCCGTGTCAGAAGCTCCAAACAAAACAGATGATGAATATAAAGAATATGGATTATACATGAACAACTGATAATTTATAAGTAAGGAAATTTGTAGTAGTTGGTAGGTAAATTGTAAAAATGTGTACTCTCTATGTTATGTACATGAAAGAAGATGGCTTGAAAGTAAACATATTACGACTATACTTACAATATACAACTATTTCCATTTCTACTTCTAATCTGCAGTGTTGTGCACTGAAAAGCAAAACTAAATTTTCTGTAACTATAAGCGAGAAAATGGCAATCAACTAAAAGGAGAAGAGTTCCGTCTAAAATGGCTACGAGAAGAGCGACGTTCGAGTGCAAACCACACGTGAGGCGCAGACCACGGAGCCCACACAGTGAACACGGTGTGAGAGCTGATATGGGATGGGGGCCAATCGGGTGCCGTGTAGGGCTTCCTGTTGCCGCCTCAGACCTGTCATCTCCAGGCAGCATCGTTCTGGCTGTCGGCCAGCACAGCCACGGAGCGCTACACAAGCACAGCCTGCGCGTTGGAAGTGAACAAAGTCCTTGCTAACGTAAGGTTTTGTAAAATCATCTCTGTTTCTTGTGAGACAGAACAATAGCTCCAACCTCACAGACCATATCTTAATGACAGAGAAGGCTCAGATTATTCCTTCCAGTCAAAGGGGATTTCCACACTTTCATCCTTCGGCCAACGCGGCGACAAAAGTCATGGGATAGCGATATTCACATACACAGACGGCAGTAATATGGCGTACGCAAGGTATAAAAGGGTGGAGTATGGACGGAGCTGACATTTGTACTCGGGTGATTCACGTGAAAGAGTTTCGGACAATTACGGCCGCTAGACGGTAAACAACAAACATTGAATACGGAATGTTAGTTCGAGCTGTATGCCTGGTATTTTCCGTTCCGTAAATCGTTAGGGAATTCAATATTCGAAGATCCACAGTGTCAAGAGTGTGCCGAGAACACCAAATCTCAGGCATCATCTCTCACCACGAACAACGCAGTAACCGACAGCCTTCACTTAACAACCGAGAGCCGTGGAATTTGTGTAGAATTGTCAGAGCTAATAGACAAGCAACAATGCGTGAAATAGTCACAGAAATCAACGTGGGAAGTACGACGAACATATCCATTTCGACTGTTTGCCGAAATTGGGCACCGGTTGGTGTGGATGAGCGGTTCTAGGCGCTACAGTCTGGAACCGCGCGACCGCTACGGTCGCAGGTTCGAATCCTGCCTCACGCATGGATGTGTGTGATGTTCTTAGGTAGTTAGGTTATAGGGGACTGATGACCTCCGAAGTTAAGTCCCATTGTGCTCAGAGCCATTTGAACCTTTAGAAATTTGGCGTTAATGGGCTCGTAACTATATTGGTTGGATCTTAGACGACTGTAAAACCGTGACCTGGTCAGATGTGTCCCGATTTCAGTTAGTAAGAGGTGATGATAACATTTGAGAGTTGCGCAGACTCCGCGAAGCCGTTGGCCCAAGTTGTCAACAAGGCCCTGGACAAGCTATTGGTGGCTGTGTAATGATGTGGCTTGTGCTTATATGGATTAGACTGGATCGTCTCGTCCAAATGAACCGATCATCGACTGGAAAAGGTTATATTCGACAACCTGGAGACCATTTGCAGCCATTCATGGACTTGATGTTCCGAAACAACGACGGAATTTTTATGGATGACAATACGCCATGTCACGTGGCCATACATGTTCGCGATTGGTTTGAAGAACGTATAGCGTCCCCAGTGAGGTAATAAGAAAACACTTAAAAAAACAGTATTTGTAAAGATGAGACATGTAAGACTTGAATGATACAGATTTTTTTTATAATGTACCCGAAAACAACAATTTCTCTGTGTAAGTTTCGAGTGCAAAGAAATATAACAGAATGATCGAAAGAGACGACAAGATACGCTCTTTTGTTAATTTTTTAGCCGTCTTCACTTCTTCTCTTGTCTTGGTTGTGTGTAGACGGACATCTTGCGTGTGCTGGCAAATGTAAGCATATTTGTATGAGTTAGGCAGATAATATATTGATTTAATATTATTGTGCACTTTTAATTTGTGAGGTGATCCCGATTTCATGTCCGGCTTCCTTGACTTAGCCCGCATTCAAGTAATTTACAGTCCAACAATCGCAGCGGCCGATGCAGCCAACGACGCCGTTACGTGGCGATATTAACTTATGAAAAATTTGTGGAAGCGAAAAACTCGCTCGCTATTAACATAATATTAATTTTTCTCCACAGCCGCACGAAGTTGCAGATATACGTAGCTTTAAGATTCTGATTTTCAGTACCATAACCGACAGCCAGAGCCAGGACTCCGACTACGAGGCAATGGTTAACGGAGGTAAGAAAAAATACTCTCGCGCGTGTGTGGGCCGCAATTGTAATTAATAAGTAAAGATCTTTTGCTTTAAAGTGAGCTGACTAGCCGAGGAAAGTAATATGAAAAGTTTATTACATTGTTCAGCTTATATGCTCATGTTTTAAGATTAAGCGAGTCTAACGTTCATTAACGTAGCAAATAATATGAGATTAATATTGTTAAAAGGACAACTTCAGGAAAGCATTTAACCGTAAATCAAAATTGAATGAAATATCATTTTTATTAAGGCCCACCACGTAAGTCGGCAACAATAAAAAAATAATAATAATTTATTAAATTACGACGGCCGACGGATGCGAGAAACGTTCTGGATATTTCGAGTCAATGATTTAGTTATCCAGATCGCCCAATATGAATCCCATCGAACATTTATGAGACACAATCGAGAGATCAGTTCGTGCACAAGATGCTGCACCGGCAACACTTTCGCAATTATGGGCGACTGTGGACGCAGCATGGCAAACTGTTTCTGCACGGGACTTCGAACGACTTGTTGACTCCAAGCCACGCTGTGTTACTGCACTACACCGGGCAAAAGGAAGTCTTACAGGGATATCTCATGTCTTTTGCCACCTCAGTGTAAATCAAATTAGGGAACCAGATGAGGATAGTCAAATAACAGTTTCTCTGTGTTTCATGATTTCAGAATAGTTAGTTACATCATTATTGAATGGAGGTTTAATTTATAGTTTCGTATGTTGAACGGCTTGAAGAGCTGTCAGTCAAAGTCAACGCATAGCCTAAGAAATTCACAGTAACAATTACGAGGGAAACAGGAGCCGATTGCGATGGAAATACAGGGTCCAGTCACATTAATGTGATCACCACCTATCTTTGATGTCAACGTGGAATAACCTCGGAGACGGCAGGTGGTAACACTAGCAGTGGAGGGCATATAAAGGTTGTCGGAGGACGCGGGAAACAGTGCAGTCGTTACCGTAAAGTGGAAATGGAACGACTCATCTCCCGTCCAAAAGGGACACAATCATTGGCTTTCGGGTCAAGTGTGGAAGCATGTCCCAAAGTGCTAAGTTTGTAAACCGTTCGTGCGCCGCCTTGGATAAAGTGTACCGCACATGGCGGGATGGCGCTATGTAAAAACTGGGGTCGAGGTAACTGTGTGCACGACGGGTCATAGATGACAGGGGTGAACGATGGCTTTGGAGTTGTTAATGGGTGAATAGACTTGCAACTGTTGAGAAACTGATCGCTTAGGTGACTTTTTCAGATGAATCATGTTGTATGCTCCATCGGTCAAAAATCAAAAACTCCACAGCAATCGAGGGAAGGGCCGAGGCTGCAGGAGAAAGCGCTATGCTCTGCGGAATGTTTCACTGGCATTCCCTGGGCGATTTCGTCATTCAGGAAAGCATAGAGGATCGACACAAGTGTGAACCCCTAAATGCAGTTAGTTTTCCTCGTCACGGTGGCAACTACCAGCAGGACAATGCAACGCATCACACTGCTCGCAGCGAACGTGCGTGGCTCGAGTATCAGCGGAGTGAGTTTAACACACTCTCCTGGCGTCAAACCCTCCGGATTGAAAGCCAATCGAAAATCTGTGGGACAACCTAGATTGAGCTGTTCGTGCAATGGAGATACATCGTGCAGCTGGGCATCGCACCGCTGTTGGCCAGGTTTCATAACCATGCCCGTACCTTCCGGAAACTCGTTGACACTCTTCCTGCACGTCTTGTAGTGGTTCGCGCTGCAAAATGTGGTTATTCAGGATGTTAACAAGTGGTCTCATTAATATGTTGGACAGTTTATAGCCTAATGGTGAGAAAGCAAGGAAGGAGGATTGGGTTTAACGTCCTGTCGACATCGTGGTCATTAGAGACGGAGCTATGTCAAGGAAGGGAAAAGAAATCGGCCCGACAATGAAAGTCGATTCTTCCTTTTACAACTTTGGTCATAGACGAACGCGTAAATTAGACAAGTAATGACTATTGTAATGTGAGCGATCTGTTCCACACTCGCCACTCAGTCACTCCTTGTAACTCATGTTTGCTGTCCATATGTCGATATCTGTATTTCCCAAAGAAATTAGTCTTCAAATATTTACCTTCAAAATGGTCAATTCTGTAGTTTGCTACATAAAAAGTAGAAAGTGTCATATCAGCATGAGGCGACATCGGCCTTAGTCACATACATTGAGTTAATATTTTAATCTACAAGAGACACCGAGTTCATAATATCTGCACTATTGGTGAACCACTTTTCAGTATGAAGAAATAAAATAGAGAAGTAAATCAATGTAACTTTTGATCTGTTATTGTAATTTTTGCTTTGACTTCGTACATTTTCTATCTTAAATGTATAGACAGGGTGATTCAGTTGCTGCTACCAATGTGTTTTATACAACCCACACTACGTCTGTATCAGGAACGGTATCTAGACAAACGATTGCCATGTAATCGATATAAATTTCCTCTCAGCGCTTCGGGTGAAGATTAATGTACAGGATTATTCAGTTGCCCCTACCGATGTAGTTTTATGCAACCTCACATGACGAAACAATGTTGTTAACGACTTCGCTCTGGAGACATGAAGCACGTTGTCAAAATGTCACAGACTAACTTGCTAAATACACGGAGAGATCTTAACCTTTCTGTACAAATTTTGGATAAGAAACTGCTTTAGCACATTAACACGGTGAGTCATATGTTAATCTCTTCATTGGGTTATTCACCGGAGATTCGTTACTTGCGTGCTTCCTATTTTTATCTCCTGTTAATTTCGTTGCTTTCGATGGTGAAACACGGTTTATACGGCAACGTTTCGTAAGAATTAACGAAAGATTAAGCACATAAACGATATAACTACATCGTTAATTACAAAAGAAGGTAGAGACACTTCGTAATTTGTGGCAGAAGTAAGGTATATCTTGTCCAAAAATACCCTGTAATTCATGGTCGATCCTAACTTGAATTTTTACGGTATGACTATTTTTTAACATCGCTTAAGCTCTGAGACGGAATGTGTATTGATTACGTGGCTGTCGCCTTTCTGGATTCTGTTTCTGATGCAGACATACTGCGAATTGCATAAAACAGATCGGCATAAGCAGCTGAATCACCATGCAGAAGGAATTTGTACACTGGAGGAGAATTAAATTGTGCCATGTGCAAGCGACAATCAGTTTTCAGTTATTCAAAACAGCGATTTTAAATGTTATATTTGTAAATTACCTTACTCGTCAGAACAGCTTGTCACACATGCCGATAAAACCGCATTCCACATGATTTTACCGAATATAATTGCCACTGAAGAATAAGCGGTTCCAACTCTAAATGTTATTTTCATTTCTACAGTTTTCGAATCTTTCGTGTCTGCAGTAGATTTACGATAACAGCAGACTGTTTCTAGGAAAATAATTGGAAGGTGAAATTATTATGTGGTTATTATCAGGAAGAAGACGAATGATGTGGCACTGTGAAATGACACGGAAGTAGTTTGCTGGAGAACAGCAGTCCGTATACCCTTCCAGACATCCAAATTTAGATTTCCTCTGACTGAACGCAAATTCACGTCATCGATGGAAAGTTAAAACCTAATCTTCGTTTATTTTAAGAAAATGTTGCAGTCCGCCTTTGTTGTAGATTCCTGTAATTTAAATCTCAGCCATTATACTTCACTACCTCCACAGATGGAATTTGTTGTTTTTTCCCCAACTTCGTAACATGTCTTTCGAAGCATTCACTCAATATGTTTATCAACGAAATTCAACTCACTCACATAAATTGCATATGGTCGATGAGTATTCGTCAAATGGAATACAAGGACATGAAATGATGAATGTGAATTCCATTTTGGAATCCAGAACATGTAAGGTAATGAATATGCTGTTACACATGTATCTCCTGCATACGACACGGAGCTTCTTCAACCAGTTAGGCCATCAAAGCATGTGTACGGCAAACCGATTTCCTGAACTTCCTCATGTTGTTAATTTCCTTTATTTTGCGTCTTTTAAGTCCTCAGACTACGGTAATGACTGTCTTCAAATCCGTTTTATAAAAACACGTCCAGTACATTAGGACATGTTTTTATGAAACTGATCTCAAGATGGTCAATGCTGACCAAAACCGGTAGTCTGAGGACCTAAAGACTTGTGACTACAGAAATGAAATAAAGAAACTTTTTTCTATTTTCGCGTTACCATTCAGTTCGCGACCATGCCGCAGCTTGTTTCTCCACATGTGTATCCCTTCCTCCAGGTGACGCCACCGCCAATAGGAGTTAGAGTTCCAAGGGACATCACTCGGTTATTCACAAGCTTTAATGCCACTTTTAAGGAAGCAGACAGGCATCTCCTAACGAAGAAGACAATGCTCGAATTTTAACTCCGAATGGGTTCGGTCTGAACAGCGATATGATATTATACAACAATAATACGACGTTAGTCTAAGCAGTGGTGGACCACAGAATACGGACAAATACATAAAAGTATAAATAAGAACGAGTGTGTAGGCGAAAATGTCAGTATAAGCTGTAATGCATCACGAAGTGTCAGTAAAAACACGCTCTTACAGTACATTGCCTGGTTATTCATTTTTCCAGTCTTCTATTAGGAACGAAAAACATAAATGAACTGTGCATGTAGTGAAGTATCGAAGACACTTCACTTCGATGTGTTCGTGAAAACACAGTTCAACTTATGAAACAGACGTACAAAGAATTGTGGTTAAGTACAAAATATTACTACGGTATCCAAGTGAAGAAACATAATTCCGGACAGTTTGTGTATGCTGGGGACAGCAGCTTCACGTGTGTACAACTCGAGTTTACTGACGTCTCTATGCAACTCCTCTTCATAGTGCTGTAGACGGCTATCGTATTCGCATACAGAAGGGACGTGTTCCATAGTATCAGAAATGAACAAGTGCTCATACCTCTTCAGGAACGCATTTTAGAGTGGATCTTTAGTAGACTTTATCTTGTATAGGTTGATGTGTGTGTGTGTGTGTGTGTGTGTGTGTGTGTGTGTGTGTGTGTGTGTGCCTATGTACGCACGCGCGCGTGAGCTTGTGTGTAAACTGTCACTGTAACCAGAACCATAGATACTGTAACATACCATAGTGGCTGAATCAATAAGACATACGGGAATCTACATCCTCCAGAATGCGAGTCCAGTGTGCTAACGACTGCGCTACCTCCCCCGGTGAGAAGAGGAGCACTTGTGTTGATACGAACTTGCATGGTGAGACAATTTTTGATGCATTTTAGTGTTTGTAGCGTCATATATATCTCGATATATGTGTCATAATAGAATTTTGTAGGTATATTGATTAGCATATGTGAATACCGGCTGTAAACTGTGATGCGAATAGAACTGGTAGAAATGAGCCATAAATTTGAATCTCAAGCTCAACGCGGGTGGCTAGCTCAATCCTGCCATTCTAGTCACGGTCTTCCTCCTATTCTCTGTCGTATTTTAGGCCATCTTTCCTCAGGTATTCCATACCACGTTATGATCATAATGTACTTTTGTAGGTGCATTTAGAGGCCTACAGTCTAGGAATTCCTGACATTGGCAGCTCTTTTGATAGCTTTTGACTGGAAAGCGGGTAGTTCTCGTAGCACTATATTTCTTAATTATTCTCATCCAGTTACTTTAAAACTTCTTCTCCACAATACGTTAAATATTTTCCCAATTGCGAATAATGACAACCATCAACTGTAGAATGGAATTTGTGCTTGACCGGAATTCGAACCTGGATCTCCCTCTTATGGCGAGAGGTCGCCTTGTCATTTGGCTACCCCCGCACGGCTCACGGACAGACCCAAACTTCCATATGTCGTCTACCATGCATGTCTTATGGAACTCTGCATCGTAATCAGAATAACACAGGCACATCAATATCGTATCCTCTCCAAAATACCATTTCCATTGCCATTAATTACTTCTCATTGGCCCTGGAGGCTTCCGACAATTCAGCATCATACACAGCAATGCTCTCAGATACTGTTTTGTCTATACCCTTTCCAAATTTTTAGACGTATTTTTATTCAAAGAAATCGAGTATAGATGTCCCATTTCTACGTTTGCTACTCCTATTCTGTCGTTCAATTCCTCGTTACTTTCAACCTTGAACGAAATGAATGTCCGTAAGTATTTATGTGATCGACTACACTTTACTGTATACATCACTCTAACAATATCTCTTCCTACCTTCAACATCAAAGTATTCAATCTAAGTCCGTCCTGCCGAAGAGGGTGGGCTTGGCGTGTTGTTTGGACAGCGCACCGCCCTACAATCACACTAAACTCGCTCGCGTGGCATGGCAGTAGCCGTCACGCACGATGACCTTGGCCCGGAGGCTTGGGCACCCACGCATTCGCTTGGCGGCGAGGGGCAGTGTGGCAGAGCTCGTCCCGCTATGCGATATGGTATTACCAAATCTCTCCAGCGTCTATACTGCAGACAGCAAGTAGTAGCAGAGACCATGACACACTGTGCGCGCAGCCAGCGCCCTCGTCGCATACTTGAATATAATAAACATACTAACGCATGCTGCGGTGACGTGCTTCATAACTCCTGTTCTGTATTCAATGTGAAACAACTTGTGCAGATAAAAGGTTACAGAAATTCACTCTCGATGTGACTCTCAGCTCAGAAATAATTAAGATTAGCTAATAATATAACGAGCAATCAAAGCAACTACTGGAACCCGTACATTACACTAAGAAAGCACTGCACATAGAAATACCTTAATGGTGGAGAGCACATCACATTGAATATTAGTTTTAGCTTAACTTTTCTTGGCCATCTTCTCTGTAGAAATACTGCTTGATCTTTTCCGACACATTGCAGGCTATAGCGGTTGCCCATTTTGACCTATTATTTGTTGCTTTGTCGTCTTAAACAGCTGATTCCGATTATTTCATTACGGAATGTGTTCATTGCCGTCACTGATCGTCCTATGATTCCAGGATCTGTCATTTGCCCAATTTCTTGATCGACTCCATGTATCTTTGCGGACGGAATCTGGCAAGATTTTATTCTGAATGGCTTGTGGGATCTGACTTTCAATCGGCATTCGCAAGCTTTAATGTATCCCGGCTTAGATGAGAACCCTTATTGATTCTGCGGCAAAACTTCCCTTAGTCTTTCCTTCTGCCACAACGTGAGTTCTGTTAAACTACCAAGTTTGATTCGAGCAGCTTCATTAGCATTCGTTTCTATCCCGACTGTAGTCCTATTCACTTTAATATGGAGCCGCAGCTCCCACTTGCCTCAGACTCTCGTACACCGAGGCTTTGCATTCATCATCAACTATTCCCTTAAGTTTCTCCCCTTCTTGATACCTCATGGGTCGGTAGTCTATCCTAAAAACCAGTCGACATGTGTCACAAAAGAAAAATGGACAACAAAAACTGGTTGCTGAAAATTATCGTCCTTAGATTAGTATTTTAACTTCCTGTTCTTTAACTGGCTAGCTTTCATTTGCCGCAGCGCTAAGTTCTTAATCTACATGTCGGAAAGATACTCATAATCTTACTCTTATTTAACTCTTTAAATAACTGTTCCGAAAGAGCACACACGTTACTACCAGAACCACAAAGAAGATCAATCTCAACATCTCAGCTCTAAGCTTCAATAGTTACCTTAATAGTATGCTTCATAATCTTTTCCTCTTCCCATTAAGAAATCGTATAAAAGTTCATGTTATTTATCGAACTGAACAAGCCACATTGGTAACTGTGAGAACTTCTTCCATAATTAGTTTCTAAGTTGTTCTGATGCGAAACAAATTTCGGTTTTCTTGCTACCTGCTTGGCCTAAAAATCATCTTCGTTTCATCGCCTTTGCGGCCACTTTTCATACACTTCCTGACTACCATCTCGATGGAGATCACGTCGGTATCCTTGTTGACGATCGTAATATGGCTCATGTTCGTCGGACCTTCTTGGGTCATTGCACTCGCCCCTCTGCAAGGCGATCAAAACCCATTCATCTCAGTGAGCGTTACGCGATGCCCTCACGTCGCTATTCCGTAAATGTGCATTGCAACTACCTCTACGCTGCCAATTACTATCGACGGCTTCAGTACGACCTCTAATCAAGTGCACATCTTCAGCGTCTTCGTAGTGTGTGAGGACTAAAGTCTCACGTGCTGATAATGGCTTTTATATAACTCAGCGTCTAGGATCTGAGCGTCAAGGTAATGCACTCTAAATAAAATAAAATTCCTCAGAAAATTCGGCAGAGCCCTTCGACAGCTCTGGATTCTCACTGTCTCCTCCAGGAGAATGTCTAGCAACCCTGTCAATCAAAGCCTAGCCGAATAACTGCTTACATAAGGGTCAGTGATGGTCCAAAGCGTTATTGACTTGCTCAATTTGTAAAACTCTTTCTCTAGAATGAATCATCAAATTTTTGTGAAATTGTAAGCATTTACTCGTTTGTACATTACAGCTACCAATCTGTATTTTTTCTTTTTTGTCTTAGAGGGTATTTCCACTAACTTTAAGATCCTTTCTCACGTTCAGAAAATATTGATAACACAAGACATATTTAAGTATATAGTGCTGGAAAGAAACAGAAACGCAGCAGAAAGACTTTCCAAAATACCAGGTATAGAAAAGATCTAGTGTAGACATTTGGTAGAACCTTCTTAGGAAGAAATACACAAGTCTATAATGCTAATTAAGGGCTTAAATGAGGTCCCAGAAATTTAAGTTTATTGATCAAAGAATCCACTGAACGAAGACAAAGTCATAAAGGCCACTACGCCTCCTGATCAATGTTTACAGTCATTGTCCGGCTTCTATTTTGTTGATAATAATGCCCCTAGGAACGCAACCGACAGGAATTACAAAGTAAAGAAATTAGCTAAATACCTGCAAAGTAACTTTCAAAATGCGCTAACGCCGGGAAGAGATGTGGTAATTGATGATTCCTTCTAAAGAAAATTAGATTTTTAGGCACTATGTCTCCAACAAGTCTCACAAGTACGGTGTAAAACTGTACAAAATTTGTACAGAGGAGGGCTACATTTTTGCCTTGCGAATCTATCAAGGGAAAGAGAACCAACTATAAAATGACACCTGTGAGGAAGAAATAGATAAGTTTAGTGGCATAACGCTAATTATGGGCGTAGGTGAACGTTCCAGAAATTTCACTTCATTGGTCACAGCAGAGACTCTCACCATGAAAATACGTAAACCTCTTTTAGAAAAAGGTCATATTCTTAATGCCGACAATTTCTATGCAAGCATTTCCTCAGTGCTTAAATTGTTAGATAAAAACTTGCTTCTCTGTAATACAATTTCTCAAAACAGGGTCGGACATAACAAGGATATTATGGAGGAGAAGGTTAAAAATGGGGAAATATGTGGAGTAGTGAACGATAATTGAGTCGAAATCTTTTACTGAATGTACTTTTTGTATCGTTTGCATTATTTTGTACTTTTTGTAGCAAATAAAGCAGTAGGGTAAAAAAATACGTCAAAAATATTGTTTCAGGGTCATTCAGACGTCTGGCTGATCACTATTGCAGTACTAAAAACAGCGAAATGACTACTTTGCTGCAGATAGCCCAGCAAGCACCACCGAGGTGAAGTGACATCATACAAAGGTGTATATACAGTGAAGGCTTTCGGGACACCGGTGACCCGAGCTGCATTTCAGCCAAGTTTTCGTCATACACGAAATGTATTCGCAGTTGCGAATATGGACAAACATCAGCCGCATAATTGAATGACGACAATGAATATTTCTACCGGGCTGGAGCTCGAACAGGGATATCCCGTTTATTCGGAGCGGACGCCTTACGATTACGCTACCCGAATACGACTCAAGGCCAGACATAAACTTCCATATGTCATCATCCATGCGTCCATAACATGCACTCGTACATCCATAATATATATCCAATACCAGGAGAGACATTTTACTTGAAAGTCGCCTGCCAGATGTCGGCGAATAAATATGATATTTCTGTGCTCGTGTTGTACAGAGTACGATGCAAAGTTGCTTCGGACATGAAAGTCTTAACCGGGTTGGAACTACAACTTTTTACGGCAGCATACAAGTTGTCAATTGTCTTCTAAAATATTAAAAATACTGCATACCCCGAGGTCTAGTCCCCCCTCCCCCTCAAACTATCATGTTCGCTTGCTGGCTTCTGTCTGCTAGCTTAATGGCGGAACACTCAGAACCCTCACAATGCGCATTGCTGTCCAATCATTCGATATGAATAACACTACAATGGACACAAAAATCAAGGCAGCATCCGATTGTAGAAAATAGCACTTGCAAGAAGTACATAATATACATACACGTGCAAGAAACGTGAATGACAAATAAAGTGATGGCTTTAGTATCTCTAATTATAATATTCATTTGCAAAAACGAGGATTGTGTCGGACGATAAAGGGCTTCCAAAAATATGATACCTATAGTATAAATCTAGTTAATGAGCGAAATTAATTTTATTTTTAATTCTGTTAGCTACTGGAAATGTTAATAAAAATTATTTAGATCTTCAGTTACGGAAAAACAGTGACAATGAGAAGAGAAAACAGCTTCAGTACAAAAGAAAGTTTTATTACAAAATGCTTTCCAATTATAGTTTGCGAGGGTTGTGCTTTTCTTTTCTAAACATTTACAAAGTCAGACTCCACTTTAGTTGGTGCTGTCGTCGTGTCATCATTGTCCGCGTTGTCGAACCACAATTCAAAAGTTTCCGGTCCACTAATTATCGTCATCATACTAATCTCCATGACAGTGACCGTCAGTTCATGTATGCAGCAGGACAGCATTTTGTTTGTAGGACCGTCTCTGTTAGAGTATCTACTAGTGGTGATGTAGGTAGGATACGCTTCATTCAGTTAACATTTGACGTTTTTGTTAGCCGTTTGTAGTCAACTTTTACAATTTTCTATTTCTCATTCGACAGCGATTCCTAACATCTCAAAGTACCACAGTTTACAATAAGAAAGTATGTTTATGCATCTACAGTCTGACTTACCAATCTGTGGTACAAACCAAACGGGCTATACTGCTCACGATAGTTACCTTAGGCACAGAGGAATCATGCGACAATCGGCAAATCGTACATTCAAGATCAAGTTTTTAAAAACATTTCACGTTGAGGAAGTGCATTAATGTATTTCGAGTTCAGTATGACAACCCGTGGTCTGCACTTCACAGACCGTGTGGTTCAGACGTGGTATCGTACGAGTACAAGCATAGCATTCACGTGTTTTGTCGATCTGCGCTCTTCAGTCTTAAGACTGATGTTCTGTATGTCACTCCAGAATGAGAAGCAATGCAACATATTTGGATATTATTTTCTTTAGTCATGATACACACTGAAACCGAAAGTCATTGATAAAAGAGTCTTTAACATCGGCCAAGAACACAGGCCTTCGCAGTAATGCGACACGACAGTCACCTACCATTTTCTTTCTAAAGACTCCTTGTTGGTGTTCCTCTTTCGAACTATCGATATCTTTCTACAGCTTACATATCCCTCTGAGCACTACGTCAAGTATAACGATTTTCAGTTTCATACAAAACCACAAATCACATTATCGCGTTCAGTGTAAATAATTTTAAATGACACGTCAATAAACGTACAAATGCACAACATAAGAAGAAATACAAAACTGTCAGTTCCTGCATAGCAATTCCATGGCGTAAACTGAAATGAAGCTGCACAAAGAGCAATGTTGAAAAAGCTATACTACAACAAATATTCCCAAAGACCATGGAAATAAACCAGAAAATCGGAGAAAGAAGAGAAAAAAGAGGGAAAGTATCTTAGTGTTATCTCCACAGAGCATAAAATTTTTTTAGCATTCGTAGAACTCTAAATAACACAAAACTTACCAGCCGATAAGAAGCAATTCATTGAACCTGACTATAGCAAAATTCATTGTTCCGTCGAAACAGACTACACAAAGGGTGAAATGAGCACTGTGAAAGTAATTCTTCCCTACGCGGACAATTTCACGGACGCAGAAAATTTCTCCACAATTTTTGCATTCAGATTTAATTAACACAATACGAGATGTGTCTTCATTAGGCCAAAGAGGTTTTCAGTTTTTGGTTCCGTGGAGCGTCGTTAAATGAACAACCGCCGAGGCCGAATCAAAAGCACCATTGGCAGGGGGCCCTCGTAATAACTGACAGCTACGATAAACAGGTAGGCAACTGTCTTATTAGCCACAGAATTCTATAAATTATGAAGTAAATTATTTTTAAAAAATGCTGTTCTATCACTTTAAGACAAACATTAATTATAAACATTCTTTGTTTCCGTTGAAGATGCAAGAATAAGTACATTCTTGGGTAAACCAGTTTTCGGAAAGCAACGTATGAGTGAAGTTTTCGGACTTGGTGACCTGAAACCAACTCTACTGTTTGTAAAGTTTAAATTCCAGTTCCTTAACGAGAATTCAAGCCTTACTAGAATTTATTCACTCTCATAGTAAAAATCTATGGCATTTCCTTATTAAACATTCTCTTTATTTGACTTCGCCCAGCGCCCGATTTAACCTTAGTTTTATACTATTTATTCACTTTATACAAAAGGCGATGGAAAAGTCATTACACATTGTTTAACTTTGGCAACTTAAGCTAATTTTTAATACTTTGAACATGATGCTGGTATACCATCTCTTCTTTCTATATTCAGACTTTCTTCTTCGTTAATATACCGTTGAATCTATGTGGAACACTTTGATACACATCCATACGCAGCTCAGTAAAATTGTACGGATTGTGGAAAGCGTCCTCAAGGTAACCAGTCATCACCTCAAGAGCTCGTGGTTTTACATCCTAATTGTTGTGTACTTTTACAAATCCACGACTTTAATTTTCACTTCTGTTACCGTTACTATTTTATGGTTACTATTATTATCAGAATCCATTTTATTCCACAACTATCGTATGACTCATTCGGTTTCCAACATTAATTCAAGTTATTTTCCTTTCACCTCAAGACGGTACATACTGTAGTTGCTCAGCAGCGCTCTGCACCCAACGCAACGGTCATGGCGTATCATTCAACTCCACCCTCGTCCACAAGTATTCACTGGCCTGTCGGCTATATCAAAAGAAGTCACCTACACAGCCGTCGCTTAGCAGTCTTATGCCGCCCAGCCAGCATAGATGTGGCGTCTGCTGCGATTGATGCCTGCGACGTTCGATGAATACTTCGCTGACATCATACGAACCTTGCTAACGCTCCATATTGACGTACGCAGTACCAACCTAGATCTATACATTGCCCGTCCGGTATAGAATTTCACTCTGGAAATGAACGAAATACGTCTTCTATTTACATTCATCAATCATTCTCCAGATCTCTCAAAGCTGAATTAATCCTCCTGTAAACCTATAATGTCCGTCTAAAAACATCCGAGAATGATTTTTTCCCTTGCGAACAAGCGGTTCAGCGTGGTAACAATTGTGGGAGCTAGAACTAAGACCTATAATGAATAGACGTAGTATATTCGACCAGTTAACTGTTGGCTGGCTAGTGGAAGTGAGACCGTATTTTGTCAACGCTGTTGGCATAATGGAAAAAAGCTGTAAATCAAATGTTCAATATATTTTCCAGAATGTTTAGAAGAAGGGAAAGGGATGTTGAAATTTATCCCATACTCCTTGGCTCTGCGAAGAGGACAACGACGCATGGACGCCTGCCGCAACTCTACTAAAATGCGAAATGCGGACATTTCTATTCTGGAAAAAATCATTACGGGTGTCGAAACTTGGCGTTATCAATACGAAAATACCACAAAACGACAAAAGTGCAGACATTTTCATCAACGTTCAACGCTTTGACGACCGCAACTCAAACGAATGTGACGGGCGAATTGGACATCTTCCCAAAGAAGGACTTCGCTCACAGCTTTACGTGTTACGTGGCTATAGGTAAGTCCTATGCGTTGTGGTCAAGTCGGGGGAGGATATGTGGTACATCCGGAGCATTAAAACCACCATCTTCTTCTCACTCTTCTTCTTTTTTTTTTTAATAACCCAGTGACGAGGTTTCTTGATGGGCGGGGTTTAGTTGAAATTTTATATGATTTCTTGCACGTTTATTTGGTTTAACAATATACTACAGAGCTAAATAAAATCATGTGGACAAAATGTGAGCCTGAACGTGTTTAAGATTGTCAACAATGATGGTAATGATCCCGTTTATTTTGCCACGTCTCCTCCATTCGTGTGAGTGCAAGACCAACTCACACTTTCAGTATCAATTCCCTGATTGTATCATACAGTACCATGCCGTGTTGAATTGTTACCAGTGTTCCTGTGCTGGGTAAAAACAAACACACGCCTCATCAAGTTGTATACATAAAAATGTAAGTCTTTATACGTGTGGTATCGGCCTCGACTTAATTAAGTCACTACAAGAGGTATTTCGTAACAACAAGCTCACCTACAATTTCTGCATTCCTCAACCGCAGATCCTGCAGCACCTGAAGGGCATTCTGGCCTAACGACAGGTACTTCACACTTGGTCGTTAGTGTAGTGAAATTTGCAACATCGCTAAATCGTATAACAGAGGAACATCACTGAGCACCCGACATGTCCACAAACGCTCTCGTAACATTATGCGATAAACGATATTCCATTTGCGTCAAAACGTACAGAACTTGCCCTTGGATCAAAATTTCGCCGGTGAACTTTTGTAGAGTAAAGAGTGGAGGAAGTAATGATAAGGAGCAGTCTTCAGATATGTGTTGCATAAGAGAGTACAGGAAAGTCATTTGAAGTTAATTTGTCGTACATTACTACCAAAATAATAAAAAAAAATTCTCCAGCTTCCAGTGGGACAGCTCTTCCATTGCTTCTGATGTTCGTGAGTAGCTTCATTCGTACGACTAAGATATTTCATTACAGTAAGCTATGTCAAAACTCAGAGGATCTGCATCCATCGAAACATTTATTTCGCTGCTTTTTCGAAATATTGAGTATTATGAAATTCTGTGTTTGCTTTAGTCCTGGCTAATTGGCTAAGAGAAAAAGAAAATCTTGATACTTCACTTAATAGGCTTACTTCACGCCCAACATGATTTTAGCAATCGTGTTCCGTAAACCTGGTTACAAAAGTCGGCACCGAGAGAGGACCATATTAGACATCATATTAGCAACTTAATTGTGTTTATGTATAGCAACTGAAAGGAGAATTAAATCACTTACAGAACGAAAACTCTTTTGACGTGACGCTCTTCGTGGCTCGGAAAAGCGGAAATATTTCATACATCGATGTTACAACACCATGAATGTTTTCTGTTGGTTATGCTACACATCTCTGCTCAACTCTAGAAGTGTCCCAGAGTAGCGTCGTAAGGTGTTGTTAAAGTTATTTATTAGTTTTTGTCACACAGCTTGACTTAACAGCAAAAGAAACATTAGAAATCAATTACTTCAAAAAGCAAACACAATTCTAAACAGTCTAGTATGATACTGTTTGGGACGTTTATTCTCTACCATTCGACTCGTTTCATTATGCTTCTTTTTTCCAATGTATTTTTTTTTCAATTAACATAAGCAGTATAGGAAAACAGTCTTTGACTGAAACCGCTATTTTCTAAGTGTTCAGATGTTACATCATGTTGTAACACTTATATCTATAAGAAGTAGATTTATATCATGTTAACTGTCTATCTGTAATTAAGAAGTGTGTAATCTTTGTTAGTTAAAGTCATTGATTTAAGACAGGAAATTTATGTATAACGGTAGGCAGTCAGTGGCTAGACGTTGCATGAAACACACCGACGGTGCCAAGGGAGGCAATTGGAAGCCGCTTTACAAGGAATTTTGCCTCGGGTGTGGATTTAGCTGTTGACGTTAAAAATCCGTCGCCAAGAAGAAATTTTATAGAGCATTCAAACATCAAGAGCCATGAGCACAGTTAGCCGCCACGTCGCTTGCCACCACCAGTTCGCCACTGCTCCACTAACTTCCTGCATACAGATATGTATCAGAGCATGGACCAGATAATTTGTGTGAGTGATTTTAATAATAATCCAAATGCTACAAATCTGTGTTTGTCCGACTATGAAACTATGCAGGGTCCTCTTCTAAGTGTTTATAAAACCGAGTATCGTGTTTCAAATGAACTAGTAATTTATTTATGTTGGTCAAATGTGCAAAGATTAGCAAAAGATGAAGTTAAAACCACAAAAGTGAAGTTAGTTAGAAATTTGCTAAAGTACTCTCCGTTTAATGCAAAGTTCCGTTTTGCAAAAATAGAGTGCTAGATTCTGTAAATGTTACTGTCTAAAATATCTGCTTCACAGTTGATGAAAAAGGCAAATGAGTTAAACTCATTTGTAACATAATTTAGCCTTGGTTACTATCACGAATGATTTTTTTGAAGCTAATTGAGCTCAGTGTTGATCAATTTGCCTCGAAATTGCGACGGGACGGTAAAAATAAGAGAAGTACGGTTGCAGAGTGTTTTCACACGAAATGTGCATATACAAATGTTTGTTAAAATTTTATTGCAAATTTTGGCTCTCACGTACGACTCAGGGGATGATTTCCACACTTGGTGCATTAGTACACTTCCACACCCACGCATTTGTTATAATTTTTGAATTAATTATTCACTGAGGCATAAGTACAGTTTATGCAAGGGAACAAGAATTAGGCGATTATTATACTATTATCAGTTTTTCACGACACAGTTCAATCACTATTTATTGGCGTTGTTCTTTTCTTTCACACAATGAAATGAGCAGTGGTGT
This sequence comes from Schistocerca cancellata, assembly GCF_023864275.1. NCBI lineage: Eukaryota > Metazoa > Arthropoda > Insecta > Orthoptera > Acrididae > Schistocerca > Schistocerca cancellata. The sequence goes on from NC_064627.1 coordinate 642,608,638, forward strand.
GACGGTTTACAGTTCTACTTTAATAATAATTTGACTCCGAGCCCCCAATAGCAGTAATGTAGGCTGCTATAAACAAAAATTATTCTTATAATTCGAAGAGAACCACAAATCCCACTGTCGTCTTTGTTCTAACAGTTGTGGCGCGAAATCACAGTTCGTTTGTACCGTCACTAAATGTAAAAGTATAGACTATTCCAAGTGAAGCTAAGAATTAACTCTCGCTGAATTAATTTTTGCTACTGAAATAATCATAGAGTTTGACTAGTGATACTATACCAGTTTATGGGTCCCCACCATATTCTTCACATACTAGAAACATAAGTGGAATATTATTGCTACTGAGGAAATCTGATGTATTTTTATAAATGGGAGTATAAACAGTGTAATTGTGATATCCATTGTTTTGTTAGTGGTTGTCACATGTCAGTTAGATCATAAGCCCCTCCAGTCCAATTATAGTTCTGCTCTTCTTGCAGTAACATTTCAGTACTGATTCAAGTAATGATTTTGAGTGTAGCTCTTATTAATGTGAATTTGGTACAATTTTGCTTTCTATGGTTACTAGTATGTGCATTATTGTGAACTGCTGCTACCCACAGCTCAGAACGTCCTATGTCCGTTTGTAAGCTGTGTGCTATTCAAAAGGAATACTGATGAAAGTTACTTCAATAACTGATATTCAATTTTCTTAAACTTATGTTTCCAAATTAATGTGCCTAATTAGGCTGGCGATCGTTCGTTTTTTCATTCACATCAGACTTTAATACTTTCATTGAACCACAATGTTTAAGTCTGTTTAGTTTCCCTGTTAATTGCAATATATTCAGAATTACAGTCCGATACCTCTATCTGTTAGACACATACGCGATCAAAATTTCAAAATCATCTCAGATTAGTGTTATAATTTCATCTGTAAACCATGATCTATTTCTTCTTTTGGATTTGTTATTTATTGGAACACTGGTAGAAAACAAATTGCAGCATTTGATTCCACTATTATTTTGTCACTAATGTCAATCTTAGTGTCAAGAGTAATTCCTACTATAGAAAGAACTCAAGGTATCTTACTTATAATGATTCCATTTTATTTTTATTTTTATGTAAACTTGCGGGTTGCCGCTTTGGTCACGTCTTGGCTCTTCTGTGGCCTGTGTAACTGTTGTACAAAGGACAGAGCGAACGAGAAGGTCGTTAGTGCAGCAGTGACATTAGATGCAGCAGTGTGATTGCAACGCGAACTTTTACGTCGTAGCCACTGTGGCTTTGGGAGCGGCGTCTTTGCTGGTGCAGGACGCACGTCCGTGCCACGTCAAAGCTTCTCTAAGCTCGGAAAGCCTTGTGCGAGCAGGTGAGTTACGCCTCTGCCACATCAAAGGAATTCCAAGTTTCGCGAGCACAACCCGTCGTAATACCTACGCACTTGAGGCTCGCTGCTTGATGCTGATATCTTTCCGGCAAGTTGGAACCTCTTGCACGAGACGTAGATGTTTAAAAGACGTTAAATGTGGCAAAACTTCTTTTAAAACACTTAAAAGTCTCACGCAGCTCTCTATCGCGTAGTCAAGATGTATTTCATTACTGGCATCGTGTGCAGCAGAAGGAAATTGGAGACGCAGCACTTTTCCTCGTTTTCACCTAAATTTTTTCTCTCCTTGAGAGCAGAGCTGTTTCATGGGATATCCGTAACGCCAAAACGAATACCTTTCTCTAGCCCGAGCAGTAAAATTATCTTAAACTTACCTAACAACGAAATCTGAGGTACGGGCTCCTCCCGTAATGTCAGTCTCTCATCATTATCAAATTCTTGGTAACCAGAGTTGCCTTAATAATATCTAGAAAGCAATAACATTTCCTTTTGATGTTTGAGACAAATACAACAATTATTAATTAAGTTTTCCTCAAGTGTCTATCTACAGCCGATAACTGTTCTGAAAAAATCATTTTCTGTGGTAACAGTCGTACAGTTTTATTCACACTTTGCTGGTTTCGGTACTGGCTGCCATCATCATAGGAGATACTGCAAGGTACAAGACAACAATACACAAGTGTGTAATTTCCAATAACCTAAAAACAAGAAAGTAGGTACAAAAAAACTGAAGCGTCGTAACAATTACATAATGTACATCTGTTGGTCAAAAACACATTTCTGCCAAATAGGACAACATCAAATATAAAATATGTCTAATTATCGCGATAACTGTTTCAGTGAATTTCCTCTGTAGTACATTTACACAACAGAAGCGCGGTAACAAGCACAAACTTAATCTTAACATATAATAACCAACACATCTCAGTCATAACGAAATATATATAAGAAAACAATACTCCATCGATGAACAGTAAACAGGGATAATGTCCCCTTGTCACTATTACTAAGAGAAGCCATCTTAACTTGAATGTTTATTCACTTCATCTGAGGTCAAGGAATAATGCAGTAAGTATACTTTCAACATATAACTGATACCCTTTGATGAACATGTGGTGCCCATTTCTTTCGGTACTGTAATGTTATCTTTGAACTTATCTGTGATCTGCGTAATATACATCGATGATGTTTTCTTGTGTACTGAGTCGGCGGGTATATGTTTTTTATGTTAAGGCTAACTGTGTGCATGTTCCCGCACATCGACTGTGTAAATGCACTGGAGTGAAAATTCATTAAATCATACAGTGATAATTATTCACATTGTATACTTGATGTTGCCGTGTTTGCTAGAGATGTATTTTTGAATATTTGATATATATTATGTGAATATTGCGACGCTTCAAGTGTTTTGTTCCTACATCCATATTATAATATTGTGTTATGTCTGTCTTGTACCTTGCAGTATTTCCTGTGACGATGATTACCAGTACCCAAAACCGGCTGGGAATATGGAACCGCAAGACCGCTACGGTCGCAGGTTCGAATCCTGCCTCGGGCATGGATGTTTGTGATGTCCTTAGGTTAGTTAGGTTTAACTTGTTCTAAGTTCTAGGGGACTAATGACCTCAACAGTTGAGTCCCATAGTGCCCAGAGCCATTTGAACCATTTGGTTGGGAATAAATAAAACTACACTGCTGCTAGCATATTTTTCCACAGCAGTCATTACCGGGAACTATGAATAATCAGTTCTCTCTCCCACCAGGCCGTAGTTCACAGGGAACTGACTAGGCAACATTTTCGTCTGTTAGCCATCTCATATTCTCCGTACTCACGAAAGGGTAGACACAATTTCCTAAGAACAGTACGCAGCTCGTCGTCTAGCGGTGGAGGCATGCAAGCTCGGCGTGTTCTGTTAGAGGGCCGGCTGTCCTCTGCAATGATAAACACTGAGTAGAATATTCAGCGATGAACCTGAATGAGTGTCATGTGCCGACCACCCTGGCCAAGTGCAGAGAACAACGACGAACAAAATATAGGGGAAATATAAAATGTGATTGGCATCAATACCACCAAATCACGGGGTCCTTGGGTCGGTTCCCGGCCCAGTCGGAGATTTTCTTCGCTCGGGGGCCGGGTTTCTGTTGTTTTCATCATCTTACCTTCACTGTCGTGCAAGTCGCCGCAGTGGAGTAAAATAGAACGATCTGCACAAGGTGACCGTACTACTCCTGGTGGTGTCACCCTGCCGATAATGCCATTCGATTGTTTCATTTTTAAGCATAACCTCAAAAAAATAACGTTCTATAATCACTTTTTATTTGTTTGTTGTTTTAATACTAAATTGAATGTCCGCTTCTCAGTACCGTAGCACGTCGGTAGAGGAGGCATAGCAAAGTGATTGACTGAATAATATGCAATATATTCTTTCTTGCATTACGCTTCATGTCGAACTACTAACTAACTGATGCAGAACAACGATACTACAATCAACGTTGAGTCGTTGCAAGTTCACGGCAACGACGCACCATCGTTTGACGCAGTGCTTATGCGGCAGAGACACTTCCATTCTGGTCAAACACCTGTGACCGACGGAGAACGAAATGACAGACCATGTCTCTGTGCATAACCGGTAGTCGCAAGAGAAGTGGAGGCCCTGGTGCTCGATGGATTACTTGTTAAAATCCATGCAGTAGCGTAAAAAATGAAAATAAATTATCGATCCGTTTTCAACGCCTTGTTCGAGATTTTTGGCATGAAGAAGGTCTCAACCGTGTGACTTCTTCCTGTCTCTCAGTGAATAAAGCCCTGCGAGACTGATATTTCCTAAATGACGAGGAGCTAATTTCCGAAGTGGAATGTTTGCTGAAAAGACAAAACGTAGACTTTCACAAACAAGGACTGAGCCCAGTCATATCACCACTGTAACTTCTGTATCTGCACCCAAGTTTCCTCTCTGTATAGCTCGTCTGAGGCTTGGTTTTGTTGTATAAAGCTTTACCAAGTATACATTTTATTGAATGAATCCAACTGAAAGTCTCTAGCTGAGGGACACCGAATGTTCCTGCGGTGTTGCTTGGACTGCTCGTTTATTGCACTACAGTGTTACTAATAGCAAATAGATAAACATTTCATAATATTCTGAAAACATTATTTATTTCGCCACGTACCGGGCTTCGATTTCTTAGGCCACCTTCATGTGACAAGTGAATGTCACAAACACATATAAAAATGATGAGCGACTTACGCAGATATTGTACAGATGATACGAAAATCAAGTAGTCAGTTTACACGGGAAGACATTGTATATTTTGTAGCATAGAAATAATTGCATTAACTAAAAATGGAGGGAGTGGGAAGGAATGATTTTAGGTGATGGTAAACTTAACAAATGATGAGGAATAAGATGAATTTCCAATTTCAATCTACTATTTATCACTAAGACTTAATTTAAGAGGGAAAATGAAACCGAGTATGATCTTTTAATTCTCAACTCTTCTTCTGTGTGATGTTTTTGATTATTTGTAGTATATCAATACGGCGATCTTCCTGCTTTTCTTAACAGAATGCAAAACTTCACATTCTATATCAAATGAACGGATTTATGTTAAAAGACCACCAACGAAAGCTGAAACTTTATTCCTTAACCTCCAACTTCTGTCATTTTCGGGCAATCTAACTGCCACAGTTCTGCATGACTGCTGAGTACATACTCTCCTTGCATGGGATTTTATGCACACCACTCTGTGCCAACAGATGCCATTTATCTTTAGTAATGAATAAAATTTTGATATACCGGTACTGTTTGTGTTGTAAACTGCGGGTGTGTGGCTGTGAGACTTAAGCATTTTGCAAGATTATCTGAAATGTAATTAATATATGGGATTTAGCACCAAGTTTGGTAACTACTGACAGATTGTTGTTGGTCAGCGAACGGCAGAAGTATGATTTTACCCATTTTCTTTTTAGCAGTACATATACACACACACACACACACACACACACACACACACACACACACACATATATATATATATATATATATATATATATATATATATATATATATATATAATTTTCAAACATCGTCCAACTGAATGTGCTTGTTGCACTACAGTGATGGGTATCTACTGGTATCAGTAAAATGGGTGTCCTTACAGAAAGTACATCGGCGATGATGTTACCTGTCCAGTCGCATGTCGCATTTCGCTAGTATGGTGTCAGAATGATTTACTGTGCATCATTGAACCAGAATTCCTAATATCTGACACAAGCAAATGCAATCACAATAATTGGCCGTTCTTCTCAGGATTGAATACCGCAGAAGAAACATGGTTTCACACCAGGATTAGTCGTCTTGAGGTGCTATTTCATTCACGTTTATCAACTGTCACGGTTTTCCACTCGATTACTTTTAGCGTTATGATTTTATAGGTATTAGAGACGGGGCACGTTGATCATCGTTTAATGAGAAGCATAATATTTAAATTTGAAACAGACTGAAATTATTTCTGTGGTAATAGGGGAATTGAAGTTTCCACTGCCTCGAAATGTGGTAAATCTGGCAACGTTAAATACTTTATTCATCGTTGTATGTTCCTTCGCAGAAACCCTGCGTGTATAATTTGTTCGCAGATGTTGTCGTCCGTAGCGATCTATGTCAAGAAGCAGATCACAATCTATATTTGTATGAACGGTCACAGAAACGAAGTAAGATAAGCTGTCGTTCATCACTATCAGCCACACAGTAGTTCAGAGTATTGAACGACCTTAAATGGCATGCAACTTCGTTCCCTAAATCAAATAATCTGCACACTTTCGACAGAAATTCAAGTGGTATTTCGCTGATTTTGGAAACTCCTTCTTGTTCGGGTCAACCATAATGTTTCTATCCACACAGAACGGGAAGCTGTCTTCACCGAAACACACAATGTGCATTCCGGCACACCTTATGTTATGTTCGGTGTCTCCGTCAGCCAGCGACATAACGTCGTCACAGCAATACTTTCGTCACTGCAATACTTTTGTTTCTAGGAATCAACGTGGAATTTGAGATATGTAACGCTACGGTGCACCGAAAAAGTAATGGAACTGTAAATCTACACATAGTAGCACCTCCAACAAGAATGAAATTTTTGAGTTGAAGAAGTTTCTAAAATCAGCTCCGAAATTCGAGCTCAGTTAAAAGTGATTTCTTTTACGGATCTCTAGGATACATATACGCTGTAAGGAAAAAATTCCACCACAAAGGAAATATCCGAATGGGATTGAAATATGTAGATGTGACGTAGATGTACAGACAAATAAATGATTACCATCTCAGAAGGAAAACGGGCAATTTGTTTGAGAGAAAGAGCTTCACAAACGGAGCAGATAAATGGCACCTTGGTCCACTTCTGGCCCTTGTACAAGCAGTTATGCGGCTTGGCGTCGATTGACAGAGTTGTTGTATGTCCTCCTGAGGGTTATCGTGCCAAATGTTGTGTAAATGGCACGTTAGACCGTCACAATCCCGATCTGGTGTCAGGGCCCTCTCCATAATTCTCGAAACGTTCTCATTTGGGGAGAGATTCGGCGATCTTGCAAGCCGGTACGGTTTGGCAATCACAAAGACTAGCAGTAGAGACTCCAGCCGTATGCTGCTGAAATGTAAGCTCAGCATGGTTTGGCATGAAGGGCAACAAAACGGGGCCCTGAGTATCGTCGACGTACCGCTGTGCTGTAAGGATGCCACGAATGACAACCAAAGGGGTCCTACTATGAAAAGAAACGTCACCCCAGACTATTACCCCTTGTCATCGGGCCGTATGGCGGGCGACAATCAGGTTGGCATCAGCCAGCTACAAGGGCGTCGCTAGACGCGTCATAGTGGCCGAGTTAGAAGTGGATTCGTCAGTGAAGACTGTTCTACCATAGTAGAAGAGATTCCAGGCGGAAGACGCCCCGAACAGTGGTAGGATACGAGCCTGAGTGTCTCATGCCATACTGCCCGACATCAAGGACTGACGGTTCGGGGTGTTATTTCTTTTCATTACAGGCCCTGGTTGCTTGTCATCTGCGGGACCCTTACAGCACAGCGGTACGACGATGATATTCTACGCCTCTTCTGTTGTCCTCCATGGCATGCCATCCTGGGGTTACATTTTAGCAGGGGCCACCAAACTCGTTGGGATTTCGAGGAACTAATGTGCCAGTTGCACAGAATTTGGCAAGATATCCCTCAGGAGGATACCCAACAGTTCTATCGATCAGTGCCAAGCCAAATAACTGCTTGCATAAGGACCATAGTGGGACAAGTGCGTTGTTGATTTGCTGTTCTAATTCTTCCAATTCTCCAGGAATTATAATCATTTTTTCGTAAGTACATGTGCATATCGATTTCCGTCCCATTCGAATAATTCCCTCATGGTGCCTCGATTTTTTTTTTGCAGTAGACTATATTTCACAAACTGGCACAAAAGTACATGCCAAATGTGAACTGGACCTACATGCGAGTAACATGGAGTCTTGTAACTTAAACACTTATCAAGCTGACACTGGCTAGTTAAGGCGACCCTCCCCACATTAATTAACAAATTAGCCACTAGGTGGCATCAGTTGTGAGGTTTAAGCCATACAGAATGACTTACAAGTTTACAAGTTACAGTTAATCTGTTGTTCCTCCCCCCCTCCCTCGCCTAAACCCATTCGCTTATAGACTACTAGTTATGTTAATGATTTTTTCTTTCGTTTTGGAAAATAACTCGGTATCTTTTATTGAAGCCCTATGCTGCTATGGCTTCTTATTTTCTGTTTTCTGTAACTTGTAATACAATCTGTGCTGCTTACGTCACACAACTGATGCCACCTGGTGGCCAGTTTGTTAATTTACATGGCACAGATCGGCTTAACTAGCTGGTGTCTTCTTGGTATGGGCCTAAGTAAAAATGACTCAATGTTATCTGCATGTAAGCCCTGTTCACATCTGGTATGAATTTTGTATAACTTCTTGTCGGTTTGGGAAATTTTTATGTGTTAACGTTTTTCTAATATCTATCTGTTTCCACTGCGCTGTTTGAGATTTTGTTACTTTTTTAGGTTATATGAAGATAATTATATCGAAAATTATTGTTAAACAGATGAGGTACGGCATAACTTGTGACTCCTGTATATGTGTTTATAGTGCCCATATTACAATTTCAACATTTAAGTAAAAAGTATTTTTCTTTTGCAGTATTGAATAGATCGCTGAAGTTCCAAGTTCATGTTGAGTGTGATAAAGTGTGCTGTTCAGAGGCAGCAGGCTTCTGAGAGGAGGGGAGGTGATAATGGTCCTTGTTATCAGGTTGCTAGACGGAGAAAGAAGAGAAGAAGGATGTCGTATTTGGCAGTACAAACGCTCTCCGCCAGACATTGAGTGGGGGCGCTCAGTGATCATCACCCAGACGGAGGAGCTCTTTTCCGGGCAGCAAGGCGTGGTATTACCCAGCCCCAGACAATTATTTGATTTAGTATTTATGTATGGGATTTGTGAAATGAAAGAAGTAGGCTGGATGCGCTGTTTTCAATTGTATAACAAGTAACAAATAGTAACGGAATGCTTAGGGAGATGTCAAAGGGTCACTCCAAGTTGATCACATCATATGCGCTATTGAGCGAGCAGATGAAGGAAGCGATATGAATGGTGCTGCACCAATCCGGGAGCACGAAAAGGAGGTTAATAGGTGCTGGAGACAGAGTACAAAGACCTTCCTTGGCACGGCAGACACTAACGACGTGATCGAATTGAATACAGCAGCAGAAGTCGCAAGGAAGTTAGCAGAGTCAAAGAGAAAAGCTATGGGGTGGTATTCCACGCAACTTGCGATCTTTGAGAATGGGTTGCTGAACAACACAGAAACGTTTCGTCATCCTTCAAAGTAAGTTATGGATTACGCCAGAGCCTCCACTAGCCCTCGAAACCGGGATTTTGAGACAGATCAGGCACGGATGTAAGTCCTAGATGCAAGAATAACTATGAAAAAGTTATTGCAGTCTCTAGGGCATAGTATCTGCTATACAAGATGGAGTTACCGAGATGGCGAGAAGCAGATCATCAGGTGTTACATGGACCATTACATCCTGTCTTACTGTCACCAGAGCAGTATCTGTGGTGGAAGAGAATGCTGTTCGGAGAATTATCGTCGGAATTAAATCTAGTAGTAAAATTGAGCAGCTCGACATTGCTTTTAGACCACCATGAAGAAACTGTGGGTGTGACACCAGAAAATACATTGGCGTATAGTCAGATCCACAAGAAAGTGTACGCCCTTATCTCTATGAAATAAAAGACACTATTGTAAATACATATTTAGATGAAAATGTGTTATTACTAATTGCGTAATTACCTAATAAATAATCCAGTCACCACCATTATCAATTATAGCTTGGCACCTTGGCCCTCTCTCCAGTAGTACATCATCCACGTATCCGACCTCTAAATATCGTTTGACACACTTTATAACGTATGTCTTTGACTGTCTAAGAATTTTAGCAGCAGCTTCATATGAAATCTTTGGTCCCTTTGAATGATTTACAAGGAACACTGCGTCGTGACGCTTAAGATATTTAGCACGCATTTTAAACTGCAGCCGACTAACAAAACATTCAACTCTCACACTGTTTATCTATACACTGGGCAAAAGCTCGTTGATTACAGATTCGAGACCACTACCAGGGAAGTTAATTTAAAACTATGGGGTATATGTTCTTGTGGAATTGACTACATATATCAGTCAGGATTGTTATCGAACAGGGATCCATTCTTTAAACGTTTCATGGACCCCACATATCTAGTGAAGCCTGCGGCAGTTGCAATAATCTTGCAAGTGGCAGAGAATTGCGATTGACATTTAGTGATGACTGAGGGAGTGTTTCAGCGAATGTCAGAGTGGATCACTTGCCTGTTTCTTTGCAGTTCGCACGTTGTGACTTTTTCCTTTTCCAATTACCTCACGGCGCAAATGGTCATTTACGTTACTGGCAGTACAGTTAGCTTTCTGCCACCGAGCAGTGTGTCAGCAGTGCACAAGTAGCAGCAATTGGCTTATTTATCGTTCATATAAGTGTAGTAGTCAAGTTGAAAATTTGTTTGAGTGTTCTTAGTGCACTTGTTTAGTTAAATCCGTCAAATCATTGTGTAGTTTCGTAATTAGCAGGGGCCGATTTGCATTTTAATATCTGTGATGTGTAAAGTCACGTAGCTGTCTTTCATATGTTTATTTCTTTCAAACAGTCTTTGTACGTTACTGACATTACAAGCATTACAGTTAGCCTTCTGCCGCCGAGCAGTGTATCGGCAGTGCGCATGTAGCAGCATTACTGTATTTAGTAGGCAAACTTGTATTTTAATAACTGCTTAAATTTTGTGTCGAATTGTTTGTGCACTCTGTAGATAGTTTAGACGTCCTTTGCACAGCAGTATTTAGCATGGATAGGGACTGCGACTGCTGTGTTCGGATGCGGGCTGAGTTGGCGTCCCTTCGCTCCCAGCTTCAGGCAGTGTTGGTTTCAGTCACACTGCTTGAGGCTGTTGCCAATGGGCATCACTGTGGGGGTCCGGATGGGGGTTTGTCGGGGACGGCCAGCTCGTCCCACGCATCCCCCGATTGGACTACGGCTGTGGCTGTCCGAGATACTGCCCACATTGAGGCTGATCCCTCACCTGTGGTAGAGTGGAAAGTCGTCTCGAGGTGTGACAGGGGGCGAAAGACATTCTGGGGGGCTGAACGGAAGGCCTCTCCAGTTTGTCTGACGAACCGGTGTCAGGCTCTGTCTCCTGATGATACTGATCTTCAGCTGGACATGGCTGCTTGTCCTGTTCCAGAGGTTGCCCCACAGTCTGCAAGATCTGGGCCGTCGCAGAGGGCGGGCTTACTGGTAGTTGGGAGCTCCAACGTCAGGCATGTAATTGGGCTCCTTAGGGATATGGCTGCAAGGGAGGGGAAGAAAACCAATGTGCATTCCGTGTGCATACTGGGGAGAGTCATTCCAGATGTGGAATGGGTCCTTCCGGATGCCATGAAGGGTACAGGGTGCACCCATCTGCAGGTGGTCGCTCACGTCGGCACCAATGATGTGTGTCGCTGTGGCTTCCGGCGGCTATCTGATCAGGTGAAGACTGCCAGTCTCGCTAGCAGGATGAAAGCAGAGCTCACCATCTGCAGCATCGTCGACAGGACTGACTGCGGACATTTGGTACAGAGCCGAGTAGAGGGTCTGAATCAGAGGCTGAGACGGTTCTGCGACTGTATGGGCTGCAGATTCCTCGACTTGCGCCATACGGTGGTGGGGTTTCGGGTTCCACTGGATAGGTCAAGACTCCACTACACACAATAGGCGGCTATACGGGTAGCAGGGGTTGTGTGGCGTGGACTGGGCAGTTATTTAGGTTAGATGGCATCGGGCAAGTACAGAAATGGCAACAGCCTCAAAGGGTGCGGGACAAAGTAAGGACATGCGGGGACCAAGCAGCAATTGGTATTGTAATTGTAAACTTGTAACGCCGGAAATGCATATCCTCCTGTTGCCATCTATTGTACTATAATTTTTTTCCTTGTTTTGTTACCTCAAGATATGACATTTCTGTCTATTTATATATTGTAATTGTTTTACTGTTTGTATATATATATATATATTTATATATTTATGCATTTATATTGGTTTATTTTGTGAATATTATTTGTATTTATACGCTGGGTCTGGCCTAGGGAAAACTATGCTATCGAATGAATACATCGATAGGTCGTGTGGAGAACCAAAGTGTTTAGGATCTTTGGTAGTGTTAACTCTGTCGCGTGGAGCGCGGGAAGAGAGGGGGTCTGGCTGGGGTAGGGCAGTGGAGCAGGTGTGTTGTGTGAAGCTCCCACGAGTTGCCGCGCTTTCGGGATTGGGCAGCATGTAATTGTGCTCGACTTGCGATGATAGTTTCTGACATGGTGTCGCGGACGGGAAGCATTAGCTGGCGCACATCAAGAACCCGTTTCGTCTGGTGACCGTGTCGAGAAGAAGGCGCGCCAACATCCAGCTTCTGCAACAGCGACGGCCGACAATGAGTGACTGTCGCCAAGCCCTCAATCGACGGCTTCAAACCTTCAATCAACCAACAAGGAAGACTGGAAGCACGTAAAGTTTTAGAACTGTATGGCAGACCTCAGCTTTTCAAACTTTTAAAATTGTTGCATCACAAAATTACAGCAACTTAGCATGAAGGTTTGTTGCTCATTGTCCCAATTACATTACCAAGCAGGGTCCCTTCCTTTTCCGGAATGAACCCGAGTGTCGTTGAAATTCAAACGCCAGCATTAAAGCAATATTATTCTATTTCACTGCTTTAATTTCAAAGTTCAGTTAAGGTATTCATAGCTGGCTACAGTATTTAGATTACACAAGCACAAATTATGAGTGCGAGTTTTGTTACCATATCTTAGCTTACCTGTGACTACAGCTCAGCTTGGTACGTACTAAATTTTACTATTGTTAATTGTTCAGAATCATATAATTCAAGTTCAAAGTTAAATCTCTTATTTCTAAATTGCGTAGATTCAAGTAGCTTTTGAAATGATTGTTGAGGTATCCCAAGACTAACCGTATTTTACTGAATTTAGATGTGCTTCAGAAAGAAAGCTCGCTATTAACTTCAGTCACTAAATTAACTTTCGATTTTCCGGTTTTATTAATTCTTTTGCTAAATTAAGTCAGAGTGTAGCGAAATTTATTACTTCTGACAAACTTTCAGTTTTCACACTACACGTGTCAACCTTCAGTTGCCACGCATCTAGTGCTAATTATATGTGTAATAACCTATCTTTTTCAGCTACTATAGTAATTGTCCTTAGGACTGGCGACCGTAATTTCCCCCAAATCTCAAATATCTAATTACCGCTAGTTAATTGTTAACGTAACGGCCGCACATTTACTTTCTTTATTAACTTTACCCCTTTTCAAAATTAATTTCCACCAGTTTAATTTGCATTTTTCCTTTCATTTAGATGTAACCCTTTTCTCCCTCTTTACCGACAAATTGACTTCGGTGACGATTGCTTTTTCCCAAATTTCCATTAGGTACACGCGGTTTAATTTTTCACTGTCATTAAGGTCGATGAGTGAGGGAGTGGTTACAAACTGTCGAAGCTGCGTTGGTAAAGTACCGGAACTTCAAGTGCTGATAGAAAGCACTGAAGGTGAAATCGTTATAGGTACGGAAAGCTGGCTGAAGCCAGGGATAAATTCTGCCGAAATTTTTACAGAGGCAAAGGCGATGTTTAGAAAGGATTGATTGCATTAAACTGGTGGTGGCGTGTTTGTCGCTGTTAGTAGTAGTTTATCCTGTAGTGAAATAGAAGTGGATAGTTTCTGTGAATTATTATGGGTGGAGGTTATACTCAACAACCGAGCCTGGTTAATAATTGTCTCCTTTTACCGACCTCCCGACTCAGCAGCATTAGTTGCAGAACAACTGAGAGAAAATCTGGAATACATTTTACATAAATTTCCTCAGCATGTTATATTCTTAGGTGGAGATTTCAATTTACACGTAAAGCTGAATTACTAAACTCCTTTTTCCAAAGCTGTTTCACAGAGGAAGACCGCACTGCAGTTCCTTCTCTAAATCCTCGCACGAACGAAAAAATGGCTGACATCGAAATAAGTGTCCAAGGAATAGAAAAGCAACTGAAATCACTCAACAGAGTAAAGTCCACTGGACCTGACGTGATACCAAATCAATTCTACACAGAGTACATGAAAGAACTTGCCCCCTCCTAACAGCCGTGTACCGCAAGTCTCTAGAGGAACGGAAGATTCCAAATGATTGAAAAATAACACAGGTAGTCCTAGTTTTCAAAAAGGGTCGTCGAGCAGATGCACAAAACTATAGGCCTATATCTTTGACATTGATCTGTTGTAGGATTTTAGAACATGTTTTTTGCTCGCGTATCATGTCATTTCTGGAAACCTAGAATATATTCTGTAGGAATCAACATAGATTCCGGAAACTGCTACCGTGTGAGACCCAACTCGCTTTATTTGTTCATGAGACCCAGAAAATATTAGATACAGGCTCCCAGGTAGATGTAATTTTCCTTGACTTCCGGAAGGCTTTCTATACAGTTCCGTACTGTCGCCTAGTAAACAAAGTAAGAGCCTACGGAATATCAGACCAGCCTTGTGACTAGATTGAAGAGTTTTTAGCAAACAGAACACAGTATGTCGTTATCAATGGAGAGGCCGACTACATACGTTAAAGTAACCTCTGGCGTGTTATGGGGCCATTGCTTTTTACAATATATATAAATGACCTAGTAGATAATGTCGAAAGTTCCATGCGGCTCTTCGCGGATGATGCTGTAGTATACTACAGAGAAGTTGCAGCATGAGAGAACTGCTGCGAAATGCAGTAAGATCTGCAGCGGATAGGCACTTGGTGCAGGGAGTGGCAACTCACCCTTAACATAGACAAATGTAATGTATTGCTAATACACAGAAAGATGGCTCTTTTACTATATGATTATATGGTAGCAGAACAAACACTGGTAGCAGTTACTTGTGTAAAATATCTGGGAGTATGCGTACGGAACGAACTGAAGTGAAATGATCATATAACATTTATTGTTGGTAAGGCGGGTGTCAGGTCGAGATTCATTGAGAGAGTCCTTAGAAAATGTAGTCCATCAACAAAGGAGGTGGGTTACAAAACACTCGTTCGGCCTATACTTGAGTATTGCTAAGTGTGACAGCGTTACGGAGATATTTAGCAAACTCAAGTGGCAGACTCTGCAAGAGAGGCGCTCGGCATCGCGGGGTAGCTTGCTGTCCAGGTTTCGAGAGGGTGCGTTTCTGGATGAGGTATCGAATATATTGCTTACCCCTACTTATACCTCCCGAGGAGATCACGAATGTAAAATTAGTGAGATTCGAGCGCGCACGGAGGCTTTCCGGCAGTCGTTCTTCCCGCGAACCATACGCGACTGGAACAGGAAAGGGAGGTTATGCAGTGGCACGTGGAGTGCCCTCCGCCACACACCGTTGGGTGGCTTGCGGAGTATGAATGTATATGTAGATGTAGAACACGTCGAATTAAATCATTACAATGTTTGTGTTGGATAAACATTAAAATCTGTCCATTCCGCTGCTGTAAGAGTACGTGACGAAGATGGCGGCTTTTAGCTGGTGAGCGTTAAAGGTGAACTCTAGATGCCGTTCTTCTGTTTTAAAATGTAGCGTCCATCTTTGATAACTGCACGTAGAAATAATTTTTACCGCACATAATCTGCCTACAATATAAAGTAAATTAATTTTAAATAACTTTGATCATTTTTATGGCAAACATTGCAAGAAAGCACCAGTGAAAACCCTACAGGACATGAACATTGAACCTGATGTCGATGACGGCGATAGTACTGATCCGGTAACAGAGGAAACAACTCTCACTGTTTGTGAATGGGAATTCAACGCATAGTCAATGCCCAGTGTGAAAACTACAGGAACAAGTGATATCGTGGATCCGTTTGTTCACCTTTTTAGAAATATGGCAACAATGATACATGGCACACTTGCGGAACGTGACAAACAATTTGCTGCGCAAAAAGATGATACACCAACAGAGGGTGATTAGGAATTAGCCAAGCGAATTTCTACAGAGGTAAACACAGCCATTACAGATCATAATCAAGAGTCTGGTATACAAATAAATGATGTCCTGGGAGAGTATTACAAAGATGTGACCGCACAGATAAATACTACGCTTACAGACCGAGACAAAGAGATTGCTAAGAGAATGGGTAAGGGAAATAAGGCGTTCTGAAATTGGGTAGATTCTGGGTTGTCTAGTATCTCCATTGACATTTCTGAATTAAAGGGAACTTACGACAGTATACTTAAAGGGGTAAAGAGTTTGTAAGTAGGCTGTTTATGTTTTCTCTATGTAAGTAGGCTGTTTATGTTTTCTTTATGTAAGTTTGCTGTTTATGTTTTCTTATTGGCAACGTTACGTAGCGCTCTGTATGAAAATCACTGGCTGTGCTGTGTGCAGTCTGTGGCTAGTTTGCATTGTTGTCTGCCATTGTAGTGTTGGGCAGCGGCAGCTGGATGTGAACAGCGCGTAGCGTTGCACAGTTGGAGGTGAGTCGCCAGCAGTGGTGGATGTGGGGAGAGAGATGGCGGAGTTTTGATAATTTGTAATACTGGATGTCAATTATGAATATTAAGGTAAATACATTGTTTGTTCTCTATTAATATCTTTCATTTGCTAACTATCCCTATCAGTAGTTAGTGCCTTCAGTAGTTTGAATCTTTTATTTAGCTGGCAGTAGTGGCGCTCGCTGTATTGCAGTAGTTCGAGTAACGAAGATTTTTGTGAGGTAAGTGATTTCTGAAAGGTATAGTTTAATGTTACTCAGGGCCAATCTTTTGCAGGGATTTTTGATAGTCAGATTGCGTTGCGCTAAAATTATTGTGTGTCAGGTTAAGCACAGTCTTGTATAAATTGTTCTAAGGGGACGTTTCATATGTCGACCCTTAGCCTAGGATACCTCACTGGAATCTTCGGATTTTTTCTTGTAGTTTGTGTATTTAGTGTAGCTTTTGTTTATTGCTAGCGCGTAATTGTAGAGAGAATTTCCTTTGTAGTTGCAGTCTTTCATTGTTGTACTGTAAAACAGTTGTGGCACGCATGTAGATTTGCACCAAGTATTTCGCGGCTGCGCTTGTAATTAACTACATATTATTTTCAGTGCTATGTTAATGTGTTCTCTTATTTTTGCTATTCAAATTGTGCTTTTCTGTGTTATCGTGTGAAATATTGTGACAATAATGGCGTGTGAAAAACGTAACACTCGGCTCCAAAGTAAACTGAGAAATGACAGTGAAGACGAAAGCAGTGTGTTGGCCCCACCATGTAATGAATTAACTAATATTCAAAGTAGTAATTTGGTAACTGTGCATAGGGAAATGGAGCGGGCGTCAGACAATGGCGTAGGCAGTGAAACAGGTAGTGAACAGGGAAGCATTATCGATCGATCGGTCGGCAACAGCTCGCCTCAGGAATCCGAAATGATAGGACACAATTTTGCAAATACTGTAGATTCAGGTTTTGCGTCCTCACCGTTTTCTCAAATGAGTCAAGACATATTTTCCGCTTGTCAAAATGTGAATGTTGCCGGTGCAAATTCACTGCCGAAAAGCACTGAAGAACATGTTTCAGACACCAGTGCATTGTTATTACAGTTAATGCAACAAATCGGACAAAGGCTACAAAAGTTAGACACAACGCTTGAACAAAATCAGAAACAAATGGGACAAAATCTTCAAAAGTTAGACACAATGGAACAAAATCAGAGACAAACACTGCAAAAGCTTCAGAAGTTAGACATCACACCTGAACAAACACGTGAAGATTTAACTACTGAGTTACATAACATCGAATCGAAATGTCAAAAGGTCTGTAATGACGTAAAAACACAAATTTGTGAGCATTTCCAACCTATTTTTTCGCGTCATGAGAATGCGTTACAGAATCACGAAGCAGCCATAAAAGAACTGCAGAGTACTGTTCATGAAAATCATGAGACCTTGCAAGCTAAAATGGACTCAGTTGCATCTACCGATTCGGTTATGCAACTTGCAAAAACTCAGGAAAACTTAAAGGACACAGTAGAAAGACACATGGGGGAAATTAGTTCATTATCAGAGAAAGTAGTTGAACTTTCGGATCAGCTAAATAATTTATCTACGAAGGTAGATGATAATCTGAATGACACAAAACCAGTAGTCTTTAATGACACAGAAGAGTGCGAACAAATTAAGAAATTCAAACAAAATCAGAATCAAATTAATACGCAACACCAAAGAGGAATCCGGGAAGTACAAGATCAGCTGACACAGGTAATACAAGAATTATGTATTTCAGAGGGCACTCGCGCTCCAACACGGGAAGAGGAACTTAGAAATACGGAAAAGCCACAAAATAATAACACAGGGCATGTCGGTAATTATGAAAGAAATGTGCAATGTGCACCGAATTTTGAGATCGAGCCGCCGACACGACGTAACAATGACCGACATGCTACTCGCCGACACGATGATTTTGACTATAAGCTGTTCATTAGTACACGTAAATTCAAAACGTTTAAGAATTCTACCAACGACATTCATCCACAAGCGTGGCTCCATCAATTCTCTCATTGTTTCCCTCCCAACTGGTCATTGGAACACAGGTTGGAATTTATGTGTGGCTACTTAGAGAATGAACCAGGTGTAAGAATGCGATCGGTCATTCACGATTGTCACAGTGAAGGAGATTTTTATCATGCCTTCCTCTCAGCATATTGGTCTCAAGCTACACAAGACCGAGTAAAACATAGCATCTTAATGACGAAACACTTCGAACAATCTGAATTTTCCAGTCTTGTGAAATACTTTGAAGACATGTTGCACAAGAATCAATACCTGTCAAACCCATACAGCCCCTCAGAACTCATCCGCATTTGCTTAATCAAACTGCCTGAACATTTACGACATATTATTTTAGCAGGACGTTGCAAAGACGACATTGAAGCTTTTCAGGGACTGTTACAAGAATTAGAAATTGACACAGACAGTCGCCGGATGCGAAAACAGGAAAACAATCACTACAGGTCACATACGTCACAATTCCGTGACGACAGAAACAATAACTGGACACGACAAGGCTATTCTTACAACGCAAATCGTGATCAAAACAGACACCACCCATATGACAACCACTGGCAGAGTAATAATAGTTACAGAGAAAGATCGCATTTTCGTAGTAATGAATATGACAGAGATTACCTTAGAAACAGACAATATGGGAACCAAAAAAATTATTATCAAGGGAGACAGAATAACTTCACACGCAACAGTTCAGCGCACAGTTACGATTCAAGGAGAAATTCTCCATCACGTGACCGACACGAAAGAAACTGTGTAAACTACTGACAAAACGACAGACGTGAATTTCATCAAAACTGGCGGGTTTCTAACAGAGCTGGGCCCTCTGGGCAACGTGAATTTGTAGAAGTTAGGTCTCCAAATCCCAATAACGACGCGCGCCAACAAAGAGACAATAGGCAATGACTCACTCCGCTGGCAGCCACAATACGTACTTATGAAAGTGACGACGCAGCCGCCGTAGCTAGTAATTACGTAAAAATGGAAGACATTAGGGACATCTTACTCCAGGAACACGACGTAAAACGTGACAACATTGCATATCCTGTGATTCACATTACTGTAAATGACGTAAAATTTACGGCAGTACTTGACTCTGGCAGTCCCATTTCAGTAATTAGTGAAACAGCTTTTAGCAAATGCAACAAATCGAACGATTGCCCCACACTTCCGTTACGTAAGATTAAATTACAAGGTGCAATCTTTGGAAAAAGTGTAGATGTACGCCAACAAACCAACTTAGAATTCTTTTGTCAAAGCCACAGCTTCTCTATGAATTTTCTTATTGTTCCATTATTGTCGACGGAAATTATACTGGGAGTAGACTTTTTGAATGAATACAAAGCAGTCTTAAGCTTTCATGATGCTGAAATAAGTTTAGAGAAAGAAGGTAAGTCAATAGCTTTGAAATTTGAAGACTGGCTCTCAAACCATGATGAGGAATACTGTTATCCTCAAACATAATTGGCATTAATAATATGTTATTTACTTTGTAAAGATGTTAGACATTATTTATTCTGTTTTGTTGCTCATGTGTGAAGTTGATGTTCCAAAAGTTATTCTGATCGTTAATGTATGTACTTATGTCATAATTCCTGTAACACTGATGTATATGTTTATTTCTATTCTTTTGTAAAGCCCCTATTACTACAAACGTTATCTGTATTGTTATGTTCTTCAGTGATGTATTTTGTACCTCATTTTGTATTCTCATGTTATAAAATTGTAATTGACACCAGTTCATCTAATTAAGTAACTTGTACGTTACATTTCACTGCACACGTTTCTGTTGGTCATAGTATATGGACAATATGTGAGAAGTAGGGACCGTTAGTGTTTGCACGTGTGTTAATAATTCAGCAAGGGACTGGATAACAGCATTGCTGGTTCTAAGGACAATTCCAAACACTTTGTGAGTGCACAAGTGGTGGTTATGGACTTGCTCTATTATCCGCAAGACTCTTCAATGGTGATTGTGCACCTGCACAGTCGCAGCAGATGGCTGCTGGCCATCTCTACAAGGACTACAGTGGGTCTGCATCTCTGGTGGCCCACCAATACCACAATCTCTACCAGGACTACAGTGGGTCTGCTCTGTGATGACCTACCTACCAATATTCGTCAGACCGCAGGACCACTACGGTCGCAGGTTCGAATCCTGCCTCGGGCATGGATGTTTGTGATGTCCTTAGGTTAGTGAGGTTTAACTAGTTCTAAGTTCTAGGGGACTAATGACCTCAGCAGTTGAGTCCCATAGTGCTCAGAGCCATTTTTTGAATATTCGTCAGAACTTCGAATGACTCTGCTGTGGGTTTGCTCTGTTGTGGCCCATTACCTGTCAGCATGTCAAGAGTCAGCACTGTCTTTCCGTTGGAAGGACAACACTACTTCTTCAAGACTGCATGGAAATCCACTACTTCTGTGTGCAATTTTTTTTACTAATGAGACTTTGTGAAAAAAAAACTGTAATTACTATTATGATGATCAGGACTGTCTTTATGGACTGTGAGAAAATTTTTGCTTTTGACCAACATTGTATTAATAAGTGTGTGCATTTGATATCTTTCTTACTGTAATTATGAAAAATTTTTTTAAATCTGTATTGGCCACTGCCCAACAAAATTTGTAAAATTTTTGTGGGGAGCATGGGGGCTATGTAAGTAGGCTGTTTATGTTTTCTCTATGTAAGTAGGCTGTTTATGTTTTCTTTATGTAAGTTTGCTGTTTATGTTTTCTTATTGGCAACGTTACGTAGCGCTCTGTATGAAAATCACTGGCTGTGCTGTGTGCAGTCTGTGGCTAGTTTGCATTGTTGTCTGCCATTGTAGTGTTGGGCAGCGGCAGCTGGATGTGAACAGCGCGTAGCGTTGCACAGTTGGAGGTGAGCCGCCAGCAGTGGTGGATGTGGGGAGAGAGATGGCGGAGTTTTGATAATTTGTAATACTGGATGTCAATTATGAATATTAAGGTAAATACATTGTTTGTTCTCTATTAATATCTTTCATTTGCTAACTATCCCTATCAGTAGTTAGTGCCTTCAGTAGTTTGAATCTTTTATTTAGCTGGCAGTAGTGGCGCTCGCTGTATTGCAGTAGTTCGAGTAACGAAGATTTTTGTGAGGTAAGTGATTTCTGAAAGGTATAGTTTAATGTTACTCAGGGCCATTTTTTTGCAGGGATTTTTGATAGTCAGATTGCGTTGCGCTAAAATTATTGTGTTTCAGGTTAAGCACAGTCTTGTATAAATTGTTCTAAGGGGACGTTTCAAGTTTAGTCACTGATGACAGTAATTTCAGATAGATTATGGCACTATAGATATTACTGTGCAGCTGCTGTCTCAGTCAACGTAGCTTTGAGTTCGAGGAAACACTACGAGGCTGCGTAGATGCCCGAGAATCGTTAGAAGAAAAAGATGAGCTAGATGACGAAAAATTGAACACAGTGTCAAAAGGTGCTATGCTGATGGCTAGTGTTGAAACATCCTATGAGACTGGTATTCCAGGTGAACCAATAGGGAATGAATCGGAAAACATATGTGCTAAATCACGGCAATCCTGACTGGCGAAACCGCGTGTCCACACAAGTCAGCAATCCG
Source organism: Schistocerca cancellata (assembly GCF_023864275.1). Lineage (NCBI taxonomy): Eukaryota > Metazoa > Arthropoda > Insecta > Orthoptera > Acrididae > Schistocerca > Schistocerca cancellata. Next base: position 642,630,801 of record NC_064627.1, read on the forward strand.
CCCCCCAGGTCACGGCAATAGAGATACCGCCGTAAGGGGGCGGAACCGCTCCAGACCACGCTCATGAGATGTATGAGGCAACTAACCCTTGAAACCGAATTTATAGAGAGGAGGCAGGAAAAGTTATTCCACACACAAATTACACTGCTGAAATGGAGAGAGCAGCAACCAGCTAGATTTCGGTACTAATACAGAAAAGCTTACTGAGGCACTCGTAGTTTTAGGGGTATTCATTTGGAAATAAATCCTCCCACACCTTTGTCTTTCAAAAAGCTTGTAAGTGTTTCCTAACTGGGTGGTGGAATCAAAGATAGGAAATTTAGTTGGCGAGGGAGCCCAGTGGGTAAATGGCCCTGCTGAAAACTGCGTGACGTGTAATGAGACAAAAGGGTATTCCTAGCCCAGTTTTTGTCAGGATGATTGCTGAAGCACATTCGAAAGGAAATCTTTAATCCAGAAGTTTACAATCCAAAACAAGATAGCTTGGAGAAATACTTTGAGCGATAGCTAAATTAAACTCGCTGCTGGGACTAAAGATGTGGTGCGGATTTTAAAGATTAAACTGCTGATCAAAATCCGCGAGAAAGTAACAACAACAACACATAATAATGTGGAGGGCTTCCTGTCAGTCCTGGATTCGACTGATCTGGTCCAGGAAGATTTTAAATGTGCTAACTCCAACGGCAGCACTTAGTTGTGAGTGCTTCCACAATCGCCAGTAATCATGGCTCTGGCAGTGGCAACAGTGCAGCGCTATTGCGCGGCTCGTCGAATCGAAATACAGTCACATGAACATGCAAAACTCAGCATCTTCCAACAGGTGGCCGAGGAGCAACTACAAACCGTCATGGACCCCATCAGAAGCAGTGGCACTCGAATTTCGGTAACCAGTGACAGCCACATAACGAGAATTCGCCACCGCCTCTAAATTCTAATCATAGTAACAGACTGGTGACGAATACACGACGTATATCAAACTGCGCCCAATTCTGGCCGACGCGGTGAAGGCAACCACTCACGGGAAGGGGTAAATCCGGGTTCGAGTCGTGCTGTGGCACAAATTTTCAATTGTCGCTATTGCATTACCACAATCCCCGGTGTGGGTAGCCGTCACGATTTCCCACGTGTGCCCCATCCTTTTCTACATTTTATGATTACATGTATGTACCTGCTGTGTCACTGGGAGTGATACCAGTTGTGTCGAATATGTACGACAGAACCCTAATTTTGGCAGGCGACACATAACCGATCGGGACCTCCACCGAACCGCCCACTATCATAGAATCAGGCCGTTCGCATTGTTGAGTGACAGGTGAGCGTCCCGCCACGATGGAAAATTTTTGTAAATATTTGGTAAATTCCTGCGGGATCAAACTGCTGAGGTTATCGGTCCCTACGCTTACACTGTACTTAATCTATCTTAAACTAACTTACGCTTGCCTGAGACAGAACTCGAACCTCAGATGGGGAGAACCGCGTGAACAGTGGCAAGGCACCCAAGACCGCACAATGAACGAAACGTCAATCCAGATGTCACTTTATCGCGTTCGCTGGTGACAGTTGCGGGACGGATAGGGAGTATCATTTCCAGAGAGCAGCTCCGTATGTTGGAAGATATAATGACGATATAGATGTTAGGAAATAGCTCTGTGAGTATTCAGAGTTGTGTAGGAAACCCACACGAGATCTTTTCAGTGTGCAGTTAACGTATTCTGGTCGGAATTACGACCACGTTTGTACTTGAGACTGATGCTGGTATGAACTTTATTGCCGGTAATTTCCTTAGATGGGTTACGGACTCTATGAAAGTGCCCACTCTTCCAGAGCAGAAGTGTTTAGTATCTGCTGCTATCAATGCCATACGCCAGAGGGAAGATAAGCAAAATAATGTTAATGTAGAATTTGTGGATGGAGCCATTAGTTGCACATTTCTCTTGGTGAAGGAGCTTTCTGTCAGGTACCTATTTGACATGGAGCTCCTGCGAGGAATGAATGCAAAAATTGGCCCTTCTGAGGGGTCAGTGCCATTTCACAGTTGGTGGTGAAGAGGTTGCAATAAAGTTAATTAAAACTAAGGTATGTCATAGTAGATTCTGTTTGGTGTCTAAAGTACAAAACATACGATCTCAGGTGATGTGCATGCATGACCACTGATTGTATTAACATCTCACTTGTTTTGTCAAATGACGATATGTTAGATGCTGCCCATATACAGAAGAATGATGAAGAACCTGAGGGACGTGATATGCTGTGCTGATGTGTGGTGCTATTCTCCAGAAAATCTTGGGTGATTAAAATGTAACAGTACCGCATGGAGGTTGTTCCCTACAAGATGAATTGTCATGCATCGTATTCCGTTCCGTGGGTTAGAAGGGTGGCCGTAAAGTGCGATCTAGGAATTCAGTCTGTGATAGTAAACTCAGACGAATTCTGAACTTTCATCTTGGGGAGAAAATACTGTTAAGAACGCTCCCCAAGCGCTCGCTTCTGCGGAAGAAAAACAAGAAGTGGCGGTTACTGTAAACTGAACTATGTGAGATTATTGGAATATCCCATGAGGGAGCGTATCTCATTGCCTAACCAGACTGTAATAAAATCAAAGGACTACCCCAGCACAGAAATATCTGAAGTGAAGACTCTACAAGTATTACATGATGTCTTGTTTGCAAAAAATTTGCTGTTATCCTGTTATTTACAGGATATGTATTTAGTACAGTAAATATCGTCTGTTGTTTGAATATGTTGAATATTGCTCGCCGCAGGCTAAGGAGCACTCAATGCTCATAATGTTTCTCTCTGTTTTATTTAGTACTGGATAAGAAACGAGATAGGCAGAATGTAAATAATTCATAATTCTTCATTTGTGAGGCCATAGTGTCCGTAGTTGATTTATAATTCTTGTGGGTATTTTTGATCTGTCGTTGCAACTACAAAAATGCTTGACTTTTTCACCAGACGCGTTTCGCTTTATTGAGGTAAAGCATCGTCAGTGGTCTGTAATTAAGTTATTTGCATTTTGATTTGCTATTTAGATCGAAAAACAGTTCGTTAAGAATATGTTTGATTTGTACTTACGGTGATTTTTCGGCTGATTTCTTGCTTCCCGAAAACTCACTGTAATTACCAATACAAATACAACATAAAGCGAAAGGCGTCTGGTGAAATATCAAGAATTCTTGTAGTTGCAACGGCGGGTCAAAAATACCCTCAAGAACTCATAATTGCTTAGAGAGGATCCTGATTTACTTGGAATATTTAAAATAATGGACGGTTGTTCAAAGGATGGACAGTCATTTAGCGTGAACCGGTCATTTTTAAATACTTGTATAAAAGCTAAATGGGGGAAATTCGTTTGTTTCTGACCTACTGCAGAAAATAGTTTTCCTATATATGCAGTATTAGAGAGAACCGGTTGTAAGTTTTGCATGCTGCAATGATATCATCAGTGGCGACTACATAAAATGCGAAACACTACTTTAATGTCACATCATGAGATTTTTGAACTTATATTGCGTAGGTTAGTAATATTATGTACTTTGATTTAATTGTGGAACTACGATACACAGAATGCTACTTATCTGTACGATGTACATAATATAAAGAATAAGGAAGCAATAAATTAGTTTTATCCTTAGCAGAAAGCTGAAAGAAATATTTCGACATGTTATTACTTAGGATATATTTCTTGAAATCTTTCAACTAAAGTGAAATATGTAAAGGATTTTTCCTGATATCATAGTACTCTGTGTAAAGCGAGCAATGAGTTGTTCAAGGGTCTTTTATCCTACCCTTCAATTCTTGTAGTCTTTCGCGATCGCGGTGGATTTGATATTCTGGTTTGTTAGTCATATTTGATTCGTGCTTGCCCATGTAACGATTAATCGCCTGCAAGGATATAACAATGGTATCTTAAGGATATAGGTTCATATTTTGTTTTACTTGTATCTGGCCACTGAGTGTCATGCGACATTTACATACACAAAAATTAAACAGAACCTTCGAAACAGAAAAATTAAATGATAGACACTGTATTCTGTGTAATACAAATAACTACTGCAATTATACCTTGACCCAAATATTATAAAGAAAGCCGGCCGCTGGTGGCCGAGCGGTTCTAGGTGCTTCAGTCTGGACCTGTGCGACCGCTACGGTCGTTAGTTCTAATCCTGCCTCGGGCATGGATGTGTGTGATGTCCTTAGGTTAGTTACGTTTAAGTAGTTCTGAGTTCTAGGGGACTGATGACCTCAGATGTTAAGTCCCATAGTGCTCAGAGCCATTATATTATAAAGAAAGTTTTGCAATCCGTGGGACTACCAAAGGAAGAAGTTTCTAAAGGCCCTTATGTGAAGTTATTCGAGTCGGATTTCTGTGGGCGAATATAGCGTACTTTCAGTCGAGTCTGAACTGATAAAGTAGTACGTGGGACGCTCATGTAATATGCTGTGTGATGTTCACAAATAGACATCTGACAAATATTTGAAAGAATACAGTGTCTGACGAACTGGAAGAGACGTAAAACTGAGTAATGAATCTAAAGACACTCCCTCCCCGTCTGCTGTGTATCCAACAGAAGCTTATAGAACACTCACTCTTAAAGACACGTGATAAGGGTGCGTGCAGCGGTTTCAGACAGCTCCTGATTAAGCGGAGGATGTAAATAATGCTGCTACAAAAAACTATTGTCGCCATGTATCTTGCACCGTAATCCCTGTGTAAATACGTCGTACGCGGATTACACGCTGTTACACTACATCGACATTTGTTAATTGCCGATAATGAATACTTACGTGACTACTCGACGGTAATACGTTTCATACTTTGATATAAACTGACAAGGACAGTTAAGTTACGTGTTTACGTTTTTACATGTTTACGCCAGTGAACAGGCTTACCAACTTATGGGTAGTAGAAAACAGAAGTCCCCAATGGATCCGGGTCAAATAAATGTATATACATTTACTTAATGAACTTCGGGTGCCTAATTAAGTTACTCTCCGCCGCACAACGATGCTACAGCCGCCGTTGAAACCTCGATGAGGTCAATGCATTACTCAATAAAAAAAATTCTCTACAGCCATACTGTCAAACGAAAATTGTATATTATTCACTAAAGAATGGAATGCAGTGACCTTTCCAATCCAGTTATTTTTGCTAGGACAATTTGCGCACTCAATGTTTGCAAAAATTATTCACGTAAATGACAGAAATACCAAAAACAAAGTCTGTAAACTATATGAAGATTACAGATGTACTTGTATTTTTTTAACTTATCATCGCATATCTACTGCTGAAACAATGAAGTAACGTCAAAGAATGCATGATAATGTACTAGGCACCCACAGTTTTTCTCAATGGCTCTTTGTTCCTGCGACCTGCGCACAGATTGGGAGGGAAAGGATTTAACTTACTAAATGGCCTATAAAAGGAGATTGATTACGTGTGCAGCGATCATCAAGCACTCTAGAGTAAAGCTGACTTACTTCTGACTTGAACTCATCGAAATTATGTCTGAAAGACTCAGAGTTTGTGAAGAGACATTTGTTATATATTTCATTTACCTTTTGTCTTAATAGTGTGAAACTGTTGACTATAGATTAATATTGTAGTGTTGTGTTGAAAATTAACCACCCCCACCTCAGCTGAATTTTTGTAGTTAATACTGTTAATACAATATGTAACAATAACGGTACCTATAATAATTTTTTTCCTTATGAATTTAGATAAATTTTTCTTTCTGAATTTATGTAAAATAATATAAGTAATGTTTTGAATTTCTTTTTCTTTTCGTGTCATGTTAAAGAAACTGTAAACAACTTTTGAAATGAATGTTATTATTTATGTTAGATTTCAAGCAATTTGATAACCAAAGGAAAGTGTATTCAATGTTAAAACTATTGTATGATGTGAAAATTGTAATTTATACACTTGGTCCATACGTAGGTAATGCATTAGGATATGTGTAGTAGAAAACCTGTGGTGAATACCCTACCTGTAGGGGAGCGGGAAAAGGTGGATGCAGGCGAGTGCGGGAAAACGCACACTGGCGCGGTTCGGCACAACGGGCTCAGTATTACAGTCGGAGTTGGGTATCGGTCGGAGGAACATGTACCGTACTGAGGAGGCTATCCAGGAAAAGTGAATTCCATTAAGCCTCGGATGGGCCGATTCCGACGACTACTTGACATGGCTATATCCTTGGGCACAAAATTGGAAAAATTACGACGCTAAGAAAAAGGAAAGTGCCGATACTGTGAGAGCCTTAGCCGTGCTTGTATGTGTGCTGTGCTGCCCGCTATCTCGCTGCCCGCCATCCGCCACAACGACGTGCACAGGTCAAACATTTATTTCATGTTTAGAAGTGTATCTGTGTGGACCAGTGTCGAAACTGTTTTAACTGTTCAATAATAACGTGACTTTTACCAGAATTGCCTTAGCCATCACTTATCCTTATCATTGACCTAGACAGGGTCCTTACCACATATTGTGCAACCCGAGTATCCTGAAACGAAAGTTTACAGTTAGTATTTAATTATCTGCAGACCAATCTATGCTATAAAGAAGTTTGAAGTTAGGTGTGTTAACGCAAATGTTAGTAAAGAACAACAGTGTGATTAAATTGAAAGATAAATTTAGAATTGAGCTAGCGATGTTATTTAATTAATGTGTGACAGAAATAATGACAATTAATTAATCCAGAAGTGTGACAAAAGAGTAGTAATCCATAGATTGATAATTTTGAGTGTTAATTTCCCTTCAAGACTTACTAGTTTCAGTATAACGACCATAACAGTTTCAGCCCCCCCCCCTTCTCTTGCCCATTCCTTCACATCTTGAAGTGTACTGATCAGATTTGAACAGTAAAGTTAATTTCTATATTAAACCTAAGTGTATTTGTGTTTTTTACCTATTTTAATAGTGACATTGTATGTGTGTTTTCAAAATTGCTAATTCTAAGGTAATCTATGCCCGATTTCAGTCTGATCAATATACAAATGCAGTTCGTAGTAATCATTGCTGTGTGGTGTTGTGTAATTTTAGCTCGTGTAAATTAGTACAAAAGAAGAAAACCTTAGTTCAGTAGATTCTTTCTGGTTCTAAATTTTGCCATAAAACGCAACATTACTACGTGTCATTATGCTTGTGCATGCACCCACTTGTACAGGGAAAAACTCACTCAATGCCTAATTAGGCTGGCGACCGTATTATTAATTATTGGCAATATCTATAGTGTGTACTTCCTGTCCGTGTGAAAGCGAAATTATACTTTACATTTGCTTGACGTATCACTGTAGTTACTGACTGAGTATAGGTCCGATCTTGCTTCCATTAGGTACACGCGGTCAACTTATGTACTAAAATCCTTGTTTACAAGGTGAAGCCCGTGAACTTATTACAGTACAGGCTTTATAGAGCTAACGCACGTCCGACAGGGCGGTAGTGTTACAAGTGGCTTCCCGGTGACAGGACATCCAGTGTTGTCGGTTACAAATTAATGTAAATACCGAACAGTGGATGTTCTGTGGCACGAATAGCAATAAAGTTCAGTAAAATAAATTGTAGTGTGCGTCAAGTATACAAAGTGTGGTGTAATTGGCATTTAATATGGACAGGAACGCAGACAGGGTAGATGTGCCGAGCGAAATGGAGAATGCGGCTAGCAGTAGCAGGAGTTTACGCGGCCAGATAACAGATGGCGTTAGCGGAAGACAATTGGCGTACATACAATACCATGAACACGTCAACGAACAGATTGAAATGTCGCGATCGTCTCGAACACAGCAAGGGACAAAACAGGAAGAAGAGGGTGACTTTGTAGAGGATAGTGTGTACTTGAACGAATCCACTGACATATTTGATTCGCCACAAATAAAGAAAGAACCGAAAGAAACTTTTGAAGTAGGATCGGAAAACACAGAATCCATAGAACAAAACAGTGTAAAGATTTTAAGCATGAACGACTTATTTGAACAATTAACCAAACAAATTGCAGGACAGACTGAGCAACTTAAAACACAGAGCCATCAGCTCAAAACACACGTTGCAGAGCAGCTCAAAACACAGAATGAGCAACTTCAAAAACAAGTCGGTAATCAGGTTAATCAGCTTAAAACACACGTTGACGAGCAGCTCCAAACACAGAATGAGCAGCTTAAAACACACGTTGATCAAATTAAAGCACAGGTCAAAGATCAAGGAATTAGAATTAGTAAACAAATAGAGCAGGTAGAACAAAAAGTGGGAAATTTAAGTTCTGTGGTAAATAATATGAAATTTGAAACTGACACCATTAACAAAAATATGGATACTATGCAGGAGGAAATTGGTAACATTAACAGTAGATTCGATGTTGAAATTCTCAACATCCAAGAGAAAGTAGAACCTCTGGTTGTAACTAAGGTAGACGAAAAAGTTTTCGGTCTTAAAACTGAGATCGTAAACGAATGTCAACACGCAATATCACAGTTGAAAAAGGTAGTTGTAGACACTGAAAGAGATTTGGGTGAAAAAGTAACCGGATGTGTTCAAAATTGTACGAAAATTCAAGGCAAAATTTTCGATCTGGAGAGCAAAATTAAAGATAGGCCTGGTGTTGTCTGTAATGGCGCACCGATTACGAAGCTGTTAGAAGACGAGGAACGCTTCGATCCCGCGAAGAAACATAACGGGTGGCATCCGTTAGATTTTATCAAAAATTGCGAGAGAATATTTCCTGAGCACTTGTCTGATCAGGAAAAGATAAACGTTGTAATTAGCGCCTTAGCAGGTGACGCTAAGCGCTGGGGAATCAATTTAAATACCGAACGAATGACGTTCGAAGAATTCAGGCAAAAATTTACGGAAGAATATTGGTCTGAACAAAAGCAGGACCATTTATGGCGCGAATTTATCATGGCCAAACAGCATGATAACAGGGGCAGGAATTCTTTGAAAGATTTCTGCGAGTATTGGTACCGAAAATTGACGCATTTAAGAGGTAGAAGATCGGATTCAGAAATTATCTGGGAGCTATATAAAAAGCTTCCAGAAGATTCTAAGAGGTATGTAGGAAGCAACCATCGTAGCTTCCAAGCATCTCTAGAAAGGGTCGAAGACGAAGACCATTGGCGCGAAAGTCGTGCCAATTATCAAAATTTTGGCAACCGTAATACCCGACACAATGACGAAAGAAATGATGGCGATGGATTTCGCGTCAATGTAATACAGAGAGGAAGAGGCAGAGGAAGAGGCAGAGGAAATTGTACAGGACGCGGTCGAGAGTACACCGCGCAAAATAATAACGACGCGGGAAACTAATTTCCGCGAACGTTGCGGGCCAAACGGAAGCGGACAATACATACCGGCCCCGATTTAAGGAAAAATACCGGACCGACCGTAATGTAATGAGACAGACTAGAGACAGGCGTGAAGCGACGCAACGTGTTGTGGCGAGACAAGCGTCAGGTGCGAGCCAACATGAGTCATCTCGGCCGTACAGGGCGCTCCAGGTTAACAGGCGAGTGGAGCATCAGAGGGCAACGGCCCAGCCTAGCGGAACATCTGTTCAGAGAGAAGCCGCTAGCAATACGGCAGCAGTAGGTACGAACGTAGCCGTAAGAGATAATGAAAATTTTACGAGTGATAATTCCGTGGCAAAGGAAACAATAAATGAGACTGTGAGTACACAGAGAGGTACGATTAGCAGTGTTTGCAATGAGGTAAAAGGCGATAATGAATTAGCAGAAGTAACGGATTGGCATGTGCAGATCGACGATCTATACAAGGGCCTAAAGCAATGTGAGTGGGAGGATTTTAAGAAGGGGTATGAGGCGAAGCAATTAGTTAATAGAAAAGGAAATGATAGGGACGTCAATAAAGTGACGTGGCCCAAATTTGAAGAGGGGGAAATAAATAGCGCCGCGCAAAGTACGTGTGCTGCCGATAAGAGGAAGGTTAATGATAGGAAGGATTTGGAGGATGAAATCCTCAGCATTGACGAAGAAATAACTTCTGCTAACAATCCGCCAATAGTGCAAGCTGCTACCGAGAGGCACCGTGGAGAAGGGGCAGATGATTACCTGAAAGTAATTAAACTCCACGAGGATTACACTGAATGTGAAGTCACAGTAGATGTAAATAAAGCTGATGATGAGGCCGTTTTGCCAAAAGAGGAGATTGAATTAAAATCTAAACCTGACGACAATACCGAGGAAGAACTTAGTGCCTGTCTCAGAAAAGCTTTTATGTTAGAACCTGAAAGCGATCCAGAATGGTCGGATTCCGACGATAGTTCAGAAGATGAAACATACGCAAATACAGACAAAATTGACTATACTAACTTTCCATGTTGTGCAAAAGTAGCGTACGTAAATGAATCTGGTGTTGAGGAAGAGAGTAGTGATGACTCTGGTGAAGATGAATTTTCAGGTGTAAAAGAAAGTGAATATACTTTTACTGAAAGGGGGTATGAGAAAATCAGTGAAAATAAAGGGGATGTAGTTAATTACGATATTGTACCTAACGATGACGAAGTATCAAAACAAAATCCAGACGTTGAAACAGAACAAAGAAAGAAAGAACCACCAGACGACTCAGAGTTTATTTCGCAAAGAATTCAGGTAATTAATGACTTTGAACTCCCGGAACCAACGAAACCGCCAGATATATGTGAGGTGAATGTTAAAAGCATATCTTGGGACGATGTTATCGTCGACCCGGATTTGCTCAAGGAAGACCACGATAATGAAAAACATTCGACGGTTAAACAAACAATAATACCAGTTGAAATTTATAACATGAAATTGCAAGTACTTCTTGATACTGGGTCTCAGATAAGTGCAATTCCCCAATCGTTTTTCGAACACATTTGTGATAAGCCGGGGCTAGTAATTATGTCAGTAACAGGTGTAAAAATTGTTGGGGCTACTGGCAAGGCTAGCAAGCCGGTAAAGAACCAGATTTAGGTTGAATTTAGTATAAAAGGACAAAACTTTGAACACGATTTTTTGGTTGTGCCAGACTTGAGTACTGAAATGATTCTGGGAATAGATTGGTTGGATAAAGAAAAGGTTATTATTGATTGTAGCCAGGGAGTGATCAAAATTAATAGTACCTTTAGGAATTTGGAATTAAATTTTGAGGAAATTGGGAAAGTGTTTGATTCAGAAACTGATTCTTTGTTGTTGGAGATCGACCAAGGGAATGATGGGTTGACAAACAAGTATGAGGTGTACCATGTCCAGAAATTATTAAATGAGAGTGACAAGCAGGGGCATGAATTTAAGGGAATGGTGGAAAATTTAGAGGGAATATCTCCCAAACAGAAAGCAGAATTGCTTGAAATTTTAGATAGTAACAGCCCCGTATTTTCGGACAAACCTGGCCTAGTTAAGAATTTTGAATACCAGATTGAGACAATAGAGCATAAACCTTTCTTTGTAAGACCGTTTTCGATACCCATATCAAAGAGGCAGGCTGTTCAAGTGGAAATAGATAAAATGATAGAATGGGGGGTAATAGAACGAAGTAGCAGTGAGTATAATAGTCCCCTTATCATAGTGAACAAAAGGGATGGGGGAGTGAGAGTAGTTATCGACGCTAGGACTTTGAACAAAATTGTAAAAAAGGAAATAGATAGACCTGAAAATCTAGACGAAATGCTCCAAAAATTTTATAACGTAAAATATTTAACCAGTCTGGATATGACCGACGGATACTGGCAAATCCCATTGAGTAAAGAAACCCGTAAATATACCACTTTTCTATTCGCCGGGAAATGCTATCAGTATAAAGTAGTGCCATTTGGGCTTAGCACATCTGTGGCAGTATTTATTAGGGCACTGGACTTTGTATTAGGGAGAGAACTGAGTTCCCGGCTAACCATTTATGTAGACGATTTACTGATTGCTACAGAAACTTGGCAGGAGCATTGCGAGTTATTACGGAAAGTTTTTGTTGCTCTACGAGCAGGGGGCATGACACTTAAATGGAAGAAGTGTGAATTTGTGAAATCGGAAATAAAGTTTCTGGGGCACATTATTACTACAAACGGTATTGGCAAGGATCCGGAAAAGTTAAGTGCAATATCGGGATGTCCAGCTCCTAGAAATAGAAAACAGTTGAAAGCCTTTCTAGGTTTGTGTGGATTCTATAGAAACTTCGTCAAAGGCCAAGTTTTTAATAGTCCTCATTTGAACAATTTACTTAAGAAAAATAATGCTTTTGTGTGGACTGAAGGATGCATGAGAGATTTTGAAAACTTAAAAAGGGAACTTTTGAATGACAATATTTTGCATCACCCCACACTATCAAAACCTTTTCATATGAGTACTGACAGCAGTGCTTATGGAATTGGCATAGAAGTTTTCCAAGAAATCTGTGAGGCCAAAGAAATAGAACACCGGACTATCGCATTTGCCAGTAGAACCCTAACAAAATACGAGAGAAACTACACTATTTCGGAAAAGGAAGCTTTAGCCATTATATGGGGGCTAAAGAAATTTAGAAATTATCTGTGGGGCCATAAGCTCATTATACATACCGACCACAAAGCTTTGACTTTTCTTAAAGATTGCCGTTTACTTAATGGTAGGCTGACTCGTTGGGCTTTGTACCTGCAACAATTTGATTACGATATTTGCTATGTTAAAGGTACTGAGAATTATGTGGCAGATGCCTTATCTCGATTGCCTAATGGTATGAGTGAAGTGCCCAATGAAAATGGAGAAGAGGGTACTTTTCAGATAAGGTATATGAAAGAGATTTCAGGAAATAGGAAAATTGAGCAGATATGTAAAAATATGAGGTACCATCAGAATGAGGATTCAACCTGGAAATCAGTGAAGGTCAATTTTGACAGTGTGCAGTATCCTCAAATTAAGAAATATTACAAAATTTATAAAGGCATTTTATATAGGAGGAAAGATTTAGTTACTGAGGAATGGAGGGTATGTTGGCCAAACCAGTTTGATACTGATGTCATAGATTATTTTCATTTGGCATTGGGGCATAGTGGGCCGAGAAAGTATTTGGATAAACTGAATAATGTCATAGTGATTACTGGTAGTGTAAGAAAGAAGGTAAAGGAACGGATTAAGTCATGTGATGTCTGTCAAAAGACCAAAGTACCGAACAAAACTAGTAGGGGGCCAATGCAAAGTACATTGCCTGAAGCCACCCTAGACTTCTTATCGGTAGATTTATATGGTCCCCTCCCAATGACTTCGGGAAATTGTGCATATGTTTTGTTGATTTTGGAAGTATTTTCTAAATTTGTGAAATTATACCCCTTGAAAAAGGCAACAGCAAAAGCTGTATTTAGTAGGATGGTCGAATACTTCAGGACCATCGGAAAACCCAAGGCAGTACTATCGGACAATGGACCCCAGTTCATATCCAAAATTTGGAAAGAGGGAATGGGGAAAAATGGTGTGGAGGTTAAATATATTGCAGCCTACCATCCTGCAAGCAACCCGGTTGAAAGATACATGCGCGAAGTCGGGAGATTGTCTAGAACATACTGCAGTCACAATCATAGAGCCTGGGGCAGATTCATATCGGATTTTGAGAATGTCATGAACACATTACATCATGAAACTACAGGGTTCCCACCGGAAGAAATTTTGTTAGGTAGAAGTAGTAAAAGTTTAATTGAAGAAAAATTGGAGTTTCCACCTTGTACAAGTTTAGGATTGAATCAAAAGAAAGAATTGGTAATAAAAAGGGCAAAGCAAAAAGCTGAATCTAGATCTAGAAGACACGATAAAAATCTAAAAGTTTCAAAATTTAAAATTGGAGATTATGTTCTTTTAAAAACCCACGAAAAATCTAGTGAACTAAACCATGAAATTTCAAAATTTAAATATATCTATAATGGACCATATATAATACAGAATATTCCACACGATAATGCTTACTACCTAATCTACCCAAAATCCAAAAGACCTTTAGGTGTAAGAAATATTGTGGACCTGAAACTGTATGTTCCCAGGAACGAGTAATTGTGCTGTATCTTATGCTGAAACCAAGTTATTTCATATGTACCTAATCTTTGTAAATGTTTGTATACCATTGAAAGTTTGCTAATGTAGTTATGTGAGTTTCAGATTACCAATTGTACTGTAACTGTAAAAATGTATGGAGAAAAGGACTGAAAAGATAGGATAAATGCTACCAGCCAGATAAAAGATGGAACTGTCAAAACTGAAAATGGGCAGTGTATGAACCATAAGATGAAGGACTGCCAAATACCAATGAGGGCAGATAAATAGCCGATGGAAAATTGTACATGTGATCCAGGAAATATGACTATATGAAGTAAAATGGACTGCCCAAATCCGCATAATAGGCAGCGAATATGTGTAGATAATTTTCTGAAAATTTTGTGTGTATTTTGTTTAGTAATTTAAGAAATGGACTGCTATTCAAAGCAAGCAGCGACAAATTATCTTATAGTGTATGCGAAATATGCATTTGTTTTTGTAGTTAAATGTTTGTATTCCAGAATTTTCAATTATTTCTTTGAGAAATTTGGAAAAAATGATTAAATTGCTATTTTAGTAATGTTATGATGGGAAGTTGGACTGTGCAAAAAGGCACTTAAGTAAATAACGAGAAATTGGTCTTGATGTATTGAGAAAGTATGAACCTATATACAGTGAGTGGAAGGAAATATGTAGTGTAAATCTTCTTGAACATTTACGTAAAGATTCAGAACCAGTGTATAATTGTTAAATTTAGTGTTCCCATAAAATTTGGACTTGAGAAAATTTTCTGGAAACAGGGGCATGTGTAACAATAATGGTACCTATAATAATTTTTTTTCCTTATGAATTTAGATAAATTTTTCTTTCTGAATTTATGTAAAATAATATAAGTAATGTTTTGAAGTTCTTTTTCTTTTCGTGTCATGTTAAAGAAACTGTAAACAACTTTTGAAATGAATGTTATTATTTATGTTAGATTTCAAGCAATTTGATAACCAAAGGAAAGTGTATTCAATGTTAAAACTATTGTATGATGTGAAAATTGTAATTTATACACTTGGTCCATACGTAGGTAATGCATTAGGATATGTGTAGTAGAAAACCTGTGGTGAATACCCTACCTGTAGGGGAGCGGGAAAAGGTGGGTGCAGGCGAGTGCGGGAAAACGCACACTGGCGCGGTTCGGCACAACGGGCTCAGTATTACAGTCGGAGTTGGGTATCGGTCGGAGGAACATGTACCGTACTGAGGAGGCTATCCAGAAAAGTGAATTCCATTAAGCCTCGGATGGGCCGATTCCGACGACTACTTGACATGGCTATATCCTTGGGCACAAAATTGGAAAAATTACGACGCTAAGAAAAAGGAAAGTGCCGATACTGTGAGAGCCTTAGCCGTGCTTGTATGCGTGCTGTGCTGCCCGCTATCTCGCTCCCCGCCATCCGCCGCAACGACGTGCACAGGTCAAACATTTATTTCAAGTTTAGAAGTGTATCTGTGTGGACCAGTGTCGAAACTGTTTTAACTGTTCAATAATAACGTGACTTTTACCAGAATTGCCTTAGCCATCACTTATCCTTATCATTGACCTAGACAGGGTCCTTACCACATATTGTGCAACCCGAGTATCCCGAAACGAAAGTTTACAGTTAGTATTTAATTATCTGCAGACCAATCTATGCTATAAAGAAGTTTGAAGTTAGGTGTGTTAACGCAAATGTTAGTAAAGAACAACAGTGTGATTAAATTGAAAGATAAATTTAGAATTGAGCTAGCGATGTTATTTAATTAATGTGTGACAGAAATAATGACAATTAATTAATCCAGAAGCGTGACAAAAGAGTAGTAATCCATAGATTGATAATTTTGAGTGTTAATTTCCCTTCAAGACTTACTAGTTTCAGTATAACGACCATAACAGTTTCAGCCCCCCCCCCCCTTCTCTTGCCCATTCTTTCACATCTTGAAGTGTACTGATCAGATTTGAACAGTAAAGTTAATTTCTATATTAAACCTAAGTGTATTTGTGTTTTTTACCTATTTTAATAGTGACATTGTATGTGTGTTTTCAAAATTGCTAATTCTAAGGTAATCTATGCCCGATTTCAGTCTGATCAATATACAAATGCAGTTCGTAGTAATCATTGCTGTGTGGTGTTGTGTAATTTTAGCTCGTGTAAATTAGTACAAAAGAAGAAAACCTTAGTTCAGTAGATTCTTTCTGGTTCTAAATTTTGCCATAAAACGCAACATTACTACGTGTCATTATGCTTGTGCATGCACCCACTTGTACAGGGAAAAACTCACTCAATGCCTAATTAGGCTGGCGACCGTATTATTAATTATTGGCAATATCTATAGTGTGTACTTCTTGTCCGTGTGAAAGCGAAATTATACTTTACATTTGCTTGACGTATCACTGTAGTTACTGACTGAGTATAGGTCCGATCTTGCTTCCATTAGGTACACGCGGTCAACTTATGTACTAAAATCCTTGTTTACAAGGTGAAGCCCGTGAACTTATTACAGTACAGGCTTTATAGAGCTAACGCACGTCCGACAGGGCGGTAGTGTTACAAATAGCTCTAAGCAGTCAAGGTTATCGTGAAGCATTCTCTCTTTTCTGTAAGTTCTTGTTATTGAATTAATGAGATAACAATTTTTAGTAAGAAACGATAAATTTTTCATAAAAAAATGAAGCTCTCGAATGAAAAGTGATATTAACTCATTCAACAGAGATTCTGTTTAAAATGTCGATACTTTCACAAAGTGACCGTAGAGCACGAAAAGTCAGTGAAAAATATGAGGTGATATACTTCATTTGTCTTCTTCCTGTTTTATCACTTCGTGTACTTAGGACCTCAAGCTGAGCGAATCTAAGTTTCTTAGTTGTTATATTTCTGATCGATAAAGCTTATTTAAATACATTTACTGGGTTGATCTGTCATTGCTCAGGCCACCACCTTGTCTCCTAATCTTTATTCCATTCGCGTGGTGGTTCATACATGTTTCAGCGGAAAAAAGGCGAGGTCAGAAGCGGACTGTTCAGACACGAACTATCGGACACTGCTGGTGTTCTTTCGATAAATGCTTTTCTATTAATGACCATACCTCACTGAGATGTTCAGACCATTTTCTCTGCTGGACGAAATACTGTGTGGCAAAAATTACACGAGTCTGATCGGTTTCTGTTTACGAACAACAACGCTCGTCAACTCAGTCACTGGCCTTATATAACAGAAAACGACTGAATACATACGAGTAGTAAATATTGTAGAAAATTCAGTACGCTGTACTGCAGCTTGCAAATTACGCACGCGATAGCTGTCTCAGTGTCGTTGATTCCATATAGCGACTGCTATACAATACTGAATTGCATCATTTACGTATCATCAAATTAACGCCGCTCCTTTGAGAAACGCATTCTAACACAGATATTTTCTGATACAGGGGGTAACACCACAATGTTGTCCGAACAAAACCTTACCTTCCTGAAAGAAACTGGGAACCAAGCCTGGACCGTTAACTAAGTTAGGTAATAGCAGGGAGAACGGATCACTGCAGAGCAGTTGCAACATATGGAACAGCGTCCCGATGATAGGCGTTAGGTAACCGCAAACTTGAGATTCGACATTCGTACCGCCATAGTGCTTCTGATTTTGCTCTGCATAATTTTTGTGTATCTGAAACGACGAACAGTGTAACTGTGCACAAACCTGATCCAGAGGTAATTCGAGATCCCGTAGAACGGGTGAACTGAGCAAGGGACGAAAGAAGAAGCCACTGTGAAGGATTGCATTAGCAGCCACAGACGGTAGTCGCAGTATGGTAACATGTGTGTCAGTATAACACACATGTAAGGAATTGCGATATGAGGCCACGCTCAGAGGGAACCTGGACGGCTCAGCGGTAGTAACCGTAGCAAGCGGGTCGTTGTCACCCCACAGCAGCAAGTCACTTGTTACGGACGATGTGACTAGGTGTCAGGCTTTAGTGAAACAAATGCACCTCGGAGAGGTGTAAATAACTCAGAATTTTGGGTCAGAAGCACTATCGTCGCCGGAGTCCAGCTGCATCACCAACACGCCGCGGCCGCGCTGGACAGCAAAACAGGTTGGTATCGCTAGCATTAGCCGTGCGTTCGGGACCAGGCTATGCCCTTCGCTGCTAGCGCTAAGTTCCTCACAGAACATATAAGGGAACAGTACTGTCTGACATGTCGAAACCTAGCCTGAAACTTCTCATACTGGAAAAATAGACCAGAAGAAACGTACGGTCAAAATTTTAATTCCTAAGGAGCACTGCAAGTGGTTTTTTTTTTTTTTTTTTTTTTTTTTTTTTTTTTTTTTTTTTTTTTAAGGAATGGTGAAGTTACCCTTACTCGCCGCTCGAAGAGACGCTTGTAACTACGGTTTTGTGCAGGCCTTCCTGCCGAACGTGCGAATCGTCAAATGAGCAGACACAGCCGTGTCAAGGGGAAATAATGCAGCAAAGCGCGAGGCCCAGAGTGCTCATACACGAATTTTAAGACTTAAACTGTACCAAAAACACCACAAATCATTAATTTTTGAACGAACTTGCAGTTTATATCGACTTGTTCCACAAGTGGTTAGTAAAGGAAAGAAAATCAAGGACGTGTATGCTTTTACATTACAGACTACTTTCACCGATTAGGTCTTCAATTTGTAGACATGAAATAAAATTCCTGTACCGCAGCTCTTATGATTTTTTCCGAATAATGTATATTTTACTAATAATGAAACAGTTCTCTGCAGCTGTCATAAAAACGTGAAGTATCTCTTGCATAACGAAACCTACTATTTGTCTTACGCCAGACACACCTGATAAGAGAGTAATTAACGTATTCATTCTCTTGACAATAATTACCGGTTTCAGTTGGACAGAACTGGGATGGAAGAACGGTCGTGGTCGCAGTTGTTCATTCATAAAACGTAGTGATGTAAACTAACAATGCAAAAATACCTGAACATAACAATATAGATCTGCTAACAATCCTGAAATAACAAAAGCCAATCGGAATTTATGTTGTACGACAGTCTGCTGAAAAATGCTTTTACACTGTAAAAAGTTTCTCTATCGAGGGGTAGAATCAAATAATCAGTCCTGGATGGAACCCATATTATATCAAGAAACTTTTCGTCCTTCTCCTAAAGACGGAAGTTTGTTATGTCCAGGCCAAGAGTCCAACAAAAACAGTGAATTATTTTCAGCACTTAATAAGAAGACGTGTTTAATGTGATATTGAAAGCACTCTCTCCCACTTTTTTCAGATTTTGCTACGTCGATTACAAGATTTTTGCGACTATACACGCGTTAGGTTTCTGTTTTTCGTCTTAATGTGCTCCGAGATTCTGAAGATGGACTTAAAGCAGCAGAAACAGTACTTCATTGATAGTCATCAGTGGCATTGTAGTATAAGAACGTTACATTGCATACATTGGCTGTAAAGCGATTTCCTTTTTACTTCATCTTGTTTTCGCTCGAAATGACAAAGGTGGCATGCACACAGTTCTAGAACCAAACCTGTCTGATGGGCTATTTATACAGTATTATGTTGGTAACAAGAAGGTTCGGTTCACATCAGCTACGATTTCTCTACAGTATTGTGTATTGACCACTTTTTGATACGTTTACTTGAAGTAAACTTTACAATATTGCTACATCCTGTCCTGTGTAATTTCCTGAATCTGTTTCACTAGGTGGAAGCAGCCTGAAGTCGGTAACGTTCATCTCACTTCAGTTCAAAGTTCCGAGTCCTGTACATTTTCCTCAGTAACAGTGCGTTGATTCTTTGAGCAGTTCTAAATCTTTCAAGTAGCTTTTCGTTCAAATAGCTTTTCGTTTGCGAGTTTCATTTCGGCACATATTCCGCAGTTCATGTAAATCTTTCTTCCATTTATACTATTCACGTTCAGATTTTACGTAACGGAAGCAGGAGTCCACACTGCTTGACTATAAGCGTTTTCTCCCTGCTTCGTTTAACCAAAAAGTTAACAGCCTTTTCAGACACTGAAAGCTATTACTGTAAAGTCTTCTGTGGGTAAGGAAGGTGCAGTATTGTTATTCTGCACTTCAATTATCCGACCGCGGTGGAAGAGCGGTTCTAGGCGCTCTAGTCCGGAACCGCGTGACTGCTACGGTCGCAGGTTCGAATCCCGTCTATGGCATGGATGTGTGTGATGTCCTTACGTTAGTTAGGTTTGAGTAGTTCTAAGTTCTAGGGGACTGATGACCTCAGATATGAAGTCCCATAGTGCTCAGAGCCATTTCTTTCCTGAGTATGTGACAACAGATGTTGGATGCATCCGCCATAGTTTCACAAGGAGACCGCAGAGATCCGTTCGCCGTGCAGCTTAACAGCTCAACATGCCCCGATGTCGGTCTGGCATCGATGTTCACACATGAAACCATACAAAATTCAGCTACTGAAAGCTCTTCGTGAAGGTGACAAACAACAGCGTGTTCAAGTCTCTGATTTCGTTCTTGGAAAGATGGAGGATGACAGTTTTCTTCTACGCTTACATTCCATTTAAATGGAAAGTTGAACCGTCATAACGTGACAATGTGGGGTACGGAACAACCGCGTGAGAAGGACTCTCCAAAATTTAATGCCTTTTGTGCAGTTTCATGGGTGAAGGTGTATGGTACATTTTTCTCTGCCGAGAACATTGTTACAGGAAGCACATATCATGATATGCTTGAGAACTTTCTTTTCCCAAAGTTGGAGACTGATTCTGACTACTTTATTTACCAACAGGATAGGGCACCGCACTGGCATCTGGAAGTGTAGGAATTTTTAAATCAAAGGATTACTGAACAATTGATCGGTCACACTGGACCAAATGATTTAGCCTTACATTACTGGCCTCCAAGGTCACCAGACCAGATTGTACGTGATTATTTCTTGTGGGAGTTCAAAAAAGAGTCTGTTTATGTGCCTCTGTTACCAACAACAATGATGAACTGAGACATTGCATAACAGCAGCGTGTGGAAGCTGTAACCCAAGACATGGTCGCTGCAGTGTGGGAATAATCTGAATACCACATTAACATATGTCGTGCGTCTCAATGAGGGCGTATTGAACATTTACGAAAGGGTATGAAAAGAAACTTTTTGAGTATCCCATGCAACAAAAAACAAAATTTGTTGTATATGTTTACTTGTTTCGGAAATATAAACATGCTAAATCGGATGATTCTTTTTAATACCCCCTGTACTTTCAGTGTGTCTTAACAGCTCAAATTTTAACGCAGCCTTTCTTTTGGTGTACTCTTCACGTATAAAATTTTTCAGAGCACGTTTCAACATGTCTGACTGGATCGTTCTAATTTTAGTGTCAAAGCGTCGCCAACCTGCCATCCGCACCTGCTTTCTACACACCCCGGACTTAGCGTCACAGCATCAGCTGCTGTCCAACTCCGGACAGCGAGCAGTGGGTCGTATCCAATCCTGTGCACAGCAGCCTCCATCTGCCGCTGGGAACTCGTGTACAGTTGAGGGGGGCCGCTCCAGGCGCCGTCATTGATTGGGAAGTAGTACACTATTGACGTAGTTATCGTGGCCTACAGAGGCCGCCGGCCTCCCACGCACCTGCCGTCAGCAACGCAGGGCACCTACGCCTACGCAGCATCCTCTAACAAGGGCGGAAGGTGGCAGCCGTACGTTAGCGCCAGCCAGTACCGACAGAGTGAGGCGTGCTTTACGTCGCTGAGCCAGGGCTAAGAATGTACGTAGATTAAATACAGCCTTGCTTGTTGTCTGCAGCGTCTCCACATGGCCCTCCGCCATGTCGTGACCGCCACTCAGCTCTGGGAGTGCAAACTGTTCTTTTCTGGGAGTACTTTGGCGAGATGAATAGGACGAGGTGCTCAGATCATCATAATCGTAGATAAGTATACGCATTAACCGATTCAGAAGTCTGAACAACAATCAAAACAACCTGTGGTTTGTTAGAGTCCTTATGTCTTTATCACTTTAGTAGGCGCAAAAATGAAAACCCTTGCTTTCTCACATTCCCGCATACAGATAGATTACTTACTCAAAGACGTACTTGCCGCTTACTGAACTTCATTACTGGATCGTTTCTGAAAATATGGCTTTCTTGGAAGAAAATTTTATCAAAATAACGAACTGTCGACTTCATTATACACCCCGTCCGAGAATTTCCCGGTCAACTAATTCAAAGCAGTTAATTCTGTATATTGCACACTGAGGTGATGTAAATCATGGGATAGCTGCTAATATGATGGTGGAGTCGTTGTACCACCCTTAGTGAAGCAACTCGATGTGGCATGGGCTCAACAAGTCACTGGACATCCCCTGCAGAAATAATTAGCCATGCTGCCTAAACGACCAAAGACACTACTGGCTAGGAACTAAACATCTATGGTCCATTGAACGCTAACACGACAGTACTGGCGAGCCCCTGCAACACAGCTATTACTGGCAACTCCAGATGTTCGACCAGCCGAAAAACAGGCAACCGCAGGGAAACCGTTCTGTACACAGCACGCAAACCAGCCACACACACCCACTACACCACCTGTGAGCCGATCTATGACCGATCGCCCACTAACGACCTTGAACTGTTGCAGGGACGCAGCAACTGCAGCAAGTACCGCAACGAGCTGCAGCAACGACAAAGGTGACAATGCACGATACCTCGCACTAACATAACCACACCTTGCATACACTGTCGCAGATAGCAAGCCGCTACTGCCCTTACTACCCGTCCTACTGTCGCAGAGGCTTTTTTCCCTTGGCGCTTGCCTTGGCACTTTTTTTCCTCTGCCCTTACAACCGCTACCCTTCCATCGCTTTCGTCCACTTTCTATCTTCTAATGGACCGTTTTAATGAGTAATCTTACCCAGACGCATGGATAACATCACAGCCCGCATCCTGTGACTCCTGATTCAAAAACTAACATGTTATACGGAGGTGCCAGTAGAACTTTTGGTTCGGTCGCCACGTTGGTGTGGGCGTGGAGGTGCCCCAATCTATATAAAAAAAAAAAAGAAGAAGGCTGCCTAAAGACATCCGTAATTGTAAAAATATTGCCGGTGTACGATTTTGTGCACAAACTGATCTCTCGATACTATCGATGTATGTTCGACGGGATTCATGTTGGGCGACCTGGGTGGCCAAATCGTTCGGTAGAAATTTCCTGAATGTTCTTCAAGCCAATCGTGAAGAATTGTGACCCAGCGGCACATAGCATTTTCATTCGTAAAAATTCAATCGTTGTTCGAAACTGGAGGTCCATGAATGGCTGTAGATTATCTCCAAGTAGCTGAACATAACCATTTCCAGTCAGTGATCGGTGCAGTTGAACCAAAGGACTCAGCCTACACAATTGTGGTGCCACAACCAGCTTGCTTAATGCCTTGTGAACAAGTTGAGTCCATGGCTTCGTGGGACCTATGCCACACCCTACCATCAGCTCTTACCGATTGAAATTGCGACTCGTCTGACCAGGCTACGGTTTTCCGTTCGTCTGGGGTCCAACCGATATGGGCTCTAGCCAGAAAAGGCGCTACCGACTACGTTGTGCTGTAAGCAAATACGCTCGCGTCATTTGTCTCGTGCCGTAATCCATTAACGGCAAATTTCCCCGCACTGACGTAATGGATACGATCGTCGTACGTCCCACATTGATTTCTGCTGCTGCTTCACGCAGTGTTGCCTGTCTGTTAGCACCGACAACCCCACGCAGACACGGCTGCTCTCGGTCTTCAAGTGAAGGCCCTCGGCACCGCGTTGTCCGTGATCAAAGCTAATGCTGAAAGTTGACGTTCTCTGCACACTTTGGACACTGTAGATTTTGGTATACTGATTTCCCTAACGATCACCAGAATGGAATATTACATGCATCTAACTCCAACTACCATTCTGCGTTCAAAGTCTGTTACTTCCGTTGGGCGGCCATAATCACGGCAGAAACATTTTTACACGAATTAACCGTGTACAAATGACAGCTCTGCAAATGCCTTGCCTATGCGATACTACCGCCGCCTATATATGCCTATCGCTATCCCATACCTCTGTCATACATCTGTCGTTATGAAAGTTATCTGTTCAACCGATCTGTATGTGCACCATCTCACTTATCACACACGTCTCTTTGTCCTCCTTGACTTCTTGCAGATGATCACAGGCGTCATGCTTCGAATGTCTTCTTCAACCTCTTTATGCAGTTGTCCCTCACTCTTGTTCACACGTTAAGCCACACGGCTATTAATTATTGTTAATAATGATTTGTTGGTATGGTACGGTCCGGTCTTCTTAGTGGTCATTTTAGTGGTCATTTCAAATGGGCTGGAGATGGTGAACTAGACCTCGAAATTCTTCTTGAAGGAACAGATGTATCTGAACAGCTAAATATAATGGAGCTCCATCCTGCTGTAATCGCACATAATTCATGGTTCCCTTGACTTTTGGCTGTGGTTCGCAACATACACAAATAACAATTTACAATGACGTACCCTTAACGAATAAGTAGTCCGAACAGATTCCGTGATGGCATTCTGTCCAAATTTTGCACAGAATGGAGAATTTTCTTAGACCAGAAAACTGTACATTTCATGAGTGAACCACAATATAGCACACATTTCTCATATTGTAACACTCCCGAGCTAGACACAGCGTTGGGAAATTAACACCAGCAAAGCTCCGCAAGCTGCAACTTGTTATTCCATTCATTTGTCATAGAAATCAATCTGAAACATCGGGCTAAATTATTTTCACACCTTTTTCCTATGTGGTCGTACATTGTTTACCGCAGTACTCTAAGTTTAATTACTCTTTCGCGAATGGATTTCATTAAATACGGATCTGTTGATTGAGCGACGATGACACATGCTTCCTTTCGCTTCTTCGTTTGCCCACTACACCGCCTATTGTTTGCTATTGTCTCTAACAGAAATATATTGTGACTCAGGAGGACGGGAAATTTTGAAATGGAGATTAATGGATGAGAATATTTACATTACACAGAGTTATTTATGTCAGTGTGAAGTACAGGGAATGCCATTATTGACTGTCACAGGCTTTTTATTTGTCGAGAATATCACATCTGATAGATGATCTCCTTCTCGGTGATCACATTCCTACTGCCAGATATGACAACTACGTGTGGCGCGACTTAACATTTGAATATGAATCCTGGACGTTTCCTCTCCTATTCTTGCTATGAGTTTTTCGGTGGTAGCAGGTCGAGTTCTGTAAACCGTGCTCATAAGGTGACCCCACAAGAAGAAAATCAGGTAAAGTTAGGTGATCTTGGGGGACAAGCAATGTCACCGTGCCTAGAAGTAACACGGTTACCTAACAATCGTCGCACAGCTGGCATAAATATTCGTGCCGTTATACGTCGTTGCTCCGTCATGTTGAAACCAATTGTTGCAGGGAGACGGGGTAGTTCATGCACAGCAGAACCCCACTGAACGACGGTACAGTGTTTGCTCACGCTTCATCATGTCCAGGAAAGTACTGGCCTATAAGGCCACTCGATGATTTGGCACACCACACAGTGACCTCGCTGTAACGCACTGGACACTCGTGTAGCTAACGTGGATTTTACTGAGACCAAAAGCGAAAATTCTGTCTATTGACATAGCCGCTGATGTGGAAATGAGCTTTGTCTGACATCTACAGATTGTTAATCAAATTGTCGTCGTGCATTTTTACTAACATACTTTCAGCATATTGTCTACGTGTTGGGGGATAGTTAGATTGAAGTTGCTGAACGACCTGCAATTTCTGTGGATGAAACCTTAAATCCTCTTTCAGGATTCGCTGAACACTCGAACGATGCAGCTGTAGAAGACTCTGCGCGACATCGAACACAGTGCTGCGGGCTTCTTACGAAAGCAGTCCACGCAACGTCGATATTTTCTCCTGTACGAGCGGTCCGAGATGTTTCCTCAATCCAGAACCCGTTGCTTCAAAATTGCGGACTTATATCTCGATTTTGTGGGCTTGGGGAACACGACAATGCATACCGATGTTGAAATGACGCCGAAACTCTCGACGAGCGGCCTCCACATTTCCGTTCTCGTAATAGGCCTATATCGCAAAGGCACTCTGCACACCGTCCCATATTCCATTGATCCATATTTACTATTTACTAAATGGCAAGAAAACGCGAGCAGCATTCTATACGTCATTCTGCGCCACCTACCTTGCAGCGTTGCCACAAGTTGCGAAATTTCCCATCTTTTGAGTCACCGTGTACGTTTCTTCCAATTAACCAGGGCTGCTTTTCGAGGGGGAGCCTTTGAAAGCGGTCTCTAAACACATCCACGTTATCTCTGTCACTGTTTGCCCCGTCTATGGATATTCGTGCACAGCATTAATCAGTCCTCAATAGTGTGTCACATCAACAATGCTTACGCAACTGAGACACGACAATGATGAAATAAAATAATACAGGAAAAAATGGAGTCAGTCAGCGTCGAAGCAGACACACAAATAAAGAAATTATTTGTTTCTTCAATTACACAAAGTGAAAGATGTTAGAATGACACCTCAGTCGCCCTGTAGATTATAAGACAGTGATTCACAAAACATATTTCTGGAACGGGACTGAAATTAAGACGAGAGTTTTGCTGCCCGAGCTTTTCAGCTGAATAATTCGCACCGTTTCTCGTCATCCCTGTCAATCCTTGCAAGTCGAATAAATTCACAATTACACGACATATCACGTGTATAGTGCGCGCAAAATGCTGTGGCCGCTAGATGTTCAGTCAGCTGGGGAAAGTGTGTCGATAGCGGCAGGGCCTCTCGCAGCGCTGTGGGGGAGATGCCGAGGGCTGGAGGGGAAGTGCCGTTCTAAACTGAAGCTTAAACTCATATTTTTTTTGTAAATATTAGGTGTGGTCCTGCCACGACCACACTTGCATGGTGACTATTCAAAAAATCTCTGTCACGTCTACTTTCGTTAATATCAAGAAAGAATTCTGCTGAAAATGCAGCTATTTAGTTTCGCCTGGCTTGTTAACTATGTGTAACATTTAGAGAAGCGTCGTGAGTGACGAATTTTGAGTAAAACCTGCACATTTCTCTGGTTGTCATGTCAAAATCTGCTTCTTTTTCCAATACACAACGAAGTTTTCACTGTCTCACCTCACTAACATGTGGTGGAAACTCAATTGCAAGAGAATTCTGAAACAGTGGTTCATTAAGTTTATTTCGTGAGCGACTGAGGAAAAAGAAAGTCAGTAGCTTATGGAAAAGCATATCCTCGTTACAAAAAGGCGTGTAACATCTTCACATATGTTGTTCCAAAACCCATGGAATTTCTCGTTTAAACCAGCTATCCATGGCCCTTAAAAATTACATTCTTTTAACTAAAAAGTCTGTATTTATTGGAATAACAAGGTAGATAATAAATTTTATACAATAACGATGTGGTGAAATACTGTCCTCTTTCCGTACTATCATTTACCACAATCTCACTTCGATATCTGAAACTGTTTATGGTGTATGGGGAATGTTGTGGATATTTGGTTCAAAAACGGCTCTGAGCACTATGGGACTCAACATCTTAGGTCATAAGTCCCCTAGAACTTAGATCTACTTAAACCTAACCAACCTAAGGACATCACTCACACCCATGCCCGAGGCAGGATTCGAACCTGCGACCGTAGCAGTCCCGCGGTTCCGGACTGCAGCGCCAGAACCGCTAGACCACCGCGGCCGGCTGTGGATATTTCATTCTGGCTTTATTGCTGGCGCAGAGTGTGCTGCAACAGATCAATTTCCCCAAGATTGGTTGCAGTTAGATGCCTCTAAACAAATCTAAAGGAAAATTCAATATGTTAGCTACGTTTCGTATGCATCAACATATTATGTGACACACACCAAACGCAAAAGCATAGCGACCTCTATTTTCGTTAGACAGTCTTCCGAATTTCTCGCGTGTCTTACTTTCACGTAAATATCACAATAATTATGACTAACGAAAGGATGGGCAAGTCGTCACGAACCCGACATATGAAGCAATAAGTAAAGCAAAAACGAATCTTTTTACCTAATAAATTGTGTAAAATACACTCCTGGAAATTGAAATAAGAACACCGTGAATTCATTGTCCCAGGAAGGGGAAACTTTATTGACACATTCCTGGGGTCAGATACATCACATGATCACACTGACAGAACCACAGGCACATAGACACAGGCAACAGAGCATGCACAATGTCGGCACTAGTACAGTGTATATCCACCTTTCGCAGCAATGCAGGCTGCTATTCTCCCATGGAGACGATCGTAGAGATGCTGGATGTAGTCCTGTGGAACGGCTTGCCATGCCAATTCCACCTGGCGCCTCAGTTGGACCAGCGTTCGTGCTGGACGTGCAGGCAGCGTGAGACGACGCTTCATCCAGTCCCAAACATGCTCAATGGGGGACAGATCCGGAGATCTTGCTGGCCAGGATAGTTGACTTACACCTTCTAGAGCACGTTGGGTGGCACGGGATACATGCGGACGTGCATTGTCCTGTTGGAACAGCAAGTTCCCTTGCCGGTCTAGGAATGGTAGAACGATGGGTTCGATGACGGTTTGGATGTACCGTGCACTATTCAGTGTCCCCTCGACGATCACCAGTGGTGTACGGCCAGTGTAGGAGATCGCTCCCCACACCATGATGCCGGGTGTTGGCCCTGTGTGCCTCGGTCGTATGCAGTTCTGATTGTGGCGCTCACCTGCACGGCGCCAAACACGCATACGACCATCATTAGCACCAAGGCAGAAGCGACTCTCATCGCTGAAGACGACACGTCTCCATTCGTCCCTCCATTCACGCCTGTCGCGACACCACTGGAGGCGGGCTGCACGATGTTGGGGCGTGAGCGGAAGACGGCCTAACGGTGTGCGGGACCGTAGCCCAGCTTCATGGAGACGGTTGCGAATGGTCCTCGCCGATACCCCAGGAACAACAGTGTCCCTAATTTGTTGGGAAGTGGCGGTGCGGTCCCCTACGGCACTGCGTAGGATCCTACGGTCTTGGCGTGCATCCGTGCGTCGCTGTGGTCCGGTCCCAGGTCGACGGGCACGTGCACCTTCCGCCGACCACTGGCGACAACATCGATGTACTGTGGAGACCTCACGCCCCACGTGTTGAGCAATTCGGCGGTACGTCCACCCGGCCTCCCGCATGCCCACTACACGCCCTCGCTCAAAGTCCGTCAACTGCACATACGGTTCACGTCCAAGCTGTCGCGGCATGCTAACAGTGTTAAAGACTGCGATGGAGCTCCGTATGCCACGGCAAACTGGCTGACACTGACGGCGGCGGTGCACAAATGCTGCGCAGCTAGCGCCATTCGACGGCCAACACCGCGGTTCCTGGTGTGTCCGCTGTGCCGTGCGTGTGATCATTGCTTGTACAGCCCTCTCGCAGTGTCCGGAGCAAGTATGGTGGGTCTGACACACCGGTGTCAATGTGTTCTTTTTTCCATTTCCAGGAGTGTAGTTTGACCACATTGCAGGGTACGCGCCTTGATTCAGCCATCGCTAAATGGTCGAAAGGCGGATAACACTTACGAAAACTGGTCAATGCGCGAGCTATGCTGTAGTATTCATCCTTCTCCTTCATGTCACACGTCAAATGTTTAACTGTTCTACAAAGACATGGATAGCGAATGTCTGAACAGAATCAGTTAAGATCACAAATGAAGTTTGGTTAGTTCGTTTATCATTCTCAAGGCTTCATTGTTGAGTCAAATGTAGCGCAAGGTATCAGCCGTACCTCTGACATTTTTCACACTAAAATTCTACATAGCTTATGTGTTTCCGACACAGCTTGTGATTTCATTTTGCAGTACGTTTCTCTCATGGATTGATCGGACATAAATCATCAGGTCGATATGTGAACATAGCCCTTCTTCACGAATACACTCATCTCAATTTGCAGCAAAGTCCTCAAAATTAGGGTAAATCCAACATAGCATGTATATAACTCATTCTTGGCTTTCAGCGACATGATTTTCTTAGTCTTCTGTGTCTAATGACCTCTATGTCAAAGGGACGTTAAATCCTAATCCCCGTTCCTTTCCTTTTCATTCTTGTTCGACTGGCTATCGAGTACCCGTCATTGACATCTAACCGGACTCCATAACAAAGAGCAAGTGATAGTAATGATCATAGAGCAAGTAGAGCGAGATTTAAATATTTTGTGCCCATGATAGCATACAGAGGAGACCTAGATCAAAAATACAAAGTTAGTAGTCCTGTTACCTAAACTGCGTCATTACACATCTCTTCAAAATAAAGCAAAAACAGATACTTATTTGAGATTTTATGATGTTGTATCGGAACGAAAATTTATGTGTGGATGTGAATTTTGGGAAATGAAAAATTAAAGAGGATTATAAGTACAAAGTTAAATTATAAATGAAATGCAGGCATTAGAGAGGATTGAAAACATTTGAATAAAATGACGGTGCTTAAGAAAACAGGCAAAAAAGGGATATCCCATATACTGCGAGTGGAAGTCAAAGTAACACACGTTGTCAACAATATATTTCGCAAATTGAAAGGTGCATTGGAAAACCAGGAAAAAGATACAAGGATCAAATGTAGCTGCAACAGTCTGAGCGAGGTCTAATGCGTGAAAGATGAGTAATTTATATATCCAGACGATAAATTTGCAAGTCTTATATATCCTTATGGCGAAATGGTTAATGTTCCATATATATAATGGCGGCTCGTTGTTACTTTTCCGCCACTTCCCCCTTCTATGCCTAATTCACGGCATAATCATAAAAACGGTCAACGTTGTTACGATCGCATTCCGATCAACGGACAACCACAGCAACAATGACGTCAGGAGGCCTATCAAGCGGGGTAGTGTTTGCAGGGCAGTCCTGCACCCACAATCGCTGTATAATAGCTGTATACACAGTCACAAACGTTGCACTGTGAAACAGAGAAGACACCCGTAGATCCTCCGCTGCTGAAGGCCATAGAAAGAATGGAAGCCGGAGAGTCGCAAATTGATGTGGCCCGATGGTTTAACGTGGACCGTTCTATTGTTTCTCGGGTGTGGCGACTGTTTATAGAGATTAAAACTGTATCCAAAAGACCAGGACAGGGGCGATCACGTGTGACATCAGAAAGAGTGAACCGTTATTTGGCTGTTAGGGCACGACGGTATCACCTTAGTACCACTCGGGAACTGGCGTCCGACCTCGCAGCATCCCCTGGACGCGTTGTATCGGGGCAAAAGATGTACAGAAGGCCTTAGCAGAGTGACGTTCATTGTTGGAGACCTGATGTCTGTTTACCTCTGGTGTGTCTTCACAGAAGAGAACGTCTAGAGTGGAGCCGTCAACATGCCAACTGGACTGTCGAATCCTTCCAGATTTGGTCTGGAGAGTGATTCTCCACGGACTCACATGTGGATGGCACACGATTTCGGGTCACAAACATTGTGGAAAGAGGCCGATAGCAAGGAGGATTCCTAATGGCGAGGGCTAGGATTATGTTTACCTCTCGTACACCTTTTCATGAGACTGTACAGGTAAATCACAACATATAACTGTTGCCAGGTACAGTGAGAAGGCATTGGGATCTCATGTGCGATTCTTGCGAGGTGCTGTGGTCTCAGACGTCGTACTGATGGACGATAATGCTCGACCTCATAGAGCACGGGTGGTCTACGTATTTTAGGAAATGGAAGATAATGCACGCATGGCATGGTCTACTCGCTCTCCAGATTTGAATTCCATAGAGCACTTCAACCAGTTGTCAGAATGCGTGTGAAGATCCATTAAGTTGGAAAAAAAACCAAGAACATTTTATCTGCCATTATGCGTGTGGCAGTGATTATGTTCTGTATACTTCACATTGCTTCTACTTTCCTATCAAGTGTTTATATTGTTTTTAGGCCAAATAAACACAATCTTCCAAAATTGCCGTTTGTTGCTTTAATTTTTGATACACAGTCACAAAGGTGTAAGGGTACATGGCCCTTGTAAATATCTCGTCTGGATTTTGCGATGTATGGTCCATTTCTCTATACTAAGATCCGTTTGTGACGATTTATTTATAAACTACTATAAATGACGACGAAACTATAGAAGCTGCAAGGAACTTACCTAAAAGAGATACTGGTCTTTTACGTGTCTATGAAGTTGCAATACAATAATGGGAGACGTTATCGTTTTAAGTGTCAGCCTTTCTCTTTTATGGAATATGTTCACATGTGGATCCAAGGTGATGAAGGAGTTAAAGAAAGAACTAATCAGATCGTAAGGAAGTATATATTTCTCAGGATGGATGGCATTTTACATTATCCTAAGACGGGATTAAAGCAAACACGTTGGCTCCACTAATCTTAATTGTAGTTCGTATACACAGTATTATTACTCACTTAATTACTACTAGCTCCATTCAAAGTTTCGAGAAAGCTTCTTACTTTAATAAGGGCGAGCGACTGAGAGGAAGAACAATGTTGTTCGCATGGAACAAAATTACTTATAATTGGCCTTCTCTTAATTGATTCTATCATTAGGTGGCCTCATTAAAAGCAAGAGAGTATTGAAAATAAGCTCTGGTTAAACACTGTTACCTATTATTACCTAAAGACTGAGACAAAAGTTATTCATTTTTCGGCACAATATCCATAGAGATGCGGGAATGAATTAAACGCCTATAGACGTTGTATGAAAGGAGGCCGTTAGTAACTTTGTTTTGTTAATTATAGCCTAACAAAAGCTGTACTTAACCATGTATCCCACCTTACGTATGGGATCATTGTTGTGCAAACCAATTCGTCTCAAAATTCCCTTCCCAAATTTTGAATAAATTAACAGCACGTCTTTAAAGATTCCTATCTTTCATGCAGGTCAGCAAAGTTAAGGCATAATATTACCCATTGACCCTCATGGAAAAATCAGAGTATCATTTCAAACAACTCACACAAACATAAAAGTGAGGTGTGAATCACTGCACTATAACTTGATTGGTGGAGACAGAGGGGAACATGAGGCTAGTATAAAAGTTCTGCTCATGTTATGATTTAGGTTTTTGTTAGTTGTTCGAATTACTTAATACAGCCTATCCATAAATGAAGTTCAAGTTTCAAATCTCTGTATTTCCTTCCCTGTACATTAATGCTGCTATGTATCTACTATAAGCCTAATGAATAAATAAAGGAATTGAAGACTAATAACAGTAAAATAAATTCTATTGGCACATGGGGAAGATGCACACAACTTATTTGGCGTCACTGAAATATTCTTTAAAGTGATACACAGCTTATAAGAGTATTCATGGACATATGGGAATCACCTGCTACTGCTGCTACTGCAGTTCAGCTCTCATAGCAGAACTTTGAGACACAGTGACTTTGATCATACTGACTGAAATTGCTTGGCAGTTCACTCATGTGTGGGTGTCGAGATAAGCAACCACATCACTGCCATCTGTCACTTATGTGTTTGCCCCTTTACAATCAATGTTTAATATATTATTGTTTAGTTAAACAATGATTTAGCTTATTTTTATAAGCTCATTTTACCATTGTTTCAATAAGCTAAGACTGGACTGTAATTTTGCTTCTAATTTTTCTGTTGCTAACATAAAGACAGCTATTCATTTCATGTGATCGAGGTATGCTTCACTCATGTTATGGATATTGGTGTGCCTGTTCGAGTATTATGTTTCTTCATGCCCCTGTATTTCAGCCTAATATTCCTATTTTCAAAAAACCTGAAAACCCCAACCAGTAATTAATTTATAATATATTTATTATTATATACATTATCATACTTATATTATATTATATATTATTATATTATATTATATATATTATTTATATATATATTATATTTTTATATTATAATATATTTTTAAAATCGTTATTCAGCTCTATACAGATTTTTGATCCAAATCTAATATTTAAATGTTCACATCCAGTAATGTTATATAAAACATGTACATATAGCTCACTAATATCTTAAGCAAATTAGAGTTGCTAGTTCTGTTGAGTTTTTTGAGTATAGTCTCCATTTATATAGAATAAATTTTCCTTAATAAAATTAAAATTTAGTTTAAAATTTGCAAACACCAGACCATATGAGCAGATCGATTTTTGTTTATTTTGCAGCCAAATATTCACCGATTTAAAAAATTTAAAAAGCCTCAATAATCTACATTAAAAACTATCCAGAGAAATAATAATAAATAAAATCTGATATCATCTTCTAATTGACACAATTAATTTTTCAGGTTTTCTTTCCTCTATGTTTTTTTATAATGCTTGTAAAGGAAATGGAAACATGAAGTTAACAATTCTTCAGTTTTTCTAATTTTTTATTTATTTATAAAATGAAAAATTTTAACCCAAAATTCTATGCTGAGTATCATCTGTTAAACTTCTTTTACCATATATTATTACGTGAACAATAGATTAATTTGGAATTTTATCAATGAATGTGGCACATAGCTTCTTTGTTGTATTTATATGTGCCAATACATTCATTGTTTTTGTTATATTTATGATGCAGATAGGCTAACTTGTTATGAAATTGTATGCATATATAACCATTGAATTCCATTACTCGCTTAAAATCTTGGAAAGCATTATATATCTTCAGATGATTGTATGGTGGAAGGAGATTCCATATTTCATGAGGGAGAACTTCATTTCTTCCATTCTTTATGTAGATGATCTGTAGATGATCTGTCGGTCAAATGATATAGTGTAAAACACGAAAAAAAAATAAAATAGAGCACATCATATGCTGCAGACATATAGTAATTGGTGGTATCTAGCCCAAAATTCCTCTTGCCATTCAGTCCAGCAATTACTGTGGTTTGTGGATAAACAAAGATAAAGGAATCTCCCTTTTTAAAAATTTTCTTTTTGTTGCTTGAGTGCATAATCTAATTCATATATAACCTTAGGAATACGAATTTCCATTAATAACACTCCGATTATGCCTTCTGTAACAAGTCTGGTCACATCTTCAATACCTGCTTGGTTATGTTCAGTCCATTGAAGAATAGTGTATCTTGCACAAGAACTCCAAGTGAAAGTTACTGTTAAGTCTCCTTCCCACACCTTTATACTCTATAAGAAACATACGAATCAAGTCTGGTGGAAAAAGTAGTTTATTTTTCTTACATCTTAAGTTTTGTTTATTGAGGATACGACCTTCCATTCGCTAGAGATGAAGTCAAATGCATAAGGACCGATGACGAAATAAACAGATATATCAGTGTGGAAAATTTGTATTTGATTCTGGACTGTGATAACTTTGATCCTAATGATGTCCAATATTTATGATAAACTCTGTGCCCTTGTTGGGAAGATTTAGTTTGTTTTTAGTCTCCTCATTCACAGGCAATGAGTAAAACTGGTATTCTCAACCTTGATCATTTATGAAGGATGAAGATTTATTAATTAATTTTTAAAATATCTTTTACAGTAGCGCCATTGAAGTCAATCAAATGATCATTTTTGTCATTTATAGTCATTTCCAAGTCCTGAATTTCATCTTGAACTAGAATAAATACACAATAATTTGGGACATCAATTAATGGTCCACCAAATTAGGTACTGAATGGAGCAATAAAATTAGTCTCTCAATGAAAGCGATCACTATGCTGTCAGTAGGATTAAAATTCATGTTGACTAATTTGAATGAAATTATTTTAAGAATATAATTAGCAATAGTCTTTTCTGTAGCAATAATTGTTTGACCACAAGTTCCAAGCACACTTCCAATATTGACTTTTATGTCGATATCCAATTTAACATCACTTTCAATAATAACTCAGTTTAATATTTCATATGCCTTAATGTGAATATTTGGTTTTTTTGTATGAGTAAATACTTCTAAGCATTTTAAACTATATTACCCAACAGGAATTTCTATTGTTGTTCCGTCACAATACACTTTATTATTTTTAGATGTGGTATTTGGGGTGACAAATACAGTATAAAAACCAACTAGTGTAGCATTACTGTTGCCATCTTATATTGGTACAGTAATCCTTCTTTGAGAACACTTTACATACCACTCATTTACAGCTAACAACGTGTTATTAACTAAATGGAAACTGATTGGGAACTAAAACTGAGTACTGCAGAGAAGAAATCAAAACATTACCATTGTAAATGTTTGTTTAGTAAATAAAAACCACGTTTTCTTGCTGCAGAGTCGTTTATTAGTTCTACAAACATTTTACTTTTTATTTTAGAGCGTATTCAGTGGAATGTAAAATGATATAGTATTGTTTTCGTATATGATATTTGTAGATTATAAAATAATTCACATCTCGTTTTTAGGTAAATAATGGTTTACTTACAGATCTTCACATTTTTGATTGTCATCTGCGTTACCTCTCATCTGGTTACATGCTGAAAGTCACACTACATCTTCACTAATGAAACATTAGCATTTTTTCAAGTACTGAACATTTTTCTTCATAATTTTCATATATTTTGACTTTATTGCAGTGGAGCACTGTTAGACTTGTCATTAGTGGTAGGTATTTGATCGAAAACTGTGGTTGAAAAATGTAACTACTATGAGTTCACTATATATCTCATCCATCTAGTTTTTTTATACGGACATAAAAGCTGTTGTACATTAGAAACAACAGTCAACTCAAAAAACTACAATTAAAAAATACAATCACAACACAAACTGTAAACACAACCAACAAAAACATACACACATATTTTACCCAAGATTTATGAACGTCACAGACATGCCTATAAATTAGTAATGAGAGACACTCTTGGGAAAAGGACTGAAGTTCAACATAAATTTGGAAATAGATTAATGTTACATAGAAAATCTAAAAATCTAATTATAGAAGTAGCAAATGTACTGACAAGGGATAATAGGAGGCAAAACAGCAGATTCAACACTGCATTAAATAGAGAACTTGTGGAAACAGAAATCAGTATTGTAATAACCAGCATGAGAACACATTACGAAAATACCACAAATGTTGAATGTGCAATGCTCAGAAAACTTTGCAATAAAATCCAAACGAAAAAGTCATCATTTCTAATGCAGACAAGGGAAAACAGAAGTATTTATGGGTAAGGAACAATAGATGGAAGAAATAAAGAGTTCATATCGCAAAATAACATTAAAAAATTAAAATCAGACCCAGCAGACCTCTAAAAAATACAAACATCACATTTGATAACATGGATAAAAGAAAACTGAGGTTCGAGTCCCGCTGAAGCACACAATTTCACTCGTCGCACTGATTCCACATACAGTCTTAATGCAGCTGATGCAAATAGTTCCTTCCCTTTGTTTTCCTTTCTCAGCCCTCCCCCTTCAGTTTAGATAACTGGTGCCTGTATGTCAATTTTACCTCATAATTAATTTTAGGCCGCCGTTCTCTAAGTTATTCTCGTGGTCCTGCCATACAGTACTACGATGCTGTGCTGCTGGACTTCTTCTCGTTGTTGCGTTCTGCGGGTGCTGGAAGAGAGCTTTAATCTGTCCAAGCTATTCAATGACGGAAACAGCGTAGCGTCAAGTCTCCTGTATTTTATGCCCACCGTTTTGACTTACAACTTCAGTTACAATGAGGTGTGTATAGATATCGTAGCTCATGACAACCTGTTACATAGTACGTTTGCTTTGCTTTGCTTTTACATTAGCCATCAAACGAGTGATAGTTCTTACAATGTTTATTTTAGATTTTTTATCGTTTACTTTCTTGCATGCGTTTTTTTTTCTCCTTTTCCTCCAAGGCACCCTCAAGCTGCGACGTCGAGAAAACAAGCGGGTCGCCACAGCAGGTGGAAACACATGGTCGCCGAAGCTGGCGGCTTTCGCACCCCATCTGTAAAGAAGTTTATAATATCTCGCAATGCGGGATTTCCCAGCACTCAAGAACAACCTAAACTACGTTGTAATGTTACCACTCACATGTGTCGTCTGCTTAAGAGGATAATGCTGATAAATGTTATTTCAAAGAATTCTCTGTTAAATCACCATTTTTAGTGTTAGATTGTTCTGCTTTTCGTTAGGCATATTTGACGGTTTTGTATTTTGGGCTAATATTGATGATTGCGTGGTCTTGTTCTAATTTTACTGCAGTATTATCGGTTTTTAGTATAATATTTACTGCACTGTTTATTGTAAAGTTGGTGAAATTAAAGCTGCAGTTGTTTTGTCACGTATTGTGTCGTGCCAGATACTAAGTTTTGCATTTTGGTAAATAGAACACTAAATACCTTACTTGGGACATCTTATGTATATGCTCAGAATTGTTGAAATTTGTAAATACGTATTCCTAAATATTGTTAAGGAGCTAAGCCAACATAGCTCCGGCTATTATCCACTGCGACCGCTTCCTGCACACAGTTATAAACAGAGCATGTTTTTGTCCTGTGTCAACATGGTTCTAGTGGGTGATTTATTATTATACTGCTGTTTCATTGCGATATTTTGTTGTCATGTTGAAGGGATGGCAGTCAGGAAGATCTCTAGCATGAACTGGTTGCCGAAGGGTGAGTTGGCCTATTAATTTCCAATTTATGGACGTGCTCTCAGGGTTCGGTGCACAATTCTACCACATACTGGACGAGCTCATGTGGTTAAGGTTAGAGACTAGAAGGATGGCTGAAATTGGATTGTTAGGAGATAAGGCATCTTTCCCCTCACAGATAAAATGGTTGCAAGCTAGTCTTATTCATTAATGCACGTTTACAACTTAGGATATAATGAACCATGACGTATTGGAAGGGAAACACACAAAACCTCTTTAGGTAGAACTGATAATAAATGATACGCTGTCAGCTACTTTGGTGTAATGCAGTATGACGAATTTAGATAAGTTGCAGGAAGATGACCGTTGTCAGGTATGGCCGGCCGCGGTGGCCGAGCGGTTCTAGGCGCTTCAGTCCGGAACCGCGGGACTGCTATGGTCGCAGGTTCGAATCCTTCCTCGGGCATGGATGTGTGTGATGTACTTAGGTTAGTTAGGTTTAAGTAGTTCTAAGTTCTAGGGGACTGATGACCTCAGATGTTAAGTCCCATAGTGCTCAGAGCCATTTGAACCATTTGTTGTTAGGGATGGGAGTCAATGGCATCGGCTGTAGATGCAGGACAGTGTGGCACAAAGTACGTTATGTTTCCTCATCATTTCTTAGCAATTATGTTAGAGCGAGAGTTTTCACTGCATTCTACCCCAAACATCGTACACTTATACTGTTGCCTAGTACAAAACAGTAACTGGCCCATATGTCTCACCTAAACCGCCACTGCCCCAAGTAACATGTAATTTGCTTATTCAGTGCCTATATTACCTATAATTGAGTCTTTTATTGCATGCTGCAGCTTGTATATTCATCGCAGCTGTTTTTCCAGTCGTTTTGCACGCTCATGTCCAGTGGAAGGTGCTACCTGTTTTGGTACTGGATGAGTTTCTGCCGCGGATTAGCAATTCACAGCATAATCGCATTCCTCTCTCACTTATTTGTTTATTTATTTAACCTGATCAGATTAGGGCCATCAGGCCCTCTCTTACATCGGAGTAGTGTTTCACACATGCAGCATTTCACACATCAGTGTTACATCATGACAATAGTTTAAATATGAAAATTATATTACTCTAGTAACAATATGAATAAAGAGTAATGACTAAGACCTAATAAAGTAAGTACTGGAAGTATTTTTACAACAGGTGCTATAAATACAAATTATGATAAAAGCAATAATAGTAACAGTAAAAAACAAATAATAAAGATAAACATGAGAAAAATAGGCAATAGTAACGAAGACTTGTGCAGATGTACATTAATACCTTGGTGTGTAGAGTAGATGTTTATTAGTAAGGCGAGTTTTGGGGAAGGGAGATTTAAGGAGGGGGAAAGAGGGAAGTAATGACGTGAAGTGCATTCATGAACAGAGGAAGGCATTACTGTTGCTTAAGTAGATACAACAATAACTGTTTCTTGAAGCCGGACATGTTTTTACGTTCTCTAACGTAATGAGGGAGGCTATTCCAGAGTCGGGTTCCCGCTAGTGTAAAGGACTTGGAGAATGTGACTGAGCGATGCAGTGGAATAGAGAGGATTTTATTATGATGGGGACGTGTGTTTCTGTCATGTTGTTCCGACATAAGCGTCAAGGACGAGGAGAGATATGAGGGACACTGTATATTTATAAGGCGGTAGATGAGACAGAGTGTATGGAAATCTCTGCGTTTCTCTGCACGCAGCCAGGACAATTTTGCATATGCTGGTGAAATGTGACCAAAAAGTTGAACGTCGCAGATATATCGGACGCAGGCATTCATGACCAGTTTCAGACGTCGCGAGTTTTCCTGAGAGAGGCCTTGTAGGATAATATCG
This sequence comes from Schistocerca cancellata, assembly GCF_023864275.1. Lineage (NCBI taxonomy): Eukaryota > Metazoa > Arthropoda > Insecta > Orthoptera > Acrididae > Schistocerca > Schistocerca cancellata. The sequence continues at coordinate 642,671,126 of NC_064627.1, forward strand.
CTATAGTCAATGATTGGGAGTATAAGTTTTTGTACTAATTTCTTTTTCAGACCGAAAGCGAAGAGTTTTTCATATTTTTGTAGGACATGAAGGGATGCTGATTTTTTTTTATACTACAGGTGCGTGCTCTGTCCAATTTAGATTTTCATCTATTAATACTCCCAAACTCTTTGCTGATGGAGAGAAGTTAATATTTGTTCCATTTAGGATAAGAGATGGTAGAGATTCCCGATGTTTTGGGCTAATGAGCTTAGAGTGACCAACAAGTACCGCTGTGGTTTTAGATGGGTTTAGTTTTAGTCCTATGTCCTGTGCCCATTTTGATAGTGCATCGAGATCAGTATTGTAATTTTCAATATCATTCTTAAGATTGCTTGGTTTCGCACTTAGATACAACTGAAGGTCATCAGCACACATATGATATTTGCAATAAGTCAGAACCGATGATACATCATTGACATACAGAGAGAGGAGTATGGGACCTAGTACTGAGCCTTGGGGAACGCCTGACACCACCTGCCGCCATTGTGATTTTACATCCCCGGACAAGACGCGTTTCTGACGAGACGTCATGTATGAGCGAAACCATTGCACTGCACTTGGTGAGAAATTTAGACCGCTAAGTTTGCCTATAAGATGTCGAAGTCAACAGTATCAAATGCTTTGCTGAAATCTAAGAAGCAAATGATAGTCGCTTCTTGTCTGTCCATGGCAAGTTTCAGGTCATCTGTCACCTTTATCAGTGCGGATGTTGTGCTTCGATGTTTACGGAAACCTGATTCGTATTTGTCTAGTAGGTTATTGGTAGTTAGGTAGTGGGTGAGCTGATCATGGACTATATATTCTAAGGATTTTGATAGTGCAGGAAGAAGGCAGATGGGGTGGTAGTCAGAGGGTGCTCTGGCGATGTCCTTTTTAGGCAGTGGCTTAATTTGTCCCAGTTTCCTGGCCTCAGGAAAAACACTTGTGATTAATGAATCGTTGAAAATGTCTGTTATAGATGGCAGTAGTTTATTTATTTATCGTATCCAAGACATCACCATTTTACAAAAAAAAAATTATATTACAATGCAAGAGAAGCAGTTATAATACAATAATACATGGTTATAAGGTAAATTAACTACAATAATGTAGGAAAGTATGTAACATATAATGATAAGCGCTAAGGCTGCGAAACAGAGCGATTTTCATATCCCACGTGAAGCCCAATACACTGCAGCTTGAATAGCCTTGTCATTTGCTTCAAATAGGTCTTGAGTCGAACACGGGTTGTTTAGTTTCCTGCAGACCAGTAGGTGTTGTGGGTCTTGCTGTTCTCCACACTCGCAGGGCTCGTCTCCACTGATGTAGCCCCATTTTTCTAATTTTGCTCTGCATCTTGATACGCCTGTTCGTAGTCTATTCAAGGCTTTTCAGGTCGTATACGGGAGTTCAGAGCCAGCTGTGGGTTCTTCACTGGGACTATTCCCTGGTCTTCCTGGGTCCGCATTGTACCACAGCTCTTCTCGTCGTGCTCTAGGCGATAAAAGATTTGCTTCAGTTGTTCGGAGGATACTCTTCCTTGATTTAAGTCGGCGAGGTTGAAGATTGTATCCGAACATTGGATGCCTGGGATCTGTCTCCTGTTTATGTTTCTCGATTTCTGCGGCAGTCCATCTTCTGATGTCTGGCGGGGCTATGCCCATGAGGTGGTACAGCTGCTTTGTGGGAGTTGGGCGGAGGCATCCTGTCACGATGCGTCCAGTCTCATTCAATGCTCAATTTACTTGTTCAGCGTGGGTGGAATTTTGCCAAACGGGTGGCGAGTACTCCGCAGTGGAGAAACATAAAGCTAAAGCTGACGTGCGGAGAACTGTAGGTTGCGCTCCCCATCTGCTATTTGTTAGCTTGCGGATGATGTTGTTCCTGGCACTCACTTTCATCTTTGTGGCCAAACAGTGTTCCTTGTAGGTGAGAGCACGGTCAAGTTTAATCCCAAGATATTTTGGTGTGTCGCAGTGAGATAGATGTTGTCCCTTCCAGCTTATGTTGAGTTTCCTCCTTGCTTCCTTATTACGTAGGTGAAAAGCACAGACCTGGGTTTTTTCTGGGTTTGGTTTGAGGTGGTTATTATCATAATAGTCACCCAGCTTTTCAATCGCAAAAGTTAATTTACTTTCTACCTCTTCAAAGGTTTTTCCCTGGGTGGCAACGACTGTATCGTCTGCATAGATGAAGGAGCGAGCGTCCATGCTGATCGGTTGGTCATTGGTGTAAATATTATACAGCAATGGGGCGAGGACGCTACCTTGAGGTAGGCCGTTTTTCTGGGTCCGCCGTGACATAATACCGTAATACCGTCTATTCTGCAACAGGCACTGGATGAATTGCGCCAGTCGGTAGTCTTTTGTGGTGTTATATATTTTTGAAATTAACTTACTGTGGTTTATGGTGTCGTAAGCTGCTGTAAGGTGGATAAAGGCTGGACCTGTAATTTGTTCCGCTCGTATCCATCTTCTATGTACTGTGTAAGGTTGAGGATTTGTCCACAGCATGACCTTCCTGGGCGGAATCCTGCTTGCTCTTTAATTATATTCTTGTCTACATGTTCTGAGATGCGGTTAAAGATCATTCTTTCTAAGACTTTATAGAGCTGACAGAGCAGGGAGATAGGCCGAAAATTTTTAGGGTCTGTGGGGTTTTCTCCCGGTTTTGGTATAGCTACTATATTTGCCTTCCGCCAAGTCTTGGGGATTTTCATTTCAAGAACACATTTGTTCATCATATCTAGTAACCACCGTCTGGTAACAGGTCCGAACATTTTTATTTGTTCTGGGCGTAGATCATCTATGCCAGTGGCTTTATTAATTTTCATTATGGAGATGGAATCTTCTAATTCTTTCAGAGTAAAGGGGGTGCCTAGGAGGTCTTTTTCTTGAGTGCCTCTCTGTAGTTTCTTTCTTGGGTGCTTCCTGTTGGTTTTACCATTAAGTAAAAGATGATTTGCTATTTGATTTGGTGTGACCTTATACAAATTTTGTGTATTAGATGAGGAGTCATTATTGATGTTTTTAAGGAGTTGCCAGGCCTTTCGGCTATTCTGCAACATGTCTAGGTTTGTGATTGAATTACACCATTTCATTGTTCTTGAGGCTGATATGGCCTGGAGGAGTTCTTCTCCCGCCATATTTGTTTCCTCTGAAAAAGGGTTTTCCTCGAAGAGGTGTTTGTAATGTTCCAGAAGAACCTTCGAGTTTCCGTCAAGTCCAGGGATATAAGTAGTTCTGCAGCCTCGGGGGATATATCTTCGGGAGACAGTTTTAACTAATTCAATGAAAGTGTCATATTTTTCCGGCTAGCATCAAGGTTCTGCACCTCTTTGTCAAGTTCTTCAGAGAATTTGTGCCATAGGGCACGTTTAAAATTAAAACGTCTTTGGAAATGGGTGGTTGCTGGTTTAACAACTGCTTCGACCAGACATAATACAGCTCGGTGCTGTGTATGTGGGAGGGGTTCTCCCACATTCTTCCTGGTTTGATGCGCTACGTTTTCGCTGACAAAGATGTTATCTGGATTGTATCCACGGTTCCACCTGCTGCTGTTGAAAGAATATGGAAGTTTAGGGTCGTGTATTAATTTAAGGCCAGTTGAGTCTGCCCAGGTTTCTAGGTCGTCCCCACTTTTGTCTGTGTGCCTGTACCCTCAGGCAGATCCATGACAGTTGAAGTCGCCCATTACTATTTTCGTTGGTTGTGAGTTGAAGTTGGTTGGCTCACTGAATCTGAACTCCCTGCAAGTAGCACTTCTTTCTCATGAGAGAGCACTTATATGTTTATGGACATTATATTTAGCGCTGGCTTTGATAAAAGCCTTTTTGTGGTGTCTTGGTGATGAAAGGATTGGCCGTTAGGCACAGGCCTAACGTTGCCCAGGGTACGCCCGATCGTTGTCATGATCATCGGGGAGGCTCCTTTCGTGTACCCCAGGGCAGTAGTTGATCAGTAATAAGTTTTACCTTCTGGATAGTGATGCCATCATGTCCAGTAGATGCTGATCTAATCCGAATTATGGTTTTCTTTCAGTATTGCAAGTGACGTGCTGTAGATAGAATTTTTCTTTGCTACAGTCGTTCATCCCCATGAGGTAATCAATGATTGCAGGTAATGTGAAGAATCGGTTTAGTTCTTCAACTGCGACCATGGGATTTTCTGCAACTTTTATTTTGCCTAAACCGAGAATACGTGGATTTTTCCACAGGATAGCTGGTCTACATCTATTGTCAGCTTAATGAACTGGCATTCCTGAGCTTAGCGTTTCTCACCGCTTGACTGACTGTGTTTCGCTTCTGCTTGTATACAGTGTGATTTTCAGGTGTAGGGTGTATCTTGTATGCTCGATGTGCAGTGTCTCTGAGATTCATGAGCTGTTTTAGTTCATCAGTCAGCCAAGGTGCAGATTTCCTTTTTACTTTTCTGGTCTTTATTGGAGCGTATTTGTCATATAGTTGAGTAATTTTGTTAGTGAAATCTTGGAGTTTGTCGTTTATGTCCTTGCGGGGAGTAGAGGTCTTCCCCAAAACTATTTCTTGTGCCTCAGTTTCGAGTTCAGGCAAATTTATGCGTTTGAAGTCTCGGTATGTAGACAGTTTTTGTTTCTTTCTAGGACATTCTAGTGAATACGTCATGAAAATGATGTCATGGGCAGACATGCCTGGCGCAGATATTTGAGAGGTGCGGATTATTCTGTTTGGAGATTTCGTTGCGAATATATCTATGAAAGTGTGACTGGTAGTCGTGTGATGAGTAGGTGCCAGCTGAAGTAGCGTCATATTTGAGGAAGAAAGCATTCTCTTAAATTTCCAAGTGGAAGGACTATTTCGCAGAAAATTAATGTTAGTGTCACCTGCTATAATTTCATGTTCATATGACGATTCGAGACTAGAGAGGGCAGTTTCGAAGCAGGCGAACCCACCTACTTTAGGAGGTTTATAAAGCACTTTCACTTGCCTGGTATTAGTTCCTACTGTCGTAGAGTGCATCTGCAACAGAAGTATGGCTGCTTACAGCATCTTGACGAGGGATTTAATGGTTTTCTGTCACAGCGAGGACCAGTTTGGTCTACAGGATTGAAATGGTAACGTCTACTTGGAGCCATCGCTGGTAGGCCGTGGACAGTGGCAGACAATACGTTATGTTTGGTTCCCAGCCATGTATATACACTGGCTGAGGTTTTACTGGGTGATTCACCTGCCATTACGTACGGGATTAATGCATCACATAATGCCTTCAAAATCCACGCACGAGGTTTTCATATTGTCTCACCTGCTTCGCGCAAACTGTTAGTCATACAGCAAAAAAATGAAAGCAAACCTTTTGTGAGATATTAAACATAGTAATATTTTGTAATGGAATAAACTTTTGCTGAAGGTCGAGGTTTTCGAGTTATTCAAGAAAACAATACAAAATTTACCTTCAAACGTGTTTCTTCTGAATAACACAGATACTGTGGCCTCGAGCGAAAAGGTATCGCACTAGAAAACTTAACGACATTACATTTTCTATAAAAAGGGCCATTTCAACGACATTACGTTTCCTACAAAAAGGGCCTGTTCATTTTCTCAGTGGGACTAAGAGTTTGCGTGTAGTGAGAGACGGAAAACGAAAATCTCGTGCTTGCTTTTTGAAGTTGTGCCCCAGTGTGATTGGTTACACAGTGGCCAGTCATAGCAGCTCTGTGTAGATGGAAGAGGAACGGCTGTTGTTGTCATCTCAGCAAACTCAGGAGCGCGGAGAGTGTCAATATGGCCACGTAGAACGCAACACAGCAGTAAATTCCAGACAGATCAAATAGTTGGACATGGCGAAGCAGGAAGTCATGGAGCAAAGCCACGAGACAGTCTGGAGGACTGGGGCAATGTTCGAATGTTGAGCATCAGTGGTGTCTGGCTCCAGAGGCCCAGAGATCACATCCTGGCCAGATGTCTAGTAGTGTTAGCTACTGTATGTTTCCGGCTTCAATGGTTGAAGGAAATTATGCCATTTGTGATCAGTGAAGTCATTTTGTGTGTATAGTGTGTCTGTTGGACAAATTGAGTTACCAGGATATCACACTTTTGTTTTATGACTGCATTCATTATTTTGTATTCTGGCGTAAGACTGACGATTTTGTGTTTTTCTTGTTCTCGTTTTACGGTTGTGAAACTACGCCAAATGGTAAAATTCCTGACCCTCATAATAATTTTAGCTCAACAATAGCAAAAATACCATAAAAGGATAGATAACCATACCACAACTATACAAGTCGGAAAGAATGGCAATAAAAATAGAATACCAATTTTCTGAATTATGACACAATGGCCGGCCGCGGTGGTCTTGCGGTTCTAGGCGCGCAGTCTGGAACCGCACGACTGCTACGGTCGCAGGTTCGAATCCTGCCTCGGGCATGGATGTGTGTGATGTCCTTAGGTTAGTTAGGTTTAAGTAGTTCTAAGTTCTAGGTGACTGATGACCACAGCTGTTAAGTCCCATAGTGCTCAGAGCCATTTGAACCATTTTATGACACAATGTCCAGAATTAAATCATCTAAAATCGATACATGAAGCCACAAAAATATTGAAAATTCAACTAATGATAAGTGAGGCAGTAAACAGATCATAACGAACCTGTCTACACTACGTCGAGATAGGATAAAATAAATCAGAACCGTTACTCAACCAAGGCCAGGAAATCAAGAAGGTAAAACAGGTAAACACGATTGACAACCACATAAGGTGCACTATCAGGGGTTAATTCGAAGAGTCTCTTCTCCTATGGAAACTTATTCCAGACTACAACTATAGCCTTTTCACCGGCTCGCCATAGTGATCACAGAGCAACTAGCACACCGGGACACAGGCATCTACTCATGGGTATTTCCGCTGAGTACAATTGGTACCACTCTTTTCTTAAGCTCCACCGCGCATGAGTATACCATAACTGACGTCTCTTTGTGCTTTATCACCATGACGTTCCCTCGAGCCAAGACTCCAGACATTGTCAGCTCACCCAGAACCAGACTGCACGGAGCTGCCCCCGCTACTGGTCATGAGAACTTGCCACTCCTTCTGTGCACCCAATACTCGTCTTGGTTGCTCGCTTGTCACCTTACCTTGATGGCTCTCTGCTCGATTACCACGTGTCCGCTGCGGCTCTTCGTTCCGACGATTACCGTTGGCTGCTCTGTCTTCCATACACTTGGAGCAGGTATCACTGGCTGTCAGTAGGCAGTGGCTGTTCTTGTAGCTACCGCTAAACCAGCCACTCGAGGACGTAAAGCAGTAGAGCAGCCACGCCATCCATAGGGCAGCAGCATGTGAAATGTCTTGTTCTAGCACTGCTGCTCACTGCTCTTGGTTCCAAGATAATGTGATTTCCTTAACCCACGCCGGAGTAGTCTCTGCTGTCAAGTATGGCCACTGTGGTGAGACGCGGCAAATTTACAGTTGCGAGTACGCTCTGTTGTGGCTGCTGCCCGCATCTCGTGGTCGTGCGGTAGCGTTCTCGCTTCCGACGCCCGGGTTTCCGGGTTCGATTCCCGGCGGGGTCAGGGATTTTCTCTGCCTCGTGATGGCTGGGTGTTGTGTGCTGTCCTTAGGTTAGTTAGGTTTAAGTAGTTCTAAGTTCTAGGGGACTTATGACCACAGCAGTTGAGTCCCATAGTGCTCAGAGCCATTTGAACCATTTGTTGTGGCTGGAATGCGTCACCAATGCTGGCACGACTTCAGCAGTGTCATGAATAGTAAATTCATTTCATTCGCTCATGATGCACAATATGGTACGAATCGGACTGTAATAATACGTGAAATTAGAACATCCCCATTACCGTTATAAGACATCACTTACACTCAAATCATCGATATTCCCAAAATACAACAGGACAGTTTGATTTATTGATGGAAAAGTAATTACTTAAGACAAGGCCTTTCTTTCCCTCATTTATTTTATTTAGGTGGTGTGAGAATGCAACGGCAGTGGCCACTGGTCTTCTGACTTGTTTAATGTTGGCTGCGTTGCACACGATCTCACCCAGGATTTCTTATACACTATGTGATCTAAAGTATCCAGACAGCCCCAAAAACGTACGTCTTTCATGTGAGGCGCATTGTGCTGCCACCTACTGCCAGGTATTCCATATCGACGACCTCAGTAGTCATTAGTCATCGTGATAGAGCAGAATGGGGTGCTCCGCAGAACTCAGGGACTCCGAACGAGGTCAGGTGATTGGGTTTCACTCGTGTCATACGTCTGTACGCGAGGTTTTCACACTCCTAAGCATCCTAGGTCCACTGTTTCCGATGTGATAGTGAAGTAGAAACATGAAGGGACACGTATAGCACTAAACTGTACAGGCCGACTTCGTCTGTTGACTCACAGAGACCGTCCACAGTTAAAGAGGGTCGTAATGTGTAATAGGCTGACATCTGTCAAATGGCTCTGAGCACCAAGGGACTTAACATCTGAGGTCATCACTCCCCCAGAACTTAGAACTACTTAAACCCAACCAACCCAAGGACATCACACCCATCCATGCCCGAGGCAGGTTTCCAACGTGCGATCGAAGCGGCCGCGCGGTTCCAGACTGAAGCACCTAGAACCGCTTGGCCACACCGGCCGGCTGACATCTATCCAGACCATCAACCCGGAATTCCAAATTGCATCAGCATCCACTGCAAGTACTACGGCAGTTAGGCAGAAGGAGAGAAAACTTGGAATCAATGGTCGTGCGGCTGTTCGTAAGCCACATATCAACCGGTAAATACCAAACGACACCTCGCGTGGTGTAAGGAGCGTAAATATTGTACGATTGAACAGTGGAAAAACTTTGTGTGGACTGACGAATCATGGTACACAATGTGGCGATGGAAGTTAAGTTCTGAAGAGGTGTGAGTCGTGCTCGAGTAGCTCAGTCGGTGAGCTCTTGTCCGCGGAATGCAAATGTACCGAGTTCGAGTCTCGCTCCCGAACACACTTTTAATCTGCCAGAATGTTTGAAGGCTCTGTGTTTTCCTGTACTAGTGTACTACCTCCGGCACACTTTACTGTTCTTCCAAGGTGGCAGAATTCCCTCACGCTGTCTGCTAAGTGAAGCTCAATTTTGATGTTAAGATTAAAGATATTCTCACTTCTGTTAGTATTCATTGCTTTCGTTTCTTTATTCCTTTGTTTGTGTATTTTTTACACTAAAAACGTTTCTTTGCCCAGTATCCCGTTGAATCCATTCACCAGACGCTTTGACTTGACTGTATTTTGTGAGACCGTGGTCTACTGGATGTCCAGTCAGAGGGCTGGATGCTCTCTGTAATAAAAAATAAATAGAAAAAACTGAGTGGATCAGATTTTATATGACGCCCGCCCCGACCAACTGCAGAGAACACTTATACGCTCACACACACACACACACACAAAATATTGGTTAGCGTGACAACCTCTAGATTCTGGGTTGTCGGAATCGTTTCTAGGCAGAGTTGGAAATTTTATGTACTCGGGGACTGGGTGTTGTGTGGTCGTCATCGTTATTTCATCAATATCGACGCGCAAGTTGCCAAAGTGGTATCTAATAAAAATGCGTTAACCAGGTGGGTGGATAGCCCCAGATGAGTTCTCCCGATAACAGGACAATCCGTCATTCAGTTTTTGCAATTCTTCTCCCCATACGGGAAGACAGCAGCATAATCAGTGGATAAATCTTTGACGTCCCGCCACCCGGAATTAATTACTCTCTTAAATCTTACCATAGTTCCCTTCACTTTTTTCTTGATTCAAAGGCTAAATAATACTGGTGAGAAAATGACTTTTAACTAACGATCTTCCCAAACCATACAGTTCACTTTTAGCAATACGTTCTTATTTTTCTCCTGCTGCTTGTAGAAATGGTACACTGAGGGGCCAGAACATTATTATAGCTGCAGGAAGATTAGCACTAGTAATTTGTTAGACTGCCACTAGTTTGAGTTACCATCTTGTGAAGTGAATGCAACTCCTGGCTACCTATCTAATGGCTCGAGAAAGTGTTTGTTGCCGGACCTTGGCAGAGGTCGATTCCTGGGGCACCGTCTGCGACTGATCCTTGTGTTTTATTATTGTATTAATTATTACCATACCTTGTAATGCCTACATTAAAGGTTGTGTATCTCTAATTATAGTTCTGCTCGCCTTGTGGAATAAATCTGGCAATGTAAGGGTTGTGTTACAAGGTTACAATCATAGTTTTTCACCCGTTTGATGGTCAGTTGCTTGTTTCTTTTAATTAACCTTTGCTTGTATTTGCTGTTTTACAGCAGGTTTCTAAATTTTTTATTTAATTGCCATTTCTGGCGTGTAAGCCTTCGGCAGTGATTCTGGTCATTTGCTTGAAAAAATTAAAAAATTATTTGATATTTGTATTTTAGCAGTATGCTTTTAAACCTTATTTACTGCCATTCCTGGCGTCTAATAGTTCTGATGTGTTTTTGATCACTTACCTTTTAATATTTCAAAACCTGTAAGTTCTAATTGTAGCGAGTTCTTAAACATTCATAATGTATTGCCATTCTTTGCGTGTAAGGTCTTCAGCTGTGATCACAGTGGCTTGTTTTCTTTAAACGTTATCTGCATCTGTATTTTATGGTGATCTGCTAAATTTAACGCGCTGAAAATCCTATTGTTTACACAATTGCTTATTCCTTCATTAATAATGTGTGGTATTTTTTATTTATTTTTGACTCTAAAATTACTTTTTTAAAAATAAATTTATTTAACTGTAAAAGGCAAACAATAGTAATTGATTACGTTCCCGTCCACAATCGTAACCGAATCCTGCCTTCCTTCGATTACCAGGTTTCAACGAGACTGTTCATTAACGCGCTATTCTCTATTTCGAATTAAATGATACTGCTTACGGCATATGCAACTTGAATGATCGTCATATTTTATGATCTGTTCAAAAATTATCATTCCCTCATGTATCTCGCTCTCCATTCCTAGAAATGTCTTACGCAGGCATTTCTAAAGCTCTTTTAAGTATTTCTGCTCCTTAATCTTCTTTCGTCGGATGTACACCTCTTTTGTCTTCTGTCACCCAATGGCGTGAAGGCGCCGAGCAAACGGGGCGCAGTGCCGGTTCTCATCACAGCCGGTGCTTTTGTTCTCTGCTGGAAATGCGCCGAAGCAGAAAACACCCTTAAGATTCAAAAGCCGTACCTCAAGAATAACAGAAACAAATCCACAGTATCTGTTTCGTCCACATGTAACCGTTGTTTTTCTCAAAATGTATGCAAAAAGTGATATTTTTGTGCAGTGTAATGACTGCCCTAGGAATAAAAGCCCTAAAAATTCGCAGTATACCTTTCAGTTTCGCGGGGTATCGTGGCAGAGTTACGTAGACGTAGCTGGATAGGTTTTGCAGTTTATTTTGGAGTAAATAAGTGTATTGGAAGCGAAGAGTTGATGTAATGAACTGATGTGGAAACAAAATATGAATCCTAAAATCAATACGGTACTTTATCACAATTCTATAAGCGAATTTGTGGTTACTATTCGGCCTACTCACAACGGGTTCAGTTCACTTGTTATACTGCGTGATGCATTGTAACAATCCATCTAGACACTAGATCTCTGTGAATGAAAGTCCCGCCACAAAATGTTGTAACTGCGTGCATTAAGAGCTCGGATAAAGTGCAGTGAACTACCGCCCACGAGGTGGTTGCAGCTGAACGTCAATGTGGTTCTCCTTCAAAAGCACCTTGCACTACAGTGGTTCACTAGCTATGTATGACTATGACGCAGATTACATTACAAAGTAGAACCGCGTTATGGTGATCTCTAGCTGTATCGTATCGGCACCACATTTGTGCAGCACATACGGCGCGAAACGTTTCCTGAATCAATATCTAGTTCAGTCTTATTCTTTGTGTCATAATTTGGAACACTCATCTATAATTTCACAGATGTATCAAGTATAGTTCGTTCTATTTACGAAAGGCAAGTGTGGAACAATTCAGTAGCAAGCATGTTCGTGCTGTTTATTTCAAGTGGGACACTGCCAGATCGAAATAAGTTTGCCTTTATGAATCACACTAGTATTAATTAATAATAGCCACTTCTAGTTTTTGCTGAATTTCGCTTGATTCGGAGCCTCGTTAATTCAAGCAGGTCGTATTTCAATACCGAATTTAATCCTTGACCAAATGTTTTTTTTTAAACCCGAGGAAGTAGACTTAAGACATGTAGGCGAGCGCGCGTGTGTGTTACTGTGTGTGAGTGTTTCAGAGAGAGAGAGAGACATTTCGTGTATGCGCCCGTGACAATTGTGCTTTCGATCGAAGAAGGTAATTTATATGGTACACAGATAAGGAATTTTTCATCCACAATCAATAATTGCCCATTCGTCACTCGATAGCGATTTATGAGCGGTGAAGACTAACCTGTAAGCCAGTCGCTTCATATTCACGTTGACAAACCAGGAGCCAGCAGTACATGATTATAGGTGACTATTTTGCCAGCAAGTGAAATTGTGGATAATTCATGTAAAGTGTCTTTTAATTGTCGTTCTCTTCAACGACTCGGAAAGATTAGGCAGAAAATGTTGTCTGTCTTAAAATGATTACTTCAATATATCCGTACCACATATCTGTGGACGAAACCGATTCCTTATCACTCTATTTGAATTTCTATGACATCCACCTACAGACGAAAAATATTGCAGCACGCAGGAATAGGTGTGGTACGTACAGCGCCTCCTATCAATTCATTAAATTAACCAGCGTTATATACGCAAACACCCAAACTCTTACGTCAGACCTTCTAATAATACCTTGCAATGTTGAATTCCCTCTCGAAAACCAATCCTAACCAGACTTTGTTAATACTATGATCTCAATGCCCAACAAGAGTATTCAGAGACAAATGAAGAGGAGTAACGTTGTGGTAGATTAATCTAACCGGCGAGTATTAGTGCACCGACCACGCAATGGGCACCACTGCAGTCATCTGTATTTTTAATGTTTGGCTAATGGACAAAACACCCATCGTTGTAACGCCCAGACACTTGCCCCGCATTTAAGTTGGCCGGCGTGGCCGAGCGGTTCTAGGCGCTACAGTCTGGAGTCCCATAGTGCTCAGAGCCATTTGAACACTCACACTTATATATGAATTTAGCCAGCTATGGACTGCATACAACTTACGACTAATGTTTTTTATTTCCCATCCTTTCTACCCAGTAGCACTTCATTTTGTCTCCAACTGCTAGTCTCTGATCATCTGTCCTCACTCTCTTTGGCCGTGGTTTTGGCATACCTTCTTCATAAGTTTTGTTTTCTTTCAGCAGCCTGAAGCGATTCCTGTTACATATTATTTCTTCTGTAAGAAATATTTTGTTTGCATCTTTCTTCACTGCTTCTATCCATCCTACGGTTTTCTTCAGTTTATTAACGTAACTAAATATTTTCCTGGTAATCCGTGTTTCTTCCATTCTTTTTAAATATCCTTATAATTTTTGCAGTCTTTTCCTCATTGTATCTGTGATTTTTCTGTATTTTATACAAATATTCATTTCTCCTTTTAATCCATATATTTTCAATTTTTTTCTTAGAACCTAGAATTTTTCTTAATATTTTCCTCTCTCGTCTTTCTAGTTGTCTTAGTTCACCTTTCTTGTTCAGTGTCCATACGTTGCTTGTGTCCTAGTAACTAAATTGAAATGTCTACTTTTCGCTTGGATGGATACTGATTTCTATTGTAGTATTTTTGTGTTAATTTGTATGCAAATTCTAATTTCTTTACTCTTACTTTATTTGTTGTGTTTTGTGGAGAGGATGGGTTAGTGCTTCTTTTCAGTCACTGAGTATGATTCCTTTTTCCAAATGTCTTTAATTACTGTGTGAATTTTCTGCCATGCGATAAGCCCCATTTCTGCTACTATCCCATCCTCTCCTGGAGCCTTGTTATTCTTCAGCGACTTCATTATCATTTCTATTTCTCTTGTTTTCGATAGCTCCGATGGTGGATTTTCATGTTGTGGTTTTTGAAATTGTAATCTGTTAATAGGCTCTTCACATTGTAATAGATTTTCATAGTATCCAGATAAGAATTGGCAGCTATCTTTAAAATGTGAGCTAGTTTACTGGAATCCTGTTAAAAGTTCTTGGAGACTCATACAGAAGTCCCTAGTGTTGATTCTTTTAAAGTCTGAATCCATTTCTTCTATTCTGTCTTTGTCGTATTTTCTTTTCATTGATCTCATGATTTTTGCCGTTTTTTCCTCTCTTTTTTTAAGCTCTTACCAATACTCAAGTCTCTTATTACTGTTCCATTTTTTCCTTGCCTTTAGTCGAATGCCAGTTGCTTCATAACATAACGAACTCTACCATCAGTGTCTTAGTATTCATCGTTGTTGTCAAATTTCTTCAATTAAATCTGTCATTGTTTCTTTCACTTGTAGCCTATCTCCAATTTCTCGCGTGTTTGATGTATCACAGAATTTATCCCAAGTTTGCCCGAGAAATTTAGTGTTTACTCGTGGAAATCCTTTTGGTTTATGTTCAGGTCTGTTCGATTGAAACTTGGTCTTGATTTTTGTTAGGTAAGGGTCTGAGTTTAGTCTCTTCCTCACTCTGACATCCAAGATTTCTTTGTGGTTACGACTAGTTTTTACCACATTGGTTATTTGACGTTCACCTTGATATGGATTAGATGATACCTTCGCTTTTTCCTTTCTTGTAATTTTCCTGAAAATGTTGTCACTAATTTTAGCTTAAATTGTTTAGAAAAGTCTATAAGCCTTTCCGCATTTCTGTTCGTTCTTTCCCTTTCTTTCTTTACAAACTTGTGCATTAAAGTCCCCTAATAAAATTCTGATATGCTCTTTTGGTTGTTTGTATGTTTGATATCGTAGCATTTCGCAAAAATCTTCCACTTTTTCAGCGTTTGTTATGTTGGTTGATGGGTGCATTTGAAATGGTGTAACGTTTATTGCCTGATTTAAAAGTCATAAATGAAAATCTTTCCGATGGGGAGCTGAAATTAATTATTCATTCGGTAAGTAGCTGCTCGACTATAAATGCTGCCCCTAATGTAGTCTTATTATTGGAATTTCTCTTGGCTGGTTTAGTGTGGACTCTGAAGAAACCTCCAAAAATCAATATCGCTAGTAAATCATGTATTAGCTTAAGACAACCGGTTTCGGCAAGGCTTTATTGGCATATTCGGGTCTTATGTTTTATAACATTACATCATCTTCTGATCAATACAGTAAGTGGTGTTACACCTCATATATATATATTAGTGTAGTGAAACTCAAAACACTACATGTATATAAGTTCAAGATCGCTGGAGCACTCTTTCATCCTTCGATTACGTTTCAGCTCTTTGGCTGCTACATAGAGCCTGCAGCTGATATTTCTTTCTTTGTATGGATGAATACAGAATTTACTGTTTTCTCTTTCTTGTGTAATAATAACGGATGACCACATTTTTTTCTGATCTGGAATCTGTACTCGAAATGCCGTGTACAAGCAAGAAAGAGAGGCCCGGGTTTCGGGTGCAACAAACAATACTCCCTCTCCTTCACGTTAGCTGACGGCAACTGCCGTTTAACTTCTCAGGTGGTGCCATGTGCGGAATCAAGTTGTCAGTCAGGTGGCAAGCAGTTGCGTTTCTTTTCTGTCGCTCCGTGCGCCCTATCAATGATATTCGATTTCAAATCGGACACGAATTCCTTCTGCTGTCATTGAATGCAAATCCATTTCTCACAGTTTCTAGGTGAATGTCTTAAACGCATCGAAATGTAATGATATGCATATTAAAACTGCGCGAAAGATCACAGACATAATAAATTATAAGTTGTATTCCAGGAATGGCCAAACGGCAGAGAGACTGGGCAGTAGCGAGCTGGAGCCATGTGGTGTGGTCAGAGAAGTCGGCATTTTGCCTCTTTTCAAATGATGCAAAGCGTAAAATCTACCCTCGATCCAGTGAGACGTTTGACATGTATTTGGAGTTTGTGGAAGACGGTGCTGTCTTTTTCGTAACATGACATGGGCGACCTATTCCTGCCACGGTGAGCATGAACCAGGACATTTATTTTAACACAATCTGAATACCCGGGTAGGCCGGGTATATATTTATTGCTGTATTCTTTTAGTCCATCTCCTCCAACACACTCTCCTCCGTCAACCACCCCTCTCCCCCCCCCCCCGCCTACTATCTCTCTCTCTCTCTCTCTCTCTCTCTCTCTCTCTCTCCATCAGCATCTCCTCTGTCTCTCTATCTCTCACCTCCTTCCGCCCTCGAAGTCCATCTCCTCTTCCCTCCTCCAGGTTCATCTTCCCCTTCCACCTCTATGTTCATCTCCCGACCTCGTATCTCAGTCTCCTACTCGCCATCTCTCGATCAAATTCCTCCTCCTCCCTCTCCATCTGTCTCCTGCCCTCCCTCTCTCTGTTAATTTCCTTCTCCATAACTTCTCTCATCCTCCTTCCTGACGGATGGTGGTTCTTATCCCCAGAGCGATTCTTTCCAGACAGTAAGTGATATGTATACGAAGTTTGGTTGAAATCGATCCAGTGGCTTAGGAGGAGATGGAATCACACACACAAACACACGCACACTCTTATAAATACTATTTTGTATAGGTTGTCAGCTGCCATGAGTTGCCCTTTCTTCTGCATCTACCTGATGAGTATGCAGGGAACACACTCGTCTTCCGAAGTGACGAACGTCGTATTCATTGGACTGAACATTTACGTTCCTGTGTTGACGAACACTCAGACTGTCACAACAAAAGTACTGCGCCAAATTACCCGGCCTCTGTGCCATAGAAAATGTCCTGTCCTGGACTATTTGAAACAGCGGAGGAATCGTATCGATCAGTATCCCGTAAGTTTGGTATCTCTGCAGAATTTGCTCTTCAGTTAGTGACTTCATCCTGATGCGGCATCCTTGGGAAACTTGTGGTCGTAATGAGGCCATTATGAAGGCTTGAATCGATGTTACACAGCGCTAGAGTCATGTTTCCCGGCAGTTATCAATAGTTTGTCAGTATCTTACCCTGTTATGTAATTTGTGATAAGCACCTTCCTGGCTGTACTGTATCCATATGCTACATCAACAGTTTTTCAGACTGAGAACTGAAACGAAACACAAGCCGAACACTAATATTATTTTAATTGTTATCTGAAATCAGTAAGAAAAAATACAGTTATTATTTTTATTGCAGAAAGCACTTGTATTTGTTTTTCACGTCTTAGCTTAATCAAGATTTCTTCAGTCTTTCAGGGAAGCGGGTTGGAGGCAACTAGTTCCGTAAATATTCCTGTAGCAAAAAGATTTAGAACAGTAAGTAGTCAACCATTCGAGATCAGTAACATGTCTATACAGCAGAATCAGAAATCTTTGCTCTTTTGACTTAAAATAGTATTGTTTTCAAACTATAAGCAGAGAACCCTATGATGACAAAATAAAAATACGTAAGTTATGTTGCCATTCCACTCTAGCACGCCTCACAGGGCATGGCTCGTCTCACTGCACTGGACGGAGACAACACTTGACGCAGAGCCAGACACTACACAGACAAATTAGGTCCACTCTACAACACACAACAGAAGCAGACAATAGATTCACGGCCAAGTGTCACTGTATTGGCCGAGCGATCGAGCTTAGGAAACCATCAATATAAGACAACAAAAAAATGTGTGTGAAATTTTATGGGAGTTAACTGCTAAGGTCATCAGACCCTAAGCTTACACACTACTTTACCTAACCTATCCTAAGATCAAACACACACACACCCATGCCCGATGGAGGACTCTAACCTCCGCCAGGATCATCCGCACAGTAAATGACTGCAGCGTATAAGACAACAAACTTTCCAACTAACCTATAAGTAAACGCTAGGATTTATTAAAAATAAATCTCAGCACTGGGAGCTGCTCTGGTTAATATAGCCAACATAACTCTGCCTTTAAACTGCCACTCTGGATACTAAGTTTATGAAACCACTACTCCGCCTTTCACGTGTAGCTACATCCAAAGCAGACAACGAGTCAATGCGTAATTGCATAAGACAATTCACGAAAGCAGTAGGTAATCAAGAAACAGACTAGCGTAAGCAACACCAATTTCCTGTAAGGTGAAGGAGATTATGAATGTTACAGTGATTATAATGACACTTCCGAATTAAAGGCAGTTTAGGAATATGACAGAATTACTGGTAGTTAGAACCAGTAGCTGCTTCAAACAACACACCCTAAATAGTACGTTCCTTCCACAATTATAGCCAAACCAGTTCGAAGACACAACCGTTAACACCGATATTGTCAACAAACACAAACGTGTGCAGCGGTATAGGAGGAAGAGAAAACAAAAAAAAAAAAAAAACGTTCAGATGTGTGTGAAATCTTATGGGACTCCACTGCCAAGGTCATCAGTCCCTAAGCTTACACACTACTTAACCTAAATTATCCGAAGGACAAACATACACACCCATGCTCGAGGGAGGACTCGAACCTCCGTCGGGACCAGCCCCACAGTCCATGATCCATGACTGCAGCGCCTTAGACCGCTCGGCACAGAATACGGACACTGCTGAATCAGAACAATCCGATAGCGCAATCATAGCACGATACTGTTTCTAACAAGAAACGGACCGACAGAAAACTTAGCAGTTAGTGGGGGGACACAGTGCCCACAGGAGCAAATACCTCACAAGCAACGAAGGGTTAAGTCGGCGGCAGCAGTCAGAAGGCCGAAGACACCGCGTGACGCCAGAGGACAGGACACGGCCGCACCCAGGCGTAAGCCACCTACGGACAGCAACGGCTGCCTCTGCAGACACTGCAAGCCCCAGCTCCGATTCGACAAGGAGGCCTCGCGCCGCGCAGTTCCACTCAACTATTGCCGCCCCCCCCCCACCCCCCTTCGCCAAGCCAAGCTAACAGCGACCCCGTCCTGCTCCAGCGCTGGCTGCCGGCCATGATCACAATCTCCTCACCACTCAGCACAGGGGCGAACTACCCTCACCTGATCTTCCCACTACCTCTCTCTCTCTACAATCTCGCTGTAAACCGACGGACCTAATGACCAACCTATCCCGCTCCCCTTAAGTTTCGCGCAGCCAATCGCCTCAGCAAAGATAAGCCAAGTGGAAGAATCGACAGATAACAAGCGCCAAAGATAGTGAACAGGCGCTACGGCTCAATATATAAAACATTGAATAGAATAAAATGATAAAATATAAGTAAACAAACACATAAATAATGTAGGAAATGGCGAATAGGCAACCGATTGAAATAAAATTGGTTACGGAAGAGGGCAGGGAATAACGCAGTGTGGCGATCCCAGGACAGCGAGGGTGGTGATAAACCAGTAATGCGGGGGCGAGGATAACAACCGCTTCTGCCAGAGACATGTATCGCTCGCAGATGTCCGCACTAAGGGGCACTGCCGCAGACACTGTGGTCCGCGTCCTGAGAGTTTAGAGCCAGCGGCAGCTCTGTGGCGCATTACACTGCTCGGAGTTTAGCATTGCGTGGTCGCTTCGCTACAGTGACGTCTGTTTGCACTCACATATCTACTGAACTTCGACAGTGAACTCAGATTGAGAGTGACCGCTATCTGCCAGAACTTCCTAAGCTGTTCACAGTTGAAACCTCGCGCTTCGGACCATTTGTGCGACTTCCTCTTGACTCTGAACTTCAAGAACTCGCAATAATGAGCGAAGGGCTTCCCCTAACAAGTTGGAATTGTTACTGATAGCACTCCGCCAGGAGGAATTAACCTCTTGATCAAGAATACAGTGTAAGGTATGCATCCAAATAAAAAGTTAACTGCAGCAGCCAGCCACACGCACCCGTAAGAAATTAGGCAGGCAGTAACAGTAGGATTAAAGGGGAAAATTTTAGAAATAACGTTGCAAATTAACTCGCAACCCCCACTCTCAGAGCCCACTAGCAATATCAAAGCCTAAACGTTGAATATCTTACAGTGCAATTTGCATTAAAGTGATTCATAGCCCATCCATCTGAAATTAATGAATTAAATTTACATTGTGACAATTACTGAACTATATAAAAAAACGTAAGTTAGTTTCAATCTACGGCATGCACACACTTTTTTCAATATGTAAACCTCACTACATTTTCGGATGTAGGTAATGACATGTTCGATATGTTTGCCATAATTGACGATGATGTGGCACAGATGAGCATCGAAATTCTGCATGACCTGATTAAGCGTCGGAACGTCGATGCTGTCGACGACCTCATCAAC
Source organism: Schistocerca cancellata (assembly GCF_023864275.1). Lineage (NCBI taxonomy): Eukaryota > Metazoa > Arthropoda > Insecta > Orthoptera > Acrididae > Schistocerca > Schistocerca cancellata. The sequence continues at coordinate 642,691,384 of NC_064627.1, forward strand.
GCTCTTGGAGTATTTGCTGTACAGCTAGTCTTTGACATAATTCCACAAAAAGTAGTCGCATGTGTTCAGATCCGGAGAATGTGGTAGCCAATGGAGGACCATGCTGGTGGCTTCTGGGCACCTCAGAGCCAGAATGTGGTCCCAAAGTGCTCCTCCAGCACATCACTCTCAACTTCAATAGGGTCGAGCTCGGTCTTACGTGAACCACGTTCTGTCGAAATTAGGGTCATTTTCTATTGTGGGGATGCAATCTTATTCCAAAACCATCACGCACCGTTTGGTAGTCATAAGGTCACCAAGCAATATCGCATCGATTATTCCGTGAGTGGACATTGGACACCACACAGTGACCCATAGAGGGTGAAGAGACTTCTCCACCGCCACATGCGAATTCTCAGACCCCAAATGCCCCAGTTTTGCTTGTTGACGAACCCATCGACAGTGGACTTAGTCTCTAAACTACGTGCTTGGGCGCATACTAATAGCCTTAACGCCCCGCGGCCAACCGTGCAGTTTGAACTTCCTAACACAAACGTTCAGAAGTTTGACGATTTTATTTCATATATTTCAGTAACTGTCACCCTGTGTTAAACACTGATGGTTCTAGCATACGTGAAACGTGTGTACAGCAACTCATACGGTATCAAATTACGGTGTTCTTAAAACTAGTGAATGATACAATTGTCACTGTAAAACTATTACAGTTCGCTGTAAAATGCAAGTAAAATACAAGTTAACAAAGACAGCAAACAGTTACATTAATTAAGTGTTAATACAGGTTACAATGGAATTAAAATATTAAAAACTTGGCCAAGATCGGGTAATGAATTTCAGGCAAACACGTGAAAGTCGTCACATCCTTTGCGGAAACAACTAACATCATGCAAGTCACACAGTGATGGCTGAATGTTAATCAGGGAGGAAAGAAAAAGCTGTAGAAGGAATCATGCATGCATCCACTATCTTGCATGAGCACATTTTGAACTCGGAAATATTAATAAACGTAGTGGCCCCTAACGTCAGTGAGAAATATTGAGACTCGTCATATCACTCGATCTGCGAACGCTCTAGTTTCTCACCACACTTCACAAAAGTCCTACTCTCGGCTGAAGTGTCCCGTAGGAGAGAAGTAAGCTGCACAGAGCGCTCTCAGCAAGAAGCAGAATTTTTACTCTAGCTTTTTGAGTATGGGCCTTGTGCATGATCTTAATCACCAATGGCTGTGATTCTTCCGAGTGCTGACCAATCAGATCCGTTATAAAAATGCAACAATTCCCTTTCCGTTCTCAATTTCAATACAATTAACCAATAGTGGAGCTTTGTAGTGCTGGAGCTCAGAAACGGGCAATGTCTGAACCCCTCCATTTGTCCCATTAAGTGTTTCAGCCAATGAGGCCTTCTGCATGAGGAAAAAAGTGAATTTTGTTCTCCCGCTCCAGAATTTATTTATGTTATGCAAAGGCATTGCTCTTATTGCAAATAATAATTTGATCATACATTTCTGACATATCAGTATCGGGAAGGTATGCAATAGTGTGGATTCTTAAGAAACTTCCAAGCATCATGATCGCTAGCAAAACAGCAAAACATTTATTAGATTTAGACAACCGGTTTCGACAAGGTTATATTGCTTTTTTTTTTAATCTTCTGCTTTATAACATTACGCCATCTTTCTTATAAATACTGTAAGTGGTGTTACAACTTATATATATATATATATACCTGTTTAGTGAAATTCACAACATTTGCATGCATTCAAGTTCGCTGTAGCACTATTTCATTGTTCGGCTCTCTTTCAGCTCTTTCGCTGCTATGTACAGGCTGCAGCTGATATTTCTTTGTATGAACGAATCCAGAATTTACTACGTTTTCTCGTTCGTGTATAACAGTAGCTGGAATCTGTACCGACAAGTCGAGTGTAAGCAAGAAAGAGCTGCTAGGGTTTCGGTTGCGACAAACGATATTCACACTCCTCCCCGCTGGCACACGGCCGTTGGCTTTTATCGTTTTCGTTTGCGCCGTCTGTCAGCCAGTTCGCAACTAATAGATGTTGTAGATCGCCTGCCCATTGCGTTTCTTTTCTGTCGCTCCGTGTGCCCATCTATGATATTCGGTTTCAAATCGGACACGAATTTCTGCTGTCACAGAATGCAGATCCATTTAATACGGTTTCTAAGTGAACATTGTGCAGGCATCGGCCTGTAATGATTTGCATACGGAGACTGCGCAAAAGGTCACAGACATATTAAATTAACAGTTCGCGCCTGAAATGGCCAAACGGCAGAGAGACTGCGCAGCAGCGAGCTAGAGCCGTGAAGTGGGGTTAGACAAGTCGGGATTTTGCCTCTTTTCAAGCGGCCGCCGGACCATAAACCACAGTGCCATAGTCAAGGAGGAGAGATTGAACAGGTCCTCTGTAAATCTGCAGCAGGGTAGAGCGATATGTACCCCAGTTTGTGTTCCTGAGGCAGCGGAGGCCGTTGAGGAGCTGCCAGAACTTCTGCTTAAGCTGACGAATGTGAGGAAGCCAAGTCAATTGGGCGTCGAAATCCAGTCCTAAGAATCGATATGTCTCCACTACAGTGGGTGGATCGTCATTGAGGTAAGTTCTGGCTCCGGATGAACGGTATAAGGCCCACAAAAATGCGTAACATACGACTTTGTGGCAGAAAACTGGAAAACCGAGGGCTAGGGCCCATGACTGCGGCCTGTGAATGGCTCCCTGTATGCGCCACTCTGCAACACCAGTACTGGAGTAGCAATACGAAAAGCAGAAGTCGTCTGCATGCAGATAACGTAAGACAGACAGCCCTACAGCTACTGCTAGATCATTCATGGTCACTAAAAATAGAGATAAACTCACTACAGAGATCTGTGAGACCCCGTTCTAGATAAGGGGGGGGGGACTATTAGTAGTATCAACTTGGGCACGGAAAGTACGAAGCGACAGGAAATTTTTGATAAAGATCAGAAGCGGGTCTCGAAGACCTCACTCATACAATGTGGCATGGATATTATGTCGCCAGGTCTTACGCTCTTCGTAAATCAATAAAGAGGGCAATCTGGTGTTGGCGTCTGGAAAAATCTGTTCGGGTGGCAGACACGAGGGACACAAGATTATCAGTGGTAGAGCAACCCTGGCGGAAGCCTCCTTGACATGGAACCAGTAGGCCACGTGACTCCAGGACCCAACCCAACCGCCGACACACCTTAACAACGATGGTGAGGCAGATGCTCCAATAACTATCCACATGAAGCAAGTTCTTACCGGGTTTGGACGCCGGAATGATAGTACTCTCCCTTCATTGCGATGGAAAGACGCCATCGCACCATATCTGGTTGAAAATGACGAGGAGATGTCGCTTGTAGTCAGATGAGAGGTGTTTAATCGTATGACTGTGGATCCGGTCTGGCCCAAGTGCACTGTCGTGGCAATATGCAAGGTTACCGAAGACCTCCCTCTCTGTAAATGGGACGTTATAGGATTCACTGTGGCGTGTAGTGAACGAGAGTAATTTCTCTTCCACCCGCCGTTTGAGAGTGCGAAAGGTTGGGCGGTAATTTTCCTTCGCAGATATTCGAACGTAGTGCTCAGCAAAGTACCTGGCAATCGCGATTGCGTCCGTAGATAACACGCCATTGATGATAATACCGGGAACACATGCTGAGGTGTGGTACCCGAAAACACGTTTAATCCTTGCCCAGACTTGGGCAGGTGACGTATGTCACCCAATAGTCGAGAAGTATCTCTCCCATCGCTCTAGTTTCTGTCGTTTGGTAAGTTAGCTAACGGGGACACAGAGCCGTTTAAAGGTTATGAGGTGCTCCAGGGAAGGGTGGCCATTATGCCGCTGTAAAGCTCGCCGACGCTTCTTAATTGCTTCAGCGACTTCTGGTGACAATCAGGGGACTGCCTTTCGCCAGGGCACCCTGAAGATTAAGGGATCGCGTTTTCTGCCACAGAAAGGATTGTTGTGGTCATCTACTCAACCATTACGTCGATGTCCCGGTATGGGAGAGATTCAAGTTGCCAGCAGAGGTGAGTTTCCCAGCCCACCTTGCTTAAAGCCCATCTGGGCAGGCGCCCATGGGCCTGACGCTGGGGCACTGACAGGAATATTGGGAAGTGGTCACTACCAAACGGGTCGTCATTTTCTCTCCAGTGGATAGATGTGAGAAGTCCTGGGCTGCAATCTGATAAATCAATGCCCAAGTAACTACCATGAGCCACACTGACATATGCGGCGGCCCCAGTATTTAAGAGGCATAGGTCGAGTTGTGACAGTAAATTTTCGATATCTCCACCTCGACCAGTACATACGGTGCCACCTACAAGGGGTTGTGGGCATTAAAATCTGCCAGAAGATTAGCGAGTTGATCAGTCAATTCAGGGGTACTGCACCACCTGGAGGAAGATATACATTGCAGACAGTTATTTCCTGCGTCGTCCGTATTCTGACAGCCAAAGCTTCAAGAGGGGTTTGGAGGGGCACAGTTTCACTAAAGACTGAGTTTAGGACATAAATGCAGACTCCAGATAAAACTCGATTATAGTCGCTGTCCTGTAACATCCCTTATATCCATTGAGGGCAGGGGTCCGCACTTCCGGGTACCAGGTTTCCTAGAGGGCAATGAAGAAAGCAGGTGTAAAGCTTAACAGTTGACGTAGCTCAGTCAGGCGGTGGAAAAAGCCGCCGCAATTCCACTGGAGGATGACATCACCGTGACACTGAGAAGGCATGGGACATTCAATGAGGCAGTTCACGCCTCAGGGTTACCTGCTGCCACCGACTTTTTGTCTGAGCAGTCGATATCCATTGTGTCTGACTGTTCGGTGAGATCCAGGTTCTCAGCAGATGCCAGAATCTCCACCCCATCCTCAGATGCAGAGCTTGTATGTAGCGGTCGTGTGGATGCCACTGCAAGTTCCTTGTTCTTGGGGTCTTTTCCACTGGCAGATGAGCCTTATGCTTCTCTGGCTGAGAAGTGTGACTGAAATTCCCGCTGGCTGGGGGGGAGGGCGGTTGTTGCTCCTGGAGTAGGTGGTGAGGGATCAACAGGGATGGAAATGACCGCCACGCGGGACTAGCCGAGCTGTCTAAGCGCTGCAGTTGTGGACTGTGCGGTTGGTCCCGGCGGAGGTTCGAATCCTCGCTCCGGCATGGGTGTGTGTGTTTGTCGTTAGGGTAATTTACGTTAAGTATTATGTAAGCTTAGGGACTGATGACCTTAGCAGTTAAGAGCCCTAAGATTTCACACATATAACATAACTGGAAATGCCCCCTACTATCAAGGGGGCAGGTGTATCCCAGTTCTGAGAGGTTACAGGAATTCTAGGAACTGATGGGGCGACAACTGTTCTCGTAGCAGCGGCATATGAGATCATAGCCACAGGATGTACATGCAAAATTTCCCCTTAGCCTCAGTGTAGGTCAGTCGGTCCTGGGTCTTATATTCCATGATTTTCCTCTATCTGTAAAATCCTGCAGTCTGGCGAGCAAGGTGAATGATGCTCTCTGCAGTTGACATAGATGGGTGGCGGGGCACATGGAGTATTGGGATACAATGGACGTCTACAATCTCGACAGGTGGGGCTGGAACATCCAGCACTTAAAGCCCCGCATCGGGGCAGGGATATATGGCTTCACGTCAGTGGTAGACCATCACCTTGACCTTCTCGGGCAATGTGTCACCCTCGAAAATCAAGATGAAGGCACTCGTGGCAACCTGGTTATCCTTCAGTTCCCCATGGACGCGCCGGAAGAAATGAACACCTCGCCGCTCTAAACTGGCGAGCACCTCATCGTCAGACTGCAAAAGAAGGTCGCTGTGGAATATAATAAACTAGACCATATTTAAGCTATTATGGGGCGTGATGGTTACAGAAACATCCCCCAATTTCTCACATGCTAGTAGTGCTCATGACTGGGCAGAGGATGCTGTTTTGATCAAGAGACCGTTGCTGGTCGGCGTAGACGAGAGCTTGTACCCGATTTATCAACTCATCTAATGGCCTAAAGCTCTGTGGGCGTTCAAAAAACAGAGTCGTGTAACGGTCGCTAGAACCCATCCCCTGCAGAATATTCTGGACTACCTTTGCTTCACTATAATTAAGACCTAAGCTACTGGCACTATCCTTTACCCTTTTAACATAGTTCTGTAACGGCTCATTATCATGCTGGACTTCTTCAAGTTATGCCCTACCAATAGCTTCATGTGGCATTCTGGGGGGGAGGAGGGACAAATCATTATGGCAGATTATCTCCCGAAATGCTCTAAACAACAGCCCATGACGCCTAGCGTCCATTAACAGTTGTTCCACAAGCTCACTCACTATTGGACCCAATAACTGATAAAGATGACAAGCAGTCAAGTCAAAAAGTTCTCCTCCATCCTGTAACCTTGTTAGAAAATGCAAAGCGCTAAGTACTTGATCAGCTGAATCTAATGATAACGTACTTGCCTCCCGTAGTAATTTTTCTACGGCGTTGGGCAACTTAGAGAAAATATCAGTACCTTTTACAGAAGGAATAGAAGGTGCCTCGCTCGCAACTTGTCCTAAGGTAGACTGAGTTAATTCCCCGCCCATGGCGTCTCCCCCATTTACTAACATCCCCTGGGTTCGTTCTAATAACGATTTTAACTGTTCAGACAATTCTTTACACGGTTGAGCCGTGGCGACTGGCAGTAGGGTGTTCTACTAGCATCGCTGATATCAATATTCGGCTGTCTTGCTATCTTTGACTGCTCCACTCGGCGGTTTTCCTGGTGAACGTGTAACGAGAGAGTCTCCGGTCTCGGTCAACGAGCCAACTTGTGTTGAAAACAAGCCTTCGTCCCTAACCGTGGTTATGGGCCTCGCCGTGCTCGCCGCCCTTGTCATTTTTCGCCCCGGATGTACGGTGCCGATCATTGGGCGCCTTGACGTGCAAAATTGTGGTGGGTTCGTCGTCTCACGCTGAGCAGCTTCCCAGCTCGTAATCTGCTAGCTCCAAGTTACGTGACTTTTATTCTGTGTTTAACTAAGAAGATTGTTGAAACTTATTGTGGCATGGGTAGCTGCCGGAGATGGTTCTGAACTTAGTTCCACAGTGGCTATTTTAAGGAGGCTGGTGTTCCTCATAACTCCCTTCATACAAGAGTACTTCTGTGGCTACTTTCTTAATGTACTTATACAGATAAATGCAACTGGGGCAGGTCAATCAAAATACATCTAACATGAACACAATTAATCAATGTTCAAATATCCAATAACACTAAACAGAAAAGCGTATACTTCAACTATACTAGCAAGCTTTTTTAGGACATATTGACCGCTTTGGGACTGGTTGCGGTTGTGTACAAGCCCGGGAACCGTAGAGTTAATGGTTTAATCATTTGTCACGGCAGGATTTGGTATGTTTATTTAACGCTGAAAGTGCCGTAAGGCAACTGGAAGTGATCTCTAAGTTTCCTGCTAATTTACTGATAGACACATAATGTTAGAGTATTGCTCCATAAGAATTTGGGGTCATGCTTATTATATATTACAGTGTGGCTGCGATTTGACCTTGTTTTCATTGCAATCTATTTGTGCTGTAGGCCATTTGTTAAGTCTGCTCGTTTACTGGCGTCGGTGCGGTTATGGATTCTTGTCAGCACCGCTCATTGTGAGGCCGGTCGGACTATATATAAATATATATTCCGCCTGCTAGTGAGCCTGTGCACAAGCCGTGCAGAGTGAACGCTCGCATTGCCTGCCGGCCATAGCGTTGTTGCTTCCAAATAGTGCTGTGGGTCTTAACGCTGTTCTCTAAAGTTAAGTGCAATTGGCGAATCATTCTGAATCATTATGTCCGTTAGTTAAGTGAGGCCACTTTCTTAATATTAGCGTTTCGGTAAGTCATTTTACTGGTTGAGTTATTACTAGCCATTCTAATGTTAATCATTTGTGTATCTTTAATGAAAGTGCAACTTGTTATTTTTCCTGTGTGCCAGTTGTGCGACCTTGGTTGGCCCACCTTGCGTTTTTTAGTATAAGTATGTTTCACTGTGTATCTTTATGTGGGCAGTTCAGTTTTATTAAGCTTTAAGATCTTTGTTTTTTAATGGAGTTGTGGTATTATGTGGCTATTTAACTTTTTGTTGGAAGTGTATAGTGTTACTAGTCTTCAGAGATATGGTTGAACAAGGACAATTGTTTATGACTGATTATTTCATCGTGCCTATTATCTATGTTTTTGATTGCGGATGCAAAATATGATTCTTATTCGTGTTTATGTAATTCAATTACAGTGAAAATAACCGTGGTGAGATTGTAATTTTTGAGTTTATAAAGAATTGAGTAGTACCACGGTTCAACGGTGTTTGAAGTAATGACGGTACACAGATCCTGTGCCCTACCAATATAGTGCATAATCCGAGCTCTCACTCTATTGATCAGTGACCGTGACGGCTCACTGAATTCAAAGAAGGGAACTACTGACTGTAACTCGCCTAGCGCACAGTTAATGTTGGATATGGCCTCACTCACCTCGCTTTCCTACAGCTGCGGCGGTACAACCGGACGATCAACAACTTCCCGCAAATGCCGCGCTAACTCGGCCACACTGCCCGATGTATCGGCATCCCGTACACTTACTCCGGACAAAAGTTGCTCCTTCCGCAGCTCTGACACTCCAATCACCACGATGGCTGTCATGCTGAAACAATACAACACCAAAGTAGTATCGGCTTTACAAAACAGTTCAATCTTAGTGAACTGTCATTCAAAACAATATACTTCGTACCATCCTTATAGCCTCACACCACAACCACGCTCCGCTACCACAGTGTATCAGGGCATTAAGTGGAAGGGCTGGGGTGAGGAGGTAGGCGTAATACAACAGTTCTAAGAGTAATTTTTTGAACCCAAACTTTTAAAAACAACACGATATAACTGGTTTAACACAATATGCCGAAAAAAGTTTACAAAGAAACGTTTAATTTTTATGTGGTGCCTTAGGCAAGGAAACCTTAAACCAGACGTGAATATGACATGTGCTCGTTCTATCAAACTTACTGCAGTTCCTCATTCGTCTATCTTTGCCCAATGGAAACAGTTACAAAATAAAACACAGCTACCAGAATATATGCCACAGCTGAGCCACATAGAGCAAGTATGGTATTCAGATCCCTGAGCGACGACCTTTCAAATCATCACAGCCCACTGTAACTCAAAAAAGTTATTGGTCCGTACTATCCACGGTGTCAAAGGCATCTTCTGTGCGGAAGACGTCGTGTAGCAGGTTGACGCAATCCGGGCCTCGCTCTTCCGTCTCGCTCCCTGGTTGCAACCGTTCTCCACGTAGCTGACTCCGGCCGCCCCTCGTGGAAGTCGGCGGAGGGCGGCACCTGATTGGCGCTGGTCGCGCCTCACTGTGGTACCGGCGCGGGAAGGTAGCGCTAGGCATTCAAAAGGAGTCGGACATGTGGTGATGGTACCATCGACACAAGTAGGGAAACTGACACGTAAGCTGTCAAAACCAGTACAAAATCCTTGTAACAAGCAAAGCGTAGCAAGACAACACCCGCGACGCTTACTGCAAAATGTATATTTTGCGTTAGGGAACGTCTGTCTGGAAATGAAATGTTTGGACGCTCTGCAGCGTCAGTGCGTTCTCGAATTCTGATTGGCGCCTCCATTAATTGTGCACTGCATCATTTATCAGCGAATCGTTATTGCGGGAAATAACATCCAAGTGCATCGTATGCTAAAATTTTGTAACTCTTGAAACAAATCTCTCAAACCCCAATATGTACATCCCTAGTCTATGTTTACATTTCGTATAGGATGAAATCGCATACAAACAGATGTATCTTTGACATGGTCTACGCCGGCCGGAGTGGCCGAGCGGTTAAAGGCGCTACAGTCTGGAACCGCATGACCGCTACGGTCGCAGGTTGGAATCCTGCCTCGGGCATGGATGTGTGTGATGTCCTTAGGTTAGTTAGGTTTAAGTAGTTCTAAGTTCTAGGGGACTTATGACCACAGCAGTAGAGTCCCATAGTGCTCAGAGTCATTTGAACCATTTTGACATGGTCTAACAGCAATTACCACTATACAGTACAAATCTAAAAGGACGAAGTAAAATTCCATGACACATTGGCGTTTCCGAAACCGACACTCGAAAGATAACTAGATCCAAGTTTCCACAGTCGAGTAGCTTTCTTGCAATGATTGTCTCATAATGCTGATATTGTATTTAGGGAGACCCTTCCGCATAGAACAGCGCAGTAACTCCGCTGTTCTCATTCGTTTTGTAATATGCGAGCAGCATATCCATTGTTTCTGTGTTGACGTCTTGTGTGAAAGGAAAAATGTAAGTAAACGTAACTTTATATTTCACATTAGGTATAACCAGCAACACTCCCCCTCCCACCCCCCCACCCCCCAAAAGAAGCCAAATTCGATAAAGAAACTCTAAAACATTTCCAAGCCTCTTAATACTTTACAAATATATTAATTATGTGACGTGAAGCATGTAGGTGTAGTTTCAAAAAGGTTCGAATTGCTATTTCAAGATAGTTGGAAGACTCTCATTGTCGATCCAGTTGGAACACTCTAAGTGCTCTCATTTTCGATCACTGGAAGGGTTTCGTCTGGGTAATTTGTTTGCCGTTTAAAATGAAAGCTATGTTTTTGCATCTCAATCTTTATGGAGTCATATCTCCTGCACAATTTTTCGTGCATTGACATAATTTTCGAGCTACATTCAGTAGTATATGCGTATCATGTCTGCGAAGTGTTTTCGAATACAGTTAGTAATAAAAAAAAAGTAGTAAATTAAGAACTCATACCTGAGTCTAAAGTTCTATTGCAGAACAGTCAAATAGTAATAAGCAATAAGCTATCTCTCTTTCATCACTTTGCGGTGGTTTTGAGAGAGAAAAAGCTTTTTAATTTTTTTAAACTCTAGATTAAAAGAATTTGTTTGAGGTCACTAAAAACTCTTATTTTGAATTACTGGATAAATAAAGTGTGGATAAATAGCACGCCGAGAGTTACGGTGCCTTAATACATGGCCACAGAGTTTGCCTGAAATGTTGTATTACTATTTTAAAACTTCTCAATGAGTACATTGTAAGAGCATTACACAGGAAAATGGAAATTGAGACCGCGCCCCGTGCAACAAGTTAACCTTTTAGTAATACACACGTTGTTAAAAAGGAGATGTTAGTGTGGACCAAAACAAGAAAAATATATCCAGCAAATATTGGCTGTGAAGTGCATACCTCAAGACAGGGGTGGACAACTGTTTTGGCTCGAGGGTGCTTTGTGGAACAGAGGGTGAGTGGAGTGCCACACTTTTTAAAATGATTGCTTTCTGTAATTAACTTAACGTTTCAGAAAAGGTACAAATTGTCCCGTAAAATCATTAAATATAAACACAATAAAACAGTTTTTTTCTGCTAACTTCATATGATTTACAGATACAACCACTTTTAATTTTAGAGTTAGTCTAGTGAGACAAATGTGTTCCCTTTTTTACATTTTCTTGTAATCAGGAGTGAAATTGCTTGATGACATTGTCATCAAAGCCTGTAAGTTAATATTTGTCAAAAAGCGGCTATTTTACTCTTGTTGACCTTAAAATAACAAAAACTTTGTTTCTGTTAAATATAGATCAAAATATAAACAACATTCTTCCAGCAAATTTCTTTATTTATGGAAATATTTCAGCAAACAAACATTTGTAAATGTCTGAGAATTAAACATTTCATTTACAGTGTTATCTGATTGCAAGTAAATGATTTCAGGCTGCAGCTCCTCAGGTGTTGTGCCGACATAATCACTGATGAGATAAGAGAACAAATTGAAGTGAGGCAGAATTTTACTAAAATCCGGGATAATCTTTGTGATTTCGTCTTCCAGACTCTGCCGATGATCCCTAATCTTGGCGGAAACGCTCTCAGGCACTTTCTGTTTTCCTGGTAAAGGAAGACAGCAAAAATTAACTTCATCTGCTAGCCTTGCAAATAGACCTAATTCTGGCTTGAATCATTTTACATGCTAAAACATTTCGTGTGAAAACAACTCCCTTTTCTGCAATGTCACATTCAGTTCAGCCAGTCTCTCAAACAGATCAGCTACGAGCATGTCAAATCTCCACGCTAAATCCCTACTTTTGTAAGAAAATTGTGAGACACTTCCTTTGTGACCAGAAATAAGAGGATTTCTTTCTGCAAAGTCCATTATTCTAAAACTTTGCCCATGCTTAACGACCTCACACTTCTGTGATGAATTACGTCTTCATGCCCTGCCTCCATCCCCTCAAGAAAAGATGCGAACTGTCGATGGTGGAGTGCCCTTTTTCTGATTGCGTTCCCAACAGCAGCACTAAGATCTACCGAATATCTTAGGTCCATTGCAGCTTTGCATTGGTTCTGCTGACGCAAAATATTCGTACAATGAAAAGACAATATGAAGTCCATCGGCTAACAGGACAGAGCGGATGAAGCTATATTTGTGGAAAGCGGCCAAAATAACTGTCAGTTGCACTCAACATATAAACTCTATTTCTTAAAACAGACAATCATACAAGCAAGAATGAAGACTCTCATAGTTTCAACAAAAGACCTCTTTGATTTAATTTAGAAAATCCAAGGCACAAGACCTAAGCAAAGAATTGAGGTACAGGAGTTCTTCTGGAGGTTTCACTTCTTTAGAAATTTGTTTTATCTTAAATATAAATAGGCTGAAAGCCTTAACTTAAATTTTTCCTATAGAACTCGGCTGAAGGCCTTACTTTAATCAATAACAGTGTTACAGCTTAAGGCCGGGACAAAGATTTTAAATGTTTAATCTGAATAGGCTGAACTCTCGGTTGTAGGCCGCTTGTCAACATAACAATTTAACGACTTAAGGACTAGGAAGAAGGGCTGTTAAACTGAAAAGGCTGAAGGACTTATCTTAAAATATTTTTTTGTAAAACTCGGCTGAAGGCCTCATACTAAAGAATAACAATCTTATGACTTAAGAGCGAGTCAAGGATTTTGAATTTTTACTTTAAGAGATATTAAAACTCGGCTGAAGGCAACACAGCATGCAGAAAACAATTTTACGGGTTAAGGCCTAATGGGAAGACCTTCTAATTTTCATCTAAAATAGGCTAAAATCTTTATCCTAAAATGCTTCACATAAAACTAGGCTGAAGGCCACATATGGAACCCAAACAATCTCACAGCTTAGAGCCCAGACAAAGAAATTTCCAATTCTTAATTTAGGCCGGAAAACTCAGCTGAAGGCCACATACAAACTAGAAAATATTTCTTACGGCTTAAGGCCTAGACAATATTGTCAACTTTTGATTTGAAAAGGCTGAAAACTCTGCAGAAGGGCACATACCAACTTGAGACAAATTTACAGCTTAAGGCATAGACACAAGGAATTTCCAATTTTAATCTCCAAAGGCTGAAGCTCGGCTGAAGGCCACATACCAAAGAAGAAACAATTTTTTTCTTACGGCTTAAGGTCTAAGAGGAAAAGCCATGCAATTTTAATAAGCTAAACCTCGGCTGAAGGCCACACAGAGTACTTAAGACTACAAAGGAAATCACTATGTACAATACGAGGAGCAGCACTCAGAACTTTCCAAGGGTCGGTCTGGGAAGGTAACACTAACGCAGGTTTAGGTGAGACAGGCAGCCAGATCGACAACCTCTTAATCGGAAGGCAACCCAACCGAAAGCCAGCCGACGAACCAACCAATAAGATCAGTTCTGCTCCACCCGACCAGCAAAACGACAACAAGATGTCAATGGCACAACGTTGTGGATACTGGTGCCCAATCCAACCAAGTCAGAATAAACGCCCAAAACTGTCAACAACACCTCAGCTGTCGAAGTACACGCTGTGCTGGGCAGCGTCAACACGACGAGTAAAATACACTGCCAAAAAGTACATCAACGACCAGAGCAGGTTACGGGAACTTCAATGGCCACGAGGCTGAAGATACCGCTGGTACACTTCATTAATGAAGGAATGAATGAAATTAAGTTAAACACCACACAGGAAGACAGTTGCAATTCTAGCCAATTTCAATGCACACACGTTGTTGCTCTTGTGTAGGACCAAAAGGTGTACTGAATAATCCCGTTCTCCAGGGCACTGGCATTGTAAAATAATGTATACAAGATCTAAATCGAAATCAGATTTCTGTTTGTGCTTCTGCGAGGAAATGGTCTTCATTCTGCATTTGTCAACTTATGCTTCGGTAGCATTCATTCTGCATTTGTCAACTCTCTAGGGTGCCTGTCTCTGTGGTAATTAATACAGGTGTACAAGTTGTAGTTAGTGAACTTCCCGTAGATTATTTAATCAGCACTGTCATTTTCTGTTTTGGGTGTATGATAAGCCCAGGCAGGGCTGCCAGTTCGCTGACGGAGCACACGATGCCCTGCTCTGTGTGTGTGTCAGTTTAGAGGGGGGAGGGGGGCGTTCATTTGTTTGCCGCACGCCCAGCTGGCGACCACCTCGCGTGCCGCACGCGTTGCTCTGCCGTCACTTGTGGGGCATTAATTATTCTGCCCGCAAAGCGGCGGTTCATGTTCGCCTCTAGGCTGTCTGCCGGCAGCTATGGCGTGTGAGGACCGTGGTACATGTTGTCGCACGGCTATAGGGGGTAGGGGAGGGGTGGAGGATGTCGGATGTTTGGCCACGCACACGCACCCCTGGTACGTGTCTGGTTGACAACGAGCCTGCGAAGCGCTGTAGCAGCTGCAGCACAGATGCCGTCTGCTGCACGCGCTGTTCCCACTCAGATTTTGTTTGAGAGAAATGCTCAGATGAGACAGCTTAGGAAAATATTTGTTGTACAACTCAAGAAACGCATCTCATTGATTAGGCCTTAGAGGTGTTCTGACTGTCCAAATGATGCCTATGTTTCTGGGACATGGGATCAATTTGTCACCAATCCCTCCAGCAGTCATTGGCAGGAGATGAATCCCGATGACACCGCTTCTTCTTTGTTCAAGCAGCTGCTCATTTGGCCTCACCAGGCTGAGTTTATTACGTTACAGACCCTGCACCGTAGGAAACATCTTGTGAGGTACCGGTAGGAACTACGATTCATTCAGACCGAAGGATTCAGTGTCAACAATTGGGCTACGGAGGCAGTCTTACTTATTACACTTTCGGCATGTATAACGAAAAGTAAATATGCACTTGCGACGGCAGCCATGTCTTTTAGAAGCACATACGGTCAACTATGGCGAGGGCTTGTTTCTTTCGCTTGTTTTAACAATTTCACTGTCGTCAGGTACACTAAATGAATGGTTACAACGCCGGAAAATGTAAAACTGTGATCTTCGGTGGCCAGTGGACGACTATGTGTCGCTGCAGCGCAATTTTTCCACTCAGCTGGTGAGGATAACAAACAGGATATATGTCGCTACCGAAGCATAAGGTTTTGGTAAATTTCATTCTTTGTACTCAGCTGGACCGTAACTATGACTCGAAGACCGACGCATGAAGAATTGAACAATATACTTAGTTGTCAGCAGTTAGGTTAGGACGTGAAATTTGGCTCTAAGTCGCCGTTAGGATTAATAGGCAAATCTTACAACATCCAAACAGGAGCTATGCCTCTGAACTACAGCCGAGCACAGCGTCAAGAAGGGTCGATCTAGAGAGACTGCAGAAAGGGAGGACCGAACAACTGTCACAGAGGCATTCAGAGTCCCGGATTCACCACTGTTATCGACCCGACTTGCAGCTGATGCTTCACTGCCCACAAGACCATTAACAGGCGGACACACAGAGGGGCCGAGCTCGCGGCGAGCCTTGCCCTCCGTACACCAGCAAACTCACTAGGGCACATTCGGCCAGGAATCTCATTGACTGGAGTAGAGTTGTATTCAGTGATGGGTCCCACTTGGAACTAACCCCGGCCCGACCAGCGAAGACACCCCATACAGCGGTGGGATATTAACATTTGTGTTGCCCACTTTATGGCCCGACAACCAGGAAGAATGGACTCGGCTGTGATCTCATTTCGCAACAGGACCCCTTTGATTGCCATCTGCGGCTCCCTTACAGCAGAACGATACGTCAACGATATTCTTCACCCCATTCTGTTGCCCTTCATGGCAAGCCATGTTTGGCTTACATTTCAGCAATATAATGCTCGCTCGCACACAACGAGAGTTTCTACAGCTTGTCTTCCTGTTCGCAAAACCGTACTTTGGCCAACAAGTTCGGTGAATCAATGCCAAATGGAAAGCGTTTCGAACGTTAAGGGTAGTCTCAAATTGTTCAGAGTGATACAACAGAGGAGGAGGTCCAGCTCTACCAATCAGTGCCAAGCCGAGTAATTACTTCCGGAGGAACCAGAAGTGGGGTCAGTTCTACACTTAAACATTATTAATTCGGGCGTTAGTCAATAATAACCTAGGTATTACGGCTTTATCTGTACTTGCCTAGTATTCGACAAATTTTACAAATGTTAGTCATAAGTTATAATTACCATCTCGAAAAACAATCAAGCTGCGATCATGAATCTTGGCGATCGTGTTTATCTCCACGTATTCACTCTCCATGCCACAAATTTTTCCGAATGATAGATGGCTTGGCGGTGACCTTGGTCATATAAGTCTGTATTTCGGCTCTTCAGGAAAGGTTCCACCTCGGAAATTACTTCGTGGAAACTCATACCGCAAAATTTGTTCTTCTTCCAGAAAAGACAAGAAGTCACTGCATACCATTTCAGCAAAATTCGACAGGCGAAACATAATTTGATCGTTATCAACAAGTTTGTGTTGCGCGTGCAACGATCTGCCGTTTTCGTGGGGAAAAAATACAGTGAGTTCTATAACGCCTTAGTAACTTCGTCAGGAGATCTTAGTACTATGCCCCTGTGACAGTTTGCCCTTACGAGCATAATACGTGTCCACTGCACCATGGCAGGCCCAATAAAATTTAGGCATCATCTTACTCGATTATGTTTTGGTATTCGCATTTTCGGCGGTGGTAATCCATTTATTTCCACCATTTTATTTACTCCTTCGTCTCGTACTGAAACATCCATCAATCGTCCATGGTGACTGCATGGCTAAAGAGGTTATCTGGATTCACCTTCCATAGCTGAAACAATTTCCTCTGCAACCATGTTTCAGTTGTTTTTTTGTACAGATGTGAGGAGTGGCGGAATAAAGCGGTTGGCAACTTCTAACACGCTGAAGATTATGTGCAAGATGCTGGAAGCTGATCAGTCACTTCTTTCCTTTTTCATCGTCCCAATTGGGATACGTTGGACCTCGAGCAGCAGAGCCCAAATTCCTTTGAGATATCCAGTTTTACAAAGATGCGTGGTGTTCTACATTGTTTGAGCGCCATTCTCTAATATGATGATGCACTGTTGTCTTACGCCCCGAACAACTCAGAAACGATGCTACATTTTACAAGATACCTGATTTTACGAATCGGCTGCGCCATACCCATACGGCTCTTCTTATAATGTTGTATGCTAGTTTGGAGCGGAGTTTCCAATGGCAGACATCTACCAGCAAACGACTAATAAGGTACGTAGATTTATTTTTTGGATACGATTAATAAAATCTGGTTTACTGCACCTCATATTAATTACTCATTCGGGTAAAATATCTATACTTCCTGCGTAAGCACCTTCCGGTTTTTGCGTATCCTATGTGTGTATTCAACCATCATTCAAGTAAACTCATTCTTGCTCTGTATGTTCCTTTGATGTGATGGTTTATTAGTGTCCACACACAAATGCACATATAGCCATTCCTTTAACACTATGCCGTCCGGCGACACCACAGTGGTGTCGTCTGCATAGTATCGCTCAGTGTCCGGCGACAGCACGTTAGTGGCTTGGTTCAAATGGCTCTGAGCACTATGGGACTTAACATCTGTGGTCATCAGCCGCCTAGAACTTAGAACTACTAAAACCTAACTAACCTAAGAACATCACACACATCCATGCCCGAGGCAGGATTCGAACCTGCGACCGTAGTGGTCACGCGGTTGCATGTAGCGCCTAGAACCGCACGGCCACACCGGCCGGCGGCACGTTAGTATCTTTTGCATTCTGTTGGTGTTTTGTTTAGGTAACAATAAGTTACACACGTAAACAAGTGTTTTGTTTTTATATGTACTTGTGCCCCTTCATCATGACGGACGAAAGAGACAATAGAATTATTTACGATGAATGCGAGGACGTCTTGTCTGACGTTCCGGACGACTTGGCCGATTGGGAAGAAGACACTGGATATAAAAAAAATGCAATTCAAGTAGAATTGTGGGAAGATAGTGAAATACGTCCAAGAAGAATTCGGCTAAGGCTGCGGTCGCCAACTGATTCGGCTGAATCAGACGGAGAATATAGTGCACAGTGATCAGACTTTGATTTACCAAAGACCAATAATTAATTTGAAGGATCCTCGGTGCCAAACATATTTCCCAAAGATACACAGAGCGTCGAGGATATCGTAGAGTTATGTATTGGGAACGATCTATTTGAATGTATTAGCAATGAAACCAACAAGTACAACAGTCAAGATTGCAATAGAAGGAAACTCGATTTTAAAAATTCCAAATTTGTTCGACGTTACGGAACTCGAACTTAGAAAATGGTTCGGGCTTGCTGTTCTTACGGGAAAAAGCAGATATCGAATCCGTTGATAGACACACAGATATTTCGCAAAACGACGACCCGTAACCGATTAAGATACATATTATCATTTTTACATTTTTCCTACAGCAACAATAAACCAGATAATGCCGACCGGCTTGTCAAGGTGCCATTTGTTATTCATTATTATTCCAAAAAGTTTAAAGGAACATCTATTCTAAGTCAAAACATCTCAACTGATGAAGGAATGATACTGCGGCGTGGACGGTTAAATTTTAAAGTTTACAATCCATCGAAAATTACAAAATATGGAATACTCATTCGGGTGCTCTGTGATTCGAGTACGGGATACATTTCCTTATTCAAGGTATATTCCGGCGCTGGACAGCCTTTAGCAAAACCAGTGAAGGGGCTATTGACACCTTCTGCTGGAAAGTGGCATCACCTCTGCATGGATAATTATTATAACAATGTAGATGTTGTAGAGAAGTTACCTGAAAAAAAAATCGAGTTTGTGGAACGATACGGCAAAATAGAGGATTTCCGGAAAATTAAAGCGCGCAAAAGTCAATGTGTTTGAATCTTGTTATCAACGGAAAGGTGACAAGCGGCCGGCAACAAACCAAGTAATCCGACTTAGCGCTGCCGGCATCAAGTGAATAAATTTGTACGAGACTTGCGGACGCCAAAGTGTTAAATTAAGCTTTATCTATCGTCAACTGTTTCCAAAGTTCTTGTTCACTGAGCCACACAGGTACTGAATACATTGGTGTGTTTTTATTTACAGTGTAAGTAAATTGTGGAATCCCACAAAATTTTTCTGTATTACAAAGGGTCGAGAGGAGACAGATCTGCGTGAAGTCAGGATAGTTGTGCGTAACTTGTGAAGCGTCAACGACGCCAGTAAAATACGGTTAGAGTTCGGTCATTTATTCAGAATGCTTATCAGTCGTGGTCGTCAGCAGCAGGCTGGGCTGTTGCTAATTCAAAAATTGTTCAAATGTGTGTGAAATCTTATGGGGCTTAACTGCTCAGGTCATCAGTCCCTAAGCTTACACACTACTTAACCTAACTTAACCTAAGGACGAACACACATGCCCATGCCCGAGAGGAGACTCGAACCTCCGCCGGGATCAGCCGCACAGTCCATGACTGAAGTGCCCAAGACCGCTCGGCTAATCCCGCGCGGCTGTTGCTAATTGCCGGTCGCTCTGGCCGAGCTTGAGTCCGGAACCGCGCTGCTGCTACGGTCGCAGGTTCGAATCCTGCCTCGGGCGTGTATGTGTGCGATGTCCTTCGGTTAGTTAGGTTGAATTAGTTCTAAGTCTAGGGGACTGATGACGTCAGATGTTCAGTCCGATAGTGCTTAGAGTCATTTGAACCATTTATTGCTAATTCAGCTACGTACTGGATCTAACTGACGTCTGTGGAGTCAGCTCAGTGTTTACGCGCTTAGGAGGTGACGTCAGCGACACTGGCGGCGCAGCGGATGCCGGCCGGCAGGGCGGCGCTTCTAGCGTAAAGTGGCTCACACGCCTGCTGCGGAGAGTACCCCATCTCACTCCGAAACTACGATGAGCCTTTACGAACCATATGCGATGTAGCTGGTGTCGATAGTCGGTGGTTGTCTGATCTTCTCCCTAACCCTGGTAGACCTCAGCACGCGAAGGCGCCTGAGTATTGAATAGGAACGTAGACCACGAGAGGCCGTGTTGCTAGGTTCCGAGGTGAAGACTGGTATTGCAGCACTCTGGAATGTGGTGTTGTAGGAAGATAGTATCTCCATCAGTAGATTGTAGGCTGCAAGCAGCATGAAGTTCGTCCTGTGAAGGCCATCTTTTGGAATACATTTCTGGCTAGATCATTGACTGTGCAGCTGTATCTAAGACACAGATTTACTACAGTATCATAATCATGAAATCGAATGCTATTACTGTGACTGCCATCAATCCTAATGATCAATTCATGAAGAGAACTGGAGAGCTGGGGTTTTGAAAGGGAGCTAGCGTGAGACTGTGAGCCCAAGCTCGGCTTGTAATGACCGAATGTGTCCTTCTTATTCTGCTACATTCACTTAACAGGCAGTTAACTCCTGTTTCAGTCCCTCGCTACGTGCTGCTACGATACAGATACAGTTTCTTGCAATTTGCCTTCCGAGCTAACGAATATGCTCGTCTCACCTCCTTAGGCTATCCGTTGTCTTTTCTGCTGAATTCTCATTCCTTACTCACCAAACAGTGCCGTCGACCTGACCCACTTGCGGGATAATGGCTGCGGTCCTGCTTCCTCCATTGCCTCTGACTTGACTGAGGCAATGTGAGAAGAATTTTTTTCTCACTCATACTCCTTACTAGACTGTGTCGTAGCATCGATGTGGACTGCGTCAAATTGCAACGTTTACAACAAGTGGTTCGACCGCTATCCCAAGTAGGCTACATCAGTCTCTGTTACACACTTCGATAAAGTTTACGAACATAGAAGCCGCGGAATTTCACAAATCCCTTATCTCGCAATCTCGTTTTAAGGATAGCGTTTCTGACTATCAATCAAAACATTCTGGATCCTCAACCGATTCTTAAATTTAGTTAAAAGAACATCAGTTATGGTGACCGAAGACTTCAAGAATACGTAGTTACTGTCATCCTGTCAATGGCCTTGTAGAAGAGGACGGAGGAGAAGAAAGATACTCGAGTGCCCCTCTTCCCCTTGGTGTATGAAACTGTCCTTAAATGACGGAAGAGTCAGCAATGATCAACGGCACGGAGATGCAAAGGAATACAAACCACTGAATTAAAGACACAAAAGGTGTGTCTGCAGGACAGGTTGCTTACACTCGAAAAAGTGTCATGGTAATTTCTCCATTGTCAAAAAGATCCTTATTACTTAATATTTAGTAACCAACGAAAGAGTAACTTACCATAACTCAGGGTGCGTTTTGTGTGAATGTGGTGCGGAAATTATAAATTCTGAAATAGGCATAGCGTAAGAGGGGTAGGAGACCAGACAGCGACGTCATTGGTTTCATCGGATTAGGGAAGGAGAGGGAAGGAAGTCGGCCGTGCTCTTTCAAAGGAATCATCATCGCATTTTCCTGGGACGATTTAGGAAAATCACGGAAAACCTAAATCAGGATGGCTTGGCGCGTGATTGGACCGTCGTCCTCCCGAATGCGAGTCCAGTGTGCTAGCCACTGCGCCACCTCGCTCGGTTCTGAAACAGGAAACGCAAAGGTTCAATCTAGATACAGTGGCGGTCATTACAGTGGCGATCTGCGAAGTGGAATGGCAGGTGGGTAGGATTTCTGGTCAGACGTATTGGAGCGTTTCCACTGTATTTGGACATTTTTTAAGGCATTAGATCTTGCTCAATACTGTTCAAGGATACAAAAAAGACATCTTCGTGTCTTTTATGACACACAGATGGTGACGTCCAAAAAAAGCCAGTACTGGTGGTAAACTTACAGGAAAATTCAAACTGAGATACCTTTCGCACTGTAGAGCCAAAGAAACTGGTACACCTGTCTAATATCATGTAGAGCCCGAGACAGCACGCAGAAGTGGGGCAACACGACGTGGTATGGATTCGACTAATGTCTGAAGAAGTGCTGGAGGGCATTGGCACCATGAATCCTGCAGGGCTGTCCATACATCCGTAAGATTACAAGGGGGTGGAGATCTCTTCTGAGCAGCACGTTGCAAGGCATCCCAGAAGCGCTCAATAATTTTCATATCTGGTGAGCTGGTGGCTAGTGGAAGTGATTAAAATCAGTGTTCCTGGAGCCACTCTGTAGCAATTCAGGACTTGTGGGGTGTCGCACTGTCGTGCTGGAATTGTCCAAGTCCGTCGGAATGCACAATGTACATGGATGGATGCAGGTGACCAGACAGAATGCTTACGTACATGTCACATGTCAGAGTCGCACATATCTAGACGTATCAGAGGTCCCACATCGCTGCAACTGCACCATTACAGAGCTTCCACCAGCTTCAACAGTCCTCTGCTGACATGCAAGGTCCATGGATTAATGAGGTTTTCTCCATTCCCGTACAAGTTCTTCCACTCGATACAATTTGAAACGAGACCCTTCCGACCAAACAACATGTTTCCAGTCATAAGCAGTCCAATGTCGGTGTTGGTGGGCCAAGGTGCGTAAAGCTTTTTGTGGTGCGGTTGCCGAGGGTACACAAGAGGGTCTTCGGCTCCTAAAGCTCATACCGATGATGTTTCGTTGACTGGTTCGCACGTTGACACTTGTTGATGGCCCAGCATTAGAATCTGCAGCAGTTTGCGGAAGGGTTGACCTTGTGTCTCGTTGAACGATTCTCTTCAATCGTCATTGGTCTCTTTCTTGCAGGATGTTTTTCCGCCCGCAGCGATGTCGGAGATTGATGTTTTACCGGATTCCTGATATTCACGGTACACTCGTGAAATGGTCGTAGGGGGAAAATCCCCACTTCATCACTACCTTGGAGATGCTGTGTCCCATCGCTTGTGCGCCGACTGTAACACCACGTTCAAACTCACTTATATATTGATAACCTGCCGTTGTAGCAGCAGTAAGCGATCTAAAAACTGCGCTAGACACTTTTTCTCTTATATAGGCGTTTCCGACTGCAGCGCCGTATTCTGCCTGTTTACACATCTCTGTATTTGAATACGTGTGCCCATACCAGGTTCCTTTGCGCTTCAGCGTATCTGTTCGTAAAATCTTATGCTATTAGAAATACCACCAGATAATTAAAGGGAATAACTAGAAATTTTTGTACTTTTCAAGTCATGTAAGAATTTAAAATATTAATTTAATAAAGCAGGTTGTAGGAAAATACCACTTTGAACATTTCTTGGTGGGCGCAGCAGAATGGTGGAAGACACGAGTGTGGTTCATTTGTGAGGGAAGCAGCTAGTAGTTCACCCTAGGTGGATGGCCACCATTGTGCGTGGCTGAGGCATAGGACTGCAGAAGCAGCTAACGGGAGTTCATTCTCGCAGCCTTGACGAGGAGCGATGCGGCGCCTGGTCCCAGCTGATAACAGCTTTACACAGTGCACACAGCTGATGTCTTTGGACTCCACGCAGCATTGTCGGCTCATTCAGCGAGTAACACGTATGCTGCAAGGATCAGGTGAGTGGTAGTCTCAGAAATATTGATGAATGCCCTTTGTTGTGTCACACAGAGAAAGTGACCGCCATTATCTTCTAAAGCAACATATGTACAATGAATGACTTCCGGGAAAGAGGTTTTTTTAATGGTATTAATGCTTTAGCATCTTTTGGAATTTCGTTCACTTAAGTTATCATGATTCCCAAGAATACATCACTACTAACAGATATTTGATAGTTACTAAGTTGAATCATTTTTACTAATTTAAATCATTGTAAATTACAAACTCTTCATCCCGTTCTTCACATTGACAAATATCTTTCGGAGATTATAGCGGGGAACAATAACTGTAACCACTATAATTTCAAAAAGTGTTTCAGTTATGTTTTGCTTCCTTAACTTGTGTTAGAGCACTGATGGGTACTTTTTTTTACTCAACAGCGTCTCAGGAGCCCATGAACCATGGACTTTGACGAAGTGGGGTGCCTCGGATGCCCCAATCTGCTTAGGTCTTTAAGCCTATTCTTATACGAAGGCTCTGAAACACACTACATAAAATGGGTTGTGTATGACATACACCGTAGAAACCGCAACAAATGTTACATGAAGACCATATTAATTACAATACAAAATAGTGTTTAACCCACGTGACGAGAGGAGACAGTGAACAGAGCCGTTGCCTGTTTCCTACTGGTACCTATCACGCACTGCTAACTAGGTAGCATTTAAGTACGACGCAACCTTCACCCAATTTTGCTCACGTTCCCCCCCCCCCCCCCCCGAAAAAAAAAAAACGAATTTGCCGAATAGATTTGCTATTGCCGAGCGTTGTTTTGATAATGGTCACCCTGTGTTATATAACAATACTGAGATATTGGCGTGCACGTCCAGCTATTGGGACAGTATTATTAAAGAAGCTTTTGAGATTAAATTTGTGAGCCACTTTGTAAACAGGGATGGAGGTTTTTGTTTAAACCCTGCTTGGAATCCTGCTCTCTCCCTCGTCGAGAAACAGAGGGACAGTGTCAATGTTACCTCACTTGCCAGTTCGTAGTCTATCACTATCAATACCTCTGACTTTGGTCATCTTTGGTGGCACTAGTGTTCAGTGTGTGTTTGTTATCTTTTCTGAATTACTCCAAGAACCAAGGTTTTAAATTTGACTGTACATATCCCGTCAGTTGCAGTTGTGCCTTAAAAATGGCGTGGTGTACTCCCGCCGAAATATCAGCGGTCGCTGTAAATATTACCTGGCTGAATTCCCGTAAGTTGTTTGAAAACTGTATACGCCAGGAGAAACTGAGGTCTCAAACTTGAAGATAACATTGTTCAAAGAAAGTAGGAAGTAGGTGAAAATATGGGAGGTGAGATACTGCGGGAGGAATCTCACGGAGCACTGAAATACCTAAGTGTAGACAAGACCCCTAGAGAAGACGAAATTCCTTCAGAAATATTGAGATCGTTGGGAGAGCCACCTGGTGTGCAAGATTTACGAGACCGGGGAAATATCCTCAGTCTTGAGGAACGACCTAGTAATACCAATTCCAAAGTAGGCAGATTCGGGCACATCTACATCTGCAGGATTCTCTGGAAAACACATTCAAGTGTCTGACAGAGGGTTCTTCGAACCACCTTCACAATTCTCTATTATTCCAATCTCGTATAGCGCGCGGAAAAAAATTAATACCTATATCTTTCCGTACGAGTTCTGATTTCCCTTATTTTATTGTGGTGATCGTTTCTCCCCATGTAGGTCGGTGTCAACAAAATATTTTCGCTTTCGGAGGAGAAAGTTGGTGATTGGAGTATCGTGAGAAGATTCCGTCGCAATGAAAAACGCCTTCCTTTTAATGATTTCCAGCCCAAATACTGTATCATTTCTGTGACACCCTCTCCTATGTTTCGCGATAATACAAAACGTGCTGCCTTTCTTCGAACTTTTTCGATGTCCTCCCAGTCCTATCTGGTAAGGATCCTACACCGCGCAGCAGTATTCTAAAAGAGGACGGACAAGCGTAGTGTAAGCAGTCTCCATAGTAGGTCTGTTACATTTTCTAAGTGTCCTGCCAATAAAACGCAGTCTTTGGTTAGCCTTCCCCACAACATTTTCTATGTGTTCCTTCCAATTTATGTTTTTCGTAACTGTAATAGCTAGGTATTTAGTTGAATTTACGGATTCTAGATTAGAGTGATTTGTCATGTACCCGAAGTTTAACGAGTTTATTTTAGCACTCATGTGGATGACCTCACACTTTTCGTTATTTGGGGTCAACTGCCACTTTTCGCACCATTCAGATATCTTTTCTAAATCGTTTTGCAATTTGTTTTGATCTTCTGATGACTTTATTAATGGATAAACGACAGCTTCATCTGCAAAGAACCAAAGACGGCTGCTCGGATTGTCTCCCAAATCGTTTATATTGATAAGGAACAGCAAAGGGCCTATAAGACTACCTTGGGGAACGCCAGAAATCACTTCTGTTTTACTCGATGACTTTCTGTCGGTTACTACGAACTGTGACCTTGGGTTTATACTAGTGAAATGTCGGTTTCATGAATCATGGTTTGCAAAATATTGGCTAAAATGTAGAATATGGCCTGAGGGAAGATCAGTCCGAATTTCTGAGGAATGTAGGACCACATAAGACAATACTGAGTCTATGTCTTACCTTAGACTGAAAAAGGCAAACTTACATTTATAGTATCTGTAGATTTAGATCAGACTTTTGGTAGCACGACTGGACTTCAGTCTTTGCGCTTCTGAAGACAGAAGGGATGAAGTACAGTGACAGAATGGTTATTTACGCCTTGTACAGACATCAGACTGCAATTACACGAGTCCAAGGACTGACAGGGAAGCATTATTTCGGAGGGGAGTGATACAGAATTGTAACTTATCCCCGGTGTTATTCAACCTGTACGCTGAATTAGCAATAAAGGAAAACAAAAAGACGTTTAGAAATGGAATTGGAATTCAGAGAGAAGGAGTGAAAACTTTGAGGTTTGACGGTGACATTGTAATATTTTAAGAGACGGCAAGGGACTTGGAAGAAAGAGCAATTAAGTGGATATGATAGTGTCCTGGATAGTGTCTACAAAATCAACAGTCTGAAGAAAGGGCAATGCAATGCAGCCGGATTAAGTCACCATCAAGCGAGGTGGTGCAGTGGTTCGCTCACTGGACTGGCATTTGGAAGAATGGCGGTATGCTTCCGAACATCTTGGTTTATGCGATACGGTGGTATACAATATTGCAGTCCCTGTGTTATTGCGAATAACAATGAAATGTTCCTTTGTACATGCATGCATGTCGGAAGGAACGATGCATGATAATTCGAAATAACACAGCCACTACAGTATCGTATTGATGCCTACGCCGGGCAGGCGACTTTGAAGTAATGTGTCTCCCTGTACGGATACATACGTAATGGATGTTCGAGTAGAAGTTGTAGACACATGGTTGATGGCATATGGAAATGTGGATGTAGCCGTGGGTAGTGTCCGGGTAGCCAAATGGAAAGCCGACTGCTCACGATAGCCGACCAGTGTAGCCGAGCGGTTCTAGGCGCTTCAGTCTCGAATCACGCGACCGCTACTGTCGCAGGTTCGAGTCCTGTCTCGGGCATGGATGTGTGTGATGTCCTTAGGTTATTTAGGTTTAAGTATTCCTAAGTTCTAGGGGACTGATGACCTCAGATGTTAAGTCCCATAGCGCTCAGAGCCATTTGAACCATTTTTGCTCACGATATGCAGGAAATCCGGGTTCGTGTCCTTGTCCGGCACAAATTTTCTTGTGGTCATTCCATTACACAGCTGGTAGTTGTCCATATCAGCAAATGCGAATACATTATATGTATCGTGATGTACGTTTCCAATAATTTCCCTAAATGTTGTTGTTGTTGTGGTCTTCAGTCCTGAGACTGGTTTGATGCAGCTCCGAGATACCTCCAGGCAATTGCCGGGAAGGTTCCTTTGAAAGGACACGGCAGATTTCTTTCCGCATCCTCGAAAAAATCGGAGCTTTTGTTCCAATTCTAATGATCTCGATGTCATCGGGATGTTAAAAGTTGTTAATTCAGTGGTTCTTTGTGAAGGTTTTTCAGTGTGAAATATTAACGTCTTTAGTTTTAAAGATAGTGAAATACTGTTGCGGCACTGGATGGGCTTCATTTTTCTCGGATCGCTATTGTACACAGATCTACATTGATATTTGACTGTAAACTTTTGTAGACTCTCAGAGAGCTGTAAGAAGCTGTCTTTCAGTTTCTCTCACTGCCCTCCACTGCTGGGAACATAGTTGGATCTCTTAATCAATCGACGCGTCGTCCAAATCCCCCTTACCGCGATTTTCCCGACATTTTTTCCTTTCCGAACGCATCGGACCAGCCTGGAGCGGCCTCCTAAACGGACCTGCCGCAGCATGCCCTGAGCGCTTGGGCTCACTAACGTTCAGCTGTACATCAGTTTCATCTCACCTCGTAGCAGCTCCAGGCGGCCGATTAGCTCGCCTGCATGCTCGTAACGTTAGAGTAACATGGATCTGACTAGCAATAAACTAGGAGTTCCTTCAGGTGAAGAATGAGATGGGTGACTTAAGTGTCATTAGCTTGCGGAACTGCTATATTAATGTAATCTAATTGAGGAAGACCAAAACAGATTAGTGCATGTATAATACGAATGGATATGGAAGAATGACGAGTAGTTAGGGAATGGTGTCTTAGCTGGTGTGGTAGTAGTAGTGTTTACGGTATGTGCGTTTTATCTTTCGGTATGTGCCCCGCAGGCTTAGGATTTAAATTTGCCTGCACTGTGTTCGCTCGTCGCATTAGTGCTCAGAAAATACTAGGTTATGCACCTGTCGAAATACCGACGATTATCGAAGGCGGCACTCGGCTGCATTCCCGTGAGTTATTTGACCATTGTGTATGCGGAGAAACTCCAGTTTTACGTAAAAAAATTATTGATGTCGTTGATTCTCTGTCGATTCTGATGAGAATAATCCTGCCACTGAACTGTTCACAGTAACTCTTCTCTGCCTACCTTCCCTAACTGCTCCTCTCATTACACCAGTTTTGTTGCTGCTTATATTACGATACACTTCAAACTTCGCTTACGCTAGGGATATTTCAATCGCGTCCATATAATGCATGTCGCAACAATGATTCTATTATGATTCCTCAATCGCGTAGTTATTGACACACATAACAATCTTATCTCATATTCTGTCGGCTGTTCCTCCCTGGATACTGGCCGCCCTCTTACGTGCTGAATTTTACTGCCGGAACAGGCCCTCCCGTGGTTAGCCACAGGCTGGTAACTTTCGCTCCCGTGTCAATTACGGCTTTTTGGATACAGTGGTGTAGAGCTGACATATAGCAGGGACACGTCGTGTAATAAACTATTAAATATTCCCTCCACTACTCCCCTCTAATCTGTCTTCTCTACAAGTTCGTATCACCAACAAATGTGAAAGGAGACTTTCAACTTAATGCAAGAAGTCAAGGCCAACAGATACATGGACAAGTTGATAAATTGTACTTTTGTTTTTGTACTCTCCATTTCGAAGACTGGCTTGGTGCAGCTCTCCGTGCTAATCCATCCCGTGCAAGCCTCTTCATATATGAGTGATTAGTGTGACCTATAAGCATTTGCATCTGCTTGCTGTATTCTTCCTTTGATATTTCTCTACAATTTTTACCCCCAACATTTTTTCCCAACCAGCAAGCTAACTATTCATATATGCCTCAGAATACTCTTATGTTCTACCAATAGTCTCCTTTCTTTATTCAAGCTACTCCATAAATATATTTTCCCCGAGGTTGATTTAGTATCTCCTCACGAGCTATTCGATCGAGCTATCTAATCTTGAGCGTTCTTCCATAGCAACACTATCAAAAAAATTTCCTCTGGTCTGTACTGTTTATTGTCCATATTTAACTATCATACAAAGCTACACTCCAGATTAATACCGTTACAAAAGGCTTCCTAACACTTAAATTTATATTAGATGTTAACAAATTCCTCTTTTTGAAATATTTTTCTTCCTATTGCCCGTGTGCATTTTCCATCCTCTCTACTTTGGACATCCAGTTATTTTGCAGCCAGTTTCTTTATCTAAAGCCCGCAACATAGTGTGGTTTAATTCGAAAAAAAAAAATGATATTTCAGATGATAACATTGCACTACAGCAATCATCTCTGAAAGCTAAGTATCTGTATCTGCTTTATTTCTTGATTAATTAAGTCTTTCGTATCTTTTCTATTATGCAAGTGAACAGAACATCAGCAGCTCATGTTTTGTCATACTTGTGCATTTATTTAATGAACAGTTTATTATTTTGAGAGTAACTTTATGCAAATGTTGATTGCAAATGCTATTAAAAACTGTGCTAATTTAAAGTCTTCAATCGCATATGTTAATGGACACCATAAATGAAGAGAGAACCAAAAGACGCTTCTCTCAAGAAGATATAAATAATAATTTAAATAATATGTAATGACAATGCGTTGTCCTTTAACGTGACTGCGCTTGTGCCGGAATATTAGCTTCTTTACTTATGGACAATCTTTTCTTTGTAATTATTGTGAATGATCTGAGAGTCAGCGAATATTTATAATATTTCTTTGCTTAAATATTCTTGTAATATTGTAGTTTAGTCCGGGAAGTGGTAATGAAGAATCAGATCACGTTTTAAGAAAGCAAGAACGATATATTTTGTGTGGGGACAGCCCTCAGCACAATGGAAAAGCAGACAGTAGCGGAACACTACAGGAGTCAAATGGAGACTGGGACTTTTCGACTGAAGAGCTCAAGGGAGCGATTCTGGACACATTTGCACCAGTTGTGGAAGAAGGCAGACCTACCTGTGGTAAAGAGTGGCATTCGATCGTGGAGATGTTTGATTCTGGGCAGTGATCGGCCTGCACCATATGATATTTTCTGTCTGTGTTTTAACTGAATAATGTGGCACCACTTCTCGTCCATTTGAGATGACCTTTATAGAATAAACACTATTCATCCTAAGTCTCTGTCATCTACATCAGTTACAGGTGTGAGAATAGAACACTTATTATTAAATTATTTATTTAATATGTATTTTGTATTGCTGTGTATTTTATTAACTCGCAGTTATAGCCAGTGCATAGGCTTTTTAACTGCAGGATCACAGCTACAGTTTATTGTTTATAGCTGCTGGGCATGAACGCAGACGTGCACGGATCGATTCCCCGACTACATCGAGCTATTCTTTTTAAACAGAACTGTGCATGGCCCAAGTACCCAAAGTACGAGTAACCATTGATAAAGATGGATCTGGTTAGCTGGTATAGGATACTAATAGAAAAAGCATCTACTACTTAACAATAACCTTTAGATATTGTCGCAATACTTCGTTTACCAATGTACATACTGCCGAAATGAATTGATGAGGAACGATAAAACATCGGATGTAATCTGAAAATGGATGATAGTATAAGCCACACGGATATGTTTTAAGCCATGGTATATGTGAACTAACGGCATCTCCGAAATAGTCTATCAATATATTTATATTTAATGATTACTGATAGTTCGCTTTTACAATACACTAGCATTACTGCTAGGAGAAATCTGTATGGCGTGAAACTGTCACATCAAAACGTTAATCATCTCGTACAAAACAGTTGTACAAATTTACAATTTGCACTTGTAGTTCGCCGATTTGACAACTGTAAAGTAATAGTATTATGAGTACATTGAAGAAACACTTCCTCACAAATCGAAAATTTTTGTTGCTTTATTTTGATCTGTACGAATTAATAGTGTTTTGTGATTCAGTTTATGGTATGCTATGAATACAAATCATTATAATGAAAAATCAGAGGAATCAATTAGGGCAGTCGTCATCTCTGAAACAAAATTAAATTCACTGATTTCGAAAAACGATGGGAATTATACTTTCAGTTATTTCTAGTCGTCGAGTATTTTGGGTCTGCCATTGTTACGTGATATCTCCAAATTACTATCTGTATCAGAACTAAGTTTAACGTGCAGAGGCGTACTGATCTGTCTGCAAGTGAAAATAATAAACTTCTGAACGTTTACTGCCAAAGACTAAGATGAGCGTCACAACGAAATGAAAAAAGTCTAACTATTCGGATATATAGACCAAATCTAGAGGTGCACGCCAGTTCCCGCTCACGTTATCGCAGCGTAGCTTTTGTGGCTCTAGAAATTTATTTTGCCTCTGAATTAATTCCAAATTTATTAACAGATAGTAAATTTTCAGTAAGCGAAACCGTAAAGTAATCCAGTATTCTACCACAGAGAAATTCAGGATGCTGAAATCCTGGAGTGGTACCGCACAAAAGACAACTATTTTCGATGTACAGCCAAAACATGTGTGGTTTCATATGTACAATTAATTAACGTTCTAAGAAGCCTAATATTTAATTAACGTTTTACACTCCTGGAAATTGAAATAAGAACACCGTGAATTCATTGTCCCAGGAAGGGGAAACTTTATTGACACATTCCTGGGGTCAGATACATCACATGATCACACTGACAGAACCACAGGCACATAGACACAAGCAACAGAGCATGCACAATGTCGGCACTAGTACAGTGTATATCCACCTTTCGCAGCAATGCAGGCTGCTATTGTCCCATGGAGACGATCGTAGAGATGCTGGATGTAGTCCTGTGGAACGGCTTCCCATGCCATTTCCACCTGGCGCCTCAGTTGGACCAGCGTTCGTGCTGGACGTGCAGACCGCGTGAGACGACGCTTCATCCAGTCCCAAACATGCTCAATGGGGGACAGATCCGGAGATCTTGCTGGCCAGGGTAGTTGACTTACACCTTCTAGAGCACGTTGGGTGGCACGGGATACATGCGGACGTGCATTGTCCTGTTGGAACAGCAAGTTCCCTTGCCGGTCTAGGAATGGTAGAACGATGGGTTCGATGACGGTTTCGATGTACCGTGCACTATTCAGTGTCCCCTCGACGATCACCAGTGGTGTACGGCCAGTATAGGAGATCGCTCCCCACACCATGATGCCGGGTGTTGGCCCTGTGTGCCTCGGTCGTATGCAGTCCTGATTGTGGCGCTCACCTGCACGGCGCCAAACACGCATACGACCATCATTGGCCCCAAGGCAGAAGCGACTCTCATCGCTGAAGACGACACGTCTCCATTCGTCCCTCCATTCACGCCTGTCGCGACACCACTGGAGGCGGGCTGCACGATGTTGGGGCGTGAGCGGAAGACGGCCTAACTGTGTGCGGGACCGTAGCCCAGCTTCATGGAGACGGTTGCGAATGGTCCTCGCCGATACCCTAGGAGCAACAGTGTCCCTAATTTGCTGGGAAGTGGCGGTGCGGTCCCCTGCGGCACTGCGTAGGATCCTACGGTCTTGGCGTGCATCCGTGCGTCGCTGCGGTCCGGTCCCAGGTCGACGGGCACGTGCACCTTCCGCCGACCACTGACGACAACATCGATGTACTGTGGAGACCTCACGCCCCACGTGTTGAGAAATTCGGCGGTACGTCCACCCGGCCTCCCGCATGCCCACTATACGCCCTCGTTCAAAGTCCGTCAACTGCACATACGGTTCACGTCCACGCTGTCGCGGCATGCTACCAGTGTTAAAGACTGCGATGGAGCTCCGTATGCCACGGCAAACTGGCTGACACTGACGGCGGCGGTGCACAAATGCTGCGCAGCTAGCGCCATTCGACGGCCAACACCGCGGTTCCTGGTGTGTCTGCTGTGCCGTGCGTGTGTTCATTGCTTGTACAGCCCTCTCGCAGTGTCCGGAGCAAGTATGGTGGGTCTGACACACCGGTGTCAATGTGTTCTTTTTTCCATTTTTAGGAGTGTATAAATAAAATCTACTGAGACCATTTCATAAAAGGCAATACCGCCTAGTTTAAATCTCATAAGTTATTCAGTCAGCAACATACTGTCAATTTATGTGAAGGAAACTTTTAGGCACGTCAACGATGAACATCTGCCTTACTTCAACGTCAGTGTCTTATGTTATCATGTAGGAGGTTGCGCTACATAGAATTTCTCAGGTTTCATCGACGAATAGTTAGTGGTTAGTCAGTTTGTGCTTCTACGTTACTGAAGCAATAGTAGCAGTCGTTAATTATAACATTATTAAAACAAAGATTTTAAGAGAGCTTATAAGCAGCTAAGTACTCTGTCTCGCGCTTTTGTGTGTGTGTGTAAGATACGTAAGAGAGAGAGAGAGAGAGAGAGAGAGAAAAGTAAACGCTTATACTTCTCTGTTTGCGTCACGGATACGTCCATAGCCTTTTGAACTCATGTGAGGCATTTGTTTAGGTTCGGACTACAGGAAAGAAAATACAGATGACAACACTGAGAGTAATCAAATAATACAGGGCGAGTCGTAAATGAAGAAAAGTATTCTGAGGACAGTAGTCTGCTACCCGCAACACATGACGGATCCTTGTTGATTTTCTTCATCTCTATGTATTGCCTACACAAAAAAGGAAATGGTTAACTATTTAACGAGAAACCGACGAACTCCACGATCACGACTTATTATGCATCAACAGATGCGTCAAATGA
This sequence comes from Schistocerca cancellata, assembly GCF_023864275.1. Lineage (NCBI taxonomy): Eukaryota > Metazoa > Arthropoda > Insecta > Orthoptera > Acrididae > Schistocerca > Schistocerca cancellata. Next base: position 642,725,677 of record NC_064627.1, read on the forward strand.
CACAACAATTAGTTGATTTGAAGATGTGAGCGTTTGAAAGACAGGAGAAAGAACAAATCCCATCATAGTGTATGTGGAATAGTATCAGAACTTATGAACCACACGTAGCCGCGATGAGAGAGGGGTACAGGCTCATTTCAGGGAATGTTTGTCCTGTAAACAGAAACAGTGCAAGGAGATCCGCTGCGTGCATGATGTATTCACAACAGCACTTGCGCTGTTCGCTCTAGTCGATACTCGCCGCGCCGACAGCTACTAACCGAAACGTCACAGAGTTTCTACCATGGCAGGTTTCACAAACAAGGAATTCACCGACATCCTTCTCATCTATGGTGCCGATGTAACAGCTGAAGTTGCAGGCAACTGTATCGTGAGAGGTTTCCTAATCGGCACCTTACATCCGCAAAAACATTTTACTCTGTTGATAGGCGCTTGACGGAGTATTATGCATGTGTAGCACCTCCAGAACTAGTAGCCGGGACCGACAGTCGACGTAGAGTGCGGATGACGAGGAGAACTTGTTACAAACTATTGCGGAGGACCGAAGAGTAAGCACCAGGTCTCAGACCACTGCCGCCGGAATGTCACAATATACTGTTACGTAATTCCTGCATACTAAACCATTACCATCACTTTCGCATGCAGAAGGTGCCAGTATTGTCACCGGAAGACTACTAACAGAGGCTGGATTTCGGTAAATTCATCCTACTGCGTCAGAGGCACGACCAGCGTTTTCACAAACAATACTGTTCACCGACGAAGCCTATTTTGCAAAGGAGGTTATGGTGAATTTGCATAACTGGCAACAGTTAGCAGAAGAAAGCTCCCACAGTACGAGGGTACCATCAACGATAGAGTGTCAATATCTGGTGTGGTATTGTCGATCGGCATCTCATAGGGCCGCATGTGGTGGTACATAAAGGCTGACCGACAGGGATTCCTGGTAGCTATGTTACCGGAGTTGTTGAAAGGCGTTAGCCTGGACTCTCATATGAACCTTTGATACATTCAAGATGGAGCTCCCGCTCACTGCAGTGGCACAATGCGACGCTACCTGGACAATTCCTTCCTTTCCAGATGGAATGATCGTGGAAGTCTTGTAGCTTGGCCAGATAGATTGGAATCTTAATCCACTGAATTTCTTTTCGTGAGGCCATCATGTTCAGCAATCTTTTCTGCGAAGAGTCGAACTTTGCCACACACACTGCGGCCGCAATTTCGTGCAGTACATATGAAACGCCACTGCAACGTCTGGTCACGTGTTTCTATGTTAGTTTAGATCTGTATAGTTATACGTATTTGTCTGGATTAATTGAGACATATTTGAGAAGTTGTGGTTTGTATTTTGATTGTTTTTAGTTGCTCGTTAATATTAAGACCAGGACACAAAAACCAAATAATGAAAGATCCATAGACAGTGATACAGTTCCTCCTCACAGTCCTTTCCCCATGCCAACTAGCCACGATCCGTAATAATGGTTGGCGAAAGCTGAACGAGATAGATATGGACGCTGTCACTGCCCGCACTGTCATGCACACCGTCGCTTGACGCAGCGTGCCTCGCCTTCCGATCGGTGGCATCGACTACCTGCAACACTGGCATGTTGTGCGGTGTTGCTGATCTTTCACCTGGCCTATGTCTGCACACAGTAACAGCCCAAAATCTGTTTCACATTTCTCGAACATTCAACTGCGTTTCCATTTAGTGAAATAGGAAAATAGGGGAAACGATTTTTTGTTTGTAGCCCAATGTGTGATATTTGGCACGAAATATTTTTTCTCATTTGCGACTCACCCTGTATAATTGCGCCATCTGCGGTAATTTGTACCGTAACGCAGTTTTTTCTCTCATATCTGTGCAAGATGAACATAAAGAGCTTTGTCACAATTTGTAGTACAAACCTAAAATTTCTTCTGTAACTGTGAATGATTGTACGTGCTACAATCACACTGTTTATAGTTTCTCCCTGCTGTCACAAACATGTTTAGGTATCGTTCCAGTACTGATTAGCTTTGTCTCTTGAAATGAAATGTATGTTTACAGAATCCTAACTCTTTATTATGCAGAAATTCAGTTTGTGTCCAGTAAAATACTGCTTTTGAACACAGTATATTTTCGATAACTTTGCTATATGTAGAGCCGATTAGTAACACTTGGCAGTTCAAGGCCCCGTATTATTTTCACTCTTTATTTACATTTCGCACTCTTACCTCTCACCAGCCACGGTTGGCTATCAATGGTCTGTCCAATACTTTGCTCATCAGCAAAACTATAACACGAAAATACAATGATTTATGTGAGAATCTGCACCAGGTGAGGATAAACCATTAGAGAGAAAGTTGATTGGTTGTTTAGGTTTTCCTCTGGGACCCCACTTCATCAGCCTACGTGATGTATAATTAGGTATCGTACACTACGGTATGTATCAGGAGGAAGAACTTCTCGTCATGGTTACCGCGACAGGTGGTAACGAATGCTTGGAGAGTGCTTTTTCATAGTGTGCATGGTCTGGAGAAATTTATTATTGAGAAGACGGATATATCAAGGTGCAATGCAATTAGGAGTACGTGATATGGTTTTGGGTGTCCATATTTCGTCACAGAGTTTGGATGTCAGAGTACTGCCCTCTCTGTATATCGGGATCGGTGGCAATATATGGCAGATTTGAGGACAAATAGTAATGCTTGCGCAGCACAAGTGTTTCGCAGCGGACTGTTCAACGCACAGTGTTTAATGTGGCACTTTGCAGATGGCGACCCCTACCGTTATCATGCTGACCCAACGAGATTGTCAATTATGGTTGCAGTGGACGCTAGGTCAGGACACTGGACCATGGATCAATGGAAACGTGTCGTCTGGTTGGATGACTCACGTTTCTTCTTACAGCAGGTCGATGGTCGTTTTCGGATGCGACATCACTCAGACAAACTGCTGCTCGTAAGATACACTGCGTCACGAACAAAGGCTAGATGGGTAGTACTATAATTCGGGGGGGGGGGGGGGGGGGGGTGAAGACGTTCACATAGACGTCCATGGTAACTGCTTTGGCAATCGCAGGTACTGTGGAAGCTGTAAGCGTGAAAGTGAACTTCCGTTTATGAACTGCCCAATCCTGAAACCCATGGAATAGATCTGAGATGCTAATTGACGGCAGACTCGTGCCTACAAGACACCGGCCCCTAATTTTCGACAACCGTATACATTTGTGGGTAGCCAGCGAATAAAACATACGTCCGAAGACCTATCAAATACTTGCTAGTTACATACACGCACAATAGATGCTGTATTGCTTTCTATTGTGGAGAAATATGTTACTGAGATGGCAGTGTCAATGTTTTGGCTCATCAGTAACTGTTAATTTTAGAGTTATAGGTATTTTAATGCCTGTTTGGGTAATCAGAAAAGATCTATGGTCAGAACAGATGAGTGATAGAAGTTGTAGTTACGAAAGCTGCATCTTTTCGCATAACTATAGCTCAAGAAAAGGTATATCGTAAAGAACCATGCTGTAAATTGGAAGAAATGATCTTATAGGTATCAACTGGATTTTCGAAGGATGACATACAGAGTTACGGATGTAGTTTCAACGGAATAATGAAGAAATGGTTAGGATGAAATGGTTTACGTAAATCGGCAGCATACATGATGTATATAAAATTAAAAATGACAGATCTTCAAAGAGCACTTGCAAGCAGACATAGATTTGTTACAATAATGAGGACTATGTTAAAATATTGTGAAAGAAACTGTTTTGAAAATTCATAGCGCTTCAGTTAAAAAACGATGGAAGCAGTGACGGGGAATTTGTGGTCGTTGGGTTGATAGAATAAAAGTTGGATAGGGTACAGAAGCTGATCATCAGAGGAGAACTCAGTAGGATGTAAGTGTTGGTTTAAAGCCCTGTGGATGCGATGCGACTGGATGGAGTCGAGAATACTACTGTGTATTGAGAATGTTAGAGCTAGTTTAAAATCCTGTGGATCCGATGCAACTGAATGATCTTGCTGCGTACTGCTAATGAGTCAACAGGAAGCTCCCGCACAAGAAGGGGCTTGAGAAGAATCAGCATTTTGTAGATTTGACAGAAAGTTAAAGAAAGTTTCCAAGATTAAAAGGAAAGATTGGAAGCAGTTTTTTATGAAAAGTGTTGCGATTTGTGTGGCAAATTCTAGCTATTATGTGTACTTTAGGTTTTTCAGTGGTATATTGTCAAGACATTGAAATCCAGGAGCAAGAGACAAATGTGTGCTATCATGTACTGCGAGGAATGTGAATCAGTCGAAGTGTGGGTCTTAGGAATTGTGAAAGTGTCTGACAAAAGGTACCTAGTATTAACTGTTAGCTTCGATTCGGTTGTGAAAGACATATACAGTACAAAATTAATTGGCAAGTACTGTTGTTTTTTCCAGTGCTTGCAGTAGAGCAGTGTTTCATGCCAATATAGGTGTTTCATTCTGTTTAGAAGATCTATGATGTGTCTCGGTTTTTGCGGATGTAGTTTGTGTGATTCCTGGTCAGTCAAGTGGCAGAATTAGTGGCAGCGACAGGATTCACGGGAATTGTGAAGGGTAGCCGTGGCGGTTAAGGCAGTTGACCCAATCTGGATCAAGTATGTACATGGCGTCGGAAGAGGTCACCTGAAGGAAGGACCTGGCGTGATATTATCGTTCGTATGTTGACAGGCTTTGGGTGTTCCATATTTGTATTTCTATGAATTATTAGTATCTCAGAGTTATTGTTATACGGGAAACGCTCACGGGTGATACTGAAAGTTTGCATCAACTTGAGACGTGGAGAGTATAGGAGATAATGTGAAAGACTAGTAAGCAGTCAGTTGTAATATCCTTACTCTGTGAGTTGAATAGAGAGTTTTCATCTAACAAAGGAGGGTAAGGCTGTTGTTACAAAAACCGGGGTCACAAATAATAAAGGTGAAACAACAATGGTGTAGACGACCTACTCTCTGGCCCACTTTTCGAACGTATTATGCATTCTGCATCCATATGAAACCACACCAGTTACCGAATCAGAGGATTCCAACGCAAGTGTCTTCTTCAATTACAGTGCAGTATTTTTCCAGCTGTTACAACAAAACAGTCGAACACATCCCAGTATTATACCAGGCGTTAAAACGAAGGAGTCAATACCCAACTTTGTTTCTGTACACACACACACACACACACACACACACACACACACACACACACACACACACACACACGCACACATACACACAAAGGCACATACACTACTGAAAGATTCAAAGCAACCGCCAGGAACACCTTCAACAGTTCCACTGTCCGCCATCTTGTTTTTTTACAGCTGCAAAACAGTGAAACAGTGACAGTGCCAGCTAAATATACAGAACTTCACGGTGAAGAAGATGAGAAAAAAGAAAACGGAATTGAAACACAATATAAATACACAATATAAATACACAATATAAATACACACACAATTAATTAATTAGATGCATAGCCATAGTAGTTTCCCAATCGTAATTTTGGCTTAAATAATATGTCTACGTTAAGTTGTATATGGTTACAGGTGACAAACTGTGAAAGAAAAAAATCACTATAAAAATATAATACTTCAGGAAAATCACACCATGTGGTAAAAATGTATGAATATATAACTTTATGTGTTCTTAAAAAATCTTTAATTACGATTTTAAAAACTACTATTTACGTGTGTACAAACAGTAAGTAACATTCTTTATGTTTAACAGCCATAAAATAAAAGCCACCTGATGATGCTGTAACTGCAGTGAAACGTGTTTGGCATATAAAACAAAACTGTCTTTTGCTAAAGGCGGACCCCATCTTAAAACATATGACAATGAGTCAGGTTCGATATCTGTACCACTCTGGGTTCAAAGCAATTTTAAATATTTCCATATTTAAATTGTCTGTACCATTTACCAAAATACGTAAATATTTTTTCGTGACAATTCAAAATACACACGATTCACTTATTTGAACCAGTGATCTAACTTAAGGATAAGCTGCACTAGATAACAAGCAACTTCGTTCGTTGTACCAGTGTTTGTAGAAACCGGAAATTATCATTATTATCAAAGTAAAAAACGGGCACAATATTCGGGCAAGCGACCGCGTTATCAACCAGTGCACTGATGAACTCATTGCCGAGGAGCTGGAGCAGGGCTCACGTTTCGTATCTTCTACTTCCAGCGTGGCGTTTCGGGCACTGTCCGCGTCTAGATGCGAGCATGCTTCCAGCATCTCCTACCCCTCTCCTCCCGGCACCAAGTTGCTCCGTTAGAGGTTCGCGCCCAGGGACACGCGCTGGCGGCGTCTTTGATGTTGTTCTGCTTGCCCGCGAAGTCGTTCACTATGCGATATATCAGTGCCCTTCCCAAACAGGCTCCAAGCGGTTCTCTGACCTGACTAGGAGTGTAGCCACCATCATGATGGATCGGCTATTTCCTTAAACAGAATCCTTATTTTAGATTTGTGATAATACAGTTTGAGAAATTAGAGGTCTTACGTTAGTATGGCTGCAATGCATTCCACGGAATTCCAATAGGCATGTTCTGCGACTGTCAATTTGTTAGGTTGCTACAGTCTGGTGTGCCGTTGGTGTTCTCGACAACGATCTCCGACAATACCCACCGTCTGACCTGGTTAAGTCACACCCCATTAGCAAAGGATATGATAAACCCTAGTCCGAGATCGACCTTGGTGCTACCAAGCAACGCCTGTGTTTCAACTGGTAGGTAGAAGACACAGTTCACTTGATGTTCCCGAAGAATTCGACCCTTCTTTTCTGATAATGCTTGACAAAATGGATTAATTCAATGGACGCATCCTTTTGGGGTGCCTCTTCTGCCTTCCTTGTCAGTATAGGACGCAGAGCTTGCAACTTCCGGTACATTCGATCTGAGCCGAGAAGCAAATGCGAAGAATCTTTCAGATTAAAAAGTTCATTAGGGAACCGTGGTTTCAGATCACATAGAACTTTTGTCACATCGGTGAGAGAGAAAACTACATTGAAAATTTTCATGAAAAATGTTTTACGATAAAATATCTTTACCTCACGCTTTAACTTAGTAATGAGAACACGAATGAAATGAACTAGCTCGGCTAAACTTCTGTGGCCATGAATAAGTGCGACTACTTCTGCTCGCATTGGCAAACTGGACGTTAGAAAGATGAAACAGGCAGGTTCTGTCTCATAAATATAAATAGTTCTCAGTGTGATGGCCACAATGGCGACTTAACAGTTCGTGGCCAAGCTGGCTAGTTCTGATCACAGAAACTCACCTCTTGATCCACGAGATGAACCATTAAAGCGCAATATTGACATTAAAATGAATTTCATTTATCGTTATTTATTATTCAATAAGGCTTACATGGACAATATGTCTGCACAGGTACAAGCAAGAAGTAGAACATAAGAACATGTAACAAGAGGAGAAAAAAGTAAGTGTCAAAAAATGACAGAGAATCTCCTATGTAATCATGGAGATAAAAATTAAATCAGCGTTATTACTATTGAAGTCCAGACACTATGCAAGTACTTTTTTCATCGTAAAATACTAATTTAATATTTGATAAAACATCTTTGTCTATTGAAGACTAAACATACGAGCAAAGAAAGAAAAAAGTATTGTTACTTTTCGAGCTCTCCTGGTCTGCCACTCTGTGCAACTGTTTTTCCTGAATAACGCCCTCAGATGTTTAAGCTCTTGGTTGAGCCTTATTTGTCAATGCTTTGAGCACGCCATTCCTGTGCACCAGGTGGTAGCAGCTGTACCCATCCGAGAATAGGTTGGTATGCGTATTCTTATGGTACACTCCGTAGCCCAATGTGCTGTCCGCCCTTCTTTTTACCAGAACATCCAGAAAGGAGAGCACCATATCCACTTCAAATCCATGGTAAAACTGACATTGTAATGTAATGAATTGAGATGTCTGAAGAAATCATTCAGCTTGTCCCTTCCATGTGGCCATATGACGAAGGTGCCGTCACATACCAGAATAAACATGGAAGTTTCCAATGTGATGAATCCAGGGCTTCCTCCTCGAAAAGTTCCATATACTTGTTGGTGATGAATGGTGGACGAGGGCTACCCATGGCTACCCTTTTCCTCCCCTTGTAACCACTGTCAAAAAGAATGTATGCCGACGTGCCCAAAGGGGTTGGTCGTATCCACCCTGAGGTGACACAGTCATAGGATAGCGATATGCACATATACAAGTGGTAGTAGAATCACGTACACAAGGTGTAGAAGGACAGTGCATTGATGGTGTTGTGATTTGCACTAAGGCGATTCATGTGAAAACATTTCCCTCGTGATTATAGCCGCACGGCGGGAATTAACAGACTTTCAATGCGGAATTGTAGTTAGAGCTAGACACTTGGCACAGTATAAGTAACGAAAGAATCAAATTTTTTCACCTAGCGATTTCTGTACAGTAGTTAGAGTAAGAGAGGAAAGCAACCAGCGTGCTTGACACACTGCTGGACCTGCTGTTCTGGTGTGTTAACCAGCTCTCTCTCTCTCTCTCTCTCTCTTTCTCTGTATGTGTATGTGTGTGTGTGTGTGTGTGTGTGTGTGTGTGTGTGTGTGTGTTTTAATCGCGTTGCTGATCCTTTCCAGTGTTTTGATAATTGTTTTTGATGTATAAACTCGTCAGCTGGGGGGAAAGACTGCAAACCTGTCGTAGTGTAGAAACACAGAGAAATTTGGACGTTTGTATGCCGAGCCAGTGAACTGTCCAGCGCAGTGAAATGCGTCTATACACACACAAAAGGCAGTCAATCGTAAGAATCTCTGTTGGCCTCGCGCTTCTCAGTGAAAGTGAGGAGGAATTACAAGATGTGTAATAAACTTTTTATTATGTAAAGAGTATGGATTCAAAGTAAACTGGAGGAAGACGAAAGTAATGATGAGTAATAGAAATGAGATTAACGATTAACATCAAAATTAGTGACCACGAAGTAGATGGAGGGAAAAACGTCTCGTACCTTGGTAGCAAAATAACGCATGACGAAAGAAAGAACGACGTCATAAAAAGCTGACTAACACAGACGAAGAGGGCATTCCTGGCTAGAAGACGTTATCATACATAGGCCTTAATTCGAGGAAAAAATTTCTGCGAATTTTCATTTGGATCACAGCACAGTATGTAAGTGAATCACAAACTGTAGTGCTACGGTCGCAGGTTCGAATCCTGCCTCGGGCATGGATGTGTGTGATGTCCTTAGGTTAGTTAGGTTTAAGTAGTTCTAAGTTCTAGGGGACTGATGACCACAGCTGTTAATTCCCATAGTGCTCAGAGCCATCTGAACCAATCACAAACTGTAGGAAAACTGGAAAGGGACAGACTCGAAGCATTTGAGATGTGGTACTACAGACAGACGTTGAAGATTACAAGGACTTACAAGAAATGAAGAGGTTCTCCTCAGACCTGTCGAAGAAATGAAAACACAGATGTACACTAACAAGACGAAAGAACCGGATGATAAGGCATGTTTAAGACATCCGGGAGTAGCTTCCATAGTATTATAGGGAGCAGGAGAAGGCAAAAGTGTAGCGAAGACAGAGATTGTAGTAGATCCAACAACTAATTGAAGACACTGGTTGCAAGTGATACCCCGACATGAAGAGGCTGGCACAGCAGAATGAAAATACAACGTCTAAAATAAATGATAATGTCTCAGCAATGATATGAGCTGTTCTCCACATGAAGTCGAATCCATTATCTTAATTTGGTTATATGGCTGGGGAATTAAAGGATTGGAAACTAAATATACACTCTACGAAGAATCAGAAGAAGAGGAAGCAAAAACACTCCACGAAAGAATTATACGAATGCGACGAATACAGATAGATCTGTTGGACGTGTAAACGCAAACAAATGATTAACATTAATAAAACTTTGATGATATATTCAACAAAAAGAGCTTTACAAACTGAGTAGGTCAAGAACGCGTTGGTCCACCTCCGACCCTAATGCAACTAGTTATTCGGCTTCGCATTGATTGATAATAATTATTGGACATGCTCCTGAGGCACAATATGCCAAATTCTGTCCAACTGGGGCGTTAGATTGTCAAATATCCAAGCTGGTTGGAGTTCCATGCCCACAATTCTCCAAACGGTCTCAGTTGGTGAGAGAAACGGATACCAAGGTAGGTAGGGCATGCACGAAGAGGAGCAGTAGGAACTCTCGCCGTGTGCGTGAGTGCATTGCCTTGCTGGAATGTAAACACAAGATGGCTTGCCATGAAGAGCAACAAAACGGGGTATAGAATATCGTTGATGTACCGTTGTGCTATAAAAGTGCTACGGGCGATAATCAAAGGGTCTTGCTATGAATAGGCACATTGTACTAGCATTCCTGGATATCGGACTGTATCGTGGGTGACAGACAAGTTTGTATTCCACCACTGTCCGTGCCGTCACCAGTCACGTTTTCATTGATCATCACTGAAGACAATTCTGCTCTACTCAATTGGATTTCAGGCCAATGTAGTTGTGTAGTACCATAGGATGATGCGATCCCAATTATTTGATGGCTTATAGTTTTAGTCTAACGCTTGCTGGGAAAACGTAAACTTTCGGGAAGGTTTCAAACATGTTGTGACCAACATTTGGGAAGAACCATAGCAATATATTGCGTTTCTGACATGGTACGCATCAAAACGACACGTAACTTACTTGACTCGCCTGATGTTAATATTATGACTCATTTGAGGGCAAAGTACTTTTTGAAAGTAATTATTTTTTAACATTTTTTAGTTTGTGTGCATGAAGATTTTGCTAATGACTGCCAGGGTGAGAGGTCGCCAGTACACCGCTCCTGCAGTCGAAAGTTGACATGCGAAGTGGATACTAAAATGTGTCACGACTGGAGGTCGAGATGAACGTGAATCCTGCCAACTCAAACCCTTGCCCACATTAATGGTCTAATGAGCCATATACATCTTGAACCAATGAAGCTAATAGATTGAGCGCTGTTTAACCTCAGCACCTCACTTCCCTCACAGAGTGTTTCATTGAAGAAAAGTCATTGTTCACCAAAACATTAAACATAGTTAATATATCTTGAAGTGATTAGCTGGTTATTTAAGTCCTAATAATTATTTAACTCTTGATTGCGTTCTTGTTAATTTTTATGAAAACAACGGGACTTAGATAAAATTATTTGTTTTTTTTTCTATTTAACTGGCTGCTGATAGACTTTCTAGCTGCTGAAAGTCATCACTAGATTACCAAATTGATAGATTCACTTCGCTGTCTGTTTTGGCATGAAGTAAACTGTGCTTGTTTCATATACATGACGTAAAAAATCGCAACACCAAAATATAATTAATGTAGAAAAATACAGTTTCGGGAATACACTTGCCTAGGTAACATATTTAAGTGATGAACACTGCAAGATCACAGGTTACTGCAAGCGCCACTTAAGCCGCTCCAAACAAGAAACGCTGGTACAGCAATAACCGGTATAACCGCCAGGAAGATGAATGCAAGCTTACAAACGTGCATGAATTGTGCCGGATGTCAGCTTGTGGGATGGAGTTCCATGCTTCTTGCACTTTGTTGGGCAATACAAGGACGGTTAACACTATTCGTGAATTGATGCTGGAGTAGTCGTCCAATGTTGTCACATATGTGCTCGATTGGAGAGGGATCTAGTGATCGAGCAGGCGAAGGCAACATGTCCAACCCCTGCAGAGCATGTCGGGTTACAACAGCGGTATGGATGCGAGCGTTACCATATTGGAGAACACCTCCTGCAATGTTGTTCATGAATGACATCGCAACAGTTCGAATCACCGGACTGACGGACATATTTGCACTCAGAGTGTTTCTGCTGTCATGTGAAATCGCATCCCAGGCCATGACGTCAGGCGTAGGATCAGTGTCCAGCACGCAGACAGGTTGGTTGCAGGCCATCAACTGGCCCCCTTCTGACAAACACACTGCCCTCTCTGGCACCGAGGTCGAAATGGCTTTCATGAGGAGACACAAATCCTCCACCCTGCCCTCGATAGAGCTCTCATTTGACACCACTGAGGTCGGAAGAAGTTGACGGCGGTGGATTGGGATCAGTGGAATGCCGGCCGCTGGGCGCCTGGCTCGGATCTGCGCTTGAAGTAGCCGATTTGTAACGGTTCCTTGTTTTGCTGTGGTGCCAACTGCTGCTCAGACTGCTGCTACAGGTGCAGTACGAAGCGCCAGAGCCATTCGCCTAACACGATGGTCTTTCCTCTCGATAATACTACGCGGTCGTCTGGAGCCCGATCGTCTTGCGACCGTATATTCTCGTTACCACCGCTGCTAGCAGTTATGTACATTTTGCAACGATCCTGCTAAATCATTCTGCAGTGTAGCAAAAGGGACATCCAGCTTGTCGTAGACCCATTATACTACCTCTTTCAAACGCAGTGAGTGTTGATAATGGCGTCTTTGTTGCCCTAAAGGAATTATTGACTAACATTACCATAACACCACCAGTCTCAAAGATAACGCTCACGAACTCCACAGCTTCTATTCAAAGAAAACCTTTTTCTCGTTGATCTATTTTGCAGTTTTTGTTTCTTGTGAATGAACTGATGAGAGTGGAAGTTTTGTATTTCGTCATTTCTGTCACTCAATTGTGCTGTCTTAACCTACGTCATCTTGTGCTATATAACTTCCACCCGTACTGAAAAATCTTCTGTTACTTGAATCTCTAAGAAAATAGGGTCCTTATATTTCATTCTAATCGATTATGTTGGATTGAACTAATCCAAGAGGTATGATCTAATTAATTGCCTTATATTGTTACGCTCGTAACGATCTACTATTTTGTAGGCTATATAAATGTCCCATCCCTTTCAAAAGTGTAATTTATAGAAGATCGCAATTTTAACTTTTAAGAGGCGTACGTACGTCCTATACCCACAGTGTTAAATTTGCAATATTGATGACACATTATCTCAGAACCTGTGACAGATAGAGCTCTGAAAATTTTGGGATGTATAGTATCACTCCTTTTCTGATTACTGAACCAGAATCAAAATGTACAGAGAAATAATTAGCTAGTTATGATTTTTAAAAGAAATGTTGTTCAATTCTTTCTTTTAAAAGTCCACTTTTCCTTCCGTAAGTAAAAAAAAAACCGTTAGAGGTAGAGAGGTTTTGGGAGGTTCAGTAGCTGCAGTATACCAAGTGGTAACATAGTGTAAAATTAGAGATATGTATCTGTAATAGTTCCTGAGATAATGGGTCAAATACTTTTAAAAATGTCATTTCCGGCAAATCAAGTTCAAACATTTTATTTGATATTAAGTTACACATGGAGGCATGCCAGCTTCTAGAAACAGCCAGGCCCTTAATCAGCATTATCTGGATCCTGTTCTTGACTATGCTGCAAAACTAGAAGCTTCCTTCTTTTCCTGCCTCTTGCTTCTTTAGTCATTTCCTCTGCTGCACGCTGGGCTTTCATGATCCTAAGTCGATCCATTCGCTGAAAGGCTTGCAGTGTGTTGACACCTGGAGTGATATCAAGTTCCTCTAGTACCCAATTCTTCCCTTTATACCATCACAGAATCACAAACACCCAAGCATAGAGTTTTCCTTCCTACAAAGACATTTTTTGGTATGCGGGTACAAATTACATTATTGATAGACTCATTCGGGTTTTGTGTTCAACTTTAGAGACCTTTGGAAAGGTTTAATAGCTTCAATCACTGCAGATGGTATGCTATTTTTGTGCCTAATTGTTCCTCGCTACCCGCTGCCTGTGCTTTGCGATACTTGCACCATGAATCAGCACCAGGTGGACAAAGACCATGTATAGGTGTATCATCAGTGGAAGATTTGTGGAAGAATATAGCCCACATCGCTCATTTCATCCCTTGTAGGTCATGTGTATCGTTTCTTATTGCTATTCCATAATAATGCTGGAGTTCATCAATGTTTTTGTCTGTAAGTCTTCCTTAACCATTTAGAGTCTTTCCATCTGATAACTTCTCTTTTCCTTTTGTCTGCTTCAGTTTTCGGAGACGTGTTCCCATCCGTTTATGAACGTGGCCTACACATTCAGTCTTAACAATCTGCTTATTACCATAAGGTTGGCTTTCCACTACTGATTTGTAGGCTTTTGAATCACCATCCCCTAAGTACTCTGTGTAACACACACCTCTCTCCTGTTGTGAACGTCTGAACATAGAAACAACTGCAGTAGCCTCCATACCCCCACTAGTTCCTTCATAATTCTTAGCACAATTTGTTTTATGGCTTTCGCTTCTTTCATCAACTGATTTACATTGATTACAGTATTTATTTAGCACTTCAATGTCTAAAATTTTACCTGTGTCAACACTAGTGACAGTTGCAACTGCATTTTTTGATGTGTGACTTCTCTTCTGCCAAGTGCCATCAACTGCCACAGATAAGTCTTTCGTCTTATTTAATTCCACTGCTTCTTGAGCAGAAGCTTTCATAGAAGCAACAGCAACAGATTTGACACATTCACCAATTACTTTTGTGTACTTACTTGATCTGGTTGGTGGGTTTGGCAAGTTCAGCGTTGCACATAATACTTCAGCTGCAGTCAATCCTTTCCCAATGCACATCATTCCATAGAGGAATCCAACATTCCTCTCAAACAAGTCATTCTTGCACTTTTAAGAAGTCCAAAACGATGTCGAGAGCCCGCGAACTTCGCACTGAATATCAAGTTTGTTACACAGTACAGTCGCTGCAGATGAGGCCTCAGAGATGCTAATTTGCCACCACAAACCTTACATGACACAGCATCTTGCGAAACTTCTCCTAACACACTCAAATCTAAAAGAACATAACCTAAAGTATTTTGACCTTTGGCATTAAATAAATCCTTATGGTCTCAAAGTTTCCTCTTCGAAGCACTAGTGGGCGTGTCCTTATCACAGGTCTGAGAAAAATCTATTTCAGGATCGACACTGGATTCAGATTTTGTGATATGCTGATTTCCATGGAAACGTCGCTTCTTAAAACAAACCTTTCTTTTCGTCATGTTGAAAAGAGGTATAAGAGCGTATAATAACACACCAAGCCACTATGTTTTCAGTTCAAAACTTATGAAACACGACAACCACAAAATAAATAAACAAAATGCATGTGCTATACCGCCATTTCTGTTTACACAGTGCATCCAACCTCTTAACACGAACATTAACGTCATGATTTCAAGGAATGAATAGCTGAAAACCACAGCCTTATGGATTGAATAGTTCAAGAGATAGAGATACTTAAGCAAGTCAATGCAGAACGACTGGATAATTTTACACACGCACTATTAACATTTAAATGATAAAAACTATACTTCCAATTGGAATTTTTCGACAAATAATGCATCAAATTATTCAGGAGAGATCAAATATTAATAAGAGATAATAATAAAAAAATGACACTTTTTGACCAATTCCGCCATACCTACTCCCCTTAAAAGACAACGGGGCAACGAAAACAGGTGCGGGTAACATGCGGTAGGAGAAGAGCGGTAGAAGCTGTGTTTCTTCCTGTTCGCGCTACGTCCCGCTCATCCAGACACTGTGAAGGCTAACGCACGGCTGTCATCTATCAAAAATAAGTCCCGTTTCACGCGCCAAGGTTGGGGTGAAGTGTAGTAGCAGGGCTGGCCCTGCGTCGTGGCGTAACTCATCGCCCCTACCGCCAGAAGTTTCCCTCCGCCCGCAGTACACTCTTATGGCGGCGCTTTGCGCTCTTCAGATAAGACAGCTATCGGCACAGAATTGCGCAATTTTTCATTCGCACCATACGGCAATATGAACAAGCCTACTGCACCTTAATGTTATCTACGTAACCTCTACCGCAATAGTGCTGGTTGTATGCATGTCAACAGTTGTGCCACTCCCTTCGGGTACAGCGCTCTAAAAATTTTCAATATTGACTTAAATGCATTGATTTCCAGGAATCTACATCTAGATCTCGATATGGACCCTAGGGAAGCCAACGTAGGGTAAGTGACGGAGGGTACTTTTGGGTACAATTATCATATTCTACCTTGTGTATGCAAATCGCCAATAGTGTTCTTCCTCTAATTCCTCTCGGTTTTTCTTTTGTTCAGATGATCTTCTTTACATATTCTGCTAATACAATTCTTCAAGGGCACAGAACATATTACTAAAGATTCCATCTTATGATTATCAAGACACTTTCTTTCTAGGATTAATTACGACGTATTCAGATGGTTCTTCCAGTAACTCTAAGAATGGTATCAGCTTTTCCTACGTTTCATTGCCTGTTGGTAATCCAACTTAGGACGATCCAGAAAGTTACTCCTGGATATGATACGGTTGTTACTCTTTCTATTGACTTATCAGCAGTACGGTAATAGACCTCTTTACCTACAAACTTAAGAAAAAATGTGTTGAAGCCAGACAGTCAAGGGAAGGCAGGATTCGGTTACTGTTATGGAAGGGGCCGTAATCGGTTACTATTGGTTGGTTTTTACAGTTACACACAATATATTTTAAACCACTATTTCCAGATTCAACAATAAATAAAAATACCACATGTTATTAATGAAGGAATAAACAACTGTGTAAATAATAGTGTTTTCAGTGAGTTACAATTTAGCAACTCACCATTAAATACAGATACAGCCGATAATGTTTTAAAAACAAGGCATTGTGATTTGGGCACAAGGCCTTACACGCCAGGAATGGCAATATATAAAGAATTGTTTAAAACTCGCAACTACTTACAAATTACAGGTATTGAAATATTAAAGGTAAGTCGCCACTAATACAGCAAAAGGCATCAGACGCTGGGCATGGCAATAAGTAATACTTTAAGGCTTACTTCTAAAATACCAATACCAGATCAGAATTTTTAGGCAAATGAACCCAATTATGGCTGAAGGCCGTACACGCCAGTAATGGTAATAATTTAGAAACCTGCTGTACAACAGCTAATACAATAGAAAATGTTAAAAATAAAACAAGCTACTGATCACCAAACGGGTGAAATATGATGGTAAACTTTCTAAAACAATCCTTAACATCAACTGAACCCTGCACTGCTTGGTTTATTCCAAAGTCGACCACAACTATTAACTAGACATAAATAACCTTTAATATAGGCATTACAACGTATTGTAATAAATAATACATTAGTAAAACACAAGGATCAGTACATAAGTTCCTTAAAGTGTGCTGAGGCAGATTATACCCGCAGAAGGCGTTGGCTGAAGGAGCGTTACACTGAACTACTGGCCGTCAGACCTCCATTTAGAACACACATGTCTTACAAGAACCAAGGGGCCACAGACAGTGCTCCAGGAATAGACCTTTGAGAAGATCCGGCAACAAACACTTTCGCGATAGATGAGATAGGCAGCCAAGAGTTGCATTCACTTCACAAGATGGTAACTCAGATTAGCGGCAGTTTAACGAATGACTAATGATTACTTTGCTGATGCTACCTGATGTCCGATAACCCCAATGCAACGATGGACAATACGCCAAAGCCGGAACCATCGGTCTGCACTATGTCTCCAGAATAATATCTTCAGAGCGCCTGGAACTAGAAAGAAATCACTACAACCAGAGTAGAAGAATCACCATCAAAACTATACGCCGTACCGGACAGCAACAGCAAGGCGAGGAAACATACACTGCCATTACATACACTAACCCCCCAGGGCAGGTGACTGAGGCGTTAGCGGCCACCTGGCAAGAAAAATTACCGCTGGTTGAACTTAACAAATTCTAACAAGTAGAACGCAGTAAGTAGTAATAAGAAGCCGAGGAAAACTAATGAGATTCGCCTTCCCGAAGCACTCCACTCACTGCTATTCGCCCCGGCGACAATACGAGCTGAAAAAAATGGTTCAAATGGCTCTGAGCACTATGGGACTTAACATCTTAGGTCATAAGTCCCCTAGAACTTAGAACTACTTAAACCTAACTAACCTAAGGACATCACACACACCCATGCCCGAGGCAGGAT
Source organism: Schistocerca cancellata (assembly GCF_023864275.1). Lineage (NCBI taxonomy): Eukaryota > Metazoa > Arthropoda > Insecta > Orthoptera > Acrididae > Schistocerca > Schistocerca cancellata. The sequence goes on from NC_064627.1 coordinate 642,743,655, forward strand.
TCGAACCTGCGACCGTAGCAGTCCCACGGTTCCGGACTGCAGCGCCAGAACCGCTAGACCACCGCGGCCGGCGCTACGAGCTGAAACATGAACCCAAGTCACTGGAGGATTGTGAGATATCACGGTGGTGAAGGTTTCCCTACTTGGATTGAAATGCACTCATCTTAAAGCTTGCTGGTCCGGTTTACAACGAGGTCGTGCACCGTTGTGACCACAGCCCTTCCATCCGGCAGTCCATGCGTGCCACCAACAGTCCTGGCGCGTTCTGGCACTTCACGGACCTGGCTCCTTCTGAGTCCCCAACCGAACTGCCCACTCACATTACCCGGAGAATCAACGACGTCGTCCCAAAAATAGGCCAATAGTTACTACATATCGATAACTGCCATTGCTGCCACTAGCGGACAGGCAATCATTGTGAAAGCGAGTGGCCCCTGTCAACACAAGAAGAAGACAAACAACGACAACCATGCCAACTAAACAATACCATCTGGCCTCCAACCGAGGGTGGAAACCTACGAACAGCACCAACACAAGCCGCAGCACGGCTCATGTGTATAGAATCAAATGAAATGTGAACTATAGAGCACATTATACAAAACACAGAAAATTTGAACCATTATTCTACACCAACTATTAACTTTCAAAATTATGCTACATTTGATTAATGTCTTTCGTATTCCGTCTGGAGCAGCAATGCATCCTTCATTTGTTACACTATTATTGATGGTATATACGAGCTTCTTAGCAGATAGATGTTTCCTTGCAAATTTGTTCTTAGCTTGGTAGCGATCTAGGCAGGGACTGCGAGCAGCAACACGATTTCGTCTGCGTCACATGTTCCTTGGGATTCAGACAGTCGGACTGAGCTGGCCAGCCGATCGTGGTGGCCAAGCGGTTAAAGGCGCTACAGTCTGGAACCGCGCGGCCGCTACGGTCGCAGGTTCGAATCCTGCCTCGGGCATGGATGTGTGTGATGTCCTTAGGTTAGTTAGGTTTAAGTAGTTCTAAGTTCTAGGGGACAGATGACCTTAGAAGTTAAGTCCCATAGTGCTCAGAGCCATTTTTTTGAGCTGGCCACTCGATGGCCTGCATTCTCTACTGTTGATATTACACTACATAACTAAACATGTGCTGCAGAGTATTGATACGTTGTAGTTTGATACTGGCAGACACTGTTTCGCAATACTGACAGATTAAGGATTTAACTATTTAACTTGAAAAAGTTCTCGACTACCTAAAATGGTGCAAGGTGTTTGAAACAGGTATATCAGCATCTGCTTTAACATCTGCATGGCTACTCTACAAATCAGACTTAAGATTCATCGCACCACCTTCACACAAATTCTCTGTTATTCCACTCTGAAACAGCGCACGGAAAAAACGGACCTCTATATTTTCCCGAGGGAGCTCTGATTTCCGTACTACAAAGCGTGCTGCCCTCTTTGAACTTTCTCGATGTATTCCGTTAATCCTCTCTACTAAGGAACAAGCATAGTCCAGGCAGTATCTTTAGTAGATCTGTTGCATCTTCTAAGTGTTCTGCCAATAAAACGCAGGCTTTGATTGCCATTCCCCATAACATTTTGTACTTGCTGTTTCCAATTCAAGTTGTTCGTAACTGGATTCCTAGATTGTTGAGTTGAATTTACGGCCTTTAGACTGGATTGATTCATTGTGTAATCGAAGTGTAACTGAATCCCTTTAGCCCTTATGTGAATGACCTCACAATTTTCATTATTTAGGGTCAATATCAAATGTTTGTACCATGAAGATTGATCTAAACCGTTTTGCAATTGGTTTCGACTTTCTGATGACTTTACTAGACGATAAACGACAGCATCTTCTGCTAACAACTTAACAAGGCTGCTCAGATTGTCTCCTAAATCGCTGATACAGATAACGAACACCAGAGGGCCTGTAATACAGCCTTGGGGAATGCCAGAAAGCATTTACGTTCTACTCGATGACTTTCTGTCAGTTAAAAATTGTTAAGGCTTTCGTGGCCACATGTTGACAAACTACTTGTTGGCTTCTGTCTCGGTTTCTTCGGCCGACGTTTATCTAATGATTTTACTGACGTTTCGCCAGCACGAGTGGCTGGCATTGTCAAAGCTTCACCCTCCATTGCCGGTGGTGAACAGGAGCCGATCTCGCGGCCGCAGACTAAATGTACCTGGCGCGCCAACGTCCGAGAGCTTCGCTGTTCTCATATCCGGTGCGGTTCTCCTCTTGCTACCCGCGACGGCCGTTCGCTGCAGTACGGGAAGCCAGGATCCGCTTACCTTAAGGCTTTCCTCTTTCTTGTTGAAACTATTCGCATGTTTTTGTATTTCCACAACTTCTCTGAACAAGCGCGTGTGATAGTGTTTCTCTACAGCCAGAACTTCCGTGTCGGCGAATTTTATTACGTGGACGGTGTCACTCAGTGCGTGCTCTGCCACGGCCGATTTCTCCACCTGCCCCAACCTGCAATGTCGGTTATGCTGATATTATCCGCGGTTTTAGCCAGTTTTCAGTGTCTATAACGATTTGAGCAACGTGCAGTCTATTAATGCTACATACGTAGACAACTTACAACTGTTATACCGATGGATCGTAGATCTACGTTCTTCCTGTGCTCGGCATGCAACTTTTGAAGTTAAAGCCCTTTATATGTTACTCCGAGACCCTCTAACCTAAAAAACCGCCTAGTCCACGCCACACAGCCCTCGCTACCCGTGTAGCCGCCTCCTACGTGAAACGAATTCCTGACTTATTTAGCGGAACGGAGAACCCAACTAACCATGGCACAAGCCGAGGAATCTGCAGCCTAAAAGGTCGCAAAAGCATCCAAGCCTCTGATATAGATCCTCCACTCGGCTCTGTACCAGAGGTCCGCAATCGGTCCAGTTGACTATGGTGCAAATGGTCAGCTCTGCTTCCATCTCGCAAGACTGGCAGCCTTTTCCACTTCAGATAGCCGCTTGAAACCAGAGACAATCTTTTCAGATCCAAAACGACACACATTACTGGTACCGATGTGAGCCACTACCTGCAATTGGCTGATCCTGTGCTCTTCATGGCATCCAGAAGGACACGTTCACGTCTGGACTTACTCTACCCGGTACGCAGAAGGATTGCACACTGGCTTTCTTTCCCTCCTTAGCAGCCATGTCACGGAGAGGACTCATAACTCCCTTAACATTGGAGCTCTCAATTATCAGTAACCCAACCCTCTGTGACTGCCAGAGTCTTGCAGGCGGAGAGGTTTTCTCTGAAACAGGACAAGCGACAGCATCTGGCTGAAGGACGTCAGCCATGGACGGCATCTGGAACCTGTTGTCAGACTAACAAAGGTCCCTTGCAAAGTCTTTCACAGCCCGCCACACCTCGGGGCGACCGCCCACTAGGCCACGGGTGAGGGATCAACATATTCTATGGGGTGCATTGTGAAGTCCATTTTAACTAAAAGTGTAGTTTTGTTAACTTTTATTATCATGTAGACTTTTACATAGTCCTCGTTATAACATTCAGTTCGCCTAGTACACATATTTCTGCAACATCGTATATTAAATCTGGCTAGTCTGAGCAATCATTAATGTATCTCTCATTTTTGAAATTCTCATGTGCTGTCGGGAAATCATTCATATTAATTTCAGCTACAAAATTCCTAATTCAATTAATTCAATTCCGAAGCCTCAGAAAATAGAAAACATTTATTGACTAGCATCCAGCTAGCCGTAATGCATAATTGCGTATCTCTTGCAATTCAAGAAGTAAAAACAAGTAAACTCAATGTAATTTAATTTTACTACGCTCCGTGGCCTTCTGTTCACACAAAGTCATATACAGGGTATTTCAGAAGTCGTGCTACAGGCATCTAGGGGCTGTGGATGGGACTTACTATATGAAGTTTGGATAAGGAACCCATGTCTGGAAATGTATTGCCAGGCTTTGGTTATTAAATAAATTTGATCGAATCACTGCCTCACGGTACTCTCACAAACTGAGAACGGGGCAGCGTCGTCAGTCCCTGCTGTAATTACGACTGTCGTCTGACTACGGTGACGTCAATGAGAAATTAGCACGTTCGCAGCTAGGAGGATTGATTATTGTGCTCATCAGGCCCCCGCACTCTCGACTTGACGCCCTTAGTTATATAGACGAAAAGCAGACGACGGGTAATGGAAACATTGTAGGTCAGAGCTCAGTCTCCCATGAAGCAGGAGATTGGAAGGTGATCCGATCTTGTTAAACATCCAAACGGTAGATTTCTAGACTTTCAGGGTTAGCACTTCTTGGTGCAGACCCCTTCAATTAGTATGTTTTTTGATGCGCCAGTTGTTTTTGGGTTTACAATAGACATTTGTAGAACAAAAGCAAACTGGTGTTTTTCATTAAATACGAAGGTTCTTCAATTAATTCTCTTGAAGGTTCTCCTATTAATACCGACAGGACGTAATGAAAAATCTGCATATTTAGCACGTACGGAAACTCTGTCTTTCCCAGCAAATCTTGTTCTTCAAAGTAAGTCTTATTTCCATCTTCAACTTTACTTATTATACAAATTGGCAAATTAACATTATTAGTACTTATTCACTTTATTAATTATTGCAATTTGAATAATGTTTCTGAGTATTATCACTCAGATAATAAAAACTCATAACAGGTAATGTAATAAATCATGAAAATGTATCTTAGTTTATATGAATTCCAAGTCACTAAGATTTGTTTGCTAGAGTACACGGTTCCATATTGCTCACGTGACGTTATTTCGGCCTATGTAAATATAAATCCCACAGACAAGTGGCTTATTCAAATGTTAATGGGAACAGTTATAGGTGTAATGTTGCTATGATGAAATGGCGAGAATAATTAAAACATGATTACGTACCTCACTTGTTCTTAGTTTAAACAGTATGAAGAAGAATAAATCTGGCAGAAAGAGTCCACTGGTCGAATGTGAAAACAAATATGGGAATGTAAAATGAGTGAAGTGACTTCACATTAAACAGTTCATAGACTCCACATTAAACAGTTCATAGACTCCACAGAAATCCACGTCCTGGGGTCGAAGATTTGAATATCTTTCGGCCAATATGTTTTTGAAAAATATATACACTGACAGAAACCAAATCACAAACGATATCAAGAAGGAGTTGCGTGACATAAACTTAAGTTGGTAGGCGCGATTCTACATCTGAAACATGATGTCTATTCAAATTTCGCACCAGTGCATTAGAGTGGTGCTAGTAGCGCTAGTATGAGGATGCAAACAATGTTTTCTTTAAATACGCTCTGTAACGGTCGTGAGCGTTAGTTACCTTTGACGTTAGTTACCCTGGACGTGGTAAGTTGATGTTAGTCGAGAATGCCTTTAAGGCTACAAAGACGTTATTATCAACACCTCATTGAGTTTGAACGAGATCGTTTAGGAGGGTTACAATATGCTAGATGTTCTTTATGGGCTACAGGAATGTAGCCAATATACATGATTGCTGGCAGCGATGTTCACGATAATGTACGGTCGCAAGAAGACCAAGTTGTGGACGGTCACGTGATACTACGGAAACTGTAAATGTCGTCTGACTAGGGCCTGCCGTCGGGTAGATCGTTCGCCGGGTGCAAGTCTTTAGATTTGATGCCACTTCGGCGAGTTGCGCGTCGATGGGGATGAAATGATGATGACTAGGACAACACAACACGCAGTCTCTGAGCGGAGAAAATCTCCGACCCAGCTGGGAATCGACCCCGGGCCCTTAGGATTAACATTCTGTCGCTCTGACCACTCAGCTATCGGGGGCGGACGACACTCCGGCTCAGCTGCAGCAATCTGAACATCAGTTGGCACCACAATGATACAACTAACTGTTATAAATCGGTTACTTCAAGGTAGGTGTGGGAGAAACGATACCGATATTTTAGTTATGAGTAACCGCTATTTTTCGGTATTTGTTTGGTCTTCGTGGTGACAGGTGTTTTCTATTTTTGCTAATAAAAGAGTAAAAAACCGAAATATGAATTAAGCATAGCAGCAATGCTAGAAAGTATTCGTATTTAAATAAACCTTTTTTATGAAAAGGAGTAATTTAAATTGTAAAATCTGCATTGATTTGAAATATTTGGTTATTTAGGGAATGGGAAAAGTGACCAGCGCTGTTATAATAACAAGGCTGACAGAAGCGAGCAACAAATTGTGGCATAGGAATCGGCACAGCACTGCTTACACAGTGATGTCCCTGTTGCCGTGTGTCGTAGCTTATGGTACGTGCAGTGTGCAAGACAAGCGCCCAGCTCGTCTATACGGTAGTTCCTCACTATCGTCGCCGGACATCCTTTGTATTGTTGAATGGCACCAACCCTAGGCTGGAAATATTTTTAAAAAGTGCTGTAGCAATGAAGTACAGTGCTTTATTTGTTTTAAAAGATTAAAGTTTTGTCTGATGTTTCTATGAAATAATAAAAGAGGAAGGTAATTATCCTATCAGTAATAAATTAAAGACTTCACAACAGTTCACTCATAGTATACAATAACAAATAGAAAGTAGCTGATCTGTTGGCTTTGTCTACATAACATGCCTTTGTCTGTCGGTAGCACTTAAAAACGAACAAACTAACACGAAAACTGGAGTCCTCCATTCTCAGTTTTCACCCTTCAAGCTGACCGCTGTGGCCGAGCGGTTCTAGGCGCTTCAGTCTGGAACATCGCTGCTGCTGCGGTCGTAGGTTCGAATCCTGCCTCGGGCATGGATGTATGTGATATCGTTAGGGTAATTAGGTTTAAGTAGTTCTAAGTCTAGGAGACTGATGACCTCAGTTGTTAAGTCCCATAGTGCTTAGTGCCATTTGACCCATTTGACGATCAACCTTCAAAACTGAATATTCGTAATGACCATATAGTGGTATGATCCCAAATTACAACATAATTTCTAAACAGAGTTTCAAATCATTTTTACCAATATAGAATACTTGTAACTTTTCGTGGTGTACAACCACTTATCACTTTTCGACAAAAGCAGCGAACAGTGGACGGACTAAGTTTTCTTTTATTTGCTTATTTAATTCAACATTTTAATTTTATGTATCTTGAAACTGAGAGTCAAAATTTCTCAATCTTTGTTCCATTTCTACGTTTGTCAGTGGAAATAACAGGAAAAAAACCGAAAATAGGTCACTTGAGAACTCGGTTATTTTGAACAATTTTAACGGTCATATTAGATTGTCGTGGGAAGAAATTGATAGAACTGAAAAGTGTTTGTTCAGCAATAACTTCCATCCCTGCTTCTAGGACAGCTTCGAGCCGGACGAACTGTAGCATGCATTCCACCGGCACCAAACCACCGATGTCTGTGACTTCAGTGGTGTCAAATGAGAGTTCATTGCAGGGCATAGTTAAGGTGTGTTGCGTTTGCTGACGAAAGCTAGTTCTGTGACGGTGCCACTGATGTTCGTGTGTAGGTTAGAAGGTGACCAGCTGAGGGCCTCCAACCAACACTTCTGCGTGCTGCACATACTGGACCTATACCTGGGGTCCGATTTCGTGTGACAGCAGGAGCACTTTCGTCGCTATCCGACGATCCTGACTGTAGTCTGGTGCTCTGACATGTCGAGCTGCCATTCATGAACAGCTATCCAGGGGAGGTTTTCAACAGGATGACCGTCACCCACGTACCGCTGTTATAACCGCTACAGTATGTCGACATGTCTTGGTCTACTCGAACTTTCTTCAGTCGAGCACGTATGGTACACTATTGGACGGCAACTCCAGCGTCATCCACAAACAGCATTAACCGTTCGTCTCTGTGTTGACCAACAAGTGCATTGAACTCCGTCCGACAATCTGACATCCAGCACCTCTAAAATACAATGCATGCACGTTTGCATGCTTGCATTCAACAGTCTTGCTGTTACACCGGGTATTAATTTATCAGAATTTCACATTTAGAATGGCTTATTCCGCGCTTACATCATTCTGTCATCTTGCATCTTTAATCACTTAAATATTTTACCTAAATTAATGTATTCCCAAAATTTCATTACTGTATATTAATTATTTTTTGGTGTTGCTCTTTTTCGTCAGTGTGTATCGTACATATTTCATTTTTTTTGAGCCCTTAGGCTTCTGCCTGATTTAATTGGTCCCACCACTACCCAATGTCCTGCATCTCATAGTAGCATTTGCACCACCCAACGTCGTCAAATATTTCTTGGACATATTACAATCTCTCCCTCCAGCTTGGATTTTACCCTTCACTGCTCAGTCAAGTACCACGCATCTTATTATTGCTTAGTCTCTTAACACATGTCCTAACATTCATGCGTTCTTCTTGCCAATGGTTTTCGCATTTTGTACCCTCGTTGATTCTGTTGAGAAATTTGTTATTTCTCTCTTTACCGTCCAATCACTTTTCATTATACTTCTGTAGCACTACATCTCATACTTTTGATTCTCTTTTTTTTTTTCAACATTCAGAATTCTCTTCCATACAACGCTATGCTTTAAAGATACATTGTCAAAAATGTTTTCCTCAAAATAAGGCCATGTTTCATACTAGTAGAACTCTTTTGACGAAAAGTGTCCTCACCCCTCGCTTCGTTCGTCATGCCTTCCATGCAGGGTGGACGAATTATTTGGCTTCGTCTGCTACATGGTCCTCAACTTTTACATTAAGTTTATCTCCAATACTATTTTCTCCAATCCTCATTACATTCTTTCCTCTTGGGTTTACTCTCAATCCGCAGAGTGTACTCGTTAGACTGTTTTTTCTATTGAGCAGGTCCTGAAATTATTCCTTAGTTTCACTGAGAATAGTTTGAGGGTACAACTAAGCTATCGGCATGAGCCGGTAATTATAACAAAGATCCGCATCAGTTGGAGTGGTTGATAAATCGCTTTCCGTGGGTTCGTAGTAATTTAATAAAAGATGTTACCCAACGAATCACTAATAGGACAGGGATGCACCAAGGAAACATGAAACACAAGCACCTCACGAACAGTAACGCACATTGTGATCAAATTCGAAATCAAACGATCACCCACATTAATGTCTGTTACAAAATTCCCTAATGACATATATTAATAACAAAGTGTTACAGTATCTGTTCGATCAGGAGAAATGTATAGAATGAGAAATTTAACAGTTGTTGTCATGGGACGGTATTAATCTAACACCTGAATGTCTCAGCAATGCGCTGCAGTCATGGACTGTGCTGCTGGTCCCGGCGGAGGTTCGAGTCCTCCCTCGGGCATGGGTGTGTGTGTTTGTACTTAGGATAATTTAGGTTAAGTAGTGTGTAAGCTTAGGGACTGATGACCTTAGCAGTTAAGTCCCATAAGAGTGCATACACATTTGAACATTTGTCTCAGCAATGACTGGATAGTCTAACTGATAGGGATAAAATTGTAATTTACGAATGAATGATGGGAACATATTTGCGTGGGCACACAGTGATTGCCTGAAACTTCCAGAAAAATAAAAAATCTACACACTCAAATAACTTTGCTGATGGAATCATAGCCTTCAATCATTCGCGAAATGTATCTAACCCCAGCAAAGTGTCTACAAACGAATGGCAGTTCTCAAACCTTGCTCGCTGAAGCAGCAGTATCTCGCCATATTTAGCCCTCAAGTGCACAGAGAGTAGCGAGCAGCTCCTTCTCCAGCAGACTGCAACACGTCAGTCCTCTATCAGATCTCCAGACGAATTGTGTTGCCTCTTATATTCAAGGCCAAAGTGCTTTCCCCACGATCCCTAGAGCAAGGATGTTCTCCACCGTACCGCGAGCTGAATAATATATTGTGCGAGTTACACAATATGATCCGGCGGCAAATGCGAGATTTGCAATTTTTAGTTACTTTTCCACTCCTCATCTAAGGCATCTATTTCAGCCAAGTACCCTCGTCACCATGTTTTCATTTCTCGGAAACTGACATACTTCTCCTGCTCTGCTATTTTTCTTTTAGATTAATCAATGAGGAGCCCTCTCAAAGCTTCACACTGCATGGTCATTTGGTGCTCAAAAAGAGGGTCACCTGGAAAGCTTCCCGGGAGTTTATGAAATCGGTATTTTTATAGATTTCGACATGGTTACTTAGAATTTGCACGAAGCCAACTCGCATCTTTGCCGCTCGTGCCATCATTTTGGAAAAATTGTGCCCAAAATTTGTGCTTTTTTCGAATGGGACAGAAATCGTTAAGTGTAATGTACATGTATAGACAAGCGAATTACAGTTCCAGGTATTCGTCTTGGCACTGATTAATAAAGTTGTTGGATGTCCTCTTAAGGAACATAGTGTCAAATTGTATCCAATTGGGACGTTGGATCTCCAACATCCCGAGCTGGTTGGAGGGGCCTGCCCATAATGTTTTTCGTACATTCTCAGTTGGGGAGAGAACCAGAGTCCTTGGGATACGGAAACCTAGCCGGCCAAGGCAGTGTTTGCCAAGCACTAAAACAAGCAGTAGAGACTCTCCCTGTGTGCGGGTAGATTTATCTTTCTGAAATACAAGCCCAGGATTGCTTGCCAGGAACGGAAACAAAACGGAGAGTAGAATATCGTCGACGTATTGATCGGCTGTAAGTGTGTTGCTGATAACAACCAAAGGGGTCGTGCTGTGGAACGGAGTGGCACCCAACGTCATCAATCCTGGTTCTTAACCCGTATGGCAGGCAAGAGTTACGTTGAAATCCCACCAGACACGTCTCTGCTGGTCATCGTTGCTCATTTCAAAGCGGGACTCATCACTGAAGACAATTCTACTCCAGTCAATGAGATTCCAGACCGAATGTACTCGACACCAGTGCAAAGAGCTTATTGATGTACAGTGGTCAATGGTAGTCGTCGCAAGAGTCGATGCGAGCTCAGACAGCTTTCTGTTAATGGTTCTTGTGGTCACTGAAGCACTATGTGCACTTCGGATCGATGATAATGATGAATCCGGGGCTCTGAGTGCCTCTGTGACAACTGCTCACTCCCGAAGTTCTGTCGTCTCTCTAGATCGACAGCTTCCTTCTTGACGCTGTGTGCGACCATGGTTCACCCATTCCTTTTAACATTTCCCAATAGTGGCATCGCTCTTATTCAAGTGACGAGCGATTCACCGATTACTCCAACTGTCTTCTTTGTGCCCAGGAACACGTCCTCTCTCAAAAGCTGACATCTGCGTGTGTTGTTCAAGCGCCTGTCTGCGAGGCTCAGTTACTTTCCAGCTGAGTAAGCGGTATGAAATGCGTACAGACTTTATGCCATTATCGCAACATATTCGCTGTTTACAGTACTTCTGTGCTATGAAATTGCTCTGTCCCCTCACACACTCACCCATCGGTCGAAAGTTTACAATTTAGCATTTTCCGTCGACAGCTGTATGAATATCAATATTTGACCAGATGCTTAAATTGTTTATCTTAGAGTGAAGTATAAATATAACTAGAAAAAATTTCTTAGAATTTATGTGGAACCTATGTTTTTGTAAAATGAGTGGTTTTAGAAAGAGCCACAAAGTATACTCTAACACGTGTCTAGGCAGAAAAGTCTCAGGGGTAAGGGGACGATCCGCCTCGTCGTTGTGACCCCGCTTCTAGAGAACGTTTGCCGATAGGACTCAAATATTCTGGTAGCATCATCTGCACGAGTATCTCGTTCTGCATTGCCATTAGCTTCTTGGAACCATTGTTTCTTTGGATGTGAACTGTTTTAGTTGCGGAAATACGCTTCAGTGAAGTGAGGTCACTGAAGTGAAAGGAAAACGACTGCAGACATTTCATCCGGTGTTCAAAGAAAGCAGGTCATAGTACAAAATATGCGAAACTATCCTGACGAACACGGAAAAATGCTTTGGTAGACATAATTTTTGATGAAACAATGATCCCGGCTGTGTCACAAGACAAATTGCTGGGCAACGATCGAAACAAGAACCGCTCCATTATAATGTCGCGGATTTCATGGTCAAGCAAGCTACGAAATATGTCTATACGCTAACAATCAATACAGCAACCACTATTTAATCTACATTTTATTCCGTAATAGTTGTCTGCGGAATTGTACGAGGGGGGTTCAGCACGCAATGCAACACACTTTTTTTTAAATAGAGGTTGGTTTCATTCAGGATTCAAATACTACATATTGTTTGTCCACAAAACCGTACTTTGCAAAATAATCTCCGTTCAGTGCGGCGGCCATATGCCACCTTTCTGTCAATGCCTGTGTGCCGCCTTGGTACAACTCTACTGGCCGATGTCGGAGCCAATGTCTTGCTGTATCAATAACTTCCCATCAATCATATACTGCATCCTGCGTAGTGCATCGTACCAAACAGAAGGATTTTAGAAGGTGTGAGATCCGGCCTGCAGGTTGGATGAGGGAGAACAGTCCAGTGAAGCTTTTTGTGCTCCTCTCGGGTGTGCAGACTTGTGGGGCCTTGCGTTGCAATGGGAAAGGATAAGTTTTTTTGCACTCTTGAAGCACAAACACGCTGAACTCGTTTCCTCAGTTTCCTGAAGGTAGCACAGTTCAGAGTTGATAGTAGCACCGTGAGAGAGGACATCACACAGAATATCCCCTTCAGAGGGCCAGAGTAACGTCGTCATGACATAACCAGCTAATGGAGGAGAATTGGAGTGGCGCCACTCCATGCATTGCCGTTTTTCTTCCGGTTCGAAGTGATGAACCCATGTTTCATTGCCTGTGGCGAGGTTCGACAAAAAAGTCTCTGTCAGCCTCGTAAAGCGCAAGCAACTATGGGCAGACGGTCCTTCGTTGCTCTTAATGATCATGTGTTAGGCCACGAGCAACCCTGCGGGCTCACACCTTTGAGTAACCTCAACTGCTGGATGAGGGTATCAGCACTGCCGACAGAGATCTCCAGTTGTGTAGCGAGGTGCTTGATCGTGAACCGTCGAACACCGCAAGTGTAGGTGTCGGCATGTTCCAGCATTGCATGAGTCACAGCTGTGTTGCCGGCCGGCACGCGGTAAGTCGGACAGCTTACGGCGAACTTATTGCGCTGATGACAGGCGTCTCGACCAACGACTCACCGTGCTTTTGTTCACCGCCAGGTCTTCGTAGACATTCTGCAAGCCCCTACGAATATCTGCGATACTCTGGGTTCCCGTCAAAAGAATGTCAATGACAGCTCTCTGATTTGAACGCACTTGCATTAAAGACATTGTGAAGTTTACATATAGCACCGCCACCGGTCGGAATTTCGTCCACTTACAGAGGCTGAAGCGGGAATACTCCAGGATGTCCCAGGATATTCCGCAGAGAAAAAAAAAGTGTTGTGTTACTTATTGAAATCCCCTTATAGAGCCGGCCGGGGTGGCCAAGCGGTTAAAGGCACTACAGTCTGGAACCGCGCGACTGCTACGGTCGCAGGTTCGAATCCTGCCTCGGGAATGGATGTGTGTGATGTCCTTAGGTTAGTTAGGTTTAAGTAGTTCTAAGTTCTAGGGGACTGATGACCATAGAAGGTAAGTCCCATAGTGCTCAGAGCCATTTGAACCATATGAACCCCCTTATAGATTTTCTTATTCCTTTGGTGGCCCTGTCTACGGTTTCTGGCGTCCAGAAAGTAAAGAACGTTTGTAGTAATCAAAACATAAGATATGAACACAAAACTTTATTTACGAAGTAACAGTACCTTATGTGTTTTTTAATGTAGTCGCCATAGCTGTCGATAGACTTACTGTAGCTTGGGACCAGTTTTTCAATTCCCTCGTTGTACCCCTCGGCCGCCAGACATCTGAGTCACGATGTCACAGCTTATTTGAGATCTTCATTGTTTGCAAATAGTTTTCCACCCGAAGAATTCCGTTTCCGGAATAAATGAAACTCAGTTTGTGCCGCGCAAGACGATGGAGTTCTTGCTGTTTCTTGTGCTGATGCCTTAAAGACCGATTGCCTTCCACTCCGATCTTCGTTGTGCGCACTGGCACTTCCCTGATTAAACATAAAACGCCTTTCTCTCACTGAAGACCCGGCAATTGCACAATCACCATAAACGTTCTTTTCTTCCCATACATTTTAAAAAAATTCTAACAAATATATTTAACTAAATTTATCATAGATAAATCAGCTACAGTTAACAAGCCTTTCGAGGTTGTGGTACATCTGCACTCTTTAATCTGTGACAAATAAAATATGCTAATTTACTCCGTCTAAACCCAGATTTGAACGAGCTTCTCCGGATATTAGAAACCAAAATTCCAACCCAGAGATCATTAGAGAAACTGGACAGCGCTTCCGTTTTGCATTATACGGTTAAGTATACGTAGTTGAACAGCTATAGATATGGACGCTTCCCAAAGTCTGCACATAAAGGTAAATTTAATATTGTATCACTACCACCGACAGAAGCAGCAGCACGACAACACTGGTTCCATATCTATCAGCGAATTCGGCAGTGAAACTGAAGTGAACGAAACGTAGAGCGATAGGGATGGAAAAAAGCAGAAAGAATGAGCTAATACCTCTTACCACACTCGGGGCCCCACCTCCGAAAACCTTGTTAAAATTAATTTTTAGGAAACTCAAAAAGAAATGGCGGGCAGACTGTGGATGCAGAAAGTCTGGATCCATTTGCACAAATTGCAATGGTACCTATGATAATTCGCAAAATTGCTCTACAAGATAGCGATGAAGAGGAAGACACGATGACTGATATCGAGCAAAAGTACGGCGAAATCCAGGAACAAGAGCATTATAACGAAGCTGATAGTCCTCACGCGGATAATGTGGAACAAATTTCCATATGTGACGTCCCGCTCGGTACTGAAGACGATGAACTCGCAAAACCAGATCTATCAAGGATAGGGAAGCGAAGGAGAACGTTCTAAATTTCATAACAGTGCATTACATGTGATTTTTGTCTGCATGCTATAACACATTAAAACACGCGCAACTGCCTGTACTTAACTGGTGATGAGGAAGTGAGTTTTTTGGCCAAAACGGCATGTTAGATTAGACTTTGTGGCGGTCGTACGGTCAAATTATTCATTTCTCACAAAACGTTTACCACATAAATTATAGAAGATTCTCTCTGGTTTAATTTATTACGTGTCATCGTAAAATGAGTCTGACAGGAGATACTTTCAAAAAGCTACTTTCAGACGCCATTTTCCCAATATGGCGTTATGAGCGGTGGCAAATTAAAAATTCGAAAAGAGCACGTCGAAATCTGTAATAATACCGATGTCTAAAACTCTTGGAAAATTTCCGAAGCTAATCACCAAGTGACGACTATTATGTCGGAGCTTATTCACCTTGTGAATAACGGCACAGATAAGTCAGCTAATTACTTTACTAAGAGAAAGTACTCCCTGTCCACAATGCAGGTCATGTTGTCTGCCATTAAATTCCCATGACCCTGAATTCTCGGGACGACACTCGGTGGTACAAAACAAGATTCCTTTGAAACATATTTCGGCAGGGTGGCATTGCTAGTAAAAACTGAGACTTGACGAGACGGCGGGCATTTGTCACACTACGTTAGAGGATTCCTGTGAATGTAGTCCTGGACCCAACATCGAGCAGTGCACATTACACAAAAAAACTACAGGACCACGACTCACAGACGCCCGTACCAAAAATGTCTGGGTCAGTGTCCGCTATCTGCTCTGAGCAGTCAGCTCGTCTCAACCCCTCGGGATATCCCCTGAAAGGCGATCTTCAACTTCGAAGGGAGTCGGTCCGAAACCACAGGCCTGGGCCGCTGTCCTAGCCGGCTCATCAGGTGTCCAGCTGCATTACAGCGAATATTACTGGCAAAACAGCCACAAGGTAAGAGAATACATGTACATTAATATAATAGTACAAGACTCAATCCTAGGAATCTCTGCCATGGAAATAGGATTCCGACAATAACCAGTTTAAATCATGGTGAAAGAGATTTACCGAAGTCATCCGCAAAAAAGCATTGAAATAATTCAATGGCAGCAAGTAAAAATTTGTGCCAAACTCGGTTTTCCCACTTTATGTGAGCGATCGTCTTAATCGCTTAGGCTATGCAAGCATGCTTCACATCTGTCCAAATTCCCATCTTGTCACACACTAGTTCCGTAGCGTCCCTATGTCCATTTGTCGTGTCCTGACAAAGGATAGAGGGAAGACAAGGGGTTAAAGGTCAGTCTGAAATTTCGAGCGGTTAGGAGCAAATACACAAAGACAAATTTCCAGACACCTTGATTGCTTGCAGCAGCGCAAAACACTGTTACGGAGCACCTAAAAAGAGCTCCAGATTTTGACATTCGATAGGACGCTCTCAGCAGAAAGCACAGGATGCTGAGGGGTCTCATTAACACGTTAATTAGCAATCGGGCTTTTACACTTAAGGTTAATTCTAGACATTAGACAAAGCAAAGAAGACAACTGGCTGAAAAACAGATGTCAATGTTTGTATCAGTGGGATGACTGCTAACAGAGGTAGCGAACACTAGCAGCATTTAGAACACAAACTCTGAGAGCAACAGTTCAAGTGAGAAAAGGTTTGACGGAGCTTACCGAGGCTTGCAACGAGCGACATGGAATAGCACCCCAACGATCTGACTGAGAACTCTCTCCGAATACAGAAACATTGGTTTTTGAAGGACTGTAGCGGTGGACTATTCCTTTCTTCCTCTAGCCGGCCCACCTATCCATCGGCTCTCTACGGGCTTCGGCCAATCTGACGAGCGGCTCTGTAGCTCCAAGGCACATTTGGCTAATGACATTCAGATTTCTCCTGTTCTCGGTAGGTAGGGATATCGTTGGACTTAAGATTAACAGACTCTAAGTTTGGTAGCAACATCGTTCAACTGAAAGCTAAACGTCTGTGTTTTGTCTGCTATAGCCGTGAGTGGGGACTACCGTTGTAGCACTCTAACCTTTGTAAACCCAACCTGTGTAACCCATTAACGCTGCGGTTCCTAGGCACAGGTATCAATCTTGCTCCGTCTGCTGAAGTGTGCCTTTTTGTGATCATCTCTTGTGACGCTTAGCAACAGTGTCTAGGCGGTGGATTGATTCACCAATTGAGGCTCTGAAGTGAAGCTTCTACAGTGGGACAGCTACCTAGAGAATCTGCTATCCGCAGGACTCTAGCGTTACTGGTTCAAATGGCTCTAAGCACTGGTGTTGTTGTGATCTTCAGTCCTGAGACTGGTTTGAGGCAGCTCTCCATGCTAATCTATCCTGTGCAAGCTCCTTCATCTCCCAGTACCTACTGCAACCTACATCCTTCTGAATCTGTTTAGTGTATTCATCTCTTGGTCTCCCTCTACGATTATTACCCTCCACGCTGCCCTCCAATGCTAAATTTGTGATCCCTTGATGCCTCAGGACATGTCCTACCAACCGGTCCCTTCTTCTAGTCAAGTTGTGCCACAAACTCCTCTTCTCCCCAATCCTATTCAACACGTCCTCATTAGTTACGTGATCTACCCACCTAATCTTCAACATTCTTCTGTAGCACCACATTTCGAAAGCTTCTATTCTCTTCTTGTCCAAACTATTTATTGCCCATATTTCACTTTCATACATGGCTACACTCCATACAAATACTTTCAGAAACGACTTCCTGACACTTAAATCTTTACTCGATGTTAACAAATTTCTGGGACTTAATATCTGAGGTCATCACTCCCCTATACTTAGAACCACTTAAACCTAACCAACCTAAGGACATCACACGCATCCATGCCCGAGGCAGGATTCGAACCTGCTACCGTAGCAGCAGCGTGGTTCAGGAATGAAGCGCCTAGAATCGCTCTTCCACATCGGTTGGCCGCCTAGCGTTACTGTTGACCTTATAACGACCCTGTCGGTATTCTTTCAGGCCCGCTATATTTGGTGACAGTCTATTCTTACTTTCCCAACAAACTTTCCGCACATATTATCTCATCAAATAATTCCTTCTGGGACACTCTGATGATTGTTTCAAGTGAGAACATCGATCATTACAGGATCACGAATTATAAATTATTGAAACATTCAGTAAACATTAACGCTTTTGATAACATTCAGCATTTCAAGATACATCCCACAATTTGCTACCGATCGCATTCGACGGATACGCTATCGAACCTCGGCTCAATCCATCTTGTCAGAGAACCCAACTGCAACTAACTAGCACCACAACAACTACTGTTATCCAACATATTTTCAACAAGCAAGCATGAACTTATACTGGTATCCACGGTTACAACACGCTTAACGGAGAACTTCATCCTTAACATGCGGCAAATACATTGCCATGTGAGGACATTGTACTCTCACAACTTCTAGTAACCCAAACGCTAGTACCTTTCTCTGCTACCTACATTGCATCCCTGATTCTGTCTCTTTATCTTGGCGTGCACTTACTGGCTTCCAAAAGCGTTAAGCTTAATAGTGTACATGCCATTACATCGGGATGTATGACACATTTACCTCAAAGAGGAAAATTCTTTACTTGGGTCCACCTGAATTATTTCAGCGCCCACACGTGACTGTGGTCGATACGCATCCTTCATCATGTATGCTAGTAAATACGGTCGCAGAATCATGACAGAGTGGTGTCTGCTCTTTCGGACATGTGACATGTTTGAAATATCGGGCACAACACATATCATAGCTTTTGAATGAATTATGAATAAACATGAGACAAACCAGTCCAGCACTGGATTGCTTAGTGCCAATAGCACTCAATCAATGAATCTTGTATTGATATCCTTCCACCCTGCATTTTTATTCCCCTTCTGAAGTAGCTGTTACCAGTGATGGTTCTGTTATGATGAAATCACACAATAATGTTTTTTTTCTATCTATGTATAGGCAGTAGGTCTACTTTACAGTATGTCGAGAGTCAACTGCCAACCCGTGCGCCAAGCGTCGATTCCATGCAAGTCATCCTGCAATTCACTACAATTTTCTAGCGTTGCAAATTCACTGTATAAACAGCACCGTCCGAGAGAAGCGCCTTGGAACTTCAGATATTGTCTGCTATGTCATGAGTATATATTGTGAAAAATAATGGACCTATGACACTCCTATGTGTTGCTACTGAGTCACTTTTACGTCTGAAGCTTCTATCCCGTTATATGATATACTGTGTCCTGTCTGGTTCAAAGTCTTCCGTCCTATCACACTGTTGGTCTGACATTCAGTACGCTCACATTTTAGTCATCGGGTAGCAGTGCGAAACTGTGTCGAAAGGCTTACCGAAGTTAAGGAACTCTACCGCCTTCTGGGTCTCGTGGATGAGAAAAGTAAGATGGATTTCACATGATCATTGTTTTTGGAACCCATGCTGATTCCTACAGAGGAGATTTTCGGTCTCCAGAAATGCCATTATACGAGAGCATCAAACTCGTTCCGGAACTCCTCAACTGACCGAAGTCAGAGATTAAGCATATAGATTTCTGCATTTGTTATACTACCTTTCTTGAAAACTGAAATGACATGCGTCACCTGCAGAAATATTGAGTCTTACTGCCTCTATAGCCTTCCACAATTTCCAAAGTTTTGTCATTGCAAGATTTTGTGCACGAACTGGCCTGTCGATAATGTACCGTACATGTCCGGTAGGATTCACATCAGGCGACCTCGTCGGCCAAATCATATGCTCGAATAGTCCAGAATTTTCTTCAAACTATTCGCGAACATTTGTGGCCCCCTGACGTTTGGGAACATGAAACCCATGAACGGGTGCCAATGATCTCGAAGTAAGCAAACGTAACGGTTTCCAGTCAATTATCGGTTAAGTTGTACCAGAGGACCCATTTTATTCCATTTAAACACAGCGCAGACTATTAGGCAGCCACCACCAGCTTGCACAGTGTCTTGATAAAAACGTCAGTCCGTGGCTTCATGGGGTCTGCCCCAAACTCGAACTGGACCATCAGCTCTCAACAACTGAAATCGGGATATCTCACCAGAGGACGGTTTTCCAGTTCTCTGCGGTCTAACCGACATGGTCAGGAACCCTGGAAAGGCGCTGTAGGCGATGTCGTGCTATTAGCAAAGGCACTCGAGTGGGTTGTCTGCTTCTATAGCCCATTAAATTTCGTCGCCCTGTCCCAACAGATACTTTCGCCTTAACGTCCCACACTGATTTCTGCGGTTATTTAACGAAGTGTTGCTTTTCAGGAAGTACTAGCAAATCTAAGCAAACGCCGCTGCTCTCGTCCGCCACCGCGTTGTCCGTGGTGAGAGGCAATGGCTCAGATCTGGTATTTTCAGCACACTCTTGACGCTGTAACGGAATTTTCTGTGCATCTAGCTCCAACTACGATTCCGCGTTCAATATCTGTTAATGTCTGTTGTGTGGCCCTAACAATGTCGGAAATCTTTTGACATGAATCAGCTGAGTACAAATGACTGCCCCACCAATGCACTGCCGGTTTATACCTTGTGTAAGCGATACTATCGCCTTTTACGTATGTGAATATCGCTAAACATGACTTTTGTCACCTCAGAACATAGCTCACAGTAGATGTGCGTCAGAGGCTCTAACTCTGGTGCTACATGAACTGGTAGACTGTGTTTTATGGAACGTGAAGTTACGAAAACTTTGTTACTGTAAGGCGTCTTTGGACTTTCTGTCGTAAATTAACTGTGGAATACACACCAAGTATTACGTGGTCTTCAGTGCTACATGGACAATTTAGAACTGTGTAATTAACGGTGACGGTATGGTACATGCGTCTGGACCTTTTGATGTGCATCCTGCCCAATGAAATGCACATATAATTTAGGTGTACATTGTTGCCATAAACTTTTCCAATTTTGCGTAAGTACCTTATCTACATCCCATAAAGAATTTAGCATGAGTGGTTACAACACTTATAGTCATGGAATTGGTGACAGGAGCTGTAGTTTGAGCAGAACTAATCTTACGTTGAATGTATTAAAATCGGAATGGGGCCGCCGCCATTTTACGCCTATCTCCCATCAGCTTCTGCGACCTCGTCAAGAAATCACATCGCCCACCTTCCCGCTGTCGCCAGCTGTCGTCAGTCACAGATATTAGCAAGACAGAAAAACATCGTTGGCAACTTTTAGCACCGTAAGAAAATTTGAGTATGAGAACTAAGAACCGCGCATCCTTTGGTATATCACTTCAGTTCATTGAATGAATAAAAAAGCATTAACATCTTTACAGCAAGAAATTATAAATTGGAAGTTAAACGCAACATCATTTTCTTTGGGCTTTTGCCCCACTTCAACGCGGTGTCGGCCTAGTTCCTATGGATTTGGCGATATTAGTGTCAGGGGGGTGCCGGATGACCTTCCTGTAGTCACCCTGTGCCCTCCGGGATGGACTTAGTGTATCCCAACTGTCTGCATCCAGTGTAAGCCGTGAAATAGTGCGAACATTTTCAAATGTCTGCGAGACATGTAACTGAAGCGGACGTGGGGACCAGCCCGGTATTCACCTAGCGGGATGTGGACAATCGCCTAAACACCAAATCCAGGCGGTCCCGCACAACGGCCCTTGTCGTTAATCCGCCGGGCTGATTCGATTCGGGGCCGGTACATCTACCCCAGTCCACAAAGCAGACCATTAGCGCCATCGGCTAACCTGCATTAAGAGTTAAATTAAATTTGACTTAGGTTAAATTGATTGATAGTCATCATAACTATGCACAAGCACAGTAAAATCTCCGACTGAAGTGCATACAGTTTGATACATATACATCTAATAACATTTGAGATCACTTGTAAATTTCAGGAAGACCTTCAGTAGCTTTCATATTACAGTCTACACAAGAGCAGTAGGGTGGTTACATCGGTGTTTCGTAGTTCTGTTTGACGCAAATACAAACAATGATCAGTAACTACTATCTACTTGGGGAATTATTATTATCGTAATTTATTCTTCTTCTTAATTTTATCCATATTTTGCAGATTCAAACGTGACCGTACTCAGTACGCTCAAGGTATGAATTGAAAAATGCCTTCAGTCACCCTGTGGGTCCATCTTCAGGTGTAATACGTCTTAATACATGCTTTATTTTTGCTCTTGAATGAAGTGAAATGCAAATTCCTGACACGAAGACGTTTGATGTTGGGTTACGAATTTCGTAAGTCAAATGCGGAAAACATGTGCGACATAGTGGAAAAGAAAAACAGCGTAAACTTACCAGACAATCCAAGAAAAGCGTTTATAACGTTTTAGCAGCAGCATACGATTTTTCTCCATCGTTTTCAAACTTATCACTTCATTCAAGAGGCACATTGGCTAAAACATGTTTGTAAACAGTTCACAGATGTTTTTGTACATGGTGTGATCAAAGTTGAATTTTTCATAGTGCTAAAGATATAATTATTAAACAATCGACAAATGCAGGAAGCAATTGACATAGGTATGCAAGAAGTAACTTTATAATAAGTCTTTAAAAATTCTGAAATAGCTGTGGCATGCGAAATCTGTTTGTTCATCTAACATCAGTTCTGGTTTTTTTAATTTTGTGCAGGTATATCTCCAGCTGTTGTAACAGATTTAGGGTCTTACCATTGGCTTCATTATGTAATACTACCAAATTGTTTTCTAGATTGTTCATAACATACTTTGTTTCCAACATATGTTGTGCAATGACTGATTTTTCAAAGTGTTTTAGCATGAAAGCATTTACACGTTCGTGAAAACGGGTTTTGAAGTTTCTGCCTGTTTTCCCTATATAGTAGGGAGGCCAACTGTGGCATGATACTTTGAATACTCCACTGTTGTTGTATGTTTGCGTATTTGCTTTTATGTTATGGATGAGTAAGTTTCCTTATTTATTATTAGTTGAGAACGAAACTGTTGCACACGTTTTTTGAGAAGGCTGTTTATTTTCTGTATGGGGCCCAGGAATGGGATACTGGCGATTATTTTCTCGTCCTTCATAGTGATGGCATTCGTTCTCTTGCATAAATTGAAACCAGTGGACCATGAAAACTAAATTTATTGCTGGAAATGGTTTACATCATTTATTCAGAGGAATATCACTGATAGTGTACTCAGACGAAGCCTTGTTTCACCTCTCTGGTCATGTTAACACACAAAATACATGAATATGGTCAAAGAAGAATTCTCGTGTTGTTCTTGAAACTCCACTGCATGTTCAGAAAATTGGAGTGTGGGTAGCAACGTCGAGACGATGCGTTATTGGACCTTTACTTTTATAAGAGCGCGTGAACAGTGAACTGTATTGTTTAATGATCCACAGTTTCATTCGTCAGCTGGACTAAATCTTCTAGTTACGGTTTCAACAAGATGGCGCTACTGTGTACCCAGCTAGCAACACTATGCGTCTTTGGAAGGAGTTTTTTGGGGAACGCGTAATGTCAAAAAACTTATCGCCACCAGGCTTGCCGGACCTTATTCCACCAGACATTTATATGCCAATCGCCCTTGCACGCTTTTTAACATAAAAACTGAAATAGCTACAAATTGTGTCATAATCAGTCCAGCAGGAAGTGGTTTTCAATCAAATCGGGCGAGTTCAGAAGTCTATAGCTGCCGGGAGACGTCATTTCCAACATATATTGTAACAGAACTGAAACTTACCGAACATCTTGTAGTTCGTCGACTGTACATTTGTTATTACTAATTAATTAAGGGAAAAATAATTGATATTTTCATCATAGTTTTCGCAGCGTTGAGATTTCGCGAATCTAATACCTAGCAGAAGTAGTCCATGAATTTGAAATTTGGCAGCTTAGGTCCACAACAAACGGCACAATTTGAATAGCAGTCATTTCATTTCACGTTAATTAAAACAAGTGTATAACATAGTGGGATGGTTTCTGTATTGCTAACTATTTACGATACGACTGAGTGTAAGAAAATTTGCAGACAATCTAGATGAATTGCAAAATGAAACATTCCATTACAGTAGCCTCTTAGTATTTCCTCACTACATGGTCCCACATGATGACGTCTATTTATCTTAGTTTGTATAAACAATTATTTACATGAAACACAGAAATATTACTCAAGACTATTGATATCGTCATATGGAAATTTTTTACTGGCAATTGAAATGAGACGAGTAATAAGTGTACTATAGTCCCTCTCAGGACAAATATCTGTTCGCTTCAGCGTTCCAGTAGTAGACTTGTAATACCCGAAAGATATCGAATGAGATCGTTCCTTGTAAGCTCAAAGGATTTAAGGCCAGGTAAACGTCTAGGTCATCACAGACGGCGCAATCTCGCATAAGACAAAGACGAGGCATAAAATCAGCTGCAGCTTTGCTGAAGATGATACACTTACATACTGCATTACTGAAATCAGCGAAAACGTAATCCTCAATGACCAAAAAAGAATGACATGACGTTGCTGGTGTTATGCAGGCTTTAGAACCGACTTCGAAGGGTCACCTTCTAAAAGTGTTTACTAAGGTAGATGTTGTGAGTTACAGAGTATGGTTTAATTTTAAGCTCGTAAAGCGTAATTTGTAAACTGGTAACGGTTTTTGTTCCTTTTTGCTCAAATAAGCAAATACAGCTTTTAAAAATTAAAACTGTTCGAGTAAATAATAAAGGGATTAAACACGAGAGAAAGTACCTGATTACAATCCACAACAGTTCCAGCGCTACAGGGTGTACCGCAGAATCACAACAGCGACGAGAAAAAATCTGTGATCTCTGTGCTTCGGCATTGTCCATTCCTCTGCTGAAACTACTGCAGGTGCTCCGGGGCAAGATGAAATTCAATTATTCAGAGCACGTCTACGAAAGAAAACTTTTGAAATTTCACAAAGTCCCGCAATCTGAATTGCGGCTACCGAAACTTTTTCTCGGCTTTTTATACATTATATACGCCAACCGCATTGGAGACGGACTAACAATACTAAATCTGCTTATACAGCCTGATTGTTTTGAAGCTTAAGATGAAGCGATGTGCACTTGTTATGATCTTACAATTACAGTCACCACACATTTAGAGGGGTGTAACTGCTTCTATTTACTTATGGTATTTGCGTGTTTATATGGATGCCATGAGATGTCGACCACAGCTCGCTATCAATTTTCATTCGTATAGCACGTTAATATAAGAGACAGGGATGTACATTACACGCATATAAAAGCGGCGCGACTGTTAACTACTTCAAAAGCCTACCAGTGTGCAGTTTACATGCTTCTGACATCCCAAAATAGGCATATATCTCTGTTTTCCCTTCCTCACCCACAGAAGCACAGTACATATCATTGTAGCCATCAGTCCGAGGAATAGTTTACTAGTCTCTCCTGTCCAAGCCCCTTCACATCTGCGGAGCTACTGCAGTTAGTTCAAAGAGAAGAGGATTTAACTTTCATGACTGTCAGTGGCAAAAAGCTAATTCTACTTCTCTTTGAACTAAATTCCCATTGTAAATTTCTCCATGATATCCTTTACTAATCGCTCAATTTACGTACTAAGTAACACTGGCCATGAACTGCAACACTTTTCCACTACCACTTCCCTTTCAGAAGTATTCGGAAAACTAAAACGTATAGAAGTATCTTATTTTTTCAATGCTCTAATTTATTAAGTTCTTGATGTGTTTTTCGGAACGACTTACGCTTCAGGAATAAGGTAATACCAGTGCCACAAAAGTGAAGAATTAATTACATACTGTGACCTCTCCTCAGTATCTCTGTGGTATTTGTATGTGCCACCACGACTCACTCAGCACTATATTTTCCTTTCTGCCCAAGAATATTAGGGTGCACAATGTACTTATCTGTTTTCTTAACGATCTCGCAGAAGAGCAGACTGCGTGGGTTGTGCCTCTAGATTTGTTGTAGCAACTGTGCCGATATTTTACGCAGTGGATTCAGTGCAGTAAACCGAAGCAAATTAGGAAAGGGCGTCAGACCAGTAATTTTCATTGTTTATTGTTATTTCGTGCAGCACTAATGTGTCACACACATTATAGTTCAAACATGGTAGTAAATAAATAATCTGCAATGCTTTGAAACACACCAGAATAAACAAATACGTCTTTTTCTCAATACGCCTGACAAACTATTCCGTACCAATTTTACAATGCCCGCCATGACATATCTGTCAAAAGTCAACACAATTTTCATGTATATAAATTTACCTTAGAAAGTAACAGATTTTTGTTTAAATGTAGATTAAATATCAGACTGAGATCACCTGCTATACCCGCAGGACAGGACAGATAGTTTAATTTGTGGAAAGGGGCCAAAATGAGTGGCTGTTAGTTGCACTCGAAGATACTACTTTACTCATTTGACAGACATTACAAGAGTAAAGAAAACATTTAAAAGAGAGCAAGCCAGACAATAACTATAGAACTTAAATCCCGGCTCAATGCGCCATTCAGCCTCACGCCTTAAGGGCAAAACACCTTTAATATAAAACCGGCTGAAAGCCAATAACTGAAGACCCCAAAACGCCTTAAGCACAAAAGAACTTTAATTTAATATCAGCTAGAAGCTATACATAAACAAACAACAAGGACAGATAAGAAAAGGCAGTACATCAAACGTCGCTCAGAAGCTTCCAAGGGTCGGACTGGAATTCCAACAGTATCGCTCGCTTAGGTGAGACAGGCAGTCGGTCCAACAGTTCTCAATCCGACGACAACCCAACCGACAGACAGTCAACGGACCGAGCGATAGGATAACTTCCGCTCCACCCGACCAGCACACAACAGGGAGTTCAGTGGAACACGCAGAAGGTATTGGCGCCCACAACGTATTATACATTCAGCTGTCAAACTACGCACCGTGCTGGACTGCCACAACACGACGCGGAAAATACACTGCCTGAATTCACGTCAACGGCCATGGCAGGTAACCGGAACGTTAACGGCCACAAGGCAGAAGATTCCACTGGTGCACTTCAATTTAAAAATAATCAAGTTAAGTTAAACTCCACAGGAGGGTGGTTAGAATTTCGTCAACTGGAAAACACACGTTGTTCCCCGCGGGAATGTCCCAACCGCGCACAACGAAATTCAAACGAGACAGTGTGAACAGTTGTGACTTGCTGGTAGATTATTTAAAGACTCAACTTCCGTGTCTGGGATCAGTGGGCCACGGACCTCGTAGCAAGGAGAACAGCACCTCACACTCCGCCCGCTCGTGGATGCTGCCAGCACCCCAGCCAAACTAAGCGCCGCGGAGACTTCCTCGCTGCTCCACGCCAACCAACCAACAACCTGCACACGACACAGGCGGAAACTATAAGCGCGAGGCCGAATATAGTACAAGGGTGCGAATGTCGATACACGCTGCTGCCGCTAGTCGCGGAGAGAGAGGATAACAGCATAATCGCGATAACCGCGGGAGACTAAACACAGAATAGCAACGAAGGTTTAATGCAAAGCATAAGACGAGCCAGCCACGGGTCACAGACGTTGGTAACTTTAAATTAATATCTCCGTTCCTGTGCGTTGATTACATTATATATGAATACAGTGTAGCACTACTATATCCAGTAACTGAAGTAACATGGTAAGTGTAGTTTCTGCTGATTCAATAACTGATCAAAGTGTTGGGACACCTATTAGAGCACATTAGAGGGCTTGCCCACATGTCGACATTATGGCGGCTTGAATTCTGCTGAGGAAAGTTACAGCCAGACGTCTCAGTGTCTGTGGAGAAACCAGAGACCGTAGTCAATTAGATATGGAGTGAAGACGACGTTCTAAATCATTTTCAGTATTGCGCTGGGTTCAGGCCGGGACTGTAAGCAGGCCAGTCCATTTGAGGAATGTTACTGTCTACAAACCACTGCCTCACATGTATTGCCTTAGAACAGGGTGCATAGTCATACTAACCAACATTCATCATCTTTGATGCGTTCCTGTACTGTATGCAATACACAATGCTGTAAAGTGTGTTGGTATCCCTCCGCATTTAGCGTTTACTTAAGAACGCCACACCTTAACCACGAAAAACACTCCCATCCCCCCCCCCCCCCCACCACCACCACCACAGTACCCTAATACCACCTCCACTGTATTTTACTTTTGTCACTACACAATAGGGCAGGTGACGTCCTCCAAGCATTCGCCAAACCACACTCGTCTCAAGTCATTCACTGCCATACTCTCAATGGCGTCGCTCTACACACTACCTCAACTGTCGCTTAGAGCAGTTGCTCGCCATTCAATCCAATTCCTGTTAACTCACTACGCTCAGCTATAGTGCTAGCTGAAATGCTGGTAGCACTTTTGAACTCGCATGTTATTTCTTCCGCTGATTTCATGAAATATTTTACAACTATCCTCCGCAATGTTCGGTGGTCTCTGCCCGTCAGTACACGAGGTCAGTCTGGGCTAGCTGAACTGTGGTTGTTCCATCAGGTTCCCTCCTCACAAACGCATCACCTACAGTCGACTTGGGCAGCTTTAGAAGCATCGGAACGTCACTGATGGATTTGTTACTCAAGTCACATCCAATGACTACCCCACGTTCGAAGTCACTGAGCTCCCCTGACCGAACCCCTCTGTGTCATCAGTGGAGCAGCAGGAACAGCATTCCCCCGGCCTCGCTTTATACTGGCGGGTCCGCACTGCATCTCGTGACGTCTAGCGGTCAATCCCGCACTAACTAATGCTATCTTTGTCGTAAGACAAGATTCCAAAACATTTTTGTCTTTTCAGGATCATGAATTTTTAAGTATACAATACTGCTTTAGTGTTACAAGAATACAAACGTGAAATTTGTGTATGAATTAACCGCGTTTTAAAGATCTAGATGAGACACAGTTTAATTATTTGATTGTTGAACTTTATCCAAGCTCAACAAATTTGATATCATCTAAAAGCTTCGCACTGAGATACGAATAATGGAAAGGTGATAACGTTTTATAAATACTTAAATATGGAAGCTAACTGCTTCACCAGATTATGCATCAATGCTTACCACTTATTGTTTTGGTTGGCATGTCAAATGGCTCTGAGCACTTTGGGACTTAACTTCTGAGGTCATCAGTCCCCTAGAACCTAGAACTACTTAAAACTAACTAACCTAAGGACATCACACACATCCATGCCCGAGGCAGGATTCGAACCTGCGACCGTAGCGGCGGCGCGGTTCCAGACCGTAGCGCCTAGAACCGCTCGGCCATTCTGGCCGGCTGGTTGGCATGTCATCTAAACATGGCAACAGCACGTTATGCCGATAGAGTCCTCTCATCAGTATGTAAGAGCAAGCGTCTTCTTCTTAGACGATATTCATATGTACATTCAATATTAGCCAGTTGATTCTTTTCTGGGGTACAAGTGCACAAGATATGAACACAGTTTCCAAACTGTAGAAAGAAATCATTAGAGTAACAACTAGGCCGGCCGCGGTGGTCTAGCGGTTCTGGCGCTGCAGTCCGGAACCGCGGGACTGCTACGGTCGCAGGTTCGAATCCTGCCTCGGGCATGGGTGTGTGTGATGTCCTTAGGTTAGTTAGGTTTAAGTAGTTCTAAGTTCTAGGGGACTTATGACCTAAGATGTGGAGTCCCATAGTGCTCAGAGCCATTTGAACCATTGTTTTGAATAACTACCAAGAATGTTAGTCGAACTCATTGTGAGGATCTGTTCAAAAGACTGGGAATTTCAGCAACACCATATGCGTACATTTACCGGTAGGTCATTGAACTTACATTTATGAAGGAAGGATAGACTGAAAACTAAAAAAAAAGCCTACCAAGAACTAAAATTATAAAAGTTGCACAAGGCTATTAAAAAGTTTTCTGAAAGATACCTTTTTAAAATGGCATTTAAAAGGTACCTGTAAGGCAATACATTCTGTACACTGAAGGGTTATTTGCGTAACACAAGCTAGAGGCTTTGTAACCAATTGTGACACACATAAATTATAACAACGATAATAAAATATAAATCATTCCACATATCACTTTCACACTTCTTTTTCCTTGTTTTTTATTCCAGTTATGGAAAAATTTATTTCCAGAGCTACGCAATGCATAATACTAACACCTTATCCTCTTTCTGAGCTCATTCGTTGTGTGGGGACGCTGACTCGGTTGATGTGCACAAAATGGAACAGGCACCTTTGCTATGGTCCCGACATCAGCTTACAGTCTGAGTAGTGTAGTGTTATGAAACGATGTGTGCGCAGTGGCTGGAAGTAAGAAATGAATGAACAGAGTAGCACTACCATTTTAAATTATTAAGTAACTTATTTGTAGAACGCTATCCTACATTGCGGATAAACTGAATGAGATAGCGCTGTTTCAAGTAGACTGGCTTTATATTCTGGAGGGTGGAGGCTCCAGATTTCATCTGGCCACCCTAATTTAGATATCCTACAGTTTCCCTAAATTAATTCAGGCAAATTCTTGGATGGTTCCTGTTCCACCTGCCCCATCTTTGTCAAACTAGCCCTGTTAGTATGCAAATATCTGTGTACATGAATTACTTTATTCTTGTTGTTCTTAAATTGTAATAGCTAGACATGTCGATTAGCCTCGCGAAAGTGATTTACGGATGAAAAAAACTACTACTGCTACTAAATGTACTATGGATGCTACACATTCTTAATAGTTACAATTCCTAAGCCTTCCTTTCTTTTATAAACACGCAAGTATATAAAGTGAACGTTATGTAATTATACAGAAATAATTACCAAGGACAGTAGGCGGATGTGTCTTTCTTCATCCTCGATTTATATTTACCGACGTTTTCTTACAGTGGGGACTTCAAAAAAGTAGGAAGAACATGAAAAATAGATGCACTCACCATCCACTGAATTAGCGTCACAGCCGTTTTCGTCCTAACGGCCACGACGACGCGTCATGGCAAGCAGCCGACGAGGCACAAAAACCGTTGTGTGACCATCCTGAGTCATGATCATTCAAGAAAATTCTCCGACTGACACAAACGGGACTGAGTCCAGTAAGTCTTGGTCAGTAGCCCCCACAGGAGACCAGTAGGTTGTTGAAGCTCGGGTACCACACGAGAAATTCTGTAGAGAGGAGATTTTGCACTGTCTTACTACAAGTGCAGGTAGCATGTTGATCATGCAGATTCTGGACTCGCAGTTCTAGTTGCTGTTGACGTTGCACTTCTCGCTATCGCTGATAGAGTTTCTTCACTATATGATGTTGTGCAAGCCGATGTTAATACCACTACCCTTTCTGTTATAAATACTTCCGTTCTTGTAACAGTTCGTGTTACCACAGCTTCTAGAATTATGGATCCTCGACTGAACGCAATGGGTGCCACACAGCCCCTTGTTTGCATTTCTGTCTATTATTCTTAACATTTAATTTACCCAGGGCACAATCACGTCATTGCAAATACCAAGAAGAACCACAGTGTTAAGAAAGTATTAACTCCAAAAGAGAGAGGTAACGTGAAAGAATGTTTCATGGAAAGTACAAAGATTTCTTCATCTGCACTGTATGGATTAGGCATAGACTCTGTCTGTCCATCTCTTCATAGGTGTTCCACCTCTCCTCCCTGCCCTTCGGGAAGCTACGAATACTGTAAGAGCTGACAACTGCGAGAATTAGTGCACAATCATGCATCCAAGTTACTGACAAGAATAATACACTGAAGAGTGTAAAAGAAAATGTAGGAAAGGTAAAAGCACCAGGGAGGCAATTTGACGTTGCGGTTGATGATAGAAGCAAAACTAAAGAAAAATAAAAACACGTTCACAGGATTTGTTGACATGGGTAATTTTGGTCTTGTGTCAAAGCGGTAGGTGGGTCAAAACAAAAGTCATTTTCCAAAGCTGTTTCACAGAGGAAGACTGCACTGTAGTTCCTTCTCTGGATTGTCGCACAGGTGACAAAATGGTAAATGTCGAAATAGACGACAGAGGGATAGAAAAACAATTAAAATCGCTCAAAAGAGGAAAGGCCACTGGACCTGATGGTATACCAGTTGCATTTTACACAGAGTACGTGAAGGAACTTGCCCCCTTCTTGCTTTGGTGTACCGTAGGTCTCTAGAAGAGCGTAATGTTCGAAAAGATAGGAAAAGGGCACAGGTAATCCCCATTTTCAAGAAGGGACGTCGAACAGATGTGCAGAACTATAGACCTATATCTCTAACGTCGAACAGTTGTAGAATTTTGGAACACGTATTGTGTTCGAGTGTAATGACTTTTCTGGAGACTAGAAATCTACTCTGAAGGAATCAGCAGGGGTTCGAAAAAGACGATCGTGTGAAATCCAGCTCGCGTTATTCGTCCACGAGACTCAAAAGGCCCTAGACACGGGTTCCCAGGTAGATGCCGTGTTTCTTGACTTTCGCAAGGCGTTTAATACAGTTCCCCACAGTCGTTTAATAAACAAAGTAAGAGCATAGGGGCTATCAGACCAATTGTGTGATTGGATTGAAGAGTTCCTAGATAACAGAACGCTGCATGTCATTCTCAATGGAGAGAAGTCCTCCGTAGTAAGAGTAATTTCAGGTGTGCCGCAGGGGAGTGTCGTAGGATCGTTGCTATTCACAATATATATGAATCACCTTGTGGATAACATCGGAAGTTCGCTGACGCATTTTGCGAATTATGCTACAGTATATCGAGAGGTTGTAACAATGGACAATTGTACTGAAATGCAGGAGGATCTGCGACGAATTGATGCATGGTGCAGGGAATGGGAATTGAATCTCAATATAGACAAATGTAATGTGCTGCGAATACATAGAAAGAAAGATCTTTTATCATGTATCTACAATATAGCAGGTCAGCAACTGGAAGCAGTTAATTCCATAAATAATCTAGGAGTAGGCATTAGGAGCGATCTAAAATGGAATGATCATATAAAATTAATCATCGGTAAAACAGATGCCAGACTGAGATTCTTTGGAAGGATCCTAAGTAAATGCAGTCCGAAAACAAAGGAAGTAGGTTACAGTACACCTGTTCGCCCACTGCTTGAATACTGATCACCGTTGTGGGATCCGTACCATATGTGGTTGATAGAGGAGACAGAGAAGATACAACGGAGAGCAGCGCGCTTCGTTACAGGATCATTTAGTAATCGCGGAAGCGTTACGAAGATGATAGATAAACACCAGTAGAAGACTCAGCAAGAGGGACGGAGAGTAGTTCGTTACGGGCTTTTGTTGAAGTTTCGAGAACATACCTTCACCGAAGAGTCAAGCAGTATATTTCTCCCTCCTACGTATATTTCGCGTAGAGGCGATGAGGATAAAATCAGAGAGATTAGAGCCCACACACAGGCACACCGACAATCTTTCTTTCCACGAACAATGTGAGTCTGGAATACAAGGGAGAACCGATAGACGTACTCAAGTCACCCTCCACCACATACCGTCAGGTGGCTTGCGGAGTATGGATGTAGATGTAGATGTAGACAAGAGGGAATAAGAGTGGACGACCAAGAACGACGTGGTCGGATTAAAAGGGTGTAAGATGGGGATATAGTCTTTCGTCCCTGCTGTTCAATCTGTACATCGAAGACGCAATGACTGAAATAAAAGGAAGATTCAAGAGTGGGATTAAAATACGATATGAAAGGATGTCAGTGACACGGTTCACTGAGTGAATGTGAACAATAACTGCTGTTAATTTCCTGGCAGATTAAAATCGTGTGCCGGACTGAGGCTCGAACTCAGTACCTATGCCTTTCGCGGGTAAGTGCTCTACCACCTGAGCTACCCAAGCACGACTCATGACTCGCCCTCGCAGCTGCAGTTTTGCCAGTACCTCATTTGAAGCTATGAGGGCGGGTCGTGAGTCATACTTGGGTAGTTCAGATGGTAGAACACTTGCTCGCGAAAGCCAAAGTTCCCGAGTTCGAGTCTCGGTCCGGCAAACAGATTTCATCTGCCAGGAAGCTTCCTATCAGCGCACACTCCGCTGCTGAGTGAAAATCTCATCCAATAACTACCGGATCTGCCGAATGGAAAGAATAGTCAAATGAGTACGGAATATGGGCTGAGAGCAAATCGTAGAAAGACGAAGTAATGAGTAGAAGCAGGAAGGAGAACAGCGAAAAAGTAAAATCAGGATTGATGGTCACGAAGTTAAGGGATGCTGCTACCTATGCAGCAAGATAACTAATGATAGACGCAGCAAGGAGACATCACGTCTGCTAGTATCAAACATAGGCTTTAGTCTGAGAAAGAAATTTCTGAGAATGTGCCAGGTTATAAAAAAGTCAGTATAACTTTGAGAACTTAATAAACCATGGAATAATGTAGATAGAGAGGTAAAAATTGACACACATGCTTGCAATGACATGGGGTTTTATAAGAACAACAACAACAAAAACAGTTCACAAAATGTCCGACAGATGGTGCTGGACAGCAAAACGTCAGTAACTGCTACCGTGACGTGTGAGAGGTACGCCGATATGTTACAGAATCGCATCATCCTCAGCCTGGCTGATAAACACCTGCTGGAACGTACGATGTTTATGCAGGCTGGCGCTCCACCCCATGTTGCTAGACGCGTGACAGATCTCTTGCGCACGTCGTTTGGTGATGATCGTGTGATCAGCCGCCACTTTCGCCTTTTTTGGGCTCCCAGGTCCCCAGACCTCAGTCCGTGCGATTATTGGCTTTGGGGTTACCTGAAGTCGCAAGTTTATCGTGATCGACCGACATCTCTAGGGATGCTGAAAGCCAACATCCGACGCCAATACATCACCATAACTCCGGACATGTTTAAAATGCTGTTCACAACATTATTCCTCGACTACAGTTATTTTTGAGGAATGATGGTGGACATATTGAGCACTTCCTGCAAAGAACATAATCTTTACTTTGTCTTACTTTGTTATGCTAATTATTGCTATTCTGATCAGACGTTTTTGAACTTATTATTCCTCGACTACAGTTATTTTTGAGGAATGATGGTGGACATATTGAGCACTTCCTGCAAAGAACATAATCTTTACTTTGTCTTACTTTGTTATGCTAATTATTGCTATTCTGATCAGACGTTTTTGAACTTTTGTATTGTTTCGGTTCTAATAAAACCCTACGTCATTTCAAGCATGTGTGTCAATTTGTACCTCTCTATCTACATTATTCCATGATTAATTCAGTTTTCAAATTTATACTGACTTTTTCATCACCCGGTACATTTGGAGCACAGCATTGTTCTGTAGTGAAACGTAGACTGTGGGAAAAGCGAACAGAAGAGAATCGAAGTATTTGAGATGTGATGCTACAGACAAATGTTGAATATTTGGTGGACAGATGAGATAAGGAGTGAGGACGTTTTCTGCAGAATCGGAGAGGAAAGCAATATGCGGAGTACACCTACAAGGAGAAGGTACAGGATGACAGAACATCCGTTAAGACTTCCAGCGCACTTCGTTACAGGATCATTTAGTAATCGCGTAAGCGTTTCGGAGATGATAGATAAACTCCAGTGGAAGACTCTGCAAGAGAGACGCTCAGTAGCTCGGTACGGGCTTTTGTTGAAGTTTCGAGAACATACCTTCACCGAGGAGTCAAGCAGTATATTGCTCCTTCCTACGTACACGCGTATCTAGCGAAGAGACCATGAGAATAAAATGTGAGAGATTAGAGCCCACACAGAGGCGTAACGACAATCTTTCTTCACGCGAACAATACAGGACTGGAATAGAAGGGAGAACCAATAGATACTCAAAGTACCTTCCACCACACACCGTCAGGTGGTTTGCGGAGTATGGATGTAGATGTAGATGTAGATGCGTGAGCTGCTAAATTGAGTGTGCGTTAGTTCTCGCACATGTCCGCTTTTGTTATCTTCGAAATTGTGTTGATGACACTTCTCGTGACCTACGTGAACAGTCACTTTGTCGTCACTGCCTCCAAGAACTTCTTACAGGTCTGTGAAGTGTTTTACCAGCCACACACCTTTATTTAAAAAAAAATGAAGGTCTGTCCCTCTTAGTACGGAAGGGCGACAGTGACGCTTTCCGTTTGGCCCAGGTTTATATGAGGACTTTCTACTTACATGCCATGTACCACACAATATTAACCTGTGATTCTTGACTCGTACGAACATTTTAGGCGCCAGAAGATGGGACTGTTGTCCAGAACATAGTTGCACTTTCCTTTTTTGAATGATGAAAATTCTTTACAACTGTAGTGTATGTGAGCAGTCATGATCAATATTTGTAAGAGGTGTGGATGTCCCATCAAGAGATATACTATGTGATCAAAAGTATCCGGACACCTGGCAGAGAATGACGTCCAAGTTCGTGGGGCCCTCTATCAGTAATGCTGGAATTCAATAAAGTTTGGGCCCACCCTTAGCCCTGATGACAGCTTCCACCCTCCCAGGCATACGTTCAATAAGGTGCTGGAATGTTTCTTGGTCAATGGCAGCCCACTCTTCATGGAGTGCTGCACTGAGGAGAGGTATCGATGTCCGTCGGTGAGGCCTGGTACGAAGTCGGCGTTCCAAAACATCCCAGAGATTTCCTATAGGATTCAGGTCACTACTCTGTGCAGGCCAGTCCATTACAGGTTCGTTATTGCCGTGTAACCACTCAGCCACAGGCCGTACATTATGAACAGGTGCCCGATCATGTTGAATGATGTCGTTGCCATCCCCGAATTGCTCTTCAGCAGTGAGAAGCAGGTATGTGCTTAAAACATCAAAGTAGGTCTATGCTGTGGTAGTGAAAAACAAGAGGTAAAAGCCCCCTCCATGAAAAACACGGCCACACCATAACACCACTGCCTCCGAATTATACTGCTGGCACTACACAAGCTGGCAGATGACATTGACCGGGCATTCTCCGTACCCACACCCTACCATTGGAACGCTACATTATGTGCCGGGATTCGTCACTCCACTCAACGTTTTTACACCGTTCAATCGACCAATGTTTACACTCCTTCCACCAAGCGAGGCGTAGTTTGACATTTACCGGCGTGATCTGCAGCTTATGAACAGCCGCTCGTTCATGAAATCAAAGTTTTCTCACCTCCCGCCTAACTGTCATAGTACTTGCAGTGGACCCTGATACAGTTTGGAATTCCTGTATGATGGTCTGGATAGATGTCTGCCTGTTACACATTACGACCCTCTTCAACTGTCTGCGGTCTCTGTCAGTCCAAGGACAAGTCGGCTTGTACGCTTTTGTGCTGTACGTATCCCTTCACGTTTACACTTCACTATCACATCGGAAACAGTGGACCTAGGGATGTTTAGGAGTGTGGAAAGGTCGGCTGGAGTGACCGAGCGGTTCTAGGCGCTACAGCCTGGAACCGCGCGACCGCTACGGCCGCAGATTCGAATCCTGCCCCGGGCATGGATGTGTGTGATGTCCTTAGGTTGGTTAGGTTTAAGTGGTTCTAAGTTCTAGGGGACTGATGACCTCAGCAGTTAAGTCCCATAGTGCTCAGAGCCATTTGAGTGTGGAAATCTCGCGTACAGACGCATGACACAAGTGACACCCAATGACCTGACCTGACCCAATCCTTGAGTTGGCGGAGCGCTCCATTCTGACCTCTGACGATGTCCAATGACTACTGAGGTCGCTGATGTGGAGCACCTAGCAGTAGGTGGCAGCACAATGCACCTAATCGGAAAAAACAGTTTTTTCTTTACGTTTTTGATCACATAGTGTACATGTGTGTGAGTTTCACGAACAATTTGGGTCACTGATTACTATATGAACTATAATGTAAATAAACTGATTCTAGTGGCCGGTATTGCTCAGTCAAGTAGTTCCACAACTGGCCTCCCAAGGGCGGAACGCCCTGCTTGCTCGCAGACCGGACGGTCACCCATCCAAGAGCTGACCAAGACCGAGTGCGCTCAACTTCGATGATCTAAAGAGACGCTATGCCGGTACTGCGTAAAGCCTTTGGCCAGGGTAAGTGAAGTGAACGGTGAAATCAATTAATAACATTAACATGTACCAAGAACTGTATTTTCGAAAGCGATATTTAGTAAAGTGTTAGTGGTTCATGACACTATTTCTGACCTGTCGGTATTAAACATTGAAAAATCTGATTTTCTAAGAGCTTACCCCCTTTAGCTTATGAACCTAGACCTGAGGTATAGGAAACGTACAGCAGATTAAAAGTGAACAGAAGGAAGTTTATTGGTAAGGCCAGTGGAGTCAAATTCATGTGGCCTCCCGTGACCCAGTTATAATGTTCGTCACCATAGACCAGGGAGCGGATTAGTGAAGAGCGGATTTGTGAACTTTACTAAGTAGAGAAAACGCTGAGCTAAGCTGCTCCATCGCAGTTCTCCCATTCAACTACACTTCAGCGCACGTAATAAGTACAGTTCAAACAACAGGATTGAATACGTCGGCAGTAGGGCGGCTTATCCGTTATTCCTTTCCATTTAGTACGTCCACTGATAATATAAGTGTGTAAATAATAATCATTCATTTCTGTAAATGTTTTAAATTGGGTAACGTTGACCCTGCGTTTCTGGGACGGAGCTATGCAATGAAGAAAGCTGTCTTCATAATTACTTTTCTAGCAACGTGGTACAGCTTGCAAGAAAAAAAACTCAATGAAAATATAGTCGGTACGTTTCCTTGATCCTCAAGCTCTGCTGACTAAAAATGTAGTAATTAGAAATGTAAGAGTTCACCAGTAATCAAGAAATATATTAAATAGAAATTTCAGATTTCATCAGTAAATAAAGGCTTGAGAAAGACGTCAGTCACTCCGAGAAAGATGGAGTACGGTTATTCAGTAGATCACCGTGATTCCACTACCGTTTTAGTCTGGAATGGAATTCGCGGATTATAATCATATACGATAATTGGACGCAACAGAATTTTATGAGTCGAACCATCCGCATATGATTCCAATATTCGTACTATGGACATGTGCAAACAGCAGTCCTGTAATTATTGCAATTTTCATAACTTGTGACAAGTGTTTAATGGAAGTAAATACACTCCTGGAAATTGAAATAAGAACACCGTGAATTCATTGTCCCAGGAAGGGAAACTTTATTGACACATTCCTGGGGTCAGATACATCACATGATCACACTGACAGAACCACAGGCACATAGACACAGGCAACAGAGCATGCACAATGTCGGCACTAGTACAGTGTATATCCACCTTTCGCAGCAATGCAGGCTGCTATTCTCCCATGGAGACGATCGTACAGATGCTGGATGTAGTCCTGTGGAACGGCTTGCCATGCCATTTCCGCCTGGCGCCTCAGTTGGACCAGCCTTCGTGCTGGACGTGCAGACCGCGTGAGACGACGCAAAATCCAGTCCCAAACATGCTCAATGGGGGACAGATCCGGAGATCTTGCTAGCCAGGGTAGTTGACTTACACCTTCTAGAGCACGTTGGGTGGCACGGGATACATGCGGACGTGCATTGTCCTGTTGGAACAACAAGTTCCCTTGCCGGTCTAGGAATGGTAGAACGATGGGTTCGATGACGGTTTGGATGTACCGTGCACTATTCAGTGTCCCCTCGACGATCACCAGTGGTGTACGGCCAGTGTAGGAGATCGCTCCCCACACCATGATGCCGGGTGTTGGCCCTGTGTGCCTCGGTCGTATGCAGTCCTGATTGTGGCGCTCACCTGCACGGCGCCAAACACGCATACGACCATCATTGGCACCAAGGCAGAAGCGACTCCCATCGCTGAAGACGACACGTCTCCATTCGTCCCTCCATTCACGCCTGTCGCGTCACCACTGGAGGCGGGCTGCACGATGTTGGGGCGTGAGCGGAAGACGGCCTAACGGTGTGCGGGACCGTAACCCAACTTCATGGAGACGGTTGCGAATGGTCCTCGCCGATACCCCAGGAGCAACAGTGTCCCTAATTTGCTGGGAAGTGGCGGTGCGGTCCCCTACAGCACTGCGTAGGATCCTACGGTCTTGGCGTGCATCCGTGCGTCGCTGCGGTCCGGTCCCAGGTCGACGGGCACGTGCACCTTCGGCCGACCACTGGCGACAACATCGATGTACTGTGGAGACCTCACGCCCCACGTGTTGAGCAATTCGGCGGTACGTCCACCCGGCCTCCCGCATGCCCACTATACGCCCTCGCTCAAAGTCCGTCAACTGCACATACGGTTCACGTCCACGCTGTCGCGGCATGCTACCAGTGTTAAAGACTGCGATGGAGCTCCGTATGCCACGGCAAACTGGCTGACACTGACGGCGGCGGTGCACAAATGCTGCGCAGCTAGCGCCATTCGACGGCCAACACCGCGGTTCCTGGTGTGTCCGCTGTGCCGTGCGTGTGATCATTGCTTGTACAGCCCTCTCGCAGTGTCCGGAGCAAGTATGGTGGGTCTGACACATCGGTGTCAATGTGTTCTTTTTTCCATTTCCAGGAGTGTAATTCATACAGAGCCTGAGTAGTGCTACGTTATATAATGACAAATACAGCTAATTGCGGGCAAGACTATCCATGTCTGCTGTATGTGCGACAGTAGCAAATCTATTAGCACCACATTTTCTCTGTTTTGTAATGAAATTTCTCGTCATATTTCGTTTAAATGGTAATTTAGTAGACGTATGAGCTTTAAGTATGTTAAGTGTGACATCGAGTGAAACGGTGAAGTGATTAGCTCAGGGGCTCTCATTCGGGAGGATAAGGTCCAGATCTACGTGCGGCCACCCATATATCAGTTTACGGTGATTTAGCTAAAATCGCTTGGGGTAAATGCCTGCATTGTTCCTTTAAAAGGAGACGGTCAGTTTTCTAGTCCGAGCTTGTACTCCCTCTCTAATGACCTATCTGACGGGACGTGAAATACTAATCTTCCTTTCTTCCTGCTTCTTCTTCTTCGTCTTCTTCTCCTTTTCAAAATTTTTAAATGTTCCGTTCTTATCATCATTTTTTATGTCCCAAGGCATATTACGGAGCTTTAAAACTGTGTTCATGCGTTTCATATTTTCTTTGACCTTTATCGAAATGCTTTTGTGTATGTAGTGGACACTCAAAAGGTGTCAGCCTAATCATCTATCCTTATCTTTCACATGCAAGTAAAAAATGCAGTGAACATATCGAATATTGTACAGAACTTAAAGAGAGTAGAATTACACCGTAAGAATTTCACGGTTAAATATTCATTGGGATGGCTTTGAATACCTGGTGAAGTACTGTTAGACACATGATGTGAAAAATATTGCGTGTTTTCCTGAGCGCTGTTCGTTTTCAATGCTGTATTTGCCATGTATCATTTCAGGTTCATTATGATTAATGGACTGCAGTAATTTTTTGCGACATACCTCATAACATCTTTTGAATACTACTGAATCAGTACTAAAAATCGTCAGATATCATAAATGAATGGTACGTTATTACATTGTATTAGAACTACATAACTATCTTGACAATGTTATAAATCGCTGTTACTCGCACGAAAGAGCTTGTCTCTCAACCAAGTTACTTACGCATTCACCAACACATAGAATAATTCAAAACAAATCACGTCCAGTTCACTGCATTCATGATTGCATTCATTTACACTTCTGTAAAGGTATTCTTCATACATCTGTCAAAAAGTTACTCAGTGGTTAAAAACAGGAAATATGTTTCAATTTTATTATCATTTTGCTATTGCGAAGGTCGCTAGCTCGTCCCGGGTTTCGACTAGAAAGTAAAAATAATCTAATAATCACAGAGTAACCAGCGAAAATATGTACCAGTAGGCAATCAGTCTGTCTATATCCGCAGAAACACCCTGCTGTAAGGTAGTCAGAGTGGCAGTCGCTCACCAGCGAACACGGAGAACCACTGTATTCAGACAGTCCAAAATATGGAATGAGCGCAGTCTTCTCAGTTTCTTTGCTATATCTTTGTTGTATTTTTTCTAGATCTTTTCGTTGCAGTAGGTATTTATTTTTAAGATAAGAGAATATTATGTTACCACATTTTTCTTTT
Organism: Schistocerca cancellata; assembly: GCF_023864275.1. Taxonomy (NCBI): domain Eukaryota; kingdom Metazoa; phylum Arthropoda; class Insecta; order Orthoptera; family Acrididae; genus Schistocerca; species Schistocerca cancellata. The sequence goes on from NC_064627.1 coordinate 642,785,382, forward strand.
CCAATGATAGAGAATGCATTTGAATGTAAACATAATACCATTTTCTCTACATTATTTTACAATGTTACGAACATTGTACGGTGCATACAATACTTAATAATAGAGTACTGACACGTTTATACTCTTTTCTCGGTTTTAAGTTCTTTGTTTCAACGAAGAAAATGGCGTTCTGCGTTGCTGATTACGAGAGCTACGAGAGACAGGACTTGCCGAATTAAGGTTGCACCACTGTTCCGATGTTTGTCACTATATGCAAATACGCCACTAGACGCAAAAGCAAGGAGTCGCACAATTCAAGTGGGTTACTTTCCGAGGATGCAAAGCTGCTAGCATTATTTTAAAAACTGACAACCATCATTATTAGTGAAATTAAGAATACTGTTATATCTCATGGAAAAACAGTGGTGCATAAGTGAACGCGACTATCTGACCCTACCACGAGATTTCTTTTCATAATTATCGAAACGATTTTGAGTTGGGAGTGATAGAACGTGATGGGCCCATCTCTTTCTATTACCGTGCACTTAAAGTAATTGTGTGATGTTATATTCATTGACTGGACAGTTCTACTGAAGTGCATGTTGTGTGTCTACGCAGCCTCACTTACCACAACGAAACTAATTCGATTTGTTAATACATTACAAAGTTACTCACGCATTGTGAGGCATATACTTCTATGCAAAGGTTAAGAAGGTAAATATCTCTCTTCCTTTATGTGTCTGAGTTTACACAGAAAGAAGCACTGTGGCTGGTTTTTTCAGTAACAATTTTCCTAGAGACTAAGAACGAGCGGAACTTTGTGAAGTGAAATGCTCCTCTGTTTCATACGAATTGGTGTTCGGAAGCAGAGTTAAAGGTATAATACTGTACGTTTGTCTTACTCCCACTGACAGTACTTAATCTTAGAAAAGAGTGTTTTGACATGGATTAATACTGGACGTGTTAACGGCTTGTGCATCATGACCGATGAACTCGCAATCGTGTTAAACAAAGTCACATTCAGATATCTCATAGATGTCCATCGACTGCGATAAGTTTATCATTAGTTATGTAATGATTATTGACTTTCTAAAACGTGTGTTGAGTCGTGGAGATTAGCAATCGCTCTCTCCGGGATGGCATTAGGAAAAACTTGATGAATGTACGGGCTTGATAGGAGCGACGTCTATTTTGAACATCGCTTGCAGTCAGTTACTGGGTAGCACAGTTTAAAGTAGCTCGGCCCCCCTTTGAATACGAATGCTATATTTCGACTATTCAAGTGAACAGCTACAACAGCGAACAGTTTTATGCAAGAATCAGTTGTTGGCATTCTTCTGTCAGCATTACAGTTTGTTTCAGCAGTAAAAATGGCTTTATTGATACAAGAAAGGATTAAAACTGTGGAGGCATATACGAAAACAGATTGCATTAGGAAAATCTGTGAAAATTTAGGGGTCAGCTATTCGGATACAGGACTACGCAAAGATAGCAACACAGAGCTGTACAAAAATTGGCTCATATACTGGTCTGTGCAGAATGTAAAACGACAAAGAATTCCTTCAGTTCGCAAACCTGGAGTCATTGCCGATATTCGCCGAAGAACTATTCAGAGCCCAGAGAAGTCTACACAAAAATTGGTCCAATAGGCGCATGTAAGGAGGAGGAGTTGCCAGCGGATATTCAAAAAAGTCTTAATTCGAAACCATATCGTGTGGCGGTTGTGGGCAATTACGAGATGATGTCATTCAGGAACGTATAGTTTATTGCACACGGCTTTTGAATATGAGTGATGAAATATGGCTTCATCTTTTCGGTCATGTGAATTCACGGAACACGAGGTATTGAGAAACGGAGAACCCTAACACTGTGTCTCAGCTACCTATCCATGATGAAAGCATCGGCGTCTGGTCGGGTGTAACACAAACGAGCATCATAGGACATATATTTTTGTTCATTGTCCTCAACACGGTTGCATATATGGAAATTGTTGACACATTTTGTGCTCAACTCATTGAATACGAAAGACAACACTGCTTCTTCACTAAAGATGGGGCAACATGCTACACGCCCAAGGTATACCTGGAACGATTTCATGATGTCAACACAAGGAAACGAACTGTCAACAATCACTTATGGCCATCACTTTCGCCTCATTTAACAGCAAGTGACTTTTTCAAATGGTTCAAATGGCAATGAGCGCTATGGGACTTAACATCTGAGGTCATCAATCCCCTAGACTTATAGCTTCTTAAACCTAACTAACCTAAGGACATCACACACATCCATGCCCGAGGCAGGATTAGAATCTGTGACTGTTGTACGTATCGTTCCAGTTTCGTTCGACAAACTGAGGGCGGGTACAGACGTTCAGATGATACTAAAAGACCGTATAACAGCGGTTGGCCACCTGCGGTTCGATATAAGCACAATACAGCGACGAAGAAATAAAGAATAACCTTTTCACTGCATCGTAATGAGTTCTGCAGGGCCGAAAAGTACTACACAGCATAGTTTTACAACAATTACAAGCACTAGTAAACGTTCTAAATTTTTTCGTTCAGTTTAGCAGAGAAAGGAATGGGATCTTGGAGGAGGGAGGTGGGGGTGGGGAGGGTAGTGGTAGAGGGATCAAGAAAACGAGAATAAAATACAAAATTTCCTGGTCCCAAAGACAACATAGACATAAAATAATAAGCAAAGAATACACACTTCTTTCTTAAATATCTACTAACTTAATGTATGTAATCTGACTGAAAAGTATTAAGTTCTATTTCCACCTTCTTCCGCATCAAGGCAACAACAGCAGACTCTTCACCAATCATTGCAGTGGATCCTTCTGTGGAAATAAGCGGAAGTTCTTCCCAACAAATATCATTTTGTTAATAACGTTTCCTAAGCAAGGGAATTATGTCGTCGGCCGTAGTTGATCGTGCATTGGCTCTTAATCAGGAAATTCCTCCATGAAGCTGGACTTAGTCAACACCTCTCACAAAAGTTGCAATCTGGGCCACATCCCTTACATTAATGCTTCCATCGAAAGGCAAAGATAAAAAAACGAGGTGTTTAGTCTTATCTTTCAGTTGCATTTCCATGTCGTTCGACATTTCTTTTACGCTTCTGCGAACTGTTATCCATGAAAATGGAACTGTTTCCAAAACCGGGAGAGTCTCTGGACACAAGAGTGTCACTACAGCAATAAAATATTCTTTAATAAATTCCCCATTGCTGAAGGGCTGTTTTAAGAGCTGTGTGTTAGCTCACTCTCATTGCACCATCACTGTGGATGAAATGGTTCTCTTCCTGTAGATATGTTATAAGAACGAGATAAAATCGAGGTCAGACATATAATACTAATGGTCAAGAAACGACATATATCTATTTGAACTTTCTTCTTCCCACTGTTGACTGAAGCGTAGGTGTTAGACCAATTTTCGTTTCCGAGACCTTCACTTGTCCTCAGTCATTTTGCTCTCGCTAATTTTGTCCTATCGTGAACGACAAAAAGACTACGACACCAGCACTAACGACACTAAGTAAACTGGCCCGTCGTCCCGCGCGCGCATCGGCTACAAACGGATGGTCTTAGCAGGGTAGTGGAGCTGGAACTACTGGCTGACAGCGCCCGCTAGCTAGTGGTGTGGGCACGCACTAGCGTCCGTGGCCGCAGTAGCGCATTTGTTCACCCCTGTCCTAATAGGTGACGTTGTTTCTCACTTAGTTGCGGTTTTCCGTGAGCAAGTTCGGAAGTAAAGAAATAGCAAGACGAAAAGACACTGAATGATCTGCGGGAAATGCTATCACATAAATCACAAGCTCACATTTCCAGAATCGTAGATCTATGGATCGCTGACGAATACAAGTGTACAGGTTCCTCGCTTTTACCGAATCAGGTACAAATTCAAAGGAATTCCGCAAGCCTGTGTATACTTTTTCGGGAATTTTAATAGTTGCGGAGTAGGATCCACGGTTCGATAGTCCAAATTTCTCCAGTCAAACCATTGCGTAGTAATTTTGTATGATCGGTTCCCAGTATAGCTTAAAGTTTCTTTTCTTCCTATTCCTTCTTATTACAGTTTGAAAAGCCTATTTGGTTTATCGTCAATAGAATTAAAGTGGAATCAAAATTATGTTCCTCAATGTCTTGTTTTAACAAATGTACCGTTTATTATGGGGGTTGTCAATGGTGTCATAATTAATACACTTACGACTACCTCTTCCTTCATTAACCGGTAATACCTTTCTGTGTTATTATGTCTATGAGTTGGGAGAGTCTAAAGTGCATGTTGGAACTGACAAAAGATTATTACTATGCCATTATTAAGGAACCTCGCAGTATTGCTTCTGAATGTTATCTTTGGTGGCATATACTTCGATGTGAATTTTACATGTCCAGAATCATTAAAAGCCCACAATCCAGCGCAAGTTAAAGCTCATTTATGGCAAGTTTCACCAACTGGATTATGATTATGATTTAACAATTATTATTCGTTGTGCTGGTTCTGACGCTGCCGTTGATGTGAGTTCGTTCGTGTCCACGACTACGAGGGTAAATCTAGAAATCAATGTAAGTTTGACTATGATTAGAACTACCAACTGAGACAAAAAATATACCATAGGCTGTGTCATTGTTATTGCTACCAGAGATCTGCATTAAACAGTATCCAGAAAATAAATGATGTATTTTATTTCATGTGAAATTTAAATATAGGAGAGTGGGAAAGTTTGTACATAAAATGAGACCCCGTGAACAGCAAGTGTAAGCTGTCAAATTATTGCGAATTGTAAACATTGGGACATCGTATATGCGACAGAGTGTAGATATCCGTGTGAAAAGGGTCTGCCATGAACTGAGGGATCGCAGGATGTAATGCAGAGTGGGAATAGCAGCATCAGATATTGTGCATCTTGCTTAATTCTTTGGGAGACCGGAGAGTTCTCACTGACAGCGGTTTTGAAGGGATATGGTGTATTAATTTTTGGTGCTCGATGGCGTCTGAGGTATATGTTTTTGAACAATATTTTCTGATGTGTATCTTTACGCGGTGTTGAAACGTCGTAATTCCTCTGATGATAAATACAAAGGTATTACACTCTACGAAAGCATAATAAACCACATAATTTTACTACATGTAAAATCACCCATCCTTAACTGTCCTGAGACATCTTTAAGGAAGTAACATATTAAACGTTACTGCAGCTGTGGACATTGCTGAGTTTTCGTTCTTTGATGATATCGAACGTACAGAGAAGGGTAGATGTAGAGGTTTTATGCAACCCGCAATGCCTTCAAAAACCATGTGAGAGATTTTCATATTCTCTGTTCAACTATTAGTGCTACAGAGAAAATGAAGCTGAAATTTTTGTAGGAATTTTAATGCAGTTAAATTTCGTTCTGGAATACGTCTTCGCGGGAGGTCACGGTTTTCGAATTATTCAGTAAAAATGCATTTGAATATTGTTTTCGTGTGTTTCTTTTAAATAATTCGAAAAGTATTGCCGACGAAAATGTATCTCGTTGCAAAGCTGAACTATATTAAACTTCCTACAAAAATGTCCTGTTCAGTTTTTTCTGTGTGACTTACGGTTAGCTCGTAACGAGTGACAGAATTTGAACATCTCACTTACTCATGGGCAGGCACAGCTGAATCACACTGTATATACGCAAATTTATTCCCATTAATATCAGTATTTTAAAACCATGACGTATGACACTAACTGATCGATAAGATTCACATCTGTCAGCACCAGTCTTTTTAGGAAGTGTTATTCTTACACTCTGACTGAGGTCAGAAGAACTTTAGCTCATGTCCTATATTTGTTCAATTATTGCAATTGTTTTGTTATGGTATATTACTCCAAGGACCTCAGTACTTGTGAGGGAATGTCGTTTACTCCATGGATGTTTTGAAATGCGTCTTTCAACACTACTTCTAATTCTTCTCATAGTATGATATGCTTCTATAAAATTGGCTATAAGGCCCTTTCGCTTTTAGAGCCCTTCATACATTCTTTTTATCTTTCACTTTACTCTTCTTTTCTTAGTACTGGCTTTCCATGTGCAATTTTGATGTTCAAACAACCTTACCACTTTTCTAAAAAGACATTTCCAACTGAATCGCGGGAACCCGATAACGACTTTCCACTTTTCTAATTAATATTTTTGACGTCGGTACATTCTATTGCCTGCTACACTTCCTGCGTGGTTGTATTTTATGCTTCCGTTTCTAAAATACAAAATGACGCGTATTATTCAAGAATTTCCACTGGACCTTAATCCTCTGTTTCGGACCGAGCAAGGTGGCGCAGTGGTTAGCACACTGGACTCGCATTCCGGAGGACGACGGTTCAATCCCGCGTCTGGCCATCCTGATTTAGGTTTTCCGTGATGTCTCTAAATTTCTTAAGGCAAATGCCGGGAAGGTTACTTTGAAAAGGGCAAGGCTGACTTCCTTCCCCATCCTTCCCTAATCCGATGTGACCGATGGTCTCGCTGTTTGGTCTGCCCCCCAAAACCACTCATATCGTCCTCTGTTTCCTTCTATATTTCATCTCTCAAACCCATCCATCTTCTTTCATATTCAATCCTCCTGTTTCACTTAATTGTTCCCTCATGCTCCCTCTGAAACTTTCAGCGATTCTTGTATGTTTCAATTTTTTCTGACTTATGTCCTTTGTAACGTGCGCGCGGGGCACACGATACTCATTAAAGCCTGTACTATGGTAAGTTAACGGGCTTCCCCTTATGAGAAAGGATATTTGTATAGATATTGACTGCGTGTATCTGAATGGAGGCAAATCAGACTTACACCCACTCTGTAATAACAATGATACGTCAAATAAGTCCGAAATGCAACCACACGTCAGGACGGACAAAAAAACAACACAGAAGATGCTACCAATTTGTTAATAATACGGTCGCCAGCCTAATTAGGCATTAACTGAGTTTCTTCCCTGGACAAGTTGGCAGATATTCGTGCAACGCAACAAGTAGTAATACTGCATAATATAGCAGAATTTTAGAACCAGAAAATCTATTGAACTGATAATTTCACTTTCTGTACTGATATGGATAAACCATAAATACATAACACTACACTATAATGTTTACTACGAAACTTCGTACTGTCTATTGATCTGATTAAAATCGGGCATAGGTCACCCTAGAAATAGCACTTTCGAATCACACACACAATGTCACTTTTGATAAAGGTAAAACACTGATAAATTTTGGCCTTTATATTGACTTTAACTTTGCTGGTCAAATCAGTTTAGAACACCTCAGAATTCAAATGAATAGAAAAGGGGGGGGGGCCTTGAAACTGTCATGATCACTGTATTAAAAAAAATTAATTACTGACACCATTATGCGCTCAAGATTTCCATTATCAAATTTCCAACTCATTTGAATACCTTTATATCTGTCTCGAAATAATTAAACTTCATTACTAATTCAATATTAAAGTTATCTTCCAACTTTGTCAGACCTTCATTATTCATTTATTGGGTCATTAACAAAACAGTTCTCTAAGCACCATTCTAACATACTTAGGTCTGAAGGTAATTATGATTAACACAAACTTTAATTTTTCATCTCGGGACACTCGGATTGCACAACATTTGGAAAGGACCCTATCTAGGTTAGTAGTGAGGATAATTAAATGATAGGAAAGTTCCCATACGAATACAGTACTAAAAGTTTCAACCTGTTTGTATCGATGCGGCGGTTGGCGGGCGGCGAGATGGCGAGGTACAGAGCACACAAACAACCACAGCTATGGCTCTTGACGTACCGGCACTTTATTTCTTCATAGCGCCGCAATACTTTTCCGGTTAGTGCCTAAGGAATTTTGCCATGCTGTATGGGCGTTGGAAAGGCATACCCGAGGCTCAATGAAACCACGACTTCCAGGAGAGCCTCCTCGCTCCAGAACGTGTTGCTCAGACCAATGCCAAACTCCAACTACAACTGCTGAGCCCGTTATGCCGTGCAGCGCCCGTGTGCATTTTCCAGCGCTCGCCTGCCATCCACCTTTTACCGCTCCCTTACAGACAGGGTATTCACCCGAGGTTTTACATTCTACATATTCTAACACATTGCCTACGTATGGATCAGACGCACAGTTACAATTTTAAACATCTCACAATAGTTTCAACGTTTCTTACATTTCAGTTCTGTTACAATATTGTTTGACATTTGACATAAACATTAATATTCAGATTGAAATTTGTTTACAGTTTTCTTAAGACAATGACATGAAACAAAAAAGAAATGAAATCAGTACATCGATTACACTAATTTATCGAAAAATTAGATGAAAATAAAAAATTTACTTATCTGTACAATAGTACAGCGTCGTTGTTGTTACACCTTCATTTCCTACTTTCTCTCAATTTCCTATTTTGTTTTTCCTGGTCAGTTACCTAGTCACTGGCTTGTCCTGTGGCTTTATACTACAATTTTCTCAACCACAGAAATATATATGGCTCAAGGTGAACGGTTCGAGAAATAAATTTTCACCTTGCAGGGGTGTACGCAGTTATGAAGCTTCTTGGCAGAAGTTAGAAGGTACGAGACAAGGTACCGTCGGAATTAAACCTATGGGGACGACTCGCGAGTCGTGCTTGAATAGACCGAGTCTGGTGGGTGAGAGATAACTTTCGGGTCTGGCTTTCGGGAGTACTTGGGTTCAGTTCCCGCTATGGCAGTTTTAACTAAGGTTTCCGTGGTTTCCTTGGTCTCTCCCCAGGTAAATGCCAAGACTGCACGATTGAGGTGGCAACGGCCCATATTTTCACTCGATCCTCTACGCGCTTCCCCAAAAAAGTTGAATTTCAGTTCTGATTCGGTGACCGTACCAGTCGATCATGTGATGTTTCCTAGTGTGGGCTGCAGCCAGTGTTTACAAGAGTCAAATGCAATTGGTGCCGGCCCGCGAAGTGGTTATTGTACAGCAGCGCTACGCGGAAAATGATGGTCTTTACTACACATTTCGAAGTGCGTGATAAAGTGTAAAATATAAACAACAGTGGAAAACTTCTCACGGAAGAATTATGTGGGACCAGAATAATTTGATAAGGACAAAGAGCAGCCAGCAGGTCTCGAAATGGTTAACTAAACAAATGAAACTAACAAGTGATCAAGCAGACAATGTGCAAATGAATACAAATGAACTGATTTACTGTTCCAACATTTGCTCAAACTTGGTGCACGAACGTGTAAGCTGTGAATTTACTGGTCACTCTGAGTTAGCATTAGCAACAGGCTCTATAGCTACGTTTACCGTTAGTCCATTCGAAGGCAACTTGACGAACGTGCATATCCATAATACCCCCATAGAGCTTCCAAACGAAGTCATAAAACTCAAATTGCAGCCTTATGAAAATGTTCGTGCTATTTGGAACAAGATCCGGGCAGATTTTCATCCGTTCCCCGTTCGTAATGGAATAAGAATTGTCAAAATAGAAGTTAAGAAACCGATCCGAAGCCCGAAAGGAAAGTCATCAGGAATAGGTGGCATACTAGCTGAATTTTACCTCATTTATTGGAATATATTCAAAGAAGAGGTAATTAACGTATGCCAAAAGCTCTTTACACGTTTCCACGAAGGGATCATCGTATTGGTATACAGGAAATACCCGCCAACAAGCATCGAATACCTTCGGACGGTAAGCTTGATGAACGCTGACTACTAAATACTAGCTCGAGCAGAAGAAGTAAGATTAAGTGACGTAAAGATAGTCGTAATAGGAGATTACAAAATGTGCGCAGTCCCTGGGTGAATTAGAAATCGACAACCTGAGTGACAACCACGACATTATAGCCATCATGGATATCTGTAAAATAAGGAATCCTGTAATATCTACTGATTTTTCGGACGATTTCGACCGGATGTCTCACAGTTTTCTGCTAGAAGCAATGAGGAAATTTGGCACGTGTAACAAATTCTGCGAACTTGTCAAAGTCGTTTTTAAAGGAGCTCAGTTCAACATCATGGTCAATGGGCAAATAACTGGGCCATTCAATATAAAACTGTCAGTCCGTCAGGGTTACCTCCCTATCGATGGCCTTGTATGTAATTGCCGTCGAGCCACTCCTAACAACAGCTGCCTCTCAGGCCTGATATTACTAGGAAAGAAAATCATATGTCCAGCATTTACAAATGATCTGAACATCTGAACATATTTTTGTCGATGTAAGACCAGATACCACATTCAAAACCTTTGCTGAACACTGTCTGAGCAGCAGAAGGAGCCATGTTCAACTGTAACAAATCCAAGATAATAAACTTGGGAAAGATTTACTGCTGGAAGAACAACGATGGTTACAACAATCAGAAAGATACTGGGTTTAGGGCTAAACCCGGTGTCAGACGTTCAAAGGATACAGACAGTCAACTGGCGGTTGATGCTGAACAAAGTTAGGGCCAGCATACAGCTACATTCTAAGCGAGGTCTCGATGTGATGCAGAAAGTAAAACTTGTGAACGAGTTCATGTTATCGAAAGTACATTATGTAGTGTCGATATTGCCAGTACCGAGGCCAATATCTAGAAGTTTACTATCAGTGATTGGCTGTTTAGTATGCTGTGGAAATATTTTCAAGGTAAAATATAGCACAATAACATAACCTTTAGAAGAAGGGGGGATAGGCTTAGACAGATATTCACGAAAAATACAAAGCATTACTAGCACATAATGTCCTTAAAGGATCAAAGTTCAGCTACAATAGCTTGACAAGTATACTTCTGAATGTAGTTCAGGCAGTCAGCCAAGCAGCATTTATCAGTATTGGTAAAATACATCAAAAGCTCAGCTTTCTCAGAACTTACATAGTCGGGAATAGCTACGTAACTCACAAAGACAAAATGTGCTATCCAAAGAAATGGTACAGTCATAATGTCAAACGTTCAGTTTCTAACACAATGCGAATGAAGTACCTGATGTTCATCGATATGGCGTGTTGAAGACCCCTCACAACAAACTGATAACGTTAGATTTTAATCCAGAACGGTAAAAAGTTGTCAATGGAAGTATTCCAGTAAGCGCGGGTTCCTTAAATCGTATTAGGATAATTTTATACCAGTTTACCTGTAACCATGCATGGGAAATCTGGGAATCGACTCAATAAAAACATGTGTCACTACTATGGACGCCACCGCAATGCGTTAAGCTACAAGAAGTTGTGATACTAGGCCAAAAGCGATACCCTGACGAGAAAAACAATATGGTAATCTGCTGTTGGCTAATTTGTACACTACAACATAAAATCAGAATGACCGAGTCTAATGGAATTTACGTTTAAACTGACAACATTACGCCTTGAGCGAGATTATCAAACCAAGTTTCAAACTACGCAACAGCATGGTATTCCTGCATATTGAGACAAGAGTACATGTTGATGACTACTGTGGCTGTGGCCGCCCACTTCATACATCGTAGCGCCTACTGCATTGGCATCCCACCTCACGTCTAACCAACACGGATTGCCTGCATCACAGGATGTATATTCACCTTGAAATCCTACGCCGTCTGTGTTGTAAACACAAATATTTACCAGCGGCCACAGCACAACACAGCACATCACAACAGCAGGTCTCCACCAACAGTCGCCAGGGACCGCTACCCGTTCGTGGAGCCTGCACAACAGCTTCACCAGAGGTCGCTGCTAGCCCAGGAACTACTTTCCTAAGCCAGTCACGTGATCGCTAATAGTTCCGGCAGATATATCCGCCAAAACGGGATTTACAGGGTGGGGCACCGCCGGCAAAGAGCAGTTTGATGCACCGCTTGGAAGTATGCTGAACTGCCACCCTAGCAGTCATGGCCAGACGCCTCTTCTAGCTGGCCAGTCTCTTGCCGATGGATTTGGTATAATAGACGAACGTCTTCACGTTTTAGATTTGTTTGATTGTTATCTCCTCCTGTGAAGAGTTGGGTCGTTTGTATTATTGTTTGTTATTGTATATTGATGACGCTCTGCACTTCAGATTCTCTTGTTCTTTTGGATATTGTATTACTGTTTCTTTTCGGTGAGTCCAATAAATTGTTTTCGGACTTATTTTCTGAATTTCTATTCCGCTAGCGCAGATACTTCAACTGTCCTTTTACCTTGTCTTACTCATTATGTTTCTTGTACTGCAAACACACCTTATGATCTCGAAGCAGGATATAAGTAGTTCAAATGTGTTACAACGAAGGAGAAGATATTTATTTTAATTATTTTCTAACTTTCCTGTCAGACAAATAAGAAAGTCAACTCCTGCAGACGACTAGCGTTTGGATTAGGCTAAAATATCAGGTTTATTTGCATTTGTAAAGGACCATACGTTTCTTTTTTAGAATGAAGAGACATGAAGGATTTTATAGAAGGAGAAATGACTTTACATTTTAAGGTTCAAGTAATGTACAACCATCAAAAGGCACATTACTGGTTTCTCATTTTTCTTTTTCAGGCCGACGAAATGGGAAATTTTCCTTATCATATGATTCAAAATTAAGAAGAAATTAAATTTAAATAAACAACGAAAAGTAAAGAATTTCCCTTATCAAACGAAGATAAGTAGCTCAGTCGATAGAACACTTGCCTGCGAAGGGAAAGGTCACGGTCTTGAGTCTCGGTACGACATATAGCTTTAATCCAACAAGAAGTTTTAGAATGATTGTTTTTGTTTTTAACAGTAAGTCCTGTATGACTGATATACGGTTTTCATTATACTTTCACTCACGTCACCCTTTGGGATGTGTGCAGCAATCCAGAGTTGTTACTTATTTCCAAGTACTCTTTCATTATTGCAAAAACAAATTGTTGCCCGTTTTAGGACAACAAAGTCGTTTGACTCTATTGGTGTCAACCTAAATATTGACGGCCGACCAGTGTTTTATGAGAAACTTAGCACCAAATTGTAATTTTAATTGACAGAAATCAGATGCTGTTAGTCCCCATGTAAAACTTTCATCATGGCATTGTTTACTCACATTTATTTACAGTAGCAAGAAGAGGATCCTCAGGATATCTTCTTACACCTAAGAGTTCATTGCACACTTTTTGTATTACAGTCAGAAGTTTGTTATAAATTACATGTAATACAAAATACAAGATTTAGAAACGGCCGTAAAGCAGTAAAAAACAGTTTCAGATGTGCAAATGTGTGTGAAATCTTATGGAACTTAACTGCTGAGGTCATCAGTCCCTAAGCTTACACACCACTTAACCTAAATTATCCTAAGGACAAACACGCACACCGATGCTCAAGGGAGGACTCGAACCTCCGCCGGGACCAGCCGCACAGTTGATGACGGCAGCGCCCTAGACCGCTCGGCTAATCCTGTGCGGCAAAAAACAGTTTCTATTCGTCACTATACGCACGTCAACCATGACAAATTTTCAGGTGGCCATGTAGATTTGAACACTCGGCGGTAGTAGCAATGGAAGTGAAAGGTGTGGAAGAGGTACAGGGCATTGATAAAACAACAACGAAGATAAAGGAAAAGAAATTACTGTTACTGATTAAGAAAAGAAGAGCGACAAAAGTGTCATTGGCAGAGGGTAGGAACACTCTTTGGAGTTCGATGGTAACTGTCCATTTGCATTAAGTTTTGGGGGAATGTTATCAGATTGACTCGCGAAAATTTTTCACCTTCTCAAAAGCAAAAGGGCATTGATTTGTGTGCATAATGCAGAGCAGCTTGTTCCAGAGGAGCACAACAAGAACAGAAAAGGAATATGCAATGCCTATATTTTGTGGATGGGTACAGGTATGAGAGGAGGTAAATGAGACTATGCGTTGCAGTTGTGACGAGATGTCAGGTGCGTAATTTGTGCCGCGAGATACTGCTGTACATCCTCACAGAGAAGCTGATGAATTACATTTTGGTAATTACTTCTTTGACCGCAGTCGACATAACGGGGCGTGGGAAGCACTTAAATGGTCAAAAAATCAGATTTTGCAGACGTCCAGTACACAAATGTTCATACAACGACATTATGAAAAAAATAGTTGCTACTCACCATATAGCGGAGATGTTGAGTCGTAGATAGGCACAACTAAAGCACTGTTGCAAAATAAGCTGTAGACCAACAAGGCTTTTGTTTAAAATAGACACACACACACACACACACACACACACACACACAGTGCGTAGTAACTACTCTTTCCATAATATTACATTCCATCCGTGATTTTCAATTGTTTGACAGAAGCGTTCATAGTTAGTTCTAACCATTGAGCCGTCTGCTGCCGAATTTTTTAATCTGTGAATATACCTGAAAAAAAAGACTTAATATTTTTCAGCAATAAGTGAAAACATTGACATTTTCTAATATGATGTGCATCGAGTCAAAAGGGCAAAGACCGTAAGCACGATTCATTATATGGGTAGACAATGAGTAAAGAAGACAATATACACTGTTAATTTTCGTATGTTTGACAAAACAGAAGCCATTATACTTTATCGAGTTGAACCGCTGACCTAGCAAGACGCACTCTTCTCACGTTCCATATTAAGAAGACTGTAATAATTATTAATTTATCTAAATCGTTTTCACAATAGAATATGTTATTCGTTACTATTGAAACCATTTCTTATTTATAGGAGAATTGTGTCCTTTCCTGTATCTATTAAGGTTTATTAGTTACGATCTTACCCTATTGTTGTCCGCTGTCACGGTCGGTACAACTATTTTTAGTGGGAAAACTAATTTAGATTACGCATTTATGAAAATACTACAGTAGATCGATTGAGCATACAACTTAACATCAACATAACCGTGAAAATATGTTTCGAAACTTAAAATAAGCGAAAATTGTCCTGCATTGGTGAGGGTATTTTCTACCAGTTGAGATGAGTATTCAAGTTTCATAAAGCTTCTCACTGTTTTCTGATACGGTATTGGGATACTGTCGAGAAGAGTGGGAGCAATTGCTCGTAGGATTCAGAACTAATTAACGTCTGATGAAATATTACAGTTACTATGGACTTTGGCACACACCTTTCAGTGAAACCTTGGACAACAAAAACGAAAAAATTCCTGGCTTGTGAATAGACTAGTTATTGTCAGTGCATTGAACTCGTGGAATTCTTAGAACTATATAAATCTTTTAAGTATCGTATTTTAAGTTGAATGACGAAAGGTTTTATGAGCAAGACGGGTTACTCATAGGAAAAGCGTTTGGCAGGACATTCGGCTGATTACTGTGTATTACCAAATTGTGGCTTTAGTTTTGCAACTGTGAAAAAGATATTGACATCTGCCAAACCAATATTAAGTTTTCGTAATAAACGTCATACACTTTATATAAAATAATGTACGGTGAAGTTATTGTGATCTATATTATCCCAAATTTTGTAAATTTCCGAAGGTTACAGATTAATCTTCCAGCCAAGGAAGACCTCATGTGGCATAAGCAATATGCTGTCTTCCGAGTATCCCTTCCTGAGAAAGGAGGGCAGCAACTCCTACCATGGATTCGTCTCTTCGAACACCAAACGTCAGCCATGGCCAATATCAAAGCATTCGCTAGGTCGTTTTTCAAACATCAAAGGAAACATATTGGGGTGGACAACACCCAAATTTTCACCTCACTTTCGATCATTTAGAGATACTGCTATTTGTGAGAAACTATGAATAAATTTAAAGAAGATATTTATCAGCCCAATAAAATAAGTCACCACTTTCGCATTGTTCCATATGGATCAAGAATAAATTGCTTCTGTCTTCTTCTGATCAGTTCTAATACTTTGATCTGAAAAAATGTGACCGAAGGATGATATTTCAGACTGAGAAAAT
The DNA here is from genome assembly GCF_023864275.1 of Schistocerca cancellata. Taxonomy (NCBI): domain Eukaryota; kingdom Metazoa; phylum Arthropoda; class Insecta; order Orthoptera; family Acrididae; genus Schistocerca; species Schistocerca cancellata. Next base: position 642,801,151 of record NC_064627.1, read on the forward strand.
TTGACTTTTGAAGGTTTAACCACAAATCCCGCCCTATTTAAGCAATGAAGAACCTTGCTGATGTATCCTAAATGTTTCTCAAAATTCTTACTGAAAATCACCAAATAATCGAGATAGTAATAAATACAATCTAACTTATCGTAAGAGGAATCTCTGTCCAATATGCAGGACAGCCTTGCTGTCTCTGCAGACAACCAGAATAATGAATATTCGTGAAGTGATCAGTCTGTTCTAAAGTCCGTGTCCGGTTTAACTTCTCACATATTGTAATTTGGTAACAGGCCTGGTTTAGGGCGGGCCACGGTGGCCGAGCGGTTCTAGGCTCTTCAGTCCGGAACTGTGCGACCGCTACGGTCGCAGTTTCGAATCCTGCCTCTGGCATGGATGTGTGTGATGTTCTTAGGTTACTTAGGTTTAAGTAGTTCTAAGTTCTAGGGACTGATAACCTCAGATGTTACGTCCCATAGTGCTCAGAACCATTTGAACCTGGATTAGGTCAAAGGTGCTGAAGATTTTTCCCCTTTGCCGTGCTGAGAAACACAAGTGCAAATCAGAAGGTATAAGATGAAAAGGTGCTATCATGTTCAGGGCCAACTAGTCAACGACCAGTCTCACACTGAACTGCAACTCGGGCACAACAACTGTAGGAGTACAGGGGTTTGAATTGCCTAATGAAGCTCTTGTGTAGTGTGTCATCTATAGACCCTTTAACTCTTCCGTCCTAGGTCAGGATTTCCCAAACTGTGTGCCGCATGACACTGGTTTTATGCTGGAAGTGACTATGTGCTCCATGAAAAACTCATTTTAAATATAAAGGAGGCTGCAAAACAGCTCTCATTTACTTCTCAGCAGAGATATAACATACGTTAATCTCAGCATTCTATAATTTTAAGCAATACATTAAATTGGTTTCACCTTCACATTGGCCCGTTTTCTTATTTTTATGAAATTTCTGTAATGCTACTAGAAAAAAAGCTGTAGATGTCAGTTTGAATTTTATTGTCACAAGTCTATTCGCTGTGGAAGCCACCTAGCGTACACTGATTTTTGTTTAGGGTGGACTGCCTCTGCGAGCTGTAAAAGTGTACAGTACGAGGGTACATGAGATCTGACAAGATCTAATTCGTCCTGTTTTTAAAGGTACCTCACCGTGGTTCAGGTAAAAAAAATCGATTCTCGATTTTCATCATATTTCGGTAGATTAAGGTTTTATTTAAGTACTCTGAAAAGGATTTGCTGAAAACAAATTTTTTCGAGCTTTTAAAGAGCATTTTCCTACCACTTGTGTTTATGTGGCACGCCTACTTTTCTGTCACCCACTTTTCTGCATTTATTTTAGATCTTTATATCCCCCACATTGCAAGTTAGGGATTTTTTTTTACTATCCTTGGAATGCAGCGGTCGGGTTTCTTTTGTTTCTGCTGTTTGTAAACAACACGCTTTCAAACATGGGGTTAATTTTGTTCAAGTGTGATTGCAAGTAGTTGTTATACTTACGTTTGCAGTGCCTGTTTACGTGTATTTTGTTGTGTTTATTGAATATGATGAAACGGAAAAGCATTTTGAAGAAACGACAATTTACAGTAAACAAGTTTAGAAAGCTTTCTTTACAAGAGGTTATGTCGCCTGGCAACGATGTTTCTAATTGCAATTCTTCAACAAGTGCATAATCAAAGAAGCTCTCACCATTTCAAGAGAGTTTCAAAGAGTTTACTGTAAGTGACAAGGGGTGCAGTAACATTATTATAAATTTGAGAATAATATCAGATGTAATTTCTAAATTTGTACAATGTAGACAGTGTGGTGAGTCATAGAGTGTGAAAATTTGTGAGAGTGCCAGTGGGAGAAAAGGCCTGGCAATTGCTTTGGATTTAATTTTCTCTAAATGCTCATATGTGATTTCATTTATGAGTTCCTCAAAACCAAATGCAAGTGGCTGAATACTAGATTAGTTGATGCCTTAAGATCCATTGGCAAGGGCATGGCTGCAGGGAGAACATTTTGTTCAGTGATGAACTTACATCGACCACCAAATAAATAAGAAAAACTGACTGGAATATTAGAGAAATCTGTATGTGAGGTCAGTGAGGAGAGCACGCTAGGGAAGCAGTGGAAGAAAATGATGGATGTTCAGGTATTGCAATTGCACTTGGTGGAAGTTGGCAGAAAAGAGGACCCACTTCTCAGAATGGAGTAGTGACTGCCATGAGTGTAGACACCAGTAAAGTGTTAGATGTGGAGATAATGTCTAAATATTGGAAATGTTTTAAAGTCAATGAACATAAAGAACACAACTGTGTTGATAATTTTAGAGGAACAAGTGGTAGCATGGATGTTCATAAAGTACAATAAATATTTCATCGTTCCATAGAAACAAGAGTTGTATGGTACACCAAACATTTGTGCGATGGTGACAATAAGGTATAGAACAATGTGGTGAACTCTAAGCTATACGGAGATGCCATTATTAGCAAAATAGAATGTGTAGGCCATGTCCAGAAACGTTTGGGAACAAGGATGAGAAAACTAACTGTTGATATGAGAGGAAAAACATTAGAAGATGGAAAATTGTTGACCAGGCAGGGTCAGTTAACTAAAATTGAAATAGAAAACTTGCAGGTATACTATGGTTAGGCAATTAGGAGAAATAAACAAAATATGGAGGCAATGAAGAGAGATGTTTGAGCCATATTCTTCCATAAGTTCTCTACTGATGATAAACCATGTCATGGATTGTGTCCATCATGAGAAAATTCGTCGTGTAAATACAATAGTGCTCAGGCAACTGGAGAATCTTATTCTCACCAGCATTCTCTTCCTGCTGCTGTTAGTACAGCAATTAAACCTGTTTTCAGAGACTTGGCTCATCCTGCCCTTCTAAGGAAATGTCTGCATGAGCAGACACGGAACCGAAATGAATGTTTCAACAGAATAATTTGGAACCGCCTTCCTAAAACTGTATTTGTGGGCATCCATACAATGAAACTAGGAGTTCATGATGCTGTTACTACATTCAATTGTGGTAATATTGGAAAGTGTTGGGTACTGAAAAAGCTGGGAATTAATCCTGGGGAAAATATGATCACTGGGCTGCAGCATTGCGATAAAATGAGGATAGCCAATGCAGACAGGTCTGCATCTAATATGGCCAAGAAAGCAAGACAAACACCCAGGAAGGTGAAAAAGAAGCTGAAAGACCTGCTAGAGACCAAAGAAGGGCCGTAATTTGCAGCAGGACAGTTTTAATTAACTTTAAGTAAGAAATTTCAAAAGTTTTTTCTGTAAAGTCAATTTCTCCCAAACTAAAATTTTCCGTACATATGCCCGATTAAATCAGAACCTATGATAGATAAATTAATGAAATTTTCTGAGATTCTGCATAAGATAAAAGCCACCTCTGGTACTACATTCATTAATATTCCCCTCTTAGGAAGTTCACATAAAAATATTTTCTACAGAAAAAATTTAATATTTTTTGTTGATAAATTTAACAAAAGTAATTCTTAAAAACCATAATATGGATAAAGTAGATTTTAGTCCAGGTGAGTCTATTAGCATCATGTAACATACAGTAAAAATATTAAGGTCCAGCATCAAATATCTTTTTCAGAAATTGGTCAAATACTTGCCTAAATTAACATGGGTTAGAAAGGCGTGGTGTGGTCCCCTTAAATGTGTTACATCTTCGTTTTATCCTGTGTTCGTGTTTTTGTTAATGTTTGCAGAAATATTTCGTCTCGTTTTCGTTCATTTTATTTTTTTTCTCTGGAAGTCTGAGGATAGGTCTGGTCGAAAGTCGTTGAGATCAAAGGGCCGCCACGTTTCCAACACAGAGACTACTTGGACTATTAACTTTATATCTGTCGTTGTATTTAGTTGGTTGTCTCCCGCGACTAGGATACTTGCCAGAGTCCTTTGGCGCCAGTGTGGCGCATCATCAGCGGGTAACGACGTGGGCTATGGGTGTGCTGCTCTACGCTTTACGAGTTCACGAGACACTCCAGTGGCGGAAAAATACGACCGGCGGAACTGTCACATACCGCCGGCGCTGCCCACTGAACTGTTATTTATAGGACCGATGCCGCTGAAAAGCGGGCACGGCCTCAAGGTAGGGCCGAAAAACCGGGTCACCGTCTTCGCCAAGGTGCGTCTGTAAGGCATGGTTCGGCAGCCTCCAAAGTAGATCTCGAGTTCGTGTCACAAAGCAGTGTTTACGGAATATATTTATTTGCTTCGATAATGGTACTTCGCGGTTGAAGGGCGAAAGAGATTATGTAAAGTGTTTGCGTTGTGACCGAACAATCCTTCTTTCTCTGCATAGTAGCCATCGAACACTTCCTTGTGCTGATGAGTAAGAAGTGCGTTCTAACGACATTTGGCGTTACTTCCATTGTCGTACGCACGGGGAAACAAGGTAGAAATATGGTTAAAACTGTAATCTATAACACGCAATAGATATCACTATACGTTACTTCTTACAGTGCGACAACACTCACGACGGAACTGTTAATGTGTGCTAAAGCCCTGACTTTGCGTCGAATGTTACCCTTTTGTAGCTCAGATTATTTAGTTAACAAATTATTAACGTCGTACAAACAATTCGTTACATCAACGCATCTGAACTGACAGTGATCAGAAATATCAGTCTTCGAGCACACTTTGTGCGCGTTAAATCGTGGGTTTAGGATAAATTCTAATATTGTAATTCAATCCAGGACAAGAAAGACTAACTAAATAATGTCTTCTTATTAGTGTATTTAATTGAACCGACTACAGTGCGGATAATGATTGACTTTGTACACTCTACCTGGTTAGTATTAATACAACTTATATCTCACCGAAAGTAATTACTGTAATATATTAATTAATTTGGAATATCAGTGTAGCTGCTTCACATAAAGCATGTGAATAATAAGTAAACCTTATTACGAAAATGGCAGTCAGGCGATGGTTCTGCATACGCAGTGGATTCATTACATATATTCTAGTGTGCAATTCCATTCGTCGGCTTTGAGAAATGACGTCATAGCACAGGCATGGACGCTACATAGAGGCAATCTTTGAAAGTAACGTATGATATTCGTAAACAAAGGAATGTAGCATACGAAAAAAATAGTCAGAATTTACGCTATTGTTTACTTCGCTGCGAATTATATCCAAACGAATAATATAATATAATATAATATAATGGAAATAAATAAGAATAAAGCAAAAGAGAAATGCATATGAATGAAATAAATTACCTTCGTAATTTATGCGAGTAAGAAAAGTTCTGAGAACCTTTAAATTCCGTTGCAGTTTAGTAAGTGGTGAAGCCGTAATATAAATAAAATAGCGGTACTGAAAGCAAAATACGAAAATTCACAAGAAGTAGCTAACATTGGCATCAGTAACTGGAACTGACCAATATAACGATTTCAATATTAGTTACTTTTTCACATCAGCTGAGGTACGAATTACAACTGCACAAGTCCTATTCCATTTCTGTGGACACACCTCCTAGAAAAGCGATCTAAATAATGAACTATAGTACGGTTGTAACTGCTAACTGGAACGTATATAGTTTGTAGCTACCGATTCCAATATTTTTTACTTTCAGTGAATTGTCGCTACTTATGTATTGGCTTTTCTAATAGGATTTCTGTGTCACTTTTTCTACATTTCATGCTACTGTTTCTCTGTTACTTTTTGATTTCTTCCCGCCAAACATCCCCACTTTCTCGCGTTAGTCCCGCTAGAAAGTGGGGATGTTAGTCGGTGAAAAATGAAAATGTAACGCAAAAGAATGAAATAAACAATAATATATATGCAACATAAAAACAAGAGTAGCATCAAATGTGCAAAAACCGATTCAATAATTATTATTAAAAATTAACGCTATTTCACAGTATTTCGACTTAACCATGCGCTCTAATGTAATGAATTTGAAATTCCTTTGTGATTTTCTTAAAATAATAATTTATTTCTGACGTGTACATTTCTCTTTTTCTGTTCTTATTTACTTCCGTTGCCTTCAGTTCTTTTCGATATAATTCGAGGCTGCGTAATCAATTACGTGAACTGTGACTAGTTTTATCGCGCAGACCGTACATAACAGAGACGGCGCGAGCACTAATCTCTGCTGTGTTGACGTTTGAAACCAACGTCGAAGTCACGTGACTCATGGCAGCAAGCTAAATTCGTTGCAGCACGCAGAGTCACTGCCATTACGCGCAATGCGGAGCTGACTGTTTTTCTCATTTACACCTGAAATCAAGCACAGATATTAATAATACACTGACTTGTTATTATATGTCATGTGATAGTTCAATTAATCTAATATTACCGAAATTCCTAATATTAAAGTGATGGTTATCGTTATTACACATGGTCACTTGAAAAGTATTGACAGTTATTTTCACAAGCGACAGAATTACAGTTAATTGGTGAATACCTGTTTCTGTTGCACTGTCAGTCTTAATTCACCACGTCCATGGCAGCAGAAGACGAACAATCTGTTTGGCAGGCAGCATTAGTCTCGTAACGATTCCTCAACAATATGTACGAAATGTTTTACTGCGTTTTTATACGAAATGAAATCCGTTTATATCTGTAATGTCCGTCTTTTCCAAAAATAAGGCATCATGTTTTATGACTTTTGCTTAATCCAGTACAGATACCAATACTATGGACATAATATGTTAGAAAATACTATAGAAAATTTCTACAATATCTAAGAAGTTAACATTCGGTCATTTTAAAACGTTTGTCTTTATCGAGTTTTACATCTAGACATCAACATACATTCTAACTCTCCCCTCCTGGAAATACCTCTACAAGTATTATAAAGTAGTTCATTTTCACAACTGAGATTTTCGTCAGTTTGCCTAATCTGCAGAATACAAAACAACACTTATATGAGCATATATGGAGGTCACTTCTTCTGCTTCTAGTAAATAGCATAACATTTTATCTGTAACAAAAATGTCATAAATTCTGTACTATAAATGCTTGACGACATACTCGGCTTCGTTCCCCTAGTCACGTGACTTAGAATTTGGTTTCAATAAAATGAGGTCATGCGCAGTCTATGTGGTCTGTGTTTCATCAAATGGTTCAAATATGTTCAAATGGTGCAAATGGCTCTGATCACTACGGGACTTAACATCTGAGGTCATCAGTCCCATAGAACTTAGAACTACTTAAACCTAACTAACCTAAGGACAGCACACACATCCACGTCCGAGGCAGGATTCGAACCTGCGACCGTAGCAGTCGCGCTGTGTTTTATCGAATGCTACGTATTTTTGCTTACGAATACGTTCAGTTGCTTTCAAAAATTGCATTTATGTGGCGTCTTTTGGCTTAGGTGTGACGTCATTGCTCAAAGCCACGAATAGAATGGGACGGGACCGAGCGAGGTGGCGCAGTGGTTAAACACTGGACTCGCATTCTGGAGGACGATGGTTCAATCCCTCGTCCGGCCATCCTGATTTAGGTTTTCCGTGATTTCCCTAAGTCACTCCAGGCAAATTCCGGGATGGTTCCTCTGAAAGGGCACGGCTGATTTCCTTCCCCATCATTTCCTAAACCGATGATACCGATGACCACGCTGTCTGGTCTCCTTCCCCAAACAACCAAACCAAACCTAGAATGAGACGCAGGAAGTAACCAGTAACGAAATCGAACTATATATTACAATTAATTTCACAATCACCATTTGCCTTCTGCCTGCATAGCTACTTCATTATCTGTTATATATTGTAAATAAGTAATTACTTACAATACAACTGTATTAGAAGGCGTCAATGTTTATCAGTTATATACGTCAAGAAATAGAAAATTCCTAAATGGATCAAATCGCTCTGTCAGCGATAAAATTTTGACACTGAAAATTCTCTTTATTTTGTTTCTTTCCTTTCCGTATTGAAATAATATCACTCCAAAGTGCTTATTTCGTTTATTTCTCTTTTAAGTAACCGCTAAATACTATTGTCAGTTTACTTATCTGCTACGCTTAAGTTAGGATGATGAATCAGAGTATTTAGTACTTTTCTAACACAAGATATGCCTGTTAGTAATATCTCAGGCTTCCTGATTAATTACAATTTCTCTGACACTTAGTATCGGCGCACAGCTCAACGTTAACGTCAGATATTATCTTTGACTGATAATTCACTAATATTGGTTTTGATTTTACTTTTTCTAATTTTCATTCAAAAGATTTTATAATGAGGTTGCATCGTGGACGAATAATACGCATTCGTACGATCACCGTCATGGTATCTGTCCAGAAAAAAAAACACCTCATTCAGAGGTCATGTCGTACCTCGATTTGTAAAGCGGGTATATCTTTTAACATGGATACTTGTGTGCATCTGTAGAACCAAGACTGCTTGTGACAATAACATGCAGTAGTTGGTCCGATCGGTTTTTTCTTTAACTTCTAGCCGATGATGTCTCTCTTTCTACGACACAGTTGTAGAACTCGCAAGAGAAACCTAATAGAAATGCACACCCATAGTTGGTTTTCGTTCAGTATTATTTAGTATGGTAGGCAATAAGTTATTGACGGAGTATTATACTTAGTAATAAGGGATGAGTTATATGTTCGCATTTGAGCATCAGGTTTTATATAGTATGTGTTTGTAGGACGGAATTGACTGTGTACAGTGGTAAGGCTGGCATGGATTTAACTTTAGGTACTGTGATAGCAAAGGAAAGAGTATGTCCAGTCGTAAGGAGCGTACAGATATTTCCATTTCCAGAGCCACTGCCGACAGCAGGGTGTATTTCTGATACTTGGCTCATTGTCAAATGCCATTCAATTGAGAACACGATCGTAACATTTAATTCTAAGTATAATGAAGAAAGATATATGTGACTTGCTTTCTAGAATGATTAGATGTATGCAAGGCCTGTCGTGGTAATGATTCAGGTTTCTCGTTAACGGCAGCACCCGTCCGAATGCATAGGCTTGTTGGAGTGCAGGAATGTATCTGAGTTAAATTTGCAGTCCTCTAGACGACCGAACAGTGAACTAATACTTACTATGTGTTGGGCGGCTTTCGTGATCAAGTGAAAATTCTAGAGGATGGATCGTTTGCATTGGACCGTTATTTGCTCCTATGTAAATTGTTTGGTTGACTGCTTCTGCGCTTTCAGCGTCTTTATTTACTTGAGAGAAGATCTATTGTGGTGTATGGGAGACAAGTTTGCCTGTTTTCTAGACATGAGAAATACTTTAGTTGGCTTGCAAATTACAGGGCTGATTTTGGATGTGTCACATGGCCGAAATCAGTGTTCTAGAAAGGAAATAAGAGTTTCATCTAATTGTTTCTAGTTACTCAGTGGTTTACAGCATGCTGCATCCAGCTAAAATTTGGGGTTGTAGAGAAATATTTTGAAGTTTATATCTTGGGAATTACGTTGCACTAGCAATCGGTAGGATGCTGTCTAGTGTTTTATATCGAGAAGTACTGCGAAAGTGGTATAATATTATAGTGACAATACGCGTGTTCTTGTAATCCCCAAGTCTGGAGATGAGTGTAGAAATAAGCGAGCAAGCAAGAAAGCATGAGCAGTTACGGCCGGCCGCGGTGGCCGTGCGGTTCTGGCGCTGCAGTCCGGAACCGCGGGACTGCTACGGTCGCAGGTTCGAATCCTGCCTCGGGCATGGGTGTGTGTGATGTCCTTAGGTTAGTTAGGTTTAAGTAGTTCTAAGTTCTAGGGGACTTATGACCTAAGATGTTGAGTCCCATAGTGCTCAGAGCCATTTGAACCATGAGCAGTTACGCGTTTGTCCCGAGGGTAAACAAGTGCACGTTAGGTAACGTTTATGCACGATAATGTATCTGACACTTTCCCCTTGAAATGTATCACTTGCAGTTCATTGTATGGTGTAGCCGTTGTAGTTCAATATTCAAGCTCTTGTACTCAGTGGGAGAACAGAGTAGTTAAATAAGAGTCTTTCTGAATTTGACGATATGTATGACAATTTGCGAGGTTTAGTTGTCATTGTAGACAACACTTCCGTAGGACTGGGGAGCATGGTGAGACATAGCCGGTGTGAGTGTATGCATACGATAAATTTTTCGGGTGCTGTACAGATATAAAAGCTAACTGCACTGTTTGTGTAAAATGTTTATGCAGGGTGGTCCATTGATCGTGACGAGGCCAAATATCTCACGAAATAAGCGTCAAACAAAAAAACTACAAAGAACGAAACTTGTCTAGCTTGAAGGGGGAAACCAGATGGCGCTATGGTTGGCCCACTAGATGGCGCTGCCATAGCTCAAACGGATATCACCTGCGTTTTTTAAAGTATGAACCCCCATTTTTTATTCTGTATTCGTGTAGTACGTAAAGAAATATGAAAGTTTTAGTTGGACCACTTTTTCGCTTTGTGATAGATGGCTCTGTAATAGCCACAAACATACTGCTCACAATTTTATACGAACAGTTGTTAACAGGTAGGTTTCTTAAATTAAAATACAGAACATAGGTACGTTTAAACATTTTATTTCGGTTGTTCCAATTTGATACATATACCTTTCTCAACTTATCATTTCTGGGAACGCATGCTGTTACAGCGTGATTACCTGTAAATACCACATTAATGCAATAAATGTTCAAATTGATGTCCATCATGCCTCAATGCATTTGGCAATACGAGTAACGACATTCCTCTCAACAGTGAATAGTTCATCTTCTGTAATGTTCGCTCATGCATTGACAATGCACTGACGATGCAAATACCGTCCGCACTGGCGGAATGTTACGTGATACCACGTAACATTTGTGACTATTACAGTGCCATCTGTCAATAAGCGAAAAAAGTGGTCCAACTAAAACATTGATATTTCTTCACGTACTACACGAATATCTAATAAAAAACTGGGGTTCCTATTAAAAAAATGCAGATGATATTCTTTCGATCTGTGGCAGCGCCATCTAGCCGGCCAACCATAGGACCATCTGGTTTCCCCCTTCAAGCTAGACAAGTTTCGTTCTATGTACTTTTTGCGTTTGACGCTTATTTCGTGAGACATTAGGCGCAGTCACTGTCAATGAACCACCCTGTATATTGTATTGTAAAGTGACTGTGGCTTATGTTGTGTAAAATGTGTATATATAGCATTGTAGAGTTAATATGGTTTATTTTATGGCATGACTAGAAAGGATGAGTGTGTCCTACGATAAGAGAGTATGGTAGTTTGTATGATTTCCGGCTGAATGTCTCGTCTGCAGAAGGGGAAAAAAGGCAGATAGCGCATCGATATCGTGGGTATCAGTAATTCGGGGGTAAATTCCATAACTGCCAATCATAATTCTCGATTCATTGACATCGTTTGTGCTGGGATATAGGAGCCTCTACATAGCGGAGGGAACGTTTGCGTATGTATGGTCGGGGTACCACGTTAGGCCTGCGAGGAAGAATGCATTCGCGCGCTCTTTTCGTAAACGGGTTCTGTTAGGATAAGAATTTTGGTGCATGCAAGTTGAGACATTTAGAGAGTGAGCATTAACTATTTCTGGGAAAATATACAATTCCCGGAAGGTCGACTTGGGTCTAATTTTTTTTATAAAACGCAATGTGACGTAAGAATAACAGTGGGAACGTTTTAGATGGCGGGTCGCCACGCGGACGTTTCGCATCGAGGTGATAGTGACGGTGGGGCGGGTACGCATCTCGTATGTTCCACTAGGGGAAGAGCAGGCTGTGCTATCATATCATCAGCAGTAAAGAGAAGTGCTGCTCTGAGGTGTCTCACATATGGGGTCTGCGCCTTGGAGTTATGTGATATTGGTATATAAAAGTAAATGTATAATCGAAAATATAAGCAGCTTTCACCTGTGTCCAGCGGCCTGCGTCTGTGCTCCTGCCCGATCACGTCGGCCGCGTCGACCACAAGCGTGTGCGGCTCAGCCTTGAGCGTCCGCGCTCTGTGAATAAGTCTTCGCTCCCATCTGATTGCGTCATCATGAGCGTCTAGGTAACCACGAATTGCGATAGGAATTTCTCTGGTGTCAAGATGAAAAGGGATGTGGCCGCCTCGTGCCTCAGGGCACCTGTGTGAAGTTTGACAGTTGACCACCGCGCCACTTCTTTGGGGTTGCCTGTGCGCTCTACTGGCCAGGGGTTGGCAGAGGGTGCTTGCGTACATTAATTGCATTGTTTTGTGAGCAGGTCTGTATGTTGTGCTATGCGTTATTTGGATAGTTTACGATTATTGAGCGTGTCTACACATCCCTGTGCTGCATTATTTAGGAGTGGTCTGCAGGTTTGTAATGAAATTATTTAGCAAAATTAGGAGTTGTTTCCGTGTCTGGAGAGCGTTATTTAGAAGTAGTCTGTGGGCTGTGTGAGCATGCCTTTTGTATCAGTGTGATAAATAAAATGTTCAAAAGTAAATGGAGTGCACTCCTTCATTACTATCCCAGCAGCCCAGCGCAGCCTGAGTCCTTTTGGAGCCATTTTCCCCCTACAGACCACCATCTGGGGTTCTATAATGTAGAATCACGTGACTAATGCTGTAGCCAATAGGAGTACAGCATTCTATGGAAGGGGGAGAGGTTGGGTGCTACATCATGAATAAATCAACATTGCACTCCTAGTGGGAAAATGTGATAATTTTCTTTTCATAATTGAATATGGAAACAGTACATTTATGTATCGATTATAATTACAATTGAATTGGAATTAAGTACTAAGGTAATCGATAAGTTAGATGCGCTATGTGGTTGTCACATGTGTTCAGTTACATTCGTAACTGCACAAGACTAACTTTGGCGTGAGTATGAACGTGTGACGTCATCAGTCGTGCGCTCACTGGCCATACACATGTCGCATATCGCATTATAAATCTGTGAGAGAGGGCACACGATCTTCGATTACATAATGGGATCGTGCAGTGGTTGTGTCCTAGAGCGCATGGAGAACAAAATGTGTGCACCAATCTTGAATAACAGTACTTGCGTCATCAGCTGACGTCACGGTAGCGCCCTCTGGCGGCGACAGAATGTACTAAGTGGGTTGGGGTCTGGAACTCGTGGTAAACACACTGGGTGCCACCATCTTGGATTACAGTACTGGCATCATCACCTGACGTCATGAGACCACAGTATGCTGGTGGTGATGTGTACTAAAGCAGTTGGCCTCTGGATGCAGTGGCAATTAAATCTGCATGAAATCGTTTAAATAATAAAGAGAAGTCCTTTTTCCCCCTGAATCATTAGGAGGAGGTGGCGAGTAAGGTTAGTACAAGTGAGCGTTCTTTGCAGCCATTTTTTTTTACCTTAGCAGCGAAACACCAAGTGAGCTTTGTTTACCACTAAAATTCAAAGTTGTCACCATTTAGTAGGAGCAATTGGCGGTCGGTCGATTTAGGTTAGTGGAGGTAGCCCAAGTGAGATATCTTCCTGCAATTTTCTTTGCTTAGTAGATATAACAGAGGTGTGGTGCATTATCCTGAAGAAATTTGAACTTCATGCCCTTTTTCTGGGGGAGGGGGGCGTGGCATTTTCCCACCAAAATTCAAACTTCCTGCCATCTTGAATGACGTCATGACTGACAACTTGAATGACGTCATGCACTGTTTTCAAGTCTGCATGACGCCATATTGGATGGCATCATCGCTGCCATCTTGGATACATCTGGCAACAACGCAGAGTGTCCCAGAACTCTCTTTGCCCCAGTAATCCCCTGCCCACTATACTCATTGTCAGCAGTCAAATTCTTGTATGAGTTTGGACAATTTGTGGGCATCCGCACTGAAGAAGATCATTGGCCAGTAAGCGTTATCTGCATTAATTTGGTTCCTGTTCCTTCAGACATGTCCAAAAGAACAGATACCATTTTCATATAGATGAGGCTTACTGGCCAATGATCTCCTTCAGCGCGGATGCATTCAGATTCCCCAAATTCTTACGGGAATTGATATACTGACTGCCACGAGTAATGTGGGGCACTACAAATGTACTGTGTGGACAGTAATTTGGGAATGTGTGTCTCATGGAAAGTGTGCCAGAGATAATTTCTTGCAGTCGCACTATCGTCTGTGTCCTTGGTGGCTCAAAAAAAAAATGGTTCCAATGGCTCTGAGCATTATGGGACTTAACTTCTGAGGTCATCAGTCCCCTAGAACTTAGAACTACTTAAATCTAACTAACCTAAGGACATCACACACATCCATGCCCGAGGCAGGATTCGAACCTGCGGCCGTAATGGTCGCGCGGTTCCAGACTGTAGCGCCTAGAATCGCTCGGCCACCTCAGCCGGCTTGGTGGCTCAGATTGAGAGAGTGTCTTGTAATCAAGAGATCCCGGTTTTGAGCCCCGGTCGGTGCACGCAATTTCAACTCCCCTGTTGGTATTTGTCAACGCCTGTAAGCGGCTAGAAGTCTGGATTTCATTGTAGTTTCATTCATTGAGAGGTTCAAAATCACCAATTGTATCTGTTGTTTCGTACACGTCCAGAATGTGGGTCTCACAGGGAGCATTCCAGAGATAACTCACTGCAGTCGCACTACTCTCTCTGTCCTCGGTGGCTCAGACGGATAGAGGGTCTGCTTTGTAATCGGGATATCCCCGGTTCGAGTCCCGGTCGGCCACATATTTCAACAGTCCCCGTTGATATTTAAGAACACCTGTAAGTCAGCTAAACGTCTGGATTTCATTGTAAGTTCATTCTTTGAGAGCTACAAGATCACCTATGGTATGTCCGAAAGAACAGATACCATCTTCATATCTTCAGATAACTATTTGCTTTTTAACTGTCTCTCGTTATATCTACCATCACTGCATTTACGTTTATGGACTAATATTTTTTTTGCAGATATTTATTTATCTATTTATTTATTTCATTAACAGTACAGAGTAATCCCCCGTCTTGTAATGTAAGGTGGGTCAGATGCTTCTGAATCTAACAGCAAAGACTTCTCATTGCTATACTCTTATTGGTATAAAGTTGTTAATGCTTTTCGTTTTTTTTAATGGACAGTCACTCTGTGCAGACTTGTCGCTTAGTTACCAGTAATACACTGCGCTATGTTAGAAGATGTTGGCAGGAACAAAAATAAATATGGCTGACACCCAAAAATAGCACTTAAGGGGATACTGAAACAAGAGTTAGATCATCATTGTAACATACCACTATATCACTTTTTGTAATTTAATTTTGGGCACATGTGTCCATGTACTTCAGTGATCAGCCTGCGTGAAGAATGTTGGTCGATGATTGCTCTGTCAGTTGTTTCTCGCATTATAGGACAAACACATAGTAGGTACTCAGCCTTGTGGAGACAGCAACGTAGTAAAGGAGAAGTAGCGAGTCTTATTTCGAAAGCGGACGTTAAGGTCACTGTAGACGCAGACTGATACCAGGTGCTGCTTTGATCTTTTGCACCTGGCAACAAAGTTTCATCACGTTTACATCAGTACATATGTAATATAGGACATCAATAATTGCATCACCAATAGTTGCATCATCAATAGCTTACGCCGGGAAAGCCTACAGTCACATACAGGACATATGCCATATTGCAAAATACTCATTGACCGTAACGTTCTAACAACGAAGCGTAATAGGCCCTAGTTGTGGTTCTGCCGTTTCAAAGCAAGAATTACGGTCTACTTACCCCATAAATCAGAGACCATAAACTTATCAACTGACGTATTGTTTTCTGCTTTCCTCTGCGCATTCTCGACGTTCTTTTCCCATTCATTTGATTTTATAATCCTATTTTAGAGTATAATGGTAGATCCATTGTTCATTCACAGTCATGAAACAACAAAAAAAGTTCTGTTCATTGTGATTAATCATTGCCAACCAATGTGATGAAGCACTCTTCCACCAATCAACAGATTTTCACTAGGCATTAACTTCTTGTTCAGTTCAAGCAATTACAGCAACATTTAGACATCACTAGTACGTATGTAAATGTAAGTCACTGACAGAGGATCACAACTCAGTAGTGGCTACCTTCGTATAGTATTTGAATATAGAAATAAATATTATGTTAACTGAATCTTCGTTGGTTCTTTGTAGATCAACTTTACAGTAAATTAAATGCACCAGCTTGCTTTTGTTCTACAGTTTATATCTATTAAAATAAATATTATGCTATCGTTTTCGTTTCGGCTTTCCGAACATTGTATTTGTTATCTCATCATCATCAAAAGCCTCTCATAATCGTTGATATCTCGTCCTTCCTATTATATGGTATTCCTCAATTGCGCATAAAAGGGAACTCAATAAGGACACGCTAGTGTCAAACAAATTATTCCAACTTGTTTTGAAAGGAGAAGCTTTTGTTTATGAGACCTCAATTTTCTTTCATTAGTGTGGAATTGTTAGGCAGATGTAAATATAAATAATATATATATATATATATATATATATATATATATATATATATATATATATATATATATATATATATATATATATATATATATATATATATACATGTACCGAAAGTAGCGTTAGCTGCTGAAATTTCCATCTCATTATAGTCCACAAAAGAAAACAATAAAAAATAGAGAGACTGAGGGAATTCTCTTAAAAGTGAGACCGTATGTTTGTATGTGTATGGCAAGAAGAACTCGGTTCAAGAAAGGAAAGTAGAAATGTTGGCAGGAAAAGTTAGATCTTCACGCTTCTATAGAAAGATAGATCCGCAGAGCACACAACCACCTCCACCGTCATTCGTTAGCGAAAGATCTTCCTGAAGTTCTTAGAAAATTCTTGTATTATGTAAGATTGCTAAGCGGCTCAAAGGTTTCTAATTCAACCATTCGTCGACCAGTCTGGAGTGGGAAGTCTCCCTTTTTAGAAGGCAGAAGAATTAAAATTCTCGATGAAAATATAATTCATGTAGGAGGATCTTAAAGAGACACTGTGGTTGCCCTTCAACCAGACTCCCATATGGAGGACATGCAAATGGGCGTCCTTGGCGCTGCGGAGTAATTGAAGCAGTTGAGAACAAATAAGTCTCCAGGTTCAGATTGAATCAAATTCCGTTTTACAGGACTACTATTCAACGTTCCCCACATACGAGTACTTATCTTGCATTCATAGCGCATTTTTTGCCCAATGTAAAGTCCGAAGTAACTGGATAATAGCGCTGGTGACTCCTGAGTAACACTATTTTTGAGGGGCCGCGCGGGATTAGCTGAGCGGTCGTGGGCGCTGCAATCATGGACTGTGCTGCTGGTCCCGGCGGATGTTCGAGTCCTCCCTCGGGCAAGGGTGTGTGTGTTTGTCCTTAGGATACTTCAGGTTAAGTAGTATGTAAGCTTAGGGACTGATGATCTTAGCAGTTAAGTCCCTTAAGATTTCACACACTTTTGAATTTTTGAACTATTTTTGATGAGTCGTGGATGAAGCGCTACAGGCAGATTACTTGTTCCCAGATTACCAGAAATCTTTCGACACAGTGCCACACCGTAGAGTGTTAACAAAGGCCCCATCATTCAGAATAGGTTGTCGGATATGTGAGTGGCTTGAAAACTTAAGGGAACGCAGTACGTTATCGTGGAAGACGGGTGTTCATCGCAGTCCAAGGTAACATTTGGCGTGCCCAAAAACGTGTCGTTGGACGTCTCATGTTACCTACAGACATAAAAAGTCTAGCTTTGAGGGTGAACGTCAATGTGTGACTGTTAGCAGATGACACT
This sequence comes from Schistocerca cancellata, assembly GCF_023864275.1. Lineage (NCBI taxonomy): Eukaryota > Metazoa > Arthropoda > Insecta > Orthoptera > Acrididae > Schistocerca > Schistocerca cancellata. The sequence goes on from NC_064627.1 coordinate 642,818,809, forward strand.
GTATTGTAAGAGTAAGTGTCATCTTTAAGTGGCTTTAGGAAGACAGAAGATGACTTGAACAGAATTTCTATTGGGTGAGATGAATGTCAACTTACTCTAAATGAGGAAGAGCGTAAATTAATGTTGACTATTAGTGTTAGAACAAAATATGAGTGCTGATCTGCTTGACAGACACGTCGACTGAAATTCTTGGCGTAACGTTGCAAAGAGACATGAAGTGGAATGAGCGCAACGTCCGGTTGTAGGGAAGGGAAAGCGTCAACTTCCTTTTATTATGAGAAGTGTAGGAGTGTGTAGCTCACTATAAAGGAAACTGCGTACAGAACACTTGTGCAGTCCATTGTCAAATTGTCAACGAATGCCGTAATTGTATTAAAGAAAGGCGTCGGAACAATTTAGAGGAGTGCTGCTATATCTTTTACCGGTAGGTTCGATCAATACACGAGTGTTGTGGAAATGCTCCGTGAACTCAAATGAGCGTCTGTGAATGGGAAGAACTTATTTTCGAGAAACGCTACTGAGCTAGTTTAGGGAATCGGTATTTGCGACAGACAGTTTAACTGTTCAACTGACACCAACGTTCATCTCGCTTAAAATAAGGGATATATCGGTTTGCAGTGAAACACAAAGTGGAACAGAAAAGGAAATGACTATTGATTGTAGAAGGTACCCTCCTCCATGCACCGAACAGTGGATTGCCGTGAATGTATGTAGATGCAGCTGTAGACTTACAAGAAGATCATCTCCTTGGATAATATTTCTGCAAATTTCCACTACCATCTTGACAATAAAAGTCATTGTGACTGTTACACATACTCCAGCGACGTCTGAAACCCATCTGCCAACAGTAATGGCAGCCTTTAATCATTTGTACTTATCACCTCCTAGTTAGACACGCTTATACCGTTAGAACTGGAAAAAGGTCAGTTAGGAATTGTAAGCACCACGAAAACTGTGGATTAGAAACCAATATCGATAGTTTTCGGTTTATCATTGTTACGTGTCAAACCCCCGCCACCAAGCACCTACCGAAGTTAAAAGCATACAGTGCAGTCAGAGCTGTTGAAGATGGCAATTATGAAAAAAAAACAGCCGGTCACAGGATATCCACCTCAAGAGAGATAATTTGATTTCATTTCTCCGTAAGAGTTCACAGGCACGTTCGAGACTTCAGGTAGGTATTTAATTTATAGGCGCTTCATATTACTATCAAAAGTTAACCTGGGGAACTAAATGCCCTTATGCTGTAAGGTCCTCCTCTAGTCGGATCGCTAAACTCATTGACCGCATGATAATGTACTTTGAGTTTAGAAAGGTGCCAGAGAGGTCGTTGTAGGAAGCATATACACACATACACATTTAAAGATACCTACAAACCGTGTAACAACGTTATTCAACAGTGGAGATCACAACGGAACTGTTTCATACTAAGTGTAGCACTTCAGTTAGCAATTCTGAAAAAAAAAAACATTTATTCGTACAAGTCTAATGACTGAAATTAGTAACCATACACGAAAATGAAGTCAAGTCGCAGCACATTAATGCTTACCTTCACAATTTACTCTGTCGTTATTTGACAGCATCTGCTTTAAATACTTTCTCGATATCAACATTCGACGTAAAGATACAGAGTAGATGTAATTACGAACAGATAGTGGACTTGTGGCGTTCAGTTAATTCTGAAGCTCTTGGGGTAGCTCACAATGTCATCCTGCAACTCCCGGGCCCCTTAGGCGGGGTTCGTTAAGCCAAATCATTGCTGTCGTATTGCGTACTCAAGGGATCCTGTGTGATTTGGGGAGAATGATTATTCAAGATAGGGTGACATAGTGGATTAAGCAGGAATTGATTGGGAAATACGTTTTACGGTTGCAGTCCGATGACGATACGTTGGAGCAACAAAGAAATGCATACTGCTTGTTATCTTAGTCTTAGAGGCAGAAATAACAGAATAGGAAATAGTGAATAATATACTGGAGTCGATTAAGCCAAATTACAGGTCTCGTCTTATTTCTTCGTCATTGCCAAACATATTTCTTGAACTGAAAGGAATAGTCTCAAGGATAGAGAAAATTCTTTTCGATGATGGAAAACGGGATACATCATGAAGGGCTCCGCCTAAAATGAATAATCGAAGCACAGATTCCAAGAATGGGTTTGTTTTCATTGTCAAGATTAGGCCATTTCGTAAAGAAGTGTAAGGGTAGTAAGCGTTCCAACAGCTGACGACAGAGGTGAGGTGTCACGCCCCCCAAAGATGTGAAACCGCATCCGAGCAATCAGCGGTCTCGAGCTTCCCTTCATATGTCGATAACCCACTCAGGAACCATTTTGTTGTTTGCTCGATTCCAGGAGCAGTTACTTCTTTTTAGACAATGACTGGTGTTTAAGTTAGGGTACGGGTTTGATTTTTAGTTACAGATATTTGTCCAGTCAAACAACTCCAATTGTATGGATGTCAAGGCACAGTGATCAGGGCAGCAGCGATAAGCACAGAGTTCTTCGTATGTCATTTGGCTGCCACCCAGACAAGGCAATTGCTGGAAGTGCTTGTTCAGTTCTCAGATGAGTTGACCGACAAGTTGGGGTCACATCAAGGATGATTAATGGTATTCCTGTTCGTCAGCCATCGTATAACCTACCCCCACCGAAAATGGAGGCGCTAAGAGACTAAGAGAATTAGTTGATAAAATGTTACAGGATGGTGTGGTCTAACCCTCAACTTCACCATATGTATTGCCCATGTTTTTTGGTACCGAAAGAACATGGCCAGGGGTACCGCCCGTTAGTGAATTATCCGGTACTCAGTCAGAAGATAGTACAGGAATCGGCGCCGCTGCCGGACCTCCACCCTTGTTTTACGTGGTTTTCCAGGACCCAGTGGTTGTGTGGATTTCAACCAGATTCTGTTGACCGAAGACTCCGAGCAGGTAACAGCCTTCTGTACTGACTGGAGCTTTTTGAATTTAGCTATACTGCTGTGAACGGTGTTTACACCTCTTCTTAACTTAGAGTCCAGTGGTCACACGGAAACCGACTGTGCTGGCACCAAAGTGGTACAAGATTGCACAGTGGACGTCCACTTGTCGTAATGGCGTGTAGATTCCATCCTTCGTTGTTGCAGAACAGCAGTCGCCTTGGAGACTTGAATCAGGCACCTGCTGTGGAGGCCCATATGCTCTAATGTTCGCTAATCTGTCGTTAAGGAGACGCAGCTAGTAGCCCCTTGTTCATCTGGGACATCAGATTGTAGCATAATTAGGCTTTTGTAATACAAAGATTTCTTTTTCAGTTTCCTCCATAAATTGAATAACTAAATGACTGCAAATGCTGATTATTTTGGAACTAACTCATTAGCTACATGTCTAACAGTGCCGACTGCGATTACATTTGACAGTTACTGCTGAGTACTATTAGTTAGTCTTTGAAACAACAACCCATACAAGCAAACCACATGCTTTTTTAACTGTTGATGCTCGTACTTTAGATACTTGGACTATTTACAGATCTGTTTAAAACGAAAAGCTGGATGTAGTCATAAGATCGAACCGCGAACGTCTGCTTTCATGCCAGGCAGCTAATTCACTGCAAACAAGAACTTGTAGCAGTGATCCTGTAGTCAGATAATCTACGCAGGGGGTAGAATTGCGAGCTAATGAATACACAGAAATACAAAATAAAAGTTAATCTAATAATTTGATAACAAGGGTTACATTTTAACGTCTGTAATTGATGTAGACGATAGAGAATTGTGTTGAATAAGGTGTATGCAAGAAAGGCCATCTCATATTAACGAGAAGTGGTCCAACGATATTCAGTTAAAATACAAACATAAAATACTCTTATTAAATGCAGTAAAATCACGTTGAGAGCGTTACTAGAATCGTAGCGAAATCCCTAAACTAAATAGTCATCTAGGACTCACGAAAATTAAGTTCATTTCATAATCGGAATACACATAATGTCCATTAGCTCATAGAAATTTGGAGTTCAATATGATGATTTACAAATTAACTCACATGTAGCACAGAACAGCAACTCACACTCCGCCTATTCTCACTTCCGTAATAAAAGCGGAAATAATGCCCTTTCCTGAAGCACATTTAGACCTCATAAAGTATAAAGTCCCTTCAAAATTTTGATCACCGTAGCGGCCGTTCATCGCCTTTCAAATGTTGCAGGCAGGTCTGCCTTCTTCAAGAACTCGATGTACAGCGTCCAGAATCTCTCCCTTTGTCTCTTCTCTCCAAATATTCCAGTTTCCAGTTCACTCTCGTAGTATCCCGCTACTGTCTGCTTTTCCATACAAGACTATCCCCGCCGAATATACATTGTTCTTGCGTGCTACAGATATGATTTGAGTAACCTTGACCACTTGCCTGCACAAAATTAATACTAAAAAAACATTTAAATAAAAGAAATGTTGTACACATTCGGTCACAGACCACACACAATGAATATAGATAAAAAATTTGACCATAGATGGATTTTCAGCATTCTTGCACAAATGCCCTCACATTAAATGAGTACAGATTGTCCGTATAAACTGTTTAAACAATTATTTAGGCCTGACAATAGCTTCTGTTGGTTCTCTGTTCAGTTGTGGTGCCCACTAACATATGCTCCGTCTACTTTTGCATTACCACAGTTCTCTAGTAGCACTTGCAATAATCATTTAAATCAGACCATTGGCAAAATAGTAAACTGTTCGTTAAATAAAAACAAAAGTGTGACAAAATATGAGGTACTGATGCTGTATTCATCTGCAATGCTATGATCTGAGATTTTGTTTGTTTAAAAGTTGTTAATATACTCTGAAAATGTTTATTCACAGTGAGATATTAACTTCTGTAGTTTTAAAGATATTAAGCTACTGTTGTCATTGGAGGCACAGCATTTTTTTAGATCGCAAACGTATTCAGATTCGCTTGAGTGTGTAACTCTGACTTACTGATGAAGTTGAGAGAGCCATCTTTAAGACTGTCAGACAATCTGCCATTTCCTGGAACATTACCTGTTACACAAACACCATGAGAGCGACAGCCGTCCAAATTCCCAGCGTTGGAATTTACCAGTTTCCGGTGACGCTGCTCTTGCCTGCACATGGGCGGCTAGAAACCGTCAACCACCAGGGCTGTCCGAGGCGTGCCCTGTGCCCTGGGCCCGCTTGCGTTCAGCCTCAATACCAGAACTAGGTGGCAGAATAATATGCCCACATGCTCGTGACGTTACATCCTTCTACTTAAATGTGGCACATCAGTTGGTCACTTTGGCTTATTAAATTGCACCAAATTTTAAAAAAAGTACTTACATGACGTAATGAATGAAATACCCTAATATAATGCCAGAACAGTCAAGAAATGATCTTTGTGGTGGTGTACTACGTATATACCTCCTGCGATATGTCATGTTATCAGCTTAAATTTTCTAGATATAGCAGAAATTATAAAACTACGGTAAATTAATTAAATGCCAGAATAAAACACACAAATTTGAGAAAATTCTCTTCTCAGGTCGTTCTTTCCACACGTTTTTAGCGCTTTTGCGCTTATTTGATAGCACTTTTTTTTACCACATTGTAGCATTTCACCATCACCATCACAATACACGAAAAGTGTTCTGGCATCGAAGATTAGATCGTTCGCAGTCCAGCAGCCACTGCCGAAATTCATGACGTACTTGGCTGCGCCGAACATGCGTCAATCCGCACTCAACGTCAGTGCTGATGGACGATAGCTGGCGAAATACGACTGTGGTTTAGTTAAAAATGATCATACTGCTTCCCCAATCCCCATAGATCAGGTAGTGAACGCTCTCCCCAGTGGAATTTATGTATTCAGAAATAGGACAGCAAGCAAAAACTGAGTTATAGCATGGGCAAAGCACTTTTGATTTAACTCGACGTTTCAAACATTCTGTCCACGTTCACATTAGAAAATATGTCTTTCGTCCTATGAAACTTGTTTGACATTACAAATGAAGAGACAGTTTATCATTTGTCTATAATTTTATCGCATCTAACTAATACTACCCACTACAGTAATCGCCCATTTAGCTCTTATTTTAACTCAGCGCATAACTGGATCACAAATTCAGCAAATGTTCACTCTTATTTTCTCTATAATACGGTTTAACCTGAGATTTTATCCTAACAATTTCACATCCCTAAATCTATTCAAAATCTTTCCCAAATAACATACATTATATAATTACCATAAGTAATATACCACCGAAATCTTAACTTATGTTTTGAATATAACGACATTATCTACGTTCATGAACCACTAAGACATTAATGAGGTCCGATGACATCCGTGCACAGAATCTTGTGCGAACAACCATTTCAAATAAACTACATTTAGTATGTGTCAAACACATCCAAAATAATACAAATAACGCATTTAAGTAAACCCTTTAAGTACCTCCCCCCCATCCCAAATCTAATTTAAATAACGAAATAACGAAATTATGTTCTGCCACCGTCCGAGCGCCAAAATCCGTGCTGTCATTGTCGACACTCTCCTTGCACTATGTTGTGCCTCCACACATTTTACAAACATTTCACACTCACCATTTCTACCGTCTACACCAAACAGAAATAACATTCCGCAACAACCCCCCCCCCCCCGCCCCCGCCCCCCCACACACACACACACATACAAAAAACTTCTAACATTCTTCAAGTGACATCACACATACACATATGTGTATACACACCTCGCTCTTTACTCACAGGGTACAACTCAGCCACCGTTGTCTCTTATAGCATTTTTCTCGGCAGTGTGACTATGTTCACAATGTCATTGTTTTCTACTCTTTCACCTGCTTAGCTTCGCGCCCTCTTTTCTCTTTCACAAACGATCTCTTACGTTTACAGACAAAATTTGGGTCTACCGGTGAACCACAACCTTTTGCTTCGAAAACCCCCACTTTCTTTCATCATTAACATCGATCGGTTCACTTATAGGTTGCCCATTTTAATTTCACCTCTCTCTAAACACTGTTCCCTCAAAATATAATTTTCAATATCCCTTTCTATCTCCTCCACATGTATTGTATACATTACAACATCAGAGCAATCTTCAATTTCATTATCAACCTCAAACAATTCGTTAAACACTTCCTAAGCCGCAGTTTCGTCTTTCCTCCCTTCAATATCTCTTGCTACTTTCTGTGCGTACTAGTGACGCAGTAACGACTTCAAAATTTCCCCGTAATATTTCCAATCTGTTACAGATTAGTCACTTTCTTCCTTTCCGTACCATTCAATACTAGCATCATCTCCTAAGCAAATACTTTTCCCCCGTCCATTTCTATATTCTACCGATATTAGCAGTCCTTGATTAACCCTCACAATCCTTCGTTTCATCATCCTGGTGAGCATGAAATATACATACTGTTCCCGTCCTCTGAAGTAATCATATCGGTAGCTGCAATATTCTCACTATTAACAACAAAAATTACTACGTCGTCTCCCTTGCATACAGTGACACTCGTTTCCGCTGAATCACTAAAAACTTTATCAGACTAACGTCAGCCAGTAACTCATAAGATTCATTACTCTAAACATCCATTACATTCGTCGACACATTGTACAGGGTTAGCCACGTAAGAAGTAACGGTTAGACATTTCCAAACACTGTTTTTGGAAACTGTTAGAGCTTCAAGGGACGTGTATGTTTTTTCTTGGTTACTGTTTTTAGAGCTGGTATCAACGGAGGTATTGAACCGAATACTTTTTTGCTTTCAATTTTTAATAACTGCATTCGATATTTCTTGAGAAGACAAATATTGTGATATAGCATTTTTTAATGTTGAATTGAAAACTGCCGTAAAGAATTTCGAAAAATATCCTAGAACGTGAAATCATGGTGGCTGGAAACAGTATTTGCTGTGCAAATAATGCCAGCCAGGCGTCTCGGACCAGGCTGTGTAGATGTATATCGTAAGATAGCTCTGCGCTACGAAAACAAAGCTTTATTTCACCTTGACCTAGCTTATGACCTTGGTGCAGGTTCACCAACAAACGCTGCGTATGGAAATACGACATAGGCTAGAAACTAACCTATCACGAAAACTGTTTCACATTTGTATATATTCCAAGATTTACGTCAGCTGAAACAAGGAAATCAACTGCTCATCCTTCAAAAATAAAGAGCTTTTATACGCTGCAAAAAACAATTACTGTATTAAGCACCTAAATTTTAGGCGGAAGATTTGAACTGTCTTCTTCTAGGTAAAATATATGCTGTCTAACAACTGACTGTACCTACAATGTACTGAAGTATATATTGTGGGAAACATTCATTAAAGTAAACTTTTTATTAAAAACTCTTTGGTGACCACATGTACACCTCAACATAAATCTTCTTCTTAACGGAACATCGTTTCGTGCAGAACGTAAGCGCGTAATGACAGTGTTACCAGCTACGTGCAACACACGCTGACGACTTATTTCACATTGCAATGCAATTTCATGCACACGTCAATGAGATAAACAATTTACTGACAATGATTTTGTATCCATCCAAATCACATAACATAAATTTTGTCTTAGTAAAAATTACTTTGTCCTTTATTTAAGCATGTGTTGAACTGTTCACCATGGACTGAATGACACACCTGCAATCGCCGTTCGAAAGAACCATGAACAGATGTTGTTGCAGTGGCTGATATTGTAGAGCATGCACTGGCAATTCGACGACACTTATAGTCTGGCGTGGTTGGGGCTTCGTCATGGACTGCATCTTTGAGTGCACGCCAAAGAAAGAAATCAAAAGTAGTCAAATCGGGGGACCTCGCAGGACATTTGGCAACAGAATTTCTACTTTTAATGTTCAGGAAAGTTCTCATTCAGTGTTTTCATTGCAACACGGGACGAGTAAGCTGTACAACCATCGTGTTGCATCCATATACAGTGTCAATTATCCTAGGGATATTTTTGTACAAGAAAGAGGACAATGATCGTCAGAAACTGTGCATATCGAGTGCCCTGTAGAGCGTCTGAGATGAAGTAAGGTTCAAATGGCTCTGAGCACTATGGGACTCAACTGCTGAGGTCATTAGTCCCCTAGAACTCAGAACTAGTTAAACCTAACTAACCTAAGGACATCACAAACATCCATGCCCGAGGCAGGATTCGAACCTGCGACCGTAGCGGTCTTGCGGTTCCAGACTGCAGCGCCTTTAACCGCACGGCCACTTCGGTTGGCGAGATGAAGTAAGGTCCCAGAATGTAATTTACTACGATGCCGCAACATACTTTTATGCTCCACGGCCGTTAATGTTGCACCTGACGAAGCCAGGCTGCGCAGTAGTGCAGGTTATGCAAATTTACATTAACGTGGTTAGTTTAAAAAATGTGTATGGGAACTTACGGGACTTAACTGCTAAGGTCATCAGTCTCTAAGCTTACACACTACTTAAACTAAATTATCCTAAGGACAAACACACACACCCATGCCTGAGGGAGGACTCGAACCTCCACCGGGACCAGCCGCACAGTCCATGACTGCAGCGCCTAAGGCCGCTCGGCCAATCACTGGCGGCGTGGTTGGTTAACGCGGCTTCATCGACAAAGAGCACACTTTGGAAAATTGTTTGGTCGTCTCTCAGTTGCTGAAAGGCAAACCGACAAAATTCTTTACGACGTTAGAAATCCCGGTCGTCGAGTGCCTAACGTAGTGACAGATGTGAACGATACTCATCTGGCTGATTCCACGTTCCTTGGCAATATGTCTCGTACCACTTCTCAGATCCATTAGCGTTGTAGCCAGAACTGTTTCTTCGTGTTCTCTGTCAGTTACAGTCTTCTTTCTAGTCCTCATTTTGACGTTCAAGCAGCCTGTCCGCACTAGCGTCTTAATAATTCGTGCAATTACCTGGCGTGTTGGATCCCTATAGAAAGCCCTATACCGCTGTACTGTTTTTACGGTATTTCTTTTACATTCACCATATAAAAGTAGAATATCCAAATTCTCCTCGTTGGTGTACATGCCTTCGCGAAACGAATTCTGAAGCAGAAATGAGAGGCCTGCAGTGCAGACAAATAAACAGGTGGATGTGTTAACACAGCGTAGCACAAGAGCTCTGTTTGGCTGTATTTACACCGCTAGTGCCGATTCCGGCCACCGTGTTCTCAAACTCTGGGACATCTCTCGATTTTTCTCAATGACAGGTATCAACCTCAACATTACCAAACGCTATATAACTGTAATTATCTCCTCAAGGGCTATCGAAGGCAGTGAAAAAAAGTCTACATTTTTTTTTCTAAAGCGTGCTTGCTGCATTGTTTCAACTGATACCAGCGCTAGAAACAAAAGGCCAACAAAAATATACTTGCCCCTAGACGTTGTAACGTTTGTCGATGTTTGTAACCTTCACGAAGTAAAAGGGGTGTTATGTCTTACGTGACAGATCATTTAGGTATCACCACCAAGTCAAATTGCCGCTACTGTATCACACCACATCAGAATTCATTATAAACACAAATTCAGCTCAATTCGGAACTATCTCTGTTCTCATAACATTTTCTCTTCTCTCAGATTCCTCTAACACTTTTCGTTCTGATCCACTACATAACGCATTACTTTCACATTCATTCTTCACACATCCGCTCATCATTCATAGTTACATGAAGAGTCATTCATTCACTTCCATCAAAAGAAATAAATGCGCAAACTCCTTCCTCCGAGATGTCTAAATTAGTAGCCTCAACTTTGGCAACTTCAGCCTCTAAGCTATCAACTTCGCTTCCTTAACAATAAATCACCCACTTTCGCCGACTCATAAAACTACAGCTCCGCTGTCTTCACAGGTAGCGTCGCCTAATTTCTCCGATACAAAATCAGCTTGAGTTACTTTCAACCTACATTACTATAATTGTTGCTACTGACTAGTGCCTCATTAGAAATCATCATACATACAAAGACCACCAAATTCCGATCCACATCTGCCTCTCTTTTTGTCTCACAATCTCTCAAAAAAACGTACGTTCACTTCCCTTTCACCAGATAAATTCTCCAGCCCCATATTATCATTATCGAATCTCTCAACAAATTTTATTAAATTTATTGCGCTCTCTTTATTACAGCGCTTCTTAAAATTATTTCCCACTTTATTTTTATTTCTCATAATCTCTAACTTCAATATTAGTTGCCGAATTTTCGACACACAAGAAATTTTTAAAATAACTTGTCCTTTTCGACGCCGGCTTATTTTGCCGCCCTGGCCGGACTTGAGATGCGTCGATCCCCAGTTTCCCGACCTCTTCTTCTGGCGTTGCATTTCATAAGGCTCCTGTCCAACATGTCTTCGTCCCCGGTTTGGATTTCCGTTACGAAAACTATTACTGTAATTATTGTGGTTATTATTGTTGTTCTCTTTCAAATGGCTCTAAGCACTATGGGACTTAACATCTGATGTCATCAGTCCCCTACACTTACAACTACTTAAACCTAACTAAGGACATCACACACATCCACGCCCGAGGCCGGATTCGAACCTGCGACCGTAACAGCCACGTGGACCCGGACTGAAGCGCCTAGACCCGCTCGATCACAGCGGCCCGCTGTTGTTCTCTTTCTGGTGCCCATTTCTCGGTCTATTGCTCCAATTATGCGGTTTGAATTTCAACGCCTTTTCAGTTTTCTCAATAATACCGAAAAACTTGTCAATGGAATTTCTCAGACTGTGGACAAGATTTTATATCAAAATATTCCAGGAGTCGTTGCCTGATCATCATAATCTACGTCAACACTCGGAGTGGACGAGTTTTACAATAAGCATCAACTTAGTTAGTTTACTCACACAAAACAGCTACATCGAAACACTTCGATGTTTGTAGTTTGGTACGTTTAGGGATTCATTCCGAAGTCGCGTTTGTTTCGCTTCACTCCAGAATTCGTTTAGGAAACAACTCTCACACACTTCAGAGGTAGTAAGCGAAGCACTCGTTAAATTTGACCTCGATTGTTCATTGCCCTCAAGATGTCTTATCTAATTTAATTTTTGTCTCTTCCGACATTCGCCGGCCGCAGTGGCCGTGCGGTTAAAGGCGCTGCAGTCTGGAACCGCAAGACCGCTACGGTCGCAGGTTTGAATCCTGCTTCGGGCATGGATGTTTGTGATGTCCTTAGGTTAGTTAGGTTTAACTAGTTCTAAGTTCTAGGGGACTAATGACCTCAGCAGTTGAGTCCCATAGTGCTCAGAGCCATTTGAACCATTTGAATCTTCCGACATTCCTCTTTATGCACCAACAAAATCATCCAGATGGTATATCCCACAATCTGCAAAACACGTCGTCGGTTCTGTATTACCCCACGGAACACATATCACAATAGTAGCCTTATTCGCTGCTAAACCATTAAATTCTGCCCGTACATATTTAATCTGATGCTCCCACTGTGGAAGTTCTTTATTGATGTCCACTTCCAAATGTTGTCTATTTTTCACCACCTCTTTTTCAATCTCTACCTCGCTACCAGAAAAATTGTTAACATACTGGTTGATCACGTCCTCAAGCGCATTTTTCTCTCTGCACACAATTTCTCACTTCGCCCAAGTTGGTCCTGTATGTTTTCCAACTTGTTCCCGAAATATTCTTCCACTTTGTGGACTCTGGTGTTAAATCAGGCCAGCCTCCTCAAATTTTGCCTTCATCTGCTCTATAGCTTCTAATTCTGAATCAATCATCCCTTCTGTATCAGATTTAATTTTCTTCAAAAATGGTTCAAATGGCTCTGAGAACTATGGGATTTAACATCTGAGGTCATCAGTCCCCTAGAACTTAGAACTACTTAAACCTAACTAACGTAAGGACATCAGATACATACATGCCCGAGGCAGGATTCGAACTTGCGACCGCAGCGGTCGCGCGGGTCCAGACTGAAGGGCGTAGAACCACTCGGCCACAATGGCCGTGTAATTTTCTTCACCTCTGCTTTTACACTTGCCGTTACTGTTGTCTCTACTGGACTTATACCTGTTTCTATTGAACTTATTTCTGTACCCAGTCGACGGCCCAATTTTAGCGCTCACATTTTAACTGTTCTCGACCACACCATTGAATCAATCCGTCCCACTAATATCGTGCCTATCAACATCACCACGTTTACAGTTTAGACTAACTAGCCTATTAAAATATCTGATGTACACATGCCGAGTAATTGCTTAATCGTTGGAAGCTGCACCACTCATGATGATACTGCATTTTAACATTATCGGCGTAAGTATTGAACTTTCCGGTCATGCTGGCTGCTTGTGCTGTACTGCTGTTGCCGGAAGTATCGATGTTGATGAACTGGAACTCGCCAACGGTGGCCGGCTTTGCCGTGTCCGCCGCTGGTGCTATGCCGTCCTCGAGGCCTCCGCTGCTGCTGGTCGCTGCAGACTCGAACTCACCAAGCCTCTGAGTAGTCTTCAACTTCTATATTGAAATTCCGCGGCAAAGGTCCCCACACCTAGCTGTAGCTACGGATTCTTACAGAGGAAACTGCGTCAAAATTTTATGCTCTCAGCCCCACCGAACCTAGGATTTCATCGAGATAGTCTTTTTAAACAGAAAGACTCATCCGGTTTGCTTATCATGCAATAGAATTGGGACCTGGATCACAGAATATTTTCACATGTTGGAATGACAACTGCAGTTCCAAAGGGATTAGACTCTTTATATCCCGGGTAAAAACCCAATTGTGACGTTATCTAACGGTTACTGCTGAGTGGTTACTCTTTTAAACAACATCCGTGCAAGAAGACCGGATGAGTATTTCTGTTTAAAAAGAATAGCTCGATGAAGTCCTAGGATCTAGCCGCGCACGAGTGCTTTTATACACCGCATCTAATTCCCTGCAACTAATAGCACGTAGCTGTGATCCTGACGACAAAAAGTCTATATATTGGCTTGAATTACGAGTTAATAAAATACACAGATATACAAAATAAAAATTAAACAAATCATTTAAGAACATGGATTATGTTCTACCGTCTGTAATTGATGTTGATGACAGATTTATGCTGAACAATTTTTATTAAAAAAGACCTCTCGCAAAAACAGGAAGTGGTCATACAGTATTCAGTTATAATACTCTTATCAAATATACTAAAGTTACCTTGAGAGTGTTACTGGAATTGTAGCGAAATCCGAAAACTAAATAATCATCTGAGACTCACAAAAATTAAGTACATTTCGTAAACTAAATAGATGCAATGTTCACCAGTTCATAGCAGATCAGAGTTCAACATGATAATTCATAAATAAACACACAAGTTCACAGAAAAGTAAGTCATACTCTGCCTATTCTCAGTTTTGTAATACAAGCGGAAATAGTTAGTGTCCTAATCCTGAGCACATTTAGACCTCTCAAAACAACAAGTCCCTTCAAAAGTTGCAGACAGATCTGCCTTCTTCAAGAGCTCGACATTAAGTGTCCAATACCTTTCACTTGAGCTCTTCACTCCAAAAGTTCCACTCCCTACTTGACTCCTGTACTGTTGCGCTACTGCCTTCCATTGAAGACCATCCCGCCAAAAATACGTCGTTCTTACATGCTACAGATATGATTTGACTAATCTTCACCATTGTCTGCACTAGACATATTAATACAACATTATTTAAATGAAAGAAACATTGTAAACTTTCGGTCACTCTCAGACCATGTACAATGAATATAGCTAAAGGTTTGTCCATAAATGAATCAGCCAATATTTTTGTACAAGTGCCCTCACGTTAAGTGACTACAGGTCGTCCTTCTTCACTGTTTAAACAAGTATTTGGGACTAAGAAAACTGCCAATTATTTCTCTGTTCAATTGTGGTTTCCACTAACACATGCTACTTACAACTTTTATATTACAACAGTTTCCTAATAGAAGATGCAATCACCATTTACAACAAATTATTGGCAAAACAGTAAACTGTTCACAAATTAATTCACAAAATATGGGTTACTGATGCTGTATTCATCTGCTGTGTAAACATGGGGTATATAATGTTCTGACAAACATTTGCTTAATAAAAAAGATATGAAAGACGTCATAAGTCAATGTGAAAAATAGATACAAATGAGTGGCATTCAGAGATGATAGCTATCATGCAATGCTGTTATCTGAGAAATTGTTTGTTGAAATCACACGAAGCGTTTAAAAGTTGTTGATTCAGAGGGTCACTGTGAAAATGCTTATTTTCTGTGAGATATTAACTTCTGTGGCTTTATAGATATAGAGCAACTGTTGCGTCATGGCTGCGCCTTATTTTTTGAGATCGAAAATGGATTCAGATACACTTCAATATGTAACTCTGACTTACTACCGAAGCTGAGAGAGCTGTGATTTAGCTACGTCCAAGATTGACACTCCGCGATTTCCTAGAGCATTATCTCTTGCACAAAGGCCATGTGAGTGTCAACAGTCCAGATTTCCAGTCTTGGGATTTACTCATTGCCAGTGATGCCACTACTGTCTGCATCTGGCTGGCAGGAAACCGTGAACTAGCCGGGCTGACCGCATCTCACCTTGTGCCCTGGGCCGGCTAGCGTTCAGCCACGCAAGAAATTCGTCTCCGCTCACTAGCAGGTGTAGGTGGACGAATGACTCGCCCGCATATTCGTAACGTTCAGAGGATCAACTCCCAGACTGCTCTGCTGCAACTACCATACTAGTGGTCAAGTACACTATGTTAACGTGTGATTATGCAGTACCCTCACAAGTTGGTCAATTGTTGCTCGTCTACTCGCTCTTTCACCTCTTCGCTGTAATCGTTCACCCCTGTCATCTATGGCCCGTGGTGCATCAGAGCTGTCTTGGCGCCCGTTCTGCATATCGCTATTTTGCCGTGCATAGTGTACCTTAACTACTGCTACAAGCGAAGAGTTTACGAACTTTGCCGTTTCTTTGATGCTTCCACCTATGACCCAAAAGCCAATGATCATGTCCTATTGGACGGAAAATAAAGTGCTTCATTTCCGCATTACGGCAAAGACTGCACTGTTTCCCGTGTCCCCCCATCAACGATTTATATACTCTGCATTGCTAGTCTGCCGCCTGCCAGCTGCGTGTGTTTACGGCAAGGTGACGCCCAACACAGGTGGTGCTCATATTAATGTTCAAAACGGTTTTGAGATCTGTGGGACTTAACAGCTGAGGTCATCAGTCCCCTAGAACTTAGAACTACTTAAACCTAACTAATCTAAGGACATCACACACATCCATGCTGGAGGCAGGATTCGAACCTGCGACCGTAGCGGTCGCGCGGTTCCAGACTAAAGCGCCTTAGAACCACTGGGCCACACTGGCCAGCCATATTAATGTGACTGGACTGTGTATTATTACTCCATTAAATCTTTGACTTAATCTTACTTTATTTATGTTTCGCTCCTACAATAATCTTTTTGAATATGTATTAGTAAATTTCGGAATATAATCAGCTACTGTTATCTCATCAGAGCGCACTAAGAACTAGCTATGTCTACCACAAACAACGGTTAGAAAACCAACTATTAAAATCTAATAAATCGTTGAATGGAACTACCATTCCATTCTGCATCTACATCATACTACGCAAGTCACCTAATGGTGTGTGGCAAAGGATACTTTCGGTACCACTATGTGATCCCTCCAACCCTGTTCCACTAGCAAATAGTGCCTGGGAAGAATGATTGTCCGTAAGCCTCGGTATTGACTCTAATTTTTCTAATTTTCTTCTCATTGTCAATAGGCGAGATACACTCCTGGAAATGGAAAAAAGAACACATTGACACCGGTGTGTCAGACCCACCATACTTGCTCCGGACACTGCGAGAGGGCTGTACAAGCAATGATCACACGCACGGCACAGCGGACACACCAGGAACCGTGGTGTTGGCCGTCGAATGGTGCTAGCTGTGCAGCATTTGTGCACCGCCGCCGTCAGTATCAGCCAGTTTGCCGTGGCATACGGAGCTCCATCGTAGTCTTTAACACTGGTAGCATGCCGCGACAGCGTGGACGTGAACCGTATGTGAAGTTGACGGACTTTGAGCGAGGGCGTATAGTGGGCATGCGGGAGGCCGGGTGGACGTACCGCCGAATTGCTCAACACGTGGGGAGTGAGGTCTCCACAGTACATCGATGTTGTCGCCAGTGGTCGGCGGAAAGTGCACGTGCCCGTCGACCTGGGACCGGACCGCAGCGACGCACGGATGCACGCCAAGACCGTAGGATCCTACGCAGCGCCGTAGGGGACCGCACCGCCACTTCCCAGCTAATTAGGGACACTGTTGCTCCTGGGGTATCGGCGAGGACCATTCGCAACCGTCTCCATGAAGCTGGGCTAAGGTCCCGCACACCGTTATGCCGTCTTCCGCTCACGCCCCAACATCGTGCAGCCCGCCTCCAGTGGTGTCGCGACAGGCGTGAATGGAGGGACGAATGGAGACGTGTCGTCTTCAGCGATGAGAGTCGCTTCGGCCTTGGTGTCAATGATGGTCGTATGCGTGTTTGGCGCAGTGCAGGTGAGCGCCACAATCAGGACTGCATACGACCGAGGCACACAGGGCCAACACCCGGCATCATGGTGTGGGGAGCGATCTCCTACACTGGTCGTACACCACTGGTGATCGTCGAGGGGACACTGAATAGTGCACGGTACATCCAAACCGTCATCGAACCCATCGTTCTACCATTCCTAGACCGGCAAGGGAACTTGCTGTTCCAACAGGACAATGCACGTCCGCATGTATCCCGTGTCACCCAACGTGCTCTAGAAGGTGTAAGTCAACTACCCTGGCCAGCAAGATCTCCGGATCTGTTTGGGACTGGATGAAGCGTCGTCTCACGCGGTCTGCATGTCCAGCACGAACACTGGTCCAACTGAGGCGCCAGGTGGAAATGGCATGGCAAGCCGTTCCACAGGACTACATCCAGCAGATAGGGGTCCCAGATAGATGAACAGTACTCAAGAATCGGGCGAACAAACGCCTTATAAGCAGCCCACGTGGTTCTCATAAGGCATTAGTGCTGAAGGCAATGAAGATATTTCTTTACACTGACCTCGAACAAAGGAGACTGACGATATTCTACCACACCCTCCTCATTCATTGACATTGTTTGTGGTAGACATAACTTGTTCTTAGTGCGGTCTACGTGGTATAACAGTAGCTGACTCGGTTCAGGAGTTCCCAAAAGTTTGTTAGAAGTCTTCCTATAAGAACGAATAGCTGGTTGCTATCCGCGGAATGTTAAGGTAGCGGATGTATACAGATTCGACTAATTACTGCTCTTATCTGCTGATGAGATCTGCGGGCATTGACATCACAAAGAGACGCACTTGCACTATGTATGCCAGCTAAACAGTTTTGAGGAAAACATACTCCTGACACCGCAGACTTTGCCTTTGCTTGTGAGACTATGCAAATAAGAGGGCGTGCTCACTATCAATGCCTCAGAATTTCTTAATGTCAAAACTCTTAAAGCGTTTTAAATTAAATATTAGTAACCTTCTACATCTGTGCACTTCACGTATCTATGTATTCTGCCCTCTGCTGCTAGAGGGCTCCGAATTTTAGCGTGAAACTTAACTATATCAGTGCGCGATAAACAGCGCACTGTATTCGAGTTTCTAATTCGAGAAGTCGTCCATACATGAGACAGCTGGAAATATGTTCACACGAAGATTACAGATGTTGAATCTCATTTATTTAAAAAGCTTTCAAGGTGTCCATATAAAAAATTGAGTCATTACGTTTCAGTAAGCTCGCTAACGAGTATTACACTTATGGTGAGGTGTCGCAATCCATATTCCCCGTACCGAACGAGGTGTGGCATAAGTCAAGACAGTGGATTCACAATCGAGTTGAAAGTTCTAAAATCAGTTTTAGGTCGTCCTGATTAAGGTTAATCGTCATTCCTCTAACACGCATGTTCCCTTAATGCGAATGTCGCTTAGTTCGATGATATAGGCTGTTTCCTACACTTAACTTTTTCCATGCGAACTTGTGTTAAGTCTTTACTGTCCACAGCCGTCAATGGGATGGCAAACTGTACGCCATCTTTATCTTTTTTCTCCGAGGATCGATAACATTTTGACGAAAAATGATTCGAATGACTGCATTGTAGACCAGCACCCAGTTGTCAGTGCCATTTGATATAACCTGTTTTATCTTTTCGTTTACAGATAGATAGCGATGAATGTAATTAGCTTTTACGTAACAGTTCTTACGAGTAGAAGTTTCTACCAAGTAGATACAGTAGTCTATTGGCTCTTAAGACGTGTATTAAAATACTTCTACAACATGATATTTTAGAACAGAGAAGAAGACCTGTAACATTACTCATAGCTGCTATTTCCTCAATAACTGTCGTATCGTTTACATTTTAGAGTAAAATTCAATGGTTAGTTACACATTACTTTTATTTTGCTTAACAGGATTCTAAAGATTGATCTGTCAACTTCAGAAGTCTAAAACATTTCAGATGATGTAATCATAAGAAATTGGTGAGACATTTATATATAAGAAGTGTATTACAAAATTTACTTAACATTGCCTTATCAGTTTCAGTATCTTCTTCACAAAAGTACGATGGAATGACGAGTCGAAAATTACATAGTGCATATGATAATTACAACCAGAGACGGAAAATTTACAGTAAATGTACCGCACATATGTTAATAGTCGAGTTGATGTGCCAGTAGCAAGGAACAAATACAAAAGGACACAAAAACTTAGGTATATAAAAGAAGTTACATATAATTCATTTGCAGGACATTTCACAAATAACCACATAAGGTATAGCTGACATTAGTATCCAAAAGGAGTGTGTTAATCTTCACCATTAAATAAAAGATACTATACAGTCGAAATAGTGTCCGTTTTTCAATGTCAGCTCACCTTTTAACAGCTCTTTGGGCTGATAGTGGGAATGGTTATATATTTCAAGCTCTACCAAAAGATTCGTTCTGTAATCTTTGTGAGATACATGCAGAATTTCCGTCTTAAGCAGAGATGGAGGAGGAAACGTATGTTTTTAGATTTTGAGATTTTCGGCAAAAGTTGACTTAGATGAATTTTCGCCATCTTTGTTGAGTGATTGCTCACAAAAATAGGTCGCAAATGCTATCCTTCTCCATCCTACATAAAACATATGTTACATTGAATTTAACATACCCTAGATTTGTAAAATCAGACGATTCTAGTACATGGCCAGGAGGAAAGGTTGGTTTGTTAAGAATCATGCTTAGCATTCTAGCACAGACATTGGGAGAGAAGAGAGAACTGCAGGAATCAAATGCCTCTTTAAGTTCTTTAGTAAAGTTAGTAGTGGGATTCTTGCTAATGGTATGAATGCTGTTATTATAAATGAATTCTAACTTTTTCTTAATATAGTCCTCTTTATACAAGGCGACAGAAGCATTACCTTCATTTGCTTTATTGATGAAACAATTTCCTTCTTTGACCTATATATTAATGTTCTTCACTGTATAAAGAGAACAATTACGGCAGCTGTTAGTATTTTCTTTTGTCAGAAGCTATTTCACCTTTCAACCTATCTTCACATCGGTCTGCTGCCAGTACCCATGGCAATGGTCATATCAATCATCAGTCCAGTAAGAGTAGTCTCAGCTAGAGGAGTTTCAATGTTATATTCAACACTTTCATTTGAAATGTTTAGTTCTGCTGCATCAAAAGATGTGTTGATTTAGTTAATGCTCATCTCAAGGAAAGGAAAATGACGGGTGTTATATGTCTTTTCATTTTACAGTGAACTTGAGGATATTCGGGAGCCTAAAGTCCTTTGTGTTATTGTTGAATAATCACGTCTTGTTCCACATTTTACCCTTCATGAATAGGTTTTTAAACGATGTAAAATGGCATGAAATAATTTACTGTGTTCTAGCTGTAACAGATAAGCTTTAGAATCAACAGTTCACATATCTCATTATTAATCTAGTAGGACAAATATTTGTTCATAACTGCTGGAGGAGCATGATGCTTTTCTGAATTTTAAGCAAAATAAAAGTGACTCTGCAACTGATGACTCTGAATTATATTCTGAAAAATATAACATTTGTTGCTGTGGACTTCATTTTCAAGTGTGAGTTGACGTACGCATCCAGGCTTATCTGTATTGTGCAGTCGTCGCGACCTCTTCGTAACTACTGCAACCGACTTCCATTTGAAACTGCTTGCTGTATTAATCTTGGCCATTCTCTATAACCCCTACAGCCTGCCCTCTGCCCCACCACCACTTTTCTTCTGTACTAATCTGACAACTCCCTGCTGACTCAGGATACGTCCTATCAACCGAACCTCTTTTTCAGTGGCGTCTCATAAATTACCTTTCTCGCCAATTACTGTTGATACCTCCTCATTAGGTATTTGATCTAATCTTCAGTATTCTGTTGCAGCACCACTTTTACAAAGCTTCTTGTATGAACTGCTTATCACGCACGTTTCACTAAAGTACAGGGTTACACTCACACAAATTCCTTAAGAAAATACAGCTTGACGTTGAAATCTATTTTCATTGTTAAGGAATTCCTCATTGTCAGATATTTTTCCCTTGATGTCACCAGCCTGAATTTTGTATCCATCTAGTTTGACCATCATATGTTACGTTGCTCCACAAACAGCAAACTCATTCAGTATTGTATGTGACTCTTTTCCTAATCCAATATCCCACTACATTCTGTTCCCTTTGTTTTACCGTTGTTAATGTTCATCTTACAACATATTCTGAAAGCGCCATACATTCCGTTAGATGGCTCTTGCAGGTACTTTGCTGTCTCTCTCAGAACTGCGATGTCACTGGAGAGCCTCAAGGTTTTTTTTTTTCCTTCCCTCGCTCCGTTGTCGACTACTGCTTCCTTCTAATGTTGATCGTTTCTTCTTTTCTGTAAAAGATGTAGAAATAGTTTAAATCCCAGTGTTTTTTACTTCCTATCACCAAAAATTCAAAAATGTCACCCCATTCATCATCATCAACAGCTTTTTCTTATGCCATTAAAGAAGGTTTGCCTGCCTTCATCCAGTCTTTTTAAATATGCCTTAGATTCAATATTGCCCGCATGTTCTTAAATTTCTCCCCCTCTTTTCATTCTTTTCTAAAAAATTCGCTTCAGTATTGTACAACCAAGACTTTTTAAACTGATTGTTTGGTAATGTTCACACATCTGGCTCAAACGAGTTTATTCATGCAATATATTTTACGTGAAATGATTCCACCATGACAGTTCTTAGGTGAGAAAGCGTCAGTATTATGAATCGGTTTCATGAAATGGGCAAAAATATAGAGTGGGATTTTTGATTTTAATTCCTAAGTAATGAGATAATGAACGAGCTGGCATCAGCAGCCTAGGCAATCAAAATATTTCCGCGGCTTTCCAGACTTTGGACTTGATAAAATGTAGAATCACGTACGAAAACAAATGCGAAGACGGAGGAAGTGTACAAAAGTTAATTACTTTGAGTGTTATTTTCGTAATGGCCTATTTCCATTATAGTCAACTACAAAAGCAGGACTATAAATTTGCCTACCCACACAAAGCATAAAAACTCTCTTTCACTGGAAAATTTTAATTGGATTCCCTGTTTTAATTTCGGATTGCCGAGAGCTTTATGCAGTTCATTAGTCCACGCGCCATCCACGGGTTCATACACTGGAAGCAACTTACAGATAACTTTAATTGAATCTGAAACAGCACCCTGCTTCCGGGAACCGGCAGGCCAATTACGACTCAATAACTCTGGCCCGACTATAAAATTTGGGAGGTGTCGCTGTCCTTTATTTGCTGAGCATCCCTTTTTTTCAACGACAAACAAGTACAGGTGCTCTGCTGAGATTGACGATTCATTAAAGAGAGAAGTCATTGTCCCCATTAACAAAGCAGGTAAAGGTATTTTTAGTATACCTGTTGCTGACTGTATTCGCACATGTTATTATACTGACATTCACATCACTACATAATATAGTGGCTAATCTCAGCTGGTTTTCAGGCGCTTTTGTTCAGCTGGCCACACTACGTTAACTTGGCTTTTCTGATCAGTCACACGATGATTCGGCAAATTTTTAACGTTCCTTGTATGTAAGTCACAAAGATGAAGGGAATGTGACATCGATTAACTCTAAAATAAAAACTACAAAAAATGGTGAATGAAAAGTTGGTCGGATAGCTCTACAGGGAATTTATATCTCATGTAATTAAGATAGTGTCGATGCTTTGATGATAATTTTAGCGATAAATATTTGCAAGCCATGTCATTGTCTTCTGTTCTTTCTTCCTTTGGAATTAATCGAAATAGCTTTCCTTATTTCTCACCGTACCCATGACATCTTTACCATTAGAACATGCCTCTAATTTCGGCAGTTGGGAAATCCACACCCCTTCCACGCGGGTACAAGGAAGCCATCTCACCATACGTCAACGAGGATTTGAACTGGACAAGGTGGATGTGGTTATCTCCTGCACAAGCTGCGTCTCCCACTAGAGAGCAAACACTGTCTTCTGATGTAAATATGAGATTAAGTCGACCGCAACGTAGATAAAAGAATCATCTCAGTTTCCGATTTGGACTACTCGATCACCGGATGTGGGCCCTAAAACCACGCCTTTAGTCTCAGAGTCGCGGACGTTTTGCTGCTTTATTCGGTGTTTTACTGAAGTGTCGTTTCAGTTAGCTCTTACCTCTGATCTGCCTCTGCCACAGAAGAGCTCACAAAGAAGTTCGCAAGCACCGCCTGAACAACGGCCTAATAGAATTACTTCTCTGTATGTTACGAAGTGTCTACACCTATATCCAAAAAGCCCTGGTACGGCATGTGTCCCAGTTAATACGTTAGTTATTTGCGTCGATCACAACTGCGATCTACAGCAATGAAATTTAAAGGTGTCAGTTTCTTAGGATTGCAACACAATTCCTCAGTGAAGAATATGGCAAACAAGCCGATATTTACGTTATTGTCTTCTTCATTAGTCGTAGGTCACCTTTGTTTGATTTAACATATCTACACATGAAGATTTACAGCTTAATCTATTTGCAGTCTCTCTTACAAAGAGAGACACATGTAGTATTAAAAATTCGAAAATTCTTCAGAGATGAGAAAGGCTCTATCACGCAGGCTTGTCACCAGTTTCTGCTTGAAGTCAGTTTCATTATCTATTATATTACTTACATCTCTAATCATGTGATCAAACATTTTTGTAGCTAAATATCTCAGTCCTTTTTGTGCTATACAAAGGCTGAGGAATGAACAGCGTAAATTATGTCTCCTTCTGTTAGATTGTATACGTGACTGTTGTTTCCAAACTGTGACTGTTGTTATTCACAATGGTAAAAATGTAGTGTGAGGCCATTGTTGATATGCCTAACGATTTCGAGAAATGGTGCATCGTGTACCATAATATTTCCTCAACCTCCCCTCCTTCCTCGCCAAACGGCACACGCTCCATCCATCACTTTTTGATTCATTTCTTAGAGTTTTCCTCATGATCATTATGAGAGGTACATGTAATATCATCCTTAAGTCACACTGAAATATGTGCTCTCTGAACTATGCGATTCACTGTTCCTTCATGGGTCCGTTGAGTATTTATGTCACGCTCACGCGTTCTCGACCCCCGGACCATGTTCTTCAGTATCATATTCTCTTTAGAGACATTTAGTTCACATTTTAGAGGAGACCATCATTATGTGGTTGACATAACCAATAATCTTTCAAAGGAGACCTATACGAACATTGTAAATGAAGTACAAATCTACACACGTTTGACAAAAATAGAAGCAACAGTTTAAAGGGAAAAATTTAACATCGATGTAAAAAGTTCTCGAGAACGTTAATAAATTTCCCCTCAGTATATACATATTTCAGAACAAAAGGCAGACCTAAATAATGGGCTACCATCAAAATGAGAACATGTAATCACAGTCTATATACCTAACAAAAAATGGAGCGATAGTATGACAGCCACGAGGTCACATTATAAAAATGGTAAAGCAAAATAACATCATAATCGATAAATTACGCTAAAGACGTCGTAAGTAAAATAAAGCTGCTATAAGCCCGTCAACAGGCTTGAACACGTTAAAGCCATACTAAGCATAGTCTTGTTTAGGGTGGGGGGGGGGGATGGCATTGCCTTCCTATGACCTCTGAAACCACGGAACCATGGTGCAACTAAGAATTTATCTCACAAGGAACATTTATAATTTCCAGAGTTCAAAGAAGTGGAGAGGCATAGATTAAAATCTTAGGAAAAATCAGAAATCGTACTCGAGAGTTTTGGTTCAAGACACCGTACATGTAGGGAAATAATGAACTTGTAACCAACAGACGAATGTTGTATCATATATTTGTAATAGCTAGATTTTATATGTATACAGGAAGAAAAAAAAGCATGCACGAAACTAGTTGCGGAAAGAAACAAATAATATAGAAAAGAACAAACTGCTTCCAACATCCTCTATCATTTGTTGGATGTA
Organism: Schistocerca cancellata; assembly: GCF_023864275.1. Classification (NCBI taxonomy): domain Eukaryota; kingdom Metazoa; phylum Arthropoda; class Insecta; order Orthoptera; family Acrididae; genus Schistocerca; species Schistocerca cancellata. The sequence continues at coordinate 642,844,259 of NC_064627.1, forward strand.
TTCAGTCTCTGTATGTCTGTTTTTACGTGACTTTCCTAAATTTCTTCGGCAAATGCCGGGGTGGTTCCTCTGAAAGGGCACAGTCGACTTCCTTCCCTAACCAAACGGGTCCAGTGGCATCGCTGCTTGGTCCCCTCCCCTAAAGCAAACAAACAATTGTTTTTACACTCTACAGCCCCTCTGACTACCATCGAAGCACTTCCTACATATCTTACGTCGTAGTATTCGTCTTCTAGGCCGACAAATCCTGTGGACATGTTTTTATTTTTCTTAAGTCCTGCTTCTTTTATCATTCGCCATGTCAGAAATGCCTCTGGTACCCTTACTTGTCCGAAAGCCAAACTGATACTCTCATCACAATCCTCAGTTTTCTCTTTCTTTCTTCTTTATATTATTATTCTCAGCAATTTGGGTGCTCGAGATATTACGCTAAGTGTGGAATTGTTCTCGGACATACTTTGCCATCGGAATTATGCAGATTATATTTCTCCGAAAGGTTGTTGATATGTCGCCTGAATCTCAGATTTTACAAAATAACTTATATAGTCGTTTGGTTGCAACTTCTCCCAATGCTTTAAACAATACGAAGAAATTTTATCAGTCCTTTTCGCCTGATTTTATCTCAGATCTTCGACAGCTTTGTTAAATTCTGACTGCAATATTGAATTCCCTATGTATTCATATCGACTTCCACTTCTTCTTCAGTCACATCATTAGTTTCTCTCTCTCTCTCTCTCTCTCTCTCTCTCTCTCTCTCTCTCGTGGTGGCCGTCAGCGTGATCTTTCCACCTCTCCGCTCACTCCTCTGGGTTTAACGTTGTAACGTTGTTTATTGGTCTCGCAATGTCAATGCCGAGGTCTCTGCTGGTGGGTTAGACGTGTACAATGTATTCCACAAAATTTATTGAACGTATAGAAAAGTACATACCAAAGCATTACAGAAAAATTTTCAGAATGCGGACGACTTCAAATACACTCCTGGAAATTGAAATAAGAACACTGTGAATTCATTGTCCCAGGAAGGGGAAACTTTATTGACACATTCCTGGGGTCAGATACATCACATGATCACACTGACAGAACCACAGGCACATAGACACAGGCAACAGAGCATGCACAATGTCGGCACTAGTACAGTGTATATCCACCTTTCGCAGCAATGCAGGCTGCTATTCTCCCATGGAGACGATCGTAGAGATGCTGGATGTAGTCCTCTGGAACGGCTTGCCATGCCATTGCCACCTGGCGCCTCAGTTGGACCAGCGTTCGTGCTGGACGTGCAGACCGCATGAGACGACGCTTCATCCAGTCCCAAACATGCTCAATGGGGGACAGATCCGGAGATCTTGCTGGCCAGGGTAATTGACTTACACCTTCTAGAGCATGTTGGGTGGCACGGGATACATGCGGACGTGCATTGTCCTGTTGGAACAGCAAGTTCCCTTGCCGGTCTAGGAATGGTAGAACGATGGGTTCGATGACGGTTTGGATGTACCGTGCACTATTCAGTGTCCCCTCGACGATCACCAGTGGTGTACGGCCAGTGTAGGAGATCGCTCCCCACACCATGATGCCGGGTGTTGGCCCTGTGTGCCTCGGTCGTATGCAGTCCTGATTGTGGCGCTCACCTGCACGGCGCCAAACACGCATACGACCATCATTGGCACCAAGGCAGAAGCGACTCTCATCGCTGAAGACGACACGTCTCCATTCGTCCCTCCATTCACGCCTGTCGCGGCACCACTGGAGGCAGGCTGCATGATGTTGGGACGTGAGCGGAAGACGGCCTAACGGTGTGCGGGACCGTAGCCCAGCTTCATGGAGACGGTTGCGAATGGTCCTCGCCGATACCCCAGGAGCAACAGTGTCCCTAATTTGCTGGGAAGTGGCGGTGCGGTCCCCTACGGCACTGCGTAGGATCCTACGGTCTTGGCGTGCATCCGTGCGTCGCTGCGGTCCGGTCCCAGGTCGACGGGCACGTGCACCTTCCGCCGACCACTGGCGACATCGATGTACTGTGGAGACCTCACGCCCCACGTGTTGAGCAATTCGACGGTACGTCAACCCGGCCTCCCGCATGCTCACTATACGCCCTCGCTCAAAGTCCGTCAACTGCACATACGGTTCACGTCCACGCTGTCGCGGCATGCTACCAGTGTTAAAGACTGCGATGGAGCTCCGTATGCCACGGCAAACTGGCTGACACTGACGGCGGCGGTGCATAAATGCTGCGCAGCTAGCGCCATTCGACGGCCAACACCGCGGTTCCTGGTGTGTCCGCTGTGCCGTGCGTGTGATCATTGCTTGTACAGCCCTCTCGCAGTGTCCGGAGCAAGTATGGTGCGTCTGACACACCGGTGTCAATGTGTTCTTTTTTCCATTTCCAGGAGTGTAGGAGATGAAACAATGTTCTGTGAGGTGTCTTACTGAAGGAATTATCACTGCGGAGGTTAGACAATACACTCGGTAAGTATCCAAGAGGGAGCTGGCGATTGACGTTCAAAGAAAAAAGGAGGCCAATGAAGAAATGATGACACGAACAATCTAATACAGGATCACGACGAAGACATGCGTTGAACTGCGTTTGGTTTAGTGATACGCATTTGTGAGGCCAGGCGCTACAGCTTCTGTGGACCTGAGGATCTCTTTCGTAACTTGTTGCAGTTAGCAGACCAGAGGCTACGAGGGTACCGACTGTGCGCTCGCCGTGTTGCATCGTGTATCTTTTATGGAGTCATGGAATGAACGTCCGTCCGTAGAGTGCTGGTGACGGCACAAACATCTCTCTTATAACGTGAAGCAAGCGTAAAACCAGTGGAGGTGAGTCTAAAGCTTTCAGGCACTGTTGATATAAAGTGTTTGCAGTCTCATATTTGTTTTATGTCTTGCGGATTCCAGTAACAGTTTAGTAGAGCCAGAGGCTGCAAACTATTTCTGAAGTAACATGTGTACTAATGTGTAACCTGGGATGTAAAGACAATATCTAACAACCTAGAACTTACTATGTAATTAAAGTAATATGTTTTGTATTAAAGTAGTATGTTTGTATTTAGTGTTATAACCGGAGTTAACTGAGAAGTACTATTGCTGTGATAATCGTGTTGTATGAAGAAGTGTGTAATAAAATTACTAATAACCATTATAAAAGTTACAGTCGGTTACAAGGACGTAGCCACAATGGGTGGTAGGGGGGAGGGGGGCGGATTTATCCAGAGGGTCCAGACCCCCACGGTCACCAAACAAATTACACACGACCTAGCTGCCATGAAGTGAAAATGAAAGATATTTGGACTTTCTGTCACATGTCGAAATACGGATACGCACTATCAGCTATCACCAAGGCCAACGTTAATGTATTTATACTTACTTGATCAAAAACCATATCTCTGAAACGGCGATGGTTGTATTTCTTTAAACAAATTGCAAATTGCTGTATGTTCTATCATTAGTTGACCAAATGGCAAAATATCGCCCTGTCTGGTCACCAGGGCTGTACTCAGTTTTCCAAAACAGTTCCGATATGAAAGGATGGCTGGCCGGAGGGCGGAAGGGTTGAAGAGGACGGAAGGGGTATGTGACGAGAGAGCATTCTGCAGTTCGTTCGTTTCTAAGAGATTTTTTTCAGCAGGCTGCTTGAATTCATCCGAGTCAACTGTGCACTGCATCCTCACCCTCCTCCCCATTGGTCCAAAATCTATCTGCGCTCGCGTAGCACTATAAAAAAGTGAAGTCATCAGTTCCATGCATAACTAAATCTTAGAATATTCATGCTTACATGCACTGTTGAATGACCAAACATGTGCCGTTAAAGAAAATCACGTGTTGTCAAAATTCAATCTTTTGTTACGAAGCACTTTATTTTATTTTAAAACAATGCACAACGACTAGTTTTACTAATTCCTTACCGACTTGTGGAGCTCTGCGTATTGAGTCGCAGCAACGTTGAAAATGGTTTTCTACGGTTTCCCATTTTCGATTTAGGCAGAAGACGTGGTTGATCCCTTACTATAGGCCACAATCAATTACTTCCGAATAGCCATCTTTTCTGACAGATTCCAGCTCTCTTATAGACACAGGCTTTCTGTTTAATAGAGCTGCATGGAAGGTGAGCCGAGCATCTCTTTGGGGAATCACGACACTAAAAGTCGAACCATATGATAAATAATCCTGATTATTCTTATTAAGGGTCATACATTTGCCTCCTTGGACATTCCTCAGTAAAGAAGATGAATTTTCTCACAAATTTAGGGAAGTATAAGATTGAATAATTCCAGATGCTTTGTATTTTCGCCAACAAAAATTGCTCTTGCTTCTTTGTCGTACGAGACTTCTTTAGTCCAGAAGCCCTGTCTGTAATAGTCATGGTGTCTCAAAAAGCTAGCGCTCTTCCACTACTGATCTCTTATTTAGCTCGGATCTAGACTGAATGAAGAAGAATGTAAAATGTCCTTGGAGGGTGAAGCGAGATTGGAGCATGGTAGTTTCTTAGTGGTTTGTCAAAGTACAGCACTCATAAGCAACGAGATTATATCTACGTTTGGTTAAAACTCCGAGTTGTTTGTTGAATAAAATGATTTATCGTTATTTACGGAGATCTTTAGCATAAATTAAAAACATGAGACTTAGTAAGGTCCTGTTTAAAAATCAGACTCTCCCCCCCAACCCTTTTGTCTGTTGTAGTTTCTAGACAGCAGAAGCACATGCATGATAACAATAAAAAAAAATTACGTTTTCGAGATGGGTAAACAAGCGATGAAGCTGGTATACCATTCTTGAAGCTCCTCTGTTTTTCATTAATATAGCTTAATAAGAAACCTAGAACTATCACCAATAATCGAGATTTGGTCAAAAAGTGTTTTGTAATCGACTCGTCAAATCTAAGTCTGGTATCTGCCTTCTCCATGTAGAGATCTATGCATTCCGTCTAAATTTAATCGCTGTGGATAAATACAGATATCTGACGGTTGTGACTCATTCCTGTGACTAATAGACGGTTAAATACTCTAACGATAACTGATCTTGTCGTTTTTCAGGCATTGCACAGCCCTTGGACTGTCGGTTGTGATATAGTTCTCAAGACTTCAATGCATACTGTATTCAAAGATTGATAACCGACTTATTTCTTGAGAACTCAAGGTTTTCGGTTTCCTGACCTAATTTTACACGACGTAAAGTAGGTACTATTAAATAAACATTTCACTTTAACATACGATTATTTCTCATTTCTTGTTTCTCTTCAGACAAAAAGCTTTACATATACTCTTACCAACAACCATCCCTCAATGATTCTAGCATTGACTCTTAGTTTCTTATTAACTATTACTCCTGAAGTTGCTAACATTTTTTAAATTTAAGAATTAGCTTCTATTCAAAGCAAAATAATAAGTTTCGCTGGGAGTAACTTACATGCACTACTGCCAAATCTGTTACGAAATCATCACAACAGTTAAGGTCTATCGCTTTTTAGATACAGGTTTTTGCCGCAACTGAGCTGCCTCTGTCGAGGCATGGGTCAGAGTACGGACGCTCACACACAAGACGACATTTTCATTATCATCTACTAATTAAAACATTCGCTTGAAAACAAAGGCTACGTTTCATAAAATTTAGTTGGATAAAATTCTGCTTCAGACTGATATTTCTCAGAGTTAAAACGGTCATTTGAAATAAATCAAGAAAGCATTCAATACGGTTATCATTTTGAAAATATACTGTTATTATTTCGTGTCTGCATCATTACGATTCTTATGTCAACCTGTTTCAATCATTGTCTTCTAAACATGTAACGTATGCGTAGAGAACCAAAGTTCTAAACGAGTGTCAACTGCATATCTTTTACTGTGAATAATACAGTACGTTGGCAAACGGCGTATATTAATACAAGATTATGCATTCGTTGGTGTAGTAGTCGAGTCGTCGTTGTGGTGTGTAGCTCATTTCGGCCTCTACCACTGATTTCACGAGCCACAGCCACAAAAGAAAGTGCCTCAGTGGAGATTGTTCAGTTGGAGGTTGAGATGCATTGTTTTTCAAATGTGATACTTGAGTAACCGGAAGGGAATCCGTTTCAGGGGGTTTGTAAATGATTTCACACGCATTGAATCAGTTGAACGAAGTCTCTATTGGTGTCTGTTTTCATTTCGAAGTGGTAAGTAAATGAATCTACAGTGTTATGCAAAATACTTAATTCACACTATTCATTGGCATATTAGAAGAAAATGAAAAGGAAACAAACCTCAAAACTCGAAGAAAACCTGAGGACTTTGACTCGTAGTAGAAACAATGTTAAATAATAAACGCGAAGACAGCCTTGCAGATAAAATGTGGAACTGACAACTAGTTTATGTGCAGTCGCTAAAACAAAACTGTTCGTATGTATTGGTACGCTGGGTAGCTTCGGTTGTGTACAGCACGCGGCAGGAGCAACGCAACACTCACTCTTGCAATGCTAATAGCACCACGTTTAACACACTTTTAGCAATGTACTAGTTCCCTTCAACTTGTGGCGATTTTTCTTACAGGCCTCTTTGATATACCGTGACAGCGTATAATTACGCATATCATTTTATATACACAGTTACTATATATAAACAGTTACTTTTATCTGTTTGAAACGCCGAGCAGCTTCTGCGTCCAAATACGCAAATAACGGCTAATTAGTATAATTACGTAGTAGCTTTTGGGGGAAGTTTGGGGTTCTGTAATTCACCGAAGTAATTAGTGTTCGCACCCACTCGATACTATCTCTTTTACATCATATTGTTTGTTGATGTGCTGTAAGCGAAGCACTTACGTAGCTAAGGTATCCCGAACATGAAAACACATAGCACTAGAGATGGATTTATGACAAAGAGTCCTTTGATACCAGGAAGTATCAGCATACGCAGGCTACGAGAAATAGCGTCCTAGCACTCGTCCAGTATGATAATTTTAGCGCGCGTGAAGCTACAAACAGGTGCGGCTTTCAACCTTGCTGTACCCAGAAATGAAAAGAGTGGTGAGCGTGGGACATGTGTAATTGGCCGGCGTTGAGAGTCGGTCTTAGAAAAGATATTGACGCCTCAGCAAGACGACGTGTTAGTTCTTACCTTCATGGAACGTCCGTTTCTGAACGACGTCCAGCTCAAGGGTAAGACCAAGTGCCGTGACTGGTCAGAAACCGTTCGCAACCTCTTACGGTATGCTGGCTTTAGAACGCATAGAGCTGCCACTAAAATGCTCTCTCTGATGGCTACAAACTTTATAGGCTTTTGTTCACTGATTCAATGTCGACCGTGACTGACACTTGCCATCTTTTCAATACTCATTGCAGTGAATGAGGAACCGGTTATGGTCGAAAGGTCACAGGGAGCACGTTACACCCACAGTACGTGCGGCAATATTCGCTTACTGGTTGCATCACAGTCTCGTGCTGTGATGGATGTCGTGAGATGGGGCAGGTATGATCCACCGACTTCATGGTCATCTCGTCGCGGATCAGTACATGCACTTCATGAAACAAACTATACAGTAGTGTGTGAGGATGCACTATCCCAGTGGAGTGACCCTGTTCCAGAAGGGCCATTCACCGGTCAATAGACCGTCACAGTAGCTGAGTGGACAGCTCGCCGGCTTGTCATGCTGGGGAGCCTGGGTTGGATTCCCGGCTGAGGTGGAGATTTTCTCTGTTCAGGGACTGGATGTTTGTGCCGTCTTCATCACCATTTCAGCCTCATCGACGTGCAAGTCGCCGAAGTGGCGTCACCTCAAAATACTTGCACCAGGCAATCAGGTCCGTCCGCCGGGACGCACTCGCCACACGACATTTCATTTTCACCGGTCCAAACAGGTCGAAACGCGCAGTAATGGCTTTTTCAAAGGTTTGATGTTGAATGGATGTGGAGGACCGATTTTGGGAGCTGGCTGGATAGCATTAGGGCTCATATTTACTCCGGTAATTGCTTCTTGTATGCCAAAGTATTGGTGTATTGCAAAGTCTGTAATAGTATGCCCCTTAAAGGCGATGAGACTCTTTCGTAGAGGCCGTTTATTGCATTTTTCACTGTTACTGCTCTGAAGCAGACCGGTCCAGATACCTTCATAATCTAAAATTAGAATACACTTGACCTGGGTTATTAGCTCACTGATTTTATATTCCTTAGGCATAATGCGTTTTAAGTGGTCCCATGGATTCCACACTAGAGTCTGCATTTTATGCTTGGAGTCGTGTGATAAGGAAACGATGTGCACATGGTTTCCCCTTGCTCTAAAAATCACGGTAATGTGATATATAAAGCCTTAGCAGAAAAGGACCAGCACTAGATGGGTTCACAAGGAAGTTCACACAACTGTTAAACCAGTTAGAAAAAATGTGTCTGAATCAGGCTAGAGGGATGGCAAGCTGAAGTTATTATAATATGAGCCAGCGTGTCCTACGCGCATTAGGATACCCACAGTAACGCATTTTAAGCGTCTTGTGCTAAAAACCTTGTCTGAATTAAAGCTACCTCGGATTAAACGACTATTCATTACAGCCAATGAAAGAGTCATATGAATGCAATTGCAATAGCTACACAGTGAGGATACTAAAGCCATACATTCACAAACACTTACGAGACTTGGAATTCGACACTTTTAAAATCAATGATTCTCTATATTGTTGCATATCCGTACAGGTCTTATTGCCACTGTTCTATGCCTCAGGCACTGTGAGAACTAAGTCCTTATACTTCCCAACAAAGCTGGGCAAATACCTTACTCAGAATCTAGCTGTCTCATATTTGCTAAATTTTCCATAATAGGTACCTTTCCTGTTTATTCAAACTCATATTCGGTAATGAGAGTATCTTTTAAGTGAGCAAAAACTAATTTCAAACCAGATCATAAATAATTATGTTCTGAAATAAAGTTCTACCTATAGTAAGTCGAAACGTAGTGCATTCCTCCATCTTGGCGTCTGTTATTTCATACGCTCGGACCACCGATACTATTTTCTTTTTCCTTCGGACAACTGTATTCTACACTTTTCCCGTCAATTGGAAGGTTATGCAAATTTCGTACCTCCTTATGTGGTTCGGGTCATTATACGTCCAAGCAGATTTTAATAAGTATCGTCTGACAGAATTTAATAGGAGTACATAAGCCCTATAACTACTGCAGTGTTAAAACTGCAGTATTGATGACCTATTACCTCAGAAACTTTGATAAATAGAGACCTAAAATTTTTCGGAAATATAGTACAGGTCCTTTCCTTATCATTGAACCAAATTCAGAAAATACCGGCAAATAACTAATTAAATACCATTTTTTTAGATTACTATCAGTTTTTTCTTTAATAACTCCACTTTTTCCCTCCATAAGGAAAAAAGTGTAAGAAGTAGAAGTATTTTGGTGGTTCAGTAGCTACAGTGTACTGTGACAAAGTCTAAAATTAGGTACAGATATATGTAATAGTCCATTAGACAGTGGATCAAATATTTAAAGGATGTTAATTTTCAGAAAATCAAGTTCAAAATTCCTGACGATATCGGCTCACATATGGAGGCATGGAAGCTCCTAGAACTAGCCAGGCCCTTTATCAGCCATGTCTTTGTCCTGCTCTTAATCATCCTGGAAGCCTAGACACGTTCTGTCTCTCTTGTCTCTTCCTTCTTTAGCCATTTCTTTCACCCCACACTGGGCTTTCATGGTTCGATGCATTCGCTAGAAAGCTTGAAGAATTCCTGGAGTGCTTCAGATTGCTCTAGTATCCTTTCTACCGTCATTAAACCTTATCTCAGCATCACAAACAGACAGTTATAGAGTTTTCATTCCTACAAACAATTTTTTTCGTATGCGAGTACTAATGACATTACTTGAATACTCACTGCGTTCGACCATTGAGACATTTGGATAGAAAGTTAGGACGATCTAGCTCTCTATACACTGCAGATGGTATGCTGCTTCTCTGCCTAAGTTGTTCCTGTTCCTCTGTACTTGCTGTCTGAGCTTTACAGGACTTATACTATGAACCAACACCTAGTGGGCAAAAATCATATAAAGGTATCATAAGTGGACTATCTGTAAAAGAATGTCGCCCATGCGGCTCTTTTCAATCCATATGCGCCATATTGGTTGTCTCTTGTTGCCATTGGATAATAATATTGGAGTTCAACAATGTTTTTATCTGTAAATCTTCCGTTACCATTTACAGTTTATGGTTTTTTTCAGTACAACACTTTCAAAGAACTAGATGCATACGGAATACTGTGTGAATAGTATTCACACAGTGCATCAAATATGTTAACATTAGCATGAAATCAAAGAACTAATAGGTATAAACGATAGCTTCCACACAAACAGATAGTGAACTAAGTCAATCCAGAACGGACAGATTTTATTACATTCAATAAAATGCTTCTGGGTTTGAGGCCTCATTGTCATCTGTAAAACAGCGACATTTCGGCGACCGTTGTATAGCGCCCTGAGGAAGGCGCCTAGCGACAGTCGCCGAAACGTCGGTCTTTTACAGATGACAATGCGGCATCAAATCCCGAAGAATTTTATTGACAGAGACAACGGCAGCTGAAGCCTACGTTTACAGATTTTAATACATTTACATTAATAACTTTGAAATGATATAAAATACACATCCAATTGAAACTATCTCGCAAATAATACAGCTAATTTTTTAGGACAGGTAAAGTATTATTAAGAGATAATAACCGGAAAATGTCACTCTTATACCCGTTTCAACGCAATTACTTCCTTCGACATCTACATCTACATGGATACTCTGCAAATCACATTTAAGTGCCTGGCAGAGGATTCATCGATCCACCTTCACAATTCTCTATTATTCCAATCTCTTATAGCGCGCGGAAAGAATGAACACCTATATCTTTCCGTACCAGCTCTAATTTCCCTTATTTTATCGTGGTGGTCGGTCCACCCTATGTAGGTCTGTGTCAACAAAATATTTTCGCATTCGGAGGAGAAATTTGGTGATTGGAATTTCGTGAGAAGATTCCGTCGCAGCGAAATACGCCTTTCTTTTAATGATTTGCAGCCCAAATTCTGTATTATTTCTGTGACACTCTCTCCCATATTTCGCGATAAAACAATACGTGCTGCCTTTCTCTGAACTCTTTCGATGTACTTCGTCACTCCTATCTGGTAAGGATCCCACACCGCGCAGCAGTATTCTAAAAGAGGAGGGGCAAGCCTAGTGTAGCCTTTGGTTAGCCTTTCTATGTGTTCTTTCCCATTTAAGTTGTTCGTAATTATAATACCTAGGTATTTTGTTGAATTTACGGCTTTTAGATTAGACTGATTTATCGTGTAACCGAAGTTTAACGAGTTCCTTTTAGCACTCATGTGGCTGACCTCAAACTTTTCGTTGTTTAGGGTCAACTGCTCCCTTTCGCGCCATTCAGATAATTATTCTAAATCGTTTTGCAGTTTGTTTTGATCTTCTGATGACTTTATTAGTCGTTAAAAGACAGCATCATCTGCAAACAACCGAAGATGGCTGCTCAGATTGTCTCCCAAACCGTTTAAATAGATAAGGAACAGCAAAGGGCCTATAACACTACCTTGGGGAACGCCTGAAATCACTTCTACTACGAACTGTGACCTCTCTGACAGGAAATCGCAAATCCAGTCACATAACTGAGATGATATTCCATAAGCACGCAATTTCACTACGAGTCGCTTGTGCGGTACAGGGTCAAAAGCCTTCCAGAAATCCAGGAATACGGAATCGATCTGAAATCCCTTGTCAATAGCACTCAGCACTTCATGTGAATATGGAGCTAGTTGTGTTTCACAGAAACGATGACTTCTATACACATATTGACTATGTGTCAATAGACCGTTTCCTTCGAGGTAATTCATAACGTTCGAATACAATATATGTTCCAAAATCCTGCTGCATATCGACGTTAACGATATGGGCCTGTAATTTAATGGATTACTCCTACTACCTTTCTCGATTATTGGTGTGACCTGTGCAACTTTCTAGTCTTTGGGTGCGGATCTTTCGTCGTTCTTAAGTATGGAGCTAATGCATCAGCATACTCCGAAAGGAACCTAATTGGTATACGGTCTGGACCAGAATACTTGCTCTTATTAAGTGATTTAAGTTGCTTCACTACTCTGAGGATATTTACTTCTACGTTACTCATGTTGGCAGCTGTTCTTGATTCCAATTCTGGAATATTTACTTCGTCTTGTTTTGTGAGGGCATTTCGGAAGGCTGTGTTTAGTAACTCTGCTTTGGCAGAACTGTCTTCGATAGTATCTCCATTGCTACCGCGCAGAGAAGGCATTGATTGCTTCTTGCCGCTAACATACTTCACATACGACCAGAATCTCTTTGGATTTTCTGCAAGGTTACGAGACACAGTTTCTTTGTGGAAACTGTTATAGGCGTCTCGCATTGAACTGCTCGCTAAATTTCGAGCTTCTGTAAAGGATCACCAATCTTGGGGATTTTGCGTCTGTGACGGCCCCGGTGGCCGTGCGGTTCTAGGCGCTCCAGTCCGGAGCCGCACTGCTGCTACGGTTGCAGGTTCGAATCCTGCCTCGGGCATGGGTGTGTGTGATGTCCTTAGGTTAGTTAGGTTTAAGTAGTTCTAAGTTCTAGGGGACTGATGACCGCAGCAGTTGAGTCTCATAGTGCTCAGAGCCACTTGAACCTTTTTTTGCGTCTGTTTAAATTTGGCATGTTTGTTTCGTTTTTTCTGCAACAGTGTTCTAACCAGTTTTGTGTACCAACGAGGATCAGCTCCGTAGTTTGTTAGTTTATTTGGTATAAATCTGTCAATTGCTGCTGATACTATTTCTTTCAATTCAAGCCACATCTGGTCTACATTTACATTATTAATTTGGAATGAGTGGAGATTGTCTCTCATGAAGGCGTCAAGTGAATTTTTATCTGCTTTTTTAAATATGTACATTTTTCGCTTATTGTTCGAGGATTTGGTGATTACAATATTCAATCTCGCTACGACAACCCTGTGTTCACTAATCACTATATCGCTTTTAATGCTCGTTATTAACTCAGGATTATTTGTTGCTAGGAGGTCAAGTGTGTTTTCACAACCGTTTACTATTCGCGTGGGCTCATGAACTAACTGCTCGAAATAATTTTCAGAGAGTGCGTTTAGCACAATTTCGGATGATATTTTATGCGTACCTCCGGAATTGAACAGGTATTTTCGCCAACATATCGAGGGTAAATTAAACTCACCACCAACTACGACAACCCTGTGTTGAGTCGGGTACGTGTTTGAAATCAAACTCAAGTTTTCTCTGAACCTTTTGCAACTGTGTCATCTGAACTGGGAGGTCGGTCAAAGGATCCAGTTATTATTTTATTCCGGTTTCCAATAATGACCTCCGCCCATACTAACTCAAGTTAAACTACTTCTGACTCAAACAAACACGCCACCGCAACCGTGTTTAGTCAATCTTTTCGGAACTCCGTTAGGTTCATCGCAAAAATTTCGGCAGTGCTTATATCCGGTGTTAGCCAGCTTTCAGTGCCTATAACGATTTGAGCATCAGTGCTTTCTATTAGCGCTTGGAGCTCTGGTACTTTCCCAATACAGCTACGACAATTTAAAACTGTTATACCAATGATTCCTGTATGTATGTTCTTCCTGTGTTCAGCCTGTACCCTTTGTGACTGAAGCCCTTCTTGAGTTTTCCCGAGACCCTCTAACCTAAAAAACCGCCCAGTTCACGCCACAAGGCCCCTGCTACCCGTGTAGCTGCCTCCAGCGTATAATGGACTCCGAACCTATTCAGCGGAGCCCCGAAACCCAACCACCCTTTGGCACAAGTAACATAGTATTTAGATCAATTACGCTGAACGGCTTGTAGTTTTGCTTAGAGACCAAAATTTATGAACTCATTGTTAAAACCTTATTATCTCTTATTTATTTTTATCTTAATAATTTTTTCTGCTACGTCTGCATCCCGGTACTGTCTGCTACCTCTGTGAACAGTATGTATACGGACAAAACTTTCTCTTCAGTAACTTAATTAAGACCTGATTGATGTAGAACGTTAGTGTTCCCAAATTAGTGGGCAAAAGGACTGCTGCTGAGCTTTTTGCATATATTTGAGTGAGTAATTTGAAAAAAAATTTATGTATCATTACCAGTTTCATCGTTGCCAATGAAATAAATATTTAACTGTTAGTTACTCTGTCATAAAATTCAAATACGAACTTCGTAAAAGTGGAAGTTTTGCTATAGGTTTGAGCTAAGATCACTCTGTGCTCAAGATAATAATATTACCTCATTCCTGTCCTTAAAAGAACATGGATGAAATTTGTGTAAAATATTGTGAGATTTGTTATAGAGTGTCTTAGCTCGTTCTGCAATAGTTCTATTAAAGATCACAAATAATATTGATAAGTGCTGTACTCATCAAGATAAGAGAAGTTACCACAGAAAGACGGATACCACGGCGAGGACATAAAGAAAAAGCCACATGGCTGAACCAAATTCTGACTCAAGGAGTAACGACTGGCATGTACTTGCACAGTTTTACTAACATCTACTTCAGTCAGCATCCAGCACTGCCGATCACATAACTACATATCGCCGTTGGCAGCCTATACTTCCTTGTATAATGAGTAACTGGTGTTTATTTGCGATGTTGTCTATAGTATGCCTATTGGTGGAATACAATGTTGCTTCCGTAGCCCAACATTTGCGTTGATAGAAGGGGTCCCCAGAATTAAGAAACATATTCGCTCACAATCGTTCTCACATTGAAAATACACTCCTGGAAATGGAAAAAAGAACACATTGACACCGGTGTGTCAGACCTACCATACTTGCTCCAGACACTGCGAGAGGGCTGTACAAGCAATGATCACACGCACGGCACAGCGGACACACCAGGAACCGCGGTGTTGGCCGTCGAATGGCGCTAGCTGCGCAGCATTTGTGCACCGCCGCCGTCAGTGTCAGCCAGTTTGCCGTGGCATACGGAGCTCCATCGCAGTCTTTAACACTGGTAGCATGCCGCGACAGCGTGGACGTGAACCGTATGTGCAGTTGACGGACTTTGAGCGAGGGCGTATAGTGGGCATGCGGGAGGCCGGGTGGACGTACCGCCGAATTGCTCAACACGTGGGGCGTGAGGTCTCCACAGTACATCGATGTTTTCGCCAGTGGTCGGCGGAAGGTGCACGTGCCCGTCGACCTGGAACCGGACCGCAGCGACGTACGGATGCACGCCAAGACTGTAGGATCCTACGCAGTGCCGTAGGGGACCGCACCGCCACTTCCCAGCAAATTAGGGACACTGTTGCTCCTGGGGTATCGGCGAGGACCATTCGCAACCGTCTCCTTGAAGCTGGGCTACGGTCCCGCACACCGTTAGGCCGTCTTCCGCTCACGCCCCAACATCGTGCAGCCCGCCTCCAGTGGTGTCGCGACAGGCGTGAATTGAGGGACGAATGGAGACGTGTCGTCTTCAGCGATGAGAGTCGCTTCTGCCTTGATGCCAATGATGGTCGTATGCGTGTTTGGCGCCGTGCAGGTGAGCGCCACAATCAGGACTGCATACGACCGAGGCACACAGGGCCAACACCCGGCATCATGGTGTGGGGAGCGATCTCCTACACTGGCCGTACACCACTGGTGATCGTCGAGGGGACACTGAATAGTGCACGGTACATCCAAACCGTCATCGAACCCATCGTTCTACCATTCCTAGACCGGCAAGGGAACTTGCTGTTCCAACAGGACAATGCACGTCCGCATGTATCCCGTGCCACCCAACGTGCTCTAGAAGGTGTAAGTCAACTACCCTGGCCAGCAAGATCTCCGGATCTGTCCCCTATGAGCATGTTTGGGACTGGATGGAGCGTCGTCTCACGCGGTCTGCACGTCCAGCACGAACGCTGGTCCAACTGAGGCGCCAGGTGGAAATGGCATGGCAAGCCGTTCCACAGGACTACATCCAGCATCTCTACGATCGTCTCCATGGGAGAATAGCAGCCTGCATTGCTGCGAAAGGTGGATATACACTGTACTAGTGCCGACATTGTGCATGCTCTGTTGCCTGTGTCTATGTGCCTGTGGTTCTGTCAGTGTGATCATGTGATGTATCTGACCACAGGAATGTGTCAATAAAGTTTCCCCTTCCTGGGACAATGAATTCACGGTGTTCTTATTTCAATTTCCAGGAGTGTAGTTTTGGACACAGCGTTATTGGGCAAAGAAAAAACAAAAGGAAACAACAGAGACGTGCTGGGAAACCAAAACACCGTCGTCAAAACGATTAAACGAAAATATAGTGCTTAAATAAATAAATAAACTACCTCCCGTTTCCCCGACATGAGAAGGATCCTCCTTAGAAGCCGAGCAGCTGAACTGTTGTAGTTAAGTTATCTTCCATTCTGTCTCGGACGATTCGTTGAGCAACACCGATGGAATGTTCCACTTTATTTCCTCCACTCTTAAGTTTGCTTGTTGTGCTCTGAAGTAGCTTCTTTGGACTAGAAAACTTACCATGACGGATTGTTGAAGAAAATCTTATACACAAATATTCAGTGAATAAAAGTCGCTTCTAGTCCATGTAAGTGTGAGATACATTTTCTACTGTGTAAAACACACACATTTTCCGCTATTGTATTCTGGGACTTAGGAGCAAGTAACAATCCGGTTCGGTGATACGATCTGTTGTTACTAATAGGGGATGCATGCGAACAATATTGGCTACTTTTATCTGGTTATTTGGATATAATGACTTGTGCCTTGCATACATGTGTCTGGGATTTTGAGTCAAGGATTTGCATCCGATGCAGAAGCGTGGTTACGACAACATTGTAGTGCGTGATTTTTTCTTAGTTGGTAAGGTATTATTAATTAGCTTTTCCAAAGCGGAAACACTTGACTGCAAGAATATTCTTCCAGCTCAGTGCTATGATATATTAAGAACTCTGCATTATTTTCAAACTGTACGAAAAGTAAAACAAGTTCCATTCGGTATTTGATTGTGTTCTTGAAGTGTTCCCTGCAAAACGTTAAGTCTCTGGGTCCCGGCACATTTCTTGGAGATTAGCCACAATTTTTAACGACAACTCTGCACTACCCTCCATTGTCGTGATGCAGTTTTCTTGGAAGTCTCTGGTTATGCGATCTAGTTCCATCCGGTGCGATTTCTGATAACTTATTTTAGCTCCTGTAGCTCCGAGGTAGTAAACTATCCGTCTGTTTAACGATTCTACAACTGCATTGTTAACTATGAAACTACGATCAGCTGTGTGCATCCAGAAGACGGTTTTGTAACGAAAAATTTGTAAGATCGGCCGTATTGTTTGTCCTGTTCTAAGTAGAGGCTTGAGATTTAGGGCGTACTAGGATGCTGATAATGGGCGTCACTGTCTTAGAGAATGTCCTCCTGAAACGGGACCAATTATGTGGCCGTTTGCTTTGACTCTGAAAGTGGCTTTGGAAAAAAGATTATTCATTATTTGGATAATTTGTTCTGTGAATCCCATCTTTGTCATGGTGCTGGATAAAAATTTTGATCCGGTAGGAAGTTTCAAATGATCTTACAAGTCGCTGCAGAGTGAAATCCTTTCTGATTTGCTTTTATTTTCAGCATTTTAGTGTTCTCATTTGCTACCTTACAGTACTGGCAGTTTAAAATTGCTACAACACGAAGATGACGTGCTACAGACGCGAAATTTAACCGACAGAAAGAAGAAGCTGTGATATGCAAATGAGCTGCTTTTCAGAGAATTCACACAAGGTTGGCGCCGGTGGCGACATCTGCAACGTGCTGATATGCGGAAAGTTTCCAACCGATTTCTTATACACAAACAGCAGTTGGCCGGCGTTGTCTGGTGAAACGTTGTTGTGCTGCCTCGTGTAAGGAGGAGAAATGCGTACCATTACGTTTCCGACTTGATAAAGTTCGGAATGTATCCTATCGCGATTGCGGTGTACCGTATCGCGACATTGCTGCTCGCGTTGGTCGAGATCCAATGACTGTTAGCAAAATATGGAATCGGTGGATTCAGGAGGCTAATATGGAAGAACTACGTTCTGGATCCCAAGGGCCTCGTATCACTATCAGTCGAGATGACAGGCATCTTATCCGCATGGCTGTAACGGATCGGGCTGCCACGTCTGGATCCCTGAGTCGACAGATGGGGACGTTTGCAAGACAACTACCATCTCCAGAAACAGTTCGACGACGTTTGCAGCAACATGGACTATCAGCTCGGAGACCATGGCTGCGGTTACCCTTGACGCTGCATCACAGACAGGAGCGCCTGCGATGGCGTACTCAACGACGAACCTCGGTGCACGACGTCATTTTTTCGGATAAATCCAGGTTCCTTTTACAGCATCATGATGGTCGCATCCGTGTTTGGCGACGTCGCGGTGAACGCACATAGGAAGCGTGTATTCGTCATCGCCATACTGGTGTATCATCCGGCGTGATGGTATGGGGTGCCATTGGTTACAGGTCTCGGTCACCTCTTGTTCGCATTGACGGCACTTTGAACAGTGGACGTTACATTTCGGATGTGTTACGACCCGTGGCTCTACCCTTCATTCGATCCCTGCGGAACCATACATTTCAGCTGAATAATGCACGACCGCATGTTGCAGGTCCTGTACGGTCCTTTCTGGAAACAGAAAATGTTCGACTGCTGCCCTGGCCAGCAAATTCTCCAGGTCTCTCACCAACTGAAAACGTCTGATTAATGGTGGCCGAGCAACTGCCTCGTCACAATACACCAGTCAGTACTGTTGATGAACTGCGGTATCGTGTTGAAGCTGCATGGGCAGCTGAACCTGTACACGCCATCTAAGCTCAGTTTGACTCAATGGCTCTCAGCACTATGGCTCTGAGCACCATGGGACTTATCATCTGTGGTCATCAGTCCCCTAGAACTTAGAACTACTTAAACCTAACTAGCCTAAGGACATCACACACATCCATGCCCGAGGGAGGATTTGAACCAGCGACCGTAGCAGTCGCGTGGTTCCGGACTGAGCGCCTAGAACCGCTAGACCACCGCGGCCGGCTGTGACTCAGTGCCCAGGCGTATGAAGGCCGTTATTACGGCCAGAGGTGGTTGTTCTGGGTACTGATTTCTCAGGATCTATGCACCCAAATTGCATGGAAATGTAACCACATGTCAGTTATAGTATAATGTATTTGTCCAATGTATGCCCGTTTATCATCTGCATTTCTTCTGTGTGTAGCATTTTTAATGGCCAGTAGTTTATTTGCGGCAAGCATCGTCTTACAGTAAATCGTTTTTGTTTTTGGTGGTAGTTTAGAAACTCTGGCTCAGTACGAAATATGTATCGCTGTCTTGGAAGACTCCCTTTTGATAGCTGTTATCCAGTTATTTATACTGTGAATGACTCCTCAGGTTTTCTTTAAACAGCCTACAAGGCCTGTTTAAATCTTTTACAGTTGTTATCTGAGTCTGTTCTACGTTCGTGCAGCTTCTGTTGGTTTGCGTTGCAGTGGTCACTTTTGCTTCAATTCTGAGCATGCATCCAGAAAAGCAACGGAAATCGATTTCAGCCGCGCGTCCACAGAGTATTTCCATCACCTCTCCAATTCGTTCGCCGTGTGGCCCTTCTTACAGGGCTTTATAAATTCACGAGTTGAAGTTCTGCTGGTCTGTGGGCGAGAAGCTGAAGTTGACGCGTATCTCCCTGACAGCGTCTTGCCTGGGGAAGCGGGGGACGCGTGGGCAGGTGGCACAACAGAGCTGGCTCCATTAAACTTAATCGCGAGGCCTTGGTGGCTGATGGCTTGCGGAATGAGAGGGCGCGCCAGACAATGGCCGCGCCGGGCGTCGCGCCCACCTGGTCTCCAGCAGGACTCCCTCTGAGTCTGGTGGCGGGTCCGCGAGCAGCCGTGAAAAGGCGGCACCGAGGAAGGCGCACGGTTCAGCTGGTACTCCTTCTAGGCAATTAATATTCCTTCAGACTACTTAGAAAACCTTCTTTCCGAATGTTATTGGAAGCACGATTAAATTAGTCCCTCCTGGCAGCGAAATACTTCAGGGTACGTTTTTTTTCTGTGAAGATAGGGTAAGCGATGCATCTTGTTGCGACAGAAATCGAGCGATGCAATGGATATATGCGTGACGTGTTCCCGCAGCAGAGGAAAGAAAAGCAACAAGGCAGCAACAGTTGCCTATGTAGAGCTTCGCTGCCAGCTTACAAATTTGTCATGAATGTCAAAGACATATTACTTGTGATGCACAGTACTATATGATCTACAATGCACCAAAGATGAACTAGCCACTGACAACAATTCTTTCTGCAAACTTTCTTCACGTGCATTATGTTTCAATTAGTTTCGACGTATCGCAATAACTATCAGCACTAACGAACAGAAAAAGAGTACGTTATCATGATATCATACAATAACATGCCAAAAATTACTTTTTTTTACCGAGTAGCACCTGTCATAAAACACTCAGAATGAAAGAAATGTGGATTTTAATCTCTTTCACAAAAAAGAGAAAAGCTTATGTCACGTATATACAGGCTTCAAAAAAATTTTTTTGCATCACCTCGGTTCCGAGAGTTCCGGAATCTGTACAGAAAATTGGAATACATATCAACGTAAACATCATATCTGCCCTTTTTATTGTTTATGAAAACCACACAATGCATGTGGTACCACCATACACTGAGACCTTGAGATGTGGTGGTCCAGATTGCTGTACACACCGGTACGTCTAATAGCCAGTAGCACGTCCTCTTGCATTTGATGCATGCCTGTATTCGTCGCGGCATACTACACATAAGCTCATCAAGGAACTGTTGGTCCAGATTGTCCCACTCCTCAAAGGCGTTTCGGCGTAGATCTCTCAGAGTGTCTGGTGGGTCACGTCGTCCGTAAACAGCCCTTTTCAATCTAACCAAGACATGTTCGATACGGTTCATGTCTGGAAAACATACTGGCCACTCTAGTCGAGCGATGTTGTTATCCTGAAGGAAGTCATTCACAAGATGTGCACGATGGGGGCGCGAATTGTCGTCCACGAAGATGAATGCCTCACCAATTGCTGCCCATACGGTTCCACTATCGGTCGGAGGATGGCATTCAAGTATCGTTCCATGAACACCAGCGACGTACGTCGGCCCCACATAATGCCACCCTCACCGGGTTGCCTCCGAACACGTCTCCGAAGACTGTCTGGTTGAAGGCATACGCGACACTCATCGGTGAAGAGAACATGATGCCAATCCTGAGCGGTCGATTCGCCATGTTCTTGGGCCCATCTATGCCGCGCTGCAAGGTGTCGTGGTTGCAAAGACAGACCTCGCCATAGACGTCGTGAGTGAATTTGCGCATCGAGCAGCCTATTGCGCACAGTTTGAGTCGTAACACGACGTCTTATGGCTGCGTGCAAAGCATTATTCAACATGGTAGCGTTGCTGTCAGGGTTCCTCCGAGCCATAATCTGTAGGTAGCGGTCATTCACTGCATTAGTAGCCCTTGGGCGGCCTGAGCGAGGCATGTCATCGACTTTTCCTGTCTCTCTGTATCTCCTCCATGTCCGAACATCATCGCTTTGGTTCACTCCTAGACGCCTGGAAACTTCCTTTGTTGAGAGCCCTTCCTGGCAAAAAGTGACAACGTGGACGTGATCGAACCTCGGTATTGACCGTCCAGGCATGGTTGAACTACAGACAACATTAGCCATGTACCTCCTTCCTGGTGGAATGACTGGACCTGATAGGCTGTCGGACTCTCCCTCCATCTAATAGGTGCAGCTCGTGCATAGTTATTTACATCTTAGGGTGGGTATAGTGACATGTATGAACAGTCAAAGAGACTGTGTCTGTGATACAATATCCACCGTCAACGTGTATCGTTAGGAGTTTTGGGAACTGGGGTGATGCAAGCCTCTTCTTTACTGTCCGAAACTTTGTTTCAACTACATAAAACTATTATTTTGGGCATTTCAGACGATTTGAAATCTACCACCTGCTGTCACATTCGATACGGTTGCAAGTAACGGGTAAGGCGAACTCTAGATTGTGGTTTATTGGTAGAGTCCTGAAGCGATGCAGTCCTTCAACAAAGGAAATAGCTTAAAATGCGTTACTTCACCCAGTCTTATTGTTCGTCTGTATGGGATCCTTACCAGTTGGGTCTGATTCAAGAGACTGAGAAGGTCCAAAGAAGAGCGGCAAGATTCATGTCTGATACATTTAGCCAACGGGAGAGCGTTACAAATCTCATAGAAAGTTTGAAGTGGGACACACTTGCAGATAGATGGCGTGCTAAACGGAAGGGGCTGCTCACTAAATTCCGATCTTCACCGAGGATTTAGAGCATATATTATTACCACCAACCTTCAAATCGAGCAATAATCACCACTGAAAGATAAGGGAAATTAGAGCTCTTACTGAGGCGTTCAGACAGTCGTTTTCCCATCACGCGATCCCTGAGTGGAACAGAGGGGGGGGGGGGAGGGGAGGATATGACTTTGGCGCGAATTGTGCCCTCCGCCACGCACCGCTTGGTTGCCAGCGGAGTACATAAGTAGATGCAGATGAAGGAGCAACCATAATCCTGTATTCCGCCAGATGTATGACAGACAGCCATAGTAGATATGTACACTTGCACAGTGTTGTCACTTATGATGTCATTGATGAGTCATAGGTATCCTCCTCGCCTCCCCCCCCCCCCTCCCATCTGGCAAAGGTTAACTATCCTATGAAAAAAATGGCGGTACATTCAAATTTTGGCGGTAAATACAGATCTATGGTGGTAAATTAAAATAATTGTCTCCCCACTCCTGTGGACGTAGTGCTGTAGTCCCAAGTATAATTTATTACGAAATCCAAGCTGAGACGCTATCCTGTTGGTTGACTTGGAATAGTGGGACAGCTCTTTGACATCACTTTCAAACACCGAAATACTGGGATAAGTTCTGTGATTGTCAGAACCTAAGATGGCTGCCCTGCAAACTCGATGGTAATTAAATGTGGCGACTGAGGCACACTAACTCTTTAATGTAATAATCCAAGATTTGGGATACTGTCACTGGCCCTGTGACATCACAATCTTGCTCAGACCTGTTGGGTTATTTATAACGCTGCAGTATTCTGACACACTGACCCAGACTTTAGTCAGTGCGACAAATTCTTTACTGTCATCACTCGAGATTCCGAATATTGGCTCTATGTCTTCTGAGACAATAGAAATTTGTATGAACATGACACGTTTCACCCCTCCCCCTAGGTGTTATTCACTAAGATGTGAGCCAGCCTTCTGTGGCCGAACGGTCCTAGGCGCATCAGTCTAGAACCGCGCGACCGCTACGGTCACAGGTTTGAATCCTGCGTCGGGCGTGGATGTGTGTGATGTCCTTAGGTTAGTTAGGTTTAAGTAGTTCTAAGTTCTAGGGGACTGATGACCTCAGATGTCAAGTTCCATAGTGCTAAGAGCCATTTGAACCACTCAGATGTGTATGGTCACTGCATACTACTTCTCCGAAGTTTGAATCTCTCCACTTTCATCTTTATTTAAATAAACACTGAGAGCGTCAGAGAGTTCCAGACTCGCCCCCTTACCTCTGGCCTGACTTATTCCTCTGAGTCTGTATTCTTCGTAGTAGAAACATTTACATCTTTATTTAAACAGATACACTGCCATTGAGAGTTTTCTATTCCTCAGTTGCAAAGTTCATGACCACCACCTCATATGGATGACCCCCACTATCTCCCTGGAGTCGCGCCAACATGCATCAGGGACAGCTCCGTACAGACAGAATCCATACACATATTACCAGTTCAATAATGTAACGTGAAATGGACTATAGAAGTTCCCATTTCCAATGCCAGTATGCTATTGTGACAGCGATATAGACACAGCCGACATAACTTAAATTAAAATAACGCAAAAATATAGGAACCAAGTTTCTGCTTTAATTCGAATGTTAGAGTGTGAAAAATCTGAACAGGTGAAATATATTGTAACAACGTGTATATGCAGTATGGGAATTCCAAAATCTAGAGATGCTCTTTCGTCCTTCTGGCAGTGAGCAATTGTGCGTTGACTCTGAAGAAGAAGAAGAAACAGTTGAGATACTATGCCAGTAAAATTCACCCCTAAAAGATGTGTGAGGAAAGAATGTCGGTTATTTACGCACAGAAACATAACCAGGAAACACACAGTCGTCAAACACTTGCATGTAGCACCAACATTTGAGAATGAAACCAACTTCTACTTCTTTACAGGTCGACTAATACTCATCAAAAAGAAGATGCAAACACACATGACGGGGAAGTATGATATATTCTATGACCATAGTGGCCAATATCATACTTGTACACAAACTTGAAGATGGATGGCAGACACAACACAACACAGCACGGACCATTGCCTACATCTGGTGAAGAGTGTGTGAACACTGTACCTCGAGAGCTAGAAACGCAGTGGGAAACAACGCGAGAAAGTGAAGTGAATTCATAAAAACACTATGATCCATGTGACTGGCAGCTGAGCACAGCAATGCCAGGGATGTGGACAGCTTGCTACTCACTCCGCATAACAGCCACATTGGGAAGCGCGTGCAGTAAAGAACAGCATCCCACCTCACATCAGTGTGCCGAACAGCGCCCGCCCCAACATCACTCAGGAAGATATAGAACAATTTTGAAACTATCGAATAATGTACCGAAATCAATGAACGTTGCGTTGAAATCGATGACTATACTACAAATCAATCTATTTTCCGCCTAAATCGGGGTTTCCACATTATCAAGCGTGTCCATAGCGTTTGTAAATGGGGCTAGGTGACACACGTACGGCACGTCATTCAATTTTCACTTCAGTCTTATGGAAAAATATACGAATAACGTGTCAGAAACCAATTACGTTTCGATTAAATAAGTTTTAACCGGTTTCCAGGTGTAGTTTTGTGTTTTTAAAATGAATATTTTACCAACAACACTCAACTATGCCATAATGGTCCACCTCTTTTCGCGTAGCACTGTCGCGATTCTGTATTTCGTGAATTTAACAAGCTGTTGATAGGTTTTAAAGGATGGAATACATGTTGTTATTCTGTCTCCAGAGAGGGCATAGAACGTTATACAAAACTGAACAGTCAACTAGCGACACAGATATTTGGTTGTGTGAGTTACTTAGCACAACACATTTTACATTTCTACTGTAACTTTGAACTCACAGAACCTACACATTTTTAACGAGCAGTGCAGTTTTTGAACAGACATTTTTTCCATCGTCTTTGAGAATCAGACGTATGCACATAAGGTATAAGTATAGAACAGACATAATGCGAACATGCTGATGGTGATTTAACGCTATCTAGACGTACTTAAACGTACATCCAGCTAGCATGTTCTACATGCTGAGGTCGCGAACTTCGAAAGGA
The DNA here is from genome assembly GCF_023864275.1 of Schistocerca cancellata. Classification (NCBI taxonomy): domain Eukaryota; kingdom Metazoa; phylum Arthropoda; class Insecta; order Orthoptera; family Acrididae; genus Schistocerca; species Schistocerca cancellata. The sequence continues at coordinate 642,869,646 of NC_064627.1, forward strand.
TGAAATTTCTACCTCGGTCACCAAATGCGACATTGATTCTGTCTGATACAAGCCACGTATAGGTTTATGAAGCTGGATAACGTCAACGTTGTGCGATGTTCAAGTCAGATTACATTTCAGAAATCATGGCGTGTTCAGATAATTCCTGCAAAGTGATAGTCAATGACAGTATGTGACGAACAGGAACATCTTACAAGAGTGATAGTCCATTACCTTTAGAACCGGATTTCAATATGAAAAAGAGCCACTAATGTCACAATCGGACTACAGTGCACACTATATTCAACAAAAACCAGAAATCTGGATATTTCTCCTCCAATACACACTTGACAACATAATCGAAGAGCTGCTAAGATACGCCCACCACAGACGGAGTCTCTCTATGGCAATTCATAACCGGCCGGTGTGGCCGTGCGGTTGTAGGCGCGTCACTCTAGAACCGCGAGACCACTACGGTCGCAGGTTCGAATCCTGCCTCGGGCATGGATGTGTGTGATGTCCTTAGGTTAGTTAGGTTTAAGTAGTTCTAAGTTCTAGGGGACTGATGGCCTCAGCTGTCAAGTCCCATAGTGCTCAGAGCCATTTGAACCATTTTTGCAATTCATACCGCAAAGTACAAGTAGCACAGCTTCACCACACTTGAATGCTTAAAGTTACTTCACGGATGCACATATTCGTTCCCCCACTCCTCTATATGCAAGTGGAATAGCAAAATGGATCGACTAACGGCAATATTCTCGACAATGCGTTGTATGGAGGTTTGCATAGCATACATAGTTGTCTTTGTAAGGTTTGAGGCTTAGCAGAAGCAGCATTAAAGTCTTTAACACCACAAACACACCGGAAAAATTAATATCACATCTCTCATTTCTGATGAATTGCAAGGGTGCTCTTTCTGGACAATGTGCTGCAATAGTTCGTAGAGATGTGTGGGTCCCTTTGGTTCTGATGATGATGATGTTTGGTTTGTGGGGCGCTCAACTGCGTGGTTATCAGCGCCCGTACAATTACCCAATATTTGCTCAGTCCAATTTCGCCACTTTCCTGGATGATGATGAAATGATGAGGACAACACAAACACCCAGTCATCTCGAGGCAGGTGAAAATCCCTGACCCCGCCGGGAATCGAACCCGGGACCCCGTGCTCGGGAAGCGAGTACGCTACCGCGAGAACACGAGCGGCGGACCCCTTTGGTTCTGTTAGTATTCTACTAACAATTGCAGTAGTAGTAGTAGTTGCGGATTCAGTAGATTCAAAGAGGAGGAATTCGAATTGCAATAGGTTTCCAAGTAACTATAGGATTTTAAGCCAGCTGTATCATAAGGACTCACAGGCTGCTTTTATATGTGACAGTACAATTTTTTAAGTAACTCCATTTAGACACGTCTTGGTGTGATGGATATCTGATGTCGATATAGACGAACTTAAATGAGAACAAAGCATGCTTGCAAATCAACCACAGAGTAACTACAGTCTCCTTTTAAGGAGTGAACATTAATTTTTCTGATACTTTTATTGTATGACACTCTGTGAGTAGGAACTCACAAGTTCAGAAGCAGAGTATTTCTATTAGACATATACGAAAGAAAAGGAAATAACATTAGTTCGTAACGACTACTTTTGAAATCAACTGTATTCGCCTTGTTCACTCTTCCAATATAACATGCTCACATTAACGTTGTGTAAAATTAAAATTCACCATCACTGATAGTCAAGAATCTTGACGATGGTTATTGAAAGTGTGGTCGTACGGACAGGTCACAAGGGTCAGCACGCAAGGACATGTACTGGGAGCATTAGCCAGGCAATAGGAGCATCATTCTCAGTTTGCAGGATGACCATTTATTTGTACAACCTTAACCAGTGAGTGCTTGGAGACGACTAAGCAAACCTCCTCCTGTATGTAATAATCGAATGAAATTCTGATTACACAGTAAACAGTTTATAGTAAACAAAATACCTCGTACCACTCAGTAAAGCAGATGTTTGCAAGAAATTCAATAAATTCTAGATTTAATAAAATATGCGCCTCCCTCTTATTAAGCTGTCAGTAAAAATTTTTTCTTTTCAACAATTTGAATAATACACTATTGGCCTTAAAATTGCTACACCAAGAAGAAATGCAGATGATAAACGGGTATTCATTGGACAAATATATTATACTAGAACTGACATGTGATCACATTTTCACGCAATTTGGGTGCACAGATCCCGAGAAATCAGTACCCGGAACAGTCACCTCTGGCCTCAATACCGGCCTTGATACGCCTGGGCATTGAGTGAAACTGAGCTTGGATGGCGTGTACAGATACAGCTGCCCAAGCAGCTTCAACACGATACCACAGTTCATCAACAGTAGTGACTGGCGTATTGTGACGAGCCAGTTGCTCGACCACTACTGACCAGACGTTTTCAATTGGTGAGAGATCTGGCCAGGGCCGCAGTCGAACATTTTTCTGTATCCAGAAAGGCACGTACAGGACCTGCAACATGCGGTCGTGCATTATCCTGCTGAAATGTAGGGTTACGCAGGGATCGAAGGAAGGGTAGAGCCACGGGTCGTAACACATCTGAAATGTAACGTCCATTGTTCAAAGTGCTGTCAATGCGAACAAGAGGTGACCGAGACGTGTAACCAATGGCGCCCCATACCATCACGTCGGGTTATACGCCAGTATGGCGATGACGAATACACGCTACCAATGTGCGTTCAACGCGACGTCGCCAAACACGGATGCCACCATCATGATGCTGTAAACGGAACCTGGATTCATCCACAAAATGACGTTTTGCCATTCGTGCACCCAATTCGTCGTTGAGTGCACCATCGCAGGCGCTCCTGTGTGTGATGCAGCGTCAAGGGTAACCACAGCCTTGGTCTCCGAGCTGATAGTCCATGCTGCTGCAAACGTCGTCGAACTGTTCGTGCAGATGGTTGTTGTCTTGCAAACGTCCCCATCTGTTGACTCATGGATCGAGACGTGGCTGCACGATCCGTTACAGCCATGCGGATAAGATGCCTGTCATCTCGACTGCTAGTGATACGAGGCCGTTGGGATACAGCACGGCGTTCCGTATTACCCTCCTGAAACCACCGATTCCATATTCTGCTAACAGTCATTGGATCTCGAGCAACGCGAGCAGCAATGTCACGATACGATACACCGCAATCGCGATAGGCTACAATCCGACCTTTATCAAAGTCGGAAACGTGATGGTAAGCAATTCTCCTCCTTAGAGGAGGCAGCACAACAACGTCGGTCAACTGCTGTTGAGTATGAGAAATCGGTTGGAAACTTTCCTCATGTCAGCAAGTTGTAGGTGTCGCCAACGGCACCAACCTTGTGTGAATGCTCTGAAAAGCTTATCATATGCATATCGGAGCATCTTCTTCCTGTCGGTTAAATTTTGCATCTGTAGCACGTCATCTTCGTGGTGCGGCGATTTTAATGGCCAGTAGTGTATATGCAATTATAGAAAAATGTGTGCCTATCACATATCAAACTCTGTTAATAGTCTTCCATTTAACAATTGCACGTCACAAACATGCGCCACTGCACTCACTAAGTCTTTAACTGACAGCAGTCCATGTTAAGATCAAAGTTAAGATCAAAACGCTCAACAGATAATTAAATATCAACACGTAATTACGAAGTAAGCTTCGGACTTGGACGTTAACAGACATCAGAATGAAGCCAGATGCGTTTAAGAAAGTAAGATACATACAATAAAGTTATTATTGTTTTACAGCTTCGGCCTCGAACCTCAGAAAACCGACATGAGATGGCTCGGCCATTTCTAACACCAGTGTCCGCAGCTCGTGGTCTACTGACTAGCGTTGTTGCCTCTGGAGCACGGTGTCCCGGGTTCGATTCCCGGTAGGATTGGGGATTATCTCTGCTTGGGGCTGGGTGTTTGTGTTGCCATCATCATTTCATCATCATTCGTGAAAGGGATGAGAATGTGATGTGTAAGGATTGGGAATTAGTACTGGTGCTGATTACAGCGCAGTTGAGCGCCCCACAAACCAAGCATCATCTAACACCAGCGCGTCGGTCTGTTGGTCGGTTGGTCGGTCGGTCGCTAATAGGCCGACCAGGGCACCGGAAATCTGCCCTAAGCTCTCGTCCGTTAACTGAAGAGATGACACAGGCCCATAGATGGACTGAACCACAACATACTAAAATTCTAAATTAACAAATTATTAAACAAAAAGAAGAACATTTACTAAAGGGAAAGAAACAAATTCCACATTACGGAAGTGCGAGTGACGGCCTAATATTGTTCCTCACGAACAGTGTCAATATACATTAGCCATGGCTTTGAATCGAAGCTACAAGAGATTGGGTATTGTATTACAAATGAGATAATTACTGTTGTTCCAGGAACATCAATAACGGCCGCTAATCTGAAGGTAGAATATTCGCCTTATAAGGCCACAGCGATCTGTCAAACAGTCACGACCATGTACCATTTGCACTTACACTGCTTCGCAGCATTGTCTTAAGTGGCGGCTTATTACACCTCAACAAATGGTAGACTTTTCGTCCATAGACTCCACCAGAACTTCGAAACAGCGCAGGACGTTGTCCCTTAGATGTATGAATGTACTTACCACACGAAATGTCTCGTCAGCTTCAGATACTGAAAGTAGCCACATGGGTTGCCGGGAAGTCCTGAGTAGAAATCGCCACCTGAAGGTTGTCGATCCTCCCATCGACCTTATCGGCGTCCAAACAACGCACACGGGAACGTGAAAGCAGCAACCTCACCGACCAGAGCACAATCCTTCTCCTCAGCTCCACAAAAGCCCCTTCCACGTCCACCAGAAGTTCCTAACCGCCTTTCCTTTCACAGGGCGGCGCCCCTCTATATCCCACAGCGTCACTAGATGCGGGTGTACTATTGGCGCCTTCTCTCAGACTTTCATCATACCAGCCAGCCAATTCTGCATGTAAGGATGGCGGATCAGCCTACAAGCGATATATCTGGAGTCAAACGCCATGTCTCCTCCTCCACAACCAAAAACTCAACACTGCCAGTATCTGTCAAACAAGGAACGGAAAACTCAGCTCCCTCCCTTGACCTGCGAGAAATGTTATGTAGCAATAGTGTGACTGGGTTAAGAACATGAATAACATGGTCTTGTAAGGCAGGGTGCCAATTTATCAGAAATTGTGGCCTTGCCTTGACCCCTCTAAGATACGTTTCGGTCGGAAACCTAATCACCCAACCAGCACCTTATACTCGCTTAACCCCTGATTGCCGGCCGGAGTGGCCGAGCGGTTCTAGGCGCTACAGTCTGGAACCGCGCGACCGCTATGGTCGCAGGTTCGAATCCTGCCTCGGGCATGGATGTGTGTGATGTCCTTAGGTTAGTTACGTTTAAGTAGTTCTAAGTTCTATGGGACTGATGACCACAGCAGTTAAGTCCCATAGTTCTCAGAGCCATTTAACCCATGATTGTAACGGAGCGCCTGCCTCTGATGTGCGATACAATGTTTCGTTGTGCTTGTCTGCAGCTCTCCTGAATAATTTCAGGTGTCACTTTCTCAGGGAGCAGGTTATTACGCCAGAACAGGTTGGCCAAGGGGGAGTTGACGATGACCAAACATCAAGGAATCGAATGTGGCTTTAAGGGCTTCATGGTAGGCTGAATTAAAGCCAAATTAAGCTGTTGTACTGGTATTGTGGAGTGAATGAGAATGGAAAATGATTAAGACTTCCTTTAAACTGTGCTTCACTCTCTTTACAAGTGAAGGCTGCAGATAGTACAGTATGATCGTGCAGTGAGTTATAGGGTTGTCGAAGCAGAAAGTTTTAAATTGTCGTAAAAGGAAGGCAGGAGCGTTGTCACTGTCAATGGTACGTGGAGGGCTAGATATGGAAAAAATCCCCGACAAGTGACGAATAGTTAACCCAGTGGTCACCCCACAACTGGGTGCTAGCCACACAGATCCGGAGAAGGCATAAACCACGACAAGGATGCACCGGTTGCGTTGCGACTACAAGGCAGGGAGCCGACATAATCGACAGAGAGCTTATCCATGGACAGTAGCCGCTTTATGTTTGTAAAAGTCCCCTACTAGAATTAAAGTTGGTTTTAGCGATTTTACATTCATGGGACTCTCCCTCAAAACCATGTACCATTATACAAGGTAGGCTAAGTGAGAAACTCCCGAACATTGCTAAGGATTCGACCGCTTCTACGTGCCTTGTAACTACATACTTACGACAGCAGTATAAAATTGCGGGAACCAAGTCTCCCGGAAAACAAATCTTGGCCAGATTATCTCTCTTGCCCTGATAGCACAGTACTCCCTTTTAAAAATTATATGCCGTACGGATTTTCCGCTTAATAAATCTTGCCTAAACTTACACAAAAGAGGATATTCGTCTTTTGGTGCCCCAAATTATTAAATCACACAGGAACCTCAGATTAACACCCCAGCAACCCAACTGGTTCCTGTATTTTCTGTTCCTCACAGTGGTGACTGCCTTCCTGGTCGAACATTCCACTGAATGCGTCCTTTCTGAGTCATGAAACTTCTGACTTATTCGATGCGGCCCACCTCTAATTCCTCTCCTGTGCTAATATTTTCATCTTGGAACAGCACTTGCAATCTGAGTTCTCAGTTATTCGATGGATGTATCCAATCTCTGTCTTCTTCTATAGTTTTACCCTCTACAGCTCCCTCTAGTACCGTGGAAGTTATTCCCTGGTCTTAAAAGACGCCTTATCACACTGTCCCATCTTCTTGCCAGTATTTTCCACACATTACTTTCCTCTCCGATTCTTTGCCGAACCTCGTCATTACTTATTTTATCAGTCTAACTAATTTTCAACATTCATCTGTAGTACCTTATCTCAGATGCTTAGATTCTCTTCTGATCCGGATCTACCATAGTCTTCCCCCCTCACAGAGGCCTTTCGAACTATTCACCCTCTCCTCTGCATCCAACCGCGGAGTTCCCGTTGCACCCTTAATGTAACCACTCTTGCATCTAATTTCACCTAAGGTTGTCTTGACTTTCCTTTGGAATTAATCAGTCCTCCTGATAATCATATCTTTTTCGATTTCTTCATATTTTTCTTGCAGCCATTTTGGCTTAGCTTCCCTGCACTTCCTACTTATGTCATTAATTAGACATGTATTTCTGTACTCCTGAATTTCGCTGAACATTTCTGTACTTCCTTTTTTCATTGATCAAGTGAAATATTTCTTTTGTTACCTATAGCTTCTTCGCAGTTTCGTTCTTTGTACCTATGTTTCTCTTTCCAACTTCTATTACTGCATTTTTCAGAAATGCTCATCCTTCCTCAACTGTATTGCCTACGCAACTATTCCTAATTTCAGTATCCATGGCTTTAGAGAACGTCAAGTCTATCTTTTCATTCCTCAGTACTCCTGTATCCCACCTCTTTGCGTACTGATTCTTCCTGAGTGATCTCTTAAACTTCAGCCTACTCTTCATCGCTACCAAATTGTGATCTGAGTCTATATCTCATTCTGGGTAAGCCTTGCATTCCGGTATCTGATTTCGGAATCTGTTTGACCATGATGTAATATAATTGAAATCTTCGCATATCTCCCGCCATTTTCCAAGCAGCCGGCCGCGGTGGTCTAGCGGTTCTGGCGCTGCAGTCCGGAACCGCGGGACTGCTACGGTCGCAGGTTCGAATCCTGCCTCGGGCATGGGTGTGTGTGATGTTCTTAGGTTAGTTAGGTTTAAGTAGTTGCAAGTTCTAGGGGACTTATGACCTAAGATGTTGAGTCCTATAGTGCTCAGAGCCATTTGAACCATTTTCCAAGCAGACCACCTACTCTTGTTGTTCTTGAACACATTATTCGCTATTACTAAGTGAAATTTATTACAGAACTTACTTAGTCTTTCACCACTCTCATTCCTAGCACCAAGATCATATTCTCTCATAACCCTTTCCTCTACTCCTTCCCCTACAACCGCATTGCAGTCCCTTAATTCTATGAGATCTTCATGTCCCTTTACGTACTGCATTACCTGTTCAACATACTTATGTACTTTGTCTATCCCTTCATCTTCATGCGACGTTGCCAGCTGAATATGATTGTCGATGTTGGTTTGCTGTCGATTCTGATGAGAACAACCCTATTACTGAACTATTCACAATAATACACACTCAGTCCTACCGTCATATACACAATGAATCCTCCTCCCGTTATACCACGTTCTGCTGCTGTTGATATTACCCTGTACTTATCTGACTTGAAATATTGTCTTTTTTCCGTTTCAATTCATTGGTCCCCAATGCATCTAGATTTAGCCTTTGCATTTCTATGTTCAGATTTTCTAGCTTTCCTATCATTTTTAAGCTTCCAACACACCTCGCCCCGACTCGTAGAACGTTATCCTTTCGTTGGTTATTCAATCTTTTTCTCATGGTCCGTTCCCCCACCTTCCCAGAGATCCAAATTGTGGACTGTTCCGATATCTTTTGCTGATGGAGTGACATTCATAACACTTTTTCACGTACAGGCCACATATGCTGTGGATACACATTACATGTCTTTAATGCAGTGATTCCATTGCCTTCTGCATCCTCATGTCGTTGATCAATGCTGATTTTTGTGCCTTTATGGGCAGTTTCCCACACCTAGGAATAGAGAGTGCCCTGAACCTTTGTGTGTTCCTCCGCCCTCATTGACGACACCGTTGGCAGAATGAGGGTGACATATTATACCGGATGTCCTGGGCCGCCAATGATCAGTTATTCAGATATTAAGTGGTGGTGGAGTTCGAACCCGTGACCGAGGGCTTTTCGACTACTAACTCAAGACGCTACCAATGGACCACGGGTGAATTCTTTAACGGCATCAAATGAGGATTGCTCTGACACTCCCCACTGAAATGTGTGATTATTCTGACATTCAATAGGGCCGTTATCTGGGCAGAATGAGGGACGAGCTTCCAAAAGAAGTTCTCCAGCCGAATGAACCAGGAGACAGTCTGTGTCGCCTGGCCACCAGGAGCTGTCGCACAACGATTTGATTCACGGATCCAGTTATATGGCTCCTTCCATGTATAGCGATTTTACGACTAAGACGTGTGGGGCCTGAAGATGGCATCAATGTAATGACGAAACTGGTAGCACATAGAAGTTCATAAAATAAATTTCCACAATACATATGGTATGTTTTAAAAAGAATAGATGATGGCGGATTCAAATACAGCCGCCGGTTTCATTAGCATTATTCAAGTACTTCGTGTCTGGGTGCAGTCCCACTTTACTTGATGGATTACCAGAGGCTAGATCGTATCCTGTGGGTAAAAACTACTTTGTCGGTTAACATATCCGTAAAGCGCAGCATCGCTTGAGCCTCAGATTCGCCAAGATGACCTATCTTAAATTTAAAATTACGCTGTATGGCGTTAGTTCCTGTGACCGTAATACACTGGCACAATCTGAATTCATTTCCGAGTAAAATTTAAGAGAAAATGTTCTCTTCTCACAATTAAAGACCAAACCAGTAAGCTGGTCCAGTCCCAGCCCAAAAGAACCGTAACGCAAAGCTGCTTGACAACGGCGTAATGAACGGCCCAAGAAAACCGTTGCAAAAAATACTCGCCTCACAACGACCAACCAGAGGCAGCACGTGCCCATTGACAGTAAGACATCCCAACAACGCCAGCTGTAGGCTAGGAAACTTACCAGTGCTGCCATTGAAAATATACCAGTCATAATCAACCTCTAGGCGCGCAGTCCGGAACCACGGGACTGCTACGGTCGCAGGTTCGAATCCTGCCTCGGGCATGGATGTGTGTGATGTCTTTAGGTTAGTTAGGTTTAAGTAATTCTAAGTTCTAGGGGACTGATGACGACAGAAGTTAAGTCCCATAGTGCTCAGAGCCATTTGAACCATAATCAACCAATGTAAGACTACTGTGTGAATCAGTTAAGGCACACAAGGGTTCATGATTTACTGGACCACGAAGTACGGGTAAAAATGCGTTGACGGAAGGAATAATGCGGTTAGTGTTTAATACGAGATTTACATTTCAACATGCCCAACACTTCTAGCGTCAGCTGGCCGGTTGTTCTGAAAAATCCCGCTTAGTATCGGCAAAACGAATACAATGAGTTGCAAGCTCTAATCGGTCTAGTTCCGCAAAAGTTACTGACCTCGGGCTTAACCCCTCCCAGAACATTTCCTATCATCTCCACCTCACTCACATCAAGCTCTAAACCCATAATAACGGCAAGTACCCCTTCCATATTTTCCTGCATAGATAGTACCTGTCAGTCAATTCATTTTTGACATGGACAGACATTTTATCATCAATAATGCTCTTCCGCAAATTCTGTTGTCCTTTGATCCTACAATACCTCCGGAAGATTAAAAGTTAACTGTCCTTTGAAATTACAATGAAACCAAGACTATTAGCTGCTTACAAGGCTAGATAAATAACAACGGGGACAGTTGAAAATGCGTGTCGACAACGGGACTCGAACCCGGGATCTCCTGCTTTCATGTCAGACGCTCTATCCGTCTGAGCCATCGAGGACACAATATAATGCGACTTCACTGGCACGTTCCCCGTGAGACTCACATTTCCAGCTTACTGTCCACACACTACATTTGTAGCGCACCTGCTTAGTATACTCATTACTTGCGGCAGTCATTCTACCGATTCCCGTAAGAGTTTGAGCAATGTGGGTGCATCCGCAGTGAAGAAGATCATTGGCTGGTAATCCTTATCTACATGAAGATGGTATCTGTTCTTTCAGACATGTCCGAAACAAGTGGGCAACAAGCCAATTCCACTTAAGCGAAGTGAGAGTGACCTTCCTACATCGGTCTGTACAAGCAGTGTCTGCACACATTAGTCATGGCCTTGAATTTGAACTACGAAATACTGGGAACTCAACCATAAGTCATACAATTAACACTGTTCCCGGAAAATCAATCAAAGGCACTAAACTTGAGGTAGAATATTCGTCTCATAAAGTCACAGGGATCTGTCTAAAAGTCACCGCTATAAAACATTTTGGTTACCAGTGTTATACTGCTTCGGATCATTTGCTATCTTAAGTGTCTGCTTATTACACCTAAAAAAACAGAAGAATTTTTTCCCATAAGCTCCACTACAGCTTCATATCAGCGCAGGACGTTGTCCCTTACATGTAAACAAGCACTTATCAGACGAAATGTCTCAGCAGATTCAGAAACAGGAATTGACCACATGGCTTGCTGAGAAGTCATAGGCAGAAGTCATCAACTGAAGATAAATGTAAATGTCGTGGGACTAGGGCCTCCCGTCGGGTAGACCGTTCGCCGGGTGCAAGTCTTTCGATTTGACGCCACTGCGGCGACTTGCACGTCGATGGGGATGAAATGATGATGATTAGGACAACACAACACCCAGTCCCTGAGCGGTGAAAATCTCCGACCCAGCCGGGAATCGAATCCGGGCACTTCTGATTGACATTCTGTCACGCTGACCACTCAGCTACCGAGGGCGGACGGCATCTGCAGGTTGTCGTTCGTCACAGCGGTATTCTCGGCGTCCAAGCACCACACTCGCCAGCATGCCAATTGACCAGGGCGCAGTCCTTCTCCAATGCTCTGCACTCACCACTCGCTGCATCCAGCAGGAGTTCGTAACGACGTCTCCTTTCACAGCACGGCGCCTCTCCTATATCCCGCATTGTCACTCGTTACCGACGTACTACTCGCGCCCTCTCTCGGACTTTCCGTTTACCACCAGTCAGCAAATTCTGCGTGCAAGGATTGCGAACCAGCACACTAGCGACACATGGAATCGAGCACCACGGCTCAGTTATATTTCGCGAACCTTCAGGTAAACCAGTGCTTTCTCTCTATGCTTTGAGCTGATGGCACTGGGCTCACTGTTAGGTGCCACAATTACATTAGCGACACCGGTAATCTTTCACTGAGTTTTTCACTCCCGCTTTCGCCCAGAATCTTCAAGTTCTCCAGTATGCAAGTAGATGGATCCCTTTCTTCTTGAACTACGAGTAATTGACAAGCAAAACATAAATTTCATTAATAGAAATAGTAGTACTGCATGCAAGACTTAGATTTTCTGCCCAAAAGAAGAGAATGCTGAACGATGGCAACGACTATAACGTCCATGAAGAAGGCACGTATGGTAGTCTGGCAATGATAACAAGCTACTCACAGTGGAGTTTCTCCTTTTGTAACACACTATCATGCTGAGTTAAAAAAATTCTAACCAGTTCCAATAAGTTGACAGCCATAATTTTCCATTCTACGAGCATTACATACTGACGGCAAAAAAGTCGCAACTCCAAGGAGGAGTTGTTCGACATAAACGAAAGCTGCTGGGAGTGTTTCTACATCTGAGAGATGATGTCTATTCAGATTTCACGCCAATTACATAATAGTAGCGCTAGTAGCACCACTGCGAGATTGAAAAATCGGATTTGCTGTAAATACACGCTGAAACACTCCTGAGCTATAGTTAACATTGAGAATGGACGTGGTGTGCTGATGATGTTAGTTAATAATATCACTGAGGTGCCAAAGACCCCATTATCGACATTTAACTGAGGTTGAACGACGTAGTTTAATGGGGATATGACAAGCTCGATGTTCCTTCCGCGACTAAGAAAGAAGGATTGGCAGAAATGTAGCCACAGTACATGATCGCTGGCAGTGGTGGTCATGAGAGTTCAAGAAGATCGGGGTCTGTACGGCCACGTGGCACTACGTAGAGGGAAGACCATTGTGTTCTGCGTATGGCTCTGGGGCATCGTATGCCATCTGCAGCAGCAATTTGAGCTACAGCTGGCATAAATTGACACAATGACCTATTACAGATGGGTTAAATTGGACACTTCCGAGAGAGACGACCTGTAACATGTATTCCACTGACTTCAAACCACAGCCTCTTGCGATTTCAGTGATGTCAAGCGAGACCTCACTGGATAACAGGGTGGAGGTCTGTTGTCCGATGATAGCTCCTTCTGTTGGGGCCAGTGATGTCTGTGTGATGGAAGCAGGCCAGTTCAGGTACTGCAGGCAACCTGCCTGGGCTCTAGACACACAGGACCTACACCTGGAGCTATGCTCTGGGATGCTATTTCGTATGACAGCATTAGCATTCTCGTCGTTGTCCTGCGTACACTAACTGCAAATTTGTACGTCAATCTGATGATTCGACTTGGTGTGCTGCCATTCATAAATAGCACTTCTGGGGGTGCTTTTCAGGAGGATAACCCTCGCCCAGGTACCGCTGCTGTAACCCAACACGCTCTATAGTGTTGAAAAGTTGCCTTGGCCAGCTAAATCACCAGATCTGCAGGACATCAGTAGGCGAAAACTCCAGTGTCATTTACAACCAGCACCTACCATCCCTGTACTGAACGAGCAAGTGCAACAGGCATGGAACTCCATCCTACGAACATTCGTCCAGCACTTGTACAGCACAATGTATGCATGTTTGCATGCTGGCGTTCGATACTCTAGTAGATACACCGGTTGTTAATGAACCAACATCTCTCATTTGCAGTGGCTCATCTCGCACTTACCAGTGATCTTGCAATGTTAATGCCTTAAATATGTTAGCTAGCCAAATGTATTCCAGAATTTTCAGTACTGTACGTCAGTTAATTTTTGGTGTTACTTTTTTTTCCGTCAGTATATTTCATTGCCATGTTTCAAGGAACATTACCTCTAAGGTGTGTGTGCTTCCATATATACACAATGAAGGAAACTAAAATGCAGTCTCCGATGAAAATGTTGTGGAAACACAGACGCAAGTTTTACTTCGCTCAGCTCTGTGCAACATGGTTACGTTCATTGAAAATACCGCAATTTTGTGCTGAGAGAAAAATTAAATACATCAGTTTAACACAGACATGACAAGTCAAGTTGCACACAGCCGTTGCCCCTGCGGGACAGAGATAAAAATGGCTGTAACTGTAGCTTTGCAGACCACTGCCAGCGAAATGAAGCTGAGCACCACTAACTTCTTAACTGTGGATATTTTGAGAAAGAATAAAGAGAATAAGAGTGACCATCTGCGTAACAGAAATATTGTGTAGTAGAGACAATACTATCCAATAGGACACCCCAAAATTTTTACTATTCACGAACAGCATTTGGGAAATTTTCTAAGTGAGTTATGGTTTCTCTGGTCATTTCGTGTATGTAGGTGGCAGAAAATTTATGACTGAATGTTTCTCATATTTGAGTGTGTATGGGTATGTGCATATGCACGTGTTATGGGAGCGGGGGATTGGGGCTCACGGAATTGACTTACGCACTTCAGAGGCAAATATATTGGAAAATGGTGCCACTTTTATGGAATTCAATCGAGCTTATATAATTTAGTAGCTGCTAGTGACGGTCTGCTTCATTTAAATGCTCTCTAAAATCCTAGGCTGGCTGTTTCATTTTATTGACTACTAAAATATTACTCTGAGTTTACGTGGAGTTGGATGGTTGATGGGTAGGGGGTACTAAGAACAAACGTAGTAGTTCTGCACTATTGGATATTTAAATTTCCTGCCTTCGCCATCGTGCATTTCAAATTTCCCGCCACCAATATATTGCATATTTAAATTTGCCAACAGTGTCATCTTGGCGTTTTTAAGTTTTTCGCCAGTGCTATCTTGAAGATATTTGGTGACTGGCGTGTCGACTAGCCGTGAACCCTTCAACTGTGGCCCGGCATCCCCATTGATTTGCTACTCAGGGCATAGGAGATCTAAGAAAATATTACTGAACAGACTCTTAAGCAAGGAGGTCTCTGTTGTTGTTCATTTTATCTTCCCACTATATTCATCGTATTTCAACTATCGTTCCGTGTTCACTGTCTTTATTCATTACTGTTTTACTTGTCTACGAATTCCATTTACGCCCCTATCAGGTAAGGATGACTATAGCGGCAAAGGCGTGTAATGAGACCCCCTTTGTTTTATTCTGTTGGGGGTTGCTGCGTCCTAGAGGCGAACATTTAAAATTATTCAAAGAGACTTCTTTTGTTTGGTCAGCGAGTTTCGTGGCGATAGTTACCAACGTTTCTCTACAGTGAAATATTTTTTGTTTTCTCTACCTTACGTGTAAGGCAAGGTACAAACACATTTGCGTATTTTAAAAAAAGCAATTACAGGGTGGTCGGAAATTCCCATTACAGACTTCTAGGACTTATAGAGGGGTGTGAGTACATCGTATTTTGAACAGGAACCCATGTCCGGAAACGTCATGCAACGAGACTACAGAGGGACAAAGATGTAGGCGCGAGCGTCTGTAAATGTACGTATATACGGAGTGATACCGTGATGATGTTACAGACTTTCTAGGATGATGGAGAACGATAAATGTTTTAATTTGAAGTAAGGATCCCTATACCGGAAACGAACGAGTCGAAATTTATAAACGAAAACCGTTCTGATACCTCTGACAGTTGAATACATGTACCGGTTCTTGTGTTGCGAAGAGTGTAGGGCTGGTAACTTTCAGTGATGGTAGAGTGAACAAAAACTAGAAAAATTATCCAGTAAACGTGGGCTCTAAAGTACGTACCCTAACAGCTATGAACACTTGCTGAGTAGAGGAGATGTGTTTCACATTAGTAAAGATGAACGAATGGTCATAGTTCCTCAGGTGTGCAATGACGTTTCCGGACATGGGTTCCTATTCTAAACACGATGTACACACTCCCCTCTACAAGTCCTAGAAGTCTGTAACGGGAATTTTCCGCCACCCTGTATATCGTGGTAGCTAATTGATACTGTGCTGGAAAAACTTTACATATTAAACCTCGAAACCCCGTGTTTATGAATTGTCTAGCTTATACAGGTTCGTATTCAGATACATTTAGCACAAAGGCGTGCAGCAGAGCATAGTGGTCAGTCGTCTGAGAGGCCACTTGGCCACTTTTCTCGATCATGTATCTTGTAATATACTTACCTTGTTTTAATACAACTGAACTGATAGTAAGACAAGAGTGGTTCATTAAATAAATACAGGGTTATTACAAATTATTGAAGCGATTCCACAGCTCTACAATAACTTTATTATTTGAGATAGTGTCACAATGCTTTGCACACACATACAAAAACTCAAAAGGTTTTCATAGGCATTCACAAATTACGATATGTGCCCCTTTAGTGATCAAGCCGATAATCAAGTTCCTCCCACATTCGGCGCAGCATGTCCCCATCAATGAGTTTGCAAGCGTTGTTGATGCGAGCTCGCAGTTCTGGCGCGGTTCTTGGTAGAGGAGGTTTAAACACTGAATCTTTCACATAACCCCACAGAAAGAAATCGCATGGGGTTAAGTCGGGAGAGCGTGGAGGCCATGACATTAATTGCTGATCATGATCTCCACCACGACCGATCCATCGGTTTTCCAGTCTCCTGTTTAAGAAATGCCGAACATCATGATGGAAGTGCTGTGGAGCACCATCCTGTTGAAAGATGAAGTCGGCGCTGTCGGTCTCCAGTTGTGGCATGAGACAATTTTCCAGCATGTCCAGATACACGTGACCTGTAACGTTTTTTTAGCAGAAGAAAAAGGAGCCGTTAACTTTAAACCGTGAGATTGCACAAAACGAGTTAACTTTTGATGAATTGCGAATTTGCTGCACGAGTGCGTGAGGATTCTCTACCGCCCAGATTCGCACATTGTGTCTGTTCACTTCACCATTAAGAAAAAATGTTGCTTCATCACTGAAAACAAGTTTCGCACTGAACGCATCCTCTTCCACGAGCTGTTGCAACCGCACCGAAATTTCAAAGCGTTTGACTTGGTCATCGGGTGTCAGGGCTTGTAGCAATTGTAAACGGTAAGGCTTCTGCTTTAACCTTTTCCGTAAGATTTTCAAAACCGTCGGCTGTGGTACGTTTAGCTCCCTGCTTGCTTTATTCGTCGACTTCCGCGGGCTACGCGTGAAACTTTCCCGCACGCGTTAAACCGTTTCTTCGCTCACTGCAGGCCGACCCGTTGATTTCCCCTTACAGAGGCATCCAGAAGCTTTAAGCTGCGCATACCATCGCCGAATGGAGTTATCAGTTGGTTGATCTTTGTTGAACTTCGTCCTGAAGTGTCGTTGCACTGTTATGACTGACTGATGTGAGTGCATTTCAAGCACGACATACGCTTTCCCGGCTCCTGTCGCCATTTTGTCTCACTGCGCTCTCGAGCTCTCTGGCGGCAGAAACCTGAAGTGCGGCTTCAGCCGAACAAAACTTTGAGTTTTTCTACGTATCTGTAGTGTGTCGTGACCATATGTCAATGAATGGAGCTACAGTGAATTTATGAAATCGCTTCAGTCATTTGTAATAGCCCTGCATGCTGAGGCATTAATGCCTTAACAGCTTCCAGAAAAGTTATGTTTTCTTTTTATTTTGTTACAGCTGTATGTTAAGATACCATCAATTTTTTTAGATCATCCCTTCAACAATCATAGGATTCCCAAGGTCAGGAATAGGTACTAGATTCTGCAACGAGTGAAAATATGCCGTTTACTACAACATCCATAATATACAGATTCTCAAGAAACACCCATAAATCATGAGTTCTTGAAAAAACAATGATGGTATTTGAGCAGTGGTGCCATATTTTGCTTCGGTTGGGTCTTGTCTGGCGCCACTGGCTTGAGTTTGCTATTGATTTACTGTTTGTTCAGTAAGCATCTTTGATCGAAGTCGGCCTCAGAGGAAGTGCTTGCCATGTGGTGTGTCTCTGAGTGGAAAGACAGATGGTCTCAGACAGCGGAGTTGCACGTGAGAGCCGAGTTGTTTGTGACATCGGGTTCCTATGTGAGAGCTGAGTTGGGCTGTTTAAGCCACGTTGGTCTGCTAAAGACACAGTAAACTGGCTATTGGATGAGTGGTGTGTGGGACGTGGCTGTCAGTTGGTGGGGTCTGCCTCCGTCGAGTTCGGGGGCGGGCCTCAGGCTGTGGAAGGGGCAACGATGTGACCGTCCGATCGCTGGTTAGTGACACTGCAATTAATCCGGTTGTATGGACTGCCGCTTCACATTGCTCGCAGCCTGATTCGTCTGCTTCACCCTGGAGCAGTCATGTCGGATACGCTATCCGACTATTTGTTTAGAAATTACCATCTCAAGGCACCTCCTCCTTTCATGCAGCGCCGACACCTTCCACAAGGTGAGTATTAAGTGTGGCTTCGTTTTACTACAGTAGTCTGAAAAGAGTGATCATGTAGTCATATTTCTCCAAACTGTGGCCTTAAGATTTAACTTGCAATATCAACTGAACTTTTATATAGCTGGCTCTTTTCTTCTTCTTCTTCTTATCATTATTATTATTAAAGCATGTTACAATTCTTTTAAAATGTGGCCTTAAGATTTAAACTGCAGTAGTTATTTCTTTGACTTTAAGTTAAATTTTAATATATCAATAAATTATTATTTGCCTGAAATAACAAACAGTTGATATGTGGGCCCGGTTCTTCCCGTTTTCCTTAACTCCCGATTATCCGATTCAGTACTGGAGACAAAACTCATGGAAACTGCAGATATGTATTCAAGGAAGAGTAAAAGAAATGTCCATTGAATCATATTTTTGACACAGAACTAAGATTAATGGCAAATTAGTAAATGATATACGCCAACTGGCGTTTAAGCTTGGTGAGCGAAATAACTTAACCACATCCATTCAGCAAAGACAAAAATATTCCTGTCAAGGATTGGTTGACACGGTTTCGGATGGTTCATCGAAGCCTAAGTCTCAGAAAACAACAGTACACTGCATCTGAGACTTACTTTTCGTTTTCTCTTCCTGTGGGCACTTTACCTATCAGGCCAAGTGACAATTTTGCAGACGTCATCTTAAGTTCACTTTTCTACTACGAAAGGGGCTATTTGAGGTGCATTCAAGTTCTAAGGCCTCCGATTTTTATTCTCCGGGTTGGAAAGAGATAGAAACATGCGCATTGTTTTAAAATGAGGCCGCGTTCATTGTCAATACGTCCCAGAGGTGGCAGCTCTGTACGGCAGATGGAATTTTACCGCCAGCGGCGAGGATGAGAACTGTTTTAAATACTTAAAATGGCGACGTTTTCCTTACTAGAACAGCGTGCAATCATTCGTTTTCTGAATTTGCGTGGTGTGAAACCAATTGAATTTCATCGACAGTTGAAGGAGACATGTGGTGATGGAGTTATGGATGTGTCGAAAGTGCGTTCGTGGGTGCGACAGTTTAATGAAGGCAGAACATCGTGTGACAACAAATCGAAACAACCTCGGGCTCGCACAAGCCGGTCTGACGAAATGATCGAGAAAGTGGAGAGAATTGTTTTGGGGGATCGTCGAATGACTGTCGAACAGATCGCCTCCAGAGTTGGCATTTCTGTGGGTTCTGTGCAGACAATCCTGCATGACGACCTGAAATGTGAAAAGTGTCATCCAGGTGGGTGCCACGAATGCTGACGGACGACCACATGGCTGCCCGTGTGGCATGTTGCTGAACAATGTTGACGCGCAATGACAGCATGAATGGGACTTTCTTTTCGTCGGTTGTGACAATGGATGAGACGTGGATGCCATTTTTCAATCCAGATACAAAGCGCCAGTCAGCTCAATGGAAGCACACAGATTCACCGCCACCAAAAAAATTTCTGGTAACCGCCAGTGCTGAAAAAATGATGGTGTCCATGTTCTGGGACAGCGAGGGCGTAATCCTTACCCATTGCGTTCCAAAGGGCACTACGGTAACAGGTGCATCGTACGAAAATGTTTTGAAGAACAAATTCCTTCCTGCACTGCAACAAAACCGTCCGGGAAAGGCTGCGCATGTGCTGTTTCATCAAGAGAACGCTCCCGCATATCGAGCTAACGTTACGCAAAACAGTTTCTTCGTGATAACAACTTTGAAGTGATTCCTCATGCTCCCTACTCACCTGACCTGGCTCCTAGTGACTTTTGGCTTTTTCCAACAATGAAAGACACTCTCCGTGGCCCCACATTCACCAGCCGTGCTGCTATTGCCTCATCGATTTTCCAGTGGTCAAAACAGACTCCTAAAGAAGCCTTCGCCGCTGCCATGGAATCATGGCGTCAGCGTTGTGAAAAATGTGTACATCTGCAGGGCAATTACGTCGAGAAGTAACGCCAGTTTCATCGATTTTGGGTGAGTAGTTAATTAGAAAAAAAATCGGAGGCCTTAGAACTTGAATACACCACGTAAATAATAAGACATTTATTTTATAGTGACAGGATGTATATAGTTTCTACGGATATATTTGATATTCTCATCAATGACGCAACGTCCGAGAACAATAAAAAAACCTTTTTTTCGTGGTGGCTGTCATAGCCAGCTCTTCTTTATGTGAAGTAACTGTAGGAATCGTAGAGTGTTTTTCTCTACAAAACTGCCCCTTATTAAATAAGGTTGTGGGCGCTTTGTACCACAAAGGTCGGTCTTTTGGGGTACGGTTCACCAGCTGATCTCGACTGTAGATATTTTATAAATGGAAAATGTCACTTGGCTAGTTTCAGGACTACTGCAATGCCAACATTCAAAGTTCGTATCGTCCCACTACCATTGTGAGACGCACATTTGAATGTTTTTCTCGTACAACAGTTACTAGAGCTTCTTTACTTCGGGATCGTGGCTGAGTCGCAGCTCATAAACGGGTTGGCTTGAGAAAACGGAGAACAGTGCGTGGGTGGTGTCTGCTGGGGCGCATCCTAACGCTCACCCACTTTCGGTCACGGCGAGTGCCAGCGGTAGACTTGTGCGGCTCCTTTGCGGCTCCTTTGTGCCGGGAGCGGCGCATCCAGGCGGTACCCGGAATTCCTACAAAGCTAGCGGAAGGCACGGAGGTGGGGGAACAGGCGGCGGTGCACGCACACAATGGAAAGCAGGAATGTTCGAATCACTGGCCTACGGATCTCGAAGCGCAATACATCAGCCTCTAGAGATTGAAATACAGCGAGACAGAAATTTAGAGGTTGTTATATACGGAAAATAAGGTTCCGTGGAGATTGTGAACCTTTTGTTTTAGGTAAAACAGCAGCTCTATTTTCAGCAGATGCCTATTATGAATGTAATAAAATTCTGATAGTGAGTATGAACATTTAAAGAGGAACTTTAATAGCGGCAACTATTTATTCACAAGCGATACAAAAGAGTTACATGTTTTCACCTGTTATTGACCTTCAAAGTAGTCACCAGCGTTGTGTAGAACCCGTTTCCAGCGATGTGGAATGCGCAGTATTCTACTAGCAGAGCCTGTTCCGTTGGTGGTTCGAATGGAGCGGTCTACCGCCTAACGAATCTCTGGAACAGTTCTGAAGATTAATCAAATCAAAGTCACAAGGATTTAAGTCCGGGCAGTTTGGTGGATGGTACAGTACTTTCCAATCCCATCGACCGAACAAAGCAGCCACAGCTTGCGCTGTATGCGCCCGCTCATTGGCGTGCAAAGTGACGGCTGGGTTGCGCAGAAAGTGTCGCCGCTTCTTTCGCAAAGCTGGTCGCTGGTGATCCTCCAAAAACGAACAGTTCTACTGTGCATTGGCGGTCTGCTGTGGAGGAGAGTAATGAGTTAGGATAACACCATCACAGTAGTACACGAGAATTACCATAACTTTAGACCGCTCCATTCGCACCATGAACAGAACAGGCTCTGCTAACGGTATACTACGCCTTCTACACCGCTGTCAACGGGTTCAACACAACGCTGGTGACTACTTTCAAAGACAGTAACAGGTGCAAACATGTAACTCTTTTGTATCGCTTGTGAATAAATAGTTGCCACTATTTCTGTTCCAACCCTCGTATATTTGGAGGCTGCCCTTTTGAGTTTCATCACCACACTAGCATGCAGCAACCAATACAACATGCACTGATGGATGTGGAAGTTATTGTACCATGAAGCATTCGTCCGAAATTTATCAAACATTGTGGAGGTGTTAATCACGTAATAGCTACTGAATGATGAAATGTTCATTTCATTCATGTCTGCCATCGGCATCAATATGATGTATTCACAGGCAGTGTTGTGTTCGTTGTGACACGGCAATAAACAGCTTCTGAATGGCATCATGAGGAATTTCTTTCACATAGGGCGAGTATGATATTGCAGTGCCTGTGCAAACATGTCCGTAGGAACAGATACTGCGGCCACTACAGCCGTTATGAAATTTCCGTATGTCGTCAACCATGTGTCCACGCCTGCACTCGTACATCCTTCATCGATATTCCTCTACAGGGGAAACATTTTAATTGAAAGTCACTAGCCCAATGTCGGCGTATAGGTACCATACTGCACTACCTGTTGTTCAGAAATACGATGCAAAGTCCTATCGGACGTACATGCCTGAAGGCATAGGTGAGGCAGGACGTCTCGTTTGCCTCGCGCCTGTCGTGCAGCTTGCGCGCGTGTCTTTCCTGTTAACCTCCTCCCCAGCCACAGGAAGCATATCGCATGCGTCTATCGAGAGCGCCATAGCACCCTTGTACCGCAAGGCAACAAATAAGATCTCTTTTCAAGCGGACCACACAAGACTTCGAGCACATGAATTGGAAGGTTTTATCCGGGACGATCTACATATTGCACCTCAAGGCATCACTGGAATCCACTTGTCAGTTACCAGCAGCGTCGTCTATATCAAATTGATAAATGAGTAGATGCCTACAGATGTCGTGGACAGACACGCTCATGATCTCAAATTATGGGCACTTTGACGGCAATATGGATACTGTCACGATATCTCACTCTGTATTTGGCTTCCATACGTTGAGGGTCTTTGAACTCCCTTTCGAAGTCCCGCCACATGCAGTACGACAGCGTTAAAAACATACGGTAACGCAATGAGCCACTTGGCTGTAAAGTGGAAAACGCAAACGTCTGATACGTATCACATCTTAAACGGTGTGCGGCAGATCAAGATTAAACTGACAAGGCACATGCCATCCTACTTAGGTACTGGGGGCTGCCAAGCGCCTAGAACCACTCGGCCACAGTGGCAGGCACTGGGGTCTGCAGGACCATCACCATGTACGATGCATAGCCGCGTACTTGTGTTAATTGCGTCCAGAAAGGCAATGTAAGTCTGCCATGTATCCAATGCAGACTCCTACAGACACCTTATATGGATATGGTGTCTGTGCTTTCGGGCATGTCCGAAAGAACAGACACCATTGATGAAATTCAGCCGTCTAGAACGAAATTACAATTATATTAATACCTTCAGTGGCTAACGGGCGGTGATATATACCAACGGGGAGTCCCCGACCGGGACTCGAACCCGGGATCTCCTACTTATATGGCAGACGCTCTATCTATCTGAGCCACGGAGGGCACAGAGGATAATGCGACTGCATGGACTATTTCACACACTACATTCGTAGTGTCCCACCCCAACACATTCATTACTCGTGGAAGACATTCTTACTTAGTTCCGTAAGAGTTCGGGGAATATGTGTGCATGCGCACAGAAGAAGAAGGTCCTGGCCGGTATTGGCAGAACTATATACTTATATGGATATGGTGTCTTTATGAAACTTCCTGGCAGATTAAAACTGTGTGCCCGACCGAGACTCGAACTCGGGACCTTTGCCTTTCGCGGGCAAGTGCTCTACCAACTGAGCTACCGAAGCACGACTCACGCCCGGTACTCACAGCTTTACTTCTGCCAGTACCTCGTCTCCTACCTTCCAAACTTTACAGAAGCTCTCCTGCGAAACTTGCAGAACTAGCACTCCTGAAAGAAAGGATATTGCGGAGACATGGCTTAGCCACAGCCTGGGGGATGTTTCCAGAATGAGATTTTCACTCTGCAGCGGAGTGTGCGCTGTGAGTACCGGGCGTGAGTCGTGCTTCGGTAGCTCAGTTGGTAGAGCACTTGCCCGCGAAAGGCAAAGGTCCCGAGTTCAAGTCACAGCGCACACTCCGCTGCAGAGTGAAAATCTCATTCTGGAAACATCCCCCAGGCTGTGGCTAAGCCATGTCTCCGCAATATCCTTTCTTTCAGGAGTGCTAGTTCTGCAAGTTTCGCAGGAGAGCTTCTGTAAAGTTTGGAAGGTAGGAGACGAGTTACTGGCAGAAGTAAAGCTGTGAGTACTGGGCGTGAGTCGTGTTTCGGTAGCTCAGTTGGTAGAGCACTTGCCCGCGAAAGGCAAAGGTCCCGAGTTTGAGTCTCGGTCGGGCACACAGTTTTAATCTGCCAGGAAGTTTCATATCAGCGCACACTCCGCTGCAGAGTGAAAGTCTCATTATGGTGTCTTTAATTTACTCTCAATCTATATTTTGTACTCATTAGATTGTTCATTCCATTCAGCACATCATGTAATTCTTCTTCAGTTTCACTTAGGATAGCGACGTCATCAGCGAATCGTATAATTGATATTCTTTCACCTTGAATTTCAATCCCACTCCTGAACATTTCTTTGATTTCCGTCACTGCATTGTCGATGTACAGATAGAATAATAGGGCGACAGACTACATCCCTGTCATACACTCTTTTTAATCGCACCACTCCGTTTTTGGTTATTGAATCTTATCATTACCTTGTACATATTGTCAGAATTGCTTCTCTCCAGTTACATTTCCTAAAGCCAAACTAATCGTCATCTAATACATCCTCAGTTTTATTTTCCATTCTTTCGTACACTATTCGTGTCAGCAACTTGGATGCATGAGCCGTTACGATAATTGTGGGATAATTATCTCTCTTGTCATCTATTGTATTCACAGAATTGTGTGAATGATATTTTTCCGAAAGTCAGATGGTGTATCTCTAGACTCAAACATTCTAGAAAACAATGTGAGTAGTCGTTTTGTTGCCATTTCTCCCAGCGATTTCAGAAATTCTGGTGGAATGCTTTATATCCTTTCTGACTTATTTGACCATAAGTCCTCGAAAGCTCTCTTAAATTTTGAATCTAATACTGGATCTACTATCTCTTCAAAGTCGACTCCTGTTTCTTCTTGTACCACATCTGACAAATCATCTCCCTCACAGGGGCCTCCAGTGTATTCTGTCCATCTATCAGCTCTCTCCTCTGTATTTAACAGTGGGATTCCTTTTGCACTCTGAATATTACCACCTTTGCCTTTATCTTACTGAACGTTGTTTAGACTTTTCTTTATGCTAGATCAGCCCTTCAAAATTCCTTTCTTTTCCGATAACTTCACATTTTTCCTGCAGCTATTTCGTCTTAGCTTCCATGCACTTTCTGTTTAATTCATTCCATAGCGACCTCTATTTCTGTATTTCTGAATTTCTCTGAACATTTTTGTACTTCCTTCTTTCATCGATCAACTGAAATATTTCTTCTGTTACCCACGGTTTCTTCACAGCTACCTTCTTATACCTATGTTTTCCTTACCGACTTCTTTGATAGCCCTTTTTGAAGATGTCCATTTCTCCTCAACTGTACTGCCTGCTAAGCTATTCTGTGGTGCTGTAGATATAGCCTTAGAACTTCAAGTGTATCTCGTCATATTTAGTACTTCCGTTTCCCACTTCTTTGTGTATCGATTCTTACTGACATCTCCTACTTCAGCCTAGTCTTCACCACTACTACATTGTAACCTGGGTCTAATTCTCCTCCTTGGTACGTCTAACAATCCAGTATCTGATTTTAGAATCTCTGTGTGACCATGATGTAATCTAACTGAAATATTCCTGTATCACCCAGTCTTTTCCACGTGTACCTCCTTCTCATGTGGTTCTTTAACAAAGAACTCGCTATTTCTGTCTGAAATTTATTGCAGATCTCAATTAGTCCTTCTCCTCTCTCATTCCTTGTCCGAAGCCCATACTGTCTTGCAACATTTTCTTCTACTTCTTTCCCTACAACTGTCTTTGAGTGCCCCATGACTATTATACTTTTTTCTCCCTTTACGTACTGTATTACCCTTTCAATATCCGTACATAGTTTCCCGTCACTTTATCTTAAGGCTGCGACGTCGTCGTGTATACCTGAATTATCGTTGTCGTTGCTGGTTTCCTTTAGGTTCTGATAAGAACACCCCTCTCACTGAACTGTTCAAACACACTCTCTGCCCTACCTTGGTACTCATAACGAATCCTACTCCAGTTAAACCCTATGGAGTCGCCAATCAATACTATTATCTGCTTCTGTAAATATTACCCTGTACTCATCTAACAAGAAATGCTTGTCTTCTTTTCACTTCACTTCACTGACCTTTACTATATATAGAAAGTTCCTTTGCATCTCCGTTTTCAGATTTTCTATCTTCCCTACCACATTCAAGCTTCTGACATTTCACGCTCAAACTCGTAGAAAGTTTTCCTTTCGTTGGCTATTAAATCTTTTTCTTATGGTGTCCTCCTACCTGGCCGTCCTGTCCCGGAGATCCGAATGAGGGACTGTTACGTAATGTTTTTCCAATGGAGAGATCATCATGACACTTCTTCAACTACAGGGCACATGTCCTGTGGATACACGTTACGTGGCTTCAGTGCAGTGGTTTCCATTGCCTTCCGCATCCTCATGCGGCTTGTTCGGCCTTTAGGGGCAGTTTCCCATCCCAACTACAAGAGTGTGCCCTGAACTTCTATCCGATCCTCTGCCCTCTATGACAAGGCCGTTGGTAGGATGAGGGTGACTTCTTATGCCGCAAGTCTTCAGCCGCCTATGCCGATTTTTAATCAAAATTTAAGTGGTGGAGTGTTTCAAACCCTGGATTCGCCAGAATTTCGTTACTGATTGGCATCATTTCGAAACAGGTCTGGCTCCCTGCTAAAGTCTCAGAAGTGTGCGTGGTACAATACTCTGCCGTACTGTGTCTGTTCATGAAGGAATATTTTTCCCATAGCATCCCAGACTTACTCATTGGATGATAAATGAGGTGACTGGACCGGTCCGTCAACGATCTGTACTTTACTCAACGCTTTTTTAGAGCGACCTGCAGCGCGGTGTCCTTCATTATGCTGATGATATAAGATATCCACTCTTGCTTCATACTGGCGATAGTGGTGAGCATTCTGCCTCCTTGCGACAATTAATAAGGCAGTACTGCCGACATTTCCGATAGGTCCACCGCCCCTCCTCCTCTACTGCCCACACACAAAACTCCACGTCTGAGAGGTATAGGTCTATACAATTCCTGCTTCCTGTCATCAGTTCTAAATTAATGAAACAATGAGAATTATTGATAGTTTCGAGATACGAAATGCAAGACCAAACTAAAACATGGTGACCATCATATAGCGTCACATAGAAAGCTAAGAAACTGGTGTTTGTAACGCAATTAGATGAGACATACAAAAAATTTTACATTTTCAGCTTATTTGCAATAAGCAGGGCAACTTTCACACTTTCTCAATTATGTTGCAGATGGCTCGTTTGTGGATTCGTGTTTACCAGAGCTTTTTAGCTTCAACTATCGTATATTTTCATTCGTGTTAGTTTTCACTATTAATTGCGCTACACTCTTTATAGCACTGTCGATGAAAGACGTTATCGTGTTATCCCAAGTGTTTCGATAACATTTTTAGAAGGGAGTAGTTTTATTGGTAACTATCGACCCGTCTTGGGTCTGCACTGATAGCACTAAGTATCGACAACTGGATGACTTATCCGACATAGCGATCATTTTGTTTACGGGGTACTGCTTAGACTTATGAATAAAGTTCAGAGAACAACGTTAGATACGTGAATATCATCACATCCATATAGCTTAAACGATTTAAGCAGCGTGCGGCAGGAAAGTTCTCAGGAGCGACGAATGTTATCCGTTTCACACTTAATTTTCGTTTGGAGTGACATCTAGTGGCAATGATGGAAGCTGCTAGCTGTCCCGCTGCACGGTCCGCCCTGAATCAGTCTACGTGTTAGTGAAAACCGTATCAAATTCCTGAGATTAGCCTCAACACACAGAAAACATTATAGTATGTATAAAAGAAGAGGAAGAAGAAGACTTGTATACATGTATAGCTTCTAGTAACAATAATGATCAACGACCTCCAGTTCGTGTCCATACTGGACAACATCGGGATGATCCACGAATATGTTGCACGGAGTGGCCGCTAGGTCTTGGTCGCCATGTCACGGATTGTGCGGCGCTTCCCGCCGGACATTCGAGTTCTTCCTCGGACACGGGTGTGTGTGTTGTTCTTAGCATAAGTTACTTTAAGTTAGTATAAATAGTGTGTAAGTCTAGGGACCGATGACCTCAGCAGTTTGGTCTCTTAGGAATTCACACACACACGAATACGCGCAGGCAGTACAAAGTGTACGAGTCGCAGAATCGAAAATGACAATAGGTCACATAATCGCGACGAAAGTGTCTCAGAGCGAGCTGATAACCGACACCACCACAGGGAAGAGCGATGATAAAGTGGACACCCTCGACCGCACTGCGAGAGACGCCGTCATAATAATGAAAGTGAAGATAATTGATGGGCCGGAAACCATTCGCACTACACTGCGAACAATGACAGCAGTGGCACAAAAATGAAAAAGAAAAAATGGAAGGATATGACGCAAATCTCCAGAGAATATGCGGGGTAGCTACTCACAGGGCCGTTGTAGTTCCGCATATCTCTTATACTCCTGAGTAAGACGATATTGCATGGGATAGTGGATCCTCATCCCAAACAATAAAAGTGCTATCCTGCATAAATTCAGTAATAGTAATTTGCATTGAAACACTATAGGCTCCGTAGTTGTCGCCAGCAGATAATTTCAGGGGATATTTGAATCTAAAATTAGCAGTTCCTAAACAACCGGCGATGCTCGCACCGGCCTGATGCGGTAAATCACGCGGCCTTACGCTTATCACCGCTAATGACACAGCGATGGTGGACTTTAATTTATCATAGTTCAGTCAATTAACGCGAAATATTTATAAACTGTGTACGCAAAACTACTTACTAGTATAACTGTAACAAACCCTTTACAATAGTTCCTGTGAGTAGCGCCGCGGTGGATTAGCCGAGCAGTCTTAGGCGCTGCAATCATGGACTGTGCGGCTGGTCCCGGCGGACGTTCGAGTCCTCCCTCGGGCATGGGTGTGTGTTTGTCCTTAGGATAATTTAGGTTAAGTAGTGTGTAAGTTTAGGGACTGATGACCTTAGCAGTTAAGTCCAGTAAGATTATACACACTTTTTTGTGATTAGACCAAACACAGTGTCAGAAACGTACAGGTGAGTACCATTTACAAGCGCCGAGATATGTTGCCCTTCAGTAAATTCGGCACAAAATTTCAACCGCCTGCCTTAGCTATCATCTTAAATTAAAATTTTAACGCTACAGTCATTAGGACTAATAGCACAACATGTCACTGTTCTGCAGAAAACATTATTACCGGACACGAGTTATGTGTACTTTACTCCCTAGGCTTACTTCAGCGCCGTTTCGTGTAGTACATTACAGCTACATGGACAGCGCATAGGATTCCATAACTGGTAAGCAATTTCAGAACCGTAGAGTCTGTGTCACTTAGAAGATCCAAAACGATTCGTCACAAGCTGTTTCACGAAATGAGGTTAATACTCTCAAGAGAAAATTCACTGAATTTAGAAAAACGCTCTCCCTCATTTTTTCTGAAGTTGGGATCGTAACATATAAACTGGTGTCAGGTATTAGAAAGAGGTCCTACGGAGACCGTCAAAGCACGCCAAGTTCATGGTAGCAGTTTATTTAAGAATATATGGTACCACTAGACTATTTTGTTGTACTGACCCTTAATACTGATGTAAGCAATTTGCGTGTTTTTGAGGAGTATTTATCTTAGTGCCTTTAACTGTGTACGTCTGCTAAGAAAAAAATTCAATAATGTGCACATATAATGATGGCTCCAACTTAGAAGCAAAGATAGAATAAGTGAAAATGAAACATGATGAAAATGGTTCAAATGACTCTGAGCACTATGGGACTCAACATCTTAGGTCATAAGTCCCCTAGAACTTAGAACTACTTAAACCTAACTAACCTAAGGACATCACACACATCCATGCCCGAGGCAGGATTCGAACCTGCGACCGTAGCAGTCCCGCGGTTCCGGACTGCAGCGCCAGAACCGCTAGACCACCGCGGCCGGCCATGAAACATGACTTGTGGAAACTACATGGAGTTAATATCAGTGAGTCCAATAATAGCATCACAGGATACAGTATTTACATATCTTGATCCAACAGTTAACGTGCGATTCGATTCGAAATCCTTATTTCTTGGACTGCTTTATTGAAGTGGAAATGTGCTATTATTCATGATATTCCTTGCACAGAATGTTCTCTTTTATTAATGCAAGTGTATTGCTGAATACAGTGATCAAACAGGTATTAGTTCAACGAATTAGGTACCTGTTACACTCGCTCGTTGATAACGGTTATACTCGGTGGCTAAACGCCGCAGCAAGTGAATCACATGCGAGGCAGCTGTCAACCACTGGAGCCTACGCAGTGGTTTTGTCTCTACACATTCAAGATACCGTCTCCACACTAGTCATTGTTGCCACCAGAAATCTGTGGTTTTGTGTAAATCATTGATATGTTAGGAATCATGCGTTCTTACCTACCATCATCCCACATTCCGTGGTGTCGTCCGCAGAACGAGGTCGCATGCAAAATTTAGTACCTCAATATGGGAAGACATGGAAAGAAAGTCGCTGCCAGACGCCGCTACGAATCGGAAACATCGGAGTAGACACGTTCTTAGTATTTGCTTAACCTGCCGTAACCGGAAAGGTACTGAAGACTGAGCGCTCAGCGCTCAGCTATTTATCAGTGGTCAGCGGAGACCTCTCTCGGGCATGGGTGTGTGTGTTGTCCTTAGTGTAATTTAGATTAAGTAGTGTGTAAGCTAGGGACCGATGACCTCAGCAGTTTGGTCCCATAAGACCTTACCACAAATGAAGTGCTAAACGCCATAAGTGTCAGCGACAGCGACAAATTCGTGTCATTTGTGTGAACGCTACTTTTTTCCAAACTTAAGAACTTACCATGTTCAAGTTTTAATGAACTGCTAATAGTTTCTTTGCGCATTGCAGTATTCGCTCCACATTCTTCTGAAGTAGACTTGGTACAGTACGCCACAAGCGCAAAGTAGCTTAACCCGCTACGTTCTGCGTTGTGCGCTAAACGCATGTCTCTGGCAGACTATTAAGCTATTGCGGTGTCAATACTTGCGCTCGTCTATGGTGTAATGCCGACGTTACACAAGACAAATCTTAAAAAGAGACAACACTTTGGCTGACTTTTGACCACTCATTTAAATTTTTATCCTGGCACCAGAAACTCGCGTTACGTAGGAGGGTTATCCAGAAAGTAAAATACGTTTTGGTCTACCACGGCAGTTTTAGGGGGCGGGGATGAGGGGGGTGGGTAGGGGATACAGCTGCCATCTTGGTGCCAAAACGTTCCCACACTCAGTACGCATTCACCGGTGGTAGCGCGTCACCTGTGTCTCCGCTACTTTGCTTCCTGTGACTTGTTAAGGGATGCACTGCAACACGAAATCCAGCCACTTGGAAGGTGCGCTCTGTGATTTGTATTCTGCATACCAATCTAAATTTATCGTGACCTGTGTGAAGTGTGTGAAAAGGAATTAATGAGTAAACACAACTGAGGCTACGGTGTATCAATTTTAAAAATGTTCTTACACAATGTTCACGATGACGACCGTAGTGGTAGACCTAGCCTTGTGACTGACGATCGGGTGATGAAAATCTACGACATAATTCGTGAAAATCGTCGTCTCACGATTAGGGAACTTCCGAAAATTTTCGTTGAATTTCAAGGAGTCTGATGCATGAAATCGTGGTGCAGAATCTTGGTTACAGCAAATTTTGTGCTAGGTGTTTTCGAAAAACCCTAACAGAAGACAACACAAAACGGAGACTGGTTGTAGCAGTGACCTTCCTAGAATATTACGACAAAAATGGTAACGAAGTTCAAATGGTTCAAATGGCTCTGAGCACTATGGGACTCAACTTCTGAGGTCATCAGTCCCCTAGAACGTAGAACTACTTAAACCTAACTAACCTAAGGACATCACACAGATCCATGCCCGAGGCAGGATTCGAACCTGCGACCGTAGCGGTCTCGCGGGGTAACGAAGTTATCGATCGTATCGTAACTGATGACGAGGCTTCCACGAAGCATGTAGAGGTATTCTTAAACTCTGACAAAGTTAACATGGGCGACACAAAATAAGCGTCGGGGAAAACTGAGCATGAAGGACAATTTTTGTTCTGTTTTGTTTTTTCACAACGTCGCACATGCACAAACTGCCAGTCGTTCTCTAGAGCTCCCACGGAGTTTGGGGTGGGAGGTGTTTGATCAACCATCATACTTCCCGGGTTTGGCGCCAAGAGACTGCCA
This sequence comes from Schistocerca cancellata, assembly GCF_023864275.1. Classification (NCBI taxonomy): domain Eukaryota; kingdom Metazoa; phylum Arthropoda; class Insecta; order Orthoptera; family Acrididae; genus Schistocerca; species Schistocerca cancellata. The sequence goes on from NC_064627.1 coordinate 642,901,950, forward strand.
CACTCATCTCAGCATTGAAGAGATGGCTCGCTAGTTAACGCTTTGCTAGTGACGCCATCTGTATAACAATATAAATCAGTGGTTGCAATCGCAGGCGACAGATTTCAACAGAGACGGTACTGTGCCACAATGTGGTAAGTACCTCTGTTTGAACAGCAATTAAGTAGGAAAATAAGTTAAGAATGTACCTTGAAATGTACACTCCTAGAAATGGAAAAAAGAACACATTGACACCGGTGTGTCAGACCCACCATACTTGCTCCGGACACTGCGAGAGGGCTGTACAAGCAATGATCACACGCACGGCACAGCGGACACACCAGGAACCGCGGTGTTGGCCGTCGAATGGCGCTAGCTGCGCAGCATTTGTGCACCGCCGCCGTCAGTGTCAGCCAGTTTGCCGTGGCATACGGAGCTCCATCGCAGTCTTTAACTCTGGTAGCATGCCGCGACAGCGTGGACGTGAACCGTATGTGCAGTTGACGGACTTTGAGCGAGGGCGTATAGTGGGCATGCGGGAGGCCGGGTGGACGTACCGCCGAATTGCTCAACACGTGGGGCGTGAGGTCTCCACAGTACATCGATGTTGTCGCCAGTGGTCGGCGGAAGGTGCACGTGCCCGTCGACCTGGGACCGGACCGCAGCGACGCACGGATGCACGCCAAGACCGTAGGATCCTACGCAGTGCCGTAGGGGACCGCACCGCCACTTCCCAGCAAATTAGGGACACTGTTGCTCCTGGGGTATCGGCGAGGACCATTCGCAACCGTCTCCATGAAGCTGGGCTACGGTCCCGCACACCGTTAGGCCGTCTTCCGCATCCCGCCCCAACATCGTGCAGCCCGCCTCCAGTGGTGTCGCGACAGGCGTGAATGGAGGGACGAATGGAGACGTGTCGTCTTCAGCGATGAGAGTCGCTTCTGCCTTGGTGCCAATGATGGTCGTATGCGTGTTTGGCGCCGTGCAGGTGAGCGCCACAATCAGGACTGCATACGACCGAGGCACACAGGGCCAACACCCGGCATCATGGTGTGGGGAGCGATCTCCTACACTGGCCGTACACCACTGGTGATCGTCGAGGGGACACTGAATAGTGCACGGTACATCCAAACCGTCATCGAACCCATCGTTCTACCATTCCTATACCGGCAAGGGAATTTGCTGTTCCAACAGGACAATGCACGTCCGCATGTATCCCGTGCCACCCAATGTGCTCTAGAAGGTGTAAGTAAACTACCCTGGCCAGCAAGATCTCCGGATCTGTCCCCCGTTGAGCATGTTTGGGACTGGATGAAGCGTCGTTTCACGCGGTCTGCACGTCCAGCACGAACGCTGGTCCAACTGAGGCGCCAGGTGGAAATGGCATGGCAAGCCGTTCCACAGGACTACATCCAGCATCTCTACGATCGTCTCCATGGGAGAATAGCAGCCTGCATTGCTGCGAAAGGTGGATATACACTGTACTAGTGCCGACATTGTGCATGCTCTGTTGCCTGTGTCTATGTGCCTGTGGTTCTGTCAGTGTGATCATGTGATGTATCTGACCCCAGGAATGTGTCAATGAGGTTTCCCCTTCCTGGGACAATGAATTCACGGTGTTCTTATTTCAATTTCCAGGAGTGTATATAATAAAATCTGGTTTTTCCGTACTGTTAGTTTATTATTTCAAAACTTCTGTTGGTTTCTAGACAGCCCTCATAATTTCCAGAAAAAGAAGTTACCTATTTCGATTAATTTGGTGTTGGGTTCAGAATGAAAGCAATATCATTAATGTCCCACCACGAAAGTACTTTGCGAGACTCAGTCGTCGTTGAACAAAGCGAGCATGCAGCACACGAAACCGTACCGCAGCCCATGTAGCCGCGACAGCGATCGGCCTGTGAAATACGAGAAACCCCTTTGCTCGCAGCTGGCATCCGCTTTTCGGCACTCTAAAGGGAGCTCCCGAGCGCTCTGCTGCGACCACCAACGTGTGTTCGTCCGCTCGTCAGGCAGGCGATGCGATGACACGTCCATTGTCCGCGCAGGGAATGTTGGTCTCATGCAGTGACGTTGAAATGCAGACGTCATAGTGTCCGTGCATTGCACTTTGGGATTGCAACGTGGAAACGGAAACGCAGCGTCTTACAGAACACACTTACAAAATGTTTCTACTCTGGGACATATCATAGCAAAAAATTATGTGCTACTTTATTGATGACTGAGGGAGGTCCGATATTTATATGTGCAACGGGTATATGAAACAACACTGGCCTGAATGTCTAAATAAGCGTAGAAGACTACACATGATGCTCAAAGAGAAACAGCCGTGGATAAGAAATCGGCGATCGTACCTCTAACGATTATTAACATTGAATGTTAATAAAAGTGTGTGACTGATTTTACAGCCGGCCGGAGTGGCCGAGCGGTTCTAGGCGCATCAGTCTGGAACCGCGCGATCGCTACGGTTGCAGGTTCGAATCCTGCCTCGGGCATGGATGTGTGTGATGTCCTTAGGTTAGTTAGGTTTAAGTAGCTCTAAGTTCTAGGGGACTGATGACCTCAGATGTTAAGTCCCATAGTGCTCAGAGCCATTTGAACCATTTGATTGATTTACAGTTTCTTGACTGCGTTGGTTTCTGTGGGTGGATACACACTCATAACATTACCCAAATATTGTTCTGATAACTTATTGGAAATTCGTTGAAATGCAGGCAGGTCAAATGAGGTGAAATTGCAAAGTTCTCACACCGTGCGGCTGCAGTATTATTAAAACAACATTTACTCTGTGAGTGCTTGATTGCTGTAAATGCAGCAGCTGATTTGTCTGTGAACTAAATCAAGAATTTAGTAAGTTTTGAGTTGAAGTCCACTCCAAAACGAGACTTTTCTAACATTTACACGAATGCGTGGTGTCTGTCCGAATGAACAGACACCACGCGTTCATATGATTGATTCACCTCGATTGGCACTGAACCCACAATGCACAATGACGTTGAACATTCTGTGGGAATCTCAAAGTAACGAGCAAGGGGGACGTGGATGGGGACTGCGGATAGTTGGCGCTAGGCAGACGCTCAATCCATCTGAGCCACCGAGGGCACAGAGGATAGTGCGACTCAGGGATTTATCCCTTGCACGCTCCCCGTGAGACCCACATTCCCAAGTTAATGTCCACACAGTATTTTCGTTGTGCCCCTGCCCACTACACTCACTACTCGTGGCTGACAATATTACCAAGTCCCGTAAGAGTTCCGGCAATATGTGTTCATCCGCACAGAAGGTCAATGGCTGGTTAGCCTTAACTACATGAAGATGTTATCTGTTCTTTCGGACATGTCCATAGTATTTTAATGAGGCGAATATGGTCGCCGAGACATCAACGTGAGTTTACTATAATGCTCCTCAAACCACTGTAGCACGTTTCTCGCTCAGAGACCCGGGCAATTGTACTGTTGAAATATGGGAAGACATCAAGCATGAAGGGATGCAGGAGGTTCGTAGCGTGTCGGCATTAATGACGTGTGTCGCTTTGGATCTGAGGAAATTCTCTCTGGATTCCAGGGGCTATATGAGTTGGTGAAGGCTGCCGGTCTTGCTTACGAGATGAAGGTACAGCTCACCATCTGGGGCATCGTTGACAGAACCGACTGCAGACCTTTGGTGCAGAGCTGGGTGGAGGGTCTGAATCAGAGGTTCAGACGGTTTTGCGACCGTGTTGGCTGCAGATCCCTTGACTTGCGCCTAAGGGTGGTGGAGTTTCGGGTACCGCTGAATAGGTCAGGAGTTCACTACACCCAGCTGGCGGCTACACGGATAGCGGAGGCTGTGTGGCACGGAGTGGGCGGTTTTTTAGGTTAGAAGGCTTCGGGAAAGTACGGGGTGGGCCGCAATCTCAAAGGGTGCACGGCAAATACAAGACGTGCTTGGATCAAGGAACAGTCGGAATTGTAGTTGTAAATTGTTGTAGTTGTGCTGGGAAAGTCCCTGAGCTTCAAACGCTAATAGAAAGCACAGAGGCTGAAATCGTTATAGGTACAGAAAGCTGGCTAAAGCCTGAGATAAGTTCTGCAGAAATTTTTACGAAGTCTCAGACGGTGTTCAGGAAAGATGGATTAGGCAGAATTGGTGGTGGAGTGTTTGTGTCGTTCAGTAGTGGTTTATCTTGTAGTTAAGTCGAAGTAGATACTCCGTGCGAATTGGTATGGTTGGAGGCTATACTTAGCAGCCGAACTAAGTTAATAATTGGCTCATTCTACCGACACCCAGACGCCGATGATATAGTTGCTGAACAGTTCAGAGAAAATTTGAGTCTCGTAACAAATAAATACCCCACTCATACGGTTATAGTTGGTGGGGACTTCAACCTTCCCTCGATATGTTACCAAAAATACTTGTTCAAAACCGGTGGTAGGCAGAAAACATCTTCCGAGATTGTTCTAAATGCTTTCTCCGAAAATTATTTCGAGCAGTTAGTCCACGAATCCACGCGAATTGTAAATGGTTGCGAAAACACACTTGACCTCTTAGCCACAAACAATCCAGAGCTAATGATACAGGGATTAGTGATCACAAGATCGTTGTAGCTAGGCTGAATACCGTTTCTTCCAAATCCACCAGAAACAAAAGCAAAATAATTTTATTTAAAAAAGCGGATAAAGTGTCACTAGAAGCCTTCCTAAGAGACAGTCTCCATTCCTTCCGAACTGACTATGCAAATGTAGATGAGATGTGGCTCACATTCAAAGATATAGTAGCAACAGCAATTGAGAGATTCATACCTCATAAATTGGTATGAGATGGAACTCATCCCCCATGGTACACAAAACAGGTACGAACGCTGTTGCAGAGGCAGCAGAAAGAGCATGCAAAGTTCAGAAGAACGCGAAACCCCGAAGATTGGCTAAAATTTACAGACGCGCGAAATTTTGCACGGACTTCAATGCGAGATGACTATAATAGGTTCCACAACGAAACATTGTCTCGAAATTTGGTAGAAAATCCGAAGAAATTCTGGTCGTATGTAAAGTACACAAGCGGCAAGAGGCAGTCAATCCCTTTGCTGCGCAGTGCCGATGGTACTGTTACTGACGACTGTGCCGCTAAAGCGGAGTTATTGAACGCAGTTCTCCGAAAGTCCTTCACCACGGAAGACGAATGGAATATTCCAGAATTTGAAACACGAACAGCTGCTAGCATTAGGTTCTTAGAAGTAGATACCTTAGGGGTTGTGAAGCAACTCAAATCGCTTGATACGGGCAAGTCTACAGGTCCAGATTGTATATCGATTAGGTTCCTTTCAGATTACGCTGATAGAACAGCTCCCCACTTAGCAATCATATACAACCGCTCCCTCACCGATAGATCTGTACCTACAGATTGGAAAATTGCGCAGGTCGCACCAGTGTTTAAGAAGGGTAGTAGGATTAAGCCATCGAACTACAGACCTATATCACTGACGTCGGTTTGCAGTAGGGTTTTGGGGCATATACTGTATTCAAACATTATGAATCACCTCGAAGGGAACGATCTATTGATACGTAATCAGCATGGTTTCAGAAAACATCGTTCTTGAGCAACGCGGCTAGCTCTTTATTCGCACGAAGTAATGGCCGGTATCGACAGGGGATTTCAAGTTGATTCCGTATTTCTACATTTCCGGAAATCTTTTGACACCGTTTCTCACAAGCGACTTCTAAACAAGCTGCGGGCCTATGGGGTATCGTCTCAGTTGTGCGACTGGATCAGTTATTTCCTGTCAGGAAGGTCGCAGTTCGTAGTAACAGACGGCAAATCATCGAGTGAAACTGAAGTGATAACCGGTGTTCCCCAGGGAAGCGTCCTGGGACATCTGCTGTTCCTGATATATATAAATGACCTGGGTAACAATCTGAGCAGTTCTCGTAGGTTGTTCGCAGATGATGCTGCAATTTACCGTCTAGTAAGGTCAACCGAAGACCAGTATCAGTTGCAAAGCGATTTAGGAAAGATTGCTCTGTGGTGTGGCAGGTGGCAGTTGACGCTAAATAACGAAAGGTGTGAGGTGATCAACATGAGTTCCAAAAGAAATCCGTTGGAATTCGATTAGTCGATAAATAGTACAATTCTCAAGGCTGTCAATTCAATTAAGTACCTGGTTGTTAAAATTACGAACAACTTCAGTTGTAAAGACCACATAGATAATACTGTGGGGGAGACGAGCCAAAGGTTGCGTTTCATTGGCAGGACACTTAGAAGATGCTACAAGTCCACTAAAGAGACAGCTCACACTACACTCGTTCGTCCTCTGTTGGAATATGGCTGCGCGGTGTGGGATCCTTACCAGGTGGGATTGACGGAGGACATCGAAAGGGTGAAAAAAAGGGCAGCTCGTTTTGTATTATCACGTAATAGGGGAGAGAGATATGATACGCGAGATGGGATGGAAGTCATTAAAGCAAAGACGTTTTTCGTCGCGGCCAGATCTATTTACGAAATTTCAGTCACCAACTTTCTCTTCCGAATGCGAAAATATTTTGTTGAGCCCAACCTACATAGGTAGGAATGATCATTAGAATAAAATAAGAGAAATCAGAGCTTAAACAGAAAGGTTTAGGTGTTTGTTTCTTCCGCACGCTGTTCGGGACTGGAATGGTAGAGAGATAGTACGATTCTTGTTTGATGAACCCTCTGCCAAGCACTTAAATGTGAATTGCAGAGTAATCATTTAGATGTAGATGTAGATTACTATTACAGGTCCCATTAACGCGCTGGAGAATATCTCCCACAGCATAATACTGCTCCCACCAGTCTGCGTCCGTGGTGCGCAGCACGTTTCGTGCCGCCGTTCACCTAGAAGATGGTGTTTGTGGAGACGACCATCGACCTGATGTAGCAAAAATGTGACTCACTCGAATCACTGCAATCAGAAATGACGATGTCGTGGGTAAACATGTGAACACGTGGGGGTAGTCTGCTGCGAAGTTCCATGTTCAGCAATGTACAGTAAACGGTGTGTTTAGAAACATTTGTGCTTGCATCAGCATTGTGCTCTTTCGACAGAGATGTCACAGATTACAATCTGTTCTACTTTACAGAGCAGACAAGCCTCCGAACCCTGTGAAGAGTTGTGGACGTACAACCATATAGAGCCCAGTAGTAGATTCACCATCCTTCTGCCTCTTTCCGTAGATGGTCGCGAAGGTAGCACGTGAACGTTCGAACAGCTTCGCCTTTTTGAGACCCTCGTTCACAGGCACTGCGTAATAATAATATATCCTTTGTCAAATTCGCTTATCTCAATAAACTTCACCATTTTGAGCCCGTATCTTCGTTGGTATGGTAGGATGATACTCCGCCCGTGAGAGGGAGAGAGAAGGTTCCACAGGAAAGTGAACGCATAATTTTAAATGTAACGTCCGCAGCAACATCTCTGGTATTGGTCCCGAATCTATAATTTATGCTCTATTGCACGGCGTATAGATAACAGTGTAGAATTAAATGTTTCTTTTTGTCGGTTGCAGTATAAAATGAGGGCAAAAATCAGAAGCGTTACGAGGCAGTGTTCCTTTTAGATCACCCAAAGAGACCAAACGTTTCACATGCGGCTGCTCCTAAAATTCTTGGAAAGTCAAAAACATTCGTTGTGAAGTAGGCCAAACGATATTTAGAGTTTGGAAACGTGATGATTTACCGGAGTGATGGGTAAGGTGTCATTCTACACTAGATAATGTCGGCGATTGGAATAAATATTAGGTAAATGTGCAATTAGTAACAACATGTATTTTCATGTAAACATATATTTCATACGGATAACGGAGTATACTTTCTTGTGGAACTGACTGTAAACATATATCAGAAAACTACTAAAATATTCTACTTTCAGTTTGCGAAACACATCTAAGTTACAAGGCTATTTTCATCCGAGGAATGCTGTTCATAATAAGCAGCTCACTGAAAGAACATAAAATATCACTTAACACAATACTTACAATAAGTATACAAATCCTTTATCAATTCAGGCAGTTTACATTAAAATCATTTTAACCATATTTATTTATCAGAAATACGCTGCCTGTTTACGATGTCGGCTGTTCATTATTCGCTTTCCATTTACATTATTATTCCATCATTAGGCTGCAGATCACTATTCACTGTAGGCCTTCGATGATCATTCCATTTTACAGAAGGTCCCATTCATTTCATAGAATATCATATTACAACGCACATAGGCAGGACACGTGGATGATTTATTAGACAGAGGGCTAATCATTCAAATTCTGAAACTTAGACAGTGTGAGTCACTTACTATTGCCCCCAAGAATAACTCCAAAAGTGTGATAGTAGCTGAAACGTTTGTGGGACTAATGTGGCATAGAGCAACGGGGGCCATAATACGACGTTGGTTTTTCGTTGCTACGTGGGGTCGTCAGACATATGAAGGTCAACTTTGTTTTTTAAATGGAATTCTGTAGTTTGGCACTTATTTTCTCATAGCGTCTATCGAGACGAATCCAATCATGTGTAACAGTAAGGTCTTTGAAGGTCATCGAAGGTCAAAAAGGTGGCATGAACGTCCATTTACAGAAGGTGTTCGAAATGATGACCATTGATATCACTGCAGTGCTGCAATCTTCTTATCATGGATTGAGTGGTATTCCTTATCACTTCGGCACTTACCGAAGCACATGCCTTGACAATTCTCTCTCGTATATCGTGCTAATAGTAAATATTCGCAGAATGCGGCGTATCCATCTAACGTGCCATTGATATGTACATACCTTTCTACGATTTCGCAATACAACACTAACGGGAACGATAAGACTAGTGTCGTCGAATCAAGTGAATGTGAATGATGTATTCCTTCGAAGAACAAGTCCATATCCTTCTAATTTACAGAGAATGCCTACGAAATTCAGTGAGAGCTAGTGACTTATAAGCTGAAAGATATCCTCAACGTACTCACCCTACACGTCGTACATTTAAATATGTGTATGATAAATTGAGAACAAATGGATCTTTAACGCATCGGAAACATATCCGGCAAAAGAAAGTTACTAACGAGGAAACGGAAATTGGTACTCTTGCCACTGTGGTTCGAGATCCTTGTGTTAGTTCGCGTCAAGTCGCAAGCGAATCTGACATGTGCCAGAGTACTGTTGTTCGTGTTCTGCATCACCATAAGTATCTTCCTTACCATATCAGTCTCCAACAAGAATTAACTGGTACGGATTGTACGCGTTGCATTGAATTCTGCCTATGGGTTCAACTTCAGATTCAGAGGGATGACATACTGATTAATTTCATTTCATTTACTGACGAGGGTACATTCACGAACCATGGAAATGTTAATTTACATAACATGTGTTATTTACCTATTGAAAATCTATGTTGGCTGCGGAAAATGGCACACCAAAAAGCCATTGTCTGTGAATGTATGGTGTGGAGTTCCGGAGGGCAGTAATACAGGCCCCTATTTGATCGAAGGAAATCTTACTGGTAGGAAGTACACCACATTCCTGCAAGAAACATTAGGTCTGTTATTGGAAAAAATACCTTTAGGAACAAGTAACAGAATGTGGTATCAACACCATGGGTGTGTGACACATTTTTCGCTTATGGCTAGAAATGAGTTGCAGAGGCAATTCCCAGATCGTTGGATGGGACTCGGAGGAGACGTGTCGTGGCCGGCTCGTTCGCCAGACTTGACGCCTCTGGATTTTTTCTTGTGAGGGCTCATAAAAGACATCGTTTATAAAGACGTTTCAACTACACCTGAAGGTATGCGAGAGAGAATTGTCAGAGCATGTGCTTCGATAATGGCTCATATGGTAAGGAATACCACTCAGTACATCATAATAAGATTGCAGCACTGCATTGATACCAATAGTCATCACTTCGAACACCTTCAGTAAACGGACGTTCATACTACCTTTGTGACCTTCTTTGACCTTCAAAGACCTTGTTGTTACCCATCATTGGATTCGTCTCGATAGCCGCTATCAGAAAATGACTACCAAACTACAGCATCCCATTAAAAAAAAAGGTTGACCTTCATACCTCTGAAGCGACCCCACCTAGCAAGAAAATACCAACGTCATATTATGTCCCCGGTTGTCCAATGTAACTTTTGTTCCACAAACTTTTCAGCTCCTATCATACTTGCGGAGTAATTCTTCATGGCAATAGCTGGTGACTCACTCTGTGTATTTCAGTTAGAAAGATTACAATAATCGTTCATCCTAACACTTTAAAGTTATAGTTAAAATAACAATATTTACAAGAATACACAGCACTTTAGTCATTTTTTCAGATCACACTATGTCCTATTCTGTTCTGTGGACATATGACTTTAAGTCTATTATACTTTGAAGACATAATGGTTTCTTCGATTTTGGAAGTATGCGTTAATGTGAGAAGTTCCTCTGGAAGTGAAACAGATAATTGTAAAAAGTGGCCTAATTTCGTCCCAGAGGATGCACTTTAATTGCATCTGGGTTTTCTTTGGTTTTGGGATCTCAAAGTCTCTTGAAATTTGGACCTCTTGTGGAAAGTGTATACGTACTGAATGTACTTCATCTTACTGTGCATAAAATTATTTCGTTACACATTCATGTAATTCAATTGTCTCACCAAATTCTTAATCGGACTACCTTCTAAAGCTGACCATACGAGGCCACTTTTTGGTTCTAACAGAAACGCTTTTCTCAGTAGTGAGGTAATTTTTTATCCGAATTTGTGTCCTAATTTGAACATTAATGGTCAATGTATTCTCCTAATGTTAATAATTCTTTCTCTATCACAGCAGAATCTTCACCTGAGTGTTTTCTTGATCGATTCTATTATGTGTATTTTCAGATTTTGTTTCGTGTGATTATCATGTTCTTCAATAACTTTTTGCTATCGTCTGTATCCACTGCATCTTTCCTCCTGATAAGAATTTACTTTACTGACGTTTTTGATGTCAGATATACGTTGTTCCTGCTGTTTACGACTGTATTCGTCTCCCTGTACTATTTTCAATTTTGTTTGCACATCGGGAACTTTGTGCTGAGCATTTTATCTGAGTACCTGTCACCTCTTCAGCATGTCTGCATTCGGACTCTGTGCATCCCTATTTATTTTAACATTTTTCCTTCTGTCGGGAAACTCCTACTTTCGACGCCCTTTTTCTCCCCGAAGCTACTATCTGACTCTCAGGTCGCATAATCCCTCTTGAAATGTTACCATTCGCATTGTTTTAGGCCCTTGTAGAGCTCATCTTTCTGCTCCTAAGAATTGCTCCTAGTTGTTCCTGTTAAATCATTTTCACAATAATGCTTAACTTCATTAACATTTAAATTATGTCTCCCATTTCTTATTTAATCTAAACATGTATTATCATTCTCTCTTGCCACAGTGTCATTAGCTACTGAAGCTAACAGATTTATGCGTACTGTGACGTCACTAACCTGTTACGTTGACGGAGCTACAGCGCTCACACGGACAGCTACCGGTTGACAGTTTATACCTTGTGCACGGAATTCGTAATGTTTATTCCGATGCTGCTTCCTATGACCGGGCAGTGAAAATTTTGCTGTGCTAATTTCTCGCAACATTCAAAACCTTCAGCTTTTTCGCACTGTTGCTGTCACGGCAATTCCGTGGCGCAAAACCTCTACTGCAAGCGGCCGGATTGTATCCTTCCCCTATGTACCATATTAAAATAATACCTTTGATTGTAGTTCCAATTACCTCGAATGCTATTATTATTATGGAGGTACTCAAATTTCCTTTCCAGAGGTCTTCATTTTCTCCTCTTTTCAAAAATGTAGAAACACACTCCTGGAAATGGAAAAAAGAACACATTGACACCGGTGTGTCAGACCCACCATACTTGCTCCGGACACTGCGAGAGGGCTGTACAAGCAATGATCACACGCACGGCACAGCGGACACACCAGGAACCGCGGTGTTGGCCGTCGAATGGCGCTAGCTGCTCAGCATTTGTGTACCGCCGCCGTCAGTGTCAGCCAGTTTGCCGTGGCATACGGAGCTCCATCGCAGTCTTTAACACTGGTAGCATGCCGCGACAGCGTGGACGTGAACCGTGTGTGCAGTTGACGGACTTTGAGCGAGGGGGTATAGTGGGCATGCGGGAGGCCGGGTGGACGTACCGCCGAATTGCTCAACACGTGGGGCGTGAGGTCTCCACAGTACATCGATGTTGTCGCCAGTGGTCGGCGGAAGGTGCACGTGCCCGTCGACCTGGGACCGCACCGCAGCGACGCACGGATGCACGCCAAGACCGTAGGATCCTACGCAGTGCCGTAGGGGACCGCACCGCCACTTCCCAGCAAATTAGGGACACTGTTGCTCCTGGGGTATCGGCGAGGACCATTCGCAACCGTCTCCATGAAGCTGGGCTACGGTCCCGCACACCGTTAGGCCGTCTTCCGCTCACGCCCCAACATCGTGCAGCCCGCCTCCAGTGGTGTCGCGACAGGCGTGAATGGAGGGACGAATGGAGACGTGTCGTCTTCAGCGATGAGAGTCGCTTCTGCCTTGGTGCCGATGATGGTCGTAAGCGTGTTTGGCGCCACAATCAGGACTGCATACGACCGAGGCACACAGGGCCAACACCCGGCATCATGGTGTGGGGAGCGATCTCCTACACTGGCCGTACACCACTGGTGATCGTCGAGGGGACACTGAATAGTGAACGGTACATCCAAACCGTCATCGAACCCATCGTTCTACCATTCCTAGACCGGCAAGGGAACTTGCAGTTCCAACAGGACAATGCACGTCCGCATGTATCCCGTGCTACCCAACGTGCTCTAGAAGGTGTAAGTCAACTACCCTGGCCAGCAAGACCTCCGAATCTGTCCCCCATTGAGCATGTTTGGGACTGGATGAAGCGTCGTCTCACGCGGTCTGCACGTCCAACACGAACGCTGGTCCAACTGAGAGGCGCCAGGTGGAAATGGCATGGCAAGCCGTTCCACAGGACTACATCCAGCATCTCTACGATCGTCTCCATGGGAGAATAGCAGCCTGCATTGCTGCGAAAGGTGGATATACACTGTACTAGTGCCGACATTGTGCATGCTCTGTTGCCTGTGTCTATGTGCCTGTGGTTCTGTCAGTGTGATCATGTGATGTATCTGACCCCAGGAATGTGTCAATAAAGTTTCCCCTTCCTGGGACAATGAATTCACGGTGTTCTTATTTCAATTTCCAGGAGTGTATATTTGTGATTACAATCTACGCATCGTTTCGAATCCTCTGGGAGGTTTTTCCATAGGTTCCATAGAACCTTCGATTCAGATCGCCTACTTCTGAAATTCGCGGCATAGTGTTAAAGTTCCTAAAATGGCTCTGAGCACTGTGCGACTTAACTTCTACGGTCATCAGTCCCCTAGAACTTAGAACTACTTAAACCTAACTAACCTAAGGACATCGCTTCCCGCGCCCGGGTTCCCGGGTTCGATTCCCGGCGGAGTCAGGGATTTTCTCTGCCTCGTGATGACTGGGTGTTGTGTCATGTCCTTAGGTTAGTTAGGTTTAAGTAGTTCTAAGTTCTAGGGGACTGATGACCATAGATGTTAAGTCCCATAGTGCTCAGAACCAATTTTAACCTAAGGTCATCACACACATCCATGCCCGAGGCAGGATTCGAACCTGCGACCGCAGCGGTAGGGCGGTTCCAGATTAGCGCCTAGATCCGCTCGGCCACCACGACCGGCGTTAACGTTCCTAACCTTGTTTTATATATATTACTATTCTGTAGTTTCTGTGTTTTACGGCTTAGTGTTCAATGTTCTTCAGACATGCAAAAATGTTTTCGGGATATAACTTAGTTCACCGTGAAATACTCACACCGCATAATGGTGTATATTACTATTGTACTGCGTCTGTGTTTTACTGCGTAGTGTACAATGCCCTTCAGACACGCAAAAATGTTTCCAGGATATAACTTACTGCACCGTGAAATACAATCACCACATAATGGTATTGCATGCCTAGACAGGCCATGGCAATAACAAGTAAGTCTCTCCCCGTCCAGGATTCACAGCAGCTGTGAGAGTGCAGGACATGGACATACTGTAACATTAGGGGTTTTGCAGACCAGGAGATATGCTCAGATAGCCAAAGCGGTTAATATGACTGCTCGAATAAAGCGGGAAATCCGTATTCCAGTCCGGCTCCAGCACTCATTTTCGTAATACAATGATAAATTGTGCAGCTGAAGTCTGTTCACAGCTGTATACATTTCTTGTATGTGACAATGTACTTCAATAGCCATAGCCTAGCGTAGTTACCATCAGATCAGTCAAGAATGGGTACAGTACAGCGAGTGAAAGTCAGGAAGTGGGATTTTTATTATTTTTAGTTAAAAAATCGTCAGCTGGTGAATTGCGTAATGTCTCTTGTTCCTTGTAAATTGTTCGGTGTCTCCAACGCGTCAATATTACGTTTCCAAGGTATTCCATTCCGCAGAATGCAACGATATGTGACATCTCGGGTGTTCATCACACGGAACGCATTTTCACAAAATTATTAACAAAAGGATATTTCTCCATTAGTCGCCCTTGGCTCATCACTCAGTAACACTGATTCATTATTCTCTCTTTTACGATTTATAATTAATATTTGAAGCGAGCTAAGGAAAACGATGTAACCGGACCTTTGCAAGCAGAATAATAAGGGACTACATGTGACACAGGTGAATAGCGATGAAATTTGATAACGTTCTCGTTGTACCGGATGCCAGTGTAAGTTGAACTGAAGTGGTGCACAGCAAAACGCGGAATCAGGAGGTGCCACTGCTGCTGCATGGCTCCGCAATTAAACGCAGTAGCTGTGTGGCCCCGCGTTCCGTGTTTACACTTGTCCGGCAAGTTCTGCGGCCAAGGCACGCCGCGGCGGTCAGGCAATTTAACGGCCGCTTACTCTGCACTAGCACGCTATTAGGCGCAACTGAAGCCCGGATGAGGTCCGCCACCTTCCAATGTACCTACTGCGTATTGGAAGTAAGCCAACGCCATTCTGTGCCTGCACTAACACTACAAAAGGTGACGTGAATCGCATCCTCTTTACATGTGCAAAAATTAGAGGCAATCAGACAAAATCGTTGTTTGATGAATTACGTCGTCTGACAGTTACTCACAAGAGCCGCCGTTCTACATTATTTGAGTAATCCTTCTTATCACCAAGAGATTTGTATGTTTTTAGAAGCTGACAAAGTATATTTGTAGCAATAATGCACCACTCAAAGCTAATGTTAACAACAGTTTCATATTAATACGTTTCTTGTATGTGCAGATGTTTCTGATTTGACATCGAATATTTGTACCATTATAGCTCCTATTCCTTTCTGCTTTGTTTCTCACATTTGTGGTGGCAGAATGACTATCTTCGACAAACTACCCCATAAAATTTTATGTAACATGTCAAATACCTTTCTTAAACTTGTGTCATTCGTATTGTTACACTATCCTGTATTACTTTATTTTCATAGTAACCAACAAGGACCAATTAACGTCAGTTCCTCCCACATTTTCTCCAATCTTGTCTTTTCCTTCCTTTTGCCCATATTGTTGCCGATTTCTTTTATATTTTGCTTTTAAGGCCTTTCTAAATTCAGTATTGTGTTCTTAACAAGAATTGCTTCTGTTATTTCCGATTCTTTGATGTTGTTTCTTTCTAATTCTTTTCATATTTCTGTAATCAATGTTATTGTCAAGTTTTTCTTCCAGAAATGCATGAATGTTTGTTTCATGTTATCTGGTTCTTCCGTGGATTCTTGGTAGAGCAAAATAATAATATATGAAAAGCACTATATTGCTTATGTTCAACCGTGGTAATTTACTCAAGCTAATCGATTTTCGGCTTAGAAGGCGATTATCAGACTTTCAATTCAAGTACCTGGGAAGTTTTTTCACAAAGTATACCCACTGCACCAACGAAATCCAAGCAAAAATCGCCATGGACAAAGCTGCTTTCAACAAGAAGAGGACTCTGCTGACCAGCAAGTTGAGTTTGGCATTGAGGAAAAAACTGATAAAGCATTGCACTGTATGGAGCAGAGACATGGACCATGAGAAAGAAGGAGAAAAGATACTTAGAGAGCTTTGAAATGTGGTGCTGCAAGAGAATGGAAAAGATCATGTGGACAGATCGCATAAATAATGACGATGTACTGCGAAGAGTAAGAGAGAAGTATTCTGAGTACAATTCCTCAGAGAAAGGCCAACTGGATTGGACATGTAGTTAGACACGAGGGACTCGTACATGACGTCATCGAAGGGAAACTCAGAGGAAACGCAGGACGAGGAAGAAGAAGAATTCAACATCTGGACGACGTGAATGATGGAAGGAGATATCACAGACTGAAGGAAGAAGCTGAAGACAGGGAACAGTTGAATCAGGAATTGTCCGTACGAAGAGATGGACCTGCCACTAGGCAGAATACTACATAATAATTATATCAGACTTTAACTGACTTCTTTGGTGACAACAGTCAAATTAAGCCTGACTATTAACTCGTAAGCCCAAAATCGGTTAACTTCACGAAATTACTTCTGCAGAATGTAAGCAATATAGTGCTTTCCATATATTAATTATTCGTTAGCCTGTTCACTTTCATTCGGTGTATGAATCATGAAGCCATTGATCTTCCTCAGCCATTACTTGTTTTTGTAGGTCTCCTCACAACTTCTCGTTTTCGAAATATCTGTAGTTTGTACTGCGCCCATTTTTTTTTTTTTTTTGTATGAGTCGTATTTCAAATACCTCTACCTGTTACTTTAAATTAGTCGCAGCTTTTGTTTAGTATTTTGCATACATTTCAATTAACAGCAGGCTTGCAAAGCCCAGTGTTAATCTAATATGAGAATATTCTCACTTCGTGTCTTGTACTGCATGCCACTTTAACTTTTAGCTGGTTAACTAAATAAAAAAGAATAAAAAGGAATAGAATGGAAAGTGATCCGAAATCCGAAAGGGACTCAGCCTCACTTGTCTCTTTTGTTTCTTTTGAGAATATCACTTATACACTGAAATCTACAAAAGGTTACAAGCCACACAAATCAGTGAGTATTATTAATACACTGTGTTAAGTAGTTGGCACGAAACCTGAAATTGTCTTGATATCATATGGTTCCTCATTATGCCATGATGTGATCTTAAATGCAGTTTCTCTCTCTGTGACTGACATTCTTTGATCGACATTATTCATTATCTGCTCTCCATAACTCAGGTGTTCAATTTTGGTGAAGTGATAACTACGACTACGAACGTCAAGTAAATATATCATTAAGTACATTTATTGCGAAAGATCCTACTGGCGGATTTGATCTTTCAAAATATACTACTTCTTTTAGCGATTAGTGAACAGATGGAACTACAAATGAAGGAGTATTACATAGAACAGGCATGGATAGAATTCTACTTGTAGTATAGCGTTGAGAAGTAGAGCAAAAAATTTTAGTTAGCTACAATTGTTGAAGCAGGGAACTGCAGTTTGCACGCGCATTGTGTAAGTGTGGACTCTCAGTCAGCTGTAATTTTATTAACAGTAAACTTTCACCCCGAAAAACCTTAAGAGAGCATCAATGAATACATTATCTGATATCTTAACCTAATATACACCGTTCAGCCACAAGGTTATGTTTACCTACATAATAGCTGGTATGTCCATATTTGGCAATGATAACAGCAACGACGCGTCATGGCTTGGAAGCAATGAGGCCTTGGTAGGCCACTGAAGGGAGCTGCACCACGTATGCACGAACAAGTCACGTAATTCCCATAGATTCCTAAGAAGGAGCAGCTGATCTCTGACGCCACGTTCAGTCACATCTCAGATGTGTTCGATCGGGTTCAAATCTGGCTAGTTGGGCGACCAGCACATCAACTGGAACTCGCCACTGTGTTCCTTTAACCAGTCCATCACACTCCTAGCCTCGTGACATGGCGCATTATCTTTTCAAAAATTGCCATTGTCATTATTAAACATGATCGTGATGAAGAGGTGTACGTGATCTGCAACAAGTGTACGATACTCCTTGACCGTCATGGTCCCTTGCACGAGCTGCACTGGACTGTGGATGCCCACTTGAACATTCCCCAGAGCGTAATGCATCCACCGCCAGCTTGTCTCTGTCCCACAGTACAGGTGTCAAGGAGCTGTTCCCCTGGAAGACGAAGGATTCGCGCCCTCCCATCGGCATTATGAAGGAGGCATCATGATTCATCAGACAACGCAACGCTCTGCTACTGCCGCAACGTCTAGTACCGTCGGCCATGTGCCCATTTCAGTCGTAGTTGGCGATGTCGTGGTGTTAACACTGGCACATGCAAGCGTCGTCGTCTGCGTAGGTGCCGTCGTTAGGAGTATTCGGTGCACTGTGTGTTCAGACACATTTCTACTCTGCCCAGCATTAAAGTCTGATGTTCCGTTACAGCTCGCCGCCTGTCGTGTTTTACAGGTCGTCTCAGCCTGTGACGTCCGAAATCTATAATGAGGGGTGGCCGCCCAATCCCATAAAGTCTGTACGTAATTTCACCTTGGTTTCGCCACGCCTTGAAGATACTCACCACTACACTCTTCGAACACTCGACAAGTCGTGCAGTTTCTGAAATGCTCATGCCGAGCCTCCAGGCCATCACGATCTACCCTCGGCCATACTCGGATAGATCGTGTGCCTTCCCCATCCTACACACGGCCAGTATGCTCACTGATACTACATGCTCCGTGCGCGTGTCTGACTAGCAGTCATTCCTCGCCAGTTGAAGCTGCTATCGCCTGGACGAGTTTATATCGATAGTAGGTCGGGGTCATAATATTCTGGCCGGTTGGTGTGCAGAAGAAGAGTAGACATGAAAAACGTTCAATGACCAAGTCTAACATTAATTAGGAGAAATAAAAACAGCAATGTATCTCTGTCTATAAGTAAACGAAATGTGTAAATAAATTTAGAAGGTATCCTGATACCACAGAATTATGCTCCTCATCGCACCACCGCAAAAA
This sequence comes from Schistocerca cancellata, assembly GCF_023864275.1. Taxonomy (NCBI): domain Eukaryota; kingdom Metazoa; phylum Arthropoda; class Insecta; order Orthoptera; family Acrididae; genus Schistocerca; species Schistocerca cancellata. The sequence continues at coordinate 642,920,923 of NC_064627.1, forward strand.
CGTATTAGACAAACTAGACAACAAATAGTCTATTAAGAAAGTTCCAGGTGCAATGCTGTTCAAAGTGACTAGTTCCAACCACAAAGAAGAAATTCTTTGCAAAACGATTCTTGTAAAGAAGAAAACAGTAACCAGTTAATAACGCTTTCTTTACACAACTATCGCGATTACCGGCTCAGAATCGACATGTTCATCTTTAGAGAACTCATCTCATTTACATTACATTTACTGTTGTTTACATCAGATTTACCTAATCTTTTCACAACTAAAGTAAACATCGGAAAATGCAGTATAAACGTGAATAGCCGTCTGAAGATGACTGTGTTTCGAAAGCGTTAACGACGCTACTTGTGTAAGCATCCAGAAAGTGTTTTTGACCGTACACATTATTAACAGTAGAAGGTTGCTGCCTTCTTCTTTGTATGAATCAGCTTGTATTTTCAAGCGGCTAAGGCCTCAGAAATGAAAGTTATTGTTTAGACATTAATACAGAGCCACTTCGACTTATTTATGATAATACAAGTACAGAGATACAGCGTTAGGTTTTTACCTAGTGCAACTGTAGTCAACAATTATCACTTCTCATATCTTTTAAATTTTGGAATTCCAGAGACAAGCACAGGTAATCCGAGGTGCAAATCCGTTTGTCTCTATGGTAAGACTTCTAATTACACCTCACTTTTGTTATGGGCGGTGATCAGAGTTCTTACGTAAATATCTATCCGTGTGCTTTATTTTTTGGAAAATCTTGTGTTCTAAACATCCATCAGTCTGTCTCACATAATTAAACATCCAAGAAATGTCTTTTGTTATCATCTTCTACTTACATGGTGAATTGGATTTTTGGATTTGTATTATTTAGAGAACCAAAGAATTCGTCCTAATCTTCCTTATCATGTGGCCAGACAACATATGTGTCATACACAGTCGGCCGCTGTGGCCAAGCGATTCTAGGCGCTTCAGTCTGGAACCGCGCGACCGCTACGGTCGCAGGTTCGAATCCTGCCTCGGGCATGGATGTGTGTGATGTCCCAAGGTTAGTTAGGATTAAGTAGTTCTAAGTTCTAGGTGACTCATGACCTCTGATGTTAAGTCCCATAGTGCTCAGAGCCATTTGAAACATTTTTTTGTCATCCACAAACCGATGAGAGCGAAAGGGTTTCTTTTTGACTTTTCTAAAGCTGACTGAATTTCTGCACACAGAAATTAGTTATACTAGAACCTAATGGGTTACCCATTGCTAGAATCTCCAGAAAAATATCCGTTATAAATATCATAATTTGGACACCGAACTAAAACATCTAAAACAGGCTTTCGAGAAACATGGCTACTCGGAAAAGGTAGTAAACAGTATTCAACGACCAAAAAAAGGAAGGTTGAAGGGCAAGCATGAAAAACAACGATCGATGGATAGTTTCATTATCTTTCATAAAAAATGTTTCAGATCAGATCGGAAAGATTTTACAGAAACATGTCATTAAACCGGTTTTTAGACCAACGAAGAAAATACGTCAAGCACTCCGATAAGTGAAGGAAAAACGCTCTCCTCTGTCAGTATGTGACGTCCATCAAACTCCATGTACGTGTGGTAAAGATAGTATTGTAACAACCAAGATAAACGTGAATAAACAGCTAAAACACGAAATTCTCTGCTGACTAGGGTAAATAGTCAAATCGACTGTAGGATGGTATGCTCTTTAACGAGAAAGTCACGAAGTGAAGTTTTCAGAAACAAACATTTTATCTACGAGGACGAGCTGTTATCCACGGCTGTGTAGAGAAGCTATTGAAATTTATAAACATAGGAATAATTTAAATAGGAAAGGAGAGACCATCAACCTAAGCGACATATGTACAGTAGCTCTGCAGAATCGCTAAACAGTTTTTTATCTCTGACAAACGATAGTTAAATTTTGTCTTTGACAGGGATCATATATGATCAGTGTCGTCGTAACTGGCGTCTGCTTCACGTCTGCTGTGCAGCGAGCTACGTTAACTTAAGTATTAACTGTATTTTTCTTACTTGTCACTTCTTCTTCCGTGTGTTTTTGCTTTTAGGAAGCTTTAATTGTCGAGTGCTAGTAATAGTGTTCCATAGATTTCGTGTTTGCTTTGAACACAGTCAGAGAGAGTCCCTTTAGTCAACCTAAGTGCCAGTAGTGCTAGTGTTTGTTTTCAATACAGTCCAGAGACAGGTAGTGCTATTTTCATTGTCTTCAACGAGAAGTGTCTAGCAACCACAGTTTAGTCAACTATCAGTCGCCTTTAGTGAATTAGCACTCTAGTTAAAAGTTGATTAAATCTCTACAGTAAATTGATTTCTTAGGATGGATAGGATGTGTGACTGCTGTGTACGGACGCAGGAGGAGCTGGCCACTGTTCGCGAACAGCTGAACGTGTTGATGGCCGCGGTCAGCCGTCTTCAAGCTGCTGCCTCGGAGTGTAGCGGCAGTGGGGAGTCTGGTGCGTCACATGGTACACCCCAGGTGTTACATGCTTCTCCCACTGTCCCTGCTGTCGAGACATCTTCGCGGGTACCGGGCGTGGTTGGGCCACCCTCTCCCCAAGGGGAGTGGCGGGTTCAGCGGCGTTCGCGGCGCACGAGGCGGAGGGTCAATGTGGAAGCTGGCCGTGTGGCATCGCCCGCTCTGCCTGTCAGTGGACATGAGGCCGCTCGTTCAGCAAGGTCCGAGCAGGCACACGGGGGGAGGTGTTTATTAGTTATTGGGAGCTCCAACGATAGGCGGGTGATGGAGCCCCTTAGGGATATAGCGGAAAGGTCGGGGAAAAAGGCCAGTGTTCACTCTGTGAACACTCCCTAGGCCCGACAAGACGCCTCCTGAGACGCGGCAAGGTAGGAGTGGGCAAAATTCAACAGGGAATAACAATATTAATGTGCTAATAGTAAACTGCAGGAGGGTCTATAGAAAGGTCCCAGAACTGCTCTCATTAATAAACGGTCGCAATGCCCAAATAGTACTAGGGACAGAAAGTTGGCTGAAACCAGACGTAAACAGTAATGAAATCCTAAACTCAGATTGGAATGTGTACCGCAGAGACAGGCTGGGTGGTGAAGGGGGAGGCGTGTTTATAGCGATAATAAGTGCAATAGTATCGAAGGAAATTGACGGAGATCCGAAATGTGAAATAATCTGGGTGAAGGTCACGGTTAAAGCAGGCTCAGACATGGTAATTGGATGTCTCTATAGGCCCCCTGGCTCAGCAGCTATTGTGGCTGAACACCTGAAGGATGATTTGGAGCCGGCCGCAGTGGCCGAGTGGTTAAAGGCGCTACAGTCTGGAACCGCACGACCGCTACGGTCGCAGTGTCGAATCCTGCCTCGGGCATGGATGTGTGTGATGTCCTTAGGTTAGCTAGGTTTAAGTAGTTGTAAGTTCTAGGGAACTTATGACCACAGCAGTTGAGTCTCATAGTGCTCAGAGCCATTTGATGATTTGGAAAATATTTCTAGTAGATTTCCCCACCATGTTATAGTTCTGGGTGGAGATTTTAATTTGCCAGGTATAGACTGGGAGACTCAAACGTTCATAACGGGTGGCAGGGACAAAGAATCCAGTGTAATTTTTTTTAAGTGCTTTATCTGAAAACTACCTTGAGCAGTTAAACAGAGAACCGACTCGTGGCGATAACATATTAGACTTTCTGGTGACAAACAGACTCGAACTATTTGAAACAGTTAACGCAGAACAGGGAATCAGCGATCATAAAGCGTTTACTGCATCGATGATTTCGGCCGTAAATAGAAATATTAAAAAAGGTAGGAAGATTTTACTGTTTAGCAAAAGTGAGAAAAAGCAGATTACAGAGTACCTGACGGCTCAACATAAAAGTTTTGTCTCAGGTACAGATAGTGTTGAGGATCAGTGGACAAAGTTCAAAACCGTCGTACAATATGCGTTAGATGAGTATGTGCCAAGCAAGATCGTAAGAGATGGAAAAGAGCCACCTCGGTACAACAACCGAGTTAGAAAACTGCTGCGGAAGCAAAGGGAACTTCACAGCAAACTGACTTGGCAGAAAATCCTAAGAAATTTTAGTCTTACGTCAAAGCGGTAGGTGCATCAAAACAAAATGTCCAGACACTCTGTGACCAAAATGGTACTGAGACAGAGGATGACAGACTAAAGCCCGAAATACTAAATGTCCTCTTCCAAAGCTGTTTCACAGAGGAAGTCTGCACTGTAGTTCCTTCTCTAGAATGTCGCACAGATGACAAAATGGTAGATATCGAAATAGACGACAGAGGGATAGAGAAACAATTAAAATCGCTCATAAGTGGAAAGGCCGCTGGACCTGATGGGGTACCTGTCCGATTTTACACAGAGTACGCGAAGGAACTTGCCCCCCTTCTTGCAGCGGTGTACCGTAGATCTCTAGAAGAGCGTAGCGTTCCAAAGGATTGGAAAACGGCACAGGTCATCCCCGTTTTCAAGAAGGGACGTCGAACAGTATTGGTTCAAATGGCTCTGAGCACTATGGGACTTAACTGCTGTGGTCATCAGTCCCCTAAAACTTAGAACTACTGAAACCTAACTAACCTTGGGACATCACACACATCCATGCCCGAGGCAGGATTCGAACCTGCGACCGTAGCGGCGTCGAACAGATGTGCAGAACTATAGACCTATATCTCTAACGTCTATCAGTTGTAGAATTTAGGAACACGTATTATGTTCGAGTATAATGACTTTTCTGGAGACTAGAAATCTACTCTGTAGGAATCAGCATGGGTGTCGAAAAAGACGGTCGTGTGAAACCCAGCTCGCGATATTCATCCACGAGACTCAGAGGGCCATAGACACGGGTTCACAGGTACATGCCGTGTTCCTTGACTTCCGCAAGGCGTTCGATACAGTTCCCCACCGTCGTGTAATGAACAAAGTAAGAGTATATGGGCTATCAGACCAATTGTGTGATTGGATTGAAGAGTTCCTAGATAACAGAACGCAGCAAGTCATTCTCAATGGAGAGAAGTCTTTCGAAGTAAGAGTGATTTCAGGTGTGCCGCAGGGGAGTGTCGTAGGACCGTTGCTATTCACAATATACATAATTGAGCTTGTGGATGACATCGGAAGTTCACCGATGCTTTTTGCGGATGATGCTGTGGTATATCGAGAGGTTGTAACAATGGAAAATTGTACTGAAATGCAGAAGGATCTGCAGCGAATTGACGCATGGTGCAGGTAATTGCAACTAAATCTCAATGTAGACAAGTGTAATGTGCTGCGAATACACAGAAAGATAGTTCCCTTATCATTTAGCTACAAAATAGCAGGTCAGCAGCTGGAAGCAGTTAATTCCATGAATTATCTGGGAGTACGCATTAGGAGTGATTTAAAATGGAATTATCATATAAAGTTGATCGTTGGTAAAGCAGATGCCAGACTGAGATTCATTGGAAGAATCCTAAGGAAATGCAATCCGAAAACAAAGGAAGTAGGTTACAGTACGCTTTTTCGCCCACTACTTGAATATTGCTCAGCGGTGTGGGATCCGTACCAGATAGGGTTGATAGAAGAGATAGAGAAGATCCAACGGAGAGCAGCGCGGTTCGTTACAGGATCATTAGTAATCGCGAAAGAGTTACGGAGATGATAGATAAACTCCAGTGGAAGACTCTGCTGGGGAGACGCTCAATAGCTCGTAGCGGGCTTTTGTTAAAGTTTCGAGAACATACCTTCACCGAAGAGTCAAGCAGTGTATTGCTCCCTCCTACGTATATCTTGCGAAGAGACTATGAGGATAAAATCAGAGCGATTAGAGCCCACACAGAAGTATACCGACAATCCTTCTGTCCACGAACAATATGAGTCTGGAATAGGAGGGAGAACCGATAGAGGTACTCAAGGTACCCTCCGCCACACACCGTAATGTGGCTTGCAGAGTATCGATGTAGATGTAGATGAAGCTTCCTGGCAGATTAAAACTGTGTGCAGGACCGAGACTGATTCTGGAAACATCCCCCAGGCTGTGGCTAAGCCATGTCTCCGCAGTATCCGTTGTTTCAGGAGTGCTAGTTCTACAAGGTTCGTAGGAGTGCTTCTGTAAAGTTTGAAAGTTTGGAAGGTAGGAGACGAGGTAATAGTGGCAGTAAAGCTGTGAGGACCGGGCGTCAGTCGTGCTTGGGTAGCTCAGTTGGTAGAGCATTTACCCGCGTAAGGCAAAGGTCCCGGGTTCGCGTCTCGGTCTGGTACACAGTTTTAATCTGCCAGGAAGTTTCATATCAGCGCACACTCCGCTGCAGAGTGAAAATCTCATTCAGGGATCATATGTGTCTCTCTCAGACGCCCGGCCTGTCAGTCGGCAAGATTTAACAAAGGAGCAACGCTACTGAAGCTGTTAAGCGCAGTTCTGAACGGAACGTTAGGAACAGGAAAGTTTCGTGAAAACTGAGGCAGTCTGTACCTCAGTTCTCATTTCTTCCGAACAGCTAGCTATGAGGCTCATCAAGGCATCAACGTTCATTGATGACGCGTCAGGAAAATAGGAAGTTGCATATCTAGGGTTCTATCTGCTTTACAGTTAACTTGTTCAGTTATTCTTTCCACGATGTGTAGTACGTGTGCATGCCGAGTGCGAACACACAAAGAGGTGGCAGCAGTACGCGAACAGATGAAGGCGCTTTCGCCTATGGTCACCTGCCTTCAGACTGCTGCTTCGGGGTGTAGCGGCGGCGGCGTAATGCGATCGCGTCGCGTCGCTCGATGTCTGGTAGTCTGGCCACACCCAATTGCCCCGAGAGAGAACAGGAGGGTAGTGTACACGGCTGGAAAGAAAGTCAAAGGGCACACGGTCTGCCGGTGGGCCTCATCCAAGATATGGAGGTGGCCCAGCCTGCGGCTAATGAGCGTGAAGGGAAGTCGTCTGCAAGTTGTAGTTCACGTCGGCACCAACGAAGCCAGTCGATTGGGTTCGGAGGCCAATCTCAGTTCATATAGGCGAGTGGTAGAGGTGGCGAAAGCTGCTGGCCTCGCGCATGGAGTGCACGCAGGGATCTGTAGCAGTGTTCCCAGAGTTCATCGGGATCCTTTGGTTTGGAGCCGAATGCAGGGTCTCAGCCAAACACTTCATCGACTCTGTGATGGACTGCAAGATTTCTAGACCTGCGTTATCCTGTGGGAAATTGTAGGACTTTCCTTGACACGTCAGGAGACCACTCACAAAGGAAGGAGTTACTCGGGTAGCAGAGTATTTGTGGAGCGCAAATCTGGATATGCCAAGCGACAGTTTGAAGTAGTCTGATGAACACTCGCCAGTCGATACGTAGGTCGCGAAATCAGACCACGTTCAGAGTGAAGGCACTTAGAGTGTCAAAATTTTAATAGTAAATTATCGAATTATTTGTAACAAGTTTCCAGAATTTATTGCCCCCAGGAAAGTTCTCGTGCTAACATTATTCTAGGGACAGATAGCTGACTAAAACATGAGGTACGAAGCTCCTAGATAAGGATTTAGTGAGTCATGAAACGTATATCAGGAAGGCAGATTTGATGTCATAGAAGAGGGAATATTCTTTGCAGCTGACAAACATTGTCTCTATTGAGGTCGAAATCGAGTGCGACAGTTATGTTACCTGGTCGCATATAGAGATCCAGGTGAAACCAAGCTAACAGTTGGATGTTTTTACCGGCCACTGAATTTCGCTGTGACCATTCTAGAGTCATTCGGGATACAATCAGTAGCGCGTAAATGCCCGGATCATGCAGTATTAGTTGGTGGTGACTATAGATTGAGACGTCTACGGGTTCATTCCAGGGGATACAGATAGTCTTGTGAAGCTCTTTTAAATACATTTCCCGAGGACTGTGTTGAGCAGCTAGTTCGGCACTCCACTGGCCAGGGAAATATAGTAGACAAACAGGCTGCACCTCATCGACGCCGTCAGTATAGAGACGATGAGTATTATCATGATGTCATCATAACGTCTAAGATTACGAAAGTTAATAAGTTAGTCAAGAAGGCTAAGAGAGTGTCTGTAGTAGAAATACCAGATAAGCAGTTGTTAGCATCTTAGGCAATGAACTCACAGCATTTAGTTCCAGCATGATGTACACAGAGAAATTATGGGAAACGTTTAGGCAGATCGTAAATCGTGCTCTGGACAATATGTGCCTAGTAAGTGGATTAAGGACGGAGAAGTGCCACAGTGAATAGGAAACTATCGAGTACGCAAAGGCTGTTGCACTCTCGCTTCGAAAGAGAACGCGAAAATAACGAGAGGCATAGGTTAGTAGAGATTCGTGGATTCGTGCGTCTGTGGAGAGATCGATGCTTGAAGCATACAACAACTGCCACAGTCATACCTAAGACCTTTCCGAGAACTCGGAAGAAACTCTGGTCTTATGCAAAATCGATAACCGCTTCTAAGATTTCAACCCAGTCACTCGTTCATCACTCTTGTGTGGTAGTAGAAGATACCAAAAGGAATGTCGACGTTTTAAATTTGGCGCTTATGTAACAGTTCACGCAGATCAATTGTACAAACACACCGACGATTGATTATGTCACAGACTCTCTCACTAGGACATAGTGAAAAACATCCCTGGAGCAGATGAGCAACTGTCAGATTTCGTAACAAGTAGGTCACCATGCCCAGATGGAATCCCACTTCGGTTTTACTAACACTAGCACACAGAGTTGGCGTCTTTCTTAGCTTGCATGTATCGCGAATCTCTTGCACAGAACAAAACACCAAGTAACTGAAAAAAACGCAGCTGACTCTTGCGTATATAAAGGGTAAACGAAAGAACCCGCAAGATCACAGACCAATATCCTTCACGTTGGTTTGCTGCAGAATTCTTGAAAATATTCAGAATTTCACAGGAATAAATTTCCTTGAGATTCGAAAGCTTATGTTCACGAATCAACACAGTTTAGGAAAGAATCACTCGTGCGAATGTCAACTTGCCCTTTCCTCATAAGATATACTGCGAAATAAGGATGAAGCGTGACCGGCAGATCCCACGTGTCAGGATTTCCGAAATGCGTTTGATAGTGTGCCCCACTGCAGACTGTTAACGAAGGTTCGATTATACTCCGGAATAGGTTCCCCGACATATGAGTGACTCGAAGACATGTTAAGTAATAGAACCCAGTATGTTGTTCTGGACGGCGAGAGTTCATCAGAGACAAGGGTACCATCAGGAGTGGCACAGGGTAGTGTGATAGGACCGCTATTGTTCCCTGTATACAGGGTGTTACAAAAAGATACAGCCAAACGTTCAGGAAACATTCCTCACACACAAAGAAATAAAATATGTTATGTGGACATGTGTCCGGAAACGCTTAGTTTCCATGTTAGAGCTCATTTTATTACTTCTCTTCAAATCACATTAATCATGGAATGGAAACACACAGCAACAGAACGTACCAGCGTGACTTGCGTAGACAAGAGCTTTCAAATGCCCCCATAAATGAAAGTCAAGAGGGTTGAGGTCAGGAGAGCGTGGAGGCCATGGAATTGGTCGGCCTCTACCAATCCATCGGTCACCGAATCTGTTGTTGAGAAGCGTACGAACACTTCGACTGAAATGTGCAGGAGCTCCATCGTGCATGGACCACATGTTGTGTTGTACTTGTAAAGATACATGTTCTAGCAGCACAGGTAGAGTATCCCGTATGAAATCATGGCGGTGAATCGAAGAAATACAGTACATGCTGACGAAACTAAAATGAGCTCTAACATGGAAATTAAGCGTTTCCGGACACATGTCCACATAACAGCTTTTCTTTATTTGTGTGTGAGGAATGTTTCCTGAAAGTTTGGCCGTACCTTTTTGTAACACCCTGTAGATAAATTACCTGTCGGACTGGGTGAGCACTAATCTGCGGTCGTTTGCTGACGATAATGTAGGGTTCGGGAAGGTGTCGAAGTTTAGTTGTTGCAGAAGGATAAATTTAATATTTAATGCGAAAATACTGATAATACAAGAAACACTGATTAGCTAAGGAGATAATTTAACGGTCGTTAGCACACTGGATCAGTGAAACTCCAGAGCCATAAGAAAAGTAAAGGCTATGAAATTTACGCAAATAATCACTCGAATGTCAACAGAAGGTTATTACACTTTCCCACAACACAACTGTTCACGGAAAATAGACTATTGAGACAGCACTGAGTTTCAGTTACTAATTCTGAGATATTAGATTTTGAAAGTGAAGTTATATGGTTAAGTAAATCCAACTAAGACTTTGTTACACAAAAAACGCCTTTCAGTAAGCTCCGGGTAATGCAACGCAAATTTTAGAAAGAGGCTAGAAATTTACTTTTAATCATTGAAAGACTGAATTTAGTATAAGCAAATGAACAACTGGGTTTTCTTTTAAAATAACAATAATAAAATACATACCAAGCTAACAGAAGTCACTCACTAAGCCAAATACAGAATAAATGGAATTGAGCTCTCTTAATTTCAGCTGCATCTTTAGTTATTAGTTTTCTCAGTGAAATTTTACATTGTTTTAAGTGGCTGAAGTTGATATTCAAAACAGTAATTTAGTTAAGCCTCCGTAATGCACCACAACACTCAACAGTTACTGAGGCAGAAAATGTAGACTGGAGGTGGTAATTAGCAAACAAACAAAATTGGCAGTAAATAGTCAATCAATTTTAATATTTTTGTGACACTCAGTGGCTATCTGGAAAGGGATCCTGCTTGGTAATAATGTCTGAGGACAATGACAACACAGGTGCCCTACTAACTATTGCTGGTTATTATCAGTTAGTCATACTTTGTGAAAGTAATCCCACTGGGTTCTCACTTAGCAGTCTTACGATGTTGTAGCTGTGCGTATGACGGAGAATGTAGCCAACGACAATACTGAGCTGCCGCTGTTGTTGCTGCTGAAAGTTGAGAACCTCGAGTAGTCTGCAGAGCCACAGATAATTATGGGACAGCTCTGCCTACTCTCTGCTCGCAGCGCGACAGACTCTCCATAAGGAAAGATAAACAACGACACAGATACTGCCATTTCTTCGTTAGTATTAGTACATTAAAATAAAGTTCCCTTGGCTCTCATCCTGCAATTTACAATGTTTACATAATAATTACAATCAATTACATACTGTCAGAAATAAATACAGTATTACATCCAATACATATTAACTAAATTTCTGTAATAATGCTTAGATATTGAGAATCAGAAGTACAGTACAACTTATCAACGGAAATTAAACGCAGAAAAGTTTTGAATAGGGCAGAAGGTATTTTACCTGCATTTTAGGTGTTCCAAAGTGTTACGAAGGTGCTTCGGGAACTCGTATGGGAATGCCTGGACGAAAGGTGACGTTATTTTCACACAACAGTATTGAGAAAATTTTGAGAACCGGCGTTTGAAGCTGACTACGGAGCTATGCTGCCGCTGCCGACATATATTTCGCGTAAGGACCGCGAAATAAAATACTAGGACTGATATGGAGGCATATTGATATTCGTTTTTCCCTCTGCCTCTTTCCGAGTGGAACAGGACTATTAGTGGTACATGGTAGCCTCCGCCGCCAAGCCTACGGTGGCTTGCGGAGTGTGTATGTAGATGTAGATGACTACTAGATCAGATCTTTAGAAATCTTGAAAAAAGAGACAGCATTGGTCGTATATTTTTTACTATTGCAAAATCGATTTTCTGTCACTGAGTGACCATCTTCAGTGCTATATTGTATAACTTAAATTGGGATGCACTGTTGTCACAAAGCTTACGGCAATCAGTCTATGTGATTGCCGTAAGCTTAGTGACAACAGTGCATCCCAATTTAAGTTATACAATATAGCACTGGAGATGGTCACTCAGTGACAGAAAATCGATTTTGCAATAGTAAAAAATATACGACCAATGCTGTCTCTTTTTTCAAGTATACCTGTTACCTGGTCGTAGTGCACAAGACAACATGGAGTCGCCAATCTTTAGAAATCTGTTACGAACTCTTACGAACATATGAATATGATCGGTTAGTAGAAACATTGTTGGTTGATTTTCAGCGCAAATGAAGATAACGCACCGGATGAAAAAGACGGACAAACTTGATACTGTTCAACAAAACTTCTGATATTCGATCACTGTAGTTGCAATCGTCGCTTATCTAGAAGTGTATGCGAAGAGCTATTTAAAGACAATCGACTGCAAAAATCGAAAGAATATTAATGAAGAGTAAGTAATCCTCAAAGGAATCGTTTAGATAACGCTGGTAAAAAAGCAAGCCTTGAAACGCTCTGCCATATGAAACACTTATCGAGTAAGATTAAGGAAACAAACTGAGGAAAATTAAAGAAGAGTTGCGTGGTGCGTCACTGATTCGTTTAATCACTGTGATGTCCTCAACAATCATCAAAGTAAGACGGTAAAAAATCATCAAGTAGCGGTTAGAGATCCACTTCAAATTTTTCAAGAGCCCAAATTTCTCTGCCCCCACTTCAATCTCGCATAATGACAATATTACGGAACTTGGTGAATATACAGACTTCGTCTTACGCATTACCTTCAAAATGAATAGAAAGACGGAAAGTGATATTGGTACAAAAGACAGGTCAGGCGTGCACTACACGCCGGAAGCGGCTACAAGGGTAGCAGAGTACGTGTGGAGTGCACATGGGGGTTTTTTAGGTTAGAGAATCCCCTCCCTAGGCCCGACAGGACGCCTCCTGAGACGCGGCAAGATAGTAGGCAAAATGCAACAGGGAATAACAATATTAATGTGCTAATAGTAAACTGCAGGAGCGTCTATAGAAAGGTCCCAGAACTGCTCTCATTAATAAACGATCACAACGCCCATATAGTACTAGGGACAGAAAGTTGGCTGAAACCAGACGTAAACAGTAACGAAATCCTAAACTCAGACTGGAATGTATACCGCAGAGACAGGCTGAACAGTGAAGGGGGAGGCGTGTTTATAGCGGTAAGAAGTGCAATAGTATCGAAGGAAATTGACGGAGATCCGAAATGTGAAATGATTTGGGTGAAGGTCGCTGTTAAAGCAGGCTCAGACATGGTAATTGGATGTCTCTATAGGCCCCCTGGCTCAGCAGCTGTTGTGGCTGAGCGCCTGAAGGATAATTTGGAAAATATTTCGAGTAGATTTCCCCACCATGTTATAGTTCTGGGTGGAGATTTTAATTTGCCGGATATAGACTGGGAGACTCAGACGTTCATAACGGGTGGCAGGGACAAAGAATCCAGTGAAATTTTTTTAAGTGCTTTATCTGAAAACTACCTTGAGCAGTTAAACAGAGAACCGACTCGTGGCGATAACATATTAGACCTTCTGGTGACAAACAGACCCGAACTATTTGAAAAAGTTAACGCAGAACAGGGAATCAGCGATCATAAAGCGGTTACGGCATCGATGATTTCAGCCGTAAATAGGAATATTAAAAAGGGTAGGAAGATTTTTCTGTTTAGAAAAAGTGACAAAAAGCAGATTTCAGAGTACCTGATGGCTCAACACAAAAGTTTTGTCTCAAGTACTGATAGTGTTGAGGATCAGTGGACAATGTTCAAAACCATCGTACAATATGCGTTAGATGAGTATGTGCCAAGCAAGATCGTAAGAGATGGAAAAGAGCCACCGTGGTTCAACAACCGAGTTAGAAAACTGCTGCGGAAGCAAAGGGAACTTCACAGCAAACATAAACATAGCCAAAGCCTTGCAGATAAACAAAAATTACGCGAAGCGAAATGTAGTATGAAGAGAGCTATGCGAGAGGCGTTCAATGAATTCGAAAGTAAAGTTCTATGTACTGACTTGGCAGAAAATCCTAAGAAATTTTGGTCTTATGTCAAAGCGGTAGGTGGATCAAAACAAAATGTCCAGACACTCTGTGACCAAAATGGTACTGAAACAGAGGATGACAGACTAAAGGCCGAAATACTAAATGTCTTTTTCCAAAGTTGTTTCACAGAGGAAGATTGCACTGTAGTTCCTTCTCTAGATTGTCGCACAGATGACAAAATGGTAGATATCGAAATAGACGACAGAGGGATAGAGACACAATTAAAATCGCTCAAAAGAGGAAAGGCCTCTGGACCTGATGGGATACCAGTTCAATTTTACACAGAATACGCGAAGGAACTTGCCCCCCTTCTTGCAGCGGTGTACCGTAGGTCACTAGAAGAGCGTAGCGTTCCAAAGGATTGGAAAAGGGCACAGGTCATCCCCGTTTTCAAGAAGGGACGTCGAACAGATGTGCAGAACTATAGACCTATATCTCTAACGTCGATCAGTTGTAGAATTTTGGAACACGTATTGTGTTCGAGTATAATGACTTTTCTGGAGACTAGAAATCTACTCTGTAGGAATCAGCATGGGTTTCGAAAAAGACGGTCATGTGAAACCCAGCTCGCGCTATTCGTCCACGAGACTCAGAGGGCCATAGACACAGGTTCACAGGTAGATGCCGTGTTTCTTGACTTCCGCAAGGCGTTCGATACAGTTCCCCACAGTCGTTTATTGAACAAAGTAAGAGCATATGGGCTATCAGACCAATTGTGTGATTGGATTGAGGAGTTCCTAGATAACAGGACGCAGCATGTTATTCTCAATGGAGAGAAGTCTTGCGAAGTAAGAGTAATTTCAGGTGTGCCGCAGGGGAGTGTCATAGGACCGTTGCTATTCACAATATACATAAATGACCTGGTGGATGACATCGGAAGTTCACTGAGGCTTTTTGCAGATGATGCTGTGGTGTATCGAGAGGTTGTAACAATGGAAAATTGTACTGAAATGCAGGAGGATCTGCAGCGAATTGACGCATGGTGCAGGGAATGGCAACTGAATATCAATGTAGACAAGTGTAATGTGCTGCGAATACACAGAAAGATAGATCCTTTATCATTTAGCTACAAAATAGCAGGTCAGCAACTGGAAGCAGTTAATACCATAAATTATCTGGGAGTACGCATTAGGAGTGATTTAAAATGGAATGATCATATAATGTTGATTGTCGGTAAAGCAGATGCCAGACTGAGATTCATTGGAAGAATCCTAAGGAAATGAATTCCGAAAACAAAGGAAGTAGGTTACAGTACGCTTGTTCGCCCACTGCTTGAATACTGCTCAGCAGTGTGGGATCCGTACCAGATAGGGTTGATACAAGACATAGAGAAGATCCCGGAGAGCAGCGCGCTTCGTTACAGGATCATTTAGTAATCGCGAAAGCGTTACGGAGATGATAGGTAAACTCCAGTGGAAGACTCTGCAGGAGAGACGCTCAGTAGCTCGGTACGGGCTTTTGTCAAAGTTTCGAGAACATACCTTCACCGAAGAGTCAAGTAGTATATTGCTCCCTCCTACGTATATCTCGCGAAGAGACCATGAGGATAAAATCAGAGAGATTAGAGCCCACACAGAGGCATACCGACAATCCTTCTTTCCACGAACAATACGAGACTGGAATAGAAGGGAGAACCGATAGAGGTACTGAAGGTACCCTCCGCCACACACCGTCAGGTGGCTTGCGGAGTATGGATGTAGATGTAGATGTAGAAGGTAAATGCTTTGAGGGGTAATAGTATTAATGATTCCGAACATAGAAACGTCGCATGAGCATATGTCCTGTTCTTAACAGTTCCCGAGGAAACTGAAGGAAACAATGGCGAACACAACAAATGCAGGTGATGGTAAATGGAACATTCTGATCTGATATTTTGCTTAATTGTGTAGATGCCCAGAATCCACCGTCAACTGTAATGCAAATTGCGGCTCTTGTGGACCTCTTCTACGTTGCTGATCTGGGCTCATTAATAAGCTTCTTTACTTGATTATTCCCCCCCCCCCCCCATGAACCATGGACCCTGCCGTTGGTGGGGAGGCTTGCGTGCCTCAGCGATACAGATAGCCGTACCGTAGGTGCAACCACGACGGAGGGGTATCTGTTGAGAGGCCAGACAAACGCGTGGTTCCTGAAGAGGGGCAGCAGCCTTTTCAGTAGTTGTAGCGGCAACAGTCTGGATGATTGACTGATCTGGCCTTGTAACACTAACCAAAACGGCCTTGCTGTGCTGGTACTGCGAACGGTTGGAAGCAAAGGGAAACTACAGCCGTAATTTTTCCCGAGGGCATGCAGCTTTACTGTATGGTTAATGATGATGGCGTCCTCTTGGGTAAAATAGTCCCCCATTTGGATCTCCGGGCGGGGACTACTCAAGAGGACGTCGTTATCAGGAGAAAGAAAACTGGTGTTCTACAGATCGGAGCGTGGAGTGTCAGGTCCCTTAATCAGGAAGGTAGGTTAGCAAATTTAAAAAGGGAAATGGATAGGTTAAAGTTAGATATAGTGGGGATTAGTGAAGTTCGGTGGCATGAGGAACAAGACGTTTGGTCAGGTGAATACAAGGTTATAAATACAAAGTCAAATGGGGGCAATGCAGGAGTAGGTTTAATAATGAATAAAAAATAGGAATGCGGGTAAGCTACAACAAACAGCATAGTGAACGCATTATTGTGGCCAAGATAGACACGAAGCCCACGCCTACTACAGTAGTACAAGTTTATATGCCAACTAGCTCTGCAGATGACGAAGAAATTGAAGAAATGTATCATGAAATAAAAGAAATTATTCAGATAGTGAAGGGAGACGAAAATTTAATAGTCATGGGTGACTGGAATTCGAGTGTAGGAAAAGGGAGAGAAGGAAACATAGTAGGCGAATATGGATTGGGGGTAAGAAATTAAAGAGGAAGCCGCCTGGTAGAGTTTTGCACAGAGCATAACTTAATCATAGCTAACACTTGATTCAAAAATCATGAAAGAAGGTTGTATACATGGAAGAATCCTGTAGATACTAGAAGGTATCAGATAGATTATATAATGGTAAGACAGAGATTTAGGAACCAAGTTTTAAATTGTAAGACATTTCCAGGGGCAGATGTGTTCTGACCACAATCTATGGACTATGAACTGTTTATTAAAACTGAAGAAACTGCAGAAAGGTGGGAATTTAATGAGATGTGACCTGGATAAACTGACTACACCAGAGGTTGTACAGAGTTTCAGGGAGAGCGTAAGGGAACAAATGGCAGGAATGGGGAAAGAAATACAGTACAAGAAGAATGGACAGCTTTGAGGGATGAAGTAGTGAAGGCAGCAGAGGATCAAGTAGGTAAAATGACGAGGGGTAGTAGAAATCCTTGGGTAATAGAAGAAATATTGAATTTAGTTGATGAAAGGAGAAAAAATAAAAACGCAGTAAATGAAGCAGGCAAAAAGTGCAAAATGGCTAAGCAGGGACGGCTAGAGGATAAATGTAAGGATGTAGAGGCTTATCTCACTAGGGGTAAAGTAGATACTGCCTACAGGGAAATTAAGGAGACCTTTGGAGAAAAGAGAACCACTTGTATGAATATCAAGAGCTCAGATGGAAACCCAGTTCTAAGCAAAGAAGGGAAAGCAGAAAGGTGGAAGGAGTATTTAGCGGGGCTGTACAAGGGCGATGTACTTGAGAACAATATTATGGAAATGGAAGAGGATGTAGATGAAGATGAAATGGGAGATATGATACTGCGTGAAGAGTTCGACAGAGCACTGAAAGACCTGAGTCGAAACAAGGCCACCGGAGTAGACAACATTCCATTGGAACTACTGACGGCCTTGGGAGAGCCAGTCCTGACAAAACTCTACCATCTGGTGAGCAAGATGTATGAAACAGGCGAAATACCCTCAGACTTCAAGAAGAATATAATCATTCCAATCCCAAAGAAAGCATGTGTTGACAGATGTGAAAATTACCGAACTATCAGTTTAATAAATCACGGCTGCAAAATACTAACGCGAATTCTTTACAGACGAATGGAAAAACTAGTAGAAGCCGACCTTGGGGAAGATCAGTTTGGCTTCCGTAGAAATATTGGAACACGTGAGGCAATACTGACCCAATGGCTTATCTTAGAAGCTAGATTAAGGAAAGGCAAACCTACATTTCTAGCCTTTGTAGACTTAGAGAAAGCTTTTGACAATGTTGGTTGGAATACTCTCTTTCAAATTCTGAAGGTGGCAGGGGTAAAATACAGGGAGCGAAAGGCTATTTACAATTTGTACAAAAACCAGATGGCAGTTGTAAGAGTCGAGGGACATGAAAGGGAAGCAGTGGTTGGGAAGGGAGTGAGTCAGGGTTGTAGCCTATCCCCGATGTTATTCAATTTTTATATTGAGCAAGCAGTGAAGGAAACAAAAGAAAAATTTGGTGTAGGTATTAAAATCCATGGAGAAGAAATAAAAATTTTGAGGTTCGCCGATGACATTGTAAATCTGTCAGAGACAGCAAAGGACTTGGAAGAGCAGTTGAACGGAATGGATAGTGTCTTGAAGGGAGGGTATAAGATGAACATCAACAAAAGCAAAACTAGGATAATGGGATGTAGTCGAATTAAGTCGGGTGATGTTGAGGGTATTAGATTAGTAAATGAGACACTTATAGTAGTAAAGAAGTTTTGCTATTTGGGGAGCAAAATAACTGATGATGGTCGAAGCAAAGAGGATATAAAATGTAGACTGGCAATGGCAAGGAAAGCGTTTCTGAAGAAGAGAAATTTGTTAACATCGATTATTGATTTAAGTGTTAGGAAGTCGTTTCTGAAAATATTTGTATGGAGTGTAGCCATGTATGGAAGTGAAACATGGACGATAAATAGTTCAGACAAGAAGAGAATAGAAGCTTTCGAAATGTGGTGGTACAGAAGAATGCTGAAGATTAGATGGGTAGATAACATAACTAAAGAGGAGGTGTTGAATAGGATTGGGGAGAAGAGGAGTTTGTGGCACAACTTGACTAGAAGAAGGGATCAGTTGGTAGGACATGTTCTGAGACATCAAGGGATCACCAATTTAGCATTGGAGGGCAGCGTGGAGGGTAAAAATCGTAGAGAGAGGCCAAGAGATGAATACACCAAGCAGATTCCGAAGGATGTAGGTTGCAGTAGGTACTGGGAGATGAAGAAGCTTGCACAGGATAGAGTAGCATGGAGAGCTGCATCAAATCAGTCTCAGGACTGAATACCACCACAACAATAGCAACAACTTGATAACAGGCATGTAAAATAAGGGTGAGAAGTCCTTCCTTTGAGTCCACCCAGCACGTTTGGACTTTTCGCTTAAGCCAACGCCACAAAAAGTAATCCGATGGAGTAAAATCGATTGACCTCTGTGGCCACGAAATGACTCCAGGTCGACAGACCCAACGCGCAGGATATAGTTAAATGAGATACTACGTCACAGCCCAAATGGAATGTGCAGGAGCTCCGTCATGCTGCAAGTAAATTCGACGTTGTGCTGCCAAAGGTATGCTCCAAGTATTCTGGTAACAGAGGAAATTGGTATACCCTGTTCCTTTAAGAGGGTTCAACTAAAACAACTGGACTGATGAGTTGGTCATCAACAAAATCGCATGAAACTGCTCAGTAAAGACAACACTACGTAGCCTTATGTCGATTAGGGTGTATTCATAAGTGAGTGCTGGTGAAGAAGAACAAGCGACTTACGCCCATGGTTTCTTCAAATGTGTGTGAATTCCTATAGGACCAAACTGCCGCGGTCATCGGCCCCTAGACTGACACACTGCTTTAACTTATGCTACAAACAACACACACACTCTTGCCAGAGGAGAACTCGAACATTCGGCGGGAGGGGCCGCGCAATCAGTGACATGGCGCCTCTAACCCCGCGCCCACTCCACGTGGCCATGGTTTTCAAAGAGGTCTATGTCTGATATAGTTAAGAAAAGGGCATACCTCAATTTGAAACTTTCTGTTCAGAATCACTAAAATAAGTACTATCGCTCCTAAAGCATGTACTTTTCCTCCTAAGACACCCTGTCTAACAATCAACGAACACATTAGGGCAGTTTCCGTGGTACATATTTAAATCTAGATCTCCTACATAAAACACAACAATAAATAAGGAGAACATGTTTGTAGTAGACTCATTAAATGCCAGATTGTATTTCGATTTTTGACCAAATACATGTGTGTAGTAACACCGTTCTACGTCGAAAACCCGTCATGTACTACTACACCACTGCAAATACACTCCTGGAAATGGAAAAAAGAACACATTGACACCGGTGTGTCAGACCCACCACACTTGCTCCGGACACTGCGAGAGGGCTGTACAAGCAATGATCACACGCACGGCACAGCGGACACACCAGGAACCGCGGTGTTGGCCGTCGAATGGCGCTAGCTGCGCAGCATTTGTGCACCGCCGCCGTCAGTGTCAGCCAGTTTGCCGTGGCATACAGAGCTCCATCGCAGTCTTTAACACTGGTAGCATGCCGCGACAGCGTAGACGTGAACCGTATGTGCAGTTGACGGACTTTGAGCGAGGGCGTATAGTGGGCATGCGGGAGGCCGGGTGGACGTACCGCCGAATTGCTCAACACGTGGGGCGTGAGGTATCCACAGTATATCGATGTTGTCGCCAGTGGTCGGCGGAAGGTGCACGTGCCCGTCGACCTGGGACCGGACCGCAGCGACGCACGGATGCACGCCAAGACCGTAGGATCCTACGCAGTGCCGTAGGGGACCGCACCGCCACTTCCCAGCAAATTAGGGACACTGTTGCTCCTGGGGTATCGGCGAGGACCATTCGCAACCGTCTCCATGAAGCTGGGCTACGGTCCCGCACACCGTTAGGCCGTCTTCCGCTCACGCCCCAACATCGTGCAGCCCGCCTCCAGTGGTGTCGCGACAGGCGTGAATGGAGGGACGAATGGAGACGTGTCGTCTTCAGCGATGAGAGTCGCTTCTGCCTTGGTGCCAATGATGGTCGTATGCGTGTTTGGCGCCGTGCAGGTGAGCGCCACAATCAGGACTGCATACGACCGAGGCACACAGGGCCAACACCCGGCATCATGGTGTGGGGAGCGATCTCCTACACTGGCCGTACACCACTGGTGATCGTCGAGGGGACACTGAATAGTGCACGGTACATCCAAACCGTCATCGAACCCATCGTTCTACCATTCCTAGACCGGCAAGGGAACTTGCTGTTCCAACAGGACAATGCACGTCCGCATGTATCCCGTGCCACCCAACGTGCTCTAGAAGGTGTAAGTCAACTACCCTGGCCAGCAAGATCTCCGGATCTGTCCCCCATTGAGCATGTTTGGGACTGGATGAAGCGTCGTCTCACGCGGTCTGCACGTCCAGCACGAACGCTGGTCCAACTGAGGCGCCAGGTGGAAATGGCATGGCAAGCCGTTCCACAGGACTACATCCAGCATCTCTACGATCGTCTCCATGGGAGAATAGCAGCCTGCATTGCTGCGAAAGGTGGATATACACTGTACTAGTGCCGACATTGTGCATGCTCTGTTGCCTGTGTCTATGTGCCTGTGGTTCTGTCAGTGTTATCATGTGATGTATCTGACCCCAGGAATGTGTCAATAAAGTTTCCCCTTCCTGGGACAATGAATTCACGGTGTTCTTATTTCAATTTCCAGGAGTGTATGTTGCAATGAGACGGCTCTCGTGTATCTTTTGTTCGCTCTTGAGCAGTGGTAAAAGTATTTTTGTTCAAATTACCTTCCATTAGGAAAGTGGAGAGCGCTCAACGACTGTAATGATTTTCAAACTTACAGGGAGTAGAAATCAGTCGTCGTTTTCTTTCTAGCTTTGTTAAAGCAAATCCAGATTTCGCCTAGTGAACAAGTGAGTATAAATAACTGTGAAATACTGCATCGATAATGGTTAGTCACTAGCCGAAATCTGAATCTGCGTCAATAAATCTAGAATGCAAACCACGGCCGATTGCTGCTCCTTATTATTTTGAAAGTTTTTGTGTTGTCATTAATTTCACCGAATTCACACCCTTTACTGACATAACCACCCTATTATAAATAAATTAGGGCTGCTAAGGTCTTCGATTCATGGCAGGGCGAACGAAACACCTTTGCAGATCAAAGATACCGCAGATTCTCAGAAGTGACCACTAAGATGGCCATAAAATTGGAGCATGTGTACTTCCTTAAGGAGCAGAGACACCTAACTGTCTTCCCGGGGGTACCTACCAAAGAGGAGGCGCCAAACATCGTTCTAAAGATCAGAAAATAGGAATAAAGTCAGATATTAATAATTACAATCAAAATTTATAGGAGAATTAATTGCTTAAAGTAAAGACAAGAATGACGGACGCAAGAAAGCTGGACTTTCATATAAGCATAATTATGTAAATGAAAATATATTTTTAATTTACCACACCTGTTAATCGGACTAAGAAGTACGAACATTTCTCCTAACCTTATACTGATACCTAACGCAATATAGATAGTCTTGATAACACCAAATGGGAATTTTTAACAGCAATTAAACTACCTGTAAGATTTAAAACTGGAAACGTGGGGTATGTGCGAAACGTAATAGGACGGGGTGTTGGAATGTAATGCCTCCGAATTTTTTATGTCAAAACTCTCCGTCGTTGAAGATAATTTGTCTTTGCTGAAGGAGCCAGAACCTCACCTCTGCTTGCATTGCCTCATCATTTTCGAAATGAACTGCTCGACAGTGTTCAAGTTTTGCAAACAGATGAAAATTGAATGAGGCCAAGTCGGAACTGTGGAAGGTGATCGATGATAGTGAACCCAAGCCGTCGGACTGTTGCAGATGTCGCAGCGCTCGTTGGTGGTCTGGCAGTGTCATGTGTCATGGTCAAGGAGATGGTGTTCATGTGTGGATGAACTCTTCGACATCGTGCTTTAAGTTTACTGAGGGCCTCGCCGTACCTTTCAGAGTTTATGGTGATGCCTTTAGGTATGAATTCGAAATGCACAACTTCTGGATCAGCCCGTAATACTGTGAGCATGAATTTGCCTGCTATTGGCATGGTCTTGAACTTTTTGGTGTCGGATATATTTGTAGCGGAACTCCATTGATGCTCTCTTGTCTTCGGAGTCAAAGTGGTGAACTCAGCTTTCATCTCATGTCACATTACTGATGTCGGTACAATCATCACCGTACACAGCATTCATTCTTCTACTGATCTCAACTGTAGGCACTTCTTCCTGCGGCTAAAAAGATGACTGAAGCACATTCAATCTCTCGCACCGACTTTGCTACGTTTCACACGGCTATATTACACGCTACATTTCGGAGTCATTTAGTGGCAGCCGGTAGCGCCAGCGAGGCGAGGCGAGAAAGTCGACCGAGTAATGTGCATGGCATGCAGTACCGTAACCGTTATTGAGAACAATACAGAGAAAATGCTTTTTACCACGCCTTCTTAGTAAGGAGTTGTACCATTCGAGCGGCAGTTAGTAAGTAACGTAGTAGTAAGGAGGTGAACTATTCATGCACAGCACGTTTTCATTTTAAATCTTACAAGCATTTCCACAGCTATTAACAGCTCAGGCTCTCATATGACCATGTCTGTGTATATTGACTTAGGAATCTGTAAGAGGCACGGAGAAATCACTTTCTAGTTTTTAGTCTCATTTAGAAAGTTGTGAATATGAAATAATTATTTCATTTAAATCATTATTTTCTGAATTTTAGTGCCATGTATGTAAAATTTTAAATTGATTCACATAATTTGATGAGTTTACATCAGACACTTGCAGTAAGCTGTCCGAGGTAGCCGTTCGGCCTAGGGCGCCTTGTCACGGTTCGCGCGGCTCCCCCGTCGGAGGTTCGAGTCCTCCCTCGGACATGGGTGTCTGTGTTTTCCTTAACGTAGGTTAGTTTCAGTTAGTTTAATTAGTGTGTAAGCCTAGGGACCCATGACCTCAGCAGTTTGGTCCCATAGTCCTTACCACCAATTTCAAATGTACAGATGGCAAATTTCAGGTTCCTTTCAGTTTCCCTTCACCTGACTTCACCTGACTCAACCAACACATCGCTTCCTGATATACATATGACGCGTAAAAGATAGGCACAGTAAAGATTAGAGAGATTAGAACTCGCATGGAGGTTTGCCAGCAATTTTTCTTCCTGCTGAAACAGGAAGTCGGAGAAATGGCAGTGGTACACAAAGTGTCCTCCGCCACCCTCATACAAGAGAGAAATTTTATATTCCCTTGCCATCCAGTACTAAGCTATGTTGATAGTTTCATAAATCTAGCTAGTTGGGAAGTTAGTTTAAAGTAAATTGAAAAATCTGGGCTGAACAGACTGACCAGAAAGCGACAGCCATCACCTCTTCCTCCCTCACTGTACTCACCCATGCCCGTTCACTCGAATACTGCCTGCAATGCATCCTGACTGCAACTGCACAACTTGTTGGTCCTGCAGGACTGCCGAGATGTCAGGCATTACCAAACTTTTCCACTGCCACTCACATTCTTACCGAACACAACGACGAGAAAGCGACTTAATATTACGTTGACTTCGAATTCTGACCTATGTTTAAGTTATAAAACTGGAAAATTAACATAAAATCAGTTTGCAAAATACGTATATACCAAACAGACTGACAGACAAGGAAGCAACCTAACAAAAACGTGGAAAATTACGGAACAGGCAAAAGAAGACAGCATGGGGGCGGAGGGATGGCCACTCTGTTATAGGCTGGCGCTTCTTAAAAGATGTTTACCTTGGTAGCCCAATCATTAACGCAAGAATATTAATGGAAGTGTCATATTTTCAGTAAAATTTCTCTTGTTTTGCATAAGCCATTATACACAAGGGCTAACAGAGATATAAGCATATTTGTTCAGGTGTCAAACATTTCTCACCAATGCGAGGTATGCTTAATATACACACACACACATATACAATTTCAAACACTCACATGGAAAAATAATTAAAGATTACTAAAAAAAACGTATAAGTGTAGAGACGAAGCCAAAAAAGCTATGATAGGCTTTTCATTAACAACGGTGATTGGGACAGTTAATAATCTACTCGTTTATTTCTGGAAGGCTTACCTGTAAAGCTGGACTGGCTCGACAGCAAATCCCTTCGAACGGCCCTTCTGTATAAAATTCATTTTGACAGAAACACAGCTTTCTCTAGACAGACGAAGAATTGGCACTACAGCTGTGTAGAGACGTATTCAGGGAGTGGTGGGTAATATTATTTGTACGGCTTCAAAGCTGTGTGTTCGGTAGTCGCAGCTACAGGGGCCGCGCCAAACACATCACATGGGACTAGTCGACAGCCATATTATACTTTAAAAGAATGGTCTGCACAGTGGGTAAATCGAACATTCGTATTCTCGTTTTTTGATCCGTAGCTATGCAGACTTTCAAATACAGCAATTCATTCTATTTCTGTACCTGGAAACTGATCTTAGATCTCTGTTGGTGTGTTTTTTTTTTTTTTAGTGTGAGGAGATTGCACCTTTCGTTAATCGTTACAGGTACAGGGTAAATTTCCCTGTGATGTTAACATTTGCTCTCTACAGCATTATCTGCTATCGACTTAGCGTCGATTTTAGTTATCGGTTATAGCGGTTACATGCCTAATTTAGCTTAGTAATACGGTACGAAACTTAAACTTTATTTACAGTAATATACTTAGTGTGTTTAAAGTTAGAGTTTCTCAGTGGATCTGGAGGCATCCCTTGCTTAGGAGTCAGTCTTTTATGAACCTATGCATCCTAATAACCTCATTACTGTGTCATTCAAATGCTCGAAGATTAAGGGTACATATTCATACGACAGTAATAATTAATAAGGAAGGATAAATAGGTGCATTACAACATTAGGTCTCAATCATTCTCAAAAGTATAGGTGTAGTGCTCTGAGACAACCTTATAGTGAGTAATCTAGTAAAATTTATTTCCTGGTAATGATTAAAAATAAAATTTCATTAACACTACCACTTTTATCAGGCCACGGCTTCCTTCAAATCACATATATATTACGGTTTGGAACATCAAATGTAATCGGTTCACCACACTAGCTCGTCACTTTGTAAAAATAATGACGTCGTAGTGGAGAGAAGAGACTTTCAGTGACATGTTGATGTGGTACGTAGGGGAGAAACAGTTATGGTAATGAGAATGTTATAATTGATCACCGGCTGCTAATAAAATAGCAACCTTTCATACATGGGATCGTTCTTTTCGATTCTCCTACATTTTTTGTCTCTGTAATTGTTCTTGGTAATGAGAATGTTATAATTGATCACTGGCTGCTAATAAAATAGCAACCTTTCATGCATGGGATCGTTCTTTTCGATTCTCCTACATTTTTTGTCTCTGTAATTGTTCTTGCGGCTGTTATATGAAGTAACAATAGACCAACGTAAACATTAAACAAATCTCAAATTTCTAAGCAATGCCCTGTCTTAAGAAACGTCATATCTTGTGCCAAGTAAACCAGACGTGTACTGGAAAGAAGAAACTATGCCTTGAAACAGTCCAGTGACGCCCCAAGTAAGTGTTAAACGCTGTGTGACATCGGCGTGAGAAAAAGGATTCACGTGAGCCGCACACGCCTACATTAATCGTGCAACGGAATATCAGGCATAGAATACAAAATTGAACATCACTGATCGAGAACGTCAGTTAAAAGATCCAGTCAGTATCTCAAGTGTTGAAAAATTTAGAGAATATCATCTTGAAGTAGGGATGTAGACTCAATATTGAATTCACAGTAGTGAAATATGAAACATCAAATATATACCAGCAGTATTAAGTAACATCGGCAGAATTATTTTGCACTTTGAAAGATTTGTATGTCCATGGTTTGCCAAACGTGAAAAGCACCTCTAGATAATACTCTATTCGACGTGGGTCGTAAAACAGGAAAAATACACTTTTATTGTATCATACATAGAGTCCCACCAGTGTTCCTCCTCAAGACTTACCACATTAGCTGAAAGAGCATGCTGCCGCACAGGAATATGTACTTTCAAAAGTAGGGGATGCCACCCGTCCCGCGAAATACTCGACAAAATTTACCAAATGCGGTGATCAGAGCTGAGATATAGGTAAAGTCTTGTGACATGCAATTACGAAATGGTGGCAGACGAAAGGTTCTTGCAGTTAAATACCGAACAGATGATCAGGAAAGTTTAATAATAAATAATATTTAAATTTAAATGATATAACTGGATCAAAATCAAATGAACATAGTAACCCATGACCACTAGCCATTACAAAGACACGTGAAACGCAACTCGGACATACCAGTGTCACATTAAGTCATTTCCATACACAACAAAGTAGATCATAGGCTAAACTAAACTGAACGAAGCAGTGAGTGAACTGACTGCATACTGTTTTGGATTAACTGATAAAAGTTCGATTCTGTATCATGATTCGTATTTACTTCACAAAGAGGCAAACCGTTAGCAACAACACGCAGAATTCATATCCATTTGCACGATTCCCAACAAATTTAGCAGCATGAATTGGCAGGGACTTTACCAGTGAGATGCATACACCTCACGAATAATTTTATGGAAACACCTCGCATATCTATAGTAACTTCAAATAATTACATAAATAGAACAATCTCACCAGAACTGCAATCTCACGACAACGACCCGTAACACCAGTCAACCGTCTGCACATCTCGATGTAGCCGGAACAGTGAGTTCTTCAAAAAGCTACTACCTGCGTGCTCGGATACCTCCTAAGCACTGAGCAGTCAAAATGTTGGGAAATGCATAACCAATGCTTCCACCAGATTTCACACACCCTCAAATACTGTGTTGTC
This sequence comes from Schistocerca cancellata, assembly GCF_023864275.1. Taxonomy (NCBI): domain Eukaryota; kingdom Metazoa; phylum Arthropoda; class Insecta; order Orthoptera; family Acrididae; genus Schistocerca; species Schistocerca cancellata. Next base: position 642,948,529 of record NC_064627.1, read on the forward strand.
TGTAGTACGTTACAGGAACGTCTCTGTAAAATATCTGCAATGACTAGCTCACGAGATACGCGAAATATATTTGAAAAGTTGAAAGTGGCTTTGTAGTAGTAACTGGCAATTTTCAAACCAGATATCTTTCTAACTAAATTTTAGTCTATAAGCTTAACTGAAAGTTATCTTGTCTGGAGCTACACAAGGAAAAAGAGAATGGGGAAAGACAGAGTTTAACATTGTTCGAAACCCACATCCTTCGACACAGAGCAAAGCTCAGCTGGTAGTATTAGACGGGACCGATCGTAGCTCGTTTAAGGGACTATTGTGGTATGTGCCTCCAGCGATATAAGGTACCCATGGAGGCTGAAATCTTTATGGGCAAATGGCGATAATAACTATCTCCTTCCGAACGCTGCGTAAGTGTCTTAACGACACATCACTTCGGTCTTTCCCTCGAACTGATCCTAAAACTCTTTGCCCTTAGATGTTTTGGGAAGCAATAACAGCATTAGCTCTCCTTATATAGATAATTGCAAGACGTTTACGGAAGTAGCGTTGGTGGAAGGGAAACATATACGTAGTCTAACGTAATTACTGCGAAGTTTAGGGATGAGTGGGCTCTGAGCACTATGGGACTTAACATCTGTGGTCATCAGTCCCGTAGAACTTAGAACTACTTAAACCTAACTAACCTAAGGACATCACGCAACACGCAGTCATCACGAGGCAGAGAAAATCCCTGACCCCGCCGGGAAGCGAAACCGGGAACCCGGGCGAGGGGAGCGAGAACGCTACCGCACGAAGGGATGAGTGGGCGGTGATATGAAAAATTTAGTGTTTTTTACGCTTTTTTACTTGCTTCAAAAGTAAAGATGTACTCAAAATTTAATAGTGATTTTTGATGATTATTTCATCTCTAAATAACGTCCACTACACCCCATAATGGATCATTGCTATGACAAACAAAAGAGGTACAAAGTTCTGTGGCGGAATTCAAGCCAAAACACCAGTGACCACGGAAATTAAGTATTTTAAATTAGAGACTGAATCAGCTACGTTACTACAGAGTCAGAATTCAACGAAAATAGACATTACAGCAATTAGTATTATGAACGCAACTAGAAAATCAAGATTGTTGCCTGTACCAAATATAGTGCAATGTACTTAAAATGTCCTTTTAGCTTTGGGTGTAGAGAGTAATAATGCTCCCTTATGACTTCATTTGTTCATCAGCAACACGACCAGTCGCCTTATCTTACGATTAGTAGGAGAGCTTCTGTCACATAAATTTTGTAACTTGCGCAGGATTAAGACTATTTATCCTTCAGCATTACAGCCGCTACTCGCTAAATACCCTTAAAAATTTATGAGTATATCGATCATATCCAGGAAGAGCGTGCTAGCCGGGTCGTGGGAGAAGTAATTACGGCGTGCTGCATCCGGCGCCCCGCTGCGTCAATATTTTCGCGTTAATGGCACGTCCCGCAGCAGGAATTGTCTCCAGTCCCAGGGGAAAGCGCGTGGCGATCGCTCACGTATATGAACGATCCACGACGTATAATGTGCAGTTTCCTTCTTGATGTTCACCGTGAAATTGGTATTATGTACTAAAGATTCACGTTTAACTTACTGTAATAAATAGAAGTTCGTTCTGGAAACGGGAATGTGCTTATGCAAAGAAGCAGCAGATAATTGAGATGCCTTTTATATGTAGCTACACAGTGCCAGTGAAATACTCGTAAAATGTTCGTAGGTGTCGTGCAAGAGGTGCATTGATAATAAAAATAATGAATCCATAAAATGGTCAGTGCTTGATCGAGCGGAAGGCTCTGAATTGTAACAAGTGCTCCAAGAAGTTATTTCACGTCTGTGATATTGCTTGTTCAAAAACTATAGTATCACTAGTTGCTGAAATGCTTTGGATTTCTCTGATATCACTTTGAGAAAACCTACTCAAACCTTCAGGACCGTGCTACAAATGCTATAAACCTATTAGCCAGTACAAGAGGGTGACTTACATCTCTGATGTACATAAGAAATAATCGAAGTGCGATAGGTCCTTACTGACGAAAAACTAGACGAAGTTATATTCTTTTAGTCCACGATACATACTCCAAAATTTCTTTAATGTATGTCTCGATTATAATCCATAAGGACTTGCAAATATAAGACAGCTTTTTAAAGTGGCACAGAATTGCCATTTGCAATCGTAAGAGAAAATTGAACGCCGGCTATAGCAAAAAGTGTGTTCACTGAAGTTCCACGAATATATGTATGTACTTCGATATAGACTCAATACATACAGTTTTCTGTAAGTTATCGTATATGATCTTTTGAAACTTAATACATTGGTGCTACCACAAAATATTACTATTTCAGCGAAATATTTTATTTCGCGATTCGCTTCCATCTCTCGCCATAATCTGTCAGACAAACATACTGAAAAAGTAACTAGTGGTGGTTTTTTTTTTTTTGGTTGGGTTTAAGGGCGCTCAACTGCTGAGGTCATTAGCGCCCAGTCTCTGGTAAAACTCAAGGGGATGGAGGGGACACCAGAAAGACCTGACAAAGATGCAGATAAAATAAGTAAAAAGATTAAATGTCTTTGGACAAGCCAGTTAAAGTTATAAAACGCAGAATAGAATACGAGCAGCTGCTTGAGCGTCATCAGCTAAAACATCCGGTAAAGTAGATGGCAGGGACAGGACAACACGAAATTGACTAAAACGGGGACACGACAATAAAACATGGCGCACTGTTAATGACTGACCACAAGGGCACTGCGGGGCTGGGTCACCGGAGAGCAGGTAGCGGTGGCTAAACCGGCAATGCCCAATCCGCAACCTGGTCAGAAGGACCTCCTCGCGCCGAGATGGTCGGGAGGATGTTGTCCAAGCAGTTGGGAGCGGTTTTACTGCCCGGAGCTTGTTTCCTTGGAGGGATGACCAAGCATCCCACCACAACGACACAAGCCTCTTACATACATCCCCACAAACGTCAGATGACGGGACACAATGGGAGGCTGGCCGAGGCAGGAGGACTGCAGCCTTGGCTGCAGCATCCGCAGCCTCATTCCCAGGCACTCCTACTTGTCCGGGAACCCACAGAAAGCTGACAGAACCACCATTATCAGCGAAAGAATGGAGGGACTGCTGTATCCGTTGAATCAAGGGATGGACCGGATAGGGAGCTCCAAGGCTCTGAAGAGCACTGAGTGAGTCAGAGCAGAGTACATATGATGAATGGCGGTGGCGGCGGGCATACTGAACGGCCTGATGGAGAGCAAAAAGCTCGGCCGTAAAGCTGGAACATTGGTCGAGGAGCCGGTATTTAAAGGTGGCGGCCCCGACGACAAAGGCACAGCTGACACCATCGTCAGTTTTGGAGCCATCGGTGTAAATAAAGGCGTGACCGGCAAGTCGAGCACGAAGTTCGACAAACCGTGAGCAATACACTGCAGCCGGAGTACCCTCCTTCGGGAGCAAACTGAGGTCGAGATAAATATGAACCGGAGCCTGGAGCCAAGGTGGTGTCGGGCTCTCACCCTCTCTGAAGGTGGTAGGGAGGGCAAAATCCAATTGTCGAAGCAGGTGACGGAAGCGGACTCCGGGGGCCAGCAGGGCAGACACATACAACCCGTACTGACGGTCGAGAGAATCAGCGAAGAAGGACTTGTAAGAGGGGTGGTCGGGCATAGACGACAGCCGGCAGGCATACCGACACAGCAGTACGTCGCGCCGGTAGGTCAACGGTAACTCGGCAGCTTCAGCATAAAGACTCACGACAGGACTATTGTAGAAGGCTCCGGTCGCAAGACGTATCCCCCGATGGTGGATGGAGTTTAGCCGGCGTAAGAGGGACGGCCGAGCGGACGAGTAGACGAAGCTCCCATAATCCAGCTTCGATCGGACTATGGACCGATACAAGCGAAGCAGGACAGTGCGATCCGCTCCCCAAGATGAACCGCTAAGAACTCTGAGGTCATTAAGGGAACGTGTACAACGGGCCGCCAAATAAGAGACATGTGGAGACCAACACAGTTTCCTGTCCAACGTGAGCCCTAGAAACTTAGTTGTGTCCACGAATGGGAGAACAACGGGACCGAGATGTAATGATGGCGGAAGGAACGCTTTATATCGCCAAAAGTTGATACAAACCGTCTTTTCTTCAGAGAACCGGATGCCATTTGCAACGCTCCAGGAGTAGAGGCTGTCTAGACAACGCTGAAGGCAACGCTCCAGGAGGCATGTTCTCTGGGCACTGCAGTAGATCGCGAAGTCATGGACGAAGAGAGAGCCTTAGACATTAGGTGGAATGCAATCCATAATTGGATTGATCGCGATGGCAAAAAGGGCTACGCTCAAGACGGAGCCCTGAGGCACTCCGTTCTCCTGGAGGAAGACGTCGGACAATACGGAACCCACACGTACCCTAAACTTTCGATCCGTTAAAAAGGAATCAATAAAAAGGGGCAGGTGACCGCGTAGGCCCCACCTGTGCATAGTGCGGAGGATACCTCCTCTCCAACAGGTATCATAAGCCTTCTCCAAGTCGAAGAACACGGCTACCGTTTGGCGCCTTCGCAAAAAGTTGTTCATGATGAATGTCGACAAGGTCACAAGGTGGTCAACAGCGGAGTGGCGGCGACGAAAGCTGCATTGGACATTAGTAAGTAGCCGTCGAGATTCAAGAATCCAGACTAACCGAGCATTAACCATGCGCTCCATCACCTTACAGACACAGCTTGTAAGAGAAATGGGGCGGTAACTAGAAGGAAGGTGTCTATCCTTCCCGGGTTTGGGTATAGGAACAACAACGGCGTCACGCCAACGCATGGGTCCAGACGCGATTGTAGGTACGAAGAAGGAAGCTTTTGCCCGCCGGAGAAAGGTGTACCAGCATCTGAACGTGAATGGCATCTGGCCCCAGAGCAGAGGACCGGGACAGTGCAAGCGCACGTTCGAGTTCCCGCATAGTAAAGGGGGCGTTATAAGTTTCCAGATTCAGCGAGTGGAAGGAAGGTCGCCGAGCCTCTTCTGCCTCTTTCCTGGGAAGGAAGGCAGGATGGTAATGGGCGGAGCTTGAAACCTCCGCGAAAAAGCGGCCAAAGGCGTTGGAGACAGCCACAGGATCAACAAGGACCGCATTACCTGAGGTCAGGCCAGGTATCGAGGAGTGGGCCTTAATGCCCGACAGCCGGCCCAGGCTACCCCAAACGACGGAAGAGGGAGTAAAACTGTTAAAGGAGCTGGTGAAAGAGGCCCAACAAGCTTTTTTGCTGTCTTTGATGACTCTACGGCATTGCGCTCGGAGTCGTTTGTATTCAATACAATTCGCCAACGTAGGATAGCGGCGAAAGGTGCGTAAAGCACGTCGTCGAGCACGGATAGCGTCCCTACAAGCCTCGTTTCACCAGGGGACGGAAACGCGACGTGAAGAAGAAGTAGTACGAGGAATGGAACGTTCGGCAGCATTGATGATAACAGCCGTGAGGTATTCGACCTGACTGTCACAACTGGGAAAATCGTGGTCCGGAAAGGTCGCCAGGGATGAGTAAATTCCCCAGTCAGCTTTCAGTATGTTCCAGCTTGAAGGACGTGGGGATGGGGTGCGGTGCAGGAGACGAACGACACAGGGGAAGTGGTCGCTCGAATAAGTGTCAGAAAGGACATACCACTCGAACCGACGGGCAAGAGTGGTAGAACAGATCGAGAGGTCCAAGAGGGAGTAGGTATGAGTAGAGTCCGAGAGGAAAGTCGGGGCGCCGGTATTGAGGCAGACAAGATTGAGATGGTTGAAGACATCTGCTAAGAGTGAGCCTCTTTGACAGGATGCAGGAGAGCCCCAAAGGGGATGATGAGCATTGAAGTCGCCAAACAATAAAAACGGCGGGGGAAGCTGAACGATCAGGTGCATCATGTCAGCCCGACTAACAGCAGACGACGGTGGAGTGTAGATGGTACAAACTGAAAAAGTTAAAGCAGAAAGAGTAATGCGGACAGCTATTGCTTGGAGTGGGGTGGTCAATGGGATGGGATGGTAATAGACATCGTCCCGAACGAGCAACATGACCCCACCATGAGCTGGGATACCATCCACAGGGGTGAGGTCACACCGCTCCGAGGTATAGTGGGTAAAGGCAATACGGTCAGTCGGGCGCAACTTGGTTTCCTGGAGTCCAAGGACGAGTGGACAGTGCAGGCGGAGGAGCAGTTGTAATTCCTCCCGATGAGATCGAATACCTCTTACGTTCCAATGAAACAACGCCATCGCTAGTCAAAAAGTTGGGGGAACGAGATGGGGGAAGAGCTGGTCACCTCGACGGCCGCGGTGGGCCAGGTTGCGAGGGCACAACGCTACAACCGACGAGAGGCGGATCCGGTTCCATCGACTCGTCGCCAGCTGCGGCCGCTGTCCCTGGTTGTGTAGGAGGGGCAGCATCATTTGCCGACGAAAGGCCAGCTGAGCGCCTGGCAGCAGAGCGTCCCAGCAAAACTGAGGACGGCCGGGAGCAGCGACTCACGGATGGAGCGTCTGACGAAACGCGCCGGGGTGGAGAGGGGGATAGAGACTTCTTCTTGGAGGCCTTCTTGGAAGGCCGAGGAGGCACAGGGATGGTGGGCTGGACCCAAAGTAGGTCCTCACGCGCGGGGTCCGTTTTGGAACGCCGGACCTCGGAAGCTGGGGTCCGGAACGTTGCCCCGATGGACGCCTTGAGAAGAGGATCGCTTCTCAGGTGGCGTGGGGGGAGAAGGAGGAGGAAGGGTGGCCCCTGGGGCAGAGGGGGTGGGGGCCACGGGGGAGGAGGATTTGGAAGGGAGGGATTTGGGAGGCGGAGGCAGAGCCCCCTGATGGGCGGAGGAGGCGGAGAGGGGACAGGATAGGGGTGAGGATACTGCGGAAGGAGGGGACACAACTGAGGCAAACAAAGTGGTCAATGGCACGGGATGGAGGCGGTCATACTTCTTCCTGGCCTCAGAATAAGTGAGCCGATCCAAAGTTTTGATTTCTTGTATCTTCTTCTCCTTCTGATATGCGGGGCAGTCTGAGGATCTAGGCGAGTGGACGCCAGGACAATTAACGCACCGAGGTGGTGGGGTGCATGTATGTTCCTCACGAAGAGGACGTCCACAATCGCCACAAAGGGGCTCAGCCTCACACCGTGACGACATGTGCCCAAAGCGCAAACACCTAAAACAGCGCATAGGAGGCGGGACGTAGGGTCGCACGTCACACCGGTAGCACATCACCTTTACCTTCTCTGGGAGAACGTCCCCCTCGAAGGCGAGGATAAAGGCCCCGGTGTCGATGCGACGGTCTTTGGGGCCGCGCTGGACTCGCCGGACGAAATGCACGCCTTGGCACTCCAGGTTGGCCCTGAGCTCCTCATCAGATTGTAGCAGGTCACGATGAAAAATAACCCCCTGCGTCCTATTTAGTGCCAGATGTGGGACAATGGAGACTGGGATGTCCCCTAGGCGGTCGCACGCCTGGAGCGCCGCCGACTGTGTGGCGGAGGTGGTCTTGATAAGAACGGACCCTGAACGCATCTTGCTGAGAGCCTCGATTTCCCCGAAGATGTCCCCAATGTGCTGAACAAAGAACATGGGCTTGGAGGTGGCGAATGTCCCCCCATCGGTTCGAGAACAGACCAAATAGCGGGGGAAGTACTTCGCACCAAGCCGGCGGGCCTGTCCCTCCTCCAATGGAGTGGCCAAGGGGGAAAGGGCAGGAGAACCAGAACTAGAAACGGTACCTTTTCTTTTGAAAGACACGGCCGCAGAGCGACCTGATACGTGGTGACGTTTCATCTGCGAAACGTCCGCCCCGATACCACCCACTCCGACCAGGGGCTCTCCCCACGGGCGCCACCCAGCCGCAGCAAGGGCCACCTGGCAGGATGACCATTGCCGGGAGTCCTGATGCCCCAAGGAGACGGGTATCTACTCCTTGGCCGACGTGGGGAGGGTGCAGCTCAGGTATCGGCAGTACGATCCCTGTGTTGTCAGGGGGCTACAACCTAGAGGGTACATGACGACCCCACCACAATGGGCTGGCTACCGTGCTGGATTTCTGGTGCCATGGAAAGTCCATCATGATCGCTGGTGTAACTTGGACAACCCATCAGGCGTTTAGGCCCAATTTGAGGAATAGTGGGTATAGGTACAACGCCGGTGCAATGCTGAGTGCCAAGGTCTTAGTGCACTTAGGACCAGTGGTACACCACGTAAGGTGTCCTTCCCCAAAAGGCTCGTACTTCTGTAGAATTTTGAAAAATGGAGGTCAAACCCCAAGGGGGACCATCACATGGAAGGCCAAAACGGTTGAAACTCCTTTTAGTCGCCTCGTACGACAGGCAGGAATACCTCGGGCCTATTCTTACCCCGGACCTGCAGGGGGCAACTAGTGGTGGTGACCACATCTCTGCAGAAACATGTGTGTAAATGGTCACTTGATCATGCTGAGTTCAGAGCTGACATTGATATTAATGATTAATAAATACCAAGTCAGTTTTATTATGTCACATTTATTTTGTCGATTTGTGCTGCAGGCACTAAATAATTTCTTTGGTTGTCGTAGATAATGTTGCAGACTAAATTCCAAAAAAACTACCCTTAAAACTCGTTTGAGTAACTGGCGAAAATACGATGAACAGACATGGCAAGCTCCATACAGTAAACTAAATACTGTTCTATTCGTTTCATAAAGAAAATTCGGTATTTACGAAGTACATGATATCTGCGCTCTCGCCAGGAATGGTATTGGTTCTGCGCGCATACTTAACAAGAATGTCCACTTGCAAAACTAAATTTTGCAGTAATTTCGTAGTGTGAGTGTGTGTTTTCGGTTAGTGATCCTCTCGATACGGAAAACAAGGTCACATACCACGATAAAGGACACCAACATTCAGGCTCTAGAGGAAGGACTGGGACATTTGTTACTTAGCAGTAATTATAACTAATTTACTGAACTTCAGACCTTTATATTAACATGTTACAAGGTCCAAGCATAGATTTCTTTTCTTCAGAATAAAATAACAATAATGAACCCCAAGTGTAAATGTATTTTCATTAGAACCACCTAGCTTTAAGAAGTAAAATTTTACTCGAGGCTTACATTAATCTATAACGGAGTTTCAAGATTTTAGTGTCACAGAAGAAAGTATATCAAACATGTATAAACTAAAATTTCTCAGGTCGATGCCGGATTGTGATGCAAGGCCGCAGGAGGCACGGTAGACTCAGAGCTCTGTCACCAGTCGACGGCCGCAACGATATAAGGAAAGAAGTGCTGTAACTACAACACACGTAGCCAAGCTTTCTTAGACTATGCAAGGACAATCCACAAACGTTTGCCCCGCCTCAACGGCACCACACTCAATGCAGATACAAATCTAGCACCTCAAAATTAAAAGACTATTAAAGCAATTACCATAGGAAGTTCTAAAACCGCCTTAGCAAATGTAAAGGTAGTCCTCAGAAAATAATTCCACAAGCTGTAAGGACAAACCATAAACCTTCGACCCACCCCAAAGGCAAATACAAATTCGGACACAGTCGAATTCAGAAATTATTAAATCACTGAACACAGAAAACACTAAATTCCAGCTTAACACACGTAAAAATTGGTTTCAGAGAATAAAGTCCACAAGCCACCAAACAACTTAACGGTCACTATGTGAACCGATCTTGGCTAATCACGTAGTCTAGCCAAATTTTCAGCACTTCAGTTATCTTCAGAAAACAGCTGCTTCAACAATTCAACCAGCTACGTAGCAGATGTTAGGGCCTTTGGAGTATTAAACACAATCTACTACTGACTGTTCCGCAAAGTGGCTGAGCATCTTAAAAGACAGGTTATGCTAATAAGTACAAATTGCGGAGGGAGGGGGGGAGGGGCAGCCACAAGGCAGAGCAGACCTCCTTCTTAATGTAGGATTCCCTTCCAGCAGAGTCCAGCCCACTAGGGCTTAAAATCAAAATACAGGTCACAGTCATTAAATCCTAACTTAAAACAGGACGCCCGTAGTTTTCGTACGAGGAAGAAACTCGAATAGGTGACCATTTGCTCTACAAGAGAAAGTTGAGGACATGTTGGCGGTTCGTTTAGTTCAACAACTACTCCATCACCCCGCTGCCGAATGACTACCAATTTCAAACCATGCGGGGAAGGCAGGTACCATGCTGCTCCAACACCACAACCTACCAACGACAGAGATGGATTTTTCGAGAACTCTCGCAAACGATGCTGTCCGTGGAGTAAGTAGCGTCAATCTCGGGGCTGCATTCCCGAGAAGGGAACCCAGGGAAAACACAGGTGTGACGCAGCCCGGGACAGCTCTAGCAACGGCAAGCAAGGTGCGTCAACACCCACTCCGGCAAGGCTCACTAGGCTGACTCACCGCTCTCCATTAGAACCATGATAGCGCGGAAAATACTGGCACGCAGCTCCGAAGAAACAAGTACATTGGCTCTTGAAATCTGCTCACGACCACCGCTCAGTTTCGACTTTCCGGGCACCCTTCCCCTCCGGAACCTGTCTCTCCTGCCCAGAGTCCGCCAACCAAAGATACTCTCATGAGCAAAGACAGTGTACAACTCACCGGGCGCGAGGTATCGATCACGCGGCACAGCTTATCTCTGAAGGTGCAGAAAATACCTACTAGTGTCAGATCCATTTGAAAAAAAAAGTAATAATAATTACAAATGTTTGAAAATAATCAAACAGTTTCGACTGAAATGACTGTCACAATGACAGGATTCGAAAATAGCTCACTTACTAATTCCTTTACAACCGTAAAAAAAACTAATACATTTTAGTGAACAACAAAAAATGGTGGTCTTCTTCCACTTGTTTACTGTATGATTTATCCATTTTAATGGCGTTCTTGCAGAATTAATTCCTTGTGGTTTACATTGTGGCCCATCGATAGAAAATGAAGGTGTTGTAATGTGGAGATGCAGCTAATAACAGCATCGTTTGTACAGTTTATAATACCAAATCTGTTTTAGCCTCCTGTATTTTCGTGAGAAATGTGGGTGGGCTGGCTATTTGTCAGAATTTTTTTATGCAATGCAACTCACTAAAAAAGGAGTCATTCTACCACATCCTACGGAACAACATAACGATGCTTATAGCTGAATCAGTTGAATATCTTGCAACATCTTCAATGAAATCTAGGGCGAAAGAAGAGGTATAACAAAATGAAAACAGTATCAATATTCCGTCACTTTTGATAGCAGTCGTAAGAGGAGAGAGCATGCCTCCAAAATTGCTGTTGCCACAGTCACAAGCTGCGATACTGGAAATTATATACATTAGGACGTACTTACACAGCACTACCATAGTTGATAATGTAAACAAAGGAAACACTCCTTGCTACAGTATGTATGAACATGGTGGGTGGAATTGCTGTAAAACGTTTTAATATATCCTGAATAGACAGAGGAGTGAGATCCATAGAATTTCTAGTGGATAGTTACAGTAAAACTCAGAGGTATGTTATAATTGCAATACTTATGGGGAAAATGAAATTTGCTAAACTGAATGTGTTGTTCAAGTTCAGGACAGGAAACTGCCAGAAACAATGAAAATGGGCAATTTGTCTGATGGGCGGAAGTCCGCTGTCAGATCTGTACCGTTGCAGATGGATATCAAAGATACTTCGCAATAAGAATGAGAAATAATGACGCACTTCTGTATGATACTAGAAAGGCTAACTGGGGAGCATTCTTTAACAGCGAGTCAACGGGTGACAACCAATACCACAATTTTTGTCCAACAGAACTATGAACGTGGTGAAAATACAGGAAAGCCGAAACTGATGTTACAGTATTTCTACGCAACCATCCCATCCCATTGTATTTTATTGGTTCAATAAAACCTGTTTCTTGTGATTAGCTCAGACACAGCTCCTCAGTAAGTACCCACCTATTGGAATAATAAAGGCTATGAATCATTCAGCAATCTAATTTTAAATTAAACATCGAAGAAAAACGTATTCGTTGATGTGAAAACATAGAATGGAGAGAGAGCCACTGCTGGACTTAATGGTGGTGAACGGGTAGGGACTAATTTACTGAAATTCCTTTGGTAGAGATACTGTTGCCAGTACCGTGAGAGGTCTGCAGCTGTTGGACGAGGTCAGACTAACCCAAATACTCTATGCTTCCAAAATGATCAGCGGGCAAAGTAGATTAATCTAGGAGAAGGAAGCTTCTTAGTCAATAGAAAGATAGCAAAGATGATCACAATACAGCAGAGGCTGATTTTGATGGTGGAAGCAGATAGAAAATATAAGTTTAACAACAATAAACAACATAATTTTACAAGGAATATATTTTTGAAACACTGTATATTATTCTCAGAATACACGAAAATGACAATGTTCAAGTTTCCAAAAGTCGTTCGGCAGAGTCCTGAAACTGGAGTGCAGTAAAATTTTAAATCATTTCAAATTTTTTTGATTAATTTTGAAACATTTTACAAAAATTACATATCGTAATTATAAAGTCACAGTTATCTCTCAAACGCGATGTAAAAATATTTTTGTTTTGATTCACTGTACTCAAAATATCACATCGGTAAAACGTCTGGATAAAATCGTAATTTTATACTGGGAATATAGAGCCTACCGCTTCCCTTTAAAAGGAAAACAGGCGAGAATAGTGTTTGTTGAATACTTTTATCTACTGGAACGGCTTTATCGGAAGGAAAGTTTTGCGTAAAGGTCAAACTCTGAGTATTGGATTGTATAAAACAGTTTAGAAATTATTTCTACTGTGTAGGCGACGTTAACGGCAAGAGCTGTACACACCTGAAATGCGCACATTCCAAAGCTACACCCTTCCGCACACGCCAATCCGATTGCGGAACTTTGTGACTGACACCCAAACCTCCACATTTCATACAGTCAGATCGGCAACAAACGTAAAAGTCGATAGATTAACAATCAAAACGCCCAAATATAGTTTTTATATGCATTTCCACCCAGAAGAACGTGCGTAAACCGTAAGTAATATGTACGAAATGGTCCACGTAGCACAGGAGAAGTAATACTGAAAGAGTCTAACGTATATGGTTCCCGTGGGGAAGAAGGTAGAGCTTTACTTCAGTAAACGAAGCGTCCCGATATCAGCCCTGGTCCTGTTAGTTTTCGTGCTGTGGTACGTGTGAAACTGTTATATGGTACAGCATGTTCCAGATGTGGAGACGGACTATTCGGAGTTTATAAATACACGGCGATGGTGCCATCTAGGAGTCAATTCTTCTTCTTCTTCTCCTTATTATTATTATTATTATTATTATTATTACTAATAATACTTCCGAATGTGTGACGGTTCTGTTCTGATTGTTTGTGTACATTTTGAGAAACTACAAATGGTCTCTATAGATTTGCTACTTTCAAATAAACGAAGCGAAAACAGACTGGTATTAGAACAACGCTATGAACTCAGAACAGCCTTTTTACATTTCAGGGACTTGTCCCATATAACATTTTCACCTGTACTACAGCATAGAAACTGGCAAAACAGGGTTCCAACCTGAGACGCTCGGTACAAGTAAGGCCTTAACAACTTCCCCACGGAAGCTCTACTCGACAGACTCACACAGCTCCACTTTTCCCATGGTCCTTTAGTCATATCTTACCTATGTTTACCATTTACGGGCGTTCTCCTGGACAGCAACAAATAGCACAAACTCTATCGGAGTTTTGGTTGATACTCTGTCGATATGGAACCTTTGTCACAGATCTGACTGTCTGACATACGGAGATGTGAGTGTGAGCCGCAAGTGACTGATTTCTGATACCTGCTGAAGACCCCTGATTTGGAATTTGTAGACTTCGTGGAGTTCCTCAGCTTCTAAGGGATCCTAATAGGTCCATGAATAACAAGCGTCCCCGACATCCGACACAGTTATCTATTCCCGAAAAGGCTTCATTGTTAAAGTTAGCTCACAACGTTTATCAGAATTGCCGTTTTCTGAATGTAGATGACAATGTTGGCGAATACAGTAGTCTGATTCACTCATTTTGTGAGTAGTTTGATTACCGGACAATAAGTTTCTCCGTCGCAGGAGACATGACACACTGATGCCGTGCAGCACCGCAGCCTGCTTTGGTAATGGCCGCAGTTCCTCGACAGTAAGAGTACACAGGTAAACCAAATGCAGGTGAAGTCATTCACGGGTAATTAGCCCCCGTACAGATACAAAACTTCAGGGAGGCCGACTGCTACCAAACAGTCCCAGACTCATTCTCTGAAATTACTGTCGAGAATTTTAGCGGGCCAGTCGTGGTACGATAATGTGCCCCTGTGTTCGTCCAACCAGGAAAGTATGCATACATCCTCGTGAACACGGTTCTATTCTTCATGGGACACAAGAGTGTAGGAAAATACTAATCACAAAGATGTACACTGAGGTAACAAATGTCAGGGGAGAGTGATATGCACAGATGAAGAAGGCTGCAGTATCACGTGCACAAGGTATAAAAGGGCAGTGCATTAGTGGAGCTGACATTTTTACTCATGTAAAATGGTTACCAATGTAATTATAGCCGCACAATGGGAATTTGCAGGCTTTGAACGTAGAATGTAGTTGGAGCTAGAAGCATGGGAAATTCCCCTTTCGGAAATCGTTAGGAAATTCAATATTCCATGTTCGACAGTGTCAAGAGGGTGTCCAGAATACCAAAATTCAGTCATTACCTCTCCCCACGGACAACGTTGCGGCTGGAGGCATTCCCTTTAGGACCGGCAGCAGACACGCTATCGTAGAGTTTTCAGTGCTAACAGACAAGCAACAAATGGTTCAAATGGCTCTGAGCGCTATGGGACTTAACATCTGTGGTCATCAGTCCCCTAGAACTTAGAACTACTTAAACCTAACTAACCTAAGGACATCACACACATCCATGCCAGAGGCAGGATTCGAACCTGCGACCGTAGCAGTCACGCGGTTCCGGACTGTGCGCCTAGAACCGCTAGACCACCGCGGCCGCCTACAAGCAACACTACGTGAATTAACCGCAGAAATCAATGTGGGACGTACGACGGATGTATGCGTTAGGACAGTGCGTGAAATTCGGCGTTAATGTGCCTGCGGCGTATCTTCTCGGCTCATGACTGTATCGGTTGGTCCATAGATGACAGAAAAACCGTGGCGTGTTCAGAAGAATTCGATTTCACTTGGTAACGACTGATGGTATGATTAGAGTGTGGCGAAGAGCCCATGAAGCCATGGACCCCAGTTGTCAACAAGGCACTGTGGTAGCTGGCTCCATAATGGTGTTGACTGTGTTTACATAGAATAGGCTGGGTCCTCCCGGTCCAACTAAACCAATTATTCATTGTAAGTTATTGAATTTTCTTAGTTTGGAAGAACTGAAGGGGTATCTGTTTTAATTGTAAAAAACATGGTACACAATAGCACATTTTTTTACATATACTGGACATATTCTAAACAGTGAAAATGCACTGAAATTTGGAAAGTGGATTCGCACGGTTTAGAATATGCCTAGTATGCGTAAACACATGTGTTATTGTTTACCATGTTTGTATGATGTAACAAGCATCTGCAGGCAATGTGTATATCGATATGACCTTTCGCTCAAGGTGCTTTATATTTTCAAATATTTCAGCGATTATAAACCTCTTATAAATTGCTGATTTTTATCAATTTGAGATCTTATGCGTGAGGTTAAGCGTAAAATTAGCATGATTTACAAGAGAAAGATTTTAAGACCTGAAGATGACAGCGAAGTTTATTGGAATCGGTTGTCTTAAATAAAGAAATATTTCATTCGATGTTGGCTGTTGATTGGAAATGGTTATTTTCGGCTACAAGGACACCACTTACAGCAAACAACAATGAAATTTTTATAATTGACAGTACGCCGTGTCACCGGGCCAGAAATGTTCGCAATTGCTTTCAAGAGCATTCTGGGAAGTTGGTGCGAATGATTTGGTCACCCAGGTCAGCCGAAATGAATTCTATCGAACATTTATGGGACATAATCGAGTGATCAGTTCGTGCACTGGCTACACTTTTGCAATTATAGACTGCTATAGAGGCAGCAGGGACTTCCAACGACTTTATGACTGCATGCCACTTCGAGTGCCTGACAAAAGAAGTCCGAAACGATATTAGGAGGTACCCAATAATTTATGTTACCACCCTGTAGAAGGTGGTGCAATATTTGGAGACGGAGATTCTTGAAACAGAATTCCCGCCTCTCATTCATGATAATCGGAAGTCCTTTGTCCAGCTCATGCCACGCTAAATATCGAAAATCCACCTCAGGCCCGAACTCAGCCTGCACATATTGTGGAATAAACGCTCCATTGGTCCGCCAGTGCACTCGACGCTTTGCATCATTTGAAATGAGATGATATGGCGACTAGTATCGAACCACACCTCTCTATTCAGCTACTGTGTAGTTATGCAGTTGTTTGGGTCCAAGATGGTGTACCATTTTATGTGCAACTTTGAGTAGTGGCCTTGTGTGACGAATGTGACTTCAGATATACACCGTTTGCGCTTCCATTCGCAATGTTTGCTACAAAATACTGGTTGCTATCTACCTGTATTCACTGACGGCAGTAACTACTGTCTGGAAAGTAAATGTCATACAGTGCGGGTGACACTCATATCCTGACACTGTCACTTCAAAATTTTTGTACGACGATTACTCTTGCGCTGCGCTACTTCGCTGCGAGGAGTACACTATTCATTGTAGACAAGGTTTATACACCAACAAATCGGAAATTTCATTCGCTCTTCTTTCAACTTTCTCGATGTACTCTGTTAATTCTATCTGTTAAGCATCCCAGACCGCACAGCAGTACTCCAAAAGAGAACGGAAAGCATAATGCTGGCAGTCTTTTGGGTAGATTTGTTATATTGTCTAAGTGTTCTGCCAATAAAATGCAGTCTTTGGTTTGCCTTCCCCACAACATTTTCTCTAGGTTCTTTCCAGTTTAAGTTATTCGTAATTGCAATTTCTTGGTATTTAGTTGAATTTACTGCCTTTAGATTTGACTAACTTATCGTGTAACCACAGTTTAACGGATTCCTTTTAGTGCTCATGTGGATGACCTGACACGTTTCTTTACTTAGGGTCAATTGTCAATTTTCACAACATACAGATATCTTTTCTAAATCATTTTGCGACTCGTTTTGAATTTGTGATGACTTTAGCAAACGATAAACGGCAGCATCATCTTCAAATAACGTATGTGGTTGCTCAGATTGTCTCCTAAATCGTTTATATAGATAAGGAACAGCAGAGTGTCTGTAACACTACCTTGGGGAACGCCAGAAATCACTTCTGCTTTATTGAATGTCCTTCCATCAGTTACTACTAGCTGTGGCCTCTCTGACAAGAACTCACGGATCCAGTCACATAACAGAGACGATATTCCTTTAAGCAAGGTATTTGACAACAAGCCTTTTGTGTCATACAATGTCAAAGGCCCTCTAGAAATCTAAAAGTACGGAAAATCTAGAAGTACGGAATCAATTTGTTGTCGATAGCACTCGAAATTTCGTGTAAGTAAAGAACTAGTTGTCTTTCACAAGAACAATGTTTTCCAAATCTGCATGCCGAAGTTAATGATGTTGTTGTTGTTGAGGTCTTCAGTCCAGAGACTGGTTTGATGCAGCTCTCCATGCTACTCAATCCTGTGCAATTTTCTTCATCTCTCAGTACCTACTGCAACCTACATCCTTCTGAATCTGCTTAGTGTATTCATCTCTTGGTCTCCCTCTACGATTTTTACCCTCCACGCTGCCCTCCAATACTAAATTGGTCATCCCTTGATGCCTGAGAACATGTCCTACCAACCTCTCTCTTCTTCTAGTCAAGTTGTGCCACAAATTCCTCTTCTCCCCAATTCTATTCAATACCTCCTCGTTAGTTATGTGATCTACCCAGCTAATCACAATTAATATTGGTGTGACCTCTACGTAGTGTGCAGCACAAAACAGTTACTGATTTGTGGAACATCGTGCGCAGTAGGACAGAAAATTTGCTTTCTGTAGAAGCTATTTACTCTTTGATTTCTGAGTTTTATCATATTTGTGAAAATGCCTTTACCAGTTGATATGTGCTACCTGATTTGATTCAAAATAATGATTACAATCCCTATACAACCTGCAGTGGCTTTAATCCATACTTCCACACTATTTTTTGCATAATGCAGAGGTTGTATAGTATATAGCTGCTTCAATAGCATGAAGCACAGATGCGCAATCCTGTCCACGGCCCTCTGTAACCACTGCTCACAAGGGAACCTCCCCATCGCACCCCCTCACATTTAGTTATAAGTTGGTACAGTGGATAGGCCTTGAGAAACTGAACACAGATCAGTCGAGAAAACAACAAGAAGTTGTGTGGAACTATGAAAAAATAAGCAAAATATACAAACCGAGTAGTCCATGTAGAAGATAGGCAACATCAAGGTGAGTACGGACCTAAGAGCGCCGTGGTACCGTGGTTAGCGTGTGTAGCTGCGGAGCGAGAGGTCCTTGGTTCAGGTCTTCCCTTGAGTAAAAAGTTTAATTTTTTGATTTCAGACAATTATGAAAGTTCAGTCACTCACACATAATCAACTTTGATCTCCAAAATTCCAGAACATGTTCAGATTTGCTTGGACATATGCAGGATTTGATGGTCTACACACGGAAAAATTTGAAAAAGTTAAAAACTTATGTTTTGACAGAGCACAGGGAAAACTGTGCGACTGTGAAACTGTTGCATTCATTTGTTGCAGTTTATGTGACAAACTCTTATGTTTTCATCACTTTGTGGGAGTGATTATCACATCCACAAGAAAACCTAAATCGGGCAAGGTAGAAGAATCTTTTTACCCATTCGCCTAGGATACAAGTTAGGTGGGTCGACAACACATTCCTGTCATGTGATGCATATGCCGTCACCAGTGTCGTATAGAATATATCAGACATGTTTTCCTGTGGAGGAATCGGTTGACCTATGACCTTGCGATCAAATGTTTTCGGTTCCCGCCGGAGAGGCACGTCCTTTGGGCTACTAATCGCACGGTTTTGCGATGTGGACGCAAAACACAGACATTAAACTAATTACAGTGAACAGAGACGTCAATGAACGAAGGACAGATCATAACTTAGCAAAAATGAAGAAAGTAAACTTTTCACTGGAGGGAAGACTTGAACCAAGGACCTCTAGTTCTGTAGTTGCTCACGCTAACCACGGGACCACGGTGCTCCTGAGCACGCAGGCTCCTAGATGTTGCCTATCTTGTGCATGGACTACTCAGTTTGTATATTTTGCTTATTTTTTTCATAGTTCCACACAACTTCTTCTTGTTTTCTCGATTGATCTGTGTTCAGTTTTTCAAGGCCTATCCACTGTGGCAACTTATAACTAAATCTGAGGGGGGAGCGATGGGGAGGTTCCCCTGTCAGTAGCGACACTGTGCATCGCGTCACACTGTGTTGGGCGAGCTTGGGAGGGGGAAGTGGGGCGCACATCTCAAGGTACACTTACCTGAACAGGCAGACATGTGAGGGCAACTGATCTTATTACACATACGTCAGCTTTCTTAGTCACCATGGCTCATCACAACAAAAATACTGATACGCGACTGTAGCCGTGGACAATGGCTAGTCCACAGTACGATGCAAAACATTTTCAAGTGCTCATATCGTGTAGCGTAATGAATTTTTCCTCCTGAATTGTGGCCTCTCGGTGTTACTAGTCGTTGAAAAGGGGTGTCGCGACCTTTTCAGTGAGTGAGATACAACTCGCAGGGCATTAATTCGCCAGGGTGAGTACTAATTAGGACACGCTCGGAGCGGCGCACTGCGGCGTCGATATTTTTGCGTTAACGGCGCGCCCTGCAGGAGCAGTGGCCGTAATAGGCCGGCGCCCGAGCACGCAACTCAGCCGGCGCGCAGGGGCGGCACGTGTGGCTGGTAATGCGGCCCTCTACATCACGCCGAACGCCGACAGCACGGAGTCCAGGGCGGCTGGGGGGCGCGGCTCACCAGCACCTGCCTGCAGCCACCCGGCCGAAATTACCACCGGCCGCCGTACAGAGCGCCGCTTAACGTTAAATGTACCTGTATTACATAGTTACACACAGACAAGCGTAAGGAGAGATGTGTATGAAGTGTATCTAATCAGTTCAAAAGTAAAATTCTGTCACCCGATTTGACGGAAAACCAAGGAAATTTTGGTCTTACATTCAAATCAGTAAACGCTACCAAGCCGTGTGTCCAGCTGCTGTGTAACAATAACAGCAATGACATACATGTGCTATCCTTTGTTATTAGGGTTATTTATTTTTCCAAATTTCACTGTTATTGAAATACCACGGATAGTCGCAGTCAGGTTGGTGCATGAAGCAGTGCTGCAGAATTATCCGACATGGAGCAGGAAGCCTGTTCTCAAGGAGACAGTGCTTGCAACCAGACCAAAAAAAATCTTCAAATGTGTGTGAAATCTTATGGGTCTTAACTGCTAAGGTCATCAGTCCCTAAGCTTACACACTACTTAACCTAAATTATCCTAAGGACAAACACACACACCCATGCCCGAGGGAGGGCTCGAACCTCCGCCGGGGCCAGCCGCACAGTCCATGACTGCAGCGACTTAGTCCGCTCGGCTAATCCCGCGCGCAACCAGTCCATTTGCCATGAAAATGACTCACGGAGAGAGGAACATGAGCCATGAAAAGGATCCCCCACACCCTCCCTTTCTTTTTAGTCATCAGTCTTACGACGTTTGATGCGGCTCTCCAAGAATTCTTTTCATGTGCCGTCTTTTCCATCCCTGATCTTCACGGATGTCCTATCATTCTGTTTCTTCTTCTTGTCAGTGTTTTCCATATATACCTTTCCTCTTCATTCCTTACCTTATCAGTCCACCTAATTTTCAACATTCTTCTGTAGTACCACATCTCAAGGGCTTCGATTTTCTTCTGTTCCGGTTTCACCACAGTCATGTTTCACCACCAAACAATTCTGTGCTCCAAACTTACTTTCTCAGAACTTTATTCCTCGTATTAAGGCCTTTATTTGGTACTAGTAGACCTCTGTAGAATAGAAATACCCTGTTTGTCAGTAATACTCTGCTTTTTATATCCTTGCTCCGTCCGTCATGGATTATTTTCTTACATAGATAGCACAATTCCTTAGCTCCGTCTTCTTCGTGATGCCCAGTTGTCATGTTAAGTGTCTCGCTTTTCTCGTTTCTGCCACTTCTCATTATTTTCGCCTTTCTTCAGTTCGCTCATAATCCATATTCTGTACTCATTAGAATGCTCATTCCGTTCAACGGATTCTGTAATTCTTCTTCACTTTCACTGTTAATGGCAATGCCATCAGCGACCTACATTCTTTCACCTTTAATTTTATTTCCAATATTGAACCATGCTCTTATTTCCTTCATTACTACCTCGACGTGTAGATTGAACAATATGGGTGAAAGACTACAATCTTGCCTTACAAACTTTTGAATACGAGCACTTCGATCTTAGTCTTAAATTCTTATTGTTCTCTCTTGGCTCATGTACATATTGTGTATTACCCGTCTTTCCCTACAGCTTACTCCTATTCTTCTCAGAAGTTCGAACACCTTTACTATTCGACACTGTCGAAAACTTTTCCCAGGTTGACAAATCAAATGAAGGTCACTCGAGTTTTATTTAGTCTTGAGCAAGCCGGAACGTCAGAATGACCTCCCTAGTGACTATCTTTTCTAAAGCCTAACTGATCGTCATCTAATTCATCCTCAATTTTTTCCCATGCTTCTGCATATTTTTCTTGTTACTAACTTGGATACATTGGCTGGTCGTGCGATAATTCTCGCACTTACCAGCTCTTGCAGTCTTCGGAATTGTGTGGATGATGTTTCTCCTAAAGTCTTAAGGTATATTGCAAGTCTCATACATTCTACACACTAAAGTGAATGGTCGTTTTGTTCTCACTTCCCAGAATGATTTCAGAAATTTTGGTGTTATCTATCCCTTCTGCCTTATTTGATCTTAAGTCATTCGAGGATCTCCCAAATTCTGATTCTAATTATGATCTTCTGTCATGTCATCAGACAAGTCGTCCCCCATGTAGAGGCCTACAAGATGCTCTTCCCACCTGTACGCTGTCTCTTCTGCTTTTAGCAGTGGAATTCCCATTGCACTCTTAACCTTACCGCCCTTGTTTTTAATTTTTCCGAAGGGTCTTACACAACAGTAAAGATGCAACGAAACCACGAATGTTGTCGCGGAAAGCGCCGAGTTTACTTCATTAAGTATTAATGATGAAAGTCATCTTTTGGCATAACCGGTAATGCAAGGAGCCTACTGGCAATTGGGGCTTCACTCTAACAAAAACGTTATGCAGTAAACAAGTAAACTGAATAAACAAATGGATATTGTTAGCTTCCCAAACATCTACGAATCACTACGAAGTGGTATAATGTAAGAAAGAGATTTCGGCTGAAAGCCAAGCTCACCAGTCGCTGACAGGACGTAATTTGAGCTTTATCATAAGTGAGACTCGCGATACAATATATTAAGATACCGATCACTTATACTGCTGTACTATCCTCCCGGAACTTACTAACTAAGTGTAAGAAATCGTTTAGTGATACTAAACTCTCACAATTTTACGGTGTTGGCAAATAAACGCATCATAATGACATCCCGGGACTTGTTTCATACAAACTAATTACCTGCACCACTAATTAGAATCACACATTACCTACCTACTTCTTCTGAAGAATCAAGTGCGCTACCAGATCTGCTGTCGTGGACGTCATCTACGAGAGCTTGACTGAGTACAGGTACGTGGGAATCTTACGCTTTGATTCATGAAGGTAATCCAAGATAGGGTCATCTTAACTAGCGCAGTATAGCTTGATGAGTGTACTGAACATCACTTACACCACTTCCTGTGGAATCGCGACTGGACTGAGAAACTTGCATGGACGTTCAAACGCGAGAGTGTGGTTTACAAACACAGGATGACAGAGGAAAGGCCTAAATACTAAAGCTATTGTACCAAAACTGTTCGGCAAGGAGAGGCGAAGCTGTAGTTCACCTTTTAAACCGTCTCATTACTGGTAAAATGACGGATTTCGAAGTAAGTGATCAAGGGATGGAAAAGCAAGTGATACCACTCAACAGAGGAAACGGCACTGGATTTGACGGGATGCCAAATCGAATGTACACAGAGAGAGGGAAAGAACTTCCCTCTCTTCTGGGAGTAGTACACTGTACGTCTCTACAGGAGTGAAGCGTTCCTAATGATTGTAAAAAAAACATATGTCATTCCTGTTTCAAGAAACTAAGCCGACACCTCTGATATCGATCCCTTGCAGAATTTTGAAACATGTTTTATTCTCAGGACTTATAACTTTTTTGAGACAGAAAATCTTCACTCCAAGAACGAACATGGATTCCAAAAACAACTGTGTGAAGCCCAGCTTGCTCTATTCTCTACGGCATCCGAAAATCATTAGATACCGACGCCCATGTTAATGCAGTGTTACTTGACTTCTGGAAGGCGTTAGATACAGCCCCGCACTGCCACCTAATGAACAAAATACAAGTGTACGGAAGATCAGAGTAGCTGCATGGCTGGACTGAGGAATTTCTAGCAATCAGGACGCAGCATGTAATTCTCAGCGAAGAGAAATCTTCTGACATAAAAGTAACTAAGAGCGTACCCCAAGCGAGTGTTGTGGGCACATGACTTTTCGCAATATGTATATATGACATAGCAGATAGAGTCTGAATTTCCACGAGGCCTTTCACGGATGATGCTGTTGCATGTAACGAAGTCGCAATGCTTGTAAACTGCAGCGAAATGTAGGAAGACCAGCTGAGGATCTACGCTTGTGAGTGGCAATTAACCTTCAATATAAACAAAGTGTAACGCATTGCATATTCGTAGACAGGAAGAACCATTACTGTAAGATTACAAGATTGCAGAACAATCATTTAAAACGGTTACTTCCACAAACAGGGGGTGGCAACTGAACGCACGACGACGAAGGAATGCTGCTGTTTGCTCCACCATATAGCAACACTGTCAGCCATTGACTGCAGATTGTGACACTGCTGCCACAGCACCATTAAGCAACCAGCTGCAGAAGTGCAGCGAAGTCTCACCTGGAGTTCACGCCAAGGTAGTATTAATAATTGTCGCAGTATCATTTCCCTGGGGGCTATGTACTATTTTGTGCCAACAGGAGAGTGGGGAGCCCGATTTTCAGTCAGGTTCTGTAGTGCACTTCATTACCTGACAGTGCTTTCAGATGGTGTCGTCAGCCATTGAGTGCCCTCCATTATGTGTCCCACAATAGGTAGCATTAGTAAGTTGCGGTTGTTACATGTATGTCGGTGACTGTGGTATCTCGGCCATGCAACTACCAACAATGATTCATACGCGTTGCCTAGGCTCAGAGTGTTAAGCGACCTTCCAGCTGAATACAAAATGCTTCGCATCATCGTAGTAGGAAAGTGTCCCTCAGTAGGTGTATTGTGAATTCACTTCTCTCACCCAGCCTTTCGCAAACTTCAGCTAGGGTGGATTCTTAAACTTCGTTTTTCCAGTTCAGTAAGTTCTCGCAACATTATCAGTCCTTACACGACGTCCCCTTTTCTCAAGCTAAAACGAGCACGCAAATTCCAAAATTTCTTGTAGCAAATACTTTACAAAAAAGCTCAGTTTTCCAGCACCTTCATAAATATGTAAGCGACGTACTTATTTATCACTAAGTATTAAATCTTACAAGCCTCCTTGGACTGTGAAATTTTGTTAACGACCTGGCAGATAGCCAAATACAAGCCCACCCCACAACGACAATGGGTTGTAAAGACTGTACCTGTTATCTCCACTTCGCTCCTCCACCATCCGTAAAGCAAATACATCATACAAATACTTCACTGTTTACATAAGAGATCTGTGCTTGGTCACTTTAGTGACCAGAGCTCTCGGGTTTGGACTCTTCAGATACAAGATGGTATTGAGAGTAGTTGTACAGCTCCGAAGTTTTAATTTTATTTCAGAGTGAGATAAGACTGAACTGTGTTTCCAAAGTTGTCAATCAGAAAAAACTTGAGATCCATGAGGGATAGAATGTGACAATGATGAAAACTTTTAATCATCAATTAGTGGCGTCAATAGACTGAGTGTGCTGGAGACTGTTTGTGATAATTAAATTTACTTGAAGCATTTAAACTCTGTCAGTGTGCGTGTGCCCATTTCACCCACTTATATTTTTTCTGCACCATATCTCTTCTAATGGAAGAAGGTTATGAAATTATTTGGGAGGTGTATTTAATTCCACTGTAGAGACAAGAAAGTTTAGCTCCTCTTTGGAAAAGCCGCTCTCAATAAAGACTAAGTGATAGTGTCACTGAAGGAAGTGTCAGTGAAGGAATTTTAGAACTTATTTACAACGTTCAGTTGGTTTTGGGCATGGGGATGCTTAGCATGCTATTTCATACTCTCTGGAAAAGCTTTTACTAACATTTCGATCTTAGATTGACGCACACAAAAATTTCGTTTCTGAAATCCCTCCACTGACTACTGTGTGTGGTTGTCAAAATCTATTTTGACAAAGGTGACTGACTCACAACAAAGCGGGGTCTGCGTTTTGCGCTCACTAGAAGAATATCACAATGAGCGGAAAAAGCGGGGAATTTATAAATAATTATTAACTGCCCAGCTAGGAAAAGAGGAAACACCATCCATTCATCCACATATTACGTACCGATACTTTAAGACCTGCATTAAGTAGTCGTTAGCTTTAGTCCTGTACTCTGTACGGACGTTACTAGGAAATGAATTCAGAGTGCGTTGCCAGTGCTTTAGGGGGAATGTGGTGAAATATTGAATGAAAGGGAATTTCACAACCGTAATAATTAGTAAGAAAAGAATGGAACATTAGTGCTGTCTTTTCGGTTAGTCGAGCTTAAGAGCCAAAGATTGCCAGTAGGCGTTTACCATATGTCTGTCAGCAAATAAAATTTTGTCCTAAATTTGGAGGTGTGACAGTCATGAACATCCTCGAATGACTGCATTTCTGTATTAATGCATGCTTATAATGTGGGTATGTGTCTCCAACATGTGCTCAAGTAGTTTTTAGCTCCGTTACATTGTTTATCCGATGCTTCTACATCTGTATTCTGATATTTTAGTAGTCAAATATAATGTTCTGCTTGGCTAAGACTTGAACAAGTATGCTAGGGATTTCAGGCGTTCCTCAAATCTCAAGCGAGAAAGCAAAAGTCACTTGAAATAAGTAATTTTGTCTACAACGCGTTAACAGCGTGTAACACTTCAGCCATTTACGTTATAAAATGGGGATTTATTGAAGTTCCTTACATTTTTCTGGTCAGTGGGGGAAGTGAATAGTGGCTAGATGCGGCTGACAGAGGAAGTTTCTCGGCTCGAATTTGAATTCGGTATTCAAACTTCATTTAGGAGCTTTACGTTCCACTGTGATGAGGATGGTGAAAGCATTCGATTGTAGTACTGTTAGTTTGCCCATTATCGCACTTTAAATATGTGTGTGAGGTTTCCCAAAAAAACGCGTGAAATAATATGTAGAATCACAACAGGCACATTTAGCGAAAGCAGTACCTGGACAATCCTCAAAATTACCTTCTTGAGCTGGAAAATCAAATGTCATTTGAACCACATTCTTGAATCCAGCATCATGTCCTGGAGTACTGTACCCAGCTGCTTGCCAGCAATATTGAAACATAGGCTGATGCACTGGAACAGACAGCTGGTTATGAACTATAGAATGCATTTTCATTATTAAAGATGTGTTTCCTAATGTAGCATCGAAGCCACTGCAGAGTAAACATGGGCTCTACAACGCATACCTTAAGAGCTGTGAGTATTTCAGCGCCGATAGCATGAAACACTTTTCTACTACTGAACGAATGTTCACAGCTCTCAAGGCATGCATTCTAGAGTTCATGTTTGCTAGATTTTTTATCTTGTTTTGGTGTAAGGAATAAGTCCCTAAAGCTTATCGGTGTTTTTGGGACACCCCGTATGTTGGATATCTATTGCCGGAAGAGATATATACCAAAAGGGTGTATGTATTTTGTTGTGCTTGGCGGAGTGATCACAGATTCAGTGTCGTTTCCCGTAAACGAATTATTTACCACTTCTGTGTCCTTGCGAGCACACGAAGTGTCACAAAGTAGTATAAACTGAAACGTCCCCTTTGAATAATTTATACACGACTGTGCTTAACCTGACACACAATATTTTTAGCGCAACGCAATCTGACTTTCAGAAATCCCTACAAAAGAATGGCCCTGAGTAACATTAAACTATACCTCTCAGAAATCACTTACCTCACAAAAATCTTCATTAATCGAACTACTGCAATACAGCGAGCGCCACTACTGCCAGCTAAATAAAAGATTCAAACTACGGAAGGCACTAACTACTGATAGGGATAGTTAGCAAATGAAAGATATTAATAGAGAACAAACAATGTATTTACCTTAATAGCCATAATATATAGATAGCAGTTCATGGCAAATTACAAAACTCCGCCATCTCTCTCCCCACATCCACCACTGCTGGCGGCTCACCTCCAACTATGCAACGCTACGCGCTGTTCACATCCAGATGCCGCTGCCCAACACTACAATGGCAGACAACAATGCAAACTAGCCACAGACTGCACACAGTGATTTTCATATATAGCGCTACGTAACGTTGCCGATAAGAAAACATAAACAGCCTACCTACATAGCGCCCATGCTCACCACAAAAAATTTTACAAATTTTTTTGGGCAGTGGCCAATACAGATTTGAAAAAATTTTTCATAATTACAATAACAAAGAAATCAAATGCACACACCTATCGATACAATGTTGGTCAAAAGCTAAAATTTTCTCACAGTCCATAAAGACAGTCCAGATTGTTCATCACAGTAAAATTTCAGTGTTTTTCTCAACTTCTGAGCAGTAAAAGAAAATGCACACGGAAGTAGTGGATTTCCATGCAGTCTTGAAGAAGTAGTATTGTCCTTCCAACGGAAAGACAGTGCTGACTCTTGACATGCTGACAGGTAATGGGCCACAACAGAGCAAACCCACAGCAGAGTCATTCTACGTTTTGAAGAAGATTGGTAGGTAGGTCATCACAGAGTAGACCCACTGTAGTCCTGGTAGAGATTGTGGTATTGGTGGTCATCAGAGATGCAGACCCACTGTAGTCCTTGTAGAAATAATGGTATTGGTGGGTCATCAAAGATGCAGACCCAATGTAGTCCTTGTAGAGATGGCCAGCAGCCATCTGTTGCAACTGTGCAGGTGCACAATCACCACTGAAGAGTCTTGCGGATAATAGAGCAAGTCCATAACCACCACTTGTGCACTCACTAAGTTTTTGGAATTGTCCTTAGAACCAGCAATGCTGTTATCCAGTCCCTTGCTGAATTATTAACACACGTGCAAACACTAACAATCCCAACTTCTCACATATTGTGCATTACTATGACCAACAGAAATGTGTGCAGTGAAATGAATGCTTACAAGTTACTTAATTTGATGAACTGGTGTCAATTACAATGTTATAACATGAGAATACAATTACAAAGGAACAAAATACATCATTAAAGACATAACAATACAGATAACATTTTTAGTACAGGCTTTACAACAGAATAGAAATAAACATATACATCAGTGTTACAGGAATTATGACATGAGTACATACATAAAAGATCAGAATAACTTGCGAAACATCAACTTCACACATGAGCAACAAAACAGAATAAATAATGTCTAAACATCTTTACAAAGTAAATAACATAGTATTAGAAAAATTCTACAACATAGCTCTCATCAGCTAAACACATAAAGACAGGAAAAAGCATAAATACACAAGGGTACACAGACATATAGTGGGATGACACAAAAGGAAGGGACAGGGTTTGTTTTACTGCAGTGTTTTGCATGGAGATCTCCCTTTGTTCATCATTATTCCCAAAAGTACTATCTAAGCCTGCTTTCTGTATTCTGTTCACATCCTTTTTCAAAAATAGTTTTTCTCCACTGTGCACTACTTTTTTGGCCAAACTATTTTCTTATAGCTTCTTCATGCATTTCTTCCAATTCATCATAGTTAGTTTCTTATATAGTCTACCCCTTCTTAAGCTAACTTAAATCTACTGAGCTCAGATATATATACCAAGGGACGAGGCAATGCAGCATCACATAAAACAATTAATATAAACAGCAATGAAAAAAAAACGCAGATTTGCGAAGCAAGCAGCATTAAGAAATTAAAAAAGCAATTGCAATATTACAACTAATATAAGGCAATGTGCAGCAAACAATAAAAATAAATCATTAGTAAAACTGGCTTAACAGAATAATACAAAGTCAAATTCAGTAACACTATGCCTGGCAAACAGCAGCAACTTATACCTAAACATGACATAGCTCAAGCAGAAAATATATTACAGTAAAAACAACAATGCAGATAAGGGAAATGCATATTCACATCTTAATGTCTATGTAATTAAAGTGATGCACCACAACAACTTATTGTAAAAAAAAATATTACCATGTACTTGAAAAGAATATTATAGATGCAGTTACTGTTATTAGTCCCTTCTTATTGTTCTCTCCATTCCAAGAGCTCCTTTTTCGAAGAAAGTGGATCAGAAAATAATTATTTAATAAATCTGTTGACAGAAAGTGTTCACATTAGCAAACGCATTTTATTTTATAAAAGCAATGCTGCAACACAGCTGGAAACCAGATATGAAATGAAATAAGCAACTATGTACAAAGTAAAGCATAAGAACATCATTCAGTAGTCATGAGGCATTTCATAAGTTAGTAGAAAAATCTCTCAACTAGAGAGACAGTGGTCATAATCAGGTGTATAGACATAAAAATATTTCTCGTCATTTCCCTAGGCATGTCAATAAATATCATAAATTAAGAGCTCCACAGTGTAATCATATGTTTTCAAGTTCGACCATGTCGTTTTTGCGATGCTTTCTACAAAGGAATGTCATTAGCGTGGGTGTATGCCGCTTTTCTTCTCCACCTAATGACTTTCTTTTGTCACACGACTACCTCTCAGCTGGGCGCCAAAAACGCATTACGTCAAGATCACTTACATTTCTTAACGAAATATTTATGACAGCAGTTTCCGCTACAGTGACAGTCTCATATAAAAAATTTCACAGGTCGAGAATTTGCGTTACAAATCTGTAGAAACCAAATGCTATTGATATAACAGTGTCCAAAAAATTTTCTTCGGCATTGTGCTACATTCACGCATTTACATACATTTCATAACTCTTAAAGTACGTTTCTTGGTTTCCAACATCCTTTACATAAATCAGAGTCCCTAACCACTATTCACTACTCCTTACCTTACTACACATATACATATTCGTCGACACTTTTTCAATATTTCATCTTAATAAGTATGTAGCATAATCAAATTCCTCATATAACATCGGCTTATTGATCATAAACATACCTCAACAGCATAATACACATCGTCGTCGTAAAAATAACATCATAACACCTCAGTCAAATCTCAAAAACGTCGTAGCTTTTTGCAATAATTTCAAAACCTAAAGAAAATTCTCTGCTCATTTCAGTAGTGTCATCTACCTCAAACGTACTTTAAAAGTCATGATCTCATACCAAATACATCATTCAAAGCTCTCATAGTATCACAATGGTTCTGAAAAAATATGAACAGTTCACAAAGTACAGACAAAATACAATTTCGTAAGTGTGAAGTTATCCAACGGTGTAATTGCGTAAACATGTGTCACTGATGTAAAAAAAAGTATGTCTCTCTCAGTTAAATGATCAGATAGCTGTGTAATTTGTGTTAGGGAAATATGGTACCGATGTGTAAAGTTGTATAAGCAAATACCACATTAGCTAGGGCTCCTTGTGCTTGCCAAACACATGATACGCAAAGTAAGCGTGTACCCCCCTGAGGATTATTGTAATTATCCCTCAGCTGTTACAGATTACAGCAATGGAATGAAATGTATCACGGAAAACTTTCTTTGTAATTCAAAAATCTTTAAAAATAAATGTTTTAAGTACAAAATTAATCACTCAAATACGTGTCCTGTAGCGCTAAATGTGCGTCTTGCTGTAAGAAAATCTCTGTGGAAGTGTCGTAGTTATTGTCCTCCGAAAGCTAAGTTCTGCAGAAGTCAATGTACTTACCTCATGATAAACAAAAGTGAAATGCTTTGCGTATAGATATTTTACTCATTACGCTTATTGCCGTGATGAAGAGAGTACTGTGCTGTAACGTATTGTTGTGCTACAGAAAAGGCTGTCTCCTTGTAGCTATACCACAAAAGTTACTATAAAACATGTTTTACTTTCCAGAAGAATTCAGAAAATCTGTGCAGATATAAAACAGATACACCGCAAAAGCAACATTGTAAATTGTGTCACACATTAGTAACGTCATGATATAATCGTGTAGCTGTCACATAAACTAACCACTGTGTCATCTGGTATCTCTCAGAAAGTACTTTAAATCCGGAATGTATTTTCAAGTGAACCAAAATGTTGCATTAAAATCTCATTAGCAGTACCAGATATAATGTTATTTTTCTCGGAGCCAGCCAGCGCACGTGTATGCCTGCGGTGCGAGTCATTGTCTGTCTCTTTGTTGCCGTGCGTCGTTACTGGGATTAGGAGGCCTAACTTCCACAAATTCGCCTTGCCGAGAGGGCCCAGCTCTGTTTAAAGCTCGCCAGTTCTGATGGAATTCAGGTCTGTCGTTTTGTCGGTAGTTTACACAGTTTCTTTCGTGTCGGTCACGTGGTGGAGAATTTCTCCCTGAATCGTAACTGCGCGCTGAACTGTTGCATCTGAAATTATTCTGTCTCCCTTGATAATAATAGTTCTGATTACCATATTGTCTGTTTCTATGGTTATCTCTGTCATATTCATTACTACGGAAATGCGATCTTTCTCTGTAACTATTACTCTGCCAATGGTTGTCATATGGGTGGTGTCTGTTTTGGTCACGATTTGCGTTGTAAGAATAACCTTGTCATGTCCAGTTATTATTCCTTTCATCGCGGAATTGCGACGGATGTGACCTGTAGTTGTTGTGTTCCTGTTTTCGCATCCCGCGACTGTCTGTGTCAATTTCTAATTCTTGTAAGAGTCCCTGAAATGCTTCAATGTCGTCTTTGCAACGTCCTGCCAAAATAATATGCCGTAAATGTTCAGGCAGTTTGATTAAGCAAATGCGGATGAGTTCTGAGGGGCTGTATGGGTTTGACAGGTACTGATTCTTGTGCAACATGTCTTCAAAATATTTCACAAGACTGGAAAATTCAGATTGTTCAAAGTGTTTCATCATCATGATGCTATGTTTTACTCGGTCTTGTGTAGCTTGTGACCAGTATGCTGAGAGGAACGCATGGTAAAATTCTCCTTCACTGTGACCATCGTGAATGACCGATCACATTCTTACAGCTGGTTCATTCTCCAAGTAGCCACACATAAATTCTAACCTGTGCTCCAATGACCCGTTGGGAGGAAAACAATGAGAGAATTCCTGGAGCCACGCTTGTGGATGAATGTCGTTGGCAGAATTCTTAAACGTTTTGAATTTACGTGTAGTAATGAATAGCTTATAGTCAAAATCATCGTGTCGGCTAGTAGCATGTCGGTCATTGTTACGTCGTGTCGGCAGTTCGATCTCAAAATTCGGTGCACATTGCCAATTTCTTTCATAACTTCCGAAATGCCCTGTGTTATTATTTTGTGGCTGTTCCATATTTATATGTCCCTCTTTCCGTATTGGAGCGCGAGTGTCCTCTGAAATACGTAATTCTTGTATTACCTGTGTCAGCTGATCTTGTACTTCCCGGATTTCTCTTTGGTGTTGCGTATCAATTTGATTCAGATTTTGTTTCAGTTTCCTAATTTGTTCGCTCTCTTCTGTGTCATTAGAGACTACCGGTTTTGCGTCATTCAGATTATCATCTACCTTCGTAGATAAATTATTTAACTGATCCGAAAGTTCAACTACTTTCTCTGATAATGAACATATTTCCTCAGTGTGTTTTTCTGAACCAAGCTTCAGAATGGCCATTTGTGTTGAAATCGAATCTACTGTGTCCTTTAAGCTTTCCTGAGTTTTTGCAAGTTGCGTAACCGAATCGGTAGATGCAACTGAGTCAATTTTAGCCCACAAGGTATCATTATTTTCATGAACAATGGTTTGCAGTTCTTTTATGGCTGCTTCGTGATTCTGTAATGCGAAAAAATATATTGAAAATGCTCACAAATTTGTGTTTTTACGTCATTAC
Organism: Schistocerca cancellata; assembly: GCF_023864275.1. Taxonomy (NCBI): domain Eukaryota; kingdom Metazoa; phylum Arthropoda; class Insecta; order Orthoptera; family Acrididae; genus Schistocerca; species Schistocerca cancellata. Next base: position 642,981,870 of record NC_064627.1, read on the forward strand.
ACACTTTCTGACATTTCGATTCAATGTTATGTAACTCAGCGGTTAAATCTTCACGTGTTTGTTCGAGAGTTTGTTCCAATGAGTCTAACTTTTGAAGCTTTTGCTGTGTTTGTCTCTGATTTTGTTCCATTGTGTGTAACTGTTGCTGTGTTTGTCTCTGGTGTTGTTCCATTGTGTCTAACTTTTGAAGATTTTGTTCCATTGTGTCTAACTGTTGCTGTGTTTGTCTCTGGTGTTGTTCCATTGTGTCTAACTTTTGAAGATTTTGATCCATTGTGTCTAACTGTTGCTATGTTTATCTCTGATTTTGTTCCATTTGTTGCATTAGTTGTAATAACAATGCATTAGTGTCTGGAATCTGTTCCACTACGCTTTTCGGCAGTGCATTTGCACCGGCAACATTCACATTTTGACAAGATGAAAATGTGTCTTGACTTATTTGAGAAAACGGTGAGGACGCAAAACCTGAATCTACAATATTTGTAAAATTGTGTCCTGTCATTTCGGATTCCTGAGGCGAGCTGTTGCCGACCGATCGATCGATAATGCTTCCCTGTTCACAACCTGTTTCATTGTCTACACCATTATTTGCTACCCGCTCCCTTTCCCTATGCACAATTACCAAATTACTACTTGGAACGTCTGTTAATTCACTACACAGTGGTGCTGATAAGCTACTCTCGTCGTCACAATTATTTCTCAGTTTACTTTGGAGCCTAGTGTTACGTTTTTCACACGCCATTATTGTGACGATAACACAGAAAAACACAATTTGAAGAGCAAAAATAAGAGAACACATTAACATAGCACTGAAAATAATATCTAGTTAATTGCAGCTGCGAAATACTTGGTGCAAATCTACATGCATGCCACAACTGTATTACTGTGCAACAATGAAAAACCACAACTACCAAGGAAATTCTCTCTATAATTACGCGCTAGCAATAAACAAAAGCTACACTAAATACACAAACTAAAATAAAAAATCAGAAGATTCCAGTGAGGTATCCTAGGCTAAGGGTCGACATATGAAACGTCCCCTTTGAATAATTTATACAAGACTGTGCTTAACCTGACACACAATATTTTTAGCGCAACGCAATCTGACTTTCAGAAATCCCTACAAAAGAATGGCCCTGAGTAACATTAAACTATACCTTTCAGAAATCACTTACCTCACCAAAAATTTTCATTACTCGAACTACTGCAATACAGCGAGCGCCACTACTGCCAGCTAAATAAAAGATTCAAACTACGGAAGGCACTAACTACTGATAGGGATAGTTAGCAAATGAAAGATATTAATAGAGAACAAACAATGTATTTACCTTAATAGTCACAATATACAGATAACAGTTCATGGCAAATTACAAAACTCCGCCATCTCTCTCCCCACATCCACCACTGCTGGCGGCTCACCTCCAACTGCGCAACGCTACGCGCTGTTCACATCCAGCTGCCGCTACCCAACACTACAATGGCAGACAACAATGCAAACTAGCCACAGACTGCACACAGCACAGCCAGTGATTTTCATATAGAGCGCTACGTAACGTCGCCGATAAGAAAACACAAACAGCCTACTTACAAAACGTCCGGTTATTTTAGACGTTGTCGACTGCAACATTCCCGAAAAAGGATTTTAAATATCTCTTGACATTTTCCCACTTTTGCTAGCCTCCAAATGTATGTTTGATGCATCATTGTCTTCAACAGCCTTTTTTGACTCTTACGCCGGAAATGTTTTCCCTGTAGACAGATGTACAGTTTCTTTGGTAGGTTTCCACTCATTGGAAGTCCAACATCTATAGTAAACTATGAACTGTATTGCGTGCATACTAGACCTAGACAATTGTTGATTTTCCCCCCTTTTTTAGATACTGTCGCACGAGAAGTTAGTTCATAACTATATCCACTTGACCAGTGTGCCAAATGCAGTGTGACAGTAACTGAAAACTGGCTGTTTTCTGGTTAACTTCTTCGACAGAATGAGCCCAGAGTGGGGAACATCTTGGTCTTTCTGTGCTATGAAATCAGAGATGTGTCTACGGTGTAATGGCACTTGCTAGATGTTTCCAAAAGACAAGACGTAAGACAAAAAATGTAATTGTAATAGTGGTTGTTGAAATACTAACTGCATTCTGTCCTGGTTCCACATATATGACAATGAGGATACAATGAGGAAAGAAGAATGTTACCAGTAAAAAAGGAATAAATTTATTGGAACTGAGAAAAATTTTCTCTAGAGATAAGTAACAGAACTTTTCGGAATGTGAACGGAAGGTCAACAAAAGATAGGATCAAGATTATGCCATTGATCATAGTACGCAAAAACAATTTCGCCACAATATCCTGATCCTTAACCTGCTTAAAATCTTTTTGGAAGCAACAATTCTTGTGGTAGAGATGATTTATCATTGTAGTAGTACACGATCTTCATATATGTAACAGTGACAATAGCGAGACGCCATCTTGTAATGAGGGTATATCACGAGTGAAATTTTCCACAACTATTCAATATCTGTTGTATCTCAAGAATTCAGTTACAGCGTGTATCTTTTATTGTCAATAAAAACTTAATGAAATATCAACGAGATAATTAATACCAATAACACTAAAAGTGGATTAGAATTTAATGTATTCGATACTGAAAATGACAGTGCAATACAACAGGATGGCAATATCACCGTCGGAAACAATATACAACTTAACACACCTGCAATGAATGTACAGAATGTTAGACCAAAACTCGATGAAGTTATTGGCTATTTTTAAATAATTTTTACTGAAACAAAGCAACGGACGTATGAAATTTTCCGAGCTCGGTACTAGGTGAATGGAAAGGACACACATACGTAGGCTTAAACGCACATTGGACTATCATCATTCGCAGGTATCAGCCATTGGACAATATTTACAGAAATTAATACATATGAATAGTGAGTTATGTGCACACTTGGGTACAAAAATCACAAATGCGTCCACCGGTCTCGGTAGTTCAGATCAAAGTGTGAATACTTTCGGCCAGTCAATCCACTTTCGAACGACTTGGAAAATTTGCGTTTTAATTAGAACACATAGTCGACAGATGCTGCTAATAAATTAGATAGAAAATTTGCTAATATGTACAGTGAGCTAGATAAGCAACTTTCTAGTATGAATTAAGTTCGAGGTCAAAGTGTACGTCAAGCATCGGCGCACGGTAGTTTACAAAGCTTAGCTCAAGTGGTGACAACGGTTCATACACACTTACCTGAAACGAAGTCTGCGAGCGAAAATTTACCGGATGACGTACAGGAAACTCGCGCAAAACATGCGGTTTCTGATGTAAGGACAAAAATTTTTGAACACCCAATGCGAACGTATCAAGTATGATGTAAAGAGATCGAATCAGATATATGAGTCCGTCTTTGACGGCGATTCTATCCTAGCTGAAATGTGGGTCCGAGAACAAAAAAACTTATGTTGACGCGGTTGAAGCCATATTAAACGAAAGAGAACATAAAATTCTCGCTAAAGGAATAGTGACATGAAAGCAATAGAAGATAAGATTCATTCGCAACTTGTCAGTGAAAGAGATAGTTCGAACGAACGGCCTTCCGCAGGCAATCAAAACAGAAAAACAGTACTAGACAGTAATCACCCGAACTTTGTTTCCCGAAAGTCTGATAATGACAAAAGCGCAGGAGGACAGTTTGCAGACAGAGGTGTGTGACACTGTCACCATACGCAGGAATGCTGCATTGCGTAGGATGGCGTCGCAATATCATGATGTAATGCGTAATGACTGGCTTGTCGTCAGCCATAATGGACGAGGGTCTAATGAAATATAGGCAATTCCCAGTATTCTCACAAGAATCCAAGACAACATAACCCATTGTCTTCGTGAGAGCCATTAGAAAGGTTCTACCCCGGCATTGGTCCGAAATGCAAAGATACAGTTCGTTGTTGGTTTCATATAAGGTGATGCGCGGTTGTGGGCAGTCGAAGAGGCAGATATTGTCGAACGTATGAGCAATTTGAACAGGTCTTCCTCGATAAATACTGATCGCAGAGAAGTCAGGAAAGACTATGAATGGAAATTTCTGACCCACAGCCATTTAACGTAAAACAAGGCGGACTGCTCCAGTATTTAAGACATTTGGAAAAGACAAGATACTAGAGCAATACGACACAACTCGTCGATGTTCTGAGAATACTTAAGAGTCATTTACCGAATAACATTCGTGAGAAACTGGTAACTGCGCCATCTTATGACCTAGAATAGTTTCTCATGGTCATGTAGTCAACTGACCTCATTTATGAGAGTAGTGAAAACTCAAAATAATGTAACAGAACAGTCGTGTCTAGCGAAAAATTAAGGATTTAATAATGGTGGTAATGGCAATAACAACAACAGCAACGACAATAAAAGCAGAAATCAGTACAGCGCCGCCCAGAGCGTTCGGCATCCATATGCGCCACCGCAGGGATATACGGTAAGAAGGATTCTCAAATCGTCAAAGTAACAGATAACAAAAGAGAAATAATAGGAATTACAATTCAGGGTACCATGGCTCACCATCAAGAACTAATGGTAATTGTTGGAATAATCAGCGCAGTGTCGACGATAACAAGGGTCAGGATGGGGAATGAACACACACGCGTAAATAATAATTATGAAAAGAACGACTATTGGAGAGGCATAAAGCAAAATCAGGGAAACGCCACCCCCAATAATGGGCAGAATAAAACACGGCAAAATACCGACCACGTTGTAAACGTGTCTGATGGGAGCGGTAGCACTCCTTCTCCCCAGACGGTAAACGACGCACGGTCGGCTTTGACCCCCGCCACAGACCGAATACGCGAGTGGGAGCATGACTCTGATAAACAATTATTTTTTAAGGTATGACTAAGAAATCGTATTGCGAGATTACTTGAACACATATAACACAAATGATATAAAAAGAATAAACGATTAAGAAGAGGTGTTGGTTAATGCCAAATAGGAACAACAGATGTATGTGCGATACTAGACACAGCAGTAGATACGAATCTTGTTTCGTACAGCTTGTTCAGTGAAATGAAAGGTATACGAAACCTACCTAGTTTACCTACCGAAAATTTCCATGTTCTAATAGGCATAGGAAATAAAAGGCATCAAGCTACAAACCTATATTCCAATAACTTTCGCTGGAACCACAATTACTTGTTCATTAGTAGCGGTAGAAAAACTAATAGTTGTAACCTAGGGATGAATTTTTTTCGGGAAATATCAAGTGAAACTCGTCCTAAGCAATGGCAAACGTTACCTTTACTCAAGCGATAACGTAATTTCAGTTGATTTCATGAAAACAAAGTCTTGCGTGAATAACCAGTGAGCAGATAAAGTGAATATCCATCTGATGTATACGGAAGTGTTTTATGTGAACGAGCAGTATAATGAACTGATTACAGAGTAAACGTCATCTTTGCACCTTATTTAGTGGAAGGTAGAAGAATCGAGTAGTTTATCAACTATACGGAAACAAGAACTACGTACATCGTTGTCGAAATATTTGCATGTTTCTAAGGAGAAACCAGACGTAGTTAAGGGATATTTCTGTCATATGGCACTATATCCCCATGAAACGTCCTGTCGTTCATCATATGCCATTCTTAGGACCAAGAAAGAAACACTAAGAAAGCAGGTCACTTAACACTTCCTGACGTTTCGCCTTCTACTGCAGAAAGCATCCTCCCAGGACCTGCGGCGAACTTCAAAGAGAGCGCGAGTGAGCACCGTGTATATAAGCCATCTAGAGGGCGCCGCTGTCAATCACGTGACGTTGGCTGTGCTATAATCTCTGATATTGCTAACTTTGTCAATTGAAATTAATCGAATGTCACGCTGTTGCTACAATGTTGACTTCCATGTCTTATCCAGCTTAATGCCTCCATCTTTTCTATTACAATTATTGCAATGTTTGGCAATCTCAATACCCTCTCTGTACATTCGCACATAATAATATGACGTCTTTGCTATGGCGGTCGTCTCACTAAACTTCATTTCATAATCATCTTCCTGAAACACATGATCCGCTACAGCTGATTTATCAATATGTTCTAGGCAGCAGTTCAATTTATGTTCACCCAGACGGGTGTTGACGCTTCTTTTTGTTGTGCCTATGTAGACATTTCCACAACTGAACGGAATTTTGTAGACACCTGGTGTAGCTATAGGATGTCGTTTATCCTTTGCGGACCTTAAACATTCTTTTATTTTCGTGGTGGGTCTGAAAACAGTTTCCACATCGTACTTGTTTAAAATTTTTCCAATGCGATCAGTGACCTTACTGATAAATGGTAGGAACACTTTCCCCTTGGGTTGGTGTCGATCCTCGTCCGTCCTGGTTGTCAGTCTAGGGCGTAGTGCACGGTCTGTCTCTCTGTTGGAATACCCATTCTTCTTAAAGGTCGCTCTAAGGTGTTCAATCTCATCATCTAAGAGAGTTGGTTCACATATTTTGTACGCCCTTTCTATTAATGTTTTAATCACCCCTCTTTTGTGTCTGAGGTGGTGGTTATGATTAACTCGAATGCTGCTGAATCATCTCAGTAGCCATGTTACAGCCCTGCCTTAGCAGTAGCCAAACCCAATGGAAATGTACGACTTCTTTTGGATGTAAGGGTAATAAACAAAATCATAGTACCTGTAAGAACCAAACCAGAAAACTTAGAGGAGCAGATACTAAAAACCCATGGAGTACAATTCCCTATGACAATAGGCCTAAAAGCATTAAACGAGAAAATCTTTGTAAATGGACGAGTATTTATTGCAGCTGTAGATAAGAAGGTGTTAACTCCGAATTATTAAGTCAGGTTACAGGTTGTGTAATCATTTACTTATTGGTACAGCTGAGTGTAATGAGCATTTGCGCATATCAATAAGTGTTACACGAATTTTCCAATTATGAAGTCACAGTTAAAGAAATCAGAATTGGCCAGAAAAGAGATTATGTTCTTACATTACATTATTCGCCTCACCAGCCACTAAACAGCGGTGAACTGTTGAACATTTTAAGGAAAAACGGTCCATGGCTATGGACGGAAAATTGTCAGAAAGACTTTGACGCTATAAAACCAGATTCGGTAAATTCTGATATATCAGTACATCCTCATATGACACAAGAATTTTGCCTCAGTATCATTGCATCTTTCCAGGGTCTGGGGACAGTATTGTTGAAGATTAATCATGATAACGAAAATCAATATGTAAATGTAATCACTTCTGCTAGCCGCGTACTGACGAAATGTGAAAGAGCTTTTTCCATAACCGAGCTTAAAGTGACGCAGTAGTACGGACATACCGCAAATTCCAGTACTTCCTTTCGGCAAATCACACCACAGTAAGTCTACTGAGATCATGAAGCACCCTCATTCTTACCGACATGTAAACTATTGCACAAAAGATTAGCCAGATGATATCTTATTCTACAAGAGCTCGATTTTGAAGTAATTTGTACCAAAGGTGAACTTTATATTTTGGCAGACGCCCTGTGTTGATTTCAACAAGGTTTGATGAATATACGAATTAACAGAACAAATATCCAACTTAATGATTCTATGCATGTACGATAGCACATACACTATATGATCAAAAGTATCCGGACACCTTGCCGAAAATTACTTACAAGTTCTTGGCGTCCGCCATAGGTAATGCTGGATTTCAATATGGTGTTGGCCGACCCTTAGCCTTGATGACAGCTTCCGCTCTCGCAGGCATACGTTCAATCAGTTGCTGGAAGGTTTCTTAGAGGAATGACAGCCCATTCTTTACGGAGTGCTGCACTCAGGAGAGGTGTCGATGTCCGTAGGCCATTCCATTACAAGGGACGTCCGGGGTGGTCAAGCGGTTCAAGGCGCTACAGTCTGGAACCGCGCGGCCGCTACGGTCGCAGGTTCGAATCATGACTCGGGCATGGATGTGTGTGATGTCCTTAGGTTAAATAAGTTTTAGTTGTTCTAAGTTCTAGGGGACTGATGACCTCAGAAGTTACGTCCCATAGTGCTCAGAGACATTTACATCATTTTTGAACTATTTTTGAAGCATTACAGGGATGTAACTGTCATGTAACCACACACCCCACAGGCCGTGCATTATGAACCGGTGCTCGATCGTGTTGAAAGATGCAATCGCCATCCCCGAATTGCTCTTCAACAGTGGGAAGCAGGAAGGTGCTTAAAACATTAATGTAGGCCGGTGCTGTGATAGTGTCACGCAAAACAACAAGCGGTGCAAACCCCGTCCATGAAAAACACGACCACACCATAACACCACCGCCTCCGACTTTTACTGTTGGCACTACGCATACAGGTAGATGACGGTCACGGGGTATTCGTCATATCCACATCCTGTCATTGGCTCGCCACATCGTGTACCGTGATTTGCCACAACGTTTTTCCCCTGTCCTATCGCCCAATGCTTACGCTCCTTACACCAAGCGAGGCGTCGTTGGGCATTCACTGTCGTGATGTGTGGCTTATGAGCAGCCACTCGACGATGAAATCCAAGTTTTCTCACATCCCACCTAACTGTCATAGTACTTGCAGTAGATGCTGATGCAGTTTGGAATTCCTGTGTGATGGTCTGGATAGATTTCTGCTTATTACACATTACGACCCTCTTCAACTGTCGACGGTCTCTGTCAATCGGCAGACGAGGTCGGCTTGTGCGCTTTTGTGCTGTACGTGTCGATTCACGTTTCCACTTCACTATCAAATTGGAAAGAGTGGACCTAGGGATGCTTAGAAGAGTGCAGATATCGCTTACATACGTATGACACAAGTAACACCCAATCACCTGACCACATTCTAAATCCGTGAGTTCGGCCTCTCAGATGCCTAATGACTACTGAGGTCGCTGATATGGAATACCCGGCAGTAGGTGGCAGCACAATGAACTTAATATGAAAAACGTATGTTTTTGGGGGTGTCCGGGTACTTTTGATACAAAGTGTATAGGTCCTATTACGCGAAAATATATAAAAATATTTCAGCCTTAAGGGTAAGATACTCGATGGAACAAGTTAAGGCCACAATTACCAAGACTTAAGAGCACATTACAAGTTACGTAATAACTAGTGTGTTTGTTTTCGTGAAGCTTGTGCAGTATGTTTTATCTGGTATACATTTAACTCTTTGTGCCACTGTAGTGTAGCAAAGAGTGCTCAGAAATTATTGTTACAGTACTATTTCCTAACATTTGATTTAGAATAAAACAGGTCATCAAGAAATGTTAAATCCACCAAAAGACCAAACCCTGAAACAGATTACGATTCAATGGTTCAAATGGTTCAAATGGCTCTGAGCACTATGGGACTCAACATCTTAGGTCATAAGTCCCCCAGAACTTAGAACTACTTAAACCTAACTAACCTAAGGACATCACACACACCCATGCCCGAGGCAGGATTCGAACCTGCGACCGTAGCAGTCCCGCGGTTCCGGACTGCAGCGCCAGAACCGCTAGACCACTGCGGCCGGCACGATTCAATGAATTACATCCTATTACTTCAGTAAAATTCCTTCATCTCGCATCAGTCGATGCCACGGTACCTTCTCTGAAAGCAAATGGAGGAGTGAAATATATGATAGCCTTGTACATTTTCTAAATATATGCATATGCATGCCTCTAAAACTCTAACGGCATGACGTATTGTCAAGCGAATAATTGAAAGTGTACTGTGTGAGAGTGGATAAACCAAGAGCAACTAACTTCAGAAGTGTGAAGTGGAAATAATTTGTAAAGCCACATAACATAAAACATATTTATGTACCCAAATTTCATCCCAAGGCCAGCCCAGTAGCACGGGCATTTCGTGAGTTTAGCAGGTTTTGTCAGAAGGTATACACCATAATGACACTCGTGGACTGAATACGTGACGCCTTTTAAGCAAATTGTAAATAAATTGTCACACTCATCAACAGGTTTCATACCAATAAATTAATGAATGCGAAGTATAAAATAGACGATTGGGTGAAGCCTATATTTTCCGAGAAAGAGATACCCTTAGAAGAAAAGCTTAGACAACACTTAATAACTCTGGGAGCAAAAGCACAAGCTAGGAAAAAAAACAATATGATGAAACACAACTATTTTTTACATTGGACAGGAGGTGCTATTGCATACGACCAAACCGAACATAGGACTGTACATTATACATAGAGTAACACACTCGGGATTCTGTTTCCAGAGCAACACAAAAACGCTGAAAATTCGTGTATTATATTCACATAAATATATCAAAGAATTTATACAATAAACAAAAGAGTTTAATGCACGTCAGCCCTTTCTGCACGTACGACCTAACGGAAAACACAAGACTCTGTCGTATGTAAACGAAATGACAATGTTCAAACTGTATGTTACATACATTTTTGGAAGCAGTGAATATGAAGGACAACAATACAATCTGGCAGCCTGAATTTAGTGGAGCACGAAGGGAAGAGTTAGCTGAGTTGCGAGTGCTACGCATTTCCCCCGTCCCCTCTTCCCAGTTTCGATGTAGTCTGCAGTGACTACATTCACGCATGCACGCTATATCAAACCCGCTATTTTGCCACTTAACAAACAAACGACTGAATGTAAAAGACACAGCGCATTGTTCAAACATTGGCTGGTGATAATGACTTAACTGCGCAAAGGAAATACTGTAAATAAAATGCATTAAGTAGACGCTGACGCATACGTAAGACTAAATTACAGGAAATTCGAACAAGTGAAGTAGCAATTTTTCCATGTAACGTATACAACTAGTTATAGGAACGAAGAGTACATTTGACAACTTGCATCACTAGCCTTAAACCTTACAATAAACATATATAGTGAGTATTAGTACTGCATAGTTTGCATTTTCCAAACATATTTTGCTAGTATGAAATATTCTATCTAACGACACGTCCATTTTATTATGTATTATGTGACGAACTTCACAACCAAAGTTAATAATGCTACCATACATAGACGTACGACTGTATACAAGAAGAAAGGCAGATCAGAGTAAGAAGCTATATGCAAAAGAAGTTATTTACATGGATTGAGCTATGGTCATGTGCGAGGAAAGAGCTATTTACAGAAAATAACCATTATACTAAAGGAAACACGTGTTAACGACTAAGCTACGAAGTGGAACAGGCTAATGAATATAGTGACAGTATTAAAATGAAGTATGATTTATATGATACTATCTGCAGCTACTAACAAAAAGAAAGAGCTATGCCATTTGTATAAAACTGGAACCATTTTAGCTACGACGATTATAGAATACCTTACACTATCCTACTGAAAACTACCTCTGTATTGCTGTAAATTCGAGAAACTAATGTATTGTATATACTAAGAAGAAAATGAAATTAGATATACGTCTACATCTACACTCGGCAAACCACCGTGAGATGCATGGCAGATGGTATGTCCCATTGTACCAGTTACGGTGGTTTTCTTCCCATTCCGTTCACTTATGGAATGCAGGAAGAATGAATGTCTGAATGCATCTGTGTGCACAGTAATTATTCTAATCTTATCCTCACAATCCTTATGTGGGCGATACATAGGGGCTCGTAGTGTATTCATAGAGCCATCATTTCAAGCCGGTTTTTGAAACTTCGTTAATGAACCCTCTCAGGATAATTTACGTCTTCAAGTTTCTTCCAGTTCAATTCCTTCAGTATTTCTGTGATACTCTTCCACAGATGAAACAAACCTGTGACCTTTGGTGCTGTCCTTCTCTGTATATCTTCAAAACCCCCTATTAGTCCTGTTTGGGACAGGTAATGCACACTTGAGCAATAACCCAGAAATGGTCGAGTGAGTGTTTTGTAAGCAATATCCTTTGCGGACTCATTGCACTTTCCCAGTATTCTACCATTAAACCGAAACATTCAATCTGCCTTATACATGACTAAGCCTATGTGATCATTCATATCCCTAAAAATTGTTACACCCAGGTATTTGTATAAGTTGGTCAATTCCAGTAGCGACTCACTGATATTATAGTCATCGGATACTACGTTTTTTCGTTTAGTAAAGCGCTCAATTTTACGTTTATGGATATTTAAAGCAAGTTGCCAATCTTTGCACCACTTTGAAATCTCATCAAGATCTGACTGAATATTTGTGAAGTTTCTTTTAGATAGTACTACATTGCAGATAACTACATCATCTTCGAAAAACCTGATGTCAGTATTAATATTGTCTGGAAGGTCATCAATATACAACATGAACAGCAAGAGTCCCAACACACTTCACTGCTGCATATCCGAAGTTACTTCTAGATCTGACGATGACTCTCCGTCCAATATAACAAGCTGCCTCCTCCCTACCAAAAAGTCCTCAAACTTGTCACAAATTTCACTTGATATCCAGTATGATGGTACTTTTCTCAATAAGGGTAGGCGTCGTACTGAGTCAAAAGCTGTTTGAAAATAAAGGAGAACTGTGTCTACATGACTGCCTTTATCCAAAGCTTTCAGTATGTAATGTCAGAAAAGTGGGAGTTGGGTATCACATGATCAATGTTTCCAGAATCCATGCTCGTTGGCATTAAGGAGGTCATTCTGTTCAAGATTCTTCATTACGTTTGACCTCAGAAAATGTTCTAAGATTCTACAACAAATCGATGTCAAGGATACTGCACGGAAGTTTTGAGAATAGCTTCTACGACGCTTCTTATAGACGGATGTGATCGGTGCTTTTATCCAAAAACTGGACACGACATTTTGTTCAAGGGATCTAAGACAGATTACAGTTAGAAGAGGGGCTAACTGAACCACAAATTCAGGATAGAATATGAAATGGATTCAATCGGGCTTCAATTTTAACGATTTCAACTGTTTCACCACTCCGCTAACGCTAACACTTTTTTCATTCATCTTTTCAGTGGTACGAGGATTCAGTAGGGACAATTCTCCAGTGTTTTCCTCTGTAGAGGAACACTTGAAAACGAATTTGAGCATTTCAACTTTGCTTTGCTGCCCTCAGTTTCCATTCCTGTCGCATTCGCTAAGGTATGGGCACTAACATTGGTGCCACTAACAACTTTTACGTGAGACCGGAAGTTCTTTGAGTCCTGTGAAAGATGATCTGACAAAACTTTTCTATAGTAGTCATTGAAGACCAAAAGCGTTTAAATTCGGCGTCTCTCTATCCACGTTTGTTTTATACCTATTCTGCAGTTTCTTTAGAATTTTTTTAAAGTGACTGTATACCATGCAGGGTCCGTTTCCTTATGAACCTTTCTACTTGGTGCGTATCTATCCAGTGCATGGTGAAATGAGGTTTTCTCTAAGGTTCTCGATTACGTAAGATGATGGGCGATAGAAGGATCCAGTTATCATTTTTTGGCCACCCTTGATACTGAGTCTTGCCCGAACAAATTCACATGCAGTGTCAGTTTCTCCCTCAGTGAATCTGATTTGCTTGTCTGCTGTGACAAATGCACCACCTCCATTTCCCATTTGCCTATCCTTTCCATATACACATTAATTTTCCCCAAAAATCTCGCTGCTCTCAGTTCCAGGTTTCAACCAGTTTTCTGTAACTAGTTGTGCGAGAAGTTTTTCAAGAACATTTCAAACTCTGGCACCTTTTTGCGAATGCCTCACAGTTTACCACTGCTGTCACCTATGGGGTGCATTTCTTTCGATCTTCCGCTGATACTTGTAGGTTTTCTAGAGCTATATTTATCTCAATTGGAAGGAGAGTCTCCTAATCTTGAACACACTTGTGTGCACTCGACACACAGCAAGGTACCTAAGCAGTAGCCTCTGATGTGTAGTGCACACCTGGTCCATTTAGTGAGACCATTCAGTTCTCAGTCCTATGGCACAAATCCAGGAAGTTGCAGCCTAGCTTGTCACAGGATGTTGGAAGTCTCTGGTTCAATCCTGCCAGTCGACTCGAAATCAAAGGGCCACGATCTGTTTTGGAGGCAATGCTGCAAATTACGGGCTTGGCTGAAACTCCATGTGCAAGGTTGCTTTTCTGAGCTTTCTCTGCCAGTTGCTGTAATGACCAAATTATGACCTCGGAGCCCATACTACAGGCGTCCATTTGTTGCGTCATGCGCCACAGGCTGCAGCTGGTCGCACCTTCTTCCTCCAATGGCTGCTGGGATAGCCTCTTCAACATGCTAAAAGAGGCCCCCCAGAAATACACTCCTGGAAATTGAAATAAGAACACCGTGAATTCATTGTCCCAGGAAGGGGAAACTTTATTGACACATTCCTGGGGTCAGATACATCACATGATCACACTTACAGAACCACAGGCACATAGACACAGGCAACAGAGCATGCACAATGTCGGCACTAGTACAGTGTATATCCACTTTTCGCAGCAATGCAGGCTGCTATTCTCCCATGGAGACGATCGTAGAGATGCTGGATGTAGTCCTGTGGAACGGCTTGCCATGCCATTTCCACCTGGCGCCTCAGTTGGACCAGCGTTCGTGCTGGACGTGCAGACCGCGTGAGACGACGCTTCATCCAGTCCCAAACATGCTCAATGGGGGACAGATCCGGAGATCTTGCTGGCCAGGGTAGTTGACTTACACCTTCTAGAGCACGTTGGGTGGCACGGGACACATGCGGACGTGCATTGTCTTGTTGGAACAGCAAGTTCCCTTGCCGGTCTAGGAATGGTAGAACGATGGGTTCGATGACGGTTTGGATGTACCGTGCACTATTCAGTGTCCCCTCGACGATCACCAGTGGTGTACGGCCAGTGTAGGAGATCGCTCCCCACACCATGATGCCGGGTGTTGGCCCTGTGTGGCGCGGTCGTATGCAGTCCTGATTGTGGCGCTCACCTGCACGGCGCCAAACACGCATACGACCATCATTGGCACCAAGGCAGAAGCGACTCTCATCGCTGAAGACGACACGTCTCCATTCGTCCCTCCATTCACGCCTGTCGCGACACCACTGGAGGCGGGCTGCACGATGTTGGGGCGTGAGCGGAAGACGGCCTAACGGTGTGCGGGACCGTAGCCCAGCTTCATGGAGACGGTTGCGAATGGTCCTCGCCGATACCCCAGGAGCAACAGTGTCCCCAATTTGCTGGGAAGTGGCGGTGCGGTCCCCTACGGCACTGCGTAGGATCCTACGGTCTTGGCGTGCATCCGTACGTCGCTGCGGTCCGGTCCTAGGTCGACGGGCACGTGCACCTTCCGCCGACCACTGGCGACAACATCGATGTACTGTGGAGACCTCACGCCCCACGTGTTGAGCAATTCGGCGGTACGTCCACCCGGCCTCCCGCATGCCCACTATACGCCCTCGCTCAAAGTCCGTCAACTGCACATACGGTTCACGTCCACGCTGTCGCGGCATGCTACCAGTGTTAAAGACTGCGATGGAGCTCCGTATGCCACGGCAAACTGGCTGACACTGACGGCGGCGGTGCACAAATGCTGCGCAGCTAGCGCCATTCGACGACCAACACCGCGGTTCCTGGTGTGTCCGCTGTGCCGTGCGTGTGATCATTGCTTGTACAGCCCTCTCGCAGTGTCCGGAGCAAGTATGGTGGGTCTGACACACCGGTGTCAATGTGTTCTTTTTTCCATTTCCAGGAGTGTACATACTCAGTGCGCCCTACCCTTTTGCGTTTGCTTCCTCTTGACACTAGAGAAAACAGATTTCACCAGAACAGGGGTAGTGTGGCTCAGTTTCAGTGGTGGTTCGGGTGATTTGTACAGCACAATGAGTCCACCCGGCTCCCTGTTCACCTAGTACAGGACACCTAGATCTGTTGCTGACATGGCACCCACTGTCAAGTGGATGAGTAGTGACAGTCCCCGTACTTACTGCAGAGGAGACAAAACGCACAGGAGAAGGTAGTATTTGAGGTACGCCTGGTAGCCGTACCACATGCACGTCACTCTCGGGGGCTCTTCCATCACACCGAATCGCAGCAGCTGCCAATCGTTTCACAGTACTCTGGGCGATTTCCAACTGCTTACGAACGTCAACCAACTCATCCCGTGTTCGAGAACAGCATACACAGTGGGGATGCATTTTGGATGGAGGACGCACTGAAGAAATAACTTTAAATTAAGCCTACATGTTATCTTTTACTTTGTTAAGCTAAAATGTTTCTATTTACCTGTAAGAATTAAGATTCTATTTCCCTATAAGAATTAAGGAAACACAAAAACCTGTGGTAAAAATTATTAATTTTCTAAAACGTCTTGAGGTCAACTATATTCGTTAGCAAACTCGAAAACAAAGTTAATTAACGATAAATGCAGATAATATATGCTGCGACTCCTCTTCAAGAGAAAACTAAATTTAACACAATAGATTACTTAGAACATCTGGTACAGCGACCAAATCACAAACGCCAATTTACTACAAATTGGTTGCAGATTATGTAAAGGACAGTGGTAGTTTCCGAAAATTCTAGAAAATACCCAGTCACTTGCTTAGATATGCAATGAAATTTCGGGATGCTGTATTCTTTGACACAATTGTGAACCACAGGTGCTGGTATGCTACGAAATAAATAACGTATCAAAAACACTCATATCGGTACCTGAAGAAAATATAGTGTTATAAGCGTCCGAAAACTAAAAAACTGTTTCTCGCTATATAGTGAAATTAGGGAGTAAGTGGTTTGAACGAGAATAGGCCTAATGTTCGCAATAATTTTAAAAGAGCACAAGTAAGTTTAAGTCTGTAATTTATTGACAATATCAGTACGAGTATGTCGTGGCACTCGAAAATGTTCGAAATTTCACAGTATATCACAACACAAATGGGTATTGATACAATCAATGAAAGATTATGCAGCAGCGACGAGAAGAGTAAAATATGTTAATCTATGATTTCGAATCTTGTACACGCTGTCCCAAATCAAGGAAAATTCCAGAGTCTGCTTTTATATATAAATAAACGATCGCATTGCACGGGTTTTTCACTTAGCTGATTCTGTACACATTCCTACACTGCGGTGCCGAAGAAGAACACAGCAGCGTGAGTTCATCTCTGTCAAAATCGCTAAAATGTGCAGCACCAACAAAGCACTTCGTCTGTTGCAGCTAAAAATGATGTGATTACAATGGTGAAAATTCTGCATAGCTAGCAACTACAAGCCTCAAAGCAAGTTAAAGTTTATTACGAGAAATAAGGGTTATTTACACAAACACAGTACAGCAGAAAAGTCACTATCAAAGAGCACATAACGAAGTATGAATTATTGAGGAACGTATATTCTGAGAGGTATGAAGGCGGAACGTTATTAGCAAGAATAGTAAACGTACAGAGTTATATTTCACGTGCGCATATCTGTGAACGAGCACGCTGACTGACCTACGGGCAGTTATGCAGAATTAAATTGTTATTTAGTGATAAGAATTTTGTAGGGAATGATGCAAAGAAGCACGCTCTGCTTGGCAGAAGGGTGGACTTGGTGGAGGAAGGTACCAAATAAAAGGGCTCTCCCATCGTATTAGTTTATAAACTATGCGTAATTTGCGAGAGAATTAAGGGAAAGGAGGATAAATAGGTACATTTGTATGCAATACGTTGAAACAGCTAACATAGGTGTAGCTCTGTCAGATGAAGAGTAACAACGAGTACAGTGGATCTCACTGATCTCACTTAACTTATCCTGCGTGTTAAGCTATTACGTAAACATTTGAGTGCTATGTCCAATGAAACATACGTGGTTATGAAAACCACATCTGAGGGTATATTAACACTTGTGTTCATGTTGTACAAAGAGTAATACAAAACTAGCTTTGTAGAAACACTTTAACACTATTCAAACACAGAGTTACCATGAACCTGTGCATTATATATGAGTCACCTAACATTACCGCTGGATATATTTCGTAAACCACATCAAATACTGACGAATCGATTCCACAGACCGAACGTGAGGAGAGGGGCTAGTGTAATTGGTTAATACAAACCATAACAAAATGCACCGAAGTATGTTTTTTAACACAAACCTACGTTTTTTTAAATGGAACCCCGTTAGTTTTGTTAGCACATCTGAACATATAAACAAATACGTAATCAGTGCTGTTTGTCGCATTGTAAAATGTTAATTATATCCGGAGATATTGTAACCTAAAGGTGACGCTTGACTACCACTCCTCCGCTGTTCGATCGTGTGTATCGGAGAGCACCGAATTACGTAGGGATCCAAAGGGAACGGTGATGGACCTTAGGTACAGAAGAGACTGGAACAACACATTACGTCCACATGCTAACACCTTTTTATTGGTCTATTTCACTGACGCACATGTACATTACCATGAGGGGTGAGGTACACGTACACACGTGGTTTCCGTTTTCAATTATGGAGTGGAATAGAGTGTGTCCCATGTCAGGCAAATAGATGTTCAATGTGGTGGCCATCATTTGCTGCACACAATTGCAATCACTGGCGTAATGAATGTCGTACACGCCGCAGTACATCTGGTGTAATGTCGCCGCAGGCTGCCACAATACGTTGTTTCATATCCTCTGGGGTTGTAGGCATCTCACGGTACACATTCTCTTTTAACGTACCCCACAGAAAGAAGTCCAGAGGTGTAAGATCAGGAGAACGGGCTGGCCCTGCAGATGCTGCTCGCCGACCGTGGCCCGTGTTTGTTACAACACGCAACTGAACGTCGGAGGTTTCAAGCGTCAACTTTAGGTTACAATATCTACGGATGTAATTAACATTTTACAATGCAACAAACGGCACTGATTACGTATTTGTTTATATGTTCAGATTTTCTAACAAAACTAACGTGGTTCCATTTAAAAAAAACGTAGGTTTGTGTTAAAAAATACTTCCGTGCAGTTTTGTATGGTTTTTATTAAACAATTACACTAGCCCCTCTCCTCACGTTCGGTCTGTTGAATCGGTTTGTCAGTATTTGATGTGGTTTACGAAATAAGTAATAAAAATGCGAAAATTTTCTTAAAGCTAAAAATAAAGGTTTCAGCAAAAATTTATTACGAGGTACGTCGAATCGGAATATAGATAAGATTTTATAGTACCTGTGATTTTATGACTTTTATTTGTTTCATGTCTTTGTAAACAGGTTCAGGTATATTTTGTAAACCTGTGAAAACCAGTCTTACGTGACACCACACTATTAAAAAGTGTAAATAGATGTGAAAGAGTGCTACAAAGCTCTGCAAGGTACCTCAAATATTTGTAATTGTCACCCGCTGGTTAAAAAAAAATAGTGCTGTGTTGCGTCCTAACTTCGCAATGGCGAAGATTCATCATCTGCTACAGTGCGTAGCTCAATAAGTGGAACAGTGGGACGTGTGTCCTAATGGAAAGGTGAACACTCTCCAAAATGTCGAAGAAGTTTCCATCCAGACGTAGCTGGTCCAAGACGGTCCTTAAGCCTCATGATACAATGAAGTCCGTCGTACCTTATGGAATCCGTAGGCAGTGTAAGTAGTTACTCTGAGTGGACGCTGCGAACTGTTCACATGTCATCACATGAGTCAATAATGCTCAGCATGGTGCGGAAAACAGTAGCCATGAGGAACTTCAGACAATGCAGTCAGCTCACACCGATGACTTAAAGACAACAGAAACACAAAGGACAAAAATGAAACAAATTGTTATGGTGAATTAGAGTCTCGCAATTGTCATAAACGTAAATGAAAAAGATAAATACTTAATTTAATCTGAAAAAGGACTACATGATATGAAACAAAATTTATAATAATTTACTTATGTATGTAAAGTATATTAAAGAATAATAGACATATATGCCAACAGATGAACAGCAAAAATAAAGGTTCCTGAGCCTTCGGCCAAGAAAGCAGATGTATTTGCCTCTCTGGGTAAGAAACATAAAATGTTTAGATTTGTGGCAATTAAAAAGAAAAGGAAATGAATCCGAAGCCCACAGAAGGGGGAAGATGTAATGGTACTTGCTAGATAAGCAAGTAAGTTTAAAAAAGGAAGCGATGAGCAGCAGCAGAGAATCTGTTAGGTGAGAGAGATGTGACTGTAACATTGTTTTCAGCTGGCAGAAAGAGCGGAGTGTGTGGTTTGTCTTAATGGAGAGAGGGTGTAAACATTTCATTGCTCCTCCTGCTGTAACAGTTTTGTCAATACCACTGCATTTTCGGTTACGATAAATAACGTCAAGTAAAATACAGTACGTGTCTATTTATTTGACAAGCAGTTCTTTTCACCACATCGAAATATGAGTTTCTTTCATAAAAGGACACGGTCAGCAACTAGCAACTCCTACAACTACTCTATTCAAGACGAGAGTAGAGGTAGAGTTCCCCTCGAAATATAAGTTTCTTTCATAAAGCGACACATTCAACGGTTAGCAGATTCTACGGCGGCTGTATTCAAGACGAAAGAAGAGGTAAAGTTTCCCACTGAGAGGAAAATACGATTAGGAACATTTAATATTAACATTCCTAGAAAGTTTGTTTCAGATATGTTTGATAGCTTCTGTTCGGCAGCAGGCCGTAAAAGCATTCCATTAACTTCCATTGATGACTTAGTTATGAGTCATTTCCAATTCGAAAGCTCTAATTCATTATCAGCCAGTAGTATAAATAGAATACAATGGTACGTTCTGAGTTCTTTATGGAAACGTGCTACGGAGGTTGCAGAACATTTAAACTTTGTGTGCCCAATTTCTCTTGCTTTTTGCGTTGTCAAAATTTCAGGTGCACATTTGGACACAATTTTCTTCGCTGCTTGGTACGTCAGATTGGTATAACATGTATTGTTTTATCTCCAATTCTTTGACGGCCTTGTTACCTCGAATTACATGATCATTAATTCTTTTTTTCTCCTTCTAATTATCAACTGTAGCTTGATGTTGGTTGTGATTTTTATGGATGGATATCTCTTCAGTGATGAGGTGTAGGTTGCAACTTTACGGGGAAGTGTATGATAGCTATCATAAACAAGTTCAACACGTTCTTCTGAAAATTTTGTCAAAATACTAACGCATTGCATTTCTTTATGTTGAAAGAAAATAGCCACCAGTACTATTAGCTCCTGTCTGAGGAGTACCTTTTCCGCCACTGCCACTAGCACTAGAGTCTTGAACACTCTTAATCCCGTTATCGCCTGTTATGTCATTTTCTTCATACAGAGTAACGTCAGTTGATCAGTCTGAATATTCAAGTTTCTCAATAATCAGACCAACCAAAAACATTGCGAAAGTGCCATCATTCTGTCCTACTCCTCCTTCGCTGGATAACGCCTTCTTAACATGGTTGCCACAATATTTAGAATGTTCCAAACACCCCGTCCCGTTCTCTGAGACTTTAAGTTCTATTGTGTTTAAACCAAAAGAAACAAATTACACGCCGTTGCAGTCGTGGTTAGAATTGTGATATAGGTCGGTGTACAAATGTTTAAACACAAATTTCTGTTCGAGCGGAGAGACGTCTCTTGTGAGTGGGCTAGATGTACTACAGTCTCGGAATAAAATCAAAATATGCAATGGATTCTTCAAGACTAAGCTGCAGTTGAGATTGTTTTAGGCACTCTGAGCGTTAAGTAACTACTAGTAACTTCTACATTTTATGTTACTGTACACTTACATGACTTTTCCGTGTGACTCAGTACAGGAGAATTTGGTGGCCACTCCAAACAGTAAGAGAACTATAGAGAGAAAATGTTTTTATCACACGAAGTCAGTTGACTTCCTCATTTGGAGGCGTTTACGGATAGGTGCAGAGAGTTCGAATTTGGAATGCTTTTAATCAATGACCCCTGCATATTGACATTAGCTTTAAATATCTGTACAGTCGTAATCTCGCTTTCGTTTTTTTATCATTACTAACGAAGGGACACAGATTTGACGTTGGTGGTCTCATTACTTCTCATGGATAGGGCTGTAAGGAGTACTGCTACCTCTGACGTTGCAACGTATCGATATTTGGTTATTACTTATCACTGGCTGATGAACCTCTGGAACAGAGAGCAGTTTTTCTATGAGGGAGCACTGTCGGGGTGTATAATGATAAGTATGACTCAGCGCTAATGGTGACGCGTGTACGGAAGGAGAGCCGAGAGTCGGTGTTGAGCTCCCGTACAGAGCGGTCGTGCGAATCTGCATCGTGGATAGATGATATGAATAATTTGGTAGAGTGAGAGAGAGAGAACTAGGAGTTAAAAGTGTTATGTCGCGCCGTAGAAGAAAAGCGTTTGGGTAATTCAGTTATTTCGTGGAAAGGCGCACGGGATTACCTATGAGATTGAAGGCTGAAACATTGTTGTATTAGTGGACTAGTAACTGTCATGGAAAAAGTAAATGAAAAGGCTTCCGTGCTTGTTAATTAGCTGTTTAGTTAATGTAGAAATGTAACTTAACAATGTTCAGTTAAATATGAATGTGAAAAAATCGTAACTGTTAATAAGAGAATGGATGAGCTTAGACACTGTTAAGGAAGTGTGTTGCGTACTAAAAGGACAACAAAATATTTTGACTTGTACTATTATTAGCATAAAGTGACACTTTAGATTCTTTGACTTTACTATTTGAGAAGTGTAAGAAACGTTTTCACGTTAGACACATGGTCAGGTTTATTTCTTGACGAAGCGTGTTCTCTATGTAAAGGTCCCGTACTTGAAAAGTCAGACAACCACAAAATTACTGTAGCAATGAAACAGGAGAAGACAATAACGAGACGAAATTTTAGAAAGTATGAAAATAGTCGTTCCACCTTTGCCTAGCACCTGAGGAAACATGGGCATGAACCATCTAACATAGAATAGGACGAAAAAAGTATTAGTTTGAACAACTATAACAAAAATCTCCTCGAATCACAAGAAAACATTCATATACAAATAGACTTTGCAGTGAACAACAAAGTAATTAATGACCAAGTCAATATAAAAAGTAACTCACTGACCGTGTTAGCCACTAAACCAATAAACAAACAGAAATGATAAACATAAGGAGACTAAATAATAAATTAACCCCACCTTCCGCACTCATTCTCGTACACACACGCAAACAAAATATGTCCAAGCCCTCACACAAAGAATAACACATTCACACATATAGTGACACACACACACAAACACACACACACACACGCAAATGACATCACATCCATACGTATAACAAATGAGCGAAAAAATGTGCGTGTGTGTGTGTTTTGACTTCATGGGCCCTCAACGACGAGGCTATTAGCGTAGTGACCCATTTTAGCACGAAAGAATGTGGATAAGATCGCTAAAATTGTTGCACCTACAAAACATGAACAAATGAACTAGATAGCCGGCCACGGTGGCCCAGCGGTTCTAGGCACTTCAGTCCGGAAGCGCGCGACTGCTAAGGTCGCAGTTTCGAATCCTGCCTCGGGCATGGATGTGTGTGATGTCCGTAGGATAGTTGGGTTTAAGTAGTTCCACGTTCTAGGGGACTGATGACCTTAGATGTTAATTCCCATAATGCTCAGAGCCATTTGAACCATTTGAACTAGATAAAGACATCTCTACACAAAGGGAAAGACGAAGGGTGAACACACAACAACAGTTGGCAACACTACACGCTGTAAACACACACATTCAATGCACAGTCCAAAGTGTAAGTGGAGTCCGTCGTAAATGAATGCTTCACATTTCAGGTTACCTCTACTGTGATGTGTCGTGTTTATAAGAAGAAATTCACATACCTGCGACTGTTCTATTAATTTTTTTAAAGCCTTCTTGAAGTTAGGTGTGGATGGATACAAAGTTATTGTTTAAATGCTGTACTGATACTGTACAAGACAATATTAATAAAGCACCATCACGATTACATTCAGACACCTTTATTATGTTACGACTACTTTTTCGTAAGAACATCATTAGGTTACATTGCCAACAGTCTTCGTAACAAATACTGGTAGAGATGTGCCAATTATAGCCCTTAACAAGTCTAGTTATGTTACATAACGTTATAGGTGGTTTCTGGAGCACGATGACATAGAAACACCGCATCGATCGCCTAGCAAAGGAACGGCGAGCAGCGATTGTACTCGTCATGTAAT
The DNA here is from genome assembly GCF_023864275.1 of Schistocerca cancellata. Lineage (NCBI taxonomy): Eukaryota > Metazoa > Arthropoda > Insecta > Orthoptera > Acrididae > Schistocerca > Schistocerca cancellata. The sequence continues at coordinate 643,005,873 of NC_064627.1, forward strand.
AGAACTTTCCTTTAACGATACGTAACAAAACTAGATTTCATAGGTCATGATACTGGCGCAAAGCTGCAGGGATTTGTTTCGATGACTGTTGGCGGTCTAGCCTGATGTTCTTCTGAACGAAACAGGTCGTTACGTAATAACGTGTCTCAATATAGCTGTGGTGGTTTCTCATTAACATTAACAAGAATGAAATGTCGATCTAAAGTTCATCAACAGAGTACAAACACATGAACAGAAAATTGTAATCTATACAATCAATGTGCGGAAGTATGAAGTATCGCAACCACAGAGCAACGGGGTAATGCATCACTGCGAATAAATATGTGGTCTGTTTTACTGTAAATTTGTAACTGTACAAACAGCTTTGCTCCATAACAATAAACCGCATCGTTATCCACCTGCTGAGGTAAATGCTGGTCTCATTAGTATAAAGCGGCGCCTGGTAACATTTAAAGTCGATCCTACACGTCACGTTACCTATGCGACGACACGGCGTAAAGAGTCCTAACGGCGCAGTACAGCGCAGCACCTAGCTTTTTACGCTAATGGTGTGTTCCACAGACATAACGGGCTGGGACACGGAGCCGCAACTCGTCCAGGTGGGCGTAAGTAACGCGGCGCTTTCCATAAAATGCCGCTGTTGCAGGTCAACGACCCGCGGCCGACATCGCCAGCGGCGTACACAAGCAGAGTTACCGCCGGTCTGCAGCGTCCAAGTCCGCAGGCGCCAAACTCGTCTCTACTCGGTGGCAGAGTAGGCAGGGCCGCACTTGCTGGTTACATAGAGCGGCAGTCCCGCCGGTCGCAAACTGCTCGCCTGATTCAATTTGAGAGGACGGAGGGCGCCTCGCGCCGGCTACGCCTGCATGCTGCTAGCAGAACAGGCAGTCGGCTGAAGGTAAAGATGCGGTCGGGCTGTTCTCAGATACACGAATTCTCATCCGTATCTACACTGCACGAGTCTACAAAGTTCAAAGTAGATGGTACTTTATGCGGGGTGTTAGGCAAATAAGTGCATATATTTTTTTGGCAACTGAAAATAGTGTACCGACCAACAGCACATCAGTATTTATGTCATTAGCAGGCTAATAATTATAGCAACTACGATTGGTATGTTCTGGTTGGCTGGTATCTCCAAGTACGTGTGGCAAGAGCAAGCCATTAATGTTTATTTCCCCTGGGCAGCAGGTCAGGTATTGAAGTGTGGATGCTTCTTCTTCTCCTTTTCGCGAGTTTTCTACACCATGTGGCGTGTCTTGCTGCCAAGTTTCCGTCTCAATCCATCTTGCCAGTCCTCTTCTAACATGACACTGTCCTGCATCGCACGCCTCGCTCCATATACTCTGCCAAATTTTATAAGGCCATCTATCTTCTGGCACTCTTCTAAGATGTCCTCACTACGTTAGCCGCTTATTTCCAGGTCTGTCTACATTATTTTTTGTAATTCTCATCTGTTTAGTAGCAGTTCATTTATTTTATCTCTTCTTGTTACCTCACAACTTCGTCTCTAAACCTCAGTTTCAATTCCCTTTAATTTCTTCTCATTGACCCTGGAGACCTCCTGCATTTCAGCACCTTACAGTGCAATGCTCTCAACTATAATTATGTATATTCCCCTTCCCAAATATTATAACGTCATTTTATTCCAAATAAAGGACTCTAACAGCTTAATTACCAGATTCCCTAAATACCAATATGATCAACTACACTGTACTATAAATCCATCATCCATAGCAAGATATCTTCCCATACCTCCGGCAACCAAGCATTCGTTCTTTGTAAAGTTAACTTTCATGCCTCACTGCTCGAACTCTCCTTTAAGCTTTCTTAACATATGAGACACACCCTCTTCTTCCTCGGCGAAGATGACCTGATAGCGGCGAAATTTATGAAGAGCAGGATGTTATCACCTACTGTAATTTCCATTTTTTTGTACTCCTTTCTCCTACTTTTCATTGCTTCTTTGAAAACTATTTAAAAGGGATAGGTGCTAAGCAGCATCCTTGTCTCAGTCCTTTCCTAGCCTTAAGTTTCTGTGTTGATCGTTGACCTGCAAGAGCAGCGTTTGGTAACTTATCAACACTAAAACGAAATGTATTAGGGTAAGTCAGGGTGATATGGTGAATCGGGTGAAATGGTAAATTGCTTTAATTCTTTACTGGTTAAACAGATGTCTCTGTATGTCTGCATGCCAACAGTCTCAGATCATCTGTGCAGTGTGCACGTGTTGAGAACCGGCTCTGTTTTAAAAACTGTAAGTTCTTAATGCAAAACTGTTTTCCATGCTAAATAATTTTTATATTCTGCAGGCATTTGAAAATTTTACTTCAGGTAGCGTAGTCCACGGGGTATTTTTTGATATATTATGTCTTCTTATACTTCTTATGAACTACATAACCTAGAAATCGTGGCGTCTAGTCTTTTGAACTTCTTGGCGTGCCATTCACCGTTTCACCCACAGCAAATGGGAGAAATGGTGAACTCGGGCTGGGGTGATATGGTGAAGGACTTTTCTTATGTGTAAAGTGTAAAGCTTTTATTTAAGTACATCCCAACCAGGCTTTTTGACAACCCATGAAATGTTAGCGTTTCCTATCCCATGTGAGACATATAAATACAATCGTTAATTTAAAAACTGGTTTTCAAAAAATGTGTGTGAAATTTTATGGGACTTAACTGATAAGGTCATCAGGCCCTAAGCTTGCACACTACTTTACCTAAATTGTCTCAAGGACAAACGCACCCGTGCCTGAGGGCGGACTCGAACCTCCGCCGGGATCAGACGAAAAATTAGTTTATATAAATATATATATACATATATATACGAGTACAGTTTCGTTTATCAGTGATTAAAAAAGTAAATGTACTGACTACCGCCATTGTTCCAGGCAAAGATGCCTACATTTTACAAAAGACAAAAAGGATCCAGCCGTGCTGATTGGACAGAGGAGCAACTTAACGATGCCGTAAAAGCGGTGCAAAATGGAATGTGCCTGAATAAAGACTCAAAGGTGTTTCACGTTCCATGGTCAACGCTGAAAAGACGATTAGCAAACGGGTGCTGTACGAAAAAACCATTGGGTGGGCCGCCTGTACCAACACAAGAATGAGAGAAAAAGTTGGTAAAATATATCATACAATTACAAAACTTCGGGTTTGAACCGACAAGGACAGCAGTACGTACCATGTCCTATAAACTAACTGAGAAATATAACCAAAATCACAAATTTAACCGAGAAAAGGAAATTGCTGTAATGGACTGGCTACATTTATTCTTAAAAAGAAATCCGGAAATCTCAATCCGCAAATCAGATGGAGTTTCACAAGCACGGTCATGGAGTTTAAGAGCGAAAAACGTTTCAGGCTTTTTTCATTGCTACAGAACATCTTGGTAGAGCACAACCTCCTTGATAAGCCGGGAAATATATACAACGTAGATGAGTCCGGACTTCAGCTGAATAATAGACCAGGTTACGTGTTGGCAGCAAAGGAGCATAAGAGCGTTCCAGCGATAACATCCGGTGAAAAGGGTGAAACCATATCTGTAATCGCTTACTGCAATGGAGAGGGCATGTTTCTACCCCCAGCTTGTGTTATGAAGGAATAAATGAAAAGGGCGAGTACAAGGACGGTATGCCACGGGGTTCCACGATTTTCATGTCACAAAAGTAGACGTATGTAACAACTGAGATTTTTTCTCCTGTGGCTAAGGAACCATTTTGCACCCAGGAAGCCTGAGGTAACAGTCGTGCATATTTTGGATGGGCATAGCTCTCATTGCAGCAGCGTGGATACATTAGAGTTTGCTGAAGAGAAAAACATGATTTTGCTCTGTCTACATAGCCACAACACACACTATCTGCAGCCGCTAGACAGAGCATTTTTTTAAAAGCTCTGAAATCCTATCTTACAACGCTCGCAATTCGTAAATTACAAAGAATCCAAATAGAAAAATTTCCAGACTAGTGTTCGGAGGAGTGCTTACAAAGGCGTGGGTACAAGCAGCTACGACAGAGAATGCAATATCGGGGCTCAGAAGTAAAGGAATCATCCCGTTTAATCCTGATGTAATCCCCGAATACACGTTTCACCGTCAGCTTCAGATCAACATCAGGAAAACAACGAACGACATGAAAACTTCACCTCGACTGGCAGGAGATACCTAATCCCTCGGAAGAAGTAACTGCAGACGTAGATAACGATTAGGGACTTGAACACATACAAGCTTAACCACAACTAGGCTGTTCGAAACGGGCGGAAAATCCACAGGAAAACATGCAGTCTTCATCAGAAGCAACAGATATGACCTCGACAGTGGCAACAGAAGAATCTCAAACTAACCCCTGGCAAACTCTTGGACCGTATTTCGCCGATACCTATCCTAGATAATGTTGCATGTGCAAGGAAGAAGTCCAGAGCTTTAACTGAGGTTTTGACTTCTCCAGAAAACATCGACAACCTGCGAAGCAGAAAACGACAAAATGAGTCAGTGAAGAGTAGAGCTAATGCTAAAAAGAGTACCAAAGGGGAAACCCTAACCAAACGAAAAACGGTAACCAAAGAGACTATCAAAGGGATTATCAAAAAGAAGCAGCCTAAGAAACGAAAAGCGTCTACCATTGACACCAAATCCGACTCGTCGCTGTATATCCAATTACAAGACGATGATGACGACGCGGATGATGAAGAGTGTTGTTGTGTACGGTGCGGTGAACTGTACAGTTGCACTAAAAAGAATGTGGATTGGATCAAATATATTAGCTGCCAACGTTGGCTGCGTGAAGACTGTTCAAAATATGAATCTATGTGTGACGTATGTGGCAAAAAGCAGGGGAAATAAGTTCACCATTTCACCCAAAGGGCACTCGCCATTTCACCCATATACATGGGTGAAATGCTGAAATAGATAGAAATAAGTATTGTTTTTCTAAACTTTTGTAGTGCCTTCAAGAGGACGTGGTACTTTTAATGTGTTACTTCTGTATTTTGTGAAAGGAGAGTGTTTTTATTTTGTTCAAATAAACAATTTCTTGTCTTCTGTAGTGTAACGACGTAAGTTTTGTATGAATGATTTTCTTTTGACATATGACCATGTGCAGACTTCGTCACCTACGTCAGTTACAACACACTTCAAAATTATTTAAATCCTTTTTTAAATTTGTCTCTCAATGGTTCTTGAACGAAACTATAATTAAAACATCATCATTTGGGTCGTATGCCCAGCATTTCGTCACTCAGGCCATTTGGTTTGCGCAAACTTTTTTCAATTTAGATGTCGTTTGTTTCTCCTCAGAAATTATATTAATGCAAGTGATCTGCTTTAATAAATATTAGAACCACACTGAACAAACTTTCGAGAATCAAACTCGCCGTGGACGTTGTCAAAAATTAATAATCTTGTCAAATAAATTACGTAACATAATTCTTCATAAATAAATTCTGGGAACACGTATTTAAACTTTAGTAGCATCCACTAGTTTATTATCTTCCTACATATAGACGTGAACCTGAGCCTTGACAAGACACAACTGAGCATTTACAACATGATTAAACTTTCTATGACGTCATTGTTGTAGAAACATTACAAATTCTTAATTTTCAATTATTAGAAGCACGACGCAACAACTCGGTTTCAGGATCTTCTGTTGCTCTTTGGCTGTCGACCCGCGACGTATAGTGGCCAGCAATTTTCTCTCTGGTCCCGGCAACGAAGATGCTGTCTCCGTTCGTTGCGCCGCCCTCTCCGTACATGAAACATAAGAAATAAATAAAAAACTTTAGACAATTCACAACCATTACAAATATTACAAAAATACATAATCAAAAAACTAAATTAAATTTATATTCACCTGCAAACTGGGCTGACACTGGTGGATGGGTGACGCTTCAATTTCACGTCCCACTACACTTCTACGAGACCCAAATCTTTTGTTCACCATATCACCCTGATATACCCTATCTGAATGCAACTTTCTAATAGCTTGTAGCTTGTACGTAACATGTATGAAAGTTCTAGTATTTAATTGCTTCCCACATCCTAGAAATCGGTACACTGTCAAAAGCCTTCACCAAGTCTATAAAAGCCTTGTGTGACTCCACGTTATGTGACATTCTCTTGTCAGTGTCAGATTACGTAATTGCAAAATGCATGGTTGATACTGACAGGGATAGTCCACTTAGTGGCTCAGTTACGACATTGCGGAAAACTTCAGGTAGTAAATTATGTGACGTATTTGCGGGAAGACTGTTAGATGAAGAGAGGAAACAACTTACGCACCTACGTGGGTATGCTTTAAGGTACCAATGATCACAATATCTGTAGCCATACTCCTAACATGTTGTATAATACTCCGTTGTCACTAATTTCATAGATGAAGCGTGGTACGAACGGCTGTTGTTATGCCTCTGTCAAAGCTTTTATTCACCTAACACCGCGTGACTGATAGGCAGGGTACTACACTTCTATACTGCTGCTGGTGAAAACTGCAGCACCAATTATTATACAGATTAGAAAAATGGCAGCCCCAAATGGTTAGAGTCGCACAACTGTACATGCACTTTGACCGTAAGAATTCAGTAAGATGGGAATTCATCAGTCAAAGCCTCTAGACGTCTTGACATAGACTCGAAGAGGGCCTGGATGTGATCATAGGGAACAGACTGCCACGCAGATTATAGGCCCGTCCACAAAGCCAGACACGTTCAATGATTGGTTCAAATCGCCATAAGCACTATGGGACTTAACATCTGAGGTCATCAGTCTTCTAGACTTAGAATTAAGTAAACCTTACTAACCTAAGGACACCACAGACACACATGAACAAGGAACGACTCGAGGCTGCGACCGTAGCAGCCCCGTGGTTTCGGAGTGATGCGCCTAGAACCGCTCGGCCACCGCGACCGGCCACGTTCAACGGCCGGCATGTCAGGTGAACGTGCAAGCATATATATCAATAGCACCCGTCGTTCTTCGAAGAAGAGTATGTTTCGTATAGCCAGTCGCTGTCTTGCTGACAAGTAGCAAGACAAGCTGCTCGATGGAAGGCAGTGCCTCTGGCTCGAAGGTGTCCCTGATGTAGTGATGTAAGCGAGAGCGCATGTTATAGCCAGTGACAAACAAAACAATCACACTTGGCATCCGTCCATTATACCGCTCAACAATGCAGCCTGTCCGATTGCGTTCACAGCAGTAGCGTATGCAACCACCTATGCAGGAAGAGGTTGAGTAACTCGCTAGGAAAGACTAAATTTTGTCGCTTAACACGCCAGTGACGGCCTTCACGTTCGAATCTCAGTCTTAGGAGATGGTGGTTTCTGGTCAATGGAAACCGAAGCAATGGCATCGAAGCCACCTATCAAACCATCAGTAGACAGCATCGTATCGGTAACGCAAGAATGTCCACATCCGTTACTGTACCCCAATGCCGATCCAATACCGTGAAAAAGGTAGTTCGGATGGTTACGGCCAAGTGGAAAAAATGGTAATCATCCCCTGCTATGGACACTTTGTGTTCATTACTGTGTGCAGCCCTCTTCCGTCCACTTCTTCCACACATAGATCACTGCAATCGCAGCATGCCCTGTGTGATCTGTATTCTCACGGAACGAAAAACCTCTTTTCCAGGGTGATATTGTGCTCCGTTCGAAGTCACTCACTCATCATCCCTCTGACGTCGACAAAGCATATCGGCGGTAGCTTTTACGTTTCCACTTCTTTTGTCTGCGCTGTACCAACTTAACGTGACATAACACAGACCTGTTCAATCACATAAAAGAGGATTCTGCTCCGCCTATGTGCAGTTTTAATAATTTATTATGGTTTCACTGCTCTACACATCTTCCGATTTTGGAGTAATTAGACTAGTTCTTCAGGATATAGCGATTTTCAGCAGAAGTAGTGTATTATAGCTCGTTCGAGGGCGTAACTGATGCTCTGTTTACAGTAGAACTTGTAAGGGCTGTAGCTGAACGAACGCGTGTCGACGAACGATCACCAACGTTTCGAAGCGCCCCTGTTTGCCATAGATGTCGTCGTACACAGCACGATACTAGCAGGAGGTGGTCCGCGGAACATCTCTTTGGCTAAAAAGTTTTACATCGACGTTTTGGAGATTTTAGGCTACGAGGGGCGTTCAGCAAGTAATGCAAAACATTTCTTTGTGTTTGCAAGAGCAGGTTGGTTTTATTCATGATTCCAATATTCCATATTATACCTCACTCGTTTGGCAAGAAAACCCTATTTCTCATCATAATATCCGTTCAATGAGACGGCGTTACACAACTTTACTGAGAGGGCTTTACTCTACCTTGCTGAGAGGGCCTGTATGTCCGCATGGTACCACTCTACTGGTCGATATGGCAGCCCACGTCTTGCTACGTCAATAGTCCTGCCATCATACACATACTATTTCCCGGGGAGTCATCCTTCGTTGGACCAAAGAGATAGAAGGCGAAAGGTGCGAGATTCTGGCTGAGGAAGGACAGTCAGAGAAGATTTCTGAGGTCCTCTCGGGTGCGCATACTTTTATGAGGCCTGGCGTTTTGATGAAGAAGATAAAATTCGTTAACTATTTTTGGCAAAAAACATGCTGAAATCGTTTATGCTATTTCCTGAGCGTGACAGAATACACTTCAGAGCTGATAGTGGCAGCACGAGGTTTGCACAACTTTGTTGCAATGATGACAGACGCTTCGGCCAACGGCTCACTCTGATTTTGTTCACTACCATGTCTCCGAAGATACTCTGCAGGCGCCTACGTATATCTGTCGTGCTTTGGTTTTCCGCGAAAAGAAACTCAGTGACAGTTCTTAGCTCGGAATGCACCTCCGTTACAAACGAATTTTTTAAGGCAACGTATAGCGCAGCAAGCTATCGGCACTACATGTAACTATAAAGGCTGAAGCGAGAATATTCCATGACGTCCTGCAACGAATTCCGCACTTTTTTATCAGAAACTTACAGGGAAAATAAATGTACTGCGTTACTTACAGAACGCCCTCGTATAGAAAGTTTTGTATATCATGGTAGTATCACTCAGCTCTTCAGGCGAAATAATCTACCGTAGCCAACCGATTTCAGCCTGAAATGAAGCATCACCACGTTACATTCCCAGGTGCCTGGGAATGAGAATCCCGGAAACGGCAAAGCAAGTCGTCTGTTTTCGTGCAACTATCATCACGTAGTGGCCGAAAGAATGAGAAACCACTCCCAGAGTAGGGTTGGACGTACACGCCCCATCATAGAACTTGGTTGCAAACTTGCTGGCTCAGTAATGTACGAGATGGTGGCGACGTGTAGCAGGTATACGCTGCTGGAAAAGAAAAAAAAAAAAAAAAAAAAAAAAAAAAACACCCTTAACTGAAGTGACTGAGGCATGCAATACTTGCACGAGGCACTATAAAAAGCCAGATAATGCTATGATCAAAGGTGCACTGCTGCGGACAATCGAGAAAAAGCGTTATGAAGCGTGGAATGTTACAAGCTGCACAGCAGTTGTTCGCTTTCAGATCCAGTAGCAGCCAGTTTACCGTGTGATACGGAGCTCCGTCTGTTTCTGCAACACTGTTAGCACGTAACGACAGCGTGAATGTGCACCGTAGCTCCAACTGACGTATTTGAGCGAGGGCGTATAGTACGTCCGCCGGAGGCTCGGTGGTCATGGCTCAAAAGTGCGCTACACGTAGGATGAGAGGTCTCCAAAGTGCATCGACGCTGCCTTCAGTGGAGAAGGTGCACATGCCCGTCAGACTGAGTCTGCACAGCGGCGACACACAGATGCACGCCAAGACCGTCGCATCCTACGGCGAGCCGAATGGGACCACACTGCCATTTCACAATAAATTATAGACGCTGATGCTACGGGCGTATCAGCAACCAAGAGGTACGTGCCAGCATGCAGTTATGCCATCTTCCGCTCAGGTCTCAACATTATGCAGTACGACTCCAATGGTGTTGCGACTGGAGCAAATGGAAAAACGAATGGAGTCTTGTCTTCAGTGATGAGACTCGCTGCTGCCTTGGTGCCAATGATGGCCAACATCAGGAGGGTATACGACAGCGGCACACAGAACGACAAGGACACATCCAAAACATCATTCATCCCGTCGTGATGTCCTTGGAGCACTAACGAGGCGTTGTGATTTGATAGGGCACGTCCACAAGTATTCCACGCCATCCAGCCTGCTCTATAAGGTGTACGTAAACGTACATTGGCTAACACAACACAATCCCCATATCTGTCCCCCATTGAGCACATTTGTGACTGGATGAAACGTCATCTTGCTCGGTCTGCAAGACCAGCAGGAGATCTGGCCCAGTTGAGGCACGAGGCGCGGAAACAGCATCTTAGGATATTCTGCCAAACTACACTCCTGGAAATTGAAATAAGAACACCGTGAATTCATTGTCCCAGGAAGGGGAAACTTTATTGACACATACCTGGGGTCAGATACATCACACGATCACACTGACAGAACCACAGGCACATAGACCCAGGCAACAGAGCATGCACTATGTCGGCACTACTACAGTGTATATCCACCTTTCGCAGCAATGCAGGCTGCTATTCTCCCATGGAGACGATCGTAGAGATGCTGGATGTAGTCCTGTGGAACGGCTTGCCATGCCATTTCCACCTGGCGCCTCAGTTGGACCAGCGTTCGTGCTGGACGTGCAGACGCGTGAGACGACGCTTCATCCAGTCCCAAACATGCTCAATGGGGGACAGATCCGGAGATCTTGCTGGCCAGGGTAGTTGACTTACACCTTCTAGAGCACGTTGGGTGGCACGTGATACATGCGGACGTGCATTGTCCTGTAGGAACAGCAAGTTCCCTTGCCGGTCTAGGAATGGTAGAACGATGGGTTCGATGACGGTTTGGATGTACCGTGCACTATTCAGTGTCCCCTCGACGATCACCAGTGGTGTACAGCCAGTGTAGGAGATCGCTCCCCACACCATGATGCCGGGTGTTGGCCCCGTGTGCCTCGGTCGTATGCAGTCCTGATTGTGGCGCTCACCTGCACGGCGCCAAACACGCATACGACCATCATTGGCACCAAGGCAGAAGCGACTCTCATCGCTGAAGACGACACGTCTCCATTCGTCCCTCCATTCACGCCTGTCGCGACACCACTGGAGGCGGGCTGCACGATGTTGGGGCGTGAGCGGAAGACGGCCTAACGGTGTGCGAGACCGTAGCCCAGCTTCATGGAGACGGTTGCGAATGGTCCTCGCCGATACCCCAGGAGCAACAGTGTCCCTAATTTGCTGGGAAGTGGCGGTGCGGTCCCCTACTGCATTGCGTATGATCCTACGGTCTTGGCGTGCATCCGTGCATCGCTGCGGTCCGGTCCCAGGTCGACGGGCACGTGCACCTTCCGCCGACCACTGGCGACAACATCGATGTACTGTGGAGACCTCACGCCCCACGTGTTGAGCAATTCGGCGGTACGTCCACCCGGCCTCCCGCATGCCCACTATACGCCCTCGCTCAAAGTCCGTCAACTGCACATACGGTTCACGTCCACGCTGTCGCGGCATGCTACCAGTGTTAAAGACTGCGATGGAGCTCCGTATGCCACGGCAAACTGGCTGACACTGACGGCAGCGGTGCACAAATGCTGCGCAGCTAGCGCCATTCGACGGCCAACACCGCGGTTCCTGGTGTGTCCGCTGTGCCGTGCGTGTGATCATTGCTTGTACAGCCCTCTCGCAGTGTCCGGAGCAAGTATGGTGGGTCTGACACACCGGTGTCAATGTGTTCTTTTTTCCATTTCCAGGAGTGTATATTCGTCACCTCTACGATCGTATCCACGGGAGATTTTCAGCCTAGATTGCTGCAAAAGGAGGGTGTACAGGTTCCTGGTGCTGACATTTTGCACGCCCTGACGACTCTCGTCATATATATATGACTCTGTTGGTATAATATTCTGTTGTTTATGTCATCAAGAGTGTGTCAACAGAATTTCCCTCTGCTGGTTCGACAAATTCTTGACATTCTCTTTTTTTTCATTTCCCAGTAGTGTACAATACACCTATTTCTGCCGACTCAGACAGACATTCAGAACAAATTAGCTAATATGTGTTCCTGAAGAGATGTCGCAAGCATTTCGCTTCGAGAACAACGAGATGTGTGTTTTGATATCTAGTAAGGATGCCGATGACTATGCTGATCGGCGCCCTAAATCCAGTATCATCATCATATATGAAATTACTTCATCAATCATCATCTTCAGTCTAGCTGGCGTATTTTACTTTCTAGTGCTACGGTTCCTTCCAACGACATGTAAGCTATTCATTGTTGTGGTAGATACCTCAATTACTTCTCACTCCTTCTAACAAAGGTTTTCCATGGACATCTTTCCCCACCAGTTCTCATTCGTACCTCTTAATTTCTCATGTCTTCTGTCTGCTAGTATCAGAATCAGTTTACGGAAGAATAAAGATAAAAAGAAAATATCTGTTAGTGATAAAATGTGTTTGCAATGATATAAATCAAAAATATGTCCTCTTCAAAATAATACTCATTTAACTATTATTTAAATAACACCATGTTTCCACTGTCACATAAGGTTTCATCCTATGTGTCTCGATCGATTCGTCAGGAGATCTGAGGATAGTTCATCGTCTAACTGCTAAGACCCATGTTTCATTCTATAGAAATTGGCTGAATGAAAATTTGGTAACCTAAATAAAGTGTTTGCCTCCAGGTCCAAATTAACTAATTATTATTTGGTACATGTTATCGAATACGCGATGGATGTCTGACCATTAGTTGAAATTTTATGAAGACTAGAAACATTAATCTAACTTTTTCTCTCTGATGGATGGTTGGTTTTGGTGTTACAACAGTTAACATAATTCTGAATGCTTACTGTTATACAAAATGTTTAAATCCTTCTACAATCTTAAAAGACAAACTTAATTTAGCATCATGTTTTCGTGAAGCACATTTCCTTTTAGAGTAACTGAAATTTCCTTGTGGTTCGTAGACACACCTGATTTAAGAACAATGGAAAAATCGTAACTGTAAATGGAATTTTGTATCGTTATTTCATGTAGCAATAAGAAGTTGGTGTAGCTTTACACTCGTCTCTTTGGAAACGTGTTATTTTAGACTGAAACATGTAACTTTACAAAAATGTGACTTCCATTCGTATGTGATTGATAATCTTACTGAATGACCTTTTTAGCGAGAATCTTCGTATTGCAGGGATTCATCAACGCTGCGAAATGTTTTCCCGGGAACAAATTTAGGTGCTTCCAACTTGCACATTCCGAGATAATGATATACTGTGCGACATATGATTAATCATTTGCGCACTTAGTGTCAGGTTTCTGTAAGTGATGCGACATGAGTGCTCGACTATTCTTCAGCACTGAATTAGTAGTAATGGGATATTCGGCCACTTTTAACGTCACTGTGCCAGTGATAAATTGTCAAGTGCGCAGTTCATTATTTACGTTCGGCGCCTCTATGACGTGGTGACCTTCTGAAGCAAGTGAGTAGCTGAAATAAGTGGTAAAACGCGGTAAGCAGAGTAGGAATAAATATCTCTCCTCCAACATTGATTTTTTTGATCCTGTAAGACTAAACATAGCTGTTAAGAGTTTGAATATACAAGGAATTTAAGCTACATGCCTCTACTATGCAGTGCTATGCTTTCTGTTAACGTGATATTCGTGATATACTTGCGGCGGGACGAGTTGCCCTGTCACTATCCTTTCATCAATCTTTCCATGTACCAGGTTATCTGCCTCTTCACTCTGCAACAGTAAATACAGGATTAGCCGACAAAAGCAGCGTCGACAAATATTCGACTAAATAACTAAGACGCAAAAGTCACATTACTCCAGTACTATTGGCAGCAGCTGAAAGTTAGTTAAACTATCGAGTATTCGGAGTTCTTGCATGACTAGTTTGAAAAAGAGGTCTAAAATTTCTTTTTAGTTGGTTTTTTTGTCTGTTAATCAACGAAAATGGCTATTAAGTCCGTATTTAGTATACCACCAATGATTATGGAATGTTAGTAACTGTCCAGCAACAAGTTCACACACAAAAGCAACCAGAAAACACTTAGTCCCACCCGATATTTTAAACGTCCTAACTAGTCACTGTCTAACGACTACTTGCGAGTTAACACAGTCGGTCGTTCAAGAGCCTCCTTGTACAGAAGCACTCTCCATAATGTCTCGTAATTTGCACGAAAAACGCCACGAGGAGTTTAAGAACGACTTGGAATCTCCTAAAATAAATCGCTCCTAAAGCTCAAACTTTTGACTAAATATGCAACACTGTAATCGCTTTTTATCACCTACAAGAGAACCGATTAAACGCGCAGATTTCTTCATTTTGGTACAAACTGGATCTGCGGGATTTAACACAAGTGTTTTCTAGAAGACGGCTCTAGAGGGACTATATCGACTCATAGATCTGAGGCCCTGCTCAAACGTGCGGGAAATACTGAGTTCCTATTGGCTAGTATGTCAAGCAGCCAATCAGATTATCTCGTGGTATTTCTAATGTGAGCCAGTCAGATTACAAGTAATTTAGACTAGAAATTTCCAAATTCCGAAATTAAATAAAATGCGATTCCTTTCCAAAAAATAAATTACTAACAGATTTTGTACTCAAACAGCATTATGCCTGCTCTTTACAAACACAAGCACGCTCGGACATACGTCATAAATTCCCCTTTTATACAACAATTTTCTCATGCTTCCGTTTACATACTTTTAATAAAATATCACATTCTTACTTTACGTATGTCCTCCATTCACTCTCTCTGTCCTTTGAAAACACTCTCACAACCAAAATACAATGAAATAATAACTTTCCAAAGTACTTTCAATTACGTGAGAAACTTCCAGAAAATTAGATTATGTGAACCTGTCCTTTTGCTTGTAGTTTCAATTGATAATACAGATGAGTACATTACAGTCGCTACTCCGTTTCACAATGCCAGCACGGTTATTATATCGTTTTAAGGAAAAATTTATGTCTCAAAAAGTATTGAAGTAACTGATTTGAAATTTTAGCCGTATGGTTCTGTTATCAATAGTTATGGCACACTAAACATGAAAATGAACGTTTAATATTTAATAGTGCTTCCTCAGATTCATGAGTGTATGTGTGACGTATTGCACGCAGCATTAGTGAAGTTCACCGCTCTCACAGCCGAGTACGCAGGGCGAGTTGTGTGACCGTGAGAACCGAAATCTGCCCTTCTCCCGGCTACATGTGAAGCTGCACTTTCAGTGAGAGATGACGACTCTTAATAATTTGCTACGTTACACACCGTCCCTAGTTACGGTCACGCTTACAGCTTTGTTCATGTGACCACGACGCTTAGCAATGAGAGTAACGACTTTTGGTGACCTAAGTTAATAAATTCTGTCCGTAAATCACTCCGTAGGTGTAACATACGGCTATTTTAATGTAATACGTCATAACGAAGTACTTGTTTTTCCATGCCAGATATTGCAGCAGAAAGCATCAGTGTTTACTGTTTCTGTAAGTCTGTGTTCTTTCGTGGCCGTTGCCTCTGAAGGCACAACCTCCTGTGTTGTTAGGCCGTTCCATATTTCTTTGATGTTTCGACCACTCTGCTGTGATGTTTTTCAGGATCTTGTGGTGTCCACGGTTGCCTGAACATTGTGAGAGACAAGTGTCGGTTTTTAAAGTGGGAGATTTCCCGTCCTTATAGTGGAGAAGTGGGATTATTGTGTAAAATTCCTGTGACTACCATAGGTGAGCTTTAGTCATCGTATGGTAAGTGAAGTATTCTTGCGCAGAAGCTGAAGTATTGTGGTTGTTGGCTAAAGTTCCTGTGACTACCATCGGTGAACCATCGTCATCTGATAGATACACGCTCGTAGGTAGCACACCACGCCTCACATGACGGTACCTAACAATTCAGAAAATTTTACCTTTGGTATATTATTACTGTTTTTAATAAATGTCTCTATGGTAATAATCGATAAATTTGAAACTTTCGAATCTGAGCATAAATTCTCTCAACATGGTACGCACGATTTGTACAGTTAACAATAAGTCGTAAGCTTGTCAAGTGCATAATTTGCTTGCTTCATACAATGCCCTAGATGTAGCCAAACTCAAAGACATTGAAGAGGATGGAAGTAGGGATGTGAGCGCTGGTGATTTTATGAAAATTATTGTCCAGAAACCGCCTGGTATTCAGCTACGTAAAGTTGTAAAATTACTTGTAGCTACATTCCTTGTAGATGAGGCTTGATGTACTGTCATAATAAAATTACTGACTGTATCTCCGTTATATTACCACATTTCTTTTGGACCTAGAGTGGTGCTGCAGAGGGAAAATACTTAACTCGTATTTGAGGAGAGCGCAGGTAAAATTCCCAGCTATCCAATTGTAGGGTTTCCAAGATTTCCTTAATTCTTTTAAGATGAATACTGAGGTTGTTCTTTTGAAGAGAACGCCCCGTATCCAATACCCTCGTCGCCCAAATTGTGTTATGTTAGCACTGACTAGTTCTCAGATAACACGATGCCTGTGCCAAGCACGTTTTCGTTTACTGTGTCTAATTGCGAGGCTAGAGTGAGAGAAATTTGGCTCATTGCTAGAAGGAACAAAAGGAATGAAGAATTTGAATCCATCATTCCACCCGCTTTGCCATATCAACTGTTCACAATCTTCAAAGTATGTATTGTGCACCATCGATTTTGGAGAGAATAGTTTATGAGAAACATAGCGTATGGACCACTATTGGCTAGTATCGCCTCTACTAACGAGGCAACGCACTGTCATTTTTTCGAAATTGTTGCTTCCAACGAATCGGTGACTGTTCCATAGGCGGATCGGTACAGGAGACATTGTGTCCCACAACATTAATTCTCGCGATGTGTAAGGCACAACTTCCAGTCACTTGTGTAAGAATTTTTGTGACTTTTGTAGTAAAAATTTGGATGCTTGTCTCCATTTCATGGTTTAATCTTATGTGAAACTAACTGGAGAGTCTCCGCTTCGCTAAGTCAGCTTTTCTTTAAGCAGCGGAGCCATTTCTCAAAACACACCGTTTTATGTTTCTAAATAGAAAATAATTTCTTTAACTTTTGTCTCACATAGGCTGTCAGTCGCGGAGAAAACACAATTATATGAATACATGCACGCTTCATAAAAATTTTACTTGCTCGCATTCGTTGGCTGTATTTCAGCAGTGAAGGAATTCTTCTCTATCGTCCTTTCTCTATTTCGTTTCTTTGGGTCATGTTCTAATATCACTCGAGACTTATCTTATGTTTGTTTCAGTGTGGCATTCTAATGCAATCGAGCTGAAGTTCCCTTAAATGTTCTGAGAGACCTTAACTTCTACAACATTGCAGTGAATACTTCCAGTTCCAGAAGATTACAGGTCATTGAAGAATATTAGAAATCACTCCGAAAATATCACTTTTGAGGCTTCAGAACATATGAGAAAGATACATAAACTTACAGAACATTTGAAAATAATCCTAAAAACTATAAAATATTGAGAATATTGAAGAACGTTTCTGAAGTTCTTACAACATTCGCAAAAAGCAATCCTGAACTTTTCAGTACATTTCAAAACATTGCGGAAGACCACACAACAATTCTGACTAGAATCAAATAATAACACTACATTCGGAATCGAAATACACGTTCCCAGAAATTAAAAATGGAGCTGTCACATCAAAAACATCTCAACGTAACTTAAAAGAAATAAAACCAAACCTACTACAATCCGTCTCCGTTACTTAGAGTGACAGTGTATGGTGACAGATAGATGGTAGTTGATCGCTGTGGAGATGAACCGTTTCCTAGGGACTTTGTTGTTTGCTTTTGTCTCTGTCTATGTTGTAATCTCTTGATCGATTAGTCCCAAACAATATTTACGGAAATTCGGAAATAAATGAAAATATTTTACTACGGAAAAGATTACCGACCTGGTCAAGTGGCACTTAATTAATTGCAGTTACGTTCAAAACACACATGTTTGATTTTTAATGATGATTTGTGGGTTACAACGCTAAACAGCAATGATTGAATTAGATCTTGGAGCGTAGTAGTCTTGGTTTTGCAAGAGTTAAAAGAGATAGCCGGCCGCGGTGGCCGTGCGGTTCTAGGCGATGCAGTCCGGAACCGCGGGACTCCTACGGTCGCAGGTTCGAATCCTGCCTTGGGCATGGATATGTGTGATGTGCTTAGGTTAGTTAGGTTTAAGTAGTTCTAAGTTCTAGGGGACTGATGACCTAAGATGTTAAGTCCCATAGTGCTCAGAGCCATTTGAACCATTTTTTTTAAAAAGATAAATAAATGAAAAAGTTTTCCCACTTTACTTATGTAGTAGAACAGCTGTTGTTATTGGTTACTCAATCATCGATGTATTTAATTGAATTGTGGAATTGATTTCGGATGTTTTGTTAATAATCATCATCAGTAACATCAAGTCTCAGGAACATAATAACATACATTTTAGCAGCGTACCTCTCATATTTCGCCTCCAACAATGAGGAAGGGAGTAGTAAATATGAAAAAACTGTATGTATACTTCAAAGATATCATGTTTAAGACAGTGGCTGTTAAACTTTTTATTTCCACTGGTGTAATTTCGGCCTTACGCCATTATCAAGTACAGATGTTTTGGCTTTAAGCCATGTCTACTTTATACAAGTTGACACATTCAGATGTCGCTGTCATTTGCTGTTATATACATTAGTAAAGCTGCTAAGTAGCTCGAGCACACATGTCCATATCTCGTAGACATGACTTAAAGCCAAATCATCTGCACTTGACAATGGCCTAAGCCCGATATTCCAATAATGGAAATAAAATGTTTAACAGTCACTGGCGTTAACATGATAACTTTCGAGAAATTTCACGTTACTGTGAATCCCAGATATGAAAAGTTAATTAATTGTATGTATTGTATTGGCCTGAAGAATGTATCCGACGGATTAAAGGGTTTACGGTGAATTCTTTGATACTGCACAAGACAGATGATGAATGTCAGTCAGGGCAAGAAGCGGAGGACGTCTTAGCACTGACGTCAGAAGCGGATGTCGGTGCTGACAATAAAGGGAGTGGCGAGGGAGGAGCAGAGAGACACCGTACCGACAATAGCGAACAGTACAGGGCGAGCGCCGCCTACGCTGCGGAAGAGGGAAGCAGCGAGCAGCCGCCTCTCCATTGTCCTTTGTTCAACCAGCCGTTCAACTGGTATCGCGATTCCATATAAATTCCCTTGTAGGAAATCACAGACAAGGAGAACACGGCAAGTGGCGTAACTCAGTTTCCCAGAAACTTCACCCAGTGGCAGAGGGACCAAAATAAGCGAACATGTGTCTCTGCTTCTCCGTAGACACACGACTATTTCTGAGAAAAAGTCGTTAAAGCGTTCGAGGTACGTAAATGCCTTTTTGCGGACGACAAGCTTAGCTCAACTGTTGCTCGATAACAACCCCAAATATAGATAATATTCTTCGAACTACCTCTGGAGATCGTTACACAACACGCCGCACGGTAATATCATCCATGGCGAGAGATGATGAACATGTAACGCAGACGGTCTTATAACGAACGACAGTGACTCAAATAAACATGCGAGGTGATATGCTAGGAAGATCTGGCAAAGCAAAGATCCTAGTTGTAAGTGCTAGTGAATGTTTATTTTCTTTCTATTGGAGGACGGACCTTTCTATTCTCTTATTTTTCATGGCACGACGTGACGTCGTATATATAGACCGAAAAAAATACGGAAAAATCCTGCTTCTGGATAACGTTCAATTTGTTTCTTTATCCTTGCCTCCTCCTCTTTCCCTTGGGTAACAAGGTGACACCAAGGCCAGTCCTCGAGAGGCAACCACTGCCCACCCTGCCCCCCTCTCCCTAGGGCCAATCGTTTAAAAAATAGAAGAGAAAACTAAGATGGTGCAGTGCTAAAAAAATGGTAGTGTAGTGGTAGACAACAGGGCCTCTCAGTTTTGCGTCTTGTATTCAAAATTCTATTATTCTTTTCATTTATCTTATTTTATTTCATTTTTTTCATTTATCTATCCATGACTATAGAAGATTACTACACGAATGTTTCTTATGGAGTTTGAGGATACAAGGGGGTCATATTATTTGTAATATTACAACTGAGATTCACAAATATAGACATGCATTTGCTACATAACATAGTATATGTGTACAGTATTTTCAGGAGTTACAGTTCTTTTTTTTTTTTTCAAATTCTCATTTCCTTATATTTCATCCTTATCTCAGACCTTAATTTTTATGTTTTATGTTCGTTCTTCAGGCATATCTGATGTATTTCCAAGGATGATAATGACTGTAGGTACATTCAAAACAGAAATTCCGAACACCACGAGGGTCACGCGACGGCATGTTTACCACAGCGACATTTCCTTGAATGAATCACACTTGGGAAAGACACGTCCCTAACAGTGCTGAAGATTGCATGCGTTAGTAATAATTTTGCGTAAGACCACGCATAACGAATCACTTTTACGAAAACTGGTTCTTGCAATTAATTATGGATCAAGATGCACTGCAGGAATTTCACCGAAAACAATTTCAAATAATTTTTCTATTCATTCATTGTTACTTTTAATTCACCAGACATACAATTAGTAGACGGAGAAGGACAATTCATTTCAGTACTTATACATATTGGAAAACATTCGTGTAATTATCTTCTACGGACATGGGAAGATAAATGAAAAAGGAAAATAAAAAGGATTGCAAAGGTATGAAGCCAATACGCTAGCCACTGTGCCAGTGCTTCGCTAAAACTAGCTGCTCGCTGAAAGGCAGATACACTACCTAAAACTTTGACCGTCGTTTTCTCAGATAAGGTTGAATATTTACGGATAGGCCGAGATACATTTTCGCTTATTTGACTCGTGTTCCACTGAGAGAAGTTTCTGGAAAATCAGATTACGGCATTTCGCGTGTTCTCCTCGTGAGATACGGGGAAACAGAAACTGGACGTCTGTTCAGGGCTCGCAGATACAAGCGGAAATGGTTGTACAGGGCGTACCGCACTGCATCGATAGAAATTAAGAAGTATGTCAGCGATATTTTCTGTTTTGGTGTAAAGTACCAGCGGTATCCAGTGACTTGCATCAGAGTAATAATTTGAATTGGATTTATTAGGATTTTTACACCAAATACCTCTGTTTCTGTGAAAACGCCTTCACTATATTGGAAACAGCTTCAACGGGCAACTGTCAAGAAGCACTACACAAAGTAGAAAGTATTCAACTACCAAAAAGACAGAATATGTATAGAGTGGCTGTAGCAAAAGCTCATCGTGCGATGCTATACTACTAGCCGCCATTTTCGTGTATACATTCTGTGGTGGAGAGACAGCACAGAAGGCAACAGTGCGCCAAACTTCACGCGTGCCAGTTGTGTAGAATGTGTACGGACCAGGGCTCGGTCAGTCACGGCTTTCCTCGGTTTTTCTCGGAAGTACTCATCATAAATCAGTGTTATGAATAATAATATTACTGAAGCCGCACGCCTTATTCGACTGTCAGCTGCATCATTTTTCGGTGAAACTGAACCGAGGGTATACAGACTTTATACATTACTACAAAATATATTTATTAAGTCAAGGGGGAAGACTGGAGCGAACTTTTGATTAGAAACTCGCTATTGTTGGTTTTATGACGCAAAAAGAAGTGCAGAAACTAAAATTAGAACATCCTAAACTGACTTCGTATCTCGAATTTTATGTGGACTTGACGGCGCACTTCTCACATGCATGTTGAGAAACACCTTCCTTCTGATTTAATTTGGTTGCATTTAAAAAGAAGGGCGAATTCAGGCACAGTCCTGTTCCCTTAGTTCATTCGTGTTGAAGAAAACACGAGGTTTTAAGAATTCATTGTGGCCTTGGTAAAGAATTACAACGATGGCTCCACAAACGTTTTGTGGCCACTGGCAACCATATATTTGTTTATTATGTATTTCGAGAACGGTCTGCCATTTCAGTTTAAAGCTCCCCTGTGCATGAGCAAATGTAACTGGTTAATCTGCAAGACAATATCCATATTAAAGACAAATCCTTTTACGTTAAAACTGCTGAAGACATCAGCATTGGTTTCCTCAGGCATAGTTCCCACATCTACATAATAAGATTGCAAAAGTGCTACAATATTTCGATCAACATATCTGTGTAAAAGACCTTTTTTTTCGATTATGAAGCTATGCACACACAAACGTTTTGCCTCACCTCGTTTTCCAGAACTCCTGAAAACAGACGTTGACTGTTGGTATTGTGTCACAGACACAGTCCCTTTAGCTGTTCAGAGATGTCACTAAACCCGGCCAAAGATGCAAACAACCATGCATGAGCAGTGCCTATTATACGGAGGGGTCCGACTGCCGATTGGTTCCAGTCATTTCACCAGGAAGGAGGTACACGGCACGTGTTGTCTGTAATTCAATCATGCCTAGATGCTCAATACCGCGGTTAGATCGCCTTGTTACTTGTGCCAGGAAGGGCTCTCAACAAAGAAAGTGTCCAGGCCTCTCGGAGTGAATTAAAGCGATGTTGTTCGGACATGGAAGAGATTCAGAGAGACAGAAACTGTCGATGACGTGCCTCGCTCAGGCCGCCCATAGGCTACTACTGCAGTGAATGACCGCTACCTGCGGATATCGCTTGGTGAAACCCTGACAGCAACGCAACCATGTTGAATAATGCTTTTCATGCAGCCGCAGGACGTCGTGTTACGACTCAAACTGTGCGCAATAGGCTGCATGATGCGCAACGTCATTCCCGAAGTCCATGGTGACGTCTGTCTGTGCAACCACGAGACAATGCAGCGCGGTACACATAGGCCCTACGACATTCTCTTCACCGATGAGTGTCGCATATGCATTCAACCAGAAAATCGTCGGAGACGTGTTTGGTGGCAACCAGGTCAGGACAAACACCTTAGACACAATGTCCAGAGAGTGCAGCATGATGGAGGATCCCTGATGTTTTGAGGTGGCATTATGTGGAGCCGACGTGCGCCGCTGCTGCTCATGGAAGGCGCCGTAACTGCTGTACGATACGTGAGTGCTATCCTCCAACCGATAGTGCAACCATATCGGCAGCATATTGGCGAGGTATTCGTCTTCATGGACGACAATTCACGCCCCCCATC
Source organism: Schistocerca cancellata (assembly GCF_023864275.1). Classification (NCBI taxonomy): domain Eukaryota; kingdom Metazoa; phylum Arthropoda; class Insecta; order Orthoptera; family Acrididae; genus Schistocerca; species Schistocerca cancellata. Next base: position 643,029,042 of record NC_064627.1, read on the forward strand.
GTGCACATCTTGTGAATGACTTTCTTCAGGATAACGACATCACTCGACTAGAGCGGCTAGCATGTTCTCCAGACTGAACCCCATAGAACGTGCCTGGGATAGATTGAAAAGGGCTGTTTATGGACGACGCGACCTACCAACTACTGTGAGGGACCTACGCCGAATCGTCGTTGAGGGCAATCTGGACCGACAGTGCCTTGATGAACTTGTTGACAGTATGCCACGGCGAATACAGGCATGCATCAATACAAGAGGACGTGGTACTGCGTATCAGAGGTACCGGAGGTGTCTACAGCAATCTGGACCACGACCTCTGAAGGTGTCGCTTTATGATGGTACAACATGTGAGTCATGCAATGTGTGGTTTTCATGAGCAATAGAAAGGGCGGAAATGATGTTGATTTCTATTCCAGTTTTCTGTATAGGTTCCGGAACTCTCGGAACAGAGCCGATGCAAAACCTTTTTTTGATGTGTGTGTATTAGCCATGATTATATGGAAACGTGACTACGAAAATCTATGAAATCGTCAGAGTCTGTCTGTAGGCCAAAAGGTTGTACCGAATAAAAATTATAATCTATCTTAAACGCGCCAAAAACGATTAAACAGTAATGAAAATTTGTTTTGTTTGCAACAACCCTCAGACTCAATAGTTGTCATGTAATTGTCTTGTAGGCTGTTGCAGTTTAACTCAGCGTTTATTTCATGTGCCACTCGTCCATTACAGTCACTGAAACTATACAACAGGTGCGTATTGGCCAACTCTTAAACAATAAACCCACGCCTGCTGCTGTGTCTCATTCTTAACCTAAAACTAATGCTGCCGGAGTGAATAAAATCGGAAGCAGATTCGAGCATTACTGTTGTCAACTGCATGAACTGTGAGTATTCGTGTCCAGATTAGACGAAAAACTTGTTCCGTCTAATTTCGTATTGTTGCGTGCATATTTTCTGTGCAATGCAGATACGAAAATAAATAAGCATGCGAAATGAAGTTACTGTGTAACTGCCTCCAGGACACCAGCATCCGTTGTACCAAATTACTCAGGCAATATCCCTGAACAATGTCCGAAATTATTTCTTTGCCTTTCGGGTTCATCCTTCACAGCGAGTATACATTTACTCGTTAGCTACATGAATTTTGCTAATGAATAAATCTGTAACGTAATACCTGAGAACTGATTACTGTAGAAGAGCAAACTGGGTTTAAAAGGGGAGGGTCATACACCGGTAACATTTGCACCCTTGAACGACAGGTGCTGCGGCAGCTACATTTTTGTCATACCTGACTGGTTACAGCGTCAGCACGTTTTTAAATAAAACGGAATGCAGCACCACTGGTACGCACCACGAATTCGGAGAGATGATACTGAGTACTGAGTGCAAAGAATTCAAGCTGGACATTCTCAATAAGGGTTGAATTTCTCCTGTTCTACTCTACTGTCAGTTACGGAACATATCATTTTTACCTTCCTCCCAATAATTGACGTACACAGTACACAGTCCAGTCACATAAATGCGACCACCGCGTACGTTCTGTGTCAGTATGCGATAACCAATCAGAGAAGACACATAGCAGCATTAGCAGTGTCGGATGGACGCGGAAACAGCGCAGTTGTTGGGGTAATGCTGTAACGAAACGATTTCTCTGACGTCCAAAACTGCGTGATCATTGACTTTCGAGCGACGCTGGAAGCATTTCGGAAACGGCAACGTTTCTAAACTATTCGCGTGGTTTAAACAGAGCGTGTGGAAGGGCTGAACGGCAGCTACGGAGACGTGTACGGACAAATAGACGTTCAACAGCTAAGAAAATGACCGTACAGAGAACCAAGGGTCTACCAACAGTGTCTCCTCAATGAACGCTCAGCCAATGTTGCTGTATACGGCCCTCAGTAGCAGCGTCTGGTTCATACATTCATACCGACAGCTGTTCAACGGCGACGAAGGGTGGAATTTGCTTGCCAGTAACGCACTTGGACATCCAGTGAATGGCGACAAAGACCTTTCCAATGAATCGCGTTTTGTGCTCTGTCGGACAGGACGCATGAATGCAAAATATCCTGCAACAATCGTCGGAAGGATCTAGGGCCAAGTGGCGTCCGTGGCGGATATCATGCTGGATTACACCTGGATCAACACTAGTATGCACCTATCTTGGGGATCGTATCCACCCCCACGTGTGGTGTATCCTTGTGACGATGGCATCTACTAGCAGGACAGTGCAACGTGTCACAGACTTTGCGATGTACGTACGTATGTCGAAGAGCACCATGACGAAATTGCCGTATTCCCCTGGCCGCCATATTCCCCGGATTAAAACCCTATCGAGTATTTGTCGGACTATTTCTGTCGGGCTGTTCGCGCCATGGATGTTAAACCCAGGACCCTAGCGCCGACTACCACGCCGCTGGAGTCGGCATAGCTCCACATCCATGTCGGTACCTACCAGAACGTTACTGCCCCCCCCCCCCCCCCATGTCGCGCAGTGGTCGGCGCCTGCGCTGCAATAGATAGTTATTAGTCTTTTGACAGATGGTTACTATAATGAGGACACTATGTTTTGAATATCAAAAAAACACCTTCAGCTTATGCAGAAATGATCCATAAAGTGAATGGTAGGAAATTGTGAACTTTCCTGGAGAAATTAAGGTTATCTACCCAAAAGCGAAATGTATGCCGCCCTCCTTGGTTGTACCACTTGCGCTGCTTGTGGGTAGTCTTAAGTGTAATTGTCTCATGATAATGTGTGTGACTCTGTGTGTGTGTGTGTGTGTGTGTGTGTGTGTGTGTGTGTCTGTGTGTATGTGTCTTTGTGTTTGTGTATTTGTGTGTGTGTGTGTGTGTGTGTGTGTGTGTGTGTGTGTACCAGTCCGTTGAGTCGAATCAATGCGGTAAAGTGGCCGAACGTCGAGTTGTTGAATCAGACAGAAGCTATCGTGCATTAAGTTGCCGATTTCCAGGTGTGTCAACGTAGGTGGTGAATCAGGCGTGGTGTATTACTGAAAGCCATGTAACACGTCACAGGTACAACTGTGGTAAATATATCCTAACTGGAGTCGCGTGTCACACGTTGTCAATAATAGTCGCTTTCGAAGTCTACTGGAATTGCTGCTGTCACTGAAAGATGGTGTATGTGAGCCAGATTCGTGGCGAACATTACGAAAGGAACTTCATGAAATGGACGTTCTGCGTCTAGTGCCCCATTGCTTACATTCGCACATTTAACAGGACGCCTTAGTGGACTAATCAACACAGAAACTGAACAAATGATCCAAATGGCTCTGAGGACTATGGGACTTAACATCTATGGTCATCAGTCCCCTAGAACTTAGAACTACTTAAACCTAACTAACCTAAGGACATCACACAACACCCAACATCACGAGGCAGAGAAAATCCCTGACCCCGCCGGGAATCGAACCCGGGAACCCGGGCAGAAACTGAACTGTAGCTGACAAGAGGCGTTCAGTGTGGTCTGACGACTCGTCATTTTCGCACTTTCAAATGACCAAAAACGGTGAGTGCAACGACGGGCCGGAGTGGGGTTCCTCCGTAAGTCAGTGGAGGGTGTAGTTCCGTCTAGACATGTTGCGGCGATGTTTCGAAGTTTTTCGTTCAAGTAATCGCTTAGGTTATTTTGAACACGAGCCAGGAAATTTATTTCAGCGTCTCACATTATCACTGACCACGTTTTACCCTTTTTCTTACCTTCTTGGTTCTGAGCATACTAAGGGCCCTCCGGTCTTCCAAGGTAACAACGACCCTGTTCAGAGTTCTGGATGGTTACGTTCCTAGTTTGATGAACATTCAGGCCCCCAGACGCTTCTCAGCTGACCCGCCAATTCATCTGACAGCCATCTAGTATATAATTTCTGCAGTGTTGGAGGAATCTTAGCGATCAATATCCCCGAAATTTGATAGGGTTACCGGACCTTCAAAAATGGCTCTGAGCACTATGGGACTCAACTGCTGAGGTCATTAGTCCCCTAGAACTTAGAACTAGTTAAACCTAACTAACCTAAGGACATCACAAACATCCATGCCCGAGGCAGGATTCGAACCTGCGACCGTAGCGGTCTTGCGGTTCCAGACTGCAGCCCCTTTAACCGCACGGCCACTTCGGCCGGCCTTACCGGACCTAATGACCAAAAAGTGCCTCAGGTGGAGAAACGTATGGATTCTCTTCGTAGGCGAATTGATGCCACTACCGATACTACAGGGTGTGGCAGGATGCATTTGTGTTATGTCTCCTGGGGCTCGCTAATACAATTCACGCAGTACTCATCTGTAAAGAAAATTTCTTCTAACAATAGGCCTTCTTTGAGCGTAGCAACACGTTGTACGGTCTGCGTTAGCGGCCTTAGCTGCTGGGAGGGGGGGGGGGCAAATATTCTTACAGACTGTTACATAAAAACACGGGAGAACTGCCGGATATCAGTAACGTTCAGCCACGATATCTCGGCACAGAGTCTTCTGGCCATCGTCAGGTGACTACCACTGTAGTAGTACTGGCGAGTACGCGCTGAGCTCAGTCGTACTGAAGTGACATTGCGCATGCGCTGCTCACCGTGCGCGTTCATAACGGCTCCGTGCGCTGCGCCTCGGGCCCTCCACTGTGAAAGCCTGGCGTATCGTTCTCAGGTCGATTTCCATCTTTATGCAGATAACTATGTCGACTGCGAAGTTTCTCTATAACAGGATTCCAAGCAGAGTTTAGCTGATAACCGTTATCTCGATTGATGAGAGTATCGTTGTCAGACAATCTTATTTCCACAGATTCATTTACAATCGAGCTCCAAAAGTTTGATGTATGGGCCAAAATTACTATTTCAGAAAAACTGAATGATTTATCCAAGAGAAAGAGAGCCACAAACTGAGCAAGTCAATAACGAATTCGTCCACCTCTGGCCCTTAAGCAAGCAGTTATTCCTCTTGGCATTGATTGGTAGAATTGTTCGATGCTCTCATGGAGGATATCGTGTCAAATTCTGTCCAACTGGTGCATTAGACTTTCAAAATCCCGAGATGAATGGAGGGGGTTACTGATAACGCTGCAAACGTTCTCAGGTGAGGAGAGTTCCGGAAACCTTGCTGGCCAAAGTAGGGTGCTGTAAGCACGAAGTGAAGCAATAGAGGCTCTCGCCGTGTGCGAGTGGGCATTATCATGCTCGAGTGTAATCCCAGATTTGCTTCCCATGAAATATAACAAAACGGGGCGCAGAATGTCGTACAAGTACCACTGTCCTGTAAGGGTGCCACGGATGACAACGAAGGGGATTCTTCTATGGAAGAGAGTTGCACCTCACGCTCGCCATACGGCCAGACAAACAGGGCTGGTGGTCTGGTATGACATTTCTTTTCATTGGAAGAGTCCTTTGGTTGTCATCCGCGGTATCCTTACAGCACGGGATCTCTCACCAATAGAGACTGTTTGGAACAGGGCCACCCAACCAGCTATGGATTTCGTAGACTTAAGGCGCCAACTGGACAGAACTTGGCGTGATATCCCTCAGGAGAACATCCAAGTTCCCAGTCACGCCAAATAACTGCGTGCATTGGGAGCAGAGGCGGAACAGCACGTTACAATTTTTGAAGCTCTTTTTCTTGAAAAAAAGCACCCAATTCTTCCGAAATTTTAACCATTTTTTTAATGCATATGCACATCACGTCTCGTGATTTACGTCTCATTAGGATAATTCCTTCATGGTGCGTCGTTTTGTTTGACTTAGAACGTACAATAACTTAACCAGTCCAACATGTGAGAAATTGCTCACTCTCCATCGAAAATGCGGCTCACTTTTTCAAATAGTCTCTTCCAAGACATTGTAATGCAATAAAACCAATGATACATAGGAATCCTTCGATACCAGCTGGTTTCCATATCCTCATTTACACAAAGAAAATTTCATATAAAATCTGTGTCTATAGTAACCGTGCAATTCACGCCTGAAAATTCCATGTATTTCAATTAATGTTTAAGTTTTAACCAAAATTTCGGAAATTCAGTTACATTAATTTTGCTAAGCCTGTACTGGCAACCTGACAAAGATGTAACCTTATTGCTTAGTACAGTATCTCTGTAGTGACCTGGCGGGAGGTGGTTATAATTCGAAGTCGACTGGTTTTGTGAGTATGCAGAAAGCACATGTACTTCTCTCTTTTTTGTTTTGTTTTGTTCTTTTACTGTTCAATTCGTGGCGTAATAATTTGTGAAATGTTACAGAATACAAACATTTATGAGTAAAAGACACTTTATTTCATTTGATGTTTCGAGAACTATCCAATCTTCACAATCCTTTCATCTGTGGATTTTCTCCATATTAGTAGAAAACCTGCGGATGTAATCATGCCAAACAAGACAACGAAGCCAACATCAAGATAATGAGGTGAGTAAAACTTCTTATTTTCGGATGTGGTTATGTCCATCAATACAAACCACTTTCAAATAATGACTAACGCCTTGTCTGAGGATAAGTAATTGATAAGCAGCATTTAAGACGCCCATGGCAACGCACGAAAACCGTTATACTGCCAGTTTGTAACAATTGAAATGCGGAGCATTGTCTGATTTATGTGAATAGCACAAAAAAAAAATAGGCCCGCATCTCGTGGTCGTGCGGTAGCGTTCTCGCTTCCCACGCCCGGGTTCCCGGGTTCGATTCCCGGGGGGGTCAGGGATTTTCTCTGCCTCGTGATGGCTGGGTGTTGTGTGCTGTCCTTAGGTTAGTTAGGTTTAAGTAGTTCTAAGTTCTAGGGGACTTATGACCACAGCAGTTGAGTCCCATAGTGCTCAGAGCCATTTGAACCACAAAAAAAAAAAAAAAAAAAATAGCGTGACACGGTAGGTCAAGCTAGTCAGCAATATGGGATAGGTCATTGTCCTGTCATTCTTTTCTTTTTTATTGAGGAAAAAAAGAAAAAAAAACATTTCGTGGGCGATTAGCTGCTTCCGTCTTCTTGGGCTTTTCAGACAACCTGATGGTTCAAATGGTTCAAATGGCTCTGAGCACTATTTGACTTAACCTCTGAGATCATCAGTCCCCTAGAACTTAGAACTACTTAAACCTAACCAACCTAAGACATCACACCCATCCATGCCCGAGGCAGGATTCGAACCTGCGACCGTAGCGGTCGCGCGGTTCCAGACTGTAGCGCCTAGAACCGCTCGGTCATCCCGGCCGGCTAACCTGATGGTATAAATAATAAGAGATATAAGCAGATTCAATAAAAAAATTAAGTACATCCTCTGGACATTCGCCCCACATAATATAGATGCTGTAATGTTAGTAAATGGGGCACTTATTTTCTTTTTTCTTTGTCTGATGCTACCCAAATACTTTGGTATTCCTCATATCGTGGTATGTGGGTGGTACTGGAGATTGGCTGGTGGCTCTGCAAGCGAGGATTCTTAACCATGTGTAATGTATTTAGTATTGAAAGTCTTACTGCCGGATTCTTAAAGCAACATGAAACAATAGTTCTGCTACCTAAATATTCCCCATCTTCAGGAGAAGGCTGCTACCGGTGATTCCCCCACAGTTTTTACCCGGAATCGGTGGCAGTAGCGCATAATAGGATCGCCTAAATATTGAATCAGGTTGATCACAGGACCCGGCGGCAAACCGGAGGAGACTTTCAAGGCTTATTGCATCGGGAATACTTACAGAGTCATATAATGTATTTATGTTAAAACTAATGGACCACACAATTACCAAAGAGCATGGATAAGAGAAAACGAACTAGGAGCTCATGCTCAGATTTCCAAACGACTTCGCACCTGATAGAATAATAAATAAAAGCAAGGAAAGCAATAACAATCATAAAAAAAACGTTAAGGGAGCACAAATGAATATACAATCAGAAAATCTTTATCTAATACACATACAGGTTGTTTCATAATTCATTTTACAGACTTATAGAGCTTTCAGAGGGACATAGTCAGTTTTACATAGCAACCGATGTCCAGAAACATTATCCAACGACGCCACAGTGCGTCAGAGTTCCAGGTGCCTGCATCTGTAAATGTATGTATATAAAGGGTGTTACAAACTTCCTAGGATGACAGAGAAGGTTAAATGTATCAACTTGAGGTAAGGGTCCCTGTACCGGAAACGAACGAAATATTCATAATACTTCTAACAGTGGATTGCATGTACGGGTACTGTTGTTGCTAAGATTTGAGGGTAGGCAAGTTTCATAGGTGATAGTATGCAACAAAACAAAAAAAGTCTAACAAATATGGACTCTAAAATGCATACCTTAGGAACTATGAGCACTTGCTCAGTAGAGGAGATGCGTTTTACAGTATCGAAGATGAACAAGTGCTCTTAACACCTCAGGTATGCGTTTTAGAGCCCATGTTTACTATGTAGCTTTACCTTGTTCTAGTCCATACTACTGCCTCTGAAAGTTACTTACCCTACAGTCATAACAACAACAGTACCCGTCAACGTATTCAACTGTCAGAGGTAGCGCATCGGTTTTGTACTATAACTTCCGACTTGTACGTTTCCGGTCCAGAGACTCTTACCTCAAATTGATGTATTTACCTTTATCCAGCATCCTAGAAAATAACATAATCACGGGATCACCATGTACAAACATACATTTACAGGCACCAACGTCTATAGTTTGACGCTCTGTAGCGTCGCTGGATAACGTTTCCGGGCATAGGTTCCTATGTAAAACTTGATCTACTAAGTCCCCATTACAACCTCTAGAAGTTTGTAACACGAACTAAGAAACACTGTAACATGAACTGCGAAACGAACTGTAAGTCATTCAATATAAATGGGTTACCCTACTGATATTAATTTAACAAAATGGTTATTCAGTATAGCTCACGACATACATTAATCAACGCGGTAGCACACACCCCAGTGTGACCACCACCCTGAACGAACGTGGACCGATGATAAGAACAATAAATGCAAGAAACAGTTACACAAGTTACAAATGTGCGTCAGTGAACAACACACAGAGAATGATAACTTGAATCACTAAAAGGCTATCACTGAAATACAGTTCTTCAGATAATTCAGTGCTTTACAATATTCAGTCCGTACAAGGCCCCACTGTGTTTCATCAGAACACAATACATTTATACAAGGCACTGCTGCTTCAGTTACAGGTTCAGTGGCAGCCCGGCCCTTTCACAATTCAAAATCTTGACAACACACTAATGGAATCGCAGACTCAAAGTTCAGCACAACAAGGTGGCGCAACCATCCCTTACGCACAGGTTTTCCATTCGTCGTAACGGAAATCTTCCTGCCTTGCAGCTGCGGTATCGTCTGAACCTATGGAGACAAACACCGTCTGCTGATCCAGGCAAACGGTGCCTCTTGTTAAGAACAGGACATAATCCTTGTTGACGGTCCGCAGTTCGAATGCCTTGCTGCCTTAGTCTCTAGGTAGCACTGTTAAGCTGCCTTAGAGGTTTTTTCTCTTTTCGTCTACACCAAACTGCGTTGACCGCAGTAACTCCGTGGGACAGTTGTGCCAATGTAAACAAGTTGGGCCAGTGCACCGCAGTCCTGTCAGCCGCTGCCTACCGCTCGCAGCTGCCTCCGTGCAAAAATTGCTCTTCCAGTTCCATATTTCCAAAGCCAACCCGCTCCAGTGCACTGCCTCACGTCCACCAAAAGTCAATGGTCCTTTGTGAGCCATTATTGTTCAGACTCTGGCACATCCCAGGCCAGCCCTGCTGAGGCAAAACAATGTCGGAGGGCGTGTCATAACTGGCCCCTGGTGCCGCAGTAATGTCTTGTCTGCTGCATTCGGCGCTAGCTCCCAGAAGATGTCTGATCCTGTTCCAGTCATGCAGCTGCCCCTCGTTGTGCCACATCGCTACATCGCTACATCTTATCTCAACACAGCGCTATTTTTACTCGATGGTACCCATGCCCTCTAGCGCAAACCTGTTCTGCCACGAACTTTTGGTGGATGCGGAAATTCACTTGTGTCACAAGATTGCTCATTCGCTGTACATGTTGATCATGTAATAATTTATGATTACACTAATATGTCATTTCTATAACACATTATTTCAGTAATAAAGTCAACATGACACAGTGGTGTGTTACACAGCATGGAATAGCCTCCACTACAGATCTAATGTTTGTTATTACGTATTAAAATTGTCAACAAAGGTTACCACACATGCCACATTACCCAGACCTCTCCTTAAGGAGTAATCTTGAGACCAAAGAGTTTCGGTACGACTTAAACTCAGTGTGTGAAATATTAATAACAATTCATATGCACATAATATAAAATTAATGAAGTTTAGAGACAATTTTTATAGGAATACTCAAGTTAGTAAAAACTTAAATGGTTAATTAATTTGTATAATATTTTTCATACTCTTAATACTAGACAATCACCACCTTTCCCATGTTTCATTGTAGAAATATTAAGATTTCGTACCTTTGTTTCACATTTGCCCCCAGCCATACTAGTTTGGATGAATAATGGCAGATTGAAAGTAAAATCTACGAGAAAAAGCCATGCGCAGGTCGACTGATGTCCCTCAACTTACCATGTTTATGGCAAGTGACTTCTGCTCTTCCTTAACGTTCTGCATGTAGCAATCCATGACATGACTCATATTATTACCTGGGCCTGGTTAGGATGAATAGAAGCACAGTTCCTTGACATTCAGTTAGAAATCTTAATTGCAGCCAGTCAGAAGAATGATGCCATTGGAGCTCGTCAGGCAGCGTCCTCTTCGTGTTGTAGCTCTATTGCTACATCAGTTGCTCGGCTCTTCTACCTACTTTCTTTTCACTTCATTCAAAGAACGAGATTTGGCCCATCACAGGACGTAATTCTTTTGAGCCAAGCCACAGATGACCTGATAGATGGCTATAGGGGGGTACCCGACCAGGAATAAATGAGAAGGGACGTCAGGGTTCCCTATTACGGTAAATGGAAATGTACCGCCAGTTACGGTACTTGGGCTAGAACCAAGGGAAATCTCCTGTAAACCTTGGTCGGAACTGCATATTTATAATTTTTTTCTGTGACAATCTGTCCATAGCCTTGGACAACATTGTGTGTACGTGTGTGTGAGAAATGGCATGCGCCTTTTTATGGGTTTCATTTCCTTTTCCCGTGCCATTGCTCATTTTTGAGAGCGCGCTCTAAATACATTTATCTGTTATTTCTGGTACCAGGAGCGCAACTATTTTTGCAGGAGCCATCTTCAGTAACTGTTTTTGATTGGATGTAGGTAGTCTTATGATATCCGTCGTCCTGTCGACGTTTCCATACAGTACTCTGCACCCTTATCACTAAATTTTAGTTCAATTTGCCAGATGCCCAAAATACGTAGGAAGGCATCAGTCAGTGTAGTTACGTACTCATATGTAAAGTGCTGACTCACGCTTCATTGCGTATGTAACAAGGTCTGTGCTCGATTTACCAGTCGCAGCCTGTGAGCTCACACGCTGACTCAGTAACCGGGAATAATTGTCAGACTGGTATATATTTTGATGGACTGCAACAGAGATCACTTCCGTCTTGTATTTGTTGGTTCTTTCGTTATATCAAGTCCTTTCTTGTTGACATGTCTGATGTAGGCAAATAAATTTTTTCCCTCATCTGTCAGAAAACTTAGATATCTGGTGGCCTCTTGCCGTTTAAGCTCTTTCTCATTTCTTTTTGTTGTGAGACAGCTGTTTCTTTAAAGAATCTCTCCAAGCACTAAGTATTTTGTCTTCTGTGCGGTCATCTGAAGTTAATCTGTGATCGCCATTATTGCAGATTTTGTAGCACATGACTGCAGTTGACTTCTGCCACAGCAGTATTCTCTTAGGCAAATATAGAAGGCTCTTGAACACCCTATTTCCATCAGTCACGAGAATAAGACGGTTCCCGATAGGTTATCAATCGCCTTCCTACTGCCAACCAAAATTCACCAGTTTACCTGGCCCGTTAGTTTTCCCAATCTTCACTCATACTCATTGGGGTCTGTGTCTGCAAGAATAACGTGAGCATGTAATTGCCTGCATAAAACTTTGCCTTGAATTTTCCCGTTACGTTAAGGTTTCGGTACAACTTAAAAATTGTCGCATACTTGTCCTCTCCCTTTTTCAGTGTGATGACCTTCAGTATCTGGCAAACGTTAGGTATTGTTCCTTGAAGTACGTAATTGGTGTATGTGTAACGCATGGTCTCTCTTTCTTTCACTCTCTCTCTCAACGTCACTACAACAGATGCTTTTATTCCGTCAGACACTTGTTTATCACCAGAATGGCTTTTTTTTTTTACTTGCACACTGCGTCCTCAAATATTTGTTGGCTGTATCCAATTCTCTGTCTTCCCCTATAGTTTTCACCTTCTAAAGTTCCTTCTAGTACTATGGAGGTTATTCCCTGCTGAATTTACTAATGTCTCAACATCCTAGCCATTCTGCTTGTCAGTGTTTTCCGGACATATGCCCCTTACTTCGCCGATTCTATGGACAACTTTCTCATTCCCTAGCTGACGACGACACTCAATTTTCAACATTCTCCTGTATCACCACATCTCAAAAGCCTCAATTCTATACTGTTCTTCATTTACCACTGTCCTTGTATTACTCCATAAAATGTTGTGGTCCAGGGTATGATACATTCTCAGAAATTTCTTCCTCCTGTGTTTGAACCAGTAGCCTTCTCTTGGCCACGAATGCGCTCTTCGCCTGTGATAATCCGCTTGCCTTCAGTGTAGTCTTTCCACCCATCTGCTCTCTCTTCTTCATTTAACAGTGCTCCCCCTGATAGACACCTTCATTGTTCTCTTTCCACTAGTTCTCTCTTTGATCTCTACACTAGGATTCCCATTGAATTCTTAATGTTACCAACTTAACTTTCGACTTTTCTGTATGTTGAATTAGTCTTCCGACGATCATTTCTTTTTGGATTTCTTCACATCTTTTCTACAGGCATTTCACCTTTGCTGCCCTGCATTCGCTATTTGTTCCATTTACAGGGGACTTATATTGCTATATTCGGGTCTTTCTCAGAACATTTTTGTACTTCTTTATTTGCGTTTGAAGTTAGCAAGAATGTGGATACTTCGTCTTGCCATTTCTCTCTACTTCGGTATCCCCCTTCCTTCCACACTCCGATTCCTCCTTGCGATTCTCTTACACTTATGTTTTTTACTAAATTGTGATCTGAGTTTATTTCTTCTTCTGGGAACGCCTTACAATCCAGTATCTGATTTCGGAATCTCTCTCTGACGATGATGTAATCCATCTGGAATCTACCCGTGTCTCCAGGTGTTTTCCATGCATGCCTCCTCTTCTTGTGATTCGTGAACAGAGTATTCGCTATTACCATCGCTCATTCAGACTGCCAAATTTATTTTCTCCATAATCCTTTCCCCTACTCCTTCTCCTGAAAACTCCTTGCGATGCCCATGGTTATAGAATTTTCATCTCTCTTTACATATTGAATTATCTGTTCAGTATCCTGGTATACTTTCTCTGTCTCTCCCCCACCTTCTGCTTGCGACGTTAGCATATATGCCACAACGTCGCTGTCAAATCTGATGAGAGCAGCTGCATCACTTAACTGTTCGCAGTGGGTCACTCTCTTCCCTACCTTCCTATTCATAACGAATGGTATCCCTATATTCTTCTGGCCAGAAATCCTTGTCATCTTTCCATTCCACTTTACTGACACCTGTACATCTAGTCTGAGGTTTGTGTTTCACTTTTCAGACTTTCTACCTGCACTGCTACGTTAAAACTTACAATATTGCATGATCCGACTCGTAGAATGTCATCCGTTCGTTGTTTATTCCATCTTTTTCCCATTGTTACCGTCACCTTCACAGTCCCCTCCCAGAGATCCAGAGATCCGAATAGGTATCTGAGCTGGAACCTTTTGTTGGCGGGGGTGTGTGTAGTCAGGCTGCAGTCGGCAGTTCGTGGCCCAGCAGTGGCGATGTCGGTCTTTGCTGCATCGGAAGTACAGCGTCGTGTGGCGCAGCACAGCCCATCTATGTAGGTACAAAGTTGTCGATCTCGTGGCGGTGACTGACACACGGAGGGCGTCGTTAGGCCGTGGCCACTCATTTCACTATCGATAACTTTCAGCTGGTGTCACCTGGGTGCGCGGATGACCTCCTTGTGCGATTGTCGCTGCCTCGCCTAGTCTTCGAAAGCGACCGCTAGAGACACGTACACAGAGACAGGCTTCGGGAGAGAGCGGCGCAGGTACTTGTAGTTTGCGCACAGTGTGGAGCCTGAGGCAACAGGAGTGCTGGGAGAAACGGACAAGCAGTGCGAATGGGAACAGCCTCTTTCCCGGGTCTTCGTCAACTCTTCTTCGCCAGGCTTGGGCAGAAGGCAAAGACCTGGTACAGTTACGCTGTGCGCAGCTAGTTGTTCAGCTCTATGCACTGATTTCCTGCTTCGCAAGGATTTTGAACATATGTTCATGTTTATGTCTGTTGAGTCGCCATGCACACATCCACACTTTCTTGTGTTTCTTTCTGTTTCAGTCTCCGGTCTGTGATTTTAGGAATAGTGTAATGCCCTGTCTGTTCTGAGTGATATTGAAGTAACTTGTTTTAAACTGCTGGCCAGCATTCTGTATCAAAATATTTTCTGTGGCTACAGTTGCTTTGTTACGTAGTATGCCCGGTTGTGACGCGCATAGCTGTATCAGTGGCTTGCGCAATAACTATTTAAAAACATTTGTTTTAAAATTGTTATGCAAGGAAACCAGCTGTCAAGGCCTCATGTAAGTTTTCAAAATAGCTTAGAAGCTGTTGGGCTGTTCTTTAAGCATGCTGTGAGCTCCAGTTCATGGTAAGACCCGAGCGAATTAGCTATTATATCCCTTCCTTTCAGAAATTAGACCTTCCTTTCTATAGTCCTATTAGCGAGGCTTCTTTCCTAAAATGTATGAACTTACGGGAAATGTTGTACTGGTGAAATCAAGGTTAAACCATAACTTTACTTGCAGTACAATCTCTTCCTTATTGTTAACAGCACTTACTGATTTGCTGGGAGAGTGTTTCGTATCGGCGGATGCTCGCTGGTTGGGCCTGGCCTACTTGCGGCCGTGTGTACGGCTCTCGAGCATGTCCTAGCGCGGCTTGCTGCTTGCAGTCCCGCTTCCGGGCTGTCTGGGTTCAACCTGAGTATCTTATGTTATCTGACTTGCATTGTAAATGAATTTTCCCTGTAGGTCAAGAGGCCTTTAATTGGCTGGCTTCCCACAAGAAGTTTTCCCTTTAATGTTTTTTACATATTCTAATGTTGTTCGAAGTTTATTGTACATCTTTTAATTAACCTTTTGCGGGTCTGCCTAACGTTTTCAAGAGATTTGTCTAGAACTGTTTTAAATATTTTAATTTTCTGGTTTGTTTAGAATTGGTTAATTTAAAAATTTTTCAAATATTGTTAAGGTCTTACTTCTTGAATTGGTCTGAGATTATTGTTATTGTAATTCAACGGCTGTCTTGCTCCCCATTTTGAACGCCCTCATCTTTATATTATCAAATTTACTTTAATTTCAATAACTGATTTTCAAAGAGGATCTGTCACTAAAAATATATAACATAAGTTGTTATTCTTCAAGGATAAATGATGTTAGTTAACGGGGCCCAGTTCATCAGAGTCATTCCCTTGATCCTGGTAATTCTCGATTTCAGTTGTAATACAGCGCTGCAATGCTGGTAATTTTCTGGGGCATTAAATAAACCTGTCAGGTGCTGACCACACAGAAGACGAGCCTCTGCCATGCTCCTTGATGTCAATAAAACCTTTGGCTAGCACAAAAGCTTCCCTAAATGTTGGTCATTGTCCCAAGTGGAGGCATTGCCTTGTGGGATAGGATGGCGCGGCAGCACATGCTTTTGCTGGCGGTGTTCTGTGGACGACGTTGTTGACTGCTACCACCAGTGCGAAGAACTTCGCCTCCCCCACCCCACTCCCTGTTCTCCCAAGCCAACTTGTATGTTCTGCCTCATATCACCACTCTATCTTTGTTTATTTCCTCCTCCTCGTCCTCGTCTTCCTCCTCCTTCTCCTCCTCTCCCTGTCCGTACACTTCCTTTTCCTTTACCTAGCTAGTCCTCACCACTCTCCCAGGCCATCTCGTCCTGACTTCCTCCTCTACTCGCTTCCTGCTTACCACCTCTCTTCCCATCTTTTCCTCGTCCCTCCTGTCCATTTCCTCTTGCCCCATCCCACTATTCACCTCCTCCTCCCTCCCCTCTCTCAATCCTACCACTCCCTCCTGCAGCACTGCTTTCTATCCCCTCTGGCCACCTATGAATCACTTCCTCAATCTATCAGCTATCCCCCAGCTGTGCCCATCAAGATGTGTAGCCCCTGCAAAACAGGATCATAAAGCAAGTTGGCACCTCTCACGCAGGTCATATTACTTGCCAGGGACTAGAAAACAGTTTTTCCCATGATATATAGGTTACTATGTAAAGGATGTGGATAACACAGGCTAATACTACTAAAATACAACACACTTGTCATGCAGGGCGGCGCACATGTTAAGGGCTGGAAAGTTTCTGCAATGCAGTTTGATAAGGTAGGCTTATACTATGCCCACGCTACACATTTGTCAAAAATGGCAGCCTATATGCCAGGAGCTGAAAAAACTGGTTTTGCCCATATCTCCACTTATACCTAGGAGATTATAAGCGCCGGCCGGAGTGGCCGTGCGGTTCTAGGCGCTACAGTCTGGAGCCGAGCGACCGCTACGGTTGCCGGTTCGAATCCTGCCTCGGGCGTGGATGTGTGTGATGTCCTTAGGTTTAATTAGTTCTGAGTTCTAGGCGACTGATGACCTCAGAAGTTAAGTCGCATAGTGCTCATGGCCATTTTTGAGATTATAAGCCCCACAGTGCTGATACTTGTGAAGTGCACTGTTTGTGTGTCATATCTGCTTGACATCGATCTGGCGATTTAGAGGAGATCCCACACACACACACACACACACACACACACACACACATATATATATATATATATATATATATGGGAAATTTTCTCTGTAGTGTGTGCGTATTTTAGCAGTGAATCAAGAACTTTAATTTTGCTGGGCCTACCAGTTTTCAAACGGAGGAAAAGACTATATTGTAGGCAACCGACAAAATAAACACATGCTGCAGAGACCTGAATGAGGACACCTCTCAAAGGCATAACTGTTCTAGAATGACACCTGATGTCATACAGAAGTTTCTGCGAAACTTTGCTGTCTAACAATATATATACTAAAATGGTTATTTCCCATTTGTATTTATACACTGGGTGTTACAAATATTTTACATCAAACACGTTGGGGTGATAGATCATATCATAAGGAAAGCTTTTTCTTAACGACAAAATTTTCGCGTGACCCTTCCCTGTGATGTTATGTATTCCTTTTGTATCACTTATGCCACTGAGAAGCGACAGTGAGAAGGTATTCTGTGGCGTTTGTATGAATTGTGTGTTGCCTATAATCCAATCATTTGATTATTACGAAAATGAGCAGGTTCAGCTAAATTAAAATTCCAAATTTGCAGCTAAGCTGTCTGTCCCTGCTCAGACACACTTTTATTAAAGTTTTCTTGCTGAAAATCACTGTATCAATGTAGAGGAGTGGGTGTAGCACACGATGTTAGTAGAGGCTACTATTTCTCTGAGATCTTGTCGTCCAAAGGCAAATGAATACTAAAGGCGTCAGCAAAACTTTGTCTCTCATGGTTGTTACCCATGAAGTAGTCTATCACCCCTACACGTCTGATTCGAGGACTTTGAAACATCCTGTACATGTGGTGTGCGATTCGTGTGCGTATGCCTGCGTGCCCGCGTGTGTGTGTGTGTGTGTGTGTGTGTGTGTGTGTGTGTGTTACCAAAATATGGGAAGCGCTTTGTCGTGATGAGGTGACCTCAAACTACTTTCATTCTTCCCGAGTCATTATGACAGAGCAGTGAGATTTTCATTATTCTATCTTTGTCTTAAAAATTATCACTGAGTGTGTAGTCGTGTTTTTATTATTTGTACAGTTCTTGACATCAGCAGTATTTCTCTGTTTCAACGTGAAGGGCTTTTAAATACAGGCAATCAGCATGTCACTCTCTTCAGGGATTTCCTTCATGTCAGTCACGAATATCATACTATCTGATGTAATTTTAATTTGTTCTGGGTATCGAGTTTTATGTAACAGTGTGTCGCTGTTAATGTAAAACCAAATTTATCGACAGTCTTTCTAACATACTGACTGTACAGAAGATTTCGATAAGTCGCATAGAATGGTCTCAGCAGCGCTCATGGGTTTATTACTTCCTTTGAAGACTACATATTGATTAGGTTTTCCTTTTATTTTAAAATTAACCTGAAGAAACTCACGATCTCATACGGCCAATGGTAAAGTGCTTTTCCATTTTTTGTTTCAGTGAGCTCTATGAACAATGAAACTTCCTGGCAGATTAAAACTGTGTGCCCGACCGAGACTCGAAGTCGGGACCTTTGCCTTTCGCGGGCAAGTGCTCTACCATATTTTTTTTGTTTTGTTTTTTAAATCTTATTTACGTTCGATTTTGTTCGTTGCATCTGCTCGGGGCGGACGTCGTAAGACATCCGTTTAAGTTCGTTGGTGATCGATTAACTCAGTTTCTTTTATTACAGAGGGAGTTAACCCTCTGACCGAACACGCTGAGCTACCGTGCCGGCACCATCTGAGCTACCGAAGCACGACTCACGCCCGGTCCTCACAGCTTTACTTCTGCCAGTATCTCGTCTCCTACCTTCCAAACTTTACAGAAGCTCTCCTGCGAACCTTGAAGAACTAGCACTCCTGAAAGAAAGGATACTGCGGAAACATGGCTTAGCCACAGCCTGGGGGATGTTTCTAGAATGAGATTTTCACTCTGCAGCGGAATGTGCGCCGATATGAAACTTCCTGGCAGATTAAAACTGTGTGCCCAACCGAGAGTCGAACTCGGCACCTTTGCCTTTCTCGGGCAAGTGCTCTACCATCTGAGCTACCGAAGCATGACTCACGCCAGGTCCTCACAGCTTTTGGAAGGTAGGAGACGAGATACTGGCAGAAGTAAAGCTGTGTGGACCGGCCGTGAGTCATGCTTCGGTAGCTCAGATGGTAGAGCACTTGTCCGCGAAAGGCAAAGGTCCCTAGTTCGACTCTCGGTCGGGCCCGCAGTTTTAATCTTCCAGGGAGTTTCATATCAGCGCACACTCCGCTGCAGAGTGAAAATCTCAATCTGGAAATCTATGAACAATGTTAATATTTTTCAACCGACTGGGTGGGCAAATTGATGGCATACTTGAGAGTTGTCATAAGTTTATTGTATTCTGCTTGTCTCGTCAGTGTCACTGCATTTTCACAATCGCTATATATTTACACTGCGGTGAATATTTTTTTCTTTGTTATATTGGAGGTGAATTTTGTTTGTCTTGTTCGTATCTCATGTATTCGCTTCTTTTGGTTATATTGGTATTCATACCCTCTTCTACACAGTATTCATTGTCTTGTACCGTGCTCGACAGCCAAGAAAACTTAATGGAAAGACTACATTTTATTCAGTGTGGGATTCTACAAGTATGCTGCTTTTATTCTGTTTAAAGGTGAGTTTCACCCTTCTTGCTAAAACCGGTTTGAGGTTTTTTTTTGTTGCCTTTTAAGAGTTTCCGAAACAAAAAATTCATCTTAGTTTTGCGTTTGGACCTCTTCTTCGCAATGTGTGACGAACTGGCTTGCTCAGCAGGAATGTTTTTTACCTTTCTACATAGCAAAAATGTTGTTCCTGCATTGTGCAGTAGGCTGTCGAAAAGACGGATTCTGTGGGCTACTAAGCACGAAGTTGGTTGTAATTATCAAGAAAATATTTATGCTAAGAACATTGGCCACTCCTTCACCTTCATTGCCAACGACCACTGCAACTTCATACATCAGTGCCTGGGGAGGCCACCGACATGGGTGTCCAAGAGGATAGGAAAGCTACGTTTGCTAGGGTCGAAAGATGGCAAGCAAAAGAGGCAAAGCTGTTTGCTCCACCGCGCTCCCCATTCCGCACCTGGCGTCACGTGACCATTTCCACCCTCTTGATTGGCAGGCTACTTCCATCGACACTGTTCTCAAAGTGTCATCTTGTCAGCATTGCCGATCGTAAGAGTGGAGTTCTTGCATCAGAAGGTGAACAGATCGTGCATTACTGTTAGCATCCGGTTGGTATCCAGTGTCAGCCATCCTAGGTCCATTCCGAGATGAGAACACTTTGTTACATCAAATGATGAATAAATATTTGCTTTAAAAATTCGATATACCATTACCTGTGCACCTTTACAGCACACATTTCACTTTTCGAAGGGGCCAATCTTTGCTACACAAACACTACGTGATTTTCTTCACATATGTTTCATCGTAGCCTGTTTGTGTAATTCTTACAGCCCAGCCAATTATCAGCTCTATGGTTGTTATTACGAAGTGTGTTTTTCAAGTAAGTAATTTTACTTTTACATGAAATCCTGTACCTTAATCTACGCACTGACGCCATTACAGTCTGATTCTTCCTTATTTACGTTGTTTACTGATTGTTTCAAATGCCTCCGCTAATCGTGAATCCCGCCGACTTTGAAGTACGGCCTGTTGTAAGATTTCTTAGTACTAAAGGCCTAAAAGCGATCGATATTCATCGTGATA
This sequence comes from Schistocerca cancellata, assembly GCF_023864275.1. Taxonomy (NCBI): domain Eukaryota; kingdom Metazoa; phylum Arthropoda; class Insecta; order Orthoptera; family Acrididae; genus Schistocerca; species Schistocerca cancellata. Next base: position 643,049,708 of record NC_064627.1, read on the forward strand.
TATGTGCAGTTTACGGAGAAATTATGAGTGATAGAATGGTAATAAAGTGGGTGAGAGCATTTAAAGATGGCCGCACAAACGTGCATGATGAACCACGGAGTGGGTGTCCTTCGATCGTTGATGAAAGTTTGGGGTAGGAAGTGGACAATTTGGTGAGAGAAAACACGCTTTACGATTTCCTCCTTGCGATATGACTTTCCTAATGTTTCACGTAGTGTTTTGTATGGGATTATGACCAGCACTTGAATTACCGAAAATTGTGCGCACGTTGGGTACCGAAAATGTTGACGGATGTGCACAAAACCAAACATTTAGATAGTGCATTGACTTTCCTTGAGCGGTACCACAACGACGGTGATGATTTATTAAGCCAAATTGTTACGGGCGATGAAACATGGGTGTCCTACGTCACACCAGGATCAAAGCAATAGTCCATGGAACTTGAGAAAGGACATCGTTTTGCTGCAAGACAATGTCCGTCCGCATGTGACGAATCAGACCAAAGAGCTCATCACATCTTTTCGATGGTAAACTCGAGATCATCCTCCGTACAGCCCCGATCTTGCGCCCAGTGACTACCATCTGTTCCTGCACTTGAAGAAACACATGGCCGTCATCACCTTCAAGACCATGAAGTCAAAACAGTGGTGATGCAATGGTTAACAAATCAGGCGGCAGACTTCTATGAGGAGGGTAGTCAAAAACTGGCACAACGTTATGACAAGTGCCTCAATATTGACGAACTTACGTATAAAAGTAAATTAAGGTACAGGCTTTCATGTAAAAATAAAGTTATTGAGATATCTCAGCAAGTCTTTTTTTATTTCAAAACGGAACTTACTTAAAAAACACGCCTCGTATTTGTAACGGAACAAATTTTCTGCAGTTTTTCCTTCCTTTACTGCAGGATTGTTAGTCAAATATGTCATATGGGTCATACGAAAGAGCTGAAATGTTTCACTTTCTTTCCCGGATTTGTTACGGATTTTTTTCGTGATAGAGCTTGAGACACAAACTGCTGAATTTTTTTGAATTCGAAAAGTCCTTCGACGTATCTCCTTATTCTCCGCAGTGTGTTGAACCTGATTTGTATGTTTTGTGATGTGATCCTGATCGTGAGAGTTGTAACGTACGGCTATCATCAGTCAGTGATTGAATGACGTACAGCGGTTTACAAACACTATGCTCATCACTTGCCTCCAATACTTACTCAGTGTAATCCTTCCTATCAGCCACTAATTAACAGCCTTTTAAAGGAAGCGAACACATTATTAATTTTTCAGCAGACGAAAATATAGCAGTCACATTTAGACGATAATTATATTTTAGAGGTAAAGTAACACAAAAAAAAAAAACAAATTTTAAGGATATTAAACTTCCTACAATTCTTCTTATCAATCTCGGATGCCGAGAACTGTAATTATAGGATAAATGCATTCGTAGCAAGGTGTCCTAAAATTTAAAGTAATAAAAGCAAGGAGGAAGATCATTATTATCATTTAGAAATCCATATATGTTCCCTAATCACTGCGGTAAAGGTAGGAATGAGAGAGACAATAATAACATTACAGACGCAAGAAATTAGGTTTAAAAAAAAAAGAATTTAGCTAACAAGCTCAAACCGAATAACACGTGCTTATATAATAAAAGGAATACTGGAAAAAATTGTAAGAGATCGCTTCCAGGACTACATAACGAAACTAGTAAATAAATAATACGGTATCGACCACGTTTTTACTCCGGATAGTACATCAAGGCTAAGTAGTCAAATATGACTGAAATTATCAAGGAAAAATGCAATGCACGATAAGCTTGTAAGCGCTACCAACCAAGGTCATTTAGTTTCAGTACAACGCGAATATTCGTGTCCAGACAAACCTAATAAGCCGGTTTTCTATCAAAAGTCTTGAAGAATAATTTATTTGGTGCATCGACACGTTCACCTTGTGAACACCCAAGTAGATAACGATATAGACATGTTGGAAAGACCGAAACTCACAGTAAAAGTGACGAGGCGTTTGTTTACTAATTAACTGCTCCAGAACTAAGGTGATCGAGAGCACAGAGTATCGTAGGGTCAAAACAAATAGAACGCCAAATTCGATGTTCTGGACTCAATATTGTCAATAATGACGTGATAATGTCTCGTATGAGGAACTGTATGGAAGGCCTTGACCTCCTTTGAAGAATCATTCCAAAGTTCGACTAAAGTAATTCTATGGTATCACAGAAAGGTGCCAATCGTAGTGATCAAACATCAGTGTAAAACTGTAGATTTGATAAACATACTAAAATTATACAGGATGAATGTTAATAAAACCGACAAATTGCGAGGATGGATTCCTGACTGAAAGTGAAAGATAAAAGGTTCTACGGACTTGTCTCCGAAAATGGACGGTGTGCGTGCAACAATAAAAAAATCGTCCCGGGACAAAGAACAAAGTTGCATCGCACTCACCTCACACCAGATGTTCAGAGTGGTCGTCGAGGGATAGTAGGTGATAGGGACAGTAGCGGTTGTCGTGCAGAATACACTTAGTCCTACTTTGGCGTACCCATGCTGGCGGGCCACTTTCCTGGAGCTTGTACTAGATTTCGTCTCAATGTGCTGTGGAACCAGGTCCTCCAAATCTGATAGAGGCACAGTCTGCCGCCTCCTTGCTTTCATCTGTCTGAAAGGAGCCATGATAACAAGAACGCCCAAAAAGGACTTGAAATGTTGTGAGATGTCGTTGGTCTCCGTGAGGTTACTTGATTTGTTATAGCCGTGCTGCCTATCGATCGTTTCCATCTTCTTGGTCGTACACAAACACCATCTCGGCCTGTTCTTCATATGAATACCGGACCATTCAACTGCTTACAATACGCTGCAGGAATCACACAGCCTGTATCACGCAAGGAATGCACCGAATCTGGTAAGAGGAAATACCATTCGTCAGCATCAGTTACGGCGGCAACGATGCATTTCCGGACACATGTCACATGTTATACACAATTTACAGTCAGGAAGTCGTCACTGCAGTTTTTTTATTTTTTTATTAATATTAACCGTGTATGAAATTATCTTGAAAGAGGACGTTATTTCCTCCTAGACTATTTGAGTCTATTGATTAATATACACCTGCTTTACTACTGGTCAAATTTTTATTATGAAGCAATTTCAACTTTCTATTACGCGAAAAATTCAAGTTTTAGTTAACCTATAGCATCAATTTGATCTTCGTGGATGTTTTGTAAGAATGTGAAAGCATGTTTCACTTACGTTAAGGCTGTCCGGTTCGCGAAAGTTCAGACTTAGTCGTCCTGCACATGTCCTGTTCGATCCATGTCTACGTTGGTCAAGAATAAGTTTGTGCATTGTAGTTGAAGGAGGTGGTGAAGCATTTAGGATGTTCCAGAGTAGCAGATGAATTTTATCGTCAGGGGAAATCTCCACCATTGCTAGATAGCGCTACGGAATTGAGGAAAAGAAACTGCTGTTATTTGAAGCAGGGGATGAAACATTGAAGAAATATTTCCTCCGGGCCAAGGTTACAAAAGCGTATGTTTAGTTTAGCACACGGGGAATAGATGTAGAATTTAAAAATTATTCACAGTGGAAAGAAGGAGTGACACAGTAATCAATGAATCACATGCGGAAGTAAACAGTCACTTGATCTGAAGAAAATAATTACCAACATTTATCAGACTTGTGCGGACGGTATGGTAGGAAAGTAATTACAGCATCAGCCAACTGAAATGTCACTAGACTAAGACGTTTATTCTGCTGGAAGTATAGCAGGTGATAGAATTAAATAGAAGTTACAGGACATCGAGTAGAGGAATTAAAATCTCAGAGTAATGAGCTTAGGAGAAACATTAATGAAAGCTTCAGAAGGTAAGATTTAACACAGCATTAATTTACATCACAGCAGTTGAGATCGCTATTCGCATTTCTCTTTCTTATTATGCATTACGGATAATTCTGTAGTAATTGTGAGAGCAAAGAACATGCAAACGGCTTTCACATGGTTAAGTAGACTTTTCTATCAATCAACTATAATAAGAAAGAGTAAATTTATTTCCAAGAATTTGGCTAAAGCGGATAATGCATGTAAGTGACTGAAAGTCGGTAGCCGTCTACTAAAGCAATAAGGTCTCTGAGAATCAAAGCGAACTCAATCTAATTTTAAAGTCTTACGAAACATTTTAACCATTTTCAGTTATAAAAATACGTGTTCTCCTACGGGAAAATCTTTCAACTAAGGAAAATGTAAGGTGTGTGCTGTGTCTAGCCAGGTGATTTGGGAGCTCTTAGAACAATAGTTTACACTGCACTTATTGAAAAGTATTTCAGTAACAGGAATTGTAGCAACACATTTCTACCTTATTTATAATGCAATGCCCAAGCGACACATTATGCATTACTGAATTTGTGAAATGTTTTGTTTGAGAGCCCCATTCATGGTTAATAATGCTGCTGCTCCAAATACCCCCTTACTCACTTCCAAAAATTCTTATACCAACAAAGATATTAGCACATTTAAGATACCTAAGACAATAGCGTTACCATCTTTGTATGATGGTATAATCAAGTTATAAAACAGATAGGCGTGTAGTAATAGAATTTTACAACGTTTTCCCTTCAGTGGAGGTTGTCACTCTGTCTTAAACTAAGCGCATCGTTTCACCAACAATGCCGATTAGCAGGTGTAAATCAAATTTCTCATACCATAGTTACTGAGGGTTGAAGTGAGGAAGTCGATATGGCTCTGAGCACTATGGCACTTCAATTCTGAGGTCATCAGTCCCCTAGAACTTAGAACTACTTAAACCTAACTAACCCAGGCAGGCAAGATCCAAACCTGCGACCGTAGCGATGGCGCGGTTCCAGACTGTTGCGCCTGCGGACGGCGAAGGGGAAAAGAAAGAGTTGTGTGGGTTATTGTACCACTACGAGGACGTATTCAGGGATCGACCTGGTAAAGTTGCCGATTTCGAGTACTGGATAAAAGTGAAAACTCATGAACCAACAAAGTTCAAACCGTATGTAATACGTATAGCTGAGCGGGATGCCGTCTAAGTTGGATTAAAACAAACGCTGGACTGGGGTATAGTAGAACAATGTAGTAGGTATTACTGCAATCGTATCGTTACTGTTAAGAAACGTGATAACTCGGTCAGAATTGTATCAGATGCAAGAAAAATAAATAAAATAATTGTAAGGGAATTAGACCAGCCTGGCTATATGGAGGAACTGATGCAGAATTTTAGTAATATCAATTTGATATCCAGTGTAGATCTGGCCTCGTGATTTTGGCAGATCCCGTTGGCAAAGGAAAGCAGACGGTACACTTATTTCGTTTTTGAAGGGTGAAGCTACCGGTTTAGGGTATTACCATTCGGATTTACAATTTATGTGGCGGTTTTTGTAACAGCGTTGACTCATGTCCTGGGGGAGAGTCCAATGGGCAAACTCGTGATATACGTAGATGATATACTGATCGCTACACAAAAGTGGAATGAGCATTGTTGAGTTTTGAAGGGGGTACTCAGGACTCTGAGACGAGGAGTAATGACTTCAAAGCTCGCTAAATGTGAGTTTGTTCGAGCAGAAATTCAATTCCTGGAACATATCCTTACTTCGGAAGGAATTTTACCTAGTTCTGACAAATTTAAGTCCCTTGCCAAATGAAGTAGACCCAAAAGTATGAAACAACTGAAGTCATACATGGGCTTGTGCGGTTTCTACAGAAAATTCTTGGGGGAAGGAGGAATGAATATTCCGAATTTTGGCAAATAGTAGAAAAATGGAGCTTGGAGATGGTCCGAGGAATTCCAGGATATAAAGGATAAATTGTGCAATAGTAAGATGTTGTACTACCCAGATGTGAATCTGTTCAATTTTTCCATAGACTAGTTTTTGCTGAAATAGCTCCCTTCCAGTTTAGTATCGGACATTTCGGACTATGGAATAGGTTGTGAGCTCATCATCATCATTTAAGACTGATTAAGCTGAAGGACTTATTCAGTCTTAAATGATGATGATGATGATGAGCTCACAACCTATTCCATAGTCCGAGCTGTCCGATACTAAACTAGAAGGGAGCTATTTCAGCAAAAACTAGTCTATGGAAAAATTGAACACCTTAGTATGGCATTCACCTCCCGTATGCTAAATAAGCACGAACAGGGATACAGCATATCAGAGAAGGAGATGCTCGCCATCGTACACGGATTTAAGAAATTCCTCATGTATTGAGAGAGTAGATAAGTGACAGTGTTGTTGTTCCACAGGGCGCTGAGTTACCTGCAAGACTGCAGGATACTGAACGACCGTTTAATTCGTTCGGCAATGTTCATGCAGCAATTCGAATACGAAATCTGCTACATCAAGGGTACAGAAAATTGTGTTGCCGATGCTCTGTTCAGATTACCAGTGGGGGCGGAAGACGATGGAAGGGAGGAGTCGAATGAATTTAAGCTACTGTATATGTCGGGGGAAGCGGGGTAGAAAGAAATTCGTGTGGTGTGCAAAGATATGCGGCGAGCAGAAAACGATCCTGAATTGAAACACATTGAGGTGAATTTCGACAACAAGGGATACGAGAAAGTACCCAAATATTTTAAGACACAGAAGGGAGTGATATTCCAGAGGAAAGATGAAGAGACGGACAAATGGAAACAGTGTTTTCCCAATAGATATGTGGAACAGCTAATAATTTACGGGGCCGAAAAGTGCACCGAAATCATCGAGGAATACGCCTCCGCATGCAACTGGCGGCGTCCGACCGTTGCCAAAGGATCAAATACTGCCCGAGCGGTATAAGACTCTGCAGTTATGGACTGTGCGGCTGGTCCCGGCGGAGGTTCGAGTCGTCCCTCGGGCATCGGTGTGTGTGTTTGTCCTTAGGATAATTTAGGTTAAGTAGTATGTAAGCTTAGGGACTTATGACCTTAGCAGTTAAGTCCCATAAGATTTCACACACATTTGAACATTTCTTTCAAATACTGCACGACCGCGCAACAGGGGTATATGAAAACCATTATAAGTACTAAAATGGGTGAGTTTCTGGCTGTAGACAACTTTGGCACACTGCCCACAGGACACGGCGGCATGAAGTAAATCTTTGTTATGGTGGACGTGTACTCTAAGTTCATTAAACTATATCCGATACGGAAAGCCAATACTAAAACTCTGATCGCCAAACTGGAGAAGGATTTCTTCAATAATATTGTGAAACCAGTAAGGCTGTTGTCTGACAACGGATCACACTTTACTTCGAACGATTGGAACACGTTCATGGACGACCAGGTTGTGCAACATGTCCGTATATCAGTCTACCACCCAGCGAGCAACGCGTGTGAACGGTATATGCGGGATGTATGACGTTTATGTAAGACGTATGCCAGCAATCGTCATTCCAAGTGTGTGGAGTACGTGAACGCGTTTGACGACGTACTCAGCAGGATAAAAAGTAATTCTGTAGTGTACTCACCTTTGGAAGTCATGACCGGGGTGAAACAGAAGTTCCTACTCACAGAAACGGTAGAATTCCCGCCACGAAAAGCTGAATCGGTTGATGAAAGAGAGCAGGCAGTAACAGCCCGCATGGAAATGTTAGCCGCTGAAAGGAAAAGGCGACACGATGGGCGATACAAAACGATGAAGTACATATGGGGGACAAAGTGCCTGTACGCACCAAAGAGCGTTCCAGCGAAGTGGACGGGGACATTAAGAAATCATTCTAGGTATACTATGGAGCATTTCTTGTGGCAGAGTGCCTCACCTAAATGTATACCATTTAAAATACCCTATTTCAGGAAAACCTTTTGGTCTAAGGAACGTGACAGAGTTGAAGGTGTATATAGAGAAAGAGGAGAAATGAAAATCTGCTCAAATTTTTAATGAGTGGTAGTAATTTTGGAGGGGTGATTTTATATGTTTCACTTCGGGATTTATTAGTAATTTGTTAGCTTATTGTGGCACTGTACGGGTGCAAGACGTTTAGGCACTGAGGGTGGGTAGAGGCAACACCGACTCAAAGGAAGGCCTCGTCTCTTGTTGGTGACGTCACGTCAGCTAGGCACGGCGAACGCCAGGTCTATTGCAGGCAGAAACGCCTGGGCGTGCTTATCACTATAAATCTCTTATTTTTGGACAAAATGTTTGGTATTGTTTTGGATTCTGCAGTTTTATTTAGATGAAAGATTTTCTTACTATCGTAAAGCTACAAATGAAGATCATAGTTCTGTATTACTGAATTCTGTCGAAACAAACGTAGATCAGTATGAGAAGACGCTTTGCCCCATTGCAAGCTTCGGAAATTTTACGTTCAAGTAACTACATTTACTTGATCCATTTTGTTATCGAAACTTAACCCAACCCCCTTACAATGAACTCGTTTCTTTTATTTATTTATTTATTTTCGTTTGGCATTGTCACTGGAAATGTGAGCTAATTTACATGTGTAAATGTCCAACTGTTGCCATTCATTAGATTACAGTCGTTTTCAACGAAAGGAATTCTAAACAGGAAACAAAATAGCTTCATACATCGAAAATACTGCTGAGCTTAAACTTTTTTAAACAGGCACATTAGAAAAGATAAATATTCCCCTCTTGCAGCTGAAAGGAGAAACTTTATAAGAGAAAAAAAATTATATGATAAAACAATTATCTCTCTTTTGTCTCTTCTTCTGTCCTACACCTCTTCCCCCAACGTGTACAATCGCAAGATATTTCACTAACATTCAGTGCTCCTCACCCCATAGTTAACCAAGATACCTAAAGAAGGGCACCAATATGTTCACTTGTAAAAGCAACCAAGTACAAACGTAACTTCCTCAGATTTACAAATAAGGTAAACAAGCACAAATTCTGTTGCTGCTGGACCATGAAGTTGTTTTCATATGTCAATCCTTGAAACAGGCGGAAATTTAAGTTCAGGAGTACACTATTTGTTAAGAATTGTAATGAATTGCACAATTAATTGACTGCAGAAATCTCTCAGAACAATGTGTGTTGGTCAACTACCGCCAATAGTTTCACATTTTCCTGTGTCAGGGAGGGAAACACCACCATTCTGAGTATGCCTGTAACAGACCTGGCGTTCGCCGTGCCTAGCTGACGTGACATCACGAACAAGCGCCGAGGCCTTCCTTTGAGTCTGTGTTGGTAGAGGTCAGTGAGCTCATGTATTTATGTAAAATATGTATTAATTTATGCTTTGTATAAGAGTGTGGCAAAGAGTTTAGTGGTCAGTTTGAAGGGTATTAAAATTGTAATTGTATGTGCCTGCATTTTTTTGGCCTGGAGGTAGGAAGGATTGATTAAAGTCAATAAATTGAAGTTGTGGGAATTTGAGGTTACTATTATTCAGTCGTTTGCCTTGTGACTTTGTCCCTAAAGTATTGTTTTCAGCTGGAGGGAATCTTTAGTAAGGACCCTGGTTAGGTTTGGGGAATGGTTTGTTGACAGGTTTCTAATTTTGGTTTTCGTTGTGGACATATTTGTTACCATAAGTGGTGGAGCTCGGAATTCAGACGCATACACGAGTTCTGCGAAGCACTTGGTCAATAGACTGACGTGAGCTGATCAATACTTCATGCTAAAATCCGTGTGAGCGTGTGTAGTGCGATGGAAAAATTAGTGCAAGAAGGCGCCTTAGCACCGAGTGAGTGGGACAAGGAGTGCTTACAAAATCGCTTATAAGTGAAAGTGCATTTAAAAAAATTTTGTCTTGTCAAAAAAATTGTTTATGCATAACTGAAATGCAGGCATTTGTTTAATACTTCGTGTGTACATAATCTGTGTTAGTTTAAGTTTATTTCGAAATTCATGCTCCTCCCGCATCACTACAAAAATTTTGGAAACAGTATTAACCTGTCTTTTAATCATTTAATTCTGTTCTTTGTAATTTGGTTTACATGTACTTGTATGAACTGGAGGGTGCTCCTTCGAACATTCTGTCAGGCCAGAATGTTGAAGAGTGGAGGTGTGTGAGGTAAGCGGCGAGTTGTGGCACCCTGAAGTTGTTCTCTGTTCGGAGTCGGCGCGGCCGCACGGGTCGCTCGGCAAGCCGGCGCTCGCCAGCAACCGCGTGGTGCCGATCATTAGCCGGTGCAAGAGGGGCAGCCCCAGCGCGTAGTCCAGTCCGAGCACGTGGCTGGGAATCCCATGTTGACACTGTGTCGAGGAATGGGCTTTGTTACGATGAAGGAGATTTGTATGCCGGGAGTGCCAAGGACCGCTGACTTTGTGAAACCATAATGGTAGGGATTTCACAGTTTATGTCAAAATTAATAATAGCCAGAGGAATCATGATACCTTAAATAGAAACATGTGCATTAACATTATTTTCACGACGATGCTGATGATGTAATCAGATTTCCAATATCTTTATTAATTTAAACTTTATTATCTGAATGTAAATTATTCAAGTAACACCCAGATACGAATTTCCCAAATATAAATGGTTCATCCGATTTTGTTGATGGACGTGTCTTTAGAAATCTATTGGTGTAAACCTAAATTTGTATAAATTGCAGCCATGTAACTTGAATAGTACATGAGTTATTGGAGGCCAAAGTGGCCGATTGCTATTGATAGCCTCAGGCCATAAGTACTCCACAGTTACACGAAAAAAACAGCATCCTTATAAATATATTTATTCGTCTATATCTTTGTTTATATCCGATATATACTATTCATGAAGAAATTGGTGAAATATTTACTGTATTTAAAAAAAAGCGAGAGAGGCATTAGGCTACTGGCCTACTTTTGTTTCCATTCCTTTGATATATGTTTATTTGATGTGTTTATGTGTTTCATAATTTGTGTTACAGTGTGTTTATGGTCCAGCTGTAGGAATTTTGCATGTGTTTCACTATGTTTGTGAGTGTGCTTTGGCTTGGAGACATGACGGGAGCGCTCTAGCCAATCACAGCGCTCGTTACTAGGGTAGGCGACTACCGAAGTCAGTGGAGAGACTGTATGGAAGTGGGAGAGGAGCATCGGGTTGCACAGGACACGGGAAGGCGCGATGGACGGTCGCAGGAAATACTTGGAGAGTGTTGAGCAGTTAGCGCGTGGTCGCAGGAGATACAAATATTTCGTAGTGCCGACTTGTGCACTTCTGAGATTTCCGTGTCTTCAGCAGTGAAGACGTAGTATGCATTTAAAAATGAATATCTCGCGCAATATGTTGTTGTTCATAACTAATTACGTGAAGTAGGAATCTATTGATTCCCTGTTATTCAACTCACATTTAATTTAATTGCTGGACCATTGACACCAATAAGTGTTTTGCAGTAATGAACGGCATTCTTAAAGGTACTTCTGCTGTCGTGCTCATCATTTAAAATCGTTAAAATAGTGCCCGCAAATTTTATTTATTTTAGTCTTTCATTTCTAAATTTATATGCTACATTCAAAATTTGCGATTGCCGAGTGATAGGAATCTCTGACCATTCGATTCATGTGTATATTCATATTGTGTACCGTAGAATCAGTAGCTTGTAATGCGGCTATTACGTATCCCAGCATCTAGACAACGAAACTAGCAAAAACATTGAATATTTCAACTCTGAGTCGGAGGGTACGTAGTTGAGGGCCACCAGTTATTCTTTTGGAAGTCCACAGTCTATCAACGTGAAAGTAATTGCGTAGATTCTTGTTAGTACCCGTTTGCACTACACGTAGGCTACAAACATAGTGCATATCCTTTTCTGTACGCAGTACTTATATATATATATATATATATATATATATATATATATATATATATATATATATATATATACAGGTTGAGTCACCTAACGTTAGCGCTGGATATATTTCGTAAACCACATCAAATATTGACGAATCGGTTTCACAGACCGAACGTGAGGAGAGGGGCTAGTGTAATTGGTTAATACAAACCATAAAAAATGCACGGAAGTATGTTTTTTAACACAAAAATGTAACCCCGTTAGTTTTGTTAGCACATCTTAACATACAAACCAATACGTAATCAGTGCCGTTTGTTGCATTGCAAAATGTTAATTAAATCCGGAGATATTATAATCTAAAGTTGACGCTTGAGTACCACTTCTCCGCTGTTCAATCGTGTGTATCGGAGAGCACCGAATTACGTAGGGATCCAAAGGGAACGGTGATGGACCTTAGGTACAGAAGAGACTGGAACAACACATTACGTCCACATGCTAACACCTTTTTATTGGTCTTTTTCACTGACGCACATGTACATTACCATGAGGGGTGAGGTACACGTACACACGTGGTTTCCGTTTTCAATTACAGAGTGGAATAGAGAGTGTCCCGACATCTCAGGCCAATAGATGTTCAATGTGGTGGCCATCATTTGCTGCACACAATTGCAATTTCTGGCGTAATGAATGTCGTACACGCCGCAGTACATCTTGTGTAATGTCGCCGCAGGCTGCCACATTACGTTGTTTCATATCCTCTGGGGTTGTAGGCCCATCACAGTACACATTCTCCTTTAACGTACCCCACAGAAAGAAGTCCAGAGGTGTAAGATCAGGAGAACGGGCTGGCCCTGCAGATGCTGCTCGCCGACCGTGGCCCGTGTTTGTTACAACACGCAACTGAACGTCGGAGGTTTCAAGCGTCAACTTTAGGTTACAATATCTACGGATGTAATTAACATTTTACAATGCAACAAACGGCACTGATTACGTATTTGTTTATATGTTCAGATTTGCTAACAAAACTAACGGGGTTCCATTTAAAAAAACGTAGGTTTGTGTTAAAAAACATACTTCCGTGCATTTTTTTATGGTTTGTATTAAGCAATTACAGTAGCCCCTCTCCTCACGTTCGGTCTGTGGATTCGATTCGTCAGTATTTGATGTGGTTTACGAAATATATCCAGCGGTAACGTTAGGTGACTCACCCTATATATATATATATATATATATATATATATATATATATATATATATATATATATATATATATATATATATAGTAATTGGAACTTAGGTCTTTAAAAGTATTTCGGTACTAGTGAAAATAATTAACTGTCTGTGCATGAGAAACAATCTCGCTGCGTTAAGCACCTGTACCTGTGGGCACATGAAGTATGAATTGGACACCACAAAAACACAATTTTAGTGGTGCAAAATATCCCCCATAAATTAGTAACGTTGGTAAGATTCAATATCTCACATTTTTACAGCAGCATAAACTGAGAACTAATTATTTTACCTAAGCCTTGAGTGAAGCCGTTATCGATTTTGGATTTCTTACTTATGTCAGTTCAACAACATTCGTAGAAAAATATTTGCGACAGTCAGATCTCAGGACTCCGGTGGAATGCTAATATAACTGACTTGACGGTCTAGGTTCCACCAGATCATAAATAATTACTGAAAATTAAAATTTCCTCGTAATGGTCGACGATAACGAGGACAGCGACGTTACGTTCGTCTGTGTTGAAAATCCTGAAACCCCAAGAACGTGGCAAATGGGAGTTACATTTCTGTAAATGGCAACATGTGGCCACATTTACTCTACTTCAGAATAAATCAAATTTAACCGAATAACAGAGCTAAATACAGCAATTCGCTATTACATGATGTACAAACATCAGATCAGTAGCAAACAGAACAAAGGGAACAGAACCCCAAGCGATTACCTTATCGCACTATATTAAGTAATAGCATACAGCGATTACATATTGGCTTCTTCCATACACATCCTCGTCATGGTCTTTAACAATCATAAACGAAATAATTACAAATGTATATAATTACAGATTTCATCTCCGTTTCTAGTATCAGAATAATATTCCACTTCTAACAAAAATCCATATAGTTCCATTGATTCACGGGCATAGCATTGGATGATGTTGTGGAAGCTGCACAACGCTTCGACGAGACAGCTGCTCGTTATTTTCAGGTGCTTACTGACGCGTTGCTGCAATGGCTCGCCAATATATACGCTGACTGGCTAGAAAAGCGCAGGCGCCAAGAGGGTGTCATAGAGCATAGTGACATCCAGTGCCCCTGCCAGAGAAACGGGCACTAATGAGGCACAACAATAAAGTAAACAAAAAAGTAGAAATATAACTTAACTGTAACTCATTCGAAATTTAAGTCAATTTTGGATAGTTCAAAGGAAAAGTAAATGAGAGGTGGTGTTGAAAAAGTCAATACACACAGGCTGGAAACGACTAACAGAGGGTTCAGAACCGCCTATAAAAAGATTGCATTGAGTAGACGTTATACAGATATTCCTGTGGACATCCAACTTCAAAAAACTACGGTGTTGAATATGGGGGGTGGGGATTTCTGCATTATAAGTTTAGCTGTGCGAACGTTATTGATCACATATCAGCAGAAATGAGAGAGAAAATATCGGAACATCTTCTGAATAGTGATATTAAACTTAGGATACTAACTGATGAGTCTGCTACCCTTAGGAATAAATCTGTTCTAATAATTTGTTTGAGATGTGCCATGAGCATTAACCATCAGGTGCAAATACACTCCTGGAAATGGAAAAAAGAACACATTGACACCGGTGTGTCAGACCAACCATACTTGCTCCGGACACTGCGAGAGGGCTGTACAAGCAATGATCACACGCACGGCACAGCGGACACACCAGGAACCGCGGTGTTGGCCGTCGAATGGCGCTAGCTGCGCAGCATTTGTGCACCGCCGCCGTCAGTGTCAGCCAGTTTGCCGTGGCATACGGAGCTCCATCGCAGTCTTTAACACTGGTAGCATGCCGCGACAGCGTGGACGTGAACCGTATGTGCAGTTGACGGACTTTGAGCGAGGGCGTATAGTGGGCATGCGGGAGGCCGGGTGGACGTACCGCCGAATTGCTCAACACGTGGGGCGTGAGGTCTCCACAGTACATCGATGTTGTCGCCAGTGGTCGGCGGAAGGTGCACGTGCCCGTCGACCTGGAACCGGACCGCAGCGACGCACGGATGCACGCCAAGACCGTAGGATCCTACGCAGTGCCGTAGGGGACCGCACCGCCACTTCCCAGCAAATTAGGGACACTGTTGCTCCTGGGGTATCGGCGAGGACCATTCTCAACCGTCGCCATGAAGCTGGGCTACGGTCCCGCACACTGTTAGGCCGTCTTCTGCTCACGCCCCAACATCGTGCAGCCCGCCTTCAGTGGTGTCGCGACAGGCGTGAATGGAGGGACGAATGGAGACGTGTCGTCTTCAGCGATGAGAGTCACTTCTGCCTTGGTGCCAATGATGGTCGTATGCGTGTTTGGCGCCGTGCAGGAGAGCGCCACAATCAGGACTGCATACGACCGAGGCACACAGGGCCAACACCCGGCATCATGGTGTGGGGAGCGATCTCATACACTGGCCGTACACCACTGGTGATCGTCGAGGGGACACTGAATAGTGCACGGTACATCCAAACCGTCATCGAACCCATCGTTCTACCATTCCTAGACCGGCAAGGGAATTTGCTGTTCGAACAGGACAATGCACGTCCGCATGTATCCCGTGCCACCCAACGTGCTCTAGAAGGTGTAAGTCAACTACCCTGGCCAGCAAGATCTCCGGATCTGTCCCCCATTGAGCATGTTTGGGACTGGATGAAGCGTCGTCTCACGCGGTCTGCACGTCCAGCACGAACGCTGGTCCAACTGAGGCGCCAGGTGGAAATGGCATAGCAAGCCGTTCCACAGGACTACATCCAGCATCTCTACGATCGTCTCCATGGGAGAATAGCAGCCTGCATTGCACTGTACTAGTGCCGACATTGTGCATGCTCTGTTGCCTGTGTCTATGTGCCTGTGGTTCTGTCAGTGTGATCATGTGATGTATCTGACCCCAGGAATGTGTCAATAAAGTTTCCCCTTCCTGGGACAATGAATTCACGGTGTTCTTATTTCAATTTCCAGGAGTGTATTTTGTTTAGGCTTTGTAGAACTCAATGCCACGACAATATTTCCGGTAAAAGGAGCTCTGATAAGGAAGTTGGATTCACATAATCTAAATGCAACTTACCTTAAAGGAAACCCAGTAGGATGCAAGCGAAGCTTAACACCTTACTACCTTAGAAGAGAAACCTGACGAACAATTGGAAGCACTATTTAAAGACTTGAATACTGTGACCACAATTCATTGGCTTTATGTAAAATACATCACTAAAGGTGATAGAATCAATCATAAGTAGTCTGTGTAATGTTCTTTAGTTACTAGACAAGAGGAAGTACATAATTAGATTCAGGGAATATACAGAGACAAACGTAACACAACTTGATTTGAAACCATTAATGCAAACTCTACTTACAGTTCCACTCTCCACCTCTTAGCGCGAAAGGTCATTTAGTGCGATAAAATGAAGTGTTAAAAGAGGAAAGAAACATTATTCATGTGCCATGTGCAAGTAATCTTGATTTTATAAAATGTATAGGACCACATCTTGATACTTCTGGTTCTACTCCGTATGTAGGACCATGGCTATAAATAGGAAAGATGGTATGAAGGAAATAGACTGTCTGATGAAAAGTATCTGGACACCTGTCTGAAAATGACTTACAAGTTCGTGGCGCCCTTCATCGGTAATGCGGGAATTCAGTATGGTGTTGTCTCACCCTTAGCCTTGATGACAGATTCCACTCTCGCAGGCATACATACAATCAGGTGCTGGATGTTTCTTGGAGAATGGCAGCCCATTCTTCACGGAGTGCTGCACTGAGGAGAGGTGTCGATGTCGGTCGGTGAGGCATGGAACGAAGTCGGCGTTCCAAAACATCCAAAAGATGGTCTATAGGATTTAGGTCAGGACTCTGTGCAGGCCAGTCCATAACAGGGGTGTTGTCATGTAACCACTCCGCCACCGGCCATGCACAATGAAGAGGTGCTCGATCGTGTTGAAAGATGCAATAGCCACCCCAGAATTGATCTTCAACAGTGGGAAGCAATAAGGTACTTATAGTGCCAAGCAAACCAACAAGGGGTGCAAGCCCCCTCCATGAAAAACACGAACACACCATAACACCACCGCCTCCGAATCTTACTGGTGGCACTACACACGCTGGCAGATGACGTTCGCCTTGCTTTCACCATACCCACCCCTTGCCATCGGATCGCCACATTGTGTATCATGATTCGTCACTCCACACAATGTTTTCCACTGTTCAATCGTCCAATGTTTACGCTCCTTACATCAAGCGAGGCGTTGTTTGGCGTTTACCGGCATGATGTGTGGCTTATGAGCAGCCGCTCGACCGTGAAATCCTAGTTTTCTCACCTCCTACCTGTCATAGTACTTGCAGTGAATCTTGATGGAGTTTGGAATTCCTGTGTGATGGTCTGGATAGATGCCTGCCTAACACACATTATGACCCTCTTCGACTATCGGCGGTCTCTGTCAGTCAACAGACGAGGTCGGCCTGTACGCTTTTGTGCTGTACGTCTCCCTTCACGTTTCCACTTCACTATCAGATCAGAAACAGTCGACCTGGGTGGGTTTAGGAGTGTGGGAATCTCGCATACAGACGTATGACACAAGTGACACCCTGTCACCTTACCACGTTCCGCGGAGCGCCCCATTCTGCTCTCCCACAGTGTCTAATGACTACTGACTTCGCTGATATTGAGTACCGGCAATAGGTGGCAGCACAATGCACTTAATATGAAAAACGTGTGTTTTTGTTGCGTGTCCGGATACTTTCGATCACGTAGTGTATCTACCAAGCAATAATGTTCATCATGAGGCGATACGCAGAAGTTTGAAGTGAGATGACTACCTCCAGAAAATATTTGCCACCTAAAGCACTGTCCATTGTTAGTCAAAGACTGAAGTAATTGCTACGTAGCATGTGCTGTAATTTCTTTAGCATATTATGTGTAAAAATGAAACCATTGGTCTTTGATAAATAATTAATAAGTGGCTACTTGGAAGTTTTTCATTGTCAGTGAGATCAATTCAGCTACAGACACATATAGTTTTTGTTTCTAACACTGAAGAGCAAAGAGCATGATAGAGAGATTGAATGTATATGTATAGGAACATACCATTGACAGCATTGTTTTATGTAGGTAAATTGGAATTGTACTTCATGGCTCATCATACGTCAGTGTAAATCATATCCTTGTTAGCGAAGCTGTCCATTAATACTGAAAGCGAAAATTCACTGTCTGTTGCTTCGTAGACGATTATCGGCAAAAAACAAGATTTTTGGATGAGGTGCAGACAAACGAGGTAAAGTTTAAGGGGAAACACACAAATTAAGAATATTTTATCCTCATTTCACTTGACAAGATAGTCGATTATTGGCGGTGCATATAATAACTGTTATCGAGATTCAGTACCCAGGCGACTGTTCCTTTTATTGCCTTCTGGTTACTTCCCTTTCTCTAGCACAGCAAAGGCACTGCTCAGTTGAAAGCCTATGCGCTGGCTAGCGACGGATAAGAAACCTTTTAAGATGAGTTGATGATGATGATGACGATGAGGTCCCATACTCCGTAGGGGACGATGCGGGAGACCCGCACCGCCGACTAGGCAGGGTCTTAGCGGAGGTGGTTTGCCATTTCCTTCCTCCGACCGTAATGTGGATGAATGATGATGATGAAGACGACACAACAACACCCAGTCATCTCGAGGCAGAGAAAATCACTGACCCTGCCGGGAACCGGGACCCCATGCGCGGAGAGCGAGAACGCTAATACAAACACACAAGCTAGCTAACATTAAATGTTTAGAATATGAGGCGGAGTCACAGCCTCAGATAAAACGGACAAACAGTCCATCCCCTCCAACTACTAGCCTTCGAGGTGGGTTTTATGTCTAAACAGAACATAGGATTGTTCGCAGGAGCAAGATAACGCTCTCTAGAGAGTAATCGCCTCCGAGACGATCGTTAATTTGCTTTAAGACAGTTCGAAATAACGTTTGGTTGAAACTTTCTGAATCCAGCGTTCAGGTTGGTTCTTACCGTTAATTTTTCGTAGGGCACACCACTTTTCGGCTATGCGTACATGTCCAATGCATTACAGCTCTGTCCGAAAATTTTGCCTTGTAGTGGCTGAGATTTTTTGCATTCCTTCCAACCTCAGGCCATTATTGTTAGAAAATATCTAAATGTGAAAGACTGGAAGACCGTTCCTTAAGTTTTCCTGGATGGTGCTCGCAATCTTTGCAAATATTGGCTCGCAAATTCCTGCTCCGGCGAAAGGGCAGCCAAGTTACAGGGTGTTCACAAAGTGTGTACTTCTCATCAGGGTTTGGAGAGTGACGACTCAGTCTTAAGCTTTTGTAGAGAAAGGACTTGCCGCTGGGAGTTCATAAATAAAAGACTGGTTGCCAGTCGTCTGATGAGGTGAGCCTTGCAGTCACACAGAAATATATTTCCATCTGAGCAATGTTCACAGATATAGAGATGAACTTATGGCCTCCAGCCGTTACTGCCGCTGCTTTCCGAATTACATTGTGGGTATGCTAAGACATGCGATATTTGTGTTCTGTATTTCCGTAGGCGCATGATATTAATTACTCTCCTCAGGAGCCACTTAGTCCGTTTTCATACTTCACAGGCAGTTAGTTTGCTTTCAGTATGCCCTTTGGCGGTCTCACATGTGTTCGAGCTTTTTTTTTGTATGTTCTTCCTGCAATTTACTAACCATGATTGCAGTCTCTTTTCGTATTCATGTGTTGTCCACATGACTTTATATTTATCGTGTCCACCTACCTGTTGCAGTTCAACCTTACAATCCCTTGCCTAAGTTTTTCTTGTTCATTTGTTCATATCAGTTGGTAACTCATGTGTTTTATTTAATGATAATAAATCTGGTTGTTGTAGTGGCTGCTTGTTTAGTTTATGACCTCTCCTGTCATTAATATGTCTAGGTGTGTTGTTTGGAACCCATATTGTCATATTTTATTGGATTATAAATATTAATTTCCATTCAGTGAGACGTTTTCATTTCACGAAATTGTTATTTCATGTAGTTAACTTGACCTATCAAATTGGATGCTTTTCTTCTCTGAATATCACCAGAGATTAAACTTCAGCATCATTTCGGTACGCAAAATAGCACAACCGACACTCCACAGTACCATCTTTGGTGTCCGGTATGTATATAAGAAGAAGCACGCAGACAGCCCCACAATCAGTTCAACGCATGACACAATGCATACAGTCGTGTTAGTAGACGCTAGATGCGATGAGAAGAGGGTAATGGTATTAATAGTAAATTTATATGCCAGCAATGAGTGTATGCTGCAAGTTCTCAGCGCTGCAGAGTCTTTCAAGTCTCATTAGAAGACCATTAAGTTGCTGATATTGAAGAATAGCGACTGCAGGAAATTGGTATTTTCAGGGACTCTGCTAAGACCAGCCAATACAAATATTCTGAACGAGTGGAGTGGCGCAGTGTTTAGCACACTGAACTCGCATTCGGGGGGACGACGGTTCAAACTCGCGTCTGGCCATCCAGATTTGTGTTTTCCGTGATTTTCCTAAATCGAAGCCGGAAAATGTTGCGATATTTCCTTCGAAAGTCATGGCCTATTTCCTTCCACATCCTTGATAGAATCCAAGCTTGTACTCCGTCTTTAATGACCTGTATGTTGATGGGACGTCAAACCCAATATTCCTTCCTTCCCAATATTCTGGAGCAAATTACACCACAATACGTGATGATGGTGCAATTAGAAGACTATGGACTGCACAAGACAAAGGGTGTTGACAGCTGTTAAATATTCGAATGGTTTAAATCTAAAGATGTTATAACTGATAACTGAAATTTATTACAAAAATATGTAATTTGAATGCAACAGATTACTATCTGTTACGTAAAGAACTGATTCTTATGTTGTGTAATATTACACACATATTTCACAAAAGTACCTCTGAAGTTTTCGGCGTGATAACTCTGCTTCCAAGTATGACTATTATGAAAAGCATTTCCAGCTGAATGGTCATTGTGAAGACGTGGGCCACCTCCTATTAAACTGCGTTGTGGATATTGTAAAAAGGGGATAGAATGAAATAAATGGTTTTTTTTAAAACATCTTTTTTTTTCAAATAAAATTTTGACTCATTTAGTTCACTAGGTGGTAGCATATTGACTGCTAAATCAGCAGCACTTTGAGTTAGATGCAAGTCAAGCAGCAGAGAGACAGCTGCTGTGAGACAGCGAACCGTGCGTCCGCGCGTTTACTTAAGAACTGGACGAGGAGGAGAAGTGGGTGCGTTGCGTGTCCACCGCCTGCGTCGTAGCGCCTCAGGCCAGCAGCCACCATCAACCCAGAGAGGAGCCGTCCGACACCAACCATCGTCCCTGGCCGAGTGAAATGCTGGCGTATGGAACAGTATAATAAGAAGCATAGCTGACGTGCCCAATAGGTATTTACTATTATATTATAGTGTTAACCCTTTCGTGAGCAGTGGGAAATATGCTTCCCACTACAATGAACTCGCTCCTAGTCCCGTGGGATTCATAGTTCCCACCTCTGTATGCTGCTACCACCTAGTGAACAGTATACGGTACTACTTCCAATCGGAAGTTCCCGCCGTTTTTGCTGTACCTTCGCGCAGACGCATTGTATAGCTGAGTGTTGCTCTTTAAAGGAGCCTTTCAGTGCTGTTTGCGTGACATTTTGCGATTTTTGGTAAATACCTTTGATTTTTGCTATGGTGTCTTGTTATTTGGTGTTCCCGGTTTGTTGTAAAATGTGTTTTACTTACATTACTTGTGGACTTTACTTGTAGTATTTGATTTTGTTGGTGGGAAGTATCCTTCCCACCGTCTCTTTGGTAGCCCAATGTTACACGACTCTAGAACGGATATTTCTATATTTTACCACATTTATTTGACATATTTGACTTAGTGGGTTTCAGAAATAATGCACAGATCATTATATTACTAAAGAATGTCAAGTTAACTATACCAAATCAACTGCATGCTTCCGTTGAATCTGTCATAGTATTTTATACACTCTCCATTTCTCTGTTTCTTGGCATTGCTTTCCTTTCAGATGTCTCATTCCCTAGACCTCAGCAATACAAAACATGTTGGCGAAATGTGCAATATATTATTTTCATTACCTGATGAATGTGATTCAGAAACTGAAGGAGATGAAGGTGCTGCAATTGAACTGAATGTTCTAGATAAACAGTCACCAGTGCTTCAAAAATGTTCAAATGTGTGTGAAATCTTATTGGACTTAACTGCTAAGGTCATCAGTACCTGAGCTTACACACTACTTAACCTAAATCATCCTAAGAACAAACACACACACCCATGCCCGAGGGAGGACTCGAACCTCCACCGGGACCAGCCGCACAGTCCGTGACAGGAGCGCCTTACACCGCCATTGCTTCAAGGCATGTTTCTGTGGAACAAGACATTTATGGTGATAAACATGACAGTGAATCATTCGGGCTTCCGACTGTTGCCAGTAGTGATACGTTGGACAGTGAAAGTGAAGAAGAATGGAACGGCGACTGCTCTTACTTCAACAATGTAAAGAACAACTTTGAAGCACGAATGGAAGGAAAACGAAAATTTCTCATTAGTGCCAATGATCGGGAGCTCACTTATTTTTCTAAGTTCTTTGATCATGATGTTTTGACTCACATTCTAAATGAAACAAACTTGTATGCAAAACAAAATCGTGGTAGTAGATATACATCAAAAACCTATACTGAAAGTAGAGCCAATTGCTAAGGTAATGGCAAGTAAAAGATTTAAAAAGACTGTAGAGAATGTTCACTGTAATAACAAGGAAACTGCAAAGCCAAGAAATCATCCAGAATACGATAAATGCATAAATTACGGCCACTGATTGAAAAGCTTTTGCAGAGGTGCAAGAATAATTGTGAGCCCTCATCATTTATGTCAGTGGATGAACTGATGACTCCTTTCAAAGGACGATCATCTATGAACCATTATATGCCCTTGAAGCCGGTGAAACGAGGCTACAAAGTGTGGTGCTTGTCAGATTCGCTCACTTTGATGTTTACACAGGCAAGTATAGGCAAATAGCAATATGACATTGGGCGAAAGGGTTGTAGTAGATCTAAAAAAGGAAATAAATAATAAAAGTAATGTAGTTGTATTTGACAGGTTCTTCACCACCATGAAATTGATGTCAACACTTTTGAAGAAGGATGAGTGTGGATGTGCAACAGTGAAGACCAACAGGAAAGTTTTACCCAAATTTATGAAGGAAAACGCAAAATTGGAACGAGGAGAATTCCAGTTTGAAACAAAAGGAGCCATTTCTGCACTAAAGTGGATGGATAATCGTCCAGTCACTTTCCTGTCCTCAGTTCATGACCCAAGAGAAACAGCCACAGTGAAAGGGAAAAGGAAGGATGGTACTAGTACAGAGATTTCTTGTCCTGAAGTTGTGGCAGAATACAACAAAATAATGGGTGGTGTCGATAAGTTTGATCAGTTACGAGAAAGGTATGCTATTGGCAGACGTTCTGTAAACTCGTTTCACAAATTACTTTATTTCCTGGCGGATGTTGCTATAGTAAACAGTTTTATCCTGTGGAAAATAAGTAAAAGAGAAAGTGGACAGCACGATCAGCTCACATACAGGATCCTTCTAGCCATACAATTGATCGCTGGCTTCTCAACCCGAAAAAGGCGTGGATAAAAACCTGTCTTTCTGGCAAAAAGAGGTAACGTTCCTGAAGATGTTCGTCATGTGGCTGTAGGGAAGCATCAACCCATTTTAGGAGAAACCTACTACAGGTGCCGTCATTGTAGTACCAAAACTGTGGAAAAGAGCACTCGCTGTGTTTGTACATATTGTCAAATACCACTTTGCATAGACCGATGTTTCAGAAAATTTCATGGCAAGTAATTGTGAACAATCATTGTAACAAGAGAAGTAAATTTATCATATAAATTTGACATATATTGAAAAAGTTGTTTTTGTCATTTAACTCCAAGGAAGGGCAGTGAGAAGAATACTTCCCACCTTGTTGTGCGACCTCACTTTCATAGTTGGAGCAAATTTGATATTCTGTATGATAAATATACCTATCTGTTGACTACTATCTGTTCTCCATTCATTAAAAAAAATGCTCAATAATTTTGTCCACGGAAGGGTTAAAGAAGTATAATAATTTTTTTGGTACTGTGTGACATTAATTAAACATTTGTGCGTTTGATAGCGGTTTATGCATTTTTTATGTACTGTCTGGCACTAATTAAACATTTATGCTTGTGGTAGCAGGTTATGCACTGTGAAGTTAGTAGCTAGGTCCAGTATTCTTCAGCATGAATGTTATTTGCCATAATATTACAGTAGCAACAGTGCGTTTCCCTGCTGCCGTCTATTAAACATTTTTATACATGGCTGCAGATTATGCACTGTGACGTTTGCTGCTACGTCCTGTATTCTTGAACAGGAACGCTATTTACTATAACGTTAGAGTGGCAAGAATGTCTTCTTGTGTAATGTGGCCTTAGGATTCATATCTAGAACTGTATTCATCAAAAACATCGGCTAACAGCATTCACGTGCATTACCATGTTGGAAACTGCAGATGTTTCACTGGGTTGCTCCAATGGACTATAGACTAAGAATGGAAAGTTCTCTCTCTGTATGCTGGGGACACTAAGAGCTAGGTGGTGGGGTGGGACCCAATAGGGGTGTACTCCGAAAGTGGTGGCGGGATGAAGAACCAATAGGACCACACTGCTCCATTGGGGGAGAGGAGACGCGGTTTTCTTGTGTCATAAATTACCATCTTTATGGTGATACCTGGGTTAACATGAATACAAGTGTGTGGCTGGGTTCCTATCTTGCCTGTAAATTATGGTCACTGTCACAACAGTTGGGGACCATTAATTACAACTATAATGACAATTATTGCCCATTAATTGCATCCTAATTAAGCAAAGCATTGCCTAAGTGAACGGTTTGTTTACATAAGGGTTAATAAATTAGGCTAGGGCAACTGGAGGGCTTCTTTTAATAAGATAGCAATACCCACCCCCTTGACTGAGGTCGTACCGACATAGGTACACTATGTCCATTCAGTCAATCTTTTATGCAACCCTTTTTACTAACACAATCTCAGAAATCAGATTTTACTGGGATACGTTGAATTAACCGAGAAATTTTAATGAAACAATCCTTCCTGTACAATTTCCTCTGGCTAATTTTTTCTCTTCTACTGTCTCACCATTCACATTTAGATACAGACAATGCCTTTCCACGGCAATGGAATGCCAAGGTACAAGTGAAAGATAAAAAGAAAATGATTGTGGAACTAGATTTGGACAAACAACGAAACTCTTTTGAAAACCACCGTAGGAGTCAGCGCGTGTGGCATATTCAACACATGTACAACAATTAACACCATGTTACACTCTCTCTCCATTATATTTGTATACTGCTACGAGAATATTCAGTTTATTTTATATGCCTATATTCTTATAGATTCCCTGAGGGGGATAAACAAATCACTTTATGTCTAAAATGTACCTAGCGTCCTTAGAAGCAGCGAAAGCGAAATAAAATTTGCCTTTACGGCCTTACTGCTTATATTGTCTCTTCACAGTCAATGTTTATGGTTAACATCTCTGTAAGAGTCCGTAGGTCTCTCACGCACTTGATGAAACTTACGTGTGGAGAATCAATGTGTGAGTGAAAGTATGCTTGGGACAGTTCAGTCTCTTTCCTCAGGAGAGCTTTTCCTTGACAAAAGTTATGCGTTTTTCATCGGCTACCAGGGCTTAATATCTGGCGACTGGTGGGCGGGGAAGATGTAACATCATTCTAGCGTTCACAAAAGCAGTTCTGGACTATCCGAGCTCTGTGAAAAGGGGCGGTGTCGTCTTGGAACCCTGCATCACCATTCGGGAACGAACATTATATCACGAGATGGAGCTGATGAGGCATAATGGCCACATAATCCTTGGGGTTTTTGCACCCTCGCAGGGAAATCATAGGACCCATTGGTTACCACGATACGGCTACCCAAACTATCACCAAGCCATCACGTTTCACTACTGGGACATGAACTAGGTCAGAAGTTAGAACCAGTGTGCAACAAGACTCATCCTACCAGAAGATTTCTCTTCCATTGCTCCATATTCCACGTTTCATGGCTTCAGCACCAAGTTTTCCTCTGACGGGTATCTGAATCACGGCTCCCTTCGTGTTGTTGTGGTGTTGGCAGGGTTCATGAGTGCAACATTCAAATGGTTCAAATGGCCCTGCGCACTACGGGACTTAACATCTGAGGTCATCAGTCCCCTAGAACTTAAAGCTACGTAAACCTAACAAACCTAAGGACATCACACACATGCATGCCCGAGGCAGGATTCGAACCTGCGACCGTAGCGGTCGCGCTGTTCGAGACTGAAGCACCTAGAACCGCTCGGCCACACTGGCCGGCCCCTATAGTCGTCACCGCGGCATGAAAGCGCTGCCACGAACGTTTACGCCGCTGCCAGTGATACGCAAGCAGACCTTTTCCGGAACACCAGCGGCGGTTGCACTTCATTTAGAACATCGATGCACAGAGCCCCAATTCTGTTTTGACCATCTCATGGCGGTTAGGGCTTTTCATCTACGGAATACTCATTGAATGGACGACTGAATGAATTGTAAAACTTTGATCTGTTTATATTTCATCGTAGAAAACTACAGTGTATTCCTACATTCTTTACTTGCTACTTATACTTGAAAATTCGTAAGCAGGCTTTTTCGAAGGATAGTAGGTATGTATCTTCAGGTATCTTCCAATTCAATTTTAGTAGTACTTCTTAGACGCTTTCCCGTGATTTAAGCAAAAAAGTAACCATTCTGCCCTTCTTTGTACATATGTAATTCCTCCTATTGGTTCTATTTGGTATCGGTCAATCAAATTTGGAACTATTCTCCCAATGAATCGACGTCTTGTACCTGAGTTAGGCGTAAAATTACGACATGCAATAAATATATTAATGTTCTTCGGTAACAAACGAAAAAAAACTTTTTATCGAGAGTCCCAATATACGATTTGTTTCCAGAATTAAATGGCTTGTCACTGCGGTGTACGAGACGATTTTAAGGGGAAAAGGTATGAATTTACGAGAGAAACAACACTAATCTGTTAAGTTTTCTGGATTTGACGTCTGATGTAGAGATAGTTCGATGAAAAGATTACGCTTCATTCCATTCCCACATTATAACGGCAACCTCAGTCCAGTTACCAACTTGCTTTGACGGGATAGTGAACATCTTGAAAACAAAAAACTAAATAATGTGGTAGAAACTAGTGGACGCTCACGAAAACTACTTCCATAACAAGTACATAAAACGTTCACTTAAGTGGCGCGCCTTTACTCGAAGCCAAACAGATTCCTTGCGCGTGTAGTTCGTGTTGAGCCAAGTCATCGAAGGAGGAAGGAAGTAAGATTGGGTTTAATGTCCCATCGAAACTGAGGTCACTGGAGACGGAGCAAAAGCTGGGATTGTGTCAAGGATAGCGAAGAAAATCGGCGCTCCATTTAAATAACACATCCCGGCATTTGCCTTCAGCTATTCCGGGAAATCACGGAAAACCTAAATCTGGATGGCCGGACAAGGATTTCAACTGTTGTCTTTCGGAAAGCGAGTCCAGTGTGCTAACCACTGCGGCACTTCGCTCGGTGCCATCATCGAAGACTTCAGGACTGTTCCAAGGTGTCATTCCCCTATCCTAGCAAACATCCCCGCCTCGCACTCACGAAAGAAATGAATGGATCAGTGTGACAGAAGTCAGATAGCTCACTTATTTGCTCACGCCTGCGATGTAACTTTATTTCGTCATGTGTACACATTAAGAGTATTTATTTACCAGAAATACTTTGGCACTGGGGAAGAATTAACTATTGAATATCACGAAGTTGAGTTCATCTATTCCTGCAAAGAAGAAAACGTATCTAAAGTCATTGGACTTCTATATCCTTCAGTCTTAGCGTTTAGAAAGAAGATGAATATCTCCCTTGAAAGACGGTGACAACTTCTAAATTCACCACCGTAGTTAATGTACTGGGGAAACCTCGGCAACCCAAAATCGCCAGTAAAGATTTTAGTGGAAGGACTGGACTCCAGCCTTTTACACAGTCATTCACCATATTTGTACACGAAATGATTTATTCATGAAAAAGTTTAAAAATTAAAACAAACCCTGAACTTTACTTGAAAATATGTTCTCTAACGTCAAAAAAGTTTTCAACTTTAAAATAATAATTCGACAACATAAAACTTTCAGATAGAAAAACAATAATTTAGTTTAAAGGAACTTCAAAATTGGTTTGAGTGGCTTTAACAACAACCCATTAGTGTGTAAGAGATCAGTAAGTAACACTTCATTGCACATGAACCGATTAACAACAATTCTAGCAATTAAAAATGAATCAAAAGGTATTTGAAAATTCAGACAATTCCCAAAACTTATTTACAGTAGCTCCAAGTGCAGCAGGCTTTCTAATAATAATCTGCCTCTCTAAAAAAGAAAATGTTGGGAATGTAGTTTAAGAACTCGATCCAGGAAAATATAGCGATCACAAACCCCGCTTATTACAATAATTTTGTACAATGTGTTGTGACTTGGCAAGACAGCCAAGCCACTATGATTGGTAGCCGAAAGGCACGCGTTAAGCTCACGCAGGCTGTGTGAGCTTAACGCGTGTCTTTCGGCTACCAATCATGGTTGCTTGGCTGTCTTGCCAAGTCACAACAATTTGGCGACGAGGATTTTGCGTACGTATAAAAACTGCTGATTTACTTGTGTAATGGCTTCGCCATATTCTCCAGATGTACTATCCGAATTTTATCGCTTGCGGAATCAGCAGACGCAGGCCTTATTGGATGCCCTTGGACAGCTCGTCCAGGGTCAACGCGCACTGCAAAACGATGCGGCAGCCGCTGCTCCACCACTACCGCAGCCACAACACGCTGTTGCACCAACTTTTCGTCCTTTTGATGTGGCACTGTAAAGCTGGACGGAGTGGTCACGCCAATTTGGATTCCATCTCGCCGCCTACAGAATTCAAGGTAATGAGCGGCAGCCTTTTTTGTTAGCATCCGTAGGCGTCCAGACGTACCGTGTGATAGTCAAATTGTTTCCCCGACGCGACGTAGCAACTCTGTCGTACGAAGAAATTTTGTCTGCATTAGATGCATATTTGAAAGAATCAATCAATGTAGTTGCAAAAAGGTATACCTTCTTTCGTACAAAACGTACGGCCGGTCAGACTTATAGGGAGTGGGTTGCAACCTTGCAAGGCCTTACTAGGGATTGTGCTTTTGAGTGTGAATGTGGACTCCCTTATTCAGATACTATGGTGCGTGATGCAATTGCACAGAACTTTTGTGATGTTTGCATAAGGGAAAAGATTTTGAAACTAGTCAATCCCTCCCTTCAACAAGTGATGGACATATTGGATCGGCAGGACACACTTGACTTTGCTCAGGAATCGTTTGAAACTTCGCCACCTGTGTGTCACGTTAAAAGGCCCGCCAGGCGAGCTGCACGGAAAAGTAAACAGTCCTCGCGCCTGGCAGTGCCAAAGCCGCCTGGCTCTCAGCCACGTGTCCCGCGCTAGCACGCAAATGCAGTGAAATCATGCCTGCGGTGTGCTACTAGGCATTCGCGTGGGAATTGCCCTTCACGCCAAGCTATTTGCTTTTTCTGTAATAAAAAAGGACATGTTCAAAGTGTTTGCCAGAAAAAGCTCCGATCAGACACTCATAACCATTCCAGCCCCTTTGCTTCGCGCCAGACCCGAACCAAGAATACTCAGGCTCGCGACACTTCGCCCATGGAAATTCATGTAGTTCATGCCACTCCGCCCAGTGCTACCCTCTCTAACAGTGACTGTGTTTGTCCCACAAATAGTGTGCGTCGACATCGCAGGAACTCCCGTCAAGTCGCAAGTGATTCTGTACCAGTGTCAGTTCACGTTGCACGACACAGTCGTTCTTGTCGTCAGCAGGACAATAAACTTTTTGTCGACTTGGACATTAACGGCAAAGTGATCCCATTCCAGCTCGATACCAGAGCTGCAGTTTCACTACTCAATCACGACACGTACAAACAGCTGGGCACACCTCCGTTGCATGCTGCAAAAGTTAAGCTAACTAGTTATTCCGGACAAGCGATCCCTATGTTAGGACAGTGCAGCCTTCTTGCAACATACAAGGGACAAAAAAAAGTGTGTCATTTTACGTCCTTCGTTCTTCTTCCGCAGTGAACTTGTTTGGTTTCGATTTCTTTCAGTTGTTTAACTTGTATATAGTAAATCGGGTCCTATCAGTGAACCAGACTGTGCCTTCAGCCAGTGTTTCTCGTCTATGTGAGGAATTTGCAGACATTTTTGCACCGGGCCTCGGTTGCGCTAAGAACTATAAAGCACCTTTGGAACTGAAAGTAAACGCGCAACCGAAGTTTTTTAGAGCGCGCAATGTTCCCCACGCATTGCGTGATGAGGTCGCAAGAACATTACACGATTTGGAATCACAAGGTGTAATTGAAAGTGTGCAGGCTTCTCTCTGGGCATCACCCTTAGTAATTTTGCAAAAACCTTCCGGAAAATTGAGACTTCGTGTGGACTTCAAGGCAACAGTGAATCCACAACTAGTGCCTGCAACTTTTCCTTTACCCCGCCCGGAAGATCTTTTTGACAAACTGTGCCCGGGTAAATATTATTCGAAGTTGGACCTAGCAGATGCGTACTTGCAAATACCGGTGGACGAAGAATCACAGCGCGTTTTGGTGGTTAACACGCATCTTGGTTTGTACCGATTCAAACGACTGCCATTCGGGTGTGCATCCGCCCCTGCAATGTTCAGCAATATCTACAAGCAGTTTGTGCATCAGTACCTATTGCAGCAAACTATCTGGACGATATTGTGATCTCCGGAAAGACGGAAGAAGAACATTTAGCCAATCTCAGATCATTATTTCAGGTCTAGCGACAAAATGGTCTTCGCTTGCGGAAGGACAAATGTGTGTTTTTTGCTCGTGACTTACCCTATCTGGGACACGTACTCAATGCCCAAGGCATACATCCCAGTCCAGAGCACCTCCATGCCATACAAGACTTGCCTTCGCCGCAGAATTTGAAGCAGCTACAGAGTGTGCTGGGAAAAATAAATTACTATCATCGCTATGTGCGCCACGCCTCTTCCATTTCAGCTCCGCTTCATCGCTTACGCCGTAAGGGTGTTTCGTTCGTCTGGCCGACGGAATGCGAACGCGTCTTTCGCCAGTTGAAATCGGCGTTGCTTTCCAATACTTGCCTTACGCCATTCGATCCCCAGAAACCCCTTTTGTTGATGGTGGATGCATCGGATTTCGGGATCGGTGCTGTGCTTGCGCACAAAGATGGTTTGCACGATCGCCCTATTGCCTTTGCGTCCAAATTCCTGTCGTCTACGCAAAGAAGTTATTCACAGATCGAGAAAGAAGCACTGGCTCTCGTATTTGATATTACATAGTTTCATGATTTCTTGTATGGTCGTCACTTTACCATCATCACAGACCACAAACCTTTGACATCGCTTTTTCATCCGAACAAGCCTGTACCTCCACGTACAGCGCAGAAATTCATTCGCTGGTCTATTTTCCTCTCGCAGTACCGCTACGATATCTTGTATCGGTCCACTGCTAAGCACGGAAACGCCGATGCGTTGTCCCATTTGCCTGTTGCTGAGGATAGAGCATTCGATTCTTCCGAACTTGCTTGCATGTTCATTGATTCGGAAACCGATGACGTGGTCGAATCGTTTCCGATTGATTTTCGTCGTGTAGCTACGGCCACAGCTGCCGACCCTGTCCTTGCTACCGTTGTGCGTTTTGTTGCTACGTAATGGCCCTTGTCAACGTCACGGATCGGGGATCCGTTGGTTCGCCGATTGTTTGCTCACAAGGAGGGAGTTCTTGTACGACGTGGTGTTTTGTTGTTGCGTTCAGATAATGATCAGTCCAGGGTCGTGGTACCACGTTCGTTACAGTCTTCTGTCTTAAAGCATCTCCACCAAGGACATTGGGGTATAGTGAGAACGAAACAACTTGCTCGTCAGCACTGTACTTGGCTCGGGATCGATGCCGCAATTACTCATATGGGCTCTTCTTGCATGGTGTGTGCCGAACAACAATCAGCACCACCGCGGAAATTCTTTGCATGACCAAAAGCCACTTCCCCTTGGCAACGCTTACACATCGATTTTGCTGGTCCATTCTGGAATGCTCGATGGTTGGTTGTTGTCGATTCATTCAGTAATTTTCCTTCTGTTGTCCGGATGTCTTCCACGACGTCTTCTGTCACCATCCACGCGTTATCTGCTATCTTTTGCATTGAAGGTCTTCCACAGACTATTGTTTTCGACAATGGCCCACAATTCATGTCCACAGAATTTGTCATTCTGCAAGGCCAATGGTATTCAACATCTGACGTCCGCGCCGTTTTCGCCACAGTCAAACAGTGCCGCTGAACGTTTGGTCAGGACTTTCAAGTCACAGATGTTGAAGTTGAAAGAGTCGCATTCACTGGAGGACGCGTTATTTCTCTGTTTGTCCTCGTATCGCTCTCAGCCGCGAGATGGTCGCTCGCCGGCTGAGTTGCTTCATGGTTGCCCTCATCGCACCTTGATGTCTTTGCGACATCCGCCGCATTAGGTTCCTGTGCAGCGGCAGTCACTTGCTTTTGCCCCAGGCGACGTTGTATACTATCGCAACTATCGAGGTTCACGGCGTTGGCTCGAAGGGCGCATTCTTCACTGCCTCGGCCGCGCGATGTATTTGGTTTTGGGGCCTCTGGTGATGTGCGTCGGCATCTCAATCAGATGCGCCTCTGTCGTCGCACGGGATCTGCCGCTCCCCGTCTGCTTTCAGCGGCGGTGCCGTCCGGTCAGCGCGCTGGGGACCCATCTACTGGCTCGCCTCAGCCCCAGGTGTTACCGACGCTGCCTTCCATTTTGCCCCATGGCGACGCGCCGCCGCCGTCGCCGCCGTCTGTTCTCCCGCCGGCGACGCCCGCAGTGGACGCGTCGCTGCAACCGCCGGGCGCCTCCCTGGGTCACGCGCCGCCGATCGCTTCCCGTGACCAGTTGTCCTCCGCCATGGAACTCCAGCCCGCTCCGGACCATTGGACGTCTTCGCCCGTCGGGTGCCCCGACCCGATGGAGGTAGACCCTTCGGCCCCTCCGGTCTCTCTACGGGCGCGTACACCGCATGTTGGCGTGCACCCTGGACTAGGTTTTCTGGCGTTTCCTAGCTCCCCTCGGACCGAATGGCAGGGTGCAGGTGGCACAGCCTCGCCTGTTGTTAGGCTTCCCACCTCGTCGCATACGTCAACATGGGGTCCTCCCCACGGCGGGCGGAAGCCTTATAACACAACCGTTCGCTGATTTGCGGGGGAGGAATGTGGTGTCACCGCCAGACACCACATTTGCTAGGTGGTAGCCTTTAAATCGGCCGCGGTCCGTTAGTATACGACGGACCCGCGTGTCGCCACTGTCAGTGATTGCAGACCGAGCGCCGCCACACGGCAGGTCTAGAGACAATTCCTAGCACTCGCCCCAGTTGTACAGCCGACTTTGCTAGCGATGGTTCACTGACAAATTATGCTCTCATTTTCCGAGACGATAGTTAGCATAGCCTTTAGCTACGTAATTTGCTACGACCTAGCAAGACGCCATTATTTTATGTTATTTATCTTGTGATGCATGTACCGTCAGACCGATGTTCTCCAATTATGGATTAAAGTTAAGTATTCCAGAAGCTCTGTACTTTTTTTACTAGACTCAACTCCTATAACTGTTCCAAACCTCACGCCAGCCTGCGTGAGCTTAACGCGTGCCTTTCGGCTACCAATCATAGTGGCTTGGCTGTCTTGCCAAGTCACAACACAATGTATGAAAATCGCTACTAGCGGGAACAAGATAGACTTGCATACTTAATGAACACCACGGGTGAAATTCTTCGTGCCCACCAACATTTTTAGGGAAGCTTCGACACATAAAATTTTAGAAATACGTAAATATAACAACAGTAAAGAAAATATACCAACCTCTCAATACAAAACCCGGATGTATGGTAATATACAAAATTAAACCCTTTTCTTTAACATGGAATTTAGTGTCCGCTTGGAGAGCACAGGATATTAAAGCGAAGACTGCAAAATTGTGACATTGACCGTGAGGGGTAGAACAAACCGAACAAAACCTATCTAATGTGTGAATTCCGCCCAGGGAGTGGGCTACGATGACACTGACACACACAGCGGTAAATGCAGTTATTGCCTCGCTAGCCCGACCACTCGACAGCCGCCAGACGGACAAACAAGTGTACCGTCAAGCTATTGGCGTGCGAAACAGGGGTCACAATCCCCAACCAGGCTCGATCACTCACGCACGCTGATAGCATTGTCCGGTCCACCAGCAATCAAGTTTAGCGTAGAAACCTGGAGTATGGCACACACATCAGTAAATATTAAATTACTTCGTGGACAGCAAATCAAATTAACTTCAACGATCGCATCCGGCTGGACACCCGAGAGCCCTGGAAACAACACATACGCCGGGAAAGCCTCCTATCACATGAAACAACTAAGCCTTGAACACTCCAACAAACCCCTATCCGGTGACACAGTTTCATCGAAGTGTACAAAATATAAATTACGAACACATAGGGGCCTACAGACAAATGAAGTGAACAAGGAATTGAAACCTTAAAACACCCCGGTCGAAACCACATCAAAATTGCGAAAATGCTAGCTCATCAAATATGTAGTTGTAAATCTGCCTTACAGTCATTGTTTATCCGGTACAAAGGCAACACCCGTAACTCACCAGATAATATCTGAAGAAATAACAAAGCCGTCGAATATGATCTCCGCTCGACAGTACACAGTACTGCCTGGGCCAAACTAAATGCCACTACTGAGAGATGGTAAAACAACAAATACCCACAATGATTACCGATTATGAAGGTAACAGTGTCAGCGAAACGTCTCAAACCGCGGAGAAGATAACTCGAATTACTATTCAGCACCATACTCTACTTAACAGATCGTAACACCGACTCATGTAGTAGCTAAGGTAATGAATTCATTATTCGGGAGGAAACAGGAAACTGCACTTAAAACGACTTAAGGTTAACATGCATGCAGACATAGAGGCCAGATGACATGTTCAAACAAAAAGGCGTAAGCACGGGAGAATCACCTTAAAACAAATCCAGCAGTCCATGTCTGACAGCATAAATATTTCAGTTGTCAGATACGTGAACCAGGTCCACATAGGAACAGCCGTCATCGGCCACCAAGCGCCTATGTTCCCTGCATAAGGCCGCAGCACACAGGAATTACTGCTGACGTCAGCCAAATCGACGGCCACATCGCGACATACTTGCTAGGCTCGTTCTGCCCTCATATCCATCCAGCAATTCCTATTCTCTCCGCCAGAGGGTGTCACCTTACCCTCGAGTCGCAAACGACGACCAAAGATCAGAACAGAGGGCAAAGATCGTCATCGAGAAAGTCCAGTTGAGCCGTGGCGACTGGCGCTAGGGTGTTGTACTTGCATCGTTGATATCGATATTAGGTTCTCTTGCTATCTTTGACTGCTCCCCCTCCCCCCCCCCCCCCCTCCGGCGGGTTTTCCGGGGAACATGTGACGTTGAGGCCGGGGCCACACGAGCGGAATAGCTGCGGAACGTCAGACGAGGGGTAAATGACCGCACCGCTATGGCGCATTGGGTAGATGCAGCAGTCCACACTGGGCGGAACGTCTGCGGCTGCGGAATTTTGCCGCTTGCCAGCCGCATCGCCCATAGCGAGGCGGAAAAACCGCTGCGGCACACGCAGCGCTCCCATCTCTGTCGGTCACGTAATTATGCAGAACACAACATGCTTTTGTTATGTCAACAGCAAAATCCAATTTCACATCCATGGCTCGCTGGAACACGCGCCATTTGTTCGACAATATGCCGAAGGAACATTCAACGTACCTGAGCCCATGACAAACGGTAGTTGAAAATTCTCTTCTCGCGTGTCCACATTTTACCACCATATAGTCTTAGTACGTGTTCTGAGAGTCCAAATGCTTCGTCACCAACAAACACATACGGTGTAACTATCCCAGTTGCCATTTGGTAAGCCAGAGGGCTCTGGTATACACAATGTATTTCCTTTCAGACGTTTCCACAGGGTAGATTTTTGAAAAATTGTGCTGTCTGAATCTTTTCCAAACGAGCTAATGTCAACAAAAACGAATCTATAATCTGAGTCTGCCACTGCTAAAAGAACAACGGAAAAGAAGTCCTTATAATTATAAAACAGTGAACCACTCGTCTTAGTTTTGACTAACCGAATGTGTTTACCATCGATTGCCCCTATGCAATTTGGGAAATTTGCACGGATTTGGAATCCATTGGCAATATTCTTCCACTCCTCCTCTGTCGGCTGAGGCAGACACTTGTCACGCAGGCAGCCCCAAATCGCACAGCATACCTTCCTCATTATGTCACTGGCTGTTGACTTTCCTATTCTGTATGTATAGTGCAGATCAACTAAGTGACAACCAGTAGCCAAATACCTAAAACCAAAGATATTAATGTATAAAAATTACGTTCAATATTTAGTCATTATTTGATGATGTTAAAGATTTTAAAGTTACGTTAAATTTCCGTTTCTTTTTTTCTCCTTTGTAGGCCAGAAGGCACAACAAAAGTGGCGTAACATTAGGGACTATTATCGAAAATATGTAAGGAAAGTGAAGAAATCTGATTCAGAAGCAGTAAGAATATTAAAATATGTGTACGCTGACCAGCTGGGGTTCTTGGCACCTGTTTTAGAAACAAGAAATTCAGTTTAAAGTCTACAGGAAAACGAAATTCAGCACTTGGAACATCCTTTGGAATTTTCCCTGGCAGAAGACGACACCGGCAATCCAGTAACATCTGTTGACGCCTCAACACCTGAGCAGATTTCAGTAGGCTCATCAGTTCCACAAAAGAAAACGAAAGTGAGAAGCGTGAAAACAGATCTTGAAGCTAAATTATGCAAATTTCTGGGTAGTCCTCCAATTCGTTCTCCGTCCGCTGAGGACGAAGACAAATCGTTTTTTGATTCCTTGTTGCCCACGCTGCGTAAGTTTGATTTAGATCAAAAACTAGAATTCCGTATGGAAGTTTTACGCCTACTTTAGCGCATCCGAAACGCAAAATCGCAACCATTTCATGGCTGTTATGCAGCGTGTCAGCAACCTATGCAACATGCACCAACGCATGCAGTAAGCCCAGGACATTTCCAAACATTACATACACGAGGAAATATGTACAACCAGAGTGCAGCTCCTCAATTAGTGCAGATGCAGTCTCAACAGTATCGAGCTGAAAGAATTCTGACGTCTAGTGAACAATCGCCTTCTATTTCACCAGAGTTTATTGACTCTGACTCTTGAGTAGAGTGTTTTTGCAGAAAAGTGAATTAAAAGGAGATACTTTCCCTTTTTGCATGTCCATTCTGTTAATTTCATTTACAGTTAATTGATGTTTCTTATCCTCAAAAGACAGATTTACATGTAACATTTCATTCAATATCAGTAAAGAAAAGAGAATTAAACTTGTTCGTTTATTGACCTAATCATTATCTTTTTCTTAAATTGAAATGAAAGTGTTGTTAAAACTAGTGATAGACATTACTGGGTTTCTTTAATTTTAGCGGAGATAATTTTTGGCTGAGACAGGATACTTACACATTAGAGTTCACTTACCTTACAGTTATAGCATGCATTTCCATTGAAAGTATAGCGAGTCTCATGTTCGTGTCTTGCTTCTGTAAAGAGTTTCTAAGCGTGTGATGTAATTCATCGAAGCTTGAGAAAGACATTCGGAAATAGTTGAAAAATTTCATTTCATCCTCTCGTAGCTCGTTAAATATAACGTAAAACGCTCCTTGCAACAACCGACTACTCACTACTGGATGCACCCAGTACTTTCGGTGTATTTTTCTCTTTTTAGTATACCACTACTGCACAGTGTCCAGCATCCATCGCGACTACCAGCTTAAAAAAAAAGGAGAGAACAATTCAGTCTATTTGCTTGGCCTCCTCGCGGCTACGAAGCGAACTATCTTCATTCTAAGAACATTTCGCGCTGTACTAGAATGAAGAGTGCATTTTTTCTCGTCTCTATTGTCATTTAATCGCAAGGTAAACAGTTACCAGGTCGACTTCACTTACTTTCTTAAAAATTGTGTTGATAATAGTTATTTAATGTTTCGTGAATGAAACAGTGTAGACAAGAAAAAATGACACTTTCAGCAAATAGCTAACGCTGCACCTGAATCTGCAAATGTCTTTTTCTACTTTTAAATTGATGAACCTCTTAAATATGCAACGTTAACATTAAGTGTGGATGTAAATGCCTTCATAGACGACATTCGGAAAATAAACATGGCACAACTCTGCATTGTGAGCGAGAATAGAATCGAGCGTGGCGCGCCGTAGGCAGCTGCGGCCAAGCGCCAATATACACTCCTGGAAATTGAAATAAGAACACCGTGAATTCATTGTCCCAGCAAGGGGAAACCTTATTGACACATTCAGGGGTCAGATACATCACATGATCACACTGACAGAACCACAGGCACATAGACACAGGCAACAGAGCATGCACAATGTCGGCACTAGTACAGTGTTTATCCACCTTTCGCAGCAATGCAGGCTGCTATTCTCCCATGGAGACGATCGTAGAGATGCTGGATGTAGTCCTGTGGAACGGCTTGCCATGCCATTTCCACCTGGCGCCTCAGTTGGACCAGCGTTCGTGCTGGACGTGCAGACGGCGTGAGACGACGCTTCATCCAGTCCCAAACATGCGCAATGGGAGACAGATCCGGAGATCTTGCTGGCCAGGGTAGTTGACTTACACCTTCTAAAGCACGTTGGGTGGCACGGGATACATGCGGACGTGCATTGTCCTGTTGGAACAGCAAGTTCCGTTGCCGGTCTAGGAATGGTAGAACGATGGGTTCGATGACGGTTTGGATGTACCGTGCACTATTCAGTGTCCCCTCGACGATCACTAGTGGTGTACGGCCAGTGTAGGAGATCGCTCCCCACACCATGATGCCGGGTGTAGGCCCTGTGTGCCTCGGTCGTATGCAGTCCTGATTGTGGCGCTCACCTGCACGGTGCCAAACACGCATACGAGCATACGACCATCATTGGCACCAAGGCAGAAGCGACTCTCATCGCTGAAGACAACACGTCTCCATTCGTCCCTCATTTCACGCCTTTCGCGACACCACTGGAGGCGGGCTGCACGATGTTGGGGCGTGAGCGGAAGACGGCCTAACGGTGTGCGGGCCTGTAGCCCAGCTTCATGGAGACGGTTGCGAATGGTCCTCGCCGATACCCCAGGAGCAACAGTGTCTCTAATTTGCTGGGAAGTGGCGGTGCGGTCCCCTACGGCACTGCGTAGGATCCTACGGTCTTGGCGTGCATCCGTGCGTCGCTGCGGTCCGGTCCCAGGTCGACGGGCACGTGCACCTTCCGCCGACCACTGGCGACAACATCGATGTACTGTGGAGACCTCACGCCCCACGTGTTGAGAAATTCGGCGGTACGTCCACCCGGCCTCCCGCATGCCCACTATACGCCCTCGCTCAAAGTCCGTCAACTGCACATACGGTTCACGTCCACGCTGTCGCGGCATGCTACCAGTGTTAAAGACTGCGATGGAGCTCCGTATGCCACGGCAAACTGGCTGACACTGACGGCGGCGGTGCACAAATGCTGCGCAGCTAGCGCCATTCGACGGCCAACACCGCGGTTCCTGGTGTGTCCGCTGTGCCGTGCGTGTGATCATTGCTTGTACAGCCCTCTCGCAGTGTCCGGAGCAAGTATGGTGGGTCTGACACACCGGTGTCAATGTGTTCTTTTTTTCCATTTCCAGGAGTGTATATCACTCGACTACTCGAGACTGGAAAGAGATATGGCTCTCCTTCCAGTGTTAAAAACAATTTCGATATCTTAGCTACAATTCGTACGCAGCATTATACGACCTCAAATGCACCAAACGCAAAGTAGCCAGCGACGACATTTTTTTACTGCAAACTTTTCAAAATATGCGCTGTATTTTATTTAATTGTGAAGTATCACGATAACCATGGGCAGCAGCGAAAAGGAAACCAGTTCATTATCAAGCTGTGATATCAGGCTATAACATGCGTAAAAATATTTTTTTTTCGTCGAATAGTTTCCTCACAATCGAACGAGAGAGATTGCGTAGCGCAGAACACAGACGAATTCCAAAACAGTGTTTTTAATTTTTTACACGAAAAGTATAAGTTGTAATGACAAACTAACTACATGGACGGACGTAGCTTTCCTTCGTTTACATAAAACAATTTTTTTCGAGACAATATAGATGACTAGATATTTGGCTCTCCGTACGAACATTCCGCAGCTAGCCGCATGGCTACAGGACTCTGCGTCTAGCCGCAGGCCGTCGACCGTTGCGGAAACAATCTGCTCGTGTGGCCCCGGCCTGAGTCTCCAGTCGGCGTTCATCAGGCCAACTTGTGTTGTGAACATCTGGCGTGCCTAACCGTGGTGCATGGGCCTCACTGTGCTCGCCGTCCTTGTCTTCTGTCGCGCCAGATGTACGGTGCCGATCATTGGGTGCCTTGGTGTGCAAAATTGTGATGGTTTCGTAGTCTCACGCTGAAATTCTTCCCAGATCGTAATTTGTAAGCTCCAAGTTATTCTGGATTTAGCTAAGAAGATTGTTGAAACTTATCGTGGTATGGGTAGCTGCCGGGGATGGTTCTAAAATTGGTTCCACTGTGGCTATTTTACGGAGGCCCATGTTCCTCATTTAGTTGCTCATCATTTGTGGAGTGTGTGTTTTAAGTGGTTTTCATGCAAGTTTTAACTTGTTTTAGGACAAATTGACCGCTTGGGGACTAGTTACCATTGTGTATGCGCCCTGCAGCTGTAGAGGTAATGGATTAATCATTTGTCACGGCAGGATTTGGTATGTTTATTTAATGTTGAAAGTGATCTCTAACTTTGCTGCTAATTTACTGGGGGCAGGTAAGTTAGAGTATTGCTCCATAAGAATTTGGGGGCATGCTTGTTATTTATTCCAGTGTGGCTGTGATTTGACCTTGTTTCCATTGCAATCTATTTGTGCTGCAGGCCATTTGTTAAGTCTGCTCGATTCCTGGCGTCAGTGCAATTATGGATTCTTGTCAGGATCGCGCATTGTGAGCCTGGTTGGACTGTATATAAATTTATACCGCCTACCCGTGAGCCTGTGCACAAGCCGTGGGGAGTGAACGCTCTTATTACCTGACGGCCGTAGCGTTATTGCTTCCAAATACTGCTGTATGCGTTAACGCTGTTTCCTAAACTTAAGTGAGGCCATTTTGTTAATATTAGCGTTTCTGTAAGTTATATTACTGGTTATTACTAGCCATTCTTATTCAACACTTATGTTAAACATTTGTGTATCTTTTATGAATGTGCAACTTGCTATTTTTCCTGTGTGCCAGTTTTGCGACTTAGGTTGGCCCACTTTACATTTTTAGTGTAAGCATGTTTCACTGTGGACCTTTATGTGGGCAGTTCAGTTGTATTAAGCTTTAAGATCTTTGTTTTTTTTTAATGAAGTTGCGGTATTATGTGGCTGTGTAACTTTGGGTTGGAAGTGTATAGTGTTACTAGCCTTTTGAGAAGTGGTTAAACAAGAATGATTGTTTATGATTGATTCAATTATAATGTAAATTGTATATTGCATCAGTAAGGGGCAAATGTCCGAATTGAAGTTTGTAATAAAGTCTGTTTGAGTCAAATTAAAACTGTAAAAGAATCACAAGCTTGTCCATCACTAGTGATCCCGGGCTTCCTGTTTTCTTTAAATATCTGTCGTGAGATTGTAATTTTGATGTTCTAAAGAATTGAGTTGTACCACGGTTCAGTGATACAATGTCTTCGTCAAACATGTACAATGATTCAAGGTCAAACTTCACAATGGAAACGTATTTCACGTCAGAAGGTAATGAAAACTGATGCTAACTACTTGCCTTCCAACCCCCCCTCCCCCTCCCCTCCAAAACCCGGTGGCAGCCTAAATTAAGAAATTTTTTCCTACGTTCTCGTAAACATAAGTGTATCGTTGAAGGAAACGTCTCGATCGCGTTTGCCTCTAAAATTTTGTGGATATTTCATCTTCCAAATCATTTGATTTTTAACAGTTTACTTTGTGGAATAATGACAGAAATTTTTGGACTTTGTCCCTGATTTATTATTATTATAATGTGTGACCCAAAACCGTTTAGGTGCAATAATTTTGCACTATCTCATCAAAAGTATACAGACACCTATTAGTGGGCGTGAATATGGGATGAGTCCATCCTTCGCTTTTATTACGCGTTGAACGCTGCTGGGGACACTTTCAACGAAGAGTATAAATGTCTGTCGAGGATTGGCAGCCCGTTCTTTCTCCAGGGCCGAAGCCCAAGAGGTAAGTGACATTGGAAGTTGACGCCAGAAGGAAAATCGATCTTATAGCTCTTCCAACAGGTGTTTTATTGGATTCAAGTTTGGACTCTGGGCGGGCCATTCTATTTGAGCTTTCTGTAATGAATCTATTCCTTCAAAGATGATGCCCTATGGCAGGGTGCATTGACATGCTCTCTCTGAACTGTTCGTCTACCTTACCCAGTAAAATGTGTTTCATATCCTTCTTAAGCATAATACGAGTGCCTCACCCTAACCGCATTACATATCACCGCCTGTTACATACTTTGTTGTGGTACTACACGTGATGGCAGGTAACTTTCTGCAGGCACTCAACAATCCCAAGCCCTTCATAGGGTTACTACAGTATATAGCGTGATACGTCACTCCGAAACACTCACTTCCAGTTATCCACTGCCAAGTGGCGACGCTCTTTGGACCACACGAAGCCTCGCTTGGTACTGACCACAGAATTGTGTGGCTTATGAAAAGCTGCTGGACTACTGGACCCCATTACTTTTAACCCATAGGCACAGTCATTATGCTATCTGGTTGCCGATTGTTTAACAGATTTTCTTACAACCATCATCCTCAATGCTCCTCGATTCTCGTCTGTGAGAACATGAGGTCTGCAGGGTGTGCAGCTGTACCTTCGTATTTCCACTTCTCAGTAACATTACCAACAGCCCCTTGGGCAGCTGAATCAGGGTTGAAATTTCTGTGGTGTATTTTCCAGCCAGATGATACCTAGTGTTTAGTTCCCATTTGAAGTCACTGAGCTCTCCTCACCAACCCATTCTGCTGTTACTGCTGCTCTACTGACAACATAGTATTCCCCGTTAGTTACACTGGTTGATCCATCCGTCCCGACGTCTAGTGGTCAATTCCACATTACATAGTGGTCTTTGTATGTAGAATAGAAGTAGACCCATACCCCCAGACAACCAGAAAATGATTCGCAGACGTATTCTCGTTCCATTCAGGAAAGTATGTAGGAAGAATAGTTGTCCATTTCTGCAATTATTTGCTCAGATCTACCTTCACACTATCTAAGGAGGCTAACAGTACTGTGCTGAAAAATTTTACGCAGGCCTAGTACTGAGTTATATTTGTTTGATCTGTATACCAGCTGGCCGGTGGGGCCGTGCGGTTCTAGGCGCTGCAGTCTGGAACCACGAGACCGCTACGGTCGCAGGTTCTAATCCTGCCTCGGGCGTGGATGTGTGTGATATTCTTAGGTTAGTTAGGTTTAACTAGTTCTGATTTCTAGGGGACTCATGACCTCAGAGTTTGAGTCCCATAGTGGTTCAAATGGTTCAAATGGCTCTGAGCACTATGGGACTTAACTTCTAAGGTCATCAGTCCCCTAGAACTTAGAACTACTTAAACCTAACTAACCTAAGGACATCACACACATCCATGCCCGAGGCAGGATTCGAACCTGCGACCGTAGCAGTCGCGCGGTTCCAGACTGTAGCGCCTTTAACCGCTTGGCCACTCTGGCCGGCTGAGTCCCATAGTGCTCAGACCCAACTTTGTACCAGTTGTTCTGCGGTATTGACATGTGGGGTAACTGGTGTGTTGTGCCAAGAAAACTAAGTTCGGAGTTGGCGTGGCCGCACGGGTCGCTCGGCAAGATGGGGCTCGGCACCGGGCACATGGTGCCGAACGTTAGCTGAGCAACCGGGGTAGGCCCAGCGCGTGCTCCAGGAGCAAATGGCTGGGAATTCGTTGGTGACGCTGTGTCGATGGAAGAGACCTGTACGGTGGGAGAGCCCAAGATGGCGGTCTTTGTGAAACCATACTGCCAGACATTTCACAGTTTGTATAGAAATTAATAATAGACTGATGAATCATGATACCTCAAAAAGAAACATGTATATTACCATTATGATTTTCAATACTTTCCTTAGCTGAAAGTTTAGTATCTGACAGTAAATTATACAAGTAACACCTAGCAACGAATTTCCAAACTCTAAAGGCTTCATCCGATTTCGTCGAGCAACCTGTCTTTAGAAAGCTATTAGTGTAAAACTAAATGGGTATGAATTACAGGCATGTAACTTTAATAGTACATGAATTGTTGGAGGTCAAAGTGGCCTATTACTATTGATCGCGTCAGGCCATCAGTACTCCATAGTTACACGAAAAAGTGGTAGCAGCAGGCTTATAAATATATTTATTCATTTATGTCTTTGTTTACATCCGATATATGCTTTTCAAGAGAAAATGGTCAATTAATAACGTGTTTTAGAGAGCACAAAGACGTTAAGCTAGTGGCCTAAGTTTGCTTGCTATTCCTTTGATATACCGGGTGATCAAAAAGTCAGTATAAATTTGAAAACTGAATAAATCACGGAATAATGTAGATAGAGGGGTACAAATTGACACACATGTTTTAATGACGTGGGGTTTTATTAGAACCAAAAAAATACAAACGTTCAAAAAATG
This sequence comes from Schistocerca cancellata, assembly GCF_023864275.1. Taxonomy (NCBI): domain Eukaryota; kingdom Metazoa; phylum Arthropoda; class Insecta; order Orthoptera; family Acrididae; genus Schistocerca; species Schistocerca cancellata. The sequence continues at coordinate 643,094,635 of NC_064627.1, forward strand.
TCCGGAAGATGGCGCTTCATCTGATCAGAATAGCAATAATTAGCATAACAAAGTACGACAAAGCAAAGATGATGTTCTTTTCAGGAGATGCTCAATATGTCCACCATCACTCCTCAACAATAGCTGTTGTCGAGGAATAATGTTGTGAACAGCACTGTAAAGCATGTCCGGAGTTATGGAGTGGCATTGACGTCGGATGTTGTCATTCAGCATCCCTAGAGATGTCGGTCGATCACGATACACTTGCGACTTCAGGTAACCCCAAAGCCAATAATCGCACGGACTGAAATCTGCGGATCTGGGAGGCCAAGCATGACGAAAGTGGCGGCTGAGCACACGATCATCACCAAACGACGCTTGCTAGAGATCTTTCACGCGTCTAGCAATATGGAGTGTATTTTTTTTTTTTGTTCGAATGAAACCCCATGTCATTCCAAGTATGTGTGTCAATTTTTACCTCTCTATGTATATTATTCCTTGGTTTATTAAGTTTTCAAATTGTTACTAACTTTTTGATCACACAGTATGTCTATTCAATTTGCTTATGTATCTAATAACATGTGTTAGAGCGTGGTTATGGTGAAGCCATAGGAATTTTTATTTAATTTCAAGTTGAAACTTCCTGGCAGATTAAAACTGTGTGCCCGACCGAGACTCGAACTCGGGACCTTTGCCTTTCGCCGGCAAGTGCTCTACCATCTGAGCTACCAAAGCACGACTCACGCCCGGTCTCACAGCTTTACTTCTGCCAGTATCTCGTCCCCTGTGAGACCGGGCTTTGGTTGCTCAGATGGTAGAGCATTTGCCCGCGAAAGGCAAAGGTCTCGAGTTCCAGTCTCGGTCGGGCACACAGTTTTATTCTGCCAGGAAGTTTCATATCAGCGCACACTCCGCTGCAGAGTGAAAATCTCATTCTGGTAATTTCAAGTTACCTAAATGTAAATCCAATATTTCGAAAGTATTTCAATAGTTTGTGAGTGTGCGTTGGCTTGGAGATGTGGAGGGAGTGCTCCAGCCAATCACAGCGCTCGTTACTACGGTAGGCGACTACGGAAGTGAATGGAGGGGCAGTTCTGGACAGTGCGACTTCAAGTAACCCCAAAGCCAATAATCGCACGGACTGAGATCTGGGGACCTGGGAGGCCAAGCATGATGAAAGTGGCGTCTGAGCACACGATCATCACCAAACGACGCGTGGAAGAGATCTTCACGCGTCTAGCAATATGGGGTGTATTTTTTTTTTGTTCGAATGAAACCCCATGTCGTTCCAAGTATGTGTGTCAATTTCTACCTATCTATCTACACTCCTGGAAATTGAAATAAGAACACCGTGAATTCATTGTCCCAGGAAGGGGAAACTTTATTGACACATTCAGGGGTCAGATACATCACATGATCACACTGACAGAACCACAGGCACATAGACACAGGCAACAGAGCATGCACAATGTCGGCACTAGTACAGTGTATATCCACCTTTCGCAGCAATGCAGGCTGCTATTCTCCCATGGAGACGATCGTAGAGATGCTGGATGTAGTCCTGTGGAACGGCTTGCCATGCCATTTCCACCTGGCGCCTCAGTTGGACCAGCGTTCGTGCTGGACGTGCAGACCGCGTGAGACGACGCTTCATCCAGTCCCAAACATGCTCAATGGGGGACAGATCCGGAGACCTTGCTGGCCAGGGTAGTTGACTTACACCTTCTAGAGCACGTTGGGTGGCACGGGATACATGCGGACGTGCACTGTCCTGTTGGAACAGCAAGTTCCCTTGCCGGTCTAGGAATGGTAGAACGATGGGTTCGATGACGGTTTGGATGTACCGTGCACTATTCAGTGTCCCCTCGACGATCACCAGTGGTGTACGGCCAGTGTAGGAGATCGCTCCCCACACCATGATGCCGGGTGTTGGCCCTGTGTGCCTCGGTCGTATGCAGTCCTGATTGTGGCGCTCACCTGCACGGCGCCAAACACGCATACGACCATCATTGGCACCAAGGCAGAAGCGACTCTCATCGCTGAAGACGACACGTCTCCATTCGTCCCTCCATTCACGCCTGTCGCGACACCACTGGAGGCGGGCTGCACGATGTTGGGGCGTGAGCGGAAGACGGCCTAACGGTGTGCGGGACCGTAGCCCAGCTTCATGGAGACGGTTGCGAATGGTCCTCGCCGATACCCCAGGAGCAACAGTGTCCCTAATTTGCTGGGAAGTGGCGGTGCGGTCCCCTACGGCACTGCGTAGGATCCTACGGTCTTGGCGTGCATCCGTGCGTCGCTGCGGTCCGGTCCCAGGTCGACGGGCACGTGCACCTTCCGCCGACCACTGGCGACAACATCGATGTACTGTGGAGACCTCACACCCCACGTGTTGAGAAATTCGGCGGTACGTCCACCCGGCCTCCCGCGTGCCCACTATACGCCCTCGCTCAAAGTCCGTCAACTGCACATACGGTTCACGTCCACGCTGTCGCGGTATGCTACCAGTGTTAAAGACTGCGATGGAGCTCCGTATGCCACGGCAAACTGGCTGACACTGACGGCGGCGGTGCACAAATGCTGCGCAGCTAGCGCCATTCGACGGCCAACACCGCGGTTCCTGGTGTGTCCGCTGCGCCGTGCGTGTGATCATTGCTTGTACAGCCCTCTCGCAGTGTCCGGAGCAAGTATGGTGGGTCTGACACACCCGTGTCAATGTGTTCTTTTTTCCATTTCCAGGAGTGTATATTATTTCTTGGTTTATTAAGTTTTTAAATGTATACTGACTTTTTGATCACACAGTATGTCTATTTAATTTGCTTATGTATCTAATAACATGTGTTAGAGCGTGGTTATGATCAAGCCATAGGAATATTTATTTAATTTCAAGTTGCTTAAATGTAGATCCAATATTTCGAAAGTGTTTCAATATTTTGTGAGTGTGCGTTGGCTTGGAGACATGGAGGGAGTGCTCTAGCCAATCACAGCGCTCGTTACTACGGTAGGCGACTACGGAAGTGAATGGAGGGGCAGTTCTGGACAGTGCGGCACGAGGGTGAGTCGCACAGGACACGGGCAGTTCGGAACAGTACTGAGCGAGGGACGCACGTTGGCGAGAGAGATTTGGAGTGAGTGCGAGACGGGGAGACCCTACGGGGTGTCCGAGACGCAGTCACAGGACAGACTTGCAGTGAGGAGCGGTCTGCGCGCGGCCGCTAGACATAGAAATACTTCGGATTGCGGACTTGTTAACTTTTGAGATTTTCGAGATTTGTACAGTGAAGACGTCGTATGCGTTTAGAAGTTAATATCTGGCAAGCCATGTTGTCAATCGTAACTTATCAAGTGTAATAGGAATCTATTGTTTCATTGTTATTCAACTTCTATTTTATTTAAATGCTGGACCATCGACACCTCTAAGTGTTTTACAGTAATAAAGAGCATTTTTAAAGGTACCTCTGCTATCGTATCCATCATTTAAAGTCGTCAAAATACTACCTGCGGAATTTATTTAATTGAATCTTTCATTCATAAATTTCTATATAACGTTAAAAATTCGCAGTTGCCGTGTGACAGGAACCTTGTATCATTCGATTCATATGAATATTCATATTGTATACCGTGACTCAGCAGTATTTGGCTTGTAATGCGGCATCTACGTATCCCAGCCCCTAGACAATGAAACCACTCAAAACTTTTAATATTTCAACTTTGAATCGGGGGGGTACGTAGTTGAGGGATAACACCACCACCTCATCAAGTCTATTTGAAAGCTCGCAAACATTCCACGCCACCCGCTGCCGGTTTAGAGTTGAAACCTGCTGCAAAGCTTTTACAGTAAACACTCAATATAGATTGTCTGACTTCCACAATATTCCTGCTATTCAAACTTTAGTATACGGTTTCGGTGTAACAATTAGTTTACTGAACACTGTATAAATTATTAACTGCCAAGAATGCAGAAATAGTCCGCAGCTCGTGGTCGTGCAGTAGCGTTCTCGCTTCCCACGCCCGGGTTCCCGGGTTCTATGCCCGGCGGGGTCAGGGAATTTCTCTGCCTCGTGATGACTGGGTGTTGTGTGATGTCCTTAGGTTAGTTAGGTTTAAGTAGTTCTAAGTTCTAGGCGACTGATGACCATTGATGTTAAGTCCCATACTGCTCCGAGCCATTTGAGCCCAAGAATGCAGAAAGCACTTATTTATAAAGATACCGGTTTCGGCAGTTCTGTGTTGCCATCTTCGTTTTGCCTACACCGGTAATCCATATGAAGCAATGATTTTAACTATTCTGGAAATTGAAAATATGTTCAGTGTTCGTAATACTATAGCTCGCCCCCACGATGACGATGTCAGAAGTGAATAAGTTTACTTGAGAATATTGATTTAATAATCGTGATGACTAAACCGTTTCGCGTATTAGATGTAATGCAAGGATAGTAAGGAAATGAAATTATCAGATAGGGAAGGTTAAATCCTCTTGTGGTCGGACTGGCTTACTTTCCTCTTCTGTAACGTCCACAGCTCAACGTTAAGGGCCGGCCAATGTAGCCGCGCGGTTCTACGCGTTTCAGTCCGGCCCCTCACTGCTGCTACGGTCGCAGCTTCGAACCCTGCCTCAGGCTTGGAGATGTGTGATGTCCTTAGGTTAGTTAGGTTTAAGTAGTTCTAATTGTAGGGGCTAATGACCTCAGCTGATAGGTCGCATTGTGCTTACAGCCAGTTGAACCATTTCTTCCAAAATTCTGACCACTTTGCTACGATCTGCTTCGGTGGTGCTCTTAAGTTTAGTGTTGGTTGAACGTTGTGAATGGTTAAACCCTCAGCCTTTTTTGACCGTTATCATGAAAGGCAAGATTCCTTAGGATGTTTGGTTACATCACGTTCCTCTTCAGAATCCTATATCACAAATCGACGTTTCTATTGGAACCATCTTCTTCGGTGTCTCCCGCATTATGTTGATCAGTCACGCCAGTCTTATATTGAAAAGAGTATTTCAGTCTATAATGACTAAAAAGTGTTGTCTTCATAGCATACGTCCGTGTATTACTGTTCATGCGGTCATTCCTGGAGTTACTGGGCCCGTAAACAAAATCTTAAGCAAATGTGTTATAAAGATATTTTTCAGTCAATGCAAAATTAATTTTTTTCCTACAGATATCGGACGCACATGAACATCTGCGAACAGCGGGAGTATGTGAGGTGTCATGTGGCAGTAGCAAGGTCTATTAAAGGGAAATTAGAAACAGTATATTTAGAGCGTTATGTCACGTCACGTTCTGTATTAGATTGCTTCCTACATATTGATGTTTCGAACCCCATGACCAACCCTGAAACTTTTGAAACGGATATTTACCGCTCTTTTTCTGTAGAAGTGCTTTTAATGGGTAACATTTCTATCGTTGCTATTGGCGGGCCATCGGCAGTAGATAGGTAGCGGTAGCAGCAAGAAAAAGAGAGAGGGAATGTGTACCAAAATATCATTTGTTGAAATAATTCAAAAGCCAAGATCGCTTAAATACTATTTGTTGGATAACCGGTTTGAACACACATAAAAGGTGCCATCATCGGATCTGAATGTAAATTAACATTTACAAACGATTTGAATGTAACGATACATGAGGCAGACCACTGATATAAAATCATTGTCACAAAAAATGAAAATCACCTGCTCCCATGGTCATTCTTTTCCATAAGATATGTAAAACCAAAGTCACAAGATACAACTATTTGGTACATGACCGCTCCTCGACTGACCTCTCGGTGCAGCAGGGTCGGTGTGCATGTGGCTTAAGTATCCAGCTATTATTTGTGTAGATACTTTCAAAATATACATGAAACTCATAAACAAGTCTCCAGTGGCGGGAAAGAGATTCAGGCCTTTTCAAAAAGATCACAACGACCTCTACAAACACAAACTAAAGTCTGCTGATCGCTTCTGTCTTAATGTTGTGGTTAATCTGCGAACTAATGTAGGGATTTTGATTAGATTTTGAGTAATTCAGAAAATCATTCACGAAGAAGGTCCGTGTATAAAATCTATAAATGCGTCGTGGAAACTGACTGAGCATTGATGAATTAAAGTCAAGCGCGACTGTGAAAATGATGGCATTGAGATCTGGAGGTAAGGCTGCTGCAACACCGGAGCAGCGAAGTTTGAGCAGAATCCCAGCTGGACCTAGCGCCGAACGCTAAAGAACTTTCCTGGAATTCGAAAGGTCGCGGGATGCAATACCAATCGCATAGTGCATTATCCACTTTGTTTTTTTAACCTATCATTTACCTCCAAATAATGTAGACATTAACCATAGGCGAAATTTTGTTGCGATTCCATATTAAGCTGTAGATATCCTTTTTCTGTAGCGGAATCTACAGTAGAACCGGCGGTCTAGCGATAAAAGAAAGGCATGTCTGCCGACGAAAGGTAGAGAGATGTTGCAGTATCCGAACCGGAACGTCACTACGAGAGAGAAGGTTAATTGGTAACCGGTAGTAAAAGCAGATGGCAGGAAGGTCGCCATTGAACAACTGTTGGAACTTACGGTGGGTAATGTGGGTAACTCTCTCTCTAGAACGCTACGTCGCTCGAAACGCAGCTGACAGAGAAACGTAATTGCAACTCCGTCGGTAAGCAGGGAAGATTTTAGTGAAGACTGCACTTTAAGGATAGCCCAGAAAGTTATATCTGGACGGAGAAACTGTTGTCTGGACTACCCGCGTCCCTGCGAGAGTCCACAGTGGGACTGCAATAACGCAGAGCGCCGTCGCCCACAACGCGAGATTGCGCCGCGCAGCCCGGCTGTGGGATGTGGTGGCGCGACGCCGGGGGCCGTGCCGCGGCTGCTTGCACTTCTGCCAGCCCGGCAACGTGACCAGAGAGCTACCCGGCACAGTCCGCCGCGGGGACGCCGCTTTCTCACTCTGCTCCCGAAGCTGCGTGGTCATTTCTTTTCATACCGATCATCTGTTTCTGTGGTTATTATCTAGCGTGAATGGTCTAAAACTTACATCGCAAATATTGTGTAAATGGAAGGTGCTATAGATGTGCGGTTTTCACACAATGGATTGGTAATATGGGGCTTGTATTACTAGCCAATACACTGTAAGAATACATAGAAAGAGTATTTTGTGTGCAAACATAATTTTTTTCGGTGGAATAATGACTATTGACATTAAGAAGCTGAAAATGGGATAAATGACACTGAAGCGCCAAACAAACGGTTATAGGCATGCGTATTCAAATACAGTAATATTTTAACAGGCATAAAATGGCGCTGCTGTCGCCAGCGCCTATATAAAACGACAAGTGTCTGGCACAGTTGTTATATCGGTTATTTTTGCTACAACGGCAGGTGATCAAGAGTTAAGTGAGCGTGAATGTGGTGTTATAGTTGGCATACGAGCTATGGACACAGCATCTCCGAGGTAACGGTGAAGTGGGGATATTCCCGTACGACCATTTCACGAGTGTACCGTGAATACGGTATTAAACATCAAATCTCCGACATTGCTGCGGGCGGGAAAACACCATGCGAGAAGGGGAACAACGACGACTGAAGGAAATCGTTCAACGTGGCAGAAGTGCAAATCTTTCATAAATTTCTGCAAATTTCAATGCTTGGCCGTCGACAAGTGTCGGCGTGAGAACCACTGAAGGAAACGTCATCGATATGGGCCTTCGGAGACGAAGGCCCACTCGTGTACGCCTCACCTTGGCCCGTCAATACCGACATTGGGTTGTTGATGACTGGACACATGTTGCCTGGTCGGACGAGCCTCGTTTCATACTGCATTGGGTATGGAGACAACCTCATGAATCAGATGAACCCTTCATGTAAGCAGGGGATTGTTCAAGTTCATGGAGGCTCTGTAATGATGTGGGACGTGTGTAGTAGGACTGATATGGGACCCCTGATACGTCTAGATACCATTGCTACAGGTGAAACGTACGTAAGCGTCCTGTCTGATCACCTGCATCCATTCACGTCAAGTGTGCATTCCGACGGACTTGGACAACTCCAGGAGGACATTGCAACACCACACACGTCCAGAATTGCTACAGAGTGGCACCAGTTACACTCGTCTGGGTTTAAATACTTCCGCTGGGCACCAAACTCTCCAGACGTGAACATTATTAAGCATGTCTGCGATTCCCTGCAACGTTCTGTTCAGAAGAGATGTTTACCCTCTCGTACTCTTACGGATTTATGGACAGCCCTGCATGATTCCTGATCCCTCCAGCACTACGTCGGACATTATTCCAGTCCATGCCACGTCATGTTGCGGCACTTATGTATGCTCTCGGGGGCCCTACACCATATTACGCAGGTGTACGTTTCTTTGGCTCTTCGTTGTAGAGTGTCGGTGGTGTTAGTTTCAAGATTCTAGCGACAGTCATATACGGAATATCGCATTTTAAAATTTTCCACACCGGCACTTGTTAAATACCTGAGGTAGCACACACTAAAGTGTAATAGAAGTACGTACATTAGTCATGTGGATTCTGAGCAGTAACGAGACAACTGACCATCACATGTGTTCCAAACGACCACTGGCAGCGGGAATATACAATAAACGGTTCCAGTCGGCTCTGCAACAACTGCTACGCACGTGCTAGCATTTCTGCGGAAATGTACTAGCTGGCTGCAGTAATACGTCATTACATATAATTCGGTGTAGTTGTTTTGTCCTTGGAGACAGCGTCTTTCAGCTTTCCCCACAGAGAAAAGTCTACAGGAATCAAACCCGGGGAATGGGTCGGCCAAGTACAGTTCCTCTGCGTTCAATCCAGCGATCTAGAAACAATTCGTAAAATTGCTCTTGCACTTTGGGCTCGACAAGCATAATGTTGGTACCACTGGTTCCTCTTAGTCTTATAGTAAGCGTGAAGATGGTCTGTTAAATGGCTGCAATACTTTAGCACGTTCAGCCTTCCGTCTAGGAAAAATTTGTGTACAGCTGATGGTTCATTATCCCACACCACAGGTTTACACTTCATGAACGCTGGCGTCCCATCTGACGAGGCCAACTGGGATTTTCAACAAACCAGTAGTGCATGTTTCGGCGGTTTACCAGGCCATAACTGGTAAATGTGGCTTCATCACTAAACGCAGATGCTTGGTACATTTGGAGTTTTCTGTCTTAATAACCATGTACAGAAGTTACCACAATACTCATAACATTCTTAGAGCTCTTGGTGGAAGTAGATGCGGCTGGGATGGAAACTATGTCGATGGAGAACCCGTTGTACGCTTAAATAACTCATGTCACTTTCGCGTGCGATTGTGCGGCAGCTGACGTGCGGATCAACTGCAACAGCGGCAATAACATCAGTTTCCCACTCTTCTGTCGTCACTTGCCTCCTTCTATCACTACGTCCAGTTGTTACTCTATCACTTTCACGTAACTGGATGAAAACGGGAATAAATAATTGCCGGGATGGTTGAGGACTATTGGAATATTTTGCCGCATACACCGTACAGGAAAGAACTGCATTCTTTCTACACTCTCCATGCATGAGGAGCATGTCGGCTTTTTCTGCATTGGAAATCCCATCGTCCACTCACGGCCTACTCCTTGGACAGTCACACACCAACTGACTAGCAAGTAGCAATGCACTCACGGAACACAGAAGCACACTGTAAACATACACAAAAACAGCCTACCTAGCAACCACACAGGTTGAATGGCACAAAGAAGTGTCGATGTGGAGCTTTTCAAAATACGGTATCTCGTAAACTAATCGCACTAGAATCCTGAAAATAACACCACTGACATTCTAATTTACCCTACTTTCAGTTTGTTGATGCCAATAGGCATTGTCCCTTATAAAAAGTGCATGTTTGCACAAAAATACACTTTTACAGTTTTAGTGAAATCTGTTTATTAGCTAACAGTATGAGAATGTGACTACCAATATATCCTTTGAAAACCACACATAAATAGCACATTTCATTTCCGTAATATTTGAGTTGCAAATTTAAGGTGGTTCACTGTGTATGGGGGTTTCATACTGAATACGGAAACACCGTGAGAAATGCATCTTTCAATACAAATGCCTTTGTTGATTGAGACTGCAAGTTGCGCTGTGTATTTGACCACTAACGGCAACTATTCAGTGTCCACAATATCTTGCAAGTGTCAGTCATGGTCAGAAATGCTGTCAATGCTAGTTTTCAGTGCTTTCTGTCGGAGAAAGTGAATTTGAACTTGGGCAAATTGTTGGTTCTCTAAGGTGGGTGCTATCGTAACCAAGGTAGTCGGTGTTTCGTACTTGAAGAGGCATCGTATCGAAAATTTATACCGCGTGCAGGGAAAGCTGAGACATCAGCTACACAAGTTACTACATAAGTAAATATCGCCCTCGCGAACTGAACACGAAGTGAACTCCATAAGCAGGGAACTGCAGGGCGTGCCGAAATTGCGAAACAAATCACTGACGATGCAAATACCCGCAACAGGAAAATGTGATGCCGAAGCTATAAAAACCTGGACTACCGTCAACGGAATGAAATCATTCGGTCGGATTAGACTTATTTCATACCGAAACAGGCCAATGGTTACGTATTCATTACATCATCGATAATTTTATAGAACCATTGTCGTGTTGTTCCTATCTGTTCAGTTACTATACTTGTGGTGTTCTTAAATCGATATGGATCAAGTTCAAGTTACTGCAGAACATCACAGTTAGGCCCTTCGGTTCTACATGAATTTTTTTTTAAATATTTTGATAGCATTAATACAACCTATAAATTTATTACACAGTTCCCAACTTCAGGCTGAGTTGATATCTCAGGAGTGGAACACAGCGAGGGTTCGGTGGTGATTTGGGCTCTCATTTAGTGGTATTCCATGACCTACGTGGGTGCTCTTCGAAGTCACATTACTGTCAACGATTATTGAACATTTCAGCTCATCAGGTCCATGCCATTCTAAAATGGTTGTTCCTCGTTGGTGATGCTGTGTTCCAAGACGGCAGGACCCCTATTCACACAGTTCGTATCGTCCAGGACTGGTTTTGTAAGCCGAAGATTAATTGTCGTGTATCCTATGACTACCACAGTCACCAGATATCAATATAATTTTTCCTTTGTAGTCTACTGGAAAGAAAAAAAAAACATAGGACCAAGAAGGTAACTGCAAACAAATCAGGGATAACAGAAGAAATACTTTGGCTGATTGGTAAAAGAAGGAAGTACAAAAATGTTCAGGAAAATTCGAGAATGCTGAAATACAATTCGCTGAGAAATGAAATAAATAGGACGTACAGGGAAGCTAAGAGGAAACAGGTGCATGAAACGATGAAATCTAAAAATTTCTATTTCAGTTGTTCCATTACGACCAGGGGAGATCGACTGGTACATACTTTTCAGTGTCAATAAACTTTACCAACAGACGTACACTTTACGATTTTTCATTTTATTCTGAAAGCAACCAGTTTCGGCAATTCATTTTGCCATCTTCAGGCCCCATACGCTTTTTTTTCTTTCAAATCAACGAACTTATCGTATAGCGCCATAAAACTGGATATCGTGAATTCCAATCGTTGAGCATCTACACAATTAATACCCAGTGTAACCGCCAGAGTGTAGAATGCCAGCATGCGAACGTGTATGTAATCTGTCTTACAGATGTCGGATGTCAGTTTGTGAAATGAAATTCCATGCCAGTTTCTCTTGGTCAATCAATACATGGACGGTTAATACCGTTTGTGGATGACGCTGGATGGAATTGTCATCCGATGATAGCCCATACGCGCTCGATTGGAGACATATGTGGTGATCAACAAGTTACGGCATCATGTCGACACTCTGTATAGCATGTTGGGTTACGACACAGGAATGTGTGCGAGCGTTGTCCTGTTCTAAAACACCCCCTGTAACACTGTTCATGAAGGGTAGCACAAGAGGTCGAATCACTAGCCTGACGCACGAATTTGCAGTCAGGATGCGTGGGATAACCTGTTGTCTTGCCAAATTGCACCCCAGTCCATAGCCGAGGCTAGGTCCTGTGCGTCTAACACGCAGACAGGTTGGTTGCAGGCCCTCACCTGGCCTCATTATAACCAACACGCGGCCGTCACTGGCAGTGAGGCAGATCTAGCTGTCATCAGAAAGCACTACTCCCCCACCAAAAGAGCTCTCGCTTGACCTCACTGAAGTGATGACACTCTCTACAGGACCGGACCATCATTTTTCAGGATAATGCTCAAGCACGTACAGTGCAAGCCGTTACTGATTTATTTGACTGATGGGGCTGCTAAGTGCTATACCACCTACTGCACTCATCTGACTTAAGCCCTCGTAAGTTCAACTCAATTTCTAAACTGAAGGACACACTTCACGGCATTCGCTTCAGAACTGCTACAAATTCGTCGGACAATAGACCGCGCTTGAACTGTCAACACAACTGGCACTGACTGCTAAGAGTATCCTACGACTTCCACATCGCTAGCAAGGGGTTATACACAATGCTGGTGACTACTTGGAAAGTCAGTAAAAATTTGAAACACGTCCCTGTTTTGTACGAGCTGTAAATAAATAGTTGCCACTATTAAAGTTCCAAGCTCGTATAATGAGTGTCAATGCAAATGATCCTCGTAAAGGCGTATGTAAAAACTACACAGACTAATTAACGGTTGTGGAGTACAATCAACTCAAGAACAAGTATTTGAGATCGGACAAACTTGCCGTCACAGATACCGTAGTGGTCTAGTTTGATTACGCACAGAATCTGATTCTACCTAAACTGATTATTACAGTGCAGTTCTAAGGACGCTACTGTGACTCTGTGTATTTAAAATGTTCACTGTCACAATGACCAGTCAAGTACATCTTATTGATTTCTGGAAGGTTCAGTAAAAAGAGATTCAAATTCAGTTTCTTACTTTTCATATGACTTCATAAGTAGGAAACGTCTGCTGCCAAACGATATTATTATACGTTCATAGGATTCGTGGGTAGGGAAAAAAATATGTGCTCGGTAAGATTTTGATCTTGGCTTTCATAATAAAACGACGTAACCACACGACACACATTTCCAATTCGGGGACACTCATACAGTCAATTTGGGCCTACATGGAAAAATGCTAAGGTACATTGAAAATATTGAGAAAGTGAGCCAATATACAGGGTGATCAAAAAGTCAGTAGAAATCTGAAAACTTAATAAACCACCGAATAATGTAGATAGGGAGGTAAAAATTGACGCACATGCTTGGAATGACATGGGGTTTTATTAGAACAAAAAAAAAAAAAAACAAAGTTCACAAAATGTCCGACAGATGGCCCGTGAAACATCTCTTGCGCGCGTCGTTTCGTGATGATCGTGTGCTCAGCCGCCACTTTCGTCATGCTTGGCCTCCCAGGTCCCCAGACCTCAGTCCTTGCGATTATTGGCTTTGGGGTTACCTGTGGTCACGTGTATCGTGATCGACCGACATCTCTAGGGATGTTGAAAGACAACATCCGACGCCAATGCCTCACCATAACTCCAGACATGCTTTACAGTGCTGTTCGCAACATTATTCCTCGACTACAAGTATTGTTGAGGAATGATGGTGGACATATTGAGCATTTCCTGTAAAGAACATCATCTTTGCTTTGTCTTACTTTGTTATGCTAATTATTGCTATTCTCATCAGATGAAGCGCCATCTGTCAGACATTTTTGAACTTTTGTATTTTTTCGGTTCTAATAAAATCCCACGTCATTCCAAGCATGTGTGTCAATTTGCACCTCTCTATCTACATTATTCCGTGATTTATTCAGTTTTCAAATTTATAGTGACTTTTTGATCACCCGATATTTCAGTGCGTCATAGCTGCAGAAAGAATCGAGAATACTTGAGATGGTGAAAGCAGTGGGCATTATTGATGACTGGACATAACCGTGCTACGTCACAAAACCCAAAGGAAAGACATTATTTGGGACACAGAGATATGTCATTCTGTTTTAAAACGGAAGCGCATTTTCTGCCTCGTCTACTTATGCAGGAACATTCAGTCCTTACCGAATGGAGAAATGAGGATGCACATTGCGGAAGACGGACACGATGATGGCGAAGACGTCTCTCCGTTGGATTACTGATGCAAAGAAGGAATATATCTCCGCACTATTCGAGTTCCTTCGAGACGACAACACAGAAATACTGAAGAACATTGTCGACGGTCATACATTTGCGACAGTCATGGACTGCCCAGTATGCGGAATAAACACGTGATCGGTAGTAACCCAGCATACACTGCTGCATATCACTGTTGAGGACGGTGTTGTGTCCTATGTATGAATGTAATTGAATAAAAGCATTTCTTTCACTTTGTGGATGATTATGTTAATGCTAGGTTTTTAAAGTGGATTATAATGTGTTATGTTTGTTGGTATATATAATTCCTTCATAAACACCTTTACAGTGTACTTTTGCTTTGAAAATAAATTATATTTGTCGAATTAAAATATATTTTGTTACTTCACGGTCTGAGTACGCTACTTTTAGATCTGAGGATTATTATACAGTCGTCGTTCTCTAGATCATGTATTACAGCGATCTATGTAAAAATAACCTAAGTGTGATTTTTTACTATCAGTACATTATCACGTAATTCATTCGGAAATAAAAATACCTCATTTCAATTTGACTGAAATTTCGTCCATGTACGAGCGACTGAAATGAATAAAAATACGACGTCAAATCTTTGACGCTTTGTATCTTTATTTCCATTTGATAGCGATTAAGTCGTTGTTCCAGTGAAGGCCACAGTTGCTGTGTTAACAGTCACTCTTACCGCCATAAGACGGGAAGGAACCTTACAACGTGGCTCAATGGGACGTACGCCCTGACAGGCATTTAAAAGTGGTTTGCAGATTGTGAATGTAAGTGAATTTTCTGTGAAAGATACGGTTCAAATTTCCGCTCATAATTTGGTACACACTTGTCACTTGTGGGAAAAATTCCAAAATTAGCATTGTATATTTCTTTCAGCGTATTCTAAAAGGAAGTATTATGACATTTCTCACATATGTTCAATAATGGCTTGAGGCAACCAAGTTTATAAAACTGTTCAAATGTTTCGTCGTCGTTGGTCACACTAGGGCACTGAAATGAAACAATGGTAACAGATGAAAATTTGTGGCGGACAGGACCTCGAACACAGACTTTCTGATTTACGCGAGCTGTAGCATTAATCGGCTTGGGCATCCGAGCACAGCCTTTTACACACTACTGATGCAGCGTCTCCCATCCACCCCTTACTTGCAGATCCCATAAGGCGTGCATCCGTATTGAACGAAAGCATCACTGGTCGTCACCATCTTATGCATAAATCTATAAGATATGACGAGTACCTGCAACGATTCTGCGCGTTTAAGGTGTGAGACTGATAATATTTAGCATTCAGAGGTAATCAATTTTCGTAGTCAATTATTTTGCAAGTGGTTCAATGGAAGTTTCACGAATAGATCTATAATTTCAGCTGTACAGAATAAACCGTTGACGCCCGTCGTGCAGCGGTAGATATTTAGATATTTATTGTGCTTACAGTCTGTGTATCTTCTAAAAGACAGGATGTACGTAACGGCTTGCAGCGTCCCGGGCTGTAGCAGGTGGATCCGCGCAGCCCGTATATTATTAGGGGACGGCACGTAGCAGTGAAGTAGCTGTTCCGCGTCAGCCGGCAATTTTTCTTCCCGGAACGCGCTAAGAGCCCATAAATCAGAGGCACGTCATGTCGCATGTTCTCTACAGGGCTGGGCCGGCCGCGGGTGTCCAAGCGTCGCTTCGGCGTCCGTTGTCCTCTGATAACCATAGGCGTGGGAGGAGACAGCATGGGAGGGGCAACTGACGGGCTGTTCTCTGTAGCCGCCTTACGGAAAAGCGGTAATTAATCTGTGTCTAACGAGCAGCTGGGAATTGTCACGGCATATAGTGTTGTGCACACTGACAAGTAAATTTTTGAATAGATAACAAAGATATAGCATACAATTCGTAGCGAAACGTAATAACGAAAGTAACTTTCACATGATATGTCAGTACCGAATAACATAGTTCGGTAAAACTTGGTCCATACATAGAAAGAACCGCTACAGTATAGTACAGAAGGTAACTGAAAGAAATACTGAATGTGACGAACAGAGATCACACTATTATTCAAAGACTAGAATCATCGCTATTCAAGATGGACCCCTTCTACATTCATCTACATCTACATTTTTACTCCGCAAGCCACCCAACGGTGTGTGGCGGAGGGCACTTTACGTGCCACTGTCATTACCTCCCTTCTCTGTTCCAGTCGCGTATGGTTCGCGGGAAGAACGACTGTCTGAAAGCATCCGTGCGCGCTCGAATCTCTCTAATTTTACATTCGTGATCTCCTCGGAAGGTATAAGTAGGGGGAAGCAATATATTCGATACCTCATCCAGAAAGGCACCCTCTCGAAACCTGGCGAGCAAGCTACACCGCGATGCAGAGCGCCTCTCTTACAGAGTCTGCCACTTGAGTTTGCTAAACATCTCCGTAACGCTATCGCGGTAGCGTACCCCTTACAAAAGGTGTAACATGGTACTTAATGGGGTTTTGATACAACGGACAGCACTGCATCTTCTGCAATGTGCTCTCATGCTGGACGCAAGAACGGTAAGGTGGTGGGCTTTCCACTCTTCCAGTAGCAAGGTTGACAACTTCTGGATGGTCTTCTGTTCGTCTGAACGTGAAGCATTACGTCTCCGCAATACTTCCCACACGTGCTCGATGGGATTTGAATAGAGAGAACGATCAGGCCAGTCCATTTTTCGAATGTCCTCTTGTTCCAACTACTTCCCCACCTGCGCTGTTTAATGTGGTCGCGAATTGTCATCCTTATCATCCTTAATAAGGAGTAAGGGCCTAATGCACTCCTGAAACCCTGAAACGACGCACACGTGAAAAGAACACAGTGTCACAGTAATGTTGACCGGTGGGTGTAGCGTGTCCAAAGATTTGGAGGCCAGTAATCCTACGCAACATTATGCCTCTCCACGCCATAGCAGCTGGACCACCACCACGATGATGGTCGACAGTGCTAAATAAACGTGGGAAAACATCAGACACCCAAAAATGAGACTGCAGTTAACTAATTCTGGCTTAATTAGACCGAGTATACAATACAGACTGGCTGTAGAGGAAAACCATTGTGAGAAATAGGAATTCGTTACTTCTTATAAATTTAAGTGTCAGGAAGTTTGTTTCCGAAGGTATCTGGAATGTGGGCTTCTATGGCAATGGAAAGCGGATGAGTGAACAACAAGCAGTTCTGACAAGTAGTGGACTCCCTGCAACATTGTGTCATGCGACACCACTGCTCAGAGGCTAACACTAGGCAGACCATGGCACTACCGATTCATACGTGGGATGCCACTGACGCCACCACACAGATGATACAATTGACGTGGTGCCATGACCAGGAGCGTGGACTGCTGATAAATGGCTTCGCGTTGTGTTCAGCATTGGAACTCTGCTGTGCACAACTATGTACTATCGCAAACGCCCATAGTAGGTTGATAAAGTGGCAGCATAGGCATAGGACCTATTGTTCTAATGTGTGGGAGAAACACAGCGATGGTTGCACTAGCTGAATTCTGCGGGGAGCCACTCAGTAAAACTTCAGGTCACGCCTAGTAAAGGTAGAAAGGAAGCTAACATGACAAAGATATGTGATGGATATCCTACATAATCCTATGTTACCTTTCTCGAGACAGTATTGCGGTGGCATTTTTTAAGAGGACAATGCTCGTCCACAAATATTACAGGTCTCTATTAACAGTCTGTGGGATGCTGAGGTTCTCCCACGGCCAGCAAGATACTCTACCGTTAGTTATTTTATTTTTGCAAGTCGAGCTTGTGTCTTAATTCTATGTACAATTAGCATTTTGCAAAAAAATTTATTTTGTGTCAGCAGTAAATATGCACGCAATTATTCGTCATGAAATGCACCACTAACCAACAATGATAATTTTCAACTGAATATAATTTTCGATCAAGATAGTAAAGTCAACGAACTGACTTTATCCAAACTGAAAAGTAATTTTTGGTAAAATTTTTGGAAATACAGTGATTTTATAATCTACATAAAGTCAGTGAAGAACAGTCTCGATCGCGCTGGTTATGTTATTAAAATGATCGGATTCGGCCTAGGCTTATGCCATCTTCAGGCAGCACCATCAGCTGAAGCTGAGGGTGCCTGGAACAGTCAGTTGACCTTAGTCGCTGAAACAGCGACTGAGGTCAAGTGATTGTTCAACGCATCATCAGCTTCAGCTGATAGTGCTGCCTGAAGATGGCCTAAGTCTAGGCAGAAATAGGCCACTTTAATAAAATATACAAGACTGTTTTTTCACTGATTTTTAGGAAAGATAATTAGGTTTTACAACAATTTCAGCTCAAAATGAGAAAGTAGTACTTACACCTTTTTTTACTGTCTATGAACTGGATCCCTTTTCTTGAGACATTATGATATACATGAAGAGGAAACTAAATTAACGTATCCGAAAGGAGTCAATTCAAGCGGCGATCATTCATCAGGATTTAAACGTAATTTTGTTAAGTTTCCTGTATTTGCGCATTTGATTGTAATGTAAAGAGAAATATTGTTCTTCTTTTTCATGTTCACGTAAGCATATGACGAGATGATCTGATGTGGAGAAACAGAGTACATAAGCAGTAAATAATAAAAGAAAAATCTAGAAACCAAGAGAAAAACTTATGAAATCGTTAAGATAAAATTTTCCGATATGAATATTACTTACGATGAGCCGCCACACGCAGTTGTATTGATATCGTTGTTTATTCCTCAGCCTATGTGTGCTGTAAGATTTTTTCAATCGAGTAGGAAGTTCACAGATCATAGTCTATCACAAATCTAGTATTACAATTTGATAATTAATTGTGTGATTCATGAACTTAGTATCAACAAGATGGCGAACTTTGTACACAGCATGAACAATAATGAATAGCGCTAAGTTAACTATAGGTAATACTATAAATATCAATAGAATAGAAAAGAGTGATGATGAATCATATGCCAGTGGCAGCAGATTTGCTGATCTCCCCTTTTATAATGTAGAGGATTTAGACGATGAAATGATATTGCAAGCTGGAGGCGAGGAATTACTCGTAATTCCGCAAACAGCTACACGGTGGGGTCGCTGGTGGAGTTGTACATAAGACGAACACAAATTTCGATAGCATGTAATCAACAGAGCATGAATAGAAATTTCGATCGCTTATCATCTTACCCCCATGAACCATGGACCTTGCCGCAGGTGGGGGGCTTGCGCGCCTCAGCGATACAGATGGACGTACTGTAGGTGCAACCACAACGGAGGGGTATCTGTTGAGAGGCCAGACAAACGTGTGGTTCCTGAAGAGGGGCAGCAGCCCCTTCAGTAGTTGCAGGGGCAAGAGTCTGGATGATTGACTAATCTCGCCTTGCAACACTAACCAAAACGGCCTTGCTGTGCTGGTACTGCGTACGGCGGAAAGCAAGGGGAAACTACAGCCGTAATTTTTCCCGAGGGCATGCAGCTTTACTGTATGGTTAAATGATGATGGCGTCCTCTTGGGTAAAATATTCCGGAGGTAAAATAGTCCCCCATTCGGATCTCCGGGCGGGGACTACTCAAGAGGACGTCGTTATCAGGAGAAAGAATACTGGCGTTCTAGGGATCGGAGCGTGGAATGTCAGATCCCTTTATCGGGCAGGTAGGTTAGAATATTTATAAACGGAAATGGATAGGTTGAAGTTAGATATAATGGGAATTAGTGAAGTTCGGTGGCAGGAGGAACAAGACTTTTGATCAGGTGAATACAAGGTTATAAATACAAAATGAAATAGGGGTAATGCAGGAGTAGGTTTAATAATGAATAAAAAATAGGAGTGCGGGTAAGCTACTACCAACAGCATAGTGAACGCATTATTGTGGCCAAGATAGACACGAAGCCCATGCCTACTACAGTAGTACAAGTTTATATACCAACTAGCTCTGCAGATGATGAAGATATTAATGAAAAGTATAATGAGATAAAAAATCCATTCAGGTAGTGAAGCGAGACGAAAATTTAATAGTCATGGGTGACTGGAATTCGAGAGTAGGAAAAGGGAGAGAAGGAAACATAGTGGTTGAATATGGATTGGGAGAGAGAAATGAAAGAGGAAGCCGTCTGGTAGAATCTTGCACAGAACGTAACTTAATCATAGCTAACACTTGGTGCAAGAATCATAAATGAAGGTTGTATACATGGAAGAATCCTGGAGATAATAGGAGGTATCAGATAGATTATATAATGGTAAGACAGACATTTAGGAACCAGGTTTTAAATTGTAAGACATTTCTAGGTGCAGATATGGACTCTGACCACAATCTATTGGTTATGAACTGTAGATTAAAACTGAAGAATCTGCAAAATGGTGGGAATTTAAGGAGTTGGGACCTGGATAAACTGACTATACCAGAGGGTGTACAGAGTTTCAGGGACGGAATGATTGACAGGAATGGGGGAAAGAAACACAGTAGAAGAAGAATGAGGGATTGAGTAGTGAAGGCAGCAGAGGATCAAGTAGGTAAAAAGACGAGCGCCAGTAGAAATCCTTGGGTAATAGAAGAAATATTGAATTTAATTGATGAAAGCAGTATTTATAAAAATTCAGTAAATGAAGCAGGCAAAAAGGAATACAAACGTCTCAAAAATGAGATCGACAGGAAGTGTAAAATGGCTAAGCAGGGATGGCTAGAGGACAAATGTAAGGATGTAGAGGCTTATCTCACTAGGGAGAAGATAGATACTGCCAACAGGAAAATTAAAGAGACCTTTGGAGAAAAGAGAGCCACTTGTATGAATATCAAGAGCTCAGATGGAAACCCAGTTCTAAGCAAAGAAGGGAAAGCAGAAAGGTGGAAGGAGTAAATAAAGGGTCTATACAAGGGCGATGTACTTGAGGATAATATTATGGAAATGGAAGAGGATGTAGATGAAGATCAAATGGGAGATACGATACTGCGTGAAGAGGCTGACAGAGCACCGAAAGACCTGAGTCGAAACAAAGCCCCAGGAGTAGACCACATTCCATTAGAACTACTGACAGCCTTGGGAGAGCCAGTCCTGACAAAACCCTACCATCTGGTGAGCAAGATGTATGAGACAGGCGAAATACCCTCAGACTTCAAGAAGAATATAATAATTCCAATCCCAAAGAAAGCAGGTGTTGACAGATGTGAAAATTACCGAACTATCAGTTTAATAAGTAACAGCAGCAAAATACTAACGCGAATTCTTTACAGACAAATGGAAAAACTGGTAGAAGCTGACCTCGGCGAAGATCAGTTTGGATTCCGCAGAAGTGTTGGAACACGTGAGGCAATGCTAACCCTACGACTTATCTTAGAAAATAGATTAAGGAAGCGCAAATCTACATTTCTGGCGTTTGTAGACTTAGAGAAAGCTTTTGACAATGCTGACTGGAATGCACTCTTTCAAATTCTAAAGTTGGCAGGGGTAAAATACAGGGAGCGAAAAGCTATTTACAATTTCTACAGAAACCAGATGGCAGTTATAAGAGTCGAGGGGCATGAAAGGGAAGCAGCAGTTGGGAAGGTGTGAGACAGGGTTGTAGCCTGTCCCCGATGTTATTCAATCTGTATATGGAGCAAGCAGTAAAGGAAACAGAAGAAAAATTCGGAGTAGGTATTAAAGTCCATGGAGAAGAAATAAAAACGTTGAGGTTTGCCAGTGACATTGTAATTCTGTCAGAGACAGCAAAGGACTTGGAAGAGCTGTTGAAGGGAATTCACAATGTCTTGGAAGGCGGATATAAGATGAGCATCAACAAAAGCAAAACGAGGATAATGTAATGTAGTCGAATCAAGTCGGGTGATGCTGAGGGAATTAGATTAGGAAGTGAGACACTTAAAGTAGTAAAGTAGTTTTGCTACTTGGGGAGCAAAATAACTGATGATGGTCGAAGTAGAGAGGATATAAAATGTAGACTGGCAATGGCAAGGAAAGCGTTTCTGAAGAACAGAAATTTGTTAACATCGGGTATAGATTTAAGTGTCAGGAAGTCGTTTCTGAAAGTTTTTGTATGGAGTGTAGCCATGTATGGAAGTGAAACATGAACGATAAATAGTTTGGACTAGAAGAGAAAAGAAGCTTTCGAAATGTGGTGCTATAGAAATTAGATGGGTACATCACATAACTAATGAGGAGGTATTGAATGGAATTGGGGAGAAGAGGAGTTCGTGACACCACTTGACAAGAAGAAGGGACTGATTAGTAGGACATGAGGCATCAAGGGATCACAAATTCAGCATTGGAGGGCAGCGTGGAGGGTAAAAATCGTAGAGGGAGACCATGAGATGTATACACTAAGCAGATTCAGAAGGATGTAGGTTGCAGTAAGTACTGGGAGATGAAGAAGCTTGCCCAGGATAGAGTAGCAAGGAGAGCTGCATCAAACCAGTCTCAGGACTGAAGACAACAGCAACAACCTCATTAAAACAGGGAGCCTTTTAATCCAAAAAGGATGTCTTTAAATCCAAACTAAATACTGTTCAGTCCAAATTGAATGCTACAACTGATGGTATTAGGTATTAACATACTCACAACCGTGAGTATGCTGATAACTATCCCTAATTCATTGAATTATTAACATTAATAATATTATGAAAATATATACAGTGGAATACACAGATCAACAACGTATTAATTAGCTCAGATAGAAAAGGGCTAAACACGTTTTTACACCAACTGCAGATCTACAGAGCGAGCAGTGTGTTCATTTAATAATTTGTGCTGTAAGCTTGTATTCCATTGCTTCTGTCCACCTCCATGTTTGAATTCTGCACATATATGAAGTGCAAATTACATAAAATTATCGAGTATACAGACAAAAAGAAGAAGTATGGAGAAATGCCTGTTTTTGAAACAATGGGCATAAGATAACAATAGCAACCTTTAAAAAAATAAATGTTATTGACAAGTTCTTTTGCATTCTTTAAAATTCTGTTCCTTAGAATACATGTAAAAGTAGTTCAAGCGACACAACCACATATATTAGTGAATATGTTCTGCAAGAAAAAGTTAAAGTCATTTCATGCTGTGGATGTGAGAATTGATGGATGTGAGTATTGATCGATATTGCCCCCTGTTTTTTTTTTATATTACCTTAAAAATTTTAATTCTTTCATTGGTGTAATAGTTTCAAGAACGGACTGATACTGATTGAAATGGTTCAAATGGCTCTGAGCACTCAGTCCCATAGAACTTAGAACTACTTAAACCTAACTAACCTAAGGACATCACTCACATCCATGCCCGAGGCAGGATTCGATCCTGCGACCGTAGCGGTCGCGCGGTTCGAGACTGAAGCGCCTGGAACCGCTCGGCCACCCCGGCCGGCCGATACTGATTGAGTGTGTCAATTTTTTACTGCATGGTACTACATTGTATTTTAGTACAATTAAGGTTAATGAAGAGAGGTCAGCACATCTGACAGCGATGCAGCGGGCCCGGGTTTGATTCCCAGATGGGCCAGTGATTTTGTCCCCTCGGTGGTATCAACAGAAAATAATTTCAACTTGGTGGCTCCACTTCTCGAGGTGGGGGCTCCCGACCATCAACGCGTTACTCTTATTTTATTTCACTTTTTTCTTCTTTTGCTGCGAATCTGATGCAGTGGTAAGTGCCTGAAGCCATCAGCGACTGACTTGGTAAAACAAAGAAAAGGAAGAGTAAGGAACGGTATCTAGTCACCTTCGAATCAATGTCAGTAGGAAAAGTTACAAAATATAGGGAATGTAATGTAATTTTAAAAGATGTTGGAGACACCATGTTGTTCCTTTCAAGACGATATTATTTGTGAAACTGGCGACGTTTCATCCATGAGAGCTGCACTAACTAGTTCGAAATTCTCCTCTTAACACGAAATTTAGTGTCTGAAAAAGTCTTGAGAAGCAAACACAAGTAAGTTCTAAGTTTGGGTGATGGACTGTGTTTGCTGTTTTATCTTTCTTTCTGCGCAGACTGACTGCGCTATTACGCTGGGTGCCTTTCGTGTTCCATAGCGTTGGAGCGTAGCGTTAATTCCTTCCCATTTGAGGCGTGCAACATATGTCACTACGTACAGTGACAGGTTATATATCATCGGCTATTCGCCGGCAGAAGAATTTATTATCGACATCAATTCCGTCACTGGTTCGCTACGCTTTTACACAGAACTGATGGGTCGCGTGCTGAAAAACTATGCAAATAGAGACGGAATGGAATTAGTTTTTAAATATGCAAACTATTTAATTGACGAATTACCTGAAAATCTGTAATTATAGCAGCAAAGTCACATACCTGAAAAAAGAGCTAAATTTTTAACCCTATTTTCGTTAGTGGAGCAGTAATAAGTGAATTGGAATGTTATTAGGATTTCTACATCGTTGTGACTAGGATAAGTCTTCTTCATAACAGCACCTAATCTATTCTAAATATCGTGCTAGTGTATCTGTAAACGAAAGGTCGAATTAATATCTACACTGTCTGGCGAAGAAAGTTAACCCATCAGAAGAATAGGAGAAAAGGAAAAGAAACTTCACTGACTGAGGACATGTAATATTTTTTTGTGACTACAAAATAGGATCAAATATACAAAGAACTTTAGGGTATGGTCCGTCTTATGAATATGATCATAGACTGTATTTGGCCTGTATACATGCATTGATTCGGGTGGGAAGGGTGCCATAAAGCCGTTGTGTGTACCCTTGAGCCCAAATGGCTCCAGTTGGTGTAACTGAACCTTCGTACCATGACTACTGCCCTGGACAGTGGATCAGTGACCGTCCAGGTACGCCACTCGCAGTTGAGATTTTCCCCATTGCCTTTACGGTGGAGGGAACAGGAAGCGTGGTGGTGTGCATTAAGCTCCAAACCTCTCCAAATCTTCTCCTGATGTGGGGTCTTGCCACACTGCTGATGGCTATCAGTCCGTCAGATGGAGCCGTTAAGCTCAGCGGCCTCTTTGGTGGTATTCTTCACGAAGAAAAGGTGCCTGCTGGCGACAAGAAAAGGAAGAACACCGAGCGCTGAATGGTTCGCAATACTGGCTCCTTCCTTGTGCTGCTCAGACGTGGACAACCGGAACATTAACGACGAGTACTCCCGCCCTCACGTTTCCAAGCAGTCAAGCATGCGGCCAGTGACACACCAGAATGCCACACAAATCTCGATACTGTGTGATTGTAGCACCCGGTCTAATAGACGCCCACAGTGAAGCCTCGTTTATGCCCCCTCAGGTGCTGATAACACTGTCTCACGCAATACGCGGCATCTCCACAGCCTTCGCAGTGACCACTCAACATCTCACGCTGTTCACGTTTTAGATCTGACGGCAGCATATGACACCATCAACCTCTGATATCTCATTGCGAAAGTGCAAAAAACAACAAAAAACCAAGTCAAATCAGTTCTATTAAACAGAAGATACTTTGTTGAGTTCGAGCGTAGCAAGAGCAGATGGCGACTACAAAAAAATGGGCTTCCCCAGGGCAACGTTCTTGCCCCCATGATCTCCAATATTTATACAAATGACCAACCAATTAGTCCCCAGAAAACATCGTTCATTTATTTTGATGATAGTCTAATAGCAGATCAGGCATCAAACTACAAGGACACTGAGGAAATAATAGCTGAGAACATGAAAAATCTCACCAACTATTACAATAAAAATCAGCTGAAACCCAATCCAAGTAAGACCCAGACTTGCCTATTCCGTCTTAACAACAGAGAGGCGAAGCGGAAACTGAATGTTTGGTGGAATGACACAGGATTAACACACTGCCCATTCCCAGTGTACTTGGGAGTTACTCTTCATAGGACACTGTCATTCAAGCGGCACACTCAGAAGAGCAGGGCAAAAGTCCAATCACGCAATAACTTACTTGGTAAGCTAATAACATAAAAATTGGGAGTTAATCCAGAAGTTTTACGAACCACCTCAATGGCACTCTGTTACTCTGCTGCTAAGTTTTGCAGGTCCTGCCAAGGACCGGTATTGCCACACAAACAAACTGGACAACGTCCGGTTCCAGACTTGTAGACATATTACTGGATGTCTTAAGCCAACAAGAGTAGATCACCTATACTCCTTATCAGGAATTGCTCCGCCAAATGTCCGACATTCGATACAGAGCAGAACTGAACGAACAAAACAGTTTCAAGATCAACGTCATCAGCTACATGGGTACCAAATGGTACCAAAACGCCTCAAGTCAAGATGTTCAATGGTTCCAATGGCTCTGAGCACTATGGGACTCAACATCTTAGGTCATAAGTCCCCTAGAACTTAGAACTACTTAAACCGAACTAACCTAAGGACATCACACACACCCATGCCCGAGGCAGGATTTGAACCTGCGACCGTAGCAGTCCCGCGGTTCCGGACTGCAGCGCCAGAACCGCTAGACCACCGCGGCTCAAGAAGTAGTTTTCTCCACTCAACCGAACCACTGACAGATTCACCAAAACTTCTAGAAAAGACCTGTGGTAGGAACATCAAGAATCTGCCTACGATTCTGAGTAAGTGTTGCCACCAGGTGTCCAGGTGTCGAACTTGAGTGGGAGAGATGGGAAAACCTGAACAGGCTGCGTTCACGAATGGGCTGATGTTGCAAAAATCTGCGCAAGTGGGGAATTAGTGAAAGTGCTTTACATTCGTGTGGGAATATCCAGACCATGAACCACCTGCTTCAATGTCCGCCAGTAAACCATCCAAGAGCATGCACGGCCCAAGACCTGATGGCGTGCAGCGAAATAACGAGGGCATATGTGGACTTATGAAAGAATGAGATACGAAGCATATACTGCATAATATTTTATTATATCGTATATAATGTTCCATGTACTTTACTTTATAAATTACTATTGTAATATTGTAAATTTTATAGAGGAAAAATTATTCTATAATGTGTTATTTATGTAAATTGTTTGTAGTGCGCATCGACATATATATATTTGCCCCACCACTCCCGGTAACTGCAATAAAGATGAGCAACCGTAATATTCTATGGTGGTCGTTCTACCTGTGACAGGGAATTGCGACTGTAATAATTCACAAATTCACTGATAGTATATGTGTACGAAGTGAGACTGACATCTACGCATGTCTTCTGCGAGCTTCACTTCTTTTGTCAGACAATGCATCTATGTTTTGCGGGATTTGTGTAATCTGAATTTTGTAACCGGTGATTTAATTTAATTTTAGCCATAGCATCAACATTACATTTTATTCCATGTATCTAATAATACCTTACGAAGCTTGCACTCTATATTCCAGTGTTTGAAATTTCATGAAGAATTTAAATCTGCCAAGATTACATCCGTATTCGTAATGTACGCTGCTACACAAGTAGGAAAACAAATAATGTAGTTTATCATTTCCTGCAGGGGTAGAGCGACCGTTAGAAATTAAATTTGCAGAGCAGTCAAATTTCGCATGGAACGTTTTTCCCTTATTTGATAGGTTTCACTCGGCTAACACGAGCATCTTCAGAACTGTGGATATTCAATGTATTAACACCGCCACAACATAAAATAAACTCACAGTATCAGTTAACAACGTGATAATTATTACGTAGTGGAGGGCCACACGTTACAAAAATTGGGCTGCGTATAGCACCGCCGTTTTATGTGAAATGGAGTAAGTCGCCTGTGTGTAGTTAACGTAAATCCTTTGCTAAGGTACATTCTGAGCTTAAGCAGCAGGACGTTGTTGGGTGAGTCAGTGCCCTTAGTGAAATGCACTTTGGCTGCTTTTACGAGCATTAATACAGAAACATCATGTATTTCAACAGGTTATTAATGGCATTAAAACTAACCTACGTTATCGTGGATTAAACGTAGCATTCGCACGTGGTGACATGCTTCGTCTTATAAGAATAGCTGTTAGCGTACAATACATATTTATTTACGAAATACATATTTATTTATGACATACATGTTCAATTTGGGATATATATAAATATTTCCGTATACTCGTGCGGGTATGAAATTTCAGATTGCTTGGAATTTTCGTACTCAAACCAGAGGGCAATTAGGAACACCGCTATTTTGGCGCTGCTGACGTCATAAACATGGTTCAGTGTCGCCGCTTTTACGGGTTTGAACACGGTTTTAATATTCACAACTGATTATAAATATCTTTCAGATTATCATAGAAAAGAAATTAAAATTACCGTTCCTTACGTGCGTCGTGTTACGTATGTCATATTTATGAAAACTCATTAAAATCAATAACAACCAAGTGCAACTAGGAGCATATGATTACAGAATTCATACTTAATGACAGGATTCATCAAAAGATTTCATCGCACTAAGATGGGAAAACGTAAAGAAAGTAAAATTACGTTACATTAAATTTTCACATTTAATCAAGACCAGTTGTACACATCACGTGAAAGTGGCAATTATAATTTTGATTTGTATTTTCACTACGTCTTTTCAAAATTATTTTAGTTACAAGGTATGTTTCTTCTTTTTGTATATGGAAAGGCCCAAAAAGCGGGGGATATACGCCATAGTTTAGTGTTTTTTGTATTACATTCTTTTACATTAGACTTCATGAGAAAGTTTCAGCCTAAGCACATGTCTATGGGGCTATGACTCACTTACAATTCCGTCTTGAGATATTTTCTTCTAGTATTTTGAAAGAAAGTCGACTAGGTGCCCTGAATCTCTAACGTAGCGTCTCCGACTCTAGTTTGTGGATCATTTCTGTGACTTATTCGTGATGGCTAATACACCGATGAGCCGAAATATTATGACCATCTGTTTAATAGCACGTTGTTCCATATGTCAACGACAGTACAACAGAGATTCTGCTTATCGTGGATTCTACAAGTCCTCGACAGCAGTCCAGAAGTATGTGGCACCAGACGTCTACACAAAGATCAAGCAATTCCCGTAAATGACGGGATGCCGGTTTACGGGAACGCAGCTTGCGCCCGATATGTGTTCCAATGGGTACAGATCAGACACATTTACTGACCAAGACATCAATTTGAGTGAAACACCTGGTTAAATCCGCAGGACAGAACAGGTAGTTGGAAGTGTGAAAAGGGGCCAAAAATGAGCGGCTCTCAGTTACACTCGAACACGTATAACTTTATTTAGTTGGCCAAACATTACAGCGCAAATTACGAGCTTAACTATCGATTGAATGTGTCACACAATCTTATGGCTTAAGGGTACAACCTCCTTAATTTTTAAAACGGCTGAAGGAACATGATTTAGAACACAACTACAATAAATTTTCAAAAGGCAGAAAGCGCAAGGTTTTATCATAAAATAATATTTCAATGGAGCTGAAGGCACAAACAATCTAAGACTTGACAAGTAAGGAATTTTTATTTTAAAACGGCTGAACGTCCATAATTCAAAACACAACTACATTAAATTTTCAAAGCCAGAAGGCCCAAAGCTTTATCCTTAAATATTTTTAAAAAAGGAGGCTGTAAGGTCCAAACAATCTATGACTTAACAATAAGGAATTTTACTTTCAAGTGGCTGAAGACACATGATTCAAAACACAACTACAATAAATTTTTACAAGGCAGAAAGCCCAAGGCTTTATACAAAAATAATTTCTTTTCTTAATGAGGCTGAAGGCCCAAACAATCTAAGATTTAACAAGTAAGGAATTTATATTTTAAGATAGCTGAAGGCCAATGACTGAAAAACACAACTACAATTAATTTTCAAGAAGCAGAAGGCCCAAAGTTTCATCCAGAAAAAAATATTTAAAATGAAGAGTTTGCTGGTTTGGAGTTGGTGAATATGCCGCTCGTGATGCACGATGCGCATCTGAAATGTGCGGACAGCTTGCCGTACATAAGATATGCCGCACTTACGCGGAATCCGATATACAATGGCCTAATGCAGATCGAAGTCCTATGTAACACATCCCGGAAGTACAGATTTTTGATGGAGAGTGAAACATAACTTTAACCCATTTTTCTTAATATTTTTTTCTATTTTTGCGGAAACATTTACAACACGCAGCACGTAAGAGGTTATTTGGAAAATCTCGTTCTCATCGTTGTCCTGCCGTTTTCACTTTCTAAGAAGAATAACCATTGTGCAGGAACACCGGTTGGGGTTGTTCCGATTCTGCTTCCAGTTTGTCAGCATCTGAGCTGGCATGGACTCGAGTATCAAGCATAATTACAACGCCCATTGTTTGTGTCAGATGTTGACAACTAATAGCCTATAAATACGTGACGGTATGAGCGGATTTTCGAAAAACCGAATTTCCAAGAATCTCAGGGCTTCTACATCACATCAGTACGTCTAAAAAGGGCATAAAACCTTCCTTCTTCGTCTAATTCTTCACTGTAATTGTAGTGAATAAAAAAAAGGAGGGATCATCTGAAGCTAATCAATAAAGTTGTTAAATAATTTCCTAGGGCTGCCAATAGAAATTCACCATAACTTGAACAACCTATAGTCATAACTCTGCGGAGAAAGTAAAACCCATCTACGACATGAGTATAAAATTCTATTAATATAAATTAACGGTATGAACAAAAGTGTTGCTCTCATCGTTCCTTCCTCCTTTTCAGTTCTGTTCCTACCTCAGCTAATTTATAGATTGTAATGATAACCAGTTGTCTGCACAAAGAAATGTATGTACATATGTGTCTAATTTATCAGGTTCTTTCAAGTACTATATCAAAGTTTCCACTGGCAGTTACACACAAACGTTAATGAAATTGGCAAAAACTACTTCTCCTACAATCCTTTAATAATAAATTCACTCTTACAGTGCAAACATTTTTTTATTAAGATGTTGCATTTTGCTTCTTCCACATATCGTCTTTGCTCTGTTTACATCCTCACTCAGTAGGAAAAGAATATGTTTGTATCCTTTCTTGATAGAGATTATTTATATTGTAAACGAAAACATAAGGTGTATATCACATGTGTGACCCGCAACACCGACATTAAGAATGTTATGAAATATGTCACAGTAGTTAATGTACAATATGTATGCTGTTAGCAATCAACAACATATACATCGACGCGGAAAAGCATGTAGAAGAGAATAAAACAAACTGCCAACTACTGGAACTTATATAAGCGAATACATCTATTTCGTGTTATATTCAAATGAATGCAAGTACTTTATTGTGTGTTTATTAATGAAATAACGTATGAAGTGGCACTAAATATTCAAAAACTGCATTGTTGTGTCGTGCAGAGCGGACGACATGCTGTTTATTAAAACATCTACGTAGGTGAAAGTATTTGCCATTTGAAGATGGCCGAAACCGGCTACGGTACTAAAATACAACATTTTAAAAAGAATCTGTTGCTGGTTGCCTCATTTAACAACTATCGGATATCACGAGATCAAATGTACATAAAATAATATAAAAACGGAGAAATAAATAACTGAAACTTTATGGCTAAGTTTCTGAGTTCGAGTCTCGGTCTGGCACTCAGTTTTAATCTGCCAGGAAGTTTCATATCAGCACACACCCTGCTGCAGAGTCTAAATATCATTCTGGAAGTCGAAGAATGTTTAATTGCTTTCGATTGTTTTTATCCTTTTGGTGTCTCCTTTTTTCTCTTCTTTCGCGGAACTATTTACTTCGTTATTATGTTAGGGGGGTTACTAAGAACTGCACTTTCACGCTCTTTATAACTTCATGGACGGTGTGAAAATGTCGTAAATTCACGACGCTGTGTTCTGAATCTAGTCTAGTAGACGCGAGATTTTCGTGGATGACCACGTCTAGCACGTAGGCCGTTAACGGCCCATAAACGATGCAGGGTAACGTGATATTCACGCTGTCTCCTCGGCTGGTGTGTTAAACAGCCTTTCCCGGCATGCACTGCATCACTCGGCCGTTAACTCTGCGTACGTGAACCCCTCATTTATCATGCCTGGGGAGACAGTCTGCTTACAGCAGCGAACTTCGTGTTTGTCATTGCTCTGTGGCTAACACACACACACACACACACACACACACACACACACATATATATATACACACAGACACACACATTCGGCTCGTAATACGAAACGCTTCAATTGTGATTCTCACTGTCATCAGCATGTCATCGAATATAGCTCGTTAATAACCCACTTAGAGATGATCAGAGCTTGCACGAGACATGTTTCGTTGAATACCGATTTTATCTGCTGTTTAACCTATTAAATGGCATTATTTCCATTTGGGGAGTTGTCTTTGTAAGTAAATTTTTTTATATTTAATTATGTTGGCAGCAACTGTATTTCGTATTGTTGTATACAGCTTTATTAAGCTTGTGTAATGCCTGCTAGTCACTGGTTATTAAACAAGTGAACAGTTCAATATTATTTGTGTGAAATTTCTGTTAGTTACAAAGGTTGAACATTTTCAAAATAATTTATAATGTTATGTACATATTTTCGAGTACCTGTGTACTGGTATGTTCTCCTTTAGAAGATTATTTTTTGTCGATTGTCTATTTCCAAGCTCTATTTTATTTTCCCAAGAAGGCTCTCTGAATTGCGATCACCATTTGTGGCACATTGCAGGTTCCGTCTAAAACAATATTTTGTTTTTCTTTTCTCTTCAGGAACAATGAGTTGCTATAAAGCACTTCTATGAGGGAAAACGAAGACATTGCAAATGACACCAATTTAATGGCTTCTTCTGGTGATGAAGGTGAAGTGAGTGAGACCTGTGACAGCGTCGAGCTTACTCCCGACTCCGTATGTGATATGTCTGATTGATGATATCCATGAAAATGTAATGGTAGATACTCTTTCTGATGATGTCTCAGGTATCTAGGAAGTTCACACTAATGAAGAATGGGAGGACGAGTGTATTGCAAGCCATCGCATGAAGAAAATGAAAGCTAATATCGCTTCAAACTGGACAACCGAAGATGAAAATTACATTAAAATCTACACCTATTGAGCAGATATCTAACAGAACTAATGCAATTTGTTACCGACACTAAGCAGGAAGTCTGGAGCTGAATACTTTGAGGAATTTCTTGCTGAACAAGCAATGAACTTGTTTGTCAGTACAACTATCCAACATGTTATGAACGCATAGAAAGTTCTTCCCTGGATACCACGTTCTCCCATAGGACCAGTTACTTTGGAATGAAGACTAAGATGTTGTTGTAAAGTGCATTTGAGACACAACAGATATCTGGATATCCAATACCACCTTTACTTCAATGATAACATGCATGTGAACAGAATCTCAGCTGACAAAAGGAATAAGTTTTTCTAAATTCTTGCCTCGATGGTCTTGCAGAATAAGAATTTCTAGTTTTTTATGACAGCCTAAGTATTGATGAGCGAATTGTTCGGTATTACAGATACCATTACCTAAAACAATTCATTCACGGTAAACCAGTGACATTCGGATTCAAACAGTAGGCCATCTACTATTCCCATCAACTTTTGTCTCACGAATGAAAAGCATTCCACTGCTTCAATTCAGAAGGATGATGGCAAGGCCATATTGAGCACGCCCCTGATCCAAGGACAGGACATCCATCATACCCGAAGACAACCGCTTCACGTGTTCCGGTTGTAATCAGGACTTCTCGGGCAGGACACGTGATTTAACGCAAGATATTTGAAAAAGAAATAAATTTTGGAATGTGAAAGGAAAGTGCTAGGAATCAGTGTTCTGCGTGCAATGTGGTACTCCGTAGTGAATGCTTTGTGGTCTGGCACAAATTGTAAAAGAAAATGTAAAATTATACTGGAATGTTCCATGATCCCCATCTGGGGACCGACTGAAATGAAGCGTTTGTTTCAAGATTATTTAACTTTTTTACAATAAATTCCATTTCCCAGTCTCTCTGTCAATCAGAAAACATAGAAATAAAAGTAGACTGAAGAAACAAATTGGTAAATCATGGGTTAATGTGATTGGTAATTATCTGCCGGACTTTTACTCTAACAAGGGAACATCCCCATCGCACCCCCCTCAGATTTAGTTTTAAGTTGGCACAATGGATAGGCCTTGAAAAACTGAACACAGCTCAATCGAGAAAACAGGAAGAAGTTGTGTGGAACTATGAAAAAATAAGCAAAATATACAAACTGGGTCGTCCATGTGTAAGATATGCAATATTAAGGGCCTTCTGAGGCGAGGAGCGCCGTGGTCCCGTGGTTAGCGTGAACAGCTGCGGAACGAGAGGTCCTTGGTTCAAATCTGTCCTCTATTGAAAATTTTGCTTTCTTTATTTTCGCAAAGTTATGATCTGTCCGTTCGTTCATTGACGTCTACTGTTCACTGTAATAAGTATAGTGTCTGTGTTTTGCGACCTCACCGCAAAACCGTGTGATTAGTTGACGAAAGGACGTGCCTCTCCAATGGGAACCGAAAATATTTGATCGCAAGGTCATAGGTAAACCGATTCCTCCACAGGAAAACACGTCTGATATTTTGTATACGACACTGGTGACAGCATGTGCGTCACATGACAGGAATATATTGTCGACCCACCTAACTAGTACACTTGGCGAATGGGTGAAAAGTTTCTTCTACATTGCCCGATTTAGGTTTTCTTGTGGATGTAATAATCACTCCAAAAAAAGTGATGAAAACATAAGAGTTTTTCACATAAACTGAAAATAAAAGTTAAAATTTTGGGTGGAGGGAAGATCTGAACCAAGGACCGCTCGTTCCGCAGCTGTTCACGCTAACCACGGGACCACGGAGCTCCTTGCCTGAGAGTCCCCTTAATATTGGCTATCTTACGCATGGACGACCCAGTTTGTATATTTTGCTTATTTTTTCATAGTTCCACACAACTTCTTCCTGTTTTCTCGATCGATCTGTGTTCAGTTTTTCAAGGCCTATCCACTGTGCCAACTTATAACTAAATCTCAGGGGGGTGCGATGGGGATGTTCCCTTGTAAGTTACGTAAGGCGAACATAAAGAATATTCTGTGAGTGAATAAGGCCCAATATTTTTTCAATCTCGGTGTTATATAAATTGTTCGTTTAACTATTTCCTCTTGCTCTGGTCCTCACAAAGGGGAAAACACAACTAACAAATTAGGCCGTTCGTATAAAGAGGCTAAATCAGTATGATGCCTAATAGAGTTGTAACTTCACCACTTGTACGAGTTTACACCTCTCGTCAGCAACACATCTAGTGCAATGTTACTACCTTCAGACAATGAGATACAGCCGGATGGCTGAATGGTGCAGGAATAATGCACTATTCCGTTTAAGCCATGGCTCGTCCCAATATGGTCAAGGCGAAACGTGCACAACTGTTTGGTGTCCCGGTACAAATTAAGTACAATTAGGACTAACGGAGGTTTCTAATTCTAATAATAGTGGTGTTTGTTTATACTAACCGATTTTAACCCAAGTTTTCATATCTTTACTACACACTGATTCTCGTCGTTAATGATGACTTTACGAAGTACGTGGTTAGATGAATCACTTTACATGTTCAGTTTACTACACACACTTAAACTTTCCAAAATAATTATACTGAACAATTAAACCTCCGAATCCGTTTAAGTTCTTGTACAACAGAAAATAATGTTAATTTCGACACGACAGTGAAGTTCCACAGGGCTTATCAGAGCTAAAGGCATTCATATACTGGAAAACAAATTTTAAGTAATTGTAAGTCCAGCAGTATCATAACAATGTGCTACGTAACAAGTCCTAACTGCTTCAAAAATAATATCTGCTCTTTCGCTAGATAAAAATATCATTGACTATATCGCATAAGTCCCACGAAACTAAAGAAAAGTATCATTGGCGATGATGCACAAGTCCCACGAAAACAAGTGTCCTCTCAAAAATCGAAACCGAGCTCACACAAAGACTAACACTAAACTCTACAGAATATTCCAAGTCTAGCGGTTGGTCACCTGACCAAGCTGTTCAGAAACACAGATCCGAGGCCGTTTTACTTTTGAAAAACGCGCGCATGCGTGCGCGCGCGTGCATACACACTCACACGCATATATCCACACTCGTGTGTTTAAATGAATCTCTGCAATATGCTGCGTTCTGTTCGCACATCTTGAAGATTATTGTTACGACCTCAGCTTAACATCAGTCCTGATGCAACAAGTCTGGTGATGATCTGATGTAAGACGTGGGACCGGGTCTCTGCTTGCAGCCATCTTACACGTCCGCTGTTCGGTAATGTCCGTCGGCGCTTATACGGTGGATGACGCAACAACTTTATGGGGTAGAAATATTGCTTGCGGATGGCAGGCTCAGCTTAAGCGGCACTCATGATCCGACACCAAGTTTTTAAGGGGTGCTGAAGTGGAAGCTATGCCACTGGCAGCCTTCCTCGCACCAGTGTGCTCAATGATCTACGTTGGGAGACGTTAAAGAAAGATTTTGACGCTATTATGAAAAACACGGCGTAACGGACTAGACGGGATAAAGGGGTGCACAAGCTGCTGGCACGTTTCACATTAACCTTGTTCTAGTTCTAAGGGCGCAGTGTATGTTATGTAGATAATTTTGAGGTATAGCGAATATAGAGTGAGATGTGCGGCTCTCTGACCTAATGCTAACAGTTTCTAGTGCTTGATGGGCTGAGGTGCACAGCTGTTGCGTTTAGGTAACTATGGTGAACGCGTGCGTAATATAATGGAGTGTCTTCATTGTTCTATGATGAGCCATGAGAGAGAGAGAGTGATTGCTGGTCAAATAATTTCGAAGAAACCAATTTTTCGTCCGCAAGCCCTAACCAAACACAACTGAAAATGATTCAAATGGCTCTAAACACTGTGGAACTTAACAGATGAGATCATCAGTCCCCTAGACTTAGAACTACTTAAACCTAACTAAACTAAGGACATCATACACATCCATGCGCGAGGCAGGATTCGAACCTGCGACCGTAGCAGCAGCGCGGTTCCGGACTGAAGCGCGTAGAACACAACTGAGTTGAGCATCGCCACACAGCTCATTACTAGCAATGTCGTCCGCCTTAACGTTTCATTCCAATTGTTTTTTATTTTATTTGTTTATTTTTTGTATTTGCAGGAAAACTTATATTGGATGTCTGTCCACATCAGTTACTAAACAAATTACTAAAAAAGTAATCTGCACGTAGAATTTATCATAAATAACTATTATTCTTTGTTGCCTTAGAGTGCGACCAATGACGACGATTAAATCTTTTACGCTCTTTTGAAATGCGTTGTCGTTCTACTGATACAGGCTCAAACTCTTACTTGCCCACTTCCATACTTTGGTACTGCCAGACACATACGTGCATTACTGCAGCTCGTGTCATTTACGACAAACTGTTGACTTGGTCACCCGAATAAAATGAGACTGTTCCTTGGTCTGCGATTACATAGTACACGTCACGCAAGTTTCAGGACAATGTTTAATGTTACATATTATTCCAGATTTGCATCCAGCTTGCGACCGAACCGCTGAATCTTCCCGTCAGTAAATGGGGTATGTTCTCCACTGACTCGGTTGTTTTAACCCCCTCCACTGACGGAATGACCCACTTCCCAATTCCGTAGGTATAAAACCAATACGGACTTGTAGCTGTCACGCCTTTGCGCTTACTGCTACGTATTTTAACTGTAAATAGCTCAGTCCCAATGGTAAGAGGCAGTAGTGAATTCACGTAGTTAATATTTGAATCCAGCACAGCTGCCACAAGCTCAGCTCACTTTTACTCCACTCCTACCCTCGCCATTGCACCACATTAACTAGGTGCTACGTGGACCTTGCTAAATTCACTTGCGTATACATTTTTGACCGTTACTCGCCAGTATTTACCTAATGATTAGTACACTCCTAACCGGACTATTTCCCTAAGAGCTGTGATGATTGAACGGGTTCGATCCACGGCCTACAGTGCCCTACAGTTCACATGGTAACACTGCCTACCTGACCCACTTAACTTGGTAGTGAGCTTATGTATCCAATCACCACTGCTAGCACCAGTGGATAATCCTATCAGCACGACGAGAGCAGCAGACTTACCGTCGAATCCTCCTGAAAATACTTATAACTACGGTCGCCAGCACTGAAGGAGCAAAAGAATAAATCCATTTTTGGCTCGTTTCAAAGTGAAATGGCTTGAGTTGAATTTAAACTTAATTCTGAATATTACTATTTCTGATCATTCTAGATGATTCTACAAAGCAAATACTCTCTCAATTTCTGTGAGTTGGCTTGGTAATTACTACCAAGACAGTTTATGCAACTTCGGTTAACAAAATTCTATCCTTCAACTAATTTAATGATTTTGGATATTACTCTTTGGACCATTGATACAGAATTAGTTAAGTGACTTTACTTGAAAGGTTGCTCAGAAAAATTTAAGTAACTATAAATAGGCGACTCATTCTGGTGTGACCATTGCTCTTTTCAACATTCTTATACGCTAAAGTATTCTACAACCAAAAGAATTGTAAATGAAAGAGGCGATGGTGGCCTCAGTCTGATTTCACTATACTATGTTTGAGGTTACTGCACTTTACAATGAACAACATGCGTCGTAATTTTACTCATTACTATATTCTGTCCTCTGCACTTGCATAAAAGAAAACTGGTATTCTCCTTTTACATGTATACAAAGTTCGACTTAACAATTGCAAGCAGTCTTGCCTTGGGTAGACGTGTCGGTGCTGGTGGTGAGATGCATGTGGCTAATGCAGCTCTTCACGCCTCATGCCCTTAATGGCGGCTGGAACTATGAGCTGTAGCACTCATATAAGCTACTGCACGTCCGCCATAAAATCTGGGCACAGGAACTCTTACAATCAGCCCCAGTGGCATAGGGGCGGAAGGACAACCATTCGTCGCGTTTTACTCCAAAAACGGCGACGATATTCGCCTCTTCGCTGTTGCACAATCACTTTTGCGTGAGCACAGTTACGCACGTCCGATCACGTCAACACTCCCCAGGCCATTCCATTGTTCAGTCCCTGTGTCTCCAGCTACCCCTAGCTACGCTCGTATCACCAAGAGTGGGGGCGTTACCCTACCACCTTTTTACCGAAATCATTTAGTATTTAAGAATATTTATATTTACTACCCTGGAGTCCATATCAGTCATAATAATTTACTACTAGCGCTTTACAACATTAAATTATACAGTAATAACTTATAATTACCAAGAAAAAGAATACATTTGACTCTGAGAGCTTAGTGCATTGTCTGACAGGCAGCGCTAATTCCCAGTTTCGCCAATAGATGGCATCAGGGTGCACTCCCTGGCAGTCTCACACAAGCGCGCCTGTTTCCGACGTGCAGGCTCCAAATTACTGTCAGCCCACCATCATTTCAGTTCCGTTACAAGCTCTTTATTGAGGCTTCGAAAAAGAGCAGGGTGTTGTGGAGACTAATTCATAATGAAGTCATATAAAGGGCACGTCGATTCTGGTGACGAGTCTTCTATGTTGCTGTCTTCCATATAGTGCTGATTAATGTATGTGATGCACGAGACGCTGTGGGCCAATTAACTGGAGAGTTTATACTTCCTGATGGGAAAATTAGCAAGAGCCGTTTTATCATAACCTCTTTCGCTCTCAGTAGCATCCTAAATATATCCGCTTACAAAAGTAATGGGAATAGGATATCTCAATTTCGAAAACACACAGGGGGTGCCGGTAATGTCCAAATCCACCTTAAAATATTGTAGTTCTGTGCGAGTGTTATGTCCGTGGTAAAGCCGAGTGATCTAAGGCGCTGTAGTCATGGACTATGCGGCTTGTCCCGGGGAAGGTTCGAATCCTCCCTCGGGCATGGGTATGTGTGTTTGTCCTTAGGATAGTTTACGTTCAGTAGTGTGTAAGCTTAGGGACTGATAAGCTTAGCAGTTAAGTCCCATAAAATTTCACACACATTTGTACACCTACATCTACATACATACTCCGAAATCCACCATATGGTGCGTGGCGGAGGGTACCTCGTACCACAACTAGCATCTTCTCTCCCTGTTCCACTCCCAAACAAAACGAGGGAAAAATGACTGCCTATATGCCTCTGTACGAGCCCTAACGTCTCTTATCTTATCTTTGTGGTCTTTCCGCGAAATGTAAGTTGGCGGCAGTAAAATTGTACTGCAGTCAGCCTCAAATGCTGGTTCTCTAAATTTCCTCCGTAGCGATTCACGAAAAGAACGCCTCCTTTCGTCCACAGACTCCCACCCAAGTTCCTGAAGCATTTCCGTAACACTCGCGTGATGACCAAGCCTACCAGTAACAAATCTAGCAGCCCACCTCTGAATTGTTTCAATGTCCTTCCTCAATCCGACCTGAAAGGGACCCTAAACGCTCGAGCAGTACTCAACAATAGGTCGTATTAGTGTTTTATAAGCGGTCTCCTTTACAGATGAACCACATCTTCCCAAAATTATACCAATGAACCGAAGACGACTATCCGCCTTCCCCACAACTACCATTACATGTTTGTCCCACTTCATATCGCTCTGCAATGTTACGCCCAAATATTTAATCGACGTGACTGTGTCAAGCGCTACACTACTAAAGGAGTATTCAAAAATTACGGGATTCTTTTTCCTATTCATCTGCATTAATTTACATTTATCTATATTTAGAGTTAGCTGCCATTCTTTACACAATCAAG
The DNA here is from genome assembly GCF_023864275.1 of Schistocerca cancellata. Taxonomy (NCBI): domain Eukaryota; kingdom Metazoa; phylum Arthropoda; class Insecta; order Orthoptera; family Acrididae; genus Schistocerca; species Schistocerca cancellata. The sequence goes on from NC_064627.1 coordinate 643,135,245, forward strand.
AATCCTGTCCAAGTCATCTTGTATCCTCCTACAGTCACTCAACGGCGACACCTTCCCGTAGACCACAGCATCATCAGCAACTAGCCGCACATTGCTATCCACCCTATCCAAAGGATCATTTATGTAGATACAAAACAACAGAGGATCTACCACACTTCCCTGGGGCACTCCAGATGATATCCTCACCTCCGATGAACAGTCGCCATCGAGGAAAACGTGCTGGGCTCTATTACTTAAGAAGTCTTCGAGCCACACACATATTTGCGAACCAATCCCATATGCTCCTACCTTAGTTAGGAGTCTGCAGTGGGGCACCGAGTCAAACGCTTTCCGGAAGTCAAGGAATATGGCATCCGTCTGATACCCTTCATCCATGGTCCTCAAGAAATCATGTGAAAAAAGGGAGAGTTGCGTTTCGTAGGAGCGATGCTTTCTAAAGCCATGCTCTCCTCAGCTGCTACGAAGTCAACTCTTCGACTTCGTAGCAGCTCAGGAGAGTTCCGCATACCATCCTAAGGGAGCCATGGGTCTGATGATGGTTGTGTAAAAATAACCGAAACCGGTTACCTATGACATTGAAACATAAATGACGTGATCAAGACTGAACTTTAGTCAAAATACTTAAACCTAACTAACCTAAGGACATCACACACATTCATGCCCGAGGCAGGATTCGAACCTGCGTCCGTAGCGGTCGCGCAGCTCCAGACTGAAGCGCCTAGAACAGCTCGGCCACAACGGCCGGCCCCTCTTCATCCCTCCGCCGACTCTGTCTATCCATCTGTCCTCTTTCTGTCGACCTCTTCTTCCCATCATCACGCTATCTCCTGCACTCCAGTGGGGGTTAGTGTTTTGTACTACGTTTGGTTGAAGTATACGAGGGCTTAGAAAGAGACATTGAACATAGTTATGTAACATGTGTTACACAAATGTGTGTCTGATTCTCTGCTGTTTTATTCCATACATTTCCAGAGACGATGTTAAATTTACCTTTTTTGTTCATCCAAGTGACTTCATCTTACGCTGCGAGACACGTCGGCAAAGTTGATATATGGCTCAGTGCTCATTCTCGCGACCTGTTTGAGACAGTGAACGGCAATAACAGGAGAGAAGTAGCACTGCATAGTTTTGAAAGCATTGCACGTGTAAGGTGTCAGGCAAATCCAACACCTTCCGTGAAAACCCCGACGTGATAGCAAATACGGCAGTAAGTCACATAGCTCCGAATAAATCCTGACATTAAATTAAGCAAAGTAATACGATCAACGAGTGAGCAAATGGGATATCACAGACTAACACAAGAACGCCTAAATGCATGTCATACCTTCCCACCGTGAGACAGACGCAGTTCCGAGGGGAGAAACGAGAATAGAAGCCGAGAGCAGAACCGTGTTAAGCTAGAAGGCCCTACCATAAGGGACGGACACCCACATTGCCGGCCCACCGCCAAAACCACCCCCCAGCCCATGTTAAAAGATAGAGCCCTCCTGAAGAACAGTATAGATCTTACGACAACACTAAAAGGGCCACACCAGCTGCAAGTTTTAGCGTGAGACTATACGCGTCTCTGTTACGTTGCAGACGCTAAAACCATTGCCCCACCACGAAAAGTATAACGTTTCTTATTGGATAGACAGAATTTTTATAGGCGGAGCTTAAGGTTAACACTGAGACCCTGATTGGTCAGTTGAAAACACACCCAGTTACCTTTTTGTTAAACCAGCTTCGGTAAATTGTAGTAAGGAGGTGTTATAGAAGAGTTGCTTCCGAGACGGCGAGGTGCGAGGAGCTGCGCCGCCCGCCGCCCCCTGACGCTGACTAACCACCGACAAGGTAATGAACGCATGCGATGCCCCATAAAAGCGCATAAGGCTTCACTCATAACTGCAGAAGTCTAATCTGTTACACCCCATTTTGCGTAATACTAGTGTCGATCGTCAATTAAAACTCATAGTGTTCACATTTGCTACGAGAAATTAAAATCTGAAACGCGATGATTTTTCTGTTATATAATTATTGAGAAGCCACATCAGCCACTGTAATTTAAAACAAGTTAAATAAGTAATTAAAAATAATTGAGGGCCACTGTAGATCATTTTGATAGTTTTCTCTTTTATTATACTTAACTTAAACCTAGATTATACTTGTGATATGGCATAGGTCATCCTTCGATGCATTATAGAAGTTGGAAACCCATTCAGGGAATATTCGTTCACATTTTTGTTGAACGTAGTTGGTTTTTATCATCCTGTATTAAAATATTTCCTTTTATCAGTAGTGCAATTTATAAACAATCTTTTGTGAGTAGAATAAAAATTCCAGTGGCAAACTTAACTACTTTCTCGACGTTATTTTACCTGCTAACTAAAAATAGGAAAGCCTTGAAACCCTTCCACTAAATTTTGTTAGTATTAAGATTCTTTTACAGGGAGTGCAGTGGAGATGGCGTTGAAATCATTAAGTATTTGATTATATCATCGCTAGCCTCACTGAACTCTTCTGAACTCTACATGTCATGTGTGGTCTGGCGTCTTCTTGCCAGCGACAGGTCCCAGGTTCAAACTAGTCAATTCCCTAAAAAACACGCTCACAGCGTCGTTGCGCGAAAGTGGTAGGGAGACACGACTTAGAACAAACAGACACCACGCGGAATGTTAGAAACGGCAACTAAATAACGGAAGCAAATGCCAATAGGTCTTTTTCAAACTTTTTTCACGTTACCTCTTCTCGTGTACACCGCCATCCCTGTTGATAGCAGAGAACCTCTGTCCAACAGTATTTTTATAAAAATAAGTCATTTACCTAAGAAATTTGTTTGATATTACTAAAGGTGTTCTTGTGTTATGGTTCAGTTTATCACCTGCATTCATCGTACATAGGTGGTTCTTCACTCCACGGTGGTTCTTTCCAGATAGTAAGTAACGAATAAACCCCCGATTCCTTACAGAGTCGAACTCGTGTGGATAAATAGTTTCAAACTCTGGGTACTTTACGAATGAGTTAGTATTTTAAATATTTGACGGTAAGTATGCATTCGAGAAAGTTTTTATATTATGTTTAAACTTTTTTGGAAGTCGCTGAGTGCGCTGGTTATGGAATCCTGTAGTTTCGGAAACCTGCACTCCGTTTTAAGAAAACCTTCTTTTTCGCGCATCTCCTTGTTTATGACGACATCACTTGAACTATTCGTCGTACAAAGATATAATTTTGCAGGCACATTCTGTGATATATGAAGATACCTCTGCAAAATGTGTTGCGAATAAAGTAAGTAGTAAAGAGGTACTAAATGAAACCCTCATGCCCGATGCGGCAGGTTTCACGCATTTCAGTGTTTATGACGTCATAACTGCCGAACTATTCCACTTACAGTGACGTAATGTGGCAGCTGCATTCAGTGGTGAATGTGCATACTGCCTGCAAAATGCGTTGCACATAGAGTAAGTAGTGAAAAAGTAATAAATGAAAACGTGATGTTGGATGCAGTAGATTTTATGCATCTCAATGTTTCTGACGTCATACATCCTTAACTATGTGTCGTGCAATGATTTCACTTTTGCAGGATCATTTGACGATATATGCGGATACTGTCCGCAAACTACGTTGAGAATACAGTTAGTAGTGAAGACGTTACAAATTCATACGTCATCCACTGAAGCTACAGTTTTACTTCATGGATGTGGAAATGCAATAACCGATAAACTTTTTATTTCATCTTTATGTGCTGGGTGTCATGGAGAAAAAGTTTTGTAATGGTTTGTGTAAAGTTCGTTGCACGTTGCTAAGAGCGAAGTTGAAATTTTGAAGTACTAAATGAATATAGTGTGGGTATTTTCACCCGTTGCGTTGAATGGCTTTCCCAACCCCAGCATCAGCCACTCAGAGATAAGTGATTCTTAACCCCCACCCCCAGTGTTTGTTCCCAGAATGCAAGATAGGTGTACCGTGTGCATTTGAAATCGATGTGGTAGTTTAGGAGGAGATGTTGAACATAGACAGATACGTACATAAAAAATTTTTATAAGATGGTGCGATGTAAATGTACAGAACTCTTGAATGCTGGTGTTCTGTGACCACAAATAACATTTAGCTGCGGGAAGCAAGAAAACAGGAACCTGAAACAACTGTTACATCACTAGCTTTACACAGCCACGCTTGACTATGGCACGGTCTGCTTCGACGGAAAAGAGAATGCACACCTTTATAACACGAATGAGAACTGTATATACGCCAAAATCCCCTCTTCTCCCCTGTCTCTGCCCGGCTTCCTCTCCCTGTCCCTTGTCCATCTCCTCATCCTCCCCCCCCCCCCCCACCCTCTGTCTCTATCACCATTTAACATTTTAAATGTTCGTATAATAAGTTGCCGTCTCTTTATCTAAGAATAGATGATCAATGCAGCTAGCCGCTATCTCTGTGTAATGTCTTGTCCGTATAGACGTGTATCTGTTGTCTTTAAGATCCCTTAACCTTCACCTCTAAGTCTATACAGTAGAGTAAGGCCCTCCCAGTTCTTGGCTGATCCGCCATAAGACAGGCGAAAAATTAGACTAATGGAGGATTATTAGTATTATCTCTATTTTCATTCGCTCTCTCTCTTTCTCTCTTTTATCTATGTACAGTTTTTAATATAATATTTCATTACGTGAAATCAGCCAAATAGAATCTTTGGTGGAGTCCTTCGTCTTGGTAATCAGCGGCTGGCTTGCTGTAAGAGATCTTTACATTTATTATTACTGTTAAACACTGCAGTCAGTCGGGAGAATCAATCGTTTGGACAATTTGTTCCTTTTACGAAAGATTGCAAATTACAGATGTGTACGAAGCCTTTTTAGACGATATGACACAGACTCAGTGATTGCAGACTCTCTTCGACACAGCTGAAACTTCCTCACTAATTACAGGGCCAACGTGATCAACAAATGATTCAGAAAAAACTCATTCGTTCATTCACTCCAGAATAAAAAAGTCGCAAGCCTTATTTATGGAGGAAATCGTGTATTAAATCCATCTCCATTACATGTCCAGATCTCCGGTGATTCCACGCCTTAATTATTTTCCTTTTACAATCTCTTTCTCTTCAAAACAAACCGCTAGCGGCACAAATGTTAATTGGCTCGCTTTAGCGAGAAGAAAAGCAGAATATGTATCTCTCAGAAACACGTCAATCCCTCAACAGATCCTCCAGAAGCTGTCCTAGTTACCACTCCAACAACCATGGAGAACACATATATGCATTACTGTTATTTCAAAGAATAAGTCTACTTGAAAATACTTTGGCGTCGACGAGCTGTCGCCGCATATATTACGAGAAAATCAGATCAGATAATTTTTCCAAAGTGAATGAATGTTGATGGTTTGATTGAAAATGATTAATTGGTGCGTGGTAGAGGGTATTTACTGTGGGACATTACAACCACCTCCCCCTCTTCTCATCCCCTCTATCTCTCCATCTCCTTCTGCACCCTCTACGTCCCTCTACCGCTTCCTCCTTCCTCCCTTTCCCCCTTACTCTTCATCTCCTCCTACCTTCTCTCTTTGTACTTCTCCTCTTCCCGTTTACAATGTGCATTTCTTCCCACTCCTCTGTCCATCTCCTCTCTCCTCTCTGTCTGGCCTTGAACCTTGTTTATTGTTATTGCAAATTCCGATTCTGTATAAGTATTCCAATCATAAACCGATAAGCCATAAGTACAATCTCCCTATATAAACTACGGTTTGGCAACCAACTATCACCACTTTTCACTATACAACATGAATTGAGACAAGAAGATCCATTGGCGCCAATATTATTCCATTTGGACTTGGAAAAATGTAAGCCGTGACGCTTGCCGAACCAGAGAAATGGAGACGGTGGGTGCAGATGCAATTCTGGTATTTGCTGACTATGTTATGATCCTTAGCGACTCTAGAGCAAACGTGTGCTGATACTTTTCGATTCCTCCAAAATGTAAAGGAGATTGGGCTAGAGGTGAACGAGGACAAAACTAAATATATGAAGACAGTAACTGTTCTCGAAAGAACGACGTGCCGCTTTTCCCTGGAATAAATGATGACTAACTGAAACCCTCAGCTGCCTACAGGTGTTCTTGATATACCTCCATGTGGACAGCTGAAAATGTGTGCCCCGACCGGGACTCGAACCCGGGATCTCCTGCTTACATGGTAGACGCTCTATCCACCTTTTTTTTTTTATTTTTTTAACCTCATATTGTTCGTTATAGTTCGTTGCAATTGTTCGTGGCGGACGTCCCCAGACGCCCTTTGAAGTTCGTTATTGATCCATTCACTCAGTTTTTTTATTACAGAGGGCAGCTAACCCTCTGACCGAATACGCTGAACTACCGTGCCGGCGATCCATCTGAGCCACAGTCCACCGCTTGTGGTCTCGCGGTAGCGTTCTCGCTTCCCGAGCACGGGGTCCCGGGTTCGATTCCCGGCGGGGTCAGGGATTTTCACCTGCCTCGAGATGACTGGGTGTTTGTGTTGTCCTCATCATTTCATCATCATCCGGGAAAGTGGCGAAATTGGACTGCGCAAAGGTTGGGAAATTGTACGGGCGCTGATAACCGCGCTGTTGAGCGCCCCACAAACCAAACATCATCATCATCATCAACATCATCATCTGAGCCACCGAGGACACAGATGAATAGCGCGACTGCAGGGACTTATCCCTTGCACGCTTCCCGTGAGACTCACACTCCCAACTGTCGACAATTCTACATATGTAACGTACCTTATAGACATTTGCCCATCCACACATTACTCGCGCACGCTTTGGCGATTCCCGTAAGTGTTTGGGCAACCTGTTCGCATTCGCTTACGGGAATCGCCAAACCGTGCACGAGTAATGAGCGGACTTGCAAATGTCTATAAGATACATTACATATGTAGAATTGTGGACAGCTGGGACTGTGAGTCTCACGGGCAGCGTGCGAGGGATAAGTCCCTGCAGTCGCGCTATTCATCTGTGTCTTCGGTGGCTCAGATGGATAGAGCGTCTGCCATGTAGGCAAGAGATCCCAGGTTCGAGTCCCGGTCGGGGCACACATTTTCAGCTTTCCACATCGAGGTATATCAACAACACCTGTAGGCAGCTGAGGGTTTCAGTTGTTCATCATTTATTCCAGGGAAAAGCTGCACGTACATCAACAGTATCTGTTCTTTCGAGAACAGTTACTGTATATATATATATATATATATATATATATATATATATATATATATATAGTTAAAGGCTACCCAGCCATTGACCTTCGTCTGTGCGAATGCACACAGGTTGCCCAAAATCTTACGGGAATCGCCAAAACGTGCGCGAGTAATGAGTGGATGGGCAAATGTCTATAAGGTACTTTACATACGTAGAATTCTGGAGAGTTCGGAATGTGAGTCTCGCGGTAAGCGTGCAAGGGATAAGTCGCTGCAGTCACGCTATTCATCTGTGTCCTCGGTGGCTCAGATGGATAGAGCGTCTGCCATGTAAGCAGGAGATCCCGGGTTCGAGTCCCGGTCTGGGCACACATTTTCAGCTGCCCACATCGAGGTATATCAACAACACCTGTCAGCAGCTGAGGGTTTCAGTTAGTGAAAACTAAATATCTTGGAGTTTCACGTCGTCGAGTTTTCCGTCCTTCCATACGGTCATACCTTCAAGCGAGTTAAAGAGTTCAAGTACCTGGGCTCAATATTAACCAACAAAAGTGAGGTGACGAAATAAGTACATCAACACATAAAGAATATTAATCGCGTGTTCTTTAGTCTGAACTCGCGTGTTCTTTAGTCTGAACCATCTTTTTAAATCTCGTCTGATATCTCAGATGAACGAAGTCCACCATTGCAAGACACTTGTGAGGCCAGTACTTTAATACGGTTGTGAAACTTGGGCGACATCAGCAACCACAGAAGACTCACTATGTGAATTTGAAAGAAAGGTTCGATCTATGGGCTCGTCTAGAATAACATGGCAGGTAAATGGGAAAGAAGAAAGAAAGAAGACTGGTACCAGAGGTTTGGAGAGCCACACATTGGACGAATTTCGGGACAGAGGTGACAACGGTTTGGCCACATCTTACGAAGCGGACGGATCCCTTCCTGAGAGAGTCCTCCGCTCTCAACCCACAGGGAAGTGCCCGAGGGGACGCCCAAGAACGTGATGGAACGATCGAGTGACGACGATACTTCAAGAAGTAGAACCGTCGGCTGTGGAGGATGATGCTAGAGTCTGAAAAAGATGGAGTGCCGTCTGCAGCAAATATATCCTCTCTTGTGATTGACAGACATTCCTTTCACTGGGGTTTTGTGTTTGTAATGTTTCTTTTTTTATTCTTTTTTAGCTGTAGGCCTCAAAGGTCCGTTAATGCAATGTGTCTAGACGTTTATTACATTGACTCCTAAAAATCTTACGTAAACGGTGTTTTCCCTTTACGTATTACATACACAGACCAGCCAGAACCTTATGACTACCTATCTAATAGATGGCATTTTTACTTTCGGCACGGATAACAGGGCTTATACTCGCCGGAGGGAGCTGGCACGTCTTCTGATTCCCGTAAAATCCGGGAACGGTGGCGATGATCTCTGATGCCACTTTCAATCACATCTCAAGATATTTTCGACCGGGTTCAGATCTGACGAGTTGGGGAGCCAACACATCAACTGGAACTCGCCACTGTGTTCCTCGACCCACTCCATCACACTCCTGGCCATGTGATATGACACATTATCTTGCTGAAAAATGTCACTGTCGTTGGGACACATAATCGTCATGTCACCACGTAGCCTGTAAACAGCGTTTGGTAAGCCTTGACTGTCATGGTTCCTTTCACGAACTTTGCTGGACCCACGAATGCCCACATGGATGTTCCTCGGAGAATAATGGATCCGCCGCCAGGCTGTTTCCTATCCACAATTCAGGTGTCAAGAAATTGTTCTCCAGGAAGACGACAGATTTGCGCCCTGTCATATGCATAATGAAGACGATATCGGGATTCATCAAACCATGCAGTGCTCTGCCGCTGGTCGTACGGTTCTAGGCGCTGCAGTCTGGAACCATACGACCACTACGGTTGCAGGTTCGAATCCTGCCTCGGGCATGGATGTCTGTAAGGTCCTTAAGTTAGTTAGGTTTAAGTAGTTCTAAGTTCTAGGGGACTCATGACCTCAGAAGTTGAGCCATTTGAACCGTATGTAAAAATTGTAAAGCAATCGGTCTAGAAATTTCCGCGATTAACGATTTTGAACACACCAACATTTACATTTTTATAACTTTTCCACTTTCATTACACATATATCACATGCATACCAGGTGGCTTTACAGTAGGTACAAAAAAAACTCCTGAGTGTACAAGTGCAGTCTTGTGTTAGAACTTCAAAATAATCCGTGAACAACATTCGGAGATTTGAGATTTTGAGGATGGAAACATCTACGTTACGTACTTATATATCAACTGTAAATGTTGCTGGTCGCAAAGTTCCATAAGTTTTTGAGTGAATGCTTTGAAATTTTGACACAACGTTGCATTGTAATACGAGTGTGTTTTTATATACCTTCTTTTTTTAATATGTTTAATATAATTATTCTCAAAGGATGGTTCCTAAAAACACTCCTGTATTAGGGAGCAACTATTTTCAAAATTACAAAGCATTTTATCACGAACACTCAGAGATTAACGATTTTGAACAGAAGAACATCAACATTTTTATTTAAATAGATTAAAGAGTAAATACTCGGAAGGCTACGACTAATGTAGGATTATGAACATCAGTGCATGATATATGAGTTTGCTACACAGTCATGTGTGCAAAGTGTGTCTGGTGCGGTCAAGCTCCTTACGGAATCTTTCTGAAACCGCGTAGTTATAAAATCTTAGAGAGAGAATGTGGACACTTATTGAACCATTTTTTTTTGTACAAGTTTCTTTTTTAAAGTCACTCATCTCAGTACACATAATTTTGTTCGAGACACACAGTTTTATTTCCGTCCGTACACCATCTTATTATTTTGTGTGTGAGGCACTATCAGTGCTAAATGATGTTGAGGAGAGAAGGTATTTCGCTTGACTTGACAAAAACATTTTATTGTGTGGACCATGCAATGCTTCATTTGAAGTTGGAATATTATGGGATTAGGGAAACATCTGGACAGTGTTTCACTTCATATCTGCAAAGTAGGGAGCAGAACGTTGACCTCCAGCGTCAACAAACAGGGAAGATGTTTGAAACTCACTGTAGTCATGTGAAGTGGTGTTATTGGAGGGAAAGTCACTTAAGGTTCTGTGTTTCGCCCTTGAGTTTCTTGACACATATCACTAACCTGCTACCAACTATGACACATGTCACAAAAATCTTCTCTTTGCGGATGACCCAAGTGTCGTGATGAAAGACATGGGGCGCACCATAAATGATGTAGGAATTCAGTAATATCAACAAAAGGCTTCTACAGAACAGATTAACGCTTAAGTGTAATAATTACAGTTTCTGACAAATTCTTATAAAAGCGAAATCTTATTGCTCGAAGTTGGTCAAATAGCAATTGAAGACGACCGTTTTAAATTCTTAGGACTGAAGGCAGATGGATGGCTTTCATGAAACTTTCATGCTTGAGATAGTGCGCAGAAATTGGATGCTGACACGGAAGCGCGAAGTCTTACTTATTTTGCTTACTTTCAGTCTATTTTCCGATATGCGGTAACATATTCGGACAGTTCTGTACACTCACCGACAATACTCTTAGCCCAGAAACGTATGGTCACGCTGATCTGCAGTGTCAGTCCGTGTACTTCGTGTAGGCCGTTCTTCATGTGGCTCAGAATTCTAGCTCGGTCATCCCTGAACATGTATCATAGGACTTGTAACTGACACATCTGTTTCACTCAGAAGGAGCTGTAACGTACTTAGCGTTATGTTATTAGCAGAACCAGGATATCAACACGGAAGGGAAATTCCAAATTGTTATTTAAAATCAACTCCCAGACTATGTTTGTAGCTTGGTTGTGTTAACATATTTATTCTTTGTTCTATACAAGTTCAAATGGCTCTGAGTACTATAGGACTCAACATCTTAGGTCATAAGTCCCCTAGAACTTAGAACTACTTAAACCTAACTAACCTAAGGACATCACACACACCCATGCCCGAGGCAGGATTCGAACCTGCGACCGTAGCAGTCCCGCGGTTCCGGACTGCAGCGCCAGAACCGCTAGACCACCGCGGCCGGCATCTATACAAGTATTTAAATTGTACTACTCTTGATATTCTTAGTTTAGTCGGTTAATCGCCATTTTGCGGCTGTTGTTCTACCTCACTCTGGACTGCTTGTTCAGGCACCTATTTTTTGCAAGTATATTACAGTACTAATTGAACTTTTGGAGTCTCTAGGTATATTCTTGTCGTATTATGCTTATTTTACGAGAGCCCTTCGGGTACCTGATGGGTCAGCCACTGTTTCTGCAGTCTATGTATGCAAATGGCCCCGCCTGGCAAGGGTAAGCGCACAGGCTGGACAATATTTGGCGTTCGCCGCTGTCGTTACCCTGTCTGAAGCAGCTCTACGGCACGGTGACTGTTGCTAGGTAAGTCTTTTCTTCTCAGGTTCCCGTGGGCCTAAATCTGTTCATAGTTCTCGAATATTTGTCTTTTGCTTGGATCCCTTTCCTGTTGTTGTCTTTCTGTATCAAGTTTTCCCCAGTCAGCCGGGCCATTTGCTGGCCCTTGTATCACTTAAACCTGTCAGATCTATCAAAAGACACGGTTACATTCTGATTTGTAATTTAAAACCGTTCTGTTAGCTTGAACATTTAAATTTGTTTAAACATTTTACCCGTTACTAAATTTTTCCTAGTCGTTGTTACACTGACTTTTAAAAATGTAGTAAATTTTCAGAGCTCTTAATCTATTATGTAAAACTTTCATTTGCAATTTAAAACCATTCTGTTAGCTTGGACATTTAAATGTGGTTTTAATACTTTTATCTGTTACTAAATTTGCGCTACATTTGACCTTCAAAAATTTTGGCCCGTAATTAAAACCATTTTCTTACTTTGGGACATTAAAAATATCTTCAAACATTTTACCTGTTACTAAATTTGTGCTAGTAGCTGTTACATTTTCCTCCAAAAACTTTGCTTTAAATTTGTTAGGTCTCTTAAAGGATAGTGTTAAGACTTATGTCTGTAATTTAAAACCATTGTGTTAGAATGGTATAATTTTGCTATCGTTGTTAAATTGGTTAATCCATGGTACTCCTTTGAATCCAAAGCATTCCACTATTTGTTTAAGAACTGCTGATTTCTAAAGGATTATTTCATTGTGTTTTACTTTTGTTGTTTTCTTAAATGTTTAATAAGTGTGAATCACTTGGCAAAAAGTAAATGACGTTGTAAACAAGGGCCTGTGCCTTCCCTGAATTTGCCGGCCAGGGTGGCCGAGCGGTTCTAGGCGCTTCAGTCTGGAACCGCGCGACCGCTACGATCGCAGGATCGAATCCTGCCTCGGGCATGGTTGTATGTGATGTCCTTAGGTTACTTAGGTTTAAGTAGTTCTAAGTTCTAGGTGACATGTCCTCAGAAGTTAAGTCCCATAGTGCTCAGAGCCATTTGAACCATTTGAACTTCCCTGAATTTCTATTAATTTGGCTTGCTGGAGCTCATTTACCATGGAGCTTGCATTATTGCAGAGGAAGGTTTACAGAAGGCATCATTATATTCTAGGACCTCGTGTTTGCCGAAAACCAACGCACATCGATAGACACGAAATGTATTCGCAGTTGCGAATATCATCTGCTGCGTAATAGATTGACGACGATGAAAATTTGTGCCGCACCGGGAATCCAAGACAGCTTTCCCTGTTTTTCTGAGCGGTCGCCTTAGCCTTTGGCTATCCAAGCACGAATTACGTCCATATCAAAACTTCATATGTCGTAAGTCATGAATTTGCAACCTACCTGTACTCGTACATCCATTACGTGTATTCCTGTACAGAGGAGACATTTTACTTCAAATTCGCGTTACCGGTGTAAGCGGATACATACGGTATTACAGTGCCTGAGTTATTCCGAATTACGATGCATTGTCCATTTCGACATTAATGCGTGTGCGAAGGAACATTAATTCGTAATAACACAGGCATTGCAGTATCGTACATATCGACAGATATCTGCAACAAAAAAGTTGCCATACATTGTAGCAATGCAGTGGCGTTCTTAGCAGTCAAAATAGGAGGTACGCAGATTATACGGTATTTCCGACGCGGAATTTCTAAGGTACAGACTTGGGGAATGTGTTTAAGGAAAGTGGACATAGCGAGAGGCGATTTGTCGGACTATGGAGATGCATTAAGAGAAGCGCAGATCTGTAGATTTAGGCCTTATATAGTGAGAATTTCCTTTAAGACTGGAATTTTCAGGGATTTGAAATTATGAGTTTCCCGTCTACCTGTCAAGTTTAAAGCTCTAATCACCTCTTTTACGGATCATATGAGACTTAAGAAGCCTGATATACGCAGCTTGTCGTGTCAAAGTGGGGAGACGCATCGGCCAGCGTTCGACCAATCTTTGCGATATGCACTCACAGAAAACAGATCACAACACCAAAAAGTAATTAATGTAGAGTAAAGAAATTTCGAGGACACATTTGTCTAGGTATCATGTGTAAGTGATTAACGTTGCAAGATCACATGTTAATCTGAAAGATAAGCAGTTGCGAATTTGATATGTTGGTACATTTAAAAACCCGTGAAACCACCAGAATGTTGAATAAAAGCGTGCAGACGTGCATACATTGTGTTGTACATGTCCTGGATTTTAGTTTAAGTAAGGGAGTTCCATGCGAGTTGCACGTGGTCGGTCAATAAAGAGACGCTTCGTGCTGGTTTTAGATACCGCTGGAGTTGTCTGATGATGTCCTATACGTACTTGATTGGAGACTGATCTAGTGATCGGGCAGGTGAATGCAACATGTCGACACCCTGTAGGGCGTGTTGTTACAACAGCGGTATGTAGCCGAGCCTTATCCTGCTGGAAAACCTCCCCTGAAATGCAGTTCACGAGTGGCAGCACATCGGGTCGAATCACCAGGTGGACGCACAAATTTTCGGTCAGTGTGAGTAGAATAACCACGAGAGTACTACTGCTCTCATACGAAATCGCACCATAGACTATAACTCCCGGTGTAGGTCCAGTGTGTCTAGCAGGCAGACATGTTGGGTGGGGGCCCGCAACTGAGCTCCTTCTAACCGACACACGGTCATCACTTCTACATCTACATCTACATCCATACTCCGCAAGCCACCTGACGGTGTGTGGCGGAGGGTACCTTCAGTACCTCTATCGGTTCTCCCTTCTATTCCAGTCTCGTATTGTTCGTGGAAAGAAGGATTGTCGGTATGCCTCTGTGTGGGCTCTAATCTCTCTGATTTTATCCTCATGGTCTCTTCGCGAGATATACGTAGGAGGGAGCAATATACTGCTTGACTCTTCGGTGAAGGTATGTTCTCGAAACTTTGACAAAAGCCCGTACCGAGCAACTGAGCGTCTCTCCTGCAGTGTCTTCCACTGGAGTTTATCTATCATCTCCGTAACGCTTTCGCGATTACTAAATGATCCTGTAACGAAGCGCGCTGCTCTCCGTTGGATCTTCTCTATATCTTCTATCAACCCTATCTGGTACGGATCCCACACTGCTGAGCAGCATTCAAGCAGTGGGCGAACAAGCGTACTGTAACCTACTTCCTTTGTTTTCGGACAACTAGACAGAGCAGGGTTTCATCAGAGAACACAACAGACTTCCACCCTGCCCTCCAGTGGGCTCTCCCTTGACGTCAATGGAGTCACAAATGACAGTGCTCTGTAATTAGTGGAATACACGCTGTAGGGCGTTTGGCTCGGAGGTGTCCTCGAAGTAACGCATTTGTAACAATTCGTAGTGTCACTGTCGTGCCAACTGTTGCTTAAATTTCTGCTGCAGGTGCAGTACAACGCGCCATACCCCCACGGCTAATACGATGGTCATCTCTCTCGATATTGCCACATGACAGTCCAGGTCTCGGTCTTCTTGCGACCGTACATTCTCGTGGGCCATCGCTACGAGCAGTCATGTACAGTGACTAATTTCCTGTCCAGTCTTTCCGTAATATCGCAGAAGGAACATCCAGCTTCTCGCAGGCCTATTACGCGACCTTGTTCAAACTCAGTGAGGTATTGATAGTGGCGTCTTGGTCGCCTTAAAGGCATTCTTGACTAATGTCAACCCACCACGTCGAATCTCAAAAGTAACTAACGTCCACGACCGTTACAGCGTGTATTTAAAACAAACCTGATTTGGATCCACATAGTGGTGCTGCTAGAGCCATTATTATGCGACGGGCAAGAAATTTTACTAGGTATCATCATTCAGATAAAATGCGCCTGCGAACTTTCGTTTATGTCGCAAAATACCTTGGCGTTGCTATTTTTTTCAGTCGGTTTCCATTTCAGTCAGAAATTACAATTTCGTTGCTATTTACTTCTGGTTTTAGCCAACTTTCTGTTCATAGTAGTATGTGGGCATTGTTACCGTTTATTAGACGCTCCTGCTGTTAACTGTATTATATTAACATTATTTTTGTCCGATCTGCTGTGTCGAAAGCCACTGTGGAGTCAGAAGGCATCTTGCAGGGCCTTTGGAGGTATTTCTCTGTCCTAAAAAACACACACGTGGACGCCACACGTTCCGTGCTACCCTAGTAGCCGCTTCATGTGTGTATTGCACGCCTCATCTGTTAAGGAGGAACCCTACAATTCGGCACCCGGCAGCCGATGTCGACAAAGTAGCCTCCGACTCCCTCGCAGAATCTCTGTGCCTCCAGTTTAGTCCTTCCACTCTGCTCCAAATCAGAGGACCACTATCGGTTCTGGGAGTGATACTACAAAACGATAACTCTGCTTCCATCCCACGGGCGAGGCTGTGGGAACCGGGGACGTGTTATACGTGTGATAACTAAATGTAAATGTGATTTTGAAATTTTGTCGCTACAAAACGGAATCCTGTTAGAAGCATCCTACCATCGTGGCTCGGGACACTCCATAATTTGATACTGAACATGACTAGTCTATGCTAATATGTACGATGTGTCTGTTGCTTCATAAAAGCGTTGGACTTAAGACATTTCTGACCATGGTTGAGACTACTGATATTGCACGTTGCAAGGCGATGGACTTGAAATATTTATTGAGTATCCACGTAACTTACGCGTTCTCTAGTCAATGTCTGACAAGTGTTTTGAGCACAAGCGCTAAACTAAAAGTGTTTTCTCATCAGGTCGCTAAAGAGGATTAATTATTTTTGGAAGAACAAGTGCTGAACTTGTAAATTACAGCACGTGAGTTGAAGTTCTGAACCTGTGATTTTCGGGTTTACTACAGCTGCATTTGTAATGTTTGTGAGTTAACTTGAGTGGGTACTCTTAGTGTTCCGGAGCGAATTTGGTTAGAACGTCAACATCTGAATCCAGCCTATCGACTCTATCGACTTATTTACATATAGATAGAATCTAGTGTGGCTTCCTCTGCCTTGGTGACTATGTGGAAAAATATTTTATTCTGTCATTGAGTAAAGTAAGAGACTGCAGGACTTAATACTGGTAAACATTATTTATTTAAAATGAAAACCATTATTTAAAGTTATCACTGCTCGCTATCCTACCTGCATTTAATTAAACTGTGTTTTGAGTGCAATGATTAATTGGGTGATATGATGGAAGAACAGCTGTCTTCTACACACTTAAATGTAGCCAAATTACTGTCAAAAAATCGACCACACATAGAAGATTAAATTATTAATCTAAAGCAGATGGAGGGTCAGATACCTTGACATGGATTTAATTTGTCAATGATAAACAAGCCGGATAAATGCTCGCAAAGAGCCAGAGTAGGACCAACGGGCTATTGAGTTGCTCGATTTACGAAGCTCATTCTCTTGAATGAATATTCCAACTTTACTGCAATTATAATAATTTTTTGTCTGTACGTGTATATCACATCTATGCATTTCCGTCGCATTCGGATAATTCCTTCGTGGTGGGTATTTTTTTTTTTGGTAGAGTATATTATCGAGCTGCTTCATGTACAGCATGACGAGAGATCGTCCTTTCCAATTTGTTGTGTTCCTATTATTCAGAGAGAAGAACGAAGGGACTTGTTAAATAATAGTCTTAGCTTACAATTTTTCTTTTCTAGTGACTACAGGAACATAAACTGTGGGTTGTCTGGGCAGCATAACTTGAGTTAATTTAGCCCTTACTGTGGGGCACACAGCTCGCTTAGCAAGGCTGTAACTGAGGCTATATCCGCCAAGATTGTGACGAAATAAGTCAAAAGTCAGTGGTCCCGTTGACCGACATATTATAGGGAGATTAACAGATGTTCAACCAGTTCCTTTTTGCATTACCGCTGAAAGTTCTCTGTTGTCACTGGAACCCAAATCGAAGTCTTCAGATGTGGCAGACGTCGGCTTACAAACATTTAGCCTGCAGGTTGTTACACAATCTCTCCAGGCCCGAAATGCAGCGCGCACCGCCTGCGTTGCAGCAAGTACGGGTTTGTGCTTAGAGGCCTCGTCCAATACCACCCCTCTGAAGCGGAATCCTGGTCGTCCGCCAGGATTCCGCAGCAGCAGCTGCTGGTGGCTGCTGCGATTTAAACGGCGCCGACGGCTAGCTGCGCAATTACGCCGGAGACGACACAGGGGCTGCAAATCGCGTTACGCCCTCACGCGCCGACCAGATATCGGATTAAAGCCGGGCCCCCTCAACTACCCGGTCTCCCTCCTGCTCTCTGTACGTCTACCTAGCATGTATGTGTATCCGTGTGTTCGTTACGCCGAAGGCTTTCAAGCTGTCGGGACAGGAGCAGCGGATACACGACAAAGCAGCTGTAATTAAGCCGTGCTCATCATCACCTACCTACGCCAGTCGAGAGTGACAAAGCACGAGGGCCGACAAGCAAGAACGCGTATGCAGCTGCTGTTATGTGACGCTACTGCAGCCGTGTGACGAGAAGAGGTCTTGGTACAATACTGGTTTAAAGCAGGTCGCTCGCTAAGCTTCACGTAAAACTTTCCTGTATGGTGATTCGAGTAAGACATAACTGTTGTCCTATTTCCCTAACTTCCCATTTCTAGAACGGTACAAGATGTCAACAAGAAGTTTTCGTTAAATGATAGTACGCAGAGGGGCCTATGATTTTATTCAGCCTCCCTTAACTCCCGTATCGACCGAGTTATGCGCGAAAGTACTATTTAGTAAAATGATATGTACAGTTCAGAGACGGACTGCTGGTATTATTACCCGTAGGTTCGATCAAGAGGCGACTATTGAGGAGCTGCTAAGTGCACTCCAATGGCAATCCGTGGAAGGAAGACAACGTTCTTTTCGCGAAACAATATGGAAAAAATTTAGAGAAATGACATTTGAAGGTTATATCAGCACAAGTCTACTGTCGACAACCTATAAGTCGCGTAAGAGCCATGAGGGGTACGACATGTGGAATTAGGTCTCGTTTGCAGACATAAAACATGAAACAGATCTTTTTACAGGATATTTAATGTAGTTAAATTTTGCGCTGGGATACGTTTTCGCTAGAGCCCGTACGTTTAGTGTTATTCAAGAAAAATGTGAAAAACTGATCTTGAAACGAACCCCCATCTCCCACACTCAGACCCAACGGGTCAGGAATTCTATTACCTTTTTTATGGCGCTCCCTAGTAGCACTGTAAAAATATTTGCCACGGCACGAATTACTTCCCACATTCGACCATTTTTGGACCTCATAGAACGACGTTACTACGCTACCAGCTTAATAGAGCGCTTACAAATTGTAAAATTCACGCTTGGTAGATCTTATGTAATAATTTTGTGAACTTTAGTACCATAAAATAATTACATCGTCGTATCTTCAAGGCTTCTGATGGTTCAGATGGCTCTAAACACTATGGGACTTAACATCTGAGGTCATCAGTCCTCTAGACTTAGAACTACGTAAACCTAACTAACCTAAGGACATCACACAGGTCCTTCCCCGAGGCAGGATTCGAACCTGCGACCGCAGCAGCAGCGTGGTTGTCAAGGCTTCTGACTACGAGGCCACTGAGCGTTGTAAGAGCTAGGTTTGCACCGAAACTGTCAGAGTAACTAGTTTTAGTGTAACGTTTAAAAAAGTCGTTCTTCCTTCACTACCTTCACAAATACGATTAAGTTAATAGTCTTATCGAAGGATCCGAATATGCTAGTGGTGTAATAGCCCAATCAATAGAAACAAAAACGTGACGAATATCGGGAACAGTTCGTGTTGTCGGAAATTTTCGTACAATGGTAGGAGGGAGAGCCACGAACAACATGCTAGAAATTCTGACTGGTGAAGTATTAGTGTGGGGTGTAGGTGCGTTTGAAGGCCACTTTTTTACACTTTTCTTGAATAACACTAAACCTGTGTCCTCAGGCGAAAACGTTTCACATTATAAAATGTAACCACATTAAATTTCCTACAAAATGGTCCATCTTACTTTTTCTGTAGGAGTATCAGTCTGCGCGTAGGAAGCGAAAAAATACGAAAATCTCGCGCGTGGTTTACGAAACTCATCTATAAAATTGCGGATTACACAAGAGGAGAGTGATAGCGGCAGCTGAATCACTCTCGCGTTATTTGCGAGTGGAAAAGGAAAGAAAACATACATATGGGGAATAAAAGACGAACTCGTAACGCGAAATCACTGAACACCACTTTTATGAACAAACTCTGTGAAAAGCGAAGTCGCTGAATTTTAAAACGATTTATGGCGCACTGTGCGTTTGAAGAGAGATTTTTGGTAGACGACACCTTGACAGAACTGCAACAGATTAGTGTAAAGTGGCGGCACCTATACCTTTTGATATCAGGAATTAGATGCTCTCACTGCGAAGGCAACGCTAAACCAAGTTTTCTTCCAAAGACAAACAACAATATCTTTTCCTGTACTCACTGGAAACGAAAAATCGAAGGCTAGGAAGATCATTTTAACAGTTTGCTTCGTTCGTCTCTGTAGAATGTAGGATTTAAACGAATTAGAAAGGATGATCTCTCGTAACACTGCACATGAAGTAACTCCTCAGAAAAGAATAGAAACCACCACGAAGAAATTATTCGAATGGGACGGAAATCGGAAGACGTGGTATTCATGTAAAGACAAGCAAGTGGTTTTAATTTCAGACTGACTGCAGGATTTACTCAGGAGAAACAGTTTCACAAATTGGGTAAGCCAAAAACCCGTCGGCCCACCTCTGACTCTTATGCAAACAGCTATCATCCTTGGCTTTCATTCATAGATTTTTAGGATGTCGTCGTGAAGGATATCGTGCCATCTGTCCGTTTGGCGCGTTAGATCATCAGAATTCCAAGCTGGTAGGATTGCTCCGCCCACAATGCTGCAAATCTTCTCAACTGAAGAGATCCTGTGATGCAGCTTACCGAGGTAGGGGTTGGAAAGCTCGAAGACAATCAGTAGCAATTCTCGCCTTGTGCTGGCCGGCATTATATTCATGTCCTGCAAGCTCAGAATGCGGTGGCATACAGCGCAAGAAAGCGGGGCGCAGAATGTCATAATGTAGCGCCATGGCATAGGGATTCCGCGGATGGCAACCAAAGAGGTTCGACTCTGAAAAGAAATGACGCCCCTGACCATCACTCCCGGTTGTCGAGCCCAATGGTGGGCGACAGTCAGGCTCGTATCCCACCGCTATCCGGGGTGTCCCAGACACGTTGTGGTGCTGGTCTGCCTGGACTTGTGTCCGATTACCAATTTACTGAATTAGGCAAATGATGCACTTTGGAGGTATGGCCTGCGGAACTGTAAGTTACTTGCCTACCCTGAACCGTTATAGTCTGGCATCGTTAGAACTGGTTGGTGCAGTGCAACTGATGTATGCACGTTACTGTCTACTGTTTGTCAATGATGGAGACAACCATGTGGAGGTACTTGCCCCCATATCTGTTGTATGTATATTACGCAAAGTTTTGGTAAGTTATGGTATCAGGTGTCTGATCCATTTTCTTAAAGTTACCTAGCTACATTTAAGTGTATAGAGGACAACTAAACACCCAATTATCATCCAATAAATCATGGTAGTCACAGGGCAGTTTAAGTAAATGCAGGTAGAAATAAGAGTAGTGATAACATTAAATTATATTCACAAATCAAACGATTAGTATTTTAAATAAATAAAGTTCATTTATTCCTTTAAGTTTCTTACTTTACTCAATGACAGAATAAAATAAATTTACAAGTAGGCAGTTAGGCCAGCACAGACCACATCAGATATCAGATATCTACCTATATTTAAATACAGTGTGACAATTATTGAACTATATGAAAGAAACTTAAATTAGTTACAAAGTACGGCACGCCCACACTTTATTCAACATGTAAACGTCACTACAGATATTCAGATTTGGTTTATGACATGTTCGATATGCCTGCCATCATCGGCGATGACGTCGCGCGGAAAAATAACCAAATTCTGTATGACCCGCTGAAGTGTCGGTACATCGATGCTGTCGATGACCTCCTGTACACCTCGTCTTTAACACGGCCCCACAATAAGGAGACTTGTGGTCAGATCCGGAGAATATGGCGGCGAATTGAGGCCCATGCCAGGGGCCTCTGTGTACCCCACAGTCAGAATGTGGTCCCCGAAGTTCACCTCTAGCACATGAAACACTGTCCTACTTCTATGGGGTCGAGCTCCGTCTTGCATGAACCACATCTTGTCGAAATCAGGGTCGATTTGGACAATGGGGATGAAATCATCACGTACCATTCTGTAGTCACGGTGCTATCACGGAATTTTGGGCTCATTATTCCGTGACTGAACATTGCACACCACACAGTCTCCCGTTAAGGGTGAAAAGACTTCCAGATCGCAAAGTGCGGATTCTCAGTTTCCCAAATGAGTCAATTTTGCTTATTAACGAACCCCTTCAAATGAAAGTGAGCTTTGTCGCTAAACCAAACAAAGCATGGGCATACTAATTCCCATCAGGACCCGCGGCCAACAGCGCAGTTTCAACATTCAAACGCAAAACGTTCATCAAATACGACTATTTTATTTTATGTAGTTAAATAATTGTCACCATGTAAGTCGACAGGTTGAGTTCCAATGTTGGAGCTCTATCCAAGTGCCTTACACACGTTAACTTGCAAAAATTACTTCCGCTACTGAGTGGGTAATTGTACGGGTCCCATAAACAGAGGAAGTGTGCACTAAACGACGGAAGCGAATACTAGGCGGTGTGGTACGCACATGTAAGTTTTTTAAGATAGTCACATCCTTCCACAACCCCTATAAGATGCCTTCTGAGTACATACTGAGCGGCATTCGTCATAACAGATCGAAGAAAGAAAGGTTATAGTATTATCTCTTTCCTACACGTAGCGCTGGGAACAGAGAGCTGATTACAATCGGAAATAAATATCAACGAAATTTTAAATTCCGAGTGGAATGGATCTCATACAGATAATTTGAACGCTGGTGTTGGAGAATAGCTTATAACCGTAAATAAATACGGTATCGTCTAGTGACATAGTACAGATTCTGAGTGCGAAATAATTTAGGTAAAGGCGGAAACTTCAATAAGACGCTTGCGTCAACAGCAGTTGTGGCGGAACGGTTGAGGGAAAACCTGGAGAGAACTTCAACTAAATTTCCTAGTCATGCTACAGATTTAGATGGAGATTTCACCTTGCAAGATATATACTAGAAGACTCAAGTGATTAGGGCGGGTGGTAGGGACAGAGGATCTGAAAGTTACCTGCAGCAGTTAATCAGAGAACCGAGTAGTGAAGATAACATCTTAGACCTGTTTATGACAAACAAACACGCAATTTTCGACTCGGTTAGCGTGGGAAAGGAATGTTATCGCAAAGGCGTTACAGCATCACTGAATACCGCTGGAAATAGGAATGAAAGGTATCCGCCATGGTTCAATAGCCACATCAGAAAACTGCTACGAAAGCAAAGAGAGATTCACTTCATTTTAAACTAGTCAGAGCCTCACTGACATACGAAAGTTAAATGAAGCCAAAGCGTTAAGGAGAGTCATAAGTTAAGCGTTCAACGAATTAGAAATTAAAATTGTGACAGAAAATCCTGGGATGTTTTTGGTCTTATGCTAAACCAGCCGATGAATCGAAGTAATTTGTCCAGACACTCTGTGACCATAATGGCAGCGAAACAGAGGACGACACAGAAAAGGCCGACGTGATAAACATATTTTTCCAAAGATCACGCTCTAGTACCCCTTTTAAATCGTCACGTAATCGACGAACTCTCTTATATAGAAATAAGTGACCAATTCACTCACCAGAATGTAAGCCACTGGACCTGACGGAATACCAGTACGATTCTTCATTTCATCTAAACTCAGCACACACCTTTATGGAGCCATCGCCAGCTTGCACAGTGCCTTGTTGACAACTTGGGTCCATTGCATTGTGAGGTCTGCATCACACTTGAAGCACACTGTAAGTTCTTACCAACTGATATTGGGACTGATCTGACCAGGCCAGTCTTATAGGGTTTAGGGTCTTCCTTGTACGCGTATTGTCTCGTGTGACGAAAGTTTGTAGCCATCTTGTCTTTAGCATTGTATGCATTGGTTAAAAAATTTAAACGAACATACCAATTTTCAAGAATAATGCTAATTCAATAGCTCTGCAATCCTGAAGTCATGCAGTGAACTTTCTCTCTTGGCTTGAGGGCAGAATTGACTTGTTCACAGCTTTCGAATTTGGAGCAATAGACACAACTTATTATATAATCAGGGGAAATTGATACCATAGTCGGTCATTTAACATGTCTGGAATATCATATGTGAGCAACCAGTTATTCACTAACACTTAAACAACTGCAATTGCGTTTTGCTCAGGGATCGCAAAAATTACTGTATAACACGAGAAATGATCAAATGTGTGTGAAATCTTATGGCACTTAACTGCTAAGATCATCAGTCCCTAAGCTTACACGCTACTTAACGTAAATTATCCTAAGGACAAACACACACACCCATGCCCGAGGGAGGACTCGAACCTCCGCCGGGACCAGCCGCACAGTCCATGACTGCAGCGCATTAGACCGCTCGGCTAATCCCGCGCGGCTAATTATAGTCAATATGCCATTATTTCCTGCTGGCGTGTTATTAAATGGGCCTAAAATATCCATCCTAAGCAGTTCAAACGGTTTTGATGCTTCCAATAGACATCCAAATGGAATCGGTTGGTGGCTAAGATCAGCTTGTTGCACACTAGACACACAGTTCCTGACACATTGCTCGACATCGCGTTTTCTAGTCCTCCACAAGATTTTTTTGGCAATTTGTGTATCACCTGTTCTTCACCCACCATGGCCTGATAATATATAGTCATGTGTGTGTGCCAACACTTCGTTCCAGAGAGCTGCAGGTACAGTTCATTGTTCTGCACATTAAGCCATCATGCAACACAAACTGAGGAGGCTGTGACTTGAATTGTTGGCAGTCAGTATCAGCAACATGGGCCTTTCGCCATTCAGCAATGCTCCTGCCCACTGTTTGTAGAACTACAATTTTTCTTCTCAAATTGTTGGCATTAGCACGACATTTTCCTTGCTTGTACTTTACTTCATAATAAAATTGACTCAAATGGAGTGTCCAACATGTTAATCTGCTGCAAGATCCGTTCAGTCTTAATCATCATTTGAGAACAATACGATCTGTCACTGTTTTAAGTTTTGGCCATATGAATAACATACAAAAGTACGTGGTACCATAGATTACTGCTAACATCATTCCAGCAGAAGTTATACTCTGCTTTGTTCAACTGTCAGAATGTGAGTGCTACAGGATACTCTCTATAAACTATATTCTACTGTACGACAAACCCAAGAGCCACTTTACTTGCATCAAAAAATGGACTAAATTCTTTTTCAAAATTGCAGAGCATCAAAACTGGATGCATTGTCAGTGCTCGAATTAATGTGTTGAACGCTGCCTGATATTCAGCATATATTTGAAATTTTGCTCCTTCTCTTAACAAATGGTTCAAAGGCCAAATAATGTCAGCAAAGTTTCTCACGAATCTATGACAATTATTTA
This sequence comes from Schistocerca cancellata, assembly GCF_023864275.1. Taxonomy (NCBI): domain Eukaryota; kingdom Metazoa; phylum Arthropoda; class Insecta; order Orthoptera; family Acrididae; genus Schistocerca; species Schistocerca cancellata. The sequence goes on from NC_064627.1 coordinate 643,160,374, forward strand.
CAGAGAGTGATGAAACTCTGGAACTCTTTAACTGTCTTCGACGGCGAAAAATTCTGAACTGCTGAGACCAAGCATAGATCTGTTCTCACACATTCCTTGTGGATTACATGCCCAAAATAATTTATTTGTGTTGCTGCAGAATGACATTTATTGATGCTTAGCGTTAGGCTTGCTCTTCTCAGTTTTTAGAAGACCTTCTCTTGTTGTCATAAACACTCTTCCTTGTCCTTTGAAAACATTATAATATCATATCATACGCTGTTTTGCTTTCAGTCCCCACAGAACACCATCCAATAAACGCTTAAATGTAATGCGTTGATTTTTAAGTTCGAATGGCATTTGACGATATAGGAAATGATTCCCCCAGAATGGAAAAGCTGTCTTTGGTCGATACTCTCGCGCTACCTCTAGTTGATAACATCTGCTCCTTAAATCATATCATACGTTGTTTTGGTTTCAGTCCCCACAGAACACCATCCAATAAACGCTTAAATGTAATGCGTTGATTTTTAAGTTCGAATGGCATTTGACGATATAGGAAATGATTCCCCCAGAATGGAAAAGCTGTCTTTGGTCGATACTCTCGCGCTACCTCTAGTTGATAACATCTGCTCCTTAAATCCATTAGGGAGCAATAGATACACTGACCCAAGTTGTCAAGAGTCACTGTTATGTTTGGCACCGTATGTGTATGGGTGATCGTTCGTGCATTGAGGTATAGGAGAAAGCAAGGTTTGTATCTTTTAGTGCCATGCAGTGACATCTTTGGAACCAAAATTACGGGTGCTCACCAGGAACTATTACTTTCCTCAGTAATACCTTCAGCTAACTGCTAGTCGATAAGTTCTTCCATTTAGCTATACTCAGTAATACCTTCGACTAGCTGCTAATCAATAAATTCTTCCATTACCAGTTGAATACACTTCAGACCTCGATATGGGTTCTAGCATTATTCCAAGTTGGTAATCTGTGTTGCATGAGTGGCGTTGCTGGTAATGGATCACTCCAATTAAACAAATCCATGTAATGCAGTAACAAAGCTTCCATTGCTTCTCTATTATTTCCCTGTAGATGTTACACTTTCTCACATAATGCAACTAGGTTGACGGTTTGCTTGTTACAGTGCTCCTGACGTGATGTACCCTTGTCATAATCCTCCGAAATATTCAAAGTAGCAATTAGTAAGGCCATTGGCAGACTGACATCGTCCCTGCCAAAATTATCAAGACTGACCACAACCATTAAATATCTGTCCATGTAACAGATATACTGCTGCACACAAAACACAAACCAGTACTATTTATCCAAGTTTTCTTTAGTTTCCAGTGGCCCTACAAAATTTTATGCATCCATAAGTACGAGGTGCATTCAAGTTCTAAGGCCTCCGATTTTTTTTCTAATTAACTACTCACCCGAAATCAATGAAACTGGCGTTACTTCTCGACGTAATCGCCCTGCAGAAGTACACATTTTTCACAACGCTGACGCCATGATTCCATGGCAGCGGCGAAGGCTTCTTTAGGAGTCTGTTTTGACCACTGTAAAATCGCTGAGGCAATAGCAGCACGGCTGGTGAATGTGCGGCCACGGAGAGTGGCATTGTTGGAAAAAGTCAAAAGTCACTAGGAGCCAGGTCAGGTGAGTAGGGAGCATGAGGAATCACTTCAAAGTGGTTATCACGAAGAAACTGTTGCGTAACGTTAGCTCGATGTGCGGGTGCGTTGTCTTGGTGAAACAGCACACGCACAGCCCTTCCCGGACGTTTTGTTGCAGTGCAGGAAGGAATTTGTTCTTCAAAACATGTTCGTAGGATGCACCTGTTACCGTAGTGCCATTTGGAACGCAATGGGTAAGGATTACGCCCTCGCTGTCCCAGAACATGGACACCATCATTTTTTCAGCACTGGCAGTTACCCGAAATTCTTTTGGTGGCGGTGAATCTGTGTGCTTCCATTGAGCTGTCTGGCGCTTTGTTTCTGGATTGAAAAATGGCATCCACGTCTCATCCATTGTCACAACCGACGAAAAGAAAGTCCCATTCATGCTGTCGTTGCGTGTCAACATTGCTTGGCAACATGCCACACGGGCAGCCACGTGGTCGTCCGTTAGCATTCGTGGCACCCACCTGGATGATACTTTTCGCATTTTCAGGTCGTCATGCAGGATTGTGTGCACAGAACCCACAGAAATGCCAACTCTGGAGGCGATCTGTTCAACAGTCATTCGGCGATCCCCCAAAATAATTCTTTCCACTTTCTCGATCATGTCGTCAGACCGGCTTGTGCGAGCCCGAGGTTGTTTCGGTTTGTTGTCACACGATGTTCTGCCTTCATTAAACTGTCGAACCCACGAACGCACTTTCGACACATCCATAACTCCATCACCACATGTCTCCTTCAACTGTCGATGAATTTCAATTTGTTTCACACCACGCAAATTCAGAAAACGCATGATGGCACGCTGTTCAAATAAGGAAAACGTCGCCATTTTAAGTATTTAAAACAGTTCTCATTCTCGCCGCTGGTGGTAAAATTCCATCTGCCGTACGGTGCTGCCATCTCTGGGACGTATTGACAATGAACGCGGCCTCATTTTAAAACAATGCGCATGTTTCTATCTCTTTCCAGTCCGGAGAAAAAGAATCGGAGGCCTTAGAACTTGAATGCACCTCGTAGGTCAGTATCTATGCTCATCCATATCGACTTCCCTGTACGAACTGATTTTTAGTGCCTGTGTCCACAGTTTATTGGGTATCATGTTTACGACAGGTGAAACATGCGGCATTGCAACACTTGTAGCTGTTAAACCTCACAGAAAAACTGTGCCAGTAAGTTTAGTTGTACACTGCAAAATTCCAATTTTTTCTTGGTGTTTAGCAAGAATGTCGAGTCCCAGGATCGCACAACACGGCTCAATAACACGCTGAAACACATGCTCTCGAAAACACTTATTCCCCACGTTAAAACTGAACAGTGTTGTCCCCAATGACTTAATGACTTCATGTTATTATTACCTACTCCATGTGGCTTACACCACCTCAGTCCGTTTCTGTCAAAGAGATCCAGACTCACTGCTGACGTGTTGGCCACTGTTTCCACCAGAAATTTATGTTATCCGTCACTTACCTTGTCTAGGAAACTGTAGTCCATCTCTGCATACCTTTATGCAGTCTGGTGTTCTGCTGGAAATTCTGTCCGACGGAAAGGGCACCCCCAGTACCCGTCTAGTGACCGATTATTAAGACCTTTCTTGTTTCGTGCTTTCATCCCGCAATCAAGCGCTTCATGGGTACCACCTCCATACATATCTAATATTCTGGCTGACGTGGGCTGTGAGCCGAAATCTAAAGCACTTTCATTTAGAGCAACTGCTTGTGTCTCTGGCATTTTTCTGAATTCCATCTACCGTTGTAAAAGATAAAAGTAAACTGCAATAACAACAGACAAAATAACAATTAAACTACAATTAATCTTTACGCCGTATCATAGCACAACGAGAGTCCTTGTGCTGGTGTCGTTCGTACCCAACCATTCCACACGTACTACAGGTATCTGACACAGTTTTAACGCATCGTAAGTCGAGACTAGATAAATTACGGCACTCACAACTCATTGTCGGCAAATAAGTTTTCTACTGCTCCCACGGAACTGAGAGAAGTGTGCAGGTGCCTGCGGTCTTACAAGCGACACTTTTCACTTACTGTGGGGGTTCCTGCGGCTCAACATGGCCACAAGAGAAAACAAAAAGAATGCAAACTATCAGTCACTCACCACACCACAGTATGACGATCTTCAACTCGTTGCCGGTGACCTGCCTGCTATCGTTTCGGAGTGGCACAAGGCGGAGACGTCTCTACCACTGCCAACCACGTGATGGTACATGAGATTGAATTCTGGTCCCAGGAAAGAGCTGGGTGGTATCCATTGGTAAGAACTTAGCTATGCTCGAGAGACCCAACAAAATGTCATTTACAATAACACATTTGCTAAGCAACAATCCAGGATTGTCGTCCAAAGCGCCACACCACAGCCTGGCCGGCAGAGTAGAGACCTCGTCAGCAGAAGAGTACTAGTACGTGCTCGACCTGTGGTTCTGACACAACAGCAATGCGTCAGGTGGCGGAAGTTATGTCATGGCGCAGCTGTTTTCCTTGGTCGCCGGCGACCTCCAGCTCTCTGTAATGATCCCCACAGTGCTATCGTCGAAGATCTGCACTCAGGAGTGACGCCAGCTGTACCACGCAGAGTAGCCGTGCGGTCTGAGGCGCCTTGTCACAGTTCGTGTGGCTGCCCCCGTCGGAAGTTCGAGTCCTCCCTCGGCCATGGGTGTGTGTGTTGTCCTTAGCGTAAGTTAGTTTAAGTTAGATTAAGTCGTGTGTAAAATTAGGGACCGATGAGCTCACCAGTGTGGTGCCATAGGCTTTTGCCACACATTTTTGAATTTTCCACACCACCTGAGTCCATCTAAAGTACTCGCTTACTCGCAGGAGTCAGCTCAGTCCCCATTTAAGAGACAGGAGCCGGCAGCATTGGTGTTGACTACAGGAACGGGATGAACAGCACAGGGGCCCTCTCTCTTGCAGGCGGATGACGGACTGCATCCTGCTCACGCTAGTCAAGCCTCTAGCAGGCCTGCAGAGCGGTAGCAGTCGCTGCGTCCCATCGGCTTTGCCTCGGAGGTCAGCAGTGCAGCTGGCAGCAGCAACGACCCTCCAGCCAGACTCATGACACCACAGGTGATCGTGGAGAGAGTCGACCAAAGTAGCCTCCCCTCGCACTGGATAGCGGCAACTGACACAAGAGTTGAGACTACACGCTGGGTAGGCAGCAATCCACACCCAGCAATCACACATTTAAACGAAAGAATAGCGTCTGTCCTTTCGGACATGTCTGGGAGGAGAGACACCCCGCATTCATACACTGAACCGCTAAAGAAAGTGGTACAGGCATTCGTATTCAAATACAAAGATATATAAGCAGGCAGAATACGGGCGCTGCAGTCGGCAGCGCATATGTAAGCTGTTACAATGGTTACTGCTGTTACAATGGCAAGTTAGCAAGATTTAACTGAGTTTGAACGTGGTGTTATAATCGGCGCACGACCTATGGGACACCGCTCTCCGAGGTGGGGATTTTCCCGTACGACCATTTCACTAGTGTACCGTGAGTATCAGGAATCCGATAAACTATCAAATCTCCGACATTGCTGTGGCTGGAAAAAGATCCTGCAAGAACGTGACGAAACGACGACTGAAGAGAATCGTTCAGTGTCACAGAAGTGAAACCCTTCCGTAAATTTTGCAGATTTGAATGCTGGGCCATCTACAAGCCAACCATTCAACGAAACATCAGCGATATGGGTTTTCGGAGCCAAAGGCCCACTCACGTACTATTTATGACTGCATGACATAAAGCTTTACATTCACCTGTGGGCACGTCAACACTGACATTTGACTGTTGATGACGGGAAACAAGTTGCCTGGTTGGACGAGTCTCGTTTCAAATTGTAAGAGGTCAAGAACGTGTATGGGTACGGAGACAACCTCACGAATCCACGGACCGTGCACGTCAGCAAGAAACGTTCAAGCTGGTGGAGGCTCTGTAATGGTGTGGGACGTGTGCAGTTGGAGTGATACGTACGTAAGCATCCTGGCTGATCACCTGCATCCATTCGTGTTGATTGTGCATTTCGACGAGCGTTGGAAATTCCAACAGGACAATACGGCACCCCACAGGCCCAAAATTGCTACAAGGTGGCTCCAGGAACACTCTTCTGGGTTTAAACACTTCCGCTGTCTATCAAACGTCAAACTCCCTAGACATGAACATTATTGAGAATATCTGAGATGCCTTGCAACGTGATGTTCAGAAAAGATGTCCACCCCTTCGTACACTTACGGATCTATAGACAGCCCTGGAGGATTCATGATGTCAATTTTCTCCAGCACTACTCTTTTCACTAATAGAGTCCCTGCTACTTTGTGTAGCGGCACTTCTACGTGCTCGCGTGGGCCCTACAGGATATTAGGTAAGTGTCCAACTTTCTTTGGCTCTTCAGGGTGTAATTGATTCACCTAGATGGGCAATAGATCCACCTACTTCGGTGCGGATTCACAAGTATGTGTGACCTCTCACGCGTGTGTCCAAGCAGCGAGCATGGGATAAGTGGATGGGGACTGTGGACAGGTGGCGCTCAGTGGGAATGTTTATCGGCCGTCAGGAGTGCCGAGAGTCCACGCAGTACCGACAAACACTGTTTCCTTGACGCCGCTGTGTTTAACGCACCTGCATAGTATGCAGGAGATACCAGGTTTGAATCGCAGGCTCGAATCCTGCCTCGGGCATGGCTGTGTGTGATGTCCTTAGGTTAGTTAGGTTTAAGTAGTTCTAAGTTCTAGGGGACTGATGACCACAGATGTTAAGTCCCATAGTGCTCAGAGCCATTTGAACCATTATTTTGAATCCTCGTCCCGTACAAATTTCCACCCTTCGCCGCTAAATCCGCGTAATACCCCGATGCAGCGGACATCAGTTATCTCTTTCCTTTCCGTTCATTTCTCCCCCCACCAACTTTGGTTTACAAATAATCAGTGGTCTGATAAGAAAGCTGGGGTGTTCACGATGGCGCTCCCCGCGCGCTCTGCTGCAGTGGGGATGACAAAGACTATGTGTCACAGCTTTTCCTCTCTGTCAACTCTCCTAGTGAATTCCGACTTTCGTTTCTTCATTTTTCAGAGGCTCTTTTCTGCTGACGTGCATTGAATGCTTATAGCTGCTTTGCACCTAGGCCTCCTTTCGACAGTCTGCTTTGTTACTAGTGTGACGGCAATTCTCGGCTTCCATGGTGTCATTATGCTTTGCTTGCAGACGTCGGCGCTTCGTCATTCCCCGTGCTGCGTTAGCTTCCATGCGTACTGCAACTCACACACCATATCCCGCTTCCTAGCTGCCGGTGCCGGCCGAAGTGGCCGTGCGGTTAAAGGCACTGCAGTCTGGAACCGCAAGGCCGCTACGGTCGCAGGTTCGAATCCTGCCTCGGGCATGGATGTTTGTGATGTCCTTAGGTTAGTTAGGTTTAACTAGTTCTAAGTTCTAGGGGACTAATGACCTCAGCAGTTGAGTCCCATAGTGCTCAGAGCCACACCTAGCTGCCGTTATTGACACAAGCGTTTCAGCTTCCGGGAGCTGCTAAGGTGGTAATGGTATTTCCTCTCATTTTATCACTGTTGATCAAGTAGCTTAATCGCGTAGCTTTATTATAAAAAAGCCATGAGCTGTGTGGCTCGTATGTTTACAGCTACGGAAAAGCTGACAGTTTCTGGATCCTTGCATATGCGGTTCTCAGGATAATACCTGCTACACTACCTCAAGTAATGAGCTTTTGATCCAACTTTTACTTATGCAAATGGTTCAAATGGTTCTGAGCACTGTGGGACTTAACATCTGTGGTCATCAGTCCCCTAGAAATTAGAACTACTTAAACCTAACTAACCTAAGGACATCACACACATCCATGCCCGAGGCAGGATTCGAACCTGCGACCGTAGCAGTCGCGCGGTTCCGGACTGAGCGCCTGAACCGCGAGACCACCGCGGCCGGCACTTATGCAAATGGATATTTTCCTATATTACGGACATCCTAGGAGTCAGCGGTTTCTTTTTTTCTTTCCGTTTTTCTTTGAGTCATCAGTAATCTGACTGGTTGGATGCGACCCGTCACGAATTCCTTTACTGTGTCAATCTCTACATCTCAAATAGCACTTGCAAACTACGGCCTCAATTATTTTCTCGATGTGTTCCAATCTCTCTCTTCCTCTATTGTTTTAGACCTCTATCTGTCCCTCTAGTACCATGGAAGTCATTTCCTGATGTCCTCTCAACCTGTCCCTTCCCCTTGTCAGTGTTTTTCACATATTCATTTCCTTTCCGATTCTACGCAAATCCGCCTCATTCCTTACCCTATCAGTGCACCTAATTTTCAACATTCATCTATAACACCACATCTCCTATGTTTTGATTCTTTTCTGTTCCGGTTTTCCCATAGTCCCTGTTTCACTGCCACACAATGCCGTGCCCCAAATGTGCACTCTCAGAAATGTCTTCCTCGATTTAAGGCCTATGTTGGATACTAGTAGACTTCTCTTCGTCAGGAATGCCCTTCTTCCCAGTGCTACTCTGCTTTTGTTGTCCTCCTCGCTCCGTCTGTCATTGGAGATTTTGCTGCCTAGGTAGCAGAATTCCTTAACTTTATCTACTTCGTGACCCTAAATCCTGACGTTAAATTTCTCATTGTTCTCATTTTACTTTAGTCTGTCTTCGATTTACTCTCAATCCGTATTCTGTAGACATTACACTGTTCATTCCATTCAGCAGATTGTGTGACTCTTCTTCACTTTCACTCAGGATAGCAACGTCATCAACGAATGGTATCATTGATAACCTTTCACCTTGAATTTTAATTCCACTCCTGAAACTTTCATTAATTTCCACCATTGGTTCTTAGATGTACATACTGAACAGTAGGGGCGAAAGACTACATCCCTGTCTTACACCCTTCTTAATCCGAGCACTTCGTTCTTCGTAGTCAACTCTTATTATTCTCTCTTTTTTCTTGTACATATTGTACATTACTCGCCTCTTCCTGTAGCTTACTCCTATTTTTCTCCGAATTTCGAACACTTTGCACCATTTTACATTGCCGAACGCCATTTCTAGTTCGACAAATTCAATGAACGTATCTTGGTTTTCCTTTAGTCTTGCTTCCATTATCAACCGCAATCTCAGAATTGCCTCTCTGGTGCGTTTATCTTTCCTAAAGCCAAACTGATCGTCATCTAACACATCCTCAATTTTGTTCTCAAGTCTTCTGTATATTATTCTTGTCAGCAACTTGGATGCATGAACTGTTAAGCTGATTGTTCGATACTAATCGCACTTGTCGGCTCTTGCAGTCTTCAGAATTGTGTGGATCATATTTCGCCGAAAGTTAGAAGCTATACTGCCAGATTCATTCATTCTGCACGCCAACGTGAAAAACCGTGTTGTTGCGACTTCCCTTAAAGATTTTAGAAATTCTGATGGAATGTTATCGATTCCTTCAGCCTGGTCCGATCTTAAGCCCTCCAAAGTTCTCTTAAATTCTGATTCTAATACTGGATCCCCTATGTCTTCTAAATCGGCTCCTGCTTTTTCGCGTTAGACAAATCTGTCCCCTAATGGAGGTCTTCAATATACTCCTTCCACCTACATCTACATCTACATCTACATCCATACTCCGCAAGCCACCTGACGGTGTGTGTCGGAGGGTACCTTCAGTACCTCTATCGGTTCTCCCTTCTATTCCAGTCTCGTATTGTTCGTGGAAAGAAGGATTGTCGGTATGCCTCTGTGTGGGCTCTAATCTCTCTGATTTTATCCTCATGGTCTCTTCGCGAGATATACGTAGGAGGGAGCAATATACTGCTTGACTCTTCGGTGAAGGTATGTTCTCGAAACTTTGACAAAAGCCCGTACCGAGCTACTGAGCGTCTCTCCTGCAGAGTCTTCCACTGGAGTTTATCTATCATCTCCGTAACGCTTTCGCGATTACTAAATGATCCTGTAACGAAGCGCGCTGCTCTCCGTTGGATCTTCTCTATGTCTTGTATCAACCCTATCTGGTACGGATCCCACACTGCTGAGCAGTATTCAAGCAGTGGGCGAACAAGCGTACTGTAACCTACTTCCTTTGTTTTCGGATTGCATTTCCTTAGGATTCTTCCAATGAATCTCAGTCTGGCATCTGCTTTACCGACGATCAACTTTATATGATCATTCCATTGTAAATCACTCCTAATGCGTACTCCCAGATACTTTATGGAATTAACTGCTTCCAGTTGCTGACCTGCTATTTTGTAGCTAAATGATAAAGGATCTATCTTTCTGTGTATTCGCAGCACATTACACTTGTCTACATTGAGATTCAGTTGCCATTCCCTGCACCATGCGTCAATTCGCTGCAGATCCTCCTGCATTTCAGTACAATTTTCCATTGTTACAACCTCTCGATACACCACAGCATCATCTGCAAAAAGCCTCAGTGAACTTCCGATGTCATCCACCAGGTCATTTATGTATATTGTGAATAGAAACGGTCCTATGACACTCCCCTGCGGCACACCTGAAATTACTCTTACTTCGGAAGACTTCTCTCCATTGAGAATAACATGCTGCGTCCTGTTAGCTAGGAACTCCTCAATCCAATCACACAATTGGTCTGATAGTCCATATGCTCTTACTTTGTTCAATAAACGACTATCCACTCTCTCCTCTGCATTTAACAATGGAATTCCGGTTGCACTCTAAATGTTACCACCCTAGCTTTTAATTTTACCGAAAAGTTGTTTTGACCTTAATATATGCTGAGTCAATCCTTTCGACTATCATTTCTTTTTCGATTTGTTCAAATTCCGTCTTATTTTCCCTGCATTTCTGGTTTGTTTCAATCCTCAGAGACTTGTATTTCTGTATTCCTGAATTTCCCTGAATAATTTTATAATTCCTTCTTTCGTCGATAAGCTGAAGTATATCTTCTCTTACCCGTCGTGTCTCTGTGAGTTACCTTCTTTGTAGCTATACTTTTCTTTCCAGCTTCTGTGGTTGCTCTTTGTAGAGATGTCCATCCCTCTTCAACTGTACTGCCTATTGGATTATTCTTTATTGCTGTATCTACAGACTTAGAGAATATCAAGCGTTTGTCGTCATTCCCTAGTACTTCCGCATCCCACTTATTTGTGTATTGATTCTTTCTGAATAATCTCTTAAACTTTATCTTAGTCTTAATCACTACTAAATTGTGATCTGAGTCTATTCTGTTCCTGGGTACCCTTTACATTCAAGAATCTCATTTCGAAATCTCTATCTGACCATGATGTAATCTAATTGCAATCATCCTCTGTCAACCGGCCTTTTCCAGGTGATTCTGGAACAGAGTGTTCATTATACTGGCCGAAATTTATTACAGAATTCCATTAGTCTTTCTCCTCTCTCATTCTTGTCCTAAGCCAATATTCTCCAGTAACCTATCCCCCTTCTCCTTCCCCTACACCTTCATTGCATCCCCTATGACTATTAGATGTTCATCTCTGTTTACTTACTGTATATCCTTTCAACTTCTTCATATACTTCCTGTATCTCATCATCTTCAGCGTACAACGTCGACATGTATACCGGAACTGTGGTTGTCTGTGTTGGTTAGTTGTCGATTCTGCTAAGAACAACCCAGGTACTGAACTGTTCACAGGAAGACACTCTCTGTCCTACCTTCCTATTCATAATAAATCTTCCTCCCGTTATACCATTTTCTGCTGTTGTTGATACTACCCTATACCTATCTGACCAGAAATCCTTGTCTTCTTTCCACTTAACTTCACTGACCCCTACTATAACTAGATTGAGCCTTGAAATTTCCCTTTTCAAATTTTCTACTGTCTCTACCACGCTCAAACTTCTGACATTCCACGCTCCAACTCGTAGACCGTTATCCTTTCGTTGGTTATCAGCCTTTTTCTCACGGTCACCTTCCCCTCGGCAGAACCCTCCAAGAGATCAAAATCGGGGGACTATTCCGGAATCTTTAGCCAATGGAGAAGTCATAATTACATTTTTCAGGTACAGGCCACCTGTCCTGTGGATACACTTTATGCGCCTTTACTACAGTGGTTTCCATTGCCTTCTGTGTCATCGTGCCGTTGATCATTGCTGATTCTTCCTCCTTTAGGAGCAGTTTTCCAGCCCAGCCCTGAATCTCTGTCCGCTCCTCTGCCATCTTCGACAAGCAGTTGGCAGAATGAGGTTGACTTCTAACTCCGTAAGTCTTCGGCAGCCTTTATATATATATACACTACTAGCCATTAAAATTGCTACACCAAGAAGAAATGCAGATGACAAACGGGTGTACATTGGAAAAATATATCATACTCTGGAAAAATATATCATACTCGAACTGACATGTGACTACATTTTGTCCGCAGCTCGTGGTCGTGCGGTAGCGTTCTCGCTTCCCGCGCCCGGGTTCCCGGGTTCGATTCCCGGCATTGTCAGGTGTTTTCTCTGCCTCGTGATGACTGGGTGTTGTGTGATGTCCTTAGGTTAGTTCGGTTTAAGTAGTTCTAAGTTCTAGGGGACTGATGACCATAGATTTTAAGTCCCATAGTGCTCAGAGCCATTTGAACCATTTTTTTACTACATTTTCAGGCAATTTGGGTGCATAGATCCTGAGAAATCAGTACCCAGATTAACCACCTCTGGCTGTAATAACGGCCTTGTTACGCCTGGGCATTGAGTCAAACAGAGCTGGGATGGCGGGTACAGGTGCAGCTGCCCATGCAGCTTCAACACGATACCACAGTTCATCAAGAGTAGTGACTGGCGTCTTGTGACGAGCCAGTTGCTCGGCCACCATTGACCAGACGTTTTCAGTTGGTGAGAGATCTGGAGAACGTGCTGGCCAGGGCAGCAGTCGAACATTTTCTGTATCCAGAAAGGCACGTACAGGATTTGTAACATGGTGCCTGCTCAAACGTAGGGCTTCGCAGGAATCGAATGAAGGGTAGAGCATCGGGTCGTAACACATCTGAAATGTAACGTCCACTGTTCAAAGGGCCGTCAGTGCGAACAAGAGGTGACCGAGACGTGTAACCAATGGTACCCCATACCCTCACGCCGGGGATACTCCTGTATGGCGATGACGAATACACGCTTCCAATATGTGTTCACCGCGATGTAGCCAAACGCGGATTCGACCATCATGATGCTGTAAACAGAACCTGGATTCATCCGAAAAATTGACGTTTTGACATTCGTGCACGCAGGTTCGTTGTTGAGTACACCATCGCAGGCGCTCCTGTCTGTGATGCAGCGCCAAGGGTAACCGCAGCCATGGCTTCCGAGCTGATGGTTCATGCTGATGCAAACGTCGTTGAACTGTTCGTGCAGATGGTTGTTGTCTTGCAAACGTCCCCATCTGTTGACTCAGGGATCGAGACGTGGCTGCAAGATCCGTTACAGCCATGCGGATAAGATGCCTTTCATCTCGACTGCTAATGATACGAGGCCGTTGGGATCCAGCACGGCGTTCCGTATTAGCCTCCTGAACCCACCGATTCCAAATTCTGCTAATAGTCATTGGATCTCGACAACGCTAGCGGTAATGTCGCAGTACGATAAACTGCAATCGCGATAGGTTACAATCCGACCTTTATCAAAATCGGAAACGTGATGGTACCCATTCGTTCTCCTTACATGAGGCATCACAACAAGTTTCACTAGGTAACACCGGTCAACTGCTGTTTGTGTATGGGATATCGGTTGGAGACTTTCCTCATGTCAGCACGTTGCAGGTGTCGCCACCGTCGCCAACCTTGTGTGAATTCTCTGAAAAGCTAATTATTCTCAAATCACAGCATCTTCTTCCTCTCAGTTAAATTTCGCGTCTGTAGCACGTCACCTTCGTGGAGTAGCAATTTGGGACTAATTGTGTGTCTCCATTTACCCAAATGGTCAAATCGTGCCGCATCAAGATGTGTGGCATTCGGATGTGACATTATCTCGGAGTTAGAGTCCACAGGAGCGTGAGGTCAGGCACAGATGTTGACACAATTCCAGTTAAATTCTGACCACCACAAGGAACGATCATCATACTGTGCTCCAAGCACGTCGTTACTGCATCACTTCTGTGCTTGCCAACCGAGAATAAATAGTGAACTAGCTGCCATATCTTGTGTCATTTCTCACCGCTCGTCAGAAACTATCAGCAGATGTACTAGGGGAATGCCGTTTCATACGTAGTCTGCCGTTAACACCACAACACAATTGCATGGACTGCTAATGAATGGCGTCGCATTGTACTGAGTGATGAAATGCGGTTCTCCATTATCCCGAATAAAGCGCGGCGACCTGAATAAGGACCCAATCCTTTCAATGTTTGGGAAAGGCCCGGTGGGTCTAGTCCTGAAGTCATGGTGTGGGGAATCATCTGATATGAGTTCAGATCATTGCTGGCAGTGAGTGAGGGAGCTCTGATGGCACAACGATACGTCAGGGACATCCGACGTTCTCGTGTGCCACCTCTGATAAAACTGTTCCGTGGTGGCAGTTTTTAACAGGACACTGCTCTTCCACATAAGACACATGTCTCAGTGAACCGTCTGCACGGTCCTCAGATGCTCCTGCGGCCAGCAAGAGGCCCAGTTCCGTCCCCGATACAACATATGTAGAACCAGCTCGGACGTAAGCTCCTTCCTACGGTCAAGTATGCAGGTATTTAAGGGCCAGTTACAAAAGTTGTTGGTCAGCTTGTCCCAAGAGAGAATACGACCGCTTCATCTCACCCTTCCCATCAAAAACACGTCATGTATCCAGGACATAGAGGGTGCAACGTCATACTAACAAGTGGAATGATACTGCCAAATTATTTGTAAATTTGACTCGCTTTTGTAAACACTGAAGTAACATCACATAATCTCTAAATCCGTGAAATTTCTTATTGTTTCCACCTTCATTTCTGAGTGCTTTACTTTTTTCTCAGGCTATGTATTCAGTTTGCTGTGTGTATTAGTCTTTCAAGTAATCCTTTGAGTGGGAGGTCGCTAAAGGCCACGATGTTTACGGCATCGACTCCCCCATATTTTCTACCACGCAACTACGATATTGACTACTAACGTCAACAGTGGGCGCTAGTGGATGTCTCCAATAGTGAGCACTGCATGAGACTACGGAGCGTAGTGGAATTGCTTAGTCGACGAATAACTCAGGACAGTTCTACAGTGTTGATGGTATTCATACGAAGCAGAGCAATGGCAACGATAAACAAGGCAGACATAGCATTATAACAACAACAACAGTTGGCAAAGTTGGCATTTCGTCAGAAAGAAATCCAAGGAATTTCGCAGAGTGGCAAAGAAGTGGCAGATGAAATATTGGTGGTTTCTGCAAGATGAGTGAGTGGAATGTGTGGTGTAATATACGCTCCATTGTGCGGACAATGTTCATGAGGAGTGCAATGATGACGATATGAGCTCAGCAAGTCAAAGCGACATTAACACATGCGTCACGCCATGTAGTCCATCATCGTTGTCGAACAAGGAGCCTCAAATCCAGTCTCCAGTGAAACGTAGTAAAGGACAATCGTTCTCAAGGAACGAGTAGTAAAGACAATTACGTGGAATTTCATCCGCAGCGTAGTAAAGAAAGAACTGTGAACAGATTTCGAGTAAGTCCGCAGCAATATGAAACCAAAGTGCATGTGAAAAACTGCGGATTTTGAACGGACGACAAAGCGCACTTGTTACAGAAACAGGTGTTAGCACATTTCAAGGATTTTAGATACAGTTAACAGGATGTGCATGATAGTGACCTACTACGTTATGGACGTCAAACTGGGCACTACACAGATTACAGTGATTTGAAGGGAAACAGTGGAATGTTACACAACTTTAAAGAGCGCTAGAGAACTGTATGATGTACGATAAGGAAATTTAAAACCAAGTGTCAACTTTCCTTGCACAGAATACTTCCAAATAGGCCCTAACATTTGTGTATGAGACAAACAATCTTATCGTTCAGTGAGAAATTTGCTTTCGATTTCGACCAATAGGGGTTTGAAGAGTAAATGCATGTGAAAGGAAATCTGGATATTATAGGGGACATTTACAATTTGTACAGAAACCAGATGGCAGTTATAAGAGTCGATGGACATCAAAGGGAAAGGGAAGCAGTGGTTGGGAAGGGAGTGAGACAGGGTTGTAGCCTCTCCCCGTGTTGTTCAATCTGTATATTGAGCAAGCAGTAAAGGAAACAAAAGAAAATTTTGGAATAGGTATTAAAATCCATGGAGAAGAAATAAGAACTTTGAGGTTCGCCGATGACATTGTAATTCTCTCAGAGACAGCAAAGGACTTGGAAGAGCAGTTGAATGGAATGGATAGTGTCTTGAAAGGAGGATATAAAGTGAACATCAACAAAAGCAAAACAAGGATAATGGAATGTAGTCGAATTAAGTGGGGTTATGCTGAGGGTATTAGATTAGGAAATGAGACGCTTAAAGTAGTCAAGGATTTTTGCTACTTGGGGAGCAAAATAACTGATGATGGTCGAAGTAGAGAGGATATACAAAGTAGACTGGCAATGGCAAGGAAAGCGTTTCTGAAGAAGAGAAATTTATGTAAATAAATTATACACAACTGCAACCAGTCACTTTTTCATTAATAATGCTTTATTACATTAACCGGTTTTCGAACCCTTTCAGGTTCATCTTCAGATGATTTCGGGAGAATCCGGGAAGTTACATCATTACTGGTAGTAGCATAATGCTGGGTGCTGGTTTGCGACAGTATAGGCGGCTTTTTTCGTATCTGTCTGCCTCCATTTTGATGTCCAGAACACTTTCACACGAACTACAATAGTTCACACTTTAACAGTGACACTTTACCAGCATCCAGCATGCGCTTTACAACTGTTGCTTATGACTATTGCTTACAGCAAATATTGCTGTAAGCAATAGTCATAAGCAACAGTTGTAAAGCGCATGCTGGATGCTGGTAAAGTGTCACTGTTAAAGTGTGAACTATTGTAGTTCGTGTGAAAGTGTTCTGGACATCAAAATGGAGGCAGACAGATACGAAAAAAGCCGCCTATACTGTCGCAAACCATCGCCCAGCATTATGCTACTACCAGTAATGACGTAACTTCCCGGATTCTCCCGAAATCATCTGAAGATGAACATGAAAGGGTTCGAAAACCGGTTAATGTAATAAAGCATTATTAATGAAAAAGTGACTGGTTGCAGTTGTGTATAATTTATTTACATTAATATACAGTCACGGTTCTAAAATATCCGTAATGGATAAGCATAATCTAAAGAAGAGAAATTTGTTAAAATCGAGTATTGGTTTAAGTGTCAGGAAGTCGTTTCTGAGAGTATTTGTATGGAGTGTAGCCATGTATGGAAGTGAAACATGGACGATAAATAGTTTGGACAAGAAGAGAATAGAAGCTTTCGAAATGTGGTGCTATAGAAGAATGCTGAAGATTAGATGGGTAGATCACATAACTAATGAGGAAGTATTGAATAGGATTGGGGAGAAGAAAAGGTTGTGGCACAACTTGACCAGAAGAAGGGATCGGTTGGTAGGACATGTTCTGAGGCATCGAGGGATCAAGAATTTAGTATTGGAGGGCAGTTTGGAGGGTAAAAATCGTAGAGGGAGACCAAGAGATGAATACACTAAACAGATACAGAAGGATGTAGGTTGCAGTAGGTACTGGGAGATGAAGAAGCTTGCACAGGATAGAGTAGCATGGAGAGCTGCATCAAACCAGTCTCAGGACTGAAGACCACAACAACGCTAACAGAGAGTAGTATCAAGATCAACTAAACTCAGTGCCTTAACGGATTTGTATAGGATTATGTCCACTGTTTGTCGTGATAGTAGATCGGTTGTAAAGTTATTTATTATGCATCGAGAAACTGTAGGTGTTCTGTCTCCTACAATTCTTGTTTTTTCAGTGCCTATAAAACATATTATGGCACGATCTGCAGCTTCGCCTTAAAGCGTAGCCAGTTCCACGATAATCTTCGCGAGAGTGTTTCTTATTCGGTTGCCCACCATTGCATTCTATCATTTATCATCATCCGTTACACCGGTGTAACTCTATATGCATTCTTGAAGACTGGATACCTAGCTGAGTGTCCTGCATGGTTCGTATCTCGCAAGGAGTACACCATCGATCCTGATACCGCTAACTTTCTTCATCACTGAGACGCGCCATGTTTCTTTCGGTGTCCTTGGTGCAAGTTAGTTTTTTGTTTCCAACATTTCTTTAATGTCGACGACGTCCATAGAAGGTTGAGCTCTGCACCTCCCGTGCACTCATTTTCTGTCGTCCCATGATACATATCGTGAGTCATTAGCAGCCAAAATTTATGCTGTCGTAAACGTTAACACAACAATTTCAATTGTGCCTCACTAAATAAAGACTCAACATGAAACCTCGCACTCTCTGGGTCCCTTGTTAGTATTCTTCATTAACACAGTGCATACAGAACTATTTTTAATCACCTGCCATATTTAATAATAGATTATTGAGGTGTACTGAATCAAGTTTGGCATAACTCACATGAAAACACTTCCGGCGAAAAGTTCTATTTACGGAGCATATTTGTTCTTCGCACATATTCCCCACAGATGCAGTTATTTCAGTATAATGATTCCGATGAAATCAGAAGCATCCTACTTTCAGTGTGGCTCTAATTTAAGCCACGTAGTAAAACAGTAGCAGGTGCGTTCTTCGAGAACACAGTCAAAGGTGACATAAGGAGCTTTGTGTTCACCGTAGCGGTGTGGAATAGGGAGGAATAGGATTACGTAATTACGTTAGCCTTTACGGTGCTATGAAGAGACTCTTGAGGCAGAAAACGCCGTCTTCTGTTACCAACTACTCGCTTTTGAGCCCGTAAGTAGAACATAAACAGAGAGGCACGTCTCTCTCTTTACTAGGAAATGGGTTAAAATGGAAAGTGAAGGATATGGGGCGGCCGGTGGAAGCGAAGCATAATGATTAGAGAAAGAGGAAGATAGATTAGAAAAAGAGGCAACTTCACACCGAAAAAACACTTTCGAGGTCATCAAAGGAAAGAAGATGAGGCAAATTGTATCGCAGGACAAGTTATAATTAGTTTCTCTCCCATTTGACAGTACTCTTCTTATAAGTCAATGAAATCTCTCTGTTTTTCTAAATACGAGCAATGCTGCGACGCCAAAATTGTAATTAATTTTGCGGTACCTAAAACAGAGCTCTTCTGAAGTGGACAATATACAATACTGTCAGATATCCGTAGACACAAATTCAGTGTCACGAATGACAACGGTAACTAGTCTTTCAACCATAGTATGATCTTTTAAATATGATACATTCTTAAATGATCATGTCTCTTTCTTACTGGTTCTTTTGAATCATAAAACTGGTTGGTAAAATGTAATTATCATTGGAATTTGAAACAGCCACGTTATCGTACCAAAACTATTACCAAAAGTTAATACATATTGTGTGTCAATATTGGTCAAGCAATTAATAGGAACTGTGAAACAAGTCCTTCTTTTATCATTTCCGCAGTACAGTCGCATTACATTTATAGCGCTCCTGACATGTCGGATTCAATACCAACAACTGCTGTTCTCTGTTAAAATACTTTGTTACATGCGTATGTTTTATATTCACGAAAGCCCCAATGTAGGAACGGTTAGCTCAACGTGAAATTAAAAAAACTAACATAGATTTGAAATTCACAGGTTTGACGGAAGTGTAAAAAAGGATTTAAATATTGTGTATCAAATTTATTACCTGCAACAGAAAGTGAATTCCTTATGAAATATTACCTGAAATGTTTAAGTATCGAAACGGCATTTGCTTACAGAATATAGTGATTTCAGTGAACTGCTTATGCCTGGGACGAGTCTTTCCTTTCCAGGTCACGTCAGTCAAAAGACATATTTAGCTTCACTAACAAAGGTTTCATTAATAAAGAATTTCCACCACTAATCAGACAAGTACCTAAAAGAAGGCTGGATCAGTGACCGTGATTCTTGCAGTAGAATTAAATATTACACATAACATGTCGATTTCTTAAGTAAGGAAGTTACAGGCTTAAGAAATAGAAATGCTGTTTAAATTAATAACAACCAGAGGACAAATTCTAATGTAGTAAATACATACAAAACGAAGTATGAATAGAAGGTGAAAGTAACTCATGAAAGTAACTCACACACCGGTAAGTTCAGCTGTTGTTAGGGTATTCAAAATTGGGTTTGACGAGAGTTGACATGTGATTTATTGTAATCACAGCAAAGACCGTTGAATCTGTTAACTCTGGTAACGTCCCTGCTTCGAATATGTTTCCACTGTGCAATTCGTCCAATTTCATTAAGTCTTCTGGCAATATTGATGATGAGAAAACAAAGAATAGAAACAGGTAAGACAGTCTACGAGAAATACATTTCGCCCTTTCTTCTGCAGTTCGTATTGAATTTTGGTCCCTTTTTAATATGTTAATATAAAGTCCACCAATTTTTCATTTTTATGAATCAGTGCAGCCTTAGAACGGCGTATGATTTAATAATTTTCGACTTCTCTACAATATATGGGTAGTGGGAGAGGAGGGTAGAAGGAGGCATGTTAAATGGATATATGTTGCAGTAATTATTCGGAGATGAAGAGTCTTGCACAGCATGAATTACTTTCCCATGGAAATGTTAAATAGTTATATGTTGCAGTAATTATTCGGAGATGAAGAGGCTTGAACAGAATGAATTACTTGCCAAAGGAAATGTTAAATGGATACATGTTGCAGTAATTATTTGGAGATGAAGAGGCTTGTACAGAATGAATTACTTGCCAATGGAAATACATCAAACAACGATAAAATACAGCGAATGTCATGTCGTAGTTATGGCGTACTTTCCAACAGATTTCGTATACTTACTGATATCACTAATTTGAATCATATTATAGCACAGTATCTTATGGAAGGGATGGTACGATTTTCCGATACATATATTACCCTATCCTCAACAACAACGAATGAAATCGTAATATTCGGTGCATTTCTTCTCCTTTTTATACAGTGCAGAGTTAAAGCACTGGTCTCATTGGACACTACTATTCTATAACAAAAGGTAGGTGCGTTTTGAAAACAAAGTTAGTATCTCTACTTTGTTGCTCAGTAAAAGGTGATATAAAGATACTGATCATTTTCGTATGAGCTTCCGTGAATATTCTTTCAGCTGTTAGCGTTAAAGAAAGGTGTAATATTTTTTTCTTGTAGGAACTTTACATGGATGGTCATGTATATTTACTGAAACTAACAATCATGGCGCCGTTCTGCTTAAGCATTTATTTCATTAAGGGTGCCCTAGTTGCAGGCAGTACACTTAGGAGTGATGTATCGCTGGCAGCTGCGGCACCAATATTTTCCGCCATCAGTCGTTCTTTTCGGCTCCGATGCATGTGAGCAATTGATCAAGCAAATGTCAACCACCATTTCGAAAGCCATTATGTCATAAATTTTTGTTATGCAGAAAAAACTGCTCTGCTCAGCTGGAGGTGGCAGTTTTCTTGAATATGTCGACTAAAGTCCGTATTCCAACACTTTTCTTGGGAACTGTATATTGTCCGTTAAGGATGTGATCGGACCTAAACTATGTGCCACTTGATCAGGTAATTATTTGCCCTTGAAGAAATAGCCTCATATTCCTGATACCTTTTTCAAATCTCAGTTTTTACTATGTTACGAATCTAATCTTTCTGATAGAACTTTTCTTTTTTTTCATGAAAATACACATACTGCATGCTGCTGACGACTTTGGAATAAAAATTTGAAATAGAATATACAGTTTGATAAAAAAACCTGTCGTGATACCTGTCCCTTGATTCTAAGTAGAGTATTGACTTAATTTGCATGATACCGTTATTTTATTTGGATGGGTTAGGAGCGTTAATCTTCTTGTGTAGGTTAATTCTTCAGAACGACAGTCCACTGTCTTTATACTACTATCACCTTTCCAGTCCGTATTTTAAAAAATACCTGCTGAAGTCCTTTACTGCTTTTTCATCTACTAGTTTTGTAGTTTAACCGTTAGGAGTAACAAAATGACTTTGTGATCTCGATGTATTTATAAAAACGTTATCAACAGCAGCAATGGTACTTCTCATAATCAGCCGTGTCCAAATTGTGTGAGAGGAGTTAGATCACTTCAAAAACGAAAGAGACGCACTTAAGTTCTAAAAGAGATATGCTCTACAAATTTATTGAACTCTACGCATAATATTATCTCAATATGTTAGAAGATAGATCGGTTTATAAAACATAGTATTGTTTCGTGAGTAGCCCGAAATCAACCACTGTATCCTTGTATATTGTGACAATTTCTACTAACTTTTTTTCAATTTCCACTTCTATGACACAAGTTTTGAAATACTGATTGCTGCTAAGTGTACTCGTTTATTCCTTATTAATTGAAGCGACACCTTTGACTTCACGTTTCAAAGTGGTTCCTTCTGTCTGCCTATCCCTATAAATTGTAGCACTAAGATGTTACTTCAATACGTAGGGAAACAAAACTATATAAAATTGCTCAAGTAACGATCTAGTTGCAGCCAGCCATGAAATTTCACTACAGTTACGAGGCGACAGGCGACGTGGCGAAGTGGTTAGCAAACTGGACTCGCATTTGGGAGAACAAGGATTCAAAACCCGCGTCCCGCCATCCAGATTTACGTTTTCTGTGATCGTCCTAAATCGCTCCACTCAAATTCTGGGGCGCCCACCTCCGTAGCTGAGCACTCAGCACGACTAACTGCTGTACGTAGGACCCGGGTTCAATTCCTGTAACTGCCAAGGAATTTTATTTGGTGAGAGGACGTGTACAGTGCGCACTTGCCTCGTGAGGCCAGTTGAGAGGCAACTTGACCGAGTAGTAGCGGCTCCAGACAACGAAAACTGACAAAGGCCTGGAGATTGGTACGCTGAGCATTATGCTCTCCGTATCCCATCCAGTGACGTCATAGGCATAGTATGACACGGATGTCGGTCGGTGTCGTTGAGCCTGCCAGGGGCTCTGGACAGAGTTTCCATTCAAACGCCGGTATGGTTCCCTTCAAAGTGTACGACCGATAGCATCCATAGTCCTTGTAATAATTTGAGCTTGTTCTCCATCTCTGATGACCTTGGTGTTGAGGCGACGTTAAACACTAGGCTCCCTCCCTTCAGCCACAGGCGCGAAATATGTCCTCAGCAATTCATCGGATAATTCGGGAGCTACAAGCCGATCAGCAGTCCGTCAGTGTGGATTGCAGGTGATCCACAGACTGATCACATCATCTGGCGACAAATTGTTGCGACGCTAGATCAACGTACCCTTAACAAAAAAGAGTGGCAAAAACGCTTAATTTATCGTTGGGACTAAAGCTGAAAATGAAGATGGGAGATGTGACAGTGGCACTTCACTCGGTTCGCATCAATCTTACTGATGTCTCACAGCACGACTAAACTCTCACATCTAAGAACCACAGAGAGATCAACAGTTATCCAATGTGGCTCCATACTTTTAGTATGAAATTTCTGATTTCTGTCTAATCTTTCTCCCAATATATTTAGCTGAAGGTTGTAATGGTCGCCTGGTCGTAGATATTGCTAATTGCTATAATCGCACTATTTCACTCCCATTTACGGAGCTTGTTAGCACTTGATGTTAGGTTGGCGCCATTAAAATGCATTGTAGTAATCACTGCTGCTTGCTGGATCGCTGCTGTGTCTCGATGTTGATGCTGGCTCTAAATCTGGTTGTCTAGGGTTAAAAACATGAGGTCCCGTGTTTTTTATGTGCTTTTGATGATAAAGAACGAGCGAAACCTACAAATATGTAAACTTCAAATATTTATTACTCTGGTGGCCATCTTAATTCCACTGTCCACCAAAGACCATGACTCAATACAAAATAGTACTTCCGTTACATGTTCTTTGCATTGCTTATCCACCTCAAACAATAACACACAAACACACTTTACCAAAGTGACATTCCGACTGCCTCTCGATCCTTCTTGTTGCTTGTATTTATAACATTGTCAAAGAACTACTAAAAAGAGATATAATTTATAAGTCACAAGTACATCTGTTATCATAATTTGTGCAGAAAAGTTATTAATTTGCATCGAGTGACATAATTTAACATGTTATTAAAATGACAGACAGATTTGTTGACTTGACAGAATAATTCTTTGTTACAAAAAGGCCGTTTTTTATAAGTTTGTCAATTGACTTCACTAATTTGCATAAATAAGTAAATAACATGAATTATTAAGAATTACATTGGTTTTCGTCTAAAATAGGATTGATTTCGTGAATACTGAGTGAAAACGCTCCTAGTGAACAAATAGGTTTCACTGGGTGATTTTTATTTAAGGAGATCCAAAATACCTAAGTTGGCCACTATTTTTCGTACTTCATATTAATTATTTAAGATGAACTCAGTGTTTTTACATGATGACATTTGCTGTATCAGTGATCAAGTGATATAAACCTTTGTGTGGGTCAGTTACTCAGTATAATTTAATGGGTTGACTGTTTATGGAGACATGTTATACAATCATTGTTAACATACACAATAACTTTTCTATAATCATAAATACTTGTTAAACTGGTTGAATTTGAGGGTATCGCATACTTCGGTACAGTAAAGCCTTTAATATGTTCCGTTACAATACCCTCCTCGAGTAATATCATTTACAGAACGTTAATGATATTAGCCGACTAGGACAAATGTGTCAAATGGTTAAAATTTGGAAAAGTACTACTTTAATAATGTTTTTTGTTTTATTATGCATAATGTGTATGTATACAATGACCATTACACCGTTTCAAAATGACTTTTTCCTGCAAATATTTTAGTTGTGTTGTTTCAAATGCACTTTGTGTTATGGCTCTCAGTATGACAGCATAATAAAAATATTTAGTAATATATGAAAGCAAAAAAAATGTTAATCTTTGCTCCCAGTGAGCCACATGGAAAATGATCAAAAACAGACACAAATATATCACCTGCGATTTTAAGATATATAAACAATATACACTCCTGGAAATTGAAATAAGAACACCGTGAATTCATTGTCCCAGGAAGGGGAAACTTTATTGACACATTCCTGGGGTCAGATACATCACATGATCACACTGACAGAACCACAGTCACATAGGCACAGGCAACAGAGCATGCACAATGTCGGCACTAGTACAGTGTATATCCACCTTTCGCAGCAACGCAGGCTGCTATTCTCCCATGGAGACGATCGTAGAGATGCTGGATGTAGTCCTGTGGAACGGCTTGCCATGCCATTTCCACCTGGCGCCTCAGTTGGACCAGCGTTCGTGCTGGACGTGCAGACCGCGTGAGACGACGCTTTATCCAGTCCCAAACATGCTCAATGGGGGACAGATCCGGAGATCTTGCTGGCCAGGGTAGTTGACTTACACCTTCTAGAGCACGTTGGGTGGCACGGGATACATGCGGACGTGCATTGTCCTGTTGGAACAGCAAGTTCCCTTGCCGGTCTAGGAATGGTAGAACGATGGGTTCGATGACGGTTTGGATGTACCGTGCACTATTCAGTGTCCCCTCGACGATCACCAGTGGTGTACGGCCAGTGTAGGAGATCGCTCCCTACACCATGATGCCGGGTGTTGACCCTGTGTGCCTCGGTCGTATGCAGTCCTGATTGTGGCGCTCACCTGCACGGCGCCAAACACGCATACGACCATCATTGGCAGAAGCGACTCTCATCGCTGAAGACGACACGTCTCCATTCGTCCCTCCATTCACGCCTGTCGCGACACCACTGGAGGCGGGCTGCACGATGTTGGGGCGTGAGCGGAAGACGGCCTAACGGTGTGCGGGACCGTAGCCCAGCTTCATGGAGACGGTTGCGAATGGTCCTCGCCGATACCCCAGGAGCAACAGTGTCCCTAATTTGCTGGGAAGTGGCGGTGCGGTCCCCTACGGCACTGCGTAGGATCCTACGGTCTTGGCGTGCATCCGTGCGTCGCTGCGGTCCGGTCCCAGATCGACGGGCACGTGCACCTTCCGCCGACCACTGGCGACAACATCGATGTACTGTGGAGACCTCACGCCCCACGTGTTGAGCAATTCGGCGGTACGTCCACCCGGCCTCCCGCATGCCCACTATACGCCCTCGCTCAAAGTCCGTCAACTGCACATACGGTTCACGTCCACGCTGTCGCGGCATGCTACCAGTGTTAAAGACTGCGATGGAGCTCCGTATGCCACGGCAAACTGGCTGACACTGACGGCGGCGGTGCACAAATGCTGCGCAGCTAGCGCCATTCGACGGCCAACACCGCGGTTCCTGGTGTGTCCGCTGTGCCGTGCGTGTGATCATTGCTTGTACAGCCCTCTCGCAGTGTCCGGAGCAAGTATGGTGGGTCTGATACACCGGTGTCAATGTGTTCTTTTTTCCATTTCCAGGAGTGTATGTACATTATTTCAAAGTCAGTTCTCATTGAGTCACAGATTAATCAAGATAATAGAAGGAGCATAAATATATTACACAGATGGACAGGTCATATGTCCATAGGAAAATATTGTAATTGTCTGCTCTTTTTGAGCCACATAAAAGAAATGAAAACAAAGAACATAATTATAAGTATGGACATGATATATATAAACACAAACACTAGAGAAGTCACATGTATGAGTATAATATGCATTTGTTCGTTTTTATGTGAGACGTCAACCGCAAAGAAAACGGCACAACACTCGTGTCTCTGCATGTCTTCAAAACAAGGCGAGGAATATCTGTGCTAAAGCCAGTAAAGCATTGCTACGGGAAAGGATCCGCCACATCCGCATAAGTCTCGATGCTCACAACAGGAATTTGTGTGATCTGCACCTATTTCTGGCCGGAAAACTGCAGATGGAAGACTGGGATAAAGTCGACAGGTTAACCTTTCAGCAAGCATCAAGGACCAGCAATAGTATTACTAACCGCCAGATGAGAAAGTACGACAAACTACAACAGAAAGCCACGAACGAAACATTGACGCTGGATAGGCGACAGACAGTGGTCAACCTCTCCAGCCACACCTTGAGCGAAGCAACCACAGCAATTCTGGCCAAGGGGATGAATTTCGCAGTCGCACCTAAGCGAGTTCCAAAAGAAGATATCATAGAATCCGTAGAGGCTTCAGTACGTCATCTGCCACAGGCCGAGGCGGAGAAGATCCGGCAGGAAACGGTCAGAGTTCTGAATAAAGCAAAGCCACCGAAGCAAAACATCAACGCTGAGGAATACCATGCCATCAAGGAACTCAGGGACAACCCCCACTTAGTAGTGGTACAGGCAGATAAGGGCAACGCCACTGTAGTCTTGGACACAACTGATTACAACAAACGAATGGAAGATATTCTCGCAGAACCTATCTACAAGAAACTTCAGGGAGATCCGACGGCCAAGGTGATCAAAACGACGCAGGCACTGCTCAAGCACTCTAGAATCAACTTCGACAAGGCCAGAAGATTCATCCCGCAAGTGACACAGGCACCAAGGATATATGGTGTACCGAAGGTACACAAAACCGACTTCCCCTTAAGGCCCATAGTAAACAGTATAAATTCGCCGACCTACTACCTAGCGAAAGAACTGGCACCTAGGCTCCGACACCTAGTGCATCAAACCGAGTCCTACGTTAAGGATTCCACTCACTTCGTGTCTCTCCTAAAGGAAATGCGTGTTACGGACCAAGATCTGATGGTTAGTTTCGACGTCAAATCCCTATTCACGAATGTCCCAGTGTCAGATACTGTGAACATCCTAGAAGAACGCGTGGCACCTGATATATGTGAGCTTGTGCGCCACTGTCTGACGACCACCTATTTCAAGTGGAGAGGTCAATTTTATGAACAAACTGACGGTGTAGCTATGGGCTTACCCCTATCGCCCATCGCAGCAGAAATCTTCATGGAGGCATTTGAGGAAACAGCCCTCCAGTCCGCACCATTACGTCCAAATTGTTGGCTTCGCTATGTCGATGACACTTTCGTCATTTGGCCCCACGGAGAAGAGGAGCTACAGAACTTCCACAAGCACCTTAACCAACAGCATAGGAAAATTCATTTTACAATGGAAACAGAGAAGAATGGGGTGCTGCCTTTTCTCGACGTGAAAGTTTATCGAAAACCTGATGGTAAACTTGGCCACAAAGTGTACAGGAAACCAACCAGTACGGACAGGTACCTTCACGCCTCCTCCCACCATCACCCCACGCAGAAGAAGTCCGCCCTGCATACGCTAACGAAGAGAGCGTACGGGATAAGCGACGAAGAACATCTGAAGACAGAACTTGAACGCCTCAGGTCCATCTTCGGAACTAATGGCTATGGGAAGCAGATGATAGACAGCACCATGTCGACAAGGGAGAAGACTAATAGGGAAGAGGAGAAGGAGGCACAGAGTATTGCTGTGTTACCATATGTACAAGGGGTCACCGAACGTATTGGCAAAATCCTACGAAAAGCCGACATCAAACCAATTTTCCGAAGCAGTAACAAAATATCAGACATGCTCGGTTCTACCAAGGATGCAGTTGACAAACTATACACAGCTGGCGTGTATGAAATTGGTTTTGCGTGTGGATTAGTCTACATAGGTGAGACGGGACGTCCGATTAGCACAAGGCTCTCGGAACATGAAAGATATATCCGCCTGAAACAACACACTAAGTCAGCAGTGGCGGAACACCAAGACGAGTGCGGGAAACCAATATTTTTTCAAGAAGCCCGCGTCCTGGCGAAACAGCCTCTCACTTTCAAAAGAAAGATTAGAGAGGCGATATAAATAGCCAAAAGACCCGCGAACATGAATAGAGAGGACGGGTACAAGCTTCCGAGGTCTTGGCTGCCTGCTATAGCAGGGCTACGGAGCGGCGGCAGAGCCGTGGCGGCCCATGCAGACACGCGGAGAGCCGCAGTAGTGGTCGCGAGCACGCAAAGCAATGGCACGCCGCAGCCGGTTTCTGGACAGCATGTAAACAGTGTGACGTCACAGCTATCACCTGTTCGCTATTCGTCCGTCTCCTCCAATGGGATGGATTAATATAAAGACCAATAGAAAACAGCTATTTCAGCCAATGACAGATAATAAAGGAAACACCAATAAAGCATACCTTTCACCCCTCCTCCTCCCCCCTTTTACAGCCAATCAAGTAACGACACGGTTTTCTCGTGCAGCTATTTAAGGAACCAAGTGTGTTTCATTTTGCAGTTTAACGTAAGGCCCTGATGAAGGCTAGCTGCAACGCTGGCCGAAACGTTGGCGCATTTTAAATTATGACGATGCGGTCTGATACCCTGAAGAATTTTATTGAAGATCTGTTATCATAATTTATGCAGAAAAGTTATTAATTTGCATCGAGTGACATAATTTAACATGTTATTAAAATGACAGACAGATTTGTTGACTTGACAGAATAATTCTTTGTTACAAAAAGGCCGTTTTTTATAAGTTTGTCAATTGACTTCACTAATTTGCATAAGTAAGTAAATAACACGAATTATTAAGAATTACATTGGTTTTCGTCTAAAATAGGATTGATTTCGTGAATACTGAGTGAAAACGCTCCTAGTGAACAAATAGGTTTCATTGGGTGATTTTTATTTAAGGAGATCCAAAATACCTAAGTTGGCCACTATTTTTCGTACTTCATATTAATTATTTAAGATGAACTCAGTGTTTTTACATGATGACATTTGCTGTATCAGTGATCAAGTGATATAAACTTTTTTGTGGGTCAGTTACACAGTATAATTTAATGGGTTGACTGTTTATGGAGACATGTTATGCAATCATTGTTAACATACACAATAACTTTTCTATAATCATAAATACTTGTTAAACTGGTTGAATTTGGAGGGTATCGCATACTTCGGTATAGTAAAGCCTTTAATATGTTCCGTTACAAGGTGCACAGAAAGATAATTTCTTACATAATTCTATGGTAAATAAACGATTTGTGTCACCTAAACCACGAATCTATAGTACACTTACAGGTTCCTTGTTGACAGCCTTCACCAATTATTGCTTAGCTGTATGTGCTCGAAGTGATATCGCTGTGTCAGAAAACGTTTCAGTGCGGACATGGCGGCATTGCAGTGATAATCGCACAGCGGTACTAGATTAGCAGCCTACCAGCATGGATGTAGGAAGAAGAAAGCGGGAAGTGTTTGCTTTTTCTGTTTATGAATACGTTAAGAAAAGCAACATCAGGTTTTGGACTCAACCTAGAGAGTGCTGCAGAAATTAGCGTTGGGAAACTCAAGGTTGAAATATCAACAATATAAGGAAAGATACGTTGCAACTTATCGTAACGATGACACGTTAAGTAGCAGACGGGCACCGTTGAGCTGCCGGAGATGGCGGTTATGTGTGTGTGTGTTGTGGTTTTGCTTGTGTGAATGAATGTATGTGTATTTCCTTTTCTGACTGTGGCTGTGACCGAAAGCTTATATGTAAGTGTCTTATAGTTGCGCCCGTCCGCAACTTAATGTGTCATGTTTATGGCGAGTAGCAATTTATCTCTTCCTTATATAGTTCGTTCGTTCACTAAGAACTAAGAAAGGTTGAAAGTTACTTTTTAATTGTTTTCCAATTGGTTTACAATAGCTTGATGAATTACCAATACCACTACAATCATCCATCAAAAGCAAAGACTATGCTATGAGGCCTCCAGTACCGCCTATTATAATATGACTCACTTTGTTATGAGACCGTACACCAGAACTTTCCTCTCCTGGAAGAAATGATCTTTATCTGCCAGGATGAAGTTCACTAAATAGTAAAAGCAACATTTTCGCTGAATACTTTGTAGACAAGGCTGATGAAGCTCGATGGTATTACAAATATATAAAAACAGGTTGTCAGCAGTGGTAGTAAACATCAGTTTACTGCCGAACATGAAAGTATAAAGTACTGACTTCATTGAAGTTCTGAAAATAATTTATTTTAATTTGTTATTATTAACTGTAGATTTGTTCGTTCTGCTCAAAGGGCTCTCGCCAGGAAGTAAAACATTTGCTGCTCACAGCTATTTCAACTGCCACCACTAGAGTACAAACACAAAATAGCTTAACACCGATACGATTTAACAGTGAAACCCATTTCGATTTTTCTAATGATCCTGTTCCGCAGGAAAACTCTCACAGAATTTTTCATTCAAATAGCTCTGAGCAATATGGGACTAACATCTGAGATCATCGGTCCAGTACAACTAAGAACTACTTAAATCTAACTAACGTAACGACAAAACACACATCCATGCCAGAGGCAGGATTCGAACCTGCGACCGCAGCGGTCGGCCGTTCCAGTCTGAAGCGCCTAGAGCCTTACATTCTCACACATAAAACCAAGTGAGTCTTTTCTTAATCCGATCACGATGCGATATATCAGGATATTTCTTCATCTCTTGAATGAACATACGCATGAAATTCGCTGCACGCACGGTGGCGGACATGTGTGCACTGGCCGGTTCACCTACAGCGACTGCTGCTTCCCGGCGTGGGCGAAATCGCTGCATAATGCAGCAGTGGCTGGAGACCACAGCTCTCTCGCCTGATAGTCGAGGACATTTTGCCGAGTCACTGCCGTGGTGTGCGCGGCTACATTGTCTCACAAGTACTGTTAAAGTTCCCGAGGAATCGACGCTGCAAGCTCCCAACAATAAATCGCTCGAGTGCATCGGCTCTTCAGCTGCTGTACAACGCCACACCGATGATCAGAAAATTCACCTCATCTAGAACGATCTATGCGCCTCACATATGGGCGAACAGTTTTACTACTCGTTCATTATCTACTGCTAGCACATAAAGTTGGTAACAGGTAATCGACGAACAATGAAGGCTAATTCACAAGATAGCCTTATTACGATTTCCTTCTGTCAATTGAGAGATGTTATCCTACATATGTCGTATGAACCCAAACTACCATCAACTTCAAATTGAGCGCGCTTATCGTATCGCTAAATTTTGGCTGTCGCTAGTTATGTTGTCTGACATAGAAATAAAAAAGGATACGAAATGGAAAAAAACATTTTACAAGTGTCATGACTCAAGAGTGGAAGTTAAAGACTACTGAAGTACACCTTAACATCTGCAGCGTCTGTGGTGTACGTTATTGTATCATTAAGTTGACGTACTAGGTATAATCTGAAGCACACTTGTCGAGGGGGCCACGTTAGCAACTCTCAGCACGTCAAACCACTGATGTGAGCCATTACTTCCACACAGTAGAAGTTAACAGTTTGCTGGAAGCAAAATCGTATCTACCCACTCACAATGACATATACTGTAAATAAAATATTGCATACCTCAGGACGTAGAAAACTGGAGTCAAGTTACTGCGGTACGTGTAATATTGCCGTTTTCTATTCATATCCTCAAACTTGTATTTATGAGTAATTTGGAAATGTATAGCCGGTTGTTAACAGAATAAAAGACAACGCGTTTCGATGACAATGTAAAAACTCCCGAGTGAAACTGTCTATTACAGCCTAGACTTTTCGTTGCGGGTTAGCTACCCTACGAATGCTCTTGCAGCTACCTTATTTAATTAAAAAGAAAACGAGAAATATCAGGAAATCACCCTGTTTGGGATTTTTGCCTCAGATTCAGAATGTACTTGTCTAACAAATACATTTTTAGGTGGAGGGACATCCGAAGTATTGAGAAGCCAGTTTGAACACAAATATTCTCCGGTTTGTCAGATATAAGTACATCGTTCTTCAGTAAGGGAAGTGGAATCAACCATGTAAACTACCACGGCATGGACATTTTGGAAACACAGACCAATAACACATTTTGTGGCGGAGGTTCTATACTCTCTTCAGAAAAGTTGGAAACATGGGCACTTTCTTGTGATATCACATTTCCCTGTAATATCATCTAAACACCATAGTTAATTTGCGTGAGCTAAGGAGATGACTTCCACCCCCTGCCCAAAATAATCATGAACACTAAGGTTGCTTTCAGATGTGCTGGAGATTAAATCGAAGGAATGTGTACTAATTTCTTCCATTCAGGTAATAGTAGGCTGTCTGAGGACACCTTTAATCGGCAGTTACGTTCGAAGATTTGATTTCCGAACACTACTAAGACAAGTTCCCCTCTGCTTAGGTGGGAATGGCATCAGTGAGTTAACACAGTCGTTTGCGTACCGTGGTTTGCCCTACCACGAAGCGGTTGTTGGTGATAAGATGCCAATCGAAGTTCGAGTCCTTATTTGGCACAAACTGTCACTTGTCTCAACGTATTTATTACACTGCAACTTTGGCACATGTAAAACGTTCGCACTATTCTCATTCAGTGGCATTTTATCTTCATTAATTTCATCTCAAACAGAAGAAGAAATCTATTTTACATGGTCGTGGGTGTAGAACTCATTTTGTAACAACTATCGATAGTATTTTACATTCGCGGGAAACACAATAGGAACATAACATATCAACACAATCACGTGAAACTCT
Source organism: Schistocerca cancellata (assembly GCF_023864275.1). NCBI lineage: Eukaryota > Metazoa > Arthropoda > Insecta > Orthoptera > Acrididae > Schistocerca > Schistocerca cancellata. The sequence continues at coordinate 643,193,487 of NC_064627.1, forward strand.
GCCTTATATGAAAGGTTCAGAATGGATCAGCCATGCCGTATTGTTACTTTCGCTGCGTGTGTGTGTGTGTGTGTGTGTGTGTGTGTGTGTGTGTGTGAGAGAGAGAGAGAGAGAGAGAGAGAGAGAGAGAGAGAAAGACACAGAGAGAGAGTGTGAGTGAATGAGAGATAGATAGAGAGAGAGAGAGAGACGTAGGTTTCTTCAAGTCTGATCAATCATGAGTGTTGGGAACTCAAAATTCTTAACAAAAAAGAATAAAAAATGCAGTAATAAGCCGTCACGTAAAATAAACAGCACAACTCAACATTTATAACAGCAATCCGTGGTATCAGACGTCTTAATCAGATCCAAAGACAATCAGTAAACGTGACAGAAACTAGTCATCGAGTGTGAGAATTAACAGCTGGGACCGTTACAATTACATTATGTTGGTGCAGTAGTTCGTAGCGTTTTTGTTTTGCAGTTGGATATTCCGGTTGATATGGATTTATTTATTGAGTACCACTTGTTATTTGTATTTCACTGTGGCTATCTAAGTTTACAAATTGGAAATATATGGTAAGGTCTTATGGGACCAAACTGCTGAGGTCATCGGTCCCTAAGATTACACAATACTTAATTTTACTTAAGCTAACTTACGATAAGGACGACACACACACACACCCATGCCCGAGGGAGGAATCGAACCTCCGACGTGGGGAACCGCACGGACCTCAGACCGCTCGGCTACCCCGCGTGGCTCTAAGTTTACATATTTTCGTTTTGTCATTCAGAGATGGTGAGTGGAGCTATGGAAGCTGCAAATTGGAGCGCGAAGTGGAGAAATCCGAACATTTCCTACATATTCTCCTGTTTGAGTTCAATAAAGAGGTGACGGAACCGGAGGCCGCCAGTAACATTTGGGCTGTGTATGGGGTAAGGCCACTGGACATAGCATGGCAGAAATATGGGTTTCTTATTTTAAGGACGACCGTTTCGACTTTCCACCATTATGCGACAGTTGCATGCAGTGGAGAAGGTTAAAAAATCGGGTGTATGGGTACCGCTTGCTCTAAGCGAAAACACAAAAAACAGCGGCTGCCCTTGTATGCATCTCCGCTTGATAGTCACCGCTTGGCTCCTAAACAACACCGACGATTCCTAACCTCTATCATTACTCGTGACGAGAAATTGTGTCTTTATTCTAACGTAAGGAAAGGAAGGGAATGGTTCAGCCCAAACAAAGAAGCAGCTCCCCGTACAAAGACCTGCGCGCATCCACAAAAGATAATTTTACGCATCTGGTGGAACAGTGACGTTGTGGTGTAATACCAACTGCTTCCCCTAGGTTAACAGTCATTGCTGACATTTATTGTTATCAGCTGTGTAGCAGACGTCTCCCAAAAACAAAACAAAAACCTAAGAAAACAAAATAAAACAAAACAGAAAGACTGCGTGAAGTGATGCTGCTCCACGATAACGCCCATCCGTATTCTCCTAGACTGACAGAAAACACTACACTGCAGATAGGTTTGGAAGACTTTCCGAACCCACCTTATTCACTTGATCTTGCGCCCTCAGATTTTCACCTTTACAGCTCTCTATCCATCATTATTCAAGGAACTTCGTTTCCGGATGAACACGCGCTCCGCACATTCCTCGACGAGTTTCTTAACTTAAAACTTATGGGAAAACGCCACGAACTTACGCACCAACATAATACGCATAAAATACTGAACAATTGCGGAATCTTTCGTGACAATACGCCATCCATTATTACTCCTGTGATAGACCAGTGCATCCGACGCTCAATGCAACAACGAGTGGATGCTTAAATCGGTGATAACGGAATTCGCTTTCAAATGTTTATGTAAGACATTCAAGTACTATGCTGATACGTTCCTTTCCTTAGTGTTAGGCATGATTTAAAAAAATAAGATGAACAAATGTAGGAAATGACTTTTGACATTAAAGCAGGGGCGGAACCAAAGGGCCCGCAGGACCTGCAATGCAGGCAGGCCCGGTAATTAAGAGTCCCGCAGAACAGCAAATAAAATATTAGTGTTACAGGAAATTAAAATGCATGCAGATATAGATACAGAAATATGGTCAGGTCAAAGCGATTTCGAAGATTCGGTCAACTATGAGATGAGTTTAGCACAGTTGTAATGGTGTGTAAACAGTGTCGTCCTTGCCGTGTCTCGTAACAACGGTATGCAGCATGTTACTCGATAGTCCCAAGGTAAGGCGTATGTTAGTTGTTAACAGAATGGTAACCATGAAAATGAATACCAAAACATCACATTTATGGAGAAAATCATTCTTTCTTGATGTGTAGTGTACTTGAGATTGTAGTATCCACATATTTCTATACTTTTGTCACTTCTTCATTTGACAACAATGTCAATTAACCAGTAATATGTTGAGGTGTTATAACGACCATTCAACGCCAGCTCAGGATCGGTCACAGTTTTAAAAGATGGGAAGTGTTGATACCTCTTTTACGTTAAAAAAGTCTTGCTCAACACGTAGGTTTTCGAGACACCAGTCTGTTGAAGCTTTCCGTTATGCTATAACTATGTATTTTAGGCTCTGTCAGAAATAATCTTGATATCTAACAAAGAAAACAAGCTGTTGTTTTGAATAACCAGTCAGAGAAAACTGAATTCATTTATCAGACAGTGATGCGGTTAAATATTATAGGATGAACTAATCTAGTTGCTAAAATTTTGCATTTGATAAATATAGAGCTTGATAAATCTTGTTTTGCTATTCAGAGTGCGTCTTACAATCTATCTTGCTATTGAAACAGTTTTGAGGAGCCAGTGTCGTCAGCTACATCTTTGGCAAAGAAATGGAGCATTTCACCACAGTTTGAAACCGAAAGAATTTAAAAATTTAAAAAAGTATTTTGTTAATTTTGCCTGGACGAGTGTCTGGAAGATCAAAATATGTATTTCAGATCCACTGTTTTTAATGTTTGTTACAGCATTATTGTAGCGTGATCAACAAGCAGATCTGAGGGTAAGAATAATTTTAACCATTTCTTCAAAATTATTTCCCCAAAATTTCAAAATTCGGTTTCCGCTGAAGGGATTCAAAATTCAGCAGGAATTGCTCAAAACGAATAATACAGTAGAAGAATTTATCCGTTGAATTCCCAGACCAGGCAATAGGTTTCAAAAACCCTTTGAAAAAGGAAATAGGATCTTTAACCTCTGTAGCTGACTGAACAAAATAGTAATACAGAATTCAGCCATAGTTCCTAGCGTTCCTAATTTCGTGCACATAATTTTATCTGTTCTTAATGATTCCTATTATTGTTTCTTCAGTTGAACGCTATTTTTTATAGCTCAGACTAATAACGAACTATCTACGGTATTCTATTACCCAAGACAGATTTAGTGAATTCAGCATCCACAGTAACAAAAGTCAAAGATGTCATTGAGGTCAGTGAAATCATCAATACCTTCGCATCACAACACACCACATGGACCAATTGCGCCAGAGAGCAAGTTGTGTGCAGTTAGGATTTGTAAGTACATCAAACAACAGATAGTAGTATAGGTCTATGCCATGCGTATTAGTATATAGTATCAATCACTGCAATGTATTTAATTTTTAACAGCATTTACAGGAATTAATAATTTTGTTTACAATTTTGAATATAGTGAACGAATAATTCCTTTGTCTGTATTACAAGGGCTATACAACACATTGTATTAAAAGGCTACATCTACCGGCAATAACGAAATTTTGATAGTTACTGATTTGTTACATATTTTATTTTTGGTTGCCCGGATACTTAATTTTGCAGGCGGCACGGTGTCGCGTACGTTACGCTTCTGCCTTAAAGTTGATTCTTTCTGGGCTCATGTCGACGTAACACATTTTCTTCTGGCGTGCATCAAGAATTTAACCGAAAAGTTTGCCGTTCCTTTTCCACACATCGTGTACAGTACGAACATATCGGGTGTTTCTTAATAAAGGACGTAGACTGAGCAATTCACCAAATTCCGCATACCAAATGCCCGGATGATTCCTTTGAGAAAGATATGAGCAGCTATTTCTTCTCCGTGTTTCACAATCCCAAGCTCGAGCACCATCTACGATGTCCTGGTAGTTGACGGGATGTTAAACGTCAATCTTCCTTCTTTCCGTCAGAGCCCAAAATGGCAGTGCTGCCGCCAGAAGATCCATAAAGCTTGCAATAAAGCTCCATATGGGTCATAATCTTCCACCGATCACGGTGCTGTATGATGTGTGAGGCACAACGTCGCTCCTTCTCTGAAATGAAAGTGTAAGCCATCATCCAAAGTGCTAGTAGGCGGTGATGAAAGAACTGCTCAACAGTACCAACAAAAGGGCCCTCCATCATTAGAATTGTTGCTAGTAACAGCATTCGGTTGGAAAATGAACGTCCTGGCCAACGTACTATCCGTGAATGGACGTACGATGAACGTGTCCGATTTTTCTCTCCTCGTAGCGGCCAGTGGACTAGATCGTGCCTGTGTATGCCACTGTATTTCCAAAGCATCGGAATTCATGGCGCAAATGTAAGGCAGTATAGTTACTAAATGGTCATATCATGGAGCCGAAATGAACGCAAACGTTAGTTATTGATAATAAAGGTGTGTTCGAGGTATACCGAGGGATAGAGGTGTTTACAGCAGTCAATACCACTACAGTAGCGTTTAGCAGTATATATAATTTTAAAAGTGCCAATGGGGAAACTTTCGCAGAGGAACAGAATAAAGACATAGCAAAACCTCGCCTCAAACCCAGAGAACTGCCAAGCATTTGTGCGAATGCTACTGTGAATCTCCAGACATCTTATGCCACGCGGCTGCCGACAGCAGTATACTCCATGTCTCACACATTACTTCATGCTTCTCCTAGCCAGGTACGAGGAATTATACGAAAAGGAACTATTTAATCAAGATACAATAGCATGTGGTACGGCTTTGATGGAAATGTTAAGTAAAGCTCGGCAAAATAGATGGATGGAGACGCTGGAGAGGATGGATATGACACATAGCAGAAAAATAGCCTTGAATCTTATTAAAAAACTTGACGGAGACCCAAATGGTCCCAAACAGTCTGCCGCGGTAACACCTAATGAAGTGGCTCAACTGCGCCTGAATAGATAGACTAGTACAAAACAACAGCAAGTACAAATTAACAGGAGTTTAGAATCAGAAAGTAATAGGTTTTAACACCCTTTACAACGAAGAAATTCAACAAGGGTCTCAGCAATATGAAAAGCGGCAAAGCAGTTGGGGTGGATGTACGGAGCAGATGAAACGCTTTGGACCGGGCACAATGAACTGGATCCTCCGACTTTTCAATCAATGTTACGAAACATGCAGATCCCCCACATCTGGAGGAAGGCAAGGACAGTGGCACTCTTGAAACCCAGGAAGGCACCTGATTCACCAAAGAACTATCGCCCAATATCTCTCCTATGTCATCTTTACAAACTGTGTGAGAGACTAACTTTATAACGTATGAAAGACACTATTGAGATGAAACTTATTCCTCAACTAGCTGTTTTTAGACCTGGAAAATCATGTGCTATCCATATTCTGTGCTTAACAGAATACATAGAGAAAGGATACGAAAGTTAAAGATATCTGGTCGAACTTAGCTCTGCATATGATACAATTAACCACAAGCTGCTGCTCCAGAAGCTCTATCATGAACCAAGAGACTATCAATTTGTTAAGATTATGTATTCCCTATTACGAAATAGACAGTTCTATGTTGTCCTCAATGGGAAAAAGAGCAAATGGTCTGGCCCAAACAAGCGTTTTGGGGCCCTCCAAATTAAATCTGGACACCAACGGCCAACCGATGCCTAAGCACACAAAACATTTTCTGTATGCGGATGACCAGGCAATTGCAGCACAGGGGAGGACCTTTGAGGATGTAGAACAGAAGCTGGCGAAAGCTCTTAGAGAAATGTCACAGTATTATAAAAACAACTTTCTTAAGCCAAACCCTTCCAAACCACAAGTCAGCGCCTTCCACCTTCGATCCTGACAAGCTAACCGTAAACTTATCGTCTCTTGGAATAATACCACACTGGAACATACCGATAAACCATCTTACCTAGGCGTGGTGCCCGATAGATCTCTGACATACAGGTACCATTACGAACAGACGCGCCAGACGCTGTGGCCGAGCGGATCTAGGTGCTTCAGTCTGGAACCGCGCAACCGCTACGGTCACCACTTAGAATCCTGCCTCGGGCATGGATGTGTGTGATGTCCTTAGGTTAGTTAGGTTTAAGTAGTTCTGAGTTATAGGGAAATGATGACCTCAGAAGTTAAGTCCCATAGTGTTCAGAGCCATTTGAACCATTTTGAACGAAAAGACGCGACAAAAGGTAACTTCCCGAAAAAATATTCTGCGGAAGCTAGCTAACAGCAAATGGAGTGCTAAGCCTTCCATATTAAGAACCACCGCTCAAGCCCTATGCTTCTCTACAGCCATGTCCCGGCTGGGGCAGTGGTTAACGCACCTGCCTAGTAAAAAGAACCGTTTTTTTCTCTACAGCCGAATATGCCCGTCCAATATGGTCCAGATCAACCCAACCAAAGAAGGTCGACATAAGTCTTAATGAAACACGTCGATTAACAACGGGGTGCATGAAACCTACTTCCCTACAAAAACTATATAGAGCTGCCAGGTTTGCGAATCTCAAATTTCGGAGAACATCACATGAATTCACAGAGAGGCGCAGACAGACTATTGACGATATTCATCCCCTTTTCGGCGGTGAGTGTAAACCCCGGGAGATTGAAAACGCATAAAAGGTTTTTAGCCACGATAGTAGAAGAACCACCAGCTGATTACCTACCTGCACAGGAAGTGCCTAGCGGATTCAGCACAAACTGGAAGACATTGAGGACACTGAACCGAATAAGGACAGGGGTGGCCCCAGTGAAGACAATATGAATAGGTGGGGTCCTGGAACCACGGACTGTGCAGGATATGAAGCATCTGCTCGCCTGCTGAAACTGCCCTTATAGGTGCAACCCCAACGATTTATGGCTGGACAAGAAAAAAGCCTTAGACGTGGCCCTACACTGGGGTGAAATATAGTGACCTGGCTTCCGGACACGAAAAACTAAGTAACTAATAATGGAATGCAATAATTATGAATGTGAATGTACATCTAGATAACTGCACGTTGTAGATGATAGAAATTTCACTAAGTCTTACTATGTTAGAAGTCTTACTTAGTTTTATTTTATCCACTTGCAACAGAGAGGTAAAAGCCTCAAACGACGTACAGTGCTTTTTAATTTATTTCAGGGTGTCACCAATGCTCGTCATTAGTATTCAGCCACCACTTAAATTTCCCTAGCTGATACCTTAAGTATCAGGGGTACAAGAGTTTTCAGTTTGAAAAAATATGTTAATAAATCAAAGGCAATCTACAATATGCGTTTTTATCGAAGAAATTTCAGTGACAGGATTACGATATTAAAAAAAAAAAATAACTGGCAGCATCATGAAATACACTGACAGAAAGAAAACCGTAAGAACAAAAAGTAATTAATGAAGAGTAATGAAATTTCAGGATTACATTTCTATAGGTAAAATATTTAAGGGATAACATTGTAAGAGGCCGTGCAGTTCTAGGCGCTACAGTCTGAAACCGGGCGACCGCTACGGTCGCAGGTTCGAATCCTGCCTCGGGCATGGATGTATGTGATGTCCTTAGGTTAGTTAGATTTAATTAGTTCTGAGTTATGGGCGACTGATGGCCTCAGAAGTTAAGTCGCATAGTGCTCAGAGCCATTTGAACCATTTGAACATAGTAAGATAACAGGTTAATGTTCAAAACTTAGAACTAATTAAACCTAACTAACCTAAGGACATCAAACACATCCATGCCCGAGGCAGGATTAGAACCCGCGACCGTAGCTGTCGCTCGGCTCCAGACCGTAGTGCCTAGAACTGCACGGCCACTGCGGCCGGCCAGGTTAATGTAAGCGAGAGATAAGCCATTGCAAAGTGAAATGCTAGTACATTAATACCCTGTATAACCGTCAGAACGTCGTATGCAAGCACGGAAACGTGCATGCATTGCGTTGTACAGGTGCCGGATGTCAGTATGTAGCGCGGAGTTCCACACAGTGTGCGATTTGCAGGGGGGGATGGGGGGGATTTCCCCCTCGTCTGCATCAGACCATCCCCTCCTCTGGCTTTACTTTATGCATCCCAACTTGGGATGTTTATTTCCCACGCACTGGAGTAAAACTTTACATATCATTTAAAATTGTGAAGCCGAACACTGAAAGTTTTTAATACAGTCTTACTGTTAATATGTTTGCTTATTAAATTTGAAAAAGTGTTATGTAATAGTTAAGCATTTCAAAACATCGTTCTCATGTTGTCATTCTTGCTTTCGTCTAAGGTGCGTCATCCGTTTACTTTCGAGCTTGCGAGGGAAGTAGTGTGGCAGTCATACCGCAGCAGTCGTACCGCAGAGTTGGGTGAACCGGGGGCTGAAATTCCCACCCCGGGCCCTGACACAGGGTGGTGACCGACCCGGTACCTGTGGGAACATTTATCGTTAGGTTACCTTTTGGCAACGGTATGGCGCGGACTAACACGCTTGGGAGTAAAGGACACATTACTAAATAACGCACCATCGTCTGCTTCTAGTTCCTTGGATACTATTTCGTGGACCTTCTTTAAATACTCTTCTCTTCAACCATCGTTTTCTTTTCCTTTGGTTTTCATTTCCGTTGTTAGCTGCATGTGCAAGTACCAAGTAGGCCGCCGCTGCGATACTCTATCTTCCTTTATACTGTAAGACCGACACACGTGTGGCACACGTGTGGTATAAATTAACCTGCCGTATGCAACATACGCCGCAAGGTGTTGCCTGTTGTAGCATGCTACAAGACGACGCACGCCACATTTCCGCAGCATGCCACAATGTTGCAAGACGTCGCCCCAGCGTAAACGAGGCTTTAGAGTCAGGTCTGTATTGTATGGTGGATGTGATGTGTTGCGTACGAAACTAAAACCTGCAATCAGATCCAAACGTCGTGGAAAACTGTGAAGAGGTGTCATCCTGCAGCAAGATAACGCTCGCCCATATTCTGCCAAACGGACCGCCGACGCAATAAAGGAGTTGAGATTCGAGGTGCTGCAACGTCCACCATACAGTCCAGACCTGGCTCCAAGCGATTTTTACATATTTGGACCCTTAACGGAAGCACTACAGGGAAGAAGATTTGAAAGTGATGAAGACGTCATTGTTGCGGTAGCAAAATTGGTTACAGGTGCGACCGAAAAACGTATTTTCTGATGAAATTAAAAAAACTCGTAAAATGTCGGGAAAACTGCATTGAAGTCCAGGGAGATTACGTAGAAAATTAACGCGTGTTTCAGTTTTCTATCATCAGAATAAGTGCAGCTTTTCACAAATATGCCTTTTACTATTTGAATTCCCGTCGTATTCCTGTATGTACATGATTTTGTAAATAAGTTTTACCTATAATGTACTTTTAAAGATATAACAAGGGATGGCTTTTTTGATAGTGCATACGCGTGAATAGTGAGTTTCGGCATTAGCATCTATTTATAAATAAATGTTTAACCATGGGTAACGCCACGGTCCAAGCTAGTAATTATTATACTAACCCCCTAAGACATCCCCCCCCCCCCCCCTACTGTTAAAAGCACAATTCGCGCACTGGTTCCACATGTGTTGCACTTGGGCGGTCAATAAAGGTGCGTTTAATGCTGTTCGTGGATGGTGCTCGAGTTGTCTTCTTATGGTGTCCCATATTGGCTAGATTGGAGACAGATCTGGTTATCGAGCAGGCCAAGGCAGCATGTTGACACTCTAGAACATGTTGGGTTACAGCGGCGGTATGTGGGCAAGCGTTACCCTATTGGAAAACGTCTCAGTAATGCTGTTAATGAATGGCACGATAACAAATCGAATCACCATATCGACATACAGATTTGCAGCCAGGGTGCGTGGACTAACCACGAGAGTGATCTCCATACCGTAACTCCGAGAGTTCGCTGTATTTATTTTGTTTATTTATTTATTTATTGTTCCGGGGGACCAAATTAAGGAGAAGTCTCCATGGTCATGGAACGAGTCAATACATGAAATTATAACACGCTATTAGAAACAGATAAAATGAAATATAAAAAAACATATTCAGGTGACAAGTCGTATGTTTAAATGAAGAAAATCAACAATGTAACACTGGAATTTGCTTAATTTTTTAGCTCTTCCAGGAGCTCCTCGATAGAATAGAAGGAGTGAGCCATGAGGAAACTCTTCAGTTTAGACTTAAAAGAGTTTGGGCTACTGCTATTGAAAATGGATGCAGCAGAATACTGCACTCCTTTCTGCACAAGAGTCAAGGAAGTGCATTCTACATGCAGATTTGATTTCTGCCTAGTATTAACTGAGTGAAAGCTGCTAACTCTTGGGATTAGGCTAATATTGCTAACAACAAACGACATTAAAGAAAATATATACTGTGAGGGCAATGTCAGAATTCCCAGATTTTTGAATAGGGGTCGACAAGAGGTTCTCGAACTTACACCACATATAGCTCGAACAGCCCGTTTTTGAGCCAAGAATACCCTTTTTGAATCCGAAGAACTACCCCAAAAAATAATACCATACGACATAAGCGTATGAAAATATGCGAAGTAGACTACTTTTCGTGTTGAAGTGTCACTTATTTCAGATACTGTTCTAATGGTAAATAAAGCAGCATTTAGCTTCTGAACAAGATCCTGGACATGGGCTTTCCACAACAGCTTACTATCTATCCGAATGCCTAGGAACTTGAACTGTTCCGTCTCGCTTATAATATGCCTATTCAGTCTGATCAAAATATCGGTTCTTGTTGAATTGTGAGTTAGAAACTGTAAAAACTGAGTCTTACTGTGATTTAGCATCAAAATTTTCCACAAGCCACGAACTTATTTCATGAACTACATTATTAGTTACTGTTTCACTATCAAGCTGGTGTCATCAGCAAACAGAAATATTTTTGAATCACCTGTAATACTAGAAGGCATAACATTCATATAAATAAGAAACAGCAGTGGCCCCAGCACCGACCCTTGGGGAACGCCCACTTAACAGTGCCCCATTGGGACTGAACATCACTACCACTCTCAATATTGCGCAGAATTACCCTTCGCTTTCTGTTCTTAAAGTAAGAGGCGAACCAATTGTAAGCTACTCCCCTGACTCCATAATGGTCCAACTTCTGCAGTAATATTTTGTGGTCAACACAGTCAAAAGCCTTCGTTAAATCGAAGAAAACACCTAGCGTTCGGAACCTTCTATTTAATCCGTCCAAAACCTCACAGAGAAAAGAGAATATAGCATTTTCAGTTATTAAACCATTTCTAAAACCAAACTGAACATTTGACAGCAAATTATATGAATTTAAATGCTCCAGTAACCTTGTATATACAACCTTCTCGATAACTTTAGCAAACACCGATGACATAGAAATAGGTATAAAATTGTCAACATTATCAATGTCTCCCTTTTTATAAAGTGGCTTCACTACCGAGTACTTTAATCGGTCAGGAAACCGACCACTCCTAAAGGAAAAGTTACAGATATGGCTGAGAACTGGGCTAACATACATAGAACAATACTTCAGTATTCTGCTAGATACCCCGTCATATCCATGAGAGTTCTTGGTCTTTAGTGATCTAATTATTAACTCAATCTCCCTCTTGTCAGTATCATGGAGGAGAATTTCAGGTAACAGTCTCGGAAAACTTTTTTCTAAGAGCGCTATATGATTCCCTGTTGGGACTAGGTTTCTATTTAGTTCACCTGCTATATTCAGAAAGTGATTATTAAATACTGTACATATATGCGACTTATCAGTAACACGGACATTCCCACTACGCACTGATTCTATATCCTCGACCTGTCTCTGCAGACCAGCAACTTCCTTTACGACTGACCATATGGTTTTAATTTTATCCTGCATACCACATACTTTTTGCCTTCCTAATAACATTTTTAAGCACCTTACAATACTGCTTGTTATGGGCTGCTGCATTTATATTTTGACTGTTTCTAACGTTTTCATATAATTGCCACTTGGTTGTACAAGATATTCTTATCCCTCTTGTCAGCCACCCAGGCTGCCTGTTTGTGCTAGTACCCTGTTTTAAACGTTCTAATGGGAAGCAACTTTCAAAGAGCATGAGAAATGTCTTGAGAAAAGCATTATATTTGTGGTCTACTGTATCAGCGCTATAAACATCTTGCCACTCTTGTTCCTTTATAAGGTTTACAAAGGTCTGTACAGCAACTGGATCAGCTTTCCTGAACAGCTGATGACTATATTTAACATGTGTTGCAGCACAAAAATCTTTTAAAGTTAAAATTTGTGCATCATGATCTGAAAGGCCATTCACCTTTTTGCTAAGAGAATGCCCTTCTAGTAATGAGGAATGAACAAAAATGTTGTCTATGGTTGTTCTACTGTTCCCTTGCACTCTCGTTGGAAAGAATACGGTTTGCATAAGATTATATGAATTGAAGAGGTCTACCAGCATCCGCTTCCTTGCACAATCACTTATACAATTAATATTGAAGTCACCACATATAACTAACTTTTTGTATTTCCTATAAAGTGAACCATGAACCTCCTCTAGCTTTAGCAAAAATGTTGTGAAATCGGAGTCTGGGGATCTATAAATAACAACAGTTAGAGGTTTAGCTCCGTTAAATTTAACCACACCTGCACAACATTCAAACACCTTTTCAGTGCAGTACTTTGAACCATCAATTGACTCAAATGGGATGCCGTTTTTCACATACATGGCTACTCCCCCACACCGCAAAGAGCTCCTCGAAAAGCTGGCAGCCAACCTGTATCCTCGTAAAGGAAGCCTCTGAATTATCTCCTTATTTAAGAAGTTTCAGATATACCAATAATTTCAGAGTCAACATCTATAAGCAGTTCACTAACTTTATCTCTAATACCTTGTATATTTTGGTGAAATATACTAATTCCCTCATTACTCGGATACCTAAGTTTTGTCAAAAGTGATTCCCTTGTTAGAGAGACTTCCCTTAAGCAGGAATACCTATGAGCTGACTTCAATCTAAAAAAGGTGCAGCTACTGCAGGAATTTTCCCATGAGTGATCCCACCAACCCCACCTATGCTGTCACCTATTAGCTTTGCCAACCTCCCCTTCCCGAACCTGTTGAGGTGCAGGCCATGTCTAGTGAAACCCGTCCTGCTGATAGACTCCACCGACACCACTGAAATGTGACCCATGCCTTCTGTCATCAGCGCACCCCCAACTCTCATGTTATTACGCCTGACGGCTGTATTAAAATGAGGCCGATCGTGACGCTGAAACAATTCCACGAATTGCACATTCGTGTTGCCAGTCTGAGTGGCTATCTGATTCCCAGTTGTATCTAGTATGCAGAAAAGTCGTTGCATTCCCTCAACTGGCTTCGTTCTAATAAGGCCATCACTGGCACCGAGACCGGCCACATTTCATCAGAAGCCACAACAGTACTTCTACCCCGCCCTGCAGCGAGCTCTCGCTTGACCCCATGTAAGTCGCAGATGGCTAGTAGCTGTTCTTGAAGCCATCTATTTGTAACAGTTCGTTGAGCCAATGTGGCGCCAATAGCCGCTAAAAATTCTGCTGCAGATGCATTACGATGCTCCAGAGCCATTCTCGAATACAATGGTCTTCCATCTCGGTAGTGCCACATGGCCATCTGGAGCCCGGTTTTCTTGCGACCGAACATTCTCTTGACCATCACTGCAGGTAGTCATGTACTCCTGCCAAATCCTTCTGCAATACCACACAAGGAACATTCAGTTTCTCGTAGTCCTATTACACGAGCTCTATCAAACACAGTGAGATGCTGATAATGGCGTATTTGTCGCCTTAAAGGAATTATTGACTAACATCAACTCACCACATCCAATCTCGAAGGTAACTAACGCTCGGCACCATAACAGCGTATATTTAAAACAAACCTGATTTTCATCGTCATAGTGACGCTGCTAGCTCCACTCTTACGCGACTGGCGTGGACTTTCAATAGACATCATTTTCAGATGTAGAAACACGCCTATCAGCTTTCGTATACCTCGCACAACGCCTTCTTGATGTTGGGATTACTTTTGCCGTCAGTGGATATACAGCTATGTACAACAGGTCTTACTATTCCACACACACAGACAATAAATGTGTTCATTTATTCAGTGAACGGGTTGAATATGGTAGGGCTTCAAAACCACAAACTATCGGTTTATCGTCATAACGCGACAGTCTGATTCCCAGCTGCGATAATTATGCATCACATGCTCTCGAGATTCGAAATTCACTTGGCGTAACTTATGCGGAAGAGCATCATCATCACCATTGTCATAATACACTTCATATAATCGACGACCGTGATTTTTTTTTTGTGACTGCGCGACCTACATCCTTATCCTGTCTGAACGTTGAACCTGTGTCCGTATGGTATTTTTACGTTGTTGAATTGAGAGCAACAAACTCTTCCATATGTGTGTCATTCGTTTCGTCTTTCATGAGACCGATTACCTTATTCTTTATCGATACTTACGTCATTATCAGTGTCGTGCCAAGATGTGCCTAATTCGTTGAGACTGCACGTTGTCACTTCATATGGATCACAAACTTTGATCCAATAAATGAAACGCGGTATGCACATAAAGTAACTTAGAGTGTTTAAAATAAGGTTTGCAAAATTGTAATGAATCTGTACAAGTGAAGCTCAGACAGGACTAATATACACATACCGACGTGCATGAGTTTCTCGAACTCTACCAAAACCTTCCCCAGAGCATCATGGTCTTTATTGAAAATATCCCGTTTAAAATTTGATCTTAGCAACCTACTGTCTTCCCCCACGACGTCCATCCCATTTACTAACCAGATAAGTATCACGATGTTTTCGAAGATTTTCTATCGTTTACCTGAACACTGAATTATTCATAAATGTGTAACGATATTTTTCAAATGAACTGTTTTCAGAAGCTCTCTTTTTAGTACTTAAATCGACATATTTCTTCAACCAAGCATACTGATCAAATTTAACAACGCGATGGATTTTATCCAGTTTCATTTCTAGCTCTATGCACTACTGATGATTTGTATAGTAAATAACGTATATTGTTTTTCCATCTAAATTTGCCATCAGCTTGAGTTGAGAAACTTTCCATGGAACTCTATGCTCTGGACGCAATCCAGTGGTGAATCACTGTACGCAACATGTAAGCTAGTAGGACATTAGATGCTATCTGCAAGACAAATCCTACCTTAGGATTAGCTGCCACAGATGAGATATTTGGCTTTAATTCGTGAACAACCAGCCAAACCCACCTTCCATCCTTCTCCCTTTCCCCTCCCCCCCCTCCCCACCCCCCAAGTAGGCAGAAACTGTTGCATGGCGTATCTGTATAAACTGTTAAGACATACATATAAGTTATAATGTGAAGCAAGGGATGTTTTACTACTAACTGACGGGTTATTTGTCATTGCATGCCTATGTATTCACTGACGTAATCCACCACGAATCCCACAGTCGTAAAATAATAGCATATCAACATCTGTTAATAATGTGATTTCAATCTTTTTTAACATCGTCTCCCCTACTGGAGTATAGTAAGACGCAGGACCCGACTTGCACATTTCCATGCATGCATTCCGGAATAGTTGAAAGATATCTGCAAGTAGACGTACATCTGTATCCATGTGAAGATTTGCATTCGACTCTAAAATATTCATTTCAACGCGAAGCACGTGCTCGAATTCCACATTCGTTATATAACTCCCACTAAGTTTACTGTAGAATGCGTCTTTGTCTAGCAGCACAGCTTCACGGAGTCTTTCCTCTGAACCCAAATATTCATAGGGGAAGGTTCATATTTATCACCTCAGATGTAACATTTAATTGCATTCTTGTACAATGTTTGAAATGTGTAGTCCCTTTATTCAAGGTCAACACTTAATTTGTGACAATACACAGTCAAGTCACCAACAAGTGACACATCTTCACAACAACCATGTCCTTCACACCGAAAACATACAGCCTCATCATCGTCTACCTTCCTGCGGCCACAAGTACGTATAAACAAAGCTTGCGTAGGAACTAAATAAGAACTGGTGCCAGCCACTACTTCACTAAAATGAAATGTACGATAATAAATTACATTTCTACGGGCAAAACTCTCAAGGCCACAGTACTCACTTATGCCCCGACTTCTAGCAAACGCAACAGTTAACCAACCATTACGGTTACCAGGCGGAGTAACACCAGCCTACAGCAAGTCAGTATTCTGTTATTGATGCATGGTGTGTGTTTTTAGGTTGTAGATTTGATGTGTTTGCTCAAGTGACGCTACCGCTTAAAGAAGCTATGAAGGTAGTTGGCTGACAGGTTCTGGTCAGCGGTCTCTAGTATTACTTAGACCGCTCACGGAGAAAAATTCGTTTCTGGTTGCTCCACGGCAGGAAGTGGCGGTTAGATAAGGCTGTTGCTGGGCTATAAATAGCACTTTAGTTCTCGAAACAATGGAGTTATACAGCCCGTCAACTCCCTCAGCAAGATTTTCAAGCTCAGAGAGATATCATCTCGCCGGATTCTTAACAGTAAGTGATCCGAAATGATTAAGACATGTATCATACGAACACTCGACTTGATATGCGACTGCAAATGGTACATGTTGTCCTGTAATAATGCTGTGTGAACTAGAAGGATTACCCTCATAATGCGCTAGAGGTTTGATCAGAACACGAAGTCGATGTACTGCAAATGGTGCTCGTTACCCGCAGAAGAAATTTTGGAAATTCTTAAGAATTTATTATCATCTGTGGATATTTGTATACGTCCTGGTGCTTTTGTAAAACAGCTGAGTTGAAGTTCTGTTATTTGGCCGTTTGAATAGTATGTGTTCAAGCATCTACGACAAATATGTTGTGCATGACAATGTTTAGTTCCCTGGGACGAAATAAGGGGAGACATATTATTTACCTAACATTAACGCTGCTTATCGTCTTCAATGAAGAGCAATAAATCTACATGCTTCAGTCTCAGACCAGAAAATCTGAAGAAGACTTGCAATTATACGTGATGTCTTACTATCACAAGTCTTGTACGGAGCCAGGCTGTATATATGAGTATACACAATATGTGGATTCTGCTTCTGAAAACTACCGCCTGAACTTTGATGCGATAATCTATTACTTCACATATATAATGTGTGACAACATCATACAACTCATAGCTACCATGACGTTCCGGATTGTACTTGAAATTATTCTCGTTCTGTAGAACAAACTGGCGACGCCAGACTGTTTTCTGAACGTTAGTAGCAGTATGTTTCAATGGTATATCTGTCGGCAGTTTTATGTGTGAAAGCCTGCCATTATACAAGTCACAGAGACATGTGAAGATGTTTAAGTGTAACGCTTCACTTAACGCTTTACCGGACTTTCCCTCCTCGAACTCTGATAACTTGCAGAATGAGATTTTCGTTGTGCAGCAGAGTGTGAAACTTCCTGGCAGATTAAAACTGTGTGCCGGACAGAGTCGCGAACTCGGGACCTTTGCCTTTCACGTCTGAGCTACCCAAGCACGACTCACTCACCGTCCTCACAGCTTTACTTCTGCCAGTACCTCGGCTCCTGCCTTCCGAACTTCACAGATGAACTGGCAGCTTGGTTTGTAATCGGTTATACATGTATGTTAGTACTAATCGCTGAGCGAAGTGCTTTGAGATGTTATGCTGTTTCTTCTTAGTAAACACGTGATAGATATTTCAATAGTGTCATGTGGTTTTAGAAATCCAAACTCACAGCCAAAATATAACGAACAGAGCAATACTTACTTTGAAATTTTCACTGTACTAGAGTGGACATGGAGTGAGATACAACGCACACAGACACTGCAGTAGTCTGGAATAGCGTTAAACATATCAAAGAAACAGGCTGTGGAGATATTATGTCTGGCCATCGCGAGCAACCCTACTGCGGGAGCTGCGACCACCCGAACACAGCTAAGAACACAATTATACATTTCTTAAAAAAAGATGGTTAATTTATTTAAAGTTATTCTCTTGTTTCCGATAGTCGGTTACATGCAAGCAGCATGTATAGCGAATACTCTGAATATGACAGGTTTTCAATTGATAATTAACTGATAACAGTTATTACAACACACAATAGAAACATCGAGTAGAATTAAAGCGACACCATTCTTGTTCTAAATTGACGTGCTCATTATAGTAAAACCGCTCGAGAAATGGGAAAACGTACATTTATTGCAAACAGCAATCGCCTCTTCATTATCTAGAAAAATTACATTACATTGAATTTCAGTTTACTTACGGATAGAGGTACAGAAGAATATTAGTTAGGTCTGCGCTTCCGATGTAAATGAAATGTTTTATTTATACAGTGTCGTCAATGGAAAAAACGATACAGTTAATACATCTGTACTCATTATAGGCAGTTTTACTGTAATTATCACCTAATTTTAGAACAAGAATCGAGCTCCGTTAAAAAAAAAGCAAAATCCGCTGGAACTTGCAGCCTATCTCTTACCATCCCTGTCTTTCTTCCTCTGTGATAATGAACACTATTCGTTGATTTTCTTGTTCCCTTCCTACCTCCCGATGACAAGGCACCCCCCTTCCCCAGTGAGCTAAGGAGGCCTTGGCCTTGCCTCTGCACCAGCCACGTTCTCTACTCCTACATTGAGTCTAGTCTTTTGTGTAGTTTCGTTTCCACTTTTATTGTATATTTCCTCCCTCTTGTTGTCCTCGTTGTGTCATGATCATGGTGGGATGTCGGAGTGGGTGCTGGTCGGTGGCAGTGCTGGTGTCTGGAGTATCTGTACTCTTCCTGTTTCCCTCAAACCCCTCCTGTTCTTTCCTCTTTCGGCATCCCTGACGTTTATTTTACCTCTTTGCTTACGAGTTTTCCCTTCTCCTTGACTGGACTGTGCCGTATGTGTTGTTCGTCCCTTGATTTCTGACACCTTTGTTCATGGACTCGATAACCTCACTTTTTGATTCATTCCCCGACGCTCTCAACCTCCCCCCCCCCCCCCCCCACCCTACAACCACCCAATCAACCAACCGACAACTGATATTTTCAAAAGATTATTCAGAAATTTAGCGGCAGTGTCTTCAGTGTTTACACGGAACGGGTCAGTTAATCTGGAAAATTCTGCAGTATATGCAGCAATGTCTTTCCTCGCTGTATAAAACTGTGTAATGATAAATTATTCACATGCAGAAAGATACTTCTTAAAATCTGCTGTAGTCATGCCATTAATAAAGCTACATACTTTAAAGCTAAATGCCGGCCAAATTCAAATAACACATACGATAAGTTATCGTCAAATATAACAAAACCTGTACGTCGTGAGTTTCAACCTAGTGAAAATTCTATGTCTAAACATTATGATTCATATATGACGTCCTGCAAGAGCCGTACATACGAGGCACAGGAAATGTATTAAATCTCCCTAATTAATTGTAGTGGACTAGGTCCAGGACTTAATTGATTAAAATTTACTGCTTTCAAGAATGTATGAAAGACCTTGAAGAAAACAAAAATAATAGTTAACCATCTATTTTGCAAACAGTCGATGTGATTTTGCATGAAACGCAATATCAAGTGGAAATAAGCAGCGGAAATGCTAACAGCTGTCTGTTTGAGCTTTCAACGTCCTGTGGAAATCTGTCCACGGTGAAAATGAAAGTATATGTCCTCACACCCTGTTTACGACTGTGAAACTTTCGGCTCTCTCAGGTAACGGCGGTAAATGCAAAATTACCAGATGTCTGGTGTAGAGGCAAGTGTTTCAATAACATAATTGCGATGTGGTATACTTGCTGATAACCAGTTTCATAGCCGAAGATGACATAGTAAAATGTTTTTACGTCAATCAAGCCTGTAGTCTATGAATCTAACAAAATATATTACTTGCATTAGCCACAATAATATCAAGGCCTGCTGCCACCAGAACTTATTTTTTCTTCGCCTATGAGGAAAGGACATACAGTTTCCTATTCCGTTCAGCTATTTGTATCCCTCCTCCATTAGAACTTAAATCTCTGGGTACCAGGGTGGTCCTGTCATATGACGTACATTTCTTTTTCTTCTCTTCCGTGCGTTGAGGAGTGCAGGGCATGGAGGGAGTGCAGGCTTTTCCAAGATCTGGAATGAAAAGACAGCTGGTGACCTTTAGGCACACAGAATGTGTCTCGTGTGGCCGAACGATGGTAGTAGGCCTCTGGCCTGAGATGTGCTGGGTGGGAAGGATCCCAGGAGAGAGACCCATCACTGGCGGGGGAGACGGAGCTAGACCAGGAGGGGAGGGCATGGGAACTGCAGGGGAGGTGGAGAAGAAAGAGGGATGGGGCGTGTAAGGAGGAAGGAGGAGGGGGAATGACGTGACAGAGGCAAAGGTAGAAGTCATCGACAAAGGGTTAGTCAACTGTATTTTTTATGAGCCTCAGTGTATTGTAAACAACCAAGGGACTTCCATATTTCCTTTTCTATCTTGTAAGCTGGGCGATCTTGTGAGTATGGAGAGTGATGGTCGTGGGATTTAACACACGCAGTGGCAGAACACAGGGGTTTCCCTCATGGAGCTATTGTCCACACTCACTGCCTAAGGGATTCATTGTACAGCAGGAAGACATGTGCCTGAAACACAAACACCGACAGAACCTCATGGTTGGCGGAACATATGGCTCCATGTCGCACTCACAACACATAACCTTGAACTTCTCCAGGAGAGTAGCTCCCTCAGATGCCAGAATAAAGGTCCTGGTGTTAGTGCGATTGTTCCTACGACCTTTCTGAACACATCACACAACATGAATGCCGTGTCGTTAAAGATTGGCTCTATCTGTTCGGAGGATGAGGTACCAATGAAAAATGACTCCCTGAATCATATTCAAAGACTGGTGGGGTGTAACGGACACCAGGACGTCACCAAGATGGTCACAAGCATGAGGGGCTGCAGCAGAAGGAGTTTTGATCAACTTTAAATCCGACCACATCTTGCAGAGAGATTCTACCTCGCCTAAGTAGTCTTCGATATTTTCCACAAAGAATAACGGCTTGGTGCCAGTGAATGTGTCCCCTTCCATCCTAGCGCAGAGGAAGTAGTGGTGCAAAGCCAGCTAGGCTGGCCCTCCTCCTAGGCTGTTGCCAGGGAAGGGAAGGCCACAGGATCACAAAAAGCAGCATTCAATGATCCGTAACCAACCAAGGAGACGACCATAGAAGAATGGCCAATATTTTTTAGCTTGTTAGTTTCATGCACAAAAAATCCGCCCTGATAACACCAAATCCGATCAGGTGCTCTCTCCTGGTCGCTGCCCAGCCACATAAAGGTCCATCTGTCCATTGCTGGGAGTTCCGATGCTCCAGAATGGCAAGCAATCGCTCCTAGGTATACATGGAGACGCAACAGCTCGATGGCAGACGTGTGATCTCTGTAATGTCAAGGGCGTCAGTCAGATGGGTACGTAACAGCGCCACCATAAGGACTGGCTACATATGCTGGTGACCTGGAGGACCTCAGGGGGGGGGGGGGATGGACTACGACAGGGAAGGCAGAGATCAGGGAAAGGGGGTGAGAAATCTACGCCGTAGTCGCTAAGGAGGGAGTTCTTCCCCAAAAGGGAGAGAAATGGAGAGAAAATTTAGAAATGGAGGTGAAATCCCAAAGAGGGACCAAAAACGCCAAAAAGTAAGGTGAGAGAACGAAAACGCAAGTAATACAGGAAACCAGATGAATAGCCAAGTCAATTATTCTTGAAGGCGGTAAATTTTAATTATTAAAGTCATGGACCTAGTCCACTACAATTAATTAGGGAGATTTAATAAGGAACAACAACAAGATTTGCTGCTGCTAAAAGAAAGCATCAGGCTGTCAAGTTGAGAACCCTAGACCGTTGAAAATAGCAAACAGGAAAGTGACAATTCTAGACACAGTAAGCTCAGGTCTACAGAACAGCGAACGAAGCCCTTAGCAACTCATTAGGCCAGTATGGCTGGTAACACTAGTCTGATTTAGTATACAGAAAATATTGAAATTGCTACTCCAGCTAATGCCTAGAGCCCACTTAGATTAACAATTGAAAAGAACTACTTTTTAAAGAAGCAATCATAGATCCATAGGAAGAGCACGTAAGTTAACCAATACAAAAAGCCTGTTTTAAAGGGTAACATCTAACCAAGATAATATTGAACGAAAGCCTTAACCTCGAAGGTAACCTCTACACCGTTTTTTGGTAGCAAAAAAAATGTTTTGAACAGTTGCTTGGACTAAGAGCACTAACCCACTAAAAATTACAAATTTAAATAACAAAATTTTTGAACAGTGATAGTAAAGTAGTTAGTGACGGACTTATTGCTGATCAGCTAGTCAGACAATCTTGAAGACAAAAATTTCTCGTGCTGAACAAATAGTTTCTAGCAAATAAACATTGCAACAACGATTTTCCGCACATACCGAGGATTCTTAAAGAGCTTAAAGAGGACCCTTCGTCTTATTACAACAAGTATACACAACTTACAGTGCACTGCGCCATCAATTACGTCATGTGGTGGAAATGATGAACGGCAGTCAGATAAACATTCTGCCATCGGCAGAGCCATGGGCGGCGGGAGTGCTTGTTCAAAAAGAATATGATAATGATACGCCAGCTGGAACGCCGCCACACACGTCCAAAACTAATCTCACACAGCACCTTCATCCATAGGTTTCTGTAACAAAATGAAGTAAGTTCATTAATACAGAAAAGTACAACAACGTCCAAACGTTCGGAAAACACGCTCCGAACAAAGTAATTGACAGACAACCAAATCAACCGGCGAGCACTAGTTCGCACACAAGGAGATGAAGTGGTACTACTCGGATCACGAAGCTGTTGCTAAACACTTCTCCTCATGGTAATAATAATGTCGTGTGACTTGTGCCTCCCGTCGGGTAGGCCGTTCACCTGGTGCAAGTCTTTCGATTTGACGCCAGTGAGGCGAGCTGTGTGTCGATGGGGATGAAATGATGAAGAGGACAACACAACATCCAGTCCCTGAGCGGATATGATGTCCGACCCAGCCGGGAATCGAACCCAGGCCCGTAGGATTGACATTCTGTCGCGCTTTCTCCATGTACTCCGTCAACGCTATCTGGTAAGAAACCCATACAGGAGTATTCTAAAAGGGCACGAGATAAATTTTAGCTACAGTGCGACGAGAGGAAATTATGCCTGTAACAGTTATCTATTCGACATATGAAAAAATAAAGAAAACGATGATAAATATTAATTATTTATATAATATTCTATTCCTTTTATGATCTTTGTTTTTACCTTTTGTTGGTTGGCTTTTGTAGGTTGCGGACGCATATCAAACTGAGGTCTGTTAAGAAATTGTAATTATTTGTTAATTATTACTTGAAAATAGAGTTCATTATTATTATAAATATGACTGAATAATTATTTGTAACTTTAATTCCTCTCTCAGTAAGCATTATCTGTGTTAATTATTTCTTCTCGCTGCAACGAGCGCAGCCATTGATGATAGCGATTTGTATCGCGTTTTTGTCAGTGTTTTCCTTAGAAACAAATCAAATGTTTGCTTGATGAAGTCTAAATAGTGCACAATACGAAAGTAGAGTTTAATAAGCATTTCAAATACTTACTTATTTGCTCTAACAATAGAAAGTCTCTATCAATTGTCTGCCGCCATCTTAACAATTATCTCAGCGGCAAATTCAAATTACGCAACTCTGCAGACATAAATGCCGACCGTAATACAAATGTGTAAAAATAAATGTGCACCGGTGGTCCCGAACTCATTTTAATCAAAATGATTCGACTCAGATTGTTTCTTTGAAAACAGTGCTCATAGCACGATCCTTATAAGAAACTTTTCTAGCTGATGTATGGAGCCGAAATTAATTACGCACGAGTTGCGAAGAATATTGTTTCAGGTAACATACGTCAGTGTTGTGCGCGGCTGATATTCGGTGGTTTTAATGATCATTTTGCTGAAGGTAACTATTTCTATTATAATCAATAGTTGTATAGAATCTGTTGTATGAACTGTGATTTAGTGACACTTCACAACTTACAGACAACACTTTAACACGACGTTAACTTGGAGTTCTTTAGCAACTTGACCAAATCTTTAGCCGGGAGAAAAATGATTTAGTAATTACTCAATGTAATAAAATAAGATTATAATTTTCATTTACATATAAGTTAAATAGCAAACCACTGAATAACACAGCGAACGCCACAACGGACAAGCGTAGGTTAGCAGTCTCCATAGCAGATCTGTTACATTTTCTAAGTGTCCTGCCAATCAAAACGCAGACTTTGGTTAGCCTTCCACACAACATTTTCTATGTGTTCCTTCAACTTTATTTTGTTCGTAAGTGTAATTCCTAGATATTTAGTTGAATTTACTGCCTTTGGATTTGACTGACATATGGTGTAACCGAAGTTTAACCGATTCCTTTTAGCACTCACGTGGATGACCTCACACTATTCGTTAGTTATGGTCAATTGCCAGTTTTCGCATCATACAGATATCTCTTCTACATCGTTTCGCTATTTGTTTTGATCTTCCGATGACTTTACTAGTCGATAAACGACAGCGTCATCTGCAAACAACCCTAGACGGCTGCTCAGATTGTCTCCAAAATCGTTTGTATAGATAAGGAACAGCAAAGGGCCTATTAAACTACCTTGGGGAACGCCAGAAGTCACTCCTGTTTTAATTGGATGACTTTTCGTCAGTTACTATGAACTGTGACCTCTCTGACAGGTAATCACGAATCCAGTCACATAACGGAGACGAATTCAATAAGCACGCCATTTCACTACAAGCCGCTTGTGTGGTACAGTATCAAGAGCCTTCTAGAAATCAAGAAATACGGAATCCATTTCAAATCCCTTGTCGATAGCACTGAACACTTCATGTGAGTAAAGAGGACGTTGTGTTTCAGAAGAATCACGAGGCTTCAAAGCTTAGATGTTGGCCGGCCGCTGTGACCGAGCGGTTCTAGGCGCTTCAGTTGGGAACCGCGCTGCTGCTACGGTCGCAGGTTTGAATCCTGCCTCGGGTATGGATGTGTGTGATGTCCTTAGGTTAGTAGGTTTACTTAGTTCTAAGTCTAGAGGACTGATGACCTCAGACGTTAAGTCCCATAGTACTTGGAACCATTTTCTTTCTTTCTTTTTTTTTTTTTTTTTTGCATAGATGTTGTTGCGAAATAGCTTGTGCAGTCATATGCCCTTGAACACTTGCACTACTTGATTGCGCAGCACATGTTATGACAGTGGAGGCCAACTGCGGGAAGTGAAAGCAGGACGAGCGCCAGACGTGGGGGCCAGTTGCCTAAAAATGAAGGTAAGTCAAACGACTGTATGCCTAAACCGCTCTACACACACCGTCGTGTTAATCGACAACATCTATTTTGCGATACCCGTGTCCGACAGAATATTACATTTAACTGGCTGCGTTTTATTAATTGGCATTTTGATTATTTGGTTTGTGGACATACGTGGAGTGCTTAGTTGTGTCCGCACCTCGTGTTCTTCATTTCTTGTCTTGAGTGTTCCCACCGTGAATTTGATATTATTTGTCTGTTGATCAGCGTGTAGCTTCAGGACTGTTGTTTGTGGCTGGTTCTATGGAACAAGGTCGTTATTGCTTGTTGGTTGAAAATTTCATATACGTAGCCATGTTAATCATTTTGCGGTTACGTCCATATTTATTAAGCTGAGCGCTTCTGATGCGCAACCAACAGTGGAAGTTCGTTGTCACAGTGGTCTATTTTCCTCTGTGGCGGTATTGATCTTTCGTCTGAAAAGTCCTTCACCGGAAACTGCGCTAATTTCTTTATAGATGGAGTCACGAACGATGAAGGTCGAGTTTAGGGTTGTTCTGCTGATCTGCGTCATGCATTCTCCGACAGCTTATGAGCTTTCAGTAAAGCTCTCAGAGCTCTGGTGTGAGCTTCCTAGGCAATATCAGCTTTAAATATGATCACCGCGAGTTCTTTAGTGAATCTTCATACAATTTGTTGCCAGTTGTCACGAATCATGGTGGTGGTAAGCGAGAAATTATGTCTTTGTACAGTAGTATTCAAAGAACTGTGACTGACGCCCGAACAACTGGAAACTGGCATGCATCGAGACTAGAAAATAATGCTTTGCTAATGGCTAGGCAGTAGGCGAAATCTGGATTTTCGTAATAAAGCCTCCAAAAACAATTGGGGGGGGGGGACGACTGATTGTTGCGCTCTATAATTTATAAATTCTGTAGAAGCAATAGAGAGACATAATGTGCACCATACACGCTTTCATGAAGCGCAGAGCACATGCATGCGCGTATCGCAACTGTCGCTTGGAACCAGCAACAATGCAGTCCAAAATCACGTCTCGAACTGCCCGAAACAATAACGTTTGTGGATCAGACTATAGTCAAAAATTTGCCCAGATAATTGGTTACTATTAAGTCTACCGCTGTTTTCTGAGTTTTACTGATAGTGAATCTAGTGCTTGACTGACTATAAAGGCGTTAGCTCCCTGCTTTAAACTGAAAACTTACTTTAAGCTGCGACTAGTTCCTTCTAGTTCACTCATGAGCTTTATGTCACTTGTAACAACTTATGACAATAAGATCCTGCTGGCATAGTTACAAGTGACATAAAGCTCATTTAAGTTAACAAATTCTGAGCACTGTAGTTTAAGTAGCTTTGGGTGTAACTACTACTCTGTCTTCTAATGTGTAGTAACCTTTATTGTTAACTGCGCAGGTGTAGTTCGTGACTGACAGCGAATCCATGTCTATTAACAACTATGTATGGCCGCTGTCACGTTTAATATGTACTGAGACTAGAAGTTTTATTTAATGCATTTCTGATTAAGTTTCACGGCATTGCTCAACTGAATGTTTTGTTGTGATTTTAAATGTCGTTATCCAGTGTTGTTAGTAATAGTTCAGCTGGATCAGGTTCCCCGTCCGGCACCTGGCTCACTCCGAGGATGTCAGGCATTCCTAATTTTTGTCGCATCAGGAGACTCGTTGATGAAATTTGAGAGAAAAGAAAAAGAAAATAAGAGAAAAAATTGGAAGATAAAAGTGTGGTAGCTTAACTGGCCCTCAGTCGCAAACAACCCAGTGCTTCACTCCTCGCCCACGTTTACTGCCGTTTCAGATAAGTGGCAAGAACGATATGACAGCGCAGCGGAAACACGGCAGAGCCTCTGCGCCGCTAATTCTATAGCGTAGTTGCAATCATTAATCAGCACGGAAGATGGGCGTGACTCTGCAGCCAGTGACGCAGCGGCGAGACTATCGCTCGCAGATACAGCAGTGCCTTTATGGCGGCCACATCGATTTATATGCCCTCAGGCAGGCTTTCAGAATCGCTGGATCGGGATAAAAGTTTCCTCACCCCTAAAGCGGTAGCCTAGGTCTGGAAGCGGCCTGGGAGATCCTTTGGAAGTTTAACTGGTGACTCGGCTAGTAGTGTACCGAGACTTAAAACTGCCGGCTAAAGAGGGGAACTGTGAGCTTCGGGTACCGTGCTGGAGCCCAGTAGAATAGGCGACTTATTTATTTCAGCTCTCTCGGTTTCTGTTCTGCGTCATAGGTCCGCAGTACGTCTATGGGCAAACACGAGATTTCCCGCTGGTCAGAGCCATCATTTGGTCCTGCAGGTAGGCGAGACAGAGCCCGTGCGTTTTCATTTAGTGCTGTGGGAAGTACTTAGTGGTGTAATAGTAAGAGCCGATGAAAAGTGCCCAAAGCTGTAGCCAGTGTGCTGTCGATTTTGGAAGCGGGGAGGGCATCCTAAAGAGTTCTGTCATTGATTGACGGCCAATAATGAGTTTAAATCTGATCCCCAATTAGGTAAAAATGGATCTTCTTTCTTGCAAAACGAGTCCACAGAGCTTCTTTTCTTATCTACAAGAAGCATTTTTGAACAGGTGTCAGCGTTTTGACGCATAGGCAATTAATTATCTGGTACCGTCCTCATTCCTATGCACCAGCACTGAACCAGTGCCATATAACCATGACGCTTTGTGTCATGTCATCCACTGGGGTCTTCAAAGAAGCTTTGGCCAGGTCTTACAACGATGTAATCCGTGACTACCTTTGTGAGGCTACCCTCTGGAAACTTGTGGAATTCCAAGCCCAGAGGGTAGCCTCACAAAGGTAGTCACGGAATTCCACATGTTTCCATGCACTGATTGTCTTTCTAGTCTCCACAAAGCCGGAGGTTTTATTGACATCTACTTGTACTGATTTCAACAGCTGCAATTACCGCAACCGCGAGAACACGATCTAGTTCGTGCTTAGCGGCCCTCGATGGAGAAATGGGAATGGGTCGTGCCTGGCAGAAACGGTTACTTCATTTGGACGCACATAAATATGAGTGGTACGTTATTTCTGCTTTGAACTGCAATTTCCTTAACCTTTAATATAGAGGGAGCGGAAGGACTTGACCCATACGGTGACCATTTCATTTCAACATATTTATTTGCGTCATAGATAAATCATTAAGATAACTACAATCATAAATCAGATAATAATTTCTTTAAGAAACGCCATTCCGGCAAACTTTACAAACTGATTGTTACATAAAACCACAAATGAATTAATCTCTTTAAAAACATTTAAGAACCCGCCACTCAGTCCGATTTTACAAACTGCTTGTTATATGAAATCACAAGTGAATTAATCTCTTTGCAAACATTTAAAAAACCGCCACTCGGGCCAAGTATATCATTTTAAATAAACTTTACATCAAATAGCCAGGAAATCAATTATTATTTCCACATAGATTGAAAACCGCCCCTCCCGGGCGAGATATTACCAAACATCTTTACAATGTTATTGACATTTTGATCAATATTAACCCAGTTATTTCCCCACCAAAATTGACATACGCTACTAAGGCTGAATTGCACCGCAATGTTGGAAAACGGTTTCAGTTAAGACACATTGTTATAGAAACACCTCAAAATTCTTAAGACAAATATTTAAAATATTTAGCCCGGGCAACCTTGCAGAGCCATCACAAGTTTTAAATATCTGCAGCTTGTACAATAATTGAGGCCCGAGATTGTGAGGCCGCGACTTGGCCACGAACGGTGGAGGCGACTGAGTACTTATCTTCCAATTAAGGACTCCGTTTGTACTTTCACCCCGTTCAGAACACCGATATCGGAACCATACAGCACACGCGAGCTCATGCGAAGTCCACCGCCCTTACGCCCGCTAGTAATCTAAAAGGGGAGGCTTTGCACTTCGGTGGCCCACTGCTCCAGATCTCTGAAACATAAATCAGAAGCGACAACAGGGATCCAAACAACACTTCCTTCACCTTAATACTCATTCTTATACAGAAAACTAGTTCGATAAAATTGACAATAAGAAAATTGATTTAATTCCATTAAGTAGATCCACGTACACGAATGATGCAAACGTAACTGGCTCATTAAAACCCAAGCATCACATGGAGCACCTTAGGTGGGCCTGTAAGGTACCACACGGTAATCTTGAGACACGGAATATACGTCGTTCGGTAAGGCTGCGCACACGTATCAATGTTTTAGACACTTTCCAGCTGAAGTAAGAACAATACTACTAAGGAGCGAAGACCACACTTAATAAGAGGAATGAAACAGCACATCACGGTCCTTGCAACGCTTTGCTGCCTCAAGAGCTATCATCATTATACACTCCTGGAAATGGAAAAAAGAACACATTGACACCGGTGTGTCAGACCCACCATACTTGCTCCGGACACTGCGAGAGGGCTGTACAAGCAATGATCACACGCACGGCACAGCGGACACACCAGGAACCGCGGTGTTGGCCGTCGAATGGCGCTAGCTGCGCAGCATTTGTGCACCGCCGCCGTCAGTGTCAGCCAGTTTGCCGTGGCATACGGAGCTCCATCGCAGTCTTTAACACTGGTAGCATGCCGCGACAGCGTGGACGTGAACCGTATGTGCAGTTGACGGACTTTGAGCGAGGGCGTATAGTGGGCATGCGGGAGGCCGGGTGGACGTACCGCCGAATTGCTCAACACATGGGGCGTGAGGTCTCCACAGTACATCGATTTTGTCGCCAGTGGTCGGCGGAAGGTGCACGTGCCCGTCGACCTGGGACCGGACCGCAGCGACGCACGGATGCACGCCAAGACCGTAGGATCCTACGCAGTGCCGTAGTGGACCGCACCGCCACTTCCCAGCAAATTAGGGACACTGTTGCTCCTGGGGTATCGGCGAGGACCATTCGCAACCGTCTCCGCACACCGTTAGGCCGTCTTCCGCTCACGCCCCAACATCGTGCAGCCCGCCTCCAGTGGTGTGAATGGAGGGACGAATGGAGACGTGTCGTCTTCAGCGATGAGAGTCGCTTCTGCCTTGGTGCCAATGATGGTCGTATGCGTGTTTGGCGCCGTGCAGGTGAGCGCCACAATCAGGACTGCATACGACCGAGGCACACAGGGCCAACACCCGGCATCATGGTGTGGGGAGCGATCTCCTACACTGGCCGTTCACCACTGGTGATCGTCGAGGGGACACTGAATAGTGCACGGTACATCCAAACCGTTATCGAACCCATCGTTCTACCATTCCTAGACCGGCAAGGGAACTTGCTGTTCCAACAGGACAATGCACGTCCGCATGTATCCCGTGCCACTCAACGTGCTCTAGAAGGTGTAAGTCAACTACCCTGGCCAGCAAGATCTCCGGATCTGTCCCCCATTGAGCAAGTTTGGGACTGGATGAAGCGTCGTCTCACGCGGTCTGCACGTCCAGCACGATCGCTGGTCCAACTGAGGCGCCAGGTGGAAATGGAATGGCAAGCCGTTCCACAGGACTACATCCAGCATCTCTACGATCGTCACCATGGGAGAATAGCATCCTGCATTGCTGCGAAAGGTGGATATACACTGTACTAGTGCCGACATTGTGCATGCTCTGTTGCCTGTGTCTATGTGCCTGTGGTTCTGTCAGTGTGATCATGTGATGTATCTGACCCCAGGAATGTGTCAATAAAGTTTCCCCTTCCTGGGACAATGAATTCACGGTGTTCTTATTTCAATTTCCAGGAGTGTATATCACTAATCGTTGGCAGGACTTGAATTACTTAACTTGATGCCAGCTGCTGGATCGATGTGGCGAAGACATCAGACATTGCTTTGTCCGATAGTAACAGTGTGTTCGTTCACCGAAGCGAGTACGTTCACGAGGTTGCCAAGAAGCCACAGCGCCGGCCCGCTGTTGCTGACCCCAGTACGATCAGGCGCCAACTGCCGCCCGTACTCAGGCACGCCGTGCTCGCTATCCTCTCTTCAATGTCTCGCTTAAAAGAGCACTTCCGAGTGCCGTGCTCAACGTTGTTGTCCCCTTTTCACTACATCCTACCTGCTATATCCTGAGCCGGCCCAGGCACCAAAGACAAACATCTGCCAAAGGTAATGGATAGTGCCTAACCAAAGATAGCGCTGGCACCAGTCCCGTCACGGCTAAATGACCCTGGAAATCCTCAGGCTAGGTCCGAACATATGAGAAAATGTCGTCGAATTCCTGAAGGAGAGAGTGATGCAAGGTCCAACAACGAGAAGCGAGAAGTCGTCAGACTGAAAATTTTGGCAGTTGAGTGACTGTCGACAACAAACAGCGTCATTCACCTTGCGATCTTTTGTATGCAGCAGTGATCGTGAATTTTCCCGTGGGGAGGGGGGGGGTCATCACACACGACCAATATATGGGAGGATGGGCCAACTCAGGGGAATCCAAATGAGTACACTTTTGAAGGTTCACCAAGGAAATGATAGGTCCAGTATCCACCTGAAAACGGGCATCTTGATTTGTATGGTCAAATAATAACGTGGTAGCACAAGAAACGCCCTTGGGAAGAATTGCTTGATTTTCTTGTAACATCCCTTGACGCATGTCGGGAACGACTATTGTGGCAGACACTTGGAGGCGTCCATTTTTTCCACAGCAGGTGCAGTACGCCGAGCGATCTGGGTAGTCTTGTGGGTGTTTTGTGGAGCAGTCAGGACAAGATGGAAAAGCCCACTGCCCAAAATGGCAGCATGTGGCTGGTTGTTGAAATGCCACTGACACATTCAGAATCGATCAATCATGATGCCGCCATCGAAGGCTTATCAGTACTCCGCCATCCCCTCCCAACCTCCTCTCTCCCAGCCTCCTCCTACCAGGAAGCTGGAGGGCTGGACCGCAGCCACTTGTAGTCGAGTTATGAGCTGTACACTTTCTGCCTGAGCGATTTCGGAAGAGTGGCCAGGTTTGAAAATATCGTCCAAGTTAGGGTTGCCCAGCTTCAGGGCCACTGTGGGTACTTGCTAACTAGAAGCCAATTGGAACACTACCCCTTTAATCAAAGGATCCACATAGACAGTTTCCCAGGCTAAAATCACACATGTGAAATCTTAATGCCGACTCAGTCCTAGCTAATCAGTTAGTAGCGAACAATAACTCGAAAGCAACGACCACATCTCCTCGAAAGCGAGAGCTCCTGGATTTGGGAGAGGAGCCTCCTTCTTCAGCGAGAGTACGTCTCTTGCCAGACACCCGTAAGGCGGTGGAGTTCTGTTTTAACTGCTTTAAATATGTCTCCCAATCCTATTTGTTGTCATTAAAAGGTGCAAATGCGGGTAGGTGGCTATCCGCCTGGGACCTGACCACTGCCTTTGTTGGGTGGGTAATCTAATCCTACAGTTGACTTTTATGAAACAATATTTTTGACAGAGCAGTTTGCTGTAGTTTTCTGCTGCTGGTGCTCATGTAGTTGCTGAAAGCACTGTTGTAATTGATGTTTCAATTGCTGCTGGACGAGTAACTGCTGCGGTTGCTGTTCATAACGTTGTATGTGTCAGCCTTTAGTTATATTTATGAAGCCCTCAGGATGTGACGTGGAAATATGAATCACAACATATACTGATAGGCGTACGTTAATGCGATAATGAATGGGAATTTTCATTTCATTTTATGCGTGTAATACTTCCTGCCTTTAAAACCAAAGGATATGTTCAGAATGGGGCAATTAAAAGTGGCCCAGACGAGTGATTACGATTTTGAAACCATATGTGGCAACATTAACGGAGGAGAAAAAGACCTAGAGTTAGATCGAACACGATGGAGAATCTGCCCACGCAGCAGCCTGAACCTTGGACCACGTTTACACAGTCTTCATGCTTGACAGAGTTGTTAGCAGAGGTCAGTCTGGTCGCGGCCCTAGCTGGCTATCTAGGTCATCCAACCGGCCAATGTGCCATTACTTTGTGTGGGGAGCTTAAAAGTCTAAGGTGTATCGCAACAACCCTCGAATTCTTCAAGGACTGCATGGGAGAATTTCGAGTAAGTCTGCAGCAATTGCAGCAGTCCAGCTTCTATCTGCTTTCGCCAAGTGGCTGACCTGAGCCCTGAAGTGTCAAGAGATAATAGGTCATCGCTCTCAACATCTGCTGTATTCAAATTAGCACTGGATTTCCTTCCATTTACTGTGTTTCTTTGTTCCCAAGAACCTTGTTCTCCACTCGACTTTTATTTGCCCCAACCTGTACTTGACCAGAGACTTTACAGACGATCCAAGGTTTCTGAAACGACGAATGTGTGTGCAAAAGTTTGGACTCGTAAAAACACGCGAAAAGGATTACTTCACTTTGTCTAGCCATATTAAGGCGCCCTTTTGTTCTCTAGTTGTCTTGATGTAAGTGTACATGTTTCATGTACTCTCCTCGTTTATGTAGGGGGTGTTGTTATAACTGCATATGTATGAGTTTATAATATGAACCTGATAAACTCCCATGTTAATAACCACAGTTTTTAAGAGTCTTTGGAATTTTTTCCGAGATCGTTAGGAAAGTGTAGAGACAGGTTGTTCGAAGGTATTACTGACCGAACACAGCTCGTGTTCTTCCAGTATTCATGTTGTATGCAGAACCTTCCTGAGATCGATTTGGTAATCATTTCTTTCAGCTCTTACCGTATATTTTCACTGAAGAATTTTTCTCACTTTTATCGTATAATTACCGCCGAAGAATGGCGTTGGCTGTCGCCTCATTGATTTTATGGAAAGAGCTGCAAAACAGAAGATGTCGAAGTGAAGAATTACTTTAAATTTGTAGCCAACTGATGCTATCAGCTATTATTATTTATTTATCTAAACTTTTTGGTCAGTTTCATCGTTGTTGGAGGTTCCTCAAATGCGACGCGGTATTATATTAAAATTAGTTTTCTAATAATATTACAATACTGCTGTGACTTTCTGAGAAAAGTTTCATTTCAAATGTCACAGCTTAAATCTAAAATTACAGAGAGGAACGCTTTATTTTCCAAGAGCTGCGGAAGTTTCGTGCGTATGGTAAGCTGTTAACCGTCTACCTTGTTACCAGTTATAATGACTTTAATTTGAGAAGACCTGGAACGACTGAGAAATTCACAGAAACTTGTCAGCTACCTAACGACCCTCAATAGCAGGTTATTGAGTGTGAATAGGAGGACAAGAGGAAGACGGGAAATGGAGACCACGCTGCCCAATAACTGCAAACGAGTAATCCCTGAGTGAATAGTCAAAGCGTAGTCCGGTGGGCGAGCGGCTCTAGCCGCTTCAGTCCGGAACCACACGACTACTACGGTCGCAGGTTTGAATCCTGCCTCGGGCATGGAAGTGTGTGATGTCCTTAGGTTACTTAGGTTTAAGTAGTTCTAAGTTCTAGGGGACTGATGACCTCAAATGTTAAGTCCCATAGTACTCAGAGCCATTTGAACCATTTGAAAGCGCAGTGAATCCTGAGATCAAAATAACAATTGTGTACTGAGAATGACACAACAGTGCAACCGGAGACACAGAGAGCCGCTGTGATGCTACTGTTCTAGTGTGACCTCGAGCATTAGCTGCCGAGCGAGATGAGCTTCACTCCGTGCGTGGCGATGGCAGCGCTCGCAGATGTAACTATGCTCTCCAGCGGCCGTCATCGAGTTCCACGCACCCGTGCAGGCTTTCGCAATCGCTGTTCCTGGAAATTTCGCATTAGAAATCACAAAATTGCGTTAAACTGATCTTTAATGAAACAGGCGGAAATTAGCCGTGTATGTAAGTATTCGGTCGAGTCGTAAAGTCAAGTAATATTCACGAAACATATTGGTTCAGATTTATGTAATGACACGAGAACACGTGCACAGTCTGACAGCCTCGTGCTTACATGGGCGGACATTTGGAAGAAGGGAAAGCTCTGCAATTCAAACATGAATAATACTATGAATAAACTACATGTTAAGGAATCAAGCACACCGACCGCTGTGACCGAGAGGTTCTGGGCACTTCAGTCCAGAACGACGCTGCTGCTACTGTCGCAGGTTCGAATCCTGCCTTGGGCATGGATGTGTGTTATTTCTTTAGGTTAGTTAGGTTTAAGTAGTTATAAGTCGACAGGACTGATGATCTCAGATGTTAAGTCCCATAGTGCTGAAGGTGCAAACATTTAATATTGGCTGAAAGAGCTGTAGGGTAATTCACTACCGTCGACCAAGTGGTGTGACACTTAAATATGGGCGTACGCAAAAAAGGTGTCATAAACCGATAAAAAGGTAAAGTGAAATAATTCCACATGAACCGTGAGTATATATCACGAATGAACCTGAAACATCAACGATGAATGAACTTTTCTAACGATTCACAAAGGCATAGTCGCTTTGTGTTACCATTCCAGTAGCGGCAATTCGACTGTAAACAAAATACTCCCATCAGCATATCAACATCAGTCTTTAACAAACACGAAAATCACGCTAAAATAAACACAACAAATACCCCTCTCCTTAAAACATATATAAGCTGAAATAGAAATGTTAAACACGATTATAAATCAGAAAAGAAGCATTCAAATAACTGAATCTGTACCATTATAGAGCGTCTGAAGGAAACACCATACCCTAACAATCGGTGGTGGAAGACTATCTCTGTTTAAAATGACGTGATGGGACAAAGGACAGAGAGTGCGTTTCCACTGTTCGCCATACTGCAAAAACAAAGTTCTATGTCAATGTCGATTAACCTACCAAAGTAGCTTAAGCTCTCTCCTTTACTGTTCAAACCATCTCAAAAAGTGGAAAAAGTGCTACCCCATACTGCCTGTTCCTATCACCCCTAGAATTTCATAACCATTCAACCTCATAATCAAGAACACAGATTTCATTCATGAGAGATGAGGAGGTCACAGGATGAGGTATAGATATAAAAAACATAAACGCAGTAAACGTATGCAACAGCTCGTTCTCTTTCCAGAAAGCAGTTAGTACCACGTATACATGCAGCTATGGTAATGGTCTGCGAAATTACAGTTCATTGCGAGTTTAATTATATAAATCGACTTGACTGCTCCGTTTCATTGTATATTATTTAAGTGACTTGTAGATAAGAAAGTGCGTTAGTGTCTTTCGTTTTCAGTATTGTTATCAGGGCTGATAGGATGTATAAGTGACGTGAACGCCGTATGATGTTGACCGATGGCTGTGGAGGGCATATTCGTATGAGGCAGCGTCATCAGCTCCTGACGGAGTTTGAAAGGGACCTGATTGTTGGTCTCCATTTGGCTAACTGGTCGAATTGTGCGATACCCAGATTTGTAGGCCATTCATATGGGGTAGTAACAGGATATTGCCTCCAATCGAAATTTGAGGGTAGACGTACACGTCATAAAGATTTCAGTCGACAACGTCTGGCCAACACGAGATATAACATCTTCCAGCGCGTCGTAACTGCTTCACACCTCCACCTGTTATTGGAGAACAATAATGGATTAACTGCAGGATTCTGTGTTATCCCGCATCATTGGTCTAAAAATAGCAACAGACGGCTAGGAAATTATCGTGCCATGCGCTGGCTGCATCACTACAGCACAACGACGGGTTAGAAAGGTGCCATGACCGTAAATTATGGGACTGCTGATGTATGGCGTCGTATTGTGTTATATGGTGAATCACAGTACCATGGATGACAGTGGTGGTGGCGGTGACGTGGGCGTAAATCCTATACGTCAAATGTTTTGGAGAGGTAAGGCAGTGTCTCTGTGTGGGAACCATCTGGCATGACTTCAGGACACGCCTGGAAGTGACTGAGGGAATTCTAACGGAATTCTAACGGAATTCTAACGGAACCACGCCATATCACTGACATACTGCGTCCTCATCTGTTACCACTCAGCCCTTAGCATCGTGTTGCCATTTCTGAGCAGGGAATGTTCGTCCACAGGTGGCACGTGTCTCCATGAAGTGTCTGGGTAATGTTGAGGTACAATTGTGGACAGTAGCCATGAACAGCAGCATGTTGTTATGGAAGCGATAGACGCTCTACCTGGGCACTTTCTATTAAGGAGGCTGCAAAAATCGTTGACTGGCGTGTTGTAGCAAATGCTGCACAGATACAACTTCACGGTGTAATACGAGACATCCATTTGTATAGATTATTCGATAGGTAATAATAAGTTCTTGCAAATGAAAACTGAGAAACAAAGTAATCGAGAGGGCACAGTACTTGTGCATATTCTTAAAATACTGCCTATGACGCTCCTATATATATTGCTAATTATATGTGACAATATTAAACGGCATTGCTATGATTTATCTTACATGCCAGCCTTATAAACAAATATATGGCTGAAGTATAAAAAAATAGTACTAGAAGACTAAGCATAAAACAGTGACAGTGTAAGGTACAAAATTAACAGGTACCTGTGATATGCATTAGTGGTCAATAAAACATATGCACAAAATCATATATATAATATCAGTTCATATTAACTTTTGTTTCTTTGCAAAATGTAAAGAAAAGGAAAAATCTGAAGAGTGGCTAAAACTTATCAGACAGACAATGTTATCACAGAATAAGACCACTTGCACATACGTATATAAAAATGTTTATGAAACAAATATAGAAATATAAATCGTGTATATACAATTAGTCAGAATAAAAAAATTTGTGATCAAGACTGATTCTAATAGTAGCTATTAGTCATAACATTGATCACTGTCTGCTCCCACGATGTATTTAAAAGTAACCCTGCAGAATGTTGTGAACTATTCAGTAGCTTTTGTTTTGAACAGGCTTGTAGCAAAACTGTAACCCTAAACATTGAAATTCAAAGTAAAAGGATCCTTACAGACTACGCCTTCGATTTTGCACTAGAATTTCTCGTAGTGGCAGGAGAACTATTTCTGTAATTTAATGGAGCACTTTCATAACAATTTTTGCGTATTCTGTTGGTTCTTTCGTTTACAAATTTTCCATACAGCAACCTGTTAACATTTTGCTGAGTTGTTCCTTGACCAAGTAGTTAAGATTCCTATCATTCAACGGAACCTGATGGATAAATAAATGAATAAGCTTCGAAATGTAATAACAAATTTTACTTTTTCTTCTTTTTCACGAGATGTAGCCATAAATTGTTAGACGTTATGAATCTCGTACACAGATAAATCAAAAAAGGGTGTCAAATATTACTACAAGAGGGACTACTGGTGAAAATTCCAGGAAAATTTCCTATAGTGATAAGTCCGAAAACCAATACGTATTGAGATATGGACCAATGTGTCCTCTAATTCCCATTTGTCTATTATGTAGGCGCTAAACAGCCTTTAGCACTGCTACGCAGTGAATTCCGTGCTCTTACAAATACTCCTTGTTCCATTCGGACTTTGGAAAATGTATGTTTCACAAGCTTCTGTATGGTCTGCACGTTGTCGATGTGTTGGGCATATACCAATGCCTCTAAATGTCCCTATATCCTGAAATCAAGTAGCTTTAGGTCCGGTGAGCGGTGAGGTAATGCAAGAGGAACACCTTGACCATTCCATCGTCCATGAAATCTTCTGCCAAGGTGCAGTCGCATGATCCGTAGAAAATACGGTGGTAACCTTGTCGTGTATAGACCGTAATGGTCTTTCTGCAAAGGTGACGTCCTTCAGTAACGCTCGTGATTCGTCCAGCAGAAATCTATCATACAGTATTTGGTAAAGTGTGTGGACCTTTGAGTTTGTGACTTGACCATATTCTGATAGTGATGTGGTCTTGACACCTCACATACCTGACTACTCGAGGATTTTCATGTACCCATATGTGCGTATTGTGGTAATCTGCTACGCCGGTTCTTGTGACTCCCGTCACATTTGTAAATGAAATGCAGGCTGTGAACTTTGAATCTTCGACGTCTCTTAACTCCACATGCATCTTAATAGCTCATTTATCTCACCGTGTATCTTTAGAGTTCATTTATTTGAACACGTATCGTTATAGTTTATTTAATACAAGTTTTGACCTATAGCAACCTCTGTAGGATTATGTGATACGCTTTGCAAGTGCAGTATGCTACTTGATGCTGAAAATTTTGTCATGAACTGATGTGGTTGCTGTGGTTGTATGCCCTGACTGCGTTGCTTCTTTTTTACATTCTGTAATTTAACCTGGAGCTGGCTATTTCAATTGATTTACCGGGTGAGCTTTGTAATGAGATGTGCTCAGAACATAGGAAAGGGGAGTTACAAGAGTGACACACCGAAACTGACCTCCTGCCGGCCAAGGGAATGTTTTCTTCGCAGACTAGCTGGTAGGGAGATCGACAGGTGGAACCTGCTCTCGCCTTGTCTTGCGGAAACTCAGATCAGCTGGCGTCGTTGTGGCACCCAGCCTATTGTGCAGTTGCATTAACGTATCCTCTTCCGAAGGCCGAGCTGAAAAAAAATGTTAAAACAGCTCTGAAGTGTTACAGGTCCAGAAGATATCGCAGATAGAAAGCCTTGAGCACAGTTCTTTAGCTTTTCTCAGGACCTGTGACGCGAGGCTAGCTGCTGATCGAAAGCGCAAAACTTGGTGAAGCTGATGTGACCACTGGAAGACATAAGGCGTAGAGTGAGTTTATAGAAAAAGTGAGGTGGAATTCCAGATTACTGGTTTTTTAACGTTTCGTCACTGCTGGCGAAAGATTATGTTACAAGAAAACATTGGCCTTTGAACGACTGGTATAGCTTTAAGAGGACTGGTTACCGAGATTCTTGGTCAGAATAAGAGAGTAGCCATTTCTTTAGTGTCTATAAATTAAGGAGCTGGTCTCTGGACTTGTGGCTGAAAGCATCGGTATTCGGCAGGCTTCATTCTCAACAAGAATATCAGACTCCCAGCTGGTCTCTGGACTTGTGGCTGAAAGCATCGGTATTCTGCTGGCTTCATTCTCAACAAGAATATCAGACTCCTTTATCAGAGTGGGGTCCAGTGTTCGAGTTCTTGGCATAGTTGTTTTAGCGACATACTTGATGGCAGCCAGACAGAGTGTCACCTAAGTATCTGCTCATATTGGGCCGCCGATAAATGGTGATTCGAGTATATGTTACCTGCCTGATCATTATCTAATCCCCACCTTAAGATTCACCGCTCGGGCCACGATTTTTCGTAGCGTTAATCATTACATTGCGTACATTTTTTTCCAGCATTGGATCTTAAGGGTTCGTCTCCATCACGATTAATCCTGGTTCAGTTAACTCCATTCACACAAACTTGGTATTTTGCAACATAAAACGCTCAGAAATTCTTTCATCAGTGATTGTCTAACGTTTAACACCAGGTGAAGGTCGCGGAATTACGTAATATAAATTGATCAACGTACGTGAAGTCACCGAACTCTTGATGACGACTTTACTGTGTCGTGGGGAAGCAGATGTACCTGCTACGCAGAAATTCGATCTTAAACGATATGTATGGAACAATTAGATTAGGTTTATAGTGTACTGTTGACACTGTATGTGTGTGTGTGGGGGGGGGGGGGGGAGGCTGATAGGGACAACAAGCCAGACAGTTGCTATTGTGCAACGTTTAGCATTATCTCGGTTTGTGAAACACCAGCAACGAAGTTATCTCAACGGTATTCATATGGAATCACTTTGATTTACAGATATTCGTGACAAAGAGTGTTATCTCCAATTTTGCATTTAATTTTGCATATAGAATATTAACAAGAATATTGCAGTGCAGAATTAATTATTCGTCTCTTTCTTTAGTCCTATTTCAGCATGTAGAGTACACCAAATTTTTAAGTATTATTAATATAGATCGTTTTAGGTCACGGGTGTTAACGAGATTTGATATACGGTAACTGTTTGTCGCACCACCCCAGAGTCGTATTACGGTGATTAGTGCAGCTTGTAAACAGTAATTGTCTACTTAAATGGTTGAAATCCAATTTTATACCTTCATACTCTCTGCAAAATATTGTACAATCAGTGGAATAAAGTGAGTATAAATCACAAATTTTTAAATGATAGCAAAATTAAGAAGTGTTCCGCTAAAGTGAAGCGATAATTGCTTGGGGAGACTAAATGAACAAAAACCAGTTATCTATCAGCAGAAAGCTACTTCGAGACTAAAAGATTTCTACACCGCCTGATATATGTATCCACGATAAGTCGGTTTATTACTCTACTAACACTATTTGAAAATAGTTTTCGGCATAAGCTACTCAGAAGGTACACTAAACAGCCAGGTAAAAACCGTGGATCACAAGAGGTCCTAAAGTATGTTGTGAAATGAAAAGGACACCTATATTTGACAAGAACAAATAAGGAAGCAGCAAAAGTTGCACACTGTAAAAATCACTCAGTTATTAAGAAAAGTTATTAAAATTTCAAAAAACATGCACATAATGTCAGACATCAGTACTACTGACAACAGACTTAAGGTAATATAGAATGTAGCGAAACAAGAGACAAGACAACCAGCCACAGAACAACACAACGACACTGCTGAACTGAATGGCCGGTCCGGTGTGGCCGTACGGTTCTAGGCGCTTCAGTTTGGAACCGCGTGACCGCTACGGTCGCAGGATCGAATCCTGCCTCGGGCATGGATGTGTGTGATGTCCTTAGGTTAGTTAGGTTTAAGTAGTTGTAAGGTCTAGGAGACTGATGACCACAGATGTTAAGTCCCATAGTGCTCAGAGCCATTTGAACCATTTTTTGAACTGAATGGAACGGTTATAAATGATGTCACGAGCAGCATATGCATTTAATAATCATTTCTTAAATATAGCAGTACGCATACGGACAAACAGCTGAAGAGCAGAATCAAAGCAGTATGCTGAAAATGTAACTTTCATGAAATTCAATTACATGAATGTATCACTAAATTCGTCTTCTGAAATTACGAAAATCATAAGTTCTCTTAAAAATAAAAGTTCATCTGGTTTTGATGGTGTTTTCCATAGAGTACTATAAATTTGTTCCCATTTAATTAGCCCAGTCTCATGTGGAATATGTAATGCATCGCTAACTCAGGGCATTTTCTTCAGAGAGAGTGAAATATGGCGCTGTTAACCACTCTCTAAGAAAGGTGACGACAGAAAGGTCGATAGAACTACCGACGTATTTCACTGCTGACATCACTCTCCAAATTTTGAATAAGGTGACGTATTTTAGTAAGGTATCTGTCCTTAGCAATAGTAACATCGTAAG
Source organism: Schistocerca cancellata (assembly GCF_023864275.1). Taxonomy (NCBI): domain Eukaryota; kingdom Metazoa; phylum Arthropoda; class Insecta; order Orthoptera; family Acrididae; genus Schistocerca; species Schistocerca cancellata. Next base: position 643,236,081 of record NC_064627.1, read on the forward strand.
CAGATTACATTTGGGGTTTCACAAGGATTTCTCTACTGAGAGTGGCAGTTACACGTTTATACACCAGATTTTACAAGCATTAAATAATAAAACAGCACCGGTGGGTATTTTCTGAGGCATTTGACTCTGTGAATCACAGTATTCTTAGAGATAAATGAACATTTAATGCTATTGATGGGATAGCCAAACAATATGTAAGTTCATATCTAACCAAAAGAATGAAAAAAGTTGTTCGTAGTAATTCAAGCAATATTGTCCAGGGACATAATTCTCACTGGGAAGAAATCACAAATGAGGTTCCCAAGATTCTATCTTAGATCAAGTACTGTTCTCACATATGTAAACGATTTTCCTTCGAGTATACAGCAAGCATTATCAGGTTGCTTTTTTTTCAGATGGCACCAGTATTGTAATCAATCCAACCATACATACAGAAACCAAAGAAATGATAAAGAAAGTACTTAAAAGTAAAAGTGTTCTGCGGATGATCTCACTCTCAATTTTAAAAAGACCCAACTTATTCAGTTCTGCACATCTAGAGGCACTACACCAATGATAAGTGTAACACATGGTGAGGAAATGATAAATAGGGCGCAAGCTTAATAATTCTTGGGGGTCTATATTTATGGGAGTTTGGATTGGAAAAAAAACACATTTTGGAACTCCTAAAAAGACTTAGTTTCGCCACATTTGTGCTTACAATCATTGCAAACCTTTCGAAGAGACGAATCAGTAAGTTGACATATTTTATGTACTGTCATTCAATGTCGTATGGGATGATGTTCAGTGGTAAGTCATCTTTAAGAAAGAAAGTCTTCATTGTGCAAAAAGTTCTGTGAGAATAATATATGATGCTCACCCACGATCATCTTGTAGACAGTTGGGGATTCTGACTACAGCTTCGCAGTATATTTATTCCCTTAGGAAGTTTACTGTAAATAATCCACTGCAGTTCAAGAGGAAGAATGGGGTGGATAACTACAATACCAGAAGGGATAATGACGTTCAGTACTCCACACAAGGTTGTCTTTGGCACAAATGTGGTGCACAATGCAGCAACGAAGATTTTTGACCATTTACCAAGTGTTATAAAAGAGATGACAGGCACAAAAGTAAAACTTGATAACAAACTGAAAACATTTCTCCTTGAAAATTCCTTCTATTCTGTAGAAGAATTTTATCATCGTAATGTGTAAATGTTGGTATTTAGAAATTTTGAAATCTTCAGGATGTAATCGTACGTACAAATTAATTTGCGATGTGAATATATAACGACTTGTTTCACGGGGTAGCCGTGCGATCTGAGGCACCTTGCCATGGTTCGCGCGACTCTACCCCCGTCGGACGTTCGAGTCCCTCCTCGCGCATGGGTGTGGCTGTTGTCCTTAATGTAAGTTAGTTTAAGTTAGATTAAGTAGCATGTAGGCCTAGAGACCGATGACCCCAGCCGCTTGATCCCATAGCAACTCAGCAACTCACCACAAATTTAAAAAAAATTGTTATTTGGTACCCTTACGACGTATCGTGCTTAATGATCCATGGAATATGCTACGAACTAATAGCTATTTTCGTCATAGTGCCCTCACTTGTTCTCGAAATTCTCACAGGGGCAGGGAAGAAATTTTTACTGAATCACGCTCGAAGATTTAATGTTTGATTTCACATAGCACGGTGTTAATGTTCCTGTTATGTGTCTGGTTCCTGTTGATGTTAAATTGTTTTCATGCTCGTTCTGCCTCCTTGCTTGGACTTTACTATTTTTCTCTCTGTCTCTCTCATTATTGTGTGCTCCCTTTCTAAATTTTTTTACCTGTTTCTGTTGTCGTATTGGTACAGTTCGTTTAGTGTGTCAGATAATGTGCCACTGCATTGTATAGTGTAGTCGTCTACAATGTATTTTCGATACGCTCTTTCCTTCTGTTGGTGGAAATGTTTCTCTGTGGAACGTTTTTGCTATTGTGGGCGGCTAAATTTTAGTACTTTTAAATGCGCTCATATCTCATTTGGGACAGGGTTGTAGGCAATTAATTTTTTTTTGCGAGTGCGTTGTTACTTTTCAGTGCTCTTGCGTGTTCAGAACATTGATTTTAAATTATCGGTTTGCCCGTTCCATGCATACTGACTGACAGGAGTTACATGTAATTTCGTACACACATAGAGAAAACTATATTTGCTGAAGGTTAACAACATTACCAAGGTAACTAGTGACCAAAGTGCAAGGTACTTGACAAACCTTCAACAAACACTGGAAAACATTAAAGATACTTTCACTCTAACACTGACAAAATAACACAAAAGCACCTATTCTAAATTCGTTGCCGAAAGTGTACCAAAAGAAATAAAAGTCCTTTACCATCAGCAACTAAATGCTTAGGCACTCGATAATATCGCTATCATATAGGAAGTACTTTTTTCACGTTGTTCAAAATAATATCTATTTGATCCCAAGTCAGCCTTTTGATTCTTATGCCACAGTCAGTTTACAGAACTATGTTTGGAGATAAAATGAAGTACCACAATAGAATCAGATGGGGAGAGCTACAGTAATGTAAACAATGTCGTACTGAATCTAAAATGGTAGAGAATAAGACAAAGTACAGCGAACATAAATTGTTTCATATGTAATTTTCTATGCAATAATTACTATTTAAGAAATGAAGCCATTTTAAGCACCTGAATAAAGTACTCACTGCTGAAGGCATATAATGGCGAAACTTATGTGCGTAGACTTGGACTCCAATACTAAAGCAATAATATACTCTCTTCAGTTACTTCCATACGAAGAGCATTATCCGAAGTCAGCACAACGTTCTGCATCCTGTGTGGTTAACCGACTATTTCCCTCTTTCGTCAAATGATTGTATTTAATAAGGATCCTAACACTAATAACTTCACTAGTTTAGGAAATCACCGTTTCTGTAGTGCACCCCTCTGCAATAAATATAATCTGACAAGCTCAAGTCGTAGTTTTAGTTATTTGTTCAGACTCTGTCTCACGATTCCTCACTGATTTCGGAAAAATTCTGAATTATTTGTTGTACTGTTTATATTTTTGTGTTCTTCCAAAGTACTTGTAGGTTAACCAGATCAAACAGTGCGTTTACCTGGGCGTTGGAGGAACAGTTTTTCCTTTGAGATATGCTGGTATACACGTAAAAGGAATTTACGCTTCACTCTTGTTCATAGATCAATGCATGAGCGTTTTGGTATATACATTTTTACTCCTACAACCTCCAAAGCCCGAAAAGTAACTGAAAAAATAAGGATATTGAAAACCTTGAGTTCGTCTTATTACAATTATAAATGCCATTAACAAGAACCTGCAAAATGGTTCAAATGACTCTGAGCACTATGGTACTTAATATCTGAGGTCATCAGTCCCCTAGAACTTAGAACTACTTAAACCTAACTAACCTAAAGACATGACACACATCCACGCCCTAGGCAGAATTCGAACCTACGGCCGTAGCAGTCGCGCTGTTGCGGACTGAAGCGCCTAGAATCGCTCGGCCACAGTGGCCTGCAACGAAACTGAATATAATGTGTTAACGCCGAGGAGATGCTGGAAAGTAACGCACCCATTTTTTTTTGTTTCAATGCTTTTTAGGCTTTTCAAATGAAACAAACGTTATTAACATTTTAAATCTTTATTATTCATGTCTAAACTCTGTCCCTAGAGGGCTCCGAACTGTAGTGTGTAACATGACGGTGTATAACATACCAGTGTCGGTATGTGAGCAACAGGCTGCTGTAGCAATGTTTCGAATTCTAGGAGTTTCTCCACACATTGAACACCCTATCCTTCACTGTGACAATACCAGACTACACACGCGCTGCGACATCTGCAACAATTCCACGCCTTGGGTTCACTGTCATTGATTATCCTCCATACAGTCCCGACTTAGCCCATCGGATCTTCATGTTTCCAAACCTTAGAACTGCTCAGGCGTAACATGAAACATGAAAATGATGAATGCAAGAAGGCTATGAGACGAAGTCAGTTTATATTTCGCTGACTAGGACCGCACCACGACAGGATCGGCCTCTAGCCGAAGAGAATATAAGCGCCGCTCCTGGCATCATCGGCTGGACAGTAGAAGACGGACCCTAATACAGCTGTTACTTGTGATCCATATCCATTATTTGCATGGACGTTCTATATAGCCCAAGACTTTGATTATTTGCATGCCGCCCATCCCTTGCGACAACTCGTTGTAAATCCAAAGTTAAGTATTATCAATGTACTTAATTATAATAAAGACCATTAACGTGATTTGCCTGAATTTATCTATAGCTATCCAAGAAAGCACCATCATCTAGGCACCCTATAAGAGACGAATGCGCAGGATCCCAAATTGGCAACGAGGAGTTACAAACAAACCCCTCGCCTGACGGCCATGTAATTTTGTTTCGTGATTTCTGGAGTTTTATTTCATTTGTGTCTTTACTGTGCAGGGGCGTTTACTTGCTTTAACAGACTCTTTTTTGTTTTTTCTACTCAGTGTTTTCAGGTGAACGTCGCAGAACTTTTCTTTGCTTTTGTACTTATTTTGCTTGTTTGCCTTGCCTGTTTTTTGCATTTGTCTCTTCCAAAATGCCTACCCTGCGTACCCAGCGCCGCAAGCGTTAGATGTCACACAGCTAATGCAGGTATTTCAGTTACAGACCCAGCAGATATCTGCGCTGCTCTACACGGTGCAGCCGCTACTGGCCAACGCTGCGCGCCTTACGGAACAAGCACCACCTACAGCAACACCTACTGCTATACCACCTTTTCGACAGTTTCGTGAACTAGAACGGAAATGGCTCAATTGGTTGTCCCCAATATGAAACTCACAGCCTCTCTCACAACGTACCATCTACTGTGAAACTTCCATATCGCCTATCAACAGTAGGAAGTGCAGTGTTCCGCCTTATTAACAAACTTTTTCCTAATGCCACTTGGAGTCAGCATGCTTCTACCAGGTGGTACAGTCTCTAACTATAATGACCAACAAGTGAATGTGGTAGCAGCTAGATATCAATTCTTTAACTGCAAAAAACGGTCAGAACAAACTTATCGCCATTGCGTAAGAGATGTGCAGGGTGTGACATGGAAATGCAAATTGAAATGTGTTTGTGATGATTTATATTAAGATGTTACGTTGCGCGATGTGATCGTGTACAATGTACCTGAGGTCAAACGCAGAGAACAAATTTTTAAACAGTCCAATCCACTATTTCAGCAGGTAGTGCAAGTATTAAATCAGTACGATTACGGTGCGCTGTCGGTCGATAAATTTGAGCAGACAGCTATTTGTCGGGTAGAGTCCCTTGTATGTGATCAGCGCATTCAGCGGCAGGCTGCACTGGCCACACCGAGTAAACACCATTCCACACCGAGTAAGCAGTTCGCTAAACATTTGGCTACAGAGGCGATAAGAATTAAGTCTTGCCCTCGGTGTTATTCATGGCACAAACGCCAAGACTGACCCTCCAGTATTACGCTTGTGGTAGGGAAGGACTTGTCCAATCTGTATGTTTGCAACGGAGCATACATAAGAATTCGGATCACTCAAGGAAACCTAATCACAGCACTCATGTCGTTAACGCCGTGTAATCAAAGTCTGCAACAGGCATTCGCAGAACTGGAACGCTAGCAGTTTCCTCAGTGATACGCCAGTCAAACAAACTTTTTGTCCAATTACTTCTTTGTGGGAAGCATGTGAAATTTCAGTCGGACACGTGTGCTTCTGTCACATTGCTCAATCGTCACACATACGAACTGTCAGGCTCCCCACGCCTGTCTGAAACTAACACGCAACTGACGGCTTATAATGGGCAAAACTTTCCCGTTCTCGGAACATGTACTGTGCCTGCCATGTATCGCTCATATAGGCTAACAGTGGCTTTTATGGTGCTACCATCAAGCGATTGTGGTCTTGATTCAATTGACTTGTTTAGCTTCATCCCTCAGGACAATGTATTGTCAGTGTCTGGTTTCAATGCAAAAGAGAGTGTAGCTTGCTCAAAGAATTCCCGGAACTCTTTTCTGAAAGTTTAGGAAAGGCTAACAGTTTAGTAGCACGTATTAATCCGAAAGTCAATGCTCAGCAGAAATTTTTTCCGGCCCAAAACTGTTCCCATTGCATTAAGGGACAAAGTCACTGCTGAACTTAAAGGGTTGCAAAAAACGTTCTTCTGATCTTTTATGTATTTACTTATATCATAATTCCTGTAACACTGATGTATATGTTATTTCGATTCTTTTGCAAAGCCCATATTACTACAAATGTTATCTGTTTTGTTATGTTTTTAATTATGTATTTTGTACCTTTGTCATTGTATTCTTATGTTATAAAATTGTAATTGACAGCAGTTCATCAAATTAAGTAAATTGTAAGTTCCATTTCACTGCACACATTTCTGTTGGTCATAGTATATGGACAATATGTGAGAAGTAGGGACTGTTAGTGTTTGCACGTGTGTTAATAATTCAGCAAGGGACTGGATAACAGCATTGCTGGTTCTAAGGACAATTCCAAAAATACTTTGTGAGTGCACAAGTGGTGGTTTATGGACTTGCTATATTAACTGCAAGACTCTTCAATGGTGATTGTGCGCCCGCACAGTCACAACAGATGGCTGCTGGCCATCTCTACAAGGGCTACAGTGGGTCTACACCTTTGCTGACTCACCAATACCGTAATCTCTACAAGGACTGCAGTGGGTCTACACCTCTGGTGACTCAACAATACTGTAATCTCTACCAGGACTACAGTGGGTCTACACTGTGATGACCTATCTACCAATCTTCTTCAAAACGTCGAATGACTCTGCTGTGGGTTTGTTCTGTTGTGGCCCATTACCTGTCAGCATGTCAAGAGTCAGCACTGTCTTTCCGTTGGAAGGACAACACTACTTCTTCAAGACTGCATGGAAATCCACTACTTCTGTGTGCAATTTCTTTTACTAATGAGAAACTGTAATTACTATTATGATGAATGATCAGGACTATCTTTATGGACTGTAGGAAAATTTTAGCTTTTGACCAACATTGTATCAACAAGTGTGTGCATTTTATATCTTTGTTACTGTAACTGTGAAAAATTTTTTTTCAAATCTGTATTGGGCAGTGCCCAACACCATTTGTAAAAAAATTTTTTGTGGGGAGCATGGGGGCTATATAAGTAGGCTGTTTATGTTTTCTTTATGTAAGTAGGCTGTTTAGGTTCTTATATTGGTAACGCCGCCGCCACGTAGCGCTCTGTATGAAAATCACTGGCTGTGCTGTGTGCAGTATGTGGCTAGTTTGCATTGTTGTCTGCCATTGTAGTGTTGGGCAGCGGCAGCTGGAGGTGAACAGCGCGTAGCGTTACGCAGTTAGAGGTGAGCCGCCAGCAGTGGTGGATGTGAGGAGAGAGATGGCGGAGTTTTGAAATTACATATATTATGACTTTTGATGATATTAAGGTAAATACAGTGTTTGTTCTCTATTAAAATCTTTCATTTGCTAACTATCCCTATCAGTAGTTAGTGCCTTCAGTAGTTTGAATCTTTTATTTAGCTGGCAGTAGTGGCGCTCGCCGTATTGCAGTAGTTCGAGTAACGGAGATTTTTGTGAGGTAAGTGATTTGTGAAAGGTATAGTTTAATGTTACTCAGGGCCATTCTTTTGCAGGGATCTTTGATAGTCAGATTGCGTTGCGCTAAATAATATTGTGTGTCAGGTTAAGGACAGACATGTATAAATTGTTATAAGGGGACGTTTCAAGTGGGCAAGTCCGGGGTTTTGCTTCCCAAACTTTCAGGTCGCGTTTGCCTCTGTGTTAACTTTAAGCCTACAGTCATCTCACAAACTGTGATTGATACTTCTCCGTTGCCACGACCAGAGGATCTCATCGACAAATTATGCGCTGGACGCTAATTTTCAAGAAGTGATTTGCGCGTCGCGTATCATCGCAAACTGCTCGATGAAGAATCTGAAAAAGTGTGTGTAGTGAATACTCATTTGGGTTTGTTTAAATATCTGCATTTGCCTTTTGCCAGTGCTTCCGCACCCGACTTTTTCCAACTGTATTTAGAACAGCCGACTGCGCAAGTTCCTAACTGTTCAAATTATTTGGACATTGTCGTAGCAGGTTGTATACCTGAAGACCATATTGCAAATTTGCGTGCTTTGTTTCGTATTTTATCTGATGTAGGACTAAAGCGTAGACTGGTCAAGTGTGACCTTTTTAAACCTGAGTTGAAATATCTATGTCATGTCATAAACAATCAAGGTGTACATCCTCTGCAGTCGAATTTGTTAGCCACACGCGATTTGCCAGTTCCTCACAATGTCACAGTACTGCAGTCAGTTTTAGGGAAAATGAACTATTGTATTCGGTTCATACCGAATTCTGCACAAATCACGGCTCCATTGCATCGTTTGTGCCGAGAGAATGTCCCCTTTGTTTGGACAGATGACTGCCAAGTGGGTTATCAAAAACTTAAAAATGCATTGCTCAGTGATCGATGCTTAGTTCACTTTCATCCAGAGAAGCCAGTTGTTCTTCAAGTTGACGCTTCCTTTTACAGAATCGGTGCAGTGCTTTCGCACAGATTTGGTGGTAATGACAGGCCTATTGCTTTCGCATCAAAAGTGTTGACCAAAGGTCAGTGTATGAATTAAAAACTGAGAAACAGGCTTTGGCTGATGTGTATGGTGTCACCCAATTCCACTACTATTTGTATGCCACGAAATTCTACTTAGTAACGGATCACAAGCCTTTGCAGTCTTTGTTTCATCCGACGAAACCGGTTCCTGTACGAACTGCCCAAAAATTGAAAAGATAGACTTTGTTGTTGTCTCAATATCAGTGCGAGATTGTGTAGCGTCGGACAGCTCAACATGATAATACGGACGCACTTTCACGTCTACCGATTGGCCCGATACAGACTTTGACGCTTCTGCTGAATCTCGTTGTTACATCGATGCTCATTATATTGAATTGTTGCCACCTTTTCCGCTGAACTACAGGAAAATTACACAGGCCACGGAATGTGATTCAGATTTGAACATTTTGCTAAGATACAGTCGCACATCTTGGCCTACTCCTTGCATAGCTTAAAGAACTCTGTAGGGCGCTGATACTTTGCCCGTCGGCATAGCCTCTCTATACAGAAAGGTGTGATTCTTGTACAAAATAAGAATGGAAAGTCACATGTGTTGATCGCTACAGCCTTGCAAACAACGGGTTGCAGTTACTCCCCCAAGGTCACTGGGGGATTGTTCGCACGAAACAGTTAGCGCTGGGTATGGGCACCCAAATAGAACAAATTACGTCACAGTATCACGCATGTGCGGAAAATCAGTCTGCCCGCCCAAAAATTATCTGATTGTCCTAAGTCGCTATCGCCAGGGCAACGCGTATTCAAAGACTTAGCAGGACCTTTTTGGAACACTCGCTGCTTGATTGTGTTTTACTCGTATAGCAAGTTTTCTTTTGCTGTACTAATGAACTCGACGACGTCTCGGAGCACAATTCAGGTGTTGTCCTCTATTTTTTTTTCTCGAAGGTTTACCTGGAGTCATTGTGTGAGACAACGAAACACAGTTCACGTCACATGAATTTGAAACATTCAGTGAAGGCAACTACATACGGCATCTAACTAGTGCACCGTTCAATGTACTGTCGAACGGCGAAGCAGAACGTTTTGTCCGAACCTTCAAGCAGAAGATGGCGAAGCTTCGCTCTGCACACACTGCAACTGTTTCTAGCCTCTTATCGTTCGCACCCACGAGATGGACCATCGCCGGCGGAAATCCTTTGCCATCGGACACTGCTCCATCCGCCTCGGCATCCGGTGCCGGAGGAAGGCCACAAGTATCTCGTCGCGCTACATGATATTGTCTTTTACAGGGTTTTTAGCAGCAGCAGACAGTGGACGCGAGGAGAGATCGTCCAACGACTTGGCGCTTGCATGTATCTTATTTCAGGTCCACATGGCTTGTAGCGCCACCATTAAAATCAACTTCGTCTCTGTCATGTGCACGATGATCTTTCAGTGTCTCTTCCCCCATATTCACGGATCCAGAGGACAGCGCAGCCACAGCAGCCGCCAGAGGGTGTCATCACGACACCTTAGGATGACCCCACGGAGACGGAGCCTTCGCCTCCTCCGCCTCCACTCGTCCTACCGATGGAGCTGGAGCCGCCCACACCACAGCAGTCACCGCCTTTCCGGATAACGTTTCCGCCAGAGCGAAGGCCGAATGTTGAGGTATGACCGGAGGTTTGACGTTCCCTGCAGTCACAGTTTCCGGTCCAGTGATGCGACCCCACTCCTGCCTCCCCCACCGAGGTCACGCTCTCTACGCGAGGACGGTCCGTCGCTTTGGGGGGAGGAATGTTCCCACGTAACACGAAGAACGCAAGAACAGAGAAGGCTGTGAGGTGACGTCAGCCAGTAGTTCGCTGACTAGGACCGCACCATGACAGGAGAGGCCTCCAGCCGAAGAGAATATAAGCTCTGCTCCTGCCAGAATCGGACGGACAGTAGAAGACGGACCCTAGTAGAGGTGTTGCTTGTCATCCATAACCATTACTTCCATGGACATTCTATATAGCCAAAGACATTGATTACTTGCAGCGCTTGCGAAAACTTGTTGTAAATCCCAATTTAAGTATTGTCAATCTCCTTTATTGTAATAAAGGCCATTTATGGGATTTATTTGAATTGTTCTATAATTATCCGAGAAAGCAGCTCGGGTTAGGTACCCTATGAGAAACGAGTGTTCAGGACCGAAGGAGAACAATCTCGAGGACTTCACTTTGATAAAGCGGTGTAAGGTTGTGGCTCAGTCAACGAATTCAAACTGTTGACAGTGATGGTATCAAAGTCGTCTCTCATTGGGAGAAATGTTTTGGTCGCCAGGATGAATAGGTTTTAAAAAATATGTAGACGTGAAGAATAAAGAGGCAGAATGTAAATAACCCTTATTTTATTTAAAAGCCTTAAGAGATTCCACATAAAAAATACGAAGGCATTACTTTTTATCATGCACTCGTTGAGCGGACGATTTGGATGGGATTCGGTTAATGAAACGGGGACATAAAATTCAGGGTTTATTTCCCCAAAACAATTAATTAATTGTAATAAATTACACTGAGGCTTACAAATTACAGACACAAACAAATCAAGCTGCTTACAATATGAGGAAATAAAAATGTTATATGACACAGGTGAACAAAGAAACTTATTTGTGTCGTTTGAATTAGTGCCAAACACAACTGTTTACAATGTGATACATCAACAAATAATCATTGTGCATTAAACCAGATACTTTCATCTAATAATGTGAAGCACAAATGCATAATTTACAATTAAATTTTCAGTCGGAGTTCCTCCTTCCTATACCTTCTTTAAAAGAGTGATAAAATTTCCAAAAGGTATCTCAATTAAAAATGCCCTTAAACCCTTAACACAACAACACGTACATGACTAGCTCAAATAATAAATATATGTACGTCAAAGCCCAACATTTGCTTCCTTACAGAAAGTTTTCTGATTTCAACAGCGCAGACCACAATCAAACTCTAGCCAAACATGTAACGACTGCGGCAGCGGGTAAACTTACACAGGTAATAAAAGAACACAGGCCACCTAGCAATCTTACCAAAATCAGTTTACACGAAGGAGGAAGAAAGGTGGGGGGGGGGTGGAGGGGGGAACATAATAAATACCATCCGTAAGTGCACTTGCCAAACCTACTACTAAAATTACAGTATAAAAGGATCTCAATTAATGACAAAATCCGTCATAGGCCCGGCAATATTGCACCTGAGCGCTAGTAGCCAAAATAAGGTTCACAGATACCAAGGTCTGGCATCATCTTACAGCTAACTGGCACAACAAATAAATAAGAGTAAAAGAACAAGCAAATGGCAATGCCCAAGAATCTAAATGGGATTAAGTACACACGAGGCTAAAATCAATTGCTAGCACCTTGGACATCATCTTAGGCTTAATTGACACTACAAATAAATAAAGGTAAAAGAACAGGCAAATGACAATGCCCAGAAATTTGAATAAAAATAAGTAAGCACAAGGCTAAAAGCAATTGCTAGCAACTTAACAAGCACACATAGAAATATAAGACTGCTGCCACGTCACAAAACGGAACAGGCGCGCGAGCAGTCCCCAGCAAGCCAGAAATCCAATATCACACACTCCAGCAACCGAGCCAGCCTGACCACAGTAATTCCAACTCAGAATCAGGGCGCGTGAACACACCGAGTCCACGCAAAACACACACTGGCAAATAATTCCCACCAACAGATACGGCTGCCCCCCGGGCGGGTTAAACGGGGGCGACGACCGGGTACACACCAGCAGAAAACTCGACACCTAGACTCCGGCCAAAACGGAATCATGCAGAAAATATAAACAACAGCTGAAGCAAGGTGAAATGAACCCCGCCACGCAGACCGGACAGAGCAAACACACAGAAAGCCTGTCCTGCAGTCCTTATAACTCCTGGGTGCGGAAACCCAAGCGATATCGTGGCACCCTTTTCAGAGGCGGAAAACCTCGAAGGATCGCGTGCGGGGATCCATCAGTTGTCCACTACAGCACATCACCAACACGCCACACCACCCAACGGCCAAATCAACGAGGCCCGCCAACAACGAGACCACACCTCCGTGGCGGGGAGGAAGGCAAAAATCCACCAGCTCGGTGCGAATCCAACTGCCGAGCCGAGCGCGCGCGGCCCCCCGCGATAAACGCTCCAGAGGGCAGCAGCCGCCTCAGCGCCTGAGCAGGCCGAAACAGACGGCAACAGAAATACAAGTCGCTATAGATAGTGCCGGATACGCAACGCGCCAAAGAAATGGCACACTCGAAAGTTGGCCGATGGCAGGGGTGGGTTGCTGGTAGCGGGGCAAGGAAGTGCAGACCCATATAGACTACAAGCGGATAAAGATCGCTAACATGTTGGTCTTAATCAACACAGAAATCGTCTTAGCAGTGACGTGTTTAATAAAGTTCCTAACTGCATGTACACTTAACACAAGCAAGGGAAGCGGAAATGTATTCATGTACAACACGGTAACAGAGCAGTAGTGATAACAGCTAGGTAACGTTGACTGCAACAAGACAACAAGAAATAAATAACTGTAGACCGAAGCTTACAGACTTCTTCCAAATGAGAGGTAGGGAGCTCGGAACAAAGTGATTACGCAATAACCGTCTCTCAAGATATTCCACAGTCGCTACCGTGGAACCCTGCGCAGAGTCTCTAAACATATTTATACTGTCACCTGGACTGCTGTTACAGACGCGAGGGATAGTGCGGATTCTTAGAACCACCATACAACCCAGTTTCCACGGATCGGTCCTAATTTTGAAGCCAATCGGTGGCATCCTGGGAAATTTTTCTACAAGTGTCCGTAGTAAACCAGGACCTTGTTTTGTGTGTGGCCAAATTCGATAGATTGGAACTAAATAGATTTTAATAAATACTAGTTCCAATTCGCCAAATGAGAACTGATATGTTCGTAGTTTCTTTCGTTTAATATTAAAATACGTGCGTCAAGCACGCTCACGCTCTCCTATACACACAGATCCCATATTTATTTATGAGCAATAATGAAGGGTCGTGGCCAGTCGACTATCACCTGAATCGCGCTGGTGCTCTGGCCGCCAGACAGTTGTAAGCAGGCAAGCCAATTGCAGAAGTGTACGACTCGCTCCACACTTCTGTGGAGGAAACATAAATCTCGGTACTGCAGGGCACTGACTTACGTAAATTTGTATCGTTTATGTTCGTTACGACTGGCCACATGCCAACTTATTTTCAGACTATATGTGTCTGGGAAAATAATGCCCGGAGTATTCGAAGTACGGGTTTGGCAGGTAACGTCATAACAGTTCGAGATATTTAAAAGATGGATGCAGTGGTGGACTCCTTGCAGGCTGCGCATGGCGTTCACCCTCGCCCAGAAGGGCTCTTGGGGGCTCCTGACTATTGCAACAGGCGTGGGCCGACCACTCAGACACCTGTCAACCACCTAGTAAGGACAGACTCGCGCTAACGACAAATTCAAAATTCGCACCCCCCCCCCACCCCTTACATCATACTCCACAAGTCTCTTAAAGGTGTATGGTGGAGGGTACTGGTACGTCTAAGTGATCCTCCTAGCCACTTCCACTCACGAATGGCGCTTGCGAAGAATGGTTGTCGGTAAGCCGCTGTTTTGGTTATAATGTCTCGACTTTCTCTGCAGGTCATTCTGCAAATCAATTACTGTCTTCCGGCGTTGCTGCTTAGTTCAAAATGGCTCTGAGCGCTGTGGGACTTAACATCTGAGGTCATCAGTCCCCTAGAACTTAGAACTACTTAAACCTAACTAACCTAAGGACATAACACACATACATTCGAACCTGCGACCGTAGCGGTCGCGCGGTTCCAGACTAAACGCGCGGTTCCAGACTAAAGCGCCTAGAACCGCTGGGCCACACCGGCCGGCTGCTGCTTAAATCTATGTATATAACCATATCGTCTGCTCCGGCTGGGGTGACCGAGTGGTTCTAGGCGTTAGAGTCTGGAACCGCACGACCGCTACGGTCGCAGGTTCGAATCCTGCCTCGGGCGTGTATGTGTGTGATGTCCTTAGGTTAGTTAGGTTAGTTGTAAGTTCTAGGGGACTGATAACCTCAGAAGTTAAGTCCCATAGTTCTCAGAGCCATATCGTCTGCGAATAGTGTTAAACATCATCCGACGCTTTCTATTAGAACACATATACACTATAAACAGTAACGGTCCTATCATACTTTCTTGGAGTACTCTGGAAATAGGCAAACCTGGGGCCCACCGTGACCCCCTCTCTACAACCATTCAGCTCTGCTTCGTTATCATCGAGACAATGTACTTACAACCTTATTATACTTTATGTCGTTTATTTGCAGCAAAGAAATGCGTATGCTTAAAACGTCTGTTTCATTATGCGGTTTATTGTGGTGGTTCAAATGGCTCTGAGCACTATGGGACTTAACATCTATGGTCATCAGTCCCCTAGAACTTAGAACTTCTTAAACCTAACTAACCTACGGACATCACACACATCCATGCCCGAGGCAGGATTCGAACCTGCGACCGTAGCAGTCGCCCGGTTCCGGACTGAGCGCTTAGAACCGCGAGACCACCGCGGCCGGCGGTTTATTGTGTTTTACGGAATGGGGTACAGCACACTATCACGTTGGAAACGATCAGCTCAAACGGCACTCACAGTCTGTCGTTCTCATTTAAACAGCACCGCATATCGACTTGCATCCTGATAACGATGTCGTGCGACTTTTTCTCCAACGTGCTGCTCGGATTAAACTCACCGTTGACTTTTAGGCGAGAGATAATCGTTGACTCAGTACGAGGTAATTAGCCACATGGTGTCAACATATCCCCGCCCACACCTGTGTGGCCACTGTACCCGACCGTATGTGGAGCGACATTTTGAAGTCGGCCACGGAGCTCGCTACAAATAAAGCGCTGCATGCACCGGCCCACATTGTGTGCGGGCGAGACCGTACGCTGGCGCGCCACACAGGAAGGCCAGAGCTCGCACTCTAGTCCAACGGGCAACCAGACCAAAAACTACATCCTGTGTACACACACCCACACAAAAGCTCCACTATATATCTATATGCACAGATATTGCAAACAGCCATAATGTCGGAGTTCAAAGTTTATCGGTCTAATAAACTAGGACGTCATTCGAGGAGTAGTCAAGGTTTTAATTACCCCGTCAAAAAGAAAGTAACGATATTAACGATTTGTTTGTTTGCAGATGCCCGTCTGCAGCCTGGATACACACAGGAATCCTCGCGCTTCAGTACCGTATGACGCCAACTCGAAGAGACAAAACGACAGAATACGGCCCACCTACACTTTACCAATGAGATGTGTCAATTTGTTTCGACCTCTTCAGCGGTGTGACACGATACGGTGATATGGGAATTCAATGTAAACCAAAACTGTACACGCGTACATCTAAATAAATATAAAAGTATTTCGTGCTATATTTTTCCAAATTTATGTTTACAACGTTATGACTAACCTATCGTAGCTTATCGATGCACTGTGGTACTTTTGTTTGACTCCTCCAGTGGCGTGCCATTCAGTACCTTAGGATGAGAGCACATAACGAATTGCAACAAACTTTACACATAATATCAAACCTCCATGAACTTTTTCTCCTTGATAACCCCCACAAGACGACGAACAGAAAAATGTTTAGCGTAATAAATTTTTTATGTTCATGCAGGAAAACTGCGGCATGAAGCATCAATTCTTTACTTCTAAGTGTGTTAGCGATACATTTTTCTGGCAATATTCACGTATACCACTGAAGACACCGGCAAAATCGTATCGTTGTACGAGACATAGATAGCGAGATAGATGTCGTAAACATTCAGTTCCGAGAAAACGAAACTGCAGGGCGAATTTCGCTGGAGATACAGGTGAAGATGTGTACAAATATGTGTGATATGCAGGGTGTCCCAAAAAAATGTATACACTCTTTGAAACTGATCATCTCTTCAGTGAAAGCGGTTAGAAATACAATTTTAGTGGTGTTAGGTGCCTCATGCTCCGACTTAAGGTGGTAAATATTCAAACTGGTGTCCGTCTATCGCAATACACCGTCGACAACGACTTAAAAACTGAGCGACATCCAAACTTTATTATTTCCCACGGAATAGCATCTCAGGCTTGCTCAATTTGCTCTCTAAGATCATCCAGTGTGTGTGGTGGTGGGGTGGGGGTCGGTGGGTGGATTTGGGGAAGGGACCAAACAGCGAGGTCATCGGTCTCATCTGCTTAGGGAAGGATGGGGAAGGAAGTCGGCCGTGCCCTGTCAAAGGAACCATCCGGGCAATTGCCTGAAGCGATTTAGGGAAATCACGGAAAACCTAAATCAGGACGGCCGGACGCGAGTGTGTGTGGTCTCGAAGCGTAAACTGAATTCTTGAGACTACCTCACAGAAAGAAGTCCAGAGGAGTTAAATCTGGAAATCGAGCGGGATACTCCACACTCCGTCTTCGTCCTATCAATCAGGCAGCCAGTGTACGATTGAGAAATGCCCTCACATCCAGGTGAAAGTGACGTGGCGCTCCATCAAGTTGAAAGTAATAATCTTCACTTCCAAACACAACGTTAAGACCAAGTGTTATCATTTCCAACATTTCTAACTACGAGTCACCCGTAACAGTGTTGTCAAAGAAGTACGGCCCGATTAACCCTCTAGAAGACACACCACACCAGACTGTTGCTCCTGGTAGATTAACATGCCTTTGCTCGGTTACGTATGGATTCTCCCTGGCCCAGTACATACAATAATGGCGGTAAATTGTTCCATCAAGTTAAAACGTCGCTTCCTCTGACGAAAGAATTCGATGTTGGAAACGTTGCTTTTCTTCACATGTGTTAATGAACTACTCACAAAATTCGCTTCGACTAACAGGATCATCCTCGTTAAGAGCATGGCGTAGTCTTGGAATGTAAGGCTTAAGGTTCTGAGACCTCAAAATTCTATGAACACTCCTTTTGCAGATCCCAGTCTTACGAGAGTATTGCCTCACAGATTTCTTCGTGGACCGTGTGTATGCCTGGATAACTGCATCAAAACTCTCATTGTCTGTTGATCTTCTCTTTCGTCCGGTATGTCCCTGCTTCATATCGCGCAGCGTTCGTTCGACTTCAAACTTATCTCTGATTCTTGTAATTGTTACTCTCGTCGGTAGTGACGTTCCATATTCAACTCTCGAACGTCGGCGCACCGCACTCAAATTTTCTGTTTTCCAGTAGCACTTTAAGATCAATTTTCGTTGTTCAAACGACAACGCCATGTTTTCTGACAATCCTGCAACACAAGGAAGCATTCTTATGTTTTTCACCGGCTTCTAAATTATTACCCATAAAATTATGTTTCTATCTCCTTTAATTAAAGAGATAATCTGTTTCAAAGAGTGTATAAAAATTTTTGGCCACCCGGTATATTAAATACATGTAAAATATATTTGTAATGTGCGGACGCCGGCACAGTCATGGTTTAAAAGCTCATCCTGAATCCTTGGAAACTTTTCAGACAAATTTGCAACACATACCAGTTAAGATCTGAAAAGAAATAGTGAGGGGTAAGAACCACCACACTCCTACTGGGGCAGGGGTGATAACTTGGAGAGAGAAGTTTGAGGAGGGAGAGAGGGAGGAGAAAGGTGATGGACACAGAAAGGGAGGTGGGTCGTGATCGGCAGGGGATGAGGAGATGGAGAGGTGACAGGAAGATATGGACACATGGAGGAGAGGAGGAAGAGATCGGTAGAAAGGAGATTGGTGTAGGTAGAAAGAGAGAGTGGGTGGAGGAGACGAACGGAGAAGGGTATGGAAGGAGGAAATAGGCAGACAGGGGGAGGGGGGTGGGGGGTGGAAGGAGGAATGGACAGATAGACATGGAAGGGGGAGATGGAAATAATGATGATTTTAATAAGTACATACCGATTCATATTTTTATAAACAACTCTTTAACCGTAGGTAAAATCACTGGGCGCAGCTAGTAGTAATAATGGCAATGATAAAGTAAAAGCATTGTCTGAACATGTTTCGTCCCACGCCCCTACCCCTTGCCAGGTAGGCTTACCATCCACTGCTGTGGTAAGGCACACCGAGCAGAAGACTGGCGTGAATTTCAGTGGTGGTTCACAGAGTCTGCCTGCACCTGGTGGACTACTCTGCTGCGTCTACCAAGTGTGACAGCCAGATGGGACGATGACATCATCCCGCTTGTAGAGGCAACGGGCGAGGAACGCATGATTTCCAGCAGCGGCAGCCAATGGCGTGGATTAGATGTAGGGATACGAGGCGGTATAATCCGTTATCCATCAGTCTGCAACTCAATCTTCGAAGAGCAGTCTTTCGTGAGTTGTCTTCAATCTACAGCCAACAGTTAGTTGGCTTCGACGCAGTCCTTCTACAGAGTTCTTCTGGAGTCAGCAACCACCATATTGGAATACTCCTGTTACTGTGCGCAGCCCACACCCTTGCGGTCTGTGAGCAGTTACGCTTCTCCGCCTGTGCAGTTTAAATGTGTAAGTGGTATTTGATGTTAATTTATATGTGAATTATCAAAAATAAATGTCGTGGTGCTTGGACTGATTTATTTTGTGTAGCGGTTACAGTCCTCCGACATTGGCGCGTTCTCTGGAACCCAACCACATCGGTGGTACGATCCATAGCGTGACCACGACAACAGTGATGCCGTCATAGTGTGTTTCTAGTAACTCCGGCTGCTCCTTTCAGGAGGGCAGTCGTATAGATTACCAAACACATGCGTCATTGTATCATTCACACGCATCCAGTTATCTGGCAAGTGCGAGGCCACTCACAAGCAGCCACTGAAGCAGATATGCTTCAGAAGACATCAAATGGATCACGCCGACAAGGTGACGCAACATACTGATCTCATGTTACCACTATTTCCATTGTAATTACAGTGCATGTATGCATGCAGGTCCAAAGGAACTTGGCATTGTGCACAGGCACTGTAATATGGTATTTGTTACAGTGGTTGGACGACCAGAGACAGCAGCGAGCGGACAGCCGACGAACTCGAGCAGCGTTCCACCCACTATATCCGGAAGAGGTGCGATGGGTCAGCTACATAGACAGACGAGAAAGGCTTTACTGCACACGGGATGCTCAGGGGGTTGGAGAAAATAATGTTCACTCCCTATAGTATATTACATATTGCTGCAAGTTGCCACCACGGCATACGTGTAAATACTGGGACGCGGCTGCAGGGCGCAGTTGACGTTCCATGTCTTGGTGGTTACATTTGACTGAGTCATACGCTTTGATCTGCGACGGTCGTCACAAGAGATCGGTGAAATGTGTGTTACAAAAAGAGTAGCTAGTTGGTCCATCGTTAGTGGGAGCATCTGTGAGAAAAACGACTGAACTCTTCAACGTTTCACGAGGGACAGTGTTCCCGATAGTGACGGCGTACACAAAACGTGGAAAAACGTCATCGGCGAAGATCAATAGATAGTGAAAGCGAGACAGACGAGCGTTAAAAAAGATTGTGACTAGAAACTTAAAACAACCGTGGCAAAAGAGACTGCAGAACTGAACACTCACTTGAGTAATACTGTGTCGACAAAAATAGTACGGCGGGAGTTGTACGAAGGGCTGGAATTGCGAAAACCCTTTACAACCAAACCTTAATCAGCGCAAACCTGTGGTAGATGTGACGCCACGATCATAAAACCTACACAGGTCATGACTGGAACAATGTGGTACTGTCCAATGATACATCGTTGACATTGTTTTCCACAAATGGCTGGGTTGTGTATGGAGAACCTCAAAAGAAGCTTACAATCCGGCCCACGTGCTTCCTACAGTGAAGCCTTAGAGAGGTTCCTTTATGATTTCGTCGGATACATCGTGTTATTCAGCTGATCCTCTCGTTACCCTCACTGCTCGAATATCTGCGAATGAATTTCTCAACATCCACGACAATTATATGCTTAGCTGATTAGCAAATTGCTGCAAATAACATCGTATTCACAGATCATAATGAGCCCACACACAGCCAAAAACTTTCAGTCGTCGGTTGTGGAGAATCATAATACAGGGTGATTCAAAAAAAATACCACAACTTTAAAAATGTGTATTTAATGAAAGAAACATAATATAACCTTCTGTTATACATCATTACAAAGACTATTTAAAAAGGTTTTTTTTCACTCAAAAACAAGTTCAGAGATGTTCAATATGGCCCCCTCCAGACACTCGAGCAATATCAACCCGATACTCCAACTCGTTCCACACTCTCTGTAGCATATCAGGCGTAACAGTTTGGATAGCTGCTGTTATTTCTCGTTTCAAATCATCAATGGTGGCTGGGAGAGGTGGCCGAAACACCATATCCTTAACATACCCCCATAAGAAAAAATCGCAGGGGGGTAAGATCAGGGCTTCTTGGAGGCCAGTGATGAAGTGCTCTGTCACGGGCTGCCTGGCGGCCGATCCATCGACTCGGGTAGTTGACGTTCAGGTAGTTATGCCAATGTGGTGGCGCTCCATCCTGCTGAAATATGAATTGTTGTGCTTCTTGTTCGAGCTGAGGGAACAGCCAATTCTCTAACATCTCCAGATACTGTAGTCCAGTTACAGTAGCACCTTCGAAGAAAAAGGGACCAAAAACTTTATTGGCTGAAATGGCACAGAAAACGTTCACCTTATGCGAGTCACGTTCATACTGAGTTGTTTCCCGCGGATTCTCAGTGCCCCATATACAGACATTTTGACGGTTGACTTTCCCGTTAGTGTGGAAAGTTGCTTCATCACTAAACACAATCTTTGAAACGAAAGATTCATCTGTTTCCATTTGAGCAAGGATAAAATCACAGAAATCGAGTCTTTTAATCTTATCAGCTGCAGACAGTGCTTGAACCAATTTCAGACGATAAGGTTTCATAACTAACCTATTTCGTAGGACTCTCCATACAGTTGATTGTGGAATTTGCAGCTCTCTGCTAGCTCTGCGAGTCGATTTTCCTGGGCTGCGAACAAATGCTTGCTGGATGCGTGCTACATTTTCATCACTCGTTCTTGGCCGTCCAGAACTTTTCCCTTTGCACAAACACCCATTCTCTGTAAACTGTTTATACCAACGTTTAATGCATCACCTATCAGGAGGTTTAACACCATACTTCGTTCGAAATGCACGCTGAACAACTGTCGTCGATTCACTTCTGCCGTACTCAATAACACAAAAAGCTTTCTGTTGAGCGGTCGCCATCTTAGCATCAACTGACGCTGACGCCTAGTCAACAGCGCCTCAAGCGAACAAATGTACAACTAAATGAAACTTTATAGCTCCCTTAATTCGCCGACAGATAGTGCTTAGCTCTGCCTTTTGTCGTTGCAGAGTTTTAAATTCCTAAAGTTGTGGTATTCTTTTTGAATCACCCTGTATTTTCTCTGGTCAGTACAACCGCCAAGCTGCAATACTACTGAACCTTTATGATGAGTTTAAGGGCAGGGAGTCAATAGCAGATTTCCGGCTCCAATGTCGTTGAACCAATTGGCGGATGTTTTGGGACAAGAAAGCGAGAACATTGCATTAGAGACTCTTCAGACTCTCTATTCCGCGAGGAACTTCTGCTTTTTTCAAAGGCAATTGTGGCCTAACTCCACGTTGATAAGCAAATACTGTGTGTGTGTCAGGCGTTTACATTATTTTCACCACCCCTGTAACTAAAGGTGATTTCTTATTGTCAAATGCTTGTGCATGTTTGTATGGGATCGTTCTCAATATTTTTTCGGATGAGGGCCGATGTCAATTAGGATATTCGGACTTTGAGGACAAGTTAGCTGAAAATTTACAGAGTAAAATTCTAGCTGCGGCGACACGCCATGAATTTTATAGGTCATATAAGAATCCTGAACAATGTTTTAAAGAGCGGGTTGACGTATTGCAAATTCTGACTCGCGACAATCGTTTCAAGTGCGAAAATCAGAACTGTGCTCTTTGTTGCTATCAGTCAGTGGTCACGAATGTGCCTATCGCTCATAATCCAGACGCTGTGCATTGAATAATGCCATGTTGGACGAATGTCTATCGGTTATTCAAGCATTATAACACGCAAATCAAACAGAGTAAGCGCTTGAACACAGAGGAACATAGGCTTTCAAGACAGATTTTCGGACTGGCGATGTTCGCAAGGATACACAGAACAATAAAACTCGCAAGATGTCTAGGAACAGTGCCGCATCTTGTAATAGGTTCAAAATCAGATTCCGCTGGACAATCATCTAATGTCAAATCTTGTACCCAGTGCTTCTGCAATCACATGAAGTTCCTATATTGTCGGGAAAAAGGTTAAATGGTAGACATTTGTTTACAGAAACAAACCCAATTCTTGGTATCATTATATAAAGGAAGAGTGTCTGGCCCTCATAATCTAGGTAACAGGTTCATGAGACTATCTGTGCAGTCATTTTATGTTGTTTCCAGGTGATGCTGACGTTTACCGTCTAGTAAAATCGTGAGATAATCAAAACAAGCGCCAGGGTGGTGGTTGGGGAGTGGTAAGATGTAGGATAATAAAATCACTTTTTCATAAATAAAAATTGATGTGTTTTTTTAAACAAAACTATTCCTTGATAGCGAACGATAACAATTGAGGTGGAAGATACAATGACTTTGAAGCATTTGGCTCGGAAACAATTACGTACAATTTTCAAAAGTTCACAGAACATTTGTACATGTATGGCAGCGCCTAAAATTAAATACAGAAACGACTCAAGACAACATTAGCAATTAGTGTCCAAGAGCTTCAGGTGAAGCGATAACAATAATGATCTTGAACAACAAAATTAGCGGAATAGACCAAATCACGTTGTTACAGAATAGTTCATGAGAATACGAGAAAGCATACCAAAAATACATCTATTGTAGTCTGCCGGCGGTCAGACTACAACATTTCTTCTAATACTCTTAAGTTTCGTAATAAATGAGACCACTTAAAATGTTAAGCATACACCGAATACTGAACTTACAGTAGATACAGGTGAAGTCCACTGCCACTGCGAAATGGATTTTAAATTTTAAAACACTCTGGCGTCAGCAGAGATAGTAATATAACAACAACCAAATCTCGACAGCGTTACCACAGATTTTCACAAACAGCTCTAGCAAAAGGACTTGACATCATTGGCCAATACTAATTAAGCATAGTACCAGTCATTCAGATTGTTAAGAAGTAATCAATACTAGATTCTGTCGCAGAACATCACTTTGCAACACTGCAGTGAAGTTAGTATGTAGAACCCTCCTCAGGGAACTAAATTAAGGTAAATGCTCCCGTACGAATTAACAGTTAGAACAGTTAATGAGAATGTACAAACAGCAATATAGACACTCATTTCATTAGTTTAAGACCACTGGGGCAGCAGAGGGAGACAAACAAAAGCGCACCGCAGTAGAAGCAAAAGAAGCGAGCACACTCAAATGAAGTAGAATAGTAAAGAACTTACAGTGAAGTACACATATGATATTAGCTGGCCAGTTGTTTCACAAAGATACAAGATATCTCTTTATAAAGGACTGAACAGACTCCTAGATGTATCTTGGTACCTAATTTTGTATTTTATATTATATTTTTTCCTTTAGCTGTGAGCTTTGTTTCACTTGGAGGTACTCAGCACAATACACCTAGGCCCGCTTCCGGGCTCCCTCTTGAATTCAGTACCATAATAAGTCTGAAATGACCATTAGCTGACCTGAAAAATACAAACAGCATTAATCCTAGTGCCAGCAGAACAAAAAAAAAAAAAAGAAGCACCAGCGATAGGAGCAAGGTTAGAGATCAAGATAAACAATCACCAAGTAAGTTTCAGAGCAATTAGTCGAGCTTGCAGCTCCCTAGATAACAAGGCACTAACAAGCCGTACAACACAATAGGATGATAATGGAATCTAAAAATGCCAATAGTTGGTTTAACGACTAACCCATATGCACTAAAAGTCACGAAACGTGTTCAGAACTGCTGGAGATAGCACAGTACAGAAACAAACGTGCCTCAGTGTACCAGGCCAGCCACAAAAAAAACTAGCAAACTATAAGAGTAACCAAGACGCTCAAGGCAATAACAATTGTTCATCAAAATCAAAAATTTCTGTCTGTAGCTGGAAATGGACGCTCACCATAAAATCCGCAGTCCTGTGATGAGACGGATTCCCAAGCCAAGATTCCCTCCTATAAATTATTGAGTGGCTGAAGGTCTGAATTACAGCATTTGTTTCAGTGCCATAGCACATACCCCAAGTCAGATTACCAACCTCGCACGATGTTCAACTTACAGGCATGTCAACGCCATCGCAGAAACCGCGAACCCCGAGCTATACACAATTACATCGACAAGACAAGAGTATGCCGCAAACGTCCATATATTGCCGCTAGACTCTGCCTCCCTGCTCCTTGGCGGAAAGACGTCTTTCCGTTATCCAGCGACTGGTCAGAGACATTCACCGTGAATGGCTGCTGTCGACATAAGCGACCAGCCCTGATACAGCATGGGCGTGGCTCAAAAACCAATTCCAAAGTGAGATGGGTAAAATATTTGGTGTAAATAGTGAAAACTGACTTTAAATAACGAAAAATGTGTGGTCATCCTCACAAGAACTAAAATTAACCTGTAAAATTTCGTTTACACGATAAAATACACTGTCAGTTCCACTAAATACCTCGAGAAAACAATTAGAAACAACTTAAACTGGAAAATGATATCAGGTTGTGGGGAAGGCGAACACAAGACTTCGTTTTATGCGCGAAGTACATAGAAACTGCCTACACTATGTTTGTCCGTTGTCTTATGGAATATTGCTGCGTGGTGTTGGGTCCATACTGCATGGGAGTAATAGGAGTAATGGTAGATGAAGACGTTCAAAGAAGAGGCTCGTTTTGTATACCTGGGAAATCAGGGAGAGACTGTCAGGGTATGATATGAATCACGCTAGCAATGATTAAAACACAGTTGTTCTTGATGAAGGAAGATTTCAATCTCCGTCTCTCTCCTTTGCTTACGAAAATATTTTGTTAAGACCAACCTACATAGGGAGATACGATCATCGTAATAAAATAGAGCAAATCAGAGCATATATGGAACTATTTAAGTAGTCGTTTTTGTCGCATGTTGTTTGAGAGTTGAACGGTGAGAAATAATGTTAAAGTGGTTCAATGAACCCTCTGCCAGCCACCTAATTCTCAGTTGCACAGCAACAATGTACATGGAGAACCAACATCGGCCATAAAGTATTCTACTTACAAAGGTGACACAGAAAATATGGTGAATGTATTCGATTATAATGTTGATGATTTTTCAGTGTTCCTGGCTGTTAAGCTCAGTGGAAGCATATTTCAATTTCAGCTTGTCATAAGTTCCTCTAAACCTATATTACAAATAACGCTAAACATGATTTCAATGGAACCCCACAGTTGTTCAAATGTTACGAAACATTGACGAGTTACAGTTACCCGACAACTGCTGTAGGTGTGAAGTGCTTGTAAATACTAATATAAGCTAAAATAAGTTCCGTTTCTGCTGACACAATCAGGTACAGTTTCCAACATCATGGAGCTGGATCTGTTCCACTGCTTGGTTTCATATTGTAGGATTCGGCAAATCACATCCAGGGACCAGATGAAGGGAATGTGTGCAAACAATTTTCAGGTTCGCACGGTACCATCAAGAAGAGTGCAACACCACAATTCTTGATAGTATCCCGAAATTTTGTAAGCTTCCTGAAGCTTCGAGAGACAGTGCTAATCAGGAGCAGCACGGGCTGGACGCAGATGACGTCATAGACTCTGTCTCCAACAATCTATGGACTACCCTGTTGACTATCGTTGAGAAACCTCACCAGAATCTTCGTCTGTGCCGGGATTCCTAGACGACAGTTAATACTCAGTACGAAGTACATACATATCTCGTTCTGATGCCTGAGAGATATCTTAGTTGGACTACAGACGATTCTTCTCCTAGATCTAACCCTCAAAGAGAATGAAGAGTTCGTAATATGCAAACTGTCCTCCTTTGCCATCAATTCAGCCCCAGCATTGTTTCCCGTACCTAGAGGATTGTTTCATAAGGTTGAATGAACCACAACGACATTATTGTCAGAGGAAACACCATTATGAACAAATCCACAACTTGGACAAGTTCACGCACTACTTACATCACGTATTTCTTGCAGTGAACATGGACAAGTGTCCTTTTATCCAGCACGAGGTTGAGTACCTGGGTCGTATTCTACCCTAGAACTAAACACCTCCAGATCATAGCTCAGTTTCTGGCTCCCAGCAAAATGAAACAACAGCATCCAAGGACATATCGGATATTACAGTAAGTTCATTGCTGCAGCATATATAAATGCGGAGCCTCTTCAAAAATTACTCAGGAAGGTCGAAATTTGGGAATAGTCATTGAAACGTCAATGGGCGTTTGAGCAACTGAAAGGGGGCTCTTCTAGACTCCATATGATACATTGCAACCCATAGTTGACCTTGAACGTGGCCATGAATGTTTCAGACATTGGGTTGCAGGCAATGTTTCCCCACATGATGGGTGCAGTGAAGAAGCCCACTGCGCTTGTATCTAAAATACTGAACATAGCAGTGTGGCTACTCACAAACGGAACAGGAAGCCTCACCTCTGCTTTCTCGATTACAAAATTCCAACACTACGTTGGCGGGTGAAAATTTCTACTACAACAGACCACGAGACCCTGGTTACAGTTTTTCATCTGGAGGCACTGATTCCTGGTAAGGCGCAGCAAGTTTGCATCGTTGGTCACTTTTTCTTTCGAACCGCGAAACCGAGTTCTGGACATCCTCGGGCCATATTAGTGCTGACTTTATGTCACTACTGCCGTTGGACAGCGATGCGTATTTTGATGGGTGTTCAGAAGTGCTTTTCAGGGTCACGCTTCTCTAGCCTAGCTATTGCCGGCACTCACTCGACGTCGGGGTCTTAGCATATGCTAGTACAACCCATGAACTTCTCTTATTCGTAAAACTCTTTCGGAAAACGCACTTATCTTCATCAAAGAAGTATTTGACTTACCCCGAGCTCAAGTATTTTGGCAATCTTCAGATAGAACTGCCACTCTGAGGACGTTATCATCATCCACACTATGGAGGGAAAGGCAGGATTGTCACCCCTCAGGCACCGCGAGTGGGCTTCCTGAAGATGTATATAGATAACATTGGGGCATTGTTACGCCAAAACGAATGGCTCACCAACATGTGTACAAGAAAGGAATGAGGGTTCCATGCTATGAGCCCGTGTGCTCTGCAGCAAATACCCTTAGTAGGCGTGTTACCTTTGTGCAAAGTCGACGTAGACCTGGAGTTATCTCCACATATATTAAGCTGAACCCTTGCTGGGAAGAGCAACAACATGACAAATATTGGGACATTCTAGTCAGTGCATTGAAGGAGATGGTCGCTGTGAAGTATCTTCCTCTTGTCACTAAGATGGATAATGGCATCCAGTTCGCAAGTCAAGAGTTCGTCATTGTGCACGGCCCATGGGATACTGCACCTCTTGTATGGCCTCCCAAAACCAGTATAACACTGTCACCAGCGGATTCGGCACTAGAAGACCACACTTCACAGTCAGTGTCGGGGTCTCATATGCAGAGGTTCACTGTGGGCAAACGGAATGGTTTCCGGGGCCAATGGTCTGTCATCTGGGCAACGCACAGTACGTCGTAATAACAGCAGACAAAGTTACAAGGTTATCTACATTTAGATATAGCCCGCTACATGGCGGTCGGCAAGTCGGACTTCAACGAGCAGTGTTTGGCGAGCAGACTTGTCTTCAGCGTCAGACAGATGTCTTCGGCGCAATTCTTTGGCAAAACCCGTCTGGAATTAGCAAGTGCTATATTGCAGTATTCCGTTATTACACACACCCCGCAAGGACTGGAATCGCCACAGCCAACAGACCACTACCATGGCTGCAGACTAAGTTTCTGGAGGTGTTTTCTTACAGGAAGTTATTATCTGTGATGAGAGTTTAAATATGTAAAAAGAGTTGGACGTTAATGTCTTCGTGACTTACAAAAAATAGGTGTTGTACCTGTACTAATTTACTTTGTATAGCAGTTACAGAACTCTTACATTGTAGCAGTCATTGGAAACCAACAACGTCTCTGGTATGGTACATATAATGACTGTCAGAACTGAACTATATATGCACCTATCTAATCTTGTGGTGTAATTCTCAGCACAGTGATTAAGGTCATTTTGGGTAACAATATAAGCTGGTAGTAATAGGAAGACTAGTAAAAATGCTATTATTATAGTAATAATAATATAAAAATAATGATACAAGTAGTAGTAGTAGCAAACATAACATTTAAGATAATCCTCATTTGTTGTTCCATCTCAGCTGCACATTTTTAATTGGCTTACATGTTTCTGTCACTCAGTATCATCTTCAGATCTAAAACAAAGTAAAATTATGTATGTAACATTTAATATTTTAAAGTAAGTAGAGAGGAGGGAAAAATAAATATAAGTATAGAACTGTAAACTATTAAATGTCAGATATTTAGTTTTACTTTGTACTAGGTCGGAAGGTGATAATGAGTGGTCGAAACACGTAATCTAATTGAAAACAAAACAATAAATAAGAGTTATCTCACCATCACAGTTCTTAAAAATCTTGAGATATGTTCTCTCACAATATGTCAGCTAGAATCATACACATAATAGTTTAAATAATTTAATTATTTGGTCAATGAATAAAGATAAAATGACAGCTACATGCTGCGTTAAATATTTTATAGAAGTCATCACAACTGCAGAGCCTGTCCCAATGATAGTTATTAACTTAGTTGTGACTAGAGAGAAGGTACACAAGTGATTTATTATAGTATAATGACTCCTCCGGAGGCCCCAACGAACTGCAGACTGATACAACCCGGAAGAACAACGACGTCGCCCCAAAGATAGGGCCACAGTTACTACATATCGATAACCGCCACTGCAGCCACCAGCGGACAGGCAATGCTTGCGTAACAAAGTGGCGCCAGTCAACACGGGAGAAAGACCAACAAATGCCACCATATCAACTAAACGATACAGTCTGGCCGGCAATAGAGGAGGGAAACCTACAAACAGCACCAACGCGAGCCGCAGCACGGCTCAACCTCTTCCTCTCAAGAAGAAACCGAGGGTTGGGGGGAGGGGAGGGGTTAGGAGACCGAAGGAGACCCACTTAGCGAGCTGACCAAACTTAGTTTGATGAAGGTGGACCCAGTATTGCTTACCGGTACTGCTGTCCTTAACCTGAGGGTTAACTGGGCCTAAAATCCGTTTAAGCGTATACGGGCCCAGAAAATGTGGAGTAAACATACCGAGGTTGCCAACACGCACCTCCCACCCGGGAAAATTACGGACATACACCTCGTCTCAGGACTTACCCCTGAAGACTCGTTGATTACGGTTATAACGACCAGCTTGTTTGTTGTGGGCCCTGAGAATATTGCGCCTCGCACGATTACAGTTTTCTTGACGACCTGAGGGGTGATCTCCGTAGGTATCCCCCATAAAACCGAAAGGTGGGAATTAACACGATCAGCAAACATCAAGGAAACCGGAGTAGACTTCAAAGCCACATGGATGGCGGTATTGGAAGCAAACATAAGCCAAGGGAGACTAGAATCCTACTTACTGGGAGATTTATGATAGAAGATAATCAGTTCGGATTTAAGGCTACGATTGACCCTCTCTGCAAAGGACCACTGCAGTTAATACGGAGTGGTAGTTGCATGCTTAAATCGGCTTTGAGAACAGAAGGCCCTGAAGGGAGCCGAAAGAAAGGCAGGCGCATTATCACTAACGATTTGCTTAGGAGATATAAAAACACTAAATACTTTAGTTAAATGGGCAGTGGTGGTGGAAGAAGCCAGGTAAACCTCGAAAACGCGTCAATAATAAGTAACAAATACCGATGGCCTCTTTTGGTGCGAGTTAAGGGCCCCACATAATCAATATAGAGTTTGTCCATGGGGCAAGATTCACGCTCAGAACTAAGGAACCCCTGTTATTCCGTTTGGCCACACGACACAATTGACACCGAGAAACCATTTCTCTAACGTCTCGGTCAATAGACGGCCAAGTCAGATGCTCCTTAATCTTCTTCCTAAATCTCTGCCAATCAACGAGTTGTGAAAACAATGCAAATCGGGCCGTACTAGGGTTCCTAGTATACAGATCTTAATCTCCTTGTTACTTCCCACCCTTTTACACTAAATGTCTTCTCTGGTAATTTATTCATCCAAACGCTCCTACGATGAAAGCTGTTTCTTATCGGGTCCCCAAGTGGGGTCCTGATCCTGATGGTTGGCAGTGTCACTACACAAATGAGGAATACCGCCTAACGCGACACAACTAAGATTGCCTTCCCATGCTTCTTGGGCGTCCTCACTAGATGTTTTTTCAGTAAACATACGGCAGACGACGTCCACGAGCGAATTCTCAGTGCCTCTAATGTGCTTTTTTACACGGTCGGGCTAGCACCCAGCTTCAAGCTGTAATACTCTATGTTCGAGACAAAACTGGTCCTTATCCAGCACGAACAAGACGGCGAATGAATCTCATTCGTAAACAGAATAATTAAGCTCGGTGCTGGTTAACCGACGAGACGCGTATGCTAATGGCTGCCTTTGACCTTCGAACTCCTGAGGAGGACTAACGAAATTCCCGCATTATATGAGACGGTTTGGACAATAAATTTCTTATTAAAATCAGGCACTCCGAGAACGGTAGCATTGGCTACAGCCGACTAAATGTGCTCAAACGCCGCCTGTTGAGCAGGTCCCCACTCAAAGTGCACCCCTTTTCGCCAAGTTCATTTAGAGGAGCCGCCAACTGAACAAAATTAGGGACAAAACGCCTAAAATAATCCCTATTAACTTGGCAATCCCTTGCTTATCAGTGGGTGGCGGAAGCACTCTCAAGGCCTTAGTTCTCTCCTGATCGATGCGAATACTCTCGCCTGATACTAGGTAATATAAGAAGGATACCTGCTGAGTGGCTAATGTCACCTTATTAGGTTTAACTGTCAAGTTGACCCTCTCCAACCTAGCAAAAACTTGCTGGATATGTTGCAAATGCTCTTGAAACCAAAGACTATACATTACCAAATCGTGCAGGTAAATGTAAACACAGACTAATTTCAAGTCTCCAAGAATATTATCCAGCAAACGAGTAAGGACGGCTACGCCAGTAGCCAAACCAAAGGGGACCCTGTTAAACTGACACAAATTCCAATTAGCACAAAACACTGTAACGTGTTTACATTCTTCAGCTAAGGGGGTCTTATAATAGGCTGGATTCAAGTCGAGCACAGTAAACCATTTAGTCCCATTAAACCAAGTAAAAGAGTTATGAACACCAATTCGAAGACTATCTTCTTATTTAGGCGACGGTAGTCAACAACAGGCCGAAAGTCCCACCCCTCATTCTTGGGAACGAGGAATATAGGGGAGGCCTAAGCGGATGTAGAAAGCCTGATAATTCCCTGCTCAAGCGTTTTGGAGATCTGTTCTATTAGTATCTTCATCTTAGGCGGTGAGAGACAATATGGAGACTGCATAACGGGAATTTGGTCAGACGAATATGGTAGTGAAGAACACTAGTAACCCCCAGTCTGACATAGAGAGGCTCTGGGAATCTCTCCAATAAGTCCCTTAGTTCAGAGGCCTGCTGGGAAGAAATATGGGTGAGATCAAACTCACTAACCTTAGCATCAAACGCCAGCATTCCCGCATGTCGATGCACCTTTTGTTTAGTACACTCACCGAACCCAAATTTCTGACCAGGAGCGAACTTAAAGAAAAAGGTGTATCCTGAATAATCCAAGACAATACCAGTTTTACCAATAAAATCAAATCCCGAAATCAAATCGACCTGCAGGTCCTTAGCCAAGGCCAAAGACAAGGGCCACGAGAAAGCACCAACCGAGATACTCCCTCGGACCCAACCATGCAGAGGCAACACCTGATCGTTGGCAACTCGACAACTCTGCATCAAAGAAGGGACTGGCCTAAGTCTCGCAAGATGACCAAATTCAAGAAACCATTCCAAGCTGAAATATGAAAAACAGCTACCAGAATCTAAAAGCACACAAATAGGTTCACCACCTACTCGAGAACAAATATAAGGCAGTGGGGTGATGATCGAGCAGCGACACGGGCACACTAGAGTTTAAAGTCTCGAGCCCGTGGTCGCTGTCCAGCCAGGCGTCTTTTATTGACTATGGGTGTACGCGGCTGAGCACAGGTACGAGCTAAATGCCCTGTTCGACCGCACCTGAAACAACACCGCGATTCCCCTTTAGCAGACTCAGCTGATGTTGGTAATCCGGAGTTCCCCTCGGTGACTCCCACGGGCTGAACCTTAACCTCACGGTGTCTATTGTCCGAGAGCGGCAACGTGGATATCGCAACAACGGCTTCAAAAGTTCTTCTCAAGTGAAGGGACGACCACGAAAAACAAAATGTGACTTATCCAATGCTCACATTCTCCTCAGGACAACTGAAACTAACTCCCGTTCTGGCAAGTCGACTAACAAGGCCAAACAGTCCGTCTTAACCGTTTCCACATGAGGCATCTCCTCCCTACCTTGCTGCATCTGCCACATATAGCGACACTCGTGCTGTTGACGAACTCCCGTGGTCAATCTTTCGCTGATCACAAGCTCCCTCAACTGTTGCAATAACTGTTGCAACTAAAACTCTCCTGCCATAGCTCTGGATACCAAGGTACTTGATTCGCCTCTAGTTGAAGGATAAAATAGAGACAAAATTAATGCGAAACACCAAACGTATCAGCGTGTTGCTCAAAGCGAACCAACAACCATAAGAATCTTTCAGTTTGCTCGAATCGGTCAATAGCTAATTCTGTGATATCTCAAAACAGATACACCAGGGGATTAGGTAATTTAGCAAACTCCCCAACTAACCCCTAGGAGGCCATAAGGGCGTTATTCCTGGGCTCGCTAGTGCACCGCCTTGAAGGCAACGATTCCTGCTTCCCGGTCCTCTTCCCATCAAGCTCCAAACATGTGCCCTTAAACTGCAATTCGTTAACCAAGGACCACAATTCAGCGGTTGTTTCCTTATCATGATCCACTAATTTTCAGGTCCTTAAGTCAGATATCTGGTTGGCTAAATGTATCAATTGTGCGCGCACCCTGTCTAACTGACTGACTCTGAGTTGAGTGCTCTCTAAAAAGCCGATATTGTCCTCCGCACTACTAACAGCTTTAACGAAAACTCAATGGCTGCCTTTGTCTCACTCATAACATCCGGCGTGACGTCAACCGGCTGAGGAACTCTAGCACGCAAGCGGGCTGCTAAGTCTGTAACATATACCTACAATAGGCTGGCGTATTATCGCCAGCCCATAAATGAGGTGGTCCTTCCTCAATTCCCGGGGAACTTCGTGGCCGCCTTCAGAGAGTTGTTGATCACCTAAAACAGAACAAAATACCAAAGGCAGATATCGTACAACCGTAAGAGAGTTTACCGAATCAACCAACAGTAACTAAAATGCCGATATCACAATCGTAACCACTCTCTGCTACCAGTTGAAACCTGGTAGTCAAGGAAGGCAGGATTCGGTTACGACTGTGGGCGGGGCCGTAATCAGCTACTATTGGTTCCCTTTTGCAATGACACACATTTGCTTTAAAACGATAATTCCAGACTCAGCAATAAATAAAGACATCATATGGTATTAATGAAAGAATAAGCAACTGTGTAATTAATGGTACTTCCAGTGCATTACAGTTTACCAAATGAGAATAAAATACAGACATGGCAAATAATGTTTTAGAAACAAGCCAATGTGATCCCAATTACAATTTTAATGCAAGTACCCACAGTCACAGCTGAATGCGTTTAACGCCAAGAACGGCAATTATATAAAAAAAGTAACAAACACACAGTAAAACAGCAATGCAATAGGATAGGTAAATTTAAGAAGACAGGAAACTGATCACCAAACAGGTGAGACAAAATTATGATAAACTTGGTAGCACAACCGTTTACCCCTGCTGTAACGCCAAGAACGGCAGTTATATATAACGTTTTAGAAATACACAACAAAAAACAAATACAATAATAAAACACAAGGGCCAGTCACAGACGGTGCAACAGGAATCGACCTCTGAGTAGGTCCGGCAATAAACACTTTTGCGAGCGATCAGATAGTCAGTCACTTCACAAGATGCTAACTCAAACTATTGGCAGTCTAATGAATGACTAATGATAGTTTTGCTGAGGCTACGTGACACCCAATAAACCGAATGCAAAGATGTAAAAAGTCGCCAAAGCCGGAACCGGCGGTCTGTATTCCGCCAGCAGAATACTGTGCTTAGAGCGCCCGGAACGAGAAAGGAATCACTACCACCAGAGTAGGAAAATCACCAACCAACTTACAACTGAGAAAGCTGTCAAAACTACACGCCTCATCCGACATTAGCGGCGAGGCGAGGAAACGTACACTGCCGTTACATACACTAACCCTCAGAGCAGGCAACTGGGGCGTTAGCGGACACGATTAAAAAAAAAATTATAAAATAAAATAAAAATACCGCTGGTTGAACTAAACAAGTAGTAACAAACTGAACGCAATAAATAGTAAGTAGAAGTTGGGGAAAGCTAATCTGATCCGCCTTCCCCAAGCACTCCCCAAGCAGCTCTTCACCTCGGCAACACTTTGAGCAACAACACGAACCAAGGTCAGTGGAGAGTTCAAGATCTACCAATATACTTATATTGATATGATGTCTGTTTTTTCGGACATGAAGGTATAAAATTAATTCTGATTTCGTTATATATCACAATGGTGGAGGTTTTCCTAGCTGAATCCAAATGCAATCAACTCAAAGCTTGCTGGATCCGGTTTACGTCGAGGTCGTCCACCCTCGTGACCACCGGCCTTCGATCCGGCAGTGCATGCGCGCCGGCAGCAGTCATGTCGTTTTCTCGCACTGCACGGACCTGGCTCCTCCTGAGTTCCCAACGACCAAGTGGCGCCAGTCAACTCGAGAAGAAGACCAACAACCGCACCCATATCAACTAAACGATACCATCTGGCCTCCAACAGAGGATGGAAACCTACAAACAGCACCAATGCGATGCAGCACGGTTTAGACTGATCTAGAGGTTTTAGTATATGGCAAGCTCTCGTGTTAACCGAGGATAATCATTTGGAATGGGGTTAAGTGGAAAGAAATAGAAAATGGTTGCAGGTTATGGGTGCATCAATAATTAACAGCTTTTGAATGCATGTTCTAACAATAGAATTCAATAAATCTAAACATTAGAGTGAAATTGAAACACAGGGAATATGACTAGTGCTTAATCGGTAAATATACATTAACTTAATATCAAACATAACTTACCATATGGTAAAATTCATGCTCTTCAGAATAATTTTAACCGAACAGTAACAATGGGGTCACTTAATATCAAACACAACATTCCAAACGGTATAATTCCTGCTCTTCAGAATAATTTCAGCCTTACAGATACAATGGGGGCACAAAGTAATAGACAGCTATACCAATAATAACTATACAAACTGTAAGCATTGAAATGAATAATAAAATTACTGGTTTAAATAAATGGTTTGCAGCTCAATATCCAATATTTAAAATTTAACGAACTATAACTTACACACCAAGCTCCAAAACTAAAGCACAACAACTAATGAATATGAGAAATAGTAACTACTAATTAAGGCACACTGTACCAAGCTACACAATGCTAGCTACAGGATAAAGTAAATCGAATCAGTAATTCAACCCAGAACAGTCATCTCAAACTGAGAACGTAAGATAATGAAGCAGAACTGACAGTAATACACGGTGTACCCTTAGAACTTAATCTGCACACGGAATCTTCTCCAACTAAAAGAGGCCTTGAGGTGGTCCTACCACTATGGCCACTAAGTAACTAGAACAGCTTACGCTGAAACAAAGCCTGACACACATCAACGTCTCCACCGAGTAGAACTGGTATGGCGATGTTCTTTGACACCACCATACAACATCACACACTAAGGTTAAGCTTTGCTTGTGGTGTGCTTAGTACACTGCACTAGCATTAGGGAGGACGAACGATGAAATTAGTATTCAGCCATCCATATTCAGGATTTCTATGATATCCCTAAATCGATCCAGGTGAATGCTAGACTGGTTCCTTTGAAAAAGACATGGCCGATTTCCTTCCCCATGATTTCTTTGCCCAAACCTGTGCTCCGAGCCCAATGACATGTTATAGGCATGAAATTTTACTCAAACCTTCCTTCCTTCCTTTTGCTTTTGTCTCGTTGACAAGATGTCAGCCACTGTCCGCTTGCCGGAACAGGAACTAATGCCTCATGTTGATAACAAATCAATGCAACTTAATCCCAAGGTCCACTAAGCTGCCTCCATGTAAATTTTCCACTAATTCTTGTCCATCTGATCCTGTCTCAATTGCCAATTGTTGTTATGCTTCGTCACGAGTTTTCTTCATACTATCCATGTCTCCCTTAGCTTTCAGTACTCATAGCGAGAGCGGCTCCCCCATCCTCCACACACACGAGCCGCTATATCGATTGGTATTAGCGAGCTACCACTCTTCATCCCAGGAACAGCCCTCGTCAGTCTGATTCGTTCAGCAGCCACTCTGAGTGGTAAAAAATGATGGGTGGCACGCCATCTATAGCCCAGCTCCTCGTCGAATATCTTCACCTACTGCTGCTGCTCATTTCCCTTGCTGCTGTCACAAAGTTGTTGTTGCCTCCTGGTCTTGGGTGCTGGCTCTGACCAGGGACAGGCCTATGTATCTTGCTGCTCAAGGGACAACTTCAACATCATGTAGACAAGTCATAGACAAACGAACACATGTATGCGAGCATTGTCATGATGAAAAATGACACCACCATACGGTTGCATGAGCAGTAATACAGGAGGACGCAAAATGTCCAAGATGTGCTGTCGTGCTGTCCAGAGCTCCTTCAGTCATTATAAGAATCCCCACTCTCTGTCCATCTGTACCTCCTCCCTCTGCTCCTTTCCCCATTGTCCTTCATGTCATTCCCCTACCGTCCATCTCCCTTCCATCTCTCCCTGTCCCTCTGCTTCTCACCACTCTCACTGTTCATTACCTCCTCCCATCTCAGTCTGTCTCCTCCTCTTTCTCTGTCTACCATATTAGGGGTCTGGTGGTCCTTAACCCCACAGTGTTCCTTT
Source organism: Schistocerca cancellata (assembly GCF_023864275.1). Lineage (NCBI taxonomy): Eukaryota > Metazoa > Arthropoda > Insecta > Orthoptera > Acrididae > Schistocerca > Schistocerca cancellata. The sequence goes on from NC_064627.1 coordinate 643,273,926, forward strand.
CCAGTAATGACTAATACGGGTTCGATATTTTAGTGAAATCATGTGTCGTACAAAGATACACAGTGACGAGCCAAAAGATTATGACCACCTGCCCAATAGCTTGTTTGTCTGATTCTGCGTATCAGGGATCCGACAGCTTGTTGGTAGGTTTGTGGACGTATTTGACGTTTGATATCTACGCACAGGTCATGTAATTTGCGGAAATAACGGGTCGCTGATTTGCGTACGCGGTGATGGCGCCCAATAGCGAAACATGTGGGTTACATATGACTTACATGAGGTGAATTTGGTCGTCGAGACATCAGCATGAGTTAGCTATAATGCCCCCAAAACTACATTACCACGGTTATGGCTCCGAGACATGAATAATTATAATGCTGAAAGATGACATGGCCGTCGGGGAAGGCATGAAGCAAATAGGAATTTAGGTTGTTCGCAGCTATTATGGTGTCTTCGATTACTACCATAGGTTCCATTAAAGGGCACAAGAATGTCTCCCACAGTGTAATACTGCTCTTCTCCTATATCGTAATACTGCTCCCACCAACCTAGGTCAGTAGCGCGCTGCACGTTTCGAGCCGCCGTTCACCTCGATGACAGCGAGAGGCAACCATCGACTTTTCCTTTTCTTTTAGTCGTCAGTCCTCAGAGTGGTTTGATGCGGCCCACCACGAATTCCTCTCCTGTGCCAATCTCTTCATCTGAGCGTAGCAGCTGCAGTTATTTACTGGATGAATTCCAGTCTTTTTCTTCCTCTACAGCTTTTGTCCTCTACAGTTGCTTCTAGTATCGTGGAAGTCATTCCCTGATGCCTTAACAGATGTCCTGCCATCCTATCCCTTCTTTTTGTCAGTGTTTTCCACATATTCCTTCCCGCTCTGATTCTGCGCAGAACCTCCTCATTCCTTACCTTGTCACTCCATTTAATTTTCAACATTCGTCTGTAGCGCCACAATTCCAATTCTTCGATTCTCCTCTGTTCCAGCTTTCACACAGTCTATGTTTCACTCCCATAGAATGTTGTGCTCGAAACGCACATTCTCAGAGATTTATTCCTCAAATGAAGACCTATGTTTGATACTAGTAGACTTCTCGTGGGCAGGAATGCACTTTTTGTCACTTCTAGTCTGTTCTGATGTCCTCATTGCTCCATCTGTCATTGCTTATTTTGCTGCCTAGGTAGCAGAATTCCTTAACTTCATCTATTTCATGACCTTCAATCCTGATGTTCATTTTCTCACTGTTCCTAATTCTACCGCTTCTCATTACTTTCTTCTGTCTTCGATCTGCTCGCAATCCATATTCTGCACTCATTAGACTGTTCATTCCTTTCAGCGTATCGAATAACTCTTCTTCACTTTCATTCAGGGCTGCACTTTCTTCAGCGAGTCGCATCACTGACATCCTTTCAACTTGAATTTAAATCCACTTCTGAACCTTTCTTTTACTTCCATCATTGCTTCTTCGATGTACAGATTCAACACTAGGGGGAAAGACTACATCCCTGCTTACACTCTTTTTAATCCGAGTACTTCGATCTTTGTCGTGCACTCTTGTTATTCTCTGTTGACTCCTGTACATATTGTATATTACCCGTCTCTCCCTCTCGTTTACCTCTGTTTTCTCAGAATTTCGAATATCGACTTAGTATAGGAAAAACGTGATTGACCTGAACAGTCAAGGAGTTTCCATTGATCGACGATCGAATAATGATGATCCCGTGCGCACTGCTGTCGTAGCTGACGATGTTGTTTGGTCAACATGTGAACACGTAGAGGTGGTCTGCTGCAGAGCCCCGTGTTCAACAAAGTACGATGAACGGTGTGCTCCGAAACATTTGTGCGTGAGCTAGCATTGTGGTCTTTCGGTAGAGAAGGCACACGAATCCATCTACCCTTCTTCACAGAGGAGACAAGCTGCCGAATCCCACATTCTGTGAAGAGTCGTTTACGTCCCACCATTTAGCGCTTAGTGATAGTTTCACTGTTCTTCTACCTCTTTCCGTACATATTCACTTCTGTAGAACGTGAACATTCGACCGGCTTTGCAGTTTTTGAGATATTCGTTCAGAGAATGTGAGTAATAGTAGATCTTTATGAAAGCGGCCCCAGCTCCGGAGTTGGGGCCGCTTCTGCCACCAGCATGCAAGTCATTCCACCCACACCGCACCGCACCGCACCTCACCTCACGGCAGCCGACAGCATCAGGCAGCAGTCGTCATGCAGCAGTCTCAACAAAGCCAACTACTGGCAGCACGTGAATTAATTTCTCAGTTTTGTATCTCACAGCAAGTATAGCTATGGAGTCCGAGGTTAACAAGACGGTGATAAAGAAGTCAGCTAGGGATGATGAGCATACAGGGAGTGGGAGTGACCGTCACAGCCCACACAGACAGGGAGAAGAAGCAGAAGCTGGTTCAGTGACTATGCTTAGATCATTAATAAACAAATGGGGGAATTCAGAACTGAATTAAAAACTGGTATGGGCGATTTCAAGACTAAACTAAAAACTGGTATGGGGATGTGTAAAGTTCTTTGGGGGAAAAAAATCAGAGAATTAAATGATCAGTTGGGGGATTGATCAGAAAAATTTGAGGGGGTAGAAGGAAATTTGAATGCTATGATTGATGCAGTTGCTGTTGAATTAAGGGGTAGAATTGATTCAGGAAGGCAGTAGTGTGACACAAGGAATAATGAGACAAGGTAAGTTCTAAATGATGTGGATCAGGAGATTGTGGCTAGTTGTAATAAAAGCAGAACTTTGTTATTAGGTCAACTGGCAGGGACAGCTAGAGACTTAAGAAAAGAAATTGGGAATACGGGTGCTGTTACTGTAGAGATTAATGTAGAAACTGTCATAATTAACAGTAGATTATTTAATGTAGAATTATGCGGTGCTAATATAAGTATGGGGTGGCCTGTGGTACCAGTACCCAGTGATAAGACATTTTAGGTGAGAGCAAGTACCATGCTGTAGATTTTCTGGCAGTATGCAAGGGTTGTTTTAGTGATGGTATGAGTGACAACAGGAAAATTAAACTGGTAAAGAGATTGTGGAAAGTTCTGCTCTGACATTGGCAAATTAATGTAGTGAACAATGTAAATAATTTAGTACATTTGAATAGATGTTTCTAAATAAATACTGCAGCCAAGAAAAACAATGCAAATTACAGAATGGTTTTTTGAATGGGCCAGTTTACAGAGGAAGTAGGGAAACTATGAGAGAACTTTATCAAGAGAAATTAAAAGGTTGGTACATTTGCGTAGGGAATTGTGACTGATATGGGGATGTGGAAAGTTCTTTGGGGGAAAAAGATCAGAGAATTAAATGATCAGTGGGGTGATTTATCAGAAAAATTTGGAAAGGTGGAAGGAAATTTGTATGCTATGATTGATACCTTCTCATATATCTCCATCTATAACAACATTTGAACAGAGCACTGGGGCCCCCTCATAATTTACACGTCTTACCTCTGGTGAAAGTTCTACTGCATTCAACACATTGTTGTTTCTGCTGCCATTCACACACATACTCTCAACACCAAAGCAAACATTTTCTCCCACAGGTTGCACAGTTGATACATGATCTTTACTTAACGTAATTGCCAAACCAATACTACTTGTATTTGCATCATTATTTCCCACATTATGATCCCTTTAATTTAACAAATCCCCAAAATTTATTTCTCCCTCCAGATTCCTGCATTTCCTATTACTTTTACATCTAAAGACCTCATCTTATCACGCTGATTAAACCATCCTCCAAGCATCTCATCCCATCATTACCCATAATTGTCTCCGGATCTACTCTAAGGAGAAGGTTATCCTAAAATGTACAGCAGGAATTGATACATTGTCCAACATATTCTATAGAAAATTTCTGGGATTTTATTGAGAGGATGGACCAGGCAATGTGCTAGAAGCCGATTCCCGAGGGTAATAATTCAGGGAATAAAGAAAGGAATAACGAAGAGAGAAGAAATAATGTGAGTGGGGGTAATAACGACCGTAATTCAAGCAGAAGAGGAAATCGGAATGGTAACTGGAGAGAAAAAAGAGAGAAAATTTGAAATGAAGCTTGGAGGGATGACAGGGAATGATTTAGTGATGATGTCCGGTGCCAGAGTGGTGCATGGAGAAATGGAAGCAAGAGTGATCAAAGGCCAATGCAGGAACAGAGAAATAGGAGAGGAGAAATTAATGCAACGGGACGACAGGGACAAAATTCTGTAAACTGATACTTGTTCCGAACAGGGTCCAATTTGAGACAGTAAACATGCAGTAAACAGGACCATGAGATGGGAAATTAATTGTGGGAGAAATAATGATGAATCTTTTATTAGTTTTAGGCAAAATAATGGAAGGTATATTAATGAAAGCAAAATCAGTGGAACAAGGGAAGAGAAAGTATGGAATAAGAATTATAGGCTAACTAACACGGGGATTGTTGATCATGATAAAAATAAACATATAAGGGAGGAAGGAATTTGTGGAATGGAGACAATTGTGGGTAATGATGAGATGAAATGCCTGGAGGATGGTTTAATCAGCATTATAAGAGGACGTCTTTAGATGTAAAAATAATAGGAAATGTAGGAATCAGAAGGGAGAAATAAATTTTGGGGATTTGTTAAATTAAAGGGATCATAATGTGGGGGATAATGATGCAAACAAGTAGTATTGGATTGACAATTATGTTAAGTAAAGATCATGTATCAGCTGTGGAACCTGTGGGAGAAAATGTGTGGTGTGGTGTTGAGAGTATGTGTGTGAATGACAGCAGAAACAACAATGTGTTGAATGCAGTGGAACTTTCACCAGAGGTAAGACGAGTAAATTACGAGGGGGCCCCAGTGCTCTGTTCAAATGTTGTTATAGCAGGAGATATACAAGAAGGTATGTGCTCCAGCAATGTGAATGTATTAAATATGTGAGCATATAAGCTGTGGGGAGTGACTGGAGAGGTAGTTTTCCACCATAGAGCACCTGACTGGCAGTTGATACAGAGTTGTGGCGAGCAGCTAGCGATTACGCTACATTTCAAAAACCCGAGCGGAGGCTTGGCAGGGGAGCGTATGGCCGTGTTTGTGCGCTTGGAGAAATTCATACACCAGAGAAAAATTGATAAAAACGGATCTAAGAGTGACACAGAGGTGCGAGTTGGCACTCACGGACAGGAAAGTATGTAAAACTAACTTATGTAGACATGGCAAGAAAATATATAATAGTTTAAAAGTTATTGCTGTCTTAAAATTGTAAATTTATTAAAGTTCGAAAGCTAATACCTCGGCAATGCTTCGGCCGATTAATATGAACGAAGTGTTTACAGATGCGGCATCGAGCAATCATAGCCAGTTTAGGAGAATATGTACCATCTTTGAATGACAGGCCAGAAATGGGATTCGACTGAGAGAAACTGTGTTTTAGGTAATAAATAAATTTAACAAGATGAAACAGGCGGCAGCCTTCTAATGTTTAAAGTGATAGGTATTATGTTTAGTATCAAAAAATCTGGAAAAAGCAAAATCGTGCCACAAGAACATTATTTGTGAAAAAAAGGTGGCAGATACAAAAAATTGGACTTTCAATTTTTATTGCTCAGAAAATTTACATATTTCTCAATGTTTCATATGTGATTTCGTGTTTAGTTTTAGAACATTCGTAATTTTTTGTCAAACACATTTTTTGTTAGGAATTCGTTTCCAGGGTGTATAGAGCGGCCATCTTAGGAGCAGTGGAGTTCGAGCGACGCTAAGAGCTGGACGTGTCGCCCATCTGGGGCAGAATTGGTTGGTAGTCACGATTGGAGACATGTATTTATGTAGCGACGTTCGAAAACGATCAGTTTGAGCGCAATTTAGTGGTTTAGGACAGCAGACAAAAGCGTATTTTGTGAACTGTGAACAGACATATGAATTTTGTAGTGAAATGTTGTTGCATCAGTTATTAACGGCCGCGCATACGTAAAGCCCCTCAGCTGCATTTTAAATGTTTAGTCAATATATTGAAAACTATTCGTGGAAAAATACAAATAAACTACTTGTTCAAATTATAAATCAACGTGAGTGACTCAATATTTTTAAATTTCACCGCAATACACACCTGCATTTTTTTTTTTATCTGAGCTTGAAAGCTTGAGTTTACGACAGAAGTGGGCTGGCTCCCTATCACAAAAAACGGATAAAAACATTGAGACCAGCCACATCTCTGGGGCCACTCAATTAAGCTGAGTGTTGAGTGTAACACATATATATGTAATTTCTTGCCATGACGCGTGGTGGCTCGAAGTAACTATTCAATCTAAACTAAATTTGGTGTAAAAAATGGGCGAAAAGTACAGCCATAAACTATATAAATATTTTCTTTCAGTGAATTTTTACAATGCGTAGTGCCCAGTACTGTCGTAGTGTACTGTTCGAATAAGTTCTTAAAGGTTCCTACGTCCCCGTAAACAATGTCTTGTGACTCCCTCGTGCCATGGAAATTACTGTGAATGGATCATTCTGATTGGTTCTTACATAACTTAGCCGCCAATTGTCTGCTGTTGATGTGGGAGCTCTGACCATCACTTGTTACAAATGGACACATTACAGGAATTTCAGCGGAAAACTATTTTGAACAGATCGAAAAACGTACAGCAGTCATATTACGCAGAGAGTTAAGCCCTTCAGTGGTCGTCTGCAGATCATGAAATTCGAAAACTATCGCCAAAGAAATACTTCATCAATTACACTGCTCTGCTGCTGTCGACAATAGCTTGAATTTTCGGAGTGAAATTTCTAAATCGTGGACGGAGTGCAGCAGGGGTGGGTTGGTAACCATCAAAGGTGTTGGTGCAATGTTTCGGTATCCGACTTTTTACCTACAAATGCGAGAATACTTTGTGACTCCCATCCACATAGGGGTAGAAAACAAATTGTAACAAAACCTTACCTAATTTATAAAGTTTATTTACAACGTAATTGGGTAAAATTCTATGAAGTTACAGAAAATCAGGAAAATACGTAAATTGATGACACTACGACAGAAATGTGGGTCTTGTATAAAACCCCCTTGCTCCAAAGTGGTTGTGCACTGCAAGTCATAAAAATGATAAATGCGGTGTCCAAAGATTTGGAGGTCAGGATGACTACAACCTACCACTTGGTACACTTGGGTGTACCATGCACCAGTAATATTAGGAATCAGTGCTCTGGACCTCTTCGAAAATGTAACACGAAGACACATGAAACCCAGTCACTATGGAAGATCAGGTTAAATGTAGAGGTCATCACCATCAGAAAGCAGTTTGGAAACGCTCCAGAATATTGCAAACTATTCTGGTCTTGCGATGTCTTCCACATTTTTGTCAATAAGCAATATCGCTTCTGTCTTTTATTTAATTTACCCTGTGTGTTGTGGGACCAGCTTAGTTTACATTATGTGATGTCCAACTATGACAGCCGATGGATCAAAATATGTTAAGTCGGTTTACCACCTGATGCAGACCTCAAACCCATGATAGAAAGACAAAACGTGTGGCTGTGTACATAGCTGTAGTCATACACTGATTTGATGCGTTACAGTAAAAAAAAAATCAAACTGCTTATGAAACAACAACACATGTACCTTCGATTATTATTGACATTCTGTGGGATATGGCCTTCCTCCAGTATGAGTGATGAAAATTTACACATGCCAGTGGAAGTGACTTCAATCACTGGCTGCCTTCTCTAGTGGTTCAATATGTGTATTTAAAGGGATCACCACATATTGTCACTGTCAACAAGCACTTGGTATTTCTTTCTGATACCTCAGAAGAGAGAGATGCAATTAAATACACTCCTGGAAATGGAAAAAAGAACACATTGTACCGGTGTCTCAGACCCACCATACTTGCTCCGGACACTGCGAGAGGGCTTTACAAGCAATGATCACACGCACGGCACAGCGGACACACCAGGAACCGCGGTGTTGGCCGTAGAATGGCGCTAGCTGCGCAGCATTTGTGCACCGCCGCCGTCAGTGTCAGCCAGTTTGCCGTGGCATACGGAGCTCCATCGCAGTCTTTAACACTGGTAGCATGCCGCGACAGCGTGGACGTGAACCGTATGTGCAGTTGACGGACTTTGAGCGAGGACGTACAGTGGGCATGCGGGAGGCCGGGTGGACGTACCGCCGAATTGCTCAACACGTGGGGCGTGAGGTCTCCACAGTACATCGATGTTGTCGCCAGTGGTCGGCGGAAGGTGCACGTGCCCGTCGACCTGGGACCGGACCGCAGCGACGCACGGATGCACGCCCAGACCGTAGGATCCTACGCAGTGCCGTAGGGGACCGCACCGCCACTTCCCAGCAAATTAGGGACACTGTTGCTCCTGGGGTATCGGCGAGGACCATTCGCAACCGTCTCCATGAAGCTGGGCTACGGTCCCGCACACCGTTAGGCCGTCTTCCGCTCACGCCCCAACATCGTGCAGCCCGCCTCCAGTGGTGTCGCGACAGGCGTGAATGGAGGGACGAATGGAGACGTGTCGTCTTCAGCGATGAGAGTCGCTTCTGCCTTGGTGCCAATGATGGTCGTATGCGTGTTTGGCGCCGTGCAGGTGAGCGCCACAATCAGGACTGCATACGACCGAGGCACACAGGGCCAACACCCGGCATCATGGTGTGGGGAGCGATCTCCTACACTGGCCGTACACCACTGGTGATCGTCGAGGGGACACTGAATAGTGCACGGTACATCCAAACCGTCATCGAACCCATCGTTCTACCATTCCTAGACCGGCAAGGGAACTTGCTGTTCCAACAGGACAATGCACGTCCGCATGTATCCCGTGCCACCCAACGTGCTCTAGAAGGTGTAAGTCAACTACCCTGGCCAGCAAGATCTCCGGATCTGTCCCCCATTGAGCATGTTTGGGACTGGATGAAGCGTCGTCTCACGCGGTCTGCACGTCCAGCACGAACGCTGGTCCAACTGAGGCGCCAGGTGGAAATGGCATGGCAAGCCGTTCCACAGGACTACATCCAGCATCTCTACGATCGTCTCCATGGGAGAATAGCAGCCTGCATTGCTGCGCAAGGTGGATATACACTGTACTAGTGCCGACATTGTGCATGCTCTGTTGCCTGTGTCTATGTGCCTGTGGTTCTGTCAGTGTGATCATGTGATGTATCTGACCCCAGGAATGTGTCAATAAAGTTTCCCCTTCCTGGGACAATGAATTCACGGTGTTCTTATTTCAATTTCCAGGAGTGTATAATTGAGTTCCCTGTCTGGTGATGTTAGCAAAGGTTGTGTAGTTCGTAGCTTTACTCTGTTGGATATTATAAAAATAACGAGGAGAGAGAGAGAGAAAGAGAGAGAGAGAGAGATAGAGACACTGCACTGGTAATGAAGCCTCTGACATCATTACACTGTCGTGTTTCTAGCACTGTAATCACAGAACACGATAGAGGAAATTAGGATATGTACTGGGGGATATTTACAGACTCATTTGATATCGATGAGTTGTAAATGTTACACTTCTGTATTTTGTGTGCAGTCCGCCAATTGTCTGCATGATCGTGAATCTCCTCCTGTAAGTTAAACGGCAGTTTTTCTCGTTATAATAGCTCTCTACCTAGTTAGTGACAGGTGGAGGACTAGACAGCCTTCTTAACTACGGGACAGTGCTGTCAACACGAAGGGGATTCGAGAGAATTAGCAGGTGGTCTGTGACTTGGCTGGGGTTATTAGTTGTTCCTACTCTAACAAACACCAAGTACCGTGCTAGAATGTACGTAACATAAATAAAAGACATGAGGGTTGTTAACTGCAATTAGTGGCTTTATTTTTCCACGAATATGTGATAACAATGACATGGCAGGAGTGTTTTGTTTCTGGAAAGCTATGGCAGGCCCTGCAAAACGACATCCAGCTGGTGTGGTGTGGACATACCGCATTCCTTTTGGTATTATATATCTACAAATGATAATCACGCAAAGTGTCAGGAATGATATTCTGCTGGAACGTAACGCTGCTATGGTTAGAATTCCAACATATTACCAGAAGAATGTGGAAAGTGATCTGATACTATTCCTGTAAAAAATTCCATAGGTCGAGCAATAAGGGGAGGATAGATTTAATGTGGGGAATTGTGTTGAAACACATTGACGTACACATCCAATTATAATGACTGATAGATTAATTTTATAAACGTCTACTCAATATCACTACGCAGGGGTTCAACTGGATCTGCTATAGTGTACAAAAATGGTGGTCAAAGCGGCTCTAACTCAATGGATACACAGAACATCTTCTCATCGGCTCCCCTAGGCAGATCCTTACATGTTCTCTGTTGCACTATCGGCTGTGATGTTTATTACAGTACACCAACGCATATCGGTGATGTTTTCCCAACCCTTTCTCTCATGGGACAGCTGTTGGCTATCACATAGTGCCAGATGACTGTGCTTTCCAACACTAGTTTCAGAGAAGTTTAGCAGGATGCATCAGCATCCGGAAGCGCTCATTGAATATACCTACAGTGTGTTGTTGCACATAGTTGGCTGGAAGAACTAAATGTTAAGTAGTTGCCTAGAACTGAGGAGAACGAGACACCAAACCAGTGTGTGTGTGTGTGTGGACATACCATAATGTTTTCGGACGCTATATTGGCATAAACAATTATCACACTGCTTGTCTGAAATGTATATGTGGTCAGTGTTCCAACACATGCAAAGAAAATAATGTGGGTGGGGCTATGTCCATTCATAAAAGAGGTAGAAATTTGACGTACAAAGCTGCGATTTCATTGTGTCGATAGCCGTAAGAGTTCTGAAAGGTTTTTTTTGTGAAAAATTATGTCAGAGGATACTTTTTTTGTGGGAAATTGATCATTCCAGAGCCACAGTTAGTAGGAGGTATTTCCAGTACATGAAAATCTATAAATAATTATATGCTACTCAATGATTTCAGCATAAAAGTGTCAAAGATACGTCCTTTTTGGCGTCTAAACTCGGAGATTGCAGTTGATATCGGTTACGATATCGGTATATTAATTCACGATTTACGAAGCGTTTCTCATCGACCGAGCTCAGAAAGAAAAATGTTCTTGTAATCCAAAAGTCTGGAGGTGGTCCCAAGCCGTCGCAGAAACCACGGCAGCAATTAGGTCAGCCGGAGACACGACCACCATCCGACCCCTTCGTGCTGGGGGAACCAGCCCAGACCTTGTACGCCTGTTTGGAGAGTGGCCGATGTCTGCAGAGGGCTCCCTGATCACGCATCAGGCCAACGTGTGCGTGTACGTCTGCAGGTGCATCGTGCCCATTGGCTACGGTGGAGGACCGACCGACCTCGTGTGGAATATCCAATGTTACGATTACATATGGCACTTTTGTTCTTCACAGCATATGTATGAGTGTCTGGTGGTAGTTAGCTGTATGTAGGATGCAGAAGTGATGATGCCGTATGGTGCAAGCTACGATTTATTACAACGAAAGATATGGTCGTACAATCGTTTGTGGTGATATAGCATGTTCGGAGATCAGTTTCAGGCTAAAAGTTCAAACTTTCGTTCACAGTAGCAGAGCACTGTAATTGACGAAGTATGTCATTGGCGATAGTTTTCGAATTTCATGATCTGCAGACCACCACTGAAGGGCTTAACTCTCTGCGTAGTATGACTGCTGTACGTTTTTCGATCTGTCCAAAATAGTTTTCCGCTGACATTCCTGTAATGTGTCCATTTGTAACAAATGATGGTTAGAGCCCCCACACCAGCAGCAGAAAATTGGCGGGTAAATTATGTAAGAATAAATCAGAATGCTCCATTTACTCACTACCTTTCATGGCATCAGAGAGTCACAAGACATTGTTCGTGAGGGTGTAGGATCCTCTATCTGCTTGTTCGAAAAATACAAGTTTCAGAACCAGGTCTCTAAGGAAATTTCCGTGACATCAGAGAGTCAGGGGATGTCTTCATTTTTTTCGAGTGTTACGAGAAAATTACAGGCAGATGAGCCTCCTCTGATAGAAATAGGTGGTGAAATAGGTGGGATGCTGTCCCTCACCAACAAATGTGGCTTTAGAGCATCTTCATGCCAGCAAATGCAGGACATCGAAAATTCACCGAAAATTCCAACTATTTTTCCTGTCTGTAGGTCAGTGCTTCGAAATCTAGGAGAACCTTTTAGCCATCTGATCTGCTGTGTGTCATTGCTTTTTTTTCACGATCGCTTGTGGATTCCGAAATGTGCAATGAACTGTTTTATTATTGTTCTGATTTCCTATATGTGATTATACGCCAGAGTGCTTCGAAATGTGAGTAAAATAAAAAATAAGTGCTTTAACATTGCTGACTACAGCAGCAAATATAAATGAAGCCCGCTCATCGTTTCAGAAAAATTATGAACATCACGACAGCGGTAGTTGTCAGAAATTTTTCTCTCTCACAGTGTGTTGAACTAAGCAGCAAAAAGTCGAGAAGTGGTGAGCGTTCTACTTGGATTTACAGAAATATTTACTTATTTATTTCGAGTGCCAGCTGCAGGAGGCGCTTTGTGTAGAGTTTTTGAGTCTGCATGCTTGTAATTTCGAGTGTTATTGTGAATTTTTTAACCACTTGTGGTACATCGTTAATTTCAAGCTGTATTGTGATCTTCAGAAATAAATAAACTCTATGAAATTCATTCCTGCAAACTATTTAAATTAACATTATTCCACACCGTCTTGTTTCCTGCAAAGTGTTTAGATAAGAAATATCCCACAAACTAATGCAATGTGACTGATGATATACACTCATGGAAATTGAAATAAGAACACCGTGAATTCATTGTCCCAGGAAGGGGAAACTTTATTGACACATTCCTGGGGTCAGATACATCACATGATCACACTGACAGAACCACAGGCACATAGACACAGGCAACAGAGCATGCACAATGTCGGCACTAGTACAGTGTATATCCACCTTTCGCAGCAATGCAGGCTGCTATTCTCCCATGGAGACGATCGTAGAGATGCTGGATGTAGTCCTGTGGAACGGCTTGCCATGCCATTTCCACCTGGCACCTCAATTGGACCAGCGTTCGTGCTTGACGTGCAGACCGCCTGAGACGAAGCTTCATCCAGTCCCAAACATGCTCAATGGGGGACAGATGCGGAGATCTTGCTGGCCAGGGTAGTTGACTTACACCTTCTAGAGCACGTTGGGTGGCACGGGATACATGCGGACGTGCATTGTCCTGTTGGAACAGCAAGTTCCCTTGCCGGTCTAGGAATGGTAGAACGATGGGTTCGATGACGGTTTGGATGTACCGTGCACTATTCAGTGTCCCCTCGACGATCACCAGTGGTGCACGGCCAGTGTCGGAGATCGCTCCCCACACCATGATGCCGGGAGTTGGCCCTGTGTGCCTCAGTCGTATGCAGTCCTGATTGTGGCGCTCACCTGCACGGCGCCAAACACGCATACGACCATCATTGGCACCAAGGCAGAAGCGACTCTCATCGCTGAAGACGACACGTCTCCATTCGTCCCTCCATTCACGCCTGTCGCGACACCACTGGAGGCGGGCTGCACGATGTTGGGGCGTGAGCGGAAGACGGCCTAACGGTGCGCGGGACCGTAGCCCAGCTTCATGGAGACGGTAGCGAATGATCCTCGCCGATACCCCAGGAGCAACAGTGTCCCTAATTTGCTGGGGAGTGGCGGTGCGGTCCCCTACGGCACTGCGTAGGATCCTACGGTCTTGGCGTGCATCCGTGCGTCGCTGCGGTCCGGTCCCAGGTCGACGTACACGTGCACCTTCCGCCGACCACTGGCGACAACATCGATGTACTGTGGAGACCTCACGCCCCACGTGTTGAGCAATTCGGCGGTACGTCCACCCGGGCTCCCGCATGCCCACTATACGCCCTCGCTCAAAGTCCGTCAACTGCACATACGGTTCACGTCCACGCTGTCGCGGCATGCTACCAGTGTTAAAGACTGCGATGGAGCTCCGTATGCCACGGCAAACTGGCTGACACTGACGGCGGCGGTGCACAAATGCTGCGCAGCTAGCGCCATTCGACGGCCAACACCGCGGTTCCTGGTGTGTCCGCTGTGCCGTGCATGTGATCATTGCTTGTACAGCCCTCTCGCAGTGTCCGGAGCAAGTATGGTGGGTCTGACACACCGGTGTCGATGTGTTCTTTTTTCCATTTCCAGGAATGTATTAGCCTACTGATGTAAGATCTTCCCAGTCTAACAGTTCTACACAGACTGAGCGACGATCTTTCTAGTCATTATTTTTTTTGGGCTGTATACAGGTGGGAGGAAGGAGGGGAGGGAAATGCATTTCCCAGATGGGTGGTGGGGGAAGGGAGCAAGTGCTAACCACGGAAAACCCATGACGTCATCAGGTATTGGGGGTAATAAGTTGACCAGTTAATTAATTTGCATAGTTAATTTGATATAAGTTTGAAATGAAAAGTGCTCCAGAATGAACTTTATTCCATTACTAGCGATTAGTAGCACGTTATGCAGGTGTGTAGTGTGAGCATTCATCTGAGTATGTAGAATACAGAATGACTCGTTAACCTTTAGTATCTCAGTATTACTATTTATGAATAAAAAATTACAAAGAACTTGGTAACAGAAGAAAGTATTAATAAATAAATTGCACAGCCTGTGTAAACTGTTTCCATTAACAAAGTTCATGGTTGTCTTCACTTCTTTGCAGGACATACACATCTGCAACTTACAGGCCATCAGGTACAAAAGTACTTCTACACCGCCATCATAATTACAATACACTAGTGGATATTTTTGCGCATTTGAAAAACAGACCACTTTAGAACCGGTCCAAGCGTGGAGAATCACAATACCTACAAACAACATCCTCTGAAGAATGAGCAAATTACAATTTATTTATTTTACCAATACAGTTTAGGAATATTAATTTTTAATAAAACAGTGCTCCATACTCCATCTTACACCAAAATATTACCCAACAAGCAAAAAGATAACTGTATTACAGTGCTGCGTATGCCAAGCACAGCTGAAATTTTAAGCCGGTCATTGTGACCAAGCGGTTCTAGGCGCTACAGTCCGGAACCTCGTTGCTGCTATGGTCGCAGGTCGGAATCCTGCTTCAGGATGTGTGTGATGTCCTTAGGTCAGTTAGGTTCAAGTAGTTCTACGTCTAGGAGACTGATGACCTCAGATGTTAAGTCCCATAGTGCTTAGAGCCATTTAAACTATTTTATGAAATGTTAAAAACCACACCCGTCACTTCTAATACTCATTCAGACTAACAACAAAAAATTCGTCCTTAAAATGAGAGGCTGCGGACAGATGTATTAACATTCAGTACCCAGTGAAAAAAGTGCTTAGTTATACTTAATGCAGTTGGTACCAGGTGTAACACATTTGTAGTATGACACAACTACATACAAAAGAATGATGTGATTCTCACAAGCACCTTACAATGACACTCACTTGTGCAACTGATGAACAATAGATACGCCAGCTCCAGTAATATGTATGCACCAGCAACCAATAACGTTAGTACAGTAGCATGTTTATATCCTTTCTGGCATATAACTAAAATTTCTGCTGCTAGTTGGCGCCACACTCTCGGTCCTACAGTCACTGGTGATGATGTTAAATTAAATAATAGAAGATTGTTGATGCAGGGCTAGTCAAAAGTCCAGGATGGTGGATGGTAAGAAATTTAAAAATTCAAGATGGTGTACGCAAAAATTCCAAAATGTAAGATGATGAAAGATTTAAAGAGACCTGCAAAAATTCTTAAAAATCTTCAAAACATATTTGTACCATGTAAAAAGTATTCAAATCGTTTGAATTATATATTAAAAAATTATGGAATATTGATGAATTGCAGTATTTCCACAAGTAAATACATCAGCAAAACACACAAACACACAATTTAGAAAAAGATTAGCAACCTCCACTTAATGTGGTACTATGTTTAAATGAATAAATTGCCATATATGGTTCTCACTCCTCACTACAGTAAATTTTTTATGTCAAATTCTGGACATTCTTCCTGAACATTTTCATCTTGCTTCTGTAAATTTTATTGGAAACTATACAGCGTTCACTATGGAATATGAAACCAAGTATAAAACATTCTCAGCATAACTAGTTAATGCCAAACTTTGACATGCTCAATGTAATTAACGAATTAGAAATACATGGTTCCTAAGATGGGTTTTACTTTAAACTCTATTCCGAAAATTTTCAAAATGAGAAATAAAGTCAGATGCTGCTTTGTGTTTCTTGTTGCTTGTCGCTGCCGCTCATGGGAGTGTTCACACTTGACCTCTGAACCACACTTTGTGTAAGACACAAAAACAAAAAAAAACATATGAACAATTTCCCATTTCTAAAGTGTTACGTGATGCTTTTCCAATGTCACAGTATTAATTCATCATTTAAAATTACTGCAAAGAAACACAAGCACATCAGAAAGGTATTAGGTTTACATAAAACATCACAATGGTATTCTCCACACACATACGTCCTTCAAATTGGTGCTTGCGGCATAATTGTGAACTCTAAAGTAGGTCCCTCAAAAACTTATATTAGTCTTGACAATTGTGCCTTATGCACCTCGGGGCATGTCACCCACAAAGCCTCGAAAGAACTATAACACATTTGTAGCTATAATGAATTTCATTTTGGTTAACATGGATACAAGTACTCCTTTATGACATTTAAGTGTAATTATACACAGCTATAATGAAATCTTGGTGTAAGACACAAACAACCTTCAATTTAAATATTAATATACATAAGTTGTTCTACAAGCTTTGAAACAGAATTTAAACTCAAAAAGTGGTTGACATTTCAGTATGATCTGTATTATAGAACGCAATGCCATCACCTATCGTTTTTATAAGATTTTCAGTAATGTTTCACGTTAGCAAGTACCATTTAAAGGACTGGAGGAGGTCAAAGATAATATGCTACTATAAAAATTAATCGCTGTTATTCAAAGCCTAATATTGCTTTTTAATAGCATCGAAAGTATCCCTATTAGAGATTAAGTGGAAAACCAATTTCGGTGACGGCTGCAAAACTTATTAATAATTACAGACTGGCACCGTTCTGTAAAACTGTATTTTTTTCTAATCGGCTACTAAATGAAATAAACATCTAAAGAAAATGTGAGATGTGAAAATACCACACTGACACACTATGTATCCACAAGACAAACAGATATGGTTTTATGATGGAAGGAAGAAGATTTTCTTATTGCAAAGTACAAAAAGTGAAATTATGTGCACAACATTATCAAACACAGGAGAAATATCACAAAGACAATGGCACCTTTATAATTTATTGAAATGCAAGCAGCTTGTGTATTGAAACTAATGATGAAAACCTACAGGTTGAGCACCATTTGTGTACCACACCATGGTCTTCCAGATTAAATATTCAGACATTTAAATTGGCGATACAAGTTATTAAAATATGTGCTGCTGCCTTATATTGGCGCTACCGAAATAAATTATAGATTTGTAGACGATCATAATTTGATCTTTTTTCCAAACACTAAATTCATCTAAATATATACATATATAGTGGTCAGGTCGACGAGAATTACCAAAGTAAACAATGTTATTTCCACTCAAAGAATTTGTGACAAGTCAAAATCAGTCAAATGATTATAGTGGCCCAACGCTTGTGCATTAACTTCACCTTGCAATTCAAAACGTTGCAGTTTCCTTCTGTTGCACGGTGGATACCAGGCTCGAAAGGGGGGGGGGGCAGTAGGGTGGCAATTTTGATTTCATTCTCCCTCTAATATGATGTTGTTGTCTCATTGAAGCAAGCCTTACAACCCTCATTTCCTCTGTAGTGTTGTTATTTGGATATTTACTGTAGTGTCGAAATCAGAGAGATGATTGCAACTGCTGGAGGAAATTGCATTCCTTTCTTTCCACCTGTAATATAGTTTTATGACCTGATATTGACTGTGATGTCTAAATCAGTCAGGTATTTCAGTTATTTGGAAAAATTATACTTGCTTCATCCACTAGAAATATCATATTGTTAACTTGTTAAAGTAAGTATAACAAAGAGAGAGTGAGAGAGAGAAATAGAGGAGGGTGGCTTCATTCATCAGCATCATCGTTACAGTGGTTCTTTTTTTTTACATTTTAGGCACACACAGTAAAATCGGCTATCTCTGTGGGCGAATGGTTGGTGCTATTGTGCACATGGCCTAATAAACAACATGTTGCTTTGACTGACACTGTATTGTCGAAATCAGAGAGATTATTTCAACTACTGGAGGAAATTGCATTCCTTTCATTCCACCTGTAATATACTTTTATGACCTGATGTTTACTGTGATATCAAAATCAGTTAGGTATTTCAGTTATTTGGAAAAATTATACTTGCTTCATACACTTGAAATATCATATTGTTAGCTCGTTAAAGTAAGTATAACAGAGAGAGAGTGAGAGAGAGAGGAATAGAGGAGGGTGGCTTCATTCATCACCATCATCATTATATAGTGGTTTCTTTTCTTTTCTTTTTTCTTTTTTTTTACATTTTAGACACACACAGTAAAATCGGCTATCTCTGTGGGCGAATGGTTGGTGCTACTGTGTACATGGCCTAAGAAACAACATGTTGCTTTGACTGAATAATGTACTGTATAGTTGCTTGTACTTTCAAACCCAGCACACATTCTATGTCATCACCAGTTCATAACCTATTAAGAAATCTCTTTCGTACACTATGCTATGCACATTATGTATCCAGGTTCATTTTCGAGAATACACATTTTTTGCTCATAGACAAAGAAATTCTGAAAGAGTTTCACTATTCAGCACCTTTCGTTAATCTGATACTTCTTTTATTCTTCAGCAGAATATTGGATCATTTGATTCAAGGGAAGCTTAGGTATGAAACCTGTACTGAAAACACTCATGATAATCACTCAAATATTTCGTGTCTTGATGTGATAAATTAAGCTGTTGGTTTCTGTGTAACACAGATTTTAGTTGATATTTTTGGGGAACGTATTTAATATATACTCATAATGAATTTGTATAAGAAAGTGTTAGCTACCATGTTGTTTCAGTTACTGGAGGCGTCAGCTAGTGGGTATTCCTTTAATTCCGTTTGCAGTACACTGTAATGTTTCTGTTTCATTAAATTATGCATTACAGAAGAAAGATAGAGGACATTTACTGATTAACAACGATGGTGTTGGTGAGGTAGATTTGAAAATACTAGACGTGAGTTCTGGATGTTGTGTGCACATGTATAAGGTGAAATATAATGATGATGCAGTGCAGCAGGTGACCCAGAAGTGGATATGTCCGGCCCCGATTACCCAACATACTGTTAGCTGGAGAATAGTGAAGAGTAGAGAATGATTATCAGTAGAGAATGACAGTCAGGTCACAGGGTGATGCAACATGGTTTTAAAATCCATTATATGCCACCCCACATTTTTCGACATCTCCCCAATAGCTGACATCAAAGCAAATTCAGCTTTTCGTGATACAATACAAGATTTTTGAAACCCATTAGCTGACATTTCGACCTGCTGACATTATCTCTCTCATTTATACACCAAATTAAACATCCAGACAACAATATCATAGTATAGTACAGGGTGAATGATAGGCTCTAGTGCTCACCTGAATGAGCGAAAACTTTACATTACAGAGTTAACAGAGTTAATGAAAGGAATACCTTTCCTACCTCTCCAAAGTATAAGAGAAGCCAATGTTTTGAAATGCAAGGTAATGTTAGTACCCAAGGAAATGGTGACTATAATGAGTGACTTTGTTTGATATATTACGAGCTTTAGACACTCGAATATATCGTTTACTTTGCTAATTCCTGTCGTCAGCTGCACTTGACTTAGCTGTCGTGTTCTTGCGTATTTTGCTACCAGTTGTAAAGTATTTATAACTATGTGATGAGTGATACAGACATAGGACTGCGGTCATTTACTAAACTATAACACATTTCAATGGTGTCTCGCCACCACCGTTGACTGTACCGCTGCGGCTGTGACAGTGACTAGCATCAGGGACTTGTACGATATGCCAGAGTGGTTGTAGATATACTACCGTCATTCTTGTTTCTTTTAACATACCATGGCTTCTGGACAACAACAGACAAGGTACTACATTATAACTTTAAACCAAAAGCTGCTCATTCGTGGAGGACAGTAATTAATCCAGTGTGCTTCTGCCTGCCAGCTTTCTTTAAGCCAATACTTTCACAAGTAAATACTTAAGATGGGAATCAAGTCCCAGATCACAATGGCAAGTTAAAACAAATGCTATAATCCGAACATGTGGGTTGCTACTTCTTAAACACAACTCCTAAAAATGAAAAATTACGTGCCACAAAACATCATTGATCAGAGATAAGGTATTTTAATCTTGTTCCCTGGGCACCTCGGCATAGTTGCAAGTTCAAGTGTACAGAAGAATGGACACACAAAGTATAAAATAAGCAAGCATATAGATAGTAAACAAACTAGAATTACCGCCTGCATTCAGTAAATTGCTGAGTGAATCATGTTTCACTTCGTACACGTTCTCTTCTCGAAATTTATTATTTATTATCGGACACATACACCAAGTTTTGTTGAGAACAGGTTGGACCAGTACATCCACAGCGCACAATGCTACACATAACCTGAAGGACAACTGGACAACTGATATTAAACATTGCGTTACTCATCCGTTGCAACTAATACGACAGGTTTCCAGTGACAGTACAGTCTGCAGCCCCTATTCCAGTGAAGTCCTAAGGAAGCCTCGGTGTCATCACAAGCTGGACATTTGCTGAAGGAGATTCGCTATCGACAAGGTGAACGTTCCCATTCAGACTCCTATACAAAACAGCTGATCTCCTGCTGAAACGGAACCATTCAGCTCGGAATCAAAGATTGTACAACAGCTGATGATACAGAATGCGCCGCCTAACGGCACAATTGTGTGGCAAGTACTATGGAAGTGTAGCGATAATTGGTTCTATCCACAGTTCTAAACATTACAAGTTTATACAGGACGCAGCTGATAGATACTACTGAGTAAAAAGCAGCAACAAGTTATAATTTTGACGCTATTTTTATCACAATATGACTATTTTTGGTCCTGAGCCCATCGTCAGGTGACAGTGCGTGCTTCTTGTACCAGGTTCATATATCTTTTGTCTTATAACACAAAGCAATAATCATCGATTTGTATTAGAAAATTTTTGCATTACATGCAAGGTCTTTACATTTTACTTACTTGGGGACAGGTTTCTGTCTATGCATTGCAGTATAGTGGGCTGCTTCAGTGACATTGAGTATGGTGCACATGAGACTGGGTAAATACAAGCCATGTGTTTACATATGAAGTCACGTCAGCTATCAATATTGTTGGTTGTATCAAAGGGCAAGATGGTGCAGTAACAGCTATCTTCTACAGCTGTGAGGTATATTCTTACAAAGATTACTTTTTAAAATCTTGATTGTGATGACTTCTATACATTAAACATTTATAAATAGTGGCGAGCTAAACTGAAAGATTTTTAATGTGAAGGTTTTATTTAACTGAGTAGTTTAACTATGGCAGTTCAGGTTTTGGATTTACCGTTGCAGCATTGTATAAGTTGGATGAAACTCTGTAAGTACATTGAGCTCCTTAACTTTAATTACTACTTCAAGATATAACTAAGTACAGCATAAAAGTAGCAGCACGTATCTAGTTATTCCAACAAATTCGTCTGTACCCTTTCTCAGTGAAACATGCTGCTTCTGTTTTCTTGAATGCTACTCTCTATATTGAGTAATGCATTTTCCACACGTTATTAAACTTTTGTATTCTGAGTGCTTCCACTTCTTACCTATATATATTGTTGATACCCCTACCAGTTTGGGGAAGGTTAAATTTAGGAAAGCTTGGTTTGTAAATATCACTGTTGTTGTGTGGTTCCTTTTCAAAATTTATGACATGATTCTCTATGGAAACAGAAAAAAAGAAGATACTTCTTTTAGACAAGTGAAATTCATCGTGCTTTCGGTGACCTCCGAAATGACACGTTGAATACCGGGATGTTCTCAGACGATTTTATGTTTTCTCGAGTTGTTTACTAAGCGCGAAAGAGAACCCCTGCTTCCTACACATCACCGTCAAACACACTGAGCTGGAGATGTACTAGAGTGCAGTGAAAATCCAGGGAATCCTGGCTGACAAATCCTCCCACTGCTGTGTACCCTGCGCTGCGAGTCTCTCTGCTCCGGCGAGCGCCTTCCCTATTCCATTCCTTTGTGGATTTGAAAAAAAACAGCTCTCTGTAGTAATGGTGCTCTCACTTTAGCCCGCTAAAGCACAAAGCTTCGGCTGCGTCCTCCTGGGCTTAAGCGGTCCCATTTGCCGCAAAGAGAAACGGGCGATGTTGTAGCTGCATTAAGGGGGGAAGCTACTACGTACGTCTGGCGCGACTGCTGCGTAGGGAGCAGGATTCGTATTTAACCTCCGTTAGTTTACCACCTTCGGCATCGACTATGAACCTTATCCTGTGGAATGTTTACCTCTTATGTTTTCTACGATAATTACTAAAATACAACTCGCCCATACCTGTTACTAACACTATCTACTGTTCTTGGGTGTGCTCTCTGCCAAAGGTACCGAGTGTTTCAGACACTGTGCTCCAGTTGTGTACAAGTCATCCTGATAGTTACTCTAAATTACTGTATGCAAATGCCAGAATCGTTTCTTAATTTGGTCACTAGAGGCTACTCCACCTTTCCTGACTTAGTAAATCGTTCAGGCATCTATGAGATTTGAATTACCGTGATTCTAAGTCAAACGGTAGAGGTGACACCTTGTTTCATATGGGAAACTGTAATATAAGTATCTTTCAATCAGATAACCTTATGCTGTTCCACAGTGATTCTGAGTCTCAATTTTATCTCTGATAATGAATACAGACCGAAGCAATGAATTAAAATTTGTACCCGTCTCTCCAGCTTACTAGACAATGGACTAACCTCTGTGCAACTGTAGCCCAGAGGTTACGCAATTACACGGATTGCTCTAGTACGTCTCCCTCACTAATGCTGAAGTGCTATACAATTGTTGGAGAGCCTCTGCGATGTTGATACAAGTTAAGAAGGGGAACATCAAGATTGGCTGAGGCGTGAATTGGAGTTTGATCTACGGATGGAGACGTACTAGAGTAACGACTGCAGTTGTGTTAAACGCGGTGCTATACATGGCGCATCTGCCAAGTGATCAGAAGTCCCAGGTCCGAATATCAGCCTTGGTACAAATTTTTTACCATTGCTTCAGCCTGTATTCAGTGTCAAAATAGCTTTTATCCGAAAAAGTTTGGATTTACCTAAGTAAGTCCTGAACACGACCGCTGAAAAAGACTATCGAAACGTCGGTTTCAATTCTGCAGTAGGCACAGAAAATGCAATAAATTCTTCCCTGTGTGGCGCACTAGCAGAGGAATTAGGAGATTTGCGGTAAGTTCCTATGGTACCAAACTGCTGAGGTCATCGGTCCCTAGGCTCACACACTACTTAATCTACTTTAAACTAAATTACGCTGAGGAGATATTTACACACCCATGCCCGATGGAGGACTCGAACCTCGGGCGGGAGGAGCTGCGCGAACCGTGGAAAGTCGCCGAAGACCGAGCGGCTACCAAGCCCGGCAAGCAGAGAAAACAAAAGCTTCAGGACAGTAGAAATTTTCTCTGAGTGAACAAAATCGTTTGATTGTGTGAACCATACAGTAACTCTGTTTAAGTTTTGACATTACGAGATTGGAAGGAAAGGCTTGGGAGAAGCAGCTGAACAAATGTTTACTTCATAATCACGAAGTACGAAACAGAATATTGTCGCCTGGTGTCAACAGACAGGTAAGACTTTCGAATATAGCGGGCGTAATGTAAATAGGAGGTGCAGTGGGGTACTGTGTTGAGTCACGTGACACTACGTGTGACAGATGACTCAAAAATGTACTCTTTTCAGTTGACAAGTGTAATTTTCACAGAAGTGAAACGCAAGATAAATAATGTATCTATCTAGAAAATCTGAAAAGGTAACTGCTGAGGCTCAATCTAGATATAACAGGCGTCCGTGGTTAGTTGAAGTATATATGCGGACGTCGCAAGTAGAAGATTCGGAGATAGAGAACGTAACTGACGACATTGAACAGGTAACTCAATACGTAAGTGGAGAAGAAACTGTAACAGTCATGGGGGACTGGAATGTGGTTGTAGAATAAGGAATAGAAGAAAGAGTAACTGGAGAATATGGGCTTGGTAATCAGAATGAGAGGGAAGAAACAGTAATTCAGTTCTGCGATAAATATCAGATATTAATAGAGAATAATTTGCTCAAAAACCACAAGAGGAGAAGGTTTTCTTGGAAAAGGCGAGGTGATAAGGGAAGGTTTCGGATAGATTGCGTCATAGTGAGACAGAGATTCCGAAAACCGATACTGGACTGTAAGATGTATCCAAGGGCAGATCATGATTTGGTAATAATGAAGAGTTGAAGAGTAAGCTGAAGTAAAATAAACGAGCCAGGAAGCATCCGTATGCAATGAAATGGGTTAAGGAAATTCTAAAGAATGAAGAGATACGCTTAGAAGTCTATGAGGATATAGTTCCTGTGACAATAAACCACTCAATAGGCAGCTCAGTTCAAGTGGAGCAGATATTTCTAAAAAGGGCGAGCACAGATGTTGGGGAGGAAAACATAGGTACAAAGAAGGGAACTGCGAATAAACCATGGGTAACAGCAGTAAAACAGGGTGATTATAATTAAAGGTAAACTTTCAAAACGCTGTAAAAATAACACCACTGGTCAGAATGGCGTCAAATTGCAACGGTATATTATGGGAGAATGGGGAAAACGATGGTATAAAAGAATGAAAATTGATCAATAGATGGCGCTGTATGTGTGAGAATACGTAAATGAAAACACCTGTCATGCGCACGACCAATTGGAGTTGGTGTAAACACGATGGCTATACAGCTTTCCTCCTTTCGCGCCTGTGACGTTCGCCATGACTGTCTCAAAGCGGGAACGCTCTCTGCTTGTAAAGCTGTATTACAAGAATGATGTCAGTGCACGCGTCGCTCTGCAGAAGTTCCGGGCACTGCAACGTTTGAAAAAAGACGTTGTCCCGTAACTGCTACAGGTCTGGAGAAAATAATTCGGATATTCGAAAAGACGGGACCCTTTTGTGCGCAATCTGGTTGAGGAAGGAAACGGGAGCCGGCCACTGTGCCCGAGCGGTTCTAGGCTCTTCAGTCCGGAACTGCGCTGCTGCTACGGTCGCAGGTTCGAATCTTACCTCGGGCATGGATGTGTGTGATGTCCTTAGGTTAGTTAGGTTTAAGTAGTTCTAAGTTCTAGGGGACTGATGACCACAGTAGTTAAGTCCCATAGTGCTCAGAGCCATTTGAACCATTTTTTTTAATCCAAATTGGTGCACCTCCGCACATTGCAAATCCATTTAACCAGTTGCTGAAGTGCCACTTAGGAAATGCTTGAATTATAAACCGCCATTTCCCTACAGCCTATCCGTCCCGATCACCTAATGTTACTCCGTGTGACTTCTGGCTGTGTATCTTGAAGATACAAAATTGTTAAGGTTTCGGGGCCACTTGTTGACAAACAGCCTGTTGGCTTCTGTCTCGGGTTCTTCGGCTGATATTCGACTGATGATTTTACTGACGTTTCGCCAGCACGAGTGGCTGGCATTGTCAAATCTTCACCTTCCATTGCTGGTCGTGAACTGGAGCCGAGCTCGCGGCGGCAGACTGTGTGTACCTGGCGCACCAACGTCCGAGGGCTTCTCCGCGCTCATTTCCGGTACGGTAGTCCTCTTGGTACCTGCGACGGCAGTTCGCTGCGGTACGGGTGCTGCATCTCACGTATTCGTGTCTGCTCGTGTTACTAGCGTGTTGATCATGCCTCTTTTCTGGCTCGGGTGATGGTATGAGCCGCAGTACCTCAGTGGCGAAATGCAAGACCTGGAAAGAGTTCTGAGGAGCAACGGATACTCCACAAGTTACATTAAAACTGTACCAGAGCCAAATACTCGTCGAAGCGACAAACCAGAAAGAGAAATGTAGCGTACGGCCTTTCTGCCATACATTCCCAGAGTGACGACAGAATCGGCCTTATATTGCGCAAACATGGCGTAAAGACGGTTTTCAAAGCGACAAAGAAGATCACAGAGTGTCTTAGACCGGCGAAGGGGAAAAGGGCCCACTTTCAATGTCGGGAAAATACCGCATACCATGCACATGCGGAAAAGTTTGTGTCGGAATGACTGAACGATCAATCAAAACCATGATCAAAGAACATAAGCGACATTTCAGGTTGGGGTATGTGAAAAAATCGGCCGCGGCAAAGCACGCGCTGAGTGAGACCGATCACGTATAAAATTCGCCAACACGGAAGTTCTGGCTGTAGAGAAGCTTGTTCAGAGAAGCTATAGAACACAAAATCACGGAAATAGCTTCAACAAGAAAGAGGCAAGTCTTAAGGTAAACGTATCCTGGCTTCCCAAGCTGCACCGAATGGCCGTCACATTTAGTAAGACGAGAAACCCACCGGAAATGACCGCGGAGAAGCCCTCGGACGTTGGCACGCCAGGTACATATAGTCTGCGGCCGCGAGCTCGGCTCCAATTCATCGCCAGCATTGTAGAGTGAAACTTTGTTAATGCCAGCCACTCGTGTTGGCGAAACGTCAGTAAAATCATCAGACGGAACGTCGACCGAAGAACGTGAGAGAGAAGCCAATAGGCAGTTTATCTGAAAGATGTTGTGTTCAGTGTTCCGATTGCAAACTTAGCTGCATTGAAGGCACGCATTGCGCAACTCACTCCGAACGTGACTCCGGAAACACTTCGATCAGTTGTGGAACATGCTGTTCCTCGATTTCAACTTGTTGCAGAAAACGGTGGACTGCATATTGAACATATTTTGCGGCAATCAGGCGGAAATTAATAATGCTATGAGATTATGATTGATGCTTCTTGCGCGGTTTTTGGCCCCAGGACAATTAAAAACCTATGTGATTGATGCTTTTTATGTGGTTTTTGGCCTCAGGACAGTGAAAAACCGATTTCTCCCATCCGATGTGATATGATCTTGCCGTGGTGGAGGCTCTTACATAACTAACATTATCACACCCGTGCACCAATGCACACTGAGTAGTACAGTTTGTTTAAGTCAAACGTTTATCTTAGGCATTGTTGTATGATTCATTGGTCATTTGTAGTCGACCACTGTTAAATTATGATGCCTACAGGGCCATCTGTTGCTACTTTTTGTAACTATTTATTTTTGTTCTTCCATACGTTTTAACCCTTCGCCGATAGTATTTTGTTGCAATTTGACGTCATTCGGACCAGTGGTGTTATTTCTACAGCTGTTCGAAAGCTTAACCTTAATTGCAATCGCCCTGTACTTACAGCTAATGGA
This sequence comes from Schistocerca cancellata, assembly GCF_023864275.1. NCBI lineage: Eukaryota > Metazoa > Arthropoda > Insecta > Orthoptera > Acrididae > Schistocerca > Schistocerca cancellata. The sequence continues at coordinate 643,301,389 of NC_064627.1, forward strand.
CGAAAGAAAGAATCCAAAATGTGTTAAGAGAAATTCAGGAATAGACAAACACAAGACACTTCAGAATGAAATAAACCGGAAGTGCATGGAAGTTAAGGTGAAATGGGTACCTAGAAAGTGTGAAGCAATCGAATAAGAAATTATTGTCGGAAGCACTGACTCGACGTACAGAAAAGTCAAAACAACCTTCGATAAAATTAAAAGCAAATGGCGTAACACAGTGAGGGCAATGGGAATTTCGCTATTAAATGCACAGGAGAAAGTTGGTAGATGGAAAGGGTACACTGAGGGCCTCTTCGAGTGGGTGGACTTATCTGATGAGGTAATTGAAGAAGAAACAGGAGTCGATATAGAAGAGATAGAGGACCCAGTATGAGGATCAGAATTTAAAAGAGCTTTGAATGAATAAAATCAAACAAGGCAGAAGGAATAGATAACACTCCATCGGAATTTCTAAAATCATTGGAGGGAAGTGGAAACAAAACAATTTTTCACTTTCGTGTGTAGAATGTATGAGTCTGACGATGTACCATCACAGTTAAGGAAGAACATCAATAAAACAATTCCCAAAATTCCAAAAGCCGAGAAGTGTGAGACTTATGAGCTTACAGGTCATACACCCACGTTACTGACAAGAATAATATACAAAAGAAGGATTAGAAAAATTGAAGATCTGTTAGATTGCGATCAAGTTTGCTACTCTGAGATGAAAGGATTGGCTAAGAAGAACAATTTCGGTGGGTCGCATCACACCAGTCGGAAGACGGATGACTGAAAAAAAAAATTTGTAGCATAATTGGTAACATCACCACATGACTTTCAGAGAAGAGATTAATTGTTAACTGCAATAAAACGCAATGTTTACAACTGCTGGAAGATAAGTCTTCTAAGTGGGAACTTGTATTCTCCCAAGATGATCAGTCACGGAAGTCGACCGTTTTAAATTTTTATGACTAAGGGTAGACAAGAAGCTTCCTGGGAAGTATAAGTTCATGATCTTGAGCAAGAAATGACTGTTGCTGTCTTCACTATTAGAACATTCTCCACTGTTTCTGACATTAAAACGCCAGCTTGTCTCCTTTGATTGCTTTCGTCAGTTGTCTCGTCTGAAGTTATATTTTGGGACAACAACGAAATTGCGGTCAGATGGTTCCGCATTGTCAGTTCGCGAACTTCGTGAGCTCCGTTATTCAGCTGTCTCGCTATTGCGTGACAACCCTAGACATATTTTCCAATTTGTGATTTCTTCTTCTTCTTCCGAGTGGGCCTTCTAAGGACCACGATATTCAACTTTTCAGCCTGGAGAGGGACTTGATATTTGTCCAGTAATCCCGCATTCTCTGGCTATGTTTGTTCTTTCTGTCCTTTGACCAAAGGGCGCCGGTCTTTTTACGGGGTTATCTGTCCTGCAACCTATATTCTTTTAGTATCCTTCTGAGAAGGGATCGGTTTCTAATGTCACTTTCAGTTATGTTCAGTTCCTTTATGTCTTTCTTGACTTATTTCAGCCATTGTGTCACGGTCTTCCTGCTCTTCCAGGAGTTGAGAAATCGGTTGATCAGACTTGTTTCGTCCGTCCTTGTGATATGTCCGTAGCAAGCGAGACGTCTTTCCTGGCTACATCTGTGATTTTCTCTGTATGGTTGTATAGCTGCTGGTTCGATTGTCTTCTGTACTCACCATCTGTATTGATCGGTCCCTGAATCTCTAGTTTATCTGTCAAGCCTGTCGTGTTCAGATTCAAGCATTCTGAGGCTTATAGGGCTGCAGAGCGGGTAACTGTTACGTGGTGTTTTAGTTTGGAATTGCAAGATAGGCATTTCTCATTATAGATATTCTTGGTTAATCTATATGCTAACTGATGTCCTACCTTGGCAGCCTGGACTTTGAGCATATTGAGCTGCTTTACTGCTACTTCCACTGAGCTTGCTATAAATGTCTGATCATCTCCGAAAGCTAAACTGCCTACTACTAGCCCCTTCCGTTTGTGTCCCAGATAACTACCGCTCTGTATATTTTGTACTTCCATTTCTTTTCGCCACTCTTTGATCACCTTGTGCAGTGCACAGTTGAAGAGAAGAGGCGAAAGTCCATCTTGTCTAACTCCTGAATTTATCTCAAAGCTTTCTGAAAGTGTTCCCCTGAACTTTACTCGCGTCGATTATTTTTATTGATTATTATTAACAATACTGACTGATTCAGATGAATCAGAAACATACTTTCACTGAACACTAGTATGCAGATGGATAGCAAGTCTTTAGCATTCCACATAAAAGTGTGCAATATTCAGCATATTCTATAGGCCTGCAGGAGAACTGTTAAAACGCAAGTTGAACGTTCACCTCGTGGCTCACTGTTCATACTCTATAACCTCGTAGGTTCTCGTAGCGCTTCAAATCTCTTCCCTATATGTCATTTAGTCATATCCTCTTACAAAACTTTTTCGTGTTACTCTAATTCTTTTATTTATATTTTTTTAATGATACTTGAGCAAACCATGCGCTGACTCGTTCCATGACGGAACGGGGCCCAGTGGTAATGCGGTTATTGATACTGAAATAATAGGTGCTTTTACTCTAAAATAGGCTCGCATAAGTTCTCAAAAGGTTGTTATTCGAATTGGCTTCAGCTGTGGAAGTCTGTCTACTCATGTAAGTATCTTTTACAATTTTTGTCCTTTGTATTTGTTGTTTTATCCGGTAAATCATAAATACCTGGATGTGCCTTGAACCGCTCGGTAGCTGAGTGTCTACGTAGTATGCTACAAGGTCAACGTTTCGAGACTTCGTAGTTTATTTTATGTCTAGAACTGATTTTTATATCTAGAGCTGATTTCTTGATGCCACGTTACACCTCGTCATGGAATGAGAAGCCCATTAAACCTTGAATAGGAGTATACCTACCAGAGCAAGCTGCTGCAGAAACCAATCTTCAACTAAGGGGCAGCTTTAGTAAGAACTGAACCGTAACATTACATGGATTACATACATCAATGAATGTTGTCTTTCATTAAATAGTTCCATTTAGGCCATGGGCTTTTAAACGTATTCTTAATGTGATTTCTTAGTCGTGCTCTGTATTACTAGCATACTAGTTCCAGAAAATTTCGGCTAAATGCTGACGAAATATTTACTAAAGATTCACACATTAAATACATTAAATATGGCTCAAAATTGTGGAAATAGCGGTTGTTTCCAACAATTACTGAAGAGCTCTTCAATAATACCCTTGTCTGCTCTTGCAAATAATTTATTAAGGAGCTGCCAGAGCAGACACTAAGTGGACAGCTGGAACTACGTCATCGGTACGTTCTGGATAGCTTTGATTTCTTAAATGAAAATGTCAGTTACGGTTGTCTACACTTATAATTAACGATTTCTTTAGTTCTGCACCACTGACTGTATTTTCATTGCTTCAGTGTACCTTTGTTACCGCTTACGGTTGGGGGATCCGTATACGTACATTTTATAACACAAAATGTGTATTTTAGCCAGAAATTTACTGTCTAAGCAATACGTTAATGTTCAGTAATATGATTCGTTTACTTATCGTTGATTACAATACGCTCAACTAAGCACATCTCAAATAATAATTCTATACTTTATGTTGTGATGACAGTTTTTGTCAATACTATTCTCAGTACGTCCTTAATTAACGTATGACAAATCGTATTATTTTATGCTTATGGTTCCTTATCACCTGTAATTGTTCTATTATGTTACTTTGGGCAGGATCCTAACATATTTTGGTACACGAATGCGACCACTGCACGCGAATATTTCTATAGGTCATGTTGCCCCGCTCCACATGCTTGGGCCCACTTCCCACAACGGGACACGGAGTTTGGTTGAGTCCACAGCTGGGCACTTTCCCGCCTGCATCTCCATACACCGCGGTCTGCTCTATCTATGGTATGTAATTTTCATACAGATTTCCCCATCAGCTACCGTGTTCATTCTATTTTTATTACCAAGCGGGCTATTGTCGATTTCCCACATTTTTTTATTAATTTTAAAGCATTGTCGATGGTTTGAGGTGATAGATCTAGTAATTAACAGGTAATGTTCTACGTACTATAGTCGCATTCATAGAAGGTATTTTTATCTTTCAGTTCTGACTGGGTGTTCTAGCGCATTATTGGTCTTATGTAGTATTACTTTGGACGGATATATCTTGACTGTTGTTATAGTTAATTACAAAAATCTACTTAACACACTATGTGCATATGAAATGCAACAAATGTACCAGACGCCACCTGTCGGAAATAGTGTTGTAATTAATATAAATGACGTACATTCTGCCAACCAATTTTATGTGACGCAGCATGTGAAAGTTGATGTGTTTGGACGGATTACTCCTGTAACCGAAATATAAGGTACGTTCTGGTACATTTGATGTTGATTAGATAGGATGAAAAAGGTTTGCATTCGTGAAATAGTAAATTAGTATCATTAAGGTTACAGAACTGAAGATGGTTCTGAAGGAACCGAAACTGGTCATACGAATAAACATTTTACAATCAAGACGGATAATGAGTAACATTGTAAAATCACTGACTGCGGCTATCTTATCAGACATTATGTGTGTTTTTGCAAACCCTTCAAGGAGCTTGACATTTTAACTGCTCCATCACAATACACGAGGGGGGGGGGAGTGGAGGGGGGGGGGGGGAAGTCGGAAACAGTAAGGCCTCTAAAGTTGTTGCAGGAGAGGTTGTGCTGAGAAATAAGTGTTAAGAAAAAATTCGATACGTTACGCTGTTCTCGAGTTATTCACCACTGACGTTAGCCAATCAGGTCGCTGCGTGCTTAAATGTAAGCAGCCTGCCAGAGGCGGTTTCTCAAACGATCGTTTGGTTTCTTCACACCGATCAAACGCAGCTTTTGCTCACCCAGCTTAAATTTATCACCTCCGAATAAAGGCAAATTTAAACTGGTAATGAAAATTTCTACAAGTGGTAACTCACGAATATGTGTGCATTGCGACATTTTAGCGCGTGCACGTGCTTCAACTTGCGAGCACCAAGATCTGATTTGTTAACTTAAGTGCTAAATAACTCAGAAACGTTGCAATGTATCTAATTGTTCCTTAACAATGATTTCTCACTACAGCCTCCCATGCAACATTCTTATAAGCTTTTTAGGCTGTTTCCGACCACTGTGTACACATCCGCTAATGAAATTCGCCGTAAATAATTCGCCAACATTTGAGAAGAGTAGTGATCTCCGTACGTAGAAAACTAGAGGAAAAATTATCTGTATTATCTATTATTAAAGCTGTCAGCGGCTCAGAAAGGTGTTCTAGGTGGAACAAAAAAATCTGTGATCATTTGGCAAAAAACAAAGTGTCGGACAGGTAGCAAAGAAAGTTAAAAATCTCGCTTAAAATCGTTTCTCCTAGATATCTTGCACTATTCAATTAACGAAATTCTACTTAAAAACCGGTAGTCAGTTTGAACAAAAAATATCCCACGTTTTAAGTCTAATTCGTTGAGTAGGGCTAAAATAATTGTGTGTTCATTAAACTTAACACTAATCTTGTGTATATGTCCCTTACACTGACGCATTCCGCATCATTTAGATAAAAGAAACGTTCAAATGATGTATGGAAAATGTAACTAACTAACTTTTCGAGGTGATAAAATTTTACGACTGCTCTTCGTCCGGATAACCAACGGAATTAGTATCAATCAACAAGTAGCGTGCAGAAACCCGTGTTAACCAGATGCCGGATGCGACGTGCTGTGGCATGGTCTCGGTGAGACAACGAATGCGTAAGACTATCGTATCTGTGGCCGATCAGCTGGCGCTCGTAACTCAAGGAGATGGATTGGAGCTGTGTCCAAGGTGTGCACATTTCTTTCGATAGTGCTTTACACAAGATCGATGGGACTGCAGTGAAGCTATCTGAAGGGCCACACCAGCGTCGTGCAGTTTTTCGAGTGTTCCAGGAGCCACAGTCACAGAATTCAGCAGTGACGTATTTACAGTTAACGTAGTGTACAAGTTTCTACAGGAGATTTTTTCTGCGACGTTCGCAGTTACATTTGCCATTTCAGACTGGTAGGTAAATTAACATTCGAGATCCTTTAACAAACCTTTGTTTGTATGGTACAGATTACACTTCATGTAAATGTTTAGTAACTACATAAAACGAGATATATGTCTCGTTCTTGAAACAATGTAAGAGTTTAGTGGCTTGAGAACGGGCGTCTTTCTGACGTTTTCACTGACAAGGCTGTACACAGCGTTGGTCTCCCATTGTTACGATGTTTTCGTGCGTTCCTAAGCTGTTGTGAAAGCAGCCACACAGCTATCTCTGCGTGAGGCGTTGACAATCTCATATTTGTGCTTCGTCCACGAAGCTGCAGACATTCGTGATTGATGACCAACTTCCTTACGCAGAGATAACGTTCTTTTAAGAAGTCTTAATTATTCCACAGTTCTTTAGTTTCTCACGTCTTCCTGCGTTAATCCTGGCCACTTTGCGTCCACTCTCCGTCCTAGAGTCTGCCGGGGTGCTTGAATTCTCGACACGTTCTTGATCTTTAAGGCAGATGTAAACGGGTGCTGCCAGCCAGGAGTTTCATACGTTTCCACATAGGTATTTGTGTCGTTTTTTTCTCTACTTAGTGGCTAGGAGGGTCCACGGTTATTCCACGCTTCTCATTTTCTGCCAGACCCATCGCACCGATTAAAATAAGTTACTCTGAGCCTATGCTAAGTACAGGTTATGCCCTGTGTAAATGTTATCCAAGAAAGTAGTGGGTTCTAGAATGATTCAAGAATAAAAAAGTTAGTGATGAAATCTAATAAAAGTGATGTATAGAAACACACTAAAAAATTGTTTTGACATGTTTCGGGAGCCATCATTGATCGAAAGGAACAAGAGGTCAAATTTACTGCAAACCAATCTGTTTGCACCAACACAGCAATAACTGTAGCGGTCGATAACACAAGCTACTAAATGTCCACAGTGTGCTGCAGGTGAGTGTGACGTGGCTGCCGTCCGGGAACGGAGACGATTAAGCAAATTGAGAAACACGGGCAACACAGAAATAAGAGAATCGCGTTGCTAGTGCTCTGTTGAGGAAGAGTGTCCGACATGTGACTTGGCTATGACTTAATTCTTTCGTCCAATAATTGTCCAGCGACATTCAGTGCAATCATCTACCGCATGATCATACCTTCTGCACGTAGTGCACGTCGCAGGTACGAATCTACTGCAAGATGCACTGCAACCCTTAAATTGCTAATTGTACAATTTGTCGGAACAAGTCACACTTCAATACTGTTTCCCTTTAACTGAGATAAATCCACTGGTTCCCTTGGCTTTCCCAAAGCTACTTTTTAGTCTTTACTTGCTATTATGGACATGGCAAAAATATAAGATTTATGAAGAGGTAACAATGCATATTTCTGACTCATCCTGAGTGGCTGCTGCAAAAGCTAATAGCTGACAAAACTCTGTTGTTGTATCATGTCGGAACCACTTCCAGGGTTCTACATCTACATCTGCATACATACTCCGCAATACACCATTCTATGCGTGGCGGAGGGTACCTTGTACCACAACTAGCATCTTCTCTACCTGTTCCACTCCCAAACAGAACGAGGGAAAAATTACTGTCTATATGCCTCTGTACTACCCCTAATCTCTCTTATCTTATCTTTGTGATCTTTCCGCGAAATGTAAGATTGCGGCAGTAAAATTGTACTGCAGTCAGCGTCAAATGCTGCTTTTCCAAATTTACTCAGTAGCGATTCACGAAAAGAACGCCTCCTTTCCTCTAGAGACTCCCACCCGAGTTCCTGAAGCATTTCCATAACACTTGCGTGATGATCAAACCTACCAGTAACAAATCTAGCAGCCCACCTCTGAATTGCTTCTATGCCCTCCCAAAGTCCGTCCTGATAGGGGTCCCAAACGCTCGAGCAGTACTCAAGAATAGGTCATATTAGTGTTTTATAAGCCATCTCCTTTACAGATGAACCACACCTTCCCAAAATTCTACCAATGAACCGAAGACGACTATCCGCCTTTCCCACAACTGCCATTACATGCTTGTCCCACTTCATATCGCTCTGCAATGTTACGCCCAAATATTTAATCGACGTGACTGGGTCAAGCACTACACTACTAATGGAGTATTCTAACATTACACGATTCTTTTTCCTATTCATCAGCATTAATTTATATTTATCTGTATTTAGAGTTATCTGCCATTCTTTACACCAATCACATATCCTGTCCAAGTCATCTTGTATCCTCCTACAGTTACTCAATGACGATACCTTCCTGTACACCCACAGCATCATCGGCAAACAGCCGCACATTGTTATCTACCCTATCAATAAGATCATTTATGTAGATAGAAAACAACAGCGGAGCTACCACGCTACCCTGGGGCACTCCAGATGATACCCTCACCTTCGATGAACACTCACCATCGAGGACAACATACTGGGTTCTATTACTTAAGAAGTCTTCGAACCACTCACATAATTGGGAATCAAACCCATATGCTCGTACCTTACTTAGGAGTGTGCAGTGGGGAACCTAGTCAAACGCTTTCCGGAAGTCAAGGAATATGGCATCCGTCAGATAACCTTCATCCATGGTTCGCAAGATATCATGTGAAAAAAGGGCGAGTTGCGTTTCGCAGGAGTGATGCTTTCTAAAACCCTGCTGATGCATGGACAGCAACATCTCTGTCTCAAGGAAATTCATTACATTCGAACTGAGAATATGTTCGAGAATCCTGCAACAAACCGATGTTAAGGATATTGGTCCGTAAATTTGAGGATCCGTCCTTTTACCCTTCTTATATACAGGCGTCACCTGCGCTTTTTTCCAGTCGCTCGGGACTTTTAGGGTGGGCAAGAGATTCTCAATAAATACAAGCTAAGTAAGGAGCCAATGCAGTAGAGTACTCTCTGTAAAACCGAATGGAATCCCATCAGGACCTGGCGATTTATTTATTTTCAACCCATTCAGATGCTTCACAACCCCAGGGATGTCTATCACTATGTCCTCCATACGGGAATCTGTACAAGACTCAAACGGCGGTATGTTTGTACGATCCTCCTGCGTGAAAGATTTCTCAAATGCTAAATTTAAAATTTTAGCTTTCGTTTTGCTGTCTTCCGCTGCCAGGTCAGACTGATCAGTGAGTGACTGGATGGAAGCCTTCGACCAGCTTACCGATTTTACGTAAGACTAGAATTTCCTTTGGGTTTTCAGCAAGATCTTTTGCTTAGGTACGTCGGTGGTAGTGGTTGAATGCTTTGCGCATCGCTCGTCGATGGCATTATTAGGCTTGTCCAATCTGCTTATCATTTAGTTTACATTCGTGCCAGGCCCGAACACATTTGACACCCAGTTTGTAGGAGTCACCCACACTCGGGCTGGAGCTCCTACTGTTTGGTCAGGATATGTTGCCTGACGACCTGTGAGCATCTTTAGACGCCAATAAAACAAGATTGATTGTCACTCAATTTATTGTCCAGTGAACATATCGTAGCTGTAGCCTCAGTGATACTCGTTTCTATGTAGACAATGGTGGTATCTGCTGTCGTCAGTGGCAGACTCAAGGCTGCTGGAGGTCACTGCATCTGCCAAAGCTCTGTCCGGTGACTAGCAGTCTGGCGGGTTGCCTGCACATTGATCCTTGGGCACTTTCCATGTGGCAGTTTGCTGAGAAGAAGGCATGATAGTGGTGCTCAGTACATCTCTGGTCACTGGCTGCATTTTCCCATCAGATGGAATGCAATGTCAGATGCCATGTAGTTTGATGTAGTGATGTACGCCGATACCAGCCTGCCAGTTAGATAAGCCCTCACTGGTCCATACGGTACTCAGCTATCAGACCAGTTCATGCACTGAACTAGAATGTGTGGTTGACGTGAACCTACCTTCGATGTGTCTGCGAAAACACATATTCAAAGCTAGTGGTAGGCATAAAACATGCTCAGAAATTGTACTAAATGGTGTCTCAAAATTATTTTCCGTAATTAGTTCAGAAGCCCATTCGAAGTGTAGATGGTTGCGAAAACATATTTGCCCACGTAGTTACAAATAATCCTGAGGAAAGAATTAGATACGGGGATTAGTGACCTCAATGTCGTTGCAGCGAGACTGCGTACAGCAGTATCCAATTCCACCTACAGTAAACGGGAAGTCTATCAATTTAAAGAAGCAGATAAACATTCACTTGAAGCTTTCCTAAGAGGCACGCTGCACTTCTTTCCAACTAACTATGTAAGTGCAAACCGGGTGAAACTTAAATTCAGAGATATAGTATCTGAGACAATTGAGAGACTTATACTCACAAAATTGATAAAAGATGGTACTGCTTCAACAAACACACACACACCATAGCAGATTAGAACGTTATTAAAGAAGCAACGAAGAAAGCAGGCCAAAATTAAAAGCGCAAAATCTTCAAGACCGACTGTGTGGTAATGAAGCTCGACATTTAGTGCAGACGTAAATCGAGATGCTTTTAATAGCGACCATGACAAAATTCTGTTTCGAAATCTGACACAAAGTCCAAAGAGTCACAGGTCATATGTGAAATGTACCACAGTAAAACAAATCAGTACTCAACACCAAAGATAATGTTACTATTGTACATTGTATTAATATAAATTCTTCTACTTATTAGAACGCACTCTCAAGGGAAACTTTCTCCGTTTTCGAATTTTATTTTCCTGTCTGTCAGACATTTTAAGTCACTGGGTATGTGATCAAAATTTTTGTATTCCAGATTTGTGCGTCCTTTTTTACGTTAAAGAGATCTTTAATCTACATGTCTACATGGATACTCTGGAAATCGCATTTCAGTGTCTGTTAGAGGGTTCACTGAATCACCTTCACAGTTCTCTGTTATTCCAATCTCGTATAGTGCGCGTAAAAAACGAACACATATATCTTTTCGTGCGAGCTCTGATTTTCCTTATTTTATCATGGTGATCGTTTTTCCCTATGTAGGTCAACTTCAACAAAATATTTTTGTTTCGGAGGAAAAAGATGGTGATTGAAACTCCGTGAGAAGATCCAGTCGCAACGAAAAACGCCTTTGTTTGAATGTTGTCCGCCCCAAATCCTGTATCATTTTAGTGACACTCTCCCGCCCGTTTTTTCAATAATACAAAACGTCCTGCCCTTCTTTGAACTTTTTCGATATATTCCGTCAATCCTAACTGGTAAGGATCCCACACCACGCAGCAGTATTCTAAAAGAGGACGTACAAGCGCATTATAATCGGTCTCTTTAGTAGATCTATTACATTTTCTAAGTGTCCTGCCAACAAAACGCAGTCTTTGGTTAGCCTTCCCCACAACATTTGCTATGTGTACCTTCCATTTGAAGGTGTGTTGGAACGCCCTATCCCAACAATGTTTAAATTAGTGATATGGCTTTCCTGTAGTTCAGTAACCACTGTAGCCATTGACGTGAAACTTTAACAGGACATTAAACTGTATGTTCTGAGTCTACTGAACTACAATAATTGTTTTTCAGCCACTGCTTTCGGAAATACAATTTTTTAACGACATGGTAAATTTTGTGTACTTTCTTGTACCTTCTCCAAATAATTTTAGTTATACATAACATTTTGTTCTTCTTTCAGTTCAGTACACTCAGGATATGTTTGTTATTACTGCATGAAAATTTGAATACTCTACTCGAAGTGTTTTCTGAGATTTAGAGAAAAGTGGAACAGAAAATGTTAATTATCAGGAACGGCTTCTAAAGTTCCAAAAGACTGTAACTTAATATGAAGGGCTTATTTCAATAGTGGTACAAGTCCAATTTATTTTCAGTTTGAGATTCAGAGTCCTAAAGTTAAATAAGCGTTGAAAAATCTGCAGTTGAGATATCAGAAATATTCAAGCATATGGCTTCTTGCTAGAGGTGAACCTTTCTTTCTGTTTGTTTGGATCATTAATTTCAGAAGCGTTATAGGCAGAAAAGTGGTGGTAATGGACTTGTACCACTATTGAAATAAGCCCTTCATCTATGCTTACTTTTTTTCATTTTTAGTCACTCAGAAGCACCCTGCACCATACTGTACATCATCCTGTTGACTTTTGTACAGGTTTTTTCTTCTTTCCTTCTTTCTGGACTCCCCAGTGGCCAACTGTGCTGCTTACTCTGCTTGATCAATGCACTCCTTGTCAATCAAAAATGGTTCAAATGGCTCTTAGCACTATGGGACTTGACATCTTAGGTCATCAGTTTCCCAGAACTTAGAACTACTTAAACCTAACTAACCTAAAGACATCACACACCTCCATGCCCAAGGCAGGATTCGAACCTGCGACCGTAGCAGTCCCGTGGTTCTGGACTGCAGCGCCTAGACCGCACGGCCACCGCGGCCGGCCCCTTGTCCATCCATTGAAGTTCTCTGATGCAGTTTGGTCCAGGATTAGTTCCCATGTGCTGTAGCATTTTTACCCTACCAATGTTGCCATCATTATAAGCAATGTCAGCATCACTGAGCCCTCCCCCCCCCCCCGCTTTAGTGCCTTCATTCCAACAAAAACATATTTTGGTATGTGAGTCCTTATAAGATTATTGAACTACTCATTGGGATTTTGAGTCTAACGATGCTGACACTTCTTTAGTAGTTCAGGATTTGCCAGGTCTCTGTAAATAGGTTTTATTATATTCATGACTGCTGCCGGGATGGAATGTTTAACATTTATAACACAGAAATCCACAGCCTTCTACCTAAAAAATATAGTTTATTAGATCTTGAAGTAATGTACTTAAAAATTTTAACATTTTCTATTAGTGTAGATTATATTAAAAAAACTTACCATATGAGTTTGTATGTGATATATATATATATATATATATATATATATATATATTTCACATTTTCGGATTATATCTCATTATAAAATTTGCAATATATATATATATATATATGTATGTATATATGTGTATATATATATATATATATATATATAGTAATATTGCAAATTTTATAATGAGATATAATCCGAAAATGTGAAAAAAACATTTTTTTACGTTCCTACTCCCCATAAGTTATTCGTAATTCTAGTTCCTTGGTATATAGTTAAATTCACTGCCTTTAGATTTGACTGATTTTTGGTGGAACCAAAGTTTAACGGATTCCTTTTAGCACTCATGTAGACGACCTCACGGTTTTAGTTATTTAGGGTAAATTGCCAATTTTATCACCATACAGATATCTTTTCTTAATCGTTTTGAAATTTGTTTTGATCTTCTGATGTCTTTACTAGTCGACAAACGACAGCTTCATCTTCAAGCAACTTAAGTCAGCTGCTCAGATTGTACACAAAATCGTCTATACAAATACGAACAGCAAAGTGCCTATAACACTACTTTGGGGAACGCCAGATATCAATTCTGTTTTACTCGATGACTTTCCGTCAAGTACTACGAACTGTAACCTCTCTGACAGGATATCACGAATCCAGTGACATTACTGAGACGATATTCTGCAAGCACGAATATTCACTACAAGCCGCTTATGCAATGCAGTGTCAAAATATGGAGTAATTAACGTAATGTTTCCTTCTGATATTGTAATTATGTATATCGCTGTTCCTTTGGAAGTGTAGTGGATTATTTACTAGAAAGTGAACATACTATGAAACCATAGTTGGAATTCCCAAGTGCTTTAACAGACGTCTAGACGAGAGTCTTGTGTGAATACCATATATTATTTGAGGGACAAATGCTTTCATTCTTATAGATGAACTATCCCAGAACTTAATTGCATATAACGTTATTGAATGAAAGTGTGCAAAATATGTGAACTTATTGATTTGTCTCCCCCAAGCTTGACCCTGACTTTAAGTGAAAATGTGGCTAATCTAAGTTGTCTTAGGTGTTCGAAAACATACCTTCTCCAGTTTAAATTCTCATCGAAAACATTCTTTCCGTCGTGAAAAGTGGATTTAGGAGATTAAAACAGGCTTTTTCAGTACATCATATATGCTATATAAAACGGTAAAACAGGCTTTAAAAAGTATTATGCAGAAAAACTAAACATAACATAAAATACGCTGTGTTGACTTACGTCCCTACTATTATTAGTTAAAAATAAGGAAAATTAAAATATGCAGAGTTGTATAACACAGAAACTACTATACCACTTTAATGTTCAATCTAAACCTGAACCAGTTACTGTTTTTCCAAGATAAAAATACAGTGTACATCACTTAAAAAATGCCGCATAAGCAAATGGTTTCAAACGGTCAGACCACTGTTGGCTTCACTATTAATTATTTAAACCGTTTCTGGGTTCTCCACAGAGAAACTATAGACCTTGTCAGTGAATATCAGTTTATATATGGAAAAAGAGTGTTCTAAATGAATGGATGTGACAGGGGCGTACCTCACTGTTGGCACGTGTTAGACACAAATGCTGCGACCAAGGGAGCAGTATTTTCGGCTAGGTATGTATGCCGCTTCGGGTGTGTCCTTCTGCAAAACCTTTCGCATTTTCGCCTCTACTTTTTCTCCCATTTCACCTGGCGCATCTTTCATGTTCGTTTTAACAAACTCCAGTGAACAACTGTTCTCTTAGAAAGGACTCCATCGGCCTTCTAATTCAGAGATAATTCTTATTATAAATGTGTAATTGGCTCTAATATAAGCCAATTCCCTTGGCTTGATGGATCTTTGAGTAATTGTTTTCCTGAAGTTAGAGAAGTGGCATCCTCGGGAAGATGTTCATTTACCCTCTGGACCGCTGGCAGTTGCTTACTGTAGTATTTCACTGATGCTACACCGTGCACCCATCGAATAACGACAGATTCGGGTAGCAACGACAGAACTTTATTTGAAAGTCTATGTCCTTGATTGTGATTTAATAGAAACTTTCTTTACCGTGCTGATTAATTTATTTACCGTAAGCAGCCCTAGATTTACTTGCTCTGATAGACGATTGATACCATGTGCTGCACAAGTTACATGTAGCTCAAAAGGGCATAATACTTAAAGCAATCAAAACGCTTCAATGATACATGCAGCGGGGTATGTGAAACCCAAAAGTACCTCGTTTTTATCTAAGCCATTTGGATACAACATCTTCAGGCCACTGTTAGCGAAGTGTGGAGTTCTTTGCTGGTTACTCTTTGGGAGTTGGTCTGAACTGCTGAAATAAGCCCTGTATGGCGCATCTGGGTCCAACTTGGCGAACAGTCAGATTTTGAATGTACCGGCCAACACTGTCAGCAGCTTTATCAACAGAAATGCATGAGCAAGACTCCGCAATATCTTCCCGGATTCTGTGTAGTGTGTCAATGCAAGTTGAGCCCACATAATTTTTACGCAAGGATGACTATTTAGGAGCAGATTGATGGCAATATTTCTGAAGATTTGCTAGTTTTCGGAAAGGATTCTTCGCTGCCCCAATAGTCATTGGTGAATTAATTCTCTTCGGTAGATTCATTAGGTGCAATTTTGATTTTTGTTCAACATTTGTCTTATTTAACGCTCCAGCGGCATGATAAGTTGGAATATATCACTTGAAACGCAGTACAAGAAAGAAAGAAAAAAGATGCAGTATAAAAGTCGATATAAAACATATTTGGTTTTATTAAAGAACAGCAGCAATTAATTGTAACAAAATAACGAAAATTAAATAAAAAAATGAAATACAGTGTAACAGTTTTAGTTTTTCAACTGTCCTAACCCTGAATAGAATTATGTTACAGCTGAAAACTTTGAAAAATTAGAACTTGGTGCGTAATTTAAAAACACTTCAGTTTTGTCCTATGAGTAAGACGTTTTCATATTTCTTACCTTGCCTTTGTACCAAAACTGATGTCAGCAACTTAATAAATCATAATCTGGTACACAAATGCGCCGGTGTTGAAAGATCTGAGGAGAAATTTGCAGTTTTGAAATGTCCGGAAAAACTAAGAATCACAGAAGCATTATAGCTAACATCTTTGTTCAATGCTTGGCGGAATATAACTTTTCCATCCATATTGTAACTCTAAAACGCTGCAGCCACAGTCCTATAAAACTACACTTACAACCAGCTGTTTTCGACATTTTCTTATGTTGAACTATACGCGCACTGAAAGCAGAACAATTGAGATTCGTTTTACAACCAAGGTGAGAAGTGAGGTCATTCCTTAAATTAAACACCAGCTGGTTTCTGTATTTCCTACAGTGCAACTGACAGAAACAGATGCGATGTTCTCCGACCAAAATGGATAAAATAATCAGGCCTTTCAATTCCAATGGCAGGGCAGCTGTAACTCTCACTTGTGCATGTTTTCATCTTAAGTCAGTTCAAGGCCTACGAACGTCTCTCTTTGTGGAAACAATCTGTCTGCCAGACTTCTGTGAGCTACAGATTATGTTTCTGTTTCCTGTTTGTGTGTTTCTTTTCCTTTTCAGAAGCTGCCTTCTTGTAAACAATTCCAAGGCTCCTGAAAATACAAGAATTTTATGTTACTTAAAAAAAGGTAGGTTTTAGAGTTTTAAAGATAAAATTGGCAAAATAACGTAAGCGCCGAAGTAGAATCTCTTAGATTCTATAATATTATCGATTACGAGTTTAGTGATTCATGAGGGCTTAAGTGCCAGTTTACCTGCAACAACGTACTGAGGAAAAGAATAGATTTTAACTTAGAGGTCCGCTGTCTAGCGATCTGTGTGGTTTTGTAAGGTGACAAGGACCTTTGTTGCAAAAATTGCTTTATGTACATGTATATCTGAAACCATTCACAGATAAGGTACAGACTTTCGCTCTTCTGTATAAGTAATTTTTTGTAATTGTGGTAAGAGTAATCGTAGAGGCATAGATATAGAGATTTCTTTATAGCCAGTAGATCTCTCAAAATCTTTATATTTGGAACAGTTATGCTGTTCAATGGTTTTGTGCAATATATTGTGATCATTAGCAAATGTACAACTAATGTCTTACATACATCACACTCACAAACGTAGGGACATCGTTCTTCTTTTTTCATGGCAATACGTAGAGTCCTAAATTGCCTATCGAGTGGCGATAATACAGAAAGTTAGCCTTCTGATTATTTCATTTTTGCTTTATTTTCGGTATTCTTGTGACTATTTTGTGTTGTGACTTGGCAAGACAACCAAGCCACTCTGAGAAAGCCGAAAGGCACGCGTTTAAGCTCACGCAGGCTGGCGTGAGGTCTGGAACAGTTATAGGAGATGGGTCTAGTAAAAATAATTCGTAGCTTCTGGAATTCTTAACTTTAATCCATAATTGGTGAACATCGGTCTGACGGTACATGCATCACAAGATAAATAGCAAAAGATAATGGCGACTTGCTAGGTCGTAGCAAATGACGTAGCTGAAGGCTATGCTAACTATCATCTCGGCAAATGAGAGCGTAATTTGTCAGTGAACCATCTCTAGCAAAGTCGGCTGTACAACTGGGGCGAGTGCTAGGAAGTGTCTCTAGACCTGTCGTGTGGTGGCGCTCGCTCTGCAATCACTGACGGTGGCGACACGCGGGTCCGTCGTATACTAGCGGACCGCGGCCGATTTAAAGGCTACCACCTAGCAAGTGTGGTGTCTGGCGGTGACACCACATTTTGTCATTTCATTCCATTTGGAAGAGTATCTTTCATTTTCAGAACTATTCGCTCTTATGTGTCCTGGGATTTAATAAAATGTCAGATGAAAAATGACGGGTATGAATTCAAATTATTTTCCCTCGAGAAAGATGAACGAAATGACAAGATTTACGTTGTTTCTTTTTTGAGGATAAGACGTAAAATATGTGCTTTTCTTCGACTGGACTTGGCTTTCATTTTACGAAAATGAAGCCGTCTCGAACATTTCATGCAGACTTCATGCAATGTACCACTCACATACCTTTGAATGTAATCTAAGCAAACACAAAGCCGTATCCAACGAAATATCCCAGCTTTTGCATTACTCGGATCAGGGAAGATGGTTTAGGGAAACGACAGGACACCTAGACTCGCTATAGTTACAGAACAGTAGTTCTCCTGAGTTCGCACTAACATCTTAAGAATTGTACCTAGGAAATAGCAAACGAGAAAAATTATGAGAGCTACAAAGGGAATGCGCAAAGTTTCCTAATGAGAATCGCAACAGGCTGTTGATGTAAGAGTTCTCCGTGAATGACCAGAAATTATGACCACTCATTGCAGTTACCTACAATAAAGAGTTATTTTTATATTAGTGTTAATATCGCTGATAGCGATGAGGTTACCTGTAAGTTAGTAAAAAAGAAAAGAAAGAAAAGGAAAATCTCCTTAGATGCTATATCCCAAAACAGTGGAATCTCTCGTAGGTTCTTCGCAGAATATCTGTCCTCTTCTACATTTTTATTACTATTACCGCATAAACCTAATAGAAATATCTTCTGGATGCAAGAGGGCGGTAGATCACATATATCGACAAACAATAAAGCAGAATTGTCCTTCTTAGCTACCATTGCTGAATCCTTGACAGTATATGTATCTCAAACGTGATGCCCTCCTTCGAACTACATTGTGCTAAATGTAACATTAAGCACGGTTTTCGGATATATTTGTCATGCACACGTCGATTCTTGTCATATTTTTACAACAATAGATTCTGATAAGCCGTTATCTTAAACATTAACCTGTACCACGCTAGTTCCCAATACAGAAACTCCGTTGACATTTTGTGTTTTGTGGAATGAAAATATTATAAACTTCTTCTGCTAGGGAGGAATATGAAATAGATTCATCACACAGACTCAGGCGTGAGTAAAGCGAAATCAGGCTTCTGTTCAACCGAGAAGACCCCTAATAGAACGGTTCTGCGAATTACGGTATATGTGGCTAGAGTACTCTGAAAGAAATTAAATGAGGCCCATCAAAAGAATCGACTTTATGGAAAGACCTCTGATGGGAATCTCTGCAGCTCATTTCAATCAGGAGAGGAACTTACAGATGCAGTGGACTGTTTGACACAAAGGTATAAAGCGGTTTTCACCGGTTATTCCAAGAAAACTTTCTTAAAGACCTTAAGAATCTGTTTCAAGGGAAGAAGATTGTGTACACACTGCTCCCTTAGCGATAAGTGAAATGTAATTTATCTTTTGTCACTGTCCACAGCGCACTTTTGAGTTTACTGGTGTAGGCGTGGAACGCAAGCATGAATGCCACTTGCATTCTGATTCTTCCCCGCAGTTCTCCTAGAGTATGTGATGATAACTGTCACTGCATCTATCGCAAAACGTTACGTAAGATATGCTTGTACGCAAGATTCCAGTGTGATTTCTATAAACATGAGAAGTAGACCTACATATGTAGACTACATATCTGCTGGTATATTTTCTAGGCTTTAGTACATCGAGAAATAACGTAAATACAAGCGTAGCAGCAGCGTTATTTTTGCAGTTACATTTGCATCCAGTAAAGTGAAATACAGCACACTGAGGTTTTCACCGTATATCTGAAAACTCACTCACAAGCAACTTTCTTGTAATGGCCAATGGATATTACTGCCAGTAGCCGAGCTATTCTGAAGGAAGTTCACTGAAACACAAACTTCATGATAATATTTTTCTATGAAAACGCTTAAGGCGTAAAGTGCTAAACACATAAGGTTCATTTAATCGAAGGACTTTGCATCTCAAAAGCAGCTCCTTAATACCCCCATTTTTCTTATCTGCAAAAAATTTGACGCGAGTGGCAGTTTCAGAATGACGCTGATAAATTGCCCCTCTTCCATCCAACTTCCTAACAGCTGGCCATGGAAATTCCAAATTGTAGGTTTATGAAATTGCCGTAATTTAGCATAAACAGATCTAATATCTGCATTTAACAATCAAACCATTCTTTCCCTCTGCTGCTATCAGTTAAAGTACTTGATGGTGGCGCACATACACAAACAGATAAAGCGGCTTATTTTGGTGAAAAGCTATGTCTCTGACGAATTTTTAAACAAGTCCAAGCCCTTGTTCCACCCAAGATTTTCCAGAGGTTTCCTTTGCTTACAAGCCGTATTCGAGCAACGGATATCCTCTCATGAATAAAGTCGATTTGCAGTATCGTTCCGAGAATCGCTAGAGTCTTCTGGTCTGTAAACAAGTAGAGGGATAAAACCAGATGATTCGCCGGCTGCAGATGCCTCACCCTACAATATACAGTAGAGAGTTGTAAAGTATCTTGAATAGGTCAGATGCGCACTGCACAACGGAAAGGGCCACTCGGTTGTCAGAAACGTATGGAGGACTATATTCTGTACTTGTTTTAAGATTAATCTCAATGACCCACCAATGCGTAAACCAGCATCAGTTAAACCAATTATTTCAACAGATTGGACAGAAAATGTGCAGAATGGAGCTCTCAAAAATGTTAGTTGCCGGGGTAGTTACAATAATGTCCCAGAGCTCACGTCAGTCTGGAAAGCATTGGATCCCATCCCATATTAGAAACTGCACAAGACATTAATAAAGATTTCCACAAGACGGAGAATGTGTATCGGAAAGATACGTTAGCAGATGTTCTTACAGTGACAAACAGAAGCACTCGGTCTAGCGAGTCCAAAATGGATACAATTAAGAATTTTCGAATATTGACAAGAATAACTGGGCCGGCGGACTTAAAATATTGGATGTTTTTACCAGTCACCAGATACAGACATATAGATCATAGAGTAATTCTAAGATTGCCCAAATTCCGTGTTACATAAATACCATGAGCATACGTGACGAATTTAACTGAAACAATTTCGACTGCGATAACTACACATACATTACCGTCGGTAAGGAGAAACGGTACTGCAAGGTAATAAGAAAACTTTATATGACAACTGTCTCGAAAAACTAATCCGACAACTGACACATGACAGAAATTCTGGATCTTCTATTTAGAAATAGATCCGAACTTTCAAGACTGCCACCACTAAGAGAGAGACTGCGATCTTGACGCAATTACAGAAACAATGATCACTTCAAGAAAGCTAGGAGAACATTTACATTTGGTCAAAATGGTAGAGAGTCACTATTAACATACTAACATCATTGGGGAATATTTGCATAGGCTACGTGTGAAGTTCCCACTGTACAGAGACAGTGTGTAATAAATTATTACTGTAGAAAAAAAAGCTTACTAACAACATAGTGTGCTGGCCTCAGAACCCTTGCGATATTCCTAGGAACCTTGTAATGTTTTCACTACATCAGTTAAAGCTACATTTACGCCTCAGACGGTAACTTTAAACCTTTGGGTCTCGGTAGCGGATAATGATACGAAAAGACTTGCAACGTTCTCCGGGAACATCAATTGTAAAGGTTCCGATGATTTGCTGTGAACAGAATGTATAGCGTAAATAGTACCATTGTCACCCAAAAATCATATTTTTGCAGGTGTATCTTGATAAGATTTTCGAAAACATGAAAATGACGTTTGTAAGTTTCTGTGGAATATACAGTTAAAATTTAAGCAATGTGTTAGTGTGAGCTAATTAGATAATTGTGGCATCAGGTTCAAATACGGCTAAACACAACTTTTTACTCTTTCCTGCAAATGTACAGTAACCTTGAGCCTCTGGGTATTAGAATATACTCTTAAGACTGTATCGTGAAGATATCAACGATCTGCGATGAATAGAAATTACAGAAGTGTCCTTCCCAACAATACGTAGTTCTTGTACCGCAAAAATCCGTTTCCTGGGATTTCTCAGGAACCGACCACGAACAAAGGGTGCTTTCATAAGGCGCCTAATGTCCAGTCCACACCACGCCTAATGTAAAGGAACCAACCGATATGCCAATTTGCCTGCGTTGGAGGAAGTGTGCAACGTTTAAATTTCGAACCTGTGTTGTAGCACAGATAAGTATATCCTTTCTTCCGGTAGGTATATAAACAATCGCAAGGCCAAGGGCCGTTCTAAACACTTGACCACTGTGGTCCATAGCACCCGAGAAATGATCCCCTCAGAAATCGCGTTTTGAATGCTGATTTTTGGAACATATTGGTACTGTTTACTGCCGTGCAGTGACCGATATATCGTATGATAAAAGTCGTTCCAGAGACATTATTTAATGGAGGGTAGCTAGGATTGTTCATGGCACTGGAAGCTGTGTGACCGTTAGAGTGTGCTTCAGAAATTACGATTACTCTTCTCCCTTGTTCCTACATGTTGTTGGAAGAAGGTTGACTTAAGACAGTTGTTATTTATTAAAAAGTAGTAATTGTTCGTATGTGGCTGATATTTAACAAGAATGATTGTACGATTACGTACAATCAGATAATCGTGTCTCATATCTGAAATGTGCGGTGCCTACAGAGCTAACACCAGCAGCACGGCTTTTAAACACAAGCGACGGCTGTGTATTAATCATCGACGATTAATACACCTTGGCTCTATGAGCAGTTTCATCCCAGCTATAGTTAGGAGGTTCTTTGCTTTTATGTGTGAACTCTGCAATGAAAATTACCTTAAGTTTATTTCAACAGAACAGTGAACTGGAGAAATAACAACCGAAAAAGGTCCAAAATTATGCCACCAAGCACTACGAAATTCATACTGTAGGGAACGAAGTCAGCCTTAGTCAGGGTCTTGATGATTATATCATATCAAACTGTCGACTAGTAGGACAAGAGGATTTTGTTACTGTAGGGTTGTATTACTGTTTTATTTTTTGTATTATTTACCTATGTGTAGTATTTTGTTGCACGTAAAGATTTGAAAGTCTGGTGGAGCAAGCCATTTTGGTGTCTGATCCATCACAAACGAATTTCTTATCACGACAAGAAAGACAAGTGAGATCTACTTTTACCAGATTCCACAGCTTGTCTCTAACTAGTACCAAGACACAGTGGTAACTGCCAGTATCTAAATTGTAGTATAATTCTTAGTAGAACAATCAATTAGTGTTTTGCTAGGGGCAATCTACAAACTAGATACTCTGTTGGAGTGTCTTGAACATTGAATTATTTTTGTACTTGTATAAGGGGTTTCATATTTGGATGAGAATACATTTGATGTGTTATGCTAGGGTCTACGCACGAATACAAATGGATCGAATTAATGTAGATAAGGGTAAGGAAGATGAAGAGATCGTAGAATCGGTAGTGCCAACATTAGAACCATTACAAAACATCTTCTTCGTGGAGATTTTATGGTAGCAAGCATCGATGCCTACCAGGAAAGATCTGTCGGCCGTTGTAAGTCAAGTAACATAGGTTCCTAATCAAATAGACAGTTTAACTGATAAAACAGTCGAATTAAAATAAGTACAGGAAGAGATTCTCGAGGCTTTGAGAAACCACACATCTGAAGTCAGTGAAATCATTGAAAGACACGAATCGTTAAAGGAAACTCTGAGTCAGTTTGCCGAACATGTAATAAATATATCCCTAGAAAAGCAGCCCCAAATAAAGGATCAATTATCCGTGGAGCTGTTGAAGTGGACAAAGGTGAATGACGAGCAGATGGTTCAATATGTTGATGAACATGGACAACCTGCTGAAAGTAGATGAACTAATGTTCCACGAATACAAGATGAAGCATAAAACATGACTTCATAGAACAATTGGTAGGTATAAAAGAGAAAGTATTGACAGTTAAGAAGGAATTAAGTGATGTTCATGGGGAGGTACAGGCTTGCCAGACTGAAATACCTTGACCTACATTGATTTCAAACACGAATCTACCTTCGGAATATCACAGTAAGAATGTACACCTATCATTGAATGGAACTGTAGCAGTCACGTCCTATGCAACCATAATTATGGAGAGAAGATAGCTGAAGCATAGACAATTTCCGGTCTACATCCCAGACAAATTGTCAATCTACCCAGTTATATTCATTCGAGGATTTCAAGGAGTATTACCACAGACAAGGTAAGAAGTAGAGAAAACCGCCTATGTTAACAGGGGAAGTGATGAAGCCTTATGAGCTACTGAAAAATAGCTTCTTGTTCAGCTTTCCTTGCAAAGTATTAGTCGAAAGGAGTGCAGAAGACAAAATGAAAAGAGGTATTCAATCCTGAATCCTTTTCTTTCTCAGACAGTACTTTGAAAAATATTTCAACATAACACATTACAGGGATGAGCTGATGCCATTTACATACTCAATGCGAGATTGCCAGTTCAGATTAGGAAAAAGTATGGCAAACCTCTGAATCGAATGTAGAAGAATTCATGACAGTACTTCATTCCACTGATTTATTCGATGAGGAGTTGAAAGCCACTTAAAGATATTAATGATATCGAGTTGCAGGACTAGGAATAATTAATATTCATGGCTTATCACTAAAATAAAACAAAAAATGTGAGTCGTCCAAGTAATTCCAGCGAACAGCAAAATACATGTCAGAGTAGGAAGGAAGGGAATCACTCAAGATTGAAATATCAACCCCCTATAGTTACGTAACCTGTAGTTGCAGTGACTGTCGAATGAAAACCATTATACAAAAGAACAGAGATATTTAACGTAGACATTACCATATCTAGCAGTGTAAATGTCAGTCATAGGAAGGAAAAGGGACTCTGGTGATAATGTTCAATTCATGAAATATAATGATGTCACAGATATGATGAAAGAAGTCTGCTTTGATTTAGATAAATGCAATAAAAAGTTATGACAGTTATTCTGGACACTAGTGAAGCATTTAGTATCTTTTCCTGCAATTATTTTCCGAAAAAAAATCAGAGAGGACAATGATACCTATATTTCGTGTGCAACTGCAGAATCCCTGGAGCTCTTTGCAGCTTATCTAAAGATGTAACATTATAGCTGCACTCAGAAGCTAGGAAGGGAAAAGGTTGCCATAAATTGCACATTTCTAGTAGTCGAAGGATTAATAGCAATCCGTGTAACAGGCCTTGAGTTTATAGCTGATAAGAACACAAAATAAACTTCTCCCTGGCCAATGTCACGTTCTTGGTAAGGTGATTGAAATGATTTACTACTGAAAGAAGATAGCCATGGTAAATATTTCCAAGCACTTTGGATAAATTGCATGATAAATGTCAGAGAGAAATCAATACTGATACTGAATGAATGTACAGAGGATTTGGGAGTGAAACCCCAGGTCCAGACAAAAGTAGAGGAACCGGATAATATGTCCAAAAGTCAAAGAAAATGGCTATCCCGACTAATAAATAAATATTTTTCTATGTTTGACGAGGAGCCTAGAGTGAGAAAAGGTTAGGTTTGTCTAGATATCACCCCCCATAAGATATACTGCAATAGTCTCTGATTCATTCCATGTCTGCAGAAGAAAGCAGTAGAAAAGGCGATAAATAGATTAGTAGACCAGAAACTGATGGAACTTTCCAACAGGCTGTACTGCATTCCACTTCTGATCTTTCCCAAATCAGGGGAAAGTAAGGTTACTCCTCAACGGTCAGGGACTTAATCAGGTAGTTATAACTCTAAGAACACATCCAGAAAATGTAGATGAACTGATACAGAAATTCTCAATTTAAAATACCTCATGAGTAATCTACAGATCTATGACTTTCTTATTGGTAGGTTGCATTAGTAGCTGAGTCACGGAAATTTATTGTGTATCTTAATGAGAGGA
Organism: Schistocerca cancellata; assembly: GCF_023864275.1. Lineage (NCBI taxonomy): Eukaryota > Metazoa > Arthropoda > Insecta > Orthoptera > Acrididae > Schistocerca > Schistocerca cancellata. Next base: position 643,326,922 of record NC_064627.1, read on the forward strand.
CGTCCTATCAGTTTACTGGTCTGCCAATTGGACTCAATTTAAATTGAGGGGGTTCTTAGCCATCTTAGATTTTGTACAAGTCCTGGACTTAGGAGTCATTTAACCCGATTTGTCAATCGATGTGGCAATAACATGTATCTTAATTAGAAAGACTATTAAAAGAATCTTTGCAGTTAACAGTTAGAGAAGAACTGCAAAAATCTCATTTGGGATGTTTATAGATCAGACATTTGTGGCATCTAATATATTAAAAGGAGATTTTATCATATAAAGAGAAGGTGTGTGAGGTGAGTGATAAAAAGTTTATCATTCCTAGGGTAAAAATCTTATGAAAGGGTACCAAGGCTTGGCCTCTTCTTTAGACAATCCCTTTTGGATCAGTCTATAAATACTAAGCCAAGGTTACTTATAAAAATGTGCATTGCACTGAAGTGCTGAATGCCAAGTGGCTTATGAAGTCACCTGGAGAGTATTGATAAATACACATTTGTCAATTCCAGTTCTAGGAATTTCACTGTAAATTTTCAGAGGTTCTAAAACGACTCATTCTGATGACATTTCGGAGGCCGTTGTGTGGGAGAGATCTGTGGTACAACTGCAAGTTCGGCCGTTTCGTGAGCTCAGGAACGTCCGCGGTGCCATCGTCGACCTGTGGACTCAACCAAGATGACAGTGCAGATATCTTCGGCGAAACGTCGATCCGGAGCTACAGAAGTCGCAATTCACGCTCGGGAAACCGCAGCCACCATGAAGCTTCCTTTGGGAGAACTAATAAAAAATTATTAAGTTCCTTTTTATGCTGCCCAACACGTCCATACTAATTCACTAGCCATAAAAGACAATAGCAGAAAACTTAATTATATATTTTTGTAAACGGTTAATATTTGCCACATCATGTGTCCCATTTGGGTCCAGCTCGAAAAGACGAGTGTTGAAAAATATGATGAGTCCTGTAGAAACTTAAGCTATGAAACAATTCTTTAACGTTTTACAACAATTTAATTTTCAAATTGTCGATCTAAATTATTAAACGTTTTTTTTCGAACGTCTATGGGTTTGAGGATAAGTTACAAAAGAAAGTGTATAGCAAAAGGAATTTTGTGTAATGTGCCCAAAGAATCAGATTCTTTTAATTTTGAAATCTGGGGAAGGTAAATCGATGTAAATGGAGAAAAACTTTAAATTAGCTCTTAATCAAAATGTTAATATACCCAGTAATCTTTTTGTAGAATAAGTCTACTTTGTTTGTGTAAAATACTTCTAACACCTTGTTAATGTTAATTTGAATATTGATTGGCTCCAGTTTATCTCAGTACCAGATGAAACCAGTTAAGGACATTTTAGAATTGATGGTAAACCATTTTCTGCGAGTCAGTGATGGCAGACCTTGAAGTAAAGAGAAGATGTGACGAGTTTTGTACTTCGTAACCGTGGTAGGGCCAAAACTGTATTTGGTTCACATTCCTTAGTAAGCATGTTTCTGAGTTACACATAGTGATGGTGGTGTTACAGCCAGGATTGTACATAGATACTCAATCTTTAGTAAGCTGGAACTGAAGATGGCAATCAGCCAAGGTAGTCTCGTTGTTAACAAATTATAATTTTATGCTTTATTCTGGTTAAGACTATTAAAAACGTAATTTAGCAAATAAGACATCGCTGTAGCACCGTCTTCCAAAAAATGTAAGACCTTAAAAAAAACTATGAAACCCTACCCAACTGAAAATATGGAGCTACTTTAACAAAAGGCTTATTTAATGAAACACTACCTATGCTAGACCCAAGCCTAGGCTGCGTAGTGCAAGTGATGTGGAAGGAGGAGCAACAACGTCTTAAATAAACTAGGGCTCACTAGCATAGCTGATAGCATCGTGCAAGACTTCCACGCTAGGGTTACAGTGAAGACTTAAAATTTAGTGAAAATGGAAAAACTTTATCTCGGAATGGCGGAACTAGCGGAAAAAGCTGCACAAGAAAAAAATCCACAATACATCTGACTAGCAACAATCAGCATCTGTTCACCAGAAGTTAGTCTGGAAACTTATTCTTCAGGGTCAACAACCAGGAGCAGTGTTTTCAGGGAACTTGTTCACCTAACTCAACAAGCATTCAACAATGAAGATACGCTTTGTAAGAAATTTTACCCCACTGAGTACCCAGTCTCACATTTCCAAGGTAGTGATTTGAAGACATTCGGATTCTCGGTGCCTGCGCCAAGCAAAGAATGAGTCAGAGAATTCTAAAACCTGCATTAAAAAACAAATCCATAAAATCAAAGACAGATACGTAAATTACTGAGTCACTGATACTGTAACTTCACTCGTAAAACAGGAAAACTTATAAGTTTAATACACTTCCTAAAGGAAAGGAAAATGATGACAACACTGCAAGAAACAAGTTTTCTGATGAACATCCTTCCGATTTAGGAATGAGGATATTTAAGGAAAAACCAGGACAAAGGGTTATGGAAAACGTACCCCAATTTGGAATAGATTCCATTCTAAAAAAAAATTATTTTAATCAATAATATATTTGAAATCAACCACTGAAAGATTTTTCGCACTAACATTTAAATCATCAAATTTTTAAATACACATGCACCAATAAGTGAGAAAAACAAAACACAGAAAGAGAACAGAAAGAATGTTTGGCAAACAACAGCCACCCAACTGCACTCCACCAAAAGAAGAGTTTCATTTTCATAAAGTAATCCAAATACAACCATACTCAGCCACCAATAACAGAGGAAATCAAAGAGTTCATAAAACAAAAATAACGAAGTGTCAGGAGAAGACGATATTGTTGCTGAATTGTGGAAACTACATAGTGCCAACGTTATTCTACATCTAATAGAAAGCATTAATGAAATTTTGACAGCAAATGGCTTACCATCAGAATGGACATCGGCATTAATACATCCACTATATAATGAAGGAAAGGAAACTGATCCTAACAATTACAGAAGGCTCTCCCTCCTACTAGTGACATATCTTGTGAATGGCATTATCTAAAGAGAGCTGAAGGATATTCTACCCACAACTACGAGAGTATCCAGCAGGATCTAGGAAGGGAAGGTCTTGTGTAGAGAATATACTAAATCTAAAGAACATAACAGAAATGATGAAAATCAGAAACTTGAAATATACAATAAGTTGTGTAAATTGTTATAAGGCATATTACGCACTTGATAGAAATGCCCTAATCAGTCTTTTAAGGGAACTTGGACTCAACATCAAAACAACAGAAGTAATTAAAGGAACTTAAACAAACAGAACATCAAAAGTAAAATTTATTGGAGAACTATCAACACCTTTTAAAGTAATTGCAAGACACGGAGGTGGTGTCACATATATATTTAAACTGCTCATTAGAGAAGGTAGTGAGAGCATGAAGAAAATGCCGCAATTCTAAGGGAGTTGAACTAAGAAGAAAAAAAACAAGTAATATAAACATAGATTGTCCGGCTTTTGCAGATGAGATGGCATTAGTTATTCACTCATCGGAGAGTGCCAAAGAACAAATCATAGAACTACCAAAACAAGCAGACAAATTAAAACTAAGATTATAATTTGAAAAAACACAGCCGGCTGGAGTGGCTGTGCAGTTCTAGGCGCTGCAGTCTGGAACCGAGCGACTGCTGCGGTCGCAGGTTCGAATCCTGCCTCGGGCATGGATGTGTGTGATGTCCTTAGGTTACTTAGGTTTAATTAGTTCTAAGTTCTAGGTGACTGATAACCTCAGAAGTTAAGTCGCATAGTGCTCAGAGCCATTCGAACCATTTGAAAAAACACATTTCGTGATAAATATCAATGATACCACTGCAAATGATAAAATTGATAAAAATATAGTATCTAAAACAAATTACTTTAAATAATTTAGAAGAACAGATAACAAGCAACAGAAAAGATAGCCATAGAAAACAGAGTGTATAAAATGGATCGGGCATTTAAATATATATACAACAAAATAAATTTTAGTACTGGGACACAATACGAAGACACCATCGAGTAGTGATTAGGCGTGAAACTCTGTATACAGCAGAAATACTCAAACAAGATTTGGGGATGTTGAAAAACTGGAAGAAGTTGAAAGAAGAATTCAAAGGAAAATAATGGGACGTAGAAGTAATAGTAATGTTGAACACAAATTAAGATCAGACAGAGAGCTCTGTCTGAAAATTTTAAAGCTAACTAATATGATGAGAAAACGAAGACTACTCTTTTACAGCAAAATAGACTGAATGCATAATAACAAACTTACCAAGCAATTTACTAAAGAGTCACAAATCCAAACCCACGTGGTTCACCGCAATTGACAAAGATGCGGAAAACACAGGAAATACGATAGGTATAACAGATAAGAGAATATGTTTTAGAGAAGCAACACGAGCGGCAGGATTTATGGCAGAAAGGAGCCTGCAAAAGAAAGAAAGTAAATCCATGAGGAAAAGGAAAGATGAGCTCAAAAGATGAAGGATATCTGTTACCTTGGTATATATTTATTCCATTTTTTTATATCTCCTCATTCCCCTCTCTTTCTCCACATCTTCTCCTCTGTCCTCTCTGTGTGTGTTACTCCACGCCCCACCCCCCCCCCTACTCTACAATTGCTCCTTCCCCATCTGTCCACCTCCTCCCATCCTCTAATACCATCTCTTACCCTCCCTCTCTCTGACCATCGAATCTTACCACATCTCTCATTGTCGATCACCCTCTCCCCTACTACTGTTTTACTTTTCTCCACTTTCCTACCTCTGTCAATATCCTCCTGTCCCCTCCCTCTGTCCATCTCCTCCTCTTCTCTTTATGTACCAGTTTTCTCCTCTTCCCTCTGTTCTTCTACTGTTTCTTTTATCTGTCCACTCCTCCTCTTCCATCTACCTCACCTTTTCCCCACCCCCTCCCTCTCTATCCATCTGCTCCTACATCTATCTGTGTCCATCGCCTACTTAACCCTCATAGTCTGTCCATCTCCTTCTCCCCTCTTTCTCTCTGCATTATCACACTCACCCCCAATAGCAAGATGGTGTTACGTACCCCTGCTATCCTTTTCTCCAAATCGTAGCTACTATATGAACGAAATATCGTTTAAATTGTTCCACCCCAAATAGGAAGATGGTGTTACATACCCCTGCAATTCTTTTCTCCAAATCGTAACTGCTATGTGAACAAAATTTCGTTTAAATTGTTCCATGGGTTTAGGATGCGCTCTATACCTGTGTCTTTGACCGAATATGCACATATATGTTTCACATATATTGTGCATATGTAGCACGTATTTGTACACATATCTGACCTGCATCTCTAGCGAATTTCACTCTGCAGTTTCTATTTCACGCAGGTAAATATTTAAATCGTTACATCTCCTGAGCTATGTGCTTTGCAATTACATTTTCTTGCAGGTACTTCCAGTGGTATATGTTGTGTCCTGCCCACTCGTCTAATATAGGATACCCAGGAAACCTTGTAACATCCCAGGCTTATGGTAACCATCCTAGCATTATGTATTACTAGATTAATACTCTTATAGCTCTAGCTATAATTTAATTCAATTACTTTTCGATAATAGGAGAAAGTCTTTTAGAAAAATAATAGCAGTACCAAACAATAGTAGTTACAATACCCTTTGTACCATAAACAATCAAAATCAGAATCAGGAAATTAATATATGGAAAATGTTTGGATAAAAGAACAATATATTTTGTTCTCATCATCTGTAAATGGTAGGAATTAAATCTCTAGCCTAATTAGCAAAATATAGATAATTGAACGTTTAGCATTGTTAGAATGCTTATTTATGCAATTTCAATATTAACGTGTTTTTTATGTCTTTAGTAAATGTCTTAAATTTGTTCTAGGAAAGGAGGGATTATTATAGAGTGTTTGATAATGTTGTTAAACTATTTCATATTATAAATTATGTTGCATTATTATAACCAGTATTACTTTGTAGGAAAAGTATAAATATACAGCCTCGAGTATTGTTAGGGCAGATGAGTGTGGGACCCACTAGAGGACAGATCAATGCATACAGTTGAGATAAGTTCTCGGTGCGTGATTCTGGTTTGGATTTACAATAGAGCAACTCGTATGTTGGACATTGTCTAAAACAGCCTATTAGAACAGTGCAGTGACAGATTATTTCGGAGTGTTAAACAATTTGATTTAATATTGCAAAATGCAGATGATATGTGACTTTAATTCGTACTCTGTTGAGTATTAATGTTGAACAATGCAATGGACCTCACACAGGCATTTCTACCAATTTACAGTATCTGGACTATTTAATATCGCCTCTGTAGTATGTGCTACCGTAGGTTAGCTGTAACAACGAGGCTTATTACACCGAAGATTGATCATGAGCTCATAAGATACAGGTTTTGAAGTGAATAAATCTATGTACTTACTTTACTTCAGTTGTGGCCTATATAATTTTAGTGAAATCTATTATGGTATCCTGTATTTATTGAACAAGCATATTTAGCTTAGTATGTAGTCGTCGAGGGGCACCGAAGGCTAAGTATTCACAGGTATTTTAACCATTTTAACTACTCACTTAACAGTGGGACGTTACAAACTGTTTCTCGCATCGCTAGACAACAATTAAAGCAAATAGTATTTTGAAGTTCAGTACAACAGGAAAAGATTACAATACTTAACTCTGTGAAATACAGAAGTGTCGTAAGCAATCGGCGACAGACAAATAAGAAGGCTCCTCAGTACTTGCAATTCGTAATACAAAGGAAACAATACAGGTCCTAAGTCACTGCTGTAGCCTTCGTAGAACGGCACGTCTTCAGCTGGGCCGCGGCCAGACGGCGCGGCGCTAATGTCCTGTTCGTTCAGATGTCGCTACTGTCCCGTTGTCGTCCTAGAGGAGGGTCGGTCAGTGTGCTATTGGCTGACGTCGTCTCACAGCCCTTTCTGCTTTAACGTTCTTGACCGCCATGCCGGCGCTTGACGTTACGCCGGAACAGTATACGTACATACTGTAAAATGTATTATGAACAGAGTTAGTAGCAAAGATATAATAAATTGAAACATCATGCATGATGCGACACTTTTTCACGCATCTTAGTGTTTATGGCGCCATATCTCCTTAAGTGGGTGTCGTACACAGATGGAATTTTGCAGGTACAGTCAGCGGTGTTTGTGAATACAGTCTGAAAAACGTGTCATGAATATAATAAGTAGTAAATAAGTAATAAAATTAAAACTTCGTACCTGATGTGGCAGTATCACTGCACGAACAGCGAGAATGTAGTAAGTGGTAAACCTTTCCCTTTTCATCATTTTGTTGGGGTTGTCAACGAGAAAAAATTTCGGCAGGCTTTGAAATTACGTGTGAAGTTTGTTGCAAACCAGTAAGTCATTTTCAAATACTGAATCATTACAGTCTCTGCATTCACAAGTCATGTGCTACACTTCTCTTTCGCCCACTACTCCTTTGATAGATAGATGGTTGTTAACCCATCTGCGATTCCTTCCAGACAGTAGGTGATATGTGTACCAACTCTGGTTGGAATTGATGCAGTTGGTTAGGAAATGTGGAACATACATACATACAGGCATTTTTATAACATTTATAGGTTCCTCCTTCCACCCACTGATTAAGCTGTGTCAATGTAATTCCATCATGAGCTCTGGATCATCCGACAACAGCTACTCGATGAAATACTCGAATAATAATAGTGTACTAACAATCGTTATTTTGCTAGTGTTTTATTAGGCAACCAGTTTTAACGTTCCATTCACGTGATCTCCTGGTCTGCCACATGACTGACAGAAAGTAGCACTCGTTCGCATATAAGAGAAGGCACCAATGGCACATGGCTCTGTAGGTATCCGAACTTCATAAAGCACTTCGTCTTCAGGCCACGGGTGGCCTACCGGGACCATCCGACCGCCGTGTCATCCTCGGTAGAGGATGCGGATAGGAGGGACGTGGGGTTAGCACACCGCTATCCTGGTCATAAGATGGTATTCTTGACCGAAGCCGCTACTAATCGGTCGACTAGCTCCACAATTGGCATCACGAGGCTGAGTGCACCCCGAAAAATGGCAACAGCGCATGGCGGCCTGGATGGTCACCCATCCAAGTGTCAACCACGCCCGACAGCGCTTAACTTCGGTTATCTCACGGGAACCGGTGTATCCACTGCGGCGAGGTCGTTGCCTATCCGAAGCATGTTAAATTGTGGGCTCACTAACAAGACGCAGGTAACCAATGCGCGATTAATGAACATGTGTGTCATCTTTCACTGGCGAACGTCTGTCAGCGTGAGCCATACAACGTTCAGCACAGCCACTGTGCGGTGGCCTGGAGAGACGGGACGTGGTGGTGGTGTTTTGTCCGCTGGAGCTGAGCGGCAGCCGCCGGCGCCAGCACGCCGCCCACCCGGCCAGTCGGAAGTAGCGGCGTTTCATTAACGGCGCTGATTCCGTCCCTCATCGCGGGCCGTAAAACTGCCGTAACCGTAAAGTGGTGGGGTGGGCGGGGGCGGAGAGGGCCATCCAGCGTGCTCTCTGCCCCCGCTCGTTCAGACGCCGCCTCCTGCTCCCGTAGCAACAGTAGCTGACGTTCGTAATTACACAGCCTGTTACTGCTACACGTGCTGCCACTCACTCTCTCTTAACAGGCTATCGTCGCTGCTTTTCTGTACATTGCGTTCGCTTCAAAATGTAAACAGCGACAAGGATGCCAAAACACGAAAATGACACATTGTACTTATACAATACTGTAGGAAGAATATAAGATTTATTTTGTAGCTGATCTAGAATTGTAAACAATGAAAAGTTTATTACTCTTCTCTGCAGCCTCTGAGAGCTATACTGGCTTCGGCGCAGTGGTCGGCACACCGGCTCCCCATTCAGCAGGACGACGGTTTAAACCCGTTCCGGCCATCCAGGTTTGGGTTCTCCTTGATATCCCTAAAATCGCTTCAGGCAAATGCCGGGCTCATCCTTTGAAAGGGTACGACCGTTTTCCTTCCCCATCTTTGACACAATCTGAGCTTGTGCTCCGTCTCTAATGAACCTGATGTCACCGTACGAACCGATTCCTTCTTTCTTCCCTTTTCAATAGCTATAGCCCAAACTGGCATCGAGTCGAACCTACCTCCAAAAGACATGCGGTACTTCATTTCATGCTGATTCAGCTCTCTAAGAGAGATCATTAACCTTACTGCCTCGCCACTAGCTCGGTCGCAGTTTCTCAAGGAACCTACAGCAGATGATCCCAGTGAATATCTGGAAGGCTGGAGATGTTTTACAAGTTCGTGGCGCGCTCCATCTGTAATTCAGTATGTTGGTGGCCCATCGTTAGCCTTGATGACAGTTTCCACTCTCGCAGACCTAAATTTAATCAAGTGCTGGAAGGTTTCTTGCGGAAAGCAGCCCATTCTTCACACAATGCTGCACTGAGGAGAGATATCGATGTCGGTAGGTGAGGTTGGCACGAAGTCGGCGGGAGAAGATGACCTCGACGTGGAGCTCTCATAAGCCCCAATACACACACACGAAGTCGGCGTCCCAATACATCCCAAAGGTGTTCTATAGGATTCAGGTCAGGACTCTGTGCTGGCCAGTCCATTACAGGGATGTTATTGTCGTGTAATCATTCCGCCAAAGGCCGTGCATTATGAACAGGTGCTCGATCGTGTTGAAAAATGCAATCGAAATCCCCGAATTGCTCTTCAACAGTGAGAAGCAAGAAAGTACTTTAAACATCAATGTGCGCCGGTGTTGTGATAGTGCCACACAAAACAACGAGGGGTGCAAGACCCCTCCATGAAAACCACGACTACAACACCACCGCCCCAGAATTTTCACTTTTGGTACTACACTTGTTGCCAGATGATGCTTACCAGGCATTCGTCATACCCACGCCCTGCCATTGGATTGCCACATTGTGTGCCGTGATTCGTTACTCCACACAACCGTTTTTCCAATGTTCAGTCTTCCAATGTTTACCCTCCTTACACCAATAGAAGCTTCGTTTGGTATCTACCGGCGTGATGCGTGTCTTATGAGTAGCCGCTCGACCACGGAATCGAAGCTTTCTCACCTCCCGCCTTTCTGTCATAGTACCTGCAGTGGATCTTCATGCAGTTTGAAATTCCTGTGTGATGGTCTGGATAGATGTCTGCCCATTACACATTACGACGCTCTTCAACTATCGGCGGTGTCTGCCAGTCAACAGACGAGATCGACCTGTACGATTTTGTGCTGTACGTGTCCCTTCACGTTTCCACTCATCATATCGGAAACATTGGACCTAGGGATGTTTAGGAGTGTGGAAATCTCGCGTACAGACGTATGCCACAAGTGACACCCAATCACCTGACCACGTTCGAATTCCGTGAGTTCCGCAGAGCGCCCCATTCTGCTCCCTCACGATGTGTAATGACTACTGAGGCAGCTGATATGGAGTACCTGACAGTAAGTGGCAGCAAAATTCACTTAATATTAAAATCGTTTCTTTTTGGGGGTGTCCGGATACGTTTGATCATATAGTGTATTTCCAATGATAATTTAAGACAAGACAGCAAGGGAAACGTGTGATCTGCCGTTATCTTGTTGAAAGATAACGTTCTGGAGGATTCGAAGTATAGCACAGCTACCGGCCTTTAAACGTCAGAAATGTAACACTTGCTGTCCAGCTTACAGGCTGTGCTGACCAGAAGTGACCGTTTTCTGTAAGACATATTTAGCTTTTGCTTGTTTCCTGCTTGGTCCTCAGATTTAATCAGTTAATGAAACGATACATTATTTAATGTACTTAAGTTAACGATGAAAGAACACAAAGATATTAATTTCATAAACTTCAGTTTTTTATGTCTCATGTATGAAGAAAAATGGATTTTGTCTTGTCTCATGTGTCCATAATATTATACTTGATTGAACCTGTAGCCATTTGAAATAAATAAATATTCGCTCACTGACAAAAGGTTGTGGACTGTTAGTTTTCAGTGTAGCCAGTGCCATAGTCACAAGTGGTGGTGGTTCGATGCAGGTTCTTTGATGATATTGATGGGCAAGGTCAACATTTGGGCTTTCTCTGCTTAAAAATCGTGCACAAATGTGGGTGCACGATTGTGTTGTTGGTTTCATGACTTACAAAATCAGAAACTATATTGTCGTACACTTCTATATAAAATCATCGACCATAAAACATAACATCAATAAGTGTAGTTAATTTTACTTAGAGGAGTTTAATAATGGGAAGATCATTCTTCCATATTCTGTGGAGTCGGAAAGGCCAAATGCTGAAAAGTATTACAGAGTACATCAAGTGGAGAATCTAAAGATTTACTATTCACGATAGGATGTGAAGTAAAATTAAGACTTTTTCTATAATCTTTTTATGTTTATGTCAATGCAATTATGTATTAAGTGAACTCATTCATAATAAATGCCAATGTATGTCGTAAGTGACAGGTTGAGAGTGTCACCCTACGATAGTTTTCTGAAATGTACAGTGTAGTGCCAAATGCAAATATCGACAGTGTATGTATCGGTTATAAATAATTTTATGTGGATATACATGTAGGTGAGTTTAGCTATGGGAATATGGGAGCCAAGTTGTTGAAGCGTGCTCAACGCAAGGTTTGTTTATGTTAAAGTATTTTTTTAAAAAGTTGTTATTGTTTCAGTAATGTGAGGCTCTGGTGCTGTCGAGAGGAAATTGAACACCATGCTCACATACACACACACACACACACACACACACACACGTATATATACAGTATAGTCCAGTCACATTAGTGTGACCACCGCCTACATCAAGGACAATAACAACTCATACATGGCAGGTAGCAGCACTAGAAGTGGGTTAAGCAATTTATCAGAGGTGTAAAAGGGCATAATGATAGGCTTCAGGCACGAATGTGAGTACATTTCCGAAACGGTAATGTTTGTAGGCTACTCGTTTGCCGCCATGGTTAAAATATAACGTGCATCGGAAAATGGCGCAATCTAAAACTGGCCCTGAGGTAAATATATTGCACCATGGGCCACAGATGATAGGGGTGAACAAAGGCTGCGGAGGTGTGTCCTGTGAATAAACCGGCAACTCCTCAGCAACTGACTGTCCTGATCAACAAATAGTATCACCTCGACGACCGTTCAGCGAACACTGGTGCATATGCGGTTCCGCAGCAGCCATCTGTTCATTCACCCATGCTGACAGATGTTCATCAGCGACGAAGGCTGGATTTGCACTCCAGTATCGCAACTAAACGTCCACTGAGTGGCGTCAGGTGCCTGTTTCAGATTACAGATGCCTGTTGGCGTGTAAGGCATGAAACGCCTCAAAGTAAACACCTTGCAACAATCGTCGGAAGGGTCGAGGCTGGAAGACAGAGATTTACTGTCAGCAGAATGTTGCATGGCGTTTCATGGGCGACCTCGTCATGGAGGAAGCTACAGTGCATGAGAACAAGTATTCAGCTATCCTTGGAGACCACGTCAGTGTTGGGGCAAAGACAGTACTGCGCCACTCTACATTGTTTGCCAGATGTATCCAAGATGGCTGCAATGACATCATCCAAGATCGAAGGGTGTAGACTTCACAAGATGGCGGCACTGACGTCATTAAAGATGGCGGAATCTGGCGGGAAGTTCGAATTTTGGCAGGAAGATAGATCTATTGGGCTACTTCCACTAACTTAACCCCCTATCCCAGAAAATGACGGGAAATTCGAATTCCATCAAGATAATGCAACACACTTCTACAAACCTAAGAAAGTGGTAAGATAGGTCAATTGGGCTTCCTCCACTAACCCAAGTCATCCAACCGCCACTTCTTCCTAGGGATTGGTGGAAAGTTTGAATTTGGCGATAAAGAAAGGACACAAGGGCTATCTCTACTAACATAAGAAAATGGGAGGAAAGAGAGGGTGCTTGGGCTACCTACACTAAGATAAGTTAACTGACCACCACCTTTTCCTAGGGATTGGTGGGAAAAGGACTCAGTCTGTGCTGGACATTAGCCTTTATTACTTTGCATTCACTAGTCTTTATCTAAATAATTTGATGCAGTACAGCCATCCAGTGTGCTCACCATGAGGTCCAGATACCAACTGGCCTAGTACACAGTACCACCCCCAGAGGGCGCTCTCATCCAAGACATAATCCACGATGGCGTCATGACATCAGCTGATGATGCAAGTACCATCATCCAAGATGGCGGGAAACAGTGTGTTCGAAACGACATCACGATCTAGTACACAGTACCACCACAAGGATGTGCTGTCATCAGTCCCATGAAGTAACACAATATGTTGGGAGAAAATGGTGGGAAACAGTGTGGTCAGCAAGAGGTCTAGACCTAGTACACAGTACTGGCACCAGAGGACTCTGTCATCCACTCCACAACATAATGACTGTCTGGAGGGGAAAGTGATTCAGCCTGGACAGGGCTGCTGGAGAGAGGAAGTACTTGATTTATTTTGAAGCAATTTATTTAGGGAGGATTAGAGAAATTATATTAATCACACTGATACAAATGACAAGTTTGGACTTGCTTGGGGGGTCATGTCCCATGTTCCACAGACCTGTAAACTACTCCTAAATAACACACTGCAGACACGCTAACAACTCCTAAATTACCATAATAATTTCATACAAACATGCAAACTCCTGATAAATAATGAGGTATACTGATGTGCAGACACGACATCGGCTTGTAAACTGCAAATAACACATAGCACAGCCTACAGACCTGGACACAAAAAATGCAACAGACACACAGACAACGTCTGCAGGTGCTGCCCACTGCCCCCCTGTTCACATGACCGCATAGGAGGCTACTGCACACGCTCCCAGAAGTTGGGATGCACCAGCACAACCTGTAAAATGATGTATAGGTTCTGGTTCAGGTCCTGCAAGCATGAGGTGGTGACATCCCTTTCATACTTGGTAACTGATAAATTCTTCTCGAAATAGATGTTCACCTAGGCACCATTGCTGACGTGACCAGACGGGAGTGAAGACCTATTTGCAGAGTGCAGACGCTCCAAGGGCGAGCCACAATGAGATCCATGCCAGCACGAGCCATCAACGTCACAACGATGCTGATGGCATGTGAAAACTATTTGAGTGTTATCTGATGTCACATGTCTATCTAAATAAGTGCCAAGTCATCCTCTGGACTGTGCACACATGTGTTTGCTGCTGCTCGTGCAATCCCTATCTATACATGCGGCCCAGAGACGACGTATTTGCAAAGTGACTCACCCTCGCAAACGCTACAGAAAATGGTTCCACACTTCGAAATTCCTAATGGAACATGCAGGACGTGTTTAGCTGTGCTTAACTGCCAAACCTAACTGACATAGCAATGCAAAATGTGCTCGTGTAGCTATAAACCACCGCAAGTGAATCTAACAATGTTCTCAATCTTAAACTAATATCACATGGATATGTAGAAATAAGAACCAAGACAGACTCCTGGAAATTGTATGATGTCCCAGAAATAGGTACCACTCGCTTTTGTAAGACCTTCTGTGATGTGTCAGCTTGTATGCAAGGAAATTGATGTCCTAACAAAAACTGTTTACAAATATAGTGCAGAATAACGTTGAATGCCTTCTTCCTCGCGGTCCTAACGTGGCACCCCATCCATCATGTGTTACCATTCCTGCTTTCAACATACGCAAACGTTCTCACTGTTATGTAGAGACTCCTATACCCCAGTGCAAAGGATGTTTTGTGAAATAAATGGAACAGTGTGATTAGCTCTTATCGGATTTGCCCTCTGAATTACTGATGCTGCCTGTGTGGAAACACTGTCCACCTTTCTTTTGTCTTTGAAGACCAGACTTTCAGCAGTTATTTTACGCAGATCGCCATATTGCACCAGCAATGAAACCTTACAAACTATCCAACATATCGTCAAATATGGGAAGACTCCTACTCAATTACACTGCTCTCCCACCAAGGACAGGAGCTTGAATATTAGAATGTGAAACCAATTTCCAACCCTTCAATATATGACCAAGTACCGTGACGACCAAGTAAACACTCAATTCGTAATCTGTGCCATACAAAGTGAGCCCTTTTACATAATTCATACTAATACCATGAACACAGACAACACCGTACATATACTCACTGCAGTAAATATTTCCCATGAGGTCGGGCTGGCATCCAATACGTGACCAGAGCGCCTCAGTGGATAAGCCTCAGGCCGAGCGGTTCTATGCCCTTAAGTCTGGATCCACACTGTCACTAGAGTCGCAGGTTTGAATCTTGCCTCGGGCATGGATGTGTGTTGTCCTTAGGTCAGATAGGTTTAAGTAATTCTAAGACTAGGGGACTGATAACCTTAGATGTTAAGTCCCATAGTGCTTGGAGTCATTTGAACCATCTGAAGTCACTCTCAGAACTGTTGTAAAAATTAAGCCTTATTTCCCCCTTGGCACAAATGGCTTATTGTTTCTGTTCTGGGCATGCTTACTTTTCTACACCCATCTCCAGACTCTGCGATTACAACAACATACCTAATTTAGCATCGGTTTGCTAGAATATCATACCATTTTCGCGGTACTTCTCGATATCAAGCACACAGCAGTATCCTACTGATCACTCGTGCAATGTAATTCCCTAGATATAGACTGGAAATAATTTCTCTACAAACCTGAAAACCCCAAACTTTAGATAGGTGGGGTGTGCTGTAAACCACTGACTAACTATAAACTTGTCACGTCTGTGAAAACATTTACACGAAAACAAGAAAAAAAACAGTAGTCGAAATTGATATTTCCTCTCACGAAAAACAATGTCTGTGATGAAGGACATTCCAAATCATCCATTTAATTTACAAGGTCAATTAAGATGTTGCTCTTGTCTAGAGAACCGGCAAGTGTGTCTTCCACATGCTAGACGCAAACGCCACAATCGATTTTCTCTCAACTAAATAAAGGCGCGAAATTTGCAGAAGCATTCAGCCGAACAATTTCCATGAGAGGGAATAACGGTGAAGTGCAAACGCACCTCCATATTCAATCTTCTCAGATTTCCTTGTGAACATGAAAGCTATCGAACACATACTAAGTATTAGTCCAGTATTCTGTCATCTAGAGGACAACACAGTTAATTCATCTACATTCCTACTCACCAACATGCCTCTACATTTTGACAGCTTCTACTGTTAACAGGAAACATGAATCACCTCTTCACATATATATATATATATATAATCCCTGTACTTACAGCTAAATGTTACGATCGTGGTCTCAGTTGAACAACAGTCAGCAATGAACTAAGTATCAGAAATATACCCTGTTGATGGCTGTGGCTCTGGAAATAGAAATAGAAATATCAGTACCGTTCTTATGACTTGACATACTCTTCCCTTTTCTGTCTCAGCACTCGGCATCAAACCCATACCTTCCTTACGAATGGACATAGTCATTTACTTTTGCACATATTGGAATAGAAACACATACTTCACAAGGTGAACCTATCACGCACTCCCTACTACTAAGAAAAATACTTCGTCAATAACTGATCGCTGGCGATGCGAAATAATGCTGACCGAAAATCACCAATGCGTGGACATGTCTCATAAGTTTTTCTTCTGAGTGCCACCACTTTGTCTTAGAAAGATAGGTTTAATCGTCCTACAAACAGCCAGATGTTAAGAAACCCGACCCCAACAACTACTGTATTATAATGCCACAAGCAGTCTAGGATCTACATGTGCACACAAGTATCAATGTTAAATTCCATATTGGGTTTATAAAGCGAGCTTTGGCATTACCTTCGAATTAATATGTTTTTTCCAGTCAAATACCGAGACCGTAGGAGTGTACATTATGAGACCAGCAGTCTGGTTACACGTAGCCAACGATGGAACCTCGTGTTCAAATCGCTGAATTTTTAAAGTGATTCAGCTAATGGGTGTGAAACTGGTATTTGCATCCCCCCAGGGCAGCGTCGCTAGATATTTCTTCAGTATTTGTAATGAATTCTGTCTCAATGCAATGTCAGAGGGTTGGTGATATATCTATTGGGCTTTAAGTAATGGTTGATTGAGAAGTTTCACAAACCGGTGGTGTGATGATTGAGATCGTAAGAAATATACAGGAGCTTTTCAGATCTCTAGTGCCACACTATCCGCTAGAAATGCTGTCTGGGATTTGGAATCAAGTCCCTCCATTCAAGCTAATACCTGCATTGGATCCCATGGAGAAGACTTTTATGGAATACATCCACTAGTGAAGCATATTTCTGGCACTCTCACATCTCGAAAAGAGTCACATTTCTCGAACCTGTCTGCTAGAGTAAAATTACAGTCTCGTTTTAAATAGTCCCTATGCGTCCGGCAACAGCCCTCTCAGACTCTGCACTACCATCCCTGCAGCTTTTCTCATGTGATCGTGCTAATGTAAGTCGGAACTGAGTAAACGTTGGAGGAAACTATATCTACCACCTTCTGTATACCGTGCTGAAACAGGCTAAGCTGTGACAGGACTGTGTTTTGACCATTCGACAGAAACGGGAACTGAGAGAAGACGAAGATTTTTGCTACTGCATTGTAGTGCACTCCCTAACTACATATAAGTACTACAGATCCATTCACATCTATCTGTCCCAATATCCTATCTTCGTTTTTCTATACCCTCAACCAGAGAAAAATTACAAACTATAAAAGCACAACTAACTTCATCGAATAGAGTACTAGATAAGATTTTTATTGCATCTCCTTACTCCCACACATCGAAAACACATACCACATGCACACAGGCATCGAGCACATGTGACGATCCTATTAACTGCACAGACTAGTTTAAAGTTCCATCACCTCTACTCTAGGAGGGTGATTGTATCCTGCAGACTATACTGTAAGTTGCAAAAGACGCCCCCTGAGGCCCTGTCCAATTTTTTGAAACATTGTATTTTTTCTGCTCTAACGTGCTGTGTACACTACTGAACAAGTTTTTCTGCCATGACTTCGAGGTATGTGTCAGGTTCTAAACTGACATTAAGACATTCTGATCCAAGGCCTCTCACAGACAACAACGACATCACCTCAAAATACCGTTATCCAAGACATTGCACTGTGACGTGATTGATATCATTGAAGATAGCTGGTGTGAATTCTGCTGATGACGCGATTGACGTCATTCATTAAGACGTTCTGATCCATGATCTCTCGCAGACAACAAGGACATCACCCCAAAGTACAGTTATCCAAGACGTTACACTGTGATGTTATTGACGGCTTTCAAGATCACTGTTTTGGTGCTAGCCACATCCAGAAGGTGTCAGCCCTCCTTAAAACTCCTTCTCCAGCTAAAACAAGCGCTGTCAGTCAATCATTATGTTGTAACCTTCAGCATGCCAGTGGACGGATGGGCTGGAAAAGACACTGTCATTCTGCTAAAATAATACGTATCACAGTTGATACTGTGAACAATTTTAGCACCTTTACACTAATTTCAACACCGACCAATGATGTGACAGCGTGTTTTTCAATTTCGATATCGTAGCTAAACCAACACTTCTCCACTTTGCGAGTATCATTGCAACTGTTGATAGATGACTGTGCAGTAAGTCTGTTCATTGTTAATTCTCGGATTCATACATCATCAACTTATATCAGACAGCACTCTACATATTCCTAACACCACAAGAATAGTGCTTAATTTACGACCTATCTCTATGCTGATGGGAGTCATAAAGCATTCTCACAGTCTGAGGGTAAAATTAGTCACAGAAAGACACCCCTAACTCTGTAATGGACCAACCCGCCATGCAGCACCATTACCAATGTAATATACAATCTAACAGAAGAAGTCCACTACATTCCGTGTCTTGTGAATGAATGAAGCTTGCCGAGTCCTCGCCCATCCAAGTGCACAAGATTTCTCGAGATGTGCCCATGTCGAGCAGGTTAGTACTCCTCATCGATGTATGGTAACAGATTTGAAAGTGCTGTGAAGTAATATCTGATGGTTAAGAGGAGAAATAAATGGTTAATTTTGGTGCGCAATGGAGCTCCAGGCGGATGGAGTTCGAAGCATTTTTACGTAAATCAACCAAGCTATTAATTTTAAAGTATTATTCCAGAGTCTAGGATCAGTACCTGGACGGCATTTGTAAGAGATAATGTAAACACATGCACCCCTAAGGCTACAACGTTCCACATTTAAAACAGGCTATAATGTTAGATCACTTGTGTTCCTGACCTATCAGTCGTATGTAGTGCTGCTGACATTCCAATGTAAGAAATATATTTCAGGGTGCGTGACATATGTTCATCTTCCTGGTTTGTCCATGATAAACTATGTTATCGAACTGTAAAATGAGAAAACTACTTCCTTGAAGCAATGGCTGTGTGTGATACGAGTATAATATAGTTTTCGAGAATTATAGCGTCCACTGTTCACCTCCCATCGCGTTTCAGAAATTATACCATGTCAGCATCAGCCCTATATAAAATTATGGTTACTAATGTGGAATACCTCTTACATGGAAACAAATAAAGGCATAGCAGTAGTGTCCGACATGTGAAAATAACAAGTAATTCCGTCGCTAACCCTGCTATCACCACATCTGTCATGCAAATGTATATATGGGGTGTGCAGTGCCTCACAAGCGCCTATCACTAACTGAGTTATGAAGCTGGAGTCTTGATTTTAAACCTAAGATGCCACAGGGCGATGGAGTACATCACGTAAATCATAGCTCATTTAGAGGAATCTGTCATGTTTAATCACATATGGGATGGAAGTAATCTGATGACCGATAGTTTTACCATTAATGATAGCAAGTAGACAGTGCTTTAAAACACACCCAGAACACGTGGCTGTATGCAAGCAGAACACGAGCTATGCTGTGCAATTAATGCATCCTGACAGATCTACATTGCGGTAAATATCTAGTGCCACGAGTATAAGTATGGTGCTGTCTGTCTTCAAGGTATATTTACAAATTATGTGGAAGGGCTGAATTTATATGGCGCAGAATACAAACTGAGTGTTTACTAGATCGATACAGTATGCCTTGATATATTAATGGGTCAGAGATTGGTTTCACGTTCTAATATTCAAGCTCCTGTCATCGGTGGGAGAGCAGTGTAATTGAGTAGGGGTCTTTCCGTATTTGACAATATGTAGGGTAGTTTGTAAGGTTTAATTGCCGGTACAATACGGCGATCTGCATAAAATAAAGGCTGAAAGCCTGTTCTTGAAAAAGAAATAATAAGGGTGGACGGCGCTTTCACACTGGCAGCATCAGTATTTCAGGGGTAAATTCACTAGGAGCTAATCATACTGTTTCATTCATTTCATAAGACTTCCTTTGTGCTGGGATATAGGATTCTCTACATAGTGGTGAAAACGTTTATATATGTTGAAGGCTGGAAAGGTCACATGTGATGAATGGGGTGCCACGCTAGGACTATGGGGAAGGATGCATTCAATGTTATTCTGTGCTATTTTTGTAAACAGGTTCTCTTAGAGCAAGAATTTCCAAGCATAGAAGCCGAGACATCACGAAAGATCTTACAAAAGCGAGTGTTAGCTATTTCTGGGACGCTATACAGTTTCTGGGAGTTCGACTTGGTTTTTATTTTTACATAGCCATGTGATATCAGTATAAGAGTGAGATCCATATTAGATGCATTTGCAATATCTTTCGCTACGCGAGTGCATTTTGCGGTAGTTTGTCAGTTATGCTTGGAAGTTAAGCATGGCTAGACGAGTCTCACACGTTTCGTTAAGAATCATGAGCTGTAGAACAGTTTTCTATAGCGATTGTGAGGGTGAGTCACTCTGCAAATAGGACTTCGCTGGAGCGCGTGTTGTGAGAGGGACCACACCAGCAGCGGCAAACACACGTTCACGCGGCCCAGAGGATGACATGGCGTTTATTTAGATAGACATGTGACGTCAGTATAACACTCAAAATAACTTTCGCATGCCATCGGCAGCGGCGTGAGGGTGTTGGCTGGCGCTGAATTGCATCCAATGGTGGCTCATGCCCTTTGAGTGTCTGTGCTCCCATCTGGTCGCATCAGCAATGGTGTCTAGGTGAACACGTATTTTGAGAAGAATATCTCAGACACCAAGTATGAAAGGGATGCCACCACCTCATACTTGTAGGATCTGAACCGGCATGGGTGTTGGTGCATCCCAACTTCTGGGAGCCTGTGCGGTAGCCTCTTGTGAGGTCCTGCAGATGCTGTTTGTGAGTTTGTTTCATTATTTTGCAAGCAGGTCTGTAGTCTGTGCTACATGTTATCTTGGCAGTTCACAAGTTGATTTCGTGTCTGCACATCAGTGCACTGCATTATTTAGAAGGAGTTTGGATTTCTGTACTGAAACTATTTTGGTAATTTAGGAGTTGTGTATGTGTCTGCAGAGCGTTATTTAGGAGTAGTTTACATGTTTGTGGGCTCAGTAGCATGACCCCAATCATGTCAGAGAGTGTGTTTTGTATCATTGTGATAAATGCACTGTCTCAAATTCCTCTCAAAGTAAATTGTTCCAATATAAATAAATTACACTCCTTTCTCTCTCCAGCAACCCTCCACTGGCTGAGACATTTTCCCCCTCCAGACAGTCATCTTGGGTTATGTCACAGAATGGGTGACAGTGGCCTCTGGTGCCAGTACTGTGTACTAGGTCCCTTATGGCGACCATACTATTACCCGCCATTTTCCCACACCATCTAGGGTTATGTCATGCAACTGACAATTGTGCTCACTGGTGGTGTTGCCGTGTTGAATACACTGTTTTCCGCCATCTTGGATAATGGTACTTGTGTCGTCAGCTGATGTCATGGCACCATCTTCGATCATGTCATGGATGAGAGTGCCCTTTGGAGGTGGTACTGTATATTAGGCCAGTTGGAGTGTGGATCTCATGGTGAGCACACTGGATGGGTGTACTGCATCAAACTGATTAAATAAAGTCTAGTGTATTCAAAGTAATGAAGACTAATGTTCAGCACAGACCAAGTCCTTTTCCCACCAATCCCTGGGAAGAGGCGGCAGTCAGATGACATGGGTCAGTGGAGGTAGTCCAATTGGCCTATCTTCCAGCCAAACTTCTAACTTCCCACCAAAATACGAGATCTTGAATGATGTCATTGTAGGTGATGTGATGCACTGTGGCCAAGTGCACACACCACCATCTTGGATGACGTCACCGCCGCCATCTTGGATACATCAGGCAACAATGCAGAGTGGTGCAGAACTCTATTTACCACAATACACACGCCCACCCGTATATGTAGCTTGTTTTTCCTCAGCACGATGGCATCTACTTGCAGAACAATGCAACTTGTCACACAGAGCGTAGTGTTCATGGAGGTTCGAAGAACAATAGATGTGTTTAACATTTTCTACTGCCCAACAGACACCAGAATTGAACCCATTAAAGAATCTGTGAAATCACCTTGATCAGGCTGTTTGCATCATGGATCCTCAATAGATTAATCAAGCACAGCCACAGCACTGGAGCAACATGGAACCACAACCTTGTGGGCACTTCCGAGAACTTCGCTGACTCTCTTTCAGCACATCTCGCAGTAGTCCGCGCTGCAAATGATGTTCATACAGAATTTTGACAGGTGGTCACGTTAATGTAACAGTCGTTTTGGCAGGAAATTATGCTTTTCTATTCAGTAATATAATTTTTGTTGAGGCCCGTGTATAGCAAACTAATTCATTGTTTCTTTGTTGTATTGCCACTTACAACAGAAAACTCATTTCCTTCATGGTACATGTACAGAGTGATTATCATTATATATTCACTACTTCACAGAGTCCCCATGAGAAAAAGTGATCGTAGAAGAATGAAACTTCGTCGAAGCGATTCAAAGAACACTGAGAGAGAAATAACGAATAAACCTCAGAAAGAAACACATTTTAATTCCAACATGAGACGGTAAAATTTATTAATTCCTCGCCCTGTTTACGGTCACGTGGGCTAGCAACATTGTTCAGTGTGACTACCATCTGCATCCACGATAGTCTGGAATGCACTATAGATAGAATTTCATAATAGTTCGCAGCACTTTTTGACCTGTGTGCCGTGGACTGACAGCTGTAGTGCCCTGCCTGAAGATCGCACATTGTATCTAGCATTCTCTGCCATGGCAACAATTGCTTTTCCATAATTTTGTCGCAGCTGGCCGTCAGTCCTTCCCAGAAGCAGTTCCCAAATGGCCAGTTAATTCGAACTTCCGAATCACGTTCCTCAACCTCTTCGTATTCCTTTAACACGTCGACACTCGCAAAGAGCAGAAGCTCTATTGAAACTTCCCAGCATATTAAAATTGTGAGCCGGACCGAGACACGAGCTCGGGACCTTTGCCTTTCGCGGGCAAGTGCTCCACCATCTGAGCTACCCAAGCAATACACGCAGTTGACAGCAGTAATATCCACAATGCTATGACTCTTCACGCCTCCATTAATTGTGGATATGTTCTGTCTCGCTATATTGTCCTGGGAAGGGTTTTGAGTAACAAAAATATGATACGAAATGTAGTTTTAAAATTTTTCACAAAGTTTGCAACGAGTACAAGAAGGAACCGGCCAAAAATTAATCAATCTTTTTAACACTCTAAGTGTCAGTGGTAACATGTATGCTGTTAATTAATTTATTTACTGCAAATAATCGATTTCATTGGGATTAATATACTCGAAATTGTTTCCCTCATAATCATGAATACCATTTGTACGTTTCAGTGATGGTGGGCTTGAGATATCAATAAACACGTGAGTTAATGGTATGAATGTATATAAGCGAATGGTCTTTGAGGCACTCACCTTGACAGCTGCTTTTGTGTTAATCTACCATTTGTCGCCTGTGGGTTTACTCTTCTGACGTATTCTGATATAAACGACGGTGCGTGTAATTCATAGTAACGTTTCCTACGTAGTAAAGTTTCCTATAAAATCCTTAAGAGAAATGTCTGTATGCATATTTACAGCTAGTTTTCTTCGGATTCAAATAAATGGTCTTGGTATTCATTTCCTAGTTACACCCAATCTTACTGATTATATGCTGTAAAATACTGTTTCCAACGAAGAATGAGCAACATAGGTAATATCGATTCATAAACTATATCGACAATGATAGTAATTCAAAATATGAATTCTGTCCACTGACGGTGCACATGTAGGACATGTATAATGGTCACTGAATGTGTATGCAACACGGCAAAAACAATTTATGCATACGCTTGAATGTAACAGGCATATTATGGCTTGTTGCTGTAGTTGGAGGGATCATCCTGGCATCGGTGAATATATCTTCTATATCTACAACAATGATGTGTGGGAGATTGTCTTATGGCTGATGAAATTCTGACTGGTCCTGTAACGAACTACTGGGAAGAGGTTACATAAGAGCACGCAGATGATTCAGAATTTGGAGGAGTCCCTGATGCAGATGATGTAGCTATTATTTCTACCGTTTCAAACACTACTACCGTAACTGCTGGTATTCGGGGTAAAACAGTGTCAAGTGAACATAGGGTGAAACGTCTAGTACAGGTTCGACAACTAGTGTAGACTCTTTGCATATGCTTGTAGCGGCATTTTATGAAAATCGAGAAATTGACTATGCTGCTGGAGTGGCTGCAAATGTGTATTTCTGTACGTGGTCTAAAGTTGGTTGTGAACTGTAGTCCTTAGGCAAGTGTTGGCCCCCCTAAAGAGCATATGTTTACTAACAGACTTGGGAACTGAGAATTTCCTGCATATTTTTTCAGACTTACCAGTGAAACTACCATGTATGTCTTTGTACTGCTGATTCATTATTGTGAATATTTATCGCCACACAACCGACAGTGGATTTGGAAATTCATAAGACTGTGGGCAGCTTTATGATCAGTGTTACCAAAGAGTATATACTGACATACATTTCGTTGTTACTCGGGCCTAAAAGGGTTAATGTAGTTGTTTGACAGTTTCGCATTTTGCCTAGACACAATCGGACATCTCAAAACTTCAGTTAACTAACAGTGCCTAAAAGAAATTACAGCCATAATATCAAGCAAAAATGGGTCTGAAAGTTAATAAATTTATATGAGAAGTACACAATGCCTCAGGTCTTACAAAAACTTTTGATATCCTTATTTTAATTGTGAACGATTTCCTCAACATGATCACTATAGAAAATACACATGTCACAATCTCCTAAAATCAGTAGCACAGTCTCCCTCCACCCCTACTGTTAGCCTGAACGCTGTAAGTGACTGCCACTACACTAGCTTCGTAAAAGTACCTCATTGTATGATTACGTGTCTCTGTCTTGCAGCAGCATCGGTGGTCTCACTTTAAAGGCACTGCTGTTACAAAAGAAAATTAATAAATTGGTGGTTTGATGCAGAAACCACTGGTGCTCAAAGTGTTAACAATGATATACAGCAGTATAGATAGGTACACTAATGAAGAATTGAGAAATTCACCTCCTGTATAAGTGCCCTGAATGCAACAAAAGAGCAGCAGAATGACCCTATGCCGAGAGACGGGAAGCGCATAACGGTTCTTCTGCATCCATTCGGGAGGACGACGGTTCAAAACTGCGTCCAACCATCCTCATTTAGGTTTTCCGTGCTTTCCTTAAATCGTTTCATCAAATGCTGGGATGGTTCCTTTGAAAGGGCACGGACAATTTCCTTCCCCATCCTTCCACAATTCAAGCTTGTGCCCCGTCTCCCTAACGATCTCGTTGTCGACGGGACGTCAGGCATTTAGCTCCTCGTCCTCCAGTACTTTTGCTTCCGTACTAGGTGTGTGTCTTTTAAGTTGTATATGTTTATGATTGCGTGTTAAAGGCTTTTTCACTGTCGAGAAAACATTTCCACAAAAACAGAGGCAACTGAGGTAACAAGCCAAGTAAATCGAAACTACATTATTACTCTGTAAGGTGCTGTCTGAGACAAATGAATCATTGACAGCAAAATAGAAGATTTCACTGAAGAAACTCTGAACTTTTGTGGGTGGAATTTCTTCTATCAGTTCTATCTGGTAAGGGTCCCAGCCTGCCGTATAACACTCAGTTTAACGGTCGAGTGAGGATTTTATAAATTATCTCCTCATTGGGTAGCTTATACTTCCAGGCGTCTCTTCAAATATATGTATAGGACATCAAACTTTCCTGTGATTAGTCCATTATAGCTGGCTAATTTTCTATTATTCCGTGTGCGTGTTCAAAGATGTGTAATGGATCTGACTGCTTCCAGTGCATCTTCGAAACCAAAAAACAGATAGGTCAAACAGACCACCACACACAAAGGGAAGGCCTGAGACACGGCCAACCGATTCGGCTCATATTTGGCAAGTTTATGAAAGACTAAGACAGTTTAGGTCAACAACCCCGCCGCATTTGAGGAAACTACGCCTACAATTCATTACCCTCAGTGAGCTCAGAATTGACTGAATCGAAAGATAATTGAAAACTGAACATTATTCGTTGGTCTGCAAGCGCATTTTTTTTCTAGAAATCGAAGAAAGGAACTTTTTCGGCTGTCGTTTACGTAGGCATAAGATAAACGCAGTCGAATGAAAGGGTCGCTGGTGTAGCAACCGGAGATGCGGAGTGGAGAACCTCGACTTGGCATTACTGTTCTAAAGTATTGCACGTCACGATAACATTTTGGTCAGATCTTCTAAATAAAGCTCATATATTTATTAAAGAAGGGTAGGCCACAGGTGAGCAAAAATATTATAATGAAGGATAAGATCGTTTCTAATATTGTAATTCAAGCTAACGTCAACAGCACGCACATATCTCTACAACGACGTTCCATGTCACTGATGATACTGAAGTTAATTATTAAATATTTTAATGAAATTTCGATTTAATTTGATCATAGTGTAAAATGTACAGAAGAATGCTGAAGATTAGATGGGTAGATCACGTAACTAAGGAGGAAGTATTGAATAGGATTGGGGAGAAGAGGAGTTTGTGGCACAACTTGACAGGAAGAAGGGATCGGTTGGTAGGACATGTTCTGAGGTATCAAGGGATCACCAATTTAGTATTGGAGGGCAGCGTGGAGGGTATAAATCGTAGAGGGAGACCTAGAGATGAATACACTAAACAGATTCAGAAGCATGTAAGCTGCCGTACGTATTGGCAGATGAAGAAGCTTGCACAGGATAGAGTAGCATGGAGAGTTGCATCAAACCAGTCTTAGGACTGAAGACCACAACAACATCAGTGTAAAATGCTGTCTATCACAAGTGCATTATTCAGTTTTCATAGTTCAAATGGTCCTATTATTTTGTTGGAGCCCCATGGCCCCCATGGCCTTCACTCTGTCAGGCATGCAGTTGGTAAATTATCTAATGGTACTGATGCCAATTTCACGGTGCCACACAGTCACAGTCACCTACAACAGCGCCAGTTTTGTTTTTGCAGGCTTCTTCTTCTGAAGCCCTTTCCCAACCAGTCGCCGCAGATTCTCAGTTGGATTAAGGTCTGGCGAATGTCCGAGAACGGATATTCTTTCATATCTAATTCAGTCACGAGAGACCCAATCGGAAATTATAGATTTGGACAATATGTGACAGCAATAAGTTTGAAAACGGTATTGCAAAAATTAAATAAAATTCACATAATTTGATGTGTGGCATGGACCCAGATACTGTTGAAAACCTCCTGCGCATCCAGGAAAGCGTCACGTGCTATAAACATCAGATGGCGCCGAATCACAACTTAGTACTGGTCACGGTTCACTGGTCCCTGAACAAAGTACACCCCTCCACACCTTGGTAAGTCATGGCTCTCTTCACTATTACCGATTATGCTTGTTTCACTGTTCGCACAGGGCCGTCAGGATCTACACTTTCGTTCTGGTGGTGTTTCACTTGTCATGGGAAATCGACTTTTATCTGAAAAGATCACAATTCTCCACTGCTCTTTTGTCCAGTTTACGTGCAGTCTGGCCCATGCCAGTCTCTTTTACCTCATTGCAGGAGTTAACAATGGCTTCTTCTTGGCAACTCTAGCCTTCATTCCCATTCCCAGAGTCATTCCTAAAAGCTGATGAGAGGGAATCAACACCCATTGCCTCTTGCCATGCGTTTGCTAGTTCTACTAAAGTAGCACTGCTGTTTCCCGTGTTAGTCGACGGAGTAATCTGTCCTCCCGGGGCGAAGAAATGCGGGGGCGCTCGTTTCGTGACAAATTTTCCATATTTCCTTTCGCCTTCAGCTTCTGCAGATTTAGACTCAGTGACGACCTCGAACAGTTCAATCTCTTCGCAATGTCAGTGTTGTTTAGGCCTTTGTTGTGTAAAACCTCAATGCACTTTTTCTTTCCGTGGGTTAATTCATGAATATTCGTCAGACCAGACCAGAGCTACCGAAAGCCAAACCACCGTTGCTGGGAACTGTTATATGGCACCCCACACACACAAACATACACATTTCTACATGAAGACGTGTAACTAGCGAAAGAATAATCAAAGGCGAGCAGCAATACTTGAGGACAATAGTGTATTGCCATTGCTGTACGCATTCTTTTATTTATATTTATTCCGTTTCGAAGTCAGTGGGCATAGGACGATTAATTAGGTAAATAAATCAATAGCATATAATAACAAACTGGGCAAAATGAATTTCCCAAACTGCCTGTATTAGTAAAGAATCAAATTTTTAATTGTGATCGATATATGTTAGATGTTCTCAGTTTCCTTCGAACAGTTAGACGGTAGACACCAAGAACATCTAACGAATGATAACTTCGTCCGTCTATGTCGTTCCTTCCGAAGGTTCGGAGGAAAACTACTTTGGTATAATTTTTTTTCTTTTTTGCGGGAATTAATTCCTGATGCATACCACGCATACGATAACTGCCTGAAAAATTAGTGCTGAAACCTGATAGTGAAATATGCTGTGAATTGTTACTGTATCCACTTGGTTGTGCCATTATCACCGGGTTTCCAGAAACAGACTGAAATTCTGAAGGCACGTAATTACGTTTATAGCTTGCCGTTGACAACAAACATCACATGGCTCGCATACAAGTGTGCAGTTACGTGATATAGATCCTGCCGTGGTAATAGGTTGACCCTCGTCATTTATTACCATGTTGTCATTGATGACGGTGTAAGTTTGTCCACCACAGGAACCCATTATCAGGCAAAACATATTATTAGTAGCATAAGTCTTTAAATGATCTCAAGTTATATATTTTAAATAGAATTCCACTACTTCCTGGCTTTGAAGCAAATGAAGTAAACCTTTTTTCTAGAGAGTCAGATTGGTTAAACGATACACCTTTTCTATACCCCAAGGACCAAATTAATCATTAGTTCCTTATAAACACGGAAAAAATTTAGTCAGCTGTTTTCCAGACGCTGTGGTGTAGTACTGCGGCATGTACAAATACGTTATTTTTTGTATACTAACAACTGCGACAAGAGTTAGTTTTTCTCCCTTATACGATAAAAATAGTTCAATGTTCGTCTTTGCAGCAATTTTACTCTGAGCTGTGCTCGTACACCCATGCTCAAAATTTTAATGCCTTACTAAGCCTACTCGTTTGAGAAATTTATTTGCCTCCTTTATTATTATTCCTTATTACTTCACTTATCCTCTTACTCCTACCAGTTTCGAAACGAAAGAAGATGCAAATGAAATAGTAATAATAATAAAAAAGAAGCAGAGCTGCAAATCATCGGAACGGTGGAACTAGCGTAAGAGGCAAGCTCTATAAAGAATATAAATCATATTTGAAAGTCCAGACACGTCTATGTGGTAACCGCCGTAACTCTGGCCAGCATCTGTTAATCATGTGAGGTGCGGCCGAACACTGAGCTCCAGGAACTAACAATCCCTGGTTCTATTCAACCAGCATTAGCTGGAACCTAATTACATGCAGAATGATTCGATCAAGTAATATTAAAATTACCCCAGTAGGTCAATCCGCTTGCCCTGTGGCGACAATCAAGCTATCGGATTCTGGGTAGCTTGGTCTCGTACGACAGAAAATGTCGGAGTTCTGTGGTAAAATTCCACGAAAAGGTCACACATATATTGGCACTTTTAACATCCGAACTTTTATTCAGACTGATAAATTACAGAATCTTACTACAGAACTCGACAGACCGAAAATTCAAGTCCTCGTACATCAAGAGATCAGATTCAATAATTTGCAGACAACAGATTACAACAAATAACGTATCTTTAAAAGCAAAACAGACAAGAAAATATGCAAAGAAGAAGCATTACTTGGTATGGACATCTTTGACACTGTTACAGAAGCAAATCAAATGAACAACAGACTAATGACCATCAGAATTAAGCACACCCACAAAACACATACAATTATTAATGCTCTCGCAGCTACTAACATTGGAAAAAAAGAACCTGTGAACACAGAAAAAAAGTGGGAAAAACTTGAAGGGATGTCTAAAATTCCGAATGAGGACGTAAAATTTCTTCTCGATGATTTGAACGCACAAATTGGCAGAGAGAGCAAAATTTAAAGAAACTGTCGGCAGTCACACTGCACACAAATTCTCGAACAAGAATGCCGTCAAGGTCATCGATTTGTGCATACAAAACAATCTAAAAATCATGTTAACATCAATCTGAAAGTATCCTAAGAAGCCAATATCGTGGCAATGCCAGATCTTTCAACGTTGTGACGTTCAAATAGACCATGTTGCGATCTCCTATGATTTCCTAAACGACATACACGGCGTTCAAATCCGCATAGGGGCAAATATAGATTCTGATCACTATCTTACCAGAGTGCAAATTAAGTTGACACCAAAATGGAAATGGCGAAGCAAAACGCGACTAATCCCCAAATTTGATGAGAAAAAATCCAATAATCAAAAATTACAGAAGCATGGGAAAAACAACTTACAAACAACTGGAAGGATTTCCAAAGAAAAATTATACAGAAAGCTAGAGAACTGATCCCATTAAATAAAAATTCAGACACCCGTGGTGGAATTCAAATTGTGATAATGCAATTGAAGAGAGACAACGAGCCTTCTTGAACTATAACTGTGACAAATCGGAAACCACACAAGAGAAATTTCTTTAAGTCAGAAAACGAACAGTTATAACACAGACAAACTATAAGAAAGTATCTTAATGAACAATTGAACTGAACTGAGGAAGACTTTAGGAACCCCAAAACACACGACTTCTACAAAACATTTTCAAATCAAATCAAAAGATACACTCCACGAAACTCTGTTTCAGGAAACAAAATGGAAAATTGGTACTAACTAACAAAGAAAATTGTCAAGAATCAGCCAAATATTTCCGAAAACTTCTAAATGCTCACAACCAGGTACGAGATTCCCTAGATTACAACCAGAACACACGAATGGAATTTCACTACCGCCATCTCAAGAAGATATTTGTAGTCACATTAAAAAGCTCAAAAATAATAAGTCATCGAAAGAAGATAAAGTTGTAACTGAACTACCCAAGAACCTTGGCCCCAATTCCTTAAAAAAGATCATTCAAATTATCCAATAAATTTGGCAGCTAGAAAAATTCCAGCGGCTTGGAAATGTGCACTGATTGGCCCATTGCACAATGAGATAGGTCATATGTAAACAGCTACTGAGGCATTTCCCTTTTGCCGGTCATCTACAAAATTTTATCAGCATGTCTTCTACAGAAAGCACAAGATCAGCTACAACATACAATTTCATATTTCCAAGCAGGCTTTCGACCTAATGGATCGTGCCTGGAACAGATATTTAATCTTCAAACTATTTTAAAAGTTAAAGAAATCACGTCGAAACCAATAGTCTGCACATTTGTTGATTTTAAACAAGCATACGATTATGTAGACAGACAATCTCTATGCAGTATTCTAGAAGAAACACCAAAACTCGAAAACCTATCGAATAAACACTGTTAGAAACTAAAACAAAAATTAAATTCATAGATGAAATTCCGGAATCATTATTAGTTAAAAGAGGAATAAGACAAGGGGATTGGATCTCGCCACTGTTATTCAACATAGTTTCAGACAACGTAATGAAAGAAGGGGAAATATATCTAAGAAAACAAGGCAATCAAACTAGGCAGAGGTCAAGGAAGATTGAAAGTTCCATACTTAGTGTTGGCAGATGACTTGGTGATTCAAACCGACAGTATAGAAATAGCAGTAAAACAAATCAAGAACCTCACGGAATGTACAGAGAAGATTGGCCTGCAAATCTCCTTTGAGAAAATTGAATTCGTGTGTTCCAAGTTAAACATTCCGAAACTTGCGCCAAATTATGTTGAAACCAAGAGTCAAAAACTTCAAGAACCTCGGTGCAATTATTGAACCAACAGGACTTGGAAAATTACCACAAGAAACAGATAGCAGATAATCAAGAAAGCGTCTGGACTTGTTTCAGATTTGTAGAACAGAAAATTCCTATCAAAAGACACTAAACTCAGACACCACAACACAGTAATCAACCCGACAGTCACATATAAGAGTGAAACACTCTCATTGAATCGAAAACTACATTTACAAGAAATTAGGAAAGTAGAGAGAAAGATTATCAGAAAAATTGATTGGCGACTCCAAAGAGTGCTGTGTGCACAACGACCATATACGTGAAATTAGAAGGAAGGTCAGTGTTGGCCGTAATATTGATGGTTTATTTACAGAAAAATCGATTTTCAATCACATAGTGATCATCTTCAGTGCTCAAACTCATAGGAAATGTGTCAAGTTATTATCAGTAACCAAAGCTATGAAACGACCACAATAATTAAAATTCTGGGGCTACGATACATACAAGATGGGTACAGGCTGCAAACAATCGAGACAACAGAGAAAGTATGAAATATCGAAACTGACATTAGAAAGAGACGAATGAAGTTCTATGGACACCTAGACAGATTACCTCGAAACAGACAGCGCTGTGGCCGGCTAGAAGCGCTTTTCGCTTGATGTGTTACGAGATAAGTAATTTAGCTAGTAATTATTTTCGCTGTATATTTTATAGTATTTACGTGCACTAGTGTCAGATATACTTGATAAATTAAAGGTTTCAGCTTTTATTTGCACCTGAATAGAAAAAGCGAAGTTTTTGTTTAGGACAGTTTCGCGTGTACGCAAACGTTTGTGTCCTTTTTTAACTGAAGTTAAATACGCGGGATTATCAAATACGTCAGTGTAAACTATTCAGATTTACATTTATTAGTGTCATTCACACTCGATACATTGAAGGTATCAATTTTTATGCGTTTTATTAGGTCATTTTTCGCGTGTACTTAAACATTTGTTTGCATTATAAATACGAAGGTTAATTACTTTAAATTAGTTTACAATACTCAGTATTCACGTTTCTTAGTGTCAATTACACTCGATACGTTGAAGGTAGCAGTTTTTATGCGTTTTATTATGAAAAGCGGTACTGACAGGGGATTCTAACCATACTTGTATACTTTTGACTAGCGCAACCTGCGAGCGTTAACAGTTAGGCAAACGTAAAATACATGATAAATTAGTGTTACTCTAAAATATCTGAGTAAATCAGTGTTATAACATAACTTCTGAGCCCTTCTTAAAAACGGTTGAGTTATCAGGAGGCTAAAACTCACACCACCGTCTACTTAAATTCCTTAGTTTGTTGTGGGATTTAGTGATTGTGTACTGTAAGCCCATCGGTTCCTATGAAGTGTAGTTCATATCTGTGCTTTACATTCTGAACACTTATCATTAGTTAAAGGTTTTGAATAAAACGTTCTCTGTTTTTGAAGCCGCGTCAGTTCGAATGAAATCCTTTAGCTTTCGATCACCATCTCCACCACCGTCTTCAGGGATTCACTGACTGCCGAGGCTGCTACGGTTTCTCACTTATATAGGCATGATGACATCAGCAGCAGCCAATCAGATAGACCCCATGTGGCGCGCGTGCAAAAGTCGACCGGGGCAGCTAGCGGAGCTATTGCAATGACAGCACCGATGACGTCAGATGGCGCCAGGGGCAGGCGCCACGTTTGAAACTGCCGCTCCCACGTCGCGCATTTGTTTTTGCTTTCTTTCGATGTCCAACGCCCAACCCCATGAACTGATGAGTTCATGTGGTCCCTCTTGAAATTGTTGTTGTTTAAACGAGTCTCAGCCTCTTCCTTTACGAGATTCCTAATGCACTGCTCTATTCCACTAATTTATCCAATATTGGTATACGTCGTGGAGCTGGAGAAAAGTTGAACCCTTTACTCGGCGCTGATATAGAGCCGTTGTCCAGTTCTTGATTAGAAAGATTAACAACTGTTCTACGGCCCTCAGCGGATTTCACAACAGTTCTTCCGTGATCCAGTCGGTCGAACTTGGCACATTGCTTCGACGTTGCCTTGGATAAACTTGCATGTTGTTGCGCTGCCGTGGCTACATCCACCAACTCCCAATCGAATGGTGACAATGTTGATTAAAAATACAGATGACACTCAAATAGGTTCCTGACGTTATGATCAAGCTTGTACCTTGTCTGTCGTATCCGCTGTTTCTCTATGGCGAGACTGGTCCTCTTCAAAATTCTGTCCACTGGAGCAGTTCGAATGTGGTGCTTAACTACTGCAAGGCGAGGAATTACCTCCTTGTCATGGCAGCGTTGTAAAAATGCCAAAGAACTCAGCAGATGTGATCTCTTTTTCCGAAATATTTCCAAGTCTGAAATTGCGCATTACGTCCTCACCGTGGAAGAAAAATATGTATCCTCGGAGCCCTTCGCGATGGCCTACATGTATAAAACGTCATCGGTTTTCAAGCCGCGTCAGTTCTAGTAAAATCCTCGAGCTTTCGATGGCCATCTCCGCCACCGTCGTCAGGAGTTCACAGACTGCCGGGGCTGCTACTTTGTCTCGCTTATATAAACATGATGGCATCATCAGCAGCCAATCTGGCAGACCCAATGTGGTGTGCGCGCATAAGCCAACCCGGGCAGCTAGCGAAAGACTCCGAGGATACATAGCTAAAGGTTTTGTTTTGTACCTGCATTTGTCAGTGTACAATACTCAGTATTTACGTTTATTAGTGTCATTTAGGCTCGATACATTGAAGGTAGCAGTTCTTAAAGTTTTTAGGTCCGTTTCGCGTGTACATAAACGTTTGTTTACATTATAAAAGAGTGGGATAGTCAGTAGGTGTAGCTTACCATAGGTTACTGCTTAATTCCTTAATGATATTCACTATATAGCCCCTTGTAGTTTACTGCAGGTCACTGTTTTTTTGTAGTATTCACTTGATAGTAGGTGTAGCTTACCGTAAGTTACCGTTTAATTCTTTAATAATATTCACTAGATAGCCCCTAGTAGTTTACTGTAGGTCACTGTTTTTTTTTTTTTTTTTTTTGTAGTATTCACTTGATAGCCCCTAGCAGGGAAATAAGCACCAGATCTAGCTTCTACCATACATGTTTATTTTCATTGTTGAGTGTCCTTTCTGCTAACTAGAGCGTAGCTATTAACATTTTGTGTCAGTAGGTATCCTTAAGTTTCTTATATAAATCACATATTAGCTAGATGGGACTGTGTCTATTGTGTGCGGATGCCGGAGGGCTGGGCCACAGTCCAAACGCAGCAGGAAACTTCGTTGGCCACAGTCAACAAGCCCCAGAGTGCCACCTTGAGGTGCGGTGGGAATGGGGTACATGGGGCAGCCTCTGCTGTACTAGATGTACAGGGGGGGGGGGGGGGGGGGGAATGTCACAGCTCTGGTCCTGAGCCGACCTCAGGTGCGACTGAGTGGACCGGCCCACTCTCACCTCAGTGAGGGTGGCGGACTGTGTCGAGGTTTCTAGCCTCAAGGTGGAGACTGCATGGCGGATGCAGGGTCCTGCCAAATCCCATGCACTTTGCTAATAACTCCAGTGCGCTATCTGATGCTGATGTGTGTGTGGGGAGGGGGGGGGGGTGGCCTAGCCGGATCAGAATGCACCTTCTGCCAGGATAGCAGCCGCTCCTTCAGCAAGGTCCGGACAGGCACGTGGGGATAGGGGTTTGTTAGTTATTGGGAGCTCCAACGTTAGGCGGGTGAGACCCTTAGGAACATAGCAGTTAGGGTGGAGAAGAAGTCCAACGTCCACTTGGTGTGCTTGCCATGGGGCCTGGTCTGGGATGTGGAAGAGGGTCTTTCGGCGGCTATCGAGCGTGCGGGGTGCAGCCAGCTGCAGATTGTTGTACATGTTAGCACCAACGATGCCAGTCGTCGGGATTCTGAAGAATTCCTTGGGTCCTTTCGACGGCTGGCTAAATTGGCGAAGAAGGCCTCCATATCTCGAGGAGTGGAAGCCAACCTGACGATTTTCAGCATCGTACCTAGGGTGGGCCTTGGTCCTCTGGTTTGGAGTTGAGTGGAGAATCAAAACCAGAGGCTACGTCGACTCTGTTACGAAAATGGTTGTAGGTTCCTCGACCTACACTATGGGGTGGAATGTTGTAGGACGCCCCTCTATAGATCAGGGGTGCACTACACACAGGAAGCAGCTACATGGTTCGCACAGTAGTTGTGGCGTACACATGGTTTTTTGTTTTTAGTTTAGGTTCATTCCCGTGGGAAACAAACCGTTGGCCAGAAAAATTACCAGTTAATGGTGCTGATGTGGGTGTGCCAACTGTAAAATTTGTTGATTGGCCAAAGCAGGTCATTACAAAGGATTTATATATGCTAAATCTCATGTCAGTAAATTGTCGAAGTGTCTGTGGCAAGATACCCGAGTTACTCTCCGAAATAAACAGTAGTAACGCCAATATTGTATTAGGTACCGAAAGCTGGTTGAAACCAGACGTAAGTAGCAGCGAAAATTTGAACTCGAACTGGGCAATGTTTAGGAAGGATATGACTGATGCTATGAGAGGTGGTGTGTTCATTGCAGTTAAAAGCTTTTTAAACGCAGTTGAGATCTATAATGGGTCGGACTCTGATATAATCTGAATAAAGCCGTTAATTAGATAAGGAGTGACCATTGTATTAGAATGTTCTTAGAGACCACCAGCGTCCACAACAAACCTCGTAGAACGTTTCAGGGAAAGTCTTGTGTACATAGGAAATAAATATCCAAATTATCCATTAGCTATAGGTGGAGACTTTAAGCTGCCGTCCATTGGCTGGGAAAATTACGCGTTTATCACAGGGAGCAGAAGCAAAGACTCTTGTGAAGGTACTCTAGGAACGCTATCAACATGAGCAATTGAGCAATTGAGAAATTGGTTAGAAAACCAACTCGAGATAGGAACATATTAGATAACTTGGCGACAAACAGAGCTGACCTTTTTCAGAAAGTTAATCTAGAAGAAGGTATTAGCGACCATAATGTCATTGTGGCTTCTATGTCAGTGGAAGTTGCAAAAAAAACCGAAGAAACAGCGTACAGTTTTCTTGTTTTGTAAAGGAAATAAAAGTGTCATTAATGAATACCTGCATAGGCAGCACCAAGCATTCACCGCGGGACACAAAGTTATTGAGTATCTTTGGTCGGAATTTAAAGGTATTGTCCACCACATGCTAGAAAAATATGTGTCTAGAAAAAATATAGAGGAGGGAAAGATTCTACCTTGGTTCAGCAAACGTATTAGGAACTTGTTAAGAAAGCAGAGAATTTTGCACAGTCGTTTCAAACGTAGTCACTGCCCTGCTGACATACAGAAATTATGCGAAATGAAAGCAGCTATCAAAAGGTCAATGAAGGAATCTTTTAACAAATTTGAAAGCAATATTTTATCTGCAGATTCTTAAAAGAACCAAAAAAATTTTGGTCGTACGTAAAATCTATCAACGCTACAAATAATTCTATACCTTCTCTTGTTGTCAGTACGGATAATGTAACGGATGATGACAACAGAAGGCCGAAATTTTAAACCTAGCTTTTAAAAACTCGTTTACGGTAGAGGACTGCAGTACCATTCCCCCTTTCAATCATCGAACAAACGCAAGGATGAGTGACAGAGTGTTTAGTGTATCTGAGATTGTAAAACAGTTAAGATCCTTAGGTGCCAGGAAGGCATCTGGCCCAGACGGTATCCCCGTAAGATTTTATGTTGACTATGCTACAAATGTAGCACCATTATTATCCATCATCTATCAGAGATCATTGGAACGGCGGAAAGTTCCATGGGACTGGAAGAAGGCCCAGGTCATAGCAATCTACAAAAAGTGTAGAAAATCGGATGCACATAACTATCGCCAGTTTCAATGCAATCGATTTGTTGTAGAAGCATGGAACATATTTTTTGTGTTCAGACATAGTGACCTTTCTGCATTATTTACAACAGGCTCCACATACTGGCTCCCAGGTTGATGCCATATTCCACGATTTTCGAAAGGCGTTCGACTCAGCTCCACACTGTCGCTTGCTCCAAAACGTGCGTGCTTACGGTCTATCCGATGACATATGAGATTGGATAGAAAATTTTCTAACAGACAGAGCAGTATATCGTCCTGAATGGGCAGACTTCAGCAGAAACAAGCGTAACATCAGGTTGTGCCCCAGCAGGAATGAATATTTATACTGTAGAACGGATAGATCGCTACTCACACGCCGAGCACAAGGCAGGCACGACAGAAAGTATGAGCACAAGGCAGGCACAACAAAAAGTATGAGCACAAGGCAGGCACGACAGAAAGTATGAGCACATAAATTTTCCGCCAAAACCTTCTTCAGAACGGAAGCGCAGTACATACACACAAAGCTCACGCACACACGACCGCTGCCTCCGGCTGTTATAGCCAGAATCAATTCTGAAAGGGGAGGATATGTGAAAAATGAATAACAATTATCGTCGAAAGAAATGAAGGGCATCCGACGCTGCCCCAACAATCAGCACGGTTACGTAGCCGTGTGTTGTGCAGGAACGAGCGCCATCAATACAGTGTTGCTCGCATATTGGAGCGTTTGCGACTTGGAAAGCGATGAAATACACAGAAAAGGAAAAAAGAGCGGACACTGAGTAAAGTAAGGAAAATCTATAGTCAAGTGACATAAATAAAACCATTACAATAAAAGTGCAAGAATAATTCATGCATGCAAAAGAAAATATTACTTGAATTGCTCTACTTACGAATGGATTGTGATTCCCTTAAACATTAGATTAGGATCGAATCGATTAGTACACTCGTAAAAAACGTAAGCTGGGTTATTTGATGTAACAACTGCGTCCTCACACAATCAAATCACCCAACACGGTTGAAACTGGTCACGGGCACGTCAGAGTGGCGTCACGGGAAAATATCATCGCGGTGAAACTAATGTTTAGGCTTAGTTAAAATGGCAGACATCGGCTTCAAGTTTGTGACGTAATGATACCTCCCTCCATTCTTTACCCTCATCTAGCAGACAGCGGCAAAATACTATCTCTGAGAGAGCTTTATCTCTGCATAAAGTAATCAAGACTAAGACTGTTTTTTCTTCTGTTCTGGACTTTGCCACGACTGAAACCAGAAGGATGGATGGGCTATTCATTAAATAAAGGATATGTGCATTATCATTGTATTAATACGAATGCATTTTCCTCGTGAAATAATAACTAAGTGGGTTTTATTAGATTATTCATTATTAATAACCAGGAGAAAGTTTCGGAAAAAATGTTTTTGGATCATGCTGATGCAGGAAATATACGACACTAGGAAATTAGTCCGAGTGTGATCAGAACATTACGTTACGTTTCACATACATACACACAGCTAACAATATGCAATACAATTCAAAACAATTTAATCTGGATACTAATGAC
Source organism: Schistocerca cancellata (assembly GCF_023864275.1). NCBI lineage: Eukaryota > Metazoa > Arthropoda > Insecta > Orthoptera > Acrididae > Schistocerca > Schistocerca cancellata. The sequence goes on from NC_064627.1 coordinate 643,366,600, forward strand.
AGGACACAAACCTTGTGACCAAACACGTACATACATCATAATACCAAATATTTTCTTGTAACAAATATTGTTCGTGAAGTCAATATTTGTCACTAGTATTGTGTTTCTTTTGCATATAGAACCAATGGATTATAATCTGTTAGATAACCGAGAGTGAAATTAATCCAGAGGAGAGAGAAAATCGATTTTTGACGACAAGCGGCTGTCTGCAAAACATAGGTATTTTTTAATTCTGTCTCTGCTGACTCTTCAAATTGGTGTGGACGGGAATAGTTTGTGATAGACAGGCATTTTACTTTTCGTAGATCAGTTGTAGTTAGTAATGAGAATTTTTTTGTATGATATACGTGTGCAACATCGTCTAGCCAGAATCGACGCTACATTGTTTATCATTTCGTGCTATTGTAGACTAAAATAGTAGTACATTAATTATTCAAAACAACTCAGAAACAATGAGTGTGTTTATTTTTTAGTGATTAAAACAGACTTGAAGTATAATTTAAATTTTTCTGGTATTAACTAGACATCAGTACCAAATGGCGCGTCATGCGGAACAAAATGTTCAACAGCCAGGCAGTGGACAGGAAGTTGGTGAAAGGTGCAAGCAGCAGTAAACGAAGCAATTATTGACAGTGAAACTGCCAATCAAGAAGTTATTTGAGGTTTCGAAGAGATGCGAATAAAACATGTTGACGATTTTTCAGACTGGCGAGCTAAAACTGACAGACGCGTAGCCGATGCCAGTAACGAATTTACGAATATCAATGATAGGCTATCTCACACGACACTCGCCCGCCCTTGGCAACTAACGACCGTGTGACAACAAAAACAAGTTCATATCCTGAATAACAATATTTAAACCGGATGCCAATGCACAGCCAGCAGTATCGCCGTATTCTAAGGCAATACGTGGTACTGTGAGTGATTACGCAACATTGCACATGGTAAAGAAGGTGATCAAACGCAGACAGTTTCCAACTTTTAATCTGGAAAACAAGACTGCTGACCCACTGGTCTTTAAAAAAGCGTTTAAAGGCACTCTGCCAAGAACATTGACTGAAAGCTAAAAACAGCATATGTCAAAAGACATCTGTGAGGTGAAAGAGCTATGTGGGCAGTGGATGCAGCTGCATTGTGTGACAAAAACAGTTTGAAAGCACATTAATAGTGAAATATCAGAATGGTGCCGTAAAAGAGTGAGTGCGGAAGCAGGTTTATAATCCCAAACCTTATAATACACTGGATACACTTCGGAGGTATTTAGAGCGTTACCAAAAGAAAATAAAATATTTAACCGATTCTGTCTCCGCAGAAGATCTTGCGCGGACACTTCAAGTGAAATTGCCACTCGACTTATAAGAAAGTCAGTAACATGAATTTGGAGGATTTCTTAAGTGCTGTGGATATTGACACAGCACCTAAAAGCAAGAGGTACTTACTTAAACGGACACAACAGTAAAATCAGGCAAAACTATACGAACAGAGGTGCACAGAACCATCTGCAGCAGTCGAACAACAACACAAACCGTCAAGCATGTTCTAGTAACACCCATAATAATAATAATGACCCATATTATAGCAGCTGTGGTAACCATCATAACCACAGTTACACAAACAGGAGGTATGATGGAAGATATAACCCTGAATGTCAGTGAAATCACTGACCTTCGCATTGGCGAGGTAACCAAAACCGATCACCCCTGAATGACAATAGTTGTGATTGGAGGAATTATTCGCCAGTTACTTTTTCAGGTAGGACTAAATGTCAGTTAGGTAGCCTATCCAAAAATAAGAACAACTAAGGGAAGCCATCCCCTAGCCGATGACCTCAAGGGTCTCGAAAAATTAGCCGTTAAAATTACATCATTACTCCACATTCGTCTGCTCCTGATAATGATAAAGGTCCTTACACTCTGAGAAGTGTAGACTACAGCGCGCTAAAGTAGTCAGCCAGAAGAGTCGTGTTTTGAAGCCTAACCTGGAAAGAAACAAAATGGATGCTGCAAATGTCTGCACAGTAAGTGGTAATAATATTCAAACTAGAATCGAATTGACACCACACACATCGGCGGAAGTTGATCCCACTGGTAAAACAGCCTGTGCTCAATGATTCATGTGAGACCTTGGAATAGTTCCAATGATTTCTGCTTCCAGTGCAGCACAAGGAAAATTTTGCACTAAACAGCTCAATAAAGTGACCTTTTTTGATTGATGTCGTTTTTCAGCGTGAAAGGAAACAATTCAACAATAAAAATACTTCTGAAGTGATGCGGCAGTATGCCATGACAAATAGTTCAATAGTAGTGTGAAACGTTCCGTGCCTTTCCAGTTTTCGTATGTAACACCATATTCTAATTACCGTATTTATCCAGAGAGAGATACTTTTGGTGTTAAAATACAGTGCATGCCACCAGCCTGCATTGATTTTCTTTCATCCTAAAGCATGCGTTAAGCATGAATGACCGTTCTAGATACAGCTACAGAGAAACAATTAAATCCAACTTAATATTGTAGTCACGTGCGAACTACATCTTCCATCACAACTCATGTAGCGTAAGCAGGGGATTACGCTTTTGTAGACCGCAGCAACACAGCACGGAATTACTTTAAGAGCGTTCTCGTGCTTGATGGAAGACCCTACATTTGTGCGAATACGTGAGCAGAAACTACATTTCTCTGAAGATTACAAAATCCGGAAGCGTGTTAGCTGCGTTGAGGGGGTGGGGTAGCTGGCAGTCTCACGTCCATATCTTACGTCCATATAAACATATCGTATAAACAGAAATTTCCTTTGGTCCACAGTTTACTGCATCTGATTTCTTATGAGCCGTCGTCCATGCAGAAATTGATACGCTCTGCTAGTTGATGGAACGGAATGCATTTGACAGACAGGAAGTGCGTTCCATTCCATGTAAAAATCTAAATGTCTGCTGGTGACGTTGTTTAACTGCTAGAAGTCAAGAAATAATGTTGTTCTTGAAGAAGAAATACATTTTAAGTGTCAGTAACGAATGTTCGTTCATTCATTGCTTCATTGTTTTACTGTTCGTATTTGCTTCAGTCACTACATATACTACTGGGATCCGTGGTAACAATAATTGTGATTTTAAAAATTATGTGAAACAGAAGATAAGATTGAGTTTAGAAAAATTTACTGCTGAGTGAAATATGGGGGGGTCCATCTGTTGTCAATGTTGCTTCAATTATACTACAGCGGTTTCGCTGGGTACTCCTTACACATCCTTCATACAGTCCCAGTCTCTCCACATCCGATTCCCATACTTTTGGAGGCCCGGAGAAAGACTTTTGTGGCCGTCGACATGCTTCAGAAGAAGAGGTACATGCTTGGGTACAGCCATGATTCGATATTCAACCGCAAACATTTTCCCATAAACGCATGTGCACGCCTGAGTACAATTATGGTTCCGTATTCAACGACAAACATTTCACCATGAAGTCACAGACGTTCCTATCTCACAGTGGGATAAATGTATTAATGGTTACGGCGATGGCGATTACTTTCCAAATAATCAGCAGTTTACTTACTTTCCTTCCGTGTGACTCGGTATCGTTTGACTTTCCCGTATACGAATAGAATGATCTCAAAGACACGAAAGGATTGTGACAATCCAGTATACGATATTACTATTTGGTCAGGAGTTACTGTACAAAGCAATAAACAGAGATAAAAAACAATACATTTCGAAAATCTAGTACTGTTAATGCGAGGGTTTGAAAGACCAGAACAATCGGTGATTTTAAAGATAATGTAATATACATTAGCAATTCAGTTTCAAACGTACGTACCTTTACACATTACAGAGAATTTATTGTGTTCTGGTAAGTTTCAGAGAACAGCAGAGTATATAATATTTGTATAGAAAATGCTGAGGCCGCGTAGGAAACTACAAATCGATTTTTACGTTACACCATACGGTGCACATTAGTCGAACCTGCAAAACGGGGAAATTAGACGTTTAAAAAAAGCATGACCGTAGATTTCAGTCGCTGAAGTTAGTAGCCTACGAAAATTCAGAACACGTCCGCAGTATTGTATACACCCCTTTATCAGCGTCGTGAGTTAGTGGATGACATTCTTCCACTTTCCCTGTATCTCTATTCTCTCCCTCCCATCGCTGCTCCCCCTCCCCCCGCTCTCTAGCCTCCTCGCGCACGTCTGTATTTGCAGGCTAGTCTCAGGAAGTACTACAGCGATATTGAACCGATTTTCACTAACAGATGTACTGATTCAAGAGCAGTTATGTTGTACACAAATTATAAATATTTCGGGCAAATTGTCCGAATTGTGATGAATTAAAGTTGAATTGTGAACACAAAGACAGTGTACGTAGAGAGCAGTAATGCCTCGAGAACGCAGCAAGTGGGATCTAGTTGACATATGGGTCGGTAGTCTAGTGGTAGAGTGTGTGGCAGAAAATCCAAAATGTATGAACTCAAATATTCGGCTCAGTCCCTTTTCCACACTCTGCCTTTTAACCTAGCATTCTCCTCTCCGTGATGTAAAGATATGCATTTTGAAATATTAGGACTATTTCAGACTGTCAGTTTCTGCTTCCCTCACATTAGCAATCGCATTTCGCTCTGTTAATTCACTGCAAATCCTACTCCTGACCATGTACATACCGGTGCATAGCATCCGATTACTTACTTTGTATGACAGTGTAATCCAGTTGTGAAATGACGTAAATTTACATGAATGCAAATTGAGATTTTACAAAAGCAGCGTCGACCTCTGTCGCCGGGAGGTTCTACCCGCTTCATTCCGGATCCGTGACGCTGCTACGGTCGCAGGTACGAATCCTGCCTCTGGCATGGATGTGTGTGATGTCCTCATGTTAAGTTTAAGTAGTTCTAAGTGTAGGGGACTGATGATCTCAGATGTTAAGTCCCGTAGTGCCTAGATCCATTTTACAAATGCAGCGTAGGCTAATTTGATGGCCCTGAATAAGTTTGTGAAGAGCGCAGAGGGCGTGCCGTCTTGTATTAAACCACCGCTCATACTAGATTTTTTATGCAGTATGTATACCTCACCTCAGAAATAGGAACAGGGTAGCACAACATCAAGAAAAAGTCACACCTAACTTGAACGTTTCACAGCCTGCTTAGAGGAACCAAACGGTTCAATTAAGGAACAGCGGTTAAAAATTGCCAACCCTCTATTCATTCATCACAATTAAGAAAGACAGTACGGAGACATGCTTTGGGACACCACACTTATCCACTCAGTTACTGAATAGCATGCTACTGACCAAAAATCTGAAGTGAGTGTGTCAGATAGGACCAATGTCCTCACAATTAATGTGCACAAATAACAACTTACTGACAATAATTAAAATGTCTGTTTTACCCACTAAGAAAATGCCACTGTCCTCCACGAAGAAGAAAATGGAGACCAAAACACTCCAGTTGTATCTACGAATAATAACGTACCACACACAGACATGTGTCCCAGAACAATCAATGTTTTGTGTCTAATCAATTAAGTTTGATCTAATGATCATGTTCATTTATTCGAAAACATGTGTAGAGCAAAAGTCAAGCCCTCGACATACACACCATAGATGTGGAATAATGGAACACAACAAAATGCGTAATGGTGGGAAGCAGTCTAGCTCAAAGTGAATGGGGGATGATGTACACAGACAACCACATTATCACAAGAATGAATGTCTAGTATGATAGAGATGACATCTATAAGTTCATATAATAATAATAACAAAGGTGATCATATTGGTAACAACATTGGAAATGAGTGTGTTTCATGGGGAATCTATAGAAAGGAAAAACATTTAAACATTACATGAATAAAATAATACAGAGTTTACAATGCGAAAAAGAGCAGAGTATAGTGTTTATCAAATAATGCATAAACTGTCGGTCTGTCCGTAATTGAGAACAAATTACTAGTATAAATGAACTAAAAATATACATTGTAGAACTGTATATATCTCTCAAAATAATGGAAGTGTTTATCAACAAGAAGTAGTGAACTGAATGTATCATTACCAGGTAAGCCTTATAAAAATTTTAATTACATACAAAAACGAGGTAAAATGCACATAAAAACTGTTTTGCTACAATGAGAAAAATACCGAAATAATTAGTGAAAGACCTTCTAGAAAACATGCAATCCAATAAAATAGTGGCACTAGACATTGTACAAAAATATAAATACATATGAGCCGTCACAACAATAAAATGCCTACCGTAATGACTGTAATGTAAAGATTGTTCTACACGTATACCTCAACACAAATCATTTGTGCCACAGTGTCTTGAGTGTAGTTTGGTGTGTGGGATCCTGGACACATGTACCATACCCACTGGAAAGAATTGGAGTGATGCAGCTGTCAACCACACTGACTCTCATCAGACGACCATTAGGCAGCTGTTTGATGGAAAGACGTGGTGGAACAGATGGCCCACTACTGCATAGATTACTGTTGTCTGCACTGCATGACGATGTGTGCTTTCTTGTGTGGTATCCCATTGGTCGTGTGCATGAACTGTGTAGTGAAGTGTAACTTGGTCAGCACCTCTATGAGGTCATTCATTGCATCAATTTAGTCATTCTGTGAGCTAGACGCCTGCAGGAGCATGGGTTGTGCATCGTGACGCTCCCCTTGGCTGATGTCAAGCTCATGTGAGGTGCGTCGGCTGCAACAAGTGCCTACACCCTGGCATGACTCATACACCCCTCTTGTCCTTTTTCCCTGGGTAGACAAGGAGTCCCATAGTGCTGATACATCCTACACTCTGCATGGTGGGCTGTGACGGCGTAATGTCTGGTGCGCGTCATATCTGTGAACGGGTTGCACACCTCTGTCTGCTACAACTTCTCACTGACAGTGATAGTTTTTGTGGCTGGGCATTATGTCACTTTGGCCACTTGGGGAATTTCTGCAGCCCAGCACTGCAGAACAGTCGGCCACTGAGTTATTCTCTTCCTCCAGCTCACACCTCTGCCGACAACTTGCATACCGGCTCCCTCGATGTCACTTTCCGTGTTACATTTGGGATCACTGTACAACGCCGATACATTCTGTTTTTGGTGCATTCTCAACAAGAACCACACATACTATGGACCACAGTCTTTCTCGCTCTTCTGACAAGCAGGAAGGAATATGAGACAGGGAGAACCTAGTTTTTGTACTCGTAGATATCTACCAACGAACATGATAAGCAACTAAATAGTAGGGTGTGCCATAACTAGTGTATTAATTTTTAACTTGAGCAAGTAATGGAACGAGAAGTGAGTAGTTGGGGGGCCCTTTTAGGACTAACTAAAACACCCATCATGAATTACCATACACAAAAAATCGATGTGCAGATAATTAAATTAAAAGTGCTTTTTTAATTATCCTGATGTAACTTAAACTATCTATATAATGTTTGTTTCTGTTTGCTTATACACTTCTGTATTTTTATGAGTATTTCTCCGTCTCCTTTCTGTGCGTGTGTGTGAGTTTGTGTGTTTGTGCATATGTGTGTATCAAACCTAGGCCTCTTTCTGCTTTATACTTCACTTCCCCTCCGTGAGGACAGCATCTGTGGACATACTTGGAACAAGGAGTGATATTGTATATCTTATTCCATGTTACTGAGCAGCTTAACGTCCCTCTGTGCTGCCGGATAATAAGGAACTCTCTCGTGATATGACGTACATCCCATTTGGTTTCTGCCAGTTGTGGATCTTTTCTGTGGTCTGCATGCTGCTAATTAGGATGATTACATTCCTCTGAATTCCTCTGAAGTCATGAAGACCTGCTAGATACTATTACAAATCCAGCGCACATGAAAACTGAGAAACCTGCAAGTTAGTAAACAAGGTGTGAGTTGACCGAGTCACAGTTGTAGCATCAGTATGGAGTACTTGCACAGCTAACACGTCACTATCAGTCACGGTCAACTGTCCACGCGTCCAAGGCTGTTGTGACATCGTGACAATAGAAATACAATGGAGTGAACCTTCGGATACAGCGGCGGTGCTCTCTATGGTCCCCTTCACAACCTATGCATACGACTATGGTATTTGGCATTCTCAACAGTGGCGAGATCTCATGTCTGTATTCAAAACAAATCACGATGACCCTGCTCACTTTTCACGAGGATAGGCACTCTGGCGACCGTTGGATCCTAACCATATAACAGATATGGACATATACACTAACGCGCAGCCGTATTCTTCCGGAACAAAATTAGAAAAGCGTCATGTTACCTATGCGTGATCCAATCACTGGTCCATTTACCCCCTCACGTGGAACACACCCTAGTTCTGAACCAAAACACGTGACCAAACCAAAGACAATTCGACTTTAAACACGACAGCCCACAAGAAACTGCACGGTGTCTATGCTTACGGAGCAGACAGATGATGAACACACCGAGATATCTACCTCACAACAGAAAACGCTGAGTTCAATTACTTAAAACGACAAATGCACGAAAATACGGGGACCGTTACTGGCGCGCAACCGTCATTCACAGAAAACAAGAAAAATGAGCACTAGAGATACACACAAATCAACAAAAAATCAGATATATCCTAGAGATTTATACAGACCATACTCTACACACAATGACAAGTAAGGAAAATTACACAAAAATGAGAAGGTCAAATCTAATAATAAAAAAAGAAAGACAACGAATGGCAAGGTTCCTATTCTAGGAATAGTTTGACATCTGGCATCAGTTCTGTATGTCACTTCGCTGTTGTCCTTTGGACGGGTTCGGACCCTTAATTTCGATTCTGTCACCGTTTTTTTTTTTTTTTTTTTTTGGTTACATTAGCTCCATCGGTTGTCTCCTTGCTGACTATGCCCATGTTTGCGCTAGTTTATGTCGAACATATGGGCATTCTTAGCTCCGTACCCTGGTCCATGTAGTTCCTACAGCCGAACTGTGCTGCTCTTTCCTGTCACAAGCCTTGCCATTCGTTTCGCTCATTCCTCCTTTCGTTATTCTTGCGGAGTGGCTGATTATTCCCTTCGTTTGCCGTTCTTCTTTCTCATGTACTTTGTTTTCCAAAGAAAGGTTCCAGTTACGACAGCAAATATTTAATTCAGTGTTGTCACCGTATCTTCCAATACTTGCTGGCAGCGATTGAGGAGTTTGCCGAAACAAACCTGAATCATTTCAGTCGCGCTAAATGGAGAGTCTAAGAACAGCATTTTTTTTTTTTTTTTTTTTGGTACTGCGTTGAACATTTTGAGTGGGCTTTTGTATCCAGGCGCTTCTAGGTCTGGCCACATCATTAGTCCTTGCGTAGTGCTGTCTTTCACTTTCGCGACCAATATGTGGTGAGCAAATCTTATCTAATTTCCTTGAAGGAACTCTAGCATGATGCAGTGTCTCTATTTTTTCCGCATCCCCACCTTTCTCGTCAGCACAAATAAATTCCAGTTTCTCATTCAGTGGGAACAAAGAGGAGAGTGACTTGCTAAATTACCCCAGCCAAATCTTGGGATGCCAAGTACTCTCTAACTCTTTCTACGTCTGAAATTTGAGGAGGGGCAGGAAGTGTCTGTGATCGAACGCAGGTGTTCCGCGAAATGATGCGCCAAACCATGTCCGCAGCGACCATCATACTGGCTTCAATTACTGTTAAGGGAGTCCGCACCCATCCAGATCTCAGACTGCAAATTGATCGTGTCTCTACTCGAACTGTGTGATCCGTCACTGAAACCGGAATTCATCGGTAACGATTGAACCGATGGTGACCCACAAACATACTCCTGTACATCTTCCCTTTCAGTGCCTGTTCTGGACGTTTGCTCAAGTTCAGCCAGACGATAATCTACACGTACTTTTGTGACTTTACTCATGATGCGCTTGACCACGACCTCGCCTTGTCTTAGTCGACTGGTGAAGACCCTCTTGTTCGGATTCTCTTTTTGATTGACGTGCTTAGGTTTCTTCACTGCAGTGATCGCCATCTTCTTGGTTGCTGCCACTTTTAATTTATCTGAAGACATGTCTGTTTTTGCATCAATGGCAGTTTGTTTTGCTCTTGGGCACGATTATCCTAATTTCAAAATATTTTCCCTGAGTACAAAAATTCCAATGGAGATACGATTCTTTAGTTCTTCGGCCTTCTCTTTTCTCTTTCTTTCTGATTCGTCCTTTCGTTTATCTGTTTTCCTTTCCTACTCTCTAAGAGTGAGCTAAAATAACATCATTCGGTAGTTCATATGCCATACCGTTAACAGGGGACGTAACTCAGTATTTTGGTGTGCTATTATGCTGACACCCACATACGGACCTGTTGTCTGCTTGCAAAGGGTTCTGGACTGTTACAGTGGCTTCAACAGGTTTCCTGCGGTGTGGTTCAATGGAATCCGCCTTATCCTGAATGGAGTGTGTTCCCCTTTCATGATCAACCTCATGTCGATGAAAAACACTGGTATGTAGACCCATCTGCTCCGTGTTCTCGTACGCCATCTCGACCCCCAAAAAGTCGCAGTCCTCGCACTGAAATTACAGCATCATGTAATTCGAATTTGTATGTTTCGCGTCCCCTAACAGCCTCGTCTTACTCCTTGTCTGAACGCAGAACTGAATGACAGCACGAAACCACAATAACTGAAGAAAAAAGAGATCTAATATCTACCATTCCTTTCTAGAAACAATAATCGAGGAATCTCTTCTTCTCCAAGAACAAGAATAACACATATATAAAAATAAACCTTATACAAATTAACGACGCTGTTCACAAAGTTGATTTACAACAATCACTGTCTATTTGGTGCAGAAACTATAAAACCTCGAATCACGATGGAAGGTAACTCGCTGAATGAAGAATAAAGAAAACATAAGGATCAGCACATATGTGTCGCCAACTTAACCTATCGTACACCGAAAACTTATTTCAGGCAAGTGCCAAGGGATAGAAAAAGAAATTAAAAGTTTATTGTGGTAAGACCTTATGGGAGCAAACTGCTGAGGTCATCGGTCCCTAAGTTTGCACACTACTTAATCTAACTTAAACTAACTTACGCTAAGGACACCACATACACCCATGCCCCAGGGAGGACTCGAACCTCCGATGGGAGGAGCCTCGCGAACCGTGACAGAACGCCGTACACCGCGATGCTACCCCACGCGGCAAAAAGAATTGATTGAGGGACAGGAAAAGTAGCTAAGTTGGATCAGCGTGATCCGTAGGGTACAAACACTAAGGCAGGGGTCGCCAAAATGCAAACTAGCCGCATGTTTGCTCTCGCAGGACCTTTGACTGATGGGCAACTTAGTGGGCAAAATCACGATGTTATGAAAATCACACGCAAGTGAGTTTGTACTGAATCTGCACAAGGTGTATAACGCAATCTTATAATGGCCCAAATATAACTCTTGCATGGTGTGGCTAGCCGCTCATATCATTTTTCATTAAATTAACTGATCAAAGCCTCCTCCAAAAACGACGATAAGTCGGGATTGTGGTAAATGAGACTGTTTAACCCATAAAAATCATCCTAAGAGTTAAAAACTCCATTTTCAACTGATCATGAATTTATACGAGATACAGTAGTGTATACTAATGTAAACGAAGCATGTAAATAGTCCTCACTTGACAGAGCTGTTGGCTGGAATCTAATACAAACGACACTTCACGGAATTTAGTGTGCTTCTCTACTATGAGAGGGGAAGGAAGGAGAAAAGGTGAAATGTATAAAATCGCTAAAGAAGATGATTAATCGGATGTAGTACTACGATAAAACTTAAGGTAGCTGTATGAATACCACTGCTGAGAAAGCACAATTCGAATTTTGGATAGCTGAAAAATCAACTACAGGCCGGAACTGCGTGTATTACCAAAAGTACGGCGCAAGGTGGCATGCTGATGACAGCCGTTAATCGTCGTTGGACGCTGCGCCAGGAATTGGACTCCGCCTCGGAGACCAATAGAAGCACTAAAAAAATAAAAAAAAATAAAAATAAATCACTCTTAGTCCCGGTGGCTGTACAAGTGAAACTATGAATATGAAGTTAGTATACGGCAAGAGTGCCAAAGTACGTGACCAAAATCTTCAGCCCCATACCGAGGACAACAAATTATTCTAGACTCCCACAGCAATACTGCATCAACATAGGCACCAGTATCATTCATTCTCACCAACCGCGACGGTGAGTGCAAATTTGTGCCGACCTAACAGTGTAGCAGCCTGTCATAGCCTCCGCAAGAACTTTATGTGGAAAGTTTTGTGGACCGGGCGCCAACGGAATATGCTAATTGGGATGTTTGTGATTAAATTCTGTCAGCTATCCCGTGGACCTTGGCGACCATTCCTAGGTAAATTCCCAGACACTATGCAGCCGTGGAGCTGAGCTGGCGCATTCCTGACCAAAACATCAGGCTTTCGCGAGAAAACTGCCCTCAGCCATTGCAAAAACAGCTTCCTCCTCCCTCGCATTCGCCCATGAGACACGAAATGAAAAGAGAAAGCCGCCAGCCAGGGGTCTGGAGTCTGTCCACAACTCCCAGTTACGTGATGCAGTCAACCCCAGCCACCCCCACCCACACACCCCTTGCCAGTGTGAGCGGTTGGCCTCCTCGCAGCCCAAATATTCCCGCTCGTTTTCTACATGAAACGAACAGAATTACGATGTGCATGTATCCTACCTCCGATCATGTACAGTCGTGGACAAAACGAGCGAGACCCCTCGTCTTTTCGTTATGCTGATCCGCACGGCTTTAAAGTCTGCTGCACAGCATAACAGGCAGGCCGACGAAGTGCTACCAACATACTATGCACAGGCGTGAAATTGGAAAGCTATCTGAACTTTTGTAGACTGTTTTCAATCATTTGTAAGACTATATTAATGCTGATTAGTGTGTTAAATACAACACGTAAATATAAGACAGAACTGAAAGAAGAAACGCTAACTGGTATGAACTGTACCAATAAAAATGAATTTCAGCTTATCGAGATAACATAACTGTTTTAGTAAGACAAAGAACCCCAGATCGTTATGAATTAGCAAAATATTATACGCATTCGGCCGCGAAACGCTCTGTTCAACGTTCAGACCAGTCATACTGGATTACCGTTGCTGACCTACCATGGAAGTGTGCAAATTTAGCAATGCGTGATGATTCATAACGAAATTCAGTTAAAAATCATTCAGTGCCACACTGAAGTCAATTCCATTATTGACAAAAGCGGATAAAGTAGGCACTAATATGTATGAGATACTACAAGAGTGTCATATTGACATCCACAGGGCGCCAGTACAGAATAAAGGTAGCGATGAAACGTATTGGGGGCGCGAGAATTACTTAAAATTGCTTTACTGATATTGTACCTGCCTCCATCGAGATTAGAACCGAAAACAAACCAGACCTTCCTTTCACTACGCTAGCAGACAACCCAGGCAAACAGCCCTCAATTATTAATATGCTGATGTATCGACTACAACTAACACATTTCGAATAAAGAGTAGGGGAGGTTATTTGTGCGGCCCTCATCTTCAGTAGCTGTCGTAGCTGTTTTCGTTGATAGGACTTCGTCACCTAAACCGGTAAAAACGGAACCCTACTAGTCTCACTTTCTTGACCGTCTATCGGTCTACCCAACCCTTAAAACCCGTTTACCTCCAGAACGGGTAGACACAATAAGCGGAAATGTATCGCACTTCTTGTGGCAACCGGTCCATTGGTGGTGTAAAAAAGTGAGCATCTATGTCAACGCAATCTTAAGATACGGCCGTTTATGTAAAGAAAGTTTACGCGAAAGGTCACAAAATGGCTTCAAGAACTATGCGACCAAACTGCTTATGTCATCAGCCCCTAGACCTAGAACAACTTAAACCAACCTAACCTCATATCGATGCCCGGGGAAGGATTCTAACGGACGGCGCAAGCAGCCGTGCGATCCGCGGTATGACGCCGTTATAGGCACGGCTAACCCACGCTGGCAAGCTGTTAATATCATCTGATGTTGCTAACAAGTTATTTACTTCTGGTGAATAATTTTTTGCGCAATTCATTTACGATACAGACACTAAAATATATTTGATGTTACGGAAGACGAAGGACGCCTAATTCATTTCCCTCTCTTCCTTGATGATGTTAGATTCGCAATCTGAGCATACGTATTATCCATAACCACACTTTAGCGTCACACAGATATGTGAATGAAACACACTGGCGTACAGTTTTAGACATAAAAACTGACCGCCGGCCGGCCGCCACAGATACTAAGTCCAAATCGTTCACTTAACGTGGCCAATAAAACTGACCGCCCCGGCCATCTGCACAATCTGGGAACAATGTTACATGCGGAAGTGTTAGGAGGAAGTGTTGTCTACTTCCGAGATGTTCTCGGATTGTGTAAGCGTGTGGTGTAGTGGTCGCAGTCGCACGTGACTGAGGGTTGAACCCTCTGCCGGGGTCGAAGTTCTAGCGCGTGCTGCGCTTCGCCTTCTTGCATGGTGTGGTGAGGATGAGTGATGACTTGGCAGTGGTGGCTGGTACTTGACAGTTGTGCTGGTTATTTTTTTTTTTTTTTTTTTTTTTTTTTAAGAAAGAGAAAAGGATAGTGAGAGGGATAGTGAGAGAAAAGGAAAACGAACGGCCCAATTGACTGGCCGGAAAGTACGAGTAGTGACAGAAGAAAGGACAGAAGGAGGAACAGTGAGAGAGAGTGAAAGCGAACGGCCATTATCCTGGCCTCTTCTGCTTCGTAGCGGCGGCTGATGGTGGCGGCAGTCAGTCTTGAAATGGCGAAGTGGGGGGGGGGGGAAAGAGAAAGAAGTCAGAGGGTGACAGTTGAAGAAGTGGAAAAAGGAAGGGCCGAACATGACGAGCCCAACATTGGGGGCAGTGTGGGGGGGAAGGGGGATCATGTTGGGGGAGCGAAAGACATGGCATGTTGGGGGGAATAATCTATGGCGGGAGGGAGGTAGTCGACATGAGAGGAGGTGCCCGGTGCAGGCGAAGTCATGGGGGGCGAAATAAAAGGTCGGGCCAGCGAGTGGTGGCGAGTCGGTGAACACGGGTGCCCAGGGAAAGGATTAAGGGATTAGGAGAGTGACGGGTTTTGTGGTAAAAGGAGAGGGCGGCGGAGAGGATGCGGGTCCGAAGGAGTGGCACGTCAGCCAGGAGGTGGAGCTCGTGGGCGGGGAAGTCGAAGGGGAGGCGGAGGGCACGCCGGAGAGCCCGGTTCTGTACGGTTTGGAGTCGGCGGAGGTGGGTGGGGGCAGCATTGCCCCACACCACCACTGCGTATTCAAGGATGGGGCGAACAAGGGAGGTGTACAGTCTAACAGCAAGGTGCGTGGGGAGGGAGGAGGTTGGGTTGATGAGAGGATAGAGCAGGCATAGCCGCCCCATTGCTTTACGACGCACCTCGTCGATGTGGGGGCGCCAGGTGAGGCGTTGGTCCAGGGTAACACCCAAGTACTTGGCAGTACGAGTCCAGGGGACTGGGGTACCAAGGACCGCCACCTGAGGGAGCCGAATGGGAATACGGCGTCGGCAGATGATAAGGGCTTGGGTTTTGGAGGGATGGTGTAGTGGTAATAGTCGTGCATTCTAAACTTATGGTCGCCTATTCGCGTCCAACTCGTGTTTTTTTGTTGTTTTTTTAACCACATTTCGATCTACAGTTATGAGTCTGATTAAGCATCGAAGATAATCCGCTTAACATTCTACCCACCAGCAATAACAAGTATTCCAGAAACAATTCCGCAGGACAGCTCGTGGCTGCGTCGCGATCATAACAGCTTACATTCGAGCGTTTCCTCGCGCTGCAGCGGCTACCGGTCACCGGCCAGACGCCACCCGCCGCCTGAAATCCGGCGCCGCCAATGTGAACGCGGTGCCACGCTGTCAATGTATGTATCAACTGTCATTTTCGTATCTGAAGTTCTAGTTATCATCTTGCAGTGAAGCATTGGATTTTGCATACTTGAAAATCATGAACTACAGTTAAGCATTGTAAAATTGGGTCGCAAGTGGAAAAAGGTGTAACATCTCACACAACGTTTACTTTCGGTAGAACAGAGGGTTGAATGCACAGGAGGCAGCTAGAAAGATTTGAATTGTGTTTGGACCGAGTGAGTTTGGGAAAAATACGCCAGAAAAAGATATTCGTGTTTCAACAAAGATCGTTCTGGCATGAATGATTTTCCACATTAAGGAAGTCTCGCCTACTGATATATGTGATAGATTACCATTTTACCATCACGCGAAATTTGCATCCAACAGGCAAAGTTCAGAGGTCTGGTGTAGGAGTACTGCATGCTCTAATTCGAAACAACAATATCAACGGAGTGACTATTATTGAACGTCATCAGGTCACTCATCGAACATTCCTATGCAGCACTGTTACTGGTGACGTGTTACGATGCCTTTATCGTTAACTTCCTAAGAAGAAATGAAGGGCTGAGCCCTACCAAAAGTCATAAACTCGAGGAAAGAGTAGTGTGAACTTAATATTTTACATCTGATAAATCCAAAAGTGTGTTATGGGTTACGAAATCTGCCTCCAGGTTGTGTGCAACACAGCTGGAATTTGTTGCCAACAACTGAGACACCTTTAGGTCGCAGTGTTAGACAATCGAGCAACAACACTACATCACCTGTGCTACTGCATGATAACGCGGTATGTTGATTTGAGAAACAAAACTATCGAAGAGATTGATAGGCAAGTCGTCTTTCAGGCACTTGTATTGATAGGGAAGTCCTCTCTCACTCAAGCACTTGTCCCTCTCGTCATATATTTGTAAAATTTTACCTTTCCCGCTCTTGAGCGATTAACCGTCAAGGCAATTCATTTCTAGACGAAAATAATCTTAATACTATTCTGGTTTAATGACATCGTTAGAACCAGTAGGTTTCTACAAGCCTAGAATTTGTAAACAACTTTAGCATTGTCAGATCGCTTAGATATCGTGAAAGAAAATTCTGCTGCTGATTAATTTAACATTCATAATTACTGTTGCGTTTAGTAAACTAGTGGAAAATGCAATTTAACTATTCACTGTACTAATACCAAGTAAATTCACCTTACTACAGAAACATCACGACGGCAGTCTATCTTAATAAAACATTAAGTGTCTGTGAGACGATTGAGCCTATTTTAACACGAATTAGTAGTATATTACAGACATTTGACTTCGAAAACATCTGTATTTCTTTCAATTCCTGTACCATTCGTAAGTATTATGAAAATGTGACATTTCATAGATAAAATCATGTATTCACGAAAACAAAAAATATGTCGGCAGAAAACAAAAGTGGCATTATGAATTTCGCAGTACCGTAAGGTTTTCGCTCTGACACTTAGGGTTACTGAAAGTAGCAAGACGAACTTTGCTCGAATGTTGTCTTAGGATTCCCTTATTGAGTTTTTATCTGCCTGCTTATAGCTGTGCTACAAAAGAATTAAAAATCTGGCTTCCAGTGAGTGTCGAAAGGCGAACGAAAGCAGCTTGTGCCTGGTAGCTAAGCGTGTTACCTGGGAACCGGCTTTTTCCTAAAGTGGGAAGACATCCTTTTGTGGTTGAATTGTTGGCAAATGTCAGTCAGACGCGTGCCTTTGGTCTAAGCGGTTCGGTGTGTTGAATTTGTACCAATGATTTTGCTTCAGGCTCTTTCTGTTCCAAATAGAGAGTTGAAGTCTCCCATTAGTATTTTCACGTCATCTTGGTGAATTTTGCTTTTGCTTTTCATTGTTGATGGGTGTGATTTCTTTGACAGAGTTGATGATGGATCTGTGTTCGAGATATGCAATGCCGAAGATTGGTACGCTTATAGCTACCTTTTGTTGTATTTTACCCTTGAAGATGCAGTGGTTTCCCTAATGCAAGATTTCGTTGTCAGTTAGTCGTGGATCTTGAAGAGCAAGGATGAGAAATTTTTGCCGG
This sequence comes from Schistocerca cancellata, assembly GCF_023864275.1. Classification (NCBI taxonomy): domain Eukaryota; kingdom Metazoa; phylum Arthropoda; class Insecta; order Orthoptera; family Acrididae; genus Schistocerca; species Schistocerca cancellata. Next base: position 643,384,489 of record NC_064627.1, read on the forward strand.
TCGATTTCTTTTGTGAAATTATTTAGTTTTCGTGTTTGGATCAATGTATCGATGTTTACTTTGAAATGCATGTTTTTTTGCTTGTAGGGAAATTTACCAGAGATCTTCGATATTTTCTGCCGTGCTAACCTGGACTCCCCAGAATCCGAAAATCCAACTGCCGCTTGTCGACAGCCGGGTTGTGTACCACTTGGGGTAAAGTTGACTTTGGTTGCATAGGTCATGTTTGCTTGTGTTTCATTGGTTTGGCTTGGGTGATACCAGGACCGGACAGGGCCAGAGTGTGTTGAAACCTTTGAAAGCAAATATTTTCAGCCAAGCTCATTGAGCTAACAAACGGTGATCAGAGTAGCGGTGATTTTCACTCAGACGTGTCTGGATTTTGGTTCAAGGATTGAGTAGCCCTTCAGGATTGTGTTAGTATTTGGTTCACCCCTAGTATTTGATTTCCTCGGTACCTCCCAAATGAGGGAGGGTTTCCCCTATCCGCCACACGCGATTATTATTATTATTATTGCCATTGTGTCATCAGCAAATCCGATATGGTGTATCTTCCCACCACTGAAATAGAAGTGTATTGTTCGATTCAGTATATCCATCACATAAATGTGGGTTATAATTACGTTACATTGCTGCTAGTAGACATATTTCTCAATTTTTTTAGACAGTTGCTACCTGTCACACCATCATAGGAATTTATGTGCGCAGCATTGTTGCAATACAGACGTTCAAATTATCCGATTTCTGTAATTCCATTTCGATACGTCATCGTCCTAATTGGATTCAGCCAGGCAGTCTTAATGTGGATATCCGACTACGACGTTCATCATATGATGGACTGGGTAAACCACATTCTTATTCGGATTGTTGAATATAGATCAGTAATATATGACAGGGCCTGAATTCTTGAACACTGTGGAAAATAATAATCCAATGTGCTTATTACAAATACGTTATTTAAATATAAATATATGAACTAACGAGATAACAGTTTATTTACAGGAGCAGAGCACTATTCATCATAGCAGAGCAGTGCGAGATTGGTTTCAGGGCAAGAGAGGATAAAGCTGTTGCCGTTTGTTCCATGATCACCAAACATTAACCAGATAGAGAATATGTGGGCAGAGGTAACAAGGGCATTGCCACGTGGATCTACATAAGGAAGCGACCTTTGGACATATATAGAAAACATATGTTGGGAAGTAAACCATCACGCTACACTGTTGAAGACTTAATGAAATCAATTCCCCTACGCATTCGAGAAATCTTAAGTAATGATCGTGGGTGGGTTGGTTACTAAAAGTATAAAAAAATGTTGAAATGTGTGCAAAATCTTAAGGGACTTAACTGCTAAGGTCATCAGTACCTAAGCTTACACACTACTTAACCTAAATTATCCTAAGGACAAACACACACACTCATGCCCGAGGTAGGACTCGAACCTCCGCCGGGATCAGCCACGCAGCCTATGACTGCAGCGCCCCAGACCGCTCGGCTAATCCCGCGCGGCTAATAGGCGTATACTCGTCCACAAAAACCATGTGGACAATTATCTGATAATCGGTCAAGCTTTGCTTTGTCTCAAATCTTTAGCAAACAAGTCCATTTACTTTCAGGCTCCTCCTTACAATTCTTGCAATGCAAGGTAATTGATAAAACTCATCCACTCGACGCCAACTGAGGAACTGACTTGTGCATGTGTTGTTCAACAATCAGTAGTTGTCACCCTCACTGAAATCAATGACTGAGTGTTTGACTGTGTGTGTGTGTGTGTGTGTGTGTGTGTCTGTGTATTCGTGTTAATGCACAATCTGAATCAATTCTATTAATATTAGAGAGACCACCAACAATAAATATTGCATCAAATATGACTGTAAAGTATTTTAATGCTATGGGATGTTACTAACTGAATTTTTACCCAACCCACGTACTGCATATTACGTTAAGTAAGATGTATTAACTCCATAGTATCGTTAGCAGAGACAGTGCGCTCTTGTTGTCGAGGCTCGCGACAAGCGCAACGATCAGCAGTGCCAAATGCCGCCGCGATTTGTTTATGTTGGTGAAGCGTGGACACTGCAGCAGACGCTTCGACATAAACAGAAGGAAATCACCTTGGCTCTGACCGCAGTGCCTGCGTGTTCTTGTAGTAACCTACGTGAGACTCTACTCACAGGTGCCATGGAGCAATTGCAACGGGTATGTCATTTGTCATCAGAATATTAACCAGTGATGAAATGGCCACTCCATTTGAATCCCAAGAAAATAGGAACCTTCTCACAAAGGAATGTGAGGTGATATCAAAATTTATCCAACATACGAAAATTTACTGCAGGGCTTTCATGTATGCAGTAGTAGCACACAAGGAAATATTATGTCTTGTAAGCGTATATTTAATTTCCTCTTCTCATATTAACGCCCTTGTTTTAGTATGAAGTGGGAAAATAAACACGGAAAACTTAAGTTCCTGAGAAGCATATAAGTCATTTCTTCTTCTCATATCATAACTTTTGTTTTAGTATGAGGTAAAAAAATAAAGAGTTTAGGGTTCTAAAACATATTATGACACCAGACTCTTATCGTAGGCGCTATGGGAAACGCAAAAAGCAGGGAGCTGTCCATTCTTTTGTCCAAAAGTCCGTTTCCTTTCATGCATTACTCACGCTAGGAGGTTCTTATTTAAGGATTTGTGGGCATCAAGTTCTTAAGCAGAACAAGTCTTATTTTATTGTGCTAATTACGGCATGGAAAATGCAACAAAGACGAGTTCCCCTGGAGCACATGTCTGTATTCAGCAATGACCGCCAGCTGCCACAACACTTCATAGAATCCTTGCGGCAGGCAACACAACCGTGTGTGCACTTTAGATTTCATTCAGTAAGACGTCAGGAGATGGATGGAAACGTCAAAGTCGTATTCAATCCCGAATGAGGTTTTATTAAGGTAGTTGAACGTTCTAGCAATTACACTTCTATAATTTCCATATCAGTATTCCGATAGCCAAAAGAACCCGTTAGTGCGAAACCATCTGGAACTGCATTAACATCAAACTGCAAGAACGTGAGACAATACGTGGACTCTTCTCATCACGAAACTTCTGTTCCTCTCGTTAGATCCTGGGGATAGGAACGCTCCTGTTGATGTAGCACGCCAGCCTAGATGACGTCCGACAGTACTATGGTGATTGGAGGTGTATAAGACTTCCACCAGAACAAACCAACACTAGAACCGTCTATGCTTATATTACCAGACATAGTCTACACAAACCAATTCCAGTAAATTAACCTACAAAAAACTGGAGGAACGTCTGGAAAAATATCAACAATAAAATTATACCAACTAGAGTCAGTGCCGTATGGTGCGACGTTGTAAACGAAACCATACCCACAGCGGAACGATTATGAAAAATCAAATTGAGATCATCTCCATACTGCGACAAATGTGGGCTTGTAGAAACTGTAGCGCAGACCTCCTTATGTGAAAATAGAATCAGAATTTCGAACTGGACTAGGGAGATATTAGCACTATCAACAGAACCGCAGACAATCATATACCGATAACTGAAGCTTTACAACCCGACTGGAAATGTTACCCGTCCGCAAAGAATAACTGTTATTCGTGGCTTCTGGGACAGTTTGTGTTTTACGTCGTAATAAACAAAACTTAGAACACAGAAGAGTGCATGTTTTATATTTCAGAAGAACATTTTAAGCTGAAGAAGAATAACAAATATAAGGAATGGTTTAAATTTATTTTTCTATTGCTTTATGTGGGCTTCAAAGAGGTGGACAGTTTTATTGATTAGAAGCAGAATACTATTCTTTCACTTGTTTTATTCCTAGAATATTCTCTTACGTTGGTTCTAAAATAGAACTGTTCTAATTTGGCAAAACCCCTCCGGCTCCGAAACTTCTTCCATTTGTTGAAAAATATATGAGTTCTTTACAAACCTCATATGCATCCAGTGCATAATATCTTAAATTGGGAATATATTTCTGAACAAATGATTGTTATTTATTTTTCTGTCACCCTGTTCACTGTTATAAGTTATGTTCCACAAGGAACGCACGCCGTTGGAGGCGACAATCTGTAATTTATTTTACCTTAATTACTACTTCAATTTTGTTCAACAATTTAAAGGAATATATGAGTGCAAACATGGAATACATGTGAATAATGCAGCTGCTCAGTGACAGGTATGGGGGAGGCATTGTGGCCAGGCCTCGGATTTTCGACCCCTGCCCTCTTTGCCTTCGCCTACCTCGTGCTGAAAGTCTCCGCAGACTTTTAAAAAAAAATAATAGTGCAGTGGTCAGCACGTCTGTCTAAAGCAGTATGTCTAGGTTCGAAGCTCAGTCGGTCACAAATTTTCGTCTGCCGTCGTTGCTGTATTTCAACGCGCTGTGACAGTGTGGACGTCGGACCTTCGATATTTAAGATGCAATTGTTTTTTGAGGCAATAGAGGTGATTTGCGAACATTTGTCTTGCCATCAAAATAACGGGACTCCAACGGCATCCAATCCTTAGTCATACTTTGTGCCGGCGCTAACCCATGTCATATACATGAGAATTAGATTGTAGTACATATTTAGTCAAATAACGAATGGTCAGTGTTCAAGTACGTCTGCCAGGGTGGCCGAGCTGTTCTAGGCGCTAGAGTCTGGAACCGCGCGACAGCTGCGGTCTCAGGTCGACTCCATTCTCGGGCGTGGATGTGTCTGATGTCCTTAGGTTAGTTAGGTTTAAGTAGTTCTAACTTCTAGCGGACTGATGACCTCATACGTTAAGTCCCATAGCGCTCAGAGCCATTTGACCCATTTTTGAAGTATACAAGTATTTACAAACAGTAGAAGTAGGAATGCAGCGAACTGATCACTCCACCAAGTGCAACATAGAATACCTGTGTAATGAGTCATACCAACTGCATAGCTGAGGGTAATATTTTTTAAGCAATTCATTGCAGAATTAATGTAATACAAGCACGATGATCTCTGTAGTCATACTGTATCATTAGCAGCCCGCGAAAGTAGTACTATGTTCGTGAAATCGGATACTCAAGCTGAGGCCAAATGAAGACATGCGACGACGCCACAACACTATCCTTACTTAAGTAGGTAGTCAGCGCTAAATTATGTGCGCCACGATTAACGTTGCTGTAAGCAGTCTTACAGCATAACACCACCACAACTACTGACAACCTGAACCATTATCATCACGCAGTTGTCACTTGCAGTGATTACAAGTTTTTCATGTTTGTCAAGAATAGCGGAAAGCGCCGCTGAAATTCAATTTCCATTACGCCTAGGACGGAGAGAATCCTAAATATCAGTAATAGGTCACCTAGCGAAGAGAAGAGTCCACGTATTGTCTCAAGTTCTTGCAGTTTGATGTTAATGCAGTTCCAGATGGTTTCACGCTAACGGGTTCTTTTGGCTATCGGGATACTCATATGGGAATTATAGAAGTGTAATTGCTAGAACGCTCAGCTACCTTAATAACTCCTCATTCTGGATTGAATACGACTCGCAAAGCAACGTTAATTTGACGTTTCCATCCATCTCCTGACGTCTTACTGAATGAAGTCTGAAGTGCACGCTCAGTTGTGTTGCCTACCGCAAGGATTCTGTGGCAGCTGGCAGTCATTACTGAATACAGACATGTGCAAATATCCTCAATGCTCTAGGGGAACTCATCTTTGTTGAATTTTTTTCATACCGTAATTAGCACAATACCATAAGGCTTGTTCTGCTTAAGAACTTGATGCCCAAAAGTCTTGGGATTCAAATAGAGTGGACATTTCATCACTGGTTAATATTCTGATGACAAATGACATGATACCCGTTGCAATTGCTGCATGGCACCTGTGAGTAGAGTCCCACGTTGGTTACTATAAGACCACGCAGGCAGTGATATCCGCTCACTGCAGTCAGAGCCAAGGTGATTTCTTTCTGTTTATGGCGAAGCGTCTGCTGCAGTGTCCACGCTCAGCCAACATAAACAAATCACGGCGGCATTGGGCACTGCTAATCGCTGCGCTTGTCGCGAGCCTCGACAACAAGAGCGCACTGTCTCTGCTAACGATACTATGGAGTTAATACATCTTACTTAACGTAATATGCAGGACGTGGGTTGGGTGAAAATTCAGTTAGTAACTTCCTATAGCATTAAAACACTTTACAGTCATATTTGATGCAATATTTATTGTTGGTGGTCTCTCTAATGTTAATAGTATTGATTCAGATCGTGCATGAACACGAATACACACACACACACACACACACACACACACACACAGTCAAACACTCAGTCATTGATTTCAGTGAGGGTGACAACTACTGATTGTTGAACAACACATGCACAAGTCAGTTCCTCAGTTGGCGTCGAGTGGATGAGTTTTATCAATTACCTTGCATTGCAAGAATTGTAAGGAGGAGCCTGAAAGTAAATGGAATTGTATGCTAAAGATCTGAGACAAAGCAGAGCTTGACCGACTATCAGATAATTGTCCACATGGGTTTTGTGGACGAGTATACGTCTAGTAGCCGCGCGGGATTAGCCGAGCGGTCTGGGGCGCTGCAGTCATAGGCTGCGTGGCTGATCCCGGCGGAGGTTCGAGTCCTACCTCGGGCATGAGTGTGTGTGTTTGTCCTTAGGATAATTTAGGTTAAGTAGTGTGTAAGCTTAGGTACTGATGACCTTAGCAGTTAAGTCCCTTAAGATTTTGCACACATTTCAACATTTTTTTATACTTTTAGTAACCAACCCACCCACGATCATTACTTAAGATTTCTCGAATGCGTAGGGGAATTGATTTCATTAAGTCTTCAACAGTGTAGCGTGATGGTTTACTTCCCAACATATGTTTTCTATATATGTCCAAAGGTCGCTTCCTTATGTAGATCCACGTGGCAATGCCCTTGTTACCTCTGCCCACATATTCTCTATCTGGTTAATGTTTGGTGATCATGGAACAAACGGCAACAGCTTTATCCTCTCTTGCCCTGAAACCAATCTCGCACTGCTCTGCTATGATGAATAGTGCTCTGCTCCTGTAAATAAACTGTTATCTCGTTAGTTCATATATTTATATTTAAATAACGTATTTGTAATAAGCACATTGGATTATTATTTTCCACAGTGTTCAAGAATTCAGGCCCTGTCATATATTACTGATCTATATTCAACAATCCGAATAAGAATGTGGTTTACCCAGTCCATCATATGATGAACGTCGTAGTCGGATATCCACATTAAGACTGCCTGGCTGAATCCAATTAGGACGATGACGTATCGAAATGGAATTACAGAAATCGGATAATTTGAACGTCTGTATTGCAACAATGCTGCGCACATAAATTCCTATGATGGTGTGACAGGTAGCAACTGTCTAAAAAAATTGAGAAATATGTCTACTAGCAGCAATGTAACGTAATTATAACCCACATTTATGTGATGGATATCATGAATCGAACAATACACTTCTATTTCAGTGGTGGGAAGATACACCATATCGGATTTGCTGATGACATAATGACAATAATAATAATAATAATCGCGTGTGGCGGATAGGGAAACCCTCCCTCATTTGGGAGGTACCGAGGAAATCAAATACTAGGGATGAACCAAATACTAACACAATCCTGAAGGGCTACTCAATCCATTGAACCAAAATCCAGACACGTCTGTGTGAAAATCACCGCTACTCTGATCACCGTTTGTTAGCTCAATGAGCTTGGCTGAAAATATTTGCTTTCAAAGGCTTCAACACACTATGGCCCTGTTCGGTCCTGGTATCACCCAAGCCAAACCAATGAAACACAAGCAAACATGACCTATGCAACCAAAGTCAACTTTACCCCAAGTGGTACACAACCCGGCTGTCGACAAGCGGCAGTTGGATTTTCGGATTCTGGGGAGTCCAGGTTAGCACGGCAGAAAATATCGAAGACCTCTGGTAAATTTCCCTGCAAGCAAAAAACATGCATTTCAAAGTAAACATCGATACATTGATCCAAACACGAAAACTAAATAATTTCACAAAAGAAATCGACCGGCAAAATATTCTCATCCTTGCTCTTCAAGAACCACGACTAACTGACAATGAAATCTTGCATTAGGGACACCATTGCATCTTTAAGGGTAAAATACAACAAAACGTAGCGAAAGGCGTACCAATCTTCGCCATCGCATTTCTCGAACACAGAACTAACATCAACGCTGTCAAAGAAATAACACCCATCAACAATGAGAAGGTTCAAATGGCTCTGAGCACTATATGACTTAACAGCGGAGGTCATCAGTCCCCTAGAACTTAGAACTTTAAACCTGACTAACGTAAGGACATCACACACATCCATGCCCGTGGCTGATTCGAACCTGCGACCGTAGCAGTCGCGATGTTTCGGACTGAAGCGCCTAGAACCGCTCAGCTACCGCGCCCGGCCCATCAAAAAGCGACTTAAGACTATGCTCATTCAGAGCCCCAGTAAAAAATATACAATCATCAATGCGCTCGTCCGTACCAACATCGAAAATAAGAGAAACACCGAAAATGTCGAAAAATTCTGAAAGACACTCGAAAATACTATGTGCAAAATTCACCAAGATGACGTGAAAGTACTAATGGGAGACTTCAACTCTCTATTTGGGACAGAAAGAGCCTGAAGAAAAATCATTGGTACAAATTCAACACACCGAAACGCATAGACCAAAGGCACGCGTCTGACTGACATTTGCCAACAGTTCAACCACAAAAGGATGTCTTCCCACTTTAGGAAAAAGCCGGTTCCCAGCTAACATGCTTAGCTACCAGGCACAAGCTGCTTTCGTTCGCCTTTCGAGACTCGCTGAAAGCGAGATTTTTTATTCTTTTGTAGCACACCTACAAGCAGGCAGATAAAAACTCAGTAAGGGAATCGTAAGACAACGCTCGAGCAAAATTCGTCTTGCTACTTTCAGTAACCCTTAGTGTCAGAGCGAAAAACTTACGGTACTGCCAAATTCGTAATGCCACTTTTGTTTCCTGCAGACATATTTTTTTTGTTGTGAATACATAATTTTAACTATGAAATGTCACATTTTCATAATACTTACGAATGGTACAGGAAATGAAAAGAATACAGTTCTTTTCGAAGTCAAATGTCGGTAATATACTACTAATTCGTGTTAAAATAGGCTCAATGTTTTATTAAGATAGACTGCCGTCGTGATGATTGTGTAGTAAGCTGAATTTAATTTGTATTAGTACAGTGAATATTTTAATTGCATTTTCCATTAGTTTACTAAACGCAACAGTAACTATGAATGTTAAATTAATCAGCAGCAGAATTTTCTTTCACGATATCTAAGCGATCTGACAATGCTAAAGTTGTTTACAAATTCTAGGCTTGTAGAAACCTACTGGTTCTAACGATGTCATTAAACCAGAATAGTATTAAGATTATTTTCGTCTAGAAATGAATTGCCTTGACGGTTGATCGCTCAAGAGCGGGAAAGGTAAAATTTTACAAATATATGACGAGAGGGACAAGTGCTTGAGTGAGAGAGGACTTCCCTATCAATACAAGTGCCTGAGAGACGACTTGTCTATCAATCTCCTCGATAGTTTTATTTCTCAAAGCAACATACCGCGTTATCATGCAGTAGCACAGGTGATGTAGTTTTGTTACTCAATTTTCTTACACTGCGGCCGGAAGGTGTCTCAGTTGTTGGCAACAAATTCCAGCTGTGTTGCACACACCCTGGGGGCAGAATTCGTAACCCAAAACACACTTTTGGATTTATCAGATGTAAAATATTAAGTTCACACTACTCTTTCCTCGAGTTTACGACTTTTGGTGGGGCTCAGCCCTTCATTTCTTCTTAGAAAGTTAACGATAAAGGCATCATAACACGTCACCAGTAACAGTACTGCATAGGAATGCTCGATGAGTGACCTGATGACGTTCAATAATAGTCACTCCGTTGATTTTGTTGTTTCGAATTAGAGCATGCAGTACTCCTACACCAGACCTCTGAACTTTGCCTGTTGGATGCAAATTTCGCATGATGGTAAAATGGTAATCTATCACATATATCAGTAGGCGAGACTTCCTTAATGTGGAAAATCATTCATGCCAGAACGATCTTTGTTGAAACACGAATATCTTTTTCTGGCGTATTTTTCCCAAACTCACTCGGTCCAAACACATTTCAAATCTTTCTAGCTGCCTCCTGTGCATTCAACCCTCTGTTATACCAAAAGTAAACGTTGTGTTGCAGATGTTACACCTTTTTCCACTTGCGACCCAATTTTACAAGGCTTAACCGTAGGTTGATTTTCAAGTATGCAAAATCCAATGCTTAACTGTAAGATGATAACTATAACTTCAAATTCGAAAATGACAGTTGATACACACACACTGACAGCGTGGCGCCGCGTTCTCATGGGCGGCGCCGGATTTCAGGCGGCGGGTGGCGTCTGGCCGGTGGCCGGTAGCCGCTGCAGCGCGAGGAAACGCTCGAACGGAAGCTGTTATGATTGCGACGCAGCCACGAGCTGTCCTGCGGAGTTGTTTCTGGAATACTTGTTATTGCTGGTGGGTAGAATTTTAAGCTAATTATCTTCGATGCTCAATCAGACTCATAACTTTAGACCGAAATGTGGTTATAAAAAAACAACTGTTGGACGAGAACAGGCGACCATAAATTTAGAATGCACGAAGATTACCCCTTTGTTTGGCTCCTTTTTGTTCGTTGTATCTGCTCTATGCGGACCTCGCAAGACACCCGTTTCAGTTCGTCGTTGATCCATTAACTCAGTTTTTTTATTACAGAGGGCATCTAACCCTCTGACCGAACATGCTGAGTTACCGTGCCGGCTACTAGACCACAGGCTCACACAATCCGAGAACATCTCGGAAGTAGACAACACTTCCTCCTAACACTTCCGCATCTAACAGTGTTCCCAGATTGTGCAGATGGCCGGGGCGGTCAGTTTTATTGGCCACGTTAAGTGAACGACTCGGACTTGGTATCTGTGGCGGCCGGCCGCGGCCAATTTTTATATCTAAAACTGTTCGCCAATGTGTTTCATTCACATATCTATGTGGCGCTAAAGTGTGGTTATGGATAATACGTATGCTCAGATTTTTTTCATAGTTCCACACAACTTCTTCCTGTTTTCTCGATTGATCTGTGTTCGGATTTTCAATGCCTATCCACTTTACCAACCTATAACTAAATCTGACGGGGGTGCGATGGGAATGTTCCCTTGTTAGTGGTATTGTGTTTTGGTGGAATTTCCAGTTTACATACTGTGCGTGTAACACACATTAAATGTGTTTGATGCCTCCTGTGATCAGTTTACCTGAAAAACGTTTGTTGTCATCGTAATTTATGTAACTGGCTCTCCGACTTCCAATTTGACAATTTGTGGAAAAATTGTTTACCCTGCTAGTCCTAGTTTCAAACATTGTCTGACAGAAAACGTAGCCATGAAGGAGTCAGTAAAAGCAATTATTCGCTATTATAGCAAACTTTTGAATCCACTGGACACTTGAATTCCCTGTATTGATTCTGAGAGTTTTGTTATTTTTCTCTTGTTATTTACTGTCTCAATGTCATCCGTGAGAATAAAATTAAAGGCTGTTGGATTAGGTTCCCGATCTATAAACTATGATTTAATATTCTGCGCTGCTAAATAAATTTTGAAGGTTATATTCTTTACGTAAAATAGAGTATCGGTTTCAGTCCTAGGATTAACGATAAACTTCAGAAATACAATTACAGAATAGTGGCATATCGATTATGGCTCCTCACCGTCAACAATAGTTGTTACCCATAGTTTCGTATTTGCTATTTTACCGGCGTTACCCTTTAGAGACCAACCTGATCTTTCCATAATGCCATTTTTGACTTGCTTCTTAATATGTCCTATAACTACAGATTTGTTGAAAATATTAACTGTTAAATAAGCTATTCCACAAATTAAAACTTCCAGTTACTCTTCATATCTTAAAACTTACTACCGTTGACTTTCACCGAAGAAAAGATACATAATAATAAAATGAAATCAAAGTTTACAATGTCAAAGCATAGTGTGAGTGGTTAAAATGAAATGAACTAAAAATCATCTTCTTGTCTAAAACACTTTACTCTTCCAGAGAACTTCGGCACCTCTCAAAAATTTTTACACCTCTGATGTTTAGCCACATGTGGACAAATAGGGGGTCTCATGATGCAGCACTGTTTAGCCGTCACAAAATAAAGCCGCAAAAATCAGTAAATAAAACTATTCTACTGTTGCTCCGAACCGCATATACAAACCGCCCTCTGCTGCGACAATGACTAAAAGTCTATTAGGTATTTGATTTTTCTCTACTTTTTGGGCCTCCTTACCTCTCCTTCTAGCCCAACCTTTGTTCTCCAATTACGCCTTCATCGGCGAGCGTCTCCTCAATATTTTTCATTTGTGCTGAATTGTTTTGTACCCTTCTTGCATATACACGTGTGTCATGTATTTTATAGAGACTGCATGAATATATATAAAATTAAATATTTCATATCTTGCTGTGAATTAATTTGTTTGTCCACATTCCACTTACTGCGTTTCCTTGAAATTATATAAAATATACGTCTGAAAAAAAAACGGAAAAAAAAGTGTTGCAGCTGATTGGTGAAGGGCTTAAGAAGAAAACACCTCTGCTGATGCTGCTTAGTATCGCGTATAGCCTCCTTCGGCTTCCACAACACCTGGAAGTCTGTTGGGCATTGAGCCCACAACTCGAGCCACAATAACTAGGATATTCAAGTAACTCATTCCAATGTCATGAATCACATCAGAAAGCTGTCGGCGAGTCGTCGGTGACTGCCCCTTTTCTCGTATTACTCTGACCATTTCTGCCCAAATATTCTCAATGGGATTCATGTCAGCTCCTTTAGGTGGCCGTTCCATTACAGTAATATTACTATGGTCGTCGAACCACCTCTTAACCACAGGTGCCATATGAATAGGCGAGTGTTCTTGTTGGAACATGATCTGATCATCGCCAAATCTTGCTGTCACAGAAGGCAACATCACGTTCTCCAGAATTGATATGTAATTTCGCGCATCGAATCTTCCTTCCACTTCCCACAGGAGCCCACACCCTTCGCCCGATATCCATGCCCATACCGTTACCGACTCCCTGCCACTCCTTCGGCAACTGTAAATATATTTTCGATTATACCTAGCACCTTTAGGCCGGTAAACAAGTACTTTTCAGGGTGATGCCATAGAGAAAACTTTTTCGTCCGTGAAAATCACTAGCCTCCAAAACTGGAGAGGTTTGTCGACATTTTTAGCAGCAAAAGAAAGGCGAGCTCCTCTGTGGGAAACGGTCAATGTCTCTTTCACAGCAGCGCTTCTTGCTCTCAGTCCACCTTCCCTTAGACGACGAGTGACGGTCTTACTGCTAACACTGAGACCCAAAGTTTGCTGAATTTGTCGTGCGTTGACAAATGGGTGGTTCTCACTGAAACGGCGTATCTGCTGATCCTGAGCTGCTGTTGTGTTGCGGCGACGGCCATAAGGCCTCCCATTCAGGTTACCACTCTCTTCCTTTCGTCTGATCCCCCTGGCTACCATCGACTTGTGAAGAAGACCCATAGTTCTTGCTATATAGCCATTTGAAGATCCCTCTGCATGGAGTGCTATTATAGCGCCCTTGTCTGTCTCAGCCAGATGGGCCATTTAGCGTTGACTGAATGATTCGTCGTGGTTAATTCTGCTGCGGAAACAGCGCTAGCAGGAATCAGACTGCCTCCTCGACGATGGAAGCCACAACGCAGTGGCCAAGTATGTGTAACACGGAAATCGATGGCATAAACGAGAGATCGCAAGCCCGTACGCGTGTCATTACATAGTGGAGCAACTTAGAATCTGTAATTATTCTCAGAAGGGACTGGTCCACTCTTGTCTGTCTTATCCTGATAAATATTACATGAAATGAAATGTTTACGTTTTGCATATGCGGCAGGCCTGACGCAAGAAATATTTCTGAAATATCTAAGGCAACCTGAAGAACACTTCGTGAATTTTAGCTGTGGAAGATTGCCTTATAAGAACGAAAACGTGTTTATCCCCGCTCGCCGTGTTTCCAAGTGGCGCAGTTTACTCTGAGGCATACATAATACTCGCCGGGTGTAAGAAGCGACTCGACTAACGAGGGGAACTCGCCAGGTGTCATAGGCTGATTGTTCGGAAACTTTGCTCAGTGAAGGAGAGGACAAAATAAACGAATATGTGTTTCGACTTATCTGCAGACACTCGACCGTTTCCGAGAAAACGACGGTCAAAGTTATCAACGCGCTGTTGCAATAGTGTAGAAGCCTTCTGCAGCCGAGAACGCAATTGAAGCGGTGACTCAGTGGCTACCGTCGTTCCTGCTTAACTTTGATTCCCGTGTTCGAGACCATATTGGGTATTTTTATTATTATTTCTTCCTGCCTCTCTATCAGAATTATCTACGATTTTTTTTCTAATTTATGTTGAAATAATGTTGTCATTATTCGCCAATTAACTTTATGTGTAATTAATTAATTAAAAAATGATAAACGAATGAGACAAGCTGATTTAAAAGCATCTGGTTTGCCTCATGTTTCGTTATACCCAAATGGTTAATAAATGATAATCTACCTTCAGATCCCATGATGGCACCTTTAGTGTGTTGAAACCGGTTATCCAGTAAACAGTATTTAAGCGATCTTGGCTTCTGAATTATTTCTACAACAGAGTGATCGCCCCACTACGCACTATGTGTTCCCTTTTTAACTTATTTCTGTACACAGCAAATTAACTGACGAATAACGACAACAGTGTTTCAACATAAATTGGAATAAACATTCGTAGATAATTCAGAGAGTGAGGAGGGAGGGAGGGGGGGAAGGAAAAACCGGGTTTCGAACTCGCAGCGCAAAGTTCCGAAGTCGCTATGGTAGCCGCAGAGCCACCGCTTCAGTTGAATCTTTACCCGCTAAGAGGTATCTACACTATAGCAACAGCGCATTGAAAACTTTGACCGTCGTTTTCTCAGAAGCGGTAGAGTGTAAGCAGATAAGCCGAGACACGTGTTCGCTTATTTTGTCCCCACTTTCACTGAGCGAAGTTTCAGCAAGATCGGGGTATGACATTTGGCGTGTCCCCACGTAAGTGGCGTGCGTTGGGATTCAGTAGACAGAATGCGTCCACTTTCCTCGACTACTCATTGACATGTTTGGAAAATTTCTTTCTTGCACTGGCACATTGCATTATGAGGGCTGGTTTTCCTGATAACGATCTACTAATGGACTTTGCTCCTAATTTACGTTACTGTGTAGTAGATCTACTGCAACTACGTAAACCGGATATGTTTGTTTATTTGGATACTCAGCTTCTTAGTTGCTACATTTCGCTATAACATTTTCCTTTGGTTCAAAACGGCAAGTTAAGATGACCACTGCAACTTGGTAACATCAGTAACAATTTAATACTTTGAAACAGTTATGTGTGGTGTACGAGGAGTGTACTCTGTTGAATGAGGAATACATTAAACACGAAAGCTGCGTCCAATAACAATAATTAACTTTCGGTTACATGACAAAACACAAGTCGAAGCAGTTCATCTCAGTACCCAGTGAAACTTAAACTGGAACGATCGAAAACATACTTTTGTGGGGAAGGCAAACGAATGACTGCGTTTTATTAGCCGCACACTAAGAATACGCAACATGCCAACGGAGAACACTGCCTACACAACGTTTGTCCGTCCACTGCTATAATATCCTTGACAGACGCGATTGCCTGTGCACGCAAAAACGTCCAAGGACCGGTAGCACGATTTGTAACGTCACGAAATAGGGGAGAGAGGGTCCCAGATTTGATAATCTCGTTGCCGCGAGATCTTTATACGAAATTTCAATCACCAACATCTGTTCTGAATCCCAAAACATTATTTCCTCGGGAACTTACGCAGGAGGAAATCATAGTAATAATGTAATTCAAGGCTCGCAAGAAAAGATTTAAGTGGTCCTTTTTACCGCACACTGTTAATGAGTGGGACGGTAGAGAAATAGTCCGAACCTTCTGCCAAGCACGTAAGTCTCGGCCGGCCGAAGTGGCCGTGCGCTTCTAGGCTCTACAGTCTGGACCCGAGCGACCGTTACGGTCGCAGGTTCGAATCGTGCCTCGGGCATGGATGTGTGTGATGTCCTTAGGTTAGTTAGGTTTAATTAGCTCTAAGTTCTAGGCGACTGATGACCTCAGAAGTTAAGTCGCATAGTGCTCAGAGCCATTTTTGAACCAACCACGTAAGTCTGGATTGCAAAGAAATCCTGTTGATGTAGTCATGTAGATGTAACAACGAAATTATGTTGTAATTGCGACATGTGACTTTCATTTGATATGAACATCGAAGTTGTTTGCAGTTTATTTACTTTTTGTTCATTAGTTTCAGGCATATACGAACACCTAGGCGCGTTAAATTGATATTGAAACAAAGTGTCATGCATGGACCAATAACAATTAATTCTTGCCTACTTGTTATGGTACTGCAGTATCTGCCAGCGTCTTCAGGAGTGGATATCGCATACGACGTTCCGTGATCAAACGATCTGAGTTGCTGGCGAATACAGTTTATCCTCACTAGACAGTATATATTTTCATTATACATTAGGTGAATAGGGTTTCGCCGGGTGCGGTGGCCGAGCGGTTCCAGGCGCTTCAGTCACGAACCACACGGCTGCTTTAGTCGCAGGTTGGAATCCTACCTCGGGTATAGATGTCTGTGACCTCCTTAGGCTAGCTAGGTTTAAGCAGTTCTAGGTCTAGGGGCTGATGACATAAGCAGTTTGGTCGCATAGTTCTTGAAGCCATTTTTTGACCTTTCGTGTAAATTTTCTTTACAGAAACGGCCGTATCTTTAGATTGCGTTGACATAGATGCTCACTTTTTTACACCACCAAGGGACCGGTTACCACAAGAAGTGCGATACATTTCCGCTTATTATGTCTACCCGTTGTGGAGGTAAACGGGTTTTAAGGGTTGGGTAGGTCGATAGACGGTCAAGAAAGTGAAACTAGTAGGGTTCCGTTTTTATCGGTTTAGGTGACGAAACCCTAACAACGAAAACAGCTACGACAGCTACTGAAAATGAGGGCCGCATAAATAACGCCCCCTACTCTTTATTTGAAATGTGCTAGTGGCAGTCGATACGTCAGCATATTAATCGTAGCTACGCTTTCGATCCAAATCACGTTTACAGAAATGCAAATAGAATCCATTTGCCTATACACGTGGTAATTCGCATCCCAGGATTAATGCCAGCGCGTTTTAGGAGTGCGAACATTCCCATTGCTAGCTAGCTTAAGAAACACTTCGGCTAATGAACGTTTTCTGGCTGTGGCGAGTCTAGTGGAGAATTCGAAACAGTCTATAATACGGTTGGCAGCTATGTAGCCGTTTATTTCCTGGGGTGGTGCAGAATTATCCTACTAAATTTACTCTCTCATAACAGTATTTTGTTATTTCGATAAACATCCCGAATGATTGTCACATAAGCGGTGACATAAAGGAAGAAAATTCATGTTTTTGAGTCCACAAAGCTCTATGCAACAGGAACTGCAGATCATTTTGCCATTTTCATTGCGAAATTGCCGGCTAATTCATGTCTGGGTTAATGATAGAGGGCTGTTTGCCTGGGTTGTCTGCTAGCGTAGTGAAAGGAAGGTCTGGTTTGTTTCCGGTTCTAATCTCGATGGAGGCAAGTAGAATATCAGTAAAGCAATTTTATGTCATTCTCGCGCCCCCAATACGTTTTATCGCTACCTTTATTCTGTACTGGCATCCTGTGGATGTCAATACGACACTCTTGTAGAATTTCGTACATGTTACTGCCTACTTTTTCCGCTTCTGTCAATAATGGAAGTGACTTAAGTGTGGCACTGAATGATTTTTAACTGAATTTCGTTATGAATCTTCACGCATTGCTAAATTTGCACACTTTCATGGTAGGTCAGCAACGGTAATCTAGTATGACTGGTCTGAACGTTGACACAGACCGTTTCGCGGCCGAATGCGGACAATATTTTGTTAATTCGTAACGATCTGGGGTTCTTTGTCTTACTAAAACAGTTATGTTATCTTGATAAGCTGAAATTCATTTTTATTGGTACAGTTCATACCAATTAGCGTTTCTTCTTTCAGTTCTGTCTTATATTTACGTGTTGTATTTAACACACTAATCAGCATTAATATAGTCTTACAAATGATTGAAAACAGTCTACAAAAGTTCAGATAGCTTTTCAATTTCACGCCTGTGCATAGTATGTTGGTAGCACTTCGTCGCCTTGCCTGTTATGCTGTGTAGCAGACTTTAAAGCCGTGTGGATCAGCATAACGAAAAGGCAAGGGGTCTGGCTGGTTTTGTACACGACTGTACATGCTGGCACATAACATGGTATTACCAACTTTGCATGATAGTGTAATATGCTACCGAAATGATGTTAATTTGTGCGTAAACAGATACAGATTTCAGAAATGCAAGATAGACTAGTTTGCTGGGCCTGAATAAGTGTGTGAAGAGGCCAGACGGCATGCCGTCTTGCAATATACCACCAACATTCTTTCAGGAAAAATATCATCGAGACAGTTCCGAAGATGTAAGGATAGATAAGCACGCAAAGTTTTTCACAGATCAGGAGCTCATGCATCGCCGTTTCTGACAATAATAACATGTAAGAAAGTAGAAACAAAAATTTACATTTTGTTAGAGGACGATCACTTTGCCTTTAGGCAATGTAAAGGCAACAGAGGGCATTTCTGATTCTGCGTTTAAAACAGAAGAAAGACTTAAGAAAAACATGACACGTGTATAGAAAAACCGTCTGACAATGGAAAATCCATTCGAAATTCTAACAATAATGGGTATAAACTGGGTGCATAAATAATTAGCGTTTTCACTTTGCATGTTGGTATTCCGATTGATAAGGCTTTTTTAACGATTGCCATTATTATTTTCAGTGCATTGTTACTGATGAAGCTCATATATTGGCATTTTGTCATCTGGAGACAGCGCATGGAGGCGTGAACGCTAGAAAAGGAGTACCGAATGGAGAAATCGGAACATCTCGGATATATTCTTCTGTTTGAATTCAATAAAGGGGTGACAGCAACGGAGGCAGACAGATACGTTTGCGCCGTGTATTGCTGACAATAATAATATGGGTTTCTCGTGTTAAGGAGGGTCGTTTTGACTTTACTGATTCTCGGCGATCAGGAAGATCTCCGGAGTTTGATGAAGATCGTTTAAACCCATTAATCCACAATGATACACGTCAGAACTGGCAGATGTGATGAAATCTGATCATTACACCTTCATACGATATTTTCATGAAGTGAGCAAGGTTCAAAACTCGGGTGTATGTGTACCGCATGCACTAAACCACAATCAGCATGTGGCCATCTCCGCTTGCTCGTCATTAACTGGATCGTAAACAACACCGACCATTCCTTTCCTGTACCTCTACTGGTGACGAGAACTGGTGTCTTACGGAAAGAAAACAAAGGAATGGTTGATCCCAAGCAAAGCAGCAACTCCCTGTATAAAGGCCTGTACTCGCTCACAAATGATAATATGAAGCATGTGGTTGAACGGCGACAGTGTAGAGTACTACGAATTATTTGCCCCAGGCGTAACCATCACTGCTGACATTAATTTACTGTCAACAACTGAGACGTGTTGCAGACGCAGTCAAAGAACAACAACCAGGAAGACGGCTTGAAGCGATGCCACTCCATGATAACGCCGTCCCGCATTCTGCTAGTCTGACAGGAAACACTATACAGGCTTCGGTAGAGAAGTAACTGCGTACCCACCTTATTTACTTCATTTTGCGCGGTCATATTTTCACCTTTTCCGCTGTCTATCGAACAATCTTAATGGAATTTGGATGAAAATGCGCTCCGAACATGGCTCCGCGATTTCTTCGCCTCAAGACCACGAGCTGTCTACAGTCGCGGAATCGAAAAACTTCTCCAACGTTGGCAGACTGTTGTAAATAGTAAAGGAGAATATATTATTGGTGACGGAAGACTCCGTTGTGTACGTCGGTTGTTGTCATTAAACATACGGGAAAACGCTACCAACTTATGCAACAACCAATACAAAAACCAAGATCGAACGTTAAGGATAACGATAAAAAATGAAGCTCTCCATCTAAAAAAGGGTAAGACACGGATGTACGTCTTCGGCACTACTGTTCAATCTATACACCAAAGAAGCAATGACGGAAAGAAAAGAAACTTCCCGAAGTGGACTTAAAATTCAGAGTGAAAGAATACGTATGATGTGATTCGCTGAAGTTATTCGCATCCTTGGTGAAGTGAAGAAGAATTACAGGACCTGCTGAATGGAATTTACAGTCTAGTGAGCTTAGAATGTGGATTAAGTATAAACGAGGAAAGACAAATGTAAAGAGCCATAGCAGAAATGTGACTATCGAAAAATTTAAAATAAAATTTGCTAACGAAATTATAGAATATGTAAAGCAGTTCTGCTACCTTGGAACCAAACTGACACATGATAGTCGAAGCAAGGAAAAATAAAAGAAAGCACATTAGCAAAGGCGAATAAGGATTTTCTGGTCAAAACAAGTCTACTGATATAAAATCACAACCTAATTTGAGAAAGAAGTTTGCGAGAAGGTGCGTCTGAAGCACAGCATCGTATGGAAGTCAATCACGTACATGGGAAAACTGGAAGGGAGAGAATCGAAAGGTTTGCGTTGTGGTGCTATAGGATGATATTGAAAATTAGATGGACTCAAAAGGTATGATATGAAGAATCCCTCCACAAAATTGGCCAGGGAAAAAACATCGAGGACTCTCACAAGAGAAAGGGACAGCATGACATGACAAGCGTAATACAACATGGAATAACTATTCATAGTTCTAGCGTAAGTTGTTGAGGGTAAAACCTGCAGGGGAAGATAGGCATTGGAATATATTAAACAAATAATTGAGGACATAGAGTGCATGTGCTATTCTGAGTAGATGAGCTGGGCACGGAAGACACAATTGTGGCGGGTCGCATCAAACTCGTGAGAACACTGATGACTGAAAAAAATAAGTAAATAAAAATGAAAAAGCGCTATGTAGTGTACTACATTAGCATAGATCCTTGCGCCACCGTTAACCTAGGAGCGCCTCAAAATAGACATCTGTCTAATACCATACCCGCTGTGACTTTGTGGTGAGTTAAAAGAGTAATAGAATCCGTGC
Organism: Schistocerca cancellata; assembly: GCF_023864275.1. Lineage (NCBI taxonomy): Eukaryota > Metazoa > Arthropoda > Insecta > Orthoptera > Acrididae > Schistocerca > Schistocerca cancellata. The sequence goes on from NC_064627.1 coordinate 643,405,764, forward strand.
CTCTCCAATCGCGGGTGTTAATCGAGAATGCCATCGCAGAAATCTGAGCTCGCAGTTTTAATTCAGCACTTACGTTCAGCACGGCGTATTCTTCACTTAACAATAACAGTATGTATCAGCAACACCCCCCAGGTTTAATTCTATGTTATCTTTTTACGGCCAAAATAACAAATTGTTGTTGAATTTAATTCAGACTTTTAACTTTGGAAAAAAGTTCATTGACACTAAAACGTTTTTAGTTCGAATTACGTAGACTCATATTGCTTGGAATTAGTTCTGATTCTCAGTCATGTCTTACGTCACTTACACCACAAAGAAACCAAAATAATCCTCCATATATTGTATTTCTATTACCACTAAAGACACGAAAAGGAAAGGCAAAGAAAATTTGGGATTTCTAATGAATTTCCTGGAAGGGATAGTACGGCGTACAAGACTTTATCCATAAAATTAAATGTTTTTTACTTTACGATTGACGTTTTACACGTGTGGGGATGATATTCGACCTAAAAACAGGGGAAGCAGTAATTTTCCTCAACGTTTTGTACAAGTTATTAACAATGCATTTTTACAATTACATGATTTTTTTAAAACTTGCAGTATAAAAAACTTATGTAATGTATTTCGATGCAGTCTTCTCAGGATGTCATTTTCGATTCTCTCTGTATGAGATGAGAACAGTTTTCAACCTTCTCGATCAAGTTCTGCAGTAAACAAAAGATATAGATTTCATTGGGATGCACTAGCGGAGTGTAGCACGATGGAATTCTTGTTCATCATGAAAAAATATCGTCGAATAACTGTGGATTTGTTTGTTTTCGGTACGACTCAATTAACAAAACACATTACTGCGCATAGGACTTTATGAGATCTCCGAAAAATTTTTGTAAAGGGATGTTGATGAACTAATACTGACATTTCTATATTTTGACATGTTCTCATTCACCCTATTTTGAATTCTCGGTCCTAAGTTTTACTTTGCCTTTACTGATCATGCGTTTTATGGAAATATTAATACATGCAATATATTGAGCATTTCGGTTTATCTGCGATGTGAGTAACTTAAAAACTGGAAATTAAAAAATTGATTCTTCCACGTAAGGACTCGATCCCACGCCACTAGATTACCGTTTGTGTCCTTTCCCTTGTGCCTGTTGGTGCTGGAATATACACTGTCATAAATGTCGCATGCCTCGCTGCAAACAAGCTATTTTTTCTACCCGCTTGGCCGTCGGCAGCTGCACGTCTGTCATTATACTGCTTATACTATAAAACTAGACAAAATCGGTCATCACGACTTGGCGCCATCAGTTGGTAAGTACAAAAAAATCGATTTAAAAACAGTATCAACTTCGTACATGTAAACCCACCTCTTTCCAAGGTTGTTAGACCACACTGCAGACGTTCGCTGGAAGGCCTTTACATATCCTCCATGTAGTCCCGATCTATTTCCGTGAGATTTCCACACCTTACAGCGCTGCAGAAAAACATTCGGCGCCGCTGATTTCCTTCGGGCGAGGGGGTCCACGTCTGGGTACAATCGTCCGCAAAGATGTTCCCGTGAAGGCACTGGCCGACTTGTCTCATACTGGGCTAAATGCATTAAGAGTTACGACGACTATTTTTGAAATAATAAAGAGTATATTACTTTTTTTCATTATCTCGTTTTTATTTTACTTCCTCTTATACACTAAAAAGTGCCACGAAGAAATTATCAGAACGTGACGGAGATCGGTAGATGTGATGTACATATACGAACAAACAAATAATGCAGTACTCCTGAGGGATATGGCGCAATAATCTGTCGAAATGGCACGTTAGAGCGTCAAATTCATGAGATCGGTGGAGGCCCTCGTCCTTATGCTCCAAACATCGTCAATTGGGGAGAGACCTGGCGTCCTTGCTGGCCTAGTTAGGGTTTGGCAAGCACGAAGGCAAAAAATATAAACCTTCGCCGTGTTCTGACAGGCATTATCTTGCTGAAATATGAGCCCAAGGTTGCTTGCCAAGAAGGACAACAAAACAAGGCGCAGAATATCGTTGACGCACCGCTATGCTATGAGGCTACCACAGATGTCAACTAAAGTAGTCCTATTAGGAAAAGAAATGGCAGCCCAGACCACCACTCCTAACTGTCAGACCATAAGGCGAGCGACAGTGATATTGGTATCGCACCGCCGTCCAGGGCGTCTCCAGAAATGTCTTCGCTCGTCATCAGGGCTCAGTTCGAAGCGAGACTCATCGCTGTACTCCTGTCAATGACAGTACACATTGAAGACGTGTTTGTCGGTACATATACATCAGATCTGCCGATATCCGCCCCGTTGCGTGGCATTTTTTATATTTTGTTTTCTTACAGTGTATTTCAGTGTCATTAAGCTGTGTAGCACTGTTTACTAAGTAAACTGTACAAACCAGCTGCAGCGTTACTTATTTCAAATCGAATCATTCTACCCCATTTGCGACACTTAAGTGTGAAATTTGTGTCAAACATGCCTACAATCTTCCTCTGCAATGATACGAAAGTGTGGCGTCATGCAAAGTCATCTCCGGTCTCGGCGAGGAATCAGACAGCAAACTGTTAACACGTGCGCAAAAAAGGCCAGCGCTCAGAGGTCCAAGTCAGTTGTAAGGTGGGTTAATGACGTCACACTAGCACTAAGTTTCACCACATATCTGCCCAACGCTACCGTGGACGTGTCCCAAGATGGGAGAGTCGTCTCATTTCCGTTACCCACATCTCACCCTTTCTCTTGACGCCTCTATGTTCGAATACAGAACAGCGACGTTCTGAACTGAAATCACAAGATTTTCTTTTGAGTGGCCAAGGGAAATACTTCGGACAAGAAGAGACCTCAGGAGGTGATATTGTTGGCGTCAGTGAAATTATCCCTTCCTTCTGGTGTCAATTTACACACATTTCGCTGCCGAAAAGAAGATTTTGCAGTGCAGTGTGCAGCAGACCGACAGTCTTGACTACTTCTAGGATTGCTGAATTCCCCAGGACAATTCAGACCTGCAGTCTCATCGAGCATAATCGGACTACCTTGGAGTGTAAAGTGGCACCAATTTTTTGACATGGTACATGAGGCTGAGCCACTTTTGAAGCAACAAAGGGTGCTATTCTTTTTCAGACCTCATGATTCATGCTCTTCCGGAGGGGGGGGGGGGGGATGTGAAATTGGCAAATGCATAAACAAAACTGCAAAGCGTCGCTATAAGACCTCCTAGGAAACCCCGCCCCCCACTACCCCACTTAAGCAACATCCTCGAATCCACCCATACCTTCGTGAGTACATAAAAAATGTACCTGTACAGAGACAACCCTTGATGGAGTCCTGTGCGCCTGCAGGTAGGCAACCACATGACACCCTTCAGCTGAGCAGTGCTACACTGTTGCTCTAGCATGCGGAATACAAAGGTTGCACCTACGAATCAATCAAGGGTTTCAGGAATTATAATGATATCGAAAATGAATATAACTGACTGGAAGTCAATTATGTCTGCATTTATAACGAAACACTGTAGCATGAATGTCCGAGTTCCGACAGTTTAAAAATTTCAAATAGTATTCAGACATACAAAAGAGACTGTTGTGAGAGATCAGGGCGTATGTTACTTCACGGTTAACTAGGGGCCACTATGAGTTTAATTAGTTTTCATATTATACAAAGCACAGAGTAATCAAATTTTCTTGAAATGCTCTACTGTTTATCTTTTATTTGACGACGTGACAGGATTTTTCACAGTTGAGGAACGAAAGTGTCTATTATTTTAGCATCCTTTAAACCGACATTCGCTGATGATTTTTGTTATAGCAGATCATTACTCCCTGCAATACTGTTTCAGATTGAGAGAATGTGGTAAAATTTTTCAGTCTCGGGTATTGTGAAAGCCCATTTTACTACAACTAGTTTCCAGATTTAGAGATAGAAGCACTGTTGAGCACATCTCTTCAGCGAGGTCTGTCATAACAGGAGGAATTACAATTGTTCACAGAATTTGTAAATAGTTGGTGTGACAGTTGTCCTGAAGTAAGTTTCTCGTGTCCATAAAAATTATACTTGCTGACTATCTACCTACAGAAAAATTCAAATGGCTCTGAGCACTATGGGACTTAACTGCTGAGGTCATCAGTCCCCTAGAACTTAGAACTACTTAAACCTAACTAACCTAAGGACATCAAACACATCCATGCCCGAGGCAGGATTCGAACCTGCGACCGTAATGGTCGTGCGGCTCCAGACTGTAGCGCCTAGAACCGCTCGGCCACTCCGGCCAGCTACAGAAAAATTAAACAGATTTTCGTAATCTTATTTATGTTATTGTAGAGAAATTGGCTGTAGTACAAAAAATTGTCTACAATAATTAGTCTCCTGCGAGTTACATTTTTTTCACAAACGAGCTTCGAAAATATTTCTCACGAAATTGCAAAAATGTGGTAATGTAATAACTGATCGCTATATATCACGTTAAGAGGCATACTTCTGAGTCAGGAAGCCGTCACTTTTTTCCTACATCGTGAGAATTAGTTACTAAAACTTTTGATGAAATTTCCATTAACTGAAAATGTTGATTTAGAATGAAACCTGTTGTGTCGTAATAAACGTGCCTGAAACGTAGCTGTGGTAGTCCTTATTAATATATATAGGTCATAAAAATGCTCAAGCGAATTCTCTGTAATTTGTAATTTTAAACTGGTGAATGCGTTTTAGTACCAGTACCAAAAGTGGCCAACGGTATCATGAGCACAAGTTGTTTTTGTTGAATGATACGGATATATCAGTCTGAAGACGTGTGATAAAAATTCATTGACGAAAACAATACTGCTGGTAATGTGAGGTATCGCAGCTCTCTACAAAGCGCCTCAACCGTTCCCTTCACAGGACTTTCAACGTTTCGGGGAGACCAATGGCTCTGTGTGACGTGCACGCCGGACCTGCCTGCGTCGCTCCTCTTGCACACCGGGTCACGGATTGAGGGAAACGGCCCGGAAGCATCGGTGACAGATCGCAGCGGGCGGCTGCCGTACGGCACAGCCAGTGACTTATTGCTAGCAGATTTATCGCTCGTTGCACTTGGCAGACGTAGCTCTTCACTGTTTCTTTTCTGGAGCTGCAGTGAAGAAAAAGGGTATCCAGTTGAGCATCTTTCGCTCCAAGGCAACAAGTAGCATAAATGTTTAAACCTGTATCTGAAGCGCTGATTTGCGTGCACATTTCGAGCATTCGGTCACTTTCTGGTGTTAAGGATAAAATAAAAATAAGACAATTTACCTCACAATCAAATACATTTTGTTGTATCTAATGTATATGACACATTCTGAATCGATACATCTTAGAAACCACTAAATTTCTGTGGAAAGAGAACATACTGCACTAAAGGCGAGCTCTCATTTATATTATTATTAGCTTTACTTTGTTCTGGTATATCCACTACAGCTTCATACATATGTACATAATTTTTCAGTTTAAGTGCAACCAGTGGTGGTCTTATTTTCAGTTGAAACAATTTTATAATCATTTGCAATACGTATACATAAACGATGAATACTGTTCGTGAAAATATTATTAGGTGCCTCTACAATGGTCTTTCTTAAATTGTGAAAACAGAACATTCGTTCAGTTTCTAGTATAAACGTGTATTCCACTAAAGAGAAATATAAGTTTAGTTAAGATATAAATAGTCTTTTTTGTGTATTTGCCTACAAGTATAAACGAAAATTCGAAGAGAAACATTTCTGTAGTTTGCGGAAAGCAAAGGCTGCACTTCATGTTTTCATGCATTTTTTACGCAAACAAACCCAATAAATTATTTCTATTAACTTTGTCTCCCATTCGTATAGTTGTAGGGAGTGTATAGATAAAATTTTAATTTTACTTAACTGGAATCTATACTAACGGTTTAGTAGGACATAGTATCCGAGTCTGGTAAGTCAATTATTATCCGCAAAGTAGTTATAAAACTTTTTTCTAATCAATTAGGAAACTTGCAACAATATCATTTTTCGACATAGTCTCAATGCGTTTCTACGCACTTGGTTCATCGGTGTACAAGCTCCCTGATGCCCTCATAAAAGAAGGTTCCCGGCTGAGCTGTGAGCCAGGAATGCACCGCTCCTTTCACTGATTCGTCCGAGGCAAATCGACGGCTTTTAATGCCTGTTTGAGTGGACCAAACAAGTGATAGAAGGGGTAAGATCGGGACTACATGGAGGACGATCCAGTACTTCAAATTTGAGTTTCTGGAGCGTGTGGGCAGCAGTATGCGGACGGGCATTGTCGTGCACCAGCACAACACATTTTGACAGATATCCTCGGCGTTTGCTTCGAATTGTAGGCTTTAGCCTGGCAGTTAGCATCTCACTGTAACGTACACTGTTTATTGTTGTGTCCCTTTCCACATAATGTTCCAGTACAGGACCTTGTGCGTCCCAAGAAACTGTAAGCGTCAGTTTTCCTGCAGATGGTTGCGTCTTGAAATTTTTCTTGCAGGGAGAATTTGCATGTTTCCATTCCATACTCTGCCGTTCACTCTCCGGCTCGTAATGAGGGATCCATGTTTCGTCATCAGTAATGATCGCGTCTAAGAAGTTGACCCCTTCATTACCATAGCGATTCAAGTCTGTTTTACAGAAGTCCAACAGCGTTTGTTTGTGCAGCTGTCTGAGTTGTTTTGGGAACCATCTTGCACAAACTTTATGAAACCCAAGTCTGTTGTAGATGATTTCGTTGGCAAAACCGTGACTAATTTGCAGTCGATGTGCTACTTCGTCAATAGTTAATCGGCTGTCTAAAAAAATCATTTCACGTAAACGCTCAATAGTTTCTTCATTTGTGGCGGTAAACGGTCGTCCGGCTCCTTCATCGTGCGTAGCAAGAAAATGGTTCAAATGGCTCTGAGCACTATGGGACTCAACTGCTGAGGTCATCAGTCCCCTAGAACTCAGAACTACTTAAACCTAACTAACCTAAGGACATCACACACATCGATGCCCGAGACAGGATTCGAACCTGCGACCGTAGCGGTCGCGCGGTTCCAGACTGTAGCGCCTAGAACCGCTGGGTCACTCCGGCCAGCCCGTGCGTAACACTTCTGCGACCATTTCGGAACTTTTCAATCCATTCCTACACACTCCGTTGTGTCAAAACACTATTCCCGTACTGTACCTAAAGCCTTGGATGAATTTCGGCCCCTGATACGCCTTCCGACCACAAATAAACAGATCACTGAACGTTGCTCTTCTTTGGTGCAAATAGACAGCGGAGGGGAGCAGCCATGATTAACAGCAGGGCAGCGAAAACGAAACTAACCCAGCTGCTAGAAAATTGCAAAGATATAACGACAAATAACAAACCTTGCGTCATCAACGTAAAACAACAGTACTACCAAAATAAACTGAAATAATACTAAATTGCCCATAATAATTGACTTACCCTCGTATTAAGCAACCTAACTGAAACTTCACAGGCCATATACTTTAGTAACGTTATTTGTAAATAGTCCATCATAATTAAAAAACTGTAGTAATGCACCTACAAAACGGGAGTTCATTACTGTTTGAGAGTTGATTTCAGCATAAAATGATCGAAATATTCTGTCACAGCATTTCGAGTATCAGGCCAAAGATACATGCTGTGATATTCTGCACTTCCACAGATGAAAGTTAAATGAAAATCGTTATGCATGTAAGATGTAATAGTGTAATACACCAACACCAGATGACCAGGCAGTGCATCCAACATGTATAGCGTTTTATGCCCTTAGGAAAAGCATATTGCTGCCGCACTGACGTCACTTTCACAGTTATTCAACTATTTTTCAATGAAGTCATTTCTATAGTCATTCCACTATCTTCCATCCTTAAGTACAGGGTGTTACAAAAATGAATGAGCCGATTCTTAAAAAAGATCAAACTATTACATTGTTTGAGATATGTGCGTGAACAACGTAACGTTAGAAAGAGCACATACTCTCGAGTTTTACATGAATCCCGCTTTGCAACAGCAGCATACACCCACTTCAGTTCTCGTACAAATGGCGTCGGTATAACATAAAGCCTTTTGTGTTCTACATTTTGCGCGGCGCGGGTCAGTAATAACTGTTTAGCGTGACTTTCTTACTAGGTATGTTGTGGATACTCCTACAGCACACACCGGGAAATAGGCGGCAGCACAATGCACATAATATGAAAACGTATGTTTTTGGGGTGTCCAGATACTTTCGATCACATAGTTATCTCGATTTGCTTGAGAACATTCTTTTCCCATAGCCGAAGACTGATTCTAACGACTTCATTTACCTACAGGGTGGGACACAATCACATTGATATCAGAAAGTGTGCAAATTTTTAAATTGAAGGATTGCTGAACGATGGATCAGTCATACTGGACCAAATGATTCAGCCTTATATTACTGGTCTCCAAGGTCACCGGACCTGACTGTATGTGATTACTTCTTGTGGGGATTTGTAAAAGACTCTGTTTATGTGCCCCCATTAACATCAACAAAGAATGAACTGAGATATTGTATAACAGTTGCTGTGGAAGCTGTAACCCAATAATTTGGAAATTTGTGGTAGCTTCTATGGGACCAAACTGCTGAGGTCATCGGTCCCTATCCTTACACACTACTTACTGTAACATACACTCACTTAAGCTAAGGAAAATACACACACACACGCCCGAGGGAGGACTGGAACCTCCAACAGAGGAAGCCGCATGCACCGTGACAAGTGGCCCTCGACCGCGCTGCTACCCCTCCGCGGCTTTAACTCAAGTCGTACTCTTTGCAGTGTGGGGGCAATTCGAATACTGCACTGATATAAGCTATGCATCTCCAGGGGAACAAATTGAACACCTATAAAAAAATATGGAAAATAACTTTTTGAGTTTCTCGTTCATTTAAAAGCAAAATTCATTGTATGTGTTTACTGGTTTCGGAAATACAGACGTGCCAGGTCGGATGATTTTTTTTTTATTTGTACTGACTCCGCTCCTGAAGGACCTCTCGCTACAGTGTACAGACCTCTAATGACGAAGCTCACGCAGTTACTCTAGACTGAAAACGGGGGATAGTGGGGAGCCTGCCATTTCATGTAATCCCATTGGCCAAGGGAGAATAGAGAGGGGGGAGGGGTGTCCCGCTACCTTGAAGCCATCCTATGGGCCTAGGTCAGTGCAGGGTAGGTGACCTTAAATACAACCAACCCAGCTGGCCAAGATGCATAGGCAGAGAGGGGGGAAGGGGGGGGGGTGAATTCCCCAGAGGTGAGCATGTGACTTTGAGCCAGAATGCCCACTGCTATCGTACTGCCTGTAGTACAAGTATAGTTCAGTTTAATATAAAGGTAACAAATGACTTATTTTTAACATCATTATTTACATTGGGATGTAAAATGCACTTCATCACAAGTGTTAGCAAAAAATTCACAAATATTTGCCAAACTGCAAGATGAGGGCTGTAATACTACATAGCTGCATACAGTGGAATAATTCTACAACTCATCGTGAGGCCAGCTTTCTCGCAAGGTACAACCTTGTGTTACGTTATAAATAGGTGAAACAAAAATTCCAGATACGTTTAGTGTATCATGCTTGTACAACGATGCTGTTTGTGCAATTTTAAGCAATTACGAGTTAACCGTTGTTAAAAAAACACGAAATTCATTTAGAGACTTTGGTTACATCTGTCAGCTTAACAATATGTCAATAAAAAGAATAGTTAAAAGAGTACAAGAAGGGGACATAGTGTGGTTAGTTTACTGTCGTCGGATGAATTTTTGAGATAAAACGCACCTGTTGCCAGTCGGCATTTTACTACAATAAAGGTAATCTCCAACTGCATAAAAAATAAATAACAACGAACTGACAACGACAAAATACTCTTCCGTATATTTTAAGGAAGAGCAGCCAATTGAAAGTAATTCAGTTTAAACAGTGGGAAAGCGTAGAAGATAAAGAGGTTGCTTGTTATCACCGTTTTCGTCAGTATAAGGTTAGGTTTATTATCTGGGGTCTGTCCTCTGCATTTTTCAGCAAGATTCAGCACAACACACCTTTCCAACGAGACAGCAGCATTGCTAAAGAGATGGTACCGCTACAAACAGAGCCAACTAATCGATTTATCACTGAGCACGAAATTACCGTATCCGCAACAGAGATACTAACGAGCTTGTTACGTTCAAATTGAATTAATGGGTATAAAGTGGAAAGCGTTTATTGAAAGCTAGCTAGTCATCTCCGTTGCAAACTGAATGCGAATTACAATTACTCGAAATTTCCTACTCCGTTTGATGCGAGTCGTACCATCTGTAATAATCGGTTACAAGTGAAAATCAAGCTTTTACGTCGAAAATTAAAGCAGATTTCCGCTATTCAAAGCTGCTACGCTCATTTGGTCTTCATTAAGCACACATAATGCAAGGACAGAAAGCGACGGTAGAGTTGATCATTTAGAGAAATATGACCAAAATTTTCCGTAGCTGCTTCATAGAAAATGGAAGACACGTTAAAAATGATTACACTTTCTCTATGTCTGGTTTTTCCACTTAAATATTAATATTAAGAATAGTTTCTTTTACTGTTAGAGCGAATATGAAGAAAGCGGACGAAAGAAATGGAAAAAGTGATATTACTTTGTTAATTACTGCTTTTGAGGGAGATCTATTCAAATACGATTATGTTGTAATATTAACAGGTAGTCTGTCCACTTGACTCGCTGATTGATGCAGACCTCCAAGAGGTATGCCATTTCAACCCTTTCCAGTTGTCGTGCAACTAATAGTGAAGACTCTTCATTTGTGTGGCCCTATTGGCCGTAATTGCCTTATAATCCCTGGGGCTGTTTTCGATCCGACGTTACAACTACAAGAAAATGAGTGTTTCTGTTAATTTCTTTTTCCACCAGACGCGTTTCTCATTATTGGGCTAATGCATCATCAGTAATTAAAGATACTTACAATTTGATTTGCTTTTATCATCGAAAGACGGTAATAATTTGTTGAATTTTACTTATGGCGGTTCCTGCTTGGTTTCTCGCCTACATCAGGAAATGCCTTCTGCTGGCACGTCTTTGATGTCTTTCTCTATTTGACACTTATACTTGTAGTATAATTTTCCGTTGCTCTGCAGAAGTATGCATTTCTTACGTTGAAAACAACACACTTTCCCGAACACAACTGTTTGCTGTTTATTGTCATACTTTAAAGTGTGCAATGTCTTTTGCAATATTGCCAACGTAGCATTTCCACTAGTTTTTCCTTGACCCCTAATTTTTTTTTATTTAATTGTATGTGTTCTATTATATTTAATTATGTTGCTGTGTATTTATATACTTTCTAAGAAAGATAAATGAAGGAATTGTGATGGACTAGTTTTTAGTGGACTTAAGTGCATAGCATTCTGATGGAGAGTGCACTGGAGGAAAACTGAGGACAAGGAACGGAAATAAAGTTATGGCAAGGGGGGGGGGGGGAGGAAAGACGGGAGGTGAAGGATGGAAAACGCTGTTTTCTTCTTCATGCGATTTGTTCTATTATTTCATACAGTGTCTAGTTTCCAATATTTATTTGGTAATGTCTTTTACCGTCATGAAATGAACACTACTCCTTTACTCCAGCCTATAAATTCTCACAACTTACCCAAGCGTGGTTTAGCCACTTGGGCTTTACGACGGACTTTCCAGCTACACGTCTAGCTGGATTCATACGCAGGTGAAAATGAAAAGTGTTAGATTTTGAACACCTCAATCGAACACCGCCAATCGAATACTCAGTACTTCCATGAGTGCAGGATGCTCTGACTAAATGTCTTTCTCATGTGAGCTTGCTTACAGTATAAAAACCCCATGAAGAACGGTGTTGGTGCCAAGGTTATTGAAATTATAACACATCCCTTTTTTTTCTCAGGGCCGAAAACAGATAGCAGCATGTGATTGATCTTAAAATACGTGTGAACTCAACCTGAATGCATGACAGAATTTCCAACACAAAGAACTCTAGCGGGAGAAGTGAGAGTGGTGACTGTTTTTGATGCTTAGAATGGTGACGCCTCCACTACGAGAAAAGCGTTTAATCGTTCGTTTTCACCAATAGCGAGGAGTGAGATTGACTGAAATTCGTTACCATTTTCGTGTGGCATGTAGCGATGGTGTCATGGATGTGTCCAATGTGCTTTCGTTGGTGTGCCAGTTCAATGAAGGCAGAACGTTGTGCGACAACAAAACGGGACCGTATCGGCGTCGCACCAACAGGTCTGACGACATGCTCGAGCAAGTGAGTAAAGTTGTTTCGGAGGACCGCCAAATGAGCGTCGAACACATCGCCTGCAAAGCTGGAATTTCCTTACGTTCTGCGCAGACAATGCTGCATGAAGAACTGAAAATGTGATATTAGTGTTTTAGGTGGATGACACGAACGTTGACGGACAGCCACATGGCTGCGAGCGTAGCATGTTGTAAAGCAATGTATACGCGTGATGATGGCATTTATCTACAGTGACAATTAATGCCGTTTCTCGTTCGTGAAACGAAGTGCCACTCAGCTATGTTCTCCAGCCTCCTTAACAAGCTTTTAGCAGCAGATACGGGATGAATGCTTCGATGTATTGAAAAACGTGTTCCACTGCAGGAAGATTACATCGAGAAGTGACACAAATTTCACAGGTTTCGTATAAGAAGTTTGTGAGGGAAAAATCGGACATGCTAGATCTTCAATACTTCTCGTACATGATGGCTATTGTATGTGTCTAACGTTACTGGAACTGCTGAGGTGGAGAACCGCAACGTAGCATGCCAGGACGCCGCGGAAGTGCAATTTATCACCACCTCTCGGGCACTAAGAATGGTCGAATGATTGGAATGATGGATGTGAGACCATCATACCTACAGACCACACAGGCATTTCGCTGTAGTGCAGTGATTACAGAAAGGTGACGAGCACGTGACAACAGGTGTGCCAAGAAAATGACGTTTTACCACCACGAGGAAATCTAGGATCATTCGACAGGCGCTGACGAACGGAAGGATGGCGGCAGCAGAAATCCGTACTCCGTTATGGGCAAAGTGACATCATGAACCGTCCGGAAAAAGTTAATGGCAGCGGGTTTATTCCTCGAGTTTCCATGCGTTGTTTATCGCTGATACCGTAGCACAAAAAACAGAGACCTACATAGTACATAGACTGGAGTCAACTAGAACAATACGTGATTTTTCTGGTGTCCAGCGATGAGTCTTGCTACTGTTTGTATTGGTCAGGCCGACGCCAATGTGTCCGTAGGCGATCCGGTGACACAGGAAGCGCCGATTCTCGAAACCCATACCTGTTAAGTTCTGGGAAGTTTGGCGTGCAGAACTATTCGATTTGAGAACAAGGCTTATTTTGTATGTGGTGGAGGGAGGCTGAATTGTCCTTCATGTGTGGCAAGAGCATTCAACCCTGCAGTCATAGCCTCCATGATCAGGGTATGACCGCTAGTCGTATCAGAATCCACGGATCATTGACTAGCCGGTTAGTGTCATCCAAAGCACATTTCAGATTCCATGACTAGACGTGCACTTTCATGGCAGCCTCTAGCCAAGAAACGTAGTGAACTGACGGGATCAGTTGTTTCAGGGGTGGCACTCGGCAGGGGTGGCAAGGTGACACTCGGAGCCAGTATGCTTTCACGCTCTATTTGGAAGTAATGAAATATATAACGAAATAATAAGTAACCAGTTGCATATGAGAAAATTAATTTTTTGTACGATTTCGGACACTTGGTGCCCTTCTTCAGAACTCTGTACAGGAAATTACACCAAAAATTAATATATGTCACACAAGAATATTAAAATTAGGGGCAAAAGTTAAAAAATATTTAAAAAATTAAAGATATGAAATGGTACAGGCCTAAGTATGCACCGTTCTTTATTTTTAATTTTTAAAAACGTTTTTAAACTTTTGCCCCTAGTTTTAATATTTTTATCTGACTCATACTTATTTGTGGTATATTTTTCTGTACACCCTTCTGAAGAGCACCAAGTGTCCTAAACTACTTAAGAAATTAAATTTCTCATATGCAATAGGTTGCTTATTATTTCGTTATAGAACAATACAGTTGCTGGAGATGGGAAAAATACCGAATTATACTTTGTTGTCATCAACCAAATCAATGAAATATGGGCACCGCCCTAAAAGTAAATGTTATTTTAATAATACTGGAATTGTATTCTCAATAAGTAATAGGAGCCAATGACATTCGTTTACGAAGCTTCAGGACTGACACACAAGAAGAAAATCTTTTTAATGCGGCAAAAAGTTTAGAGATGTACCAATGGGGCAGTCAAAAGAAAATTGAACACCCACCACATGGTGACTATGGAAGAGTCCCATTCAGAAGTAACCATCACTCGTATTAACACATTTTTCCCATTGAGAGACGAGAGCTGGCCGGTGTGGCCGAGCGGGACTAGGCGCTGCAGTCTGGAACCGCGCTACCACTACGGTCGCTGGTTCGAATCCTGCCTCGGGCATGGATGTAAGTGATGTCCTTAGGTTGGTTAGGTTTACGTAGTTCTAAGTTCAAGGGGACAGATGACCACAGATGTTAAGTCCCATAGTGCTCAGAGCCATTTGAACCATTTGAACTAAAGCTTATCCGTCGTCTGATTGGCAGTGCAGGAGCGAGCATTACCGTACAAGAGGATTATTCAGTCCGAAAGCATTACGAGTTCGAGAGGGCAAACAGCAAAACCAACAAGAGAAACATTGCACATATCCCCGGCCAAGGAAATCCAAAACAAATCCCAAGCTACTTGCACAATTTCCGCTAATGTCATGACGGTCTTCTTCTCCAACTGCAGTGGTTCATTGCATGTCGACTTTCTCAAGTGTGGAACTATGATCAGTGAGCAGCGTTATGAAGAGACTCTGCAGAAACTGCAAAGCGTCATAAAGTCAGAACGTCCGGGAATGCTGTCGGCGGGAATCATCCTGCTGCATGATAACGTCTGCTCCCTCACTGCCAATGGGACGAAGGTTATGCTTGAGCGGTTGTCTTGGAAAACACTCCAACAACCTCTCTACTACCCAGATCATTCACCGTTCGATTTTCACATCTTTGGCGACCTCAAGAACGACTTGTATGTGCCGTCCGGAGTGGCCGTGCTGTTCTGGGCACTACTGTCTAGAACCGCGCGACCGTTAGGGTCGCCGGTTCGAATCCTGCCTCGGGCCTGCATGTGTGTGATGTCCTTGGGTTAGTTAGGTTTACTTAGTTCTAAGTTCTAGCCGACTGATGACCTCAGAAGTTATGTCGCATAGTGCTCAGAGCCATTTGAACTTGTATTGAAGTTCGTTTCAGTTGGACGAGGAGATACAAGAGTGAGCGCGCTTTTGGATCTGTCAACAGTCAACCGCGCTCTACGAAACAGAAATGGACGCTCTCGTCTCCCAGTGCGATAAATGTGTTAATACGTGTGATGATTACCATGGAATTGAACCATTCCATGGTCAAGATGTGGTGGGTATTCGGTTTTCATTTGACTGTCTCTTATACTTCCAGGTTAGAAATACTTATCAGATGTGGCACTAAGCAGGCTAGCACATAAGTCCTTACTCTGGTTAAATCGTGGTTTCATACTACTCCACGTTAGCAATCGTCGTAAGGTGTCAATGTAAGTTTCTTATATCATTCGACTTGAAAAGGTTAAATCGCTGTTTCATGTTACAGCACGTTAACAATTATCATCAGGTGCCAAAATTAGCTGCTTATATCAACTGACTTTAAAACATGCGGAGTCTGTAAGGCTCCTGATAGTTTTGAGAAAATGAAATACTCATAAATACGCCGCTCTCAAAATGTAATGTTATCATGAAGATCAGCTTCGGCTTTATTTCCAAATACGAATGCGGTATATTATAAGATCGTTTGAACATCATATCAGAACGTAAGTTACCAATCCGCAGCACTGCAATAACGTGTATGCATTACATTTGCCTGATACGCAGCATGTATTTTCCCAATCTATCAAATTATAGAAGTCTAAAGGAAAAGAGCCTGCAGAGCTGATTTCCAGATACACAGTGTCATCGTACTGCCGAAGAAGGCCTGATATATCACTCTTAAAGTGACGACTTGACTCGTACAGAAAAGAACAGTTAGATAAACTGAATATGTTCTGGATCGAGCTCAGTTTATCTCCAGGAAAAATAAAGCTATCAGAGAAATAATTTTGACTTTATAGTGACGAAAGAAATGTCACTAATAAAATCAAGATACCCTAATAAAATCAAGATACTTCCACATTACTGTGGAGACAGAAAAATCATTCACAAACGTAGGATGTTCTAAATCTTGGAACGGCTGGCTGACAAGACAGAGACAGAAATTAAATTTTAAAAATCGAGTCAGAGAAATAGTGGGGGAAATAGTAAGACTGTCGTACTTGTGGTGTAATGTAGGTCTGTGTAACCATTGTTATGTAACTCAGCAAAAAAATCAATGAAAACAGCGAAAGTCATTCTCAGAAAATTAATAGAAGTCCAAGCAGGAAAGGTGTCGCCTATTCTGTATGACAACTAGGCTGGCCAACTGGACTGTTAAAGTAAACGAACGCTGGTGTCTATGAAGTATCGTATCTGCCCTTCCCCTACAATACATTTCTATAGAACATTTTATTGAGAGCTTGTGGTCAATCCATTGAAGATAACAACATTACAATGTCAGAAACTTCACTGCCATTTATTTTCATATCAAAAGCATTGTTTTAAATAGAGAAATTGGCACGTTTGTATTCTATAGATTTTTTTTTTGCTTTCACTGTCATTGTGTATCGAAAAACATTCAATAATAATAAATATATAAAATAATAAATAAATTTAAAAAAGTAACTTCAGGTAATGTCCGGAAGAATATCGATTGCTGTTGCTGGACGGCCTCGAAGCCGTGACATGAACCTCACTAAGACTATGGTTGACGTAGTGCGGTTGTGGCGTACTATGTCATTAGGCAGCCATCAAGTTTCAGGAAGACTGCACAAAAATTCCGAAGTCAATGAGAGACAACGCAAAGTCATCCCCAAAATTACCACGGTGGTAGCACAGGTAAGCCCCACGCGATAGAATGTTGTTACGTTCGACATCGTATGATAACTGATTACTTTTCTGGCATACGAACAAGAATCCTAATTTAATATATAAATCTATTTCCTATCACGAATTGAAAGAAGTAACAACGTACGAATATGAACTTTGACAATGTTTATGACTTAAATGAATGCGGTGAAACTTCTAGAAATGTAATTTCAAATAGGACAGTTATATTCTGAAAAAAATATTATACTTCCACTTAAACAGCTGGCTTAAGAAAATATATTTGATTCCAGTCCCTTTTAGTTACTGCACACGGAGAAACACACTCCAACAGTTCTTAAATCATCACAATTTTTTGTATTAATATGGAATCCTGATGTCATTAAGAGAAGCACTTTGTACGCGTAAAATTTTCTGTTGTTGCTTCGGTGTAAATTCAAACCGTTGGAATTTACGTTGACAGGATATGCGAACAACAGTACTGTGAGCAAACACGCGACTCATCGGCTTATGATAAAATGTGCGAAGCAAACGTGGTGAATACGCTATACAAATTCACATAGCATATGTTGACAGAGACTCTGCTGTTAACATAAAAGTTACTATCTAACGCAGAGAACCATGACGCGATGAAACTTGTGATCCATCTTCATTAACTAGTAGCTTCAATGTTTTAGCGTGAAATGATGTAAGATAACGTGACTGATGTAGACACATAAATTTAGAAAATGTTTTCCGACAATTTGACGTCAGTTGGTGATACGTTATCCGCCATGGCATT
Source organism: Schistocerca cancellata (assembly GCF_023864275.1). NCBI lineage: Eukaryota > Metazoa > Arthropoda > Insecta > Orthoptera > Acrididae > Schistocerca > Schistocerca cancellata. The sequence continues at coordinate 643,423,613 of NC_064627.1, forward strand.
GATAAATGGTACGCTTCTTTGGAAGCGTCTGTCGCCCATAAACTGTTATGTGCGGCCTGCATTAACCAAAGTACGCGGAAGTAACATGTAAGTGCAACAGCCATACCAGTATAACTGACATGCTAGCTCTTAATCCTGAAATAACTGCAAGAATAACTATGAACTGAATGGTCGCAGTTGTGTGAAATGTAGAAATTTCTATTCTACATTTCACAGTAGAAAGCCACCACAGTTAGATGAGGTTTTACATCAGTAAGACGGAGTAAAGAAGCAAGAATGATGTTAATGTTAAAAGCGTCGGTACTCACTATTAAGTCATGACGTTCTCTGTGGATAATGTCGACGGCCATCCTTCCCGATAGGTATCATCTATTTCTCCGCGGCCTTGGTCAAAGTTGTCACTACTGCTAGAGACGACATGTATTTGGCAAAAAACTCCGCCAGAATTTCACGCTGAGCCTGTGTACAGCTTGGACGTCGTACCAACAAGAATCTTTACGTGCTGAGTATTTGGGTCTAGTGCAACAGGGGATACAACCCGTCGGCTTTGAACAATGGCGTCACAAGTCACCAGAGAGCATGTATTACAAAGATGAAAGAGCTGAGGAGAATGTTGAGAAACAAAGGAATGCGAGAGGGATAAACATTGATCTTGTCAAAAGCCGAGAAGCGATTCTTCTTAGTGTTGTAGCTCCCTTCAGTAGCTAATAAGTGTTTTTTTGGCTTTTTTTAAAAAAATCTCACGAGATAGAATAAACTGATCCTACTTTATTAAGCAATAGTGTTTTTTGGCTTTAAAAAAAAATCTCACGAGATAGAATAAACTGATCCTACTTTATTAAGCAATATCTTGTCAAAAGCCAAGAAGCGATTCTTCGTAGTGTTGTAGCTGCCTTCAGTAGGTGATAAAGTGTTTTTTGGCTTTTTAAAAAAAAAATCTCACGAGATAGAATAAACTGATCCCACTTTATTAAGCAATCAGCAAAAAAACGAAATTGAAACATAACAGCAAAAGCTGTTATGTTTTAGTTTAGTTTTTTTATTGATTGCTTAATAAAGTAGGATCAGTTTATTCTATCTCGTGAGATTTTTTTTAAAAAAGCCAAAAATCACAATCCACATTACCTCAATATCATTACGAAAAATATTAAGTACCGGCTGAATAAAAAACAAACAATTAAATTAATTAAATCACACGTTTAATGATGTACCGAATATCAAGCGATCGCTATTATCTATGCCTCGAAGTGAAGACATTACGATCTATGACTAGGAATGACGTCATTGTTCAAAGCCGACGGGTTGTATCCCCTGCTGCACTAGACCCTAGTATTTCAGCTTAGGAACACGTTTACAGCTCCCACACTGTGATGCATATGTAATCCGTACCGCAGATCTGTGTGTGCAGGAAAAACGGATCATTTATTCTCTGATGGCACTGTGCGACCTTACTGCGCGACGGCACTAGCGTTAGAGGACATATTATTTTCTCAAGTCGCAATGTAGAAGTTCTGTGTCGCATATTGACACATAACGCTGGAGAGAAATTCATCTTTTATTGCGTTTATTGACTTTTCTGTCAATTCTTGCTAGCATACTTTATACATCATGAATGAAAACACACTCAACACTGTTGTAATATTCTACAACATTTACAATTTATTTCTAAAAACGGTAATCGGGTGTTACGTCATCATGTAGAGAAATATGTGTTACAGCGAAATTTTGTCAGACCAAAGATTTTAAAATGCTGCATCTAGAGAGTATCTCTGTTTCCAGAGATGAAAAATGTTAAGCTTCGATTTAGAAATAAAACAAGAGGGAGTATTGCAGAATAAATGCCACGTAAAATAATTTTAACTAACACAAAGTATGTGACAAACGTTAACTAATGAACAATGTGCAAATTACAATAGTTATTTATAAAAGGAAATAAATTGAACAATATACTTTGGTGACATGTTTCAAAGATGTGGCTAAACAAAACAATCTTACGTTTAATAGGTCCTAAATTACAAACAGATAAGATGATCTTTTGATGTTAGGCAGGTATGTGAGGCAGCCGTTATTATACAAAATAAATTTTTTGTAATACAATCATAGAAATTATAATAACTGAAACAAAGTAAAATTTGTGTTGTGAATAAGAGGGGCAGTTTACAACATAGACTGGATTGCATTATGAGTACTATCTGGTGTTAGAAGTGACGACAAACGTAACTGTATCTGATTATACAGTACTGAGCTTGGGCTGATGGACATACGTTTATTTCAAGGTAGTTCATCTTCCTTTCATTATGGATGTGATGTAATACTTTATTTTTAACCTTGTAGCTATGACCTTACATTTAAGCAGGTGGTCTGAAAAAGTATAGTCTCCTTTTCTAAATTTCCAGCTTCTTTGGTGTTCTTGCAAGCGGATAACATTGCCCTGCCACACTGACCTTTATACAATTTACCACAATTACGAGTATTTTTATATACTCCACCCTTATCAAAAGCTGGAGTGTTGTCTTTACCATTGACGCAAAAGTTTGCAACAGTGCTGTGCACTCCAAATGAGGTTTTCATGTTCCTGGATCTAAGCTTTCTGGCTACATCCAGTGAGACTTTTCCAGAATATGGAATTGTGCACCATTTATTGTGTTCTCGAGGCTACGGGTCAAGAACGAGAGAGTACAGCCATCGTTTCTGTTTTTGTGCAGGGAAGTATATGCAGTGAAACAATGGCTACCCATACACTTTGGTGGACTCCATACTGCACAAAAAGGAGAAACACTAGTTCCCTTACTCACCTATTCTAACTATAGACAGGACACATAATCCCATCCAGCCCATTTTTTAAATTACCGCTCCTACTCACATCCCCTTTGTTCCTTTGTTTCAGTTACTAAAATTTATCTTTTTGTGTTAAACAAATTTTACTTCGTATAAACACAAATACCTCACTTACCTTCTTAATATCACCAGTATATTGTATGTGATTGTAATTTGGGACCTATTGAAGACAAGATTATTTCGTTCAGCCACATATTTGTAACACATCACTAGAGTTTGTTGTTCAATTTATTTTATTCTGTGAACAACTGTTGTAATTTGTATATAGTTCATTAGTTAACGTTTGTCACAATTTTATCTTAGTTAAATAGCCTTACATCGTAATTACACTGAAATAATCCCTCTTCTTTTATTCCTAAATCTAAGATTAATATTTCTCATTTCTGAAAACGGTGATACTCTTGAGATGCATTAGTTTCAAATCTTTGATCGAACAAAATTTTACTGTATCACGTACTTATGTTTATTCCAGATGATGAGGTAACAGCCGATAACGGTTAAATAAATAATAAATATTGTAGAATAGTACGGCAGTGTTATATGTGTTTTCATTCATAATTATATTTTATTTCAATCTTCTTCTTGTATTTTGCGATTTTATTAGGACGAAAACACGTGTAAGGAATTTTCTTATCACGTACGGCGCATGGTTGTGCGACAAAAAAGTTCTGAATATAGTAGTACGTGGAGTAAACTTGGTACTATCCCCAGGGCAGGTGTGGAACGAGAAGAGGTTGTAGTCTTTCCGTTATTTGTCCTCACGCCAGTAGCTACGGAAGAATGTATGAAGGATACTGTTGTTCTTCGCTAAAATCAGTGGCTAAAATCATTCACTTTTGGTACAGAAGGCTACTAAATTTTCGTAAGATTTGCAATTTTTCTGTGAAATGGGTGCAAGCAGACAGCATTGTAGCAAAAAGCACTTACAACTTTCGAGAAATATGTTACGCCGCCGTTGTCGAACTGCCACTTAGTGTTTTCTCGTTATTTTGAAAATCGGTCTCCAGACAGCTTTTTAAGAATGAATGTGAGATACGTTAAGTTTTGACTGACCCAAATATGGACTACAGAGCTGAATCTACATAGTAGTGATCCATATGTAAAAGGACCTTTTAATGCAACTAACGACACCTAGCGTGGCAAATTATTGTGATTCAGAAGATTTAGTTTTCAAGCAAAATATTACATCAGAGCAGGTAGCTGAAAGTACAATTCTCGTTTCAGGCTGAGGAAATTAACAATTAGTCAATGATTTCTAAAACAAGGAATACAGAAGAGTCACGGGCATAGATTTTTTTTGTTAAATTGTTGTATCTGTTTTTCATGGATTAAATGAAAAGAGTTGCTATGGATGTATGCGTAAGAACAAGTATTCTTCTCGCACACATAATACTTATAAGACGAAACTTCTATCTTTGGAGCAGAAATAGAATAAAACGTGACTAAACAGGGGCAGTCCAAACGGTGGTTTCTTTCCGGTTAAGTTACTGTCTTGCCGAGACAATAGCCATGTCTGGTAGGTCCTACAACAACGCGGTGTTTGTGAAAACAAGTCTTAAGGATATTATTGAAGACATGGATGCATAAAAAGGAATCAGTACCAGAAACTATTAGGGTTCATACCAGTAAAGAGAAGAGCAGAGAAATTGCAGCACAAACTGAAATCAGTACTCAGAGAAAGCCCTCGTTAACTTACTTTCCTTTCTTTCGTTATAGATAAATATTTGTGATGCTTCATCATACTATGTCAGTTTTATTAGATGTATTGACAAGAAGCGTGTAATAACTGAAGGGTTGGCAGTTCAGTCTGAAACTGCAATGGCTATATTAAAATGTGTGAAAACGGATGGAGCTATAAACATTCCGTCAATCCAAAACATACAGAATTAATAAAAGATAGATGCTGCAGGCATGTCAAGTAAGATCCCTTCTCTAAGGTGCAACGCACAGTACATTCATACAATCATCTGAAACTGACAGATAATTCTTTCTTTGTCTTGTTATTCAACTCGGTCGTTACTTTGACTCTAATGTTGGTTATGACATCAATTTTAAAGTGATATTCTGCGCTAAGTCGTTCTATTGCAGGTTCAAATTGATAACACCAAGTTTATTCGCCCGATTCTTTTTCGAGAAGTGTTGCCTGCGATTTTCATTTGTCAGCTGGCGGCAGAACTAGTTGACGTTTAGGGAGACAAAGGCGTGTGGAACAAACTTTGAGCCCACTTTGCCTTCGGCCGAACACTCCGGAGAATGTCATGAGCACTTTATTTGAGATGCTAATCCATTGCGGTTTGTGACACAACGGTGTTGACACACGTCCACTGGTTATCAGTGCCTGTTCACAGCTGACTGGTCGAATGCCCATCTGCTTTTTACAGTTGCTAGTTCCGTATTTACCACGCTAACGTCGCTTATACAAACGAGAAACAAACACCATCCAAACAGGCCTCGAAAGCCCAACGATACCGACTAACCACCGTGTCATCCTCTGCCCTTAGACATCACTAGATGCGGATACGGATGGGTATGTCTTCGGCACACTGCTCTTTCGGCCATTGTCAGTTTTCAGTTTTCCTGACCAGTGCCGTTACTTCTCAATCAAGTAGCTCCTCAATTGCGCTCCCAATGTTGATTGCACTTCGTCTGCCAATAGAACTCGGTGGACCTGAACGGTTACACATCCAACTGCTAGCCAAGACCGACAACGCTTAACTTCGGTGATGCGACCTCTGCGGCAAGGCTGTCCGCCTGGAATAAAATCATCTCGGAACATTTTGGACAGACGCTGTAGGCAGGAAACAATGAACGCATAGTTCTTATCAGAAAACCAACTGTCAAGTGTTGTTCAAAGTTTTATATCCGTTAAAATTTGAAACAGCACTAATTCACGGATCAATGTAGGCGGTGAGGTAAGACTTGACAAACATACCTGAAACGATGTGGGGATTTATTGAAACCAAAAGTGAGTGCAAAAACCAGCCAACAGATGGCTCTGGGCAGCTACGCGACAGTGATGACGCGTAAGAATCCTGTGTAAAACGAGCTGTTGTGAGAGAGGGAGGCAGATGCGTCTGTTAGTGAAGCTTTACTATAAGAATGGAGAACCCCCTACAACAGCTATGCTATCCTATCGCCTTATGAAGGGTATCCCAACGGGTAAGGATCGTATGACATGTGTCGCTGTGAAGAAAACGATCACGACTTTCGATGGCACACGTTTTTTTAGACTGTCGGTCCAATACTGGGCGACCAGACGGAAGTGTTGTTGCTGCTGCTGGGACAGTTCAGGGAGGAATGGAGACTTTAACGGGTTCATCTCTACGTGTTGATGTCAGCGCTACTGAAGTCGCAAGTCCCACTGGCATTCCATACACGACTAATTAGGGAGCACTAGGCGCATTCTCAACTGCTACCCATAAAGTTATCACAAACTGTTAGCCACCGATTTTGTAACGCGGAGACCATTTGTTGGGGAGGGGGGGAGGCACTTCCAAAAACTGGGGAATTTCGATTGGTTGTCTAACACGTTGTGGACTGACGAAGCCCACTTCACACTCCGAGGAACATCCAAAACTGCAGAATTCGGATTAACGAAAATCCTGGAACTGTCGTGGAAACGCCATTACATGACTAGAAGGTCATGATGTGTGGATTTACAGAAATCCTGGTAAGACACTTCCTCTTCAAGAAAATACGGGACTATGCTTTTGAAACTCTCAGAGTGACAGGTGCGAGGTACGCCGATATCTTACAGAATCGCATCATCCCTAGTCTTACTGAAGGACACCTGATAGAAGGTATGACTTTTAAGTAGGATGGTGCTCCACCCCTTACTGCTACACGTGTGAAAGATCTCCTGCGCACGTCGTTTGGTGAGGATAGCGTGCTGAGGCGCCACTTTCGTAATTCTTGGCCTCTCCGGTCCCCAGGCCTCAACTTGGTTGTGGAGGATACTTGAAGTCGCAGGTCTACCACGATCGTGCGACCTCGTTGGGGATGCTAAAAGGTAACATTTGACGGCATTTTCTCATCTTACCTGCTGATATCCTGTACAGGGTTGTTCACAGCACTCTTTCTGGACTACAGTTATTGTTGACGAATGAAGGCCGACACGTTCGGCATTTGTAATAAAGAACATCCTCTTTGCTAAAAATTTATTGTTATGCTAATTCTTGCTTTTGAATCATACGAAGAGCCGTCTGTTGGTCATTTTGAGCTCTTCTTTGGTGTGAGTAAAACACCCTGTCATTTTAAATTTGTGTGTCATTTTCTACCTTTCTACCTACATCATTCTATGAAGGACTGACTTTTCAAATATTGACGGACTTTTGGGTCACCTTTTAACCAACAGTCACCTTCCAGCAGAACATTTAAACTGGAATCATATGATAAATTTCGTTCTATATGCTTCCAATTTTGTAACATGTCAAAGACTTAATCACTGACCGTTTCGAAAATTTTCTGACTGCTCAACTTAATGAATGTAGGGACATCATTTAAACATGAGCCAGCTCAGAAACAGAAGGTAGTGAACAGATTTTTCAACTCACCTTCGAAGATAAATCCCTTTTGACCGAAAAATTATAGGGATTTCAAAAACTTTCATTTTCAGTAACTTTCTCTTGAGCGACGTAAATGTAAGAGTGCAATGTGACGGAGAAGTTGGGACTGATATTAGCTCAGATCTAAAAAATCACTTGAAAGCTTTTCTTTATAGAACAGGTTTAAAATAGTAAACTGTAATAGTAAGCTGGACCACAACTAGCCAGCCGTTGTGGCCAAGCGGTTCTAGGGACTTCAGTCTGGAACAGCGAGACCGCTGCGGTCGCATGTTTGAATCCAGCCTCGGGCATGGATGTGTGTGATGTCATTAGGTTAGTTAGGTTTAAGTAGTTCTAAGTTCGAGGGGACTGATGACCTCAGATGTTAAGTCCAATAGTGCTGAGAGCAATTTGAACCATTTGAATTTATTTGGCCACAAACAAGATATTGAGAATTCGACAACGCTGCCGAATGGTAACAAATATTCCCGACTCTTGGCCCTGCTTGCTGCTTTAATTGTTGTCAGCTAGCGGCACCCTTAACAGAACTTCTCTGTTATAATATCGCAACAATAAATATCTTATTCTCTCAGATATTGTAAGACCCATCGATGAACTGACAGAGACTCAGAAAATAATTTATTAACGACTAAGAGTTAGCTAAACTTTAGTGAATCGTGAGAAGTATCGTAGAGTGAAGCTGGAGATGGAAGTCTTGAGAAATAACAATGTGAATTCAATATTTTTGTGGCTATAGACAGTGCGATGATGAATACCGTAGAAGGTAACTCAAGAAGAGAGGAAAATACATCTCTCAAAAGAATATTTATAGAAACTGGGCAAACAAACAAAACATAAGAAAAGTTACTACGAAGAAAAGTGGATAAGGGAAGAACTGCCACAACTTACCGGCAACAAGAAAAAAAATTATATAAAAATTGAGGAATTTCAGTGAAAAGCCATGTGAGGGGGGCGTTCGTTGCATCCTACAAAAATACTGTCTCCATTCAGACTGAAATCGCGTCTGACTGTAAAGTTAGGAGTTGCTCTAGGTGAATTCCAGTTACTCAAACGATGTTTTTACCGGTCACCGGATTTTATGGTTAATAAATCCGTCATGACGTAAATTTATCGCTATGGAGAGCAAATACGCAGTTGCTAGCATCCGAGTTAGACAATGAATGGACATCATTTAGTTTCAATGTAACGGACATAGAGCAATTCTGGGCTAAGTTTAAACGGATTGTGAATCGCGTTGCGGAGAAATACTTGCCGAGTACGTGAATTTATGACGGAAATGACCCATCATGGTTTAGTAACAAAATTCGAGAAATGCTAAGCAAGTAGAGATTGTTAAACTATTGTGTCAAAGAAAAACGGGGAACTGTCGGCAAGCAGAAGTCAGTAGAAACTCGTGGGCCTGCAAAAACATCTACCACCTCGTCGAAAATTCGACAAAATTAAGCTTATACGTTAAAACATTAAGCGCTGTGAGGGTTTCTCGACAGTTATTCGACGACCAGTCTGGTGTGGCAACATAAGACAACAAAAGGGAAACTCAGGATTTAAAGTGTGCGTTTAAAAAATTTATAGACACGAGAGGATTACATAGACATACCACCGTTTGACCATCGCCCAGACTCCAGTGTGCAAGACATAAAAATAGCTTTCCTGGCGTCGAGAATGAATTGAAAGAGTTAAAAAGTAAGTCGCGATGCTCGACGGATACCCGTCAGGTCTTACAAAGAGTGCTCAATGGCAGTGACACCGGAGGTTGCTTGCAATTTTTGCGGATCTCTCGCTCAGCGTTAAGTCCTAAGCCACTGGAAAAAGCACGGGTGATTCTTGTCTAAAGAAGGGTAAAAGAACGGATCGGCCAAATTTCAGTGAAAACGTTAACATCGCTATGCGTCAGAACACTTTAACATATTCTAGGTCAGAATGTAATAGATTTCCTTGAGACAGAAAAGCTTCTGTAGACAAATTAGAAAGGATTTGGAAAGTACCACTCGTAGAAAACTCAACTTGCCCTCTTAAAGAACTATATCCTATGTGTCATATATAAAGGGTAACAAGCTTGGAACGGTGCCCCACTCCAGACAATTAACGAAGTCCCTAGTATACGGATTGGGTTCCCACATATGTAAGTGACTCTAATACTTCTTAAGTAATAGAACATTTTACGCTGTCGTTGATGCTGAGTTTCATCAGAGATAATGGTGTCGTCAGGAAGGTCGCGTAGAGTGTTACAGGACCGCACAGAAATGATCTGACAGATGGGGTCAGCAGTACTATGTGGGTATTTTCTGACGAATCTGTGGTCTAAGGGAAGGTGTCGTCGCTATATATGACTGTGGGAAGGTACGTGATGTCTTACACAAAATTTCTAGTTGATGTGATGAATGGCAGCTTTCTGTAAACGTAAATAAATATATATATATATATATATATATATATATATATATATATATATACATATTAACTTACACACACACACACACACACTATATATATATATATATATATATATATATATATATATATATATATATATATATATATATATATATATATATATAAGTTAATGCAGATGAATAGTAAAAGCAACCGTATCACGTTCGAACTCCATATTAATGGTGTTATGGTGTGATCCTCGCCGCAGTAACGTCTGTTCTATATCTAGGCGTGACTTTTCAAAGCGATATGCAATGGTACGAGCCCGTAAGTAGAGTAGTAGCTAAGGCGAGTGGTCTACTTTGGCCTGCTCATCTACAGCCACATGGATACTCTAAAAATCACATTTAAGTGCCTGACACCTTACCAATAAATCTCTATTCCAATTTGTAACAGTGCGAGGATACAAACGAATACCTATATTTTCGTGCGAGCTCTGCCGCTTTACAGACTGCAAGAAGAATGCTGCATCTACTATCTACAAATCTGTAGATAATATTAAGATTAACGCCAAGCCATATGGACCACGAAATGTTCTATATGGTTCATCTGCGTTTTTTGGTGCTGTTTTAAATTTTAGTACAGGGAATACTGATACCAGAACTCAAGGCAATTGTGGGTTTACTGTTGCGTTAATTCATGACGTAGACATTAAGTTAATTGCAGGTCTCTTGGGATATATGTAGGAAAATGTAGCTCATCTACAAAGGAGGGCTCGTATAAAATTCTAGTGTGACCCAACGTAAAGTACTGCTATCATGTCAGATTAAAGGAAGATATCGAAGGAATTCAGAAGCGAGCCGGTATATTCGTTACGGGTAGGTTCGATATAAGCATGGGTGTTACGGAGATGCTTCTTGAACTGAAATGGGAATCTATGGGGGAAAATCACGGTGTTTTCGGAAAACAATATTGAGAAAGTTTAGAAAACAGGCATTCGTAGCTGACTGCAGAACCATTCTACGTACTTTTCGCGAATGAACTCGAAGAAGAGAGAAGGGTAATTAGGGCTTGTATTGGGCTAAATAGACAGTCGTTTTCCCCTCGCGCCGGCCGCGGTGGTCTAGCGGTTCTGGCGCTGCAGTCCGGAACCGCGGGAATGCTACGGTCGCAGGTTCGAATCCTGCCTCGGGCATGGGTGTGTGTGATGTCCTTAGGTTAGTTAGGTTTAAGTAGTTCTAAGTTCTAGGGGACTTATGACCTAAGATGTTGAGTCCCATAGTGCTCAGAGCCATTTTTCCCCTCGCTTCACTTCCGACGGGAATAGGAAAGTAAATGAATAGTAGCGGTAAAGGGTACGTTCCACAGTGTACCATAATGCGGCTGTAGATGTAGATTCAAGTGCTACTGTGAACCGAAGAGGAAAAACCGGACGGGCCACGTAAAACCGGTCAACGTGCGATGGAGTACAAATTTTTTTAAGGCTACTCACATCTTAGATTAGTGGGTTTGCTACTTTTCTCACTGGGTTTCATGATGACATAAGAGCTTACAAACAGAGACGTACGTGTCGTCGTTCGGTCCCCCCTTCGTGTCCTCCACCGTGTCCCCTCGCCGATACCAACTCCCACCTCCGTCCACCCCTTCCCCCTCCCCCCTCCTGGCCCATAAACAGAAACATATATCCTGGATGATATTCTCGGACTTGAACAATGAAGTAAAATAAGTAATGAAAGCTAAAATACAGCCATTTTATTTAATATTTATTACAGCGAAATACTATCATAACATTCTTTTTATTTGTCAATAAAACGAATAGCTATTCACCACTGCATCATTATTTTCACATGCCAAATATAGCACAATTCTCAATGATTAAATATAAAACCAAATTGTTTCGCAGGACAATCCATATTAAAATACACTCCTGGAAATGGAAAAAAGAACACATTGACACCGGTGTGTCAGACCCACCATACTTGCTCTGGACACTGCGAGAGGGCTGTACAAGCAATGATCACACGCACGGCACAGCGGACACACCAGGAACCGCGGTGTTGGCCGTCGAATGGCGCTAGCTGCGCAGCATTTGTGCACCGCCGCCGTCAGTGTCAGCCACTTTGCCGTGGCATACGGAGCTCCATCGCAGTCTTTAACACTGGTAGCATGCCGCGACAGCGTGGACGTGAACCGTATGTGCAGTTGACGGACTTTGAGCGAGGGCGTATAGTGGGCATGCGGGAGGCCGGGTGGACGTACCGCCGAATTGCTCAACACGTGGGGCGTGAGGTCTCCACAGTACATCGATGTTGTCGCCAGTGATCGGCGGAAGGTGCACGTGCCCGTCGACCTGGGACCGGACCGCAGCGACGCACGGATGCACGCCAAGACCGTAGGATCCTACGCAGTGCCGTAGGGGACCGCACCGCCACTTCCCAGCAAATTAGGGACACTGTTGCTCCTGGGGTATCGACGAGGACCATTCGCAACCGTCTCCATGAAGCTGGGCTACGGTCCCGCACACCGTTAGGCCGTCTTCCGCTCACGCCCCAACATCGTGCAGCCCGCCTCCAGTGGTGTCGCGACAGGCGTGAATGGAGGGACGAATGGAGACGTGTCGTCTTCAGCGATGAGAGTCGCTTCTGCCTTGGTGCCAATGATGGTCGTATACGTGTTTGGCGCCGTGCAGGTGAGCGCCACAATCAGGACTGCATACGACCGAGGCACACAGGGCCAACACCCGGCATCATGGTGTGGGGAGCGATCTCCTACACTGGCCGTACACCACTGGTGATCGTCGAGGGGACACTGAATAGTGCACGGTACATCCAAACCGTCATCGAACCCATCGTTCTACCATTCCTAGACCGGCAAGGGAACTTGCTGTTCCAACAGGACAATGCACGTCCGCATGTATCCCGTGCCACCCAACGTGCTCTAGAAGGTGTAAGTCAACTACCCTGGCCAGCAAGATCTCCGGATCTGTCCCCCATTGAGCATGTTTGGGACTGGATGAAGCGTCGTCTCACGCGGTCTGCACGTCCAGCACGAACGCTGGTCCAACTGAGGCGCCAGGTGGAAATGGCATGGCAAGCCGTTCCACAGGACTACATCCAGCATCTCTACGATCGTCTCCATGGGAGAATAGCAGCCTGCATTGCTGCGAAAGGTGGATATACACTGTACTAGTGCCGACATTGTGCATGCTCTGTTGCCTGTGTCTATGTGCCTGTGGTTCTGTCAGTGTGATCATGTGATGTATCTGACCCCAGGAATGTGTCAATAAAGTTTCCCCTTCCTGGGACTATGAATTCACGGTGTTCTTATTTCAATTTCCAGGAGTGTATTTGTATATCGCCTTAAATTCGGAATAAAACCATTACAAATAAATTAAACACATAAAAACAAATAATAATACAGTATTCAAAGACTAAACCTAAGTGAAAAGGTAATGCCTTTTACTGAACCATACGTTGAAGTCTGTCGCTGTCCCACGCACAGATGAAGCGAGACGGGAATGCCTAATTATACGTTTCTGTGCGAGATGTTGTTTCCCTGAGTTCATATGCGCGATATCTCCGCGATGGATAAGCATGTGGCTAAGAATGTTCGCAGTTTCTGCTCTGGAAGACGCGGCTTGGAATTTTCCGAGCACGTTATGGCTGGATGTAGGGTGTCTTGTTTCGAGTTCTGCCATTTACTGATTTTCAAAAGTTTTCGTACACCCTCGCCAGTCGAACTATACAAACATCCTTTCTCCTGTTCACAGTATTTCCAAATCAGATAACCGTCACTAATTCAGTGAGTAATGTACATGCAGATTAAAAACAGGATGTTCAGTAAAAAGTGTTGAATACTTTGTGAGGTGGTAGTATTCATCGAAACAAGAATAGTAAGTCCAGTAAACATGGTCTCGGAAATGCATTCTTTCCGCGATAAACACATGTTTACAGCAGGTGTTCAATGTGGCGTCCGTTCATTACAATGCACCTCTCTACCCCCCGGCGTAAGTAATAACGAACCCTTTGAAGTATACGCTGTGGTTGTTGAACCCGCTGGCAAACTTTGAAGAGGCAACCCTGTAGTGTCTGCACATCGCTGATTTACGTGACGTAGACCAATTCCTTCAAGTAACCAAAAGTCTAATGAACTGAGGTCTCATACGTTGATTGAGAATCTGTATCGATGTCCTCTTTCCTGATTTCCTTGGGGATTTAAATCCACCCATTCACGCTGGTTATGGAAATTCAAAATGACATCTCTTGTGAACCCTGCCTTATCGGTAAATATAATCTTGGATGAGCGGCATACTTCTACAACATCCATTGATAGAACGGCCGTCTCCTTGACAAGGCTGTGGCCTTAGGGCCTGAACGTGCTGTAGATAATACGGGTAAAGCAGTTGTTAATGAATTACCCCTGACCACCAGATAAGAGAGTGAGACATACCTTCTGCTGTTGTTAAACGTCGCACACTAGTCCCAGAGTTTCTTCCAACGAAAGAAGCACACGCTCTTCCATGTCAGATGTGCGGACTATGCGCGGACTTCCACTGTCAGTTTTCCGAGGTGCAAGGGTAACTGTGTCCCTCAGACGCTGTAAAAGTCTACCGAACGACTTATGAGAGGGCACTTTGCGCTATAGATACAGGGCATGGGCTTGCAGACTATGTTCATTTGCTAAACCCACACAATATCATATCCGCCATTTCACTTGTCGAGTAGTAGGTTTCCATTGCTAATAAGTGGTGAAAGAGAGAAACTGTAAATGTACTACACCATTTGTCCGTACAAAAATCGCAATAACAGTAAGCACATAAGTGAATCCGCGTTTGGAAGAAGGTAAAATACCATGGTACGTAGCCGCAGTTGACAGTGCTGTACAGTGAGACACACGACGAAAACTGACGTCGCCTACAACACGCCTCTAACCACGCTAACGACTGCAACCTGCCTAATGGCGGGCAGAGTAGTGTCAGTAAGACACCATAACACTCTGCCCTCTCATTTGACGTAGCGCCAGAGCACGACTGTGCTGATATCCGCAACCAAGCGTAGCCCAGCCCTTCCTATAATTTAGTTTTTTTTTTTTTATCTCGGAAAGTATGCGTTTCCGGACCCATGTTTAGTGGATTTGATTTTCTTTTTTCCATCAGTGCTACCACCTCTCAAAGTACTCGACACTTTTTTTGGAACACCCTGTACTTTTAGCGTAAGAACAGATTGCTCATCGTTTCCAACAGCCACATTTTCTACAAGACACGTAAGCAACGTTGTGCATATTGCGGGGAAACACGTTATTTGCTGTGTTAAGACTTTTACAGCAACAGTTTCGATGATGTGATGTTGTTACCAACACTACCTCAGCACATGCAGCTTTAACTTATTTTCTTACTTTAAACGAAGTATTGAATTGCGTATAAGTGTTGTCCATGTTTGGATGGATCAAGTGCAATTCTGTATTTAGTTATGAGCTGTGTCAACCTATTGTATTGTTACCAGATAGGACCCGACGGAGTGCATCGAAAAAGTTCAAATAAAGGCAGCACGTTTTCTATTACGGCGAAATATTGGAGAGAGTGCCACAGAAATGATACAGAATTTTAAAGGCGTTTTTCGTTGCGACGGAATCTTCTCACGAAATTCCAATCACCAACTTTCTCCTCCGAATGCGAAAATATTTTGTTGACACCGACCTACATAGGGAGGAACGATCACCACGATAAAATAATGGAAATCAGAGCTCCTACGGAATGATATAGGTGTTCATTCATTCCGCGCGCTATACGAGATTGGAATAATAGAGAATTGTGAAGATGGTTCGATGAACCCTCTGCCAGGCACTTAAATGTGATTTGCTGAGTATCGATGTAGATGTAGATGTAGATTATTTGTTTGCGAGAAAATTTAATCTTAAGGCTTCGTCTTTCACAGATGGTAAAAGTGTCATCTAACAGTTTATTGACTCACGCTGACAGCGCTGTTCCTAAAAGGTAAAATGCAGGTTTAATGTTCATACAGTTGTCCTCAGGTATTATGTTAATTTTTTCCATTTCTTTGCACTTAATAACAATATTACGGGGCTCAGTTGTGTTTCTAAGACCTACTACTACACGTTGTAAGTATAAAATCAATCAGAATCATGTAATTCTTACATAAAGTCACGCAGGAAGAAGGCAACCATATTACAAATCACTGTGAGTTCTACAAAATTGCCAAATTGTTCGCTAAATGAAATGCCATTAGTTAAAACGAATGACTGTATTTGACGCAATTCTGGAGATACCCCGCATCAGATAGTCTGGAAACCAAAATACAAATGACAGAAAATGTACAAAGATATACACCGAAGCGCCGAAAAAACTAGGATACAAATGCGTATTCAAACACAGAGATATATTCTAACATGTGTGAGACTGGCGCTGATCAATCTTCCAGAGTTTCGCAAGGACGCTATGTGAGTGTTTTAGGAATTTGGTGTTGAACCTACAGCCTGCAAGGTAAGAAGATATCATCTCACGTATGCAGAGTTCAGAAGAGTGCAGAATAGGGCAATTTTTTGCCATGTTATTAACGTTAAGCAGTTATTTCAGCTTGCAGCACCTATGACTTCTGGAAATCAAAAATGGAAAGGCGCAGCCCCAATCCTTAATAGTAATCTGGATCTGATTATTATTGAGGGAATAAACTCTCAGCAATGATATAATCAGACAATGATCTCAGCGTTGGTTC